>NW_026138104.1:10465000-13397364 GCF_025592945.1 Manacus candei | reverse complement strand
ATAAAAGAAAAATTAACTTTTCTTAATATGCTATTATTTACCTAACCAACTTGTGAAACACATTCCTAAGTATATGGAATTCATAAATTTAATGGAGTTATAAGAGGATTTAAGGCAAGTCTTCCAATACAACTGTTAGTTAGGTTTTGAAACTGCTGAACTCTCTAATGCAGCTCCTTTTGGATTTCTAGTAGATGTTATCTTGGATTTAAAAAAAAAAAAAAAGGGCAAACGACCTTTTACAGGTACTTTTTATATCTAGGGGGAAAAGGAAGAAGAATAGAAAACAAATCAGACAAATACAAAAATACAAACAATTTTCCTGGGGAGCAAGCTTGTTGAATCAGCAGAGCAGGTGCCAAGCCTCAAGCTATGTGTAAGTACACTCACTGTGTGAGACCTGATGCTGACACTCACCCATTCTTTGCTGAAATTTAAGGGACTCCCCCATGGCACACAATTCACGGCATCCATTCTCTTTGGGTTCTGTCATTATGCTAAAGATAACAGTGTTGAAATCAGCTTGAATAAGTACAGAAACAGCTGAATTCTTATGAATTACAACTAATGACAGAAAAATGAGAGAGGCAGATAAGGGCACTAAGGCTTTCCCTCAGAGGAACCCTATCATATATTTTAGCAGTCTTATACAGAACACAGAGAGGAATCTCTTTTGTTGTAGCTCTGTCATTTTTACTTCTGGACAGCTAGCTTGAACCTGGGACAAATACTGTGGAAAGGATGGTAACTAAATAAACAAAAAATAGCATATATCTTATAAGGAATGCATCTCCTCTCACCATCATAGGCAGAGAGATTGCCTGGATTTCCCCAAAGGAAGTTCCCCTTGTGCATTATGCAGAACAGGCTCCTCTGAAATCTGCATTAATCTCACTTCACTGGAGCCATACCATTAGGAAAAACATGTAGTGAGTGGGAAATGGCAAAACTCCTCTGGACAAAAAGAGCAACTGAAGAGGAATCCTCTCATCTCATCCTATTGATTTGCTTGATGGGATAGATAATAGACCACATGCTCTAATTTAGCATCCAGATGCCTTGCTGCTTTTCATGACCAAATATTCTTTAAAACCACTACTAGCTATTTCTCCTTTTCCGTGTTATATTTATATCCTTTTTTATTGTTTATTGTTTTGCTTTGTTTTGTTTTATTTTGCAGGCTCTTACCAGTTTCATCTCTGATTCTTTTCTGCTACTTGAATTTCTCCACCCACTTACCCTACCTTTAATCTCCTTTACATCCTTTGCTTCATTATCTATACTTTCTTTCCATACATTTCCAGCTCTCCAAATTCCTTGATCTAATCTGTGGTCCATGTTTTCTTTCAATACCTCCTCATTAAAAACTACCTTTAAAAATCTGTCTGCAAAGCAATGCCAGCAGAGCAGAAGCCAGTAAATTAAAAAAAGGAAGATGAACAATAATTACAGAAAAAAACCAAAACTTGAATGAGCAATATCATGTAGCCATTTTACCTCTTCTCCATCCTAACTGATGCCAAAAAAGAGCCTTGTTCACTGTACCTGGGCACTCTTTTGTCAGAAAAAAAAAATCAGAGGTTCAGGTTCTTTAAATACACTTCAACCACCTTGCTTTCCAGTGTAACATTAACATATTAATGAATCTATAAATACTTCAAAATACTAATGATTTAAAAAAAAAAAAAAAAAACACTTTAATGAACACAGCTTCTATTTTGTCATAAGTCAGGTTCCCAATAAGGAGTCCTAGGATGCTTAGCGATGCAGCAACAATTTTCAGGTTATGTTTTCTGATCAAGTCTGAAAACAAACTGCTCTGCTCTGAGCTTCTGGTTCTGCATATAGTAGGATTATAGCAAAGCAATTCATACTGCTCTACCTTTAATCTATATCAACAGGAGGGCCAATTTAGTTTGTCTAGGGCTGGTACTTAAAAAGCCTGATAGATGTAACCTGTGAGAGGCAAGCAAAATAAGAGCAAAGAGGGTATTAAAAAAAAAAAGGAAAAAAGGAAAGAATATGCATGAAAATTTCCAGATTTGTGGAAGGGATACATTTGAGTGATGTGATGATTTTGTCTCCAGATTCCAAAAGGCTTTTTATATTTTTACATTAAGAGACCAATGACCATGAATTGCTTCTGCTTGTAAGCCAAAAAAAAGTCTCATAATTTTTATTTATTATTTTAAACCACTTCCATACTTGTCAGTATAAAACATCACTTTTGCACTACAGAAAGAAACTATTTACAAAAAATTATTTTTTTTACAGTCTAAATTATTAGAATACTTGCATCACTTTATTGTGTTTTGTTCTGGGACCTTGCATAGTCATCTTTAATCTTAAACTTTATTTAAACATTTTAAAATAAAAAAAACAAATACATCCATTTTATATCCATTTCTGTTAAACTTAATCTGTTTACCATTTTAGCTGGTGGTTCTGTGAAATATTTTTATAGTATTTCCTAGAGGTGTTACTTTATTTTATGTTATTCTTGCACATCAGAACAGTAGGCATTTCCTAGCAACTCCACTTAATGGCATAGAGGCAGAGTTTGTTACTTCATCTCTTCACTCAGCCCTGAGTGATATGCCCTTCCCAGCTAGATAATGACGACTTATTAGACCTGTGAAAATTAACGTTATTTGTCTGGATGTAATAGAATGACAAGCCCATGATTAAATGCTCTACTTCCAAGATGCATCCTGTTGCATCTGAGAAGTACCTCTTTGCAGTTGCTTTTTTTCTTTTTTTCCTTTTCTTTTCCTTTTTTTTTTTTTTTTTGGTACTGGGTAAAGAATATAGCATGGCAAATATTGTTAAATATGTTTGGGTTTTTTGCCGAGGCCTGAACGCTGGAGCTTGATTTAGTGTTAAAGGTGTATACTGTGTTTATTTGGCAAGGTTTTAGTAGCAAAGGGTGTTTCAGGAGTGGCCTCTGTAAGAAACTGTCAAAAGCTGCCCCCATTGCCAAAAACAAGACAGTTCCTTTCCCCAGAGTACTTGAAACTGTGCTACCTGGACAAGTATTTCAAGTACCAGTTACATGTGTGCTGGTCAATGAAACAGGCATTCTCCTCAGACACTGAGAACAAATGGTACAAGTACAGTTCACCTCCACAAAAATAAACTTTCATACTTCCCAAAACAGACCTGCCACGGCCAAATTGCCTACTGAGATTGTCAAGCGGCCCATGTTAATTCTCAGACCCTTCTGCCAAATGTGCAGGAGACCATTGGTCAAACTCAAATCAGGTCAGACACTGACAGTCACCAATGAATTAGCAGTATAGGTAATCATATACCAGTGCTCAGGCCTATGCCCTTCTAGATTATCACTAGCCATAGCCCAGGTAGGTAAGGTATAAACTGCTGTCGTCCTACTCTTTCAAATTCATAATCCTAGCTTCTAATCTATTTTTCATAGGTTTTTTTTCTTTTTTTTGGGGGGGGGTTGTTTTTGTTTCTTTGTTTTTAAGGGGGTTGTATCTTCATCTGTTTTGTATAACTGTGATAAGTACTCAAGCCCACTTTTTGGGGTGTCAAAATTTTCAGCTGTAGAGCCAGCCGCTTCCTGGAACATCTCTGTAGCTCCTACTGATAGCCAGCATGATCAACAGAACCTGAAATCAGATTTACAAAGGACCTCTTTCATTGTATCCGTACAAATATTGGTGATCCACAGGCTACATGTCACAATGTTAGCTCTAAAAATAATACATTTCTAGTATGCAGTGGAAGCACAGAGAAATAGATAATTTCGATCAGAAAGCACCTCTAGATGTCATCTAATCTGACCCCCTTCTCAAAGCAGATCTAATCCAACCATATCACTCATGTCCAATCAAGTCTTGAATGCTTCCATGGCAGGAGATTCTACAGTCTCTCTGGACAACCTCCTCCACTGTTTGACCACCATCATGAGATGAAAATGTCTTTTAATGCAAAACTGGACACAATACTCCATTAGCTATTCAGAAACTGGAGTGATTCCATTGAAAGTTCCCTTCTGAAGAACATAATTAAGGCTTTATTTCAGATACCTGATAGGTGGAATGCAGCTTATAAGATGTGTCTATAAAATGTCACAGATGTTTCCTCTTCTCAGACTTTCCTTGGGAAGTGGATGCTGGATCCCAGTGGTGGGATCAGCATTTTCTCCTAAGAAGCATTGTTTATCAAATCATACAATGCAGGAAAAGATTGTGGGTTTTTTATTTTCTACTGATCTCAGATTTAATTTTCTAATTTTCTGTGGTGGGAACAACTGGAAGTCACACAAGTAAGCTTTTGTCCATAAACCAGGAAATAAATTTAAACTATTACAGAAAAAAATGGACATCTGTATCATAGTCCTTCCATTTCCCTTTTCCAATTTACCAAGTCTCTTTTCATGTGCAACCTGAGCTATTTTAAAGGTGAGCATTTTGTTCATTGTGAGTAGGTCTGGGAAGTAACCACGCCTCAGTGCTCCTGATGCTCCTCAGGGGTTGTAATTGCCTGTCTGGGTGCTTAAACATTTGGAACAGAGAGTTCTACCTCACACTTCCCCAGCACTGAAGGTGCTAAGTTGGTCTGACCCAAATTGCCACTTGGCAATCTATCTTTTTAGTACCTTCATAAGGGATCTCTAATCTCTGACAGGAGATTGAATTAATTTACTGAAGTATGTGACCATATTTAACAACCTTTCTAACTCACCCGCTTTCTGGTTTGGAGCCAAGATTTACATAATTATTTCTATTTTTGAGCTGTCAGGATTGACACAGTTCCCAAATGCCTACGTTTAGCCATTTTTAGCTTACACTTGCCCTAACTGAAGTATAGTCCTTCACCTCTAGTTTTTTAAGTACTTGACAGTCTTTTGTTCTTCAGGGATTGCAAAATATAATTCTACCTAGATAGGCTACCAATCCACTGAGACCTTTAAATAACTCTGCTCTGATTATATCAAACACATCTAGGGATCTTTAATGCTCTTTTTGATGTAAGGCAATTTCAAGAATTGCAACAAATAATAGGCAACATAATTTAGAACTATTTTTTCTCTAACCAAATTTGTCAGAAATATTAAAAACTTCTCTGTTTCAAAACTAGAAAGTGGATACTGCTTTTTTTCCTCTCTATTTTTTCACACTTTTGCTCTTTTTTTTTTCAAGTGGTACCTGAAGAGTGTGAGGAGGTTACTGCTTGCTGAAGGACACTTCAGAAACCATGCACACACAGACACACTTGCTCTAAATGTTTCAGAATGCTGTTATTCATAGATTAACTACAATTTCAATGCAGAAGGTTTAATATCAAGGGCAAGCTTCTAAAATGTAATGGACTACATATAAAAAACCCCAACACACACAAGATAATCCTTTTTAGCAACCCATTAAGGTGTCATATCGAAGCACACAGAAAACTGGTGGCTGTCATTGTTTGGGATCTGTTGCAGATCACAAAGTCACGTTGAGCAATACCTGTAGCATTTCACATACTGACAGATTATGGCAGATCATGTGGATCCAGTACAGTTTGAGAGCATGTAGGATTACATATTTCCATGGTGTAGTAAGTAATGTGTTTAATATTTTTCAGCAGCTGTCTGCTGTTGTTGTACAGAAGAAAAAATACAGAAAAGCTTGACTTTTTTGTTGTTCTTCCTTTGGATGTAATTTCTACCTAAAGCAGCTTCAACAGTTCCACTCCACATTTAAGAACCTCTTTCACCAGTGGGCTTTATTTGAGCAAGTGAAAAAGGCAGTAATATCCAATCTATAAGATGTCCTTCATCCTTCAATCCAGAAAGCATCATATTTTTCAAGAAATCCTGTTACCATTTCTCCAGCTTCCTGCTGGACTAAATCCTAACAGTTATATACAAGAAGGTTGAATTGAGGTCCTACAGATAACTGCAGATCAAATTTCTTACTTTCTGCTTAAATTTTGGGATGAATACTTTTTACGTATACTCGACTCTCTGAAATAATCTTATATGTGTCTGTTGTTATATTTATATACAGCAATATATTTGGCCATATACTATGTATAACATTTATTTTTCTTTCACATTTGAGGAACAAAAATTCAAATGAGAAAAATTACCCTGTAAAGCTCCTTTGCATGGGGGAATAGAGCCAGATGCCAGAAAGCACTGGGGGGGAAATTAATATTATGATGGTATGAGAGCACTTTAAATTGCTGTACTCTCCCAGGGTAGAAAAAGGAATTTAACACTCTTTCTTCTCAATTCCATTTTTTCTCAGTCAAATCTCTGGCTGAGTAACACTATGGTAAATAATACTGTATGTTAAATAAAAAATAATAAAAAAAAAATCAACAACCAAAACCCTGTGAAGAGGGAGATAAATATGGTCTTCAGTCTTAGTGTTGGCTCTGCCTCTGTCATTGGCAGACAGCATGTGGATAATGGGAAAGGCAAGTGATGGAGAAGTCCATAATACAAAACAAAACCATGTCATTATATAGGACATTGGCAGAACATGGTTACACAATAAATTGGCAGTGTTCTTTCAGTTTGAATAAAGAATGAACACTTGTACACTGTATTATGAAATTGATAAGTGTCTTTGAGCAAATTACTTCTTTATGCATCCATTCCACCATCTGCGATGTTATGTAATTACCTCTAAGGGGGTTGTTTTTGTTATTGTCTTTGTTTTTCTTTTTTACACTAAGGTTTATGTTGCTAAAATTCATTGAGTATTTAAGGTCCTTACCTGCTTCAAAACTTGGGATTTTACTGAATGACAACCTAAAAAATGGAGAGAGAGAGCATTCAACACCTCCTCAGTAAATAGGTCCTACATAACATGGAATATTTGTCACATTTCTGAACTTACCACATAAACATATAGCCATAATCTAATGTTTTAAAATAATGGAAAGCTTGTTAATCTCTTCGGTTGACCTCAACGCTGGTGCAAGGTCTATTGATACACAATAGGCAAATATGTCAGATGTTTAGAGGATTTGGCTCATTTGAGAAATATATGTATCATGGCAATAGAGTAAATTTTTATTTAAAGTGCATTTACTTCCTCCTTTTTTCTTTTGTTTTTGTTTTATTTCTCAAAAAGTGTAACAATAAAGGTTTAATTTGATTTAAAATACCTTTCCAGGAAGAGATTTTCCCACCCCTGTGTATCGATGCTAACCTTCTCCAGATTCTTCCAACATCTGCAGAAATACATCCCTGCTGACTGCTGGCCTTGCTGTGACCTTACTACCAGCCAGAAGATATCCCTGCCTGAAACCATCATGCAAGGTATGCCACTGGTGTGTCACTTCTGCACTGGACTGCAAATGGTTACTAGGCAGGATGGGAAAAGACATTTCCATGAAGCTCTGGGAGAGATATCATTACTGTAAATGTGAATATGGATGTCTCAAAGCATAGGTTTTTAAATGAGCCCATACTTTAATTGCAACAGTGGCCCTATTAAAATTATCCCCATAGTGACTTCAGCAGAGTGAATCATTGCTTTTCCATGTGCTGTCACCAAGCCAGGCCCTGCAGACACCCAATCATCCATTATCATGTAACAAAAGCCTCCAATGCAGCTTGACAGATCCGATGACTCCACAGTATTGCAGAATGGGCTCTGAACCATATAGGATCCTGGGTTTGGAGAGTAACCCTCTAGCCCACCAAATCCTTGAGGTCCCAAGGAAAAGTTAAGACCTTCAGTCTCAGCAAAATACACCTGGAATTTGATTCCCAGTGAGACAGAGGTTAAGGCCTACCTGGAATTCTTATCTCCCTTATCATTAATACACTCCTTCCCCCCCAAAAAAAAATCCCATCCTAAAATAAGTTTTAATAAGAGCTACCGAAAAAAACACTCACTATATTCTTGCTACTTGATCAAAATCACCAGCTCAGCTTCTACCGTAGCATCTCTGTAGCCCTTAATCAATTAAAGAACTATTTTTATGACAAAATTATTTGAATATTAAATTTCAAACAACTGGTTTTCTAATTAATTTTCAAAGAAATGGAGATAAAAGAATAGAGAATTACAAGGATTTAATCAGAGAACAAAGTCCAAATGATGTGTGCAGTGCTGAAAAAATATTTAGCCACATCTGTTACCAGTTTGCTGGAATATTCTACAGGAGCTATACAGGATTAACTGTTTAAGGCCTGCTCTGCTTTATGATAAAGAGATTGAAAGACCAATTTCCTACTATGGCTTTTCAATGGTAGAATCAAAAGCAATCTTTAAACCCGTGTGTTCATCCCACCAGAATCTGATAAGCAACTGTTTGGTCTACCTAGCAACTTTATCTTCACTATATGTGCAGACCACCTGCTCAAGTAAAAATGTCCACTGCTGAGACAGCATGCCAGGAAAAGGCTGATTGGAATCATGGGAATATGGCCATGGTGTCAATCAAGCTGTATAGGAAACACAGTGAGAAAATGACAAAGGGCAAAGAGATGCATATACTTTTCTGGGACTGGTTCTCATAAAGAGCTGTGGTTATTTCAGAGAAGAGAAAAAAACTTCAGCAAAACCAAAATATCTTGAGAGAGTATAAAACTAAAAACTACAATAAGCCACTTCGGTTTAATCTGGACATGTGCCCATACTGCCTTATGCTAGTACAGAAATTTATCCATGGGCAAGGCAAACATTGCAGGCTACTGAGACACCTTCCGAATCTTCTCTGGTACAGCAAAAGAACTGCTTGGACCAGCTTAACCACATATTTCTTTCTATTATCTTACTTTATGGTGCACATTCTACGACACTGGTTTAAAAACACCACTGTGGCTTTTGCTGGGTAGTCTTGACGGCTCCTTGGGAACTTTCCCCTTGATTTTCACTTTTCCCTCTCCTGCAGCCTTTTTTCAAAACCAGCAAGAAGTATGGTGTCCAGGCTTGTGTGTTCATTACATTTTGGTTCCCAGAAATTCTGTTTGCCTTTTATTAAATCCACAAAACATGCAATGATGCCGAGATTATATTTCCTAATGAGAAGAAGTCCCTTTATTCCTGTGGCACATCTTCTATCAAAATATCAGTGTGTTTCACCCTTGCATACTCTTAAGGACAGATTATTGTACTCACAATTTTCAACATAGACAGAGATTTAACTAGAATTAGCATTGTTGCTTTCTTTTTTTTAATTTTAGCACCAAGAGTTTTTATTTTTTCTGTGAATAGAAAATGGGAAATATCTCACAGCCCATTAAACAAGCAGTTTAAGTCTTCAAGTGCTGCACTGAAGCACAGTCTAGAGGAGCAGCAGGTTTAATTTGCACTGATATGCTAACAAAACTAAGGGTCTGGCAAAGCTTCTATTTAAAATTCTTGATGAAATCTCGGATAATCAGTTCACCACACATAGGTTGTTTTTGTGGGGGTTTTTAGGTACTTGTAAAATAACTTCAAGGACACAGTGCTGACTATTGCGCTTTTCTTGAAGCAGTGTTAGGTTTGTTAACCTGTAGTCAATCTGGGAATTATCTTATTGCAAACTCTGCAACTCATATGCAAGATGTTTGGACTGTAAACTGCTCTGACAATAAACAAGCTATAATCTCAGATCACTGCTTTGGTCTTGCCTCCCAGCTAGACCTCAGCAGCTGTAAGGAGTGAACCACTGAACTCAATATAAAAAAATGATTTACATTAGCTAAGGACTTTCAGGATTTTACAGTTATATATTTTCAATTAGTTCATATGGATTTAAAAATTTGCTCATAGACTTCTCTGAAGCAAGGAATTATGGCATTTCATTATGCAGTGACATACATGTCCTGACAGAGTTTAAAAAGTGTTTAGACAATGTTTTCAAGGACATGGTGTGACTCTTGGGGATGTCCTGTGCAAGGCTAAGAGCTGGACTTGATGATCTTTGTACACCCCTTCCAGTTCTGCATATTCTGTGACTCTGTGATATGTTGGGGTTTGGTTGGAACTGTCCAAAAATTTCAAAAGTTTTTCCAGTCATTTCTATTCTCAGTTGACAGAGTATGATGGCTCTAAATCTTTGAATATCTAGGAAGATTAACCAAGTGTAGACATAACATTTTATTCCAAGGAGGTAAGGTAGTGACAAAACAGCCAGCATCCATACATAGAAAGGACCTCAGAGTGTTAGGAGCTGAGTTAGGATGTGAATGCCTAAATAGTAGTGGCCTTGCTATGATAGGTAACTTGTACAGAAATCAAAATGAGAGATATCAGCTGCCAGCTGGCTCTTTTCTGTTCAGCTGTAGGTAGAATGATTACGTCGTAGCTGTTATTAAACACAGAAATAAGACCTTCTTGCACTAAATATATAAGTCCTCATAGCTTGAGCTCAAGAATTATGATCAAGAGTCAGGTGGCAACATCCTAGCTCCTCAGTTTGGACACATGAAAACATATACAATGCTTTGGCCAGTGGGTGATGCAGACAGCTGGGGAGGGATTTCCCTCATTAAATCAAACACAGGTACTTACTCCAGGGTGAGTTGGCACATTACCCAGGCTCCACTGACAGCAGCAACTCTTTTGACTATAATAGCTTAGACATCTAGTTCAAAGTTTGACACTTATATTTAGGTGTCTTTACCTGAATCTGAATCCTGATTCTGAATTCAAACAACCAATGGCAGGATCAGGACAGAGTTAAGGAAAGCAGAGTTACTGCACTGTAGTTGAAGAGAAACTAGAAATTCAAGGCTACTGGGAGAGAAGATGAACAATCTGAACATTCTGCTGTTTAATAAAAATAAAATGAAAAATGCAGCAGACAACTCACCATCCTCCCCAAATCTGAGTTTTTTGGTAACCTCAGGCCACAGTTCCGTCATTGTATAGAAAAATTTGTAATTATGCATTCAGCAAAAAGAGTAGGAGTATTCCAGATGGTAGAGAAAAAGTGGTCTTAGTCATGCCCCAAAGAAATTGTAAAACTTGTAATAATATTACAGCAATTAGAGCATAAAAAAATGCACTCTGGGAAAAAAGAAAACCGAGGGTCCCAGTGATAAAGTCACATGATTAGTCAGTGCTGCTACCTCTGGATGCAGAAAATCAGGGTATTACAGTAGTTTATCATAGTGAAGATGAACCGCTACAGAATTCGGATAATAATTTTAGGTTTCCAACACTGTTTTTGTTCTCTGTATTGAAGGAGGAAATTAAATGGATCCAATAGAGCCTATTTACTGACTATATAACTATGCAAGTGCACACTTTAGTGACCTACATCATTTTCCTACAGAAGTCTGTAGCTTTTCCAATAGAGGACATGAAGATTACACATGGACAGTGTTTAAAGGGCAACCTACTTCAACCTCTATTAAATATGACATGAAGACTTTGGTTCTGATCATGAATCAAGAGCTCCACAGGGGCACAACAGAATCTTGTGTAAGACTGGCCCAAAAGCATCCCACAGCAGAGCTGTGATTCAAGGCTTCACAATTAATAACAACTAGTTCCTATGGTCCAATCCTCATTTGGCATAAACAGATACTGAAGTAAATAGTTCTGTGTTGATTTAAAAAAAAAAAAAAGTAGATTTTTTTTTCTTCTTTTCACTATAATGTTTTGCATAAAAAGCAACATGATAATAACCAAAATCTGTAAGGTTGCTATTAGGTATGCTTTAAAACATTTTATACAGTTTTATAGAAGAAAAATATAATGACAAAAAATTAAAATTATTACCTTTTTTTCAGGGTTTTAGGTTTGGATTGTTTTGTTTGGGGTTTTTTTTCATAGCATGGCATACTGCTGAGATGCTATCTGTATTCAGGATAATTTTAACTTGGCTACGTGACAATTTCAGTACACAATATGCTCATGCTTTGCACAAATGACTATATAATGTTTCATTAAGGACTGTAAATACCCATCAACCTAATCACAGAAATGCTGTTTCAGTGATTTTAGGGCCATTTAATCTGGGCTATGATGGCAGGGATGAATTGCTTTATTTTATTAACAGTTGCTGTTGCAATTACACCGAGGTAAATATTTTTGTGTAAAAATTAAGCAGCCTTTTCTTTTGCCCTTATGCATTTGAGCAATATGAGTATCCTTCTATAAAGAGTCTTTGCAAGCCATAGGAGTGCTTTCCTTCAGACAGCTTTCTATGTCAGCTTTCTGCTCTGCTCAAGAAACCAAGATCAGCTCCAACCATGTCCCATGTCATACTGTTTTCACTTCTTGTTTGCATCTCTGCTTGAATTTTTTGTGATGACCAAATTCCCTTTCCAAAACTATACTCTGTCATCAGATTTGTTCATTCTGGCATTAGTAGTCAAAGATAAATTTAGATAGTTCCTACTTATATATATGTGTGTGTGTGTGTATATATATATATATGTATGTGTATATATACCTATATATATATGTAGGACAAAGTCAAGTCTTGTTCAAAAACATCACTTAGCATCTGATGTAGCTCTTCTAACAGAACTTTGACACTGAACTTGATAATAGAGTATTGGATTTTAAATAATTTCAAGAATAATCACAGTTATTGAAAAGGAGAGTTGGAAAAAACCTTGTACAACATCCAACTATGATTTGTCCATCCACCGTGGATGCTGTAACCTACAACACTCATGGTCTACTTTTTCCCTAATCTTATATCCTATAATTCTTCTTTAATTTCAAGTTCTCATTCAAAATGAAAGGAGTTTGGTGTCTCATGTGCTCTGTTTGCAGAAGAGGGAATAAGATACCTAATGAAGGGTTGAAGTCAATGATAACATGTAGAATAAACTTCTTCAGCATCATTTAAAAAAAACCCATCTCTTTGATCTGATATTCACTGAATTCATAGGGAGTTTTTTTTATTTTTATTTCAATGGATAATGGAAGAGGTTATGAATATCTTGTGCATATGCAAAGCTCCAGTTACCCTAAGGTTTAGTAACAGATATATATTGAATATGAATATGTTGAATATAAAGAAATTCAAAATGCTTTGTAAATAATTACTTTAAAAGACTACAGTAATAATTATACCATACACATAGGAAGAGTTCAATGTCCACAAAAAATGTTAACAGTGAACTATACAGTGGCTAAGAAAATGGGAATAAGAAGGTTTTTGAAAATACAATGTGTCTTAAGAATTTCCTATCAGGACTTTATCCTTTAAAGAAGACACATTTAAAGATTTGTGACTGTGAGAGGTACTATTGATGACTCTGGCTGCATTTTTAATAAAGATAAATCTGTATATGGCAGTGTAATCAAAGCAAAGAGATAAAGTATATTGATCTTACTTTGGAAGACCTAATGGAGACAAGTAAAGCCAAGACTGAAAATGTCCCAAGAAGTAGTGGGGCAACTCTGCATCATATTAACAAGAAAACCCATCCACCATCACACACCTTGGGTACACCAGGGAAATGTTCCTACACACTGAATGAAACCTCTTGGGAGGGTAATAAATCCTACACAACAAATTATATGCTAACAGGTTCTTAGGGGAATTGAAATAAATCCTCACAACCGCTTAGTGCGTAATCTCCAGATCAGATTCCCATTCTTCTTTAGAGGAAAATAATATATTGCTTCTTATACTCTCTGCCAGCCAAATGCTATATATCAAAGTTATGAATGTAGTTGAAATATTGATCCTGAGCCAAAGTGAAACTAAAGGAAAGTTTAATTCATTCCCCTATATTAGGAAAGAAAAAAAAAAAAAAGGTAAATCATGAAATACTAAAAATATAACTTCGGGTCAAAGGAAATCTAGATAAAAATGGAAATTAAAATAGGAAACAAGATACACTCCTTGCCACTTGTTTTTATTCCTGAAAGTGAAGAATGAAAGCTAAGAGCTTGATTATTCTACATAAACAGCAATAACAAGAACTAAAGCATGGAGAAAATATTGTCACAGGGATAAAAAAATTAATGTTGTATGCAAATGTGTTTAACAAAGAATTTCTTGAAAAATGAGATAGAAGATTCCCATTAAATGGCTATAGCATAAACTGGCAAACACAATAACTGTAAAGCAGGGCAGCACTGACTCTTGAAGGCAAGCTCAGAAAGTGAGAAAGTATATGCAAGAATGATTTTTGACTGCAAAAATCTTGTTAGCTCATTCAGAGGGAAAGGTTTCCCTGTCAGAGGTATTGCAGCAGCCATCCAACAAAAATTGGATCTTCTACCCATGCCTTCTGCTGTGCTGTTTTGGGCTGGGATAATTCTCTTCACAGTAGCTGGTGTGAGGCTATGCTCTGGGTTTGGGAGGAAAACAGGGCTGATAACACAGAGATGTTTTAGTCAGTGCTGTTCTTAGATTTCAGGATGGAATAAAAAATTCTTAGAGCTACTGAAAAACAAGTCCAAAATACTCAGAAAAAAAAGAAAAAGTGTCTTGCCAGAAGATTAAATACTACAGGATAAAAGTGCATGTTTTAAAATTGAGCATTAACAGCTTTCAAAAGCAAACAGCTACTTCTCCATCCCCCAGCAAAACCACTGTCAAGTTGTCTGCCTCTATGGGGTTAACTGGAAACAAAACAAGTTGTTGCAGTAACAGAGATAGTGCTTGGGAAAGGAGAGCATCTTTCATCCACTGCTGTAGAAACTTTTTCACTTTAGAGGAAACTGCTGATCTGTTCTCATGCAAAGAATTATGCTGGAAATAAAGAACTTGCCTACAGCAGAAAAGAATTAAGAAAAGGATTTCAAAGGGAATAAATAACATTCAGTATGAGAGAGGGAACCCTCTGTGATCTCTTAGCACTTTGCTTACTAACAAGAAAGAAAGTTTCTAAAGATGCTGAAGGGTAAAATCAAAGTAGGATAATCCCCTAATTGAACTATAGGATAAAAGAGAGAAAAGAGAGGAAAGAGAGAAAGAGAGAGAAAAGGGGGGGGGGAGAAAGAGGGAAAGGAAGAAAAAGAAAGAAAGAAAGAAAAGAAAAGGAAAGAAAAGGAAAGAGAAAGAAAAGAAAGAAAGAAAAGAAAGAAAGAAAAGAAAGAAAAGAAAGAAAAGAAAGAAAAGAAAGAAAAGAAAGAAAAGAAAGAAAAGAAAGAAAAGAAAGAAAAGAAAGAAAAGAAAGAAAAGAAAGAAAGAAAGAAAGAAAGAATCACAATCTTTCAGGAAATTCAGAAATAAAATACTATTCAAATCGTGTATATTTTAGGCTCTAGAGCTCTACAGACAGAAATTGAGCACAGCCACCCAATTTGCAAACTTCTCTGTATGAATAGAACTTTGGGCTTTGGATTTAGTCTGGCCAGCAAAAGCAGGAGCTACAGAGGAAAAAGGGGCAGAAATTATCACCAGACTATGAAAGTCTTAGTATCACATAGCTGATTTTTCTATGCTCTTCAGGGAGGTCATTTCAGTTCATGCATGATGGGAAGGAAAGTTTTGTGGAAATATTAAGAGGCTAAATATTGCAAGATTTCTTGTCAATGAAGAATTTCCTAAGAAAATAGAGTAAAAACAATAAAAGGGTTGTTAGGCAGTAGAACATCTGTTTCTATAATGTGAAAATAAATATAAATAATTTTGTTACCAGTACCCTTATAGGTCCAGAAGATTCAGGAGGAAGAATTTGAAAATTTGTCTCAGTGTGTAATGGAAAGAGTAAGGCTGCTTTAGAACCTTGATAGTGGTACAGGTTTCTGTTAGGTCAATTCAGTCCAGCTAACATGATTCATAGCTTCAAGTAAGCTAAAAGATGCCAGGGGGGCGTTGGTGATGCCCAGACATTTACTTAATAAGCCAAAACCTGTTGTCTCAGCTGTTACACATTACCTTAACTTCACTAGTCTTAAAAACTGCTGTGAGAGAATCTCATACAGACTTGGCTTTCTACAGTTGTGAAGACATAGTTCTCATCATAGTGACCCTCAGAAGTCCAGTTAAAGATTATTTATTTCTGTCTGTAGCTACTGCTTCCAATGGACAGGAAAAGGCTGACAGATTAATCTATCCCTTCCTCAGCCATTATAATTCTACTGACCTTTGGCAGACCACATATAAAAATAATTCATAACTAGTTTTTATTTAGATAGATTAGTTCAGACTCTGGATAGCTCTGTCTGCTGTAGTTTTCTACTGTATTCGTTCCCTACCGTCTAGCTTTTTCAAAAGTTTATAAACATCAACCTTCAAACCAGTTTTAGGACAATTACTGCAGGATTATCTCAGTTGAGAGAACTTAAAATACTCCTCTGTGGGTCTTAACTCATAAGACCTCAAGTTATCAGAGAGTAATACATTTTAGAAAATCAAATGGCCTTTTTTTTCTTCGCTCCTTAGATGGTCATAATATACAAATAAGAATAATAGCATTAGTTTTATTTTATTTTCATCCAAGTAAAATTTAAGATTTAGAATCATTTGGTTACTGATGACATGTGGTCATAATCCATATTTCTACCTATTATGGAGTCTCATGTTACTCTTAGAATAGTTCTAGCATAATTCTAGGTTTTTTAGAAGAAGGAATTTGGAGGTGGGAGAATGGGTTGTTGGCTCTCAGTGGAGGAAACATGTATATAAGGGGACCAGTGTGCACATTCATGCTGTGCATTATTTACACGTAGAGGTAAGAAAATTGTGCTGCTCTTCACTTGTAATTCATTATTATCCATCCTCCTCCTGCCTCTTTAATTTCTGTTCTTTACATTCACTAATGAATCATGTTCATACTCCTTCATACTCCCAGACATTTTCTCTAATGAACAGAGAGAGAAATGACAGATGATCTGAATGCACATTAACCCTTTGTCATAGTTTAATTCTGGCCAGCACACCTCAGACATTCACTTGGTGGCATAGGATGGGGAACAGAAGAAGAGTAAAATTGAGAAAACTCATGGGTTGAGCTAAAGACAATTTAACAGGTAAAGCAAAAACCAAGCACACAAGCAAAACAAAGGAATTTTGTTCACCTTTTAACATGAGCAGGCAGGTGTTCAGCCAGGAAAACAGAGCTCCACCATACATAATGGTGACAAATACCATCATTGCAAGCATCCCACTCTTCCTTCTTGTTCCCCTCAGCTGTGATTGCTGAGCATGGTGTCATATGGTGTGAGATACTCTTTTGATCAGTTGGGGTCAGCTGTCCCAGCTGTGTCCCCTCCCAACTCCTTGTGCACCCCCCAGCCTCCTCACTGGTGGGATGGGGTGGGAAGCAGAGAAGGCCTTGACACTGTGTAATCCCTGCTCAGCACTAGCTAAAACATTCCTGTGTTATCAGCACTGTTTTCCTCACAAATCCAGAACACAGCCCCATACCAGCTACTGTGAATAAAATTTCCTCTATCCTGACCAAAATCGGTACATCCTTCCACAGAGGTCACTGATGCAACAGAGTTCAGTTATTATAACAGTAGAACAAAGAAAGAGAAAATTTTATACATTTTAACAAATAGGGCTTCACCAATGCTCATGGAAGAGCTAAAAAAAATATAAAATAAATCCTGGAGACGCAATCTCTACCATCAAAATTAGATGAGACTAGCAAAACAATGCTAAAATAATTGCCTCACCAGTCTTTGCATTGCTGCTGTGACTTATTCACTTCAAAGCACAGCTGAAAATGAGTCTCCTAAGATTCCTAATTGGAAAAATAACACAGGTGAGACTAAATATATTCAGCAACAATTTGTTATGGTCTGCCCTCTAACGGCTGCAAGCCTGAAATGGGCACTGGGCAGTGAAATCGTGACTGTAAGCTGCTGAAGTTGTGGAACTACAGTTGTGGAAGTGCTTTTTGGGTTTTCCAGTTCAAGTACAACAACTGCAGCAGTCATGGACTCCAAAGAGAGAAAAAGTGCTGAATTAGGACCAGATGACTGGCAACCTAAAGAAATGGGTTACTGACCATAGCAGTTTAAAGCACTGTGTCTATGTTAAGTATATGCCTAAGCTCAGTTCTATAATATCCTTGTTTCCTGGGCAGAATTTTCTGCCTTTTTGCAAACTGTGTCTTCTTAGATCCGGTCCTAGATTTAAGTAGTCTAGTTGAATGAGTGAAAATCTTTTAAGGTCTCTGAGTGCATCTGACTGCAGTCTGAAGGACCTCTTGTCAGATATAAAGTTTTTAGTTGTGAAAGGAACTGAAACAGCCTCAGGCTGCCCCCAGACTAGAATGTGTGTGTAAAAAGTTGTATCATCACCTTTTGCCCTCCATAACTCATCTCCCAGAGAAAGAAATGTTTAACCACAGAAAGAATCTAGCCTAATGCATGGTCCTTTTTGATGTATCTTATGAACCTAGAGGGAATGCTGGAAGGAAGACTTATGCTGTCCTAGTCAAAGAAAAGCCGATGAAAAATACCTCTTGTTATGAGCTAACTGCTTTAAATGATTCTTTCTTAGTTTAGGAAAAAAATGCTAGAAAATTGTCCTGAAGATGAGTATCAGTAAACTGATACCCTTCCTGTAAATGACCTTATCAGAAAAAAAATAGTGAATGTCCATAGGAGCTCAGAAAAAGAAAAGAAAAAAAAGCTAAAAAGCAAAACAAGCAAACAAACAAAACCAAACCACAAAACAAACAACCAAAACAAAAACCGAAAACAAAATAAAACAAACAAACAAAAAAACCAAACAAACAACAAAGCCAAGAGAAAATGCATAGGTATAAGCAAGATTTTTCTTTGTGATCAGGAAAGGTAAGGAGAACCACTGTCAGCAACCTAAGAAACCAAAGACCAGCCTTGCCCACTTACTGTCAAGGCAAACATGATGTGGACAAAAGATGTGGCAGGTTTCATTCCAAACTCCATTAACTCCCTGAACTATATCAAAGACAACACACAGACAAAAGAAATGCTACATGAAGATCTAAAATAAATGCAGGTATGACTGTTTGTACTTTGCTGAAAGCAGATGCATTTCCAGGAGCATTAATTGCAATGCAATTCTTTTAATTAATTTGTTAATTTTTAATTTTTACTTATTACTATTTTTTATTATATTATAACAAACTGACCCAGGCAATATCAGCATCAAGAGACATGACAAAATTGAAGATGCACTACTTATTATGATATCACATGATACTTGCACATATATGTGGCAGTTTACTCTGAAATTACTTTAATTAAAATGCACTATCAGTGACAGCTACTGTGGTTGTGTTATCAAAAGGAAACTGTCACAAAAATGCAATTTCTGCTGTTGAACTGTAAAGAATTCAGCCTTCTTTTTGGTCATGAAATTTTATGCTGGCATCCTATCCCTGTCTTAGGTTGCATCAGAACTAGAAGGCCAGTATCTTTGCGGAAGGAAATGAAACATCAGTCATTTTGCACCATACACAGGATACTATGAAAAACAGAATTTAGAAGTCAGCTTAAGGCAATTAATGAATTTTCCATCTTGCCTTTTTTTCTTTTCTTTCCTTTTTTTTTCCTTTTCTTTTTTTTTTTTTGTCTGTTTATATTACTGGGGCAAATTACAAGCACTGGAGATTTCAAAGATCAGGAAAACTTTACAATAATTGAGTGACAGGGGTAAAAGTAAATCCTGAAAAAATAAAATAAATTCAGGCTATGCCTTTTACATTGTCTTATTTAGGCTGAAATTTTGTATTTTGGGTTATGGAAATTACATGCTTTTGGATTTTTAATGCATAATTGTTTGTCTGAAACAATTATGAGAAATTAAAACCACAGTGAAAACTCATCCTCATGCACGTTTGCAAAGAGGATTTAGACATTTGCTGCTACCTCTGAACCCTTTTATCCTCAGTCACCCATTCAACTGAAAATTGCTTAGAAATCTTGGTGTTCACGTAGGAGGGAGTTAGTCATGTAATATAGTAGCACTCTTGCAGCTACAGGCTCTGTCATGCAGTGGCAGTGGGAGGGCACACACTTTTACAGGAGTCGTTCCTTTACACAAAAAATTATGGTGCTGAATGCACTGGAATACTTGTGGCATTAGACAGGTCTAAACTGGATTGTATGTCCCTGACGAATAGATTTTTTTTAGCTCATAATTTATAAAAGAGAGGTAAAACAAAATATAAATCTGGCTAGCACATTTTGTGGATAAATGAATAGTAATTGTGATATTACTATGCAAGCCAGCTCCACAGAAATTTTAAAGACAAAATGGACTACAGTGGTCATAGTCTGAGCTTCTGCATGACACAGGCCATTGGACTTTTGTGATTTAATTCCTCCTTTCATCTCTGTAATTCTGTTTGAATCAGAGTAAACACTTTAGAAAAATATTCAGATTTTATTTCAAATTCCTCAGTGAGGCTCTCCCACCATCCATGATGAGTTGCTGCCACCAATACTTAATTAACCTTTTGTACAATTTTTAGTTTCTTTCTTGCTCTAGTTCAAAGTACTTACAAATTGTGCTTTTGTTATCCTTGAAATTCTCTATCCTTTACTAAACAAAGTGGACAACTTCAGGAACTTGCCATAAGGCATATTTTCTGTTCCTTTGGCCATTCTCAAGGTTCTTCTGTACAACATCAGAAGAAAATAAAGACAACTCTCTATTGCTGTTCTCTGCTGATGCTCTGGGTCCCTCTTCTAAGGACATACCTCTACCACTACTTCAGGTGAGGAATTTATATTACACTAGTGAGGTACCACAGCCCTAAGTCCTTTTTTAGAATTACAGTTTTCCAGGAAGGAGTCCTCCATCAGGGAATATGAACTTCAGTTACTACTTTAATATTTGCATAATCTGAAATGCATATGATTTTTTTATGCTCTCTAACAAGTGAATATCAACATCTTCTCTGTTATTTGCCATTTAACCTATTTTAGTGACAACTACAGTTGCAGCTGCTGATAACTTTATGGTTTATTACGCGTCAGAAGTTAAAAACCGATATGCTTAATAACAAAAAGGGGTTGGGTAAAAATTAGTCTGCAAACCCCCAAACCACACCAGTATGATAACTCCCTATTGTGTGGTTGATTAATCCATGTGGTTTACAAATATCCTATGTTGATTTAGTGCTGTTAGGCTTTCTTAGTGCACCACAGTATCCAAAGCCTTGTGGAAATCTGACAGTATCATATGAACCAAACTTGAACCTTTGCAATAACTCACTTGAAATCCATTTGGTGAGTTCTTTCCATAGATAGATGTTGATAGGAACAGATTGCACTGAAGTACTGCAAAGGTGACTGCAAAGGGTTTTTAGAACATTCTATTCTCTATTCAGAGTTGCTGGTTGATGATGTGAGATCACTTTGCCTGGTGGTGTTAGTATTCCCCAACTGATGTATATAACCACTATCAATATATACATTTGCAAATGTAAAAATCTGGTTTCTATTTATAATCTTGCATGAAGCTGTTAAATTCACTTTTTTCATACCATCACAAACACACTGTAAAGCCGGAAAGTGACAATGAATAAGACATAAATACATGCAAAATTAAGTGGTTATAAAGCAAACAAAGCATCTGAAAGACTTGCATCTGCAGTGCAAGGCGAGACAAGCTCTCTGCAAAACTGCTGTCACTCCCCATTCCCAATCCCAAACTGAAATGCTGAACCAGATTTTCAGATCCTGAAATTTGGTGCAACTCCACTAAAGCCATCACATTTAAGACAAAAATGCTAACTCAAAGATAATACAGAACTTCTTCCAGTTGTAATACAGACTTTATGACAGTCGTAATCAGGTCTGAGAATATGGGAAAGAGAGAAACCTTCCTCATACAGAACAGATGTCCTCATGTTGTCTAGTCAAGGATACAAAATAATATAGAATGTAGAAGAATTAAGATTTTTTTTTTTCAGATGAAGTAGAACAGTTTTAAAATAATTTGAAAGGAAAACATGTTTTAAAAAAATAAAGAGGTTAGATGTAAATAAGTAGGTAGTTCTTTTTTTTTTATTTGTATTAAAGGAGAACAACTATAAATTCCAAATAAAAGGACATGTTTTTCAAATAATTAAAGATGTGGTTTCCTTTCCCTCGGTTCAATGAAAGTTCCTGCTCCTCACATGAGCACTGAACTGAAGAGACACCCTTCTTGCTTTTTTTGTTTGCCTTTGGCCCTCAGTGATCGATCTTAATAAGAGAGTTTGAGTGTATTGCTCCCTTTGCCCCTTTTCCTTCCTTCTCCACACCTACTTTATGATCTGGTAGTGAGGGTATTCTTTTATAAAGTGGTAAACAGAAGTCTGATCCATCTCAGACTGAAGAGGAAATTGAGCTGAGGTCTAAAATAGCCCAGGCAAGTACAAAAGCTATTAAGCCAAAGACAGGCAGCAAAAACTTGTCTAGTAAACTTTTTTTTTTATATATATATATTAAAAAAGGATGAGTTTGAACTTAGCAGGTTTCCTAGCATGGACTAGGGATGATAGGAATGAGGAGAAGCACCAAATGTGCAGTCTTGAACCAAGTATCTCTGCTTTAAAGGCAGGCTGAAACTTGGCACACATTCCCCATTGGTAGCTTTAAGACACCTTTGCTCACCATCTAGGTTTTCCAGTTTGTTTTTGATTGTACTTATTCCTCTCAATTGTCTCTGAAGGCATGGGTAAGTGTCTCAGATGTTCTGAGTCAACTTGCTGGAGCTGAATTTTTGGGTGTTGAGATTACTAAATTCAGGGTACTAGAAGCACAGATTGTGATAATTTTCCTCTGGGCTGAAATAACTTTGGCATCTGGCATTTAACTGTTTAAACCATTTGAACTCATACTCATTAACTAAAATACCAGGTTTAAAATAGATTCTTAAAAAAAAAAACCCTATGAATAAATTTGCTTTGTAACTTGTTGTCTTTTAAAGTACATTTTCCATGACAGAGTTCAAAGTTGTTAGAGCAGGAAAATGAGCAACATTTTCCCATTGCATGAGATCTGGCTCACTGGTCCAACAAGTAGCAGGCCTCATGGAATCAAATTCTGCCATGTGCTGTTGCTTAGAGTGTTTATCAATATGGGATAAAGGAAATAACTTCTAAAGAGCCTCAGATGTTCTCAAACTATTTGTTTTACAGTCAATGTCAAAATAATTAGTTTCTTTAAAATCTTTAGTGACATCATTTATGTACAGAGAAAGTGATTACAGTTGAGAGACAGTCCTTTGGAAAAATATCAAGGAGCACTTCTTCCAGTATAATGAATTGCCTAATATGTCAGCTACTCAAATTTCATTAAAACTGATTCTATCTCCTGCAAAGGTTTATACAGAACTATGGCATGGCCAATGGTTACAAGAAAAGCAGCTGACAAAACTATTTAACTACAATACATTGTGCAGCTACTGTAACTGCCATTAAATGTTCACAATATTTCCTTGTCAACATCACTGCTCTTTTTTTTTTTTTTTTGCTTGTGACTTTTTTTTGTCTGATGATCTTACTGAACTAGGGAACTTTCATATTTTCTTATACATTTAAAATGACCAGTCTAGATATTCTGACCATCAATATTTTATGGTTGCAGTTTTTTGTTTGCATCTCTTTGTATTGCTGCAAAAGCAGCAGTCAACACGTTCATGTGTATATATTACGTAGGGGTAAAGAATAAAAAGCTATCTTTTTTTTCCTTTAGTCTCTACTTCTTTATAGTAGAATCACAGGCCCTTTCAAAGCAATAGCAAGATTTCAGTAGGGTTAACTTTGGCTTGCTGTTAATAACCACAGAAAATTTAGACTTGGAGATATAAAAATAAAAATAATTTTAAAAAATTAAAATATAAGCAAACAAATCCCTCTCCTTCCTTTATTAATGAGAAGCAAAAGTTGGGCACTCTCACTTTTCATGCAAGTGTAACCCACCTGCATTTTATCTAGTGACTCTTAGGAGATCCTTGCAAGCCTATATAAAGTTGGACTTCTCTATAGGGGAGATTTTCCCTGGAAAGTTGAAGAGAAGATGAAAGAACAGTGTGTAGAAAATTAAAATTTCTAAGAGACGTGTATTATTCAACTCCTTGTGTTGACGTAAGGGACTCTTTCCTGAAAATAGGTGTAAAGGACAAGAACAGAAATGAATGGAATCTTGTGGACCTCTCTGTGAACAACTTAGCCCCAAAGCTTAGTAAAGGATTTGCCTTCCTGGAAATGTTTGACAAATATTTCAAGGACAGATATCCAAATTGCACAATAACACTATTCGTGAGAAAGTGTTGCTACTTTTACCTCAAAGAGTAGAGAGGACACATTATGGAACATTTTTTCTCATAAAATAAGAAGGTAATTAAATGGACAACTGTGAAAGTATCTGGACAATGAGTGTGTTAGTATTTATTTTCTACATATCCTTTTGGGTTTTTTTGAAGATGTCCTGGTTCTGGCCAGGACAGGGTTAATTTTTGCCAGGAGGGTCACAACCAGGACCCAGAGGTTATTCAGTACCACCTCACACCACATGTGGGGCAGAGGGGAATGGGTCCTTTCCAGGCAGGAAGCGGGAAGTGAGCTATCAGGGGTAATGACGTGTCCTGGGTGGTGAGCACTCCCACGTGAATCATTCGCCAATATTGTGCACTCTGTTATTAATATTGTTGCTGTTACTGTTTGTTTCCTATTCCATTGCTGTTTTCCAGTAAATTGCTCTTCTCTCAACCCATGATCTTTGCCTATAGTGCCTCCAACTCTCCTTTCCAGCCCACCACAGAGGGGACGGAGGAGTGAAGGAGTAGTGCCTGGTTTGGAGTGTTTCGGTGGGAACATTAAATTGGGGAATAGCATTCCTAAACCATGACACAAGGTTATTAATTCTTTTTCATTAAGAAGAATTTTTAAATAATTATAGACTACTTGAGAATTTGGGGACTTCTGCAGAAGAATGAGCATTTAATTCAATGATTGATAGCTGGAATTTGAATTACCTAGGCATTTTTTGAGAGGCAGTAGCTAAATTGCAGAGAGTTTTTCTGCCAATCATAATAATATCCAAGACCATGGGCATCAGATTGATATTGACAAAGTCCATGTTTGGAAAAAACACTCTTTTAGTCTCTTGGGATTTTTATATGAGATTATACATGAATTTTACAGGCAAGCACATACATTTTTATATGAAAATATAATTTCTGTGTTACAGATGCATCCAAGGCCTCTTCCTTTGCCACTGAAAAACACAATTTCTAGTCTGGTTTGATCACAAGCTTTTAGACCTTTAGTCTGGAATAGATTGAAGACCATCCTTGACCTTAGATAAAGCAGTATATGACTAGTATATAACAGGGACATATTGCAACACAAAGTCAATATAAGTCTGAAGCAGAGCAAAAGGAAGAACATTCTCTGTTTCATTCCCAATAACATAATAATTTAATTTTTGCAGAAATAAAGATATAAGAATGCAAGTGAGAAATACTTTAGGAAAAAAATTAATTCATTGATTTTTTTTTTCTCCAAACATAAGGTGTTTTATGTTCTCTCAGTTCTCTTTAACATGTGGTGAGGTTTGGCTCTCATTGCTGGCCATCACTTTTACCTTAATTTACAACTGGTCCTTGGTAATTTTTATGCTTCATCAGATGCACTTTATTAATTGACTACCTGGAACTCTACATGTTGTTGCCACAAAGTAGTTCTTGAAGAACCAATGTATGAGCTACAGAAGAAGATGAACTTGAAGTCAACAACTTGGTGGCTTAGCTGTTTCAACAGTGTCACAGGGAACAAGATTTTATCATTCAGTAGACGCCACTCTCACTTTGGAATATTCCCAAGGTCTATTATAAGGCTGCTCCACCTCACGTTTCCATCAATAAACTGCACTGAATATAGCAGACAACTAGTCTTAAAAGTGAGTCTCAGAGGATACCACTACTCACCACCAGAATCAGGGATACTATTTTAGGACTGTCAGTCACAATGACAAATCATATCTCCCCAGCCTCTCTTCTCTACTGTATTTTTATATCACTTCTTTTTCCATGTAATTCATAAATCCTTACTTTCTGGTAAGTCTTTTATGTGACACTTTATCAAGTGCCATTTTATGATTCTGATAATATAACATATATCTTTGTCTCCCTTCTATTAGGTATTTCTGTGACAGGAGAAGATTATTTTATTTATGTATTTATTTATTTTCAAAAAATAAGCTAAACAGGCTGGAAAACAATAGGAAATGGGGAAGGAGAAGGTTAAGAAAGGGACAAATTTCGATAGTGGGAACACCAAGAGCATGAACAACACACTGAAAGATATTCCTTGTGCATTCAAAGTACATTCCTTGCTCCAAGATACTATGAGTTGTAGATGAATTCATAGGAGAAATCCTTAAAAAAACCCCAACATTCTGCTCATCTTGTGATATTCAGAAATAGGTCGAAAAAGCAGATATTCATACAGAGGACAGTTGAAAAACATTGATGTTTTGAATTTAAGATGGGAAATGCAATAAAGGTTCTCATTTTTGTTAAAGGTTTGATAAAGCTGACATTGCGCAAATGAGTCGGGATTTCTGCAGCAGTCACAGTGGAACTGTAGCCATTTCTAAATTTTCATACAAATGCCAAATCACAATACTCAGCAAGAGGTGGCTTCAGATACATGGATTAAATCTGAATGTAACCACAATGTTGAGAGAAAAAAGTGCTGTTGTCCCAGTTTGCAGGTCCTTTGTTGTCATTTGTCTTGGAGAGCACCAGCTGCACCAAACACTGCTGCAAGATCCACTACTGCCACCTCAGCACACATATATGCACCCAGCTGTGTTCAATCTGCCTTCAAGGGGGTTTGAACTCAAGCTTCTGGTTTGCTATCTCCTTTGTTCTAACAATATTATTGTTGCTGTTGTTGTTGATATTGTTGTTATTTTCACTGTCATTCTGAGGTATCACTTAAGATGTACCTCTAAGACCTGTTCAGGGGCCTGCAGAGATCACCAAGAATGACTGTTCTCTCTCTTGGAAGACACAAATTTCTTGCAAAGCTAATACTGAAAGGAGCTGTTACTTTCAAAAGACAAATGTCTAACTGACTAAAGTGTGAAGGAGGACAGACAGACAACTTAAAAAAAAAAACAACAAAAAACCACCAAAGGCTATAGAGTCCTTGGAAGGAAAAAAAACAAACCTGTAATAGAGACAACCCAAGAAAAAGAGGTTTTTTTGCTAATACTGAGCTAATTTAAGATATTTTTACTACTTTATTTGACATCTTTCCTCTGTGGGAGTGCTAAGGTAGCAATAAAAATGTTTTAGGATCATTCCATTTGATCATAACAAACAGGGTTGTTTGAAAGAGGAAGGCAATTAAACAGACATGCTTGTTTATATTAATACAACTGTTCTTCTTGTCAAATAATCTCAGTTAAGTCAGCTAAATGATTTCACATCTGTGTATTGGCTCTTTAAAAAAAATGAAGAAGGACTGTTTCCTATTATTAATGCATCTAATGATCGATACCTTTGGCTGAAGCCGGGTAAATTGCCAGCAGGTAGTGCATACATTTCTCTGACTTCTCCCAGGAATGTCTCCAATTTGTAACATGCCTGCTTTCCAGATGGTGATCTCTGGAGCCTGCTGACCAGGCCGTATCCTGGGCACACAGACATCCTCAGGCTGACTGCAAGACCAGTTCACACGGCTTACGGAACAGCACAGACCCAGTGTGGTTACAAAGGCAGACTGGGACACACAGGCAGTCAGAAAGAGTTTTCTGCTACTGTGTAAAGCTGCACTAAGACAAGGGAAGGAAAATTGAGTGGTGGGCAAGAAATGCAAGTGGAATTGAAGTGACTGGAAACTGGCACTGATGAGTACTATGTTTACTGTTCTTATCCTGTTGCATATGCACTGTAACAGGGACCCCCCAACACCTCTGGGGAAGGACAGGTTGTGTTGGTGAGCAGGAGTCCACATCCTTGGCACCCTCTCTGCATCATGGGTCCTAGCATCCAGAGGTACCTGACATTTAAGTCCTTCCATGTCACTGATTGTCACGGTTTAATTCCAGCCAGCCACTAAGTAGCACACAGCTGTTGGCTCACATGCTCCTCCATGGGGTGGGAGGGGAATCAGAGAAGGAAAAAAACCCTCAAGGGTTCAGATAAGAACAGTTTAATAACTGAAATCAAATAGAATATAATAATACTAATTATACTGGGATATAATAATAATAATTATAATAACATAGAAAAAATAAAACCCAAGGAAAAAAGAACAACTACTGCACAATACAATTCCTCTCCACCTGTGGAATGATGCCCAGCCTATCCTTGAGTAGTGATCAGTGGTTCATAGTCAGCTCCCCCCAGTTTATATACTGAGCTTGGTGTTTTGTGGTGTGTAACATCCTTTTGGCCAGTCCAGGTCAGCTGTTCTGGCTGTGCTTCCTCCAGACTTTTTGTGCACCTCCTCACTAGCAGGGCATGGGAAACTGAAAAGTGCTTGATTAGAGTAAGCCCTACTTAACAACAACGAAACCATCACTGTGTTATCAACATAATTCTCATACTGAATCCAAGACACAGCACTGTACCACCTACTAGGAAGAAGATTACCTCTGTCCCAGCTGAAAGCAGGACACTGACCCAAGGCAGAGGTGTATCTTGGTCTGGAGTTCTCAACACAAACAAACTTTGAATATAATGGGTGAGGACTGTCCGACCTCATGTCTATGTAACTCTGTTGTTATCAGTGTTGAGATAAATGATGAATGCTGTCATTTGCAAACAAAACAAGTTTTATTTATTATTTTTAGCAGAATTTTTCCACAGTTAAAAACTTACTTGGTCAATACACTGTAAGGTAATGAGTTAATAACTAATTCATCTTTATATGACAGATAATCAAGAATCACAAGGCTATTTCTAGAGTCAGAGAAAATACTGCTTTAACCAAACTGCTGAATTGTTGACTTCCAATATGTTTCTCTTAGAACATCTTTATATTATTTTTAAATGGAACTTTAATATATATTTCAAGCACAAGATCAATGTGAAAGGATAGAAATTGTTCTTTAATACTGAGTTTGAATAATACTCCCAAATTAGCTAGTGGAGCACAACTACCAAGATAGATCAGGTAGAAAAAGAAAGGAACAGAGCAAAAGTAGCATGAAATATATAAAGGGAGAAAGGAGAAGGAGTGGTTCTTCTATATTTATTTATTTATTGAGATCTGCCTGTCTTTTTTCAAACACAGAAAACCCTTTATAAGAAAATCTTTTCTTCTCCTCTGTGAAAAAAAGTCCCAATACTAAATGGAATTAGATAACATGCCAGACAAGCACTATATAAAATCCTCAGTACTTATAAAAGAAAAAAACTTTAAATATGCAAAAAAAACCCTATAAGAAAACAAATTCAAATTTCTCTTTGCTAAATTTCAGTTATTTTTAGAAGAATCTACTACAGTCATTTTTCTCTTAGATTACTATACCAACAACGACAAATTATTTCAATGAAATAACAGTTGCAATATGGCAATATCAAGAGTGAGTCAGTGCAGAACCAGTGGGTCTATCTAGTTTGCAACCAACACTGAAAAAATGCCACAGGCATATCAACTATAAACTCATTCTGAAAGATCTGGCAGACTATGGTCCTGAACATGACAGAAGCCTCTAAGTGTTCTTAAGACATTTCTTTGGGACAAAAGACTAAAAACACCCTTTGGTAAAGGTTAGTCTAGCGGCTGTTCCAGGAAAAAAAAAAACAAACAAACAAACAAAAAAAAACAAAAACAAAAACAAAAAAAAAAAAAAACTTCCCTGAAGATAAACCCACCTTATGCCAACTTTGAATATTAGATTTTGGGGAGAACAATTTTCATTTTTCTTCTTGTTAAAAGGAAAAGAACTGAAAAAAAAAAAAAAGGGTGGTAAAAGAGAATGAGTGATTTGAAAAATATGCAAAAATAGTCAAGACTATGTGCTTCCAGGTTTGTGCATGTTCCCTCAGTTAGGAATGATTTTACAGCCAGATGACAAAGACCCTGACAATAGGGCTTAATGACAAAGCACATGAAAACCTACCCATGGCAGTTTGACTGGCATTTCAGCATTATTATATGCAACTGAGAGCCTTCCAATCAGCCAGAACAGTGGGATCCACCGAGGAATCATGATCAAGTAGCTATTAGGCCAAATGGTATTGTCAGAATTCCCCAATTTATGCAGCTTCTTTCAGAGAACTGAGTCCTGAAGCTTCCAAATATCAAAAGGGTTCAATATCGAATAGAACATGTATTTAAGGAAAATTGGCCCCCAAATTACTATGCTATTGTCATTTGTTCTTTTCCAGTTCACTTAAAGGGTAAAGTGGAAGCTATTTTTAAAATCCAATATGAAAAAAATTACAACTGAAGTTTCTTTAGGAAAAAAGTTCATTTAACCAGCTGCATCTTTCTTTTGTACTCTGTTCAGATGTTAACTTGGATTATAGCTTCCATGTTTCTCATGCTTTTTTGTTGTCTGTCATTTACGTTTTGGAAAATTTAGCACAATTTTGGATTTGAACTGATTTGTACTCCTTTGGCCAAGCCTGGGGCCCTCCAAACTCCTCTGGAAAAGCACCACATCCACAATCACTCTGGCAAAGGTCTGCCTGGATTCCTTTCAAGTAACACAAAAGCTGTGCAGAGTGTTATTTAATGCCTTATCTTTTTCTCATTGAAATCTGCTGCAGAGCTCCAACTGACTTTGCTGGGAGCAAAAAAGAACCCCAAATGCCAAACTGATTTGACTACTGCTTTAATAAGAGGATTTTGCAGTATGCAGTGCAATCCATCTCTGTACAAGCTCAGCACTGGAACAAGCATGCACTCTGATGGTCTGCTTGGCCCCTGTTCAGCTCTTGCTGGCTGGTGCATCCAGAAGGATGTTGATGCTCAGGTTCCCTGTCTGCAGCACTGCAAGTGCTTCAGACCACAGTGAGGAGAATGCTCTGGGGTTCAAGAAATACAACGTCTCATGAGAGTAAATGAGCATCTCACACATAAGGTTTTCTCATCTGGGCATCCATGTAGAGGCTTGTCATGAACAGCTGCTTGAATGTTAAGCAAAAATAACAGAGCAGTTTTCACAACCCAAATTGCAAATTTTATTGTACAAGTTGGAGCTTTATTTGGGAAAGGAGACTTGTAAGCTGTTTGTGATACAGTCTATATTTTGCCTCAAAAATGACTTAGTATCTAGTATCTACAAGAATAGTAAGATTAAAGAACAACACTGAAGGAGAGTTCAAATTACTTTTCTCACATTTAAATAGCTTGCCTGGGAATTCACTTATCCCACCAGGAAACAAGCCCATTAAAAGACAAAAGCAGTTCCCCCTTCACACGGATCTATTTAGATCTGTACGAACATGAGCGCTAAAGAAGGTAGAAAGCCTGAGGAGTAGAAAGCAAATAGGAGTGCCTTGGGATGGACCTTTTGTCCACCTATCTGCAAGCCTGCACCTTCAACATAAAGAATCTGAAGGAAGACATGTGAGTAGGGAGGATGGAGTCAGAGAGAAGGCACCCTCATTCTTGAGAGCCCCACTGTGGCTATACGAGCCTCCTGCAAGAGAGCTGCAGTGTGAAGAAACTGTCTTCAGTTGCCAGTTGACTAAAAGAAAATAAGCAACAATATTGAAAAAAGTTTTCCAATATGAGCTGACTATTTCTATGGAATATTTCAATCATTTGTGGCACTCAGCATCTTTGAATTTCATCCCTCGAATGCTGTGACTGTGTTATGGCCACATATATCATCATTATTTAATAATAAGAACAGCTGTAATAATACTCTTATAGAGATACTTGCTCTTGCTAATGAAACAACTTTAATTTCCCTAAGAATATTAAAATTACACAATTCCCTTCTAGACAGTTTTAACTACTCTTTCAAAGAACCCTTCCCTCCAAAAATACCTTGCCCTTTTTGCAAAGCAATAGTTACTGTAAATGATACAGCTGTACTGAGAGTTGTTAAGATCCCCAAATGCTGTACAAATGCTACCTTAACTAGGTATGTTGATTAATAATTGTATTTTTCAAGCACTATTCTTTCAAAAAGAATGATTTTTGGGGTGCTATAAGTCACATTTCTAAACCAGACTTTAAAATTAACCAGTTTGCTTCTGCAAGAGAAGATCAGTGGAACATTCCCCTCCTTCCACTCCAGGGAATGTTCCAATCACACTTTGCACTCTGGAGCTGTCAGGGTTTTCACTTCTGAAAATTAAAAAAAAAAAAATAAATCAATTATTAATGAATGCAGGACAAAAAGAAGATTCTTGCACCTCTTCACAAAATAAAAGCTCAGGGAAGAATTCTGATTAAAAATCAATTCCAAGTGGAATCATCTCTCTTTTTATTGGCCATTACTTATATAGATGTGTACAAAGCAGTTTAACATTAAGTCTCCCAAAACCATCACAAAAGAGGCAAGTATCACTTGCAGTGGTAAGTTAATGCATTGTAAGTCTGTGGCCATGAAGGTTATGCCATCAGTTACAGAAATGTTGTCTGCAGAGGATATTATATCAATTGTCTTGTTTTCTTTATTAGCCTCATGCAAAAATGAAATCAAAGACTGCTTATACAGAGCTACAAAGGCCCATCACTTACCCAAATATGCAATAAAACCTACTTTAATTAATTTTATTGTCTGTCTCCTAGAGACAGAATGAAAGGGTTAGAAAAATGTGGGCACCTCCAGTTAAAGAGGCATTTCCATGTATACAGGGAGCAACACAGCCTGATAATTACTGCCTCAGTGGGCTGGAATCAGCCATAAATGGTGCTGGGCTTGCTCAGGGTGCTGCAAGCCATACTGACTGGTGTCAGTGGAAAGGAGTGATGGCCACACAAGATGCTCACTGGGAAAGGCTTAAAGTAGACTGTGGATTTGGGATCCACTTACCACATTTTAAAGTAATTATTTTTCAGTGAAGACATTACCTTCAAAATAATCTTCTTTCACAGGGACTCCTTCTCCTCTCCTTCAGTGCAGACAGCAGTGGGTAGTAACATTTTTGGAAACTGTCTTGGTCCATTAACAAAAAGAATGAAATGGAAATGTAAGTTAGAAAGCTAATTTCCATAGGCTGTGCCACTGGTCACGAGTTCTTTGAAAGAGGTACAGTGCTACAGATATTCACACAGAGTCACCCAAAGGAGACCCCATCAAATGGTGTGATTAATAAGGATGAAGCAGGTAAGCAGCCACTAGTTCTGTCAGTAAGCATTGGTGTAAACAGCAGGAAGCAAAGACAATGCTTAGACTGGGAAAATACATAAAAGAGGACTCATGGAAAGAAATAAAATAATTGACAATTTTTATATACTTATTAATGAGGTTTGCCTCTCAAAACTCTTAGTTGCAAATTCGTGTGGATGCTGATTGATATTTGTTTATACACAAAGTATCCCTTTTGTCAAGGTAGGTGGATGTTTCCCGAACTCAGTAGCAAAGGTTCCATCACGTGTCATATCAATGCAAGAAATATATTATCAAAAGAATCATTAACTTCATATTTCAAAGGAGATTACAGTAAGTTTTCCCTTATTCTCGTAGATGTAGTTGTAGTCTACGATGTAGATGTAGTCTACAAGATGTAGTCTCGTAGATGTTGCAGTCTCCTCTTGCAGCTTCCCCCAAGTCTTGATCTCCAAGCAGAAGAGCACGATGTGCAACTAAGGTGGCAGTGCTGGTTTGCATAAAACTGAAGCTAAACTACTACCTGGTCTTACTCTTAGGTGAGCTCAAATAAATACGAATTGATGAACAGAGGAAAAGGAGAAGCAAAGATTGACAGTAACAGTTTTGTTTGGTTGGAATGTCACACTGTTCTCTAATCACCAGTTTAAAAGAAAGTATAAGTAGATGAAGAAACAAAACATGATTTGGCCTATTGATTTTCATTCTGACCCATAGTGGGAAAAAAGAGCAGTTAAATTCCCTAACTCAATAAGAATCAACTTTCTTTGTATGAAAGAGGTTTATTTATTGAAAAAATTAAATCAGTCATGAAGATAAAATAGCAGATCCTCAGATAGTGTTAAATGTTGACCTCAAGAGAACTTACAGATAAGTAAGTAGACTTTTCACCTGAATGAAAAAGTCCTGTTCTGTCTGCATCTTAATGAATACAGTGTGATTCAATATTTCTTTTTGCCTTTTGATGGTCCCTTCCAAAAATATTGGCTACCTGTAAATAAGTTATCACGTAGCTGAAACAGTAGAGAACACAAAGAATAAAGTAGGGTGCTCAAACAAGGGTTACAAGAAGGTCATTGTGTGCTGTGCTGTACAGCAGTCTCTGCTGCTATGTTGGTCCAGCCTTATTCTTGTGACTTTTTCCAGTAATTTTACTGGAAATACATGTGAAGCAAGGAATATGACTATCTGTAAGAATTGCAAAGAATGTCATGCAGTGATTAGAAACAATCTTTTCTATCTCCAATTAGCCAGATACAAAATTTTAGCATATTCTGAACAGGACTGTATTTGCAATGCACATAGTCTGTTTGAAATGTCTCAACAAGTCTCCAATACAGAGTCTGAGAGATGATAGAAATCTCCCACAAAATTATTTATCTGTACTGCACAGATTGAAGCAAGCTTTGTCCTTTTTATTTGGGACAGTTTAATCAGATGTCTTTGAATATGCTGTGTAAAATAAAGTAAGCCTAATAAACATGCACTGGTTGAAAACTTCTTTATAAGAGCTCAATATTTGTTTCCTTTTCTTAATGCCTTTGAAAGAAACCATTTGAAGCTCCGTGGTGTCTGAACTTCTCCTGCACTGAAGTGCATACAGAGATGAGAAGAAAAGCCAAGCCGACTATTGTGATCATACTTTTCTTTTTGGCTTGAGAGATAAGGCTGCCACGTGGTACTGAATTTAAGAAGATGAGCATAGCAGTGCCATGAAGCTTCAGGCTTTCAATAACGCTGCTATATTCATATGATGATACAATAATAGTAAGGACAAAGCCTCTGCCCCACTAAAAAATAGAGGGACTAATCCTGTACCACTGAGTACAATAGGAGTTTTGTTATTTACCTCAGCAGAATGAGAATATAGCACAGAGAATTCTATACTCTACCAAGTTCAGTACAGTCAGATATGAAGGTTAAAAATTCACTCAGTGTCAATGCCTCCAGTGCTCACATATCGAGACTTGGTTGTTCTTCATACCACTTCTTCCTTTCTATCTACAGTTTAAAAATCAACTGAGCAAAAACAGTCAGACTTTTTTTTTTTATTGAATGAACCAGATTCTTACATTTAGTTAGTCATTCACAAGAATTACTTCATTAAAGTAAATGGTTTTACCTATCTTTAAAAAAAATGCATAACATTGCATATATTTACATTTACAAAATTGCATATACATATATACAAATACTTTTTTTCTTTATATATATATATATATAGAGAGAGAGAGAGAGAGAGAGAGAGAGAGATTGGTCCACACATAGAGTACATATTGAAAGAGAAATTGTTTTATACATGTTGTGTAACTTTTAAGTTTTTTAAACTGTGATACAACCATAGGCTGTATTTTAGAAATAAGTATATTCTAGCTACAGAAAGATGGTAGTTTTTCAGATCTAAAGTAATATTTCAACAATTTCCTAATTCATAAAATACGGAAGCAGTCAATGAATTGGTAGCAATTTCTTTCCCACATTGTTTGACATATTTTGGTCAAGTCCAGAGAGGGAAAACATATTAAAAAGGCTAAACTCTGGATGTTCATACAGACTGGAGAATGAGACACTGGAAAGCAGCACCATGGCAAGGAACCTGGTCAATGGCAAGTTAAATATGAGTCAGCAGTGCCCTGGCAGCCAGGAGAGCCAACTGTGCCCTGGGGGGCATCAGGCAAAGCATCGCCAGCCAGTTGAGGGAGGGGATTGTCCCACTCTGATCCATTGTGGCCTCACCGTGAATATTGTGTGCAGTTTTGGGCACCACAATTTAAGAAAGACATTAAGCTCTTAGAGAGTGTCCAAAGGAAAGCCACGAAGATGGTGAAGGGCCTGGAGAGGAAGCCATATGAGGAGCAGCTGAGGGCACTTGGTGTGTTCAGCTTGGAGAAGAGGAGACTGAGGGGAGACCTCATTGCAGTTACAACTTCCTTGTGAGGGGAAGAGGAGGGGCAGGCACTGATCTCTTCTATGTGGTGATCATTGACAGGACCCAAGGGAATGGTCTGAAGTTGTGTCAGGGGAGGTTTAGGGTGGATATTAGAAAAAGGTTCTTCACTCAGAAGGTGGTTGGGTGCTAGAATAGGCTCCCCAAGGAAGTGATCACAGCACCAAACCTGACAGAGTTCCAGAAGCATTTGGATGATACTCTTGGGCACATGGTATGACTCTTGGGGATGGTCCTGTGCAGGGCCAGGAGTTGCACTTGATGATTTGGATGGGTTCCTTCCAGCTCAGCATATTCTGTGATTCTGTGATTCTGTGTAAAGTACAATGCAGAACAATTTGAACTTAAAGCGCTCTTACTCCTGCATGTGTGCCATCTTAAAAATTCAGTGAAGGGAATTAACAAATAAACTGTTATCACAAAATAAATGATTTAAAATTATTCTTTATAAGCATTCTACCAACTCACAGCTACCACCGTATGAGTCATTTTTTGTTTTAATGCAAATTGATACTGCATATCAATTAAAACACTGGTTTTAATGTTTCTTCACAAAGTTATGAGACGAGTATATAGGAGCAAAATAACACCAGAAAGGGGTAGTGCTATTTGTCTGGTTAATAAACCAGTGTAGTTTTGTTCAGCTACCCCTTAAGTTTTCTGTCTCTAGATGTATTTCCTGAAATGTAGGAAATTACATCTAAACACAAGAAAAAATTTTTTTACTACAAGAATAATGAAGTTTTGGAGCTGGATTCTCAGAGAGGTTCTGGAGTCTTCAACCTTGGAGAAACTCAAAACCTATCCAGACAAGGTCCTGAGCAACTCACTCTGTTTGACCTTGTCTCAAGCTGGGGCAATCTCCTGGGGACCCTGTCAACCTCAGCCATTCTGTGATGTCATGTTTTTCCAAAATCACCCTGGTGTGATTCATAGCATTGGATGAAAACAAACACTTTTGTAACTCTTTGAATGGGATACATCTACTGTCAGTTGAGTATTGAGATATCAAAGTGAAAGCTAGTCACCAAGGTTCACCTCCTGGAGAGAAACAGGCAATTCATTATATCCTAAAATGATAGCAAATACTGCCTGTGTGAATAAACTCCGAAGGTGACTATTTCTCTTGTTAATCCTAAAGTCTGATATGAAATAAAATGAGATCCAGCCATTCTAGGTGGGTTTTAGCTACCAGTCAAAAAGAAACTTCATAGTCAAGAAGAAGTGAACCAAACCACAACTACCAAAATTCCAGTCAAAACAAAATTTAGAACAGCCAAGGAAAATTAAAAATAATGGTAATAATTAAAAACTTCCAAATGAGTGTAAATAAATAAAAATTAGTCACAAATGCAAACTTTGTATCTCTTATGTCTATATTCCATATTATCTCCATTAGTAGAGTATTAATGTGTACAGAACATATTATGTTGTATTGGAAGTATGAAAATGATTGGAATTATTTTATTTCATCATCTCAATATCAGGATAATATTACCAACCAACACCATAGTGCATTTTCTTCTATACAGTCTGCAGTTCACAGCCTAACCTCTGTGAAATTAGCAGTCAAATTACACAGGTTTCTGAGGATATAAGAACATAGCTGACTTAAAAGAAATATATGTATGGAATTTTAGAAAACGGGGGAGTGATACTTTTTCAAGAAAGAGGTGAAAAATTGGTGTGTGGAAGCAGGCTTTCCTCTATTTCAGTACTAAGGTATACAGGAAGTGGGAAGCATCCAAGGGACATAAGACTAAGCTTACTTCAGCGCCCCTCTCCCAAATTCATGGTGGCTGTATATGCACAAAAAATGAGTTCTAAAATAAATTTCCCCTTGTATGAGTTGTATAGGTGTATAAGCTTTAGCTTTGCTTAAAGGAGATGTTACAACATTGTTGGAGTGGTTGTGCATAAACTACAGGTTGTATATAACAACCTAATGCAAAAAAGAACTGAATGCATTGTTTCAAAATGTGAACAAAATAAGATTGAATCACTACTTCCTGCCGATATATTTCTTATCTGATTAAATTTGTTTGCCATAACCAACCAAGATGTTTTGTGTTTTCCATGAACCATGCAAATACAGATTGATTTCTATGTGCCAGTGTCACTACCTCTAAGGCAAATAACATCTTACCCTATAAATGGTCCCACTGCAACAGTGTGATTCTTGAGATGTCCTGTGCCAGGCCAGGAGTTGGACTCAATGATTCTAATGGGTCTCTTCCGACTCAGCATATTTTATGATTCTATGATTCTATTAGTAGAGCACAATGTTATCAGAATATTTATGTTGCAATCTGTGGGTTTGATATACAGACAATTTTTTTAATCCTGGGGTGGAGGGGTTTGATGCAAAGTCACATCTGGGTGCAGATTTTATTTCAGCCAAGAGTAGGCAGAAGACTGTTTCTGTTCAACTTGCCAGACCACATAAACCCAGAATTTATGCTCATTTTATGTTCATTGTGGAACAACAAACAGTACCTGTTTTGCCACAAAATTATAATAATATGGACAGACTGCTACACCCAGGTTCTTCTGATGAAATCTTAACGTTTCCTCACTAACAACCCTAAATAAACAAACTGAACTCTTGCTATGTGAATACTCATGTAGTTATGTGTTCTAATCTTGGGATTTAAAATTTACTCCTGAGCACCTCCCTCTCTGGAAGCTGCCAGCAGAACCCAGCCAGAGTGGGTAGTGCTGCCCAAGGAGAAGAGCAGGAAGGCTGGAGATGACAGGAGGTCTGAGTTTTTATCTGCTTTGACCATCGCAAACACACTTCCTCAAGCTACCATTCTGTTTTGACTCCACCCCTTGTGCACCAGAATTCCTTTGCTGTCGATTGTCAGGGCCAAGGGAACCGATTGGGCTCCCTGTCCCTGCCCAGTCCCCCAGGGTTTCCCCCACCTTGCCGTGGCCCAACACCCATTCCAGCTCCTCAGCTGCAGCCCCTGTTGTGGGTCTTCATCTCCCACAGCCCTGCCCTGCCTGGAAATGAGCCCTGCCAAGCTCAGCCCACCTGTGGGATGATATCCCAGTCAGGGCTGGCCTGGCCCTGTCCCAGAAGAGAAGCTCAATGCCTGGGGCTGCCCCCACAGCCCACCTGCTCTTGGCTGGGCTGGATCGTGCCCTGCCAATACACTTCTCCCCATGCATTGCTCATGGAGTGCTCACTTCTTGTTTCTTGTTTGTGACCACTTGTGGCTATCTGTGGCAACACCACTCCTTTGTGCCTGGATGACAAAGTGCAAACAGAACCAAGTTTTTCAATGAAGAAAGAGAGACAAAAAATATTAAACACATCCTTCTTGCACATGCACAATGCCTTTGGTGTACAAACGGCCACTGCCCGCATGGAGGAGCACCTGGCCTCAAGGAGTCACATGAATGAAAAGCCATTGTGAAAATAATGCGAAAATCAGTACAAAGGCATGCAGCCCAGGTGATTGACCCCAAACAACCCTGGGAAGCCACCAGAGCACGTACTCCATGGAAGAGCACAGTGCTAGCACAGGAAGAGCTGACAGTGGCCAGCGGCTCACATCCCAGAGAGCATTGTGCTATAAAACCTGTTTGCACAAGACACATTGAGTACAGCGCTTCAGGTTCTCAAGCTCTGTGTCTGCTGACAGAATTGTTTTCTGTATCCACAGAGAAAGAAAGTATATTTTGACTGCCAAGATGCGTAGGATGTTCGTTACATAAGGAATGGTTTTTTTAACCTCCTTCCACGTTGGCATTTTATATACAGAAGTTTTGTAACACTTTTAAAATGGGATATCCAGTGAATACTTACAAAGAAAACAGAGCATTAGCTAAACTTGTTTTCAAATGTTTTTAATGAGGCTACATAAACTACTCATGTTTTCAGCAAGGCAAATATATCTGATGGTACACAGAATTTATAAACACTGAAAATTATCCGGAAGTTCCAAACAGAAAGAAAAATCCACTTCTTTGCAGGTGAAGACAAAAAAAGTAAGTTTTAGGCATGTTTATAGTACCCTCTGATGGAAATAAGAAGCATTACAACTCCTCCACAAAATTTTTTTTGCTAACTGTAAACACAGCAAAGATACATTTTTCCAACCTTTTGTAACTTCCTATAAATAAAGTAGATAAATAAAACGATTTTTAAAAATATTAGGAACTTTTTACACACAGAGACAAATCTTAATCAACAGAATAACTTCTTATTCCGGTTTGGCTTCCTCAAGAAAACAAACTATACACAATATGAATTCTTTCCACATAATCAGGGAGAAACCTTCTCAGAGATACACAGGTTTACTCTTTTCATTTTAAACTACACATATATTTATTTCTATTTCATAAGAATTAGAAAAAACATGGTATTTTTAACATTCTGTATATTAGATTACCTATAGGTATTCATCCCATTTGTTTGTTCAGATGAATCACTAACATGCCTCAGAAACACTGGTCAAAATTGCAGAATGTCAAGGGATTTTTAGCAAAGCGTCAGCTAAAATCATCACAGAATTAGCCTTAAAAATTCGTACTCCTTTTAAGATTTACAATATCAGAGCAAACTTGCCATAATTTCTTTTTCCTTCTGGGTGACTCATAAAGCACTTCAGCTTTCATCACTAATTGGCAGGTCACTGAGAAAGTATTTTATGTAGCAATATTAGAAGGGTGAATATTTTTGAATTCTGACTAAAACTCCATTTCAGTGTCTAGTGAAGTTTTCTTTAAGGGAAAAAGTCAGTGCATTACTTTTACTTGATTGTGGTGGATAGACCCTATTTTATAAAGCATTCAAGCTTCTGCCTAATTGTTTCTCTCTTGCAAACATCATAATACATAACTAAATATCACTTGATTCTTATGAGCAACAGAAACTTACAATTTATTGTTAATTTTTGTTGAATTAGAAACTTGTTATATTTATGAGAGATAATAAATATCTAAAATAATTTAAATCTAGTGCAAGACTCATTAGAGTGAAGGAAATAATTTCCTTTTTATTTGAGCTCATACCTGTTCCAAAAAGATCTGTTAAAGTTATTATGTTGATGAATATAAATCTGTTTACCCATAAGACACTGAGAGAAAGCAAAAACCAAACTTTATTCACATTCACATATTCCAGCTTGATAGCGGGCAATCACTTGAATTGAAAGAATGACTTTTATACAATCAATTGTCAGCCTTTAGGGTGAGACTTCAAATAAACTGAAGATAACACTTTTAGTGTTGCAGCCATAACTACATACTGTGAGCCAGGATGTCCCTCCTATTCTTGACTGAAAAATAATGAAGAAAATCTATGTCAGGATTTTCTAAAGGTATTTGTTGTATTAATAAGGTGATCTAATAGCTCACCACTCCTTAGCACAACAATTTGTCTGCTTTTTCAATAAGCAGATACCCCAAAATGATTATTTTTAATTTTCCATGTGTTGTTTTTCTACTGGCTTATTGTGCAGACTCAGCTCCTCTAGGAACCTGACAAGTACCAGGAATGATGCAAGGGAAGAAATGGAAGCCTTTGCCTAAGGGTAGATGAGAGGGCAGTAGCTCTAGCAAGGCTCTAGCAAAGGAGTGAGCTGTTAGATCAGACAAAACACATTGTTAAATTCACCCTAACAGAGAATTATCCAGTAGTACATATTCACCTCCATGTTTATATTGCAAAATTACACTGCAAGATCTGTGAGAGGAAAGATCAATCACAACATACATCCTATATGCTCACCTAATCCATTTGTAGGTCAGTAGAAAAAGAAAAGGCACTAAAGATTTACTTTATGTTATCAAGCACAGTTCTGTGACAAATGCCATGAGAGAAAATAAAGAAGTAGGTGAGTGATCAAGTTCTCTTGGAAGTGGTCAGCAAAACTGCATTAACAGGAACAGAATTATATTAGAATTAATGAAAACTGAGTATGCAGAAGTCCTGGGAGCTCTGGAGTTCCTAGAAAATGTAGAACTGTGACTTTATTCAGTCAAGCTCAAGTCATTTAATCTTGGTTATGAGTTCATCACCATAGAATGTACATGTCTGGAAAATTAAATGAAGGAGATACATTGTCTGTGGAAGGACTTGTAAAGATCTTAGCAGAGCTAACCTACTGAAAGCTATAAGTATTTGGAAAGGCTCATCATTTTCAGTTATATGACAGGCATGTAAGAAAAGGAGTTACTCTATTGAAATGCCATCTAGGCTAAAGAACAGACCTGTTGCTTCTCTTAAATATTTCAGTTATGAATGTGTGTGGAAGCCATAATTATCAGTGAAGCTTCATTGCTCTAGGTCCTGTGCAAAAACATCACAGACTTGAAGAATGTGAAGAATTAATAAACAAGATGTTATAAATTTGGGACGAAGGAGGTGTTTTCTCCATTTTACAGACAAGGGAATAAACTGGGCAGTTTGAATGATTTGTTCAAGGTTGCAAAAGATATCTGTGACAAAGCTAGGATTTGTATAATAAAATAATGGGAATCATTAAAATTAATCCTATATTACAATTTATTACAAACACATTATACAGGTAGTTCCTTCTATAACAGTACATTTTTTCATGTTGCAGTTCTACTCTGCATAAGAATAAAGGAAGCGTTCCTAATGAGCTCAATAGGATTTACATCTCTCTACTGAAAAGTCCACCAGAAAAAACACATTCTTAATTTCACAGATTGCTAGAGAACAGTTTCATTGCCATGTATTGAAATTGCAATCTAAGTAATGGATAAGGGCACAAGTATTTCTAAGACAAAAGATGACACTTTTTGTCTCCAAAGATCTGAGAAAATTCTCAGTCTAGACTTTTAGACTGGAGGTTCACAAGTCACCTCCATCACATAATGAAACAGAGTGCCATTTGCTACAGCAAGGACACACAAGGAAAAATTCTTTAAAAAGGATTTATTTTCAAAACATGGTTATCTAGAATTTGGAAGTGATGTTAACCTCCAATACAGGTTTCTTCTTTTTCTTATCCACATTTGAAAATGTAGGCTATACTGTGGCACACAGTTCCATGTGTTACCAAAAACATACATGCAAACCAAAGAAATCTTGGAAAATAAAGTAAGACACTGTCAGAGACAGTGAAAAGGGAAGAGGGAGGAAATTATTACTTATGGCTAACAGTAAAATCTCATTGAAGTAGTAGGTACAAAATTGGATCATAAAAGGTTCTTAGAATGTTGGTGTTGTTGAAAATGAGTGGTAAAAAATGAGAATCAGGCTTTCACAGGTATATAATGTACTTCACAGGAAGCAACTAATCCAAGTCATATTGTTTTTCCTCCAAAAGAGTGCTGATAAACTCTCCATTAGGATTGCAAGTCCCTCTAGGCTCTGTCAGTCCCGTTATTTAATCCTAAATGAAGTATGTCTTATCAATTCATTCTACTATGACCCTGGTCAAGGTTAGATGAGGGTCTAGCTATAAAAGAGCAGGAGGTAGCAAAAAACATTATTTTTCCTTGACAGGCTAAGAAAGCAGTGATGTGCACAGAGGTAAAAATTCTTTGCTGCAAATACGTTTCCCCAAATATGTTCCATTTATTCACTAAGAGAATATTTTCATTCTTCAAAAACATTTTAAAATGCTGGAACATCATAGTAGGCTTTTTCTTTCCTGTACTTTTTAAAGTTGAGATAAAAGCAAGGATTTTATTTTTTTTAGTAAATCCTGTTTATGGAAAATCTATTTAAATTAATGCCACTCTTTTTTCAAATGCCTTTTAGAGTCAAAGAAGAAAGTGAGTCACATGGCAAAATTATCCTGCATGCTATTATCAGAGGAGATGAGTCAGCCCTCCTACTGTTTGTTGATGTATCTGTCTAGTGAAGAGGGGGGAAAAAAAGGAGAAAAAAATCCCTACTCTGGGGAACTTATCAGATCACAATACTTTGTAAAAACCAAGAACTAAATAAAAATTACTTCTTGGGAAGTGTGTCAAAGTGTTGCAACCCCACTTTATGCTTTCCCCTGTTGCAATGAAGTCTAAGCAAACCTTTTCTATTCATATTCTATTTCATTCAGCCATCGGGTGCAAAATGTGCATTTTTGGGTAGGACATTGTGGATGCACACCCAAAATTACACTAAGGTGGCACAGCACCACAAAGTATAACAAGGCCAAAAAACCCACTAAATTGTTGCGATTCTTAAGAATACTGTCACTTTTTGCTAGAGGGGCAGAGTACACCACAATGTATTTCAAAGACCCCTGGGCTAAATTGCCACTTGAAAGATGTAGGATTATGATCAAAGGTGTCAGATGGATTTCACCAGGGGTACCTACTTTGTATTAAACTACCTTGTGTAACCTTGTTGACTTGTGCAACCAAACAGAAAACACAATAAAAGTTGTTTTGTTCAAGTGATATCCAGCATTACTAGGATCAAGGCTGCTATTTTTAAAGTCTCTTAATTCAATATTAGGTTATACTGTCCCTATTAACAATAAGGTAGGTTTGATAGGTGGACTTGAGTTCTCCTCGTACTTAGAATAAGCTTCAATTTATTGGTTGGATGTTAGCCAGCAATTTAATTATTCCATGCTCCTAGATGACAAAGCTCTGTCAACAAGGAAAATAAAGAGAAATAAGAGTTAGAGGCCATGGTAGGAAAAATATCTAAGATAAATGCTTTGTGAAACCACTTATTCTGTTTGAACAACTGAATAGCTTAGAATCTTCATCTTAGCTGTCCTGACAATGTCTTACTATCATGAACAAGTGGAATATGGTATCAGACTCAGAGCCCTGTGACCCAACCAGTCTTGTGTAAAGCAAAGCTTTCTACAACCTGATATTTGAACATCAAGTAGTTCATTAAATGAAATGTTCTGGGAAAAAAAAATAATGTTTTGAAGGAAAAGAGTCATTTAAAAGCACTAGTGTTCACGGTAACTGGTTCCTTGCACTTTAAAAAAAATGACTATCAGGGCGAAAAAACCTCTACTTTTATTGGGCCTGTGATGGACAGAGGACTATGACCATTGTTTTAGGAAGACCAGATTAAATTGTAACTGCTCGTCTTTTGTTTCCCTTCCTTCTTCAATACTTATTTCTCAAGCTACCGAGATTGCCTCCAGACTCACTCTTTGATCACCTATTCTATGAAGAGGACTTAGAAGATCTATTTAATCCTGTTTCACCTGTGCACTTCCAATACTAGTCCCTGTGTGAATCAATATTATGGAATCCCAGTTGTTCAGTGAAGTTTTGTGCACCTGAATGGTATTTACCAAGGAAATGTCTATGTCATGGAATGAAGCAGTTGGAGAGATGTGGATTTTTATGACCACGTGGCACAGCACAGCATCAGGTAGGCTCAGCCATTCCAAGTCAAGAACACCCACAAGCAGCATTTACAGTTTTACTTATTCAGGTGCAACAACCAGTTCATAAAATGGGAATGTCATAGAGGACACACTGGAGAAGGAACTTCCCCTTTGTGTGACACTGTTGTCAAGAAAACTTCATGTACCAACTAGCTGCTTCCTAGGGGAGCTTATTTAGGGAAAATAACTCTAACAACACACCACTGTACAGGGCAGGCTCAGAGTTCAGAAATCCTGTCAATCCTGTATTTGTTGACACATCATAACACAGCACTAAAAAATGAAATAAGGATTGTCACTATAACCGATAAATGAATATAAATACTTACCTGTATATTGATTTGTTGCAGGACATTCTTCCATGCAGTCAGAAATGGTCAGCTTAAGGGATACCCAGAACTGACAGAGCCAGAGGAGTTGGAGGGTGGGACGGAGCCAGAACAGCACTGTCAAGACCTGGTAGTGGGTCTGGCCTTCCTTCTGCTTATCTGTCAGAATTTTTTTCAGCCTCTCATTTACTCAAAGACTTAAAAAAAAATCTAAAATATTCAAATAAAAATATAAAATAACGGAAAAAAATTAAACAACTCTTTAATGAAAGGCAAGTGTTCAATCAATAAGTGGTTTTGATGTTGTGCAATATCATATCATGATGAAACTATTCTTTTAAAAAAGAAAAATGTAAATTATGCTATCTCAGTTCTTCAAATAGACAGAAAGAGTGAGAAAATAGTGCAGTAATGTCTGTGCTATGTAGAAGACAGCAATAAAAACAAATCTGCTATTTTAAATTTTTTTAAATTATGATGTACAATTTTTATTAAACCAGGAAAAGAAAAAAATATCTTTCCCCTCTCCTGTTTATGAGGTATTTATACTTTTTCATGACATTTAAGACATAATATTCCTTTTCGAAACTATGTAGTATGGATCGTAGCATGAAAATATTTTACTAACATAATTAAATGAACTCAGTTGTTCTGAAAAGAACTGCTTTGAAGGAAAAATAAAACAGATAAAGGCATCAGAAGATCATAGTAGTATCCTATCTAGCTGCAGCTTATATCATCCAAATTCAGATTTTTTTTTTCTTTGAAAGCACCCATACCTGTGGCAGGCACACACAGAGCAGTAAGTATTGTTATATACAATATTTGTTTAGCCATAGGTTGACATGTTTTTTTGAGCTTGCTGACTGATCTACTCACAGAAGTTTTGTATATATACATATATATATATATGTATATGTGTACAGATAAAATTGGTATGACATCAGTCTAAATTCTTTCATGCAAATGGATATCTGAAAAGGTGCGACTAGAAACAATATTTGATTCTATTAAAACACACAAAATATCTGTCTAAGACAAAGATGTTGATTTACGAGAAAGAGAAAACCAACACTAGTTCTTGGTCTTTTAGACATACAGCATTACACAAGGGATGAATTAACTCTGTGTGCATATCCCTGTGTGTGTATATGTATATAATTAATATTTAATACCATGGAAGATGAATTCTAGTGACTCTTGTTGCAACAGTCTAAGAAATCACTGCCTCTGTCTGTTCCAAAGGTATCCTGGAGGACACTGCCCTAATTGCAGAGTAGTCAGTAGAAAACATGAGTCTGAGCTGCAGGAGCTCTCACACAAAGTCAGAAGCCTTTGTTCAATCCCAGCTTGACCAATGCTCTACAATGCCAGAGTGGAAAGGTCCTGAGGCGTGCACACATACTCCTTCCTCCAGCTCTCACAGAGACATAACCTGCAGCAGATGTGTGAGTACAGACAGCTGAATTGAAAGACAGAAAAAAAGTTCTTTAAAACTCTTTTTCCACAGCCCTGAAAGCAAGTTTCAAAATATCTCTCTCTCCTGAAGGTTAAACCTAGCTATACACATTAGAAGACATATAATAGTATTTTGAGAGAAAACGCTATTTATTTTTAAGAAAAAAATCCTTCTCATTCCTTTCACAGACTGGATCCAGAGAACGTGTCTACACTGTATCTGTGCTTTCTGCACAGTTGATTAGTTATTTATGTACAGCTCAGACTGCACTTTTGTGTACATACAGCAGAAATCTTCATTGGTTAACACATGCAACTATATCTAAATATAAACCTAAAGTGAGCTGCTGATTATGGATATCAATCCAGTATCAGTCTGGTTATAGTTTCAAAATTTGGTCAAGTAAAGTGTATGATCCAATTTAAGACCAACACTAGAAATTCATAAAATCAAATGTAAAGGCTGTAAGATGGCTAAATTTGAAGCAGAGAAGGAGGAAATGAAATGCAGACCAAGAGAAAATGAGGAAAGTGAGAGTGATACACAATCAATGTATAAGATTTCGATTTGTTCATTAACAAAAGTATTTGAATTCTGTTGGCTTGTTTTGGCTTTCTCACCCTTGGCAGTCTGCAGAACACCCAGTTTGCACTCCAGCAAGCAAATTGTTACATGCTGTTTTCAAATGCTCATGTTTTTTCCAGTGTTCAGACACTGTTCAAAATAAAGTGTAAAGCACAGACAGATTTGTGATGTCATGCTCACAAATCAAGGGGAACCCTCCTCTCCAAATACCTCCCTCTAACTTTCATTCACTCATTACACTCAGGAATTGCACTAGTACAAGGGAAATATATTTATGACCTACTTTATTTTAGAGAAAGATGTATGGGTAATGCATAATATTAACTCTTTGACAAAACAAAGCTAATATTCTCCCTCTTCATTGACATTCTAAAAACTATAATAGGATGGTAGAACAATTGCTCTCATTCCAGCTGGAGGCAAGTGCAAAAACACGTTATATAAGTTTAGAGGTTTGTCTTTTTTGAGGTGTTTTATGTGAGGTTTCTTTTGTTTGCTTGTTTGTTTGCATTTGGTTGTTTTTTTTTCACAAATAGCATAAACATATTCTTGAGAAAAAAATCCTGCTATTTTCTGCTTACAGTTTCATCTCACTTCTGGAAGAAGTAGACTAATTTGGGAGAAGTATTTTAATACTGGCAAAAAAACCCCTGAAAATCTAAACATTCCAACCTTAAGATGCAGAATGCAGAAATTTCACATGAATCTCAGCACTTTTATAGGGATTGCTGCACCTTAGTTGGGTGCAGCTGTTAGGAAATGCATTTCTATGGAGCTATTTTATAGTAACAAGGCTCTGCCATGAGTCTGCAACACTACTAAAGTTGCCTCAAGCAAGCAATTAAAATTAGAATTTCCTCCATTTTTTTAATTCATTTTCCTTAATTTCTTTCATTTTTACTTCTTCTACTGTTTTTTTTCTTCGTGCTTTACCTGCTGCCATATTGTAGTACTTTCTTTTTCTCTGTTTCCATCGATAATGTTATGCGAAATCAGTAGCAAATACTCTCTTTTAAAAGCTTATAGTGAAAAGAATCAGCAAAACTGACTGTTAATCACAAGCATATTGTGATGAATCAACATCTTCTGACCCAAATACATTCAAGTACTATTTTGCCCAGTTCAAAAGTAGAACAAGACAGGGGAATTGCAGGTAGCATCTGCTACATGGTATTCCTTTCATACCATTGTGGTAAGTTTCAGTGTTTTAAGGTGGAAAGGTCTACTAGCAACAAGGCATGAAAGGGGAATGAGACACTAGAACTAGTGAGAGCACAGGGAATTTATAAACCACTGATGTGTTCATTATTTATGTATTTTAAAATGTCCACCTAAACTTCCAAGTCATTTAAATAGGTCAAGGAAAAACAAGGAAGAGCTCTGTACAGGAAAGAATAAAAGATCTAGATAATCTAAAATTATAAAATATACATCAGAGAATTAACTGTAGGAGGGGCTAATTCAGGTTCATTCAAATACATTTTATTAATCTTATATCGTAATTACTCAACAGTAAGTGTGGGCTGCTCCAAAGGGAAAGTGAGCTAGAAGCCAAAGGTCACAGCAAATCAGGCAGGGGCAATGTCCCACAAGACCCAAAGAAGAAGAACAGCAGGTCTGGTGATAACCAGCATTATCAACCAGTCCAATGATCTCCAGACAAGCCCTTAGGATGAGGAAGGCCTACAGCCAGGAGAAGGCAAGTCAGCAACATAAGGTCAGGATCAGCAGTCAGGCACAGGCAAGGGCCAAGCCTGAGCTTAAATGCAGCTCCTGAGCCAAGGGCAGGCATTGCATGGGTGAAGATCCCAGATGAGACTCCTTACAGCTATTTCTCACACAGCTCATTTCACAACAGTCTGATCCAAGTACCTGAGAAGGCCTTAAAGAAGTTCCTTGTCAGCTAAATTGTGAGGAGTGGGGACTGCTGGTGCTCTCAGGGCCATGGCACAAATCCTGAAACTCTTGCTGCTGGTGATCATCCCCCAAGTTCAGTAAGTGTCACTATCTAAGACCCATTTGGTTTCTAACGTGCTGTTTGGAGTCAACTGCAAGTGACTTCTCAGGGATTCCCATGCCACCAGATGATACTCTGAAGTGCTCCACTGACCCGCTAGGGTTAGAGGCAAAGCTTGTTGAAAGTATCCTATTGAGTTATGCCAAATCTCTGAAGGTATTGTTCTTCTACACAGACCCTTAGGGAATTACAGGATTTGTAAAAGTAAAATTAAATTTCTAAATGTCTATCTTTAAAGTCTCCCTGAAGGAGTGTTAAGAAAAGTTCATCTCTGGGTATGTATCTAGAAACAGATACTTGAAAAATGATCATGCAACACTACGAATCAATAGAGAGAGAGAAGAAAGGGCAAATTACAGGTAGACAGAGATGGGAATGTAATAATTGATGTTACATGTTTGCACCTGAAATATTACCCTCTAATCTCAATTTCCACCTGTGTATTTGTTTTAAGAAATAAATTACAGGTTCATAAAGACTCTAGCTAGTGATAGGGATAATTGAACATGCCTATTGCTTGGTGAGTAGAAGAGCAAAATCAACATCTGCAGTCTTAGCTGGAAACAACCTGAACATAGCCAGAATTCCGGTGTATCATCAGGAGCAACACAGGAGAGTTGGCACATGGCCCTCAACACTATTACCATCAACATATGTTTCTATTATAATGAACTTCAAGCTCATTTAGAAAAAAAAAATTACATCTATCAAAATCAAATGGTCAGCTGAATGTTTTCACGTAAATGTTCTTTGGAATAGGTTTTGGCCATTCAAATGCTACCAATGAAAAATATATGCATGTTACATAGTTATCCTATTCCCTCCCTTGCTGAAGATCAGAATTTGGAAAGGAAACATAAGCCTGGGAACAGCACTGAGCTTATGAAACAGGAGACATGCTATAGATATTTCACGTGGCATTGTGCAGTATTGTGTAGAATTTCTGCGGCAGAGAAATGGGGGTTGTTTCTGAGGATCACTCTCCAGACACTAGTGTTCTCCAAAATTATACCTTTTATCTTTCTGCTCATATTCTTTGTGCTCCTTATCCAAATAAAACACTTCAGTGCTCGTTACCAGATCTAGATGTACCTAATTCTTAAGTTGAGCATGTGCCTAAGTGTTTTTCTGAGTTGGATCATAAGACTTTCTCCAGGGCAGATGGAGCTCAACCCTGGCTGCCCCTCCCTCCCTCATGCCAATAGGGGTCCAAAGTCAGGTGACACCAAGCCTATTGTCTTTATTAAGAATGCTTCCATCCCTGGAAGTGTTCAAAGCCAGGTTGGATGGAGCCCTCGGTAACACACTCCAGTGAGTGGCCTTCCTAGATGATCTTTAAAATCTCTTCCAACCCAAAATGTTCTATGAATCTATGAATTTAAGACAAAATGTAAAAGTATGGACATCAACTATTTTAGGTAGGAGCTTTAACAACTGAGACAGCAATTTTCCTTAAGACCAATGAGATGATTTGACCTTTTTTCATTAATTTACTTAGCTTATAGCACCTGCACTGCTTTTATGAATGAAAAATTTCAGAGTGGCTATATATAAAGGCATCTTTGGTGGGCCACAATTTGACAGGCTTGACTAGTAGTGCACAAACTGGAATCAAATGGCAAGACCATGGAATGGAATCCATACTTGCATCAGACAGAGATTTTAACCTGGTGCAATATATTTGATCTACACGAACATGTGATTTGCATCTGGAAAAAAAACACAAATCCAACTACAACTTTTTCTCATGAAAAATTCATCTGCATTATAGCTTTAGCATGCCCTCCATATTTACTACAGCTAAACACACTTTTCATCAGTGTTAGTAACAACAAGAAAGTCCCAATTGGACTTCAGGAAGACTCCAGAATATCTTTCATGGAGTCATAAATGATTGGGGAACATAGCTTTTGTGCTGCAGCATGTGTGTGAATAGAAAAATGGGATTTCCAACTACAGAACATAATTTTTTTTTGTTTAAGCTTTATCTGATCTCCTGCTTTCAGTGGGTTTTGGTTCCAATTCTCTTTGATCCTATAGAAGAAGCAGTTAATTAAAAGACCTCTGAACACAAATAGGTTCAAAGTATTCCATCAGAAGTCAATGACTAGAGCTTACGCCTGATCCTTAATCATCTGCATTTCCTGATGAATGAAACAGGACACAGTGTGAATTCCAAAATAGCCAAAGACTAATTTTTTACAGTTTTGGAAATGAATGTTTTCAATTATTGAGCAAAGACATAACAATTTACATATTTCTGATATTTTATTTTGATATGCATGTCTCAAATGATTTTTCATCTAGATAAGTTATTGACAAATGAAAAATGAGTGCCACTCAGTCACACTCAGTTCTTTGTAAGAGAGTTTAGTCATGCACATTAATGTCTATGTATTCCTTGTCATTCACAGGCATTAAAGACAAATCCACTCCTACTTAGAATTCAAGGCTGGAAAACCCCTGCCCATGCAGTCACTGCAGTTTCCAATCAGTAACCATCATGAGGAGTTACACTTTTCCTCCACATTTCACTTTTGGTGTACACAAACCCCCGGTCACTCACTGCTCTGGTCAGAGATCTGGCATGACACTTACCATCTTTTTCAGCTACCCATATAAAGAGTCTAACTTGCAATATCTAAGATAAACTACATAAAGGTGTAGACTATTGTTAGGAGTCAATTTTGCTGAAAATTGATGTTTAGAAGAGTCGCCTAAGATTCTTGTTTATTTTATAAATTACAAAAATGCTTACTTTTTAGATTGAGCTTCTAAAAGAAACCCGTGTGCACTTGTTTCCAGGTGATTGACCCAGTGGGCGAAGAAGGGAAAGAAGGATGTTAGGATAGAGAATAAAAAAACGTCATTTGTCTTTGGTAAAACACCTAATCCAGAAATGGTAAAACCCACTAGTCTCAAAGCATTTCTACCCAAAAGGGCAACTGCATGCAGGACGTTAACTGAGTAATCAGCACACCCCGGCATTTAAAAGAAGTAGCAGTAAAAGGCCTCATTGTTATACTCTTCATAATGAAACCATGAAAAGGCATTAGTCGAAAAATGATTACAACTAAGCTTTGCTGAACCACGATAGGTGCAGGGTTCAGCGTGTGGGGAGATTAAAGCCGTGTGCAATCACTGCCTAGAGACTGCACATCATTTCACATCAATTGGCATGATGAATCTTTTACATAATGTGAATCACAGCCTAATTGTGAGTTTGATTGCATCTACTGTTGTTCTGATCACACAACCTCAGCACAAAGAGGCGAGCAGGGAACTAAGCTATTGTACGGAGTTAAAGGAAGAAAGAAAAGCTGTGTAGCATGAAATGAAAGTGACATCTCACAGGATATATATTACTAAAAGTTGCTGAGCAATTTAACAGCTACATGTAATATATATATTGACAGTATCAAAAAAGGCAATTAGAGGAGCATCTCTTCCACCAATAGAAATATATCATTTCTGAAATCAGCAGGCTGCTGCCAAGAAACTCAGACTGGAAGCCTTTTTGCCAGAGAAGATGCATTTAAGACAATAAACTCTCCATTAACTGCAATGCAGGCAGAATGTAACTAAACCAGGATTCTCAGAAGAGCTGGCAGAAAAACTGGTACTATATACTTCAAAGATATTTCTAAAGATAAGGTTCAGTCATGGATTTGTTGTAAATCGTATTGCAAAATGAAGCAAAAATCTATCCCCTATGGAAATTATATTGCTTCTATTACCATAGGAGCTGAGACATACAAAATCTGTAATGTATTTATTTCCTAATACCATTACTATTGTCTTCACTTTATAAAAGTAAAATAGAATGTCAATTAAATAATAAACTTGTCCTAACCCTACAGAAAATCTACAGGACAGCAAGTGATGTCACCCAGATTCAGTAAGCTAGTTACTGGGTAGGCGCTGGATTCTAGCCCTTGCTTGCTTGTTAGGGAACCATCTGGATATGGAGTACAAGGCATTATGACATTCATTACAGAACTGTCATATTTCTCTGTCTAGCAGGAAGAAGAGAGAATTATAGAATCATAGAGACTTTTAGTTTGAAAAAGACCTTTAAGATCACTGATCTACCATCTAGGACTATCAAAGTTTTACAAGAGTCAAAAAGAGGTATGATCATTACAACTCAAATGTTTGCCCAGTCAGTTGCTTTAGTATCTAGATCACTGTTATTGTATTTATTAAGGATTTGCCTAAATCCTTCCCCAAAATCTGCAGAAACCAAATTTGGAAATGATTGGAGAGTCAGCAAGACATTGTAGGGGAACAGTCAAAACCCAAACAAATCTGCATAAGCTGGCAAGAGGCATGTCCTGGAGAAATGTCACCATAAGCCTGTCTTTCCTTGAGAGAAAAAAAATGGCAAAATGGCATCAAAGCCAATTTCACAGGGAAAATTCTTCTGATTTTAATCTCAGTTTTAATGTCCAAGAAGGAATTCTCAGTCCCACAAGAGCATTAGTGACTCTAAATTTTTCTGTTACCCTCTCATTTTTTAAATACTTTATATGTTTGGGGTCACAGAAGCCGTTTCCTTTTAATTAATTAATTTATTTATATTTTATTTATATTTTATTTTTATCTTGTAGGGTTTTTCTCCAAGGCAACCCACTTTTTCTCTTAAAGTCATTACAGCTAAAGACCAGGAAATAATTTCAAGCTTGGATTATGTTCAAGTGGTTGATTAGGGCCTTATGTTTCTTCGGTTTGATTTTAGAAGAATGTGTAAAGCATTTGAAATGTTTCTAAAACAAATGGACAGAAATAAATACCAGTCAAGGGTTGGCACACCAGTTGATATAAATCATAACTCCAGTGGTGGAACTATGAGATTTTACCTCTGCTAGACAACTGCTCCAAGGTTGCTGGAAATAAACTACCCCTCAGTGCAGAAGTTTGCGATGCCAGCAATTTTTTCTCTTACAAAGTTGATAGCTTAGCTCTAAGATAGGATAGCTCTAGGATAAGCTCTAAATGTTTACTGGGCCAATAAAGGTATTTGCATTAAATTTGCATTTTTTTAAAAATGAAACTCTGATCTAGCAGCTTTCTTCTAGATGCCTCTGCTAGGCATATCTCTAGCCTACATTTGAAAGTTTTTGATGTAGAATCAGTCAGCAGCTACTTTGCCTTTAATATTTTCTGACCCACTACAGGGTATAACTTAGTGTAATTAAATTTTGTAAATCTGAGTATGGAATTATCATTGTTCCTTGGGGATTTGGAATCTATCTGTTAACAGAAAATTTGTTAATATCTCAGTTGACACTACAGTGCACATTGATGTTTACTTGGGAATTATTTGGCAAGAAAACTGAAATATATTTCACCATTTAGAATCCAGATATTTAGCACATGGAACACCCAAATCTGGTAGATAAGTAGTTTCTGGACTCTTTTTTTCTTAGAAAAGAAGTCAGAAATAAAGTTGATTACAATGAGGTTCTCCTTCTCAGTTATCCTACTATGAGAACTACTTAAAACCCAGGAAAATGTATATAAAAAAATATCAGTCACAGGATTTGGTGAATGCTGGCTATCCTCATATTAGCAAAAAACTTTACTACAAAATCCTCAAGGAATTATATAGATGTATCCTTACCATACAGAAAAATCATTTCTATAAAAGGTATTACTTGTAAATGCCATTTGACTTGTCAGGTACAGAAGGAAGATTCATAGCTCCAGTTGTAAACAAAGGGCACCCATTAATTAGTTTCCCAACACAAAAATACGATGAGATGCAAAGACAAGTCAGTGTCTCGTGCCAGATGCCCAGGTAACAAATCATAGACCTGGACACATCCTGAACCATTATTGCTGGCATAAAAGCCACGGAGCTCCCGAGAGGCAACCAGTCAACCCAGAGAGACCCATTACTGCAAGTAGCATTAAATTAAACTGTGGCATAAAGAGTCACTCAATATCTCCAACTCTAACACATTGATTCACTGATTAGTTAAGCAAAATACTGCAGAGAGCTGTGTGTGCATTTAAAGTACTACACATGCATAGGTCACTCACATGCAGCATTAAAGTCAATAAATTAAACATGAATCATTGGGCACGTTAAATGAATTGCAACCCATAATCATCTAAGTAGCAACAAGGCATTCATTTAACCTGACCTAGATGGATTATATAAAGAGTTATTAAATATAACAGGAATACAAATTGCAAGTTAGAATCCTTGGAACTCTTTTCTGGTTGAAGGAATTTTTATAAGAAGCCAGTAACTGAAACTATGCATATGTCTGATATTTTGGGACCTCCTTCACTAGACACTGTTTTATTGGTGTAGTTTATATGCAAATAAGATAATGTGACACTGTAAATAATGCAGCCACATGATGGCCCACTCTGAAATCTTGTGCCTTGTCTGGGATAGCAGGGTGATAGAATACAAAGCAGTATTGATGATGAGCATATAGAACAATCAGTTGAGTCAGGTATCTGCAGAACTGCAAAGCAGGCATATTTGGCTTAACAAAGTGAAGAGGAAAAGGTTTATTTGAACTTATTCTGGAATGAACAACAGTGACTTAGATTTGTTTTATCTTTTTATTCAGAATGATTTCATGGTTCAGAGAGAAAAGCTTTAGTTCCTTCAGTCAAAAGATTTAGGGTGGAATTCATCTGTCTGAAGGCAGAGGCCTGCTCTTTGTCTGTCACCCCAGTCTCCATGTATAATCAGCAAAAATCTAATCACTATAGACTACAAAGTCTAAATCAGAATTCCTCTAACTCTGAAATAGACATTTTAAATACATCTGATGGATCGAATCCTAAAAAGTTCTCTTTCTTTAAAATGAATATAAAGGGAGGTTCAGAAATAGCTGTCGGTTACATATGTCTAAGGGAGACGAGGTGATTCCTATTCCTAGTCTGCTCTTGGTTTTCCTACTAACCTGCTGCATGGCTCTGGAAGTCTAAATGCTATAAAAAAAAAAAACAAGAAGGCTATTTTAGATGTCATTACTCTATTGATGGCATCTATTGGGCAATATCTGTACCTTTCAGGCACCTGTATTTATTCACAGTGACTCTCACTTTTAATCTTTTTGTACCTATGCTCTGCCACTCATTCTGTCTGTTTTGCATATACATTTGCATTTACAAATATAATATTTGTATACATCTATGTATTTGTATAGTCTTTAAATAATAATGTCCTACAGGATAGAACCTCAAATGTGCCTCTTTGTATAGCACCATACAGATAGTAAATAATGAATTTTTTAACTGTTGGCATCATCTGAGGCTAGAAAATTTTCCTTACCAGCTAATGTGAACAGGTTATAGGATTTAAAAACAAAAGCCACCAAATTATTCTTTACAGTGTTATAAAAGAAAAATTCAATGCCTCACTGTATATCCCCAGCTGTACTTGGGAGGTGACAATGAATACAAATTTCATGGGAAGGTTACCTGAGGATAACAGCAAAAGGAATAATATAAACCCCCTGCCTAAACTTACACTTGAAAAAGTATATTGTGAAGTGAATTACTAAATTTATTTAAAAAAAAAAAAACCAAACCCATAGAGTCAAAAAAGAGGTCATTTTAGACTTACAGAATGGGGATGGTCACTTCACAAACAGGAACAGAGACAAGGCAGAGGTATTTAATGTGTTCTTTGCCTCTGTCTTCAACACAGATGACAGACCAAATGTGTCGCAATACCTTGATTTTATGACTTAACCATAATATTTTTTAATAGAAACTTTATTTAGTCACTAATTACTAGTTGGTCACTATACTACTGTCCAGAAAATTTGAAAATTCAAGATGCAGAACACTACTCAAGGTTGCAACTGATAGTCTCAGACACCAGCCCAGAGGCAGCCTACCCTGTGCACACTCCTCCTGGCCATATGTGCTGCCTAGTGTCAGAATTCTGCAGGAATTTTGCATAACTGTCTGCTAACATGGCAACCTATGGTCCCTCCAGTGAAGTCTGGGAGCATAATGTGATCCTATCGTCAGTAATAGAACAGATAAGAACCTACTGAAAGTAAAATTTGGATAATTTCAAGTTAATCTAAATTATGTCCTGAAAGAAAAACAACAACCAACAAAATAAACAAACAAAAAAACACACAGCCCCCAACAACAACAAACAAACAAAAAACCCCTGTTTTTAAGATCGTATCTTAAAGAGATTAAAAAGTGTTTATTTTTAATTCATTTACAAGAAAGTAAATACAATCATCAAATTTAACAGGCTTACCTGAAATTGGTTGTTGCAAATACAAAAGGGAAAAGGACTGACAGAGGATCACTGAAGGAGCATGTCTGTAAATTGATTACTTTTAATTTCTGTGATACCTTACAAAATTACTTTTACTTATATAAGTCCAATAAAGGCAAAATTAATCCCCAAAGAAAAACCCTGAATAAAAGAATTTGTTTAGAGAGAAAAAATGAGAGGAATATTTAGTCAATTTTCCAAACTGTCTGCAGTTTTGCATCACTAAACCAATTTATATTATTAATGATTCAGAATTCAAATATAAACATATTTGTGGAATCACGGAATCACAGAGTTACTCCAACCCCCCTGCCAGGGGCAGGGACACCTTTCACCAGATCAGTTGCTCAAACCCTATCAAACATGGCCTTGAACACTTCCAGGGAAGGAGCAGCCACAGCTTCTCTGGGCAACCTGGTCCAGTGGCTCACCATCATCACAGTAAACAATTTCTTCCTAATATCTAAACTAAACCTACCCTCTTTCAGTTTAAAGCCACTCCCTTTAGCCATGTCACTACAGACTCAGGTAAAAGGTCTCTCTCCATCTTTCTTATAAGCTCCTTTAAGTGTAGAAAGGCTGCAATAAGGTCTCCCTGAGGCCTTCACTTAATTATTAATAGAGAAGATTATAAGGAAAAGTTATTCAGAAAGGTTCCCAAAAACCTCATGGTGGCAGAATATATGCTGTGGCAGTAACTGCAATGGTACACATTTAAGGCAAGTATAACTTTGACTATTTGAATGCATTGTAAATTATTATTTAACAGAAGCCAGCCACAGTAATGAGCTATGTGCCACTGCATGACCTCATCCAAGTTCAATGTCCATGCAAGCAAATTAAGCAATATTACACAATAAAAAATTAAATAAAGTTTATTATATTGTCATTATAATATGTCATTATTTCACCAAGTGTCTGGGATTTTACCCATTCATTTACCTATTTTATTCATTCTGGATCTCTAGCACTAGTGCACAAGGAATAAATGCTTTTTGCATCACAAAGTTGCATAGCACAGCTTGTCAAACAGCTTGGTTACCAAATAATATCCCATTTAAGTCAGTGCTAAAACTTTTATTACCCAAAGTAAATTACTGCAGGTCTCCAAAATAGCCTATACTGTAGTCACCCTCCATGGCAGCAAATTATTCTGAGTTAAAATCTATGTTGCTGTGAAATTAGATTGGACTTATTCAAACCGGATGGCTTAAAGCTATCTTGAGTGTCTTTTTATTACAAAACAGTCATTATGGGTGGTGCAGCTCACAGATTTAGACACCTAAATTTAGATGTTTACATGCAAGCTAAGGTCCCATTACAATCAATACCGATCTAATCAGATAAATTTACTGAAACCTAGAGATCTTTTCAGTCAACCCTAAAATAGACAGTTACTTTTGGATAGTTATTTTAGGCATATCCATAGAATTTTCCTCAGCATAACATGAGCATAGCGCTGCCTTGCAATGCAGTATCAGGATCTTTAGTTGAGTGATCCCTGACACAACTCCAGTACTGTTACTCTGTTATCTAGGCTTTGCAATTTCAGTCTTCATGTATTGAAATGCTACTTTGTTAATTAATTCCCTTGATTTGGTTACCATATAGAAAGAAAGAATCAAGTACACAATGGTTATTCATTTCAATCTCAATTTGAAACCTCAAACTTGAAGCTTGGTTTATGCACAGGGTATCAATCAATCAGTGGGGAAATAAAACACTCTTTCCTGGCCAAAGGTTAGTATCCACTAGGGGCGACATAGTCTCCTAAAACATTTAGTGCATAAACAAAAGCCTGACATTTCAGATAATCCCTTACTCTCCCAGCTGTAGAACACACTGAAAATGCCCTCTTAGTCTTTCACAACAGACCAGACTGCCCAGGACTTCCCTTCAGGCTGTCATGCTCGTTACAGCAGACAACAATACAGTTGCTTGTGCTTAGTTGAACAAATTCTTATTCTAGAAAAGGAAAATAAAAGATAGAAGACTGGCAAAATGGAATTAGAAGCTAAATTGATAGGAAAGGATATGAAGCTATACTTTGAAATAAAGATTTCAGGACTTGCTCAGAACATGCAAATTGATGATATCAGCTTGTCCCTTCACACAGGATATAATCTTGTCCCTTTTTTTGGCCCAGGAAACTGATGCAGAGATAATGGAAGTCATGATCAGAGCAGTAATGTTATTAATATGTCCTGCTGTATGTGGGACCTCATGCAGATCACGAAGATTAAGTTAGATCTACCACAACAGACCACTGGGTCGCATATGCTGCCTTCTGTATTAAACATGTCCAGATGTTGCTATAACAATGTTTTACCATTCTCTGTATCCACTAGACCTTCCAATAAATAGTGTCTTCTCTTATGAGAAACTTCTGTGTCTTTCTACCTTCTCCAGCTGTCAGCACATGCACAGCAGACCAGAGGCCAATTCTCTGTACAAATCTGTGCTCACTGGAAGGCTCCGCAGACCTCCAGAGAGCTGTAGCATCATCTACTGCACCATACAAAGTCTTAGTTGGCAAAGTTATATCAGTGCATACGCCAGAGAGATAAAAAAGTTACCTAGTAGCTTTGAAATAATTTCTACAATGTGGCTTATGGGAGGTAGGTGAATATTTTGATCTTTTTAAGTAACTGACAGCATCAAATGCAAGTTTCTACGAAGCCAGTGACATAGAACTTTGTAGACACTAATGGGTGAATTAGCTTCTAATTTTTGTCTGCCAGGAAAGTCTGGAATCTGGTAGTCTGGGAGATTAAGTCATAAAAATTTGAGTCTGTAGAAAAGACCCTACTAGCCCTTAGTAAATTTCAAAATTTATCCCAAATACAGTATAACATTTCTAAGAATTTTAATATCATGCAAACAACTTTTATGTGAAATTTGAGAAGGCATAATTAATAATTATTTTTAAATGCTGAATTGCCTTTATGTAACCTATCATTTGTGATAAAAATTTAATATTCTCTAATATTACATATATGTGTCACAGTTTAAAATACTGTGTGCATTTTTCTTATCTAAATACACCTACAGATAGTTCCTGGGGCCTGGCTCCTCCATATTCTTAAAACTCTATCTTGGGGTATTTATGTACACTAGTAAGATCTTCCCTGAGTCTTCTTTACTGAATGGAATTCTACTTAACATTAACAACTAAAAGTTACACCTCTAGTCAAAACAAGTCATATCAATTCCGAGTGCTTAGTTCTGCTTTTCTCTGATGAGGTATTTCCTCAGCAGGGCAAAAGCTAAAAATCTGAAATGAGAAACTAAACAGGACATAGTGACTGAGTGCTTTATACAGGCTTGCAGTATTTAGGAATGGTAAATGCATGTCAATATTGATTTTGGAAGAAAATAATTTCAGTCCTATAAATGCAATGACTCTATAATAAGATCAGTTTAAGAGAAAACCAATTTTGATAGCAACTGTGAAGCCTACTGCAACCAACAGACCAAAATCTATTTTCACTGAATAAGCATGGGGAAGAAAAAAATCTTACTTTACTAGAATTTCTATATATTACAAGAAAATCAGTCAAAGAAGTGACAAGTTATCAAGTACTTATAAGTCAGCAGCTGATTATCAGTTGAAGAGTTTTACCTAGTTAAGTCAAATGCACATTTCTTTGATTGCATTCAAAGCAGCATATTGTGCATATGATTGCCTGCCAACGATTCTGATGGCAGAAGGATCAAGTCCTAATTTTCTTCAGAGAGCTGCCAACAGGATGGCAATCGAGCCTTGTATCTTAGCATTGACTAAAAGATTACCCTGCCACCAGAGAAGAGTATTTCACTCGTTATGTACAAATCATTTACAATGCATTTTAAGCCACGTTTATATATACATTATATATTATATATTTTATCTCCCCAGTTCATTCCTCCAGTTTCTCCTTGTTAGAAATCATGACAGCATTTTGCCTCCATCAGGGAGAGCAGGTGAAAAGCTCCAGCCATTCTATGCACCTGCATTAATGCTAAATCAGCTCTCATGAATTGTGCATGAGATCCAATACGTTATAGTCATTAACTCTGGCACAAAGTAAAAAAGCTTCTTTAGACAAGACTTTCCTTCACCATGTCAAGCCAGGAATAAAAACTCCAGAAGGTGGTGAATCAGACCCCAAAGATTTTTTCCTTTTACTTGTACTAAAGGATGAACACGCTAAATTAGGAAACATCAATTGCAGGAGAAAGGAAGAAGAGATGAAACCGTGACATATAAGCATTACCTGTGATTAGTTTAATATATAAATTGCTCAGTTGTCCATGGTCTGTAACAGTAACTGAAGTTTTAGAGTACATTTATATCCATTACAGGAAGAATAAGCATTGTAATCTACATTCATTCCCTTAGTCTACTAATTGTATTTTCTCCCTGAAAAAATTTAATATTGTCATTAAACGAAAGAGTCCATGAGTACAGGGCTGTTCTTCAGCACCATAAAGTGCTATTTGCTCAGTGATGTGCTTCCCTCTAGTGTCCACAGACTCTACACACAACCCGCAAAACACCTGGGTACGAGCTAAGTTAATTTTCAGTGGTGATTACACACTCTTGTTACTTAATATCTCAAACTGAGGCTCCAGGTGAAGAGAATATAGGATCAGTTTCATAGATTAGATTCGTCACACACCAAATAGCAGTGTAACATTTTCCCCTTCTCATATCTCAGTTTTTACATGAAAATTTAACTGCTATTCATCTCTTCTCTTTGTTTTTAATCTTTTATTTCTTTTTTTTCCCATTCTATTTTATTTTAGTGATGCCAGACAGACAGGTGGCTTCTTCTCCTTTGATATTAAGTTTGTGGAGACCATTTAGGATGCAGATATAAATGCAACTAACATTATAGGCAACTTTACACAGCACAGTTAAGTAGTCAGATTATTAAACAGCCATGCCAACCAAAGCAGTGGACTGATTATCACTCCTCCTGATTGCATATCTCCCCAGAAAAATCTGTATTGTTCCATTTCAAGAAAAAAAAAATAAAGCCCTGTTTTGGTTATTGGATAGGCCTGGAATTTTGGGTCAGTTACACAACAAAATTACTTGCTCCATATTGGCACTTTGTTTGATATGAATTTTAGTTTAAAGTTCCATGTCCCACTTTTTTCCATGGTTATTTACATCTTTTATTGAGTATCATGCAACTCAAAGTGATATCTGTGTGCATCATTTCAACTATCATTCCAGAAAAAGCCCAGGCAACAGAGCCAGTCTGGAAGCACAGTTTACAGCAGTTCACAGGCCATTACATTCCTGACAGAGCAAAGTAATTGATTCATTTATTTTATAATTGTTTTCTCAAATTGACTCAAAATTAATGCATTGTCTCAGTTCGACAGGATAAAAAATATTCTGAATCAGATCAATACAGTCAAAGCAAATTATCACATTAACATTTTCCCTTTAGAAAATAAAGATAGTCTGGAAATGACTTTTCAAATTTCAAATGGGTAAAATTATGATTTTCAGTTGCAAAATTTGCTTTGGCAAAATGCACTCGTGTACTTGAATACAACAATCCTCTCAGTAGCCATATATACTGTGACCTCTTTTATAATAATGATTATTTAGCCTTCAGGAGTTTTCAGCCAGCATACTGAGATTCTTCAGATCATGGTGTTCCTTCATAGTTTCAGTCTACAGATGCCAAATTTCTGATCAAAGTGTGTGTGTGTTAGGAAGAGAGAGAGAATGTCTTTGAAATGCTGACTTGCCTTTAGGTAACACATTTCTGTTGTATTGGCCTTTCCTGTTTCTTTGTGTACTAGTCTGGGAATTTTATGAAGTCAGTATTTTCCTGTACTTGCTGAAATAGTGAAGTTTCAGAGCTTCATAAAACACAAATGCCAAATTGCACTGAAAAGCGGTAAAAATGGATATAAGAGACAAAGAATTTCAAGTCCAGATCAAGTACCTAAATTTTATCTGCTCCAGGGTAGGATGCTGTGAGAGATGTAGGGAATAAGGGAAAAGCAAGTTTACAGCTTTAGGAAAGATTTTGCTTTTTAATGAGTCAACTGAGCTTTAGAAATACCACTGCAGTCTTAAGAGGATTCAGAACAGAATTTTTGTAAAACCAGTTATCTTTATAAACATTATCTTTCTCTCTACAGCACAGTGCAAAGTGTGCCAAGGAAGAGCAACAGAAAAACTACTGCTCTTTTCTTATGGATGTTCTTTTTTTTTTTTTTTAACTGTGGTGGAGGCTTGTGTTTGGTTGGGGTTTTTTTAAGCATCACTTGTTCCTTCCTCACTTCAGAAAATAAGGCTTATGTGACTTTACCATGTGGCAGTCCATCTGTCCATGTGGCAGTTCTCTGACAATCATTTCAAGCCAATTTCAAGTAATAAGGGACAAGAAGCCTATAAGATATGAAGAACTTGCAAGACTTAAAAAAAATAAATCAGTCACGTAAAGAGAGAAAAATTAAATACCCTTGTAGAAGGAAAGACTACTGTGCACAAGACATATAAGATCATGAGCTCAAAATATGTCTTTAAACAATCCACATGTGCAACCAGAGCTAAACACAGCATGTATGCCCAGACAGTGGCTAGACAGTAGCTGTGTGAGCAACTAGAGATATGGCAGAAACTGGAGGTACTACAGAACACTGGCAAGAAAGAGGTGTCATGGAAGACCTGAGTTATTATGAAAAATAAAATGTAAAAAATCTGCAGAAGATCATGTTTCCTTAAATCTGCTGTTCATGGAGCAACTCCTTAACAGTTTGCGACTTTTGGAGGAAGGCTCAAGGGAGGATCCAGCTTCTAGTGTCATTCATTCTGCTTTCTTAACTGCACAAGGTTTTTCTCCATATTCTTGTGGAAAAAAAATTAGGAATGTATGAACTCAAGTTTCATGAATTCTGTACCACAAGACTAGATTCAACAGACATTACTTTTATTTTCCTTTGTGTGGAGCTGTGAAATTACCTTTCCCTAGCAGTGCCCATGCAATCAAGGACAGAAGAAAATCCAAGAAGTACAGCTTCTCTGAAGATAAAAAGAACATAAGAGAGAGGTCTGTGTGTGTGGGAAGAGGTATAGGTCTTAACATGAGACACAGAGTCTGGGTTCAGTTTCCACATGACTTTGAACACGTCAAAAGTTTCTAGATACCTATTTGTTTTAGAATGGCAGGTAGTTATACCTCTGCAATATCTTTGAGGAGCCATGATTAAGATACTCATCCCTAAAATCAGAAAAATAGCATTTTTCTCTGTCACAGGAATTATGTACAAAAAAAAATGTATGTTGATGATGATGAAGCAATCAGATACTGCTGTAATCAGTACCTTCAATTGTATTTGGGATGGCTGATGCAGCCACTCCAGAGACAAGGAACAAAGAACTGTGAAAGACATTCTCTCTAAAAAATTACTTGTAAAACTTCTGTTGGTTTCCTCAGACAGGAGGTGATCTGAGTCTTGGTCTAACACTACACATACTTGCAAAGAGAGCCATCATATCCCCATGTTCTGTTGATAGCTGACTTTCTATGTCCCCTTTTTGTTTCAGTAGCTCTAATAGCCTAACTCCAGCTCTGCTGAGCTGTCCTGCCACATCCATAAAGCACCAGCTTTCTTCTGTGCCCCTCTAGTGCCTGCACAGCCAGAAGCTGGTTCAGAGCTGTGCCCACAGAGAATGCCTGGCAAGAAGCAGTGGGCTCCGTGGTCACCTGGCAGGATAAGGAGGACAGTTACTTTTGTACCTCCTATACAACCCTTTTCTCACAAAACATTATTGCTACTCTCTTTTCATATTTCTGAATTTCTAACCTTCAAATTGAAAGATAAGTAAGGGAAGGTCCTTGCAGCTCAGTAGCCCCAAAAATATTATCAGTGCCATTGCTAGTAACAGGCTACAGGCTTGAACTGGATTTTCAAGGTCCCAGGACTGAGGCTCAGCAGGCTTTGCTTAAACTTGGCCTGACTGGACTTTTCTTTCAGCTTGTTAAGATGTAACAGCAATTTTTCTGTGTGAAAGGGTTGCTATGTCTAATTAGTTGTATTGTTGCTTATGTTTTGATGGTAAACCATAGCTTTTCTATTGACAGACTGACAAATAATTCTCTGTGTAATGGGAAATATTTCTCTTTTCAGCATAATACTATAGTAGTAGAGCAGCACAGGGATGGTATGATAACACTGGGAACACAAGATGTAGTATAGAGGATTACAGGCATGAGGGTGGTAAGGAAGAGGCCACAGAGTAGCACTGGAGACCTCAGGGATTTTGATGGTTCATCAGTCGTTGGTCAAAGAAATGAACATATGGAGCTGGACAAAACCAGTTTTAGGGGTCACAAAGACAGCAAAGGAGAAACAACTAATATTTTTTAAATGGTTTACATATAAAATTTGGGTGTAGTATGATGCTGCAGACATTAACAACAAACAGGGTGTCAATCTGTGTCAGAAAGCATGAAAACAGCTTCAGGTAAGCACAGAGTGAAGAAAAGACCATCAACATACTTCCCTGGCAAAGCAGAAGAAACCCTACCATCAACAACATTCTTCCCCCCCAAAAAAAATATTGGAGCATGGAACCTTTCTGCAAAACCCTGCTCCGTGCCTTGTTTGTGAGAAAAACTGGACCCACTGATCCAGGACCCAGAAGGGCAGTGGATGGGTGTGCATAACAATTTTAAGAAATTTTTACTACTGAGACCTATTTGCAGTAATACTATTTTTTCTTTTTTTTTTTCTGCATTTATTAGATATAGCAATTCCTTTGATCATCCTATAAAGATTTCAATAATACCAACAATAAATTCTTGGCTTTACTTATAAGGCATTTCCTTTTTGCATTACAAGATTTTGTATTTAGCAGAGTGACAGACAAACAAGTACAATGGTTACATAAACTCTCTTTCTTTGTATGCCAGGCTTAGAACTGAGATCCAATTGCAACCACAGGGTAGAATGCACTCTCTTCTATCTTCCTTTTTTCTTTTTTTATTTTTTTTTGGTCTTGATACAACTCTGCTACAAAAGACTTTTGTCAAAAATTACAACAGCTAAGCCTTTCTTTCACAGCATCAGTGTGGATACTTTCACATTAATCTAAATAGCAGCACTAATTCAGCAACAGACTAATAGACTGGTGGGTTATTCTAATTTATTTAAAACTAAATTATGGGAGATTTACTTCAAAGCATAAGAGAAACTTTTGTACAAAAAAGATAGTTGAGATTGGAACAGATTAGATGTGGAAGTTGTAGAAAAGCTTTGTAATTTGAGCTTTTTAATTACCAGTTAGCCAGGCTACTATGAATGAATAGCTCAAATGAAGTCAAGCAGTGGGATGGAGCAGGCAGCCTCTTCAATCCTCTTCCTACTGTATTTCCTGAGATAATTCTATACTTAATGCATTAACATTTATTTCCTAGTTCACGCATTTTCCCTTGTTGTTGTATCTCAGACTAAGACTAGAATTTGTTTTTCATTTTGTGGCACAGAATGCAAAGGAACATGGAAAACCATGGTGCTGCATACAGAAACCATCTCACTGAGTGAAAAGCAGCAGCTAATGCTTCTGTGAATGCCTAAATCAACCAACTACTCCTGGATGTATAATTTCTTCATTTCATTTCATAGGATCTGATGGACTGTAGAATTTTTATGACTTCTTTGAGACTCTGAGCATCCTTGTAATGATGACAAAGAGAAAGAACTTAGCAGTTGCTTCTGAAGTGCAGGTATGGCTGACATGCACAGGGCAAGGTTATCTGGATTGTAAGTATAGTTGGTTCAGAAAAGTGTTTAGTTAATGGCTATTCAATATAAGAGACATGTTCAAGGAATTGAAGACAAAAAGACACAAATTGTAGCCAGAAGAAGATAACTGAGACAATAGCAAGGATCAGAACTCTTACTGCCTGATGGCCCATTCAGATCTCCCTGTTCAGCCTATGAACAGCACTTTGTAACTGATATGAAAGCAAACACCTGACTGGGGTCTGACAGGAAAGACCAAATGTCTTACAGAATATTTGAGGAGGTTTGTGGGACTGCATGAGACTCATCAAGGGCATTTTTGAGGGGATTGTAGGAATCTGACGAGCTTACTATGCAATACTTAGGGAAAAGGACAAAGGTAGTGTCAGGGATCAAGTTGGATTGGGGAGGAGCAGCCATGGAATAGTGAAGAGAGGGAAGGACTAAAAGACGATAAGTCACAGATAAGCAGGAGGTGGGTTAGGAGTATTGTGGAGCCAAGCCTTGCACCTGGCATCTCCATTAAACTCTGTTTCTACCTATGTTCTCTACCAGCATGCTCTTGTGCTTTCTATTCTCTGTGTGTGTGTGTGTGCATGTGCATGTTTGTTCTGCTGCTGAACTTCAGGCCAGACCACCTACCAAACATAAGGTCACATCCAGATGGGCCCAAGCACTGAGCAGTTGACAGCACGAATAGAAGAATTCTTGTGATGGATCCAGTATATTTAGGTTTTAAATGTACTGGTGAAACTGCAAAAAACAGGCAAAATGTCTGAGCATCCTATAGGCCTCACATTAGTCTTTTTCTGCACTGAATATAAGCACCAGCATAGTCAAAACACAGTATACAAAGCAGCTTGTAGAGTTACTAAAATTACACATAAATGAGTAGAAAAATGTTATATACTTCAGGTTTGTGGCAATATCTTTAGTGTCTCCACAGGTTCTATTTTGATCTGATTAAAAAAGATTGGAATAGTATAAGAAAATATTTAAAATATATTGAGTAAAGCTGTGGCAGCAGGTTGTTACCTAGACAACTTGAATCACCTCAGTGCTAAATCCAGACACTGGGAGAGTGTGACCAATATAAATTCTTAGGGCCTTCTTTCAAAATTGACAGTCAAAATGTAGGTTCTAGATTTCAAACATGAAAACAGGCAAATTAAGACTGGTCTGACCAATATGTACATAAAGAAATAGTTTTTACATTTTATTCCTAGACTACAGAATTAATATTTGAGATTTTTCTGACGCTATAAATTATACTCTGCTAGTACAACACCCTTATTTGTTGTCGTTTACAATTTGTCCTAAGAGAAGCAAAAACACTAAACACTTTTTTTTTTACAATTTACATGCTATTTTGAACGTCTAGTATTTGACACCTTATTTTTCATGTAGATTGAGAAAGCCAAAAATTTCTGTGAGAGCAAAATACTCACCCATAAACAAAAGACTCTTACAAATACAAAACATGCATTATAAGGTATGAGGGGTCCCTCTGCTGGGATTTTATGTTATTCCAGTCCTGAGGTACAATGTACACAAAAGCTCCCCCTGCATAGCTCAAACTATTTTTGAAGTACATGGCAAATAAATTAACACTTCTGCTAGTCTAATTACAGTAATTCTTAAATTGCTGTAATGTGCACTGATAGGCAAGACAATAAACTGTGTCATAGACATTTCTGAGGAAAATGTGTCAGCCATATTCACATACATCTAAGCTATTGTAGAGACATCTAGATTTCAACTGCAGGAAAAGTTATACAATTTTCAAGGAATTCATGCTAGTTGAGCCCTGAAGATATGCCAGTCAGAAATTTAGCACTTAGTTCTTCAGAATATTATAAAAGCCTATACAGAAAAACAGACTCGATTGCAAAGTCTCCTTTCGAACTACTCAAAATCTTAATTCCAGGTGGAATTTCAACATTACAATAACGAACCAAACAGTCCTGACAATAAAGTGGAAGAAATTTAGAGAAGTAAGAAATGGTTCAAATAGCAACTCTAACTGAAACACAGATGTGTAAGAACACTCAATTTTGAGACTAAAAGAAATATAAAATAAGTAAAGTAGGATAACACGGGTGTAGCAGGCTGCTCTTCCTACATGGAGGTAAAACAGTTCCAAAAATACCCTATTTGCAAAAGTTATTGGTGATGGGTGGACAATGGGGGTCACACTGCTGTTGATGTTGAAGAATGCCGAGACCAATCTAGTTCATTAATGCCAAAGTTAGACATTCTGAGAAGAACAGTGTTTCCTGACAGAAATTGGCACCGATGAGGGTGTGGCAGACAAAGTTCCTGGTAAAGGAACCAACTAGTGATAGCAGTGATAACAGCTGGCCCAGTGACATTTGACTGATAGTCAATCACTTTATCCTATAAAACCCCAGTACCACTTTCAAACAGCAGGTCCTTCTAACAAATCCCTTCTTGGAGTGTGTGTGGAGATTCCTCCCTCAAGTGAGGGTGCCCCTCAAGGCTACTCCCTGAGGCTGAGTTGAAGGAGTTGCCCACAGTCATTGGTTTGGGTGAGCGACATCAATCTCTTCTTCGTAATTATTTTGGTAGATTTAACATCATTACTTCAATATTGCTTTAATAATTAGTGCATTTTACTAGTAGTTGTACATATATATACACTGTGTAGTAAATAATTCTGATTAAGATCGAGTCTAATCATTATCACTATTAATTTAAATCCATAGTTTATTATATTTATATGAATATATTAGGTTTTCTATCCTTAATCCTGCAGGATAAAGCTGTGTAAAGGCTCAATTACACCTATATAATACTTTAGACATAAACCATTGATTAAATCTGGGGCTAAGACTAGCTTCAGCTGCACCTAGACTTTTCAGAAAGCAAGGGGGTCCTTTCTGCACCCCTTCAACAGGAGGGCTTCTTTAATAAACTTTGTCTGAAGCTCCTATTCTGCCCATGACAACAGGTAAAGGCAATCTGTACCAAAATTATTTTCTAATTAAATTTATAAAAGATTCTCCTGGCATAGTGCTACTCAAAGGATTGAAAATAGAAACAGAGAGATATCCTGCCCATAATGCTATCAAACAATAATTCTGCCGGGAATCGTGTCATAATGGGAGGCAAGGAAACATAATGGAAAGAATAAACAAAAGTGGTCAAGTACATGAGGTTATTTATAAAAAAATAATTCAAGGAATTAGTCAAACTAAGGACTTCAGATGTCTGAGGGTGGAGGTATCTTGTTTCTGTTAATGGTCAGGAATACATCAGCAACAGGTCCAGAAAGGCTGAGAGGTGCTCAGCTGCCCCAGCATAGGCTGTACGATGTCTGAGAGGCACACAGGTGCCAACAGCACAGAGCCAACTGACTCCCTGCAGTGAGGGTTTGCTGCTGGCACTGGGGGGGTACCTGAAAGCACACATTGAATAGAAAAATTAAAAAGTATGCATCTGAAACAAAGAATCAACAGGAATTCTTTAAAATGTTCTGTGTATATCTCAATTCTTCCAGACAGCGACAGTTCCTGAAGTGCTTCTCCACAAAACCTTACTGGTGATCTAGGGCAGGTCATGCATTCCCAGTGACGTTTCGCTGCAATAGGAACATCAGATTTCACCTTCATGTTTCAACATACTTCCCTGAGGTGTTCCCTTTGTACAACATCTTGAGTTCCATTTTCCTCATTTTATTGTGTTGTTTCAGGGATAACCTGTTCTCCTTTAGAAGCAATTTGTGGTTTTCTGCATACTGTAACAAGCATGATGAAATATCTTGCAAGGTCTCATTTCCTGTTGTATGTTGAATGTTTTATTCATTTCAGCTTGAAAATTTTTTTGCAAGAGAGAGAAAGTGGAAAGAAGAGATGAACAGAAAACTTGATGGATGCAAATGAAAATCCCTCACTTAAGATCTGGACTTAACACTGTAATTCAGTATCACTTTGATGCCTTTTTTTTAGGGTTGATATGTCATGGTTCATGTGGGGAATAGGGTGATGAAGACCTTAAGAAAATGTCATTTAAGCACAGTCTGTTGTTTCAAAAAAACCATTTTGCCTGGTTTCTATTCTACAAGAAAATGTCCTCTATTCCCTTTCTCCTTTTCAGTCTAGGGCACCTAGAGAAAAGATTTGCATTTAATTTGGATTCTTTGAATCAAAAAAATAGCTTGGAGAAGTCTTTAGGTCAGTACATATTACACCTACAGTGTGTAGTATAGGACTAGTTTAGAGAATAAGAAACCTTATTTCCTGGAGCTTTTCACAAAAATACCAAAAGGAACATACTGCAGAAACACTCTTGGCTATTTGCTGGCCAGTTCTTATCTGGACTATTACCAGTGTATCTGCTGAGGTTTACTGTGAGTTACTTCTTTTCCCACATATATATTGGAGTTTGGCAGTATTCAGAAAGACTATTTCATATTATGATCTGCTTCAACTTATTAGTCAGAATATATTCTTTATTATACCCACTCAGAAATATTCCTCTATTTATTTTTAAAAAAACCCAGCAACTAAACAACCAGAAAAAAACCCAAACCAAACCAAACCAGTCCCTAAAGGACAGAGAAAGCTAAGTTTTAAGTATTGCTTTAGGAAAAACATATTTTATATTTCTTATAGGTTAGTGGTTATGGAATTTACAGCTATGTAGTGTTGGTGTGTCTTCCTACACAGAGAAAGAAAATTTTCAGATCTTGCCCTTCTAGGGTTCAAAATACCAAGAGCAGGAGGCAGTCTCTGCCAGAATAAACCACCCCCACACATGGGACCTGATAGTGTTACTGCACCAACATCGCAAACAAAAGCAGTTTTGAGGCATACTGCATCCTCAGCTGGCCTTCAATACCATTTTGGCATCTCTAAATTAATTTTCTTCAAATGGGAACAAGAATACAGACACAGGAAAGGAAATGGTGTTGCTTCATCCCAACACAGATTTGCTTCTTGTCACAACACGGTTTGGGCATGCACTGAGAGGTAATAGCACATAATTATTCTGAGGTGTCTGAACACAGCCTAAGAGAATCAGGAGCAAAAGTTCCATGGAAAATGTACCCACTTGAAGTATAGAGTAGGCCTTGTAAATATTAAGGCTTTTGATTGTAAATTCAGTCTTGTAATCCTAGTTAATCTGAGGACCTTTACTGAAACACATGGTACATTTATTATGTTTTTAATTAAATATAAGAACATCCTGGCCTGGTGAGATTCAAACCCTAATTCACTAGATCCAAATAGAAAAGAAAATTATTTCCTGACTGAAACTACTGTTCACTTGCCTGGAATGCACATTCCACATTTAACATCTTCAGAGAAGGGAAAGCAGCTGTTATACAAAGGGGTATAACACTCAGAGTAAATATTGGGAGCTGCAAGATGAAACAAGTATGAAGATGAATCATCAGGAATGTTTGGCTGAGCCTTTGTAGTCGTATTCCCATTTATCTAGAGCACTCAAATGGCAAAAAGCACAATGACCGTGTGATAGTTTCAGACTCTGGCAAGTTGCATTCAAAGTTAAAATGTTTGAATTTATATTCTGTAGCTCTTTCTGATTACACTGTTAGGCTTGTAGATTCCCAGACCTTTGACTAAAACCTCTTTCTCCATGCTTTTGTAACTCATTCAACTAATTTTAATACCTTAGGAAGGGTTTTGACATGGTGTTCCAAGATAGCCTTTAATCAAACCGGTGAAATACAGTTTCAATACATGGGCTATGAGGGGAAAATTGACTGGGCAGGGAAGGGGTTGCAATCAACAGCATAAAGGGTAACTGATAATGAATTCCCTACAGTATTCCTCAGGAGTCATCAGATCACAGAATTATAGAACTGTTTAGGTTGGAAAAGACACAGAACCACTCACTGCCCCAGCATGGAATCCACTCCCTCAGCTCAGCTTTGGTGGCTGTGGAGCAGCTGCCTATGCTGGGACCGGTACTTTCCATGTCTTTTTTAATGACCTGAACAATGGAAACTCAGCAGGTTTGTAGAGAATATCAAATTGGAGGGAAGGGGTCAGTACAGGAGGGTGGAGGAATTTCAGAGGAATTTCAATGGACTAGGGATACGGACTGCTATCGTACCAACAACGGCAGATGGAAAGTCCCATACTTGGGATGGAATAACCGCACTCAACTGCACACACTGAGGGCTGCCAGCTAGAAAGCAGCTTTGTAAAACGAACCTGTGATCCTGGGGGGCATGAAATGAATCAACATTGCATCCTTCCAGTGGAAAACATACTGGTATCTATTAGCAAGGGCTGGCGAGCAGGTCCAGTGATTATTCTCTTCTATTCAGCACCTGTGAGAACTCACATGGAGTACTGTGTCGAGCTTGAGCTTCCTAGCACAAAAAAATATTGTCATACTGGAGCAAGATCAGCAAAAGGGTCACCAAAATGATTAGCGGGCTGGAGATGAGTAGGGGCTGAGACAACTGGGTTTGTAAGCCTGAAAGAATGAAATCTAAAGGAAGGTCTACAACTGTTTGAAGAGAGGATATAGAGAAGACAGAGCCAGACTTCTCTTGGATGTGCAGAGTGATAGGACAACTAGCAGTGGACACATTGCAATAAAGGGAATTCTGACTGGTATGAAAAATCATTCACAATGAGAGTAATCAAAAAAATTAAAAAGACTATGCAGAGAGACTGTATCTCTTCATAATGGAGATATTCAAATATCAGCTGGATACACGTCTGTGAAACCTGCCCTAAGTCTGGCCCCACTTTGAGCAGGGAGTTGGACCAGATAACCTCCAGAGCTCTTTTCTCATCTGTTTTATTCTTTTAAGACAGATTCCTCTATAGGCAAAGTTATTCCATCTATTCTAGGTTGAAGTGACTTACCCAAAGTCTCTCTCTCTTCATTGCCTAACATTATAGAAAATATATTACATAAATGCTATCTTGTAGATGACAAATATTACACAAAATAAATTCAACCTTCCTTATTCTTCATCCAGGAAATTTCTCATTAAAACAAACAAACAAGCAAAAAACCCAAAACAAAAAAACTAGACAAACCCCCTCACACTTCACCCTATACAACGAGTTTGTTAGTTATTTAACACCCAGAACAATCATAAATTTAAAACAGAAATTCTAGAGAAAAACAAACTAAACCTTAGATGAGAAGTATGAAGAAAATTAAGTAGAAATAATCCTATAAAAATTTACTTTTTTGTATACAAAATTCATTTTAGATTTACAAATCCATAGGCCATTATAATCACAAGCTACACTCCTTAGTCTATATACCAGAAATTATGTTATAGAACCACTCAACAATGATTTCTTTAAACACTTAAGCTTTTGAACAGATCCGTTAGGAGATGGCCTTGGCTAAAAACCTCAAACACTTGCCAGCTGAGATTAATCAAAGAAAATGATGCTGATCAATTTAAGAATAATAGATTTATTTTACCTGTTAAGGTGTTAATTTTTTTTTGAGAAACTAAATGAGATACTTCAAGCAGACTGATAAATTTATATATTGGTGAGGTTGGACCCTGGCCCAGAGCTACAATTTTAGCTGTTAGACATCTAAGCCTGAGCTACTCACTGTAGATTCCTTTTATACTGATAAACAGCTAGACCTCTCAAGAGAACTAACCTGAGAGAGCACCTAAGTGCCAATATATCACATTCTAGAATTGCCTATTTACCTTCACTGATTGCTAAAAAACCCTCAAATGACTAAGTCAGAGTAAGGGCATATTAGTGTTTTGGGTCAGGAGTATGTTTCTAAGGCAAATCTCAGATTGTGAGTGGGGACAATGCTTTCCTCTGCAACAGAAAAATACATTCCAGGATCACAACTGAATACTTCTGCTGAGACTAATCAGGAATAATCCCTCTGAAACCTGTATGGTATAGATCTCCACTCCTCAGAGTCAATTGGTTGGGTTCTACATGTTCATTCCTATTGCTTGCATCATTTTCTAACAACAACATAGTCCTTGACTGAACTTGAGACCAGTATGTTTAGTAGAGATTAATCAAATTTTAAAAATCCAGTCACAACTAATTCATGTTTAAGACTACTCATTTATGCCACTATGAGGGTACAGATTATCTTCCAGTTTTCAGAATGAGATGTCACTGAAGCTCTCAATGGATTTCATAAACTAGAACTTGTCTTCATTTATTTATTTATTGACTTGAAATTGAATTTGAAAAGTAACCTTCCTGTGATAGACAATGCAGAAGACCATGGTTTCTCCAGTTCCCCATGTTCTTCAGTGAGATTCTGTCTTGTAGGCAAGATAAGAATTCTAATAAACTATTTGAGTGGTGATTAAGCTTCATTTCAGGGAGAACCAGGAAGAACCAGGTCTACCAGACTTGAAACAGTTTCAAAAGTCACAGACTCTTGCTATGCAATTCAGATGAAAGTGCATGATAAATAAAACGATTGAATCAAAATAATTTTATCTACTGGAAATCTCACTCATGGACAACTGGGAATAGATGGGGGTATAACTCACTGGTGATGGACTTAATAATTTATTTCCATATAACTTTATTGTATCTTTGTATTTAAGTTATTTCTTATATTTTTGTTGCTGTTGACTTAATTTTTTTCAATGTTTATTCAGCTTGTGGTGTTCCTTTTACCTTCACTGTATCATAAATTTTTATAATAAAACAAAATAACTAAATTCAATAAAGATGTACTAAGTTTTGCCAGGTGACATCGTCATTTTAACCCAGCGTGACATAACTTAAAAATGTACTTTTTGCTACTTTTAGTATCCAGTGGAAAATATACGCTGAAATAGTGCTAGACATTGTAGGAGTTTTTCTGTCAAAATACATAGGCCAGTGAGATGACTGTGCAAAGTCCTGTGCCTTACAGTAAAGCAAAACTTAAGTGACTCACATTTTCCACTCAGTTATATGCCAGGAGTATGAAGAATAGCCATCGATTCCAACTTGCAAGATTCCCCCAAGATCCACTCGTGACAAACACATCAGTCCCACATGAAAGGTAGCATTTTGGAAAGCAGCCTTGAAATCAAGTTTGAGATGATTGGTAGAAGTTACGAATACCTTGTAAGGCCACTCCTTGCCACTACTGAAAGTGTATTCTCTGGGGTCTTGAATCCCTCACAGACCAAATTAGGCAGCTGGCCTAAGGGTTACAAGGCTTTTTTCCAAGCTACAAAGCCTACTGAACTTAGCATATGGCAAGGAAATTGGACATTAGGAGGAATATTGGACATTAGAAGGATTTTTTTTCACAGAAGGGGTGAGTAGATATTGGAATGGGCTGCCCAGGGAGGTGGTGGAGTCACTGTCCCTGGAGCTGCATTAAGAAAAGACTGGATGTGGCACTTTGTGCCATGGTCTAGTCAACAAGGTGGTGTTCAGTCAAGTTTGGACTTGATGATCTCAGAGGCCTTTTCCAACCTAATTAATTGTGCAATTCTGTGAAATGGCCAGGGGTACACTAGAAGAAAAGGAAAGTAGATGTGTCAGACTTTCTCTCAGTGGAGAGTCATGAAGTGTGGACTGGCTGTGAAATTCCCCAAGTCTCATTGTTAAGTCATGGCCAGAGATATTCCACTCACTGCCAGGAAACCCACTAATGAAATTCTGTGAATTAAAAAAAAAGATCAACCCAGCCTGACACTGTCAGGCATGCAGTGTACAAACAATTGTCCATTTCATGAAATGGAAGTGTAAACCAAAACAAAAACTGAGCTGGGCATTAAAAAACTTCTGCAAATTACTGCAAATTGAGGTGTCTAATTTGTAGGAAGAGTGGAGAGTATTTTGCAGCAGCTGGTTAGAGTAAAATGAAACCATTCAGTGCTACTCTGAACACAAAAATTGAAAGCTGGGAATTGAACATCATGATTTTGCAAAGAAGTCTATTAGGCAACTGGAACAATCTAAAGCACAAGAAATTAGAAAATTCAGTATAAAAAGTGTTTTAGCTATGTACGTATAGGAAGATTGCATATAACTATCCGTGTCACACTACTGACACTGCTTTCAAAGCCCATGGTATATAGATTAAATATTTATTATACAGCCATAAGTTTTTTCTACTCAGAAGTGTTTAAAAAAAATGGTAACCTTTCAAGTTTGTTTGTTGATTTTCTTTTATCAACAAAGTATGACTTCACAATTTTTAAGGTCTCACTTTCCTCTGTAATTAAAAAAAAAAACCCAGTCACTATAAAAGTTTGGTTTAAAAAATTTCAACTACTGCCATTCTCAGATCTTCTGGAAAATTACTTATTTTTTTCTGTACAGTAAATGAATGCAATTAATATTTTTATGTATGGATTTACATCCATATACATACACATCGGTTTAGAATATCTTGCAATTATATATTCACCATTGAAAATATCCTCCTGAATTCTGATAACATCAAGAATTAAAATAAACATATCACATTTTATCTTTGATTATGAGATGGGTAAATACGCTACTTTATGCTGTGAAATATTCTGGGACTTGTGAAAAATTGTATCTGTAGCTAACCACGAAAATCATAAAGCTTTAAAAGTATCTAATAATTAAATGTTATTTCAAATACCTCTTGTAAAAAACATGAACTCCTTTGTGTTCAAAAATTTAAACTAATTGAAAGCATGTTTCTTATACATTTCTATTTAGAAATAAAAGTTTCATACTTTCATGTTTCTAGGTTGTGTGAAAAGTTAGATATAGCTTTCTAAAACCAGACCTTATAAAATGCCTTTGAAATGATGATGTGTTTTCCTATAAGTACCCTGTTTAAAAAAAAAAAGAAATGAAGATTCAAACTTGTATTTGTTACTGCGAGTCAGGACAGAGCTCCTTATTACTGAAAATCTAAATAATTGAGTGACTTATAAATATCTTCTAAATGTCCATTTCTGGGAACTGAAAAGAAAATGGTTTCATTCTCTTCACATGTTTTCTCCTCTTCCCACTCATTTTGCACTGAAGTTAAGCTTTACTAAAGTAACCTGCAAAGTGTGCAATATATGTAGCAATTTAAAAATTATCTTCTACAATTTGGCCATCTGAAAATAATTAAAAACATTAATGTTTTTGAAATTTCTCATTAATTTAATTCAGGCCTTTTACAAAATCAATGGATTGAGGTAGTCCAAAACTCTACATTAACAATTCCAAAACTACCTTTGTCCATTTATCACAGTGTGAAAAAGCTGGTTTATCATACTAACGCACCTACCTTGTGTGCATCACTCCTTCATTTAAGCATACCTGCACAAGTGCTATAAGCCTAAAATATTTTTTTACAAATGAGGTTTGTACCCCCTGGATTATGAGGCTGCATTATATTAAGCAGATGAGAGTTCTGGTCTTAGATCTCTTGCAGGTTTGTTTGCTGGACTTTACTTAAATAGGGATGACTTGCTATGAATTTTTAAAGAAATGAGTAGCCTGATGTTTTCCCAAAAAACAAAATGAAGGCGCTTAGTCTCTGGAGACTTCCAATTACACTGTAGAGCAGCAAAAATGAGGCATTTGTTTTTTTACCACACACTCAGTTACTTTGTCAAATTTACAGATAAGAATGAAAAAATAAAGCAAAAGTCATTGAGAAACCATCTCGGATGTGTCCATACTCCTCTGTTTTATTTTTACAGACTTAAAAATCCTCATTTCTGGAGATGTACTTGAGAACCAAGGACATTAAATTTTCACTGAAAAAAAACCTTCTCATTTTAGATTGTATTATTCATTCTTCCTGGTTGTCCCCCTCTCTTTTTAAATCCTAAAGCTTTTACATGCAATAATTAGTAAGAAACTACCAGCTTCTGAAAGGTTGTAAGTCCTCTGGTCATTTCCAATTTCATTCAGAAGTCATGTAATGAAATTTTCTTGCAGGTAGTTGGTGAAATCTTGTGAATAATGGAGTTTTTCCAAGTTATAGGCTAATGCATATTGACCATCTATTACAGTGCACATTACATATATATTTGGAAGGGGAAAAAAAGTAGCTATAACAGTAGGCAGTAATGGCTGCTCTATAGAAAGGATTATTCTGGAACAATTCCAAAAATAATTGAATTCATATTAGATTCCTGAATTATACACTTATGTTCAAAATTTCAGTTCTGAAAGCCTTAGAGATGCCTGAATTTAATAGAACTTCAGCTTTTTTAAGTCATTTATTCCATCCATGGAATTTTCTTCCCCTGGAGTCCAACCAGCACCTATCTCATGTTTAAGCATGGAGTGGATCCAGCATCTGACAATCTGAAAGGAGCCATTCCGGTACTTTGTGAAGACAAAATGAATCAGCTCTCTAGAGAGAAGTCAATGAAGTTTACTTTTAAAGCATATCTGAGGAAGAACAGTAGTGCTTATTGCCCACTGTGTAATAAATGAAACTTATTCTTGGACTGGAAGGCTGTGGCAGCTCTCACATTGCCTGTACTGCCTTAGTAAGCAGTTGAGGAAGGCACAAGACTTAACCAAACATAGCAGATAACACAAGCTGGATGGCTATTATGTTCATCCCTTGTTGGTACGGGGTACCCTAATCTTCAGGTTATACTTTATTCTAAACTGAGGGATATCACCCACATTTCTGGCTGTTCCTCTGTAAGTATACTTTTTTTTTTTGGAATAGAGATATCAAGTTAACACAATGGTCAGCAGTTCTACTTGGATGAGGGTGAGGTTCTGTTATAGCCTCTCCAACAGTTTATTCTAGGTTAAGTTCCCAGAGCATCCCTACTGTCTAACCAACACAGGTCCTGGGTTGATGTACTATGGGGTAATGTTTAGGAACACCAAGCCTTTCTAGCATTTGGAAAGGGAGCCCAAAAGCAATGCTGACAGCCTTGGATGGAGGACACTGCCTTAGGTCTTCTAATCCATCAACTCACATCTTTTAATCTAACTCACATCCCACAGGGATATGTGATGACCTAGCACACGATAACCCAGCACACCACCTGCCAACCCCATTGTCCTGTGCCCTACATACAATATGCCTCTGCAGGGCCTGCACTGCATGGGTACAGAGCATCTCATTTATAATAACGAAACTACAATGAATGAGATGTCAACTAACATGAACATGTCAGCCAGCCAGCACCCAAAGTAATAAATCTTAACTCTCCTCTCCATGTGGACATGGTAGTCTCAGAAGATGTCCATGACCAGCACCAGCAAGCTCCAACACAATACCAGGGTACTGATGATGAGCGAGAGAAGACGAAAAATGCCTGCCTTTGTAGGCCCTTTATGCTTTTATCCTACACTGTAAAGCAAAATAATTGCTCTTTCCCAAAACATTTGCCCTTGTATTCAATCACTCAATCATAGAGCAGTTGAGATTGGAAGGGAATCCCGGGAGGTCACCTGGTCAGTAAGCAGCAGACACTACCCATCTCAAAGAAGAACCAAAAAATTTCCTTTTCAGCTCAGTTTCTCAGTGGACTTATGTTTCAGATCTGTTTTATGGCATCTGACTTTTCCAGGTACCCTTTCTGGAACCTTTTTGCCCAGTTCAGGAGCATAGACTCCACATCAGGAAATATGTAAAGATAATGAATATTATGAGGCTTAAGAAGTTTGCAGAGATTTGAAAATCAGTAGTTTTGCTATAATTACGTTTCCTTCTTATTTTATTTCTGTTTCTGTTACTTTATTGGTCTTTCTATTCTTTCATTAGTGCTTTCCCAAAGCAGGAATTTCATCTGCCAATCACAAAACACAAGGTTTTCTGATGAGAATTTCTATACTCCTGTATGTCAGTAAAGGCTTTTTGTGCATCTTATCGTAACTGTCAGTCATGTATGCTTTCAGCATAGAAATACTTTGTTTTTAATTGCATTTGCCTTTAATAAGTGAGAAATTATGCAACTGGATGGGAATTAAACAGTTAATTGATCAAGATATTAATTTTAAATTTCGAATGATGAACCGTCACAATTTACCTAATAGCTGAACTGTATAGCTAATTAGTAGATTTTCCAGAAACATTTTTGTATTATTTTCTGACAGAGTTAATTAATAAAAATTAAATGCTAGCAAGACTTACATTCATGCGTACAGAAACAGGGTAAGTTTAAATTAAGTTTTAACAAAAGATGCGAGGTTAATGCAAAGATGGCCATAAGATGCATGGTCATGATTTTTAAAATAATTGATTTTTTTTATATTTTGAATACTAAAATCATGATTTTCAGAGACTGAGAGATCAGCACTTCCAGGAAGCCAGGCCTTTTGCTAGTGCCTTGGTCTGGATGCCAAAATAATGACAACTATAATGCTTCATATTACAATATTGGTAAAAGAGATTATGTAAACCACAAAGTTCTTCCAAACACGAACTCCGGAATATTCAGCACATAGAGATTGGCCATTGCACTGCACATTGAAAACTGTACACTGAAAGAAATTAATGAGAATTCCAAAAGAGATATACAAACTTCAGGAATGGAAAGCAGTGATTATTAAATGCTATGGAAGGAAATGATACCAAAAGTAGCAAGGATTAACCATTCTCAAATGACGTTCAGGCCCCATCAGAATGTTTAACCAGAATGTTTGTACAAGTATAATTATTTTAATTAGTGATGTGGTTGTGAGAACATCTGAAAAATAGGTAGCTTTGTTTTACTGTTGTTTTCTGGCTTTTGGATCACAATTCAATCTAGCTGAGTTAATACTTTCTGAAGAATGTTTACTCTGGCTCACATCTTATGAAAAAAAAATATGCAGAAACGTCTACCTTCCAGCACTGGTACATATTGGATTGCATTATACTTCCCATCAAGTTATAAAGGTTGTGTGTTAATACAAAATATAATTTAGCACTACTCCAATTAAAAAATTGTATCAGAATCTAAGAGGTTGGGAACTTTCTGAATGACAATTAAATATTGGTATGTTTAAAATGGTCCCTCTATAGTGGAGTATCTCTCAAAACAGCTGTGCTAAGTACCCTGCAAGGCCTGGCCCTGGTGAAATCAGGAAGCCATCACTCCTCTGCACTACTTCTTGAAATGCAGGGAGGTTCCTTCAGCTTTCTACAAATATGAAAGCACAAGATCTTCGGAGTGATGTCTTCAGGCCATGTTGTCCATAATTGTCACTCTCCAAAACCTACCCCTACCACCTAGTGATGCTACATACTCAGAGGTTCAGAACTCAAACAATACCTTTCGAAATAAAAAAACCCACATTGGTATGCAATCCAAATTTAATCACATTTTCTTTTCTTCTAAAATGTAGCATGGTAAAATGAGAGAATACTGACAGTCAAATAAAAAGGAACTAAGACCCCATAATCATAATTTGATATTAAGTCATCATTGGTATTCTACATTCAACCTCTGTACTCTCCTATGTCTAATGTCCTAACAGTCACAAACACTACAACCTATTACAAAACTTCATTTAAATTAAGAAGTGAGACAATTAAATAGTGAAGGGTTTTTTAGGCAACCCAAATTTCTTACCCATGAAGCATCAGGTACCTACACGTCACAAAATACTAGTATTCTCTCCCCTTTCTGGTAAATATTTTAGTTCCAGGGGTTTTCATTCTAAGCTATGATGAATTTGCAGGACAACTGCCTTGTGGAAACCAAAAAGAAAAATCTATACTGTGGAAACATGGTTTACATCATGCTGCAGCCTCCTCAACTAAGAATGATGTGAATGGTTAAATTATGACAGGAAAGAGTGAAAGCAAATTTTTTTTTTGAGAGCTATGATGCAATCATTTCATTTACAGGACTTCACCTTGAAATTCCAAGTGGTGAGGTTAGATGTTTAATTTCCAAGATTTTTGGATTCCTTTTCCTGAAGAGCAGGAAATTACTTTCTCTGAGACGTCACTTTCACTTTCTGCAGGTTTCTCACAGCCAGGTGCACCTTCGCAAACAAAGCCAAAAAAAACCGGTGGGGTGGAGCAGAAACACCTCTCCCACACACAGACACAAACAGAACGGGATCTTCTAGCAAAAGGAATTTTTATAGTTCCATAGAAATACTGACAGTATTCAATTACCTCATTTTGAGGAAATGGGCTGCTGTTCCTCAGTCAAACCAGAAGAAAGAGGCCAAAACACAATAAAGACTATGGTTCTTATGATCAATAAATATTCTATGAAATAATTTTCATTACTTAATTCTTTTACAAGTCTTTTTTGCTTGATTGCAAATACTTTAATTAGAAACATGGCAGAACAAAAGTTTTACCACATTACTCTTGAGATTCTTATAAAAGGAAAACCGCAATGGAGGAAGAAAACATTAAAGCAAAAAAGCTAAAGCATTTCAGATGCCAGTCCCGGTCAGTCATGGAGTTCCAGTGCACCAAAGAAAATTATATTATCCTGAAATGTGAAGCCTAATGTTTGAAAGCTAAGCAGGGTGGGAAAAATGAAGTGGCAAATTTTCAAGCTGACAAATATCAGTCATCTTTCAGACCAAGCAAAGTTAAACACCACACAGGTAGTATTTATGCTGTTAAGATAGTCTACATTTAAAGAGAAATACATTTTTTTAAAAATCTGATATTGAAAGATTTGTAGATTCAAGTAAGATTATTTATACAGTTAGAAAAAATGTAATGTTTAATCTTTTCATTTTTTGTGTTTTTCTTCAAGAGAACATATTTGAATTCCTAACTCACACAAATTATTACAAAGACTAACAGATGTCAAGTTTCTTATTACAATTCCTGAAGATTTATGAATGGCACATAGAGAATTATCATCCACTACCATTAGTAAAGTAAAATTATTCAGGATGGGCAGGTGTTCTTTAATGGGGCAAACTGACAAAATGTTACAAATGAAAGATGCAAATATGATTTTAATGAACTTTCCAAAAGCTGGATGTTGGGTATCAAAGGACTTTTAAAATTACAAGCCAATCCATATAAAAAGAGCTTTAAAAACGTGGTGCAAAACCCTTTCTGTCTGCAGTGCAGTGCTTCACATTTGGCTAAACTATCACAGAGAAACTTTAGACAGTAAGATGAAGGAGCTCCGACAGGTATGAGATAACAAGAACAATACAGTTGGATAGTAGACCTACTTTGAGTGGTTGAAAATCCCCAAGGAGAAAACTTAATGAAAAGTTTTGATATTACTTGTGGAATTAAAATATGTGTCTATATACATGTGTGATGTACATATATGTGTGTTCATATGAGCTTGTGCTTTTACAATTGAAAGTAAATATAATAATTATAGAACTATAAAGTTAGAAGTTCACATAGAATGAGTACCATTAAACCTTACTGTTCAATATTACTTACACAAGTATAAATCACGTGGTTACATTCATATTTTAAATACAGAAGACAATGCTGTTCATATTTAAAAACTGTGCTTTGTATTTTATCACCTGCACGTGAATAGTTACAAAATGTTAACAATAAAGTTACACTAAAATCGAGTAAAATTAAAAAATAACATTTTGTTCTACAGACTTCAGTAATTTAGTTTTTATCTGTTTAAATAAAAACTTCAAAACATGAATATGACACCTACATCTAGCCTCTCTATTGCCTGGAAATCAACACACCTGAAAGGATGGAATACTGAAAGAAGTTAGTTTCATTCTGCATCATCTACTGAGAGGAGGTGGTCAAAGATTTTTAGAAGTGGGAGAAGAGTATTTAAAAGGGACTCAGCAGACAGAATGGTACCCCAGGATTCCTACAGAAGTGCACAACCAGGAGCTGAGTACTATCCACAAGGTAGGTTTCTTTATTTTTCATTACTGATTTTTCTAGATGAAATTAATTTACTCATTTAATTTTTTCCTTTTTGCTTTACTACTGTAACACAAAATGAGAAAACAAAATCTGACTAAAATACAACCTTACATTTAGGAGCAACTGCTTTAAATCATGTTACGAGTTATAGGTAACAAGGTTACAGGTTACTACACAGCAAACTCCCGGGGGACAAAAATCTAACTTTAATTCATTATTAGTAGGCAATAGTTTATATTTAGTCAAATTTTCTACAGCAAATAATGCCAGTTTTCTGGACACTGTATGTTTATCCATATAGAAATGTAAGAGAAAGTATTTCAGAAAAACAGAATAGGATTTTAAAAGAGAAAAACATACATGCAACCCTTTACATATTATATGAATACTACAAAAAAGGTTTTTCTTATACAATTTTTTTCTCTTTATACATTGGATAAATGTATTCAATTTTTAAATGTCCCACCATAAAATCAGAACTCTTAGGCCTATCATAGTACATTAGTAAATACAGAGCGTAAGTTAACAAGCAGAAGCAAATGATTGGGTACCCTTGTGTGACTTAACAAAACTGTAAAACCATCCTGATTCTATTAAGCCTTCTGTCTTCTTCTTCTAGTTCCAGAACTAGACAATGTATTGCCCCAGGAGCTGCTTCTTCCTCTTAACTGTCTGCCTTATTGCTGCATCCCTTGGTAACCACCAACGCAACAGCCACCAACGGTGCTTCGAAAGTGTGCAGTGGAGTGAGCTTTTACAGGAGATTGAGGAGCTGGTAAGTCCAAGTGTAAAACACTGTCACAATCTATAGACGTCGTTTTCCACCTTTCTTCCATTTAGGTGTAAGGAATTCTCAAATGTGTAGTAACTGCCTGTGTACAGGGGTTTTTTACGTAATTAAAAAGTTATGAGTCAGATGCCCCTTCTCTACAAAGCCCAAAATCTTAAATTTAGGCTTTTTAATTCACACTCATCCCATTGAATATATGACATTTGTGTGTCTTGCCAAGAAGAGCTCCACATCCTCCCCAGAGCACTCATATATTTTAGAGGACAGAGTCATCCGGGATTCCCACTAATTGGCACCATCTGAAACTATAACACTGTAATTTCCTTTACCATAACATAATCCCATTGAAAGGAAAGGACATCCACAGTTTGGTACAAATACTCTCTGAAGGTGTTTTTGAAATCTGCTATGTGGAAAGCATGTTTCCTTTCCCAATTTGGCTTCTTTTGAGGCCTGCCCTTTCCTCAGCACAGTACATACAGAGATCCCTGGAAAATTTGAGAAAAGGTGAAACAGGTAACAAGCAGCTATTTTTTTCCATTTTAGATAGACTTGGGAACATACAAGCAAATGAATCCTCTACACACAAACTCATGAGATACAGTGTCCTCTGTCGATGTAGTCACTTGAACATTGTTTGTTAAGAAGCCAATCGAAAAGTGACTCTAGTATGAATTGTTTCCATAGTAAACTTCATTTTGCACATGCTTAAAGTTTCTACACTGATGTTTTCTTTAAGAACAAGAGAGGTTTTTCTTTGGAGTGTGAGGAAGTGAGCACCGAGGATTTGTGTTTCCCCGAGCAGATGCTGAAAACAGTAAGTAGAAAAATATATGAAATTGGTAATATCTCATTGTAGCAGCTCTACCTCACACAGCCCATGCACATTGTCATGAGATTTCTACACTAGAATTATGCCATACTATAGTACAGGTTTAAATGATAAATCTGACTGTCAACTTTTCAGTATAAGTTCTTTTCCCTGACAGGCTACTTATTGAAATCACCGTTTTTTATCTTATCCTATTATTTAAGCCACGATGTCACTTTTACAAGAATAAAGGCTATATGTTTTCTTGTTAGTCCTGTTGTTCAAAGGGGAAAATTAGTTGGAATCAGTCGGGTAGCCCGGAAACTACAAGAACAGCATGACAATCTCAGTTTCAGTCAGAAGCAGACGCCATAAAGGCAGGGCAGGGGTAATTTTATGTACTGCTCAGCACATACATGCACTTCATGTGCACAGTTCACTTTCAGTCCAGGTCTGCAATGCCACAAAATAAGAAGGTACTCGTTGAGAGTGTGGTACCGCACCCCAGCAACTCATTTAGCTCGCTTCCAGCTCATCTCTTAAGGGAGGTTCTAAAACGCACCCAGGGAACAGAAGGGACAGACGACAATATCAGCCTCTCTTGTACTTCCTCTTCTCTGAGGTAGAGGGAGCTCCCCTTCATCAGATATAGAGAGTGCTGGGAGGAAAGACTTGCGCAGTCTCTTGTCCTGGCTCTGAATTCAAAAGATCTGCATTTGACTCTTGGCTTTTTATTGACTATTAGTTACACATTGCACATATCTAAGCATATAAATGCAGCCCAAAAATGAAAGATACATTACAAAATAAGGGTCCACCTTATGAAAGCAACTTGAAAAGTCTGGAATTGAAGCAATTTATGAGTTGCAACTGGGAATTGAACATACAATTCCCGATTTTCAAAGAAATACTGTCTTTGCAATGTATATTACTAGCTATAATGTTTTCTACTAAAAGAATTAGAAAAGTATAAAAACGTGGTGAAAATTGTTTAAGAACTTATGATAACCAGACTCAGGTAGTTGAAAAATTAAATGACATTTAAGCACAAACTTCAGAAACCAAATTTCTCTATACTTATTTTTGGTCATCACAGGTTAAATATGATACTGCAGCCATTGTTCATATAGTGCATGAAATTGCTGAGTTTTTCAAGAGAGCAGACACTCCTTTTCAAGATAAGAACACTTTTCTAAGAGGAATGTATGAGGCTTACGCTCAGCTCAAGACTTGTGTAAGTATAATTTTTTTTTATTTACACTGTATGATATTCAAGTCAGATATTCATGGTGAATAAAACTGATAATATGTATGCTGAAAATGCAGTAGAAAACTTGAAAGACTACATTTTCAAATAGTGATACCTAAACATCTTTCTGCAAGTAATTACAGGCATCTTTCAGCACTTTTACTGACCTCTATGATACAGGCAATTTTAAATTCCCTCATTTTGTTTATGAGCTTATTTTGAGAAGCAATGCCTAAAAAGCCAGTACTGAACTTGCTTCTTCCTAAAGATTGCACTAGTTCTACACAGAAATACTTATTCTCACTCAATACGAATTTCATGTGCTTTTCTTTAAGTACTTATGACTCCTGTCAAGACAAGCTAACATAAAGAATTACATGCAAACTGTAGGCAAAACACTTCAGGAAAATATTAGATTTGCATTCAGCCTATTTCAGCTGAGTAAACTACTTAAACATATGCACAAATAGTTAATTCAGTTGGGGTCAGCTTAAGAACTACTTACAGAGGACAAAGCCTCAGATTTACTGTAGCTTCCCTAATGCCTGTGCCAGGCACCAGATTTGCTAAGAAACCTGCAGGAGAACAAACTTGGATATATAAATGTAGAGCCTACTGTACCCTTCTGTGTTGCTGGGGAGGGAACCTGCTGCACTGTTCTATAGGGGAGGGAGGTTTCCATGACTGGACATTTGTCTGAGCAGGAGGATCATATAAGCACTGAACTAAAAAACCCACGCTGCTGCTTCTGACTAGGCCAGGCCCCAGGACTAGATGTGTACAAGAGTGGGCAATAACTAGTTCTTAATGTTTAAATATATATATATATATATATATATATATATATATATATATATATACACATGACAGGCATATGCACATCAATAATTCTTTTTCTTTTACGGATTGAACATAATCCCATTGGTACATCCATAACATCTCATGTCAATGACCACCAGGTATTCTGAAATCCATTTCCTTCAAAGACAGCATACATAAACAAGACCAGTATTTGTCACAAAACAAAAAAAATCCATAAACCCTTACCTTGCTTTGAACATTGATATATTCATTTCCTGATCTCTCTGTAAACACAGCAAGTGTGTGCTACACTACCTTTAGCATTAACACATTCAGCAGGATTGCATATGGCAGCAGAATTACAACGCTCTCAGTCAAGGATTGTATCTATACAGGGCAGTGTTTGAACTTCTATTTACTGTTCAAACTAACAGTTTCTTTTCCATTAAAATAACAGCTGAAGCCCAGACTTAACATTATCCATGAATCTATAGTGAAAGAGTGCTTTGAAAAAATGGATAAATTTGTGGCCAAGGTAAGTAGGCTGTTTCTTTACTTTCAGCTCAGTTTCAGGAATTTTAAAGATAAAGAGCAGCTTCTTATAGAAGCAGTCCCACTGCTGATCAGAGCTGTATGAATCTGTGAGATTGTGCCACATTACCTCACACTGCGGATTTTCACTCACAGAAAATCTTTTGGTCCACATCCATTTCAGGGTCAATGTATCATTTAAAAAAAAAATATTCTAATTCAGCACCATAACCTTTGGCACATAAAGTCTGTGCCTTTTTAGAAAAACTTAACCTCACATGGTTCAGGACTAGCCATGCATGTGGTGATGGAAAAGCAATGATCATCACATATACCAAAGAACATTTGTATTTTAGCTAGACTTCCTAAAATTAATCTTTTTTCTTAAATTTAAATAAATTATTACATACTTGTTCTCAATTCACATTTTGCTTCCCATAATATTGGATGTTATTTTTTATGAAACAGTTAATAAACACCTCTTAATAACCTTTTCTTCAGTCAAATGACCACTGCGTTTGGCAAGAGATCCATGCACTGTCCAGAGAGATACTCCAAAGAATTGAAAACTACTCCTTCAAGAGAAGAGCAACACATTAGCAAAGTCAGTTTCCATCCCATACTTCGAGGATCTACTATCATGTCAAGATCTAAAAATTAAAGGAAGACGCAAACAGACAGTTTGCATTTAGGACTATAAATAAGTTAATTTATTTTTTGTCAAGATATTTTTCTAAACTACTATAAAAACTTAAGCCTTAATAAAAATGAAGCAAAAGAGTATGCCAATGTTTGTGTTTATTTGTTTTACAAAAAAAAAAGGAAACATTTTTCATCAAATAGGTATCATAGATATGGCACTCCAAATCTTGTTTTCAAGCTGAGTACATTCATCAGGTTATGGGAATACAAACCTCTGACAGCCTAATGCTTTTCCAATGTCTCATACCACTCATTTGCACTCTTGCACTTTTACCACTGCAGCTACAAGGCTCCCTGGCCTTTCATGTGTGAAAAGTTATGCCTGTTTCCACAACGCCACACTGCCAGGCCTCCACGGCCATTCGGGAATTCCGAGTTTCAGTTTGGTCATCCAGATGTAAATATTATATATGTATATGTGTTTTTTAAAAAACCCAACAAAACAAACAAACAAAAATCTCTACATCCTATGGTACAGACAAGACTACAAACAGCAAAACACCTTTAAATGCTTACATGGTATCTAATAGGCACTGGCAGCACTGCATACTGGCACATTTTTCCAAACAGCTCACTGATTATTTGAAAGCCTGTAAAAGAAGATAACATCTACGAAACTGACAGTTTTGAAGGAGAGAAATGAGGGATACAGTAAATGAACAGTGTTTTATAACATCTTTTAGTGGTCAGATAAGCCTTACTCCCATGGTTCTTGATTTCTAGGCACTGGTTTTCAACCTGTCTCTTCAGAGAAACACAGATGTTATAAGAAATCTTTTGAAAAAGATTCTAATATTCATACTTAATTTAGATTGCTTAAGAATGAAAAGAGTAAAAATATTCATAATACCATTCGTGTGTCAATTTCTTACCATTCTTGAACACTGGACATCAGTTTTGTTTGGGGTTTTTTTTAAATCTGGTTTGAGTCTTTACAGCCAGCCTAGCACCTCACTGCAGTATGACATTCCCAAACCCAAATGATTCCCTTAGCTCTCCTTTCAAAAAATGGCTTTGGGAAAAAAAAACCCAAACAAAACCTTTATGTTTTACAGAGAAAAATAAGAGTAACCACTTAACCAATATTAACCCTTTTAGTTCTATCCCTTTCTCACCACGTTTAACAACAAACACAGCTGTGTTGTTTCATGGCACATTCATTATACTGCCTCATTCATGCATCATCTGAATTGGAAACTGTTCACTCAGCTGAGACCTGATCAGTGTGCAGAGAGTGCAGACAGTCTTCCAGTTGTAAAAAATAATCCCTTGAAGTTGCACAGTAATCAGTACAAGAATCAAAGATCTTCAATGAATAAATTCAACTAAGGCAAATGATAAATTAAAATAATGAACAGAATTCCCATGTCTTTGAACTAAGGAAGTGCTTTTGCACCCACTGCACTGCACTCTAAGGCAGATATTGGTATATATTAGTGCGGTTTGGATATGGATCTGACCTTTCTATCATAACCAGTACAGTGCCAGTTTATCTATACTGATAGCATTAAATACCTAAAAAGAAAATAATAATTAAAAAGGCTTACCATTACCTTTCCAATGTGTTCCCTTGAATATAGTTCCATTTAAAATATATACATATTTATTCCTTAACATGTAGACATCTGTAAACTGAGTTTTGGTAGAACTATTATGCTAATACATCTGTCTAAGTATTTATTTTAATAATGGTTGTAACCTATTTTAATCAGATTGGAAAGTACACTAATTATTTAAAGTATTCAATGCAGAAAATATAAGCAGACAATAACAACTTTGCAAAAATAAAGGAGTGAAGAGATGCACTGTGCTTTCAAGTGACAGCTAGTGAATCATTTGATGAATGCATCATTTTTACAGTGTCTATCGCAACCTCCTGCCATAGAGGAAGACCAAATAGTATTAGGAAGTTTTTAGGTGTCTAGCAGAGGTACTGTGCATTTCAAATAGAAGCCAAGGACAGAAATTTTAATTCCTGCTGGAAAAGTTGGCAACCTTCTTATATGTTCAATGAATAAAACAATCTGTGCTCTCTTCACAGGAATATATTTTTCTGTGTATTCACAGATACGTGGGCAAAGCAATATTAAAGAAAAATATATTACACTAAGACATCTCTTATCTTCTCTCTGGGGGATCACAATCACAAATCATGGCCACAATCCTCTCTGTATGCCAGACAGTGACAAAAAATTTGGACTAGCAGGTATAAGGCCTCCATTAAGACCATTCCAAGGACATCTCTCTCCAGCACAGGGTAGTACAAAAATACCTTAGCAAGGTTTAAAACACTTGGTTATAACATGATCAAAATTGAGGTTAGAGCTCATAGTATCAGTTCTTGAATTAGGCTGTGAAGCAGCCTTGATTATACACAAGAAAAATGCAACATGAGTCAAAAAATACCAGTGCATACATAGCTCACTATCATGAGCAGTTTATTCCAATTTCTTTTTCCTGAAAAACTATATTAGAATTGCTAAAAGTTTTTATGTTTTGGTAAAAAAGGACAGAAGATATTCAGGATCTTCTAAATACCATTTTTACTGAGACCAGATTTATTAATGAGTCTCTAATTCCAAGCTGTGGAAGAGACAAGAGAGTGGTCACTCTTTCCAACATACATGCAGATCCATGATGACTTTGGAGGTTTGCATGACTGCATTCTTATTTCCATAGGCTTTTCCCAACATTACACAATGTAATTTGATTTTAAAATCTTCCCCAGTCTGTATCAGATAACCAATACCACATTAAAAGTCTGGTGGTACCCTCCTTATAGCCTGAACTAATTAATTTAATGAAGCACATAACATAACTTGGTTTGTGGTTCAGATTCAGTGCATATATTTTAGTGTATCCAATATGGTACGTGCTTGTAGTTGTCCTTGACCCAGCTGTTACTCAGGATAAAAGAACCTGGCGGCAAGCACATGTGAAAATGGAGATATTTATGTTATTAGCATATGACAAACCAAATATACACTAGTCATTTAAAGTCTGAAGTTTCAAAACATTCCATTTGCACAGAGATATCTCAACAGGGACACGGAAGAGCAGCATGAGACAAAGTAGTGAATGGGAGAATTCTGCTTACTGGTGATTTTATCCAGCTATGGCAACTGAGCTGTTCAGACAACACAGGAAAACAGTAGTGCATCAGCTTAACATGAACTCACAGCCGAAAACAAGAAGAAATGAGTGCCACAAATCAGCTTCTAGACTTTAATGAGAATACATGGCTTCCAGTTTAATCAGAGCTAACTACAACATAGGAAGAAAGCAGCCCCACATTGACATTTTATGTGATCTTCACTCAGACATAAGAGAAAAAACCTTGCTACAGCAAGGCCTGTTGCAGGCTGGGGAAGCTATTTGTAGCTAATAAGAAAAAAATACCTGCCCTGAATTATACTCCAGAGAATTCTCCTTCTTCCCTGATCATAATAGAGAGTTTTCCATTTAGCTTAAGCTTGTATGAGTCAAGAGTCCACACTGAGTATAAAAACCCTAACACTTTATGGTGCTTTGATGAAGGGATAATTTTGTATTGTTTTATTGGACTTTGTCAACAACACAGTCTTCATGTGACAACCTTATTGCTGTAATCATCCTAAGCCTGGGTGTTTAGTTTGATTTAGACAATTCTAAAATATTTATAGAAAAAGATGTTAAGGATTTTATAACAACCATGTTTCTCCTTCCAATTTACTTTTACTACTTCATCCACTGTGATGATACAACATTACTAAATTTCCACTTCTTGAAAGTCCAGTATAAGTTAATAACCCCATTGTCTGTAGCTCCTTTCAAATATCAAAATGTTTCTTTCTAATAGAAATTGTTCACAGACAACACTCTTTTTGACAAATGGAACAGCAGTTCTGCAATAAAGAGGTTGCACTTTATGATAAAAGCTCTTTTTCTTTCCTATTGCGTTTTTATATTGTTTTTATATCCTCTCCATCTTTCTTCCTGCTTCACACACATTTTCCCTGCACGTGCTACAACTGAACATTAGAAAAACTCAGAAATGTCTTGCTGAGATACCAAATCCTTTCCGAAGTAAGGTTTTCCTTGCAGCATGAAGGCCTGAAAATATTTCTGTCATCAATGATCTCAGTTTATAAGACACTGACCAGTTTACCTGCAACTCCAGCTTTCTCCTCTACAGGGGCAGGTCTAACACAGAAGATGATGTTTGACCTTTGTCCAGCACAGCGGATTCACGATTGCCATGGACACTCAGCTCCCAGTGTCTCTACTGATAAAATTACACAGACAAGACTTCAAGAACTGTCTGGACACAAAATCCTGTGCAAAGTGCTCTAGGATGACCCCGCTTGAGCAGAGAGGTTGGACCAGATGACCCCACAGGTGGTCCCTTCCAATGCTACCCATTCTGTGATTCTGTGACTTCCCTCTCTTGTCACGGAGCTCTTAATGTTGTTGGATAGAGCAAATTATTACCTCAGATACTGCTCTTGATATTAAAGCACAGTCCATCTTTTTGTTTTGTGGATCACTTCTGCCTCTTAAGAAACAATGTAGATAATCCAGGTAAAACTGCCAGTGAATATTATACATTACAGATAAATAATGAAAATATTAATTATTTACATTCCTAATATAAGCAATAGACTGTTCTAAGTTTCTAGTAAGTTAAAATTCAACTATGGCCCTGTGAATTTGAAGAGGGGGAGAAGTTTAATTGTGTTCAATGTATTTATTTTTTAAATGGGCAGATCTAGCTCCAAAACATGAATTATTAATAAAACTAAAACACTATACCACTTCAACTAAACTGTCATATGGTACTTTATTACAAGTGAATTCTTTATTTCTTGTCAAAGAAATTTTCTTATTAAACTCTCCTGTCCTGAAAGAGAAAACTAAATGAAACCTTTATTTTTAAGTACAATATCTATGCGGAAAAATTATTCGAAGTTATTTTGAAAACTACTTCAAGATTGCCTTATATCTGATATCTCATGCAAATGAAGTTTAACTTGAAGGTGTAACCCACAGCAGAGCGGAAACTGTGCTGCAAACATGACCATGTGAACTCATCACAAGGCTGGGAAGGTTGTAAAACTGAATTAGCTCCATGATAAAGGAACAGAACACAAATCTCCTCCCACATGCCCTTTTAATGGGATCCTTGTGCTGGACACGTGCTTGGCAGCCTCTCCCTCCAACACCCATACTATATCTTTCCTGTTAAGTACAGTTATCACTATTTGTCCACATTTGCCAACTGACTGACAGCTGCTTGAGGGTGCCAAGGAAGGGACTGCTGCTCCAGACTTGGCTCCATAGCACCAGACCTACTCTACAAGTTATATTCAGTTTCATTTTCAGTACTGCCCTACTGAACTAACTCCATAGCAAAATCCTACCCCTCGGTGACATCATCTACAGCAGCACGGACTGTGGCCTCCTGCACAGATTTCATGAGCATTCTGGTCCTGAAAACTGCAAAGGAAATGCCTGCAATATCAGTTATTTTGGCCTCTTCGTGTATCTAACAATTCTTCTATCTAAACAACTAGGTACCCCCTTGTGTTTGACTCTCTGCAAGTTATGAACTGTTTCCTGCCTGCTCATTAATCACAATCCTGCACTGACTCATGCTGCTCACCCTGACAGCCACACAGCGAAGATTTCCTCTCAGGATTCCAAGTTCCTAAAACTACACTGGTTCTTTCTTAAAACAGAATTATTTTCAGAGCAGCTGTAACCAGGTTGGTAGTGTAGCCATGCTTGTAACCTCTGCCAGATGTTTTGAGCCTGTTACAGTGTTCCCTTCCATGGAAATTCTACACCATACTCCAAAGAACAGTCACATCCTACACTGGGACACAGGGGAGGAGGTCAGTCACATGGATCTTCTGATTCCCTGAGGGAAAAAAGTTGAAGAGAACTTTACTGTAACACTTGTGAAAGCAATGTGAGATCTGTGCCAACCTTCCTTGGCACTTAGACACAAAGAATTTTGGAAACAAGAAGAAAACAATTGTTTACTGGCCCAAATAAAAGAAAAATTGTTCCGAAATGTATGCCTTCAATCATCTGCTTATTTGCAACTGCACTTAGAGATACATAAATACTTGCCTTCTAATCCATTCAGCTAAGAAGTTATTACACACATTCATCCCCAGTAACTTACAAAATTGAGTAATAGTTACAGAATCATAGCATAATTTATGTTGAAAGGGACCTCACAAGATCTAAATTCAACCTCCTGCTCAAAGAAGGGTAAACACTGAATCCCAGGCTTTGTCCAGTCAGGTCTTGCAAACTGCCACGGTAGAAGTTGTAAGAAAAGCAAATATTCTTCATATCAGTTCACATTCTTTTGTGATTCCTGATAAATTGCTTCTGTTGGTGGCAATATGAAGGTTAAGAAGGCATTAAAATGTTCTTCCTAGCAGACATTTTCTCTGCTATATCTGTTCCTGTCTTACTTATCCTTATGTGATTGGTTTTATCCTGTGTTCTGCTTATTTAACTTTCAGTTATCCACCCTAGTCTGGCCCTACATACTGGAAGGGATCAGAGTTTCCCAAGGTAATAACTTGCTTGATTTATACGGTACATGTGTGACTCTCAAGGACTTGTGGATCCCAAGCTAAGGACAGTAACATTGCAGCAGAATTCTTTCAGGAATGGGATGGGAATTCCTTTCCTGCTCAGCTACCTAGCAAAATGGAAGCACTTTGCCACAGGTGTCTGATTGGGTTTGGTGAACACAATCTTGTGCCACTAAAATAGAATGAAGCTTCACAGGAGCAGACCATCAACCTGGAATTCAGTTGATCCCTTTCTTGCCCAACAAAAATTATTTCCCAAACTCCCAATGACCCCTCCTATTCCTGTCTACTCCTTTAGAATCCACTCCAGCATGTCACAAAACTGAGCTGTTGCTGTAAGATAACTTGTCCTTTTGGTTTGGAGAGTAAAATTTAATTTGATTGAGTTCTGAACTCAAAAAAGCAATAATGATTAGTAAATACCCTGACAGATAACCTCTTCTATCATGTTAATTAAGGAGTTAATTTTTCATCTATCTAGAATATTTGTTTTCCTTTGCAGTAAGAAGCATTTTCTTTTTAATGACTCCACTCAGTTGCAGTTATTGTACCTGCTCTTTCAGCAGTTGTTTAGTTGGGTTTTTTTTAAAGTGCAACTATTTAATACACAATATTGAGATTCTACAGACAGGATACTGTGTGGGGCATTTGGTCTCAGCAGCAAATAGAAGCATTCAAGGTCAAGGAAACACTGCCTTTCTGGAAGGGAAATGATAAGCCTAAGATCATTGACTGTAAATATTAAACATTAAACATGCTCCAACTATGCTTGATCCCAACAATCATCTTTCAATTTACTCACAATATGCTGATTATTTTCACATATGATCTTAATGGTATTACTTAAAAAGGATTTTGGTCACTTGCAAAAACAATCAAAGAAATCAATTTTTCTTCATTAGAATTCTAAGAAGTTCCAAGGAATTATAATGCAAGTAAAGAAAAAGAAAAGTAAGAAGCCATATATTTAATATAGTCTTGGCACTAGCTCAAACTCTTAAATTTTATACTCCATAGAAGTTTACAACATCATTTATTTCATAAATAAAAACAAAACTAACCTGTTTTGGATTTTTTCCTCAGCTCTATTCCATAGTTCAAATATGTTTCTTAAATTCTCAGCTGTGCCTGTCAAAGTATCTCTAAACTGTAGGTTCTGGCATATGCAGTATGGGGTTTTTTGCTTGACTTTTTTTTGTTTTGTTTTGAGGGTTTTTTGTGCTACAGAATGTGAGATTAGACTTTTTCCGGTGTCACTCTCTGCATCGGATGCATACATATGCATTTTCCCCAGAAATCAATATTAAATACATCTTTGTTAACTAATTAAATTTCATAGACAAGGAGAAATGAGATATTAGTAATTCCCCTTCCAGAAAGAAAAGAGACCACATTGCATAAGGCATCCAGACTGGCTTCTTGCAAATTAAAATTACTCCAACAGTCATTAAAGGTTATTTTTTTAATTCCATAAATAGAAACATTACATATTTTTCATCATCAGTTATGATACCAAATCAGTGTCATATAAATATTGAGAAGCAAGAATATGAAAATTGTACCAGGTAACTACTATACTAAAACTAACAAGTGAAAAAACTCCTGACACTCTTATCTTCAGTGTTAGGAAGAAAGAGGTGGGAAGGAAGTTGAAAGTAGTGAAAGCAAGGAGGAGAAAAGGAAAATAGATGATAGGAAAACACATGAAAGAAAGAAGAGTAAGGTTGGAGTGGGGAGGAGAGAAGTAAGAGAGCAAGCAGATGCTAGGAAATGAGGTACTGACTACCAGGGTGCAGTATAAGTAAAAATAAACACGTCCTCTTAAAGAAAAAAACTTTGCTCTTATACATTATTCATGACACTGTAACAGAATAAAACAACACACATATACACCAAAAAAAAAGTAAAGACTGCTTCTTGAAGTGCAAATTATTTGGACCAAATACCTAACTTTATTGCTTTCTCTAAGTACTTGCAACCTCTCATAGCCTGATGGTTGCTAACACAGAAGTTTAACAATTACCCCACAATCTGCTCTATTACCAAAATGGCATATCTAGTCTCATCAGTCCTTCAAAGAACTTTGTGGCACTGTAATCCCCAGTTTGTGGAAGAGATGAAGATGTCCTGTATACATTCCATTTAGAGCAGTTATGCTCTCCCTTCACCTCACAATCCACCAAATCAATGTCTCCATTAGATTCAGGCAATTTTGAATCCTCTTTCAGCCAAAAGACACCACACTGAATAACAAGAGCCTCTGAAGGACTGGGGTCACAGTAGGCACAATAAAAAGTGCAGTCATATATCACTCTGTCCATCTGAGCAGTCTATCACTAATGGCTGCCTGAGGTCTCCATAACCACGCAGGTTATTTTAAGAGTTGCTGGAGCTTCCATTTCCAGGCAAGTCACAAAACTGCCAAGAAAGCATGCACAATCTCTATTGCCAAGAGTGAAATCTATCCTCAAAGGGAAAAGAATCCCATGAGAAATATATATCAAATTCATTGCTTAGCAGTACAAATAAAAGCAACATAAATTCTATAACTTATGCAAAACCATTTGGTAAGTAGGAAGCTGAGTATTTACACTGCAACGGAGAGCAAGTCCATCTATTTAACTCGTGTATTAAAAAACATATAAAGATTGCAAATCATAAACCACAGTTTCAATCAGTTTAATTTAAGAAAAACTAAAATTCTCCAGTATCACGAGAACTGTTGCATATCTAGGGGAATTTCTGCATATTTAGGGGAACTGCTGCACATATAAATATTTGGGAAACTGCATTTTTAATTCATCATATCAATAATCACGTAACTACATTTATATTACCTTAACTATAATGCCATGTTAATTCTGGATTATAAAATTCTAGTCTTTGTGGAAGGGAATGACCATTGTGATGTTTGCAGAAAATCAGAGCTTACATTTAGAAATGAAGTTACACTTACCAAACCAATTGAATTAGATCAGATCATTACTAACGTTACCATTTTTTAAAATGTAGTTAAGAGTACATAAATATAAGTAGAAAAACATTTCTGTAATTTTCTGGTTGTTTTTCTTTTCCACATAAAAATTATTTCCAAAGTCATAAAACAGGGGAAGAGACTACTGGTTCCTTAAGGAGCCCTAAGTCACACAAATCATACACATTCTTTATCTCTCCTAATTCTTTCAGAATTTTCTCCCTTGCAGTTACCTCCATCAGTTCAGTTGAAGGAAGAAAATAGACAAAGCTTCAGGTCAAATTGTCCATTTGGCCCCAATCCACATAAGCACTTAGTTGATGTGTCCTGTATTCATGCCTTTTTGGAAACAAATGGCTAAACACTATTCCAATCAAACTCAGCTGAGGAATATGATATCACAAATCCTCAGAGAACTTCTTAGTATCATCCACTCTTCAACAGAAGTGGCCTCCATGTAAAATTCCACAGTGCATACCTTTTATATACATAGCCAAACAATGACAGCACACGACTAGGAAGACACGACACACGTGACTCTGTGAGGTAAGTTTTGCCCAAGTGTAGTGAAACCTTCCTCCACAATGTGTCCCATCACTCAGGAGGACATTTTTCTGGACCAGGACACTCCAACACTCCTGCTGAAGCCATTGCAAGGATTCACTAAATCAGAAGTACCGTACAAAGGATAATACCATCTATAATCAATTAGTTAGGGCACTCATCTATAAGTTTTGCATTCTAGACAATGTTCTAAGATTATTTTTCATATTTTTACACTAAGCACTAAACAAACATGATTCACATCCCATAAATAGTACTGATTCTCCTTGATATCCTAAAATCATTTACACTACTTAAGAGAAAGCTGCAGAAGTGCCACTTTCTGAGAATGCCATCAGTAGCCTATATCCTTTTAGTACAGATTATGAACACCTATACATGGCCCTACCCATTTCCCAATGAGACACACACTTTTTGGCTCGCTAGTATGGTGCGCTGGTTTTGGCTGGGGTAGAACTAATTTTCTTCACAGTGCCCAGTATAGGGCTGTGTTTTGGACTTGAGCTGAACACAGGGTCGATAATACAGAGATGTTTTTGTTATTGCTGAGCAGGGCTTATACAGAGCCAAGGCGTTTTCTGCTTTTCGTACAGCCACACTGGGGACAAAGTTGGGGGTGCATGGGAGATTGGGAGGAGACACAGCCAGAACAGGTGACCACAACTGACTGAAGGGATATTCCAGACCATATGGCATCATGCTTCACATATAAAGCTGGGGGAAGGAGGAGGAAGGGAAGGTTTGGAGTGATGGTGTTTGTCTTTCCAAGTCACTGTTCCCTGCTCTTCTGGGGATGCCTGAACACCTGCCTGCCAGTGGGAAGCACTGAATGAATTCCTTGTTTTGCTCTGCTTGTGTGTGCAGTTTTTGCTTTCCCTATTAAACTGCCTTAATCTCAACCCACGAGTTTCCCAGCTTTTATGCTTCCAGTTCTCTCTCTGATCCTACTGGTGGGGGAGTGAGTGAGAGGCTGTGTGGGCCTTGGTTCTGGCTGCCGACAGTCGCAAGCTCACGAATTATCCTGTGGTACCAAACAATGGCTCACTGTGGAAGTTTTCTAGGTGAGAAAGGCTTATGTATTCTTCTCCCCCAAACCAGGAGAAGTAGCTTAGTCAATTGTATGACTCATTAATCATTTAATTAGTACGTTTCCTTTAATCGAATCATTAGTCAGGGTTTTTTTCCTGTTTCTGAGGGATTTTTTTAAACCTCTGAGCAATTATGATGACATGTATGACTAGCATGGCTTAATTTTTCCAAAGAGAGTATATCTGACACGACATATCTTTTATAGTAACATACATCCTTTTTGATCTGCAATAATTTTGGGGGGTGTTTAGCTCAGTCATGAATTTTTCTACCCAATAAAACATGAAGAGCACACTTTTAAATTAAGAAGTGGATTCCATGTCACATCAAATAACAGTAAGATGCATATTAAGGAGCTTAGAACTTGGTTTTTTTTTTTCCCAAGAATAAAAGTTTGAAAGTTAGAGACCCTAGAAACACACAGCATGTTAGTAGTATTTGTTTGATGGTAGCACTGAGCAGTGAATTTAGCAGCTGGCAGCAGGAAGAAGAAAAAACAATGCCACATAATGACCCCGCTGAGCACAAATTTAAAATTTTAGTATGTGTCATTTAAGAAATCATACATGAATTTACCAGAGAAGAAATAACTATCAAGCCTAAAGACCACATGACATATTTTCCATATAATTACTTATTGAACATTTTCCATAAAACCCTGGAGGCTTCAAAGCTACTGTGAGCTGAACAATAGCTTTTGGTTTTGAAGCTATGTTACAACATTCCCATTCAAAATGTTTTGGTTAGGAATTAATTTCCTACTGATTTATTATATTTTACATTTAGATTCTAAGATAAAAACACAATGCAGGAAATAACTTCTAGAAAAATGCTGCTAAATCATTGCATTTTTAAATTTTAATTAGAAACAGTTATCGTTAAGTAAACATAGCAATTACATTTGTGCTTTTCAATTACAGAAGGCCATTCAAGTACCATTAAAAAATCTTGTAATTTTATTTCAGTGGGAATTTACTCAGTGCCTTAGATTTGTACCTAAACTGTCAACTGCAGAGTCAGGTACAGCAAATTCAAAGCAACAGCCGTTTGACGTTCAAGAAAAGGTTGTACCTCATGTTCAATATATGATTTTCCTTCATGATGAATATAGTGATGTTTTATCAACCCTCACTGAAAAAAACATAAAACATCCTCTCTAGATGACATGTACAGCCAGGGAATATTGTAGCACAAGGAGTATGGGAGCATTATGGAAGAAAGTAGTCAGCTCTCTTAAGGAAATCACTGTCACCATCTGCCCAGAAATGATAGCTCAATGACTTATTCGTTCCTTCTTTTCATGCTGATCTGTGCATTCTATAACCAACCTGTTAAATTTTAAAATGCCAGGATTTCTGTAAATCCTTCCATCTCATTTTTTGTTCTCTGCCTGGTTTTTAATAATATTAAAAAGTTGAATATACAGAAGTTATCTGTCGTTATGATTCACAAGTGTCATGAAAAAAACAACAGCTGGGCAGAAGAGACAGTTCCTCTAAGTGCCTCAGACAAACCTGGAAGTGTGGGCTTATGTATCACCAGATGCCAGAGAATCCACACATGCAAGAAAGGTCTAGCTGTAGAAAACAGCTAGTTTCAGTTGGCTGGAAATTCATTCATTCAGCCCTATTATTCCTGCAATAATCTCATTTTCTGTGGGCATAACTTGTTCTTCCCAGTTTAACCTAATTGCAATGGAAAATGCTGTGCCAAATGTAGTAGTGGTATTACAGTTTCACAGTTCAAAGGCAGCACGTGTAATGATGCTGGCACAGTAAGTGGAGGTGGGTAGCAATCCAAAGTATTTTAAAGGGTCAATCAGGATTTTTTAGTTAGTGATAAGATTCAAAGATAGGCAGATAGACTTTATCTATATGGCACAGGGAACAAACAGGCAATGGGAAAAGGATACATCAGAGCACCTGCAATGGGCAGTATCAGAGAACAGTCAAAACACAGGGGCCCCCTCCCTACTCCATGTAAACCGATTCTATTTAGTGTTACAGTAATGGGACAATTATAGCACCTAATGTAGCATGCAAATTACCTGCTGAGGTTTTATTCAGATACACAGTTTCTTTTTATCAGTTTGCATATCTCGAAAGAGCCTATTCTCTTAGTGTCAGCATGATTTATACATGTGTACCTAGCTCCATTGCAAGGATAACCCACAAGGCAAAGTAAGACTGTTTTCCCCAACAATCTTCAACACTTAAGCCAGGCAGTCACTCCTTTTAAGATTATAGGCAATTGTATTGCTGCTAGATATTTATGTATGTTAAGACAGCCTCGGGAACAAACAGTTCCATATCCTTTCCTCTCCTCCCACCTCTTCTTTAATGACCTGACACAGCCAAAACACAATTATTCCCCAAGAGCTCTGCTGAAGAACAAGGAGCAGCTGTAATAAATGATGAAGACAGTGAAATCAGAGGTAGATTCCTAGTTATACAACGGTGATAAAATACATCACTTTTAAGTTTATGATGTACCATTAAGCAATTGGAGAAAAAAAATACTTTTGGAAAATAAGCATGAAGGCTGTATTTGGAAGCAAGAGGGACAAGTCTACTTCCAGATAAAGTGTGAATGCTTTGGCTGATGCAAATAGCCAACTTTAAAAAATGGTGAAATATCTGCACCAAACCAAACAGAAGAAATAAAAATCTTCCTCCAAGTGCTGCTGAGATGACAATGGTCATTGGTCAATGACCTTAAAGTAGTCATAATAAGTTCTATTAGCAAAAGACATTCCTATTGATTTTACAGGTTTGGATCAAGCCCCAGATCACCCAAAGGCCTTAATTTAGCTTTTGTAGACTTACTCTCCAGGAAACTAACATGACTTCAACTCAAACAAGAACCCTTCGAACACAGTGTGACTCCATGGATATTTACATACTTCTATAACAAAAGTTCACCTTCCTTATAATCTGTGACTCAGAGTTCTCTTCAGACTCAGGAAAGGTTACAGTAAATTCCCTGCAAAATCACTATTGTTCATGATATGCAAACGATTTGGCAATAGTCTTTTCTGTTGTCAAATCACACTCATTTTAATCTCTGTAGGTTTGCAAACGTGAGCTGCCCACACTTTAGGTGTAGACGTCAATTTGTAGATATGGCTTCTTCAAACATTTATTGAGTAATTTTGACTCAAAGTACTCAAATGACTGTACTGCCACATTGGTCTGTGGGAAAGAAGACAGGATGAGCACGTGTATTTTTACAATGTGAGTTGTCTATGATGTGATGAAGATGTCGAATAAAACCAATAATTATTACAGCAATTAAAATATAAAACTTGAGTCACCATTTTGATGCAGTTCCAGACTCTCTCCCTAAACTGCTTTATGATTTTGGGCAAGTAACTTAGCCCGATTCTGCAAATACTTTTACTTACGCTAAGTGCCACAAAGAACTGTATACAGGATAAGGTAGCTTTATTTGCTTAAATTACCAAAACTGGGGGCTCAAACTGTTTCTCTGACCATACACACTGCTATGATTAACAGAATTATTCTGTTGTACCCTAGTGAGGTGTTGCAATACAGTGAGTTTAAGAGAGCACTGTTCTAGGAGTATTAAGCACTTCCCAAGAAATGCAACCAGTGCCCAATGGGAGAACAAGGAAGGCAGAAAGACTAGGATTCCTACTTAAGAGTAATTTCTCCCAAGTGCTTTGCCTGTTGCTCTCTTAGCCTCAGTCTCTAAGCTGTAAACACTCACTGAAATAAATTCCTTTTCCTACTGGCTCCTGAACTTCTATTACGGCAGAAGTGAGATGCCTCAGCAGGGAGACACACCTGAGGAGGGATGAGAAATAAAAAGAGAATGAGCAGAGCTCCGGACCAGTGAGTTTCCCTGCCTGCCGAGGGCCGGGCCCTGTGATACGGCCCCTTGCCAGACGCCAGGAGGATCGACTCTCTGCCTATTGTGCATTCCCAGTGGGAGCCGCGCTCCGTGCTCCCCGCCGGAGGCTTCCGAGCAGGCGTGCGGAGGAGGCAGAGCCGCCTCAGAGGCTTCAGGAGTCGAGGAGCCGACACGCTGGAGGCGGATTTCCCCCTGGAACCTGCGCTGACGGCAGCCCCAGCACGGCCGCGACCGCCGGGGCGCTCCCGCCGAAGGGGCTGCCCAGGGTTCCCGCGGGCGGGCGGGGACACCGGCGCTCCTCAGCCGCTACTGCGGGCAGGATGAGCCAACTCCGGCCGAAACAGCTCCCTCCCCCGCGCTGCAGCCCTGTTGAGGCGCCAGTCATGTTCCCGCATCGCCCCCACCTGAGGCGCCGGGGGGCAGGGAAGGGGAGAGAAGGAGGGAGGGAAGGCGGCGCTGCCACCCCCGCCTCGCTGAGGCGCCGCCGCCGCCCCCTCCCACCTGCCCGCGCCCTCCGAACGCCACCGCCCCGCCCCGCCACGCTCGAGGCCGCAGCTCGGCCGCTCATTGGCCGCCGGGCCCGTCAATCACCGCCGCTCGCGCAAAGCCGGCGGAGGGCGGGGCCGCGCGGCGCTGTCAGCGGCGCGCGGGGAGGGAGCGGCGCCGGGGCACAGGCGGGGGGCGGTGGCGGCGTGAGGAGCTGCCGGGCTGTTGCTCCGCTCCAAGCTCTGCTCGGCTTTTTCTTTTTTTTTTTTTTTTTTTTTTTTTTTTTTTTTTTTTTCCCCGAGCATTTTTACACAGCCGCTCGCTCACCGCAGTTCTTCTGCGGAGGTACACTTATCGGTAGCTGCACACCTAGCGCGGGCTGCTCGGTCTCTTTCCCCGCAGAGCCCGAGCGCCCGGTCCAGCGGAGCGCGGCCAGACCCCCGCGGCCAGGGGCTCCCTCAGCCACCGCGCTCTGCCTCGCCCGCCCCTGCAGCGCCATGGATCACCAGCCCAAGTTCTTCGAGAACCTCTCGGGCGCCGGGAAGGCCATCGGGGTGCTGACCAGCGGCGGCGATGCCCAAGGTAGCGGCTCACACCGCTCGCTCCGGGGAGGGGGAGGATGAGGGGAAGGAGAAGGCGGGGGAGCTGCGGGCATGGCAGGGAGTGGGGCAGTGGAAGGAGAGGATGAGGAGCCCCTCGGGGGCGGTGTGAGGGGGACAGAAAGGAAGGAAGGGCCTCCCCGGCTGGCAGGACGCCCGTGCGGGAGGCCGGGGGTGCCGTCGCAGCGTGGGCTGCCCCGGGGCTGGCGGCGGGAACCCACAGTGCAGCACATGGAGTGGAGAGAGGGCTCCGGGAGTGCGCCACGCGGGATTACCGTGCTTCTCGGCTTCCTCTCACCCTGCTGGCCTTCGAGCCGGCTCTCCTACTAAGAGCATTTAAAAGATAAGTAATAATTCTGTGCGGCCTGGGTGCCTGAGCTGCAAACATCCCCTCAACCATTCCTCCTCCCTCGCTGTCTCGTCACGTTTCCTCTCAGCCCGCCTAGGCAGGGGAGAGGGTAGAAACACTGCAGTAACTTTTACCACCAAGATGTCTCGTCCCCTCGGGAGGTGGTGGGGAGAGGAGGGTGAGGAGGGATGGCTGATGCGAGCGGGGGAGGAGGAGGTCGTGCCGCTCTGCACGGCGGGTGGGAGGGAGGCTGCGCTGCTGGGGCTCTGCCAGCCCTCGCCTCATCTGCTTTTCGCTTCCTTCTGGCACCAGGAACACGTCTATGTGCCTACCCGTGGTTTAGAACGCTCAGATGGCAGTTTACTCTGCCCCTCTTAGGAGTATGTAAGGAGTCTCACCTCCTTAAATCTCTTCAGCGTAGAGGGAGTCGTAGCTACTACAGGACAGGGCGAACAAAAGACGTACAGACATTGAGAGGGAAGGGGAAGAAAACAGGCTTCATCGCAATATACCCAGTCAAAAATTTAGGTTTTTCTACTCTTTCGTTTCCCCTTTTCTACCAGAAAACCTCCTTAATAGTTCGAAGTTTCAGTTAATTAAAGTTTCAAACGGGAAATGCGCCGTGCGATTCCAGAGGACTCTTCCTCTGCGTGTGCCAGGAGAATTGTTCAGTGATGATTGTTTTTAGCTCCTTCCCTTAAATTATGGTTATTTTACTTTTTTTTTCCCCCGGGAGTATCTCGAAACTACTTTCTCTTAAGAGAAAAAGCGGCACTCATCCGCATTTGTGAAGAGAATGGTGGGTGGGGGTCTCCTTTCTGCTCGGGCTCGGTGGTTTAGTGACCAGTCTCTCGCCAGCTTTTACACGAGGTGTCGGGACCAGCCCGCAGCCCCGGGCAGGGAATCCTGCTCGGCTGCCCCGGCGGCAGCAGCAGCCTCTCCTGTCGTCTCCTCTCCTTTTCCCCTCGCTCCACGGTGCGTCCATGTGGCGGTAGCTCGCATGGACCAGTCTCTCTGCGCTCCCTCCCACCGCCGGTGTGTACGTGATCCGCTGCGAGTCGCTGCAGATTCCGCCTCTTTGCGTCATCTGGGCTGGGAGAAGCATCCTCCCTCCCCCTGCCCGCAGAATAACGGGGAGCCCCCGGGTTTACCTGGGATTATCCGAAACTCTAATCGGGATGAAAGGGATTTGGTGCCATCGGAGAGGAGAACGTTGCAGTTCTGGAGGAAAAGGAAATTGATGCGTTTAAAAGGCTTCTTTTTTGCCCCTGGGTGGGGTTACACTTGTTCAAGTTTTATGCTCGGTTTGCTCTCAGTGACATCAATTCCGCTGCTAAATGATTCTAGGAGGGACTGGGAATCGGGGCATCTCTGTCTTAATGATCTGGTCACCAAATCGCCATTTTAATTTAAAAGTGTGGCAGGGCACTGCCTCAAGCAGCAGTAGCATGTTCAGCAAGAGGCTGAGCCCTTCAACTTGCTTCCGCGTGGCTGGAGATTATATAATGCAGCAGCAGATGCATCTCCTTTTATAAAGTAATCTGCACTTGCCACTATGTGAATTAAGGCATTTAAAGGACTCGCACAATCCACATCTAGACTTTATTATCTGGCAGATTGCCACTGAAGCATATTTACAGGGAGAGTTCCAAAGTAACAGGCTGGGAAAGTTGCTGTCTGAGGAGTGGGGTTGTCACAAAGACCAAACAAAGTACACTGGGTCCCTTCCAAGCTGGTTTGTCGGCAGCATTGTTGTCCTAACTTAGAAGAACAAGGAAATAAAAACCCTAACATTTTGGAACTTGATAATTTCTGCTGAATCACACAGCACAGTTGAGGTCCATAACCCTGTGTAACCTACCTATCTTGGTAACAGCATAGATGTCTAAAATATGCAACCTCAAGTCAGTTTGCAGACTAGATTAGGAGTTAAACAAGGGACAGAATGAGTCATGCCCTGTCAAGGTCATTTGTCCTCTGTAGGACAGAGTGTAAACCTGTGAGAGAGGTGAAGTCCTGAAGTATAATGCAGAAGGAAATATGCTGCTATTACTGATGTTTGAAAATAGTATGTTCAAGCAAAATGTAGGTGAAGCAAAGCTACTAACTCTGAAGTAGGCAAAAAAGTTTTAATATTAAAAACGAGTTCCAGTCTCCTGTTTTGTTTTGGACTTGTTAGACACTAGAAATCAGAGTATCTATAATCCAAACTAAACTCACAAACAGTTGAGTGGAAAAACCACCCATTATTGTTGCAGTAAACATGTAATCTTCATATCAATAGGTACCATGATTTAGATTGGGCTGTAAATCTTAGTGCAGATTAAAATATACATGAAATTATTTTAAAATAGGAGTTACTGCCTTTGCTGTTATTGTACTTCTTAATAATTTAGAAGTAGCATTATGTAAATTACACAAGCCATTCTGTTTGTAGGGCTTGTTAAGTTTTCAATTACTTCCCCCCATTTGTGCTATTTTCTTGAAAGTTTTTTTTTTCCTTTTTCTACCTGTAGAATATTAAAGACTATAGAATGTATATGTGTTATACCAGGACTCTTATGGTTTAGTCATTATTCTTTTGTTTGGTGGAGTTAATTTATCAGTGAAAAAAGATTGATATTTTGTACACCTAATGTGCGTAAGTACTAAACTTGATAGTCCATCACTTTAGCTTGCCAGCTGTTAAATTGTGAACTAAAATACTTCCCACCATAATCATGAGTGCCTTGAGAGGCAAAAGAAGTTTTGACAATTGATTCTCTATAAATATTGGGTTGGTTTTCTGGACTATTTCTAAATTGTAGTGGTTGCAGCTCAGAAAAGTGGTTTAGTAGATGGGTTTTAAGTCACGCTTTTGTTTTCGCTTTGTGGGATTTTCTGGCCATGGTCTGCTTCAGGTCATGAAGTACACTGCTTGTGGGTTACCAGTGGCTGCCACAGACAATTTTAGCCACCGTAGGTCACTTATGTTCCACAACCTCCAAACAGCTGCTTATTCTGGGACTGTGGTAGGTACAGCTTCACAACAGGAAGAGTCATCCGGGAGCTGCTGGATGAAGGTGATTGTGCACTGCTGGGGAAGGATGTGTGTGTGGCTGCTGAGCTGCTGCCCAGTTTACTGGCTCTGGATTATTGTCTTTGAATATGACCATGTTATTTTTGAGATAAGCTCAAAAGATTCAGTGTTGTGGAAGACAGCATAAGTGAGGAACATAATGGTCGAGAATATCATAGCCCATCCTGCTGAAGTAACGTTTGAGACATTACAGGGTTCCCAACATTTCAAGGCATATTTAGTATAGTGGTGTAGGTGTATGGCTCTTGTCCTGGTAACTTAGATTGGAAGAAGAAATCTTGCCACTGAAAAAATAAAAAAGCTCAACTCACTCAGCAAATACTGGGTTTAGAAAAGCTTAAAAAGAACCCTATAGCCTCTTGGATTCTGGACTTTTGGAGTACCACAGACCATGACTGTGGAAGCAAAGACCTACATATTTCTGCTCTTGAAGCATTACAGGCTTCCGAGGAACATGATGAGACATATTTAACGTGGTAGCACAGATGTACTGATCTTATCCCGGTGGCAAAATGTCTTTTTTCATCATAGGCCACTGAACTAGTACAATAAAATAAATAAGTTTTTGGGTTTTTTTAAGGCAGAAACAAACAAACCCAAACAAACAACCCCCACTCCTCTTATGTTGTCCAAATTACAGAGTTTTGTTTATTAACACTTAGGTGATTTGAACATATTCACAAGGAATTTTTGAATTCTGGCCCCCCCAAAGGCACCCAGCTAAGAATAGTGCATGCATATAGACATATATATGAAATCCATTTGTATGTGTCCATAGATACAATGTTATAAATAGTATTTGGGTGTAAAATTAGAAATGTAGTTATTAATGAATGAGTGTAACTATTTCAATGTATTTAATATTTCTGAGGAACTGCTACTGTAATTAGTGGATTCTGTGATTGAAACTGGTCTCTTAAGATTTTTATTTTAGTTTTTAAGAAGGAAATAAATATGTGTTGTCTAGATGTTTTGCTGTTGTATATGTTTGTGCAGTAGAATGTTCTGATCTAATACAGCGTTACTGTTCAGAAAAATTGTATAGTATTTTCTTCAGGTATCTAGAATAATTACTGTGATTATATGCAATAAAATCTGTGATGTCATGTCATTATATGCAATAAAATCTGTGATGTAATTAAAAGTAAATAGAACAAACCCATATTGTTTTCTTCAGGCTTTGTTCAGTTCTTGTACTTGACTGCTTTTCTTTTGATGATTATAGGCTCTTACATTCTTACTGACATAGCCATTTACATATTTGAATAAAGCCTTTTTTTGGATAATGTTTAGACATTTTCCTTGGTGTTTTTTGCTATATAGTCTTGTAAGTCTGAATCTTTATTCAGGGTGCTGAATAAACATATGTGCTAAGTCATTAAGCCTGTGTTAAAGCCAATGTTTATCTTTAAAATTGGTGGTACTTAAGTATTTCTTGATGCTTGTCCAAGATGCATAGTTTTGATTTTTCTTTTGTATGGTTTGCATTACAGTTATTTATTTAAAGGCATGTCTAGCTGACTAAAGTGGGGCAAGCTGGGCTTAAACACAAAACAGTGCAGAACCTCCTCTGTTGTAGTGGTGCATATGTACATGGAGCAGGATGTAGGCACAGGACAGGAATGCTCTTTTGGAGGCAGAGATAATATAATGTAAGGACTTCTGCAGTACTGTTTGTAACCCTGCTATGAAAACTAACTCTTCTTTTTTTTAAAGACAATTGAATAGGCAATATCAAAGACAGTAAATTATCAATTTTTAAGTTATTCAGATGTTATGTAAAGCCCTGTAAGTAGTTACAGTTTACTTAATCTTTGCTGAATCCAAAAGAGCAAAATGAATCTTTTCCTCTTTCCAAGGCTTCAATGCACAAACAAGTGGTAATTCAGAAAGATTTTAAATAATTCTTATGTTATAAAAAAACCATACTGGTTTTACTCGTGGCTTTCTTTTGAAGCTGCTATTCTAATCCTGTATGTTTATCAGGCTGCATTTATTATTCAGGACTAAATCCATGGTTAACTCAGTAAACCTCTTTTTGAGTAATAAACATATAATTACATTTCATAGTTATTATGGTAATTCATAAATACTGTTGTAAGACTCCACAAATAATCAAATATGGCAACATTTTATTAGACAAGTTCTGCAGAGGCTTTATGAAATTTTGTGTATTTTCAGACTTGAATTACTGCAACCAGTGTATTTAGATTTAGGCAGCCAAACTGTAGCAAGCTAAAGCTTCAATGTGTTAACTGTATTTTGTAGGTATCAAATTATGACATGCTTTAGTCTTCAGCCATTCTGAAATCTAAGCCACTTGCTTAGGAACCTACCAGGAGACACCCAAGTCCTTTTTCTGTATAAGGAGATAAAATACACATCACCAAATAATAATAAAATGTATGTTGTATAAACTTAAAATGTTACAGTGGTGGTACTGGGAAGATGCTTTCTGTCAGTAATCTGTGAGGCTTTTTTTCCCTGGGCTTTTGCCCTTTCTTGCAGCAGGTAAATTGTGAATTTTACCCATTTTTTCATTCAAGAAACATGGAAACTGGAAGGTATTCACTAAGAAAGTATGTGGCTGTATTATGAATATATATGTAGCAAATACATATAGGTACATATAGGTACATATAGGTACATATATAAAAATACATAATATATATATTTTATATATATATATATATATATATGTATATATGTATATATATATAAACCCTCCATAAACAAAACAAACCAAACAACAGCAACCCTCCTCCAAAAAAAACCCAAAAAGCCAAACTCCAAAAAAATTTCCCTGCCAAGCAATGACAACAAAAAAGCCTCCCACACAACATGTGCACTAATAGAAGCAAGCTGTGGCTTTGGTGAAAGGAGTACTTTTTGCTGACGTCTTCCCTGTTTGTGGAAAATGGCAGTGCTGTGGTGGACTGTCAGTTTGGTCAAGTTAAAGGTCTTTGTCTCCATTTTTCAGGGGACATGGTGTGTGAAGGGGGTGGGGGTATTAATTTTGTTATGAAAACTGTTTCCCTGAGGAGATAACTTTGCCCTGCGTAGTGGATCTGTTTCATCTGAGCTTTAGCATGCTAACTTTCTTTTCAGTACAGGCTGTCAGATGAGATTCTCTACTTTCCTTTGGCATCATCCAGTTCTTCGTCTAAAGCTGTGCTTTTAGCTGTCTTGGCATTTGAGAACTTTTTCCAGCTCTGCCGCAAGGCTGACTCTGGCTGAAAGAATTCTTGCTGCTATTTCCTAATACAGAATTGATTTAAAAACACTTGTATTACTTGTAGCTCTTATCTTAAGTTGAAGTGACATTACAGAAACAGCAAAAGCAACTTTTTGATTTTGGCAAAGTTAACGTTTTTAGTTTCATATTGGTTACCTTCAGGGACTTCCCCGTGTGTTCTTGAGGAATTAATCTTAGAGAAAACCTCAGCCTCATTCTTTATTTAGACAGGATGACTTACAGCTCAGTATTTTTTCTACTAATGGTAGATACTATAGGATACTTTGTGGCTTGCTGTGTTGTGGGTTTATATATTCTAGTTACCGGCTTTTTTATTTCCAGAGAAGTGAACACTTAACGTCTATATGGAACATCAGAGCTGACCTGCTGCTTTGCTATTTTGTTATATTTAGTGCATCAGATTTGGAGAATTGGTGCCCAGTGCTTTGCATTGTCATGTGTCTTGAATCCCTTTTCAACTGATGTGCCAAGGCTGTTTCTTTCTGTCTTCATGCTCTGCATAATCTCTTGTGTCTGTTATAGTTGTATGGAAGCAATTAATTTATTACTTTTCAAAAGTTCCTGGATAATGGGTAAGGTAATGCAGTATCGGAAGGGACGGGTTATAACAGAAATTCATTTCACCCATGCAGGGGCACCAGTGGAACTTCCAGTGTTGCTTGTGAGGTTAAGTGTTTGACCATGGGACTTTAATGGAAGATTTACAGGAGTAGAATTGTCAGATGTCTGTGAGCAGGGAATTACAACTTCAGCTTGCAATTCTGGAAGCAAAGTAGCATTTAGACACTTTCTATCAAATGAGTCTATGTTGCATTTTTTATGTTAATTTACTGCTATTTCTGTCTTTTTAAATGAGCATCTGTCCAGGTCAACTTTGACTCTGTTCCCAGCAAAATATTGTATGTATATAACACCTGTGTTACTTTGGAAATCTCAGAAAAAAGAACTGTTACAGTATAATTTCTCATTTCAAGAAGCTAAGTTTTAACTAGCTGAATGTTTTGCATTTCAGATAGAAAACTAATCATTATTGTGAAATTAATTTGCCTTCTTATTTAGTAGCTGTTACTTTTACAATGCTGTTTTACAGTCAGCAGCAATTTAATCTCTGATTAACACACATACTGGCATCCACATAATTATTGCAACAAAGACTAGGTCTGAACCCTTCGTGCTCATGGGCTGATTGCACTGTCATTAGGCAAATTTCTGTTTTAATAGATGCTGGTCATTTTCTCTAGGAAAGAATTAATGTTGCCTTTATTTTTAAGACGATATTTGTAGCATACAGAAAATATTGGATGACCTATAACAGTGTTTTTGCTTTTTCTTCCCAGGTATGAATGCTGCTGTGCGCGCAGTAGTACGCATGGGAATCTATGTAAAAGCCAAAGTCTATTTTGTTTATGAGGTTAGTTTTTGTTTTATTCATTCTGTACTTTGTCCTCTGACTGCACTTGAGTTTTTGTGGAAACGTCATGGAGATTAGTATAAATTAAAAAAATCTAGATTCCATCCCCTTTCATCATATGTTTTATTTAGTATTTTTTATTTTTGTGGAAATTTACTTTTCACAAGGTGTTCTGGAAATATGTAATTTAAAAGTAATTTTTTATATGTATGGAATTCTTTATGTGCTACCAGAAGCTTGAAAATACTGAGAAAACCAGAGATGGTTGTCACCCAGCAGTGAGCTGTGTATCTGTGCACTTGTTAGACGTTTGACCCCGTTTATTGTACTTTATAAATACTTCCCTAAACCCGGTTGAACTACTGATTTTTAACCTTTGCCTTTCCCCAGTCTATTTTCCCAGTGTATGATGAGGATGTGTCATCACCCTCATTTCACAGACTGTACAACTTGGTTTTGATCAAGAGTACTGTCAGGCTGATGCCATCTGTCCTGGCTAATAGGTGGAAAGTTGTTACTAAAAAAAGTCAACCAACAAAAAACCAACCAAATGAAAAAACCATCAAAAACCTGACCATTGGTGGTGTGTCCAGACATCAGAATTTTTTGGTTGAAGCTTGTGACTATGTGTGTGTAAAGATTGTTACTTCTGTAACAATTATGTGATACGAAAAAATCATGAGACAAGTTTAATGTAAATGTGTAGGTAATACTTATGTGTATGTTTTACTGGAAGACTATGTTAGAGTTCTCTATAAAGGATGCTTTCAGTTTTTATATAATTTGCTGTAAATATATTTAGTAAGAAGTCATTCTGTTTCCACTGGAATTCCTGTACAAATCCTTAGTAGTTTGAGATTACTACAAATCATAATAAAAAGTTGATATGGGGGAAAACTTGATAGACAATATTCCTAGTAAACTGTAATTTTAATGTTTAATATAAAAATAAGGAGTACTAGAATTCATAGAAGTGCTAGGAAAATACTTTGGTTTTAGTTTTGTGCATGCCAGATATACAATTTATCTTTTAAAAGTAGCTACTTACCCATTTTTTTCCATGTCTGCTTATTCCTATGGCTCATTTACTAATGAGATGCAAAGTATATTGAAATGCAAATAAGCAGAGGACTGTGCTCCAAAATTCTTTTGTACTACAGTGCTACACTAAGTTGCTCTGAACATTTAGTGTGTGCTAATTACGTGGCCAATCTCTGGAATTCCCTCAGTGTTCAGCTGTTTTGCATCTGAAGTGGGTCAGATACTTGTCTGGAAGTAAGGAGGGGTTTTTGGCCATCTTTAGGCCAGAACTTGGATTTTAATTTATTTTAAATTAGGTTTGACTCAAGAATTACCACCTCTTTTCAACTTTTAAAAATTTTTTTGTATCACAGAGTGTATTCAATGATAAATTTCTAGAGAAATTTGAATATTTGTTTTTTCTGAACTTAGCAAAATAGTTATGATGTTCCTCTCTGAAGTGTTAGAGCTTGCCAGAGTGAAGTCACAGATATTTCTGAATGAAAAGCAATTGTAAAAATCAAGTCAGTGTTGGGAGTTTTGAGTTACCATTATATATTGTCATTCCATCTTCAATGTAACATTGTGGTCTGGGACAAAAATGCACATTTCACTGTAAGTATGGGCTCTGAAAAAGATCTTTGCTTCTAGATTAGTCCATTCAGTTCTACATTTTGGGAAGTACCCAATGCTAAGCTTTATTCTTCTCTGACTTTGTGGTAATTGAAATATGAAGTCAGTTTTCTTTCACAATACATCCAAGTACTTCAGAGAAACACAGCTACAAGCTTGGAAATGAAACAGCTGTTTAATTTCACACCTTTGGAATAGGAAACAGATGAGGTGACAAGTGTAGTAGAAGGTAAAAATCTTAAAGTGAGACTTGTCACTATTGTTCCCTGTTATAAGCCTTTGAATGATGTATTCAGAGATGTATTTTTGTGTATACTTGAAGTTATGTAATACTTTAATTAAGATGTTTCTTCTAAATTACAGTTTATCGAATGCAGACGAGTGTGTTAAGCAAAGAGAATAGTATATTTTTGCCCTACATTTTGAGTACACATTTTAACTAAGCACACATAGGTCAGGGGAAAGTGATAGTTGTGTTGAAGTTGGTCTGAAAAAGTGAAGGAAAACCTGAAGTGACAATATCCAAAAGGAGAAAAAAGTTTTCTTATTTGGATCCAGAAATTCAGTTAAAGGTCTCAGACTTTTCAAGCTTACTTTGCTGTAGAGTCATCATACACTCTGTAAAACCAACTGTCTTCTACAGGTGTGGCCAAAACTAGCTCCTTATTTAAGTAAAACAATAACTCTGTTTTCCTTCAGTTTTCTAATTCCATTTTGCTTCATTTCGTGATGAGACAGTACCAAGATAAATAAAAATTGATAATGATTTAGATATGTCATTTGGTAGCCTTTTTTAAGTTGGTTTTACTAAAGCCTAAAGAAAGAAACATTATGTATTGGAATTCATGGGCTATTTGGACATACTTCAATTCCCAAAAGGAAAAAAAAACCAAACCAACTTACGTGAAAATTAAGCCTATAAAATAATTTATATAAAAATATAATTTGTTATATACCATTTATATAATTAATATAAACCCCTGTAAATTTATAGCTATAAAATACAGTGAATTAAGGTGTTTTTTTAAAAATCTTAATTAATTAAAATTAACACATTTCAAAATTTTGCTGTTAATTTGTGGAAGAAATGCTTACTCTATCCAGTTGCCATACTTTCATGTGTTATACATATTATCATCTTAAAGTATTTAATTTTAGTATATAAACAGTCTGTAGTCACCCTTCTTGACTAGCATCACATTGTTTCTAAAATCTACCCTAGTCTGAAGTAAAATTTGAATACTCATGGTTTAATTTCACTCATGCTATGAAAATCTAGGAGATGGAAGTATGTGTAGAGTTCCAGGCTGCTCTAGGAGGCTAGTTGACTTTTTTTTTTTTCACTAATCAAAAACTATTAAAGTCAGTTTGGGGTTTTTTTGTTGTTGTTGTTTTTAATTGAGAATGGAAAGAAAAAGTGATACCTCTCATTTCTGGCAACTCATTTTAGAAACTGAGGTCTTAAATATTTTTACAAATAACCTGCCCTTTTTCCAGGATTGAAGCACATAGTTCCCACTGGATGCGTGCTCTTACTACTAAGCTATGGAGCTTTTAGATTCTTCATCTTGCTTAAGAGTCTTTTTCTCCAGAGGCCACATTGGAAATGCAATGGTACGGCAGTCACGGATTTCTGTGAGGAAAACTTCATGTCTTTTATGTGGTGGTCTGTGCACTCAGTGACACTGGTATTTTACGTTGTCAAGCAGTAGCTTAAAAATCTCAGTAAGTAAACTCAAATAACTTAAAGCCCCAAATGTCTCACATGTAACATATCAGAAGGTGGCTTGTTTTTCAAAAGTTCTTGTCTTGAGAGTGTAGACTGGAAGCAAGGTTTGCTGTCCCTGCTACTCTCTCCAGGAGTTGCAGTGTGTATGTATGTACCCGGTGAACATTTGACCCACAGAGATTTCCTCATGTTCATCTCTGAATGTTCAGATTTTGGGTAAAGGAAGGACAAAACATAAAGTGGGGCACATCTTCAGATACTGTTTTCTGTACTTTTGACAATTTATTTTTTCCATTCTTGCCCCCTAGTTTAGTATCTTAGTACCCAAGCTGCTATTTTTAGCATCTAGGTAAGGATTTATTTTTTGTTTTTAGTGTAAATTGACAGATTCCCACCCTCTTTTTATTAAGGTCTGTATTCACATCTACCAGTAACTTTCAGTAACTGTATAACTGTAACAGTGTTGAACTATTTCTTAACCTAATTCAAGTTAAATTCCACCTTTAAAATGGATTGTCCGGCCTCCATCAGTGTTTAAATAACTAAAGCGATAAATGGAATCATGATCGTTATTAATACTTAAATTATAATTAGTCATCTTTTTTTTTCTCTTTAGATTTTCTTGAAAGCTGTTTTAATTCTATAGGTTGTATCTGTTAATAGCATGGAAAACAACATGGAAATTCTAACTACGTTGTTCAGAGGTAGCTTACAGATACCCCTCAGCAAACAACTGAATTAGGAAAAGCTAATATAACAGTTCAAATAGATCAGGATTCCAAAGGCTCCCCATCCTTACCTTGTAAGGGGAGGAATTGTTAATGCATCCCCAGTTCTCAGTTGTCTACACAGATATGGATTCCTGATCAAAATGCATGAATTCTTTCTACTTTAAAGATGCATGTTACAGGAATTGGTCATAGCTCCTCCTTAGCCTAACTATAAGATGTTTCAAATCTTACGGACAGTTCTCAATAGTAGTTCACCCGTTGGCTTTTTTCTATGTTTTAGATTCAGTAATATGTGAATTGAGGATTTTAATCCATGAGTCTCATGATATGCATTATGTATATATTTACTCTATATTGTAGTTTCTGGGGTGCATGTCTTTTATTTTTCCTCTCAAGTTAGCTTGTGGTTCAGCTTACTAGAGTCGGTGTTACGAACTGAGTTAAGGTACACCACCACACTACTCTTTCAGGTTTTGTTGCTTATGGATCTTTGTGTTGTTGTAGTTGTCAATAGCAATACCAATTGGAACAGCTTTCACTCTGTTAATGAATGATATAAGGAACGTTGGATTCTTTGCTTTTAAAAAAGGGAAACTAGCAAAGCTGTGATGAGTGAACTCTAGGAATTTATGAGCCTTCATCAAGCTCAGTGGAGCCACTGTAATGTTTCTTCTCTGTGGTGACCAGTGACAGAACCCAAGGGAATGGCATGAAGTCGTGTCAGGGGAGGTTTAGGTTGGGTATTACAAAGAACTTCTTCACCCAGAAGGTAGTTGGGTGCTGCAACAGGCTCCCCAGGGAAGCAGCCACAGCACTAAGCCTGACAGGGTTCAAGAAGCATTTTAGCGATACCCTCAGGGACACGGTGTGACTCTTGGTCCTGTGCAGGGCCAGGAATCAGACTCAATGATCCTAGTGAGTCCCTTCCAACTCAGCATATTCCGTAATTCTTTCTGAAGATCTTTGCACTTTATCTGAGAAAGAATTTTTTTTTTTAAGTTGATGTGTAGATTAAGCATTATTCCTTTTCCAACTTGCCCTAATTTTGAAGAAATTGTGTTGATAATGTCTTGGCTTCAAGTCACTATGTGTATACATGAGCATCCAGGACAGTATGTCCTGTATGTAGGGGTCTACAAGGAAGCTGGAGAGAGATGCTTCATCAAGAGCCATAGTGATAGAAAAAGGAGTAATACGTTCAAACTGAAAGTGGGGAAATTTAGGTTAGATATAGGAAAAAATTCTTTGCTGTGAGAGTGGTGAGTCACTGCCACAGGTTACCCAGGGAAGCTGTGGGTGCCTCATCCCTGGAAGTGTTCAAGGCCAGGTTGGATGGGCCCCTGAGCATTGTAACAAGATGATTTTTAAGGTCCCTTCCAACCCAAGCCATCCAATGTGTATGCATTAGATACATGTCAAAGTTAGCTGGAGAGGGTACATAATACTGAAAAGGTCTGTTGGATGATAGAAATTAGAGACAGGTAGTTTTCCATCTGGATGTTTCCTTGCTCTTACTTGATCATCTTATATGTAAGTTAATCAGTCAAGTCTCACTGAGCAGTAACTTTTCTGCTTTCCGCTTGGAATCTGTACTAGAATCCTAGAAAGCTTAATTTGAGTAACTTGTACTTTTACTATGCCCACGTTATCTTTATATTTTTATCCTCTCCTGATAGTAAGGACTCAAAGTTTGACATAGTATTCATATAATGTATATGGCTTTTTAAGCCTCTGTAGGCTTAGTACATTTCACTGCTTACTGAATAAAATCTGCATATACTCTGAATCATGCCAAAGTAAATTTCTCTAATTTATAATGTCAGCTTTGCTGTCTTCTGAACTCCCTTCTTTTTCTAGTTCTACCTGATTTTTTTTCTGAGAACCCTAAAGCTAAATATGTACAGTTTTGCAAAAACTGCATATTAAAAAAATGGTAACTAGTTGTTCCTTGGCATGGGGAATATCTAAAAGTGGAGACATAAACATTGTCATGGTTATTTTTGTTTAGTGTTTTTTTGTTTCTTTCTTTAACCTAGAGTATTTTTCTCCTTGGATTTAAATAAATGTTAGAAACTAAATGGTAATTTCAGTTTTATTCTGGTGTCTCTGTCAATTAGGATTTTCCAGGTTAGAACTTTGCTGTGTTTTCTTATTTTTTTTTTTCTAAATCAGTGTTCACAATATCACCTAGTGGAAAAGACTCTACAATTGTCATTCTGCTAGTATTTATGTAGACAGGTATGACAAAATCCTTCAGCTGCATGCTGGATAGGTTTCCTTCTTTCTAATATGTGTAGTTCTTTCCATAGTACAGCATGCAGTGGTTTCTGAAGACCATTTAAGTTAAGATATTAAGAATTTCTTAAATGTATCACTAAAAATTGTAATTTCTTCTCTTAAATTTCTTTATTTATTATGGAACTCCCTCAAAAAAAAAAAGATTATGTGACTTGATTTCTTTTATGAAAAAATTTTGGTTATTACTCTTTATTTTGTTTTGCTTATACCAACTTGGGGGGAAAAATATACAATGTGTTACAAAGGTAGATTCCTAAGATCACAACCTCAGGCTGAGGTTCTGTTTTTAAGAAACGTATCTTATAATGTGTTTCAAAATTCTTTGTTATTTTTTTTTTAAAGTCACTATTTATTCCTAAGAAAGGAGTAACACACTGACATTCTAGTTTCATAGCTGTTTAATCTGTGTAAAGTATTACCTTATCTTCAAGCTGTCTTTGGAACTAGTCTTTTAGGAAGGGGGTTTGCTTTGCCTTTTTCCCCCATTAAAAAAAGCAGTGATACCTGCTTGAATGTTGTTTCATTTAAATTGAGTATTTTTTTTATTCAGTGTTTTTAATTACTTAAAGTTGCATTGAAATTCACAAGGTGAGTATTACTGCAGTGGAAATTTTATACCATTTTTAAGTCAGATTTCTGAAATACTTCTCTTTCAGGGTTACCAGGGAATGGTTGATGGAGGTGATAATATTGTAGAAGTTTCATGGGAAAGTGTTTCAAGTATCCTGCAAGTGGTAAGTGTTAAGGGGTGGGAGTGGGACACAAACCCTCTTTATTTAAACAAAAGAATCAAAATTTTAGACCCAGCCAGCCACTGTAATTGTGTATTTGAACTCTGATGACTGAGTGGCCAGCATGTACCACTTTCAGTAGAGCCTGATTTCTGCAGTATGGATGTCTGATACTCTGAAGATCTCGGTGTGGTCTTGTATTTGGTGCACAGAAATAATCTTGAAAACCTTTGTCCTAGATTTTCAACATCACATGTCATTAGCCTCCTAAAGCCATATTGAGAAGTCTATATTTAATAAAAAAGGCGTTATAGGGCCAAAACATGAAACAATTGTGTTTTGTAAGGCAAATATTTTCTTACGAAACCCTGTTGGCTTTCTGTGTAAGTGGATTTGGAATTACAGTAATGGATGTAATTACAGTGCAGTTCTGCAGAGCTCAGGTAACACCAGTGACTTTGTACATTTTTATTACAACGTTTCTGCAGTGTGGCCTTTTGGATCTCCTCAGCTTTTGCTCAGCATGGTAATGTTGTTACCTCTTCCAGAGCAGGTGCTATGTTTGGCGAAGAGGCCTTACTGCTTGCCAGGCTTTCTGAAAACTACCTCCAGGTGAAGCGTGGGTTTCTTTGGAGCTTTCTGTAAAGCTAATAAACATAAAAGAGTTAGCAGAGACTTTTTTTTTTTTTTTAAACCAGTGCCCTGGAATACTGTGAGATATTTTGTCCACTGTGTTGGTTTTTTTCCTTTTTTTTTTTTTTTTCCCCCATGTCTATCTTGCAGAATCTGTAAATATCAAGTTGAAAGGGACCCATAAGGGTCATTGAGTCCTAAATCTGAACAATATGACCAAGAGCATCTTCCAGGTGCATCTTATGGTTAAGAGAAAATTGAGTTACCCTGGCTGAGCCACACAGGAGTATAGGCAGAAGCAGCATATCCTGTACATGTATATAGGATAGATAGTATAAAAAAAACATCTGAGCTTGATGGCTAGTAATTCAACAGCCAGCAGTGAAGCTGAGGATGTACCTTACAGAATGTGTTTAGTTGTTTTGACTGGAAAGGTTTATCAGCCCAACATATATTTCTGTTTAATCAGAACAAGTAGTACATCGTTTCAAATATATAATTTCTTTTCCACTTAGACCTATGTTTTTTCATAGTTTGAAAATACCTAGTTTAAATGTGTTTTTTAGTCCTGATTTCTTTTTAAGAACATCTTCATTTTGTATACATCTAATTCCATTTTTTTTTCTCCCACTGGCAGCTGTGCAACATAGATGGCAAATTAGTGCCTAAGACTGGCTTGAAAGCTGAATCATATATTGATAGGGCAGATCATATCAGTACAATGTCTGCAGATTTGAAGCTCAAATTTAGATTGGCATGACTGATTTATTATAAGTTAAAGTGAAGAAAATGTTTATGCAAAAGTGAGCTAACCATCTCCGGATTTGTTTGCAGGAAAGAAAAAGTTTTTACAGTCTTAATTGATATTACTTTTTAGTGTGACAATAAATAAGGCAAAAATTAAACTTCTTGAGTGACTGAACAACATAAACACAGAAGATGTGTAAACAGTGTGTTTTCAGCAAGATGCCCAGGAATTTTGTGAAGTGACAGGGCACTTCAGTCATTTTTGAAAATAATAACTACCATTTCTGAAGGAAGTTGTTTAAATCATATTAATAAACGCAGTAGATAATTATAAATCAGAAAATTTAGCATTAGTCTGATCTATAAGGCATTAAAGGCAGTTCTTTCTGTAATTCAGTGGAATGACGATAAATGCTAATTTTGAATTTTAGGAATGTATTTTTTCTCTTACTGTAATATATTTCATGATATTGGGGGAAAATGTCACACTAAGGCAAATTCATCTAAATATTTAACTAGTTAGTATATTACTCTCACTAATGTCATTACATATAAGTAACAATTAGCCCATTTATTGTAATGCTACTGAAATTAATCCCAAATCATTTAACATTTTCCTTCTGGAGTAGCTGTTTATCAGTAAGTTTTTAGTGTTTTTTTCATTTTTCCCCTGTGTATCTGTTCTCGAGAACATAAATTCCCGCAGGTTTGTTAATTCTTTGTTCATCATCACTTTTTACTCAGAATTAAAGATGGATGTTATGCCACAACATTCATCGTTAATCCATCTTAAAAATATACAGTAACATACTGGACTATAAACTAAAACTGCTGTACTTCCTTTTCCTAGGGAGGTACAGTTATTGGCAGTGCACGCTGCAAGTCCTTCCGTACCCATGAGGGCCGCCTGCAGGCAGCCTACAACCTGGTGCAGAGGGGGATCACTAATCTCTGTGTGATCGGGGGGGACGGCAGCTTGACCGGCGCCAACCTGTTCCGGGAGGAGTGGAGTGGACTTCTGGAAGAACTGGCACAGAATGGTAAGTTTGCCTTGAAGACCCTTTAGGCTTCCAGTCTGACCTGCAGGGAAGTTATGCACCCTAAACTATAAAACTATAAATCCAGAAACTATATCCAGAGAGTACTTCTAAAGTTCAAAAGTCAAATACATTCATTCTAGGAAACTGTATGATATTTTTCATAAAATAAGTTTTTGATTTCTGTACATCCTCTCATGCATATCATAAAGGTTCGAAAAGGACAAATAAGTTACTGGGCAAGAGTCTGTGTCTTTTTTCCTCTATTATATGGATCATTTTCAGGATCTGAGCTTTGAACCTTCTGCTTGAAAAGCCGTATGCCCTCATATCCAAACTGAGGTGGTAATTCCTTTCCTGCAACAAGCTACACGTTTGGCTGTTATAAAATTATAATGTCACTATTTTTTTAAGATCAGAACATTATGTGGCTGTTGATGAAAGTACGTCCAGCCCAGTAGTTGTCTTTGACAGCATCTAAGAGAATGCATAGGGAAGAGTAAAAGAGTAAAATAATGCTGTGTTGGTATTACATGTTATTCATAATATGTAAATACTCTGATAGGTTCCATCCATTTCAGCCTTCAGGACTTCCTGAACCAGATGCTATTAGCAGTCCTTAATGAATTTCTCTTCCATAAATGTATACAGTCTACTTGAAAGCATACAGAGGTTTGCCAAAAGCATTGTGTAGCAAGGAGTTCTACAGCTTCACTGAATAATGAAGATTGGGAAGAATCTTCTTCTGTTTATTTTGATCCTGCTGGCTTCTAGTATCGTTTGATGTCCTGTAATTTTTGTATTAGAGCAAACAGTGAACGATCAATCCTCCTTCCTCTCTGCATGCCACTTGAGATTTTACAGCTGTCTTATTTTCCCTTCATCATCTCTTTTTCTAGATGGAAGAGTCCTAGTTTGCTTATTTGTTCCCTGTATGTAAGTTCTATACCTTTGATCATCTTTGTTGCCCTTCTCTGAACCTTTTCCAGTTCTACCATGTTTTGAGGTGTGGAGGACCACAACTGCACCCAGTATTCAAGATGAGGGCAAACCATGGATCTGCACAGTAGTATAATGATCTTTGTTTTGTTCTCTATTCTCTTCCTAATATTTTCTAATATTTTGATTTTTTTTTTGACTGCTATTGAGCATTGAAGCTGATTTATTAATGAAAACAGCATTATTATATTATGCTGGAAATAGCATTATTTTGTTTGAAATGTTAGGGTACATTTTTCATGTGTCTTAGTTTACATTTATCTGTAATGAATTCCATCTGATACTTTACTGCACATTGTGTCTTGCTAGTCTTCTTCATTCCTTCTCAGACACTCCATACTTTTAGAACCCAAATAATTCAGTTTGATCAGTAAACTTTGGCACCTTGCTGCTCATTCCCTTTTCTAGGTTATTGCTGAGTGTGTTGAACAGTGCAGATCCCTGTAGAACTCCATTGGTTACCTTGCTCAGATACAAGAACTTGCATTTACCATGGCCCTCTCTCTCTTATTTTTTCCCCTCTGTTTCACGTTATTTACTCGATGAGAATACTTCTCTCTTATACGGTGACTATTTAGTTTCCTCAAAATCCTTTGGCAAAAGACCTTGTCAATGGCTTTTTGGAAATCTGAGTACAATGTATAAACCATATAGCCCTTATTCATGTATTAAGTCACCTTTGGAACTCTAGAAAAGGTTTGTAATGCATGGTATACATTCATAAAAAACATTTTGATGCTTCTTCACAATGCTGTGTTTATCTTCATGGACATTAGTTATATTTTTCATTATGGTTTCTGCTGTTTTTCTCTAATATAGACATTAAACACACTGATACATAGTTTTTGAATCCTATATTAAAAATTTGGTATTATATTTACTACCATCCCATCCACAGATACTAAGGTAGTTTTAAGTGCTTAAGCAGCTAAGGTACTTCATCCTTGAGATCCTTTAGAACTCGTGGATGATGCAGCATTTTCACTGGTGTCTTGGGAGACACAGCTAAGACTTAGAAGCTTTTCTGTTCTGTTTGCTTATTAATAATGAAATCAAGAGCCTTTCAGTGTTACAGAAGAGAAATCTTCAAAAGTTTGATGCTGGTTTTTAATTGTTTACATATGCCCATAATCACATCCGCTTTGCATCCTTTTACTTCTTCATTGCATATTATACACTGAGACCACAATTTGAATAATACTGTGTAAAGTCAAAACCATCAATTTGAAGGTTAGTTACAAAACTTGATAATTTGCTAACGCTTTGAGATGGACTGAAAAGCTCTTATTTCCTTCCTTACTGTAAGGAGTTCTGTGCAGGATTGTTTTGTTTGGATGTTTGATTGGCTTTTGTTTGTAGTTTCGACTAACCTTGTTACCTAAAATATCTAAACATAATTTAATGTTTGGATATGTTTAATTTACGAAAGTAGAGCACCCAAGCAATATGTCTAATGAATTTTTTTTAATAGTTTTACAGCTCTTTCTCTGGATACTTCTTTACAGGAAAGATTGATGCAGAGGCTGTTAAGAAATATGCTTACCTTAACATTGTGGGAATGGTTGGATCCATAGACAATGATTTCTGTGGCACTGATATGACCATAGGTACTGACTCAGCTTTGCACAGAATAATTGAAGTTGTTGATGCCATCATGACCACTGCTCAAAGGTAAATTGTGCATATTATAGAGATTGATAACAAATATACAGTTGTTCATGCTTCAAATCAAAGTTTGCTATTGCTGTACAATAGTGAAGGATTTAAGTTAATTTTAAGGAGAGATTAGGTAAGGGGGATTTGTAAGAATAAAAGTTCTTCTTGACTTCATCTTTCAAATGTCTTGGTTTCTCTCTGTCTTTGTAATTGTTTTTTCATCATTGCTGTTGCGGCAGCACTTTAAGCATGTGATTGTAGAGACTACATCAGCTTTAGTGTCAGACTTTGGTTTTTAGTATGTTTTTAGTCTTTCATAGTCTTATTAGAAGAGATCCAGGTGCACTTTGAATAGTACAAAATAGCATGTTTGTATATAAGCTTTGTTTCATTAAAATTAAAGCAATTAAATTAGTAATTTTTTTTAATACAGGTATATCATTGCAGTTCTTAACTATGGATCTTCATCATTTACATTTTCAGTAAATGTTCACATCTCCTAGCTGCCCATACATGTTTTTGAATAAAGTAGTAGTGAAAAGAAATAATGCATTGGAAGATACGTAATTTTAAATACATTGTTTAGTGTGACCTTCTGTTTTGCTAATGAATTCTGTGTTTGGTTAGCATGGTGAACACAGGCTGTTTCTTGATATCAGGTTCAGTTAATTTGCTTTCTTATTTTTACAGCCATCAGAGGACATTTGTTCTGGAGGTTATGGGAAGACACTGTGGGTATGTGTTGTCTTCAGCATTTTGTGTCTTGTACAGGTATAATTATGAAGGGTCAAGAAATATGAACCATAAATCTCTAATCATTTGTTCTGTTTTTTAGGTACCTAGCTCTGGTTAGTGCCTTAGCCTGTGGTGCAGATTGGGTGTTTATTCCCGAATACCCACCAGAAGAAGGCTGGGAAGATACAATGTGTGTTAAGCTTTCAGAGGTAATCAATTAATATGTTCGAGATTCCCTGATGACTTTGCAGATGTTCATTTGACAGTAGTGATTAAAAAATATGATCAGGACTTTCAGGAAGTCTTCATTTTTTGTGTCGTGCAAAGTTCTCCATGATCTTGAACATAAGAACTGCATTCTGCAATTTTTTGGAGGAAATATGTGACCTGCTCTGGGGATTACTTCCGATGTAAGCACTGTGTGTACCTTTCCTCAGTAATTTGATGTAAAATATTTGAACTTCATCAGTAAAAAAACCTGTATGAAAATAAAATGTATGAGAACACTTCAAATATTAATGGTCAAATATAAGAAGTATTTCCTTGAATCCTAGAAGCTTAACATAAAGCAATTGATTATAAAATTGTGCTGTAAAGTCTTTTTTTGTTTTTTTTTCTTTTAATTACATGGTTGTGCTTTTATTATAGAATCGTGCACGAAAGAAAAGGCTGAATATTATCATTGTAGCTGAAGGAGCTATTGATTGCCACAACAAACCTATAACATCAGAGAAGGTTAAGGATGTAAGTGTCAGCATCCCTATGATACACACTTCTGTTCATAAGATGGGGCTTGCTGTTAACAATAACGTTGCTGTAAAGTAAATCTGTTCCTGTAAGGTAGCTCATTACACAGTTGTATTTTTGTATTTGTGCTTTGTATTCTGAATCCAAGTCCACTTAAAGAGAGTCTTTTTTAGAGGCTATTAATTAGAAACTTTTATCCTTGTAATATAACATAGCAGTTCAAAAGCACCTGATTCATGGGTGCCTTAATTGATAGAGAATTGGAATTCAGCTCAAATCAGTTTTGTAAATCCTATTTCGCTCTGTATGTCTTGTAAAAGTATAATACTGGTCTGTCTCACAGTGAAGTTATACTGTGTGCTTTGGACAAAGTCTTATCACTTCTAAATGGTTGCTTTGCTAAAAATCTCATTTGTGTCTAGAAAAAACTTTTGAGCTGAAGTTATTCTGCTCTTTTTATGAAGGGTCCCTTAAGAATTTGGAAAATAGTCATTGGCAGAAAGGAGCTGTGACACTTTGGGTTTACCTGGGGTTTATCTGTCCTGTGAATATGAAGTTTTGTTTTCCATAGCTCTCAGTTTGGGACAAATCTTTGACTTTATTCAGAATTGCCGTTTTATGAATTAAAATTTAGCACCAAATGGTGTTAAATGTACATAGCAACAGCTTACTGTGCATTTATAGAAGAAACATTACTTCCTTGCTACAAATTTCAGCCAGTTAATACATTAAAAAACTACGAACACCAGGAATAGAAGATTGTGTAACTTGCAAAATTTTTTTCTGCTTTATGCTATTCTGTGCTTATTCCTAACCTTACATGCTCACTAAAGATATATTAATAAAGCATATCTTTTGCTGACTTTAGCTTTGATATGTAACAGAGAAAATGGAACAAAAGTGACTGAAAGAAATAGTTTTATTATCATACTTTTTACTGTGAGTTTTAAAGCCTTGTCAGATAAGGTTAAAAGTCATCCTCACTGAACTTTTATTCAGAATCTTTTGGGACATGTAATCTTGCACATAAATTCACATGAAGTGAATAGAACACTGTAATTGAGCTTCAAGTATTAGAATATTTAGACCTTTTTTGTAACTGTGCAGAATGAAGCCATTGTAACTGTAGTTAAACCATTGCTTCTAAGCCACTGTTTTGCCATTATAAAATGTTCCTTTAAATTAGGAACCTGGAGTTTAGGTTAGGAATAAACTAAAGAAATTCCTGTAAGATTTTCATTATTGTTGACATACTAATGTATAGTATATGTAAAATTTTATTATTGCAATGGCACATTGTGTATAAAATAATGATGGTGATAAACCCACTGTATTTTGAAATTCTTTGCAGCTCGTGGTTCAGCGGCTTGGTTTTGACACACGAGTAACTATCTTGGGTCATGTGCAAAGAGGTGGAACCCCTTCAGCTTTTGACAGAATTCTGGTGAGTGACTACTCATGGCACCACACAGTACAATGACATTTCGATTATTTATTTGGGATGTGGTGGTTCTTTATCTGATAAACTTCACACCTCCAATTGTTATCTCACAGTAACTGTCTGAATAGCTCAAATTTACAGTACTGAATCACTTTGTGTAGAGGAATCTATATTAGGATTAAAATGCAAATCTGTAAGAACAATCATCTGTACTAAAGGGTACTGAACAGCCCACAACATTCTCATCTTGCCAAGGAGTAACTGGTTTCAGCTTGATTCAATGAGAAATCAGGACCATTTCTGTGACTGGAAGCCTTGTGCTTTTTGCTTGCTTCAACACTCAAACATTATCTGTTTCCAGGCAAGTCGTATGGGTGTGGAAGCTGTGCTTGCCCTCCTAGAAGCTACTCCAGCTACCCCTGCCTGTGTCGTGTCCCTGTCTGGAAACCAGGCTGTCCGTCTGCCTCTGATGGAGTGTGTGCAGATGGTGAGTTTATGGTGGCAAAAAGCCAATTTATAGTTGTTCATTTACTACAGCAGACTCCTGTGTACAATAATTGTCTGTTTCGTTAGGACACTAATGGGAATGTGTGCAGCACTTTTCTGCATTTGGGAATGAGTAATGAAGGTCACGTATGTTCTCTATGTGTTATTACTTATTTCCAAACCACTAAGGAACAAAAAATAAATTTTGTTTCAGATCTTCTCATTATATTGGTATAACAAATTCTTCAGATGCTTGCATCCATTTACACGTCATACCCAAGTCATGTTTCTGCACTAAAACTGCTCAGCTTAAACTGAAAAAAAGAAAATGGAAAATAGATACATTGATCATTGATTTTTTTTTTTTTTTTTGTCCCAGGAAGGCTTTAGGTGTTTGTTTCTACTTTCTTCTTTTCCTGTACACTGTAATTTTTGCTGCAATAGAAAGTAGCTCATAAATTGGGGAAATATCAGTATTTTTTTCACTGTGGAAATATATTAATATATGGGAATATATTAAATAATCAACTTCTTGTGTTTTTTTAAACATACTGATTAATCAACTTGTTTTTCCAAGACTCAAGAAGTCCAGAAAGCCATGGATGAGGGAAGATTTCTTGAGGCTGTGAGGCTTCGTGGAAAGTATGGCAAATGGCTTATATCAATTTATTTGCTTTAGAAAAGCTAAACTGCTTTGCTGTTCTGCTGGAATGTACCATTTTATTTTAAATATTTTACTATCCATATGATTTTATGTGTTTGAGAATAAGAGAGGAGACAGAAGAAGAGTTGCCTAAATAGAATAATTGAAATTTTTGTTTACATATAAACGTGCAAAACAAAGAAAACTGTAGTTCACTGCTGTATCAGACTAGTGACTGATAGTAGGCTGAGTAGTCACAAAGTAAAGAGCTTCTGTGCTGTATGAGCTGACTGGTAGCAACCACATGTTTGTTTATTCGAGGTTTTGAGGCCAATCCTATGAGCTTGTTTGTAAGTAGCTGGTAGTTTTCCATCAGTGATGTTGGAGGGAGGCGTTCTTCACTCCTGTCAGGAGAGCGCTTTCTGTTTCAAGTAATTTGATAGCAAAATGCTTTATCCCCAATCCAGAAAACTAATTTGCTAGCTATGTAGTTATTTTATATTTTATCGCTGTTATCTTACAGGATTGAGTATTTTTCTGTGTTCTCTAATTTCCACTTTTTACTGTGTTTTGCATTTTTAGTAACAGTGGTATTAATATTTCACCAAGTGTTTCTTTAAAAGAACTATGAATTGAAAATTTTACTATTTCATTTGCTTATCTTACTTACTAATTTATTTAGGAGCTTTGAAAACAACCTAAATACTTACAAATTACTGGCGCACAAAATACCAGATGCCGAACTTCCAAAGGTAAGGGGGGTTTTTGAGTGTGCAATGCATGTCTGCTTTTGGGGTATCCTAACAAATAGTGGTTTTTTTCTGCTCTGCCCCTCATCCTACCTTAATACTCCCTTTAGTTTATAAAATTAGTTAAATATTATAGAATAAAGTTGTGTGTTGCAAGCATCTTTCTCTAATAATAAGTATCATTTTTTCAAAGTGAAATACCACTCTAAGTAGAAAATTTCTGTGTAGACAGTTTCTTTCTGTCTTGTATGTTGGGTCCCAATTGTTACAGTGTCTGGTCCTGATAGTTACTGTTTTACCCTCTGTTCCTCACCATGGAGAGAAGGAAGGGAGATGTAATCATGATTAAGACTCTAAAAATCCTGAGATAAAGGAAGATTCAATATTAAAAGAATTCTAACCTAACCCTTCCTTTTGAAGGGCAAAATCACTTGAGCAAGAGCAAGTCCAGGAATTCATGGGATAGAATATTGAAGACAGATGAATCACCTTTATCTGATCTAATAAGTCACTGTGCATAATACAGTAGTGGACGTTTAGTTCTTTTCTTTTTAGCTCCTAAGTTTTGTGTAAGAATAAATTTCAATTTATTAGGAAGCAGACACTAAATTTTGTGTGCAAACAAATTTTAGGTGGGATTTTTTTTTTCATTAAACGTTTATTCAATAATTCTGGGTTTGATCATTGTTGATGACTGTGTTACCTCACTGGTTAATTCCTCTTTTAGTTGTGTTTTGTGACCATTTGTTACTTTATTTTTGTGATTATGTTGCTGTTACATTTTTTAGATTTTTTTCCAATTAAATAATTGAGTAATGATTACTAATATCTTCTCAATATTATTAAGGATAAAAATGGCATTGAAAATATAATAATGACCTAAGACTGACCTTCAAAAGATCAAGGAATTGAGGATTTTTTTGGTGGATATTTAACATTTTCTTTGCCAGATCAGGTGTTTGAATGATGATTTTTTTGATTTACCAATGCAAATTCAGGGCTATTAGCTTTCGGGGTTTTTATTTTGTTTTAAAATACTTTGGCCATACCTTCTTGTGATGAATGGCATTAGGAGGAAACGTAGGCTCATGTAATTATTAACTACTTGGATCTGACCACGCTAAACAAATTTGTGCTTCAGTAAAAGAGGTTGAATGAGAATTAAAAAGCAGATGAAATGTGCATGTCACAGGAATTGAGGAAAAAGCTGAACTGATGTGATCAGTAGAGCCAGCTGAATGCTCTGCTCCAGCAGTGCTTCTGCACGAGTTTGGCTGCTTCTGTTTCCTTTCGTTTTTCGATTATTCTTTGATTGTACCAGAACTAAAAAATAAACCATGTATATTTTGTTTTGGGTCTCTTTTTCTGTCGGTTTGTTTGGGGGTGACAAGGGAGTGGTGTTAGTTTTTTGTTTGCTTGTTTTGGTTTTTATCAGGAGAAATTCCCTGATCATTACTTGACACCTATTCTGTTATTTTTGTTTTGTATTCCCATCTTACAGGATAGAGCTAATTAACTTCTAGCTCTGCCAAAGCACCAAATTGATACGGTTTTGTCATATCAATAGTTGTAAATGGTTTAGGGTCGTCCTTCTGATCTAAACCGTGATGGATTTTAGTATATTATGTGCAGATTGTCAAGTTTTCTTGCATTTTGCTTACATTGTTGGTTGTCATTTAAATTTTCTTTGCTAAATTTATGCAGAGTGTTTAAACTTTCCCAAAGCTCAGGCATGTAGAGTTTTAATTCTTTACTTTTATTTTGCTCTTGGTATTAATTTCAAAGGTGTAAAGATTAAACAAAACTAATAAGTAGCAGTCCTTCATTATTTGGTTATGGATTATATCTGTTGTAAATCAACACTTCCTGATGTCAGTGAAACTGTATTGATTTATACTGCTGACAGTTTCTTAATCAAAGAGAGTGGCCTGTGATTTATCTGAAAATGAGAATTCCATTTCAAAGAATGTATGACATACAGAAGATCTACATTTCATGCTTTGCAGTTAAAATTTAATCCACAGATGCTGATTAGCATTTACACCCAGTTGCACTCTGGCTTTATGTACCAAAATATCTATTATTTCATGTTACATTTTAAATAGAACTTTCTCTCTTACACTGCTTTTGGTTTAAATTGCAACTGTATTTTTTTTTGATTTTTCAGACTTTTCAGTTCAAGTAGCTGCTTACCTGGGATACTCATTAAACTTGGGGGGACACTATATAAGCAGTTATTTTGAGTCATTATAAAATACTTTGCAGATTACCATCATCTGAGAATGTATGGTACTGTGAAAGATGCTGAATGCTCCTGTTTCCTACTAAATTGTCAGCTGCTTGAAAAACCTGGTTAATAGCTTAATTTTAAAAGTTGTCTGTTCTGCTCTGCATGTTACTGATGATTCATATAAATGGTGTGGTGCTAGAATCAGCTCCTACTCTCTTTTTTTTTTTTTTTTTGGTGTTCAGGGCTTTTTCCTAAAAAAAATATTACTGCTTTAATAACTTGAAGCTGGTTGAATAACACTGGCCACACTGGATGGAACTCTGAGTGACCTGGTCTAGTGAAAGGTGCCCATGGCAGGGTGGTTGGAACTGGATGATCTTTATGGTCCTTCCAACCCGAACCATTCTATGATCCTGTTTCTTGAACATAGCTGAGCCAGAATATAAAAACCTGAATAACTTGCAAACAAAATGAAAACACGATAAAGCCTTACTTAAAAACAAATATTCTTTTCTTTTAGAACGGTTTGTCTCTGATATTCTGTAAGTGGGGCAATACATGTCTATATCTTCTAGTTAACTTTAATCTTCACTGGGTTTAGGGGCTTTGAAATTTCCTTTTCTGCATTCCAGTATTTGGCAACTGTGTATGATTTACAAATTAACCATGATGTAGAAATTAAAAGTGCTTATTAAGTATTATTTTTATCTTTCAGACTAATTTTAATGTGGCAGTTTTAAATGTTGGTGCCCCTGCAGCTGGAATGAATGCCGCGGTGAGGGCTGCAGTAAGAGTTGGCATAACTGAAGGCCACAAAATGTTTGCTGTCATTGATGGATTTGAAGGTTTTGCTAAAGGAAAGGTCAGTATCACGTGTGCATTAGCTAGTTATGTGTACCACATCCCACATCATCACCTTTGTTTGTTCTTAGGAGGCATGTTCTGTCATAAGTGCTGTGAGAACTGCTTCTGTAGGTTCTTTAATTTCATAAAGATATATAAGACCCAAATTGTAACTATATTTCTCAACTATTCGAGTCTATAGAGTCATTTATGCTGAATATTACTAATCACATGCTGCAGAGCTACAAAATTAGTTCAGATGAATCCTGTGTTCAAATTTTGGTCAATGTCGAGCATATTGTAGGATTTCCACAGAATAATTTCTGACTCTGAACAGTGAGTTGTTGCATCTGTGTTCCTTTACTGTAAGAAACTTTGCAATGGAGCTTGTTGAGGGAGGAGGCTTCCCCCTCCTCAGATGAGTTAAGATTCTTCTATTCCTGTTTTAAATGTTAAGCATCAGTTGGTATACTGAAGAGAAACTGAATACAAGGCTAATGATGTCTATACCTAGCTGGAGCCACAGATCCCAAAACTAACTTCAGACACCTAGTTTTAGGGTTTTGTGTTTCACATTCAGTAGGAGAGGATGTGAAAATAGGATCAAGATATCAAACAAGGAGGCAGAGTTCATCATAGTCTGAAGGAAGAAAGAACAAATTGAATGGAAAGGGATTCAAGAGAAATTAAGTTAACCTCTTGATGCTGTTTTCTTTCTTTGCTGCTCAGTTTTAGTGATGTCTGTGTCAAAAAACTTGTTCCAGCAGTCTTACAAGAAGTAGTACCTGGTGTTGGCTGCAGATCAAGAGAAGTAACTGGATAATTACTTAACAGAATCTCCTTTGTTCTTTCTATTCAAAGATAAAGGAAATCAGCTGGGGAGATGTTGGAGGCTGGACTGGTCAAGGAGGATCAATTCTTGGTACAAAACGGTAATACAAATACTTTTCCAATTGATATGATGAACTCTAGTGTTTTGGGGAATTTTAGAATCGTTGTGTTCCAGCTTGGGTGTCTTTATGGTACTGAACCAACTCTGAAGAGAGAATGAAAATGGGAGTTGGAACCTCAACTTACAACTTTCCTGGGGTCCTTACACTTTAAAGGATTGCAAACCTAGAGTTTCTTTACAGCTGACATGATTCCTTAGTGGTTGTCTGGAAGAGTTATTTGTATGAATAAATATTTAAAATAAAAAATATTGTGTTGCCTGCTCAGTTTATGATTTCAGCTTAATAATTAGTTCTTATTGCTGCAGAGTCTGTAAATTTTTATTTTTCTTTTGGTTTGATGATTTTTAGTACTCTTCCGGCAAAATATTTGGAGAAGATTGCTGAGCAGATGCGCACGAACAACATTAATGCCCTTATGGTTATTGGTGGATTTGAGGTACACTGAAATATCTTATTATGTCTACGTAGAGTAGAAATAATACCAAAGTGAATAGACTGTTTCAGTTTTTACCCAGTCCTCATGTAAAATGCATTTGGTTACAACTGTGATTGATATGCAACATAAGTAGTGTTTAGGATCAGAAGTATTGTGAATCAGTGATTCTTTGGAAAGCTGACAGTCAAAACAGTGACTAGTACTGCTAAATGCATAAATAAGGTGAGCTTGCATTATATTATTTGTGCATTAAAATACAATAAACCAGTGACTTCTATAGTGCAAGTTCCAGTCTGTATTGTATCAATACATGGAACATACTTGCAGAAGTTCTTGACTTTTAGTAGTAATTGCACTATGGTTCCTTATTTAGCCACTCTTCTCACATAGTGCATTTCAAAATCTGTAATTGATCTAGAGAAGTATGTTCTCTTTTTTTTTTTCTGTATTTTGTGTTTGCTTTGTTTTACAAACATAGTGAATTTTTGAAATCTTGATTCAGGAAAGTATTTTACCAGCTCTTAACAGAGAAGAACATGCTCATTGCTTCTAGATAAGGAATGAATCATCATTTTTGTCCAAGCTGTTAGCCATGACCCTCACTCAGGAATATTAAAATTTTTAAATGAGGAGAAACAGTAACTGTGTAAATGAGGCGTAACAGTAACTGAGGCTTGGGGAACTAGTTTGTGTTGTAAACTAGTTACATGTAAACTTTGTTACATGTAAGTTATATATTCTCTTGAAGATGAATATTTATTGTTTGTTTTCAAATGTATATCCATTTTTAATGCTCTCTTTTTTGTGTCTGTGTTAGATTTTAGTAGTTCCTTAGTGCTCTGACTTGCTGAAGTGTGCTGTGGTAGAAATGGCTCCCTGTGTGGCCCTTCCCATTTTGTCACTCCAACTCTGCCCTTTATTCACCCTAATTTTTCACCCAATGCCTGTACCCAACAGGCTTACCTCGGACTTCTGGAATTGTCAGCTGCCCGGGAGAAATATGATGAATTCTGTGTTCCAATGATTATGGTTCCTGCAACTGTATCCAACAATGTACCGGGTTCAGATTTCAGCATTGGTGCAGATACTGCTCTGAACACTATAACTGATGTAAGTCTGCTCTGGTGTGTGCACTACTAACAAAGCAGTTCTGTTTAAAACTGATTCAATTGGCTAGAACTGGATATTTTTGTAGACCAGAACTTTGGAAATGTAATCTGGAAAATTACAGTTAGTTGATACAGCCACATTCATGACACCTGTTTAAAAAAGAGGAAGTCCAGGATCCCAAATACTTCCATTAGATTTCCCTGAAACTACAATGACTTGTAAATTTTTGAACTACAAAATAAGATGACATCTGCCTGTTGTGTACTAAAGCTGAGACTTGATGATTTGGTGCACTGTAGAGGGGAAAATATCCCCACCCATTGTACATAAGAGTGTCAGTACACCCAGCTGCAACAAACACTGAGGGAATATTGCTCTGTTCAGAAAGAGATCCTTAGTTATGTAGTGTCTTTATTCCTCAAAGAGAATATGTAAGGTCCATATTTCTCTAAAAATAGGAATTGCATTTATTCTACTAATAGTAGATGTAATAAAAATGTGTTATCAAGTACCTTTTAAAAAATCAAATCCAGTAATACAATATAAATTAAAAATTGCATTATTAATCTATTATGAAGGAAAACTTCTTTACTTTGAATGTGACAGAGTGCTGGAGAAATCTGCCTAGAGAGGGTGTGGAGTCTCCTTCTCTGGAGATATTGTCAACCCACCTGTGTAATCTGCTTTAGCAGAGGGGTTGGACTAGATGATCTCCAGAGGTTCCTTCCAACCCCAGCCATTCTGTGGTTCTCTGGTTCTCTAATACTAAACTCAGTTGGGCAGAAAGCATAGTCAGCTGGACAAAAAGAGTTTCAAGTTGCTTTTGAAAATTAAATGACAATTCTTCTATCATTTAGCTGTATTTGAAAATTTTAATCATGATGGTATTTCCAGAAATTTGAAGGATTCTTCAAATCCTGCTGACTTCAAAAGCATTACCATAATTTTGACTGTTTGTTTTGTTTTTTTTTTAATTATGCCAACATAAATAATTATGTCTTTAGCAAAAGAAACCTTTCAATTAGGAAATACCAGTTTCCTTAACTGTTGACTTAAGACTATAAGCTAACCAAAATTTATTGAACATATTCTTTATAGAGAACTTAGGTTAGAAATGTTGATGTTGTTTCCAGTTCTGGTAAATAAAAATATCTCTCCAAAATGACTGATCACAGACTAAGGTGAGTAAAATGATTGTGCAAAACATCTGCTTTCCTTCTTCTCTTACCTTCATAAGCTTTGTTAACTTAACTGATTTCTTTTTATAGGTTATTTCATGTAGAGGGGTATATTGTACTCAGTCTCTCTCTGTTACTTTAGTTTGCTTTATATTTAGGTTTCTAGATATCATTTACCTTCATTAGATAAAATGTTGTTATTTCCATATTTTCAATGCAGTAGTTGAAAACTTTTCAAAATGATATTTTTTTGCTAATAGCTTCAGTCTTGGTTTTTTTGCATTTTATTTTGCCTAGATTTTTCTCAGAAATAAACACAAAAAATACTGATTTTGCAAGATTTAGATTCAGTGGAGTGGAAAATTAAATTATTAAATTTGGGTGTTTTTGTGGGAAGTAGCAGACTTTTGCATTGGGGAAACATTTCTGCTTGGTATCTTCGCAGCTCCGATTGTTTGAACGTGGTTCACTAAAACTGCCACTGAGAAAAATCTGTTCACTAATTCCTGTGTCATGCTCAGATCACGTTCAGTAGGAACTGAGCCCCGTGTTAAAATGCGACCGATAGGCTCGATACACATCACACAATTGACTGTGGTAAACCAAAGTAGGAGATGGATAATTGTCCATTAGATCTAGTTTGTATATAGTTTTTTTTATTCTTATTACCACTGTTAGGTCAATAAATGCATCATAGTTTTTGATGTTCTCAGAGTAGTAGTACTCCTTCTGAACACCAAAATGTCATCACACTTAACTTTTCTGTGGTACTGTTCGTTCTTGTAAGATCTTGACAACTTGTAGTTAAGGTAAGTACAGTTGTAGTGGGTAATAAGGGCTTGTTGGTGTTTGGCATTATTAGACACCTGTCAGCTGTTTATAGCTTGTCAAGGTATATAAATGGTACCTCAAGGCTTGTATGTATATATTTAGGCATACCAGATAAATTTTTGAGAATGGCAGGATAAGAACAGGAACTTTGAGTTTTCTGTGAAATGGAGCATCACTAAAATAACTACCACAATAAAAATACCTATATTTTCAACTTTATGTTACTAATTCAGTGAAATGAGTAGAATATTGCTTCAGATAGCAGACCTCAGGAATGTGACATCCAAGAAATGTTAGGTTTTTTCTTACAGAACTGCGAAAGATGGAAATTTCTTGTCAGATGCAAGTTGGATTACTTAATAGCGATCAAAAAGAGACCTTAGCAATACATTTTGCAGGTGGAACTGAAAAGCACCAACCTAGTCTGTAATTAATTAAGCAGAATGAATTAAAACTTAGACTCTTGCAACAACTGACCATGGAAAGGATGAAAATTTAATTTGAAAACAAAACCTACTGATAGGCTAGAGGAAATTGATGGAAAAAGGGATAAACCACAACAAGGTATGGAATAAAATTCATTTGATTTAGAAGATGTAGAAACAAATGGGGGAATGAAAAAGGTATTTGCTAGAGAAAAATGGAACCTGAAAAAAGAAGAGGCTAAAACTTGCTTATGTGTTTCTTTGACAAACTGTCTTTTCCTGTCATCAAAGGGAAGGGGGTACAGACTGATGAATTGCTTTTGTGGAAAAAAAAATAGCAAAGAGACTCTGAGGAGCAATGAAAGCTACAGTTAGATTGCCTTAAGGTGGTCTCCACACATTTCCCTTGGAAAGCACAGACTCCTGTACCCTCCCAGTATATGTGGCTCCACATTACTCTGAACTAGGAAGCTGAAGATGAGCCTGCCCAAGCTAGTTACTTTTTCATCTGTTTCAGCTGATGAAACAAGCTGATGAAACAAGCAACAGCTGATGGGGAGCAAGGGCAGTAACTCCAGTCCCTTCCATGTCGGTTTGCATTTAGATACAGTCAGCAAACCAAAGTCTTTGCTTGACTGCACATATTTTTATAAAAGCATCCTTGATTACAACAATAACCTTTTAGTAACACAAATTTAATAAAAAAGTGGGAAATGATTAAACCACTTTATTAATATTATCCCTCTATGATCTTACTGTAGTAATTCTGTACAAAAAATAGTTATCTAGGAGTTATTAAAACCATTGATCACTTGCTTACCCTTTATAATTAAGTGACCCTACATTGAAAGCATTTTCATATTTTGCTGCAGTGATGCGAAGATGTTGCATACAGTCATCTAATGCTCATGCTTGGTGAAGGTACAGCCTTTGGATATGTTGGCTGAAATCACTTGCATCAAATAAAATGTCAGTATTTAATGCAAGTAAAACATATCTTAACTGCATCTTAACATATCATAAATTCAGACTAACCTATTTTGTTAGTTATTCCCCCAAAGCTCCCTTTGACTTGGTTTTCCAGAAGTCTCAGTATAAAACCTTCTAGAGAAACTCATGTTTTGCAGATCTACATGCGATTTTACCAAATCACTGTGACTTTATTTTTTTGGTAGAAATGAAAATTCACAGCAGCCTGACTGAGTTGGACCAGGCAGTTACAGAAATGTCATCAATGAGGTCTCAGCTACTCAAAAAACCAAAATCCCCACATTTGTTGTTGCTGTGACTATACAGCTTCTCAACTCTATGGGTCTGAAAGTTCAATATTTTAGGCTGTGTTTCTGCCTTAAACTAGAGGTACATCCTAGCACTGAGCTTCACTGAAAGTTGCATTTACAAGACATGCAAGAAGAGACAGATTTCAGGAAGTCAGTTAGCACTTGTGCACCGACAGCCAAACATAACCTTTCACTGAACAGGATCTGCTCTATCTATGACAAAAGCCTAGAGAGCAGAACTCTCATAGGTGAATTTTTTTCCCATTATTTTCTTCTAAGTTATTGCTTAAATCAGTCACTGCATAGATATGCCTGGACGTACCTTGATAGTTAGCTAATTTTGATCTGCAATAGTTTGCTTCTCTGAACTGATTTGAGAAATTGAGAAAATGAGACTTCTGTGAACATTGGTCCTTTCAGGGAGAAAGATGAAGAAAAAGTAGTGTACTATGTAATCAGGCTTTCTTGTGGAGAGTCATTACATAGTCAGTTTGAAAAACTGTCACACATCATGAGATGCTGATTAGATTAGAAATAATTGGAATAATTTAACTAAAAAAAAATATATTTACTGACTTAAAACAGCTGCAAAATCTTAACCTTTATTTTGACATGATTATTTAGTTTGTAGAGTCTTTCAAAGGACCTACAACTACTTTTCAAAGAATCCTTGAACTATACTTGCAAACTTTATTAACTCATCCATGTGCACATGTTTCTGGATTTTTCTGACCTATATCCAGTTTATGTGCATAGAGGCAGATGTGTGATGTTGATAGAATCCTTGAAGACATGGGCAAACTTTTTTCCTTTTTCTTGGTGGAAATAGATGTGTGTCTTGATAGGATAACATAGTTTTTTAAAAAAGCATCTTTCTTTAAGCATTTCTTTCAAATGGCAAGGGTTTTTACTGGTTAATTTTTCTGAGCTCCTTAACGTATCAAACCTGGTTCTTCATGTGCTTTTTTGTGGAATGGTTTCCAGTCTGGCCTTATGCCATCCTTTTCTGCCCAGCTGCTTCAGACCTCTCTGCAGTGCACACTTCACGTTCAGTCTGTGCTAACTTGTACTAATCCTCTGCGTTTCTTGAAAGAGCATTGTGCCAATGCAACCCCAGTGCACTGTTGTGGTATGAACAGGATATTTTCCCCCTCCCCAAATAATCTCACCAATTGTATTTGCTCGGGCCAATGGACAGCCACGTTTACCATCACATGCCAGGAGTCATTAGCAGAGCAATCCAAAGACAAAGAATGTGTCACTCACACTTGTACCACTGCTTCAGGCCTATGAAAGTTGTCTGCAGCTCCAGGAGGCGCGTTCCCGCTTTGAGGAGTTTAGCGTTCCTATCTGTGTGTTGCCTGCTACTATTAGCAACAATGTGCCCGGCACAGACTTTAGCATTGGTGCCGACACTGCCTTGAATGCTATTGTGGAGGTAAGACTGCATATCTTTTAAAAGTTAAGATGATAAAATGCATACTAGGAGGGTACTTAAAGACCTTGAAATGTCTAGTTTTCTAAAGTAACTCAGTAGCGGTATTTTTTTACGGTTTATATTTAAGAGGTTTTCCAAGACTTATTAAAGATTAACCTTATAAGAAGTATTATATTGTGTATTTAACTTTTGGGTACTCTATTCTGTTCTTCAAGACTGCTGCATTAGTGCTTAGGGTATTTGCTTTTACTGAGAATAAAATATTTTGCTTGCTTTGAATTCATTTTTATCTTATGTATTACTTAGGTAAAAGAAGAGAGCACATTTTATAAATAAACATCCCATTTATTGCATGAACTACTGACCAAGCTCAGTGCAGCAGAACATTTTAAGTACATGATTAGCACTAAACACATGAATAATCCCATAGACTCCATCAGGCTTAACATATATAAGTGCATGTAAATGCATGCATAGCCTAAGCAGTTAAGTCTGTCACTGATGTTTGACTAAACAGTGAAAGGCCAGAACTTGCTATGAGTGAGTTTTTCATTTCAGTCAAAACAGTCAGTTTTCTGGTTTTAGCTTTTTCCCTTGGGTACAACCAACTGCTCTATGAGCTCTCTCAGTTGTTCACTTATCCCATTGACTCTGCTGGTGACACAGCAAAGGGAACTGAGTTGAGGTCTAATTCAAGCAAATGAGTAAATCTGTGAACAACTCTGGGTTTTATCAAGCCCCTCATTAGCAATCTGTATAACTAATTATGAAGTAATTGGCCAAGAAAGTCAGTCTAGAGATTCCAGGGGGTTGAGAAATGCAGGTTTGTTTTCCTCCTCTAATGCAGTGTTACTTCTTTATGTACAGTGAAAAAAGTCCAGTAGATAACTGGAGGAGCTGTGTCAGAATACAGGATGGCCTGGTCCTTGGGAGCTGCAGGACAGCATCCCTGGGGTGAAGATGTCCCAAGGTGCAGTGAGGGCACATTGTAGCAATACATCTGTAGGCAGGACACAGGTATTTTTACTGCTCCATTAGCTGCTCTCCCTTAGCCCGACATTTATAGAAGTAGGTAAGTCTGCTAATATGACTTCTAATAGTGATGTACCTTTAAAAGTGAAAACATTAAAACACAGTGGGGCAACAAATGATTCCATATAATGCTGCTTCCTCTTATTTGATTTTTTTTATTATTAATTGCAATTTGTACAGCTTTTAATAAAGCTCTCAGTAAAAAAAAAAAGGTGTGTAATTTTGTTGTGGTTAGTTTATTATTCGTTATAGTAACAGTGGAACACTGTTGGTGAAGTTTTGAATATCAGGATTTTACATTAAGCTGGATCAGTTCATATGAAAGCTCAACTAGCGATGGAATTCCAAAGAGTGCTCCAAAAAGAGTCCACTTTCCTTCATGTTTAAGATGTCTGAAGCCTGCACCAAGCACTTGAGGTTTGGCCTTTCCAGCCTGTAGAGTAGTATATGAATTAATGGTTTGTTAAAATCCATCTGTGCCATTTTTGTATTTGGGTGTTTCTATCACAGTCATTCTGAGAAAGCAGGAATAGTGGAAAGTTTCTACTCTATCTTTTGTACAGTCAAGAATAAAAACCCTTCTAAGTAGATTTCAAGTGGTTAGTCCCATAAGCAACTAATGATTTACATCCTTGCTTAGAACCTGGAGATTCTCAAAAGGCAGAAAATTACACTCTACTACCAGCAGCTGGAAAACTTTTTTGAAATTGTAGGGTTATGTTTTAAGTCTTAAGGCTTAAAATGCTGTAAGTCTCTCAAAATGGTGGAAATCTTCACAAGTTTTTATTTACTTAGGGTCTGAAGCCAAGATTTTTTTTTTTATAACATAAGCTAAACATGCAGTACCTATCCAGTTTCTGGCAGCATTTTAAAAGTGAGTTCAATTTTGGTTCAATTTTGCAGTATTCTGCAAAAATTCTCGTGAAGCAATATCTGGAATGGGAAAGTAAAGTGCCTGAGCACATTGTAAAATCCTAGACAGGTAAAAGAAAATGTTGTTTTGAAAAACTGATAGTAGGCTTCTGTGACATAGTTTGTTATGGAGATACTTTCTGCTTAGGATAACAGAATAACAATTCGTATTCTCAATAAATTCATGTGAATTCTGCATCTGTGTGCATCTATGCAAATATAAAAATGAAACACGTATAAATGAAATTACATGTGTATCTTTTGCTAGGTGGACCTAAATAAAGGCATACACTGGTCTTAGGCTTTCAGTGCATTAAACTGTATTATGTTAGAAGTTCTAGGGTTTGTTTATTGTTTTAAATTTTCTCACCTATCAATCAATTATGTGTTCTGTGGTCTGTTAGATATGTTTTTAAAGATCGTATTGCTCACAATCTGAATTTCAGCTTGAAGTCGTATTTTCAGTTAGCTGAATGGATGTCCTGGTTTTAAAATTGAGAAACAAATACCTCAAATCTTACAGCATTTACAGTTACTCATTCAGAAAATCAGTAAGGCATGAGGATTTTTAAACGTTACCATAACTCAAGTTTCAAGATGACAAACTTCCCAGGTACTTCTGTTTCCATGTTTTACTAAACAGAACTGATGTTGGGGCAGTACATCAGTTTCACAAAATCCTTCCTGTCACAAAGCACGGTACATCCTATTTATTTATTTCTAAGACAAGGAAATAGGATATTTTTATTTCTCTCACTTGCTTTTTGAAAGGAGGATACATTAATTGACAACTTTAAAATTACTTGGAATGACAGAAAAATTCATTACAGGAGGTGATTTTGTCAAATAGGTTTTTGAATATTATTAAAACCTAGAGGTGTATCATAACCTATTTCCTAGTTTCTGCATTTTCATAAGTTTCCTAGGTCTTGCCACACTGGAGATTGTTACTTTCCAAGTCTCTTAGGCAGCTCTAATAAATATTGGTTTTAATTGGTTTTATGTAAGCAACTGATCTTGTAGAGAACATTCCTTATGCTGGTCAGAGTAAGGTGCAAATGGAGATTGCAGTCTTCTTATAGTATGTACCTATTAGTAAAAAAGCAAAAACATTTTAAAACATGCACCAGTAGTGCTTGAAATAAAGATACTTGTGTGGATATTGTTACTGAAAAGTAACAATGTTCAGGACTTACAAAGTTGTAGCTGTTCGGTATGGTTGGGAATGCAGTGAATTTTAACATAAAAGAAATAAACTGCAGTGCTGAATAGAGTTAGAGAAAAGAAGAGAAACTTAGTCATACCAGAATTTATTAAAAAACTCCATTATATCTATTTGTATCTGTTAAAAAACAGAAACACAACTGTTAATTCTATTTACAAGCCAAAATGAGTTCTTGTTTTAGTATTTGCAGGAAGAAAATAAATGAGAGTTGATAGTAAAGAAACATTTTATTTTGACTCTGGTGTTCAGGGTATGATTTATAAGAAAGACTTTATTTGGTAATTATTATAATTAAATGAGTTATGCTGTTTTGGAATTTTTAAATATTTTTTTTTCTAAGTGCTTTAATTTAATTTTTTTTTTTTTCCAGTAAGTGACACAAAGTTGCATGACATACAAACGCATTAAAAAAATCAAGGTTTTTTTTAGTGTATACTTAGAATATCTTGTCTCTGAGCAGACGTGTGACCGGATCAAACAGTCGGCCAGTGGCACCAAGCGCCGCGTGTTCATCATCGAGACCATGGGGGGGTATTGCGGTTACCTGGCCAACATGGGGGCCCTGGCAGCAGGAGCTGATGCTGCTTATATCTTTGAAGAACAGTTTGATATTCGAGAGCTCCAGGTATACAGCAAAGAAACCCATTTTGCTCATTTTTAAGTAGATCCTAAAGTTGTTGTACATCATAATATGTGTACGTGAAGTAAATGGCTCGTTTAAGGAAAAAAAACAGTTTATATTGTGTCTAAAAGCTGTGCTTGTCATGCTGGTTCTTATGCCATAACATAAAGGAACATAGTATTGACACTAAGTTCAGTAATGACAAAAATAATTGTGTCAGCCATTGAACTCTGCTAGATGAATTGTTTCATTTTTAGTCTTTTGATTGGAATTCAGATTAAATGAACAGACTTAGGTAGTTTTAAAATAAAACCAAAAATAGAGCTAAAATAAAAAAAAATATATTCTTTCATTATGGTAGAATTGTGTTAGAAGGCTGTTCAGGTCAGGAACTGACCAGTTTGTCAGGTTTGTTAGGTACTGACTGTTACCACAGCTATTCAGAGCATGTCTGGAAGTGTTACTAAAATAAAGACCTCAGGCTTTAAGGATTACAGATTAGGGTGTGTTACATACACAAGCTGACATGGAACTTATCTCCTGTGAGGACTTCAGACTTGTGCAGTAGTTGGTGAGAGCTGTGGTCATGGACAAATTCAAAGGTAAACCAATAGAAATTTCCTGAAAGGCACAGACATGTGAAATGAACCATAATTATCCCCACTCATTTTTTCAGTGGCATGTACTCATCATATCTTGTAGGGGAATACCAGCACAGCAGGGTATCCATAACAGGACTGTTGGCAGGACTGGGAGTAAGGCCAGCTATGGTCTTCTGTGACAGTTTCTCTATTTTTACATATATCAACCTTGATGCTGTACCAGTATAGCATATAAAACTGCCTTTTTTATTAAAATCAGTTACTTATTGTATAGAGGGAGCTGTTAGTTCTAGCCCAAGATGAATAGTCTTGTTACCCTGGATCTCCAAAATTTTCGACTATTTGAATTTACACATAATGCTCTATGTGGAATACTTACAGAAGTTCTCAAGAAACGTAGGCTCATAAAAGTTGTTTAAGAGTTCTGTATGGCTCTTTGAAAATACTTTTGTTGTTTTTAGGCTAATGTGGAACACTTGACTGAAAAAATGAAAACCAGTATCCAGCGTGGTCTAGTGCTGAGGTAGGTAAAAGTAATTGTAATAGATGGCATCAGTTATGCTGAGCATTTCCAGAGAGCTTGGCTGCTTGGCCACTTGGAATAACACTCCCAAGTTTGTACTCTTTGGTTATTCCTTTAGCATGCGATTTTTACTAAAGCTGTTGCTCCAGAAGGCAACTCTGGGACCTGTCTGGAAGCTTAAGTCCAAAACTTACTTCTTTCTGTGTAAATATATTTGCTCTGTAGTCTAATTAATTTTATCCTGTTTTCAGTCTGTTTTCTCATCAGGTTTGTCTTTTATTCTAGATTCCTTCTTGCTACAGGTAGTGTGTACCGTAAATGTGTACACATACAATATGGCTTTTACTGTAAAAATGCTGCTTAGATTTTAGGAGATAATGTAGAATAAAATACCTTTCAGAATGAAAATATTTAAAACACATTATTATGTTTTAAAATCTACCTCTGTAGGCAGCCTGTAGCTTCTCTCTTCCTTGAGCATTTATTTTCAGTTTGCCAAATAGTGCAGGGATAAAAACTAATACCACCATAACCTGTATGAGAGTACCATTATATTTGTTCAGGTTCTACTAGTTAAATGATTGGGGTGAAAAGTATCCTACATTTACAATATTAGTAAGGAATAGCCTAAAAGTGCTGTTCATTATCCATGTTTTGATAAAGGGCAAAATGATGACACTGGATGTTGATGACTTTTAGTGCAGTTTTTCCTCTGTGTAATGAATTTGTCAGACTTAAAACAGTTATTTTTCACTGCTGGATTCCAAGTGACCTGCCAGTGATGTAAGTGCAGTAACAGTAATGCAGACTGCAAAATTATGAGCAAGTTACAGGGAAGTGAGCATATGTGATTAGATGAAAATGTCAGAGCCAGGATTACTCATATCAAGAAAATGGGAAAAACGCTTGTCATTCAATAGCTGTAGAAGCATCCAGTACTTCATAGTAAATTTGCTAAGTGTACCTGGCCTTAATTGTTACAGAAATGAGAACTGCAATGAGAACTACACAACTGACTTCATTTATCAGCTGTATTCTGAGGAAGGAAAAGGAGTGTTTGACTGTCGAAAAAATGTATTGGGCCACATGCAGCAGGTAAGTATAATCTTAAAGTTACACACAAGACTAACTTTGTATGGACAAAGAACATACACTATTCAAGCATTTCGAAGAAGTTTGACTCAGGATTAAAGAAAAAAAGTGTGGATTTCTGTTTGTAGGTAACTCAGAAGTACTGGGGGTTTTTTTAGCATTAGATTTTATTGCAATCCCTGTTTAAAAATCTAGGGAAAATATGCATAAGATTCTTAATGATTTTCCTATTTATTCCTCTCCTGTTTATATTAAGCAACAACTCCATTTTTTTTCTTATTATTGTAATACATTCTTGTATAAAACACTTATCTGCCCATGCATAATGTATCTGCCTTCTGAGCCCTGTAAGAGATTGGATTTCATTAGGGAAATCTGTGCAGATGGATATTATTGTGGAAGAGAGTAGTGGGGTACTCCTTTGGCCTCTGTACTACATTTCTTTATCTCACAGTGCAGCTTGTTAGTGGGCAGAAAGGGAGTTTCTGATTTGGCTACACTTACCACCAAGGCTGAGGTGGAGGAAAGGGCCAACAGTGCCCTCCATTCATCTGAGATGTAGCACTGATTCCACGAGAATCCTACAGGTGCTGAACACAAATTTTTAAATGCCTTAGATTGATTTATGTGCTGGGGTTTTTGACTTACTTGTTTTGCTAAGTGGGGGAAATGAAAATAAGAGACAGAGCAGGTCATTAGCAGAGACGACTGATAAAACAGACACAGATCCTGGTTTGATAACTAAACTCACTTAAACTTTCACACAGGGTGGAGCACCTTCGCCGTTTGATAGAAATTTTGGGACAAAAATTTCAGCAAAAGCTATGCAGTGGATCTCCAAAAAACTGAAAGAAACCTACCGGAAAGGTGCAGAAATGTTTGGTGCAATCCCTTTGTTACTGTATTTGATTGTCTGTCAGTATATAAGACTACTCCACTATGCAAACAGACTAATGTTTATTAGTCAACATATTTCTTGCCCTCTTGATGTTTTTATTATTCGGTAGTGCCTTGCTGTGCTTCCTGCTGCACGAAGATTTCCACTTGAGTGAGGTCAATAATTCAGATAGCTATTATATCATCTTTCTTAAAAAAAATGCTAGTGTGATTGCAGGTTTTCAAGCGTGAAGGAATTGATGCTTATATAGTTACATGTGTTCTTCCTTTTTGTTTCATGCTGCCTTTATGGGAGACAGAACCAGGTAATGTGCCTTCTTTGGGAGTTTTTGTAAAGCACTATTTCCTACAATCTAAAACTGGATGCTAAAAATCAGTCTTATTGTTGCTTAATTGCACTGTGATTTCATTGGCAATTACCAAAGCTAAGCTAAAAAAGTGAAAATCTAACCCTATTAAAGCACTAATTGATGATCATTCTATTAAGTAATCAGTAGCTGAAATAAAGCTACTGTAAGCTTCTGATTCAGTTTAATTACAGAAAAATGGTATTTGCCCTTGTACATGAGAAGGATCCTGAATTACTTCATTCCTTTTAGGAAAAGTATTTGCCAATACCGAGGACTCAGTGTGTTTGCTGGGAATGCGCAGACGCAACCTTGTGTTCCAACCCGTGGCTGAGCTCAAGAGTGAAACAGACTTTGTGTATGTATACCCTGCTTACATGTTAAACACCTCGGCACAGCCTTCCCTTCACCACTGCAAACAAACACTCCCCTGCAGTGCTCACAGTGCCCCACCTCTCACTGCTGTGGGTTTGGGCTTGTCTTCGGCCACCGATTCACTCTGATTTGTTCTCTGGTCTTTTCCCTTCATGCTTTCTCCTCATCCTCCTTATACTTGCAAGTCTCTCATTGTGAATTCTGGGACTCTGCTGCCTTTTTAAACAACTTTAACAACTTTTTTGTAATTGCTCTAATGCCTGGAATTACTTCTGGTTCAGTTCAGTGCAGCAGCATTTTTGTGCCAAATTCAGTATTATGCTTACCTATAAATAACATCTTCCAGGATTCTGACCTTGATTCTCCTCATTTTGGGTCAGTGTTTACATCCCACCATAAAGGTCAATGTCTGATCCTGTTTATAAGGAAGGTGTTTGCCTTACCCCCAGTGTATATCAGTCAATGACCTCCCTGTTTTCCCCACCAGGCACAGGATTCCCAAGGAGCAGTGGTGGCTGAAGCTGCGACCACTGATGAAGATCCTGGCCAAGTACAAGACTAGTTATGATGTGTCAGACTCAGGCCAGCTGGAGCATGTGGCCATGCTCCCCAAGGAAGCAGTGCCCGCAGCCATCTAAACACATCACATTTAGATCGTTGTCATAGATGCACATTGTGAGTAACAATGCTTTAGAATCGTTACAGCTTTGTTTTGTAACATTTAAATTATTGTTCCAGCACTTTATGTGAAACAAGACGTTCAGCTGTCACACAGATTTTGTCCTGTATGTGTGTTATGTTTGAGACAAACCCTTGCATCTAATGGAAGAGCACCAGTTACTGATACTGCCCTTTTAACAAAGCAAGTGCAACACCGTTCTATGCACTCTGTAAGTTACTCATCTACTGCACTTTGTTTCAGAGTACTTACACCCCAAAACTAAGTGTAGATGGCTAGCTTTGTGTTGAGTTCCAGGATGTGCTTAATGTTCCTGAAGTGAAATAAAGTACTGTTGCAAACATCACGTGTGATGTGTCACAAATTGTGTTCACTTGCTTTTAAACAGGGAATGACACTTCATGAAGGATTCTCTATACACACCAGTGAAGGAAAAAAAAACCTGCCCTTTTTGCTTGCACAGGAATGATAAAGCTATGTCTGGGGGATGGGAGCAGGGAGAAGAAGCTCTAACAACTTGAAGCAAGGTTACACCCTTCTGAATCTGATATTTCTGTTTTCTCAGAGCTTCTTCAAGACTATTAAAAAAACCCACCAATAATGATCAAAAAGAATAATGTGATTTTTGAAATTAGGATACCAAACAGCCAAAATTGTTTCCTCATGCCAGCTTATATTAACTGGACCTTGACAAGAAGTTAAACCATGTCATACCAAAACAACTGAATGCTGCCCAAATTTGCAAACTAAATAGACTGTCCCTTGATTCATTAGGGATTCGCCCACGGCACTGCAGTTCACCCACACTCAGCTCAACACAAGGTGGAATGTACTGTCACAGACTCCTTTGGCCGTAGGTGGCTTATGCAAAGGAAGCTGGAATTACCACACAACAGAATTAAATCTGTCAGTATGAGAGACAGTTCTTTATATATCCAACAGCAGACATGATTTCAAACACCATTTAAAACTAGAGTTTTACATATACAAAAATATTTCCTTTATATAGTATTCATATGCAATTGGAGGAGTGAGGCTTCAGTAAAAGATTAAGGTCTGTCTTTGCCATGCAGAGCATGTAATTCTTGCTCTTAAATACTGTATGGTTAGAAAATTTTTCACATCGTTATTTCAAGGGCAGCTTCTAACTGGTTTGGTGAACACTTAAAAACAGCAATGAACCTTTCAGTGTTACCATAGCACTATTAAAAGTTACTAAAAAAACCCCTAATGATGTAGTCACACAGATTGACTTGTTTTGTGTTAGCAGGGATAGATATTCAGCAGCAAGTCATCGTTTGACCCATGAGGGATCTTTGGTGATATCCGCATTCTCTGGGCCCAGTACAGCTTGACCACGAGTGCTCTTCCCAGCTGCAAGATACCTGCAAAAAAACCCCATAAACAAGTGAGAAGCTGGTGCATTCAGTTATCCATAGCTCTGCTCTCCAAGTTAAAAATATTTTTATCTCAGGAAAAAGTCTTCTTTGATGTGTACAACTTGTTAGTGTTTACTCTGCAGTAGTGGAATTCTTATGTCTACAGCGTAATTCAGAAGTCAGACACAAAATGCTACAACTTGAGTAGAACCAACTCATATAGTGAGTGTACTGACACTCCAGTTAGTTTCTGGACCTCTCAAAAGAAAAACAATCTCCCACAAATTCAGAATGTAGGAGGGAGTTACATCTGCTACAGTGCAGAATATAAAAAGCAGGATATAATTAACATGTCTCTTTCTAGGTTACAAAAGAAAATAGTGAAAGTACTATGTAGGGCCAAGGGGAGAAATCCAATATCTTAAGTATGACAACTTTCACAGACTTCTTAGAAATCAGGTTTTTGTTCTATTTTTCAAGTAAACATCTTCCTAAATTGAGCACAGGCTTACTTGTTTGATACATCAACCAGGTTATCACTGTTGACAGCAAAGAGTTGTTCTCTGTGTGACTGCTTCATTTCATCTGAAATCCCATACAAGAATTGACCCATTCCTAGGGAAAAGAAAACAAAACCCCACATTGCACTGTAATCTCAGTCACAGCCAAGTGCAGGAATGAGTGCAAACTACAACAGTAACACGTGCAAAGGAACAGAGACTACTATCAGGCCATTGTTCTGAGACAGTATCTAACTGAGTCAAGAATTAAAGGTTAGAATTGGGCTGAGGTAGTAAGAGTTTCCTATTTAGTAAAAAAAAAATAAAAAATTCATATTCTATTCTGGCAAGTGATTTGTCAAAAATCTGAACATAATGGTGGTCTAGCAAAGTTCAGGCAACTCATTATGAAGAGTCTTGGTACTTTCTGAGTAGCTGCAAGCTGCATCTCATAAAGCTGCTATTTTTAGAACTCTTAAAATTTGCAATCAATTGTGATATTTGTGCAACATGAAGGTCTGATCACCTTTTTGTACTACACACAGAAATCTGCATACAAATGTTTTAATACTCTTGTTGGAATACTTGCCTACAGTATTTTAATATAAATACTATGGCTCCTTGAACAACCAGAGAACTCCAAAATAATCACAGAAAAGCTTTTTGTCAGGCAAATAAGCATAGGAGGAAGGTGGCTTGGAAGGACTTCTGTCAACAAGTCCAAGCTCCTGCCCAAGGCAGGGCTGACTTCCCAGCCAGGTAAGGTTGTTCAAGTCCTTGTGCAGGGCCCAGTGACTGAAATGAAGTAACAGCATGAAGGGACACCCATTCTCTCTGCATCAGTTCCCAGGCCTATGGAACAGAGCTCTCCATTCAGTGTTCACTGAGTTTGCCATCGCTCTGTTAAGATCTGTGTTCAAATGCCAAAGAATGTTCGTCATCCCTCACTAACACCAACACCCAATGTGCAGGCACTGCACTCGTGTGCACCTAACAGTGGTTGATTGCCCAGACCAAAACCAGATTCTGTCAGATAAAAGTCAGCTTCACTGGAACTTTTCTTGTTTAGTAAGTTAGTATTAATATGAGCACATTTTAAAATAATACTAATCTTAACCCTGTATACTCTTTATGTATAGGAAGGGAATGTATTCTAACTTGGCAAGTTTTGGATTGAAATTCAGATGAGAATGCAGGAGGGAGGGAAAAGCGAGGAAAGTGAAGCAACATGTCAATAAGCTGAAAAGATGTCAAGATATTACCAAGGCATCGTGAGTGTGTAAATATATAAAGAAGATAACACCCTCTACCCCAGCAGACAGATATGCTTTAACTTCTTCAGAAACAAGTACAAAGGGCTAGTGACAGTCACAGTCAATATGCCTGCTTGTGTCACAAAAATAATCCTTCAGCTTTCCTTGAATCAGAGGACAGCATTTTTTTTTATTCGTTTGCATTTCATGTCCTTTCCAAACCTAAAGTTGTTTTCCTCAATCTCCCTCCACCTCCAGCTGTATGCACCTGACATCAAGGAGCAGTAGGAATGAAAAGTTCAGCAGAGAGCCTGCATGCATGTGGTGTGTCTGAAAAGAAGCAACAGAAACTGCCTGCTTCATTGAAACTGCAGTTAGCTTACATCTCCCAAGTACAAATTTTATCATCTGACACAATTCAGCAAACTAAGTATTTTCTTCCTCTTAAAATTAAAAAAATAAATACACACTGGCAGCACTGGGAGGCTGGTGAGAATATACCTTTATCCGAAGGAGCTATCGGTGCATCCACAGCAGCAAACACTGCCAGCTTAGCTTCATCAATGTCTTGTTGTGTGAATTCTCCAGATTTGGCCCATTCGACTGCTTTTTCAAATGTTTTCAAAGTGGCTAACGAATTTGGGTCTCTAAGAAGAAAAAGAAAACTTAAAATCAGTTACTTCAGTCTTACAAAATGAAAAACCAAAATGGCTGTGTTCTCGTTTCATTCATAATTTACTATGCATCACACAGAGGGAAAAATAAATTATAAACTTCCTTTTTATATACAAGAGAGGTTCTGGGGTTGCTTGAGTTTTGATTTTTTTCCCCAGAAGGAACTAGTGTTATAAACCAGGCAGATTTAGAGTTTGAGATACATGGGTGCAGTTCAGTTGCCTAAAAGTTCCAAGACAGTGTGCAGAGAACTGGTCTAATAACAGAGGGCCAGCTAAGCCAGCACTGTTCACAGGGCACTATCAATTTGCTGCAGCAGCTCAGAAAGCACATCTGCTGTTACTACCCACACCAGTGATATTTACGATATGCCGTATCTTCTCTAAGCTGCTTTTCCTGCTACACCTGTTTTTGCTCTCTGTAAAACAGGTGCCACAGGTTAACAACTACTGGCAAGTAAAGGACTACTGCCAGGACAAGTCCTACCACGTTGAAGCTTCACAGAGAGGCAAAGCTGCTCAAACTTCAGTTAGGAATCCTGACCAAGCACTGTGCTAGGCTGCCTTTAGGCCAGGAAAACTATTTAAGCCCGGACTCCAGCCACGTGACATTTCTAGTGGGGTTTACAACTACTTTTTAACACTTCCAGTTCAAATTCCATCTGAAAGTGCTTTGGTGAGCCCAATGCAAGGTAATTGCTCTGGACTGACAAAAAAGAGAAGAAACGAAGGAGAAGGCAGTTCTAGCTCATCACCAGCAATGCCTTCTGCTAAACCTCTGGTGATTCCAGCCAGTCACTGAGGGATACCGCATAACCTTATGGAACATGATCATCCTACTTCTTGGTCTCAAATTTAGAATAGTCTTAAATTCCCTTTTTTAGGGCCTCTTCCACCCAGGACGAAACAAGGAAAAGCCAGTTTTACATAAATCTGGTACCAAGACAGTAAATATCAAAGTACAGAGACTCAACAGTGGTTGCTACCAGCAGAGGTAAATTAGGCTTTCCCAAGGACACCAACCACTGAAAGCAAGGAAGAGTTTATTAAGCAATTTATCTAACTTCATCAGCACTGAATCACTTCCTTGTTATTTCATTCCTTTTATTTCACTTCATCTTGAAAGAGAGCTACAATTGAGTTGAAAATAAGATACAGCCAAGTGCAGTCAGTGGTCCCCTCAGCCATGAACAGGAAAGAACAAACCCACTGTTACCTGTAGGAGTAGAAAGTGAATATGCCATTGTGACTAAGTTTAGCACCTCCACCATAAGCCCCTCCTTTCTCTCTGATTTCCGTGTGTAGGAATTTAGCTGTCATCAACCGAGCGAGGATTCGGAGGCTGGAATAAGAGAAAGAGCAACAGCAAAGATGTTCAGTGAACTGGACAACAGTAATATCCTCAACTTCCTCTAAAGCTCACCAGGATCCCCATTTGCAATGCGCTGCTTCTTGTAATTTGCAACAGTAACAGCAGCAATATTCTAATAATAGCTGAATAATGTGACATCACTGTAAGAGTGGCACTGCTCTGGATCATTCCTTGTCTATTTCTATTTATTTCACTTTAATGAAATATGAGAGCAGCATTCTAAACTTTATTACGTGCCATAGGATTGTCAACTCAGAACACATCCAAGTAGGCAGGGCTGTTTATTCCAAGTTAGCAGACAGCACCTCCCAATACTTCACCTCAGCATTTATAGGGCACCTCCAACCCAGCCATGCATCAGTTGCTTCGTACAGATTTTGTAACAAATGCACTGCCAATCATTTTCTATCAACACTCCATTTTCTGCAGTCAGCCCAACACTTTCCATTTGGTTTTGTACTATGCAGCACACAGAGAAGTTCCCTGATGTTCTGCTTCCCACCTTGCATAGTCTGGAGCCGTGTAGGGAACTGTCCGAACGCATTCCCCAATGTAGTTCACTGGGAAGGGAAGTACAAAATGGGTCTTCATCTGGCATGGTTTGAAAGTAGGATCCTAAGAGAAGGATGGATTATTGTCACCGTTAGCAGATGATGCAATTTATATAATTTATATAATGTATCTAATTGAGAACTGTGGTAAAATTTCCCTAGTTCTCAAAAAAGTCAAACATACAGACACACAAATGCTAAAGCTGCCACTTATCCCACAGTGCAACCAGTGACATTTCGCTTGTGCCCATATCCAGTACACAGAATTGCCTTGGGAAACTGAAGTACAGGGACACCATCCACCAGCTACCCATCCTCACACCCCAGCTTCTAGTTCTGCAGATCTTCTGCCTCTGCCAAGGAGTCTGGACTTGGCCATGGATTTACTTCTGTTGAAACAAGTGTTCATAACTCTCCACTTCTATGTCATGTATGTACATAGTCACCACATCGTATTTCAATCCATCTACTAAATTCTAGACATTGAAAACAGGTTCCAAAACTGTAACCCACAAAAACCTCCCTACTATTTATGACAGCAGCTGCAATACGAATTTCTACTCAAACACCCCCTGCAATAAATTCAATTCTTCCTTACCACCCCACTTCAAAAATTCCAGTCCTTTCCATGTCTCTAGGTGTCTGTAAAATTTGCTTCTTTCCCTCTTTCACAGATACACTTTTTGGTGTACTCACTTGAGCATGAATAGACCCTCACACATCTCCAGTAGTTTTAATCCACCATTTCATTATTCCCCCACCCTTTCTTAACTTCAGAGACCCCATTCCCAGCCCCTCACACAACTCTGGCTGGCTGGCCAAGCAGAGCAGTGTATTTACAGCACTGGTCAGCAGGCAAAACCGTGGGCTGAGCTCTCCCTGCCCCCTTCTCAAAGGAGAGCTCAGGGTATGCCAAGCTGCTTTTCTGTCCTGTAGCCAAATACAGATTTTCATTTTCACTTAATAGTCACTAATGCTCTTCTGTCAGGTGTCATTCACATTCAGAATCATTTAGGGTGGAGACAAAGGAAAGGAAGGGACTAATTGGATGTGATTAAGAAGTCTGATGGCTAGTTTAAGGGAACAATCCAGTCAGAGGACTGTGGAACTGAGGGGCACATTGTGTTTCAGTGCTGTGCCTCCCTAACAGCTTAAGATGGACCATAAGTATCAGTAACAGCCCGGTAATACCAATATCCTCAAGTAGTAATGTACTTACATTAACTAATTTCCTTGTCATCTGCAAACCAGTAACCATTTCACTTCCCACAGGTTTCACTTCTGAAGATTTCTACAAGAGATCCAGTCTTCATATTAAAAGATAATTTAACGATTTATACCAAAAATACAACAAACGCAATCCCTTCCACTCAAACCTCTTTAAAACAATCATCAAACTGTGCCTTCACAAACATAAGCAAGATACTCAATTACTTCTTCGTATTTTCTAAGCAAAAGCCAAATGAATTTCCTTCCAAGAGTAATTTGGCACTGAGAGATACCAAGACAGAGATTAAATGAGGCCCATAAAGTTTCAGACTATCATTTCACTCATGGGTAGGGAACTTATTCCAGTCTCATCAGAAATTAAGACAAATCTGCATATTGACAGAGCAGATCCTTTGTCAACTCTACTGAATCAAGCACTTTTTGTGCCAACTGTCCTGAACACCCTGATAACGAAACAAATTCCTATGCAACTGAGGAACTGCACATCATGCCCTATTTGCTTTTGGCCAACACTTCTAGTAAAGCTCAGCTAAAAAAGAAATTAGTTTTATGCAACAGGGAAAGGAAGAAATTCTTTTTCCACATCCCACGCCAAGGCAGTAACCTCGGGGTAAGGCTTAACAGCTGATCTACAGGATTTCTATTGTCTACTTTACTGCAGTGAAGACAGTCTGTGGCAAAACACAGAGCAGCTGATCACAGAGCTGACTCTTGCAACTTTCTTCAGACATCTTTGTATGGACTTAGTATCTGAGTGAAAACAATCTTCTCCTGATTGCACAGTGGTCATGACGCGATCGAGTGAACTGTATTTGATGCCTTAGTCACACATGATGTAATTTCTCACCTCAATCACATGGGGACGAACAGGTTTTCTCTCTTTTTTACTTCTAGCTATGCCCTTTAAAAATTTCTCTACTTCTTTAGATGCTTCTGGTATCTGCTGAGGTGCTGCATTCACTGAACATCTGTCAAAAATACATATCAAGTTTTTAAATATGGTTTTGTGTTTTCAGACAGTCTTTTATAATTTTACCACTTTGTCTTTCTAAACATTTTCTATCATACCATCATAATGTTAGATCAGTGGTCTCTGGTAATCTTAACATAGAAAAAGGCAAAATATTCATAATCCAGCATCTGATGTAGAAAAGAAAAGAAGTCACAGTCCAATTGTTTTTCTTTTGCTTGACCTAAAGTTGAGCAGTAGCAGTCAAACCACTTCTGTGCACAAGACAGGACTACCTCAGTTTTGCAAATATAAATGTCTCTGAAAGAAATTAGTGCCCTCTGTATCTTATCTTTACAGGCAGCCCTACCATGGTTTTGAACAGTATAGATATTTATATAACTTCACTTAGCATTTCATGCTTTCCAAAACAAAACTCTGCAACTTAGGTCAGTTCAAACAGACCCAATTTTGGTTCTAATGCATCTGACACTAAACACCATAGTGTGTTTACTTTTTACTAATGTCTTTACATTTTCCAATATATGTATAAAGCAGATTTCAGAATGTCACTACTTTCTTTTCAGGAGAAAAAAAAAATCCAAACCATACTGTATTAAACTGTTACAATACAATATAACAGTATTTGTATAATGAGCACTTTTAAGGGGAAAACAAAAAGGCAGAATTTTGAGTATTTCTGTAAAATCCCACAGGCCACTTACAAACTCTGGGTACAACAGTTACATATGAAAAATTGAATAAAATGAGCTACCATAGCTACTATAGTTGCCATTCTGTAAGCAGGGAGAATTTAAATTAACAACATTCTTACAGTTTTTCCACAGACCTTGTTTCAAAGTATGCAATGAGAGGCACTGAGAAATGCACATTCACAGGCCATGGCCTCTCTCAACCAAAATGCCCCTTTTCTTTTTTGCTGGAGCTCACCTGATGTTGTCACTATTTAACAAATACTTCTTAATGCGTGGTAGTTTGCGCAGTATTGGTTTAATATCGGACATTTCTGCAATTCTCTTCATCAACTTCACCTGTGTGGGAAGGGAAGGCAGAAATATTACAGATTAAGTCAAAGAAAGAATTGGCAAAACCCCAGCACTGCAATTCCAGAGTCGAGGATTTGGGCCTCACTGAAGGATATTATCAGCTTTTCACCTGATCCATCCCATTGAACATTTCCTGCAGTTCTCCAGAAGGGGTAAGGTTTTTGCTGGCTCTAATAGAAGCATATAAATGCCCACAATCTGGAATGCCATTTGACAGCTCCTGGGCAGTCTTCTTAACTAGCACTCTGAAATGTTCTTCCTCGTCAAATCTTGGGCTGAAAAAGAATAGAAGCAGATCTCATGCAAAAGGACACCAATGGAATGTCTTATACTGAACAATTCATCATCCCAAGTTCAACAAAGAGCTTTTAAACTGTTTGTTGTCCATTTAATTCACTCTATACTCATGCACTTGATGCAATACTTAGGTTTAGAGAGACACTAAAGATTTAGTGACAAAAGAAATCCCAAAGTAGGATCTCTAAGAAGAGGAGAATGGTTGGGGGAAGAGTGTAAAAGAGAACCCCAAAACACATGCAAACCCACAAACCAACAAAACCCAATGTACTGTACTTGTTAAATATTTCACTCCATAAATGCATCATGTCTGGCAGATTTCTATCCAAGCACAGAGATGAAAAGAGCACACCCTGAAGGAAAAAATAAAAAACAAAACACGAAAAAAACCCTTCACACAAGACAACCAAAGCAATGGCCCGAGAAATACACAATAACATTTTACGAAAGTGATGTAATGATGCCAACCTAATGCTAACATCACAAAATCACTCTAATGCAGGCTGTGCTACTAAATTAGAGCAAACATGAAATATGACTGTTGTTCTCACAAAGCAAGCCTCTCAACTCCTGCTCCTACACTCCTCAATTCCTCCTTCTTAACAGTCAGCAGCAGTTCAGAAAAAAAATTTCTTTTTTTTTTTGCATAAAGAACAAGTAAAACTGTTCTGGGGTGCACCTTCCAGCAAAGGAGTCCCCCTAATTCAACTCCCGGTTCCATGGAGAACAGACCACAGAGCAGACCCCCTGCAAGTTTGAAAGAATCTTAAGATATATTGCTAGAACTGTTATACCCAACACAGGCTCTAATGATCCTGCAAACATTGACATGTTAACAGCACCCTCTGTGTATAACACTACACCATTCTGTCCTCTACCCTCTGCTTCCAAAATGTTTTGCAGCACTCAAAAACATGGCAACAGATGCTAATGAAGCACTGCCTTAGACAGGATACCCACGTCAAGCACTCCCCTTCAGACAAAATACTGCTACTGTGTCTGATTTATATCTTACACAAAAAGGCACAAGTCCTTTTATACACTAAGTTTTCAGAGCACATCAGCTGACCCTTTACCTGGAAGCCCTGACTGATCCTTACCTACACAGCTGTTATTGCAAGTGTAACACCTGCAGGTTTATGATTAATTTACCTGTTCATACACATCTAGGTGTGAATCATCTGGAATGATGTGTGGGCTGACAGACATCCCACCTGTTTTCAGTTCTATTTGCTGGGCCTGTTCCCTGTAATCAAGGGCTCCACATCCCATCCTGTGAAAAATGAGAGACATTTGTTTCATTTTCAGTGTATGCCAAAACAAGGATCCATACAGCATTTGCAAAGTACTGTTTAGGACAACACTAATTTAGCAACTAAACAATCTGGGGCATTATCAAGCAAACATAGTACTTCACACCTTACAAAAGCTTCACATCCAGCTTTTCATTGAAAGCATCCTGTTAATTTAAAATGGTGTATTAAAAAGTGTGCTTTATGTGCAGGCTTCCATATGGAAATACATTAATAATATCACATAAGCTGTTATCACCAAAAAAAGAACATATTCCTCCCAGACCAGGTCACTTGTTCTGCTCTGTGGTCCACTTTCCCTTGTGGGTCACTGTTCCTGTGGCCACATAGTGAAATCAGACCAGAAGTCTATTCAAGCGAAAACTTCAATTTCTGCTATGCTATTTTTCATTTACAAGGATTTTCCAATCTGTTCAGGGAATGCTTGTGTTGACACTGGGCAACAAGGCAATGCAGAGAGTGATGGAAAAGGGAAAATGAGTTGGTAGCTCTTTGGAGAAGAGAGAAGACCACTTTCTGCAGGAAACCAACTTAACAGTATTTCCCTTCTACAGTAAGAACAGATGCTGAAATTATTAAAGGCAGTATTATTTTGGCAAGCTGTATTACAGCCTGTTGCTTCAGCTTCTAAGGAAGTAAGCCTCTCACTTCGTAATGACGTTGCAGAAGAGTGGCACGTAAGGTTTGAGCTCCTCGGGAAGTGTGTTCAAGCTGGAAACAGCTCGGAAATAAACCACCCCGTTGGTGGGCTGAGCACAGTACTGGACAGGAACTTCATCAGCTAGGGATAAAAAAAAAAAAAAAAAAACAAAAGCAAAGAACATCAACAGCTTCCTACTATAAACACACAAAAGCAAAACAATTTCTTACAAGAACTTCCCATTAGGAATAATTTTCTGTTGGCATTTCCAAGCCACCACTTGTTTAAATTTTGCACATTATACTGAACACTGGACTGAAAGATTTTATTGTTTCTGTCCATGGTAAGGTAATGGATACCTGGACAATATGAAAAGAGAAATCTGCTGCAGAGGTCATATTTTAGAGATAGCATTCAAATAAAGGAAACGGCAACTTGTTTCTGAACAAGTCAAGAAGTTTTTCTCTCTTATTTTTGCCTTCATCACCTCAAATGCTGAGGAAAGCAGGTTTCTGCACTGTACACTCTCTAAGCTAGGACATTAGAATACACACATTAGAATTTTTGCCAAACCAGGTCTTTTTTAGCCTCAAAATTATACAGTCTTGACATTTGGTCATTTTTGCAGGAAAGTGTCTGTCAGAAATACACTACAGAACAGTATTTACCTCCAAGATTCTGATAGAACTGTAACAATACTGAGATCTACCATTTTCTATCATTCCATGGGGTAAGCACTGGCAAAGCAAGGAGACACTTTCACTGAAGTTATGCAGAATGACAATTATGTCTTTTTTCCAATGGCTCCTGTATGTTACATTCTGTAAATAACGGAGCAGGGAGGGAGTGCAACAAGGAAGGCTCAATGCACCAGCTGCCAATAGTGCTGCACCCTGGGTAAGTCTTTGGAAAGTCAGAAGATTGCTCAAGAGCACTGAACATGCCACTCAGACTCCTCTGATTGCAGGGCAACTGGGGAGTACACCCAGAGCAAGGAGCTGGCATCAGGAGCACTCCCACCAGATCCTGGGAAGGGCAGGAGGCTGTTCCAGTCAAGAACAGCCACACATTGCCCCTCAGAGGCCATGGCCACACTGCAGATCCACTGCAATCTGTCTGATCAGAGGTGGGAGGGAAAGGACCATAACTGTGGACAACAAAGTGAGTCCCTCTGCTTTGCAAGGAGCAACAGCTAGGCAAGCAGGCAGGTAACAACCCAACAGTGCTGCTCTTTTGAGCACGAAATAATGGTGACACCAACCTGTGAGTGTTGTCTCCAGCACAGTAAATGGGATTTTGGGCTCGATGTCAGACACTTTTAAAGCTGGGAGACAAGAGGTATCCTGAGGTTTGCTTTGAAGAGCAATTAATTCCAAACCTAGTAAGGAGAGAGTATCAGCTTGTCATTCTCAGCTTTTAGTGAAAGTGCTGTCAAAGCTTAAAACCTACTGAGGTGATAAAGATCAGAAAAATGGAACTCTGAAGTTTGGAATCTTCTATCTGCAATTCTTTCAAATATTTTACTGAAACAAATTCTGCAATTATCATGCAACAACAGCAAGCAGAACACTCTTTGTAAATTATCTTTCCAATTCCCTCTCCATATCCTGTTTACAGTAACATGCAATTTAATCCCTGAAGAAGAGACACCTGCCAGTCTGCCCTGTCACCCAACTCTGAACTCTGACCCAGACCTGGCAGGTAAGAAGCTTCTTTCTAACCCATTCCCCCCAGTTCTTACTCAAGAGCTCTGATGCAGGTAACTTCTTGTGATTAATTACACATTTCAGCCTTTCAGATTCTAGCTGGTCACTGTTAAGTACTCTTCAATTTATCCTGGTAAGCAGAAAGCCTCCTCTGATTTTGTGCTCCCCTGTCTCCTGTCTCACACCAAAGCTTCAGAATATTAACACCGCATTCTTGGAGGATTTCTATGACTAGATCACTATATCACTGCCTTCACAAAAACAGACTCCTGTCCAAGGTTTCCAAGTTTAAGTTATTATCCAGAAGTAGTTAAGCACAACATTACTTTTATAGTTGGCTTGATAGGTAGGAAATATAAGAAATAAAATTACAAAATACAGGTTTTATAGGTGCATGGAACAGACCTCATGCTCATAAACAGTGTCAAGGTACATGATGGTATGTATGTGTCTGAAGGGAGGGTGTCAAGAGGATGGACCAGGCACTTCTCAGTGGTGCCAGGCAATAGGACAGGAGGCAACAGGCAGAAACTGATCTACAGAAAGTTCCTCCTGAATATAAGGAAGAACTTCTTTACTGGAGGGGTGATTGTGCACTGGAACAGGCTGCTCAGAGAGGTTGGGGAGTCTCTCTCACTAGATATCCAAGAACAACGTGGACACAATCTTGTGCCATGTCCTCTGGGATGATCCTGCTCGAGCATAGAGGTTGGACCTCTGTGGTCCCTTCCGACCTGAACTACCTGAATTCTGTGAATTCATCTCCCATTTAGTGCAAGTTAACATGGGAAAGAACAAGCAGGTTGGTATTTTAAAATAATTCCCTTTTTTCTGCCCTAAGAGACATTGATAATTCTATTTTTGAGTGTTAAAACTACAAGAATATACCAACAATACACTGTAGTGTAAGCACTGCACTGCACAGCCCTGTAATACATATACCCAAACTTCCAACAAAAAAACCCATCCCTTTCAGAGCAAACGCTGAAGTGTCCCTGAGAATTTAAAATGTTCTACAGAACATCAGCTAAAAAACTGTGGTTTTAAGCAGTTAGAGAAATAAAAATGTGAAAAGCAAGTTAACCTTTTTCAAAAATTTGGGTTTTTTCTTCCTCAGAAAGTGCATTGACCTTTTTTTCCAGCTTTTCTGCTTCCATTTTAGCTTGTTTATCATGGTAGTCTTCCTCTGGACTCATTGACAGAGTCAATCTGTGCGGATTATCCTGCAGAAACATATCCCAAAACAAAGCATTATTAATTCTGAGGGCAGCTTCCTTGCCTCAGATTATTGCTTCATCAGCAGTAAATAAAAATGGTCTGTGCATCATTTGGCTTGCATGTTATCAACAGCATCACACACACAGAGTCTGAACTCTCGATTTCATCCAGGGGTGGGGAGCAGAGGCAGCTCACCACAACAACAAGCATGAACACCCTTCTGTGAAATTTCAGCACAGACTCAGAATCCCTAAATGGCACACAGGACTCATTAGTCTAATTAAATCAAGGTTAAACAACTGTACGTAACACCACAGAGCAGCATGCCACAAATTTTATCTGGAGAGTACTCTAAGACGGGGAATTTCATTAAAAGCAGGAGGGTTTCATTAAATACCTTCTTTAACCTGCCCAAGCTTGAGTGCACAGACATCCCATATGATATAATATATAATGATATGCATGCCTTATCCTGCTCAGAAATGGTTTACATCAGCCTTGCTGCCACAGAACTCCAGGTATAATGCAAATGTCACAACTGCTGCTGAATTCTTCTTCAGTTATACCAGACTATGGAATTCTAATATCAAAATTACTCAAGCAGCTTCCATTTGCCATAGTACTGGGAGGCCAGTCAAAAGACAGTGACCTCAAAAACTGCCCATTTCAATGTAGGAGTCAAACAGCAACATCTGTCGCTGACAGACACTGCCAATAATCTGGGACAATGTAATTGGATTCTGTTCTTTATCTCCCCCACGCCTCTGTGAAAAGACTACAGAAACCCAACTGAGTATGGAGTTGAAGAGGGAAATGCAAAATTAACCGGCTATATTAAAATGGACAGAACAAATGGCATTCTCTCCCTTGCTCCCTGTCTGCTTTATTAACTTCCTGGTACAAGGCAGAACAGTGCATAATCTTCTGATAGAAGAACATCCAACTATTCTCATCATTTCCTGCTGAGTCGTGTTTTTGCCTCAGCCCCCCCAGCAGAACTGTAAAGGACATTCACAAAAATACTGCACCTACAAAAGCCAAAATTTAACAGCTCCCTACTGCCTCCAGACACTAACAATGCCTTTAGGAAAACTGATTTCAATTAAGGCCACTGCCTCTTGTTGCCTTTGAGTATATGAGAACCAACATTTACACCAATCAGATTACTTATTGGTAATTATTTATAACACATCTGCCTTTCAACACAATTTAAACAAGTTGACTAGGGGGGGAATCACAAGCAAAAACACAACCCTACCAACAAAACAACAAAAACACCAAAACAAAAATCAAAACAAACAACAACACTCTCCCCCAACTACAACAAAACAAAACCAAACCACTTTTGCATTACTATCAGTGAATTTTTTTCATTTCTGGCATTAGCTAATTAAGGGCTTCAGAACTATTCAGTGCTGTAATGCCTTTATAGATTTTACTTCTGCAAGAACTCCAGAAGTACATATGGACAGGAAAACATAAAAAGAGCAGAAAGTTATTGGCACTGACAGCAAAATTCAGACAGCAGTTCAGTAAACATGAGGAGCACCAAAATAATCTTATTTGTAATCAAATCTTTTTCACCGAAGAAAAGATACACATTGCTATGTCAATATTAAGGAACATATAACTAGGTCTGTAGTTCTCTCAACTTCTCAGCAGGAAACACCCCATGTGCCCTTCTGTAGCATCAGGCATCACAGTCTGGTAAAACATTAGTATTTTATCAGTGTTCTATTAAGTGTGGTTCCAAATGTCCAACCAGATAACATTTTTCCATTCTGAAAAGCTTTCATTTAACCATCTGAAATTAACATGCTTCATTCCAAGTGCTGCTGTTCAATCTACACCTAGAAATAGGCAACATGGTGACAAAAAAATAGCCTTCAGTTTAATTTTAAATACAAAATTAAATAAAAAATTAATACTGAAGATAACTTTCCATAAGGTTGCCTACCTTAAAATATGTTTTAACTTTCTCCTGAAGAAATGTGGGATTTTCTTTAAGACACTGCCTGAACCGAGAGACTTGATCTGCAATCTTCAGAAGCTCCACTGGATCCCCATCTTGATTCCAGCACGAGGCTATATGCTGAATGGAAAAGAATAATTAGGTAAGCAGGACAATCCATCTGCATTTCTCTAACTGACAGCCCCTGTGTTCCAAAACCACTTTACCATTTATATTTGAATAACAGACATATAATGAGTACTTCTAACATTTTTGGAGAGCAGGAAAAAAAAGCTGAAATCCTTGTTCATATTAAGGGACAATTCCATCATCATCTGTCCCCTGTTCTCTCCATTCTTGCCTCAATTTTATCATACAAAACCACTGTCTAATTATTACCTTTTTTTTTTGCAAAGGTGTCTATACCTGTATTCTGAAAATATGTCATAATATTCATTCCTCCCACACATTTAAAATAAATTAACTTTTCAGCTCAAGAAAGCAGGAAAAAAGAAACAGGTGGTAGGGACAAAGTAGTATATATATATATATATATATATATATATATATACACACTACAGTCTATCCATTTATTGTATCCATCAGATGAAATGATTTATAATAAGGTAACGCAAATATGTAAAATAGATGGGACTTTGGAGAAAGAAGACACTAAATAATCAGAAATATCCCCAGGATATTTCTTTTGGAAAGTTTTTATTCTAGTTTTATTTTCTAATTTGAGACTATTGTTTGCTTGAGTTGCTATTGAAAGTTCTTCAAATACACCACAGAGCAAGATACCAAAAGCTTCTGTATTTCTACTCTGTATGAATGGGGAAGTAACAAAAAAAAAAGGAAAATATAAAAAAATCCAAGAGATATGAAAGAAAAAGCCTTTACTAGAAGCATATAGAGAACAAATCCATCGTTAACTGTCAAAACCACCTTCTCTTTTCTTACCTGTTTAATTTCAAGCAAGTATCATAAGCCTTCAGCCTTTTTCAGTAATAACTATTTTTATCTATTCTGTGGAAATTCCCTAATGTGATTTAAAGAATAGTATTCTTTCAGAATATGCCTGAGTTAGTTCTCTTTAAACAAAAGAAGTCACTCTACTTGAGGCTTCTGCAGGGTCATTACAACAATTCAGTGCTGGTTCCCAGTAGGTAACCTAAAAGTTTAACCAAATATCTAAGAGCATTGCCCAAATGTTTTTTGAGCACTGAGAGGCTTGGGGCCATGACCACTTCCTTGGTGTCACAGTTTATCCCTGGCTGGCAGCCACACTCAGCCACTTACTGCCAGCACAGCAGGATGAAGGAGGAGAATCAGAGGGGTGAAAGTGAGGAAACTTTTGGGTTGAGATAAACACAGTTTAAGAGGAACAGCAAAAGCTGTGCATGAGCAGAGCAAAATGTGGAATTCATTCCCTGCTTCGCCTGGGCAGGCCAGGTGTTATGCTCTCTCCAGGACAGCAGGGCTCCATCACATGTAATGATGACCTGGTAAGACAAAATGCATCACTCCAAACGTCCCCTGCTTTCTTCTTTCCCCAGCTGTTGTTGCTGAGCTTGGTGTCGCATGGTGTGGGACAGCCCTTGGGTCAGCTGGGGGCAGCTGTCCCAGCTGTGTCCCCTCCCAGCTCCTGGCCCATTGACAGACTCCTCACTGGTGGAGTGGAGTGAGAAGAAGAGAAGGCCTGGACACTGTGTCAGTATAATGAAAACATCTCTGTGTCATCAGCAGTATTCAGCACAAACCCAAAACACAGCCCCATACCAGCTACTGAGAAGAGATCTAACTGTCCCCAGCCAAAACCAGTACACTTGCCTGTTCCAGCACTTTACCATCCTCACTCTGAAGAGCTTTTTCCTGAATTGATGTCACCTATCTTGACTTTCCTAACACCTTTGACAGTCCCACACACCATCCTTAGTTGCTAGATTGGAGAGATATGAGTTTGATGGGAGGACTATTTGATGGATAAGGAATCAGCTGTAGGACCACATGCAAGCAGTTGCACTCCAATACTCAACATCCAAAGGGAGATCAGTAACAAGTGTTGTGTGTTCCTGAGGGGTCTGTACTGGTTCTGATACTATTTAACACCTTTATTAACAATATACAAGCAGGTGGCACTGAGAGCATGCTCAGCAGGTTTGCAGATGACCCTAAGCTGTGTGGAGCAGTCGACACACTGGAGGGAAGGAATGCCACCCAGAGGAACCTGGACAGGCTTGAGGTGTGGACCCACATGAACCTCATGAAGTTCAACAAGTGCAAGGTCCTGAACCTGGGCTGGGGCAATGACTAGTAATCAGTACACACTGGGTGATGAATGGTTTGAAAGTAGACCTGCAGAGAGTGGCCTGGGGATGAGAAACTGGAAATGAGATCAGAGTTTGTGCTCACAGCCCAGAGAGCCAATAGTACCCTGAGCTGCATCACAAGCAGTGTGACCAGCAGCTTGCAGGAGGTGACTCCGCCTCTCTACTTCACTCCCTCCAGACCCCATTCAGCTCTGGGGCCTGCAGGACAAGATAGACACTGATCTGTTAAAGCAGATCCAGAGGAGGCACTCAAAAATTATCAGAGGGCTGGAACACCTCTGCTACAAAGAAAGGCTGACAGACTTGGGTTGTTCAGCCTGGAGAAGAGGTGGTTTTGGAGAAACCTTACCGTCGCCTTTCAATATTTGAAGGGGGTTTATATGAAGAACTTTCCATAGCAACTCAAGCCAGGAATTGAATTAGTGTACATTTTCACTTGTGAATCTTGAAATTAAGTTACAGCAGTACAATCCTAAATTCCATAGAAAAATACAGTCCTCCTATTTGGCTTTTAAAAACACACAAGGCATCCAGCCAAAACATACAGTTCCCAGAGCCAGTATGGCATGTCCCTCACAGAAGTAATTAGTGCTACTGCAATCAAAGCTACTATTCAGGCAGAGACAACAGGCTCACTGCCCAATTAAGTCATACAGTGAGGAGTCCAGAGGTAGTTTCACGGCTACTGAAAGAAAAGATGCCCATGAGATGACAAAGGAAAAGCCCCTAAGTAAAAAGTTTTACACACCAAGAGCCTACAAAATGATCCCATATTTTATAAAGATATAGGCAGTTGAGTTTTTTATTCTTAAAAAAACCACACACACACAGACTTACAGATGTCAGGGCAAGTCCAAAACTTGTAGACTGATGCTTCAGCTGGATTTCAATTTTGTGAAGCAGAGCTTCAATCCTATCTTCCTCAAATCCTTTCCTTTGGGAAGGGATGATGAGAGAAGGAAATCATATCCATTAACACTAATCACTTTAAATGAAGGTATGAAAATGAATTATATCATCGATAAAGGAAGCATTACAACATAATGTCTTCCCCATTGAATTGAAATTGGTATGAAATAATATTAATATGTTGTGTCATTTAGTGAAACTGCACTAATATCATTAAACTCCTGAAGATTACACTGATGAAAAAAAGCTACAATAGAGGAAGTAGCAGATACAAGTTTTAAGAGTATTGAACAATATTACTGGTTCTTTGATGCGTTTATTGTAATGTAACTAAATTTTTAAGGCATATTATTAAATATATATATATGTGTATTATTATATGCCTACATATTATTATAGTAATACCTAAAAGACTAAAAACTAACAGTATTCTCAAAAATTGAGCATTACTCACGCAATAACTTCATCAACTGTTCTAGCAATTATCTGTTTCACAGTTTCAATGTCTCTTTCAGCAATACCCTGTAGACCCACACTGAAATAAGTTTCTCTTGTTGAGCCATTAAACCTAGAATAAAACATATCCAACTCAGTGACAAGTACTACAACTTAAGTGTTAAATCTGCCAATAAAGGCAGAAGGAGAAAAAAAAACACCCATCGTTTCCACATACACACACAAGACTTTAAAGCTAGATAGAAAGAAAACTAATTATCAAAGAGTCAAGAAATGGAACTTAAAAGCAAGTTTTGTTCAATTTCAGTAGTAGTAGCCACTGTTAAGGAAACACATGGCACGTGGTATTAGAGAAAAAAAAACAGTTACAAGAGAAAAGCTGGTATTTGCTGTTCATCTTCCCATTCATTTGTAACTTCTTTCAGGTAAAGAAGTCTCACTTTTTGAGGTGAAAATTTCAGCTGCATATATTACCAAACACATATATTCTATAGACTTAAGCAGGTGAGTGGAATGGTACTTTTAAAGCAGTATTTTTAAAGTAAGTGGTCAAAGTGAAGTGTTCCATGAACACCTAGCAGTCCAAACCAAAGCCAGTACACAAAATGTAATAGGTGCTCATCAGCTCATATACAACCAGCATTCCACATCTAAAAAGCACAGAAGGAATTCAGTGGTAGGCTCAGGTACTGAATTTTTCAACAGTGATCTCTGGACTCAAACATTTTCTTCTAGATTGATTCATCAGCACAGTCACTAAGGCGAATTAAAGCCAGCTCACTGTACAGTTCAACCCTGTATCAACAGAGCCAGCCTGGAAAAGGCTCAGCTGACCAAAAATACAAACTAGTCAAAATACACTTCAGTGTCTAAAGATGGATTTCTATTGCCATGCTCTGGAATATTAAGATGTCTGCATGGCACTGGCATGCATGACACAGGACTTGCAGGAAGCCAATGACTTCACATAGAGACTGGCAGAGTAAGACATTAAAATCACAGTGAGCACAGTAAGGTTTCCTACTCAAGCCTCTGAGACAGTCAGTGCACTGAGGCATGATTTTTGTCATCCTCAAGTCTAAAAATCAGTCAGATGCATCATGCCTGGAAAGTGCTTCTTTCTTTGTGCATACAATAAAGGCAAAATACGACGAGCAGATGGCCCTGTGGCTCAGTGAAGACTATCCACCCACCCTCAGGCTGCAGCACGAAGACACTCAGAAGACTGCAGGAGCTACAGTTTGAGTAAGTGTTGCCTCAAATACCCATTTGTACTGAAGGGATGGCAAGTTGATGGCACCTAGCTGCACAAAGGCACATTTGTGACAGACCTACCCACTCCTAAATCACAGAATAGAAGCAAAAAAAGCAACATGGTACAGAGAAGAGCTACCAAACTCTTCTGAGTAACACTAAATGTCCAGGATGAAAAACTTAAGTAAATTAGGCTACTGAAGGTATATCATGCTTTATACCATCTATCCATTTTTGTTGGTCATAAGCTTTAAACAATACAACTTTGTTTAAACTAACTTCGCATCTACCAAATTATTTTGATGAGCTAAAAATTACACTTGAGAATGGCTTACAGTTCACCAGAAGAAATTCTTAATATGTTTTAATATTAAAATAAGATTATTCTGGTATAAACTGCCTGTATGAGAGAAGAGTTCTCCTAACTTAATACCAGTTTTTAACTTTTCTAATACTGCTTATAGTGATGAAATGTAAAGTGTAACACTTACCCAACATCAGGACAAAAATCTGTACCAACACCAGACTCAATTAAGGCTTTGTAAAAAGGAGAATTCGGCCCATCAACCAACAGTGAAGACAGCAGGCTTAGTGTGAACGTTTCAAAAGTGTCTGTAATACTAAAGAAAAATTAATAGTTCTTAAAAATCATCAAATTACAAATGTGTGACACCCAGCAACACCAGGTCCATTTCAGAACTACTTTTACAAAACAATGTAGAGGAAGCCAGAGAGAAATAACTGTCAGTTATGAACACTGCTCCAGACCTTGGGGAACTAAGAGAGCTCTGCACCCCTCACTTGTTATAACTACCAGTAAAGCAAGTTAAACTGGGCTGCGAGGGGAGATAAGTTAGTAGTAGGTCATACAGAAAAACTGGCAAATGACAGGAAATTGAAAGGAAAACAGTGTTATCAAATATCTCACTCACTGAACAGTTGTGTAAAATGCCTGATTTTCCTTGTGTCTATCTGCTAAAGACAAATTTTGCTTAGCAATTAAACTTCTATTTACTAAAGCAGGATTTGTCTGACTTTCCCATGGCATTACTTCCCCTAAAGATGATGTTTATCAAGGGGACTGGGGACATGAAACATACCTACATCTTGCTTAAAGTCCCAAAATGAGCCTTTGATTCAGAATTTCATTTTTATATACTTACTCTGTTAACAAGTAGCTGACACTGACAGTTGTCTGCTTGGAAGGATCAGCAGCAAATGAGTCCAAGCCACATGTTACACTGTGTTCTCTCTGGAAAGTAAAATAAATGATACAGACTAAACTTAAGAGCAGAAGTTACAAACAAAAAATGACTGCTTGCATCTTCATAGCATCTTCTTTCTAAAGATTTAAAATAATTTTACAGATACTCACGGGTAAGTTTAATATTCATGAGCAAATACACAAACATGGGATATCTTGAAAAATGTGAGTGGTATCTCAGTTTGTAAAAGTGGACAATAGAGAAGAGGCTGAAGGAAATCTGGCCATAATTAACATTCTGAGCTGGCTTTCAAACAAATGCTAAAACTTTCCGGACAAGTCAGGGAGGAAAAGGAGGAGGGGGGAGGGAGAGAATGGAAAAAAATATTTTTGACACCAATGTTTGGAGGGTTGGGTACCATTAGAAGGAGTATTTCCTGACACTATGTATCAATATTTCTATCTGTAGCACCAGTGCTTCAGATGATGAGGGCCTTGCAAACCGGAAATAATAAATATAAACAACTGCATGCAATCATTACTGAAACTCAAAATAAACACAGTTTGTCCCCAGTACAACCAAAAATAAAAATACTTCAGCTCGTTTACGCAGTTCTAAACAAAAGAGTAACTCCAGAGGTTGGGCTAAAATATTAACCTGGTATATTCAGTTTCTGCAGTTCCAAGACTGGATGTGTACTGTTTCTTTTTATTTAATTGTTTGTGGGTTTTTGTTTTGTTTGGGGTTTGGTTTGATTTTTTTACTTACAGGTTTTTCCCAGAGCTTCTGTTTCGGGATGTCAGTTTTTGATTCAATTCTTTCAAATTTTACCAATGCTTCCTCATGTATTTGCTTCAAATGTTGCTCCAGTGGAAAATTACCATAAGTGAAAAACCTGCATTTCAAATAAAAGATTGGGATTAAGCATCAGATTTCACATGAAATTTAGAATATACTCTGTATGTCATGTGTTTTCCAATAATTCAGTTACATCTTGAGAGGGGCATTACAAACAATGTCTCAAAGTTAAGACCCACCAACTTGGAACATACATAAAAATCACAGACCTCTTGGTAAAATTCCACATTTTTCAGCTGGGTTTTATGCTTTGGAGGCCTCAAAATGCCTTATGATTTTTCTTATGTTCAGTTTTTTTATTTTTAAATTTGTTCTATTGCAGCAATATACAAAGATACAAGAAAAAATATTAGTAACTGAAGCCAGAAACCCAGTGCACTCAAGTTTCAGAGGACAAAGTTCGTACAGTCCTCACACATAAAATATAAAATACAATGGTCCATGCCTATGATCTGTAAAACACAGCTGGGTTCCATGGGTCAGTCTACCAAACACATTCCCATATCTACAAGCCTTCAGGGAACTATATGAGCACGAGGTATGTCTCAGGTAAATCTTATCCCTCAATTAAAAAATCTAAACACGGGTACAGTAGAATACTTCGGACGATGAGAAAAACAATGGCTGGTAAATTCACTATCAAGAGACAAGCTGATGTTCCTTAAGTGAATTAATCAGAGTAACAGATTGAGAACAAAATTAGTACAGAAGAAATAATTATTTCCCTCCATGTAACTTTCAAATTGACTTTTAGTTTAAATACCTTATTAGCAGCAACCAAATTAGTATCTGACTCAAATGAAGATCCATTATTTGGAATCCACTACAGTAATATGTGATCTGGGAGTAAATTAACAGTTATTCATTTGTAACTTCTAACTTAATCTGTGTTGACTTCAAAGAGGGCAGGAACCCCTAGATTCATCTATGCTACCTGTATCATAACTCCTTAACATTATTGCTAAATATGTATTATTGTGCTCCTTTCCCCCCAACCCATGTGAGTTCAGGGTCAAACATCTGTAAACAAAAACCCCCAAAACAAATCCTCATGATCAAGCCAACAGAAACACCCTTGAAAATTACCCATCTCTCTTTCCTGCCTCAAATCCAACCTCATTGCTCTTCCTACATGAAATTCCTTGCTTCAATGCTGTCCTAGCTGCTGTAGGGCACAGGTTATCCATGTTCCTGGCCATGTGGATGGAAACACTGTACTGGTGGTCTTCCCCTCACAGAAATATGAACAAAGTGCTAAATCACTACATAACCTAGAAAGTTAGTCCCAATTTCAGATACCTGGAATTGCTTGGATGATAATGTGTGGCATGGAACTGTTTAAGCTGCTCCCATGTAAGATCAGGAATACATAATGGATCTCCACCAGATACTACACCATAAGTGTGATCGGGAAGGATTTTGTTCTGCACGTGCTGTGCAAATATCCTCTCATTATCTGTCTTAAGAGGAAAACACCACATTTCAGTGAAAGTCATCAAAACACATTTTAAAGATAAAAGGTGCTCAACAACAAGGCCTCAGAGCTCCAACTTACTCAAGAACTCCCTCCTCACATAAGCATTTAGTTCTGCAGTCCCACATACGTTAATAAAACGTTATCGTGTGAACGTAAGAGAAAATTCTACAATGCAATATATTAACAAGGTGTTGTTTTATATGTAAAAAACCTTTGACAGGCTCACTTTAAAAAAAAAAACAAACACGCCTATGCAACAGACTGTTGACTTTAGTAAATTTTCAAGAGGAATGAGAATCTCTGGTGCAATAATGCACCACATGTAAGATCTTAAACCAAACATTCACAAAACTTACAAATGCCCCTTTCATTTCATTAAAAACAACTCCTTTGAAGACTAGAGGTGTCTGAGGATCAGCTGGGTTCTCATGTTCTAACCTCCAACCTTCTTGCCTGAAAAATTAATAACAGAAGTGTTAGGAGTTTGAAGGTTTTGTTGATTTTTGGGGGCTCTTTTTTTACTTTAAGGTTTGCACCATGAAGTCCAGTTTCAAGCTGTCTTACCAGAAATCTAATTGCCGTAGACATGGAAAGAATGCTGCATCCAAGTACACAGACAGGAGATTCTGAAAGTCCTTGGGATTTTGTGTTGAAAATGGGTAGAGTGTGTAATCACTAGCTGCATATAAATAAACATAAAAAAGATCAGCATTTTAGAAAGTCTAAGATGCATTTTGCCATAATTTATTTTTAACTTTTCATCCATATAAATAACTGGAAGAAACAGTAAGTATGAAATGTATTCTTGTCGAGGAATACATGGACTTTTAAAATCGCAGCTATTTTACCACAAGAGCTTTGCTTTAGCCATAGATACATATCAAGAATTAAATGTATTGCTGTATACTACAAAGCTCCAGCTCTACTGGGACTTTGTAACTGCCAAATGAACAAGATCTATTTTGTTGTCTTGCCTTGTTAGTTTTTCAATATCTCACTCAAAACATTCACACCTAATAAAAATGGCTCCCCAAAGTGAAATTAAGGAGAGCCAACAGACAGCCATAATGCAATAAAACCTCATGCATTTTAAGTGGCATTATTCACTTTTGGCTTACCTGTGAATGCATTCATAAAAGTGGACAGTGACCTGTTTAACATTTTAAAGAATGGATCTCTGCAAGGATACTTCTGAGAACCACATAACACCGTGTGCTCAAGAATATGTGGGACCCCAGTGCTGTCCATTGGAGTGGTTCGGAATTGTATACTGCAAGACAGAGAGCACAGCGTGGAATGCACTCATTTGTGAGGAGAAGTCCACCCAACTCCTACCTACAGCTGTGATTTATGGGAACATCATCACTGGCTGACAGCTAGTGTGACACACATCAGGATGCAGAGTTATTGCGTTCTTCAGACTCTTGAGTGCTCAGCCACCTCTTTCAGAGGGTGTATAACCTCTGCACTTCTATTTCTGGAGGTAGTACAGAAGCTCTTAGCACACGAGTAAACACACTGATTTTTACCGAAAAGGTTCAGAAAAAAAAAACAACAAACCTTTGTGAAAGGTTATGGTTGCATTATTTCTGCCTTTGGAAGTTTTGAAGGCTCACCTGCATAAATGTCTGAGGAACTGCACCTGAATTAAATACTGACCCTGTTTTGAGCAGCAGACTGAACAACAGACTTCACGACATCTGTTCCAACCTGAAAAACTCTAAGAAGACCCACAAACTAAGTACTTCCCTCTCTGTTCTTACAGAAAAATCCAGTCATGAAGCTAGATTACAATTCAAAAACCACAGGGTGATGCTGAGATTGAATGCGTTATACACATATTAATGTTTACCTGAACAGATTATTGGAGTCCTCCCGAGCCACATGTAAATACCTGGCTCCTGTACCATCATGACTAAGCTTCACTGCAGTCAGGAACAGCTCAGGAACAGCTGTCACCTGCATTGGAATAAAACATTTGTATTGCAGTGGGATTGAAACTGGGTCAAATAGATCATGGATGACATAGGAATGTTCAATTAGTTGATCCTGTATATCATACTGTCTTATAAAGAATTAAATAATTTTTTGTTCCTATGGTGTGACAGGAAAAAGGCATTATGCAAATGGAAAATAAAATTAATAACCCAATTAAACTAAACTACAACCAAAGAACCATACTCTTATGGTATAGATAGAAATTCAATCAGAAATACAAAGAAAATGCATATATTCAAATGCAGGTGGCTAGGGCAGTAAAAGAAAAAACAAGGAACCCTGTTCTACCACTAGCTCTGTCACTGGCAATCACATCTCGAAAATAACCCTCACTTTCTGCTTTTTTTTCAAAAAAGCAAAAAGAAATTCAACATGTTATTTCCCTCACAGGTTCTCAACAAAGGTGTTAAAAGTAGCTTAGAAGAGAAAATACTGCTTGAATGTGTTTCATAAAACAGCACGCAATGCAGTTCAGCTATCAGTCAGGACTTTTAGGAGGCCACACCGAATGGTCACACCTGCAGCAGACACACAAGATCGCGGGGTGCATTATTTACTCTAGAATTACCTCCCTGTTCTTGCTATCTTGCATTGGCCTCTTTAGCCACCAGCACGCCTGTAGCAAATGTGGGTAGAGTCCTTCCCAAATCTTCGTTCGCGAAACCTAGCCATGATGATCTCCCTATAGGAACACGTGTTAATGGTACCTAAAGAATCTGACTGCAGAAAGGTAGCTACAAGTAACTCTTGCATCATTTTTCTGACTGATCACCCAAAGCATCCTTGTAAGTCTTCAGTGTGCAGTGGCCTCACGTAGGTGCCTTCCAACCACGGGGAAACTGATGTACACAAACGCAGAGGAACCGCAAGCGGCGGGCGACGCTCACCTGCTTCACCGTGAAGCCGTGGATGTGCTCGCCCACCCTGTACTCCAGCGCCCTCTCATTCGCGGGAACGCTCTTCCACCTCCACGACTTCCGACTCAGGGACCTGAAACAACACAATTCCCTTTAAACAAACGCGCTCCCGCCGGCGGCGCTACAGCCGCGAGAGGCACCGTCCCTCACGCCCGGGGTCCCGCCGGCCTCCAGCGAGGCGCTGCCCGTCCTGGGGCCGAGCGGGGCCCGGGGCAGCGCAGGGCGGGCGTTCCCCGCGCGGGGCCCCCGCTCCCTCACCGGCCGCGGCCCAGCAGCCCCCGGTAGCGGCTCCACATGGCTGCGGGGATGAGCGGCGGGACCGACGGGCCGGGCCGCACAAGACGGCACGATACAGCCCGGCACAGCCCGGCACAGCGCAGCACAACCGGGACCGGCGCAGGCGCCGCCGCCCCGCCCGCATTGGCGGCCCCGGGAGCTCCGCCCGCCCTACCCGGGCGGGGCCGCGCCGGGTCCTCGCCAGCCCGGCACGGAGAGGCCCGGGGGGGTGGACTTTGTGAAGGGGTGTATTTGCCATTTTGGTGAGGGTTGGCATTGGGTGGGAGGAATAATCTCTTGGAAGTGTCTTTGCCTTGTTCAGGAAGTTCTCGGGAAAATCGAAAGCGCCGTTGGTTGTGAGAGACCTTTGAGCAGCGCGTGTTGTTTGCTTTTCCTAATTTAAAAAGCAAACCAACCAAAACAAAACAAACAAAACAGCACAATACCCGGGATCAGTGTGTTCCAAGGGCACATCGCTCTCTTGCCCTTGTCTTGTCAGTGCATCGATATGTTCCTGTAAAGACTTGGTGAGGAAATGGGCAAAGTCAGCAGCAGTAAGTGGGGAGCTAAACCTGGCTGTGACAGTCGCAGAACCAGCTAAGTTGGAAAAGACCTCTGAGATCATCGAGTCCAACCGTGGGGCTGTGACTGTGTGTGCAGAGCCCCGTCAGCCACACAAGGTCCCGCACAGGGACCTGCACAGTCTGGGTAAGCTCAGAGACATCAATGATCTTCTCCCAGTCGATGTAAGAGGGATCTCAGCGAAGCTTCACAGGATGTCGTTGTACCCAACAGGAAAGTGCTTGTACATGGCTAGGCTTTTATTCCTCCTGTTTTGGAAATGAATAGGATTTTGAGGCAGTAACTTGAAATTTGATTTCACATCGCACGTTCGTGAGGTTACCCAGAAGGACAGCACCTGTGAAGTATGGCCACCAAATTACCAATACCTCGTTCCTGAAGAACCCCTAAGAGCCCCATTATCTATATGGACATAAGAAGCCTGATGCCAAAAGAGACTACGTGGGATTTTAAACAAAATCATAGTAAATGACAGGTTCTCGGCACGTCTCATGCCTTTTGTCCTCAATTCTTTGGCTCTGATGTTAACTAAAAAAAATTGGAAGGCATCCTGGGAATTTTTGTCTCCACCATCTCTGACCTTTTTCTCCCCTTCTCTGTCTGGCATGCAGTTGCCTTCCTCCTGCTGCTGCTTCGATCAGTCCCGTTAGGGATTTTGTCACCTTCACTGCCCTCCTGCCCTCCATGTCCCTGCTGCTGGGCTCACTGCCCTACGGCACATCTGCCACCTCCCTGCGAACCACATGGCTCCAGATTGCTCCAGCACCCTTCATTTTCTCTGGTTGCCTCATTTGTGTGTTCCATGTAATTTTCCTATTTCATTAATTTTTAAATTAAATTTAAAAAAAAAACCAATAACTTGATGTAGTTAAAGTCTAGATGTTGTGCATTAACCTATATAGCCTGTCATTTATCTTCATTACATATCTTTCTCATTCTTTTTTAAGGCTAGTGAAAAGATCCAGTAACTCATGTAAAGCTTATATCCTGGGTACTAGTGAATGCAATTTGTTTGCTCCGTTTTCATTATACCTGCTTTCCTCCCTGCCTTCCACCATTTCACCTCCTCTGTTTGTCCTTTTTTTCTGTATTTGTTTCAGGTTAGGTTCAAGTCATACCACTTTGATAGGACCTGCTTCCAGTATGTTTCTTTTCAGTATATGTTTCCAGAAACTACATTTCTAACACCAGGAAGAACCACTCATGGTTCTTCTATATTTTCTCAAGCTAAAAATAAACCATTCCATAAACGTATAATGAACAATGTTCTCCAAAGACTAAACATATTAAAAAAAGTGTTTCTGAGCCTTATGTAGAACCATGAATTTACACCGCATGGTTCAATTTTCGAATATTTCTGAATGGTTTCATATGCTTATGGTTTATTATTAGTCACTAGGTTAACTTGCAGCAATTTTTATATTAAAGGCTATACTGCTGTTTCTGTTGATTTTTCAGTTCCATACTTTTACTAACAGTTTCCTAATCTGACCATAAGCTTCTGTCTCTTTTTACAGATTTCTTGTCATCAATATTTAGTTTGCTTCATGGTTTATAACATTCATCTTAATGGAACATCAGGCTGGCATTCTGCTGCAAACATTTATTTATTTTTAGTTGATGTTTATATTGGAAGGATGATTTTCTGGCTGTCTGTTTTCATATCACTGACATAGCGTTTGACAGGCAACCTTTCACAAACTTAACCAATCTGAGCAGGCGGAGTTTCAAAATACATCAAACATCATTCCTAAACTTAATCACAAGATGGAAGTCTCTTATACTATACCTTGACCAATTTTAAAATATTTTTTTCCTTCTGCTATTGTCTTTGATGTGTTTTGTACATCAAAGCTTTTCTTCTGTGAAACAGAACAGAAACTGATATGGTACACTACTTTTTTTTTTTTCATTTTCCTGTTTTGTAAGATTTCTGCATAACAGATATAAAATTATCTTGGTTGACTTGTCTTGATAAATGACATAAAACCATTTGGATTACCATGACCAGATTTTGCTTTCAGTTATTTAGCAACAAATTCTGTGTAACTGCAATTGCTTCAAGTGAGCTTTTCCAATGGTGAAAATGAAATGACAATTTCATTCTCAGCATTTGAATAAAGAGATATTTTTACTTAGTGTTTTCCTTGAAAAGATTTTGTTTTCAATCACAAGTTTATTTAATTAGATATTTGGTCTAAGGAGTCCCGTGCCCGCAGAAGCTGTTTCTTTCAAAAAAATCAGCTGAACCTTTTCAAGAATTGGAATGCTATTTTGTGTTTAACTAAGCAGTTCAATTCTTTATCCTCTGCAGCAGAGGTTGGTCCCTGCTACTTGATAAGACAGACTTGACAAGTGTATCTTATCTTCATGGACAGTGAGGCCCAAATTTTGCTAAGTTAAAATCTCTGAAAAATACTTGGCAGATGCTTGTTACAGCAGCAAAACTATATTTGCTATGGTGTCTCCTACCAAGCATGGTACCTTTCTGTCCCCAAATTCCAAAGTGCAAAGCCCCAGGTTTAAGTTGAAGGGTTGTGTAAGGTGATGGCAGCCTAACCCAGTAAAGTCTTTTTCCAGTTGCCTTTTAGAAGAGGTTTTTGAGCAAACTATCTCTGTAATTTTACTAGATTTCATTTCAGGACTAGGTTATTCACTCCAAAAGCGTGAGAGCGAATTAATGTTTATATGATTTGAACCATCAGGGGGTGGTATAGCCAGGGCCTGTACTCTAATAGCCAGAGCAGCAATTCTTTACTAATCATCTACTTTTCCTTGTTTGAATGCTTGTTCAAAGCTGTGTACTCAGCTGGGTGTATTCTGACATGTTGAATTTGCAGTGACAGTAAAAAGGCCATATTTGCATCTATGACTACTTTAGGTATCAGAAGTTTGTTATGTGAAGAGATAGGTGTTTATATAAGTTGTCCCATGATCAGCAGGTATAACAAATATTGTTTCTTGTTGGCTACATCCATTACATTGAAATAAAGCCATTCCTCATTACCTTTGCATTCCCGTATTGCAATGTTCTCAAGAGCCTCTCATCCCTGCTATGATTTCTCATTTCCTGTGCTAACAGTGTAAAATCATATAGAACCACTTAGTTTGGAAAAGACCTTTAAGATTTTTGAGTCCAACCGTTAACCTAAGACTACCAAGTCCATCACTAAACCATGTCCCAAGCAGCACATCTACACATCTTTTAAATTTCTCCAGGGCTGGTGACTCAACCAGTTCCCTGTTCCAATGATTGACAATTGTTTCCATGAAGACATTTTTCCTAATATCCAACCTAAACCTCCCCTGGCACAGCTTAAGGCCATTTCCTCTTGTCTTGTCTCTTGTTATCTGGGAGGAGACCCATCCCCACCTTGCTACAACCTCGTTTCAGGTAGTTGTAGAGAGAAATAGGGTCTCCCCTGAGCTTCCTTTTCTCCAGGCTAAACACCCCCACTATCCCTCGGCTACAGACCTTTCACCAGCTGAACTGAGGGGCCCAGAACTGAACACAGGATTCAAGGTGCAGCCTCAGCAGTGCCAAGTACAGGGGAATGGTAGCTTCCCTAGTCCTGCTGGCCACACTATTTCTAATACCAGCCATGATGCCATTGGCCTTCTTGGCCACCTGAACACTATATAGGCCACCTGGGCAATCATACGCTGTAGTTGATTTGGAGTGATGCATGGGCAGATTGCTCAGCAAGCTGAACATATAACGTATAGACTCTTCCTGCTTTTCCCTCATCTGAGCACTTCAGCTTTTCTGCTGCTCATCTGTCTCTTTTAGCAAAACATGGAATTTAATATCCCTGGGACTTCTGCTCTCATCAGGTTCCATTGCAATTAGTTGGCAGAGGAGAGGGGAACTCAATGACAGACAAGAAAAGCATGAGCTGCACGTCTAATTTTCTTAACAAACCAAGATGTACAAATGATATCAAGTTAAGTAATCAAAACATTCTCCAGTTCGCTGACTGTTTCTGAGAAAAGCAAAGCAGTGTAATACTTTAAATTGTACTTGGTTTTAGATTTTGTACTGGCTCTTACACAGCTGTTTAAAATGCAGCACAAAATGCAACTTGACTTACACTTTATTGTTGCAGATAAATGCTAAACAGAAACCATCTGTATCTTCTACTGTTAATATCTACATGGTGCTGTAGTTGGCCAACTCTTATAATCACATTCTAGACACGAGACACAATTTTAAATCTTGTTAAATGTCTTTTTCATGTCATCATTTTGTATCATTGAAGTTAAACTTTAAAATGCAGGTCATTGTTCTGAAGACTCGGAGTCAAAACACTTCAGAAATATTGAAGACTGTGCATAATTTCTTAATTTGCTCAACAACCTTGTTTTCAGTTAATCTTTAAGTCTCATGGTCAAACAATCTCTGCTAACTTACATATGGTGCAGTCAGTCATACTGAAGTAAATAGCATTTCATGAAGCAAACACCAGTGCAGTATTGCCCCGTGGCTTTTTTATTTTATGGTGCTTTCTCCATATCTGTAGTTGTAATGGCAGCCATCTGGAAGGGGAAGTGCAAGTACTGCTACCACCAGAAAACCATCCTGCTGACAGGCAGCTGCAGCTTCTGTAGTCCTTGCATTTCAGCCAGCACAAACCCATTCCTGTAAAGCTCCTGGGAGATTTACCTAAGTAAGGTTGCAGAACTGAGCTGGGGTTTTTATCATGCGTATTTCATTTTTACTTACAGTTTTCAGGACATATAACTCTCTCTCCTTTGAATAATCCATAAAGTCTTCAAATAGGCAACGTGACCTAATCTGCTGAATGATCTCATGCTTTTGTCAGATGTAAAATATTATCCAAAGTGAGTGAAATAAGATGGTTTGAAGTTTTGAAAAGATGTCTCTGGAATGTATGAACATGTTTGTTTCATCTTCCACATGTAACCCAAATAAAGAGGCTATTATGATGTATTCCACATAGTATACAGTTCATTATGTTCAGCAACATGTCTCTCCCTTCGTGTATTAAAGCAAAGTATTCTCTTTCATCTCTGTTCCTCATAAAGACCTGCCACCTTTTACTGCTTAATAATTGAAGGCAACCTACTACAGAAGCTTAGTGTTGGATGACTGCCTGCACCAACAGTATGAAAAAGAATCAAGTCAGTATTTTTGATGGCTTTAGTAGTTATTAAAACTGAAGATTGTATGTCATGGCTCTGGGAATCTTTTAACTCTGCCACTGACTTACAAAAAGAAATACTGGCCTTGCTAAGATGAATGGTGACTTCTGCATCACTATAATCTCTACTCTAGTCATCAAGTCTCTCACTGTTTCTCAAAGGAATCATGAGTTAAGATTGCTATTCTTATCTGCTTTACGGATAATAGAATTACATTATTAATCAATAGGACTCAGTAACAATATTAATTTCTTTGTCAGAATCATGTAGCACCTCTGTGTTGACATATATGGGTGAAACTTCTTCTGGAGTTCCTGTAAAGTTGGCACACTTTTAACCGATATGCAAATTTATTTTTATATATTTGAAATTCAAATATGTGTTGATCTTAATCCTTCAGTATGAATTTCAAAACAAGGTAATTTTTCTGAAATATTTATTTTGCATAAATGGATTTCCTGAACAAATGGATCTAGTTTGAACAAAGACTTCTCAGTCCCCTTTGTTGTGGTTTTTTTGCATTTGACAATTTTTTTTTAATGTTAGTTTTCTTGGCAACTTAACTAATTCAGCAGTGAATCTTTCACAAGATCAGCAAATTCTCTAAAGCTTGTTTTTGCTTATTTTAACCAAAACCGTATCAAAACCGGTGTAAAGAGCACTCATGATATTAACATTGTAGCTACAGTCTCCTGCATTGTTAAAACAAACAAATAAACAAACAAGCAGTATTTCAGTGTGGATTGCATCCATATGTATGTGGAATGTATATGTCACTCAGATTTTTATCTATTTGGAAGGTCATCTCCCATGTCTTTCACAAACAAATGGAGAATGAAGAGGATGTGAAAAAAATGCTGATCAAATCAAGGACCACTCTGCAAATGGGGTCAGCACTGCAAGGTTTCGGTTATGGGTTTGTCCTTTCATTTTATCAGGGGAAATGATGGCTAGAACTGGACTGCACTAGGGTATGGGGTACGTAGTCACAAATAGAAAAAAATCCAGCTGCGAGGCTATGATAAAAGGGAATTAAAAAGAAATTGGAAGGCTAATTAAAAATCTGTAGCTCTGAATATTGAATCCTTGAAACCTCCAAACACTCTCAATAAAATATATATAGTATTTTTCATTTTACCCTTTCTATATACTTCACATTTCTGTATTTAGCAAAACTGAAAAAGGCATTCTGTTTCTGGAGCATCAAATACCATTTTCCAATTTGCCCTATATGTTTAATAAAAACATTAAGGCCAGGCAGCATGTAAGTGTCAGAAGACTGTCTCTAGAGTGACAGCTAAGCACAAAAGTGAACATGATAATAACTTTGACTTATTCAACTCTTAAACATAACTTAGGGTGCATTCAGATGAGGCAATGTCTAACCTTGGCACACAGAAGTGCTGCTATGGGCCAAAGCTTTTGCCCTCTTGCAGTTTGTGTGCCATTATTATGATAAGCTTTTCTATTGTGATTAACTCAAGCACATGCAGTTTGCCATTCAAAACAGAACCAACAGAGCTTTCAATAAATGGAATAATGTATACCCTGAATGTCAGATACAACATCAACCATTAGAAAAATCACCATACATGCAAAAATCATTGAATATACAAGCCCCAGGCCTGCTTACAGATACCTTTCTTTCAATAGTTGTCTGTTGATAATCAAGCTCACAGTTTGCCTTCAGATAACTGTATTTGGCTAAAATAAACTATTTAACTGTGTGTTATGTAGTGTATCAAGCACCTATGTATATATCATAGACATGCAAACAATTTAAAAAATAGCAAAAATGCAAAGAATGCATCTAGCTTGAGATTATAGATTCTGCTGTCCTAATGTTGGCCCCAAACCTTCTTCTGGTACATCAACAGTTTTCAGAGGAAGATTTGATGTAATTAACTCACAAGAAGAACTGCATTTATTTGCAAAACTAAACTGTTACAGTTTCTGCCCCAGCTTAACACATTGTTCAAAAATAAAAGATATTAAATACAGCTAAGAAATCAAATATATTTTCATTTTCAAAAAAAAAAATTTTGCACAAATAGGTTTTGAAATAATATCTCATGGGTAAGCTTGTTTTGAGAGAAGATTAATTGGAGAATTACATAATGTTGTTAGTAAGCAATTAAAATTCAACAGAGCCTTAAAATTTACACCTTAGGGAATGCTGGTCAAATTTACACATCTTTCAAAAATAAAAGTACAAACTGCTTCCGAAGTGCCATTACATGCCATGCATATTTAAGAGTTTTCTGTTACATGATCCATTTAGAATTGCTCAAACAATCTTGGGAATACTCTTTTAGTTTGGTGACTTTGGAACTATAAAAAAATGCTTTGTCCTTCACGACCAAACAGGTTTTGTTACACCCAAACCATTCCTTGGATGGTAATTTTGCTTTCTTCACACATATTAATGGCTCATTTTTTAAGGAATTGCTATTGGCAATGGAGAATTTTAGGTTTGCATGATGGTGGGTGTTGGATCATCTTCCACGCCTCTTAAGACTGTGGATACAGTACAAGGAAAACTACAGCATGTGATGGAAAGCTGGTGGACATCTGTGCCACCTATAGGGAAATTAAAGCTGACCAGGGAAAAGGTAAGGGAAGGAGAGGTAAACTGAGGCTATGCCATGGGCAGTTTTAGGTGAGCTTGAGGATCAGTGCAGAGTTAATGCTCAAGGGATGGTACCGGAAAGTGGCACCTGCTCCAATTTGTTCCATGAAAGTCACAGTCTGCAAGTTTATAGCTCCAGAAACTCTGGAATCATCTTACAGACAGCTTTAGTGTCTAGATCAATAGTAGTTTTTGCTGTGACAGTTTCATGGTTTCACCCCAGGCAGTAACTAAGCCCCACACAGCTGCTCGTGCACACACCCTCCAGTGGGACGGAGGAGAGAACTGGAAGGGTAAAAGTGAGGAAACGCATGGGTTAAAGACAATTTAATAGAGGAGGCAAAACCTGCGTGCACAAGCAAAGCAGAACAAGGAATTCATTCTCTGCTTCCCATGGGCAGGCAGGCTTTCAGTCACCCCCAGGAAAGCAGGATTCCATCATATGTAATGGTGACTTGGCTTGACAAACTCCATTGCTCTGAACGTCCCTCTCGCCACCTTACTCCCCTGGCTTTGTACACTGAGCATGACACCATATGGTGTGGGACATCCCTGGGGTCACTTGGTGTCAACTGGCCCAGCTGTGTCTCCTCCCAGTTTACTCTACACCCTCAGCCCTCACTAGTGGGGTGGTGTGAGAAGCAGAAAAGGCCTTGTATGTAAGCAGTGCTCGGCAATAGCTAAAACACTGGTGTGTGATCAACACTGTGTCCAGCTCAAATTCAAAGCATAGCCCATACTAGCTACTAGGAAGAAAATTAAGTCTGCTCCAGCAAAAACCAACACAGACAGCTTCTGGGACTGCACACCACCCCTCCAGCCCAGCACCCCTGCAGCCCAGGAATTTTGGTCGCCTGAGCCATTTCACACCTTCATGAGCTGCAGTAAAGGACCTATGAGCTCAAGAGAGCCAGGGCTGGCTGTTGGTCACCAGGTCTCTGGAGAGTGAGGGCTCCCTCCCATATTTTAAAATCTCCTGGAAGCAGGATTGAGTCCTGTTTTACAGTGCTGCTTCTACTCCAGTCTTATTTAAAGCTGATGTTATCACTCTTTCTTATGGCAAAGCCTTGGCTTAACCCCTGCTTTCTTGTCAGTCACCCTGCTGGTTTTAGCTTCCCTACTTTTGCTGCTCCAATTGCATTATCGATTGGGCTGCCTCCAGAAGGAGCTTTCAGTTGACACAGTTGGCATTGAGACAAGCCGAGCACTTAGAGCTCATTAGGTGGGTGGGATTAGATTCAAAAGCTCAAATCTGACGTTGCAGCAAAGTGATAAAACTCCTCCAATGCTATTCACAATCTCCTCTGAAAATTGAAAGCATTTCTTGCATGTGCAATTTATGATTTTCTTTTTAAATGATCCTGGTTGAGATGTGAATTTCCACTGAAATTATGCAAAATTTATAATATGTGGTCTAGGCTGAGTTTTCATTGTTTACTTTTCTAGAAAACTGGCCATGCCATGACAGTGCTTTGCAATGTGATTATTTTAACTCAAAACTAAAAGCAAAATCTAGTGGGTTTGCAAATGGAACCAAAAAGAAGTATACTTTAAGGTGCCATAAAGGCACTGCCATCACTGAAAAATCAAGCTGAAGGTATTTCATAATAGGAGCAAAAATGGATAGTCTTTTTCCTAAACCAAGAAGAACAAGATCAACTTTTCCACAGCATAGTGGAAATAAGGCCATGTTTGTGTGATACAAGACAACACTGTGTTCCAGACGCCAACTTCAAGTTGTTTGGTATGGCTAAAGGGCAAAGCACATTCCCATGCAGAAATACTTGGTGCAGATATACTCAATGAATACTTGTGAAAAAAGGAGCTATGACTATAGCATGCAAAAGTCATGAAAAGATGAAGCATCCTATGTGCACTTATGGCTTTAAACAGCACACAGTAAATAAAATCACAATACTGAGTGTCCTGAGGATTATTAGGACTATAAATTTACAGTTATCTGTTATCAGGAGTAAATAACACTGTGGAAAAAATAATGTGTGATCAAAGAAGGGGTTCATTAATTAAAAATAAGTTAACAATCTTCAGTCTTGTATTTTCTGTGTGCTTGGTTTTGTATACCAGATAAAGGCTCTTAACTTAGTTTTGTGAAATAAAATGCAAAGATTGGTATGTAATGACTATTTCTCTAAAGGAGACAGGACCTATGAGAAATGCCTTTACTTGGCAGCCTGGGCAAGAGATAATCCAGGAGGAAGATAACTGAATTATGAAGAAACAACCTGAAGAGTCAAAGCCAAGAACTACAGAGGCTCTGTAAAACTTCTTGGCTGTTACAGCTCCAAGGGGAACCACAAACAAGAAAAGAATGGAAGCCTCTCAACTTCAGATGTAAGAAAACAAAGTTTGGGCACTCACTGATCGGTGAATACTGCCCCGTGCAAAACATCATTCTTTAATTAAAACTCTTCCTGTATGCCAAGGGAGATGGCACTGTGTGGTTTTGCTGGCAGCTAACTTTAACAAATAGATTGCAGGATTCTCTAAATACAATATTTTCTTAAAGAACTGGAAGGCTGTGGTTGAAAGGAATTTATGTTTCTGTCCTTTGCACCCTTGAACAGAGGGAACACTAATTGTCCATGAAGAAACAGCCAGCTAGATTTTCCCATGGCCACTTAAACTGTTGTACATCTGCACAGAATTGTTATAATTTACAGCTAAAAATATATACGTATGTAAACTGTATTTATTAATTGTAGTTGTGTTTAAAGGTCATGATTAAAGATCAAAATCTTCTTGCACAAAGGACTTCAGATGAAAATGAAAGGACAGTTTTTGTCCCCAGACTGGCTGAGGGAAAGCCAATTAAAATACTTCCCCATCATGAACTATGATTAAACAATGCCTTGAAAAAAATGTAATGAAAACATTATCCATCATTTTCAATCGCAGTTTTCCAATTAAATCAGGGCACAACCTATTTTACAATTAGCATGCAATGATGTCTGTCCGTAGTGGTAAATAAATATCAGTTTGACTTTGGGATGATGACAGCTTTTATTTTTTAAAATGTTCATGCGTGCACGTGTTTGGAACTAGGCTGATACCAAATATGTCCAACTGGAATATACATCCCACTCACTGATGGAATCTAGTTAGGGGTGTTTTCTGTGGGTGAAGTTCAATACAAAGGAAATGGAAAAGGGGCCAATACTGTAAGGATTTTTGAGCTGCACAAAAAATGCTCCATATGTTAGCAACTGAAATCACAAGGCAGAGTGCTGAATGACACAGGGTGGCAGCACAGATTAAGAATACTGCCTTCTGCTCATGGAAAGAATAATAAATCCCATGTCCTTCATGCAGAAATTTGTGATTTTTATTGGGGCTATTTTGTTCCTGCCTTATTGTCACCACATGATTGTTTTCCTTAAAGGTCGTTCACCTCAGGTTGGATTGAAGTCAAGGTAATCTGCTCTGGTTTGGTTTAGTACTAAATGAAGTCATTACTGGGTGAAGAAACAAGCTCCTGGAGAACGCTTGTTCCTGAGTGGGTAAAGTTAGATGTTCCAGGTGGAACCCTGACATTGTTGAAATCAAATGAGTGTTTTTAATGTACATACGTTGAGGAAGTGTTTGATATTACATCTTGGCAACACTATTCCTGGAATTCCTGTAATTGAAGGGGTTCAGTTTGCAAATTTAATATGTTGTTTTAATGTCCACGTATTCCTGTAGTGTAGTGATATCCACAAGATGAAATTAAGCTATAATTTCCAGCAGAAGTAAACATAATATTAATTTCTCCATAGCTAATATGCAGAAATTTGGGTTAATTTCTGTACTCATATCAGCTGCTTTGTGCATCTGGGTTTCCATCCCATAAAGACATATGCAGCTTCTTAACTTTAGGAATGCTAGTTTTTCAATTACACTCACATGAAATTACTTCCGTGTTTAAAGTGCATGTTAGCAGAATCAAGGACATTAAGCAATACACTGTGAGATAGTGAGCATTCTTTAAATTCTGTGACTCAGTGGAATGTAATAAATGAATAACGCCCTTGCATTTTCGAGTCACAATGTCAGCTTTACTCTAATTTAATCCACTGTATTTATTATCTCAGGAACAAAAATCTCATTTGTTAGTAATCTTGAAAAATAAAAAAAAACCATTATTTTTCTTACATTTTCTTAGTCATTTGCTCTTCTTTAATGTGCTTTCAACTCTTGTCCATCCTGAAAAACTCTATAGTAACTGGAGATACAATGAAATTATGACATCTCAGGAGAAAAGAGACTGAAATCTGAACAAATGAGAAAAGAAAGGATTTTTAACCACTGTTCATAACTCTTTTCACTCATTTTGAGTGACATCTACTGAGCAGGAGTGTCTACTAAACATTATATGAGAAAGTGGGTTTTACTTTTTTGTATAACTAACACTGAAAGTAGGTGCTTTTTTGTGCATTTGATTTCGTCGTCTGAATTAAAAACCAAAACACTTCACCCATCCTTTAAATACTGCAGTGAAGATAAAGGTCAAGTGCTTTATCTTCATATAAAGATGATTACAATAATCTCCTTATGTATTCCCTTCAAAAAGCTGACTTTTCAGTGCCCTCCATGTCTTTTGTGCAGTCCTTCTTTGCTTCTGGACATACTTGTTTCATTCCCATTTACTGGGAGTGCATATAAGAATACTGCTTTGGTCCAAGTGACTGCACATTGCACCCACTATCATTAGATACAGTGAAGATAATAAAGGAAAAAGAAGTTAGCTATGAGCAGGAAGAATTCTGTGATGGGTTGAGGCAATCTGTGTCAATGTCAAAAGGAGGAAGGGCATTTGCACAGCATTTGTTATGCAGCTCAAAACGCTTTCTTGAATATACATTCTGAGCACATAGTCCCTATGATAGAGGTTGTAAGGGGAGTTTTAACTTTTATTCCTCAGGGCTTCATCCTGCAACGTGGTGTTGAAAGGCTGCAACTCCTTCTGAAATCATGAAAGTGGTGGGAAAATATTAGCTGATTTAAATTCTTGTAGATCCATTGAAGTATTTCTCCTTGTTTCGATAACAGTTTACCCCAGCAAAAATCCTAGTCCTTAGAAGACAAATTTTGACAATGCTAGAAGTTGTTCATTTTTTACAGGATCAGATCAGCAAACATCAGCAGCACCATGGAACATATTCCCAAGGGACAGCTGGGATTTCATACATCTTGAGCATCTGTCAGAATTCTGGTGCTAAGAAAGCAAGAATAATTCAAAGAGGCAGAAAAACCTGAACAGTAACTACTTTGTTACTAATATTAAGGTGGCATCTGATATTTGAAGGTCTAATCCTGTCATATTCTGATGCCCTCAGATTAGAAAGTAAATGAATTTTTAAAATAGCCAAGATGGCCAGGGATAATTACAACCAAATTGTCCTCAGTATTTTTTTAAAGAATCATTAAGATAGTAAAGATCATTAAAAAGATTGCCCAAAATAACCCCAGCTATATTATCTCACCTGCAAGTAAAAGTACCCCAAGATGATTCTATCAGCACATCAGAGCACTGAGAATTTCTATGGAGATGTGAGGTGTAATGGGTAATCTGACAAATGTAACTATTATGGTTTGAGCACATCACCAAAATAGCTCCCTGCCTTCTGGAAAGTAACAGTACGTTTTAGAATAGCTCAGACTCAATTCATATTGATCCACATAAAGAATAATGACCAACCACACTGTTTCAGTAGAATTAATCCAATCTCTTTCCCTACTTCCCTTGTTGAACCCTCAAGAGAGAATTATAGATTTCTTATACTGTTATGCTCATTCACTTACTATGTGGCAATGACCTACTTTCTGTTTAACACAGTGAACGTGGGACTCTGTATGAACATAGAGCATTAGGCTTATGCATGTAGAGTTGTGATTGTCAGAGACAGAATCTGACATCCAATGAGTCTTTGATCTTGAAAGGAAATAGTGCTTATTTGCATCTAAGTGCTTGCAAGCAATTGCAGGTAATCCAAATGCAGAATCAAAGCCAGAGAAGCTTTTTGTGAGTAATTCACATTTTAAAACTCTACGCAAAAAGCAGTTTGGGTTTGATTTACTCAGAGAGGCATGGGCACTAAATTTGCACAAGTTTACAATAGAGTTTTCTTTCCAACTCCCTGTGACCTTACCTTTGGTCATTGCAAAAGAAATGCTTATTAATGGAGCATAAAGTGATATTTATTTGTTCCTTGTAAGTCTCTTACTTGAGAAGGGTGCAACCAGAGGGGATGTTGATATTGATTATTATAAAAAACAAATAGTATGTTTCCTCAAATGCTACAAGCTTGCACATGTACAGGAGAGAATGGAAAGCCAGGTAATGAATAGTAGGAAGCTTTGGCTCAAAGGCTTGTGAAGTGCATGTAAACATACCTCAGGATTGTGGGCACATAAGTAGTGTGAGTGACACGTGGTACACTGGGCTTCATGGCATGACTGCTTTGGTACTGGGCAAAGCTGTAATAATCCTGCATGTTTTGTGCCAAGAAGAAAATTGATTTGCTTGAAATGTGGAAAATTAGATGATCCCACTCTCAAAGAGATATCTCCTTCATATGAAGGCAGGAAGGATCCAAAAATCAAAAAAGGATTGGGAGATTTGAAAATTCCGCTAGAATAGAAGAAAACTTCAACTGCAAAAATTCTCTGCAGGTGTAATTTTCACTGGTGGTTTTGATTTGTTTTGTTTTATGGCAGCCTGGCTTTTTATAGAAAGGCCGTTTTAAAATAAAGCTCAGCATTTTGCTCAGAAGTACTGGGTAATATTTTGTGACATTTATAGGACTTTCAGGTTTTGTCTAATTTAGATTCCTCAAAAGGAATGCAGACTTTGGTGCATGCAGGTTTTGACTGAATTCATATTGCAAGTCAGGTTTTCATATTTTTCTTTTCAGTCAGCATTCCTCCAGTGTCTTCCCAAGATTCCTGATGGAGCTGGGTGTTGCTCACTACAGATAAAGTTATCAGGCTGGCTCTAGGTGAGTAATTAGGACTTATCTACATGAGAACATTTAGCCAAAGACAGAGTTTAGCTGTTTGTCCTAGTGTGCATGTGCTAGTTTTTCTATTGTTATACTCTTGTGAAACATGGATGCATGGATATATAGATATATAAATATATATGTCAGAAGTTCCTTTATTTTCCAGTTTTATTCTTCTTCTATTTTCTTTGTTTGAGAAAAGTAACATTTTCATCTACAAAAAAATAAAGGAACTATGAAATGAAAAAAAACCTTCACTTTTTTTTTTTAATGTAGTCTAGTGATAAAATATCAAGAAAAATGTACATCTTTACAATTTCTGGAATATTTTAAAAAATAATTTTATTTTCTTTAAATTGTTCCCTTTCTTATATTCCAAAAAAATGAAGTTTTCTCTTGAAAATGAGAAAACCTCCATAATAAATGAAAAGCAAGACTGCTACAAAACATTTTCAGTGACAAATCCTTAGATTTACTTTTAATGTAGCATATATGACAACATATTTTTAAAAGTTCAGAGCTATGCCTCCATAGCTGCTATTTGCCCTGTGTTATTTGACAATCAAATCTTTTACAGTGCATCAAAGAACAGGATCACTAGTCATTTCTGACATACCAAGTTTCAGATGCAGGTTTATCTGTCTTTTTTAGAGCTCTTTCTGGGGGCAAAAGCACTCATATCACTACTTTTCATAATTCAGAAGCAGCATGGCTTTTCACCTTCTCATAATTCAAAGTACCTAACCAACTTTACTCATGCTATAAAAGTTAATTAGCAGCTATTATAACATTCCTTTTACTTTCTGACAAGCTGTGTCTGTGTGTGTATGTATATATATATAATTATAGTTTTACATCCTCATTCAGTGCATTGCATCATCTGAACCTGCATGGTAAATGAGAATTACTGTCTCTATATTTTCGAGCTATATTAATGTTCGAAGTCACGTCGAAGTGTCCTTCGTATAAAGAAGTTTAATCCTAGAGTAATTAGGTTCTTCTTTCATCTTCTCTCACAAGATGGAAAAGGAAAAAAAAAAATCCAAACCACTAAAGACATACAGTCGTAGAATAAGTCTTTCCATGATGACTGTAAGCCAACAGATAGACCGCAAACTTTTCGAAACAGTCAGAAGAAATCCTTTCATGTGGTCTGGATCTCAGAAACCATGTTTGCAAATGTCATGTATGAAATGAGTTATGTTGGTAGTAAGGCTGCTCCACTCCAGCAACTCCACTCACAGTGCCTTCTGGGTTGATTGAAAACAATCAGCTGGAAAGACCTGCGTACACAGGGAAATGACACAAGTGGCCCTTACTAAGATATGTAATTTTCCTCTTATTATGCTAATTAAAGAAAATTGCCTTCAATAGTACTAAATGATATATCTATATTGGTTCAATTTAACTAATGTTCCATAGCTGCATAGGCAATCCATGAAAGCAAATAATAAGATATGCAGCTAGAATTTATGGAGAGTGTTCAAGGAACTCTCTAAAAGGAGGGTTGAGGTTTACTGTTTCCACACTGCAGATCCTGCTTTATGCTGTTCAAGAGATTTTCTACATTCTTTTTCTGATTTTATAATATAACAATTTCTGACTCTCCTGATAAATCTAATTCGATGAAGACAATATTACAAAGTGAAAAATGCTATCTGTCTCCTCTGACAAAGAGAAAGCCCGTATTTTTTGTCAGAATTATGTAATTTTTTTTTCTAAAGAACAAGAACAAATAAAACAAAAAATCTCTTTTTGTCCCAAGCTACTGAAGATTCATTAGGTATCTTTTAAGTTAACATTAATAGAATTTCAGTCTAAGCTGCCTTAACCCTGATTTAAAGTGAGTAAAATAAGTTATGATGCAACTACATTGTGCAATGTGGAAAATATAATGGCTGTTGTCAGAACCATAGTTTTGTGTTCCCTGATTCATTTCCAAACTGTCATTATATCTTTGGGGTATACTTTCATGTAATTTCCATTTGTTTTAGGAGACTAGAGAGCAGAGCAAAATGTATGGTTATTGAAGTGTCCCAATTTATTTTGAGCATAGAATTATTCTTTAAATAAAATGTAACTGCAATAATGACAGTTTATGTTTCGGTGGCAACTATGAGAAATCAACATTTTCCAAATGCTACTGTAAAGCTATCATTTTTTTTCTCTAAATGTGGGGGATCATGATCTTATATAAAAAAGGGTGCAGAACTTTAGGTTTGTTAATGCTATTTGGTGACTTGATAACTACTATGGTGTGATTTGACTGTCTACAGTTGTGTTAAGTATAGATGTGTTAGGTTTGGCAACCACAAAGCTTATACCATTGGAGAGAGGATCCATTTCTTTATGACATGTTAATGTTTTGCTAGCACTGTGTGCAGGAGCCTTAAAACACGCCCACCACCAGCTAATGAGTTACAGCCATACAGCAATGACACTATTTTGCTAACAGTTCCAGTGCAAGTGCCAAGAAAAGTTAGTTAGGCTTTAACCTGTGAGCTTAAACCCTTGTGGGAAGTGGAAGGACTCCTAGCAATTCCAGCTTGGGAGCGCACCCTGTCACCTACAGCAGCAGAAGGACCTTGCACACTCTTCAACACTTGGAAAAAGATTCAATTTCCAAACCTCTTAAATCTTAACTTGTTCTGTTTGGATTGCCAACAAGTCACCCAGAAAGTGCTAGTTACAAAGTGGTTTCCTGTTCAAGGAATGAGGTGCAAGTTGTCAATGAATTTCATAATCAGCCCCTGAGAGGTTACACTTTGATTAGGTTTTAACCAGTAATCAAAGTTGAAAGATTCTGCCCAGTTGCAGGTTTCCTAAATCGTTAAAACTCCCACCTCTGGGCAAAACTTATCATCCTCAGCTCATATTTTAAGTTAAATGGGTATTTAGAAACTTAATTTAAAGCAAAGTGACAGCAGGATGAATGAATTAATTTACTTTGTAGCATTGGCAGAAAAATGGAAACTGGACAAAGTAAAATATTTCAACTTTGCTGGCAAAAGATTCAAAAAGGAAGACAAGTAGTTGGCTTTTAGGAAATGCATGTAAACTGTACATTGGGTTGCAGTCAGGTCACCTTGTTTTTCAAGTAACAAGGTTTTTTTAAAAGATCTATTTCTCAGAAGTATCTGAAATTCACTCTGTCTTCTGTTTGTACTCTCATTGAAGTTTTATCTGTCTATATTTTTTTCTGGGTTGTTTTTTTGTTTGGGGTTTGTTGTTGTTGGTTTTGTTTGTTTTTTTTTGGTTGCATTTGATTTTGTGACCATATGAGCTATGCACCTCACAGGATTTAATTTTACGCTTAGGGCACTCATATTAGGATTTTTTTCAGAATTTTGAAAATACAATATCAGAATACAGAATTAAAATTCTTCAAGGTTAGCCCTGGAGAACCATAAATTTTGAAGAAACTGTATCACCTGCCACTCCCTGACTGTCATTCATACACCAAATCTATAGATTGTGATTTTCTTTTTCCTCCAGTGCAACGTTAAAACGTTTTAGAAATTGGTGATGGACCAACAGCTTCTCTTTTCTGCTCTATTACTTAGAAGCAGAAGAGAGAAGATAGGGCAGATAAGCCAAATATCGGAACCAAGGAGATTGCTGGCAAATTTCCTAATCTTGGAGAAGTGGAAGATCAAGGCATGTTTCAGATGCACAGTAAAAAGGAAAGGACTGGAAGGCAGACAGTGGGGAAACAACTCACATGTTCAGCAGAGCTTTCAAGATCGGCTTAGATGGCAGTGAGCTTTTGGCATACAGAGGGATAAGTATGGGCTGAAGGCCCGACTTTGGATCCCAAGAGTTGATCCAAACTGCTCTTACAAATATACATCCTGTTCAGTCAGCTCTACATGCTGATAGTAGATGCCACTATCTTTTGGGAGTAAATCAGCGTGCTATTCTCCGATGTCTTTGGCATGCTTAGCCCCACCTCTGTCTGATCCCATCAGGCTGCCTGCGGGAAATGTTTTGCACCACGTGTGTTCATGCTTTCCCCTTTTGCAGTACACTGGGCATCCAGATGATCTCATGCATTGTGTGTTCACTGTGTGAACAGGTGACTCTGGGTCTGGTGTTGGGTTGAGGCCGTGCTCACCTGACCATACAGATGGCTAAGGAAGGAGGGAGGAGAGGAGGCACAAATGGCAGCCACTGAAATGATGTGTTGCTTGGGAGGGCAAACTAAGCACTGGGGACAGTTCTGCAAAGCCTCAAAAGGGAGTGTGTTTGCACGTGTATTTGTCTGGGGCAAATCTTGGTCTTTGCACGTGGTGACCCCTGTAAGGCACAAACAGACCTGTGGGTCCGACCAGGGCCATGAGTGTGCAGCATTCCCAACTACAAATTGAAGGGAATCTGTTAGAAGAAAAATTGCAGTCACTAGATATAGCATAGTAATACCATTTATTCATAATCTGTCCAGTTGATTCTACTCCTCATATTGTAAATTTTGCCAGAAATCAAACCACTTTGATGAGAGAAAAAAATAAAGTATAGGGAAACTAAATGCAAGGCAGCAAAGATTTGCAAGAGGTCATTTTGTGCTGAGAGATGTAAATGATCTTACAGTGACTTCTAGGTAAAATTGTGCAAGCTTATAGATGTTTCCCTCAGAAGGCATCTATCTATCTCTTACAAAATCTATTTATAAAATTTCTTATGTTACCTTTCTTGAACTTCATTTGGTGTAAAAACTCTCTCTGATAATACTATGAAGACTGAGAGATATCAAGAGAGAAAAACCTGAGCTCTTTAGTGAGATGATAGGAATTTATTATTCACAGCTGCATACACACGATTTTGAGTTCTAACAGCCAGCAATTAGTTTAAACAGTAATACCACCAAGGGAAGCATAACTTAGTTAAAATTTACATTTAAATGAGATCATTTGGAGAAATCAAATGCAGAACAATCTGTTATTTTTATATAACATTTCATAGTAGATTTTCTTAGCAAGGTATTCCTCACAATATAGTTTTATTACTTGCTGGTCGAAAATTACTGTGATACATTTGTACGTGTAGGGAAAAAAAAAAGTCTCACCATTTGTTCATTAACAACCTGATGCAGAAAATTATCTCTGCTCAGGAAAGCATATTAACCACATTTAACTTAACACTCATGCTTGGCCCTGCTGAAAGCTAAGCACGTACTTAAGTGTTTTTCTGAACATGAATTGAAATTCTAAATACATTTGCTTGCTCTCTTCAATCATCTGCTCAGCTTACAGTGATGGAAACGGTTTCTGTTATGAAGCTCTTTGAATTTGTCAGCTATTTTAAATGCTTGTAACCAGTTAAAAAACAATTATACATCACCCTGTGTTAAGACATTGTGGAGACTTTTACTGCAGATAGGAAATTCTTGGGATTTAATTGTGAATTTTGAAATAAGAACAAAATGATAATTGGATCTTCCTTCTTCTGGGAAGCTCCTTTATTTCAGTCTTTTTTTTTTTAAATCTGAATTTTTGGCCATTATTACAGTTAAAACCTTCCACAGAATTAAAAGTTTCTAAATAGAGATTATTGACACTCCCAAGTGAAAATAAGTCCATTCAGTTTTGTTTTGATGTTAAGCATTAAGCTACATCTGCCAATGAAGGGAGAGTATTTCATAGGGTTTCAGAAATATTTTTTTCCAATTTCCCTCCATAGCTGGACTTTCTGTCTGGATTTAAAACATGGAATGTGTAATTTTTAAGGACTCTGGAGTGTTACAGGCTTTCCTCTATTATGAAACAAAATTTCCAGCTATTAGCTTAAATAGGATCCAGACAAGGAGCAGGGGAAAGCTTTAGGGGCATAGCACTCTGGAAAAATACCTTGCAAAGAGATTAGCAGAGTAGGACTCTCAACTCCAAACTCCCTGGAGAGCTCTGCCATCCAGCCTGGGGAAATACACAGGTTTCTGTACTGGGAGGTGATTCCTGGAGTGTCTGTGTAATCCTTTGCCAGAGCTGGCAGGTAGCAGGTGCAGCCTTCAGGCAGCGTGCAAAGGCACCTACAGGAATCTAGCTTGTGGAGTTTATCATCAAAAATATAGCCAGCCAGGACTGTATCTCCTACTGGAAGGGTTGCAAGAGTGTGCAACCCATGAGCCACTTTTCTGCTAAATAAACTAACTCTATGACAGAGTAGACCAGAAGCCTGTAATGGATGACTTCATTATGCATTCAGCACCTGGAATGATCAAGTGTTTCATATAGGACACAGAGTAAGATGGGTCCATGACAGAAAACATTTCTATAAAGACTTGATGGAACAAGTAATAATGAAAAACAGTTACATGTGCAGAATAAGAAGGTCCAGAACACAGAGGTAGCTGCACTGAATTTATATTAATCGTGAAGAGCTCTGTGTTCTATTAATAATAGAAGAATCTACTCTTTCATTTCTTATTTTTATCACTATTATTTCTTATTTCCCCCCTTTTGTGTTCCATTGACTTACTGAGTGGTTTTTAATACATCAGTGGTGTGGCATTTTCTGACTCAAAGCTAAACTGGGCGCTTTGAGCTTTCTTCACACCACTAGACAATGCTAATAAAACCTCTCTTGAAAAGCATGAGGTAAACCTATTTTGAGATGGGTAGTTGGATGGGGATCAATAAGGCCTGTGCCAGCAAAAAAGTTAAAAAACATAAAAGCGAATGGTCAAGGCCAAAAATGATGTAACTTAATGAAAACTTGGCCATCCTCAAACCCGAAACCCAGACTCATCACTCATTCCTGATCACTGCTGCAAGCTCCAGTGTAATAAAACAGAGTTTTAAACAGTCTCGTTTTGACATGTTTATGCATTTGTGATGCACTCTTGTCTCCATCTGAAAACGACCCTCTGGCAATGTCAGCAGACAGAGAGACCAGGAGTGGGATAGGCATGGAGGCACTTGTCCCTAATGGTCATCTGTCTGCCTGGTCAAGAGGGAGCAGGGCATTAGAAGGAGCCAGCTCTTGTACCGCTTGTGCTGGCCTCCTGTGTACCCAGCTGTGCCACTTACAGCAAACACTAAAATTCATGGTTAAAAATGTCCCTCTGAGGAATTCTAGCAGCTGACAGCAAAGCTCGAAGTGATATTGTTTGTTCGATTGAGAAATTTCTTTTAATTATCAAGTCAGTCTTCATTACAACCTCATAAATGTTTGGTTTCAATATTTGTTTTCTTTCATTTGGACAGGTCCTTGTGTACAGCCACAGCTTTTCTCTCTTCGTTGTAGGCAGAATGACAACTTGTCAGGTTTCATTGTAACAGTTGCCAGCAATTTTAGCTCAGAGTTAGCAGAAACCTGAATTTGAATAACTTCTCAGGCTTTAGCATTTTCTTTATGCAGCACAGACACGTGCAACCAGGATGTAGAGCTGGGTGCAGTTACGTGTGATAAATATTTGGTTACCTGTCTTGATCAGTTGATACCAAATGAGCAAACTCCTGTTGTGAAAATGCTGCAGAATGGGTGATTCATTCTGTTCTGGGGCAGCAGCCTCCTGGCTTTAGTGGGCTTTGGCTCAGACCCTGAGTTTCCAGCAGACTTTCAGATATCCCTTCTGCTGAGAATCTGGATGAGTTAAATTAGAATTAACTCCTTGTTATGAGGGAATTTTACTGCAGGTTGTTCACGTGAAAGAAAAAATCATCTGTAACGGCTACACAAGTACTGCCTCTTTAGAGTCAAGCTTTCTTTGTTATGTCATATGTGCAAAAAAATAAGGCCTTTTGCTATGTGGTTGCATCTGGCAAGCCCCTTGTCGGTGGATCCAAACAGGAACTGAATTTTCAGTTCCCAAATCTGCAAGAAAGGACACCTCTTCCTCTCTCCTGTACTTAAGTATATTCGCAGGATCACAGAATCACAGAATATGCTGAGTTGGAAGGGACCCCCCTGCACCTGGTGTGACCATCCCTGAGAGCCACACCATGTACCTTAGAGTATCATCCAAATGCTGCTTGACAGAACCTGGCTTTGAGAGGAAACTGATCTTTGCAGGATATGCATATGCTATTTCCTTGCACAAGAAGACGTATTTGGCCTTATAAGAGCAGTGAATAAGGTAAATATAGACTTGATCTGTAATTTCAAGAATTCAAACCCATCAAAGTTGACATGATCCAAAGGTACATTTGAAACGTTGCACTTGATTTCGATAACATGACTGTTGTAAGGAAAAAATCAGACTGTCCGTCTCTAGAACAGGACTTGAATTTTTCAGCATTTTAAAAGCAAATTAAAACAGAAACTGCAGAAGAACTCGCTTTTATGGTACATCCCATTTTGAAGAACTTTTAAAAATAACAATATCCTGTTGTAATATTTATAAAACAAAATGAAACAAACTGTTTTCAGTTGTTTAAGTGGAGAAGAAAATTTATGCACCTGCTTGACTCTTAAAAATTGCCAAAATTTTGCTTTCTGTTCTGTAATGGAAAGAATAATTTTCAGGCCTTATTTGGAAATCTTCAGAATTTGTATATTGTTTTCTTTTTATTTTCCTTTTAGTACTCTCACTTCTGAGATATTCTACAATTATGGAGTGAAACTCAGTATGCATTACATTAAACCAGCTGAAAGCTGGACAATAAATGTCAAGGACATTCCATTACAGTGCAGGAAGGTATCAGTTTTACGTCGTTCTTTGGTAGCAGTTGTAAGTCGTTGGTCCTATCTCCATTGCCATTGAGCATGAAAAGATTATGTTTGGTTTTTCCCAGTCAAAGATATTGTAGTGCAAATGCTGGATAGATACTGCTGACTAATCCAACTGTGCTGACTGTGGTGCAGGTGAACAGAGCAGAAGAGAAAAGATTTTTCCTTCTCCAGGAAATGATGCCCTGACTTCAGCAGGTTCCATGAGTACTGATGCCCAGGTCAAGGAGGGGATGCCCAAATTACTCATAAGTGAGCAGGGACAGCAGAAGCCATTGATCTGTCCTTTGGTTCAGACAAGGTGGTGAGTAAACGCAAATGTGGTCTTTACTTGTCTTGTTTAAGGGAACTTTCCTCCTCCTGAACTCTCACAGGGCTGTGTGGAACACCCAGGATCAATGCCAGGCTGTGTACTCACAGCAGTTGCCGAGCTCATTTGTGCTTCAGCAAATACGAACCTGGTGCAGGTCTGACACAGTGTGCTGCTGAGTGGGGATGGGAACTGAGGTTCAATCACGGGAGATTATGTTTCTCACTCCTGGTTTTGCTTTCTATCTATTTGAAGTGTAAAATAAACTGGACATGTTCATAAAAAGTTTCAGCAAATGCTTGTTATATCTTGGGTCTCATTTTCTGTGTGTGTTGATCAAATACAGACAGATGGAAGCTGGTGGTGATTTAAGACACTCATGTGGCCAAGGATTGTGCTGTAAACCATATTATAATCCATGTTTCATATGGAAGCTGAAATTCTAGACTGAATTACAGTTTTACTGTTCAAACACAGTGCATTCACTGTCATTTATAACTTAAAAGGACAACTGCAGAGTAAGAAAATAAATAAATATGTGGGGTTACTTGTAGGAAAGCAGAATATTTATCTATTTCAGCTCGAAAAGGTGTCTCTGGATGTGATTTAAGAGGGAAATGATTGCAATAAATCAAATGAAGCAGGGGCCTAGATTAAAGATGAGAAAGCTAACATAGCCAAGATAAATGCATTTGAATAAAGTTACTTATTTGTGATATTTGCAAGATGGGGTTCAGCAGCTGGTGCAAGAACCATCCTTAATTTTTATACTAACAGAATAGGTTTATAAGGACCGTGTTTCTTGCTCTATAACACCATGAACATTGTATTTTAACTAGAATTCTTTCATATTCATGTCTATTCTATTAAAAGAGTCTGGCAAATAAATTTCAATGTCCAGATCATGCTGAGGTGTATCATGAACTGGCAAATATTTGTATCCACAATTATAAGTCAATCATTTCATTCACCCATGGCCATAAACTTGTAATGCCCTCAGGTAAGTCAAACATATGGACATGTACATTTATACATTTATATCTCTGTGTGTGAATAAGTGGGTTTGTATATTTATCTGTATTTATAATTAAAAAAGTATTCCTTTTGAAGCTATTAACTTTATTTTCCGAGGCCTTTGTCTCAAGCAAAACATTTTGTTACTAATATTTTCTATCCTTGGTCTCATTGGAGAGGTCATTTTTAAAGAAACCCCACAAACACAAATGTTTATAATTTTATTTTTTTGTAAACTTCGTCCATTTTATCTGATTTAAGTATTTTAAAAATATTTCATTTTTCATCTTTGTTCATACAATGAATAGAGCAGTGGAGAAACTCATAACAGAAATTGAAAACACTGGGATAAAAAAGACAAATCAGGGAATGCGATAAAAAAATGCTAAATAATAAAAAGTGTAGAAGAGGTAGATCAGGAGCATCTGTTCTCCCTGTTTCATAACACAGGAATATGGGGACTTTTATGAAATTAAAAGATGGTAAATTCAAAACAGATAAAAAGAAATACATTGTTGCACAGAGCAGGTAAATATTAAAACTTCTTGCAAAGAATGCTGTTAAGGCTGAAAACTGAGTAAGATTAAAGGGTAGCTGGATGTTTATATAGTTACCAAGAATATACTCATTTACAATACTGGATGATAATATAAATTCTTAAAGATTTAATAAGCTTCATGCCACAGGTCTGTTATGTTCTTTATCTGTCATAGCTGTGGACTCTGTCTGGCAGGCATCATGTTTCTTGAATGTTGTGTGATCACCTACGTTTGGTGATTCCCTGGGAAAGGGCTGCAAGTGAGGCTGTTGCTCCTACAAGAAGAAGTAGCCTTTTCTTATAGTATTGGTATTCACTTTCTTTGTATTCCTTGGAGGATTTAGTATAGAAATGTAAAGTTTTGTACAGAACTATGTAAAGAACTCATTGACTGAGACCCTCTACACCCAACGCTTGTTCCTCCCTACCAAGGAGCTGGGTGGGCAGTGAACTGGAACTTCCAAGGGCTGAGACTTCACTAGTCTCTATTTCCAGGGAGGTGATTATAGAAGATATAACCTGACTCATGATTATGAGCCTTGTGGTGCAGCTGAGATCTTTGGGACTTGTGGGCAACAGAAGGATAGATTTACTTAGGCATCTTTGAAGGAGGAAGAGTGAAATGTAGAGAGTAAACTGGGATAGAACACAGGATTATTCTGAAATGCACAGATCATGAATCATATATTTTCAAGGATATGACTCAATTAGAAAATCCAGCCTCTGTGTATTAAAACAAAAAAAAAAAAACTCAAGGAGCATGGTTTATGGATTTATAAAATTATAAACATTTAACAGTGGGAGGAAATTGAGGTTTGGATTTGCAAAGAAGTATAGAAGGATTAGTCAGATCCTGTTCATTTTAATTAACAGGTGAATTATTTCCCTCTCTCATCAGTACTAAGACTTAGATGACATAAATGGACAGTCTATACTATTCCAGGCCTGGCAGAGTTCCCCTTGCCTCTGGGCACTTGGTTGACTGCTGAGCTTGGGCCTCACATGCTTGGCTCAGATGCAGCAAGCATCTTGGATGGGATTCATGTAACTAACTGTAAGCATCTACCTTGGACATAAACAGTATGAGTATTGACAAATAGAGGACATAAGGCCTAGCTCCTCAGTCCTTCTGCTCCTGTACTCATTGACCTTTTTGACAGACATCTTTGGCAAGTGTGCATTGTCTCCTAATTCTCCACTAGGAACAAGCACCATTCCCAAACCAGTCATAACTTTTGCTTGGAGCAATGAAACACTTCAAAGCATTTTCTTGCCTTATTCTCTGCATTTTCTTTAAGCTTTTGAACAACAGGTGGAGAGACCTTCAGGACCTCTTGAATCACTTCTAAATATGTCTCTTCTTCACGTTGTAGTTCTCTTCCTCTTTGTTCCTTCCTCTTTACTAAACACGGAACTACAAATTTCCCTTCCTCAAAAATTTTTCATTTTCATTTTCCCTTTTCCCTTTTTTCTTCCCCCTTACCCTTCCCTTTCCTCTGCCCTTCCTTTTCCCTTCCCAACTGGCTTACAACTCACTTTGTTACAGTGATTTCCTAAGCAGTCCATAGCACCACTTGTTCATCTTAACCAAGACTTCAGATTTGAAACATTAGCGCATCCTGGTCTGTAGGCACTGCCTTGTCCCAAAGTGTTTATTACAAACAGATGATAATTAAGATTCAGATGATGATTAAGGTTTAATGACCATTCATTATTATCCACGTGCCAGATGCAAAATTTACTTCCAGTGGAGTGAAGTCAATATAGAGTGAAAGGCAGCAGGGATGGTAAACAAGCATCACATTTATCATGACATAGTGAAAAATCCCTGGTATCAAGTTGTACTTAGTGAGGTACTTCAAACACACAGTTGGTCACGGTTCACATTACAGGTATGGATTAGTTGTCATTTATAACTCCCTTGTTTGACTAACCTGCAAGCAAACAAGTTCAGGTCTGACATTATACACAGAATAATTATTATTTAAAACCTTGAATTGGTTCTCTGTGTTCATGATTTTTCTCAACTTTCCTTGATTTTGAAAAGCCATTGATGTCTGTCAAAGAGACACAACTCAAAAATACAAGTTGAGAACCTAGCAAAAACCTTCTTCACTTTTAAACTGGTGGTTATCCTACAGAAAGACATATATGTAATAGAAAAATTAATCTTCAAACCTTTTGTTTCTCCCCCACTAATATGCAGAATCTTAAGGATATGCAGAATCCTTTCTGAGCCTCTCAGTTCCATTTCTGGGATTTAAGTGGACAGCTTCCCCTAATTATTCAAATAAATTAACGCCTTGTTTAACTAGTTCTTGGAGATCAAATCTCCAGAGAGAATTTCAAGTGTGGAGTTTTGGGGCTCCAAAAGATTATGTCCTTTAGGACTGTGGGAAATTCTGTACCGGAGACAGTGGAATCAGCCTACTTCAGTGTATATTTTGTGAAATCTAAATCCAAGAATGATACCCCAAATGCTAAGAGCATTTGTCCTACAAATCAAATGAAAGTGCTGACTGCAAAAAAGAAGTGACTGCAACCTGAGAGAAAATGGGAAAAATCATATGAAACTGAATAATCCAGCACCAAGGAACACAAGAGAGATGGAAATGTTTGTAAAAAAAATAACATTGACCTTTGTAGGGGAATAAATGTTTACATGGGTGCTGGGTGCTTGCTTAAATTACTGCAAGAATTCCTTTTCCACAGCATCTAGAATCAACAACCTGAATTAAGAGGAAAAATTAAAAGGCGTGTTTGGTTTCTGAAAATGTCTGTCCTGGGAATACATACCTTGTCTACAAATGTGACAATAAATTTAAAGTAAAATGGTAATAAGCATAAGAATAATTATGTTCTTGTGAATGACCTCTTCATTTTGAACCCTACATGTACTCCTGGATTTAGTTGCAGTCTCCTATCTTACGGGTATAGATGCTAGAAGCTCAGATGCACTTAGCACCAGATTAGTTAGAAGATATTTACAGTTTTTCTAACATGAAAAAATTTCCTATCATAATGAGGTCAAGGGGCTTTGGAGTGGAAAAACTCACCCTTTTTTCTCTGAATGAGGAGCTAAGAACATAACTATGACTTTAATAGAGTATAAATCTTCAACAAGGAAATGTTTTTTATATAACCATCACATGCCTTCTGGTTTATTCCAGTCTGTCTTATATGATTTCATTGCAATGAGTCAGTTCCAACTTACTGTAGTTTTCCTCAGGTATTTTACAGCAATGAGGCTATTTCTTGCTCATTAGCATGCAATTGCTATGCTATAAACGATGATAAAGGTACTATAATAATTATTCCAATTTACAAGCTTGGGTTCATGTTAATGAATATTTTAAAATAGTCAGAGAATGAGATAACATTTGGTTATCATCCAGACGTTCTCTTACCCTTCAGAATATGGCCAAATGTTGTATACTGGTCATGAGTCAGAAACAAAAGGTATTTTTATAGCTTATCTTAATCTTTATATAGTATATCTGTTTTTAGTAGCAATCTATATGTTTTTTAGTTTGATTTTTAAAGGCAAACATGTATGTCTGAGTAATGATTGTAAAAATACTCAGAAAGACATTACCTTTCTTCTTTGTAAGTGGAAAATGTGTGAGGGTTTAGTCAGGGCCTCAGATGAGCTGACCTAGGAAACGGTGACTTACTGGGCTATGGATCATGCTTAATGGAAAAGTTTCAAGTCTGAGGAAATTTGGCAGTAGGAGGCAGACAGAGTTTTATGGTGATGATCAAACATGGCAGAGGTTCTGGTGCTTGTAAATTCCAGTCACATTATCTCCTCCTGAAAAATGATGACTTGTTTTGACAGTGTGTTGCTAAATACATGCCCCCTAAATTAGGAGCCTGAGCTCTGGAGGAATGAATATGGGATGGGGATTTGAGGAATGTTTAAGTCTAAACTCTGCTACTGACCTGTTCTGTAGCCAGAGGCAAGGTCGTCAATTCTCAGCCTCAATTTCTCCCTTGCAAATGTTCTTTACTTAACTAAACATTTATAATGGATAATAAAAATTGTCTCATAGCAGGGCATTGCAAGAATGGCTTCAGTGTTCTTTCACTGTTCAAAAAGAAACATTTAGTATCAAATAGTCCTTTACTCCTGGCTTCTCTGAGGTCAGTTTCTGTTTAATCATGTACTTACATCAAACTAAAGGTAGTAATCTTTTTTTTTTTTGTATTTGCATACCAAATCTTTAACTGCAGTTAAATAGTTAAACACCTTGTTGAATGTATAAAGATGTATAAAGTGCCCACCTTTATAATTTGTGATTTATCCGTCATTCCCATTGTATCAAATTCTATCTTCTTCTGTATTTTTCAAAGGTTTTAGGAGATTTCTGGGTCAGATCCTCATCTGGTTTCAACTGTCATAGTTCTGATGAAGTCAGTGACAGTGTCTTTTAGATCAGACCTGTAGGACCCGAGGATGACAGCAGCCAACTGGATCAAACTGTCACACTTCACACCACTCCATATCAAAGCTAAATGCAAATGCTGCTCTCGCACATGATACAGTGCACAGGAGTCAATCAAATCCAACCAATTTACATCAGCAGATTAGCTTGTCTGATTCATATAATCAAACACCCAACACTCACAAAAACCTCCAAGAAATTAAAAAAAAAAAATAAATGTGTGGGACAGTGATGCAACAGAGCAGATGCACAGGCTGGCCCTGCGTGTGGCTGCAGTGGAGAAAGAGGGATGCCTGGGGTTTAGCTCTATTGCTGTCACTGATTTATTGAGTGACCTTGGAAATGTCTTTGTGCCTTACTGACCATCTCTAGCGCCACTTAAATACCTTGCCAGCTTAATTGCTGCTTCTAAAGTGTCGTAAGACCCTTTGGTAAAAGACATCATGTCTGTTTAATGTCACACTGTTTTATTTGAAACCCAGAAACGTTCAGAATATGAAATGCTGAATGTAACGCTGTTCAAAACCATATGTCTTATTTCAATAATTCACTGTAAGTTCCTAGGGGAAATGCTATGCAATAAAATCCCATGTTACCCTTCCTCAGATACTGTAGTTATAAGTTATCCTAGACGTCTGTAGATTTGAATCCCGGGGCTTGTCTCAAATTCCAGCTGCTTTTGTAATTTATAAATTACGGATCTCCTCCAACTCCCACTGAAATCAAAGGAATGACTTCCACTGATTTTACAGGATGCTGGAACTGGCCTAAAAAGAATATTGAGAACCACAGCCATTACAAGGCATTCATGCAACATCATTGTGTTTCACAACTGAGCAGAGATGCACAACCAGTCCTGAGATGGTGATACCTAGTTTTAAATGGTAATTAAATTTTTTTTTTTTTTGTGTAGGAGGGCTAAAGGCAGAGTGAAATAAAATTATCTACACTATGTTGTGTGAGATGCACAATTAATTTTCATATGGAACAATGCACATGCATGTGATGGTGTAATTCAGCTGGTTATGATAGGAAACCTTCAGGTCTCAATGGCTAATTTGTTACAATGAGTCAGTACTAATGTGGATCCAATTTTTTAGTTAAAGTACAAAGAAACCTAATCAGCTTCTCACAAAGTGCCCCTGTCAAATGTCAGAGTGAAATTCTGCTTTTTACAGTATGTTTTATTTATACTTGGGGGCATGTTCCTAATTACAGTCGAGGGAGTAATTTGTAGAGGGTATGCAATTTGAAAAATAAAGCCTTTCTTTCTGTTGACAGAGATATTTGCAAGTGGATGATGATGTCCTCCAGTGTCTGTTCTGAAGTTCACTTGGTGAATGTCTCTTCCAGGTACGTCCAGGCTTTGTCTGGGGGTACCCTGAATGGAAATGTTACCTAGTTATCAGCAGTGCAGCTGATAATGCTTAGTTTCTGTCCAGTGACAAAATGCTCAAGGACACACACTCTCTCCATTCACGTGGTACAACTGCTGCCCCTAGATGATCATGATGTTACAAGGAGATGGCACAAAGCCACCTCTAACTTCTTATGGCTTTTGAGTTTAGTGTTCTGGTACATTAGATGTCAAAGCTATTTTGGACTCCAAAATAAATGATATCTTTACCTAGTGACCCCTCATTAAGGGTCTTGCTTCATACTGAAAGAATGAGAGGAAAAATTTGACTGTGGCACACACCAAGGTGAAACTTGTGCAAGATGGCATAATTTGAAAATTTTCAAATTTATGGAACTTGTCTCTTTGTATCCTTTAATTTTGTCTAGTTTCATTCTTCCAGAAAAATGGTATGTTTAGCTGCTCCATGCTATGGCTGAGCTGTTTCTAAGAGCTTAGTTCTGTCACATTTGCCTAAACAATTACAATAAACACCATTATTAATCACCACTTTATAAAGCATTCCTTAAACAATAAAAAGAGTCTATAAAATTCTAATTTGTTCTATTTGCATTATTTTGTCCTTCCTCAGTGCCTGAATTTCTTATTTGCTCTGTGGGAATTGCACCTACCAGATTCCAGAAAACACAGTGACCCTGTGCTTTGCTGTTCAGGTTCACGTCCAGCATAGGCTGACAAAGGACAGATAATCAGTCATAACAGTGTTTCTCTTTGCCATCCTTAAGGTTATAAAAGGATTTTAAGGAAGACAAAAGTGGTCCCCAGAGGATACTTTATGAGAGGTTGGGCACAAAGTCTTACAGCCTGACTGAGAACTTTGTGGAAATTTTAGGGTGTCTCAGGAACATTGCTGAACACTGAATAATGCAACTGCTCTGTGCCCTTTGGGCATCAAAGAAAATAAATCTGTCTTCTATTAAGAGCTGGGCAGACTCTTGTACTCTTGCCCCTGCATTTGGGCAGTGAAAATAAAGCTGCAGTCTATGACTATGCTGTCCCCTTGCCAAAAGTTGCAGAGATCCATCTTAAGAAATGTGCAACCAGATCCTTAGACAAAGAAACACAGTACATCCATTGAAAGCACTGGATCTATCCAGGTATTGGACATTCTGGTACAAAGTGCAGAGCCCTAATCTTGCTTCTGATTACTCTAGTTGCTGATTTATTAAATCAGAGGTTATTTTAGGCAAATCCATCTTGTAATCCCAGATCTGTCAGAAGGCTCCTCTCTGAAAGAAGCAGAGGCTAGAAGTAAGTGCTACTTAAGACTACTGGTAGGAGTAATTTCCTTTTTAATATCATATTATAAATCAGGTGCCTGCTATGCCTCAGCAACATAAAAGCTGGAGTAATCAAATTTAAAATAGGATGAAAGCAAAACATGTTACTTAGCTCTGTCACATGCTGTTTCTATACTATATACAATGGAAGCAGGCATTGAAAGTAGAAGTACACGACATTAAATTTTATTTAACATTTGCCTGCAGTGGATTTTCATTTAGTAATCTAGAGATAGACTCCTACCCATTCATGCATATGGCTCTTATTTACAGTGCTGGGAGTGACATGAATCCCTGTGTAAGAGAACATATTTTTCCAAACAGAACTGTAGAAGTGATGCTTTTGGTTGCTTAGAGATAACAACAGCAACAGATAGTCCCAGACTTTGCCCACTGGCTTTTTTTCAGATTGTCTGTGATTTTGTTTATTTATTTAATATTTTTTTATTTATTTATATTGGGGTTTTTGCATATAGGGAGGACAGCAGAGCAGCAGGGACTTGAGTTCCAGGGGACCCCCGTTCGTAGGTGCTGGGCTGACTGCAGCAGCGTTCCACTAGGTGACAGTATGGTCCTCGGAATCCGTGCTGTGAAATGATGGGAGGTATTGAACCTTGTTAGGACTGAAATCATCATGTGAAGAAAAATGTCCCCCCATATAATCACTAGGAAAACTGCATACAAATTGCATTGTCTTTTCAGGAAAAGAAGAAAAAAAATCCCCTGTGAGTTTAAAATGTGATAAAAATAGAACTTGAATATGTACGAGGAACATGCTGATTATTGTGTCCTCACCAAGGAAGAACCAGGCAGTTAACTGAGGTTAAGAACTGAATTACATTAGAAAAGAACATTAAAAATCCCCCAGTATTTCCTTTTTTTTTTTTTTTAAGGGTAAGGTGTTTGAAATTAAGGGGGAGGGGTGGGGGAAAATCCTTCCACCTTTCCTGGTGGAAGAAGCAGAAAATCAAACAAAACGTAAATACAGATGGCTACAGGAGAGATACACCCAACTGCTGTCCTGCAAAATGGGTGAGCCAACAGAAGGCTAAGAAAGGGTATTGGGGAGGTGCATGTTCTTAAACATTTCCCTACCGTACAGAGAAAGGAGATGTGAAATTAGCCTGTCATTCAACACAGTTCTCCATTCTTCTTCTTCGAATCAGAAGGAAGCTGGGATTCAAAATGAGCAAGTTGATCATGCAAACTCACTTAGGAGGAAGCAATGTGATGTGCTTGAGGATCAAGGTATAGGAAAATAAAACACTGTGATTCCAAATCTGGAAGGCATTTTCACACTGATGTCTTGCTGGAGATGAGCTGTGCTCTTGCTTTCAGCAAGACCACATGGTGTGTTTCCACTAAATGCACTGAAACACCTGACTGCATTAGAGTGAGTGACAGAAGTAAGGTAACAGGACTGAGAGGAGATTCTCCAGCCTCCGGAAGCTTATGGATCCTCTGGAACCTATTCATCATCTGAATGAAACACTCAGTGTCATAATCCTGCCTTTCTTTACATTAGTCTGAAGGGTGATTTTCTCTAAGGTGATTTAATAGTATTACTAATATTTCAAATCATCCTGTGGCTTCACCAACATCAGCGTTTTTTCATCAGTAAATTTAGTCACAGTTTTTTATGCTGTTTGGTTTTTTTTTTCTTCCCCTTTTTTTGGCTGCTGACATGAGTATTCTGGGTATGGATGCAATATTTGGGAAGTTGTGTGTGTGCAGTGTGATTGCTGATATCAAGCGTGCTTCCCAAAAGCACCAGATGCGGTTCTAAATCAAGCTGAGCCTCCAGGCTTTGGGAAGTGGCTGATATCACAGAGCCTCAGGAAGACTGTAAAGAAGGATGTTGCCAAATGGCACACATCCAATTAGCTTCCTCTGTGGCATATATAGGAGAATTAGGGGAGACTTGTGGATATGAGAGACTTGTAGATGTGAATTCTTTGTAGGTTTTTTTTCTTCTTTTTCTTTTCCCTTTTTTTTTCTTTTTTGTACCCAAGGAAGTGTACAACAAACCATATGTTCTGGTTAAGTCATATGTTCTGATAACCATCATGCCTCAAATTTCATACTGTTGACTCTAGGTAATAGTGGTGTTACATTCTTAAGAATCAAAGGCACAATATAATTAGGAGAGGTATTATTTTGTGTTTAGCAGAGCACTAAATTAATGATATATGGGCATGATTCCACTGGTGCACATCCCTGTTACTATGGCAACAATATTATGTCATGTGAGTCTGTCCTTGGTGTTACTTAGAGCAGCAAAGCTTCAGCAAGCTCTTCATTTATTTCAGAGACCTAAATAGCCACCTTCCCTGTGTGTGGAATGAAATTGGTTTTATTAAAGCTACAAATGTTATATATTCCATTAATTGCTTCTCTTATGTTATCGTGTTAATTTACTTTACTTACATGGAGCATTAGCATTAACATAAAACAGATAATTAGTGAACTGCAAATGACTAATACACCCATATTGTGCAAATTCCTCTTTTCATATTCAAAGCACTACCATGTGCTTCAACTTCTTCAACCCCAACCATTAACCTCAAGGGTTTGCAGACCAAAAAAGGAGATGGAGTCAGTCCAAGAGGAAACATTCCCAGCTCCAGAAGCACTATCTGCTGATTCACAAAGAAAGAATTTCAGAAATCCAGCCTCTCTCCTTCCCTCATCGCTTCCCCTCCCAGCTTCTAAATGAAAAGAAGAAACAGTTTTTAGAAATACTCCTGCTCGGGGCACATGGTGTCAGGTTCTGTTTTCCTGCTCAGAAACCAAAGTTCTTTGATCAGGATCACTGCGACTGCTGTCAGTCTGACAGGGAATCGCAGTGTAAGACTCTACCCAGATTAGATTCCGATCATTTTGATTTATTGTTCTGTGTTTCCAAACGTACTCTAATTTGCAACAGTAACCTCTGAAATGTCTGGATCAGTGTCAGAGCACAGCCCCTTTCTCCCAGGTTCAGGAATTGCCTTGGCGGGTGCGGGGCAGCAGCCGGCAGATGGCAGCTGCCCGCTGCCGCTCCACATCATGCATTTTTCATCAAATATGGGAAAGTGAACCAAAGGTACATCGACTGTGTGTGTGCTGGGGGGAGGAGAAGAGGAAATGTTTTGCAAGTCAAAATCTACAATTAAAGGAAAATGCCTTTTTTCTTTTTTTTCTTCCTAACCTAGATGTGTTAATCAGATTTGTTCTATTATCAGTCACGTTTGTAGGAAGAAATGCTGAATCTTGTTTAAAACAAAATTAATCCCTTCCCTCACTACGAGCTTTGGATACTTTAGAGAAATACTGTATCTCAAAAGTACCAGCTGGTCAATCAATTTGTCTTGACATTTACAGCTAGGGAGTTCATCTATTAATGAGAGGTATCATATACCAAAAGACAATTAATGCATCAATATACAGACTGTACATAAAGCCATATTACTCCTCCTCCTAAGAAAATAGAATAGAGTTACAACATAAAAACTATAATATATTTTTTTTAATCATCCACTGTGTGTTAATTCCTGGAAATACAGGGCAAGGTTCTCACCCTGTGTAAATCAGGGTATCTCTGATGAAGGCAGTTGGAATGACAGTGATTTAGATCAACAGAAAATGTGACTCACAGGCTTATCTGCAGTTTTTCTTACTGTTACATCTCTCTCCATGGAGTCCTTTGCTTTTCAAAAAACTCAGTGTCACCCGCTGCTAAAATGGATCATAAAAGGCAGAATAAGGTAAATAAAGAGATTCTTTATGTGCCTTAAAGAGTGACATTTATAATTTCTGAAAAGATCTGTTGCCTTTCTTAGCCATTTTCCCATTTTGGGTCACTGCAAAAGGTTAGCACCTTCTGTGCAGGGAGGTTTCTGCATGTCACAGAACTGTCCTTCATCATAGAAAACTGGAGACATACTATCGTTGTGAATAAATGCTTGTTTTGCCTTTGTCCTTTCACTTTGCCCGACTCAGGTACAATAATGATGGTCAAAAACCCCAGGTACAGAAACCAACATTATTCTGAGAGAGGCCCACTTACCCCTCCCCCATCCCTTCTTATCCTTTAGTCATCCTTCAGCCTGATTTGATACTTGCTAAGGTCAATGGGAAAACACTATTGTCTTATGGCTGAAAACCAGGGTCTAAAAGAATGTTTTGTCCCAGCTCCTTTTCCTTCTTTCCTACTACCATGTCCTCTTTTGTTCCATGATAATAACCACTGAGACAATCTCCATTTTACTATTGACTATCTCTTATTCCTCAGACATTAATTTAAACCAAGGAAGAAGAGTACTTACATGAAGAATGCACAGCTGGGTAGAGTAGTCGTGCCACATAATGTAAGCTTAATTCATACAAATTGTCCCATTGATTTTATTTTGGTTACTCAAGCTTTTGCAGTCCAGGCTTTCCACTGCTAATGTAATAAGGGCTGTATGGCAAATAAACCTTTGTGCTTCAACCTCCTTTCTTCTTTCAAATCTCTCTTTAAAACTTTTCTGAGCCTGAAGTCCATTAAATGCCCCCTGACAGAAACTAATGTCACATTGGTTCCATCTTTCCATTCCTATTTGCCTGATAGAAAGTGAAATATCTGTTCTGGCTGTGTACACAGCATGAAAGGACCATGCTGTTAGTAAACAAATAGAAAAGAGGTCTATATTCCTATCCCACATTTATTTTTTTACCTCTCCAAATAAAATAGCTTGATGTGTGATATGGTAAAAGTGTTAAAGGGCAAATTACCCATCTCATAGGTAATTCTATGAAAAAAGAATAAACAGCAATAACAAACATTCATGTTCCCTTGAGCAAGCCTCCTAAAATTAAATTCTTAGCATGTCTGCCTTTCTGCTTTCCTCTTCTCATTGAGGAAAGTTAAATATTGTATTATTTAGTTAAATCATTTTAGTTAGGTCATTACTGCAGGCTACATAGGTTAGATGGTTATGAGTTTCCTTTTGTAGATTTGCTGTTCCTTTTTAGTCACTACTGACAATTTCCCCACTACCACAGGGCACATTCTCATTGGAAGGTTGGTTGTGTAGTGGATTTTATTAATGGTCTTAATCTGCTATCGTGTCAGTCAATGCATTTGCCAAGTGGTGTCACAAGGGTTGACTGAATCTTACACTGAATATGAAAGTGAGAAATGTGTGTGTGAGGTAACCACTCCCCATTAAGACTGTTTTTTTGGAGAGAAATATTAGGAAATTCACACAATATAAATTCTCTTTGACTATTTTAATCTGTGAACTTTGAGAGCCTCTTTCAGTCAATATTTTTGTTGATAAACCTTTTCCCATAAATTTTATAATCCTTGTTTTAAACGTAACCGAAGACAGAAAATGCCTACTCCAGCAGAAAAGGTATTTTTTTTGACAAAAAGTTAACAGGGGAGAGACTTTAAAAATTAATGAGATACCTAATTTAGCATTAGTTGACTAATAGCTTTTAAAATACCCTTTATACAACTTCCTAGAGAGCTCATATGAAATCAGAATATTTGGACTTAGAATTCCTCAGGACCAAGGCAGTTCTTTAGTTTAGAGATCATCCTGTGCTGATTTTTCTATTTAAATAAAACATAAATCCTGACTGTTAAGAGGGAAAGTGCTAGTCAGATTATATTCTTGTGGCTCACTAACACTGTATGCAACCTGATCTTCTCATGTATATAATTGTATTGACTTCAAGGTTTGACTTCAAAGGGCAAAGAGAACTACCTCTTTTTAAAAGGTAGGACATGGGACAGGTAATTCTAGGGCAGGCCAAGGTGATTTTTTGGAAGTCAAAATGAAGAATATTTGAGGCTATAAAGTAAATTCTGAAGGGGAGGTTGTCTACCTCTGCAAAGCTGTGCTTGGCTAGGAAGTTCCTAACATACATCCTCATAAAGTTTTGCCACAAAAGATAGGTTGCCTCAATTTCCTCAAAGGAATTGTATTTCATCCAAAATATCTTGTCAAATTCTTTGATAAAATAGGATACTTCTTATGTAACTCCAAAAAAAGCAGTGAGTCACAAATGAATTGCAGCATTTTAGACTGGAGGTGGGAGCTGTTTATGTGTCTTTCAACTGGGGAGATTTACTGTAGAAGGGGCTAGACATAAGTAAAAAAAAGGAAATTGGAATTGGAGCAGAGAATAATATGAACTCCCCTGTTGTGAAAACAGATCATAAGTATTTGAAACCAATATTATAAATTTTTTAAGTCCAGAAGTTCCTGATTTGGGGGACTGGGACCTTTCTCATCTAAGTGAAAGCACAATTATTTTATGTTCAGTCAGTTGTTGACATCTACTGAAAAAGAAAGGATGCAATATAACTGTGGAGATAGTTGTTTCAGTAGGGACACCTGTTTTTGTATGAACTGATCACAAATTTAGCTCTGAGTGGCCACTATAACACACTTGTCAGAAAGTATTAACTCTCATTGCTGGATGCAGCAGGGTCCTCAAGATATTTTTAAGCAATCTAGTCACTTAGTGTTTTATTGTTCTTCATAATAATTTAAATTCCATTAGTTTTGAGTCCTTATTATTCCTTTGCCAGAGAGTCTCCCTTGCTGCTCTGCCAAAGACTCAAGAGGTTTCTGGACCATTGTACAGCAGGCATGACAGAAGGTTAATAATAAAAATAACCCGCCTTGGCAAAACATCAAATTAGATGAAAGGAACCTCCTAATTCCATGCATTTGCCAAGTAACCTGGCGCAGAACCAGGATGAATAGTTACAACTTGTATTAGTGTTTCTTGAAAAAAATATCTCAGCTGAAAATTCAGAGCTGCTTTGAGGCTTGAGAAGACTTATCTAGGATTTACAATCCATTTCAAAAGGGAAATGAATAGATGATGAATGAACAGAATTAAAACAGCAAATCCAGGACACTGTTGAGTTTACCAAGTCCTTCTTCCTTGCACCACAGGTTGTAGTGATTGCTCAAGTAGATGTTCCTCCACCATCCCTTTCAAAGCCTAGAACAAAGGTCAAGGTTTTTTTTGCCTCCTGTTGGCACTGGTGTTAGCAGTCACAGTACAATATTAATATCAGAGAAGTCTGAAACAGAGCCTGAGTCTCCAATACCTCTCACACCTGACTGTATTCACATTTGATTTATTATTTATTTATTTGTTTTGCCCAGAGGGTGGTTGGGAACTGGAACATGCTCCCCAGGGAAGTGGTGACAGCACCAAGCCTGACAGAGTTCAAGAAGTATTTGGACAATGCTCTCAGGCACAGGGTGATTCTTGGGGTTGTCCCATGCAGGGTCAGGGTCAGGTTGTCCTGTGAGGATCCTTGTGAGTCTCTTTCAACTCAGGATATTCTATGATTCTCCGATTTTATGTTGGGTTTCCTTAGAAGCTAGAGAATGATCACTCAACAATCTGCAAGGTTTCCAGGCTCAGACCACCCAGCATTTCCTATAGAGATTCTAAGTAGAAATATTCAGTGGCCACACTTTAGGCAACCTCAGTATTTGTATAAATTATAGAAGCCTTTGAAGGCTGTCAGTGGCTTATTATGCTGCCCATCACCTAAACAATCTTTCCTACACGGCCTTACATCAGGGTTTATAAAGACAGCAGTTCCTGGTAGTTTTAGGGTTTTCCCTAAACACTTTCTTGGAGAAGGAAGAGGAGATGACCTTAGATACTCTGTGTTTGGAATCTCTCTTGAAGAATTTCCCCAATATTGTGTGAAAAGCTGAGTGTCAGTTTTACTTAGTTCTGCCTAATGCTATGCTATGAATACCTCTAAAATTAGGTCAGTGGGTGGTAGTTTCTTCCCATTTTTCACTGAAAATCATCCAACTTTTAGCCAGAGAATAGATAAGTTAAGGAGAATATAATACAGTGCAAAGCAGCAGCACTGACATTGGTTAGCAAAGGACACACATCTTGACTAAGACCGTGGGAATACACAGCCACCTTCATCATATAATCTACTCTGGTCAAGCAGAACAAGGGAAGATGCTGACAGTGGTCACACAACTTGCAGGAAAGCTTCTAAAAACTAGTGGTGGATTATTAACAGACTGTTTTCTTTCATACTCCAGACCTGTGGTCAGTGATACAGGCCTGGGATGGGATTGGGTAAATCATGTGAAAGGACAAATTATGCCTGTCAAATTTGTTAGTCTTCTACAATGGGGGTATGGTGTTGGCGCTCAAGGGAAAAATTACTGATGTCATCCACCTGGACCCAGCAGAGCATTTGACACTGTCCCACATGACATCCTTGACTTTAAACTAGAAAGACATTGATTTGATGGATGGACCACTCAGTGGATAGGGAATTGGCTGGATGGTTGCACTCAAAGGGTTGGGGTCACAAAGGCTCAAGAGCAGTGATGAGTGACGTTCCTCAGAGGTCAGGATTGAGACCAGCATTTTTTAACATCTTTGTTGGCAACGTGGACAGTGGGATTGAGTGCATTCTCAGCAGTTTTGCTGATGACACCAAGCTGTGTAATGTGACTGACACACTGGAGAGAAGGGGTGCCATCCAGAGGGACCTGGACAGGCTTGAGAGGTGGGGATGTGCAAACCTCCTGAAGTACAACAAGGCCAAGGTCAAAGTTCTGAACCTGGGTCAAGGCAATCCCAAGCACAGATACAGGCTGGGCAGAGAATGGATTGAGACTAGACCTTGGGAGAAGGACTTGAGGTTATTGAGAGAAAGACTTGGGGTGAACAAGAACCTCAACATAACCTGCTAAGATGCAATTGCAGACAAGAAAGCCAAATGTGTCCTGGGCTGTCAAAAAAAGTATGTTTAACAGGTTGTAGGAGGTGAACGGTTCTCCCCACCTACTTTTCTCCTACCTGCAGTACTGTGCACAGTTCTAGTGTTCCCAACATAAGAAGGAGATGGACCTATGAAGACAGGCTGAGAGAGTTGGGATTGTTCAGCCTGGAGAAGAGAAGGCTGTGGGGAGACCTTGTGCCACTTTCCAATACCTAAGGGAACTACAAGAGCCTGTGGAGATAGGACAAAAGGATAATGTCTTCAAACTGAAAGAGGGTAGGGTTGGATTAGATTAGATATGCAGAAGAAATTTGTTACTGTGAGGGTGGTGAGGCACTAGCACTGGTTGCCCAGAGAAACTGTGGATGCCTCATCCCTGGAAGCCTTTAAGGTCAGGTTGAATGGGGCTCTCAGTAACCTGATCTAGTGGAAGGTGTTCCTGCCCATGCAGGGGAGTTAGAATTACATGATCTCTAAGATCCCTTCCAACCCAAATGGTTCTATAACTCTATGTTCTTTCTAGGAAAGTACTGTGTCTTCTTTCTGCCATGTAGAATGTATCACATGGTTTGAGAGAAGATCAAATGTACTGAGTTCATCATCGTCTTGATATTAAAAACACATTTACTGCACTTCAAATGTTTTAGTTTTTCACTAAAAAATGCCTGGTTTTGCTGATTGTTTACCAGCACAGGGCAGAGCGAATGTTCTATGTCACATGGTTATTTTGAACTAACAAAAGTCTCTAGTAAATTTTTTTGAATCTGATATGGTCCATTAAGTGTGAGGCAACATGCTCTATTTTTATACCGGTGACATTATTCAGTAAGTATTAAATATGTTTCACCATTTAACACATGGTCTGTATTTATGAATTTAACCTCCTTTTAAGGACAACTTGCTTTTTGGCTGAGCTCCTCTCCTGCTATTATTATTATTACTGGCTTTACAGTTTCACCTACATCTTTTACTGTTAGGAACACTGTACAAAAAAACACAGTAAGAACTTAAAAATCAAGTTGTGAAAAGCTATATTGCCATCAATTTATTGTTGACTTGGAGTTATCATTGTTGGCTGGGCTTCCTTACTTATATCTGTTGTTTCCATAGCATAGTCCACCTGGTGCTGCTCACATACAAAATGGGGTGTTTTTGTAGTTACTACTGCCGATTTTTTTTTTTGTTATTACATTTTTTCCTCTGGGATAGATTATGTGTGAGCAGTTAAGAGAGGAGGTTAGGCAGAGTCTGGACAGGAAAATTGTGGTATCTTCCCTGTAGCACATAACACTTAAATATTTTTATCAGTAACCTCGAACAATGGAACAAAACAGAACCCCAGCAAAGTTTTCGATTGTCACCAAAGCAGGGACAAAAGTTGATAGTGCAGAAAAGGAATATCAAACATCAGGAGAATTAAGTAAACAGAAAATTCATAAAATCCAACAAAGAATGGTGCAAAGCCCTGAAATGGAATGGAACAACCCTATGCAGTAGTCCAGGCTAGAAATTGACTGTCCAGGGGGCAGCTCTGCCAAAAGGAACTGGGTGTTCTCATAAACATCTGAACAAGAATTAGTAGTATGTCCTTGCAGCTATGAAGGCTGACAGTGTTCTGGGCTGTACTGTCAAAAGAACAGCCAGCAGGTTGAAGAAAATAGGTTTTATTTCCTCTACACAACTCTTGGAAGGCCACCTTGGGAGCAAGGTATTCCTATAGAAATGAGTTCAACAGAGTGCCACCACCATGGACCCGGGGCTGGAGTGTTTGCTGTGCACTCAATTGGACATGGCCTTGGGGAGTCCAGGCTAGCTTTTAAGTTACCTCTACTTTGAGTAAGAGCCTGGATGAGGTGATCTTCAGAGGTCTTCACCAACATAAGTGATTCTATTCTTTATGACTTTAAGTTACTACATGAAATTAAGGAAAAGTCTCATTCAGTCCAGTACATTAGTGTCAAAAAGACCAATCCTCTTCTGAAAGGAGGGTGTTCATCTATTATTAACAGAAACTGCTATTTCAGTATTAACGACTGATAGAGCAGGCATTTCCTGGCATTTAATGACCTGTTGAGTGCCTGAGTGGTAGCTGAGAGTCCTTTGCTTGGCTTGTCATTAGTTGACAGAAAATTACCAACTTGGACAGCAGTAGTGCTATTGGAGACACTAAGAACATTTGGAAGAAAAAAATTCATTAATTGGGCTAAATTCTGTTCTCAGATAATGTCAAGAGAGTGTTACCAGCAGCACATTTGGGGCCACAATCCTTTTTTGAATATATTTAATTTGTTGAACAGTTGAAAGTAGATCCTGACTTTGCTATGGCTACTGTGTTTATAATAGACTGTCACACTATTTCCTGATGAAAATCTATTGAATATGTCCTGTAATTGCTAAGGACTGATGCTGTAAGGAGCAGGATAATGGGATTCCATTCTCATTATCACGCCTCTTGTACACCACTTTACTTTGCCTTCATTCACCCATTACGTCTCATTCTTCCATTCTACATATAGAAGATACAGCTATACCATAATATATGCCAGACAGGTAAAAAGCTGGCTGTGTGGGCTATGTGTCCTAGTTAGGACAGCTGAGATCAGTTCATCATGGTGGGTGTAACCCAAAACTGTATTCTATAGCCTTCCATGTCATTTCCCAGAAACTAGACTATTGTTGTCAATAGACTATTCGCACCCTCTGCCCATAGAGCATGGTGGGTGTAACCCAAAACTGTATTCTATAGCCTTCCATGTCATTTCCCAGAAACTAGACTATTGTTGTCAATAGACTATTCGCACCTTCTGCCCATAGAGCCTGACTCCTCAGGCTATAAACTAGGTGTTAAGAGGCCTGTGAGATAGGAGGATGTTTCTGTCCTCACACCCTTTGTGAACTCCCCGCCCTGAGGAGAGTACCAAGCATTCCTGCCTGAACTGGAGGATATATAATCTTGGAGTTTTGGAACATTTTTCAACCCACTCGTGGGATCCAGAGGACGGCTGCATCTCATCGCTCTCAACCAGACTTAGACCACCACTGGACTGCGATCACCAGTTCTGGCCAGACTGCAGCAGCTCTCCCACCAGCAGGTTCTTCCCCTCTCCCTTTACTTTGGACTCAAACAGGGCCCAAGGAACACCACTTTGTTCAGGCCCCAGGGTACTGGGTTACACATTTGGGTTTTTGTGGGTTGAGACCAATTGTTTGTTTGTATTATTGTACTTACTGTATTATTTTAATAAATTGTTATTCTGACTTATAATCTCTCCTTTGAGTTGGGTTCATTCCCCCTGCTGGTTAACTTTTAAACCAGCACACTATGCTATGGCTGTTGGCCCATAACGAGTTGGGTACTGCAGGGGTTTACCCTGACACTTGGCATGTTTCACATCTCTACCTGTAACCTGAAGATGGCAACTCTGATTGTGTTTGCAGATGACAACAAACGGAGTCAACATGTCTGAGAAGAGAGCTGCCATCCTGAGGGACCTGCACAGGCTGGAGGAGTGGGCTGACAGGAACTGTGTGAAATTCAAGCAGATATGAAACATTATCAAAATGTCATTGCCTCTCTCTCTATTCGTGTGTTTGGATAAGTGTACAGGCATATTGGGGCTGGGTCAAAATTCTCATGATGTTAAAGTCCATGACAAAGTCACATGTCAGGGTAGATTTTCTCTACAAGGATATTGTATTCAACTGTGAGGTGCATATTCTGATTGTTAACTCAAAACCACTCCAGCAATACAATGAACTAGGACTCAGTCTAACCATAGCTATTGCAAAACATACCATGGTGGGAATCCATCTATGTCTGGAACAAAACAAGCAGGATATCAAAAAGGCTGTGGGAGGACTTCAGAAAGGGCTGTACTGATGATCAAAGGTGTGAAATTGCTTCCTAATAAGGAGTGGCTATGTAGGCTGTGATTCTTCAGTCTTGCAAAGGAGATGACTGAGGCATGTGATGCTGCATGGACAGGACAGAGATCAGTTGTTTACTTTCTTCTTAAAGAACTGGGTGGTATGAAGCAAAACCAGCATGCATGAGGTTCAAAACAAGGAAAATGATTCTTCCTACAGATAAAATTAAGCTGTGAAATTCCTGGCGACAGAATTATATGGGTGCTAAAAGTTTCTGTAGGCTAAAAGAGTAAGTAGATGAGTTCATGGAAGATAAATGAATGCAGGACTACTGTACACAAAGTTAAAGGGTTCCATGGTCTGTGCTCAGCTGGTGGCCAGGAGAGCCTTCTGGGGAAGTGAACAGCCTGCACTTCCTCTAGGACTGTAGGACTTCCTGGATATCTGCTTCTGACCACCAGCAGAGACAACAGGAATCAGTGTACCTTTCGTATACCCACTCTTGTGTAGGTAGCTGTGTGCTGGAAGGAGAATACCGCATGTAAAAGGGAAGGCTGTTTATTTAGAAGGTTTATCTGAGTCATGTCAGATTAATGGCATGTGTTTGGAAACAATTCATAAGAGTGAAATCTCAGTCAGAACTGTGAACAAGCAGAGCTCATTCTGGAGAAATGGTAGGGCCCATGATAAAACTAAACAAAAGGCTCTATTCAGCTGTGACACTCATGCAGCATTCTGTCTGCAGTCCCAGGATCCAGGCATGCACCAAATCCAAGGCAAAATAGATAAGCAGCAAAAATATATCTAAAGGTACCTTCGTGAAGGGAATAATCTTATTCACAGGAAAAACTGCAGTGTTTGTTGCCTGTTTAATCCTTTGTCACAGAATCCTGAAAAAGTATACAATCCCATATCTAGTTTGTAATGAAGGGTAATAATGGATACTTGTCTCTTTAGACATGGGCCACATTATTTGCATTCAAAATGATAAAAAAAAAAATTCTTCTTCGAAGATGACCTGTTGAAGATGGTCCCAACTAGGGGTGCAGAGCTGGATCGATAACTTTCATTTCAGCTCCAGGGAATGTCTTGGTTTCCAAGAAGAAACAAAGAAATGCTCAAAACTGTAGTAATATTTTAGTCTTTTTAGGGTAATTTGAGGAAACGTTTAGAGTATGTATTTGGTGTGTTTATATTCATATTTAACTAGGTCTGAGGATGGAAAAGACATTTAATTGAGGTGTAACGATAAATTGAGTTTGAAGCTCTAAATAGCAAATGGTGCAAACACAAATCAGACTGAGTCTTCTGACATTCAGAGAGGTGTGTTTAAATAATCTGTAGATGAAAAAGCAATTTCTTACTTCTCAGCTGCTGATTATGTACAGAATTCATCTGCCACTGATGTTGAAAATGTATGATATATAGCATAAATTATTACAATTCTCAGAATTTTCTGAATTGAACTTTATGGGTAAAGGTGCATAGTGGAAAGAGTGGAGCTCTGGTAATTTTTACTTGCTTGAGGTATTTCTTTCCGAAGTACAGGTAGTTCCATGTTAAAGTTTCAAAGCAAGTTTCAAACCATGGCAGAGCATTCTTTATAGGAATTTTTGCAGATGAATTCCTTATCCTTGTGGCAGTCCACTGTATAATCCCTGTGCTCCCTTTTCTACCCTAATGTGCAATTTTTCCCGACTCCCATTACTAGGAAGGAATTGTGATATAAAAATTAATTCCTAGGTCCCTGACAGGGAAAGACCCAAAGGCATTACCCTCCAAAGTAACTCATCAAGGTAATTTATTTCCACATTTTTTGGAGAGTGAATGGACATCAGCAGGAAACAGCTTTTGGGGGTTATAGGACTTACATTTTGTAGCTGATGATGCTAATGATTTATCTGCTACCTTTGTGGATCAGGTTTTATCAGACTGAGTTTATACAGGAATTATATTAGACACTCTGGAGGGTTTAAATAAAGAGGAATGCAAAAAATACAAAATTCTGGAAGGCCATGGGGAAAAAATACACAGGCAGATGAAACAGAAAAAGTCAAATTAAATATTTGACTTTTTTATGTCGTATTACTTTATTAGATTGTTAATAACATCAGTAAAAGAATCTAGTTACAGAAAACTTAAAAGTTGCTGTGTACAGGAATTTGAAAATCATTATTTTCAACAATACATTCTTTCTCAGATGCAGTGTGGGGTTTTTTATATTATACACCACTCAAATTCCTAAACCATCATAATCTGTAACTCACTTTCTATTTATACTAAAAAGCTTCTGGTAACTGTTTAAACACCTGTATCTTCACAAGTACATAGAAATTTTGCTCCTGCTGGGTATCAAATGAAAGCATCTGAAGTTTAAAATGAAACTGAGCTTAACAACAGTTCCTAGTGATTTTAAAATTGTTTAGTCTGGAAAAGAACTTTAAGACCATCAAATTCAGCCATTGACCCAGCACTACCAAGTCCACCACTAAACTGTTTCCCCAAGCAGCACATCTACACGTCTTTTAGAAAGCTCCAGGGCTGGTGACTCAACCACTTCCCTGGGCAGCCTGTTCCAGGGCTTAACAACTCTCTTGGGGAAAAAAATTTTCCAAATTTCAAATATAAACCTCTTCTGGCACAACTTGAGGCCATTTCTACTTCTTGTATCACTTGTTACTTGGGCGAAGGATTTGGCCTCCACTTTGCTACCACCTCCTTTCAGGTAGTTGTAGAAAGCAATAAGGTCTCTCCTGAGCCTTCTTTTCTCCAGGCCAAATACCCCCAGATCCCTCAGCTGCTTCTCATCAGACTTGTGCTCCAGACCCTACACCAGCTTTGTTGCCCTTCTCTGGACTCCCTCCAGCACCTCCTTCTTATAGTGAGGGGCCCCAAACTGAACACTATTTGAGGTATGACCTCACCAGTGGGGAGTACATGGGGAATTCTGGCTCATACAGCTGCTGAGGTAGACAACTAGGGAAGGCACTGGATGGACCTGTTGTTTGTGAACAGAGAAGGAGTGGTGGGTGATGTGACGATTGGAGGCTGTCTTGGGTGCAGTTTTCTAAGTAAGGATGAGGGTCAGCAGAACTGTCACCTTGGACTTCCAAACGGCAGATTTTGGCCTGTTTAGGAGACTTGGGAAGAAGTCGTGAAGGGCAAAGGTGTCCAGGAAGACTGGACATTCTTCAAAAAGATAATCCTAAAGGCACAGGAGGAGGACATTCTCATATGCTGAAAGACAAACCAGTGGGGAAGAAGACTGGCCTGGATGAACAGAGACTTCTGGCTGGAACTCAGGGAAAATAAAAAGAGTTTGTAAACTCTGGGAGAAGGGGCAGGCACCTCAGGAAGAGTGCAAAGATGTTATGGGGTTTTGGAGGGAGAAGATTAGAAGGGCCAAAGTCCAACTAGAAATTAATCTGCTTACTGCTTTAAAAAACAGTAAAAAATGTTTCTATAATTACATCAGCAACAAAAGGAGGGCTAAGGAGAATCTCCATCCTTCATTGGATGTGGGGATAAACGTAGTGACAAAGGATGAGAAAAAGGCTGAGGTACTTAATCACTTGTCTCAGCCTTTAATAGTAAGAACAGTTGTTCCTGGAGTACCCAGCCCCTGAGCTGGAAGACTCAGGGATGAATAGCAAAATGAAGCCCATAATCCAGGGGGAAATTTTCAGTGACCTGCTGCATGACTCAGATACACACAAGTTCATGGGGCTGGATGAGATCCATCCAGGTGTGCTGAGGTAGCTGGTGGAAGTGCTCACTGAGCTACTTTCTATCATTTACCAGCAGTTCTGTTTAACCAGAGAGGTCCCAGTTGACTGAAGATTTACAAATGTCATGCCCATCTACAAGCAGGGCTGTAAGGAGGATCGGGGAACTACGGGCCTGTCAGTCTGACTTTGGTATTAGGGAAAGGTTATGGAGCAGACCATCTGGAGTGTCATCATGTGACATGTACAGGACAACCTCCTGATGTTGGTACTTAAATAGATTTTTCCTTCAATATTTCTTCTTTTGTGGCATTAGATTCTTGCTGAGGTCTTTCAAATTGACATACAATCTTTTGACTGAAAATTGATATAATTTGATTAAACTTTTGAGCCTGTTTCCTTATCATTTGTTATAAAAAGCTTTTGGGCATCTTTTCAATGACTCATCAGCTCTCATGAACAAACAGCATCAGCAAGACAGAAGAACTGAGCTCGGTGAACTAATCCAACTAAATTTTACAAATGCAATTTCTTCCTCCCTCTTTGGCACTTGTGTCTTATTTTTTATGTGTACAATTTGTATTTATTTCCTTGGCTTACGGGCAAGGATACAGTCGAAATACACACATACATATGATAATGTCTTATAATTTACTCAAATGAATTAAACACAGCTGCAATTCTATGCCCTGAGTGTCCTTTCTTTCATCCCCTGTAGGTATGGTTTACAGTGGTTACAGTGTCCATTTTATCATGAATCCAGGAATTGTCTATTCTGTCTTGTAAGACATAACATTGGATCCTAAAGGTCAATCTGTTAGGATGTACCAGTATGCCATATTGCTGATTTATTTTTTTTTAAAATTATTTTAGGAGTCAGAAAAGATCTGTGGGCATTAAATTGGTCCAGATAGATGACTGAGGAAACACTACTTTTAGGTATTTATCCAGGTAATAATTTTGTTTTGCTAATGTCTTTAGTTGTTAGCTTATTAATTTATCTGAAAAGATACTTGTCTTAACATGCCTGTACTTACAGGCAGATGTCATATCTGCTTTTCAGTATAGAGCTGATAACTGGTTGTTAGGTGAAGTTCAAGATTATCTTTGTCATAATCTGCATATTATTTCATTGTGGTCAAAATCAAAGGTGAGGGATTAGTGGAAGCATGGCATTTTAAAGCTCCCTGACAACTGCTCTTTCTGCATGAGATATTATTATCGTTGTTTTCCATGACTATTGTTATCATGTCACCATATCATGTTCACTTTGTCCTCTTTGTCACCTTGACATGTGTTGGGCTGTAATTCTGCTTGATCCCAACCTGAAAAGACTGCATTTTTATGTTGTGCAGGAAAAAAGAAAAATATTATGCCTTCTGCAGTCACGTTTGCAAAGATTTGCTGTTATGCTGCAGTCAGTTTACTTTGCTCAGAGAAAGAGTTGACAGCAAGGCTCTTGGAACCTGCTTCCCAGGCTGACTTGGTTGTATCCAAGCAGGCCTATTGCTTTGCCTCTGAAAGCAGATGCATCTGGGTCAGTAAGTCTTTGCTTTTCTCTGGGTGAGTTTTTTCTAGGGTCCTGAACTGGAAATCTGCAAAGGCTGCATGGAAACTCCACCAGGGCTCCTCTTCTCCCAGCCTCAAGGCTGCAACTGCTCAGTGGGCATATTAGGAATGCAAAGCTCAGTTTACCCCACAGTTAGTGTTTTCACGTTTGAGCTCAAAAACTGAACTGATGCACTAAAATCCCTGTCATCACCCTACTTGAGGTGTAGCTGCAATGTTCTTCTTGATGTGTTTCACAGAATTAAAATTTTCTGTGGGAATCCCTATTTTGCTTTTTCTCTTTCTCACATTATATTTAGATCACATCACAACAGCTTTTGGCTTGACTGGAAGATATGGACCTGAAGTTATCTGAGCCTAAAAGTAGCATGCAGAGAAGAAATTCAGCCTCTGTCCCTGGGGTTTTAACATTTCGTCTTAAAGAGAAAACTTGGCACCTGGGCTGCCTCTCTAGCTCTCAGCAGAACAAGATGCTGCCTTCTCAGCTAGCTTGAACATGTCCTTGGTTGTTTCTTTATATGGAAAATAATTCTCACTGTTGATAACAAGAGAGCTCAGGCCCTCAATAACTTTTACAAACAAAATCAGAAACATGAGTGTTAGTCTTCTTTCTTTCTTTTTTTTTTTTTCTTTTTTTTTTTAACTGTTGGGAAATTGGTGTAGAGAATGTGATTTAACCAGAGTTATCCAACAAGTCAAGGATGCACCTAGGGCAGAATCTGATCCCCTGAGATCCAGACACATGGGCTGCAGTAAGCTCATAAGTAAGAAGCTGCACAGTGAAGAGATCACAGCCAGAGCTTCCTCTCACAGCCTGTTTCACCAGCTTCATTCCTTTCCATTGTTTCCAGTCTTTCCATATCACCCTCTCTTTTGGGTGTTGAGGAATTTGGTGGCAAAGCATTTGAATATGCTGGAGGATCCATTTGGAGTGAGGGAGAGAAGGAATTGCAAGATTAGCCATGACAGAATAGCCTCTAATCCCCCTTTGCTGATCCTGCCCTGCTTCTGCTCAGCTATTGATGAAGTTGTTGAATTGTTACAGAACTATCAGTATCACTATTTATCCCACTCATTTTTTAGGGATGAAGGCTGAAACCAGTTTGGCTCATCAGAATTAGTTCATTCCTTCAGAAGTTCAAAGCTGGGTCAACACAAACCACATATTTGGCTTGGAAGCATTTAGACTGCCTTTTTTTTTTTTTTTTTTAATCTTCCCAATCTTGCATTAGTGCTGTGTTTAAGTATGTCTCCACATAAAAGCTTTCTGGCGCAGAAAGTCCTTCATTCAAGTCATTCTCCTTCATGTCACCGATTAATTCAGACCATTAACTAAGAAGCAAACCAGCTAATCATTTGTCCATATGTGGCCTGCATCTGTAGCAAGGCTGTAGCTGGCTAGTAGAAAGAAACCACTGGCATTTCATTACGTTTTTGTGTGTCTATGCATTTTCTGCATCAAAGCACAACCTGTCTTTACTGTAATTCCTACCAATGCAATGACATTTCTAATCCTATTTCCAGAGTTCAGATCTTTTTACTAAATGGACAGTCATCTGGTCCAAACTTTGGTTCATTTTTTGCAATCTGATGTTGGCAAAATTCTGTGATGATTGTTAAGTTTATATTGTGAATAAAATCAAAGGTAATTTAGATAACTAAAGAATAAATGATAGCTGAAATTTAGAAGTTAATTCTCCTGTTGTAATCTCTATCTGTGACTTTCAGATTTTTATTACAGGCTATGCATTACTGAAATCTCTGAGCTCTTCCCCATCAAGTCCCAGTTTAATCAAGACTTTTATTTTGGCTGATTCTCTTTCAGTATTTTCATAATTCAAGTCTATAATCACTATTCAATAGTTTTAATTATAGCTACTGCTCAAGAGACCTGAAACTTAGCTTTCCATATCTTTATGAGCTACTTCTTGCATGGAGTTTTGAAGATTTCATAATTTAAATGCTATTAGAAAAGTCTTATGTAAAGTGGAAGCGAGATCTGGACCATAGTGAATACCTATAAATGGCCTCAAGATTTTTTTAATTACTTTGTGCTTGGATCCTATAGCCATCATGGACTTAACAGGTGTAGTGTACATGTGCATGCTCCAGAACTTTGGGGGGGGCTTCAGAACACAAGTCTTCAGAGTAATTTGAAATGCCCAAGCCTCTGTAGTATTTAGAAAAAACACCTATCCCAAACTCACTGCCTTCCAAATCCACAAAAATATCCCTGCATGTCTGTAGAAGCTGAGAGAGAAAGAGTTGCTTCCTACAAGGATAGTCTCAGGTCAAGGTGGTGAGAAGCAGATGGCACAAGCAAACATCTGCTTTGCTTTACCTTTTGTATCCTGAGGTGTGGCCAGCCTGTGGTTAAGATTAGTGATCCTGTGGGAATACTATCATGCTCCATGCTCTGTTGCATTTCCTCAAGGTTTACCCCATTTTGATGTATTTTTGCACTCTGGCAGGTATCACAAAGCTCTGCACATCACTGTACTTCATTTTCCCTCATTCAAATATTTTTGGCTGCAGACACAAACAGTGTTTATTAGGATAAGCAATCAGCTTATCCTAAGTCTAGCTCTGGACAGTGAAGTCTTCTAAGATAGAGTAGGTGTATTTTTTAACTAGTAGTGCCTTTCAAAATCTCCACAATCAGATGTTCGAACCTGGATTTATTAAGCGTATATAATGCACACAAGGCAATAAAGTTGTTCATAGACACCTTTAGCGATGACTCTTTTATATTATTTTATATATATGTATTTAGAAAATGTGATGTGCCTTCGTGTGTCCTCCTGGGCTGGCTTCATCACTTCATTTGGAGGTGATAATTTTTTGTTTTGTCTTCTCTCTTTTTATCTCTGTTCTGTTTTTCTTTCAGTGCTATTTCAGCTCCAGACTAGCAGTTGTCAGCATCGTATCTAATCCTCTAAAACTGAACTCTCCATATTTTTGTTTTTTATTACCATCTTCCAAGGCAAAGTACTGCCTATAATTGCTGCTGGAATGAAAGCATTGGAGAATGAAAGCAATATTTGTCTACTTAGAGACAGAAGAATCACAAACTTCTTCATAATGCTGTTGGCATGAAGCTTCTGTATTTTCATCTGTGGATAATTGTTTCTGTGATCTACAAGGAAAAGTTGCTAGACAGTTGTAGTCTACAGAGGGAATTAAGTGTTGTTCTGTCTGAAAACACTAAACTGATTCAACATCAGGCTGTTAGAAAAGTGATCAGAAAGAGAGTCAAGGGGATCTGTAAGGATCTTGTTTTTATCTTCAGTGGTTGTGAGCCTCAAGTTTTTTTTCAAACACAAAAAGAAATAAAGGAATGAGAGTGAAAAGAGCACAGGAGAGGCAAAAAATATTTATTTAGAGAAAAAAATGGGATATTTGTTGAGATATGTCCATTGTTGGTTACTGAAAACAGTTGTCTGATGCAACATTTGACAGAGGGTGTGCATGACAGAGGAAAAATTACTTCATACTTGCTCTTCTTTGGTGCCAACAAAGAAGCTATTATGCTCCACTTTCAGAGACAGGATAGCTGACTTGGGCTGAACTAGTGTAACTCTTCTTGAGGATAGCATGTCCTTAAGAGGAAAAGGTGAGACTGAAAGGAGTAGAGAGTGGAGCTCTGTCACAATTAGGAAAGCTATTGGAGAAAAGTTAGATAATCAACTCTCAGCTGCATTGCTCTGAAGATATCTCTCCTCAGAAACAGTTTTGTTCCTGGTAAACAATGCTATGCTCTAAGGAGGCTTTTGCCAAAAGGGACAGAACTGCAAGATTTGGACTAAAGTCAGAAATTTTGCAGTAAATCTAATTTGTGATGTGTGGGCTGTGTTGGATGTTTAGGCTGAGAATGGGAAAATTTCTGATTCTACTCAGTGAGGCAAATGATGGCTAAAGACCTACTCAGCAGAGGGAGTGTGGTCAGAGAGATAAGAAAATGTCATAAGTACAGTTTTCCCAGAGACTGTAAGAACCAATGATAAACATAAGGCAGAACTACACACACAAATCTTTAAAATGCATTTAAGAATCTGCAGCTTAGTCCTCAGGATTATACAATATTTTGATTCTGATAAGAAGATTTATGAAGGTGCCAATAGGTACTGCTTACAGAGATGTTATTTATTATATTTACATTCAAAACCATGAGTTCACAATGTGGGACATTCTAGGGAGATAATTTGCTATTGTTTAATGTATTTGTGAAAATTGTAAGCATATAAGTTTGATGTGAAATTAAGTTCCTCTGGAAGTTCCTTTGTTATTTCCCTACTACTTATTCCATTTCTTTTTTGGACTATCAGGTACAAAATAGCACATCTTCAAAAACTGTTGGCTTTAGCAATATCCTATCATAGCTATGTCTCTATTGAGAGGAACAATTATCCGGTGCCCAGAAAAGATTTGCTGACTTACCCTTGATGCCCCTTACTGTAGTCTCCTCTCTGATTCTCTTACTGCACCACTGCCATCACACCAACTCTTATATGAACATGGAGTATAAGAACAAAGGTATTTGAATTATATCCACCTAGCTCTGCATCTCAGAGTGGCAAGTGGGATATCACATGGAATAACACCAGGCTTTAGAGGGCCCAGCAGAGTGATTCCACATCTCAGAGTTTCCATTAGTTTATCTCTAGTCATGCTGACAGTATTAGATTTGAGCCCCTTTAATACCCAGTAAAGCCCTTTTCACCTTTGCTTTGCTATTTCTTATCTCACTGTCAAACCAGGAGTTTTTATTTAGAGCCCCACAGCAGTGGATAGAGATCTTATGATAGAAATGGATCTTCAGCCAGGTGGTGTTTTATGAAAACAAACAAGTCTTAACCAAAAACTTTACTACTTTTTTTCCCCCTTTCCTTTTGTTTAAGTTTCAATCAACACCAAACTCCATTAGCTGTTAATAAGATATTAGTTATGCTGACCAGAAACTCATGTCATACTGAATGTATTTCTATTACTTTTAGATACACAGCAGGTGTAGTATTAGTTCATTTTCACTATGGTGGATGATATTTTTACCTTAGGGACATCTATACAAAATTAATTAATAAGACCAAACCCCATTTTAAGTCTGGCTGTGCAAAACCAGTCTGGTTCTATTATTCTTTTTGTTCATCAAAGAATAGTAGTGAGAATGTTTCCCCATCTCCACATCACAGGCTTACAAAATTTCAATAAGTGGGTGAACACCATTGCAGAAGGGACTTCCTGCCCTGAAGTAGAGGAGAGAAGCATTTCTGTATTTTTCAGGGTTTTTTTTCCTTCTTGTTGATAAGGCATATTTAAATACTAATATCTTCCTTTCCACAGTGTCATAAAGTTGTTGAACCAGAATGGAGAGAAAAGTGCTTCTGTTGCTGAAGCAGAATATAGTAATATATCTGCTTGCTATGTGCCATTATCAAAGAAATATTGCAGCCAGGTTAGGTAGAATATTTGGTATCTCACAATCATTTAAAATCTCAGTCCAAACCAATGAAAAGCTATAACACAGGTACAACAATATGCCCATTTCATAATCCACTGTCTACTCATTTCTTGAAATATTTTCTTTCTTTTTTTCTGTATTTTTTTTACTACCTTCCGTTATCTTTGTAAAGTACTTGAGATGGGCTGCTCATAGAAAAGCATGTTCTTTCAGATAATTTCTGTAAATTCTAAGTATTTCTAGTCTTTAGCAATACATAAATATACTTAAATATACTCATGACAATAGAGTTTTACTCCAGTCTATAACATGTACCCAACCCTCTGCTTCCTTTCCTCTACCTGTCCAGTTCAGGGTTCTGTGCTGCCCTTCTATATATCCCCATAACGTTTCATTCAATCTGTTCTGCTCTACTACTAACATGCTTGAAAAGAGATATCCCTGTCCTTTCTTACTAGAGCCAAGGCTAATCTGAAAATGTTTTTACTCTCCAATTATGTGATTAGTAATGGGAGTTTCATACAATGAATCTCACTTTACTCCCACGCATAGCTCCATTTCACTGCAACATAATCCTGTCAACTAAAGTGTCACTTTTATCTTGTGTCACCAAGAGAAGGAAAAAGATCAGAAATCTCTGTAAAGCAAGTTCCCTTTAAGGTTGTCGCTTGTAGCAACTCTTTGTGGAGAGGCTCTTTGAATGCGACTGGTCAGGTTTAAAAAAAACCAAAACCAAACCAAACAAACCTACAAAAAAAATCACAGCTGATTTCTTCGCTTAAAAATAATGATAATAATAATAATAACAAAAATAAATCTGGTAAATTGTTTTTCAGTGAGCTGTCATTCTGAGGAGAAGCCTCCAGAGCAGAGGGGTGTGAGGCATACAGGCAGTGGGAAGGAGGGTGGCAGGGCTGCTGCTCCCCCATGTCCTTGCAGAGCCCACCGGGCCAGAGAATCAGCAGGGGGAAGCAAACAGTGCCAAAATGTTCTTCACAGCACTCTGACAAGGGAGCTCAGATGAAAGCTGTGCTATTTTAGTAAGAGACTTTTGATAAAAATAAGACCATAATACAGAGCAGTGATCTAATAGTTTGTAACAGGTTTATTCACAAATCCTCATTTAGTGTCCACTTAGGTAAAACTCCAGTTGATTCATCATCTAGTCAATCAAAAAGCAAAATATTTTGTCAAATGTTTAAAAGTAAATAACCATCTGACTTCAACAAAGGAACTTTTGCCCCATCCAGCTGTTATTTTTATAGAGTTTTCTATAACCATTTATGGTGTTTCTTTTCTCTCCTGCTCCTGTGCTGTTTCTCTTATGCAATGAATTGTGAGAGTAAGATGAACTAGGAAAGGAGATAAAGACACCATGTGATTTTTCTTTATTTGTTCTCTAAAGCATGTAGCTCATTTTATACAATTGTATAAATGGCAGTAAAACACTTGGCCTCAGTGGGAGCTTTATTTGCGTAATTTCTACATAAGGATTGCAGTCTGGGGCTCCCACTGTTTTAAACAGTTCCAAAATACTGAGATCACATCTGTACAATAGCTAATATTTATTTTGCTTCTCTACAGAGCTAGGGTATTTGGGCAAAAAGGGTAAGAGAAATAGAAACACCAAGTCAATGCATTTTAAGAGCACGTAGTGTTGGATGGTATCTCTTCAGAGCTTTGTTTGTGTTTTCCATTTAAAATAATGTGTGAAAGTACCCTGTAGTTCTTATCATTCCAGTTTTAGTTTCTAAACAAAAATACTTTAAAGGGACTTTTCATTCTGAGAGAGAATAACACATTTTAAAGTATCTTCTCTTAGGTACACAATACTATTTATACATAAAAATCTTATCCCTGTCCCAGAGGAGGATATGGTGAGAGGTGAGGTGACACAAACTACAACACCTCTGTCTTGTGATGGTACAGAATGCAGTATTTTGCTACAACTTCTTTGGACTGATCATGCAGAAGCCTGTGCTCCATTGGGATCGAGGGGTACAGCAGACTGGCGTGTCCCCTAGCACGGGGTCAGCCCTTGGCTGGACACAGAGCTTTACAGGAGTTTCTTGTTGCTTTTTAGAGGAACAAACAAGCTGGATAAGGATTTCAACAAGGAACCAAAACGTGACACGAAGCCTTTTTATCCACCTGAGTCAGAGAAGCACAAAAGAGGCTGCTGACTCTCACAGCCTGAGCATTGATTTTTCTAGTAGAGTCTACTCCTTTATGTAAATAATAAGCTTTCCAAGAATAACATCAAATTCTTCTTTTAAATATTTAAACTCTGAAAGAGATTGGCTTAATCACTAGAAGTAATATTGGACAGAGTATAAATCAACCCCACACATTTTCACTGAATCACAGAATCAATTAGGTTGGAAAAGACCTCTGAAATCATCAAGTTCATGGTTTTGCACTGTAGTCCCCTATTCCCTCAGTCTAGACCAGATAATTCTACAGAAACATTAATAATTGTGTTGTTGGAAATTACCTGATTCTGCACCAAAAAAAAAAAAAAAGAGAAAGGAGAACTGAGGAAATTACTAAAGAGGCTAATAAAGAGCAATGAGGAGAAACAATTAAATATTTGGAGAGATGAACACTATGAAATGGGGATGGCATGGGGCATTAATTTGAAATGCCAACTTTCTAATGGTCGTTCTCCTGAAGTTTTGCTAAGATATCTATTTGCTGTTTAAGTGGATGATCATGTCTCAGAGAGTCCCCTTGTAGATTTTTGTTGAGAGTGTGTTACAATTTACTTGCCTTGAAATTCAATCTCTCTTTTTTTTCTACCGCAATGCCCTTTGTAACCAGTGCAGAGATTAAATGTGAAAAGGGCACAAATCCAGAGGAAAGGAAGGTGTTAAAGACTAAACAGTCCTGTAAAACTTTTTGTGCTCTTCCTCCTGCTCTCACATCAAGAGACACTCAGGATCCAATCACAAGAATTTTTACAAATACCAGTCAAAAAAGTACTTGTTCTCTTCTGCAAAAGGTGATACTGAAGTGCCACTGTGGAGATCTTGCTTGCTTGCTTTGTCGGAAGAGGATAAACAAAGTTAAATCAATATGACAGGCCTCCATCTTGCAACAAGGAAGACTTTGAATCTTCGATAGTGGATATTTATATGTCTAAGGTACAAGCATCTAAAGTATGAGTACTTAAGCAACAAAGGTACATATTTTTTGACAAGGAATGGAAAGTATTGTGCAGGAGGAGAGGCTGAATAGGAATTCAGACATTTCATTACCCTCTGAAAGCACACAGATTGGTGAAGACAAAGGAGGGAGCAACAGTTTTCTTGGATGTCAGGTAAATCTGCCCCGTATATAAACAGCAAGAAGGGATACTGACACAAGCAATATACTTTATAGAGTATCCAAAATATCTTCCCCTAGCTAGCAGACAACTTGGAATTAAACCCATCCTCCAAATAGGCCAGCTAAGAATACTGGATTTCTGGGACCTTCAGTGTACTGGTGAGAGATATATAAACTTGAATATAATCCTTTATGCTTTCTTAAAAGTAGAGTGTAATGTGCAAGGTAGCCCATGTACAGAATAGACATTCCACTTTAATTTTAGAGAGAATGAGTTACTGGAGTACTATGAAATAAAAACAGGTTATAAAACATGCAGGAAAATGTAGAAGAACAAGTTGTACTGCCAGCTCCAGCTCAGATAGATATGCACAATGCTGAGGAAATAAGCTGTCTTTCCCAGCCTCAGTGACAGTAAATAAAGAGCGATGGCTAGCAAAAATAATGTGATAAAGGCTGGGTTGTGTGAGCTGCTCTTTTGCAGGAAACTCATAGTGCAGCATATTCATTAGTCATATTATTGCTCACTGAGGGTTATGTATAGCTCCCTGTCCACCCAAATGAAAGCACAGTATGTACTATATATTTCCTCTGATGCACTGGTAGTGATCAAATCTAAGCTGGCTCTAGTGTAAGCCAGAAAGGAAAATAAAAGCAGCAATTCTTAGAAGAGGAGGAAAAGCAAAGGAACAGTAAGGACACAGTCATTTAAAGTGATGTGAAAGACTGAGAGTATGTATGGCATCAGAGATGAAAAAAAATATGGGAAGTGGCACTCCACGCGTACTAGACAAAAGCTATAGCAATTGGCAGTATTTTACATTCATGTACTATGCTCCTTGGCTCAGCTACTGACAGTGGTGGTGTTTATTAGAATGTTGCCTGTACTACAAAGAACGAAAAAGAGCTGCCAACCTACAGTTGTTGACACGCTTTATGTCAAGAGTAAAGGTAGAAGGACTGATAGAGACAACAGACCAACAAGTTTTTCATTGCAATAAAAGGACTCCCAATGGTTTTAATCCAGAAGGAAGATGCCAGCTGGCTGATCAGCCTGGAGTGCTTTTTGGTCTGAGCATCTGAAGAAGTCATTACTTAAAGGTCTTAGAGAGTGTGAGGGCATCCAGTTACTCAGTGTTTGCTCATCAGCTCATCAGCTCCAGCAAGCGGAGTCAGAAGGCTCAATTATGAATGTCTAGTAACAGTAAATCATAGAACATTCCCTTATTTCCCAATTTGCCCTTTCAGGTTTGAGAGCTGAAGGGAGGCTGATGAGGTAGAGTCAAATGTTCAGTCAGGTGACTTCAAAGCAACAAGCTGCAACGCATCAAGGCCATGGCAAGTGTTCTTGTGAGAGCTCTCAGCCAAAGGTGTATGCCAGATGAGTTGAGACAATTTAGTCCAGAGAGGAAAGGATTTGAGCTATGTGCATCTAAGCTACCATGGACACTGCTTTGGAGCCAACATTATCTCAGTTGTCAGTACTGCTCCTACACCTAAATGTTGTCACAGAAGCAGAAACATGTGCCATTCTGTCCTTGTACCTCATGTCACCTCCTGGACTGTGTATAAGCTATATTTCCATGTGAAGATAGATTTTCAAAGGAACCTGAAGAGATAAAAATATCTGAAGTCTACTGAAATTCAGTGCAAATTGAATGTTTAACAGTTAAGACCCCAATTAAATTATCAAGAACTCAGACAAAAGTTGCAGATATTTCTGGTGTAAATTCAATAATTGCATAGTACCAAGTCCCAGTTTAACCTCACCCATAACCTGATTTTATTCAGTAAAACACATGGTTTACCTAAGATTTTAAAAGCAATTCATTTCTCTCGACAGATAAGACGTTACATTATTTTCTTACATTTGAATTGTCATCAGTCATCAAGTCAGAGCTAACCCAAAGTCATTATACCAAGTACTTATAATTTTTTCCCCACAGAAAAAAAGCACTGAAACCTCACCCCAGTTGACTTTTCTCTAGGTACAGGAATATAAAATCCATCAGAGAGAAAGCCAGCATTTGCACTGACAGCTGCACAGGGCTCAGGTTTGTTCTAAATGAATATGACTTCCCCACAAAAATGAAGTCAGAGATTCTGTGCATACTCACTAGGTTATTGAAGGAAGGCTCACTGCTAAGTCTTGTGATAGTCTGCACTGATTTTCTGTTTGTTGAAACAAGGGTTGTCACTGGAGATGTACCACATTATTAATTAAGCCCTTAGTGCTTCTGTAGCACTTATCAACTAGTATATTTTTATGCAAAATATGAGCGTTCCTGAAGCTATATTTTGACCCTTACTGATTTACCTGGTGACATGGCTCCAAGCAGCATGTGGAGCTTTCCAGTTTCCTTTGCTCTGGGGACCAGGGAAGTCGGTGCTGTGACACAGACTTTGATGGAGGCTTACACTATCCATCAAACGCTTTATTGGCCAAAGGAGAGTCAAGGATTAGAGGCTTAATCCTCGAAGCAAATTTTATTTCTTAACTTTGATTTTGTCCACAAAACAAAGTCCTTATAAACTCAGTTGTAGGATTTACTGGAAGCATTTTTCCAGTTTGAAACCAAATCTTTAACTCTCTATCCTGCATTTTATGAGACATTGTGAGCTCATCAGAGTCCTTCAGTATAGGGCTGAGCCTTAGCTTCTTTTGTATTTCAGCTGCCTTGACCAAAGGGTCCTAAAAGCATGATCAGCACCTCAGGAATGGGCCTGAGGGTGGCAAAGAACGGGATTGAAAATAGAATTAGATCAGAAATAGGAGTCTTTGGTTGTTTGCTAGTATTTACTTATCAAGTATTCTGGCTCAAGTTACAGTGAAGCACTGAGGAATTGGTTTTGGACGTCAATTGTTGCTTACCGCTCTGTCCATTCTGGTTTTTTGCAATATGTAGTTTTGTACACAATAAAATTTACAAACCAACAACCCTTTGAGGACAAGAGATGAAGGCACTTCATCCTACCTTCGAGGTAGTTTGGGAGGGCAGCTGAGCAGCCTGAGCAATAAGAAATGCTGAGATAGTAAATGACATATACCTATTGCCAGGGCTGCTCAGGAAACAGTCCCTGGTTTACGAAGAGGGGACCATTTTGCTGCAACAGCACAGGAGAGAAGAGGCAACACTGCAATCAGATTTGCTTTTTGAAGGCCTGGGAATTGTATGCTATCAGAGCAAGATTTAAATACTTAGCTAACACAATGAAATGAAAGATGTGTAATGGCTCCAGCCCTCCAGCTTAGGTGGCAGCTGTCTTTAGAACATGAAAGGCAGTGTGAGGAGAGACAGTAAAGTTAAACAAGGCAAAAAATAGTAATAAAAAAATGTACTACACCAATATGTAATTAACTACCCAAGGAGTAGGGCAAGGGGAATATAATGCCATGCTTGAGTTTATTCTCATAGTGAAGTATCATAATATTTGCAACTGTACTTCATTCTTTAGATATGCAAAGAAGTGTCAGTAGGCAAAAATTTAGGTAAATCTCAGTCTGTTAGCTGATCCAATTTAAGATCAATGGAGCTTTTACTCCCTATGACTACTGGTAATAGAAATGGTCCTGAAATAAAATATTTGGTAGCAAACAGGATATTAAAAAAATAGTGTAATCAAGTCTTTTCATAAGAAGAAAAACTAAAGAGAAGGGAAAGAACTTAAATAGATGCAATGTAATTTTTACACTGGTTCTTACCAAGTCTTCTAAAAAGAAACTCTAAAAAAATGAAAAAGAGTATTTTTGAATGGATGTGGGGAGGGCAGTCAGTGAGAAAAATGGAGACAAATCCTGTAGGCTTCAAGGACAAAATTCTGCCTACTCTCCATGGCTACCCATGGGAAATACAAGTACAGCATGGGTGAACATGCATTTGTAGTTACTGAGTTTTTCAAAGTAGGACTGGCTGCAAAAGCCTGTCCCACACCAGCCAGCACAAACTGTACTGTAAACTGGAAATAACACGAGAACACTTTCACCCTGTCTATAGCACATTATGGGAACAGCAGCAAAGCCCACGGTTGCCTTGACCTAGAGAAAAGCCAAATAGTTTGGCAGAACATACTGCAGGCTCTTCCAAATATGGAAGTTTCTTCTGATCTCTGGGCATATTTCAGCAGAACTATTTTTAAACATAATGTTCACGCTTTTCAAGTACTTTTCTTTGACTGGGAAGCAGAAAATATGGAGAAAGTGGACTAATTCCCATTGTTTTTTTCAATTTTTTAAACAGTATGTTCCTGGTGTCAGGAATATCAAATAACACTAGTGCATGTCTACAGCTGAGAGAGATAACAACCATATTTCTTCATTCACTACAGATGATGATTTTTTTTTTTTAAGAAAGAAAACAAAAAGTTAAGATTCTTTATCTCCCCTCCTTCAACTCAATAATAGAAGTTATCATAATCTAGTCTTGCAAAAGCAGCAGAACTTTTACAGAACTACTATCCTTCATGGTTTTTCAGCTCTCTGAGAACTCTCACACAACTTGCTGTAGCAAGATATTAATTCCAGCACCTCGAGCTTTACAGTGGCATTAGAACAGCATTTTGTCATCTTTGTGTATATACAAGGATTTCAATTGACAGTGAAATATTAATATATCTTCTGAGTGCTTCTGAGTAATAGAAGTAACCACGACTACAAAAGACGGAATTGGGCATTATTACTGACTGACACCGACTAATTATCATTATGAGGACAGTTCCAGGACAGTCCAGGGCCAATTATAGGAGTCATGCCAAGCATTTTCTAGATAGGAGACTTCGTTTATTCTGAAACAAAAAAAAAATTCTGTGTGTAGAAACACCTAAATTTTCAGAGCCTGTGAGTTAGAAAGGTACCTCGTGCAGAAAAGATTTTTTTTTTCCTTCATAGTTAGATCCTGGTAATGGAGAAAAAAGATCAGACCTTTACTAGCCTTATGATCATTCTCAAGAATTGGTATGGACCAAGAAACATTCCCAGAGACCAATCTGGGTGTGGTATCTCTGCTTCAGCAGGTAAAAAAGTTCAGCTCTATGGACAATGGCCCTGTCACACTACTTGGCTTCAGGGCCAAAGAACATTCTCTGGTCACTTTTATTTACTAGAACAGATGCAGCTGTTGATGGAGTACAGCCATTATGAAAGTCTTGATTCCAGTGCTTTTGCTGACCTATGATGCAGATTAATTCAAATTTGCTTAATGTCCTTGATTTGCTTATTTAAGGTAACATAAAAACATAAAAATCTTTTCTGGGTCATATTAAGGGTTTATTTAATTCAATATCTTTCTCTGACAATGAGAAAAAGCCTGCAGATGAGTTTAAGGAGAGGACAAACATAGCAGCACTTGCCAAGAATTCTCTCTTCAGTTCCAGTGATTTCAAGTTCAGGGGCTGTCCAAGCCAGAAACACTTAGTATTCAATCACTCCCTAATACACATCTCTTCTGTCAGTGTGAAGCTGGGTGAACCTTTGGATGTCCCCACCCAGTGTCTTGCAGCATTGAGGTCTGTGTCTTACCTTCCCTTTGTGTGAGAAGAGTCCTTTTGTTTGCTTTCAGTCTACCAACTGCTAGTTTGATTTGATGTCATTGTACTGCAACAGTGAACACTGACTGATCATTCTCTGTTTATCCTCTCCATGTGATTCATGATTTTATAGATCACTTTCCTTTGGGGCATCTTAATTGATTTCTTTTCCAGGAACGAGTGTGTATTTGGTGATTCTTCTTTCAGATGCTATTTCATAATTCTGTCACTCATGTGCTCCTTCTCTGAGCTATTCCCAGTTCTTTTTTATCCTTTTCTTTTTTTTCCTTCTTCTTATAGATAGAAAAGATCTTTTAATCTATTCAGAATGGAAGAAGTCTCTTACTGAATGTGTGTGGTGTCTCGAGCATGGGTGAGTAGGTGCTGCTGTAATACAATATGAAGGAAGAGCTCTAGATCAAAGGCAAGATTTATGTAGCTATTGAAGTACCTTAGAAGGCAAAAGGTGACAAACAAGATTTACAGAAGTATCTCTGCAGATTAGATGCCTAACTTCTCCTGATAGTCTTACCAGCACAGCAGAACCCTTTTCATGTTGCTGATCTTTTGGATAACAGCCCATAGTTTAGTGATTAGAAGCAATCAGTGATACCATATGCACACAGAAAACAGCACTGTTTCTTCCCAGGTCCAATCAGCACCCAGGCATGGCATATCTGTAGAAAAAGAGGGAGTCTGACAAATATAAATAATGTGAATTCTGATTGTTCACAGGGAAAATTCATCTTGTGAATATAAAAGAGGTAATAAAAAAATCACAAGGAAAGAAGATTCAGCAACACGGGATTAATAAACTGTAAGAAATGAGCTTGGGAAATTAATGAAGTCCTAAGAAATCTGGGAAAAAAAGATGCATTGATAGGCATGTACTATAATTCTTCCATATAGATGTTTTTCTCTCTGACATTTAATGTTTTGTTAAAGAGTGGGATGGAAAATCAGTTTAAAATTTTTCAATTTCCTCTAATTTTAATATAGAAAGAAGGGATCATGATGAATCAGACCAGCAAGCTTCTCAGCAGTATAACCTGTGTAAATACCACTGCCTTTATTATGGGAAGATGGGGAAAGAAAAGATGGCCTTTGCAAGACAAAAATATAACTCAGACATTTGAGTTACAAGCTCAAACTCATGCTCTCAAATTATTGAGAGTTTTTCTGGTGTCTTTAACCTTTGAAAAAATAAATTACCACTTTGATATAGAAATCTTTTACAGTCAAGCCAAAAAAATATATCTGCACATTTTTTGGAAAGTATTGAATTTTGTGAATTAATCTGATCTCACCAATTCTAGTTTTTGATGCTTATGCAGCTGAGATGGAAAAAGTGGCTGAAATGCATTCTCAAGGTATCATCCATATGACAGGTAGATCTGTCATACCCATTTGTGCGGATAAAGAGATTAGAAGCCAGGAATGGCCACTGGGACACTGGTACACATAAACTGATGTTCTTGACCAGGGTTTCTCAGTGGATAATCAAGTCTTGGAATGCATCTTCATTTGGTTTTTATGTATCTATTTCTTATGAAAAGATTTCTGAATGTAATGGTTTTTGCATTTTGTGTACACATAGAGAAGAGTAAGTTATTCTCAGTAAACAACTTATTCATCAGAAATATCTGCTTTATATTTTCTTAAAAAAATCATTTTTATACAAACTTCACTTTTTTTAATCTGGGACTAGTCTGGAGTAAATTTATGCTTAGAGTGAATACAGCTGGCAAATCTAGGCATTAGCTGACTGGTTTATACAAACATGCTGCGGCTTGTGGATTCCTTACAAGCCATTTCCTGTCTTAACAGTGTGTATTGTGTTTGTATTGGGAATTTATTTTCATGCTACTCAGTTATATGAGTTCACCTGGATCACAGTGTTACACACAATTCCTAAATGGGAATCTTTACTCCACTGCTACATTGTGCTTTTAATCTGTCTGAGTTCTGAGTGAATATGCACCAAGAATTTGCTTCCTACTCTTCCTCTGGAAAAGTTGTCCTAAGAAGAATTTTATTGCCTGAAAGTTTACACAGTATATCAGTCATAGATTTTACTGTGGAAAGGGCAAGGTAAAGGAGGGAAAAGAGGAGAATTAAATGCGTAGTAGTTCTTCCATTAGTCCAGTAACACCTTGGATCAATAGGGGCTCCTTCTTCATGTTAAAGCTTCATTTGGCCTTGGCCAGAGAAAAGGGTCCATTGGATTCAATACCAAGGTAAGTGCATGAATTCTATGGTCTGTGTAACACAGAACACCAGGTTAATTGATGGAAAAGTCATCACTGGTCTTCAAATCAGTGAGTTCCAGCGGGTGACTTTTTGAATCATAGTGAAAGGAATGTTTATGACTAGTTTTCCTAGCTGTTGCTATAATATAATGCCTGTGGACTGTAGGATCACATGCTTTATTTCAGGCAGAATTGATGTACTTCCAAGAGAGAATTATGTAACCCCCTTTCAGATCAGATGGTCTGTGAAAGTGCAGATGAATACAGAGCACATACCGAAGAAAAACTGGAAAGCAGTAAGGTTGCTTGGTTTAATGTTAGTGTTACTGTCTTTGGCTTATAATAAATGAGAGAGCACTAGAAAAGGGTTTCACTCACAACAAACAACTCTGATAGCATAATAGACTAAAAAAAAAAGAATTTTTACAGGCCCTTACTCATAAAAAATATAACAGCAGCTGGATACAATGTTAGATGAATGGTTTATGCATTATATGAGAGTGTGAACCAAACGCTTTTGTTGACATTGTATAGAAGTCATCACACTTTCAATTGACTTATTTTGCCATTGCAAACACTGTTATCTGCTCACTGGAAGATTTTCTTTCTCTGTGTTTTTCAAAGGAAGATTTCATATTGTCTTAGGAAGTATTGCCACTAATAGGATTTTAAAATTTTTCTATGGACCCCCATTTTTGATCCCTTTCAGTTAAAAAATGAACAGAATAATTATTGAGAGGCCACTTCCACACTCAGTTAATAGATGTGGATTTTTGTGGGATATAGCAGTCCCTTTTTTGTGTGACGTTGCATGTACTTCACTTTTTGTGGAGACTACAAACTCAGTTTCTCTTTTTCTCTTATCGTCCTATACCTCAACAATTAATTTCCATATATTTATTATTTCACATATTTATCCCACTTGTTGCCTTGAAAAATTACAGCCATTTAGTGTAAACCAGTGCTAGAGTCCATAGAAAATGCATATTTCTGAAACAATATTTAATTTTTCCTAATTTCATCTACCAATAAGAAGTAAATATATGAACTGTCAACTGTTTTTTGATTTATTTTTTTTTTTACTTTGTTGGTTATCCTGGTGTCAGAATTGCTATGAAGAATTTTTGAAATTCTGTTATTCTACCATGATTCACATCCTTAAGTACGTATAATTTAGAAGGCACGTTTATATTTATTCTTTATTGTAGACATGTGCTTAAATTAATTTCTGAATTAGGCCTTTTGACAAGCAGAGCAGAGAATATACAAGGCACGTTGCCTTTGCTGCCAAGGAACTTTCTGCCACAATACATTTTTTTGGTGTTCATGCCCTTAGTTGTCTCAGAGCTGGAAACTCAGCCATGACACCTAATTAAGCAACCACATGCTTGGCCTTGAGGACCTGATGGCGATAGCCCAGGTTGTCACATTGGTGTTCAGGGATGAGGAGAGCGCAGGAACTGACTCATGTCAGGCTGTACAAACTAACCTGACACCAAGGGGGGAGTGAGTGCAGCACTGTGTCAAGGTGCTCTTTGGTCCAACAGACACTACAGACCTTATAGTACAAGTCAGAGCCACTTGGTTAGAAAGATGTTCTTAGGGACTGGCCTTGGTACTGACTGCAACAGAGAGCTCGTGATCCATTTACCTCCTTCTGTGGGAGGGATGCTAAATGTAATACAATGATGCTCTTTGCCAGTTCCACCTGCTCGGGATTAAAGATGGCCTAATTTGATGATCTACAAAGTTTTGATGTTATGATTCTTTAACCAATTTCTGGGCTTCGAGGAAATACCAGTCCACAGGTGTAATGTGTTCCAAATATTGTTCATGTAATGATGTTTTCTGTTTTGTATAGAGACAGAAAAAACAGTGTGAATTCATTTCAAGAAACTTAAGCTTCAGCATTGTGCATAAAGCAAAAGATAACATTCCAAGATTTTCGGTTTGACAGGGAAAATATCTTCTTGACTCTTTTGTACTTAAAAAGAGAGGACAAAAAAAGAATATTTGTAACTCTTCCATCTTCTCCATTAATCCTCTCTTTAGACTTTGACTCATAAACAAGCATGATAGGGTCCTGAACTAGGATTAAAATGGAAGGTTGTTTTCAAAACTGGTATAGAAAAGCACTTTTTCATTTTGTGTGTGTGTAAATGCCTTTAAAAAAATGAATAGAGTCATTCATCTAAAAAAAAAGAAATATTGACATTTTTATGGAGTTGTTTTTGGAAAGATCCAACATTTAATATTAAATTCAGCATATGGTTGTGGTCAAATTGTGCTCCTACTGTGTAAAATGTATGAATAACAACTTACTGCATTCTCCTGGCCAATATATGGAGTGAAGGTTGATTAATTTAACTAGTATCCCTTAATCTCCTGCCTTGGCTTCCATCCCGTTCTGCAAGGGTTGATAAATCTTACATCCCCTGAGGAGTATTACAATTCCTAATAGTCTTATGCTATTAGGAAGAAGCAGGGCTCAACTGTACCAAAACATCCAGCACATGAAATTGTATAAATAATTTAGCTTTTCCAATTTAATTTTTTTACAGCTTTTCTTTGCAGACCATGATAAAAGATGTTAGTTCAGTCAACTGTAAGTAAAAAAAAAAAAAAAAAAACAAGAAAAAGAAAAAAAAAAAAGAAGATAGTGTTCAGGGGAATTGTATGCAAAGGTAAGGCTGTTCTTCTCACTGTTTGTAGCATGGCATTAGACTATCAAAGTCACTCATATATTTGCCACCCTTTAAAAAAATGTATGTTTCTTAGAGTGAATATTCTCTTAGGAGCGTCATCTGCTTTCTGCATGGTATGACATGGCCAGAAGAGGAAAGTTATCCACTGATTTTAGCATGAGGTAGGATTCCTTGTCTTGCCACAGACTTTCCGTGCAACTTTATGCAAGTCACTCCATGCTTTCTGGAAGACTCAGATGCCCAGTCAATCCACTTAGGCTGTATGAGTTCCCTTGCATCAGATGACCCATAGCAGTTGCCTTTGCTCGTACTTGTAGTCCGCAGCAAATTCAGCTTGGCTTCACTTACAATGCAGGAAATTTAAGATAGATAGTATAACCTTGCATTTGCTATAGGCTAAGTTAGCACAAGGACAGCCACCATGTCTCAGATAATGCATATTGAATTGTTCAGCTGCAATATCTTGATCATGTGACTGAGCTTTATACCTCGTTTATAAACTACCTTGAAGGAGAGTGAGAGCTGAAAGGATAAATACATTTGAAAAAAGCAAAGAAAAAGACTGTAAAAATCTCAAAACCTGGGACTATCAAAACCATGTTATTATTCAAGGGAGACACCATTCTCATGCTCAGGAAGAGACAATATTAGTCATTTCTGAATAAGGAGACTTTTTTTTCAGAGTACAGTGAAATCTGACAAATTAGCTGATTGTTCTCCTATTAGCTAATATAAGTGATGAGTATTTTGCTTCAGGAAATATAAACATCTTTTGCATAATATTGAATCACCTGCAACACCCTAAAACCTATTGTCTCCATTCTAGCAAAATTTCTTCTGCAATTAGTGAGATTTTTAAAGGACTTGGAGCTTGCAGTACTTGTTTCCACAAAATAATGCTCTGACTTCAGTATCAAGTTGGACTGAACAAAGGTATGAAAACAGAGATTGATTAATGTTTTATTTTAAAAATAATGCTTTGAATTCTTATCTATTATTCACAAATCTCTCTTCATACACAGTAAACTAAGTCCTATTACATCTGAGTTAAGTAAATAAGATTATACCTGTGGGCAAAAAGGGACTTACAGGATTCAGGATGGGCATTTGTAGGAGTAAGTCTCCTAATAAGTGACCACTCTGCGGTGTTTGGTGCAGAAGTCATCCTTGGAATGGTTCTGGAGGATTTGGACTGGCTCTCTCATATTCGGTGTGGATGCTGCGTGCCTGTGGGCTGTTATGGTTTGGGCACGTGTCTTATCAGGTCACTCCTGAAGCTTCAGTCAGAGGTGGGAAAGGCTGAAGAATGGCTCAGTCTCAGACCATCAGCAGTTGTGCCCTATGAGACCTTGGCGTGACAATGCTATAGTAAGGTGTGAGGTGCAAAGCTCCATGAACAAGCTCCGTGGTGACAATTGGTTTGTTTTGAGATACATTTTCTTGTGAGTAATGTTTGGTTAAAACCATGGCACATTTCAATCACATGAGGAGCAACCAATTGTGAATATCTTGTGAAATACATGCTTTGAAAGCTCAGCCTTGTGCAGTTTTTTGGGGTTTAAGTATAAAAAACCCTCTGAGAGAAGAAAGAAATTATTCAAATCCACTGGTGCATGTTTGTTGAAGTTCTTTTGACATCCAGGAATACACTGGCATATGGCAGAGGTTTATGCATAAGAAATACTGTAGGAAGACTAGTCCAGCAGTGTAAAGTGGGAAACTTCAGTCCATTCTGTCACATTTGTTTTCAGACAGACCCAAAGGACTATCTGTCTATCAGATAGACCCAGAGGACTTGGTTCTACCATTTGTACAGCCTGAGGGCGTGGGGAAAACTCCTGGTCAGGAATGACACAATCCAGCTGGCCTGCCATTTGGGTCCACCTTTTACAACCATTCTGATAAGCTCCCCAGACAATTCAAAATCCCTCTGGACACACTTCCATATGCATTTATTCCTAATGCCATAGACTGGGCCCAAACCCCAGTGATTTCCTGGAGCTGTGTGACTGGTTATACAGGGGCCCCTGCGGGACTTCAAAATTAACCCTGAACAAAAGCATCAAAAAGCCTTTCTTATGCCAGACCTCTCAAGGAGACATTTTCATGTGTTTTTTTGGATTCACATTTTCATAGGCAGAAAAAACCACAACATTCCCAATCCAAAGTGTGGGATATAAATCTGGATATTCCAACTTCCCTGTTGTGGTTAGGACACCTTCCACCAGACCAGTTGCTCAAAGCTCCATCCGACTTGCCCCTGAAAACTTCCAGGGATGGGGCATTCACAGCTTCCCTGGGCAACCTGATCCTGTGCCTCACCACCCTCACAGTAAAGAAATATCAGCCTCTTGTTCCTTTAAAAAATACAGACATATTTATTTCCCTATTCCTAGTTTCATGTACATTGTATTTCATATGCTTGCTGTAATAACACCACAAAAGACTTCATAAATGCACTAGTCAGTGGGGAATGCTATGCCTGCTTGTGATTTTACACATCTTTTCTTTAAGCCAGAAAATCTAAATGTAAAATGTAGTATTCAGAGACATTGAGTGGGGTTTTGTGGTGCTCTCTAGAGGATGCTGGGTTCATAAAACAATGAATGGATTACCGTCATCGATAGAGTTAGTTTTTCCATCTGTGTCAGGCAGACAATATACTCTTGCTATCCTGCTTCATATTAATAAACCACCCAAGTATAATTCCTTGCAGGTTGCAGCTGTAAATCAGAAATAGCCTTCATTCTGCTCAGCTGTCATACTGAGAGAGCATCAGGGGGTGGGGGTTGTTTGTAAGGAGGCCAGCAGGGCCGCAGCACTTTGACCTCTCCCTGCAGTGTAAATCATGTCACGCCACAGCTGTCCGTGGAGACAGGTCATGTGGCCCAGTGCCCTGTCACAAGTGAAGAGCCACCTTGTCTCACCTGCCATCATTTTTTTGTCCTGCTGTGTTCTGCAGGGAAAGAGATGCAAAGAAATGCTGCAGAAACTGTGCAGTGCAAACGTAAGCGTGCCTGGCAGGAGCCAAATCCCTCAGGCGCCAATGCTACTGTTACACTGCTGGGAGCTCTGTTTCTGACCTGGGCACAAACCAACCCAGAGACAGAATAGAATAGAATAGAATAGAATAGAATAGAATAGAATAGAATAGAATAGAATAGAATAGAATAGAATAGAATAGAATAGAATAGAGTAGAATAGGATAGAATATTTTCATCTGGAAGTGACCTACCTTGATCATCTATCTCAGCTGCCCGACCAATTCAGGGCTGACAAAAAGATCAGAGTCAGTCCCAGAAATTTGCAGATATGGGTAATCATAACATTCTGGTAGTATTAGACAAATCACTTCATACCTGATTCAAGTTCCATTAAAGCTGATGAGAGTTTTGGTTTCTTCCCCCCGACTCTAATGGAAGCTCTTACAGTCACTTAGTCTCTCGGTTTCCCTGTCTTTGCCTAGGAAATTGGGATAAGCATGAATAACTCAAAGAGGTGTTCTGAGGATTAATTAGTTAACATTTGTAGGGCATTTTGAGGATAAAAAATGCTGAATATTGACATTATCACACCTGGCTCCGTGTGCACCTCTGTGTGTTTGTGCACTGAATGAATAAGGTAGTTCCATGGGTAAAACTTGCATATCAGATAAGCTGCATGCCTATACACATAAATCCTCAGGCAAATATATGTGCTCCAATAGTCCTTTGGGCAATATGCAGGGAAGCAGAGGCAAAGGCAGAGGGCAGCACAAGCAGGGGGAGACGCTGTGAAGAGGGAAAAGAGATTCAGAAGTGTGTGACAGGGGAAATCTGGAGAGGGGAAATCTCTTTTTCTACGAATGCATATGAATAAACTCTACTGAATCACAGGCCACAGGCTGTGCACATGAGAATACAGCATTTCAAAAATCTTTTTGCATTGTGATTTAGCCATGCATTGTGTTTTATGGTGACATGACCTCATTGTTTTGAGATTTTTGGTGTGCACTATAACGGCCTTTGTAGAGCAATAATTGTAACTCATACGTTAAGTTTTGGCATTCCTCATATATTCATTCAGTCAGTGGAATGTGCACAGTTTAAAACTAGCACATTGTAACTGAACAAACAGTGGATTAAATGTGCCTGTTTTGTCTTCTTTACTAAGCTAGGTGGGATCAAAGCTATCAGCTTCTGTGCCATAGTTTAATTATATTTTTACTCTGAGTGCCAACATTTTACAAAATGAAATGAAGCAATGACAGGAGAAACTACAGCATCATTCAAGTAGGCTTTAATCAGGTCTTGGAAGGATAATAGAAAGCAACTGAAGCAGGTTTGTTAATTCTGCTGGTTTCAGCCCATTATAAAACCAGTGAGCATAGCTGTTATTTCAGAGATGATCAGCACTGGTCTTTCTGGACCTGCAACTGCAGAGTGGAAAGCAGGATAACTGCATGTGTAGATGCCCACGCAGAGGTAGCTACCACAGTGCCAGTGACAGACAATTGACATAAGGGCAAGGAAAGGGCTGATGTGTAGGAATGAATTGTGCATAGTCAGAGTAGTAAATGATGGTTCCTATCCATGCAATTAACTGTGAGCTACAAGCAGACAGTGAACAATGGCAAAGCACATTCCTGTTATTGCCTTTGTATTTGGTAATCTTGAGTGCAGAAACATTTCTCAACATTTCCTAGTCACCCACATAATTTTAAATGGTTAGAAGGCGTGGACTGGATTTAATTGTGAGAGAATTTCCGTGTCTGTAATGGGAAAGGGTTAGCCTTGCCTCTTTTGAAATGACACTGTGAATATGACTTAAAGAAATGTGCTTACTGTAATGATAGCCCTTAGCAACATGTTGAATCCTCAGGGTAAAAGCTCATTCACTGACTACAGGCAAAAGCTGTAAAGGAGTAAGGAAAAAAAAAAAGCAAAAGCAAATTAAACAACAAAAAAAGAAAGTGTGGAATCAGGTAGCTTCTGCTCCTCCTCTTTGGAATCTGAAGTGCTGGCAGGAAGTGCTGTAATAATTATTTCTTCAAACAGCTGGCACTTCAACCTTCCTTCACACCAGGGGAAGTCAATACTCAAGGGCTGGAAAGTAAGGTGGAGTCTCAGGGGACCTTTTATCACTGAGGATAGCACTTTCATGTCACATTTGGGAAAGAAAAGAAAAAGATTAAAATGCAAACTGCTTTCTACATGAACCACCTGTCTTTCTCACAGGCTTTTTAAAAGATAGACTTTGATTTGAGGGTCATCTGTTTACAGGGCTTTTTAGATGTGCTTTTCTCTCCCTGCTGGCTTATGTGGCTCCTGGTCTCCCTTCTCCCTGTGTCCCCTCCCTCCAGCATGCTCCTTCTCACTCCGTGGATGGTCCTTCTCAACCCACATCTCCTCTCCAGTTCTGCACCAGACCAGGGACTACCCTGGGATAAAGTAATCCTGAAAGCAACACGAAAAGGAAAAATGAAAAGTGATTTCTTACATAAATCTGGATTCCAGCAGGGACCTGCTAGTATTTGAAGCTGTTCCATGGGCACAGTCTTGTAGGCAACAAGAAGTGTCCAGCAGCTGGAGGTTGAATAGCTGATGAAGAAAATGTCTTTATAATCAAAGCCAGAAAGGGAAGGAAGGAACTAAACAGAGGAGAAAAAGAGTAAAGGAAATTACAATATGGGGCTGAGTACAAATATAGAGGTGGTGAAGAAGGACTATTAAGCACCTTTATGTCTCTTTAGACAGTTTACACAAGTCTGTATGATGATAAGTTTACTTACCACCCTTACCTTCTTCCCTGACAAAGAAATTTTCACCTGTGCTTTTTTGTTTTCATTTTCCTGACATTGCTCTCTAAATGTTAGAAGTTTCATTTGTCACCTTCATACAGCTCCTGTGCATATGTGTTTTGACACAGACTTTGATTACATGGTCATCTATTATTTTTATTTCTCTGTATGAATAATTATTAAATAGTTCTTTTTATCTCCTTTGTTCAGTATATAGCTCCGGGCCCTATTAATCTCAATCTAAAGCCTCAGCTGAATACATTGTTATTGAGTTCCCCATGTGTTTTTTATGGTGCTCTTTCTGTAACTTGTCAGTTCTTTACAAACATCATGAATTTATATTCACAGCAGCCCTAGCAATTAAGCATATTATTACCATCATTTTACAGATGGGGAACTGAAGAAAAGACAAATTATAGACAAAGCTGTCAAAATCCTACACTAATTTTTGATGACCAACTTTAGACACTTAGCCTATAATTTCTCAGGGGCAATAGTATTAAATAGACAATCTACATTCTAGTCATCTATCCATGTGCTTCAGCCTTCTGAATTTCAGCAAATCACATCCAGAAAGCAGGGAATAAAAATATGAACAGCTGACTGCAATCCAAAATGAATACCATGGTAGAGATAGGGAGATGGTATAACTGCCTTGCCTGCTGGTGCGTCGAGCTGAGCTTTGTGCAGCTGAAGGCAGAAGTCTATGCTGTGAGACTCCACATCTGAGTTAGGCATCTATGCTCACACCAGTGTCAGCAGGGCCCAGGGAGCTGCTCGTTCACCCTCCACAGAAGACGCCTCCATCTGATGGGCCCAACACTCTGCCCATGCATTGGCAAGGTCTCAGCTGACTCTGCTGGGAACACAGACACTCATCTGACATGAAGACACTGAACTGGTAGACAACCAATTTATTTGCCCAAATTCTGCAGTCAACCCTCTCTCAGTGTATTTAGTAATGAAATGCTATACTTTCTGCAATATTCTTCCTTTATCTTTTCTTTGTTATCTTCCATTTTCTGCAGCAAATTGAAGCTGGTACACCACAGACATGTCTTCATTCATCCTGTTGTCCTTATTCACATAACACTGCCCACACTTGCTGAGTTTTTAGTACTTATTCACATGCAGTGGAAATGGATATCCTACTGTACACAGAGAAATTTCTCTTTGCACTGTTCATGACTGGGCAATATTGCATGATGCTGTGTGCTCTAGCCCCAGTGCTTCTTTTTGACAAGCCCTGCCCTGACACTCTAACTGCATGACTGCATCTCTGTTTTATTCATCTGAAACAAAATTTTGAAGTATTAATCCACTGGGACGTTGACAAGTGAGAATGCAACTGAATGGATCCTAGAATGGATTTTGATTATACTAAAATTATGTTTCCTATTTTAATATATTAGTTTTTTATAACAGCCAAGTGTTCAGTTACTTGACTAGTCCATTAAATAAACTTTAATTTATATGATAATTGAACAATCTCTAAATATCATACAACATAATTGCCAGTGTCTCTGTTACTAGGAGAGGCACCAAAGTGGTGGTATGATCTACAGAGTAGTTTACAGGTTTGGAAGTAAAGGAAATATGCTGTTCCCAACTTTGTCACAGACTTTTCAGGTAGAAATATATTGACTAAATGCAGATGTCTGTGCTGAAGACATCTGCCTCTGGCTTCTGGCTCAGTTGATGGTCAGTGAAGAACTAGTCAATAGAATCTAGGGGGCAATTAATCGTCTCCTAAATTAGATGTCTGAAACAGGGCAGATGATTGGCACCCTAAAAGGGCATATTTGTCTCCAGTGACTACACATGGAGCCCCAGGAGCTAGCTTGGTTTTAAATGTCTACATTGTTGATTTCTAAAATCAGGTGAGATGAATCCCACCCTCTGTATCCCCAGGCCAGTTATTTCATCTGGACTTGCCTTTTATTTGTTTTTCTGAAAGAGCTAGTGCAATACAAGAAGCAGGAGAGTAGAATTAACACAGAGCTCTGCCTTGACTAATTAGTTTCTCAGTAGGACCTTTGTATATATCACTGGGGTATCTCTTAATGGCATGATGTGGGGCAATGTAGAAATACCCTAAGTGCTATTATAATAAGTCATATGGTAAAGCTCGATTAAATATCAACATCTTCAGTGTAACATGGGAGTTTCTGTTGCCCTTTAGATTCTTCTCCTATGAAACAAAGATCTTAAATGATATCAGTGCAATATCAATATCAGAACTTCTGTGGTACTGAAGTTTTCACAGCAATTATGGTGAAGTTTGCTTGGAAGATAAACCACCATTCTTATCTAACCGTTCTTCTGTCTCCAATTTATTTCTTTGTCTGGTAGACACTGAAGCAGGAAGCTTCAGAAACAGAAACCTTGTGGTAAGCCGGAATGAATAATAAAGCTGAATTCTGGGGATATTGCCAGGGAACGTCATACAGGATGCTCTGCACCAACAGCTCAGGAACTACAGGTGGAATTACAAGATTATATGTTGCCAAGTTCTAAGGCAAACTGGGGAAGCAAAACAGAGCCAGTGAGGGAGGAGAGGGGAGCTCCAGGTAGTTGCAATTTACCCCTTTTTGGAAACCTGGAAAGTTGTAACTAGTTTGGGGGCAAGTATACCCACATAGTAAGCCTTAACAGCTGTATCTCTCCATGGAATTTCTCTTTTGAATTCAAATAAAGATCAGTGATACATATATTTTTAATTTTTTATGTTATTGCATCTATGGCAATTGCAATCTTTCCTTCTGTTTTTATTTCTGGGTAAGACCTATTCACTTCTGCCTCCAGCACTTCTGTCTATGCTGTGCTGCATGTGGTATACTCTCAGGATCTCACAAGTCCAGCAGCTGTGGGCTCACCACACTGTCTGGAAATTCTGGGCAGACCTTTTCCTTCTTTCTCTCTATGTGTCAGTCTCCTACACCTCTACTCATAGTTTTCGGCACTTGCTAGATAGTTCTGTTACAATCAGAGGGAATACCCTTGGGAAACATCTCCAAATTTGGCTATGAGAGGGATTGTTTTGGAAAGTTGGAAGCAAAATCCTCAGCTTGACCTGAGTGTCAGCTCAGAGATAAATAAAATGGAGACTTACTTTGTTCACTGTAGAGTCAGGATTATCCAGAGATATGTGTCTTTCTGATATCTTCAGAAAGGGGCATCTGTATGTTAAGAGAATAGACACTTGTAGGATTTTTTTCATGTCTACCTTTATGAACTGTAAGCAATACAACTTGAGACTCCTTGTAAATGAAAACATAAAAGATCAAATAAGTATGCAGACTCAAACCCAAAGTAATCAAAATATCAGCCAAGAGCAGTAGAAGCTGACCTTACCCTGGAATGACCTCTATGAGTTGTTTTATCACCTGACAGCAAAGATTTACCATGACACTTGTGTTTGTTTGTTTATGGGATAAAGGAGTCAGAATTTCACTTTTGTTTATAGAGAAACAATAAAACTTTGCATTTTATATTTTCTTTTAGGGTAAGTGGTAGATAAATTCACCAGCCTGTATTCTCATGTTGTGTTCACATAAGGAATTGATTGTGGTCCTGTCCATGGAGAAATCATCAGACATTTCTTTAGAAATGCACCTGTCCTTGCTCTCCACTTGAACAAAAAAAAAAAAGACATAATTTTTAATATCCTATTTGAGGCTTGGCATATATCTGTCATTCAGCCAACCAGCTCTGGAGGCTGGGATTTGACAGAGACATGCCTACTACCTCACCTTTTCCCCAATTGCTTCACAGGACATGGTGGTTCCTGCTCTCCTTAGTCAATTAAGAAGTAGGGGCTCATTCCCTGTGCTTCCAAGTCATCACATTTCATTTAGTTTCATCATCTTTGCCCTTTTACCATCAGCAAACAGGAGGTAGCCCTTTCATATAAGATAGTGGTTTTATTTTTTCTTCCAGAGGTGCCAATCTCTTGTAATGGACAATTTGGTGACACTTCATTCATTAAAGGGAATCTAAGCTATTGACTTAAACAGTAAATTAGATTCTAATTTCCAGACGACATAATTTAGGTGAAGTACAGCTCATTCACAGGGCCTTGCAAAATGAGCCTGACTATAAACTTTAAATACTGCCACAGCATGATGTATATTACCATAACAATGATGATGTGGGTTAATAAAATGGCCTACAGTTACGTGAATCCAACCATACACTCACATTTCCTGGAAAAAATGTTCCCACACTTGCACAAATCTACTTTTTTTTTTTTTTAACGTTTGACCGGTATCCACAAGAGACACCAGGTAAAAGTAAATGTTTACTTTTAACTCTCTCCTGAGATGAACAAGGCTGACAATATGGGGCACTAGAAAAATGTAACGTGTCAGTGACCTCAAACTGAAATGATTTAATAGGCTCAGAATGAGCTTGGTTTTTTTCATAAAAAAGCCTGAAATGAAAAGTAGATGTTTCCAGAATGTCCTGTCAGAAAACAAAAAGATTTTCCCTGTGTATGAGCCAGGAACGGGCCCACTCTTATGTTCTCTTTCTTTTCTGTTAAGTGTCGACATTCCATGCTGTTTGTATTGGAGGAGGAGAGATGCAGGAGGAGAGAGAAGAGAAAATCAATATGTTCCCATGTAAACTCAACCAGACAGCAGCATAATATAGGAACTAGCCAAAAATACCAGTGTGGATTCCAGGCTTATGTTCAAAGAGTAATATGACATTTTTCTGGGTTGAAATTCAGGTTTGACTGAAATAGATGTTTCTACCTTTTATTTAAGCTAGATGTGCAAAGGTATTGAGTTCCTAATTTTATTTTTACTGCCTGAGTCATTAAGAATTAACAACTCTAATATCTGGTTTTATTTTTTCTTACATAGGGAAGACAGAGAATTTTCTATCTAAAAAAAATACTCCATTACTGCAGATTTCTCTAAATGAAATTTGTCTGTTGTTTGCATCCCAGTGTGTTCCAGTGTAATTACCAAAGAATGAGGGCTTTTGTCAGAGCAGCTGATGATCTATGTTTTTTGCTACACTGACCAGTTCAGATAAGAAGCTTGGACTTTATTCACTAATAGTCCAGGGAACTCTAACTTGAGAAATCTAAGATATAAACATACATAATTAAGCAAGTCTCCTTTGAAAAGAGTACAGCAAAGTGGATATTTACAGGGATTTTGAATTGTGATGAGTCAGCCATAGGTTCCACTGACTCAGTCCCTGTTGGCTGTAAAGGCATCCTGGAGTGAGCAGTTCAGTTGATTAGATGTCTCAGTGGAGGCCTCTGCATTTAGAAAAGATGAATCCCAGCCTAAGTTTTTGAAAATTCTCAATTGATTTTAGCTTCCATTGCTGGAAGTTTGCTTAAGTGATTAAAATGAGTCTTGAACTTGCATTTATCCCAACTTACTGCTCTTCACATCAGAGTATTGTGATCAATGTATAAATGTTTGGGATTTGCAGCACAACATTGAAAGGTATTGATTTTACCATTTTGTTTAATGGGCATGTTTTTTGTATTACCCAAAGTTCCATGGGATGGGAACATTTTCTCAGGCATCTATGTCAGAGTGGTGAGCTAACTTTTCCAAGATTGGCAAGCAGAAAGCCAGTAGAATTTTTAATTCTTCAGATTCTTTTCTACATTTTTTGCTTTAGGGAAGAATGCTTCATCTTTTAATTGGATACATGATATAGATATTTTACATTAAAATCTGCAGTAACAGTGGTATCTGAGAGTATTTAGGAATACTCCAGGTCAATATCAAGAGTATTTGGGGATGTTTATCATAAGGTTATTGGAAAGGCTGCAAAGCCAGAAGCAATGCAATCACAATACTGAAATAATAATAAGTTAAGGTAGATCTTTTCCTGTCTATAGAAAAGGAAAGTATCCACCACTGACCACTGCTAGAGACCCAACATCTGATTTGAGAGACCATTGATTTGACATCACTTTGAAGTCAATGGCAAAGTCAATGGCAAAGTCAATGGTTTCTCTATGACCAGGATTTCAACCAGTAAAAAATCCTATATTCTCTCATACCTGTGGTTCCATTTTAATTTGTTGAGCTGATAACAATAATCAATGAATATTGAAAGAATGCCAAACACATTTGAAATGCATATTACTAGGCATTGAATAATTGCAATTTCTAGTCAAATACAGGCACTTGGGAATTTACTCCTGCTTGTTCATCCCCAATCAATGAAGATTAACCACAAAGAGAAAAAGAACCTTCTTGCAATGACTTTGATAAAATGATAATGACTGAAAGCATTTTGAAGTTCTACAGCTGCTTTGCCATTTCAATTACATTCAGATTAGAAATAATATTAATAATAATAAATAATTCACAATAATTAGAAAAGTTTAAACAATTTTTAAAATCTGAGCTTGGGGAAGGATTTTTTTTAAAAATTAGCACATGTACTGTCAGTTACCTTTTGACCTATTCATGAAGTTTTATCTTGGGGCCAAAGTTCTTTAGAAGACAAGACTGTTGCACTTAAAAAATTATCTGTTTGCCAGTTATTCATGAAACCACTGAACCATTCTATATGTACCATCTTAAACAGTTGAAAATCCTCAAGAATAGCTTTTCCCTCCATGGTAGGCATGTACATCAAAACCTGCAAGGAAGATGTCTACTTTTAAAGACTGCCTTTCTATTACAACCAGAGTGAATTAGTCTAAAATGATGTATTGAGACTCACAGCACCATGGTCTTCCTCAGAGCAGGGATCAGCCCCATCAGCCTATGCCCAGTGGTAGCACTGCAATTAGACAGTATAATTGCTGTGAGATTATTCATGCACATCTGTCGTTTGTGGACACAGAATCAACAACTGGTTGAACATCTGGTGTTAGTGATAGGAATTTGTTTTACAAAGCCACAGTCCTTTTTGATGATTGAGAACTGCTAGGAAGAGGTAGGATAGTGAGGTAAAAATATCACTGCCAGCAGGCTGGCCAACCTGCTGAGGAGAGTGTTAAGCTAGAAGTGATGAGGTGAAGGAGATGATAACACACAATCAAATGGGGAAGTGGTGAACTGGCTGATGTGGAAGGAGAGACTACAAAATCAACAGAACAGTATAAAAGGCAGCCCACTGTAACTGTATATACACAAATAAAAAAGTACCAGGATCAGGGCTTTATGGGGGGGTGCAGAATAATTTCTTTTTCTGGGAAATCCATGTGCAGAAAACAAGAACAAACAGGGGGAATGAGAGGTTTGCATGCAGGTGTGAGGCTACAATCCCATCAAGATCACATAGAGATGGATGATGGGATAGAGCACACCTTCATCAAAATTACCCAGGTGACCATCCAACTAGAAGTGACACTATACCAGATAACTGTGCTGCCATTTAGACGGACATGGAATGGATGGAGAATTGGGACAACAGGAACCTCAGGAAGTTCAGCAAAAGGAAATATTAAAGACCTAAACCAGGAAAGGAAAAACCCTACACACCTGGATGGGCTGGGAGCCAACTGTCTGGAAAGCTGCTTTGTAAGGAAGATACTACAAGTCCTGGTGGACAGCAGTTCAGTGTAAGCCATCAATGTGCCATTGCAGGAGAGCAGCCAACAACCTACTAGGCTGCATTAGGAAGAGAGTGCCAGAAGGATGAAGAAAGTGGTCTTTCTCTTGTGCTCAGCACTGGTATTAATAAGTCTGGAGTGCTTTGTCCAGTGCTGGGTTCCTCAGTACAAGAAAAGACATGGACTCACAGAAGTGAGTCAGGCACAGGGCCACAAAGATGTTTAAGGGACTGCAGAATCTTAAAGAAAGGTTGAGAGAGCTGGCATTGCTCAGCCTGGAGAAGAGAAGACCAGAGGGACCTTAACCATGTGTATTAATACCTACCAGGTGGGTGTAAAGAACATGGAGTCAGAATTTTCCCAGTGGTGTTCAGTGGCAGAATAGGTAATGTCCATCAACTAAAATACAAGAGGGGTGGGTCAAAGACTTCTAGAGCCAGTTTCCCAGAAAGGTTGTGGAGTCTTCATCCTTGGAGGTATTCAAAATCCACTCATCACTGAGCATGTTTGTTTTCATGAACTTAAAGTAGCGGATGTTCAGGAGTTAGATAAAGTAATTTTCCCAGTGATGAAGCTGTAATTCTGTACATTTTTAATTGCTGAATTCCATGCATTTCAAGATAGCAAGGTACATAATTCCCAGGTGCTTGAGTTTGAATTTGTCTTTTTTTTCACTACAGGCCTCTAAATCAGACTAAAATGCCATGTATTTTTGACTAACAGGAGAAAACAGAGCTGATACAGGAGTATGCAAATGAAGCTGAAGGAATCATAAATAAGTTCCCTGATTTTAGGTGTGTTCCCTCAATGGAGCTGTGTTTATGGAAATGCATCTGCCATTGGAAGTCAAATTTATTCCTACATATTTTACTTTAGGTCTATTTTTAGCTATTGATGCACGTTCCCAGAACTCAGTCAACGATTATAAAAAGTAGACCTGCATATAAGTCCTTAAGAACATGTTCTGCCTGAATAATTTTCTCCTATAGTAATTTTTCCTGAATAGAGAAATTATGAGGTTCCTTTATATAGTAAGATTGGGGTTGTTTAGGGGTTTGAAATAATTCCAGCATTTTTTTTTTATTTTTTTATTTTATTTTAAGAACCAGGGACTACCCATTGACTTCCCTGGAATTAAAGGTCTAAAATTATGGACACTATTAAATGCTATTGTGTCTGTTTTTCTCTACCTAGCAGAAATGATATAAACACTCATATACTTCTGGGTTACTAATAACTTTATTTACTAAGCAAATAGAAACATTCAGCCCTGGCTGCATGCCTTGATTAGCTTCTAGTGAATTCCAGAGCAAAACCCTATGAATACCACCACAGAGCTGATAAAGCATTTAAAAGAGTGTTATCCCAGTTTTGTGTAACATAAACTTCTTTCTAGCTATGTCTTGAGTGAAGAGGGAAGGCAGGCAGAAATGGGATCCCCCACCATATTCCATCCATGGAAACTTCACTGCAGAACTCTATGCTGAAATATCACATTTGGCTAGTTTGATAAGATGTGTCATTCACTGGTACTATATTTTATAAACAAAGTCAACAACAAATTATATTTTAGAGAAATAAATTATGTCTAACACACAGTGTAAAAATAACAACCTCTAGTCAAAGCTAAAGATGTAGTGTTTGTGCACAACAAAGCCAGTGGATTTTAATGATGCAGTAAAGACAATCTGGTGTATCATTTAGAAATTAATTCTGCATATGTAGATAATCTAAAGCTGAAACATGAGGTACCTTTCCTTATTTGAAGTGGCATTGGGGTTATAAGCAGTAATTACTTAATGCTAATGTGTTTATAATAGGTTTGATTTATTTCAACTTTTATAATTTAATTAATGGAGTGTATATCAATTATATTTTAATTTTCATTCTTAGCTTGAAGTAGTATCTCCATTTTCTTAAATTTGGCACTAGCTCAAGCAGCCCTTGAAGAATCTGCCTCCCACACCCTTCAGAATCTCACTTCCTTGAGGATATCCTCTTTCTGAAATTTCCTTTTCATTTCCTGTTTTCCAAATAATACAAGACCAGACTCAGCACACTGACTCCCAGTGTGGGCCAAGACAAAGCTGAAGCTTTTCAGTGGCTCACAAGTTTGCAAGCACCGATTCTTGTATTAGAACTATTTCTGCTGTTTTCAGGGGATTAATCCAAATTTACTCTGGAGTTAGAAATGTTGGTACATCGCCTGGGCTTTCTAAGCATTTGGTGTCCATTTTTTTCTCCTTTTCATCCTTTTCAATGTAATGTCTGCAAAGCACTGCGGAACCACATGAATGAACAGGAACTCCTCCATCTGCTCAAGCTACTGTTCTGGTAGACCTGAGGCTTGGACATGTCTTCTACCACTGCTTCTCCAGATCAGAAGGGAGAGGACACAGCCTAAGGGAGCATGATCTCTCAACTCCCTGTTTAGGTTGCCTAGAGCTGATCAGACAGCATGGTGGGAGGCAGCAATTTCCTACCAGATAACCTGAAATTTGTTCCCTAGGAGAGTGAAAAAGGTCACTGTGCCTTCTATCTCTTGTTGCTTCCTGGTCCTTTTCCTGTGTACCTACCTGCAATGCCCACTTATTCTGTTCAAAAACTGAACTCGAAGTGTTTACTATGAAGGGAAAAATGATTCGTCTTACAGCAGGCATGCAGTTTTCAAAAGTAACTGCTTATAGGTGGTTTACTGAATACCTATTGAAACTATGAAGTAGGCCTGGCCTGATTTTCATATGGGAGCTGTCAGAACTCCACATTTTTGAAAAACAGGTTACACATATTTAAGAGCCTATATTCGGACTACTCTTTTGAAGCCTTGGATGAGATTTTCATTCCAGCTGTGTCAAACTTCAAATTCACTCAGTCCTTTGATGAATTTTGACTCGTAGAGACCAGTCACAGAGGGGAAAGTTAGCTTTTCATATGACAACAATAATCTGGCATTTCTCTTACATTTTGTGTAATTGACTCATCTCATGAGAGGATCAGGTCAATCGAACAGAAGGGGCTTTCATTTGCCTTGTCGAGAAGCTGGATTATAGCTAAATTTTTCTGTACATCTGGAAAGTCATGGAAAGTCATGACCCTCCTCCCTTTACCCTTTTCCTTCTAAGATCTGTAGTATTTCTTCTTTCTTAATGTGATATTTTGAATCTGGTAAGGTTTCCCATATTTTATTTTCCCTATATACCAGAAGCAACCTTGTGATAACTTTATGAGGGTTTGTTTCATTCCATCAGCTTTGAGAGGAAATAGTTTGCCTAGTCTTAGCCTTCTCTCACTGCACCAGAAGAAAGACCTGCTTTCTAGTTCTACATCCCTGGCAAAGGTCTGTGCATATCCTGCAAATTTCCCAGCTACTGGGCAAGCTCTTACTGTTTGTTTTATTGGATTTTTTTTCAGCTCACTGTGGGCACTATTATGGCATCAAGTCATCATTAGTGTTTGGGTATTCAAGGGGAAGAAACTAGACAGGGCTGTGAATTTAGACCTTCCCCACTTAGAGGCAGGGCTGTGCAGGGCTCGCAGCCCTGCTGCTTCCTGTCCCTCTCAGCTGCCCCCTTCCCTGCAGCTGCTGGACCCCTCACAGCAAAGGGGTCATGGAGAGCCTCCTTTCATCCCCCTCTCATCACCTCATTGTCTCCTTATTGTAGATACCCACTCCCCAAAATGAGTCTTTTCCCATATGTGAAAACCCAATTAATTCATTGATTTCCTTTGTTGAAAGAGGACTGCTATGAACTAGGCAAAATGTTGAGCAAGATCTAAATCCTGCTTTCATGGAAAAGTCTTTGTGTGTGCCTTAAAACCAACTGATCCACTAGTCTCAGAAGCTTTCTGAAAAATGAAGCTACCTCCCTTGTCTTTGCTACATGAAACTATTTTGCTCCTAGTCTCTGTTGTGTACTCTACAAACGTTTTTCCACAAAAAGAAGACATTTAAGAAATAATTATATTGGCTCATTATATTCTCAACCTTTTTTTCTCTGATTCTGGTGCTAATAAACACCAAAATTTGTATTCCTCCTGCCAAAAACTGCATGCCTTCAGGTACTGGTATAGTTTATATGCACATCGCTTCTAAATCATAGTAAGTAGACTGCATATTGCCTGTTAGGTGAAGTCTAATGAGCAGTGTTATTTTTAGAAGCAGAACTATATCCTTTGATTTCTATTGTATTTTTTTATTGTTGGAATAATTTTTGTTTGTCTTGTGCTCTGCAGCTGCATATCAAGCTGAATGCTTTGGGAATTTGTTATTCTCTGCAACAAAGCCTGATATTCCTTCCTGGTCAGTATGTGACTGCACCTGGATAATCTACTGCATTTCTAATGTCTGTAACAGATATTTCCTGTTTTGGGATTCTTTCCATTGTTCTCTCCTTTGAACTTCACTTGCCTTCTTTAGGCAAGATGTTTAAATGATTGAAGCCTTAGACACCCATTCCTGCACAGTGACCCATTACTTGCTCTTCCTTTACTGTATGTAATGTACAAATGTGGAGTTTTCCAGGAGCCTTATCTTGTATGATGATGTCCTATTTTTAAACCAAATCTGCATTGGTGCCACCAAATTACTTTTAAACACATGAAGTTAAAATGATGAAAAGCCTTGGTGGATTCTGCTAAATTATTTTACAATGATTTCTTCTTGATTTAATTTAATTAATTCGCTAAACGTAAGTGTGATTACAAGTGCTTTGGAGTAATTGCTGTCTCTTCCTAAGTGTTTGTACAGAAGCTAAAACAATGAAGACAGTCCTGTGAATAGTAATAAATTTAAAGAGAAAGGTTCAATTGTGTATTTTAGTGAAATTTGTATGATATATTGTTTTTATTTTCCCTTAACAATAAAGTATGTAAATGCATGAATAAAGACAAATAATATATACTGTCATATACACTCATTTAAAACCCCAAACTGAAAAATTAATTTCTTTACTCCCACAGCGAACAAACGAAAGAGCTTAAATTTCAAAGTTGCTGAATGTTTTCTATCTCACTTAATGTTAACTTAGTAAATCAGAATACACAGAACATTAGAGAACAGTCTTGAAGGATTGAAATTCTGTTCTGACGAGCACTTGTTACCACTATTAAGAATAAAAGAGAGGGAAAAAAGATAAAATGTGCTAGAATAGTTGTGAAGAGAGAAAGTGCTCAGTTAATGAAAAATTCAGAATTAAAAAGCAAGAATATTGCTATATATGGATGTGATAAGCTGAAACCACAAAGAGAATTGAAGTTTCTCTGGGTAAATCATACAAGCTGAATTCTGACAGAGCTATGTGAGATATTAAGAAGATATAATGAATTATGAGTGGTCAGGACTAAAATATTACATTTCTCCAAAAATGGAATTCTCCCTAGTGCAGAAGTAAAAATGCTTTTAAGGGCCAGGATCTGAGTCATCCTTTTTTCCTTCCTCTTTTTTCCCCCCTCACACAGCTGTCAGGGACTTAAGTGGGATTTACTTGTGTGAGAAAAGATAAAAGTAGCAAGATCTAGTATTCTTAAAAATGATCCATCCAGCTGACTTTGCCACACTTAATTTATGAAACTTGGCAGAATTGGAAAAAATGAAAGAATGGGCTTGTGTTCACTCAGGCTAAGCATACCTAGTAAAATGGGCTGGAGAGTGCTTCACTTTTTGATTATCTGTATTAATGCAATACAGGGGAGTGAAATACACAGGGAAATGTTTGCACCAAGGATTTTTAAGACAGTTTTGTAGCCTGTTCACAGACCACTGAAAGATTTAAAAAAAAAAAACATTCCAAACTGAACACGTGTACACGTGATTACCAACGATTCTTTTAATTTTGTTTGATGTATACAGAAATAAAATCTTCAGGTGGCGGGGGAAAAGAGGGTCAGTGAAATTTGTTCCAACTGTAGATATATTGTTCAAAAGCTTATAATGACCCATGAGTAATGAATACTTTTCGTATGTCCGTTGATGTATATGATCATTTACTACTAGAAGTAACATTGTTAACACGTTTCAAGTTTTAAATGCCCTTTACTAAGAGGCAAATTACGTTTGCCTTTAAGAAACAGAAATGACTGGAATCAAAGAGGTATTGTTGATAGCATATCATGCCAAATGTATATGTGGCTATGTATACATGGTGGTTACTGGTTTCATTGGGGTCAATGAGCTTGTCATGAGCTCTGTGCTGAGCAATGTGCTTTGTGCTCAGCAATATGCTTAGCTTTGCCTGCCCTGGAGACCAGAACAAAAGGTAATTATGTTTTTTTATTAGGTCATTTTGATCACATGTAAACACATCACACTTAAATATTTCAAACTTCTCCATGCTGCCACTTGATACAACATGAAGAATGCTCTCTTGTCCATTAACAGCCGGGTGGCCCATGTTTCAGATGGGTGTCCCTCTGATAGGCAATCTGAAAAACCGTCTGAGTACAACATCCATGTAGTTGTGTCCTAGAGTCATTCATCTTGAAAATGAAGAGAAAAATTTGGGAGGACAGAGGTCAGTAAAAAGTCAGTAGAATTATGGGCCTTTGCAGTTTTGCTCTTCAACCAAATGGTGACTTCCACAGTATGTGTTTTCATTCATGTCTATCCCTTATGCTTGGCAGGGCTGCAGACTCAACCCTGACCCTTGCAAATCAGTACACAGAGAGTAGGAAAGATGGAGCATGGACAATCCAGGCAGCAACAAGCAACAGATTTTTCTGTACAGATTATCCTTCCTCACTCATGCACATGATTGTCTTAAGTACACATAAATAGATTTTTTCCCCTCCAGCCTTCTGTCAGACTCTCACTTTCACTGCGACCCAGCTTCTAAGGTACTACATATTTAGTCATGTATTAGAGAGAAGAAACCCTGTTTATCACATCACATGATGGGTTTATGGCATAAAATAGCATCTGGGGAGAGTGTCCTTGCTAAATCACATGCTGATTGTGGCTAATGCTAACCCATGAATGCGGGAATTACAAGCACCATTCTGTAGAAGGTTAAGATGGGCTGCAAAAAGCGACCCTTGGACATAATATATGAAACCTGACATGTTGATATTCCCCCGTGTGTCTGCCTAATAGCTGTTCTATTTCTTTAGGCCTAGTGTTATAGTTCTATTTTGTTACTATATGCACACGTTTCAGATAAAAAGGAAGGATGGAGCCACTGGTTTGCGGAGTCTAATTGCACCCTGGAACACCGAGAGCAGAGGGAATGTGAATGTAAATGACTTAGTCATGAACCAACCAGGGCAGGAATCAGATGCTCCGTCTGGCTGCAGAGACAAATGCTTCTGACAACATTTAGCTGGTGCAGACCACCAGTTCTTAAAGACCAGGATTTTCACAACACTGATCCAGCTGAAGCATCGGCTAAAGAAATTTTTCCAAGTACACCTTGAATATACAGCCTCTGCGACACAATTAACAGCACTGATAGTGTTTACAGGCAAGTTCCAACACTGTAAAGCGTGAAATGTATGTGTCAAGTTTATTATGCTTCTCTTGCCTGGAGCTGATTAGTGCAAATTAATATTTCACACTAATCAGCATGAGCAGTTAGCACACAATTTGAATTTACGGAATTCAGCTGATTGCATTAAAAATGTATTTAGGCTATTTTTGCATTGTGCAAATAGAGCAAAAATATCTGAGCTGCTTCTAGTAAGGGTTTTTTGTATTAGTTCCAGTGTTAATATTACTGTTCATACAGACATATATTGTTGATATGATGGTGGTTTTATGGATGTCCAGTACTTATAAAATCTGTAGTTCATACTGAATGAAAAATTCATGCTTTACAATTTTTTTAAGCAATGACTAGTCAAATTTTAAGTAATAACAATGAATTTTAAACTTACTTTCAAAACATACAAACAAGTAACAGGAAGTCTGAAATTTGATCTTGAAACTCCTTAAGAAAGTCATTTTTCAGATAAAATAGTAATTTTGAGTATTATATGAATATAAAACAGTATTTTCACTTAGCTGGAGCAAACAACACATATCAGTTTCCTACTGTGAAGAAACAAGAAAGACCACTTGACACACTAAAGACTACATGCAAAACCTACCTGCTTAGTCAGGCTTTCCGTATACAGCACACAGTCCTACAGATCCTTTTGAAAACCAAACAAAACCTCATACAGATGTCCCCATCAACTTTGGGAACATAGAACTCAGTATCATTTCTGGGAAAGTTACTATGGAAGTTCTCACTGACTTCTGTGGAAGCTGACTCAGGTGAAGCATTTTCAGAACTTAATTTAGCTCATAGCTCTTGTAGTTGTCTAGAAAATCTTTGCAACATTGATTTCAAACACCAGTTGGGTGGCACAGGAAATATTAGATCAATTTTTTAGATACTGTATTGGATTTCCAACAAGAAGACATCTAAGTACTTTGCACTGATTAAAAATACACACACACTCACACACACACATGCACACACACACACAAACATCTTTCCAATTAGGAATTAACTTTTGCAAACTAAACTCAACATTTATTTGGACCAGTCTTCCATCATGACTGTAACAAACTGTGTGTGCATGGTAAGAGGATGTATTGTCTTCTGTAGAAGGTCTGGGCAGCAGTGACACCATGTTTTACCCAGTGCCAGGCTCCAGAGCTGTTTCCTTCCTTCACTGGCATCTGTCTGAACTTCTTGAGACTGTTGGAAAAGCTCTGTGGTGTAACCAAGAACAGAACCTGAATCTTAGTTTATCAACTATGGTGACACACAGTGATTGCCCAATGTTTAGAGGGCAACTTCTGAGTTTGGTGATGTTTCTGAGATATCCTCAGGAAATAAAGACCTCTGAGATTTGTCTAAGGGCAGTATCTTCATAGGCCATAAAATGTACTGCATGTGCTGTTTTTATACCCAGACATGAAACCTTTCTTCTTTTGATTTGTCTTTTCTTCATGAGATAATTCTTAACATCTTGCCGAGGTGCAAAAACCTCAAGTCAATAAATGGAGCATTATATAAAGAACTATTGTAGCTGTCTTTCTTCAGACAGATAAAAGATGCCTGTATCGGGTTTGTTTGATGCCAACCCAGAATCCTGCAAGGCGCTTCCCCAAATGTGGATTATTATTCTGTGTTTTGAAAGGGCTCTGAAGCATCTGCATCTCATTATGAGGCCTGCTTTGTACCACAAAAATCAAGCAAATATATTTCATTACATAATAGTTATTCATAGTGCATAGTCTACCATTATCAGTTACATGAGGTCTCTTCAGTTTTCTTATTTGCTGATCCAAATCCACCATTGCTGTTCTCTCTGATTTGCTTAGTAATACATACAGAAAATCATGCAATTATGCTTGTCAGCGCTTAGAACTCGTAATGTTCTTATATATATACTATAATTGTGGCCCATTTGTCAACAAATGACAACTTTAATAAGAGAAGTGCTCACATCATATGGAATGTCCACACACTCCTTTAATAAACACTGATTTAAAAATTTACTGCCGCAGCAAGAAGCTTTAGGACCTTAGCATGAGGAGAAGAAAAGTTCAATCATAACTGAAAACATATGTCTAGAACAAAGAACTCAGCACCCCACACTGTCAAGTCTTATTGCTGGTTTAAATTTAGGCAAGTAGATATAGTGAGGTATGTTAAACCTGGAAACCTGGCTTCTTGCATGGGTAGAAAACTAGATTAGAACTGCTTGAACTGAAGCTGTGATAGAGTGCTCTGTCTCCTCTTGATCCAAGTCAAATTAATATTTTTGCTTTTTTAGACTCCTGACAACTCTCATGCTCCTTTTAAACACTTCTATGGTTAATGTGTGTATGCCAGTGAAAAGGAGACAAGGTACCTTCCTGTCATGGGTTCCTCCCTATGTTTGGCACAGTCAAGTATGGATTGCTGTGGTAAACTTTTTGATTTATCTTTGGGCTTAATTTTCCTATTTCACATCTTGATATACTGAGTCTGATAGTCACAAGCCAAACTGTGATTAGAATCGCAGTTTTGAAGAACATCATCCTATGAAAACTTCTTATTTAGAAAATCAGAATTCAAGCTTTCAGCAGAGAGTAGGAGAGTTAGCCAGCCAACCCATGTTGGTTTTCCCAGGAATGTAAAACTGACTTGCTTTAGGTTCTTTGAAAATCCTAGGAAAATTTATTAATTTTAATTTGTTTATTGAGTTCTCTGTTAGAGTAGGGTATTTTACAAATAATTTACAAAAGAATTATGTGAACTATGATATTTATGTTTCCACATGGAAGCAAAAAGATAGCAGCAAACTAAAGCTTTGATGAGAAGACAATGAATGATTAATTAGTCTTCAGTAAATAACAGAATAGTTGATGACCAGTTAACGCAATAATAGAATAAGAATGTATGTACAAAAAGAAGTGTCCATCATATTTAACCTTAATATAGTTAGAGTAAAGAAGGTTAAATTGTATTGATTAATCAATTTTATTTATTTATTTTTACAAATGGGTTAGAAGGATCTCAAACCAAATAAAATTCCTTATCTTTCCTTTGTGTTGGTAGATAATCTCTAGTGTTGGATACCTTGGGGTATCCTTGGGGTATCCTTCAGATAACAGAAAATTTTCTAGTTTTAAACATACAACAACACATCCTTTAGACATTGTGAAAGCTGCATTCTGTTGTAAAACTCGTTCTGTATTTATACATGCCTGTGTAATTGAATAAGTAAAAAGAAAACACTGTGGAGCCCTCAGGGTCTCTTCACTGCTGTGGATGCTGGCAGACCCAACTGGTTACTATGGAAAGGGGCACAGGAATCTTTAAATAAAGTCACTCTGGTTGCAGTCGTGCCATGGATGTTTATCAGGAGTGCGGTCTAGGATTAATGTGATCACTCCCAGAGCCAAGAGCCTATTCTGTATCCTGTGTTCATGCATTTGAACAGGATCCTGAAAGGTCAGGGTGACCAAAACATATATTCAGTTCTTTTCCAAGTACATTTGCTGTAAATACATAAGTGTAATTTGCTGTAAATACATAAATATGTTCAGATGGGAACAATGATGCCATGTTTGTGTCCAGACTTCAGAACAACACAAGAAATTACCTTAAACCACATGTACTTGATGGATAGATGCTCATTTCTGCGAGTAAAATCTAAATGCAAAAATAGGTAAATATGTGGCAACTTTTGGTGGGTAACCTATTAGTGTAGGTAGAAAACGTGAATCACATATATGCAGCCCTAATCTGAAGACTTCTGAGTGATTTATTCAAGCTTTGGAGCCTAGTGACTGAAGGTTTACACTTTTGTGGGCTTTGAGAGAAGAGAAACAGATCCCCAAACAGAGATGTCAAAACCCACCTCAATTCATCCCATCTAATCAAGTAAGCCATGGACAACCTATAGAATACATCCAAACAATACCAAATCTATGATTTATATTTATTCAGCCCTTTCTGGAAGTCAGAAGCTTTGGAGAAATCTCTAAATAAACTTGGTATGATGGGACATCCAAAATCACTAAAAATTCACAAAACAGTAACCAAATTGAATAAATCAAAGAAAGACTAATACAGTTGGGAAAAATCAGTCAGATCAGGAATATTTATTGAGAGAAAAAAAAAGTAAAATTATTGGTAAGTATGTGGGTCATTTTCAGTCATTGAAATTATCCCAAGAAAGCTAGAGAATCGCAGAATTATTTGGGTTGGATGGGACATTAGAGATCATCTAGTTTCCACCTCCTGCTGTGGGCAGGGATATGTTTCACTGGACCAGGTTGCTCAAAGCTCCATCTGACCTGTCCTTGAACACTTCCAGGGTTGGGGCATCCGTTTAGGAAACCTGTTCTAGTGCTTCATCACACTCTCAGCAAAGAATTTTTTCATCATATCTAACCTAAATCTCTCCTCTTTTACTTTGTCCTATCTCTACATCCCCTTGCAAAAAGAGAAATGTGAGCATAACTAATGTATAACAATCAACTATAATGTATTTGAAGATTTCTGTATTAAAGTATCACATTCTGGAAGGAAGTAGTCTGAGTTAATTTGTACTTGAAAAGTATGTTTTAGCTCTCCTATTTATAGGCAACAGGTGGAAATTGATGAAAACCTCTCAGCTGTGCTGTAAAAGGACTGAAATGTTTGTAAACTATGATAGTGGAAAATTTCCATCTTGACTTTTGAACTCTTGGTATAATAGTTTTCCAGTTAGTTACTATGGTGATAGTGCCCAAAGTATCAGGAGCTGCAACATCAAAAAGACTGTGAAGCAAAAGATTACTTAAAAGGAACAGATAACCTTTTATAAAGGAAATATTTATTTTTCATTTATCAATTGTCCCATTGTTAGAGTGTCTCTGTTAGTGCTAATTCTCTCAGCTAAATTCATCTACCTACAAGCTAATCCACAGGCAGCAGACTCACAGAGAAAAGCTGTTCATCCCATCTATTTTTCCCGTGTCTCTTTCAGTGATATTAATAATCTTCTTGAAATACCTCTCTCTACCTCTCTCCACTAACTACAGTATGAACTCATATAACCTATTTAGCTAACTGAAATGGGTAAAATGAATTGAACATAGGTCAACATTTGCTCTAGGCTTATAGTTATTTTTTTACCAAGAGGCCTGCTGGAGTTAACAACCATAGATTATAAAAATTGCTGTAAATATGATGAGACTGTTACAGCTTATATAAAATTATATAGTAACTGCATATTCACACACATAGTCTTTTTCTGAAGAAATAGATTGCATAATGTAAGTTTATGACTATGTGTGTGTAGTAGTTATAGTTTACTACCCATTACATATTTTCACTGCAAAATCGGTTCCAAGAAGTAATTTGAATTACTGGATTTTCACCTCCTCTCTCTCATTTTTCTGTTCTTATTTTACTTCTGTGACAAATCTGTCTTGCTGAATTTCAATAACATTAGCTATGACTTAGCAGATACATGAAGTAAAAGCATGATCACCTCTCTGCTTATTAGTATGTAGTATTTAACTATAATTCAATGTAAAAAAATAATCAAACAGAACAGAATATGTGCTCATGTTAAGGAAACGTTTTTGTTATAATAAAACTGTATTTTGAGGGCACATTTTTTTCTACTTGTATTTGTTTATTATTGCCATGGGTTAAGTGCAAACACTTTGTTTATAAGAATGTTACGTAAAAAGTAGAGGTGAAGATAAAAGAGTACTTGAAATTAATTTCTACATTGGTTAGGTAGTTTTGTGCAGTGAACAGAAGACATAGGCTCATAGCAGTCAGAAAGACATAATATTTAATATATTTAAGGAAGTAAAAGTGAAGAGAAAATGAAAGAGATGTGAAGATATCTGCTTTGTGGAAATATCTTTAGTATATTGTTATTAGGCACACAATGTTCTGGCTGTATTATTTGATGCCCTGAGAACTGCTCCCACTCTTTTTAATCACTGCAGTGCTCAGCATCTCTGACATGCTGTCCATTGCAAGTCTAAAGGCAAATCTTCTAAAATCAGCTGAAGGAGTAAAGGCACAGACCTCAATTATCATGAGACATTTGGTACTTAATTCTGAAAGTACCTAAACCCCCTACTGTCATCTGAAAATTGTCAGAATATGCCCCTGAAAAAAAAAAATAGATCAAGCACAGTGAAAAGAATTAATGCCTTATAATTCTTTTATGAAAATAAACTCAGACTAGAGAATAAAAATTTTATGTGAAAAAATAAATAATTTTCTTGCTTTTGCCAAATAAATGGAGTTTTATTAAATGATACATTTATTTAATTTTTATAAAATAAAGCTGTTACACACATATTCAAGTGTATTATACAAATGCAAATATCCTTTTCACACTAGAAAAGCTTCAGATTCTGATTCTATGAGGTGCAGATGCTTCTTGTGTTGTGGGGGGGATTCATCTGAACAGATGTAGACTTCCACAGTGGAAACATCCATATCTGAGCTAGTCACATTAGCTTTCTTCTTTGTGACTGAGAAGAAAACAGGTATATTTATGTCATGATAAAAGATAGTCAAATCATATAATCCTAGAATCATTAAGGTTGGAAAATACTTCCAAGGTCGTGAAGTGCAATGTTTGACAGAATATTACCATTCCCACTAAACCATTTAGTAAAGTACTAGGTCTACTCAATTTTTGAACACTACCAGGGGTGGGACTCCACCACTGTCCTGGGGAGCCTGTTCCAATGTTTAACCACTCCCTCGTGAAGAAATTTTTCCTAATATCCAACATGAATGTCCCCTGGTGCAACTTGAGGCCAGTTCCCCTTGTCCTATTCCTAGTTACCCGTGAGAAGAGGCTGACCTCAACCTTGCAATACCTCCTTTCAGGTAGTTGTAGAGAACAGAGTTGTAGAGAGATGTCTGTATTGACAGATGACTCATGCCCTAAAAGGATTTTCACTCACAAACAATGGTAAGAGAGATCCCAAAAAGACTGGTGAAATATTGATTCCTAAGGTTACCTCCAGTGAGTCACATCCTGAGTGGAGGGTCTTGATTTTACAGTGTCAAGCACCTTGTGCCCTCATGCTCTATTTCCTAATCTTTTACTTTTCCTAAACTATTTGCTTCTCTTTTGAAAAAATTCTGAAGAGGACAGAAGATGCAAAGATCTAATCCACAGTCAGCCTGTTTCTAAACCTTATTCCATCAGGAAACAAAGCAGTAGAACAACACAGAGGTGACTGAAGTAACTAGCTACTAATGGTAGGCAGCTGCAACAACCTCCCAATGAACATATCTTAACACACTGAATACTAAGCTAGGTCTGAATACAGCCTGTCAAAATTTCAGATAATTCATTCCAGTTCAGCAGTTCATCCCACCTTGAGACAGGACTTGCCCTGTGGAGGTGTCTGTGTCTCTTTCCTAAGAGTGCAGTTCGAGCCAAGACTTTGGATCTCGCCAGCTTATGACTAGTGAGGTGAGGTGAGTCTATCAGCCAGCAGAGATGAAGATGCCATCACCCAACAGAATGTGTTCTCTCTGTCCACTGAACCAGGACCCAAACCAAGACAGTAAATGAGGAAAAAGGACTCTACTCCTCCTCAGGGGCAGACTGTTCTCCCTGTTTCAAGGTATGCCCCTTGACTTACACACCACTTCTCTCTGATTTCCTTATAGAAAATCATAAAAAATAGTTGCTATAAGTAAGAATACGTATGATTATTTTTTCCCTAATTTTGTAAACACCTATGGAAATTCTTTAAATACTAATGATTGAATAATTGTAGCTCTCTGTTGAAGAAATTAGGTCCAAGATCTTCAAAATATATTTTAGACCTTCAAAATGCTTAGCTGTAAGTCATAGATGATTCAGCCCTAGGTCTTTTACACCAGGCAAGGGTTACCTAGATGTTCTTCAATCTATTGCCTACTTCTCTCTCGTTATAATTTAGATAGGTTCTTCAAATTTTTGGTGATGTAGTAGTCTGGCAAAGATATGTAGAAAAATAATTGAAAAATATTTTGAAGGAAGAAATGCACAATGCTGGTAGGGAAACTATGTCTAAAAAGTATGAATCTGGAATCCCAACTTAAAAGAATAATATGTAATATGTAATATAATACGTATTAGGATGCAATATCAGAGCCTGATACAAACCAATGAAATGTTATTTTAGTGAAGATTCTCCAGGATAAGAATTGCTTAGTTGAGTAGCAAATCCTGTTTGGTTGTGAGAACTGTCAAAATGAATCAAGCTTTTCTTAAAAGAAAAGCAGGCTCTATTCACACAACAGTATTTTTTCCTCTGGCATTTTTGCAGGTGTGGAATTGAGCCAGTACCAATGCCTGTAGAAGTCATTGAGAAATTTTCCAGGCAAGGGGGATTTGCAGGGTCAAGGTATCTAACTCACACAGTGTTCATTTTCATATACCCAGTTACCATTTACAACCTGGCCCTAAGCTCATCAGAAGAAACTTTTGCTGAAGTGAAAATTTGTGCTTATTTTCAGTGGGTGCAGGATGTGATCCACATGGGTAATAAATGTGTGATTTACAGGTGTGAGCTGTAACACTCTATAAAAATATCCATGAAGAAAAACCATTATGTTTGAGGATATTCCTTTTATTTCAGCATGTCTAAAGGAACACATATGCTGCCTTAGTCATTCTTAGCAGCAAGGTCACTTCCCAAAGGACACAGAACAAAAAATATTGATCTACAAACATCTCTTAGAGCAGTTACTAAATATCTAGCCTTGAAAATCACTTCTAAAAGCATAGGATGTATTGTGTTATTGTATATTGTATTTTCATCTTTCACTACCAGAGTCAATATTTCCACTACCATCAGTCAAAGAATTGCATTGAGTCCAGCTGTGTACATTCAATTGCATAAAAGATATTCAGGTGTTACTAGGAGATCTATTATTTGTCTTTGAGCCTTTGTCTAAGAAAAAAATAAGGGGAAACGACCTTTTCAGTTAATTAAGAAATTTGATACTAAAGGGTTTAGTGATTTAAATATGTTCCAAATGTATTTTAGGAGAGATTCTACCATCAACCAAGAAACTGCAAAACTGGGCTGAAAGCACAGAACTGTCCGTCTGGTAACTGTGGCCACAGCTGAATGAAGGTTTGGCTGCTGAAACAGAGTTAGGGGGTAGGCAAGAATTAAACTGTGGTGGATATTGATAGCCTGAGGAGCTTAAATTTGTTGCAGAGCTTAAGTGTGATGCAGAAAATAAGTGAAATTGAGTGTAAAGGAGAATTTAGAAAAATATTTACATAAAAATTTGAGCATAGAAGTGCAATGGAAGGCAGCAGATCCTTCCTGAGTGGCAAAGGAACAAGAACATAAACTGAAGTAGAATTAACACTCTGTGTGTGTGTGCACGTTATGTGTGGGGGGAAGGAGTTTTCACTCTTCTAGGGAAAAATGTCTGAAATTTAACTGGAAATGTTCCATAACCACAAACAAAAATGCTTTAATTTTCTATTTAGAGGCAACAAAAATCCAAGGTCTAGAGATGTAAAAAGGTGTTCTGGGATGTTTCACTTTGTGGTTTATGCTTGCTGTATTATGTGTTCCAGTGCCTTGTTATCTGCCTGAGTGATATTTTCGTTTGTTGGTCCTTTCTCCTCAAAAAATACTAAAATATTATCTCTAAAGGAGAGAAAATTCAGTTTTTTGACAATTCTGATAGCTAAATATTTGGGAGTTTACTTATCTTAGTTAGTTTGGGGCATTTTTTTGGGGAAAAAAAGAAAAATATTTTCCCCAAAGGGTAAAAAAATGAAAAAAAAAAAATCCTACACTTTCAACAATTCCGACATCAGGCACACCAGCAAGACAAAGACACCTTTGTCAGCAAATTGTCTGGGTTTGTGAGCACTGGCCTTGACCCCAGCTGTACAAGTTGATGCAACCCTGTGGAAAATTTATCCTTTTCCAAGGAAATTATGGGTGACACTTTTGTTACGCCTTTTTTACTTTACTACAAAGTCAGACAGAATTGATCTAGCAACTTTTTCCCTTCCCTTTCCCTTTCCCCTTCCCCTTCCCCTTCCCCTTCCCCTTCCCCTTCCCCTTCCCCTTCCCCTTCCCCTTCCCCTTCCCCTTCCCCTTCCCCTTCCCCTTCCTTTTCCCCTTCCCCTTCCCTTCCCCTCCTCAGGAGTTTTCAGCCTTAATGACACTTGAAAAAATTAGAAGGCAGGGAAGAATCAGAATACAAAGAACTCCAAAACTTATTACGTATAAATATTTTAATTTTTCTGCCAATCTTCTGACACTGTGGTTCTCATTTTTTTATGCTTTGGATTACCAAGGAGGATTACTCCTCTCTGTTTAACTTTAATAACTGGAGAATATTAAAATGTTATTATAGCTCAGTTCCCAACAGTATATTTGATTGAAAGCAATAGGTGGGGAACTGAAGCTGGAATCCATTTCATGCAGGAGCAGGGTGCACTTTCACTCTCTCTGCTTGACTGTGCTGTCCTTTGCCTGAGGTGGAAGTCACAGCATGGACTGAAGGGAAAAGTTAAACCCTCCAGCACCTCCTCTCATGGCTAGAACAGTTGCCACCAGGCAAAGCTGCCTGGTCCTCCTTCCATCTCCTTCCTTTAGGAACTGCCCCAACACACCTCCCTGCCTGCAGTTCCAGGGCTATGACACTCACTATGACACTCAGTTTGAGTTAAACTCAAAGACCTGTTGTACCAGACTTGTTGAATGCCCCCATTCTCTCCCATGTCCAGATGTGGGCAGCCCCAGGGACTGAGTGCAAACCCCAACTTCCAGTTGCCCCGGTCTCATCTCAGGTGTGCTCTGACCCAGCCCAGTTGTCTTCAAACTGTATTACAAGAGGACAAACCTAAAGAACAAGTTTCACTATTAATTTCTAGGCAGTAGTTCTAGATGCAGAGATGCAGCTTTAGAGGACATGAATTTCAAAAGTGTCAAATTCACTTTGAAAGCTACTGGGATATTGAGACTGGCATGTACCCGTATTTGAGTACACAAAAGGCTCAGGAAAACACCCATTTAAGATTCAGAACTAATCACGTACCTGAATCCTGTGGAAAGCAAAATGACATAGGTAGGTACTCAGGCATTTCTGAAATATTCAACTGCTTCCTCAGGACTCTATCATCATGATTGTTTTCTGTAGTACCTTTGAGAAATAAGTAAATACTTGTGCCCTCCCACCTTAGAATTTCATCTAAATCAACAAAGAATAATTACTTAATTGTAGGTTATTATTTGTGTTGCACTGTTGACTAGAGGCCAATTGCTTTGTACAAAATATAATATGTCATCTCTGTCCACAGATCAAAAACTAAGGATTTTTCTCAATTTATGCATGTATTTATTTATTAATTGAAGGCAGCATAAAGAGAGCTGTATTGGCCAAAGGAATATTTAACTCTTTGAAGTTGAAGAAAGTAATTTCCTGTCTGGTGGGTTGAGTGACTTGTGCACACATCTCGGTGTGGATGAGCATATTTCTGGTTTAGAGTAGATGGCAGAAGATAAAATGTAAATATGTTTAAATCACTAGGAGTTTCCCCCCACAATCATTATGTTATTGTATTTCAGTCTTTCAAAAAACAGTTTACCTTTTATCAGCTCCTGTTAACTAGCAACCTTCATCACATCATCATGCAAATAGAGAAGACAGCTGTTTGAGTCACAAAAGATAAATATCACCTGAAACAGCTATTGTTTTGTGTTCCTGAGTCTACTACATAGATATATTCAATGCAAATAAATGATGTAACCCAAAGTGAATCCAACAGTATACTGGAAAACTATCTTGTATGGTTTTCACAGGAGAATATTCAATCTGTGCAAACAGACTACCATCTGTAAACAGCAACATAAATAGGAAGTGTACATCTGATGTGCCTGCTCACCAGATCTGATCCTTCAGGGTGCTGTGTACCCTCATCTTTTTTTGTAGCCCTATAGGAGGATATTTTCAAGCATCTGCTTTCACAGTGATACTCAGGAGCATAAGATCAGTTCCAAATGAGACTGGTTTTTAAGGTCACACAGTCATTTTAATGGAATCGAAAATCCCATCTACTTATTGTTCACTGTCAAATTCAGAGCCCTAGTCAAAAGAAAGGAATCCACTTTTTGAGTTAAAAATAACACTACCCTTCCTTTGGGCAGGGTGTTTTTAGAAGAAAAATGTTAAGCAACCACTATTACTTTAAATTTCCAAGACATAAAAAAAACCCACTTGTAAAAATTCTTTTGGTTTACAAGGAGCTTGCATTACACAAAACTGATAAAATATAGATTAAAAATTAAACATTTATGACCCAAGGAACTGCTGAGCAGACTTTCCTCTGAAGAACATCTGTAACAATAAAACCCAGACTCCTGAAATTTGAATTTGCCTGTTGTGCTTACTTAATTACTGTGCACACTAACTATTTAGTCTCTGATAGGGTAATGGTGTAGTTGTGGAAAAAATTATTCCCTCGAGGATTTTCATATATAATTTCTAGAGGGGAGCATTCCCATCTTGGCATGCACACCCAACTGCCAGTACCATTAATGGAAGTTATGTGCACCATTCAAAGGGAGAGTACACTCTTGAGTATGTAACTAAATCAACAAACCCCAGTATTACAATAATGCCGGAGATAGGACTTAATCTACGACAGCAAAATATTTAGAGGTAAAGAGCGAACACAATTTCAGCCTTACCATATGTATTAATGGTGATATTATCTTCTGTCAAGGGACTCTGACTACCCTTGATAAATCTAAGTTATAGACCTAAAGCATAATGGAATGAAATGATGATGTTACTGAGTGTATTAAGGCTGTTTCAGTTTTACCTTTGTCTTTACTTGCTGATGTAGAGCTTCTCAGCATCTCAGCAGAATCACATTACAGAAACTTCCATCCTGTTACTAATTTACACTTTGCTCTGGTAAATTTGTTTTACACCCGTGATCAGGCCATTTTTACAGTGCTGGAGTAACAAAGTGCAAATGAGAATTACCCTCCCTTAGTGGTAAGTCCTGCCTTCAGGTATATTGAACCTGTGTAACTGAAAGCTTAACTGGAACAATGTAGTCTGTCTTCTATATTTTTAAGAAGAATTATAAATTCAAATTAGATTATAGTCCCTTTTCTAAGATAATTTCAGGTATTCTTTTTATAATGCCACAATTAATTTTTTACTCTATAACAGAAATCCCAATTTAATTAATTGCTCTGAAATTGGCTTTTAATCCCCTTATTTGTGTTAACAGCTCTTATTAATTCATTATCGTCTTGCCTCTGAGTTATGAACAGTTTAGCGAATACAGATGTTTTGCATGAAAAGCATGCATTGATCATGATTCTAAATATAAAATTATCCCATGTAAACAGACTTTTAGGAAAGGAAAAGGTAGGGAGCAAATAGTTTTCTGGTTAAGTGTCTTAAGTTTTACTCATCAGATGCTAATAATGGTGATGTAGCTTCTTGATCAAGTCCAGCAGTGATACTGGTTTTACTTTCTGAGGTTTAGAAGGTATACAGAGGTATATATATATATACACACACATACACAAGACAGGGTTTTATTTAACTGTCTATCACATGCAAAAAACATTCCACATTTTTATGTGTGAACTATAAATTTGAGTTTCAGACAGATGTCTAATTAGATAGTTGTTCTAGTAGCTATGTTTTAAAACAATGCTTGCAGCAGTGGAAAATTGTAGTAAGACATGTAAATAAAAAGAGGATTTTGAAAAATCTCGAGGGAACAAATATGTTGATAGGATATTTGGTCTATGCTTTCTAAGTGACTTTTGACATAGTAATATAACCCACTGAAGTACTGAATGAGGCCCAAGTAAAAAGTCATAAAATGCATCTCTGTGAACAACAACTCCATATTAAAACACAGGTAGCAAGCTTACAAAGATAACAGTTCTTTTGTTATTTTGTATGGATTTTCTAATTGCAAACCACATTCTGATTTATTATAAAGACTATGATTAGATTAGGCCAAGCAAATCAATATGCCTTTAATTAGTGGCAGAGCTGCTGCTTCACCATGTTCTACGCTAACACCAAAGCAGTTTTGAGTTTAAGATCCCAGAGTTCTATAACAATGTTCTCTAAGACTGAAACTGTTTCATATACAGGTGAAGCCACTATGTCAGCAAAAAAAATGAGAACAGTTTCTACAGAAATGAATGAGCTGCTGTGTACATTAAAAGTAAAAATAATCATCACTTATACCCCATCCAGTAGCTGTGGACATGCAATTGTATTTCAACAAAGTGCTAGCTTGTACTACTGCACATTCGATAATATTTCATATTAATTAGTATTGCAGCCTTCTAGCCTATTTCTAAAGATATCATTATATGATTGGATACCACTGAGTCACCTAATCAATGAAACAAAAATTACTAACACAGAACAATTAATGGTGACTAATCAGTTGTGTTAAATTAGGAAAACGAGAATGGTCTCACTTAACTTGGTGTGCCCAGACAGTCACTGAATTCAAATAGCTATATTTACAAATCATCAGAAAAAAAAATTCCAAATTTCAGAATTTCCTTCTTAATTAATAAACATTATTATGATATTAAGAAATTTCAGGATAATAGAAAATTGTAACATCGAAAAAGAACGGACATGAGTGTTTTTAATAATAAACAGTGTGCACGTATATATTTGTGCCTTTTAAACAGGTACAGCTGAGCTTGGTAATAAAAAGGACATCTGGACTTCTGTGATTAGTGCATGCAGAGGACCCTCAGCTAAAGATATGGTGTCAACTTGGTAATTTTGGTGATAAAATTCTTCCCCTTAGTCTTGCAGAACATGTTCAATTTACTTATTAACAGGTAGGAGTAAAGGTCTGACAGGAAGATGTGTACTATTCAGTCAAATAACTACAAATAGGGGACAGAAATATTCTTCTATGAAAAAAATAAGCATGAGATTAAAACTGTGCCCAAATCACAGCCATAAAGCATTGCCAGTGTTTACAGAGAGATGTTTTAAAGAGACAAACAGTGCAGGAGGGTGCATTCCAAGGAATCTCAGGGTCCCAAAGTTTCTCTCCTCCACAATCCAGTCTCTTCTGTCCCTGATTCATACAAATTAGGGGATCATACCACCACGTTATAATGTAAAAGAAGTTGGCGACACATGGCAGAAACTCATTCCTTTAGCTATTTATCTCTTCTTGTATGCTCTGAGGAATTATAACAGTCTAAAAATGACCACAAACAATAACTATGAAAAATATTTTGAGATGTTTAAAGTCTTGCTCAGTTGTGAGTGATTTGCTGTGTCTTTACTGTTTGGTGAGTGTCCCTGAGGGCTCATGGGCTGCGATATGCAAAATTATGTAACTCTCCTCCCTAGCTCAGAGTTTGCTCTCTGAATCTGCTGCTCCTTTTAAATTCTTCCTTCACACAGGTTTTTCTCAATCTCCTGTGTGTCTGCCTTTAAGCTTTTTCTTTAGAACCAGGAAACTAATTATTGAAAATCCCTTTTAGAGTCTAAATAATTTCTAAACCATTGCTGCTTAGAGGGTTTAGGTGAAATAAAATATGTGTCTTTTTCACAAAATAAGCAACAAAACATTTTGACTAACCCTGAATGACCCCTTTTAGCTTTACATAAACAAGATAATACTTGAAGTCTTCAAAGTCTGACTTGGAACAATTCAAGATTCTTTTTAAGGTCATTCAGTGACTCATTTGTTATGTGTATCATTTCAAAAGGATAAAGTTTTGTATGTCTAATGAATGTCTTCACTTAAAAGGACTTTATTTTGAAAAATTCTTTACTATAGTAAAAACATTCTTTTCTTTTCATAAAAATGTCTAATCTTTAAATAGAATTCCTAAAACAAAAAATTTAAGGATTTATATTCCATCCTGTTGTTAAAAATTAATTCTATCTCTCATGTTTTACCTCCTCATGTAAAGGAAGAGTCTAATAGAACCTAGAAGGTGAAAAAAACTCCACACTTTTATAGTTTTTAGTTTTTCCTCCTTTCAACAAGAGGGAAAAAGATAAGAAGGCACTGAACTCTCATTGCTATATTTCTTCTCTCCCCCACTCTATTCTGTCTCCTTCTAGTCTGAAGGGGTGTAGAAAAAAGAAAATCCCAAACTATATAGAGGTAGGTTTCTCTGAGACTTGGCTAGTTTTTTTTTTTTTTTATTTTAAACTAGGAAAGAAAATATTGGGAAATACTTCCAAAAATATATAATTTCTTCTAAAATGCATTGTGAAGTCTCAGATCTCTCAGTCTCTCCTCGTAAAAGAGAGTCCTCTAAACATCTCTGTGGCCCTGCACTGTACTCAGTCCACTGTGTTCAGGTCTCTCCTGTGCTGAGGAACCCAGCACTGGATCAAGCTCTCCAGAGCAGACTAAGCTGCTCCCTCACCTAACAGGCAACTTCTCTTCCTCACATTCCTGGTCTGTCCTTCCTACTTAACATGTATTTATCCATGGTGGGTCTCAGTCCTGTGAGCTGCCCCACCACGTCTCTCATCCCAATGGAGCTGTAGCCTTGCAGCCATACACAGACCTCTAATTCCCTCTGCTTGTTCCCATGCTGCATGTGTAAATGTCCAGGTACTCCAGAGAGCGACCAAGGAGTTCAGCTTTCCCAGAAAATGTGTGAGAGCTGTACTCTTGGCATGACTTTGTATGCTCTTGAGGTGATCCACCTCCTGGGCTTGAAGGAGAGCAAAGGGAAAGTCTCTGACCAACCTCTCTCCAGTTAATGCTGCGTGTGCCCTTAAGGGCTCCTAATGACAGTCGGTGCCCATTTCTTCCTTCCACAGCACCAGTGACTTTTTTTCCCCTGTTGATATGAAAAAGGTTGTTTAGGGATTTGTTAAGGGATTTATCATCCTGGGCAAGGAACATTAACCGTATGCAATGGCATCCTCTCTTCAACTTGATGGCTAAATTAAAATACATACATGCACATACGTGTTTATATATGTGTATGACAAAAGCAACTAGGAAGCCATGAGACCATTTCTCACTCAGGTTGAACAAACACCAAGTTATCTCCTGTGTAACCAGACCCATTCCTATTCAAGAACACTCCAAGCTTTTTATCTTCATTTCCAGATCACAGCCTGCTGCGCTTATAATGGAAACCAGGATAGGTATGGCTCTTGTTCAGACAGTGTATGTGTACATCTGGTTATCATCTCTGAAATCAAAAGTGGGGTTTTTTTAACCGTGTTGGTGTGGTGCTACTTGCAGAGAAGGTTTTGTTTCATTATCAGAGAGGCTTGTCCAAATTTAGGGTGTTTGGGAAAGAGAACAAAGGTTCAGTGTCACCGGGCAAGATCCCAGGGTCACCAAAAAGCCTCTTCTGATGCAGGTCAATGTGATAGGCAGCTCAAAGAACAGCCTGATATTATTTTCCATATAATCATAAATATCAGTAGCCTTTAAAATTTTACAGCTAGGGGATGGTCCAGTGGAGAGATGTTCTTGCCTTAAGCAGTAGTCAGGGATCTTTCTACACAAACAAGGTAGAAACTTGAGCAGGGGAGAGACACGTGTATCATCTTTACTTGCATATTAACCTTACAAATTGCAGTTTAACTTGCACGTTAACCTGTTATTATATACAGACTCATAAGATCCAGTTCAGAGAAACTCTCCAACCAGGAATACTAAAATTGCTTTTGAATAGCCTCACCATAATTACTAGAAATGAGAGCTACTTGGCCTTAAAGACTATCAGGTCAATATGAATAGCCTGTCTGAAGTTTTAAAGGCAGTGCACACACAAATATCTCTTCATGGGGTGTGTGTCTGTAAGTGTTTATGTTTGGATCAGAAGTGAGATTTAGGAGCAAAGCTTCCTGTTATTTCCACTTAGTATTCTTTGGTTCACACTGCTGAGTTGTCAGAGCTCACAAACTGGCTGTTCCAACGGAACAAAAACCTGTCTACAATTAGTAAGTAGTGCAGTCAAACAGGAAAGAATCCCCAGGGAAAACCAGATGGTGCTGATGTTCAATCTCTGTGCATGTCATGAGTTTTTTGTGCACTGTCTCTGGTCCACAGACTGAATAGGTATAAGCTGGTATCAACAAATAAATTTTTTTTAAAAAAAGGGTTGAGCAGTTTATTCTACTTTCTTTTTTTCCCAGTAGGTTTTCCTGAATGAATTCCAGCAGGAGTTTCCTGAAAAGCTTTTACCTGATCATGGATTAAAAATTTTCCTTATATTTTCTTCCCCTCGTAAAATCACATCTCTATTTGTCAGGGAGAGTATGACTGCTTGCAAATGGAGTCATGATCTCCATGCAATAAAGTTTTACTAAAATTATAAGATTCTTTCTTCCCAGCAGTTACGCCTTTGGGCAAGACACAGATAATTTTAAATTTCACTGTTTGTTGACAATATCCCAAATAAGCTATAAACTACTGCTTTCCAAGGTGCCAGTAGATACTCATAGCTCAGTGAAGAAATGTGAATAGATTCAGATAAAAAGGAATTACATTCACTGTCAATATGCAAAAGTCCTAAATATGAAACCCACATTGTGCTGGTGTTGCTTTATTTAACCTTAGTGTTTTGCTATCTGTCCATGTCTGAGGTTGGCACCTTTACTAACTGCAGAAAATTAGTGCCTTAGACTCTGTTTAATGGGACAACACACCTTAGGCAATATCAAAATTGTTCAAACTCTAAAAAAAAAGTATCTATAGTTCTTGAATTTAACCTGGATCTTCCGGGAATACTGAGCCAGTAGTCAGGCCAGAGTCCTGAAGCACTGTGGCTGCTCGAATGGGCCTAATGGTAACTCTGTGTCTGATCATGCTGAATTAGTGCAAAAGACAGACAGGCAAAAGCCATTCCTATCCTATTTCCTATAGGCAGAGAACTGGTGTTTGCAAACAGCAATGTGTACCTCCTTTGCCCTCTCTGCAGGCAAGAGCAGCGCAGGCAGCATGTCAAAGAGCTTAAAATATTTGCATGCATTTGATATTTCTACCTTGAAAGTGAATCAAGGAAACTCCTCAGAATTTCAATGGAAATTTTCAATGGAGAGAATGGAGATGGGGGAAGTAACTTTTTAGAACTTAGGCTTTTACCTGCAGTCTAGAGAGATTAGATGCAAGTAAGGTTTGGATATGCAATTGTAGCAGTGAACATACATTCAGACAGTGTTTATGCTCCTCTGCTTAAAACATACCTTTGCAATAGATGTCAAATGCCCAAAGCCACAATTCCTGTCACCCCCCCAACTGGAGTCAGTTACAACAACACAAACAGCTGTCTGCAACCCCCTGCCTGTTCTTTGGGTCATACCCTGCCCTTTGATTCTCTATGTCAGTGGAAAAACCCCAAACTTAATTAGATCCCGGTTCCTGACCCATGAGATGGTAAAATTCAGGTTTGCATAAACAGGTACAGTTTCACAAAAGTATGGGACCATGGATTTTTTTCTGGTGCCACCCACAAGCTTCATTCAGCACTGTCATTGCATACATCTTGTCCTGCTTTCTCTATAACTGCTGTTCATATCAGAAAAGACCAGTCCTTGGTCTTTCAAAGTCTTAAAAAACCCAGTAGTCCTTACTTTGAAGTTGCAGGTTCATAGTGTGGTTTTGAGTATGGTTTGTAGACATATTTCTGTCAGAGTCTGGGCTATCTTCAACCACCAAATGAACCCAAAACCTTGCTGTTCCTTCAGTCCTGTTAGCAGAAATACACCAGTTCTACCAGGTCTTGCACAAGAAAAATCAAGGAATTCTGAGTTGCTTATACAAGCTGTGTTGCTCACTCAGAAAGTGACAGCATTTCACACAGTAGTTCTAGTGACTAAATAAATTCATATAATGTATTAGTAGATGCAGTTTCAAATAAAACGTAGAAGTCTATTATGGAACATTGAAGGTGATGTTCCACCATAGCATATAAAATTAATAACAGCTTCAGAAAGAGTTAAAATATTTGCCAAGGCAACTCATTCAAATGTACCTCACTACATCGGCAGGGAAATGTCTCTGCTTTGCAAGTAGGACGGTAGAAAAACAAGCTATTCTGTTTCCTAGAACAAAGCTACTTTCCATTAACACCACTGAGAAACATCTGTGAGACACATGGCTCTACCAGACCCTGGGTACCTTGTCATTCCCTACAGGGCACAGGGCACCTGCATGCCTGCAGCCCAGGGGTGGCTGGGGCACCCCAGCAGAGTCCCCGAACCACTGACACACCAAGCATTCCTGCTCCTGGTGGAACTAAATCCCACTGAGTCGTAAATATTGACTCAGCAGTGTGGCTGCTGCTTTCATTTTTTCACTGCACAATGCCATAGGAGATTATTAGGCTTAGCAGTTGATTTTTGCTTGTAGAATGGATCAATGATCATTGATAACAGAGTCACTCTTTTATACGCTTATTTTAGTCAACAAACTGTTGTAGCATGGCAACCATGATTATTCAGCTGTGCTGTAAATAGAGTTTCTTTCCTTATACAAATACAAGAGAATTTTCCTTCCATTTTTCCTCCGTGGGTTACAATTATTAGCCCAACAAGATAATTCACATGTTTACCAATACCAGGAAGTGACAGAAAGAAAAGGGATGTTTCCAATAAAAACATTTCTCTCTTTTTTTGTGTTATTCTTAGAATTTACTTCAAATGTGATTTTGCTCAGAAGTCCCAGCTAAGACAGCATATCCATTATGGTGCTTCTGGTTATATGGACCTCATAAAAGAAAGTGGCCTTCACCTTTCTGGAGTTTCTCTTCCAATGCTAGACAAGCATTTTTGAACAATATTGTCTCTCTTATCCCAGTGAATAAGTTAATTTGCTGTAGTAGCTTTGTGCCTGCTTTAAGAACTCATTTTTTGACTGAAGCATCATGTTAGATTAATAATATAAAAATTCCACCTAAAAAGACAATGTGAGAGTTTTCCTTTTGGAAAGGAGTTGTTCCTTGAGGATGTAGAGTGTTTTCCTGTGGCCAGTGAAATGTACCTAAGCAAAACCTGTATGTTTACTACAGTGATCATAACTGGATAAAAGAATTTAATTTTCAGCAGAAAATGCACGAAAAGTAACAAATTGCTATTGAAAATTAAGAAATAAATATTTCCATTGTAAGACAAAGAGCTGATTTTTATATGAAGTATTTAGACTTTGCATTTTGGTGAAGACCATTTTTCTTATTATAGTAGATATTTCCTGTCTAAAAAAACTAAACGCTGTTTAGGAGAAAAAAAATATGTGAAAAAATTCCACTGGTAGTTGCAAAGGATACTTGAACCTTACTAGTCAAATTATAGGCCATAAATTATTTGAAGAACTTCTTTCATGACTAATTTCCAATAGGTTAATACATCCATGAAGATGTCATCCATAATTCACGAGTACTACAATAGGAAAAATGCACTGAGTAAACCACTGGTTATTTATGACTTATTTTCTCGGTATTGGTTATTACAGTTAAACTATGTAACCATTAGATATAATAACTATCCAGGCATGAAAAGAGGTTATTTATCATAACTCCACACAGGAAAATTAAATGCAAGGATGTAGCCACTGAGGGTAAGAGTGGTTTTTTATAGTATTCATGACGAAGAACACTACAGTCTCTACCTAAAGACCTTCTTTTTTTGTTTATAATAACAAAAAATCCCAAACATTAGATGGTAAAGGCATGCTATATCAAGTGATATCCACATGCAGATAGCCTATATGCAGTAATAAACTCTTTCCTAATTGTTTGTAGTTACTCAGTTAAGCCATTAACATGCTGTTTACTGATATCTGCCTCAGCTTTCCCATTTCCTATAAAAATTACTTAATGACTCATTTGATAAAGCCAAAAGAGATAGCTCTGCACTGCACTGCTTTCATCCCACTTAAACTCTTTTGAGATGTACACATAAAATGAGCTGCATGAAGACTTTTAATACTGGGAAAGGAATTCTACTCTTACTGCTTTTAAAGCTCATGTTTAACTCACAGTCTTGCTTTTGAGCAGCTGTGTTGGATTTTCTCCAGTGATGCAAAAGTGGGTTCCAGCCCACTGTATGCTGTGTGTGGATGACCGCTGGAGGTCTTAAGTGTGGCAAGGTAACACCTGAATAGCTGCTGGCAGGAGGTTTCTGTGAGGTTTACCTGGTAATGACACTGCCTACCAACCACCAAGACCTGGGAATTCCTGCTGGCTGGGATTTCACCAGCACAGCCCATAGTTCCAAACAAAGATCAAAAGGAAAACAATTTATTTTCATTAATGCAAGTATAAATAAAATGTGGAAAATACATGAGGAATCTGTGTTTGAGAGGGGATAGTAACCACCACTGTCTGCAATAGCAGCACCACTGTCTGCAATTTTTTCTCACTCACAGAATGAGTCAAATTCTACCATCATTTACTCTCAGCTTGTCCCTGTATGACCGGGTGTTTCTGGACGCTGGATCTTTCTGAGATGTGCTGGACAGGAGAGGAAGGATTCACTTTATTGCTTGAGTCTGAAAAGTACCCAACTTTGACACTTCCAATTTTTGTCAAAATGCAGTGTTATCTCCTGACTCCTTGTCCTTCAGAGGAAATGTTGGAGAACTGTGTTGGCAAGAGAATTACTAACGTGTTTCTCCACTCCATTAGCTCCTCTCCTCCTTTATTTTCCATATTCGTTTTGTGGAATATGTGTGCTTGTTTTGCGTACAGCCTCCTTTGGCACTGTCACAACCTGTGTCCCTCATCCCTCTGCTGTGCCACTTGCTGCACCAGCATCTGCTAAAGGAGATTAGAGCAGGTCCTAAACCAGCAGCTTCTGGGAATGCTCCCAGGATGAGTGGATAACCCTGGTACGCAGGGACCTCAGCTGTAATCCACTACTCGAGGCAGAGTCTGCCGTGAGATCAGACCAGATTTTTCAGGACCTTGAAAACACTGGAGGATTGAGGCTGAGCTGCATCTCTGCACAATTTTCTTCTGCTTGACTACCTCTCCTATTTTTATCACAATTTTGTTTTAGAAGGGTCACATCCAAACTCTTCCTGGAGAGATGTTATGAACAACTGTCTCTTATAGGCTCAGAGATCAAGCAAGAGTATCAGCTGAACTGTTATATACCTATTTTTACAAGGTGACAGTAAATATCTTTATTTTACTATCACGGTAATATTCCAATTATTCCTTCTTTGATGCTGTGAGCAAGTAATCCAGGCAAGACAACGTACCTAATGGGTGTTTCCATGAAGAAAAAGAATGGCCAGCTTTAGGAACAACTGGCCAAACAAAGTAATGTATAGAAGAGTGCAGTCATTTTCAGTGAATAAATCAGATGAATTTTAAGAGAGAAAATTGATAAGTAAAAATGAAACTTTGCTTTGTTCAGTTTTTTGTTTTGCCACTATGGCAAAAGCAATAAGAATTTTGTAGCTGGGTCATTCATATGTCCGAGGAGTAGCCAAGGTACTGATTATTCAGGAAGGAAAAAGTATCTTGCTCTCTTAATCTCATCTGTTAGAATTTCTCCTATTCTCTCACCTTTTTCACACTTCCATCTCCCTCTTCTCTCCTCTGTCTTTAGGTTTTTGGCCATGGGAATTGAGAAGGAGAAGAGAGACAGATGAAAATATGTTTGAGCTGAATAAAGATAAATCCTGAAACATAAAAAATTTCCCAAAATTATTTTTTTCCTCCCAGAAATGACAAGTCTCAATAAGTCTCAGCAACAGCAAGAGCCTCAAAGACCCACTTTTGAGTTTTGATAAACTGAAATAATTCTTCATGTTTGGTTTATACTTTGCATTAACCAAACACCCTGACACCCTAACAGAGGGCCAGAGGATGACCTGGCCACTGAGTAGTTATCTCTAATATCAGCTGTATATTGAGGATGCTTTAAGATTACTTTCTAATGCTAACAATGATTTTTGACATTATTGAATGAAAAATGTTGAAAAAAAGTCAACATGTGCTGTAGAGGCATAATGCTATCAGGTGAAACCAAGAGAAAGTCCTCCCTTTGAAGGGTACAAATCCCCAGACTATGTGTATATAGATAATTAACTATAATTCTTTTCATCTCTTGTATGTAAAGATCCTCTTTTCTCAACTTGTTTCTCTTAAGGGGTACACTGTCATTTCAGCACTATATGCCTAAACAAATTGGACAAAGTTGCTAATGCAAATCCCAAAGAGCAGCAATGCACCTCCATTATAGCAATTATGTGTTTTATGAACTTTTTCATATAAAACAGTTAGTGGAGCTTTAATTTAAGTTCAAAAGACAGTCAAGTCCTTATGGCAAAGAAATATCAGGGAAATTCAGTGGAAGCAAGGTAAGATTTGGGCACGTTAAAACTGAACCAAATTATCTGGATCAGACCACCCTACCACAGTGACTGTTTCTACTTGTAAAGGCACATTGTAAAGCACATCTACTGACCCCACTGCACAAAATAAGGAGGTAAGAGCCAAAAACCAGCCTCTGGTTCCTTAAAAATAAAATGGCTTAAAGAGAAACAAACATCCTCCTCTTACAACACAAACACCTCTGCCTGATGTGTCTAATTAATTTTCATTTTAAAGTCATCAAATATCATCAGTTGCAATTTGGTTTTTGAAATGTTTCCTTAATTCTGGTGGTACCTGCTGTGTGTTGTTGTCATTAATGATCTTTCAGATTTTCACTTATAAAAGAACCTTGAGGGATTTGTAAGATGCTCTAAAATTTACTCTGATTAGAAATCCAATGAGTAAGAGCTCAGTGAGACAGAAATCTTAACAGTGAGATCAACTCACGGCAAGAAAGAATCATGGTAAACAACCCTTCTTAATTCAGTGATTTTCCACATAGGTGACAACACTTTTTTCATCCATTTCTTCCAAGATTTTCCTTTTTTCCTTTTCTGGTCCTCCCACATATAGGCCATGGTTCTCAGTCTGGTCAGGAGAGCCATTATCCCCTGTTCATTCCAGTTTCCTAGAATGGGGAGTGCTTCAAAGAAATTATTCACTATTCAGTATAGAAACTGAAACAGTTTGTCTCTGAAAAATATTAAGATAAAGATGTCTCAAAAGAGATATCTAGAGAGGAGTATTGGAGTAGATGAAGTGAAGAATTAAGTTTTTATGTAAAAGAACTCATGTGGGAACTATATAATTAAACTAGGCAAACAATCCTGACTGTGTCTTGTAATCAAGTCAGCCAATAGCTATATGATTATTGCATTTCAGTGACCGTGGAAATATATTTTATAGATTTTTAAAAAAATCTTAATTTGTTTTCCTGCATTTTTCCCTTATAGAATCAAAGAATTTTGTGCTCAGGAGCCTTGAAAATCAGATTATTCACTGATAACTCAGCTTATTGTTAACTTTTGTTCTTGTACAGCATATATTTTCCCCTCAAGGTCAAGTGCATGTGAGAAACAAGCTTCTCACTGGACTGGAATCTTGATTGGTTTTATCATATCACTCAATTGCTTGAGTTCATCAAATCTACAATCATGAACATTCAGTTCATCATACCCATAAAATACACTCATAATCAGAACTGACCTGAAGTAAGGTCAAGCATGAATTGCTACCCAGTGTGACTGAGTGATGTCCACTGTAAAAAAAAAAATTGTCTTTATACTCTGGAAACAAGACAAATAGCAGCTTTGTGGCAGTCAAGGAGTAACAGTCCTCTCAGGTGTGTGAACCTTTGTCTCAAATACTTTTTTAACCACAGAAAAGGAACAGAGACTGGTGAGTTAATTTATTCGGAGAACATGGGCCGGATTTTGTCTCACCTTCCTTTCAACACCCACAATGCAGATGTTAATATCACAGCCAGTGACCTAAATCTCTCTTAATAGTCAAAGGAGAGAAATAGATGCCTCAGGCGTGTGATTCACCTGAGCTATTTGAGACAGACATTTACTTAGGAGATGAATTGCAGTCAGGACTGCACTGAGTATATTGACTAGATCTTCACAGACTGTAAAGATCATGGGCTGATCGGTTCAGAACAGTAAATTTCATCAGATGAATCCTTCTTTGTGTCAAGGTGCTAAAGGCTGGTTCAGGGTCAGCACTACAGGTTCCGTAGGCACAGTTTAGATAGTTTCCACCAGAATGAGAAGTTCCTTTATAGGCACATTATAAGATGACTCACGATTTCTATGGCCTACATCTCTTACTAAACGAAATTAACCCCTTGTAATATCTACTATCCTCCAAACTGTTGAGAAAGAATAGCTCTCAAAAAGCTCAATGTTTTAAAATACCTGACACATTTACATTTGGTTTGTAGTTTTAAAGGGTGGTAAATTAGAAGGGTGATTTTCATACTGCAATATTTCAGCAGCTTTCAATTGCTACAATGCTTTTCCAACATCTCCAGAAAATTTCTGCTTGTCTAACTGTGAATGTCATGCATTAGTTGTAGAAACTGTGCTAAACTTCACTAATGCGTAACTACACTTGATCAAATTATATTTTTTAAAATAATAAAAACTTGTGATAAAACTGAAATTTCTTTAGGTTCTATTTTTCTTACAAAACCACAGAACTCTTAAAATATGAAAAAAATGTATTTTTCTCCTCTTCCATAAATTAAAATGCACAATTCTTTAACAGCCCCTAAAATAAATAAATAAATAAATAAATAGACTCTAGATACCATGATTTCCACATCCCTATGAAAAGAACTTTTGTTCTTCTATTTCTTGAGGTGAAAACCAGAGGATGAAGGCCTTTGTGAGAACTCAGCATGCACTTCAGTTTTCTAATGTAGCACTGAAGCAGCAGGAGAGACATAGAGGGAAAGCAAGCAGAAATAATAACCAGAAGTTATAGGAATAATGGGAACATGAGCCATTGGCATGCAGGGCAATGAGAATCTGAGTATCCATTCTCTTCACCTTATATTGCACTGTAAGATACCCAGTCAGCTTTTCTGTATCAGCCTTTTCCCACAGTTGGTAGGAACTTTTGAAACTGCAGTGGTGTTGGATGAGGATCTCAGTAGCTAGTTTAATTTCCAGCTCTTAGAACAATTTTTTCTCTCACTATCTGTCCTTTTTTACAGCTATATGATGAAGTAAAAACAATATTGAAGTAAAATTGAAAGATCTTCCTTTGGGGAAGAAAACCAAATTTGAGGATATACTCTTTTTTTGCTTATATCAAAAAGTCATTACTATTGTATGCATTACATGCATAAAATGAAAATTGGAATTGTTTTTGGGTGTGAAGATTTGATTGCTGTGGTTATGGTGGTAGCACCTTTTGAGCCATGATTCCTACTCATAGCAGAATAACCTCTGTTTTAATTTCCATTTTGTGCACTAAATTTTCTCAGCTTAACCCAGATGCCAATGCAAGGCCACAGATGTGTGTGAACATGTGAGAGTGTTCAGGTTTTTGTCATGTTACAGAAGATGGAACAGCACACACAAAAAGAGTGTATTTTCAGCAGATGCTAACAGATGAATGATCATAAAACATACCAGGGAGGATAAACTATTTCACCAATATATGAACAGTTTGTATTAAGAGTTTATTTTCAGGTTGAGGGTTTATGCATTTTTCATACTATTTTGTATGTATTAACTGTCATGAATAGCTGGCAAAGTTGTACTGGACAAGATTCTACATAGTGAGCGTCATTTAATCACATCAACTTCCCACTGATGTCAATTGGGATATTCAAATGAGCAATGAACACTCAGGCTAAGAATCAGTCTCTCAGTTCTATGACTTTGAAATCCTTATAAATCCTTTATACACTCATGATCAATAGTTTTGAGTCCAAAGCCATTCAAAATAAAAGAGAATGATAATTTATTGTGAAATTATTACATGAACAGATTTGCTAAATAGATTTCCTTATTAAACAGTTAACATAATTTCATCATTCTTCATTATGTCTTTAGGGTCCACAAGCCCAAACAAAAACCACAGGGTTCAATAATATACTCTGCTGGATCATTATGACACAAAACATCCTGTTAACTATTACTAAGTAGATTTACAGGAAAAGTTGGCAGAAATCGTAGTCAAATATGCAATGCAGAACATGTTAATCCTGAATTTGTCATCGTGGTGATTTTTCTTTTAACTTTACATAAATCAGGAGTTTGATAAAACAGAGTATAGTCTAGTTTACTATTTTGTAACATTGTTGTCAAGAACAAAGCTGCATAATCTAGATATGAATAAATTTATAATTGAGATTAGACAAAGATTTTTAGTCACTGAAGAAATAAACTTCTAGAACAGCCTCACCAAAGTCCTAAGAAGAGCAAAAAATTAGTGGTTCTAATACAGTTAAATCAATTTATATAGGTATTAGTTACACCTATATTAGTGATGGACACCATACCAAGAAACCCTCTTGAGCATGGGAACTCAGTTATCTACACTATAAAAGTGATTCCTAGCACAGTTTTATCCCAGACCCTCTGGCACTCTCCCCAATAAACCCCAGGACAGTCAGTGAGTTTGCATCAACTGTGGACCGTTCATAATACACAATCTGCTTTGGAGAGTAAGAAAAAGCATGAAATAAACATGAATGACTCCTTGTTAGGTGGCCTCAGCAACAGAGAACACTTATGGGCGTATTTTATTTACCATTATGAACATAATTGTGTAACTAGGAACTGGACTCAATAACGCAGAAGGTCCCTTTCATTCCTACATCCATATTGATTTATCTTCATTTAATTAATGTTCTCTTTTTTATTTTTAATAAACACATAGGAACCCAAATCACATTATATAAAGTATAGGGAAAGAGAAAGGGAAAGCAGAGGATGCTGTAACAGGAATATCGCCATAGAGTCTATTTTACTACACTGATAATTTAAGGTAGCTCAAGAAAATTCAAGTCTCCCTTAAAACAGATATATCTGTCAACTTGAGTTGCAATGAACATCACTGGATATTTCCCAAATGCGCAAATACTGCACTCTGTAATACATCCTATATCTGCAGTATGGACTCCTGCCTAAGTTTTCTTCAGGCTCTCACTCTTGACAAATTATAGACATTTGGTTCCTTTTACCTTTAAAGTCACAACAAACAACGAACATGTAATTTAAATCTTTCAGAATTTTGCACGTGTAACTTATGAAGAACCATGGAGAAAGAATAAAGGGTCATTTTTCCCAGTAGGTTTCAGTGCTCTTCCAGCTCAGAGTGCCCTTTTTCCTCACCCCCAGGACAAAATTGCCTGAGAAGTATTTTTCTTGGAACTTTGTTTTGGGTTCAAATAAAATACTATTTCAAACAATATTAAATCATTTTATTGATTATATTCCATATAACTATTTCAAACAATATTGAATCATTTTATCGATTATACTGCATATAACTATGTTTCACTTGTAAGTAATGTAAACTAGTACATTATTATAGAAAATTAGTCAAAGAAGTCAAAGAAATGTCCTGAATAGAAGTGAAAACCAAATCAGCTTTTCCTTTTGAAAGTGTAGATTCTCACTATCAATAGAATTTATCCATATCACTCAAAAAGGGCAATTTCAGTGAATATTCATTTTCATCTATTTCAGAATTATTTGTGTTATAAAGATAGTACTACTGGAGTTTCCCCAACTGTCTTTATTTCAGAATAATGATGCCAGTTAAATTTAATAAGAATTAATGTTGATGTAAGTTACACTACCATATATTGGAAGCAATGTTGTTGAAGTTAATGGGATTCAGTTGGCAGGAAACTTTCAGAAATATAAGGACAGCCAAAGCATAAAATGAGTAATTCTTACATGTGGAGGAATAGCAAGAAAAAGAAGGTGATGTAAATTATAAATAAAAGCGAACTGATTATTTGAAAATGCAAAAATGGAACAGAGGTATCTTGATAGTGCATGCTGCCCTAAATCTATCAGCATTCTATTATTTAATTATTTCAAGTAAAATGTAGGTAACCAGGTTGTCTCTTGCAACAAGTTTGCTGCCTGGAAAAACTCTTTCTTGTATTAACACATACAGTCAAATAAAACTGAGACATATGCCCAATTTATATGGTATGATCTCAACACATTAACCAAACACTGAGAGAAGAGTGATACTTTTATCCCTTGTTTCATTGTAAAATATCTGTGAGAGAAGGTTAATGCACATGTGAATAAGAACTAACACAAACACGTAAAAACACCTGAAGCCCAAGCTCAATTTTATTCCACTGATATTTCTTAATATTAATGACATTGCATAGAAGATTCATAAATATCATGGTGACTACGAACAGCACAAACCCATAAGCAAGTAGTTAAATTATTTGCAATTTCATTTCTGATATATATCAACATTTTACTTCCTTTTTTTTAAGCATCTGCAGTACATTGGCCAGAAATTTCCACTGCAGTCCCCATTTTTTTTTTCCTGAGTAATTTCTTACAGTTAATTTACAACCTAGTAATGTGTGTAAGCAGTTCAAATTATTTCTTCCCATGTTCATTACCTTGTATTTGTCATCAGAGAATTCCATCTGCTGTTGCAATGTCCATTCATCTAAACAGCACTAATGGCATTGGAAAGCCAGCTACTTTTGAAGCAGTGTAAAATAAACTGTGAAGTAGATGTCAAAAGCTATTTCACCTGTTTTACATTCCAATCCTTGCTTTGCTTCACTCGCTTTGCCTCACTCACTTTGCTACTGAGCAGAATCAATAACAGTATTCATGATGGGATACAGACATTCAGCCCATAAGCTTTCAAGATATTAGCTTTTTTCACTTATGAAGAGTGGATGGAGAGAAAATGAAATAGTTGGCAAATGTGCTTTTCCTCCTTCTCCAACGACATCTCACTTGTATTTATTGCAGTTTGTGCAGGTATTAACACATTTACTTTAAGGTAAATTTGCCAGATTTGACAGTTTGCAAAATATAAAGGACAGCTTTTATAACTGTAAGAAAACTATTTTTCCTCTTCCCCCCCCCCCTTCATTATTGGTTTGTAGGCATTGAAACTGGACTTTGTGTTATGCTGCAGTTACAAGACAACAAATCTTACAGCAATTAGTTGTATTTAGGCTAGTCAATATTTTGCTGGGCTACATAGTTCTAGGGGGTATCCCTGCCTCATTACCGAACGCCAGTTTGCTGTAACAGTCAGCTCATAGATCATGATCTGTATTTCATGGTTTCCCCCCCTACCCCAAGTGTAACCACTAGAAAATAGAAGGGACACAAGGTTGAGCTTTATTGCTAAATCTGTCTGCCTGCCCACCCCCCCACCTTATTACAGCACGTGGTAGGTGTGATCCTGCAATAAATAATGGGTTTTGATTAACTTTGTAGAGAGGATTGACTGTGGGTGAGATTATTGGGCCAGATTACTGTAAAAAATTGTTATGATGAACCTGGAGAGTGAACAAAATTTATGATGGATGATGGAGTTTAAGCCCATAGACTGGGAATTCTCATTGTTGCAAACATACAAAAATTATCGTGGACTGTATTCAGTGATTTAGAGGCTGGTGAGGTCAGGACAGTATAGCACTCTTTTTAATGTGATGCAGAACTGCTCAAATCAGAATACTTTAAAATTATCGTTTCCTGTCTTTTTATTTGTCTGTTTTGCAAGGTTTTTTACTGTTTGGTAAGTTTTGGTTTGCTCATTAAAAGTAAGTGTTGCTGTTGGCAGATATTCATTACTTTGTTCTTTTCCTTCTTCTGAAGTTTGGAGGATAACAATATAATGCAGTGTTCCATTGCACTCAAGGAAAAAAAAATGTTTAAAAGTTACACTATATTGAAAAAATGAAAAATAAAAATGTACATTATTCTAAAAAGGTAGCACAGTGGCTTAAATGGTATTTCTCTTCATCTTCTTTTCCCTTTCATTGTTTTCTTTGCTGTTTCCAGAATGCAAATTTCCCTGACAGTCAATCAGGGTAAGAGTTATGTTTAGCCATTTAAAAGTTAGGTGTCCAGCCTTGCACAAAAGGTCTCTTGCATGAACAAGAGCTTTCAATAAGATACTTTTAACAACAGATTTTATTATGCACCAGAGCTCTCATTTAGCTTGGTTACTAATAGAAGAAGGAATAGGAAGCAACAAAGCAAATAAGAAACAAAGATAAGAAATATATAGAGTGCAGATAATACGTAGAAGGGTCAAGTAATTCAGTAGTTCAAATAAGGAAATACAAAGTCCTGTTCAGATGTTGTTATCAATCCCTTATGAATTGGTTTATTACTTTTTTAAAGTTCTAAAGCCTGGTTTAATACTCCAGCTCTTATTGACATTTCTATAGTTTGTTTTAGGCATTACTCCATTAAAGTTCAAATAGGAGATTGGAAGCTGCCCTTCCTGCATGTGCATCATTGTCACATGATATTTTTTCTATGACTGAAACAACTCAGAACTCACAAGTCTGCTTTTTTTCCTTCTTTATTAATCAGCCAGTTTCAGTTGTGCTTACAGTGAGTTATGCCACAACAAACCACTTAGGCAACTTAGCTGGTACCAGGTAGCATTTATGTAATTCTCTTCACCACATTAGATACCAAAGGACATAAGACTTCCTGGATTAAAGACTGTGTGACTTTATCAAAGTTATCCTGCCCCACATTCCTGACAACCTTTGGGGAGAAAATATTCCAAGCCTCCTCACAGAGAAAAACAGCTCTGATTAGTGAGCTCGATCTTGGCTGATGACGCTGTGAGATCATTGTAGTGGTGGACCCATTGGTTCCTGCTGTCTCACAGGAACGGGAATTGGAGTATTAAGCAGCAATAATACCAGAATAACCTTGTTGCAGGTCATACATTATACCTCCAGCAGAAAACCGCACTTGAACTGCTTGCTACTTGCATGTAGCTTGACAGACATCCTTTAGTCAACTGCTGTGGTGGGTATGGATCTCCTAGTTTCTATCTTAAAATATAACCACACTGAATTCCACTTACTGTTGCACCAGCAACTTGAATTTTTCCTTTATTTGCATATCATCTTTAAAAACCAGCAAGTTAGCACATTATTTTATTTTCTTTACATAATCGAGTAGGTCAGGCCTTATTAGTTTACTTGTAGATGTTTTACACCTCTGAACAAACATTACAGGCAGATCATAAATACATGTTTCAGACAGAATTCTTTATTCTTAAATATACATAACCAGAACAGACAAAAGGTTGAATTCTCATAAAGTCCTTTAAAATTAACATTAACGTTTCTCTATCTGTAATCTAAAAGGGGAACAGTTCTCCCACAGTAAAGGTGCCTTAAAAGCTTCCTTGTGTCATCCTAGAGATAATTCTGCATTTGCCTTTTTCATAACTACATCATATTTCATAGCCACATCTTGTCATTAACCCATCCTCCTTTGTCTCATTTATATTCAGCATGTAGGAAATAACATAAAATCCTGCCAAGAGCATGACCCAGCATTTTGCATGAGTCTTCAGGGTTGTCTGGTATGTTCTGCATATGTAGTCTCACTTCTCCCTGATACTGACACTGTTTCCAGCTTTATGACACCATTGACTTTCCTCAGGATACTTTTAATATCTATGTGAAATAATTAATGAAACCAAAACCTGATCATCGAGGAACTCAGCTGGTATCTACTCTCCAGCTTGATGCTTCTCTTTGCAACAGTCCCCAGTGCCATCTCCTTTTTTCTTAGCTCCCCCCCTATTTTACAATTCTTCCTTAAGTTTTATATTCTTCAGATCAGTTAATAGCTTTTTGTGTGGCGCATCTAAATCATTGACAGAAGTTTGGATAGAAGAGAACTGCTTCATTCCTTGTGTGAAGATGCAGTAGGTTTTTGTTGTTGTTTTGTTTGTTGTTTGGGGTTTTTGTTGTTTTTATTTGTTTGTTTGTTTTGGTTGATTGGGTTGATTTTTTTAATGGTTTGTTTGTTTTTGAGTTTAGTTTTTTGTTAAATCAGAAAAAGCCTACCATGATCTACTGTTGGTAAGCTCTTTTTGTATTACATTTTGCTTTCCCTTTAATATTATGCTTAACTATTCATATCTTTAAGGTATGATATAAGTCTAACATATTTAGAGCATCAGAGTTTTGATACCAGTTTTTATGAATGAATAAATGAATTCAATATAAACAACAGCATTTCAAGGACCTTGCTCTTTGTTTACCCTGTGAACTACAGAGAGGTTATTCCTTCTTGACAAATAGAGGAGATAGATAAAATATAGATCCTTCTTGTAATATGTTATGTCATTCTTTAAAACACAGTTCTCACTATTGCAAAAGACCAACAATAGACCAAGGTCTGGACATAGGAAAGTCTATTTCCCTTTGTGGTCTCAATTAAATCAGTAGTGTACAGTATACACCCAAAGGCTTGCCAAGGTAGCCTGAGATATATCAGAATGAACATTATTTCTAGACTTTTAAAAAGAAATCTTTCATGTGGCATTTTATCCTTGGCACTGAATGTAGTTCACTAAGAATCATTTTGCTCTCTGGTTTTTGAGTGCAGCCTGATGCTGAAAGGGAAAGCAACTGAATCTTGCCCAATTTTGTAATGCAATTATTCTATGATAAAATAAGAACACACAGTCGACATTGTTGCTAGCACTGGACATGAGATTTTATTACACAAGAGAAGAAAACACCATGAATTTTACAGATGAAAAGATTTTCTATTGGTCAGGTGTAATATACTGTTATCTGTCAATAGGTTGTCTGAGACATTCAGTGATACTTCAGGAAAAATTACCAATATTAAAATTCCTAATAAAAGACTAAACTTCAATGTGTCAACTTTAGCATAAAGTTCAAATATAAAAGAGTCAGATACAGCACTGGAAACAACATCTACAGTTCTGAAGAGAGATTGAGCTGAAATGGGAAATTCTCACTTTGATACTCTCACTTCTCTGCTAAGCTCCTTTAGGGAAATTATATCAACTTTTTTTCTGGTTAAGTGCACTCTGTCACTCCACGATCTAGGTATAAGTCATGACACATCTTAAAAAACCCAGCCAAATAACAAACAACAAAAAAACATGTGAAACAAAGAATCTGATCAGTTATAAATATTATAATTTTTTTCAGAATTATTAATCTAAAAGCACTCAGTACAGCAACAATAAAGTATCTATTCAGATTGTAGTCTGGTAAAGTGATAGTGGGTACTTCCATAATTTGGATGAACTCGCCTGTTCAGCCAAAGACAGATATCTAATCAAACCAAATTTGCTTCAGAGACTTATAACTAGCCCAATCAAGACTAAAATGATTGAATGTGCAATACTGAAATTATCTCAGCTGCACTATAATAAATCATACAGAATTACACAATAAAAGTACTAGGGAGAGAAGCATTTCACTAATGCAGGAGACACAGCTCATGTTATTACACTACTTAATGTTAATGTGCTTTAATAGCTCTAATGGCTCAGCATAAACCACATACTGTGTTAGAGCTACATCTGTAGGATGGTGCCATTTGTTCTAACCTCAAATTTGTGTTAAACAGAGCTATAAGGATAAAAGTATAGGCCAAATGTAATTGTGCTACAAGTTTTTTTGGTTTTGACTTGTTCTGTGAGAGGTAAATCTGTGACTAACTGGCACATTTGGTATCATTAGAAGAAATAGAGAACAGCAACTTACAGAAAATTTAACCTGTAACTAATTAATTTTTTCTATGCTACCCTCTTGTTAGGAATGAGAAATATGAGTGTGATACTTATCATAGTATATATTTAGGTTGCTAAATTCTATCAGCTCAAATAGAGAACATCATAGAATTGCAACCATCTTGCAAACAGGTGGAATGCAACTGAGCAACTCAATGAGTAATATGGAATAGAGGATTTCACCCAAGAATGGCATAAAAACCCAAACAAACAGAGCCTTGAGCCATCAGAAACAGGTGTATACATATAGAAAGGATGAGATTGTATGTCAAGATTCATTGGTGAAGTTGCTTCTGATTTATACCAGAAGGGCAGATTCAAAGAATTAGAAGAAGAGTTAGATATTCAGTATTTTCTGACACCTCCACCCACTGGGAAAGTATTTAATTACCTGAACAGAAGAAAGGACTCTGCCAGTCTTAGTCAGATAGCAAACGAAGATTTCAATCTTTTTATTTTCTTCCACACCTGCAAGATGTGTCAATAGGAGTATAGAGTTAAGCACTGTGAAAAATAAAGATGGTCTTTTTTGATGTGCCTCTGAGCAATAACGAGGCCATCATTAACTTAAAAATTATTCTAATTCTACACTATTATACCAGTAATGTATCTTAAGTTCTTTCTCATCAGTGAACTGAGAGGCTAAATTATGTTGTCAAAGGCAATGCACAGCCATAATATCTCCCATTAGCTGATTTACTGAATAAAACTCACTTCAAGCTTACATAAATCATGTATTCAGGTAGTATGTTAGAAGATACTCTATCCTGAGCACACAAGTTACTGGTATGGTTCATCTTTTTCTGATTTTACCTGACAGTTTTGAACTCTAAGCTAGTTTTCTTTATTTGCAGGATTCATGACAGAAGCTACAGGAAGGATGTAGTGGTGGGTTGACCATGGCTGGATACCAGGTTCCCACCACACCATTCTATCACTCCCCTTCTCAGCATGACAGAGGTAGAGGTTAGAATGGAGGAAATGGAGGAAAGTTTACAGGTCTAGGTAAAGGCACTTTAATAAAGCAAAATTAAAGGTTTTGAGAGGAATCAAAGGAAAACAAAAAATTTATTCTCTACATCCAATCAGCAGGTGACATCCAGCGACTTTCAGAAAGTAGGGCTTCAGTACAGGTAACGGTTTCACAAAAGACAAATGTAATAACAAATGTCCCCTGGACCTCCTCCTTTCTCATTATGCCCAGCATTTATTGCTGGGCAGATGTCGTATGGTATGGAATATCCCTGTGGTCAGTTTGGGTCAGCTGTCCTGGCTATGTCCCCTCCTAAGATCCTGCTCACCCCCAGGCTTCTGGTGAGGGGGGAATGTTGGAGGGGCAGCCTGGATGCTGTAGAAGCCCTGCTCAGCAGCAGCCAATACACTGAGGTGTAATAAACACCTTTCTAGCTGCCAGTGAGAAACACTGTGAAGATTGGTATGGGGAAAATTAGCTCTGTCTCAGACAGACCCAATATACAACATTTTCATGTTGTGTTCTACTCTTTGCTTCAGATTTTATAAAGAGAAGAGAAATTATGATGTATAGTTAAGGTTCAGAGGTACAATTACAGTATCGTTGCATAGGAGTACATATTGTTTTTTTCTCAGATTTGGATCTTCAAAATAAACACACACACAAAAAAGGAGTACTTTTACATGCTGCATTACTGCAAGTGTTTGCAGTACAGTTTGTTGTTACAAATTATTATCGAGGATAAGAGCATAAAGTGTTCGAAAATGAACTGCACAGTTTAGTGGTGAACACATTCATTAGTGGATATTAAAAAAGAACATAGACAAAATCTTTGGGTCAGGAAGGCATTGAGTTGCTCATTCCCAGGAATTGTTTGAGTGAAGCTAAAGAGGATTGCCCAGTGCTCACCTTCTCAAATTCTTTTTTAAGCCTCTGTAATAAGCCATTTAGTCCCAGAAAAAATTTTCACGGTGCACTTCCAATTCTCCAATTGCAAATATATCTCCTCATGCCTGTTCTTCCTTGTTCACCTCCCTCTCTCCCACATGCTTAATGTTTTGGTAGTCTTGGAAACAAACACTGCACTTTTTGACATCAAAGAAAATATTAACACAGGCTTTGATGAGAAAATACTGTCAAGGTGTAAGTATATAAAGAGCATGTATTACTCTGAGATTCTTAAATATGAAAGAATCTATATTGTTTTAATCAAAATAATGTAGACCCTAACTGACATTACTTCTCAACTTATAATTCCACTTCCAGTACTTTTAACTATGTCAGCTTCAAAACAAGCAAGGCAGGAGAAAGGGTAAACATCTGCAAAACATCCATATGCAGATAACATCGCTGTTTATTGAAAGAGTTGGTCAATGAAACTGTTTTCTGACAAAACTAGAGAAACAAAAAACATAAATTACAATACATTTAACACTTATGTGTAATAAGATTCGTCTGTAAACCACATCCTGAATAAAATTATTGCATAAGAAGTACATGATGCATAATAAATGAAAGTACTTATTGATTCGTGCTCTATAGTAACAATATCAGTAGCATCTTGAGTTTATGACTTGGAATGAGTTCTTCTATTACAATAACTTGAGAAAATGTCACACTTTTCCCATAAATTTCTATTCATTTTGTAGGAGTAAAACAGCAGGTTAATGTATAAAGGTTTAATGAAGGTGCATCAGGTGAATAGATAAACTATTTATTGAATTAAAAAATCAAACAGAAAAAAACATTTAGGAAGAGGCTTCCTTGTGGCTTCATGTTAACCCTTTGGGATACATTTGGAAGTATACAACACGTGAAATATCACTTCTCTTTCTGACTAGCAAGAAACCTAAAACATAAAAGCAAAGACATAAAAGCATTTGAAAACTTGGCTTGAGTTTAGCTCTGGATGGATAAAGACCTCTGTCATTGGAATTTTTATTTATTTTGGAACCAAGCTGCTTGTACCTAACTCAAACCAGAACACAAGCAGATTACACACTTGTTGGGTCACATGCAAATCATGCACTGACTGCAGCACATATTTCCTATGCACTCTCAGTTGTAAGTTTTTGTCTTGGGAAATTTAGAAATATTAGAGGAAGCCCAATAAAGAAAAGAGCCCTATTTTCCTGACACAAGACATGCAATGATTTGTTTGATGAAAAGTAACCCAAACTGCTTGGGTAACTACATTTGTATGTCTTTGGCTATTGACTACATAATCTCCTATCCAAACTAAAACTTTAAAATCCCAGAAAGGAGACAAATAATGAGCAATAGGGTGGCTGAAGGTAGGATTACTCAAAGAACAAATTAGAGGCTGAATCAGCAGTCAAGGACAGAAGCTGCAGTCATGCAACATCTTTCATATTCCCACAGGAGAACTCTAAATGCCTTCACTCTTCTCAACACATACACATTTTTCTGGTGTTTTTGGAGGCAGTTGCAGCACTGTGTTACAGTTTCAAGCCATGAACTATCTTGGTATGCCTGATTGGCCTAAGAGAATTAGAGCAAAATATTCTTCAGTTGAGTGCAGTTTGACAAAAACTATGTAGGTATCAATGAAATTTCCCAAGTAAGTTGTTTTTGCCTAGAGGCCCTAGGGTTGATGACATGATGCTTGGCTTCTCTTCACAGATTTGCCACTGACCTGTTTTGTGATCCTCTTTAGTGCCTCCTTTCTTTTCCTTCCACCCAGATGTCTCCTTAAATTGTATATGTGTCAAGGAAGAAATTAACCCTTTCTGTGCATTTCCATGCAATTTTACCAATCAAACACTGATTCTGGCTGTAGGTGATTTTATGCTTCTAGGAAAGGAAACTTTAAACCCCTTGCCCCCAAATCCCAACACTATCACCAAAATGACCAGAAACTGCAATAGAGAAGATAAGTTATACTGGTACAATTATGTAAGTATATTAATATGGATTTTATCTGCATTTAACAGATAGTGGGATGTGAAAAGACGATAAAATTTTTCTTGACTCTAACACACTTTAGCACACTATTCTGTTCTCTGATCAATCTTTTAAATGTATTAATAAAATCATGCTGAAAATGTCTTCACCAGCATCTTTTTTATGTCTTCATCTCATAAGGGAAAGAAAGCCCTTGTCACTAGAGAAGCCCTGACAAGGCTTGTCATCTTTTTCCTTGTCTTTCTTTTCAGTGTCACTGGATTCCATTGCAGGTACTGATAATTTAATAGCATGTCTTTCATACTGGGATGCAGCAGATATTGTCTTCTGTTCTCACACTAAAAGACTGAAAGAAATCCCTGAAGTATAGCAGAGAGTTACTATGAATCCATATTATGTATAAGTGTAGGATAAAACTAAAGACCTATATATAGCTGGTATAACTTTCTTTGTTACCTTTTCCCTTTCTTTTTTAATTTAATACTTGACCTAAGAAAAAATATGTGTGATCCAAGGAGAAACAGGAAAGCAGAAAAGAATCTTAGAACACCCATCCATTAGAATAATAACAACTGATTTTAAACAGCTCCATGCTACAAATTTAAAAGACAGTTTACACTTCAGGAGAACTTATTTTCTGCAACTTCCACATTATTATCTGTGGTGTGCATGAAACATAGGTAGGTGGGGTTTTAATACAATCTTTTGTGTTTTATGTTTGTTTCTGTTATCTGTGTTAATAACTAATTGTTTTTAAATTCCATAAAATAAGGCCTGACAGAGGGTTACAATGCCTCCTCAGTAACATTCTCCAATTATTCTTTGCATATCTTTATCTTCTCTTCCTTTTGTTGATTTCTTCCTTAAATTAAACAATCCTTCCTTTAATTCTTCCTTATGTATCTAATAAACTGTCACTTGAACTTTTAAGACAGACTACTAATAAAATGAATGTTATATTCTAAATGTGACTGTCTTATTGATTTAACCTGACATTAAAAGAATTTACTTCTATCTTGTCCTTTAATCAACCTCACAATTCCTTTTTGAAGAAAAACTGTTGTTGAGCAAGTAATTTTATTAAACTCCCTACAGTTCAGCTATGCCTTCTTATTGAATAACTTTGAAGAAAGCATAGTGCCCACCTACTATCAGTTTTAAGCATTTTTGTAGTCCTCAGTTTAATTTTTTTGTGTTCATATTTCAGCTGCTGCCATTCCTGTAATATAAGGCACTGAGACATGAGATGTATATGGAAGATTTTTCTATTACACTGTTTCAGAAATAAGTGATAAAAAATATACTGTCATCTGTTCTTTGAGGAGATGTGCTTCTCCAGTCAGCCTGAACAGACTCTACATTTGGTGAGAGAACTGATTTTCACGCAGGAATCTGACCGTGGCCATCACAGGAAAAATCTGCACAGATCTGGACAAGCTGAAAGAATATGAAAATCAGCAGGTTAAATGGGGCTCTGGTGTGTGTTAGTGAAGCTTTGCTGCTGATTGTTGGGGATGAGGGCACTGATGGGACTCCCTATCCCTGCCCAGTCCCTTTGGAACAACCCCAACCCACCATGGCTCAGGACCCAAGTCCGTTCCCCCAGGCTGTCAGTACCTGTAAATGTTCTCCAGCCCCCCCCACAGCTCACCCATGGATCCAATGGCCTTCTGGCCTTGGCCCACCCCAGTCCCCAGGGAGGTTCCCAGTGCCCCTTGACCACCCAGCTCCTACCTGGGGTGGAGAACCCCCAGCTTGCTGGCCAGCAGCCTGCAAGAGTCCCTGACATTAGTAACTGAGGCCACAGAGGAACTTAACTTGAAAATCCCAGTGGTGGGAACCAGGATGTGATGAGGAGCATATGGGTGGGATAAAACAGGAATACCTGAAATCAGACTCCCAGCAGTGTAGAGAGGCAGGCATGACTGAGGCCCTGCTGGGTCTATTCTTTCCATACACATCTAATCTTCACATCTCAGAAACTTCTGCTTCTAGAAATGACACAGGAAGAGGACATTTAATTAAGACAGACCTGTCTAGATTGTGATCTGAATGTGTTGCCAGATAAACTTCAGCAAAACAGACCAAGACTTCTTAATTATTTACCCAGCGGGCAATTAGTAAATATTTACCACTTAAAGTCTAATTAAAATAGAAACAAGAGTACAGTCAAGTTAAGCAGCCTGTCTTGGAGGTCATTCCAGTGCTTTTTGGCAAAAGACATTATGGGAAAGACTTGCAGATAAGCAGATCTGAACGCTGACTGTAGCAGACTTTTTTTATTACAGCATGTAAATCATTTAACTCTAATCTCGTTAATTGGCCTTGATCAGACTTATGTGTTTTTCCAGGAAAAAAATGGTGTGTTACAATACCTCAAGACAATTTAGATTTGTTTTTTGTTTTCTTTTTTAAGTCCCAGAAGTTGGAGAAAGGAATGCTGATTTATTGTGCTAGTTGCAGTGAACAAAATGGGTACATCTGAACATGGGTAAAATGCTGAGAAGAGTTTTCTAGGACCCCAAAAATGTCTTCAGATATGTGTTGTGAGAAGATAGATTAGTTTTAAGTAGGGTGGTCTTCTAGACATGGGCTTAAGCCAAAACCTTCTTCTGGAACAATTCCAAACACATCATAGAATATCCTGAGTTGGAAGGGACCCATTAGAATCATTGGAGTCCAGCTCCTGACCCTGCACAGGACTGTTCCCAAGAGTCATGCCATGTGCCTGAGAGTGTTGTCCAAATGCTTCTTGAGCTCTTGCAGGTTTGGTGCCATGACCACTTCCCTGGGGAACCAGTTCCAGTGCCACATGTGGAAATTGAATCACCATCTGAGCTCACGCTAGGAGGACAGTAGGAGTATAAACATCATGCGTGCATACCAAAATCCCAATCCTAAACCCCCTGTATACTGGAGAAGTAATTTACATGAATCCTTTATCAGATCTTTCAGCCTCTTGGACCACAGTGCTGGTTCTACAATTAAATATCAGTGTGTCTGAAGAGATTTATGCCTGGCCAAGTTTGTATGTATTTTATAAAATGGAGTTTTGTTGTGATATGTGTTTATCTGTTGACAGTTAGAGAAGAAATCAAACCAATATACTGATTTCTGTAGTTTCTGTCTATTGTGTTTGTCCCTAGGGATATGTTTTGCATTTAAATGTGATCATAAATCTGAATAGAGCAATGGAAAGGTTGAGGAACTGCCTGTTCCCCCCCCCAAAACACACTTGCTGAAACTGAATAGAAATTTTGAAATTTCTACCTCAGTAGAATTAAAGAAAAATAATCCTTTGCTCACCTGAATAAATATCTTTAAAGTACTACTTTACTCTTCATCACACCACAGCAGTAGCATTCTGGCCATAACTAGCCTTTTTACTGACTATGAAACTGATTGTTTCATAAATTCACAGGGATGGGAGAGATTTATGTAGGAAATAAGGACGAAAATTCTGTTTGCCAGTTGAAAAATCAAATTGTTTGGATTGTTCCAACTGCTGAAGAGAGTATAAGAGAAACTGGAAAAAAGCTGGTGACTTGAATAACTTGAGTTAACAGGTATGTGTTAAGTTGTTAGTACAGAGATTGTTGAGCCCTTGAGGGAAGTTCTTGTACTAATGTTTATATAGGTACCATGAATAACAGTTAAAAAAAATAGCATTCTCTTGACCATCTCATTGTTTCACAAGTTCTGGTCCATCTTTTGGTACTATGGGCTGGGTAAGTAACAGGTAAACACGATCCAAAAGAAAGCAATGAGATGGCTGCCCTGTCACATTTTTCTCCCCTTCTTTTGTCTTGAATAGATTCATAAATTCTGCAGAGAAAAGGTTGGGACACGGAGTCCCACGGAGCTTTGTTTCTCGCTTGGAATGCAATGTTCCACGTTACAGCAAGCACAGGTGCCATTTCAGTACAGCAGCACTTTAACAATAGCCCATTTCCATATATTTCAAGAGGGGGGGAGAAACTATTGTTTATTAGAAGAATTCTAAGTAATTGGCAGCCATCACCAATTCTCCAGCTGGCTAAGTGCTAATGTGTTATTAGCTGAATCTCTGAACATTTTGTGAGCATTATAAATAGGCATAGGGCAAGTTATTGTTTTTTATAATGGAAATATTAAAATTAACATACGTATATAAGTATATAAATAACACACATGCATGTATATTCCAGTAAACATTCACTGCATTTTGTTACAGAGCTTCTCTTGTTGGATTGTGCTCTGAGCTATGTAATTGAGGATTTCAGATGGGAATTGATGTGAGACTGATAATGGATTTGACATGCTGTGACTCTGACTTTAATATGTGAACGAAGCTATCAATGGGGTTTCCTATGCAAAAGAAGGAACTCAATATTGTATTGCAGTTTCTTTCTAGAAGCTTGAAATATGTTGGATTGTGGTCTCTGGTAGTCAGTTAACAACAGTCAACCTAAAGGTCATAAAAAGAATGGAGTTACAGCTCTGATGGAACTATCAGACTACAAGTGGAAGAAACTAAATTAGGCTTTCAATTCGGAAAAAGTACTTTTAAGGATGATTTCCTTGAAATGGAGTTTTAAGAGAAGGTTGAACTAATCACGGTATGATAGTATTGTTTGACCTGAAAAGTATCAGTCTACTTAGATAGGGTGAACAGTTATAGTCCTATTATTTGAGCTTAAAAAATGGAAAGCCAACAACTCACTTCTAGCTTAAAAAGAGGGAGGGAAGAGATTCCTCTATCAAGTCAATTTACTGCTTGTTATGTCAGCACATTAAAAATTAGTCTCATAATTCCAGTGTGTTTCTTCCAAGAAATTTCTAGTAAATTAAATTATGGAATTGAATGTCACTGTTCAGTTCTTCCTCTTGGGGCCTCAGATCAGGATGTCCTCAGATCAGGAGAGAATTTAAAATATTTTCACCATTCTTGTATTTCATGTGTGACTTCACTGTAAATATTAAATCATTTATCTGAATTTAATGAAACTTGCAGCTACAAATTACAAAAGAACACTCTTCCATTGCACACATTTTTAGGTTTCCAAACTGCTCTCCTCACAGACCGTGGCTGTGACAGTCATAGTCAATTTTGCTCCTATCTATTCAAATGTTTCTCTTGCCTTTGATTTTTTTAAAGGTTGCAGGACAGCAAGGTCTTTCACTTTGGGTTGACCTCTATAAAATCAGTTGTTTTTTATGGAATGCATATTGCTCCTATTCCAAAATTTAAATAGTGGAGCTGTGACCTCAGAACTGTAATATGGCAGTAAGAGACATCTCACTTAACCTCAGTTTATGCTAGATATCTAAATTTTACTTTGTTATTTGTCTGAACTCTCTCAGTCCTCAATGGACAAAATTTACAGTGTGATCTATTCTAGTTGTTTTAGGTACCTGTCTTAAATTGGGAAGCAAAATCACTGGGTCTTTATCCAAATACTAAAGAAACAAGTCTCTGACTGGACACACGCTTAAGCTGTCTATACTTAAAGACATGTAAAGACAGCTAAAGATACATGAGATTATTTTTAATATGTGCCCCACGCAGTACAAACCCTGCAAAAAATCTAAAACATATAGATTGATCTTTGTTTAGACATCTTGGCTTGCATTATTCTTAATCACTGTAACTTTATCTAAATGAAGAGTTTCTTGTGGAAACACCCTTATGTGTATAGCTTAGATGTCATACAGGCATTTAAACCCCACATTACAACATCAGCTCTCAGGTGTTGGGACACCAGCTGGAATTCACAGCCCTCAGTAACACACATAATATTCACATCATCTGTGTTAGGTGACTAATTCAGGAAGAATTAAGAAGACAAATGTAAGGGATTAAACTCCTTATAGTCAGTGGGGAGAGAAAAAAGAGCCTTTTGTCAAACTCTTCTTCCTTTTGTATGAAGTAATGAAATAATTATTGGACTGGGGGAGAACCTTAATAGCTTAGAAACTGGAGAGAGACTTCACCTGCAAGTGGTCTTACATTTTAAATAAAATCGAGCATTTTCAATAACAGTACAAGTGCTTACCCGAAAACACTTAACCTTGGATTACAAAGCAATATGGTCTTTAGATTCAGTCCTCCAAATCACAAAACAAACTGGAGATTCAGCATCATCTGGCTTACCAGAGATACCAGTGTTTACATCTCTGGGACTCAAGAAAAATTCTCTAACCATTAACTGTCTTGGCAGAATAAGAGCTGTCTCCCTTAGCCACCAGCAAAGAGGAGGAATGTTCAGAATTTTCTTATCAGAGAAGGACTGTACATTTTACTAGGACTTGGGATGAGTGCCAATACATGCAGAGCCTGCATAAACAAAGATTCTACTTGGGAAAGTGCAAAAGAACTGGGGACGGTTCCTGAAACCAGTAGGTGTATCACTTCGAGTAGTTTTGTGAATTTTTAAGTTTAGGTACATATAGTGAAAGTTTTATGTATAAATAAAAATGTATGTATAAAATGTAATTCCACAGTAAACAAAACCTGTGTTCTTACAGAATCAACACAAGGGATGAGTCACTGCTCTCAGGGAATACCCCTCTCATAGCTTTCCCACATTGCTAAGTATACAAAGAAACTCCCCTTCAAAATATTTCCCACCACCTGGGAGGGTTAAAACATCCTAATAGTAATGGGAGGAGAAAAGACGTAGGAGATATTTCAACACAATTCAGAAACAGACACTACCTTTTTTTCCAAACCTCTTCAAGATTTTCTACATTTTCCAAGAAAGCCTTCCTTTTTTGCAGTATTAACCACCTTGTGACCATTAGTTTTCTTTGCAGCACATTATCTGAGAAGTAGAAAGAACTAATGTCCATAAGGATGAGATAAAAGTCTCAACAAGCACTGTTCTCCTCTCCTTATATGACATGAAACTAAATCCTGCAATAGTTTGCCTAATATATTAGACAAACATTTATAATGCTGATACCAATAACACACTGTCAGAGTTTTATATTAAATATTGACTCATGTCTTGCTGAAACAAACATGTACAGAAAGAAAAAATGGTCAGATATAGAACAGAAAAAAAGACTTATATCAAAACTTTAATTTCCAGATTGCTTGTGTACAAGACAAAACATTATCAGCTTTCTGCAAATGATAGTTGCTTTTTCTCTCCTTTTGTAATAAAAATAGAAGCGGTTTTGCTTCAGCTTAGTGTTCTAAACCAAGCTCAACATTAGAAAAAGAAGGTGAGTTTTCAAGAGTTATTACAAAAGTCTTAATCTCAGATAACCCTCTAGCGATCATTGCCTAGGTATCATTTACATTATATATATTAAAAAAAAAAAGAAGTTTGATGTTTGCAGTGTTGTCTCACTGGTTTAACCCAGAGAATTGAAGTGACTCAGCTGAGCTCTGTAAGTGTTATAGCACTGGCAACACAGTTGCTTATGTATGTCCAGTGTCTAATGTTCCTCGTGATCTCCTGAAAAACGATGCTTTAAATGGAAAGGAAACATCATAGTAAATCATGGGTCAAAAAGCAAGGACTGAGGAGAAGGTATATCCCTGAGTGGTTTCAATGAGACATTTAGAAAAATGGGAGATTAGTAAAATACTTTCTTTAAGCATGATAATGCTTGGATTTTGAAAGGAACGTTATCCAGATAATTTCAAACTGTGTTTTGTAAACACCAATCTCAAAAAGCACATTTTAAGGACAAAAAAAAAAAAAGCACAGCTAGATCTCACATGCTTAAGCAACGAGAACAACTCTGTAATGTAGGACTTCAAGTGACTCAGTTATAATGCAAATTTAAAAACAAGGATGATCTCTTGAGATTCCAGTATTTGAGTTTATAAGGATAGACAGTGAAGTATAGTGTCCTTTCATGTTCATGGTCCTCAGACATATCTAACTCATATGGGGAGAAAAATGGTTTGTCCATTTGGAAGGGTGAGGAACAGCTGAGCCATGGGAGGGCTGGCTTTGCAAGAGAGGCAGAACAAGTTAACTTTAATCAAGTAAAGTCCAAATGGAAATTATAAAGGAGTTAAAAAAATGTCTCAAGGAAAAATATTAGGATAGCTGCTCCTAAATAAAATTATTTTTGTCATGAGTTTCATTTCAAGACCATCATGTCTGATTCTCCAAGAATTTGCAAACACCAAAGTTATCTCAAGGCTTGTTAATGGAATGGGGTGTATGAACCATTACCTTTCCTGACAACTCATACTTTCTTAGCAAAAAGTAGTAAACCTTTGTGTAGACCCAAGATAGGGCTAATCCATTGCTTAGATGAGTCATCTCGTATATTTTGTTGAAATGACAAGAGTACACCCAGTGCCCTGGCTAGTTAGACATTAACCAGGAGTTAAATGCATAATTAACTTCAACCTCTATTAGTTTAGTTTTGAAGAGATCACATTCCAATAAGTATCTGTTAATCTTTTATTTTTGCAGAGTAGACAACTCTGTTTCCTGTAAGTCCAGTAGACACCCAAAGCAGGAAAGAAAACACAGGAGCTGCTGCACAGGTCAACCCAGATGACTATTTGCTTGTTTAACATGGTGACAAGCTCTAATCGCTTAAACAAAAAGTTAGTACAAAGAAAACTGCACCCAGAAAGAAGCCTATTCTTAGAGTTATTTTTTTTCCCATTTATTTAAGGAGAAGAGGGTGGTGTAGGAGGAAAACAATTTTTTTATCCCTTTCAAAACACTTCTTAGTAAACATTATCATTGAATGCCTAAATATTTTCAGCCTTCATGACCCAAGATTTCAGATCTGGATTTTAAGACATGCCATGTCCCAAACATAGGTAGCTAATTCTAAAGAGACATCTGCTCCTCAGAAGAATTCAGATGGAGATCAAGGCATGAAACTTGGAACTCTCCAAAGATACACAGAAGATTACAAGAAGTTTATTTCCAAATCATAGCTTTTCTATCTTCCTTCAGGAGTTCCAAAGGTATTTACTGATTGGTCCTGTCAGTATTTTTCAGCTGTCAAAAACCAAAGGGAACATTCTCAACCCTTGAGCAAAAGCTCTGCTCACTGTAGAATGCCAGGCATGGGGCTCACACAACTGTTTCTGCAACAAGGCCCTTTCCTCCCTGTGTAGCCTCAGAACACACTGTGCAGCCCACTGGTGTGTTCTGTAACACACACATCAGGAGCTGAAGTTATGAAGGAGAGTCTTCTGTTTGAGGTGCAACCCTTATCAGAAGTTACATCCAAAACTGGTGGTCCAGCTCTAAGCAGCAGCTTAGTATTGTGGGCTGCTACTCTCCCATGAGAGAAATTCTTCCTGCAACATGTCCTTTGACGTGAGCAATGTCTTTAGGGTCTGAGGCAATGCTTTATTTAGTCATATGGTGAAGTGAAACAACGTTATCTAAGATAACCACTTTGGGAATCTGGTTTCACGCAAACCAGTGAAGAAAGCCAACAAGAAAACTCTTCTTTATTGCTGTTATTTTAAGTCATAATCTAGTTATACCACTCAACATGACAAAAAGTTTGAGTCCTTCAAAAGCATTCAAACTCATTAGTGTTGTTGAGATGTGTTTAGGTGGAAGAAACTATATAATGTCCTTTTTACAGTTCTCCAGAAGATATATCACTAGTGCGATTTACTCTCAAAGAAAATCATTGCTTTGACGAGTGGCCAACAGAGAAAAATTTGAAGTAATTTTTTTTCCCCATCAAACTGAAGCTAATTATACAAATTAATTACTAAAGTAGGCTCAGGAGTTCGTGTTTTACTGAATTCAACTACAGGAAATATCCTTGGAATAGCTACGGTCAAGTAGATGAGTTTCAATTATAACATAAATGTCAGGAACAAGAAATGCAGATGGAAACCACAGATAAATCAGGAATGCAAGATAAAAAATACTTTTGCAATCTGTTAGGGTTGAAACATTTTACTTTTCCAGCACAAACACCACATTACTAAAATTAAGGTGGAGTTAATGGTGCTTATGAAACCAAAATACAACAATTCTTCTATCATGATCTTTCTATTTATTTAATTTTAATTCTATTTAATTCCTGTTAAAGAAAGGTTGGAGAGCAGGGGTTGCTCCAAAACTGGTGATTTTGAAAAAAACCTAAACCCTAAGATTTTTTGTGTAGCTAATAAAATTAAAGTTTCATATCATCAGAATTTCCAGTAATTTTGAAAAACCTTTTCATCCTGCCTTAGAACAGAATGGTAAAACATAAAAAGTTGTCAAACATCAAATTGTTCCATGTGTGTTAAAATGAGGAAATGCTATTTTTGGGGATATGGTACTTCCTCAGCCCATGAATCTTGTTCTTGTTGAACTAGACTTTTGTTATCTTAGACAAGTAGTATCTTTCGATATATTCTAATGAAAAAGGAGTTCTGCAACAGTATTTTTCCTGATATTTGGAAGGCCACAGCCACTGGATCTTAGAGCTAATCACAGTAAAGGGAATTTCCTAATTCTATACTGTTCTAAACGTACTCACCTAAAAGTTAGACCCACTCCTAGAAAAGGGATTTCAGCAAATAAAATGTACAGTTTGGAAGTCTCCTGTATTCATAAACACTTATAGTCAAAGGTGATAAGAGTGTGTGATAGACTTTAGGTGAAAACTTTTCACAGAATGTCTTAAGAGCTGCTCAACTGCTCCAGTTGCCCTTGATTTTTGAGTGGAACTGCAAGAGCTTGATGTCTTTCGGGACTGAGCCTGTGGAAAAGTCATCTTTCCCACACTGCATTATGCAATGATGTTTGGGACAGCAACTGGCAAGGGAAGACCTTCTTAAACTGGGACTGCAGCTCTAGCACAGCAAAAAGTGTCAATACACATGGTTTGCCCAGAGCTTACGAAGTCACTCCTCCATGTAGCACAAACCACCTCACAATTCTGTGCCCTGAGTGGCTCACAACCAGCATGATATTGGTGACTGAATCACCAAGAGCACAGATAAGAAACCTCCTGATGTTATTTGTGTAAACCTGTTGCCTCACTCTACAGTTTCTTCAGTACCCGGGTGTAACTATGGCCAAATGGTTGAAGTTCTACCTGTGCCCAAGTGAATCATTGCTATAGTGTTTGGAAAGACATTCATCCCAGTAGGTATAAGGTTAGGAAATACAGCATACCTGACTTTGCTGTGTAGTTCTCAGACTGATTCATAAGATCTTATCTACGAGCCAGCCCTCTCCTTTACCCACAGACAAAGCAGAGACAAAATCGGGTGTGTTAGGAATTTCTCTTGCATTAAATACTTTGGGAAATGACAGACAAATGCCCCCCTCGAGTGAAAAGACGAGTGGACTAATATGTCAACTAAGTGAGCAAAGCAAAAATGTGCTAACGTGTGTGCATGTGCATGCAGATAAAACCCATAATTGCACATCTTGCATCTAAACTGACATACACTATACCAGAATATGTTTTCCTTCTTTCTTAGATTTGATTTGTACTTCAGAGCAATACTTTGCTAAGAAGCAGTAGTAAATGGCTGAGTATTGTTAATACTTTTCACAACTTCAAAAGCATCTTACAAATGCATTTCTCATTATTTTTTTTCCTTCTGCTTTTGTTAATGCTGTCTTTCTTATGTGTCTAACAAGAAAAAAACAGAGCAGACTGAGAAAAGAAAATCAACATCTATTGTTATCATAGTGATAAATCAAGAATAAGGGCTTATGTGCTTTTCTGTTAAGCAAAACAAAAGATATTCTTAAATGCTACAAGACTCCACAGGCATTTCAAATATACTAAAAAAAAAAAATTAAATAGAGAAAAATGTATAGAAGCTCTGACTACACTAAAAACATTTCTCTTGTCCTTTATGTAGTGTAATTTTGAAGTGCTGAGCTTGCAGAAATAAATATGCTTATTTTAAAAATTTTATTAAAGTAGAATGGAAAATAAATTATCTTTTCTTAAAACCTATGAAAACAATTCCATGGTGAGACATACTATTATTAGATATGAAAGTGGAGGGGAAAATTTTAAAGAATATTCAAAATAAGATTCTGTGTGTCATTAATGACAAATAAGACTTGAAAAAGTTCCTTTTTGCTCATAGAACATATGCAATTGGCTTACAGAGATCTTAAATTACCTTTGTAATTTACAGGATAGATTTTTGTTCTGTTATTCTCTTATTTCCCCATGAATTTGTTACTCGTAAGTGAACAGTGAATACTAGAGCTGTGTTATGGAGTTATAACTGATCATATAAATCAAATTAAATAATTTCTATTTCCTGACTAAATATATGAAACTGTTAACATCAGGTTATATGATTTAGAGAAGCCTTTGGGGGCATGAAATTTCTTTGGGAGGAGAAGTAGCAGATAATGGGTATTGAAAGTTTTTTAAATATTTTAAACCTCTTTTCTTTCTAGGCAATGTAAGCCTTACCTTAGGGATAGTTCCTAGAAAAATTAGACTACTCCAAAACTGAGTGGCCGAGAGCACACTGGTTTAAATTAATTTTCCATTGTCAACCCTCATAATGTAATTCTATATGCTCGTGTGGTCTCAGTTGTAGAAAATGCAGAGAATTTTAGCATTTTGCATGAAGTACTCAAAAGTTTGGACCTCTGCTTGACTGAAACATTTTCATCATGAAATGCATCGCTTCCCTTTGACGGTCACCTGCACCCTTTGGAGAGATGGACCTACAAAATGAATGAATGAATGAGAAGACAAAAGGAATATTTGCAAGACATTTTCCATGTGACTTAGTGTAAGAAAAGATAATTGCAAGCCATGAGGATATTTCAGGCTAATGCCCTTACAAGGCTGACCCGATGAGTACATTGAGTTACCGACCATGCTCACACTCCCAACTCGTTCCGTATTTTTGGATCAGTGTGAAAGTGCTTAAAACTAACATTGCAATATGTGCTATCTGTGAAGACTTAGTAAATGTAGATCACTGGCAAGGAGTCTAAGGAGTTTAATCTTGACCACTCCTGGTTGTCATCCTATACACTTTGGTGACTGAAGAGATTTTCTAAAGAACAGAAGATCATAAATTATGTAACAACCAGAAGAAATGTTGGGGGCAAATTACAGGAGAAAACTTTCCATTTTCTTCGATGATTTTTTCCTTTAAAACTAAATAACAGTCCCAGATCAGACCTATCTTTGAGGCCTAAGGCTTCTGTTCTGACAAATGCTTGAACGTGACTTTAAATGTTCACTTCTGATGCATAACTACTGAAGGAAGACAGTATAGTTCAGATGTTGACTGGAAATTTATGAGTCAGAAAGGTAGCTATAAATGTATTTTCATAAATATATAATGATTAAAGGTGGGGGATGTGTGCACTTTTTACTGCTTCGTATTTAACCAAATTATTTCTAATTATTTGGATTTTAAAATCTTAGTCTGTGTTCTGGAGAGTGTATCTGTACAAATTACAGAGAGTTTTGTATTTGTTCTTCAAGCCACAAGCCACTGCGGATTTGTGACAATGTGTAGGATAAGGTCCTACCCTATTTGGTTAGCCACTAATAGAGTGTGTTCTGCTTACATTAGAAAATCTTTACCTAATTCATAATATTGTAAACTGAATCTGAAGTTTCAAAAATCACAGTGTTTTGGCAAAATAGTAGTAGTTGTAAGTTACTTGTTAAATAAAGTCAAATGTTTCACTAAGGATAGAAAGCTTCAAGGAGAAACAATTTCACAGGAAAGAGACTTTGATGGATTCTGATTTTCAAAACAGATTTCCAGACCTAATTTTCAAAGGAGCATTCAAAAAAAAGCCATTTAGACTAGATGACACCAGAAAATACTTCTATCTTTCTAAGACATACGAATTGGGTTTTGAGTACAGTTGCAAATGAAAAAAGATCACTCTCTTAGTGTAGTATAATTTAATTCAATGGGTTTTGAAATCATCTCACAGAAGTAGCAGCTGAAATGTGATTAAAATACAAGAATCAATGAAAACAAGCTGCAGTGGAGCATCAAGACTGATTCTCCTCTTACTTGTGATGGTGTAGTTTGGCAGTTGTTGAATTTGTACCAGGAGTCTTCTTTGAGGAACACTACTTTTAGTTGTTTTTTTCTGTCCACAAAAAGATTCCAGGCGGAGAAAGAAACCAGTGTGTTCCATGAAAATAAATGCTGTATTTGTATTAGAGTGAGTCTTGATGCTTTTAACTTTTCAATCATTATTAATGTTTTTATTTTAACCTTCTGACATTCTTAAATCACAGCCATTTCTGTGGAATAAAATGGAATTTAGGAATCATATACTATGCATCTACACTTAGAAACTGTTTATGCTAGTCCTGGAAAAAATAAAAAGCTATTTCTAACCCACCTTAACAGCCACACATCCTGCTGACAAATAAATCAACACATTGCCCCCACAGGAGACTCCAATATTTCTGATGATTCTGGAGTATGTCGTACACATGCAAGAGACATTGGTCCCAAGCAAGCACAAACATCATTATTTCTAAGCCAGCAACATTCTCCTCAGCTTTACTGAGTAAGTCTGTCATGGAAAGTTTTGTGTTAGGGTGTCAGTTCTGAATTGGATGGTTTATACATATATATATAGATATACATTCAGTTATTATAAGCATTACTTTGTTAACTGTAGCACAATTACCCTTCATCCTATGAGAATTTAAAAGGTTCTGACCTTCAATAACTTATCTACCCACAGTAATATCAAAAGACCCTCAACTGAACACACTTTATTGATATTTCCACAGTCTTTCTTTATACAGACATGGAAAAACAGGTGCTAACATTCATTCATTATTTCAAGATTGGAGATAACATTAGCACCCAGCCTTCCCAGCCTACACTTCTATCTTAAGAGACTCTAAACTTACATGAAATATATTTAATAATAAGTCATCACCACAAGCAAAACTCTTTGCTGTAATTTCGTCATTGGGAAAAGAATATTATACTTTTCAAAGAGAAGAGATAATGTATTTATTTGAAATAAGGTAATGGAGTGTGAAAGAAGTGCAATTAAAGTTGCCAAAAAATTTAGGATTTGCCAGGTGTAGCCAAAAACAACCATCAGATCAAAACAGTACTTTTGGCAGTACTCAGAAATCTTTTGCTTTGTATAAAATTACACTCCGTTTCTATATGCAAATAAAAATAAAATTTTATTGAATGTGTTTGCACACAAAAAGATACATTTCTTTATATTTTTTTGCATACAATGCACAAGCTAAACTATTTTCCTAATGCCTTACCCACATCCCTCTAAACCTGTTGAAAAGGTTGCCCCTGACTTCATCAGGGGTTGGAATCTCTCTTTGATGCTACAGCTCTGAGTTCAGTGTATATGAATCCTAAAAGTCATGCTGTGTTTCCAGGTACTTTAAAACCATAAATCCATATTTAATTAGAAGTGCATGAAATGCTGCAGAAGATAGAATCTCTGTTCTAAAAATGAAATAAAAAATTGGGCCTTTAGCTTTGTTCTCTGACTCTGGGCCATAATTTAATTAAAACTGCATATCATATGCTAAAAATCTCATTGACAAGTCTTAGTTGAGGAATTGAGATTCCTTGTGGTACCTCAATCTGTGCTTTCTATTTTGCTGTCATATTGTTCCATATTCTTATCCTGTTCCCCACCCCCTGCATCATGCTCTCCTTCCTTTTTTGTTTCTCATTAACAAAGTGAATTCCTTTGAGATTTAATGATGTAATGTTGAAATTTGAACACTGGCATCTTACTGTCTTAATGGATATCTTACTTGACAGCTCTGTGAATTTTAGCTCTCTTCTTTAATAGCATATATTTGTGGGAAAAAGCTGGCATCGAATTTAAGTGGAAGGAGCTCAGGCAGGCTTGAAATGGAAACCTAGCTAAAGTAGCAATGATTTCTTCCTACTACATTAGAAACTGGAGTAAGCTTGAGACATTAAAAAGAAAACAGTATATCAACGATTTAACTGGAAAGCCTGTCCATTATATCAAACACCACAGCGTGATATTCATATTTTATTATATAAATTTGTTATTTTTACAGCAAAATTATGGACTATGATGACACTAAGGCAGATCTTTCCTTTGTCTCTGGGTACTTCTGTGTTAACGTGGGGAAACATTTGTCCTTGAATCCATGAAATAACTTTCATATTTTCTCAGTGATAGTCCAGGAAGTGCAGACAGTCACAAAAGTGGACTTTAATGTATTGTCATTAAAAATATTGCAGTTCACAAACAATTGTAAGTGCAATATCATTCCCAGTCCCTAGGATGGAGAGTAATGGTGGCATTTCAGATCTTTCTCAGTTCAGAGGGATCATCTTAGATAGTACAAAACAGCAAATGTTTGTGATCACAAGTATTTAAGGTACCTACTGTGGGTTTTCAGTGTTGGCATGCATTCATATCTCAGCCATTGAGTGGGAATATGGATATGACAGAAGACTGTTCATTGACAGAAGACAACTGGAAAGCTTGTACTATATCTTCCTATACTATGTAAACTGAAGTTATTAATCTATCTGGAACAGTAAAATACAACTTCCCTTATTAAGAAATATTACTCATATATAAAGGTGATGTTGTCATAGTCTTAATTTGCATGAAATTGGCCGATGATTTGGAACTGGTCTGTAAGAAGTAAATTCACATGGATTTTCCACATAATTAGATCTACAGTCTCTCTCAGACACTGAACCCACATGTATCATTTGCAGGAGATATCTCAATATAAGTATTTCACAGTATATTTCCTTCTCACAGCTGTACTTCTAAAGCAGCACCCACACCTTCTGTTCTTGAAAAATTGCACTTGCTTTCCAATCGTGGAATTCTGTAAGTAGGAAAATTCATCTCTACCCACTCCCTCTCCCCCCTCAATTTTCAGACAGAATCCAAAGCCTGATGATACCAATGAAAATCCATTCATTGACTCATGGGGTTTTTGACCGTACAACATCTTATACAGTCCCTGGTCAATATGTTACTGTGCTCCTCACACAGGAGATCAGCCAGATTAGATGTTCAGGATTCATGGCATTCAAAAGTAACCCAATGGATAAATCAGGAAGCAGATCCCACATTCCTTTTGGTATGCTTCCAGTTAAAGGCTTGCTCAGATTCATATACATATCTACTCACAGAAATTGTGCTGTAGTGAACTCTATGACAAAGATTCTAAAACAACACTGGAGTGTTTCTTACAAGAATTAATGAGCTGAAAGAACTGATTTAGAAATTCGAACAAGCAGAAGCAGAATCTGTCCCTGTTAACTAAAATCAGGGAGGGATTTGAGCTGGAAAGAAAAAGAAGAAAAGTATTTTTTCTACTGGAATAATCTCTGGGAACATAGTAAAAAAAAAGGTGTGCATTTTTTGAGGCAGTTATGTATTTAAAGGTAAAAAAGAGACACCAATACGATGGAATTTTTTTTAACACCACAGGATTAAGGGGTAAGTAACAAGCAAGGGACTATGAGACACAGTCTCACGAAGCATGAAACTAAACCAATTTACAACAGCAGGGGGATGGGACCTTGCTTCTATATGACAGTTTTCATCTACTTAACAATTCACTTTCTGCTGATAATTATATCATTATTTGGAGTTCTAGGTTTGGTTTATTTTGCAATAAAATCTATCATGTGACAAGTAAAAACCACTTTTGTTTAGAATTAATTACAATACAAGAAGAACCTCACATGTTTCTGTTACAATGGTTTCAATAATTTTATTTTCAAAACCAATAAACAAAAAAAAATCACCCTTATTATTATTATTATTATAGAGTATGTGATTCTCATGTTTCACCACTACTGTCAGTGTATTCTAACATAATATTTTTCTGGGTTTTAGTTTTGGTTCCATGGTATTTTCAATAATCAGCTTATCATGCTTTTTTTTTTCATTGTGCTATTTTTCTTGTGATGTTCTCCCTCCACCTGTGTAAGATGCATATTTGTGCCCTCTATACAAGGGATTGAAATAGCTGGTATAGACTTGATATCTGTTTATTTCTGTGTGAGAAATCATCACCTGCCCTTAGAATTTGATTAAAAATATTTGCTCAGGCCCACTCAACAGAAAGACCCTGTATTTCTGGTGACTGTGAAATGCAGGATGCAGTGCCATGAGAGTGCTGCATTTTCACACATGGTCATTGAAAATGTCTAACCTTTAGAACGAAGCTCAGAATATCTTAAGTCTAAGGACATAGGTCTAGTGGAAAAAAATTGCAATGCACATTCTCCATCTTCAGCAAATGCCTAAAAAGGACATAAGGTTGGAGTGTTAAAAGGCTGAGGTTCAATTCCCTGCTTAGCTTTTCCCTGTGACTCTGGACATGCTGCTTAGGTATCCATAATTGTTAATAGGAGCTTGTTTCCAACCAAACGTTAGCTTGGCTACCATTTTAAAGGGGTAAGGTGCTGTAGGGTGTGGAAAATGTAAATACCTGCAAAATTCTGAGACAATGAGACACAAAGACCACTGAGAATGAAGAGAGAAAAAGACAGAGAAAGGGAAGATATAGCAGTTTATTCCTTTCTATAGTAATGATACTTGCCAAGTATACCTTAATGTCTGAGATTTCTGATGTTGTTTGTTGGTTTTTTTACTATCATCAGACGAGTGAATATGACCTTTATGCAAAATGAGCCAAGATTACTATTTTTTTTCAAACTAAAAATAACCTCCTAATTTTCAACTTGTGGTAAAGAAAACCTTTTTCAAGAGTTCTCTACTGTCTTGCCACATAATCGAAGTGAAGGAATGAAAAAGTACCCAAACACGTCAATCATGCCAAAGTCAAAGAAATCAAGATTTGGTCTTCTACTTTCATTTGATAGAAAAACCGTCACAACTGTCTCCCAAGTAACTTTTATAGAAGAAAAAAGAAATCTGGACTTCAGTTTAGTTTATGTTCTTTTCAGGAGGTGTCTTTACTGATACCATCTGTGCTCTTTGGGAGCAATTGCTCATAGGGAGCAATGTGACTTTGTTTTTCCTAGTGATTTGCTCACTTCTAGTCCAGTATTCAGCCACTTGGTATTTCTGTATAATCAGAAGTTCTACTTGGCTTTACTTAAAAAATGAGAAGTAGAACTGGCAGCTCTCAGTTGTCTGTAGTGTATTAATCAGTAAAATTCTCCCAGTTTTAAGCAGACAGTTGTGCTACTTATTATAGCAAATAAAGTAAGGAAGAATTAGCAAAAATGGGACAATACTTGTAATTCTTCTGCATATATCTAAAATATTTCTTTGTGTGAACTCACTTTCATCATTTAATATTTGTGTCTCAGTTATTTGCCTTTTCTGTGGCTGTTTCAGAACGAGGGCTTTTCTGTTCTTGTCTTCACAGCTCATAACTTTTATTACTAGGATCAACTCTGTTTCCTTCTCACCACATTTTTAAGAAACCAGATTTTTATGATGTGGTAAGTATTACTGAGCACAGTATAAGTGAAGCCTTGCCAGAGATTTCATTACTACTTCCTTACATTTACATCCTACATTTATAGCACTGTGCTGGCTTTTAAATTTATTCCTAAAGTTATCTAGACATTTATGGACAGAAGACCACTATTATATCAAAATTCTTGGGAACATGCTTTCCTCTGCTTCATTTCTACACTCTCCTTGGCTGTATATATAAAATATGTGTATTTTACTGGTATTTTTATTTTGATTGAGAGAAAACTTTTTACAAACTTATATTCAAGGAATTGAGCAAGGTCACAAAGGTGTTTTTCTTTCCTTATTTTTTTTCTCTAGGGTATTATTACGTAGAGAAACCATGGTAAGGAATTACCATCTTATCTGATATACAAGTTTGTCCTACACGAAGTACCTGATAAAATGAACCAAGTACGTCATCAGAAGATGGATGATTTTGTGGCTAAGGCTCAACCCCCATACACTGAACTTTATAGCACTTTTACAGGCTTCCTGTGGGCTTGTATATATTGAAGAAAATGTTGTGTCATGAAGAAATCCTTGGGTTAGTGCCAAACCAAGGCTGCATGTCCACAATGAATAGTGCAATGCTGGAAACACATATTAGCTTGAGACTTAAAAGCAATACAATTGCACTGGTCTGAAGATAATGAGCTTCTCAGCAAGGTGTATTAGCTGTAATACAGCACTGATGGAAATATCAACTCCCAGTTTTGAAGATAGCCTGGTTGTGGGTCCACCCAACTCAGAGAGCTTTGAATATTCCTTGTTCTGCCAAAGGGATATTTTTTCAGGGACTTTCAGCAAGTGATTTCACTCTGTTTCTATTACTTTGCTTCCTATTACTCTTCTACAATATTATTATTTTTGGAAATTTGTTGCTCTCTGCAGCTGATCTATCTGGAAATCCCTTTCTTTCTATATATTAGAATAGGGCCTTGAGTTATGGAATCTGAACATCACTTTGAAACAAATAATAAACAACAATCAAAATGGTCAGAGGCTGTGGATAAGTAAAGTCTGTATGGCACTGTGAGTCAGTGGTCAAAATAACACTGGTAGTCAGTAAAACACCAGAAAACAGAGAGCAAACAGAAGAAAATGTATGTATTTTTAAATAGATGCTTGCCCACTCATGCAAGACAGGAAACAAAACAATATGATGAAAAATAGAATCAATAAGTGAACATTGTAGTTTACCTTAGTTTTTATTTTGTTAATAACACAAATTCCCACATTGTTGCAAAACTTATTACATGGTTTTTTTTCCATAGGTTAGATAATTCTTTAATTATAACAGGTTGGGAAACTCTGCTCAGGCTATGCTCTAATTAAGAAAGGCACCACAGAATACCTTTCCAGAAAAAAAAATGGGAATAACCAAATATTTTCTTTGTAATCTATACTATCTTCTAGAAAAAACCTGTTATAAATTTTTAACCCTTTACAAGCTTCAGAGAACCTATAAAAAAGCTCATCTAAAAAACTTTTGGAATAATCACCATCACTGTCATCATCATCATTCAAAAATACATATTGTATGTTTCTATACTTAAGAATACAATAATAATAATTCTTAATTCATAAAAAAATAACAATACCTCTTTTTACAGAAGCCTGTGTAGTGCATCTAGTTCACCTTTAGAAGGAAGCCCTGCTCTTACCTGGCCTTTTCTTTTTTCTTTGACGCAGCTATTTTACATTTGTCCATTGTGGTGCAGGTTCAGATGTACCTCAAAGGCCTTTTCAAGACTACTTAGTAACTAGCAATGGTTAAAGCCTCAGCAGAATATGCAGAGCTCTGCTAAATGTTTCTTTTTTTACCCCAGGATAGCCTGTTTGGAATGAAATATAACAGGCTGACACAGCTGAACACCAAGAGACCATTTTGCTACTTTAGAATATGATTAGTTTATTATCATTCAACAAAGCCAGCTGCCTCAATGCAAACCACTGCCAACCCCCCCCCCCCCACACACACCCCACACACCCCAATTTGCCCAGGAGGGCTGAACTGTGAGAACTTTACTGAAATCAGTGTAAGGCACTAGAAGCTCACACCCTGTGTGTCATTCAAGGCTTGTCTCTCCATCAGTGTAATAAATACCTCATGAGAAGTGTTCTGGGGCTCTGGTCCAGTACTAACTCAGAAGGCATGACAAATCCTGAGTCACTCACACCACTACTTTTAGTACATGAGTATTTAGGCATTGCCTTTTGTCTGCAAGTGTCCCTTCTGAGCATAGCTCAAGTCAAACTATTTAAAGTTATAAGATCAGAGACCAGCCTTGCTTTTGCTATCTTTCCTCTAAAGGTTTCTATTCTTTATGTTTTAGTTGTGCTAGCTTTTGTTCATACAATGAAATAATGCTTCAGCTTTTTTTTTTTCTAAAATATACCAAAATAAACACTGAAATATATAAAACAACCCTATGTGGTTAAGGGAAACCATACTCTTACCTACTATGGTTAGAATTTAAAAAGGGGAAAATTAATTTCAGTGCATTAGAACTGATGCTTAGAGATTTATACTGTGGTCTGATGGACAGCTGCACACAAACCACGCCATTATCATTCCAGCTAAGCAAAGCATTTGGACTTTTCATGGCAGAACAGCAATAGTAATTACTTGCAAGTATTTCAGGTAGTGAGTAGCAGTGGGATACTTCGCTCCTTCCTCCTGCCTCAAACAGTACCACGTCAGCAGGAGGATGCATTGGACTGGTCTGTTTGTCCAGGTACTGAACTCATGAGATGTCTCGAAAACAGCTAACACAGAACTTGTGTTAGAATCTTGTTTTCACTAATATTTCTTCTTATTTTTCTTATTTCTTATAAAGTTTTTGAATTTCTTTTCCTTTCTTTATGAGAGTCCCCTGTATTTAGGAACATGCAAATAGAGATTTAGATTTATAAAATGTAGAAGGTGTAGGGAAGTCTTGGGCATCTGAAGGAAAGGGAAAAGGAAAGGGAAAGAGATAGGGGTATTTGGCCAGGACTGGTACAGGTGGGGTGAGAGGAAATTGTAATGGAGAATGAACTTTCACCAGAGGTAAAGTGCATAAAGTCCACTTGATTCTTTGCCCATATGCTTGTTCCTCCATGGTACAAAAGACCTGATGCTTTGGTTTCTTTAAGAAATATAACTGACTTTATTTAGGGATTTCTGGATTAAGGAAAGTGGCTGGGAGGCAGCATGCAAACATCAATGAGGTAGAAATCAAAGGGAGTGGTATGTTCCTCCTAAAATCAACAAGGATCTTACTAATTTTTATGGAACTTGAAGAGGACTTCAAGGATGGAGTCCCACTAGTGCTTGCTGGTGAAAGGGAAAATTGATGGAGATGAGACAATTTGGGCAGAAACATTTGGAAAGGAGGCCATATGGTCTGGCCTTGTGAGAGAACTATGATTACAGAGTATTTTATCTGGGACACTTAGGAAAGCTGTAGTTAGTAAATTGTTACCATGTGACAGAGTGAACAGAGAGAAAGGAGGAGGATTCTACAGACTGGGAAAACTTCATTCTTGCACATTTGTATTTCATAGCTTATTCCACTTGGATTTGAGCAAGTTTGTACTGGATATAGAATGGTTACTCATTATTTGCATTGTGTCTAGACCTGAGAGCCTTCAGCAGCATACCAGACAAAGCTGTCCTCCAACCCTTATATGGTTGTGCTGTTTCAGGGTTTCCAAGGACTCATAAGGTGCACACACTTCTGCAGTCACCACGATTCCTTGCAGCTTGTCAGGGAGAGGTCTCCATTCCTGCATTTCCTAACTATGTCTCTGGTGAATGTCCCTGGAGCAGATATGAATACAGAAGCTGTTTTACTTTCTCTGCTTCTGGGAAGATGAAGCTCTGACTCTCTGTGACTCCCAGCTCTAAGCGTAACACCAAAACTAGGTTGAATTGACTAACATACAAGGTTGAGCCCTTAGTCACAAGACACAGAGCAAAAGGTTGTAAGTAAGATAAATATATTGCAAAATTATAGCTCCTGCTTTAACAGCAGATCTCTCGCTTAGCTGGTTCAGTGTCCCTCATCTGCATGGCTGTGGCCAGTCATGACTACAAAGGCCAGGAACCCAGATTGAGCTACATCTGCCAGGTGGATAAATGTATTATTCTCCTCAAATAAGTAATGTATTACAAAGAAACACCACAAATTCTTGGTTGTTTACATTCCTCAAATATTTGAAAACTGAAAAAAACACATTTTCTTGACTAAAGAACTCATGGACCATTCCTAAGGAAACAAAGATGTACTCTTAACAATACTAAATCTATTGTAGTTAATAAGTTAGACTTTAGATTAATTTAGTTGATTTCTGTTTTCTCTCAACTTTTATTGATTCTATTTGGACTGATAGGAATGAGAAGTCCCATCAATACTTGTGTGCAGTTTAACTATGGCCTATACAGAATAACATGTGCCTGTGTCACCAAAGGTGTTACAAGAGAGAGAAAAAAATAAATATTGCAAACTAAGGAATAAAAGGCTAATTTCCTTTCCCCCCATGCCTCCCCTTTAGTAATTCTTACTGAGAACAACTCATTAGCACAACTTTAATATCAAGTTGAATATAAGGAGCAGACAAATTATGGTCTCAACTCAGCAAGGGAAGTGCTTCCAGGAATTTAATTATGTTAGCACTCCTCATCACTTTTTACTGAGTGTTGGTGACAATGGGGGAAGTAAATCAGTAGCAGATCTGGAAACCGAATCCAGTTTCCATCGATCATGCTATACACAAGACGATAAAAGCTTTGAGGATGCCCTAATTTGCAGACCACAAGCTATCCCCACCACTTTCTTTGTACTATGCAGAGTGAATTCTTCCTGCATACCTCTGGATTGTCCTTTTGAGTGTGTCTGCATTGACATGATCCATGTTAAAAACATACTTTTGAAGTGAATCTCCTGATCATCCCTTCTTGACACACTTTTATGTGCAACGAGTATACGAACAAGGTAGCTTTCAGCTCCTGTGCTCCAGAGGGCACCTAGTGCACTGCAAACATCAGTGGCTGTTGAATGCAGAGGACCAGACTCACAGTAAAATCCAGATGCTCACATCTTGACCACCTAATTCTCAAGACCAGTTGCTCCATTCTGTAGAACCTCTCCTATTTCCCTACACTAGTTGCAGATGAAGACTTAGGCTTTATATCCATCTCTAAGTCTGTCCCTATGCACCAGCAGCTGACAGAGGAAGGGGTGCATGGAAGAGTAAGAAGGCAGCACCAGATTGTTTACCCAGGGATTATTTTCAAAACTCTCTGATCTCAGCTGCATGGCTGAGCATCTGTATATTGAAAAAGAGGTGACTAATGAGGTCAAGAGACTGTTCTTCTCCCTGGGCCTTTTAAAGAGGCCCCGATGTTGGACAAGACAGAAGACAGAGATAAGATTTGCTAGAGGGTACCTGTAGACTTGGTCTTAAACCGGATCAGACTTTTTTCTGGTCCATCCTCACTGCTTATAATAGACCTCACCAAACATACTCTTAGTTGAATACTCTCTGTAGCTGATACAAGAGGATGCACTTGTTTTTTCTCGATGACAAAACAGTAATTTTTTATACCTTAACCAATAGGCTCATGCTAAAATCATTCGTATTAAACCTGTATCAAAATCAGAGAGAGACACTATGATGTGTAACTTATTTCAGAATAAGGCCCTAAGTCTTTTCCTTTACATTCACTAAACAAGACTTATTGCTCTTTGTGTGTGTTTAAATTAAATGTTGAGCTTTATTAATTAAGAATAGCAATATCAATAATTATTAACTCTAACAGATTAATCTTTCTTTTTCTCAGAAGAAATTTCTTTCTTTTTCTCATTGTTTTTCTTGGTGGGATAGCACAAGGACTTGACATACTCAGACTAGTTACTTCATACTTAATTCAGAATCAAAAAATTAGAACCACTTAAAAAACTGTACTCTGCTCAAGGTTAGACATACTACAAGTTCAGGTGGCAAAGGTGTGACAAGTTCACGCAAAAAATAAGTCCATAAAAATATATGTTTTGAGAAAGTTTTCTAAGAAAAATTATATCAATAAATATGGCATAAAGGCTTTTCTTAGTGGCACAGATTTGGTAGGAGAGACATGGCACAAGGTAAATTAGCATGGTTTTCAAAACAGGTTGCTGCAAAGGCACTCTGCTGTGCCATTTGTAGGGGCATGTTCCTCTGCTGACATAACTTTCTTTTAGATGAGTTAGTGCTACCCAAGTCTTTTGGGTTTAGTGGAAACAGCTTCCTTTGGACTGTGCTTCCTCTGCAGGTGTGGAAGCAAGAAAGCCTGAGGCTGCAGTATTTGCTGTGGATCCAGCAGTGTAGTCTTAGACCAGCAACTTCCAGCAAAACACTCACTGATTTGAGCTTGCTGCTGTTAAAGCTTGCTGATTTGCTTAAGACATTGCATAAACATTAGATCTTTTATAAAGGCCAGATTTGATCTATTTTTTGCCCATATTTGCTGAGTTCTGAATTAATCTACTCAAAGTATTCCTTTTTTTTTTTTTTTTTTAACAGAGAAAAGAGGGCAATCAGGACTGTCAAGTATTATTCATTTTGAATCTTACACTCAGCTTCATTCCAATGCCACTGGAGGCAAAAGGAGGTTTCTCCTTTTATTTCAATGTTATGGACTCATGCTAGACTGGGAGATTGGGAGATATTGAGTGCCATTCATTGCCACTGAAGTTAAAAGCACATCCAGCTTTTCACAAGCTGTTAGACTGAACTAATTTAAAGTTCAACTTGGAGATTTTGGAATTTATTTAAAATTGGATCTAACCTCTCAGATTATTATTCCTCATATTTATGAAATGGATTTAGAATCTCTATTTAGAATTAAATAACTTCTTACTCTATCAAACTGTCATTTTTACATGTTATAATAACATTCACCCTATCCCAGGAAACTTTTGAAATAAGAGGAAGGAATCTGTGAGAAAAGAGAGCATCATATGAGGTACATGCTGTGGGAAACAGAGAAAGAGACAGTAGAAAGAAAATGTAGTAAGAAAACTGTCAAAGAAAGAAAAATAATAACAAAACAAAGCTAATTTTAGAACTTACTGGTAAAGTTTATCACAAAATTTTCAGAGTCATGGACACACACACACAGACTCACATACATACATAAGTTTTTAGACTTTTTCATAAAATATGGATAACTTTCTTTATTTAACATGCATATATTTCTTCCTAGTGCTACCACATACCTATAAGATTCATTAATCTTATCATATAACCCATATTTTTCAAGTGACAAACATGATTTTTTTTTTTAGTTAGATACTTATTAGAAGTACCTGCTTTGGGGCAAGTGACATGTATATACTGTCTAAAAATAAAGTAGCTTCCCAATCCTGATCCACTCACAGACACACAACATGTCCACTTGAGACATCAGCTGAGCTTCTGCTATATTCTTCCATCTCTTAGATAGTTGGTAGGAAAGAGGAATTAGTAAGCTGGGACATCCATGCTGCCTGAAAAGAGCTGTGGAGACAAAAGTTGTCAATAGCAGGGAAGAACTGAGAGAGATGAGTACAAAGTATCGTCTTCCAAATGTGTAGGAACAAATTATTGAGAAGACTTTGAAAGCAAAATGACTACTTTTCTCTTGACTGCATTTAGGATTTGTATGTTTGAGGCTCAAACACTGTAAAATATGAGTGGAGTCTGTTAGTAAACTTGGTGATTATCATACTACAGATGTTCATGAGTAGGAGCTTTAAAATGCTGCTTCCATCACCTGACAATCTTCTGTTCCTCCTTTGAGGCCATATGAGTTACTCATATTACGATGATATTACTCATACTTATGATGAGTTGTTAATCTGGCAACATTATTGCTAAACATAAATACATATCTATATCTATATATATATACATACAGAAACAAGTAAGAATTTAGACCTGTAATGTTGTTGTGTAATCAGAAACTTTTACAGAAAACTCTTTTCTGGACTGGAAAATGTTATTGAAACTGAATGATTATTTAGAAAAATTCGTTTTGATGAAGTACTAATTTAAAAAGACATTTGAAAAAGATTTCCAAATTCTTAATTAGTCTTCCTAAACTAAGACTTTCTTAATCTATCTTCAACATGGAAGATACTTCCCCAAAATTTCTATGAATGAAAAATAAAAATGAATTAAAAAAATCAGCAGCACTTTGGGGCACAAAATACTCTTCTTTATCTTGACAACAAAAAGAGTGAATTATTAAGGGTTGCTACTCTCATAAAAAGTGTTATATTTTGCATTTACTATACATTTGTTTGAAACATCCTTTTCTTTTCCTCCAGATACCCTTTGTTTGCAGATGATCTTGGCTCAGGGAACAAAAAGTAGGAAGAAAAGACAACTACCCGAGTCTGAGGATGTCATCCTTAGCTCCATTGTCCAGCACTAGGGTGTCTCCAGGCTGTGAAGCAAAATCTTGGGTTTCTCCAGCCTCTGGGGATCATAAGGAATGCTTATAATCCCTTGACTAGATGACAATCCTGTCATCCAACCTAATCCAGTCAAATCCAATCCAATGGATGTTCCTAATGAGTGTGAACATTCAGGTTAACCTTTGTGGTAACAGGTTCCAGGCTCTTTTGTTCAAGCGCTTTCCCAACAAATTAAGTTTGTAGACATTTATGTTCATGATTCCATATCCACAAGCAAACTGAACAGCATGGTGACTTCACAAAATAACAGCTCTCCATGTGTATACATGGAATCCACTGAAGATTTGTCAGGTTTTTTTAAATTTTTCCCTTTCCTAAGGGACTTTTAAAAAAACCTAAATATTCAGGTCGTTCTCAAAAACTATTGAGCTGCTAAAAGAAATGTTGACTTTTTAAAAGCTTTCTATTATGCCTGCTACTTGATCCATTTTAGCCATTTTATTGAATTAGTAACATTGTTCTCCCTGGATTATGATTCTGAAGGAGACTGTGATTCAAAGTGTTTAACAGAAGTTGAATGAAATCATTCACATGATCAAAGTGACTCATCTGCATATGTTTTTGCAAGCTTAATGCTCAAACCCAGATGCTATTAGTTTACCAGTCATACACAATAGCTAACTAGCTCCTAGCAGAATGTAAAACAATGCTAGAAAAGAATCTATTAGCTTTTTTACTCACAGGCAAACGGTACTAAACAAATCCTTAAAAGATTTTTAAAAAAAGTTAAAAAACAACAATTCATCGTCCTTTAAATATTCTGGTATCTAAAAGGCTGCTTACTAGACCAAATCCAATGAAATGAACTAGGTAGATTAGCTCAGTCCATTGCTTTTAATTAAATACATCCTGAGCTATGCTCTCAATGAATTAACAAGAACATTTGCTGCTTCTCATTTACACTCTTGGTAAAGTAGCAATTGAAGTAACTCTATTCTGACTAAATACTGGGGAGGAATGGTGTATAAGGAGCCACGTGTAGGCTTTCCAAACCCATAGAATTAATCTCAAGGGAACGGGAGGGATGATCCAGGTGAATTTTAGCTTGGAAGTACCATATTTCAAAAGCATGTAATCCACAGTGTAATCCCGAATCCTTCTTAAGGGAAGACTCTGCTGCAAAAATATTATCCTGACCTTTCTCTTACTGTTGCTATGGAAAGAAATGCTTCTTGGCTTCTGGCAAAGGACCAGTAATTGTATTTAAATGGGGTGTTGAACAACCATAGTGTGTGCAGTGTGCCATTATTTCTTTGTGGGAGGTTTATTATAGGCTTCTGGTATATAATCTAAATTAGATGTCTGAGGAAAAATAATGCTTTTAAGTTTGGAAATTGTATTCTGTCTTTAAAATTCCCTGATTTCTCTGATAGTCTTTTGAAGTTCTTCTGAAGCTGTAAATGTTATCTATATTCCTTAATCAAACCATCCTTTCAACCAGCTGCAGCAAAATGTCTCTCTTTTATGTTTATGGGAACTTGGATGCAATTATTTTACAGAGATGAACTTGCTATAAACAACCCTATCATTTCTAGACTTTCAAATTTCATTATCTTAAGCACAAATCAACATTGATGCTGCTCTAGTCTGGCTCTGATATGCTGTTTACCACTAATATGGGTGGGTGATCTTTTATTCAATTTCATTATATTAGTGAGTAAATTTAGCAAAGTAAGCTAGCACAGGTTGGGGAATCAAATTTTTCAAGCTATTCACAGTGCTTTAATCTTAACAGATTGGATGACACAGAAAAAAGGAAACAACCATATTATTCTCTGCAACAGGTGCCTGGAAATGAATAAATTTTATATTAAGGTGTTAGTAACCAAGTGATTATTAGTATCTTGTATTTTATCTTTCTCATGTGTTTTATAATAATGAATGAATATTACATATTTAATTATACTTAGCCTTTCATTCTCCTCTTTTTAAAGACAGGATTGTTTATGTATGTGCATAATTATTCATGTAGCTAAACAAGGTGTGCTTGACTTAAAAACAAAAGTCAGTTAGGCAGACTATATAGATGGTTCTAGCATAGGCATCTCATTCCACTGAAATCAGATGATCTTGATTTTGACTTGAATAGATGTTGGATAGTTCCAGATAGTGCTGTTTCTCTAGCATTTCCTACAGCCTGCTCACAAAGATACACTCAAGTCCATGAAATGCCATAGGAAAGCAATTTAAATTCTTATGAAGTTGCACATGATCTGAACTTGTCACATCTTGTTCCTCTCCCCCTGCCTTTGCTTGCAGTGATTTTTCAGCAAAGGTTATCTTTCTTGACTTTGCCTTAAAAAAACACTTTCCTGCTGTTTCCATCCTCAGTACCTCTGAAAGAGCCACTTCTGCTACAGTCTGCTGCGAATCAGCTGTGTGATTATGCTCAAGAAAAAGATAATATATACATCTGTTATTTTCCATTTTCCCTAACTGTGTTGGTACTCAATGACGCTTAACCATCCTTCACTGCAGGCCTACTAAGAAGTGTATATCTTTTGTAGGTACTGGGATTGCTTAACACACAACCAATTTGAATTGGAACTTTACCGATCTTCATAATCAGGAAACAAATATTTTGAACACTTCTGCTCAGCTTCTGAAAAAGGTAATTTTGGTCTGATAATTACAGACAGGATAAATACGAAGGGCCAACAATCATAAAGTCTCTAACGCATACCAAACTTAATGTCATTACAATTTCTGTCTGTCTAATGCATTGTGATGAAGAGTTTAGTAATGGGGTATGTTGGTATGTAAGCATATATAGGACTAGTCTGCTGAGTATGATCAGAACCTCATCTAGTTCACACAGGTACACTTCCCAGGTATGTTGAATTCTTGCACCTTCAGGTCTTAACAGTCACTGATTTACCCTTTCTTTTTCTTTTAACTCTAAACTGCAAAATTCCCAGAAACAATGGGTTTCTGTATCTCAGACTCATGTGGTTTGGAAACTCAGTTTATTTTTAAATCTGAAACTATGCACTAGCTTCATTTGAGGAACACTAATGCTTGTCTTGGAGGAGAAATAAAAAAAATAGCTTCCTATTCATGTTTTTCATACTTGTAGTCTGAAGATCTTCTTGAATGTATCCATGAGCTATTTTCCATTATAAAGCATAGTGCTCTACTGAAATGCTCCCTACCTTAGACTATACTTACCATCCTCTTACTGCTGCCTTCTAGTTAGTCACATAGATTTGCCTGACCATTACTAGTTCGGAGTGTTTTGCAAACTATTAGAAATTAAAAAAAGGCAATAAGGAATTTTTTTTAATGTATAAATTATGGGGAATATATTCATCTTCTAGTGCCAATTACTGGTTAACCAATTAAAAAGTCAATGTTCATCTACTTGATCACTACTGAATAAAATTCACCCATGTTAATAACAAGCAAGGATTGCTGCTTAGTGTATTTATTTCAATCAGATAAGCTGTGCATGTCCTACCCAATCATTTAATGATTGCTTAAGCTAACAAATATTATTTTATAATTAATCTAGACTGACACAAAATATAGGGTCACCTTCCAAAGGTATCTGTCTACCAACAATTTTATATTGTACAGTAACTTGGTGACTCGTGATTACCTGACACATAGTGTTTTGTTACTTAACGTACCATGGAAATCAATTTGCTGAATAAGAAGATGCAGTTCTACAAATACATTTTAACAGCATTCTTCATAAACGCTTTAAACTATTCTAAAGGTTCATAAAATTTTTAAAGTCTTCAGAAAAACATGCATTTTACTGCTGGCACTTCAAGCTTCAAGGTGCGGCTAATATAACAATTTTGTCTTTCACCAGATAGGGCATGGAGAAAAACTTGAGGAATGTTGTCAAGCTGTATTTCACTGGCTGCTATGAGGTTTCTATGCATGAGGCATGCCATTGACATCACTCACTCACAACGTACGGTCTGAAGCAATCAGAATAAGAAAATCTGGAGATAAAAGTAGGAAAGCAGCAGTGGGACAAGAGTGAGTGAAGCAAAACATATCAATCTGTGGAAGGTGCCTGACTGCTTCCAATTGTACTGTCATGATCTTCTGATTTATCCTCCAGGGAGGAAAGATTGCAATTATACTGTACCAACAGGTACAAAAATGGAAGGAAAAATACATCTTTAGCATAGTTAAAGATTTGTCAGTTTTATACAAAATCTCCTTTGGGGCCTTCCTAAACCTGCGTTAGAATCAAACCAAAATTCAATCAAGACTGTTTTATATGGTTCGCAAACGTTAAAAAACACCAAGTTTGTACAGACTTAAAAGCCCAAATGCATATGGATGAACATGCACTGCTCAGGGCTCATATTGGGAACACAAACACTAGCTGTAACTAGGAGGTTTGGGAATGAATCAAATAATAAATACTGCAGTGTTTACCACTGTAAAGGTCCAATTCTTATCTGTGTTAGTAAGGTGTGTATCAAGAATAATGCCAAGAAACAAATATAATTGTATAGATTTTATGCCAGTCTTGGAGAAACCATGTTCACTGTGTTCTGAGTATCTAATAAGTATTCTTCAGAAATCTTCCCTGACCTAGGAAACTATCGCTATTTTACTAAGAAGATATTGAAATAGAAGCAAGCTAAGTGATTTGCATAAGTAATAATAGCATGTCAATGGTGAGGGTTAGTAAAAAAGCACGAGGAATTCCAGTGCTGTAAGTGGTAGTCAGAATCTTTTTCTAGGAAAATTAAAAAAAAAAAAAATCCTGCCAAAAGTAGTCTGTGATGATTTTTAGAGAGAACTGTAATTTCAGTCAAACCTATCAGTCTGTAGTCAAAGTGTGAAAAAGCAATTTGAATGGACTTTTAGAAGAAATAAAAATTTATATTTTGTTTAATCTTAAAAATTCATTCTATTCTTTCTGGTTGAACAAGAAAACACAGGAAAAATATCCATTCAAAATTAGAGTGAAGGAAACCTCTTTGTTAAAAACATCAACAAAACCCACATTTTTGAATTTTAAATGATTGAAACTTCTTGCTAAAAGAATTTTTCTATTTTCTTCCAGAATTTTTGAATCATCTATTTGTTCCAAAAATCTTAGGGAATTCTCATGGTAATTTTCTGAGCATTTTTACCTTCAATCAATTAAATTCTTCAACTCAATGCATTTCCTATACAATTATCAAAAAGATATCTTTGTACCTTCCAATAAGGTTATTTGAATTACACCATTTTCAGATTTCCTGTGTGATCTGCTTCTGTGCACCTTTTGAGCCAAATCTCCATCAGCCCTCCTTTGGTCTATTCTAAAACAAACACATCATGCAAGGCTGGGTGTCTCCTTGCAAAACCCCACTGCATATCTTTTCCATTCATATGGTAAATGACCAGTGACTGGTGAGTCTGACTTTAAGACAATTCCATCATGCCAAGGAGGGATCACAGTCAGTATTTTTACTGCTCCTTTTGGCTGCACCTTGTTTCTCTTCACCTGCAGCTTCATTTTTGGGACCACAATAATGAGGACAGGGTCCTGTGACTACTCCTTGATTGTATGTGGGCTCTCCTGCTCAGGACATCAGTCCTCAGCTTGTGAAGATGGATGCAGGTTTCCCAGTGAATCCGATAGTGGTGGTAAGCTTGAACCCACACATATCTGACTTACCTCTAGTGTCACCCTATCAAAATGCCTCACAGAGTTGGGTGGTTTCAGGATTTTAAAGACGAAACTGCTTTCTTTTTTCTAAGGCATTTTGCTTGTTTTGATTCTATGAGTAGGAGCAGGTATGAAATACAGATGAGGCTGAAGATTTAAGGGGGGGAAGATGTGTACAATTCTGAGGCTTTTCAAAGGAGTGCCATTGGATCTGAAACTGCTTCAAATATAACCAGAATAATTGATGCAGGAATAAACTATTGTCCTTTTGAAAATGAAGACCCATAAAAAACTGTACAAAGAATACACCTGAGAGGAAAACCTTGCTGAAACCAGTTCTTGTTGCATTTACTAAGAATCTTTTCTTAGTCATATTTTCTTTGGAATCTTGTGCTGCCATTGATTGGACACACCAAAACATTTCTCAGAATGAGTTGTTTAAAGCACAGCTCCTGTGTCTCAATATAGTGCAGTTAAAATAAAACCTTCCAAACAACTCTTTCAACTTCCACTGCCATCACCTGACAATGTGACTTTTTGAAAGGGTTTTTGTTTTAGTAGCTAAATGAGATGAAAGAAGCATAGTCATATCCACAGATAAAACTCCTGTGATGGATCTCTGTTGCCATTTGGGTAAGAAGGAGTGCTTTTCTGCCCAAGATTTTATTGATTGTTTGTGAACTCATTGATAAAACAGGCTGTGTGCCTTGCTGCAAAATGCTGCCAGCTCTGCATGCCGTCTGGTTTAACAATGAATCCAATATTAAATGTCCTATATATGACAGGAGCCTTATGAAAAGCCATGCTTTTAAAATAACAAATGGTACTTTATACATCATTTTAGTGAGGAAATGTTTCTTGCAGGGAACAAGAATTAGAGTTGTAATGATGTTTATTTTTTAAATCTAGCAAGCATATTTTGTAAGTTCATAAGTGGGAAGTCAAAAAGGCAAATTAAGTTAAACCTAAAATCATGGTGAAAAGGCAATCCAGGTTACTCAGTCCTGCCTAGAAAGAGAATTAGGTATTCTTTCATCTGATAACAAAGACAGGGAAATTAAAAATCTGAAATGTCATAAGACTCTAGGTGGAATTAATCAATAGGATTCCAAACATTCCAAGTATCATCTTGTACTAGCAAGGCTTAGCAATGTGCACTGGAGTACAGCTAATCTGGAAATATCAGCTAAATTCAGAGTTACCCGCAGTGGGAAGCAGGAAAGCGCAGTGAATTGTGATCAGCATTTGTCCTCATGTTTGCTGTGAGTGATGGAGGCAAGTCAGCGTAAGCATACACTCTCAGATAATCAGCTACCTGACAGGGCTTTGGATGATGAAAAGTCTTTTCTCTGTCTCCAGAGAGCACGATGCTTATTTCTGATGTTTCCTGGAAGACAAAGGGATAGAAAAAGAGCCTCTAGATTACACTGGGATGACAGAGATCTGCTAATAAAAATGTAAAGGTCAAAAGGCTCCATCGTCCGCTGGTGTAAACCAGCATAACTTCAGCTATGACATCCACTTACACCTGCTGAGGATCTTGATTACCAAGGTAGTGTCTGTGTCTTTTTTGCTTTGCTTGTCACACAGCACAAAGGACACACAGAAGCACAGTTAGGATTCAGATAAAAGTATTTGCTGTTCACACACCAAGTATAGTACTCAAGGTATAATTAGTAGGGAGTTTTCTGGCAGTTTACAGAAAAAAACCAAACTCAATAAACACCCACAAAAATTCTCAAGCTCAACAACAGCAGCAAGGACCACTGCATGGTTTACAGGACATTTAAAGGGCACAAACAGATAAATTATAGCTCACATATTTTATTTTGAGTAGTTTAGAACATCACCACTCTAAGAATGGGTGCAGTGGGGACCTGAAGGTGGAGCTGACACTTACACGACATATCAAGAAGAAATGAGATAACATTCTTGTTACTATCTTATTTGAAAGTCTTTGATAATTGATTATATATATAACAAGTGAATCACACTTGTTTCATTATGTACTTTTATTATTTAAGTGGCTACAAAATCTCCCTGAAACTGTGCGTCACAGTTCTTAGATTTTCACTGACATTCTCTCACATTTGTGTTCTATTTCACATTTATTTTTTGAATGGTTGTAAAGGAGAGTGCCACTAAAAGGTAAGAAAAGTATATTAAAAAAAAAGAAACAAATAAACAAAAAAAACCCAAAAAACCCCGTGGACTTCAACTATTAAATGAATGACATTTAAATGTATTTTATTAAATCCTGGCATGGTACTTTCTTGCTGAATGATCAGAATTCTTTCTGGAATGGACAGAAAGTCAATTGTCTTTGCTTAAATCTGTCTTCAATTGAATTTATGTTGATTGGTACATGACACAAGGACAGAAGGGTGATTTCCCTATACTCGCATTTTGATGGGCTGGAACCCAAAATGTACCTTGTTAAGGCTTGCTACTGCTGTTTCAAGGTGCATTTTTTAATATGTATTACTATTTGAAGGATATAACAAATGAAGTGGTCACTAGCTGCAGATGACTGAAGATCGTTTTTCCTACTTTCATTACAAGCAGGTCTGATTAGTGCAGGGTTTTTTGTCTTGGCCTTCCTGCCACCATGTGCCCTCTCCAGCAGCTTGGAATTCACTGGACAGACTAAAATTGCTGATCATATCGCTCCTGCACTGCCATCCTCACAGTGCCTCTGTTTGACAGTAGCCAGTTGCCATGGAAATAATTGGGGTGTCACAAATTTCAGTGTTATGATTTCAATAGAAGATCATGTAAAGTGGGAATAAATGGTTTGCAAGTGTAGCTAACACAAACAGCAATGGAAACAATAAAAACATATCCAGGAAGACAACACCATCTGCTAACTGTCTGTAAGGTTTTTCTGAGTAGTCCTTCAGGTAGATTTTTCAGCTCAAGTTCCCTTTCTTCAATATTTCTCTTGATGGGAACTCCGTGCTCTCTGCCACATTTTCTATTAATCCGTAGGCAGTCAGATATTCAGTGAAGTGACAGCAGCATTCCACAGCAGCAGGTATCTAGGGCTAGATAAAGTGCACCAGACAGCACCTCATTTGTATTCTGCCCCACTTATGGCTGAGACGGTGCCTTCATGAAGCACTGGTACATAGCAATGGCCCTTCTGTCAATCAACACACACTAAAAAGTCATGTGCATCAGACATGGAGGAAGGTGACAAGGTGTTTTTCTGGAAGCCACTGCACCTGGCACTGCTTGTTGGATCAGAGATACCTCATTTCTCTTTCTCCTTATCCTTTTTTTGTTAGGTTTATTGGAACGTTTCTCATTTCTCTGTATTCATGGATAAGCTCTTCACGGATGTTTGTTGTTGTGTATGAATAAGCTTCTCATCTACAAAAAGACACAAAACAGCTGTTAATGCTGTATATCAGTTTATGAAAATCTCCATGTTCTGCAATTAGACTTTATCCATGTTTAAGGTTTCCTACCCAGCTTGAACATATTAAGTTTCTGAGGGGTTTTTCTGAGATTTAGGTCTTTAACTACGGTAGAGCAACCAGAAGTGCCAGTTTAGCTGGGAAAGATGAAGAATGCAGGAAATTATCCATCCATTTCAAAAACTGAAAATTTAATTTTTGACCCGGATTTTTGCTAGAAGAAACAGAACTTCTCTTGTTCATCCTTTGAGATGGTGAATAAATAATTCCTAGAAATTTGCAATATACAGAAATTTTGACTCTCTTCTGGTCTCTAATATAGCTCAATATATTGCTGTAGCACTTGCCTGGTTGTAATCAGGGGTATCCCAATTTCTTGATGATGAATATTTTCTTCCTGACCCTGTCCTGATAGAATATCTGGAGTCAAGTAAGAGCCATAAACTTGAATCAAGTCACAAAGGCGTAAAATATATAGTATTTGCAGTAGACATATCATAGATTACTACTCAGGAAGTCTGTTAAGGGATATGAAATAGGTCTCCCCACGCTTTATTTTATCATCTGTAGAATGTGGGTATTGATATCTCTCTACATCACAGGCATATTGTGAGGGTAAATACATTCATGGCTACAAGATACTTACACTGGTGACCTGGGACAGCACAGTAACCAGATAGTATTCAGAGGGTGCAGAATTTCTTTCAGTTTTACTAAACTAATTAATTCCTGGTGTAATGCCATTGACTCTAAGGCAGCAGATGTTGTCATTGAATTTTATCAGTCTCAAAACAAGGCTTTGAAGGTTTCTCTTATGCTGCCCACAATAGCTCAAACCTATGGGTTAAGTTGCATTTGAAATGTGTCCAGGGTGTACCCAGCACATGGCAGTATACTCTGTTTTCCTCGTGTGGGCCAAAGCCATTCTCTCCTGCTTTGTGGATCTGTTTGAAATAGTCAACTTCCTCCTTGGGAACATTTGCATGCAAGAATTAGTTTTCTCATGCATGAAGAGTGTTTTTCATTTCTGAATGAAATTCAAGGAAAGAAAGAAATGTTTTGATTTATGCAAAGCTGTGAATGTTTTTGGAATTAATTTTTAAATCTAGCTACAACCAGCTTACACTGATATAATTTGTTCTAGGCCTTGTCTGCACTGAAATGTTAAACTAGTTTTAAAAAAGGTGACTAAGTAACGTTAGGTTTATAATCCCAACACTAATCTTGGGCAAAATCACAAGAAAATTGATATGGGATATATAAAGATTTACAGAGTAGTACCACAAACAATGTAAATAAAACTGGGGCAAGGGTGCATGTAGAAAATGGTCCTTGCAAGACAAACTACATATTGGGGTTTTTTTATGGCATTAAAAGTATGGTTGTCAAAGGTAAGTGTTGGTACAATAGCTGGGCTGCAATTCAAAAAAAAAAAAAAAAGATTTAGAAGTGTTGTTCAAGGAAGGAATAGCAAAAGTTAGGTCTTTAGTTCTGTAAATCACATTTTTAAGACACAAGTAGATCTCTACCATGTATGGGAAAGAGATAAATTTTTACCAGTAAGAATCCCAAACATCACACACTGATTTGGGAAATGTGAAACAAAGTTATCTTGAAAAGCAAACAGCTGAAACTCAACAGAAGAGATGGAAAAAGAGTGATCTTCTGATTGGCAGTAGTTGGGCAAGGAGAACATTGCAGGGCATCTTGGAAGATTTGGAAAAATCATCTGAATTCTAATGGATGCCTGTCCTGAATTTTTATAAATGACACCTTAGGGTTATAAATTACACATTAGGGATCTGATCAGTTCACTGAGTGTCTGTCTCCCTGATGTCCCTCATCAGATGTAGTCCTGTATGACATTCTGATAACAAAATTATCACTATACAAAAATCTGTGTTAAATGGATTAAAACTAATTCAGTTTGGCAAGTGACAGCTTGCCAAAACTACAGCCTTTGTGAGGATGAGAGAAGCCTTTGATTACTTGTTTTTAAGTTTTGATGTTATCTCTGTTTTTTTCATGTGTTTCACCATTTTTCAAAGATTTTTTTTTTTTTTTTGCAGGAATTTTAGTTGTTGTTCTTCAGAAATGCAGGGGAAATATTTTACAATAAAATCTTCAATAGAATTATCCAAGCTTTGAAACTTGAAGACTTTCATTCATGCAATTTTTTCCTTCTTTCATTCTTTTTTTTTTCTTCCCCCTCCTGAATTTGAGATGTCAGCCTCTTAGTCTATTTCAGGAAAGGAGGGAAAAAAACATTAAATCCCGAAGATTTTGCAATATGGAAAAATCATTTTCCATCCAGCTCTAATTAAAAACTTTCTCTAATTAATTCTTGCTTAATTGACATATCTCAAAAGAAAATAATAATGAATCATCATACTATGGAGCTAGTCCCAGTGCAATCTGTTCTTGACCAAATGCTATACAACATCCTTATCTGTAGTCTTGAGAATAGTCACTGCTAGTAAAATTTGCAGATGACATGTATGGGTGGTATAGTAAATACTGAGGATGATTGATTTCTGTGAACAAATTTGGCAATTACTTCAGCAGGTTTTTTTTCATTTGAAATACCTGAAAAGACACACCTTTAGGAAGGATGTAGGGAGGTCATGAAAGCAACTGGGAGCGGGAGGCAGGCCTTGAAATGCTGAAATACTGAAAGCAGCTGTGGTAGCAAAGCAGCTTAACATGAGCTGTCTGTGTGAGACTGTAGCTAACAGGGCAAAACAGCTTTGGTGCTTGCATAGAGACAGAATATCAAACAGGCACATGATGTTGATATCTCCTCCACAGAGATATTGCAATGCTGTGGTTGGACCTTGTGTCCACACTGCAGAAAAAATTGTGTCAAACTAGGTGATTCAGACAGGACCCGCAAAGATGCTACAAGTTCTGAAAAGCTGATTGTATAATGAAAGACCGAAGTGTTTAAGCAGTTTACTAATCATTTATCCAAGAACTGCTAAGTTGATTATTGGTACAACTACAAAGGAAAGGATACCAGGGTGAAGTCAGAAAATCTGGGCTAAAAAGAAATTTAACACACTGCAAATAAGAACTGCACTGCTATTTCTATCATTTAAAGTCTTTAACTGAAGGCCAGATGTTTGCTAAAATGCATGCCTAACGGCAGAGAGATTCACACAAGTGTTAATGTGATGTCTAAACAGTTTTAGGATGCGCTTTCAAACTACAATAAAACTACTATAGGACATCTGTGCCCCAGGCAGGATGGGATCCATCAGGGGCCTTTCCCTGCTCCATTTTTAACTCTCTAATTTTTTTTCTGCCTTTTGAGCCACCAATACTGATTGTTTGGCTGCAGGATGAGGTAGATGAGCTCATTGATCTAGCTGGAAACCAACCTAAAAACAACAAAAAAGGCAGCCCCCATGGCTGAAATGGCACATTCAGAGCAGTGAGCAGTCTGAGACCACATGTACATACATAGGGTCTTCTGAATTTGCTCCTTGTCTTGCTTAAAGAGCTCAAATAAGGTTCCTGGCTGATTTTGTCACTGCCACCTGAGACAAAATTTCCCATGGAAGAGTTCCCAGTCTGTGTCTCAGGTGCTAAAAGAATGGGACAACACAGCCCAGACAGCAGCTATAAGAGGATTTACTACTTTCCATTAGGCACTGTGGTGCCCAGAGAGTAACTGGACCATGAGGAGACCTGCATCCCAGAATAGTTCCATGCTATAGCTTTCTACCCCTCTCTGGAAAGGGACCTTTTTTTCTCTTTTCTAAAATGCAGCAATTTGTCTTTATATATTGTGTTGCTCAGGGCAGGAGAAGAGAGAGGTCTTGCTACTTTTCTGACCTTAGAAAAGATGATATAGGCTCTGCTAAACAAGCACTTACAGAGTCAGACAAGCCAAAGTGCCTGCACTTCAGGCACAGAAGTAAACCTTTAACTCAGTAGGGAATGTTTGTGCCAGAAAATTTAAATGACTCTGGTATTTATACAGCTAAGTGGATTTGGGATTTTTTTAGATATCTCTTAAAAAGTTAGGAAGAGAAATTGATAGCTATGATATCATTTTGAATTTTACCCTAAATTAGATAGATCCAAACCAATATGCTGACTTTGAATGCTTATGTACTGTAGCCATGGGGGATTTGGACAGAGGTCTGGAATCTATCTTTTCTAATACAAGAACTGAGTGGTATCAGGGGTGAACTGACAGGTGGCAGGTTCAAAACAAAGGGGCTCATAATGCAAATTTTACTGAAGATGTGACACTCCTTCCTGCAAGTTATGAATGCCAAAGATTGACATGGGTTCAGATAGACACATTTGTGTAATAAAAATCCTATTAATGATTCCTGAATCATTTCTGGTTCAGGAAGCCCCTAAGCAGCCAACTGGTGGATGTTAGAGGAATACTAACGTATTCCCAAGACATATTGTCGGAAAACCAGGTTTGTCTCATTCCTATGCTTTTCTGTAGGCATCCCTTACTACCTGCTGTCAGAAATGGAATACTGAGCTTGATGAAACTTTACTCTGACTCAGTCTTAAGTTCTGGTAAAAATTATTCCCTGACAGCAGGAATTTATCATTTGAGAGGGAGGTTCTTGATATTAAACTATAATTTCTGACTATAATCTTTAATTTGACATTCCATCACAGTTGGTTTACAACCAGCCTCAGCTGTTCAAAATCCTCACATTCTACTACAAATTCCTTGTGACTACTTGAATCTAAAAAGCTTCCAAAAGTATACATGGAATTTACTACAAGAATTTTCTTCCCACAGGAGTGGCTGTAAGTTCTTGGCTAGATTTTCCTAGACATTGTGATATCCTGTAGTTGGTACACTTTTCACATGGCAGTATTGCACAACTGAACTGGAAAGAGAAAAATACTGGCTCATTCATGTGGTCTGGAATTAAATCCATCAGCGTTATTCAAAGTGATAAGTAGGGCTTACGTGTACAGTAAATCAGTCAGCACAGCATGATAAATTATGCTTTCCTCTCTGCCAAAGGATTTTTGAATTACAATTGAAATATTTTTCCATGGTCATACTCTGGATATGCAAAATAGATATAGAAGCTAAAAACACTCCAGGTTTGCCTTACACCTGGAGTTAAGTGACAGTGTGGTTTTAGGTGCATTAAGGGTTTTGTCTGTTTAGAAATCTTTTTTTTCTAAAGTAAGGTATTTCTAAACAACTTGAAGCACAGACCTCCTTATTTAAGAGGGCATAAAACTAAACAAGAAATAACAAAACACCCCACAACAAAACCAAACAGCATTTCTGGAACAGAAATATCTACAAAGAGAGACATTCTTACTAGAAAGCTATTCTAGTCAAATTTCCCATGCAGACAGACCTTTAATTAATTCACAGTAAAACCATGTGTGGAAACTCTCATTCTGACTAAAGCTCAAATTATAGCAGTTTAATTTGTTTCCCTAAATTGACAGGTGTAAACTATATAACTAATTTTAATCTGGATACTGGAACATTTCAACATTTCATCTTTCTTGGTTTTTACATCAATTTTGAGGCTCGTCTATGTGTGCAGCTATACAGGCTTAATTTGAAATTTCAACATATTTAGACAAACCAGTGCTAGAGATTATGCAGCAAACTCATATTCTCCTCTGTCCAAGTATCATTTGATTACAGCTACATTTAAACTGAAGAAGAAAAAGGCACTTTTAACAGAAAGAAGGAATGGCATGAAGGCATCTGTATTATTTTAAATAGAGCTGTGCAAGACTGTATGTAGACTATCAGTTACACTTGTTCTTCTCTTATCTGTGGATAAAATACATGAAGGTCTAAGCTCAGCTGTCTGCTTTTGCTTGGGTTTATGTGATACATATTCAAAAATTATGTTCCCTCAAGTATAGTGTAGGAAAGGCGTGGTTAGCAGGGCATGGACAGCTGAGGGCAGAGACTTCAAATGCTTTGGAGTAAGGGGTGAATAAGCAATGAGTAATTATGCATCTTGTACATCCTCCCTGAGCAGAGCAAAATTCAAATCTATGGTTATGACAACAACCTTTCCAGCTGAACCTCTCTCCACTTTAGATCACTGCACAGGATAGGGAAGACAACTCAGTACATCAGATGCTCTCTGCATTACATGCAGTAGCCTTTTTTAGCATGGAAATCCAAAGCTTGATATAATTTATGGGTCATCACAATAATTAGTATTTTCCTGAATTGTTTCAAATATACTCTGTAAGATCCACACAGTCAAAACTTTGCTGTACACCTCTGATTCCAATGCAAACATGCAGGCTCACACTGATATTCTGCTCACTCTTCTCTAGTGTGAGGATTTTACAAATGAACCTTCTACTCTGATAAGAAAATAGATACTAGCAATTACACTGGAGTTTGAGTAGGGGAGTGAGGAATATAAATGAGCAGAAAGGTGTCAAGATAGCAAGATTAAACCATCTGACTTAGTGATAGTTGTAAAGTGAATTTTAATGTGGGGGTTTGTGGGTTTTTTGGTCCTGATTAGAATAGCATCTGTTTTTATGTCCTGTGTAGCAAAAACCCCTTTCAAAAAGATTACGTCAGACTAAATGAAACATTATTAGAAGAGTCTGTATTGTTCTTCTTAGAAGCTATTTTATCGCAATTATTTATACAATCCTATTGATAGTTAAAAAATTGAGAGAAGAGAGGAAAAGGAAAAGAGACAGCAGGAAAAGAGAACATTACTTTCTTTTCACACTTGGATCTTTGCTTTTGTTTGGTAATGAATTCCTGCATTTCTGCAGTCGAACTCAGGAGAATGCTGGAAGGTTACTTCCCATAATGAACACAATCTGATATGTGGAGGCCACATCTCAAACGCTGCTGTGAATCTGAAAGGTGAAAGCCAAGTGAGAGGCCTGAGGGATGGGGAATGAAGGGGACACAAGGCTTGCTAAGTCAAAAGAAGGCACAGGTTGCTAAAAAGGTAGTGGGATGGTGGGTTTCTCTGTGAAAAGTCAGTTGCATTTTCATACAGAAGGTTTTTATTGTGCCTGTGCAGAGACTTGGTACAAGAGCTTCTGGCCTCTTCTGCTTGCTTTCACTTACAGTCATGTGTACCACTTCCCTTGAGAATTTCTTTCAGCTCTGTACTGCAGCCAGTTCAATTAAAACCTGCTGAATGGTATTATTTATTTTTGAGAGTGCCACAATTATCAGCAGGAAATCACAGGAATAGGCAAGTGTCATTAATTGCTGTGATCTTGAGGCTGGATGGTCTTGGACACAGACTGCATAACAAAGACAATGGAAGGTGTTTGAGTGCAGTAATAGTTGTTTTCTTCTTTGATATTATCTATGACACAAGTAATAACTTTTCAGATTTGCTTGGTATAGCATCTTTGAAAAACTCACAGTATGGTTGGTGTTTTTCTTTTGATATTTAAATTTAAAAAATCCTTTTTTGGGGGGAACTGGGGGGTGGGTGGGTTATGTCTTACTCTCTAGTCATGTTATTACATTGCCAAGAGGTATTAAAATAATCAGTATATTTCTTCTATATTTTAGTTTCTTCATTACATTTTTCCTGTACAAATACTTTAACTTGCCGTTTTTCAGGAAAGGATAGGTAAATTTATAACTTTTAAGCAAATATCAGACAATAACTGCTAGCTTTCAACTGTTACCATATATAGTATACTTCCAGTGGTTACACTTACTGATCCAAAGACCAGTAATAATGCCTTGTAGTATGTGAGCCAACAAGAAAAACAATGCAGCATAACTCTTCTTTTTTATTTCCACTAACGAATGTTGCAAAAAAACTTCTCATGACCTACATATATGTGAGAAATTATTTGCCAGAAATACTTAGCAATATATTAAGATAAATATATTGGAGACACTCATAAATTTCTAATGAAAATTCTGCCAGCAAACCCACAAGGTCACTGTGCCTCTATTAAAAACTGTATGCTTGTATTCGAAGTAGAGTCCATGTGCATGAAGTCTTCTACATTAGAAATGGCATGTACTCATAAACTGTCTCCCTTCTATAACTTCAATGAAGACAATTTTTTAAGAAATATTATTTGCTTTTTCTTCCCTCTGCAATTCCAGTGAAGATACCATTTAATGAATACCAATTATTTAATGAAGATAATTTTTTTCCTTAAAATATTGTGTCAATCTTGATGTTTTGAAAGAAAACAGCAAAATCAAGCTTCATAAGTAAAATGTTATATTAGCAGTAAATTTTACAGTATTCTGCAAATTACTGAGTCACGTTTTAAATATTTTAGTCAAAGACACCAACTCAACATATTTCCTTAGTATAGAAAGATAAACATGATAGAACATATTACTGCAGCTTGATGGGTTAATATGGTCTAGAGAGTTCAGTCTGATGTGTTTTGCTTCAGCACAGTCAGGACCATCTAAAACCATGCATGCTGTCAGCTGCCACGTCTTATCCAAGGAATGGCAATTTGCTATATAGTGATACCAAAATCAGTGGCTGTTATTAGCAATCCGTAGCTATCAGTGTTTTCTGTCTTTTATTGGTTGCATTGAGGGAAAGGGCAAAGAAGTTCAATGGCTGAAAAGAAATCAGATTTTTATTCTATAGATGAAATGTGCCACTAGGCAATCTGAAAAATTCCAAGGTATTGATGTACCTCTGTGTATTAGAACATGAAACTAAATTTTATGATGTGTGCAGACCTTATTCTAATTTTTTTTTGTACAAGAGGATAATATATCCAAAGACTGTCTTCCACAGCCTTGAGAAACACATCGAGAGCCATGACATGTGTTCAGCAGTATAAAAGTCAGGTGTTTGTCTAAGCTCAGTACCTAACCTCTAGTTAGGAAGCTCAATACATAATCTTCCCTAGCAGATGGAAAGCAAATAACTCTTCTGAAACTGGTTCATTCCCTGCTATCCTAAGAAATCAGTATGATGTACAAAAGCATATCACAGCACATTATTGCCAGCAATCAATTCTAATGCCAACACAAAGTGGTTATTAACATTGAACAGAATAAAATTATTGTTTCAATCCTTTTCTCGGTATAGAATATCAGTGAGTTTTGAGGCTTAAGGATGTTTCACAAGGATCAAACTTCTGCTTACATAGACCTGTGTTAGTTTAGCTGTAATAAATTATCTTAAAACTGGAATGGAACAACGTTTTAGTTGAGTCACAACAGTATTGGGTTGAATTTGTCCCCACTTTTTGAAAAACAAAATATTAAGAACAGCTTTTTTTTCTGATTACGCTGTTGCAATATTAGAAAGACTGCTTATGTCTTCTGCTGTGCTTGATCGCTTCTTCAAAATTGGCTTTTTCAAGGAATTAATACCTAATTTCTAACATGCAGACAAACAATGCAGTCCATCCTTCACTCTCACCCTGCTTTCTGATGCTGCCTTTATCTAAGAATCTTCTTTGTCAGGTCCTGTGGCAAATCATGGGCTGACACTACACCATGACTGCCATTAACCTAATGCCTACCAACAATGCTGTTAATCTGGAAACAGACTGTAGAAGTAGATGTTGCCTGCTTTTACACAGCTATCAATAGTCATTTTTTTCTGTGAAATGCAGCAGTGGGCTTTAATATATTTCTCAGTTTTTATAGTACAGAAATGCTGTCTGATCAACATGTAACCCAGAGTTTAAATGCACAGATCATGAAACAGTTCAAGGAAAATTCAGTAAATATTTTGTATGCACAATATATACCATAGATCTCGACACGTTTTTCAAAGGAGATAAACAAAGAACTGATCCAAAGAAAATGAGGGAAAATGCTTGATTTTTATGATAGAGACACCTAGAACCGTAATTTCTATTGTCTCTCAGCACAATGAGAATGGCCCTGACAGTACATCATATTGAACTTGATTCTGAAAAATGCCTACTCTTGAAAGCCTTTGTCTCAGGGTTGAGCGAAAAAAAGTCCTCCATAAGAGATGATACATATTAAACTCAGCTCTGGGACTCACCCAGGCAGTGAGTCCTCTCTGGGATGCAGCCCCGCCTCAGTGGATTCATCTGGAATCTTTCCATTTATAAGAGGGTTGGGAAAACCTTCAGGATGAAGAAAAAATTGCTAAAACACAGAAAGGATCAACAACAAAGGATCATGGCACCAAGCTTGACAAGAGTTCAAGAAGTGTTTGGATAATTCTCTGAGGTACATGGTGGGATTCCTGGGGTTGTCCTGTGCAGAGCCAGGAATTGTATTCAATGATCCTTGTGGGTCCTTGTGGGTCCTTTTCAACTCAGGATATTCTATGATTCTATTAACTCTACTGTCAGCAGTGTATTTCTCTTTTTACAAGCAGCATTCCTTTCCCAAAGTGAGAAAGTCCCCCCCTTACTTAGGCTTAGTGGATCAGTGATAGATCCATCCATCACTGATTTTATACTAAATACCCTGTGTTCAATAACACTTTAAACATTCTTTGCTAACAGTTAATTTAATTTAAATCTTTCACAACGCAATAAGTGACAAATAAAACTAATTTATGGAATTTATTTTTTTTTTCATCTGAAGGAGGATGACACCTAATCATGCAATCATTTTTACATTTAAGGTCAGTAAGGAGGGCAGAGACATAAAAAAGCCAAATAAATATTCCGGCATTAAGACAGAAATGTTCCCACCTACATTTGTTAACTGTGAAAATGGCAGCTAGAAACTGCAAAATAGCGTTTACTCATCCGTATATTGTCTTTGCCGGCATCAGATGTACCTCACCTCCCCTTCATCTCAGCTCAGCATTACTCACTTATGCATGCACAGCATGTGCAAGTGTGAAAAAAATAACTTCTCTTGTAGGAGCTTAAGGTGGATAAATCTTTGATGTACACTGGTAAGCTATTCTAATCTTTGCAGGCACTGTATGAGATATCAACTCTTTAATACTCATTCCTCTTAGAAAGCTGCACAATTGATCTTATGAAGATCTAAGTAAATCTAGGATTTACTGCTGGAATAAATTGATACACATCTTTTTAAAGATACTTATAATAATCAGAATGCCTCCATAATGGGCATAACTGCATTAAGCCATGTTAAAAAGCTGCACATTTATCACCAAATATTTTGAAATTAGTGTGCAGAATACTTCTGCTTTTCTTCCAGTTTAGTATATACCATCAAGCCAATGAACATGGATCAGGTTCTCAATTGTTGAAAACTGACAAGCTTCCAGGATTTTGTTACTAAAATGTTTTTTTTTAAGTTTGGAACTCTATTAGAATTTAAAATAACCATTAGTGATAAATTTCACTTATTGTTTAACTGTACAGATGGAGACTTTGAAATTCTACTGCATCTCATTATCTTTTAAGATTCCTCTGCTTTTTTCTCAATTAGGCAGAAGAAACAAACAATTTTACTGCTAAAGTGTTTGTACAAGAATGGTACTGAAACAGCGTGCAATCTTTATTTTGATCAGAGCTACCAAAATATTATGAAAATATAACAACAAATATTGTTTTTCTGATACAATTTCCATCCCCCCCCTTCCCAAAATAGGCAGTACATGACTTTAGGGAGTGCAATACATCATCACAAATCGTTACTAACTGGGTGGTGAAATATGACTTAATATGCTGTCTTTTTCAATTACTATATGCAGATGATTTTGCCCATGTAATGGCATGGAACAACATTTTTATTGCAAGTGAAAGAAGCCTTTAGCCCTTGTATATCAAGACCACTGGTGTCTGTTTTGCTCAGTTGCTGTGTATAGTGCATGCTACAGGAAATAACACTGTCTGGGTAGGAACTGCTGCTTTGATCCATACTGGTGTGCTGACTAGCACAATGAGGCCTTTGATTCAGAAATGGGTACAACTCTAATAGATAAGCTGTGAAAGACAATAAACAGCAGGAATTGTAATTGTTGGTGTTTGGATTATTAATGCAGAAAATGCCTCATAGATATTAATCCATTTCACTGGTATCCTCTTGTACCAATTGATCCTCTGCCATTCTTTCTTCATCAATTAGGCTAGGGTATGTAGCAAATTAGGATGAATTCCAGCTCTGCCCACATTATTTGATTGGTTCCTCCCATTCTCATTCAGTGTTTAATACACTCTTGATGAGGGAGTTGGAATTCATGCATCTGGCCCAGTAGCCTGGATAAATACAGTAGCAATCCTCAAAGGACTATTCTGAATGAGAGAGACAGACATTTTGAAAAAAAAAAAAAAAGCCCCCAAACAAAAAACACACCAACAAAAAACCCCTATGATGGCATAATGAGTTCAGTTTATACAGTAGCTGTGTAAGCTTAAATGTCAGGGATTTTTTTTTCCGTTCTGACTTTGCTTTGCTTCCACTCACAAACCTTTCTGGCAGGATGGTTCATTTCCTAAATAATCTCAGTGGCCCAGAACCAATGGTACCCTCAACCAAATCACACCCTGCTGGTCCCTTTCATGTCAAAACTTTGAGGCATTCTGGTTCACTGTCATTTACAGTTTCTCCACGACACATACAGTATTATTGCCAGTCAAGCCACACTGTACATCTTTTGATTTCTTTTGCATCCCTGGATTGCTCAAGCTGGTCTTATTGAGATCACTGAAGAACATCATTTCCTTATTTAAATAGGATTTGCATTTCTCAGGCTTCTTTAGCAGCCTCTCTTTTGAGCACTGCTTTTGAAGATTTGCCCTGACGTCCCTACCAGGCAAGACTACAAAAGAGCATTGTGGGCGCCGAATGTCCTTCGCACTGTTAGCCTAGTGGAGGGCATTATTACATGTGGGGTAAATAAAAGCTAGCAGAGATAACAAGGATCTTAATACAGGGAAGCATTAAGATCTCCAGAGCAGCTCTACTGTAAAATCTCAATGACAGTCCTGGGTCTCTGTCAGGCTAGACCAGCTGCAGAAAATTGCTGATGAAGTTAGTTCAAATTACAGTAGTGGCAAGTCCCAGCAAACACACACCCAAACAAAGATCAATTTATTGTTCTTCGGACGAGTTCTCAAGGTAGTTAAGCTCGATCCCCATGCTCTAAAATGTCCTCTGAATTAAGTTTTCTTTCTTTATAGGGCTGACTGATATGGCTGATATCCAAAACACCTTGAAATCAATGTAAGTGAGTGAAACTTGACACAAAGGCTTACTTATTAACTTAAACACACTTTCAGAATACCAGGTGATGAGGTGAAGATACATGGTCAGATTCAAGCTGCTGCTTCCTCTAGTAGATCTACCCAGATAGACATATATCAGCTGGAGTCCTTGGCCAAAAGATTTCAAATTCTGCATGAATTCTGTTCATACAGAAAATTGAATTCCAGGAGTTGAATCAATACACAGAAAGTAGGTCACCCCTGTAGCTGAAAGTGATGGGAGTTCTGTGCTTGGCTCAGGTCTTGCCTAATTGCCCAAACTAGGAACTAGATCTGTGTCTGATGTATCACATATGTCTTTATCTCTTCAAGCCTTATTCTCCCCGTAGAGATAATTTGGGGAATGAAGTCCATAACTATTAGGCAATTCCTTATTTCCAGGACTACGCGACCCACTTTGCTCTTGTGGGTTAGTAGGTGGTGAAAGAAGAAATGAGATATTAACTTTATAGCTTCTCAGACAACCTCAAAAATTAAACTATTGTCCTGTATTATCATATATCTTTGTAATTCCTTTGTACTTCTGAACCCCAGGTCACAAACTAGCACACTATGAAGTGTTCAGCAATTTCCATACCATAAATCCTGCTAAGGATGAAAGACTCACTTCTGAGTATTACTGTCCAATTTCTGTAACACCAGGATTAGCTTATTTAGGTAAGCTACTAAGTCTGAGGCTCTTTAACCAAAAATAAACCTCAGAGTTTTGGGAAAATCTCAGAGTAACAACTGTTTCCAGCAATCAGGATTACTTGTTTTTTGTGGCAATGCTCTCTGCACTGAAAATTCTTCCTATTAGCACTTCCTTGAATAGCAGTGAACAATAATTGGACCAGATCCAAATCTTAGGCAGGACTGAGCATCAGTCATGGTTTTTATGGGAAATGTTATTAAATATTGTATTTGATTCATAAAGAAAAAGAAAGTTCTTGGGGTTTATCAGGAAGCAATTTTTGTTCTATGAAAAAGGAAAAAAAGCAAAAAACTTATTTTGAAAATAAAACAATGAACCAAGAAAACTTTAAAAGCATGTAAACTCATAGGACAAAATATAGAAAAATATTCTGCATATTTTGACAACCTAAAACAAACAAAAAAAATTTGAGACCACAACACTTTCAGAAATTATTTCATTTTATTGAAGCAGGTATTTCTTGGGGATGTTCTTATCTGACAAAACAAAAAACGGGGGCAAATCCAAAGCAAACAAAGTTTTAAAAATATTTGAAATGTCATAGCCAACTCTAATCACAAGTTGTATAAAAATAACAAAAATAACTGCCCTGTGTGGCTTATTCATATGTTGTTGGAAACCCACCTAGCCCTGTAGAGAAACTGGTCCCCAAAAGACATTAAATAACAATATACCAGTTTACCAATCTCAAGCTGATATTATGCACATTGTATCTGCATTTCCAAAAATCATGGGGTCATGCACTTTCTTCTTTAAAAGGTCATATGGAGATTGTTAATGAAAAGCTGCTGAGAATTTAAAGCAGTTAAAGGCAACTGTGACTAGAGGAAACCAATTTGTATCCATCGGTTTCACAGCAGGCTGTCATCTCTCTGCCTCTATTCATTTGCTTATTTTCTGGTTCAGTAAAAACTCTGTTCTACTATTATGATTTAATGGCATGGTAATCTTTATAAACCTACTAGATTTTTCTGGAATATATTTAGGAAAAATAAATGTATAGGGGCTGGCAGCATACTCCTTAATTAAGATTCCCCACGCGTGTGGGCGAGCGCGTGTTTGGAATCCAAACCCATTCATGCTTCTTACTCACAAACAAGGTTCTGGTTGGAGGGAAGAAGCTGATGATAATTTTTCTTAACACCCCACATTTTAATACAAAAAAAAAGAAAATCCAGGCTGGAAGCATTTTAACACAGATTTTCAGTCTCGGATGTGTCAGTGACTCTCAGAGTGATAATAAAGAGTTATTATGCTACAGTTGCATGGTCTGGAGTGAAATGGAGGGTTACTTGAAGTCAAGAATTCAGGCTGCAGTAGGAAGGGGTGAGGGGTTGTGGCTGGATTGCTTCTCACGGCAGTGCCTATATATGCACAAGGAAATTCACTTCTGGAAGTGAGGGCTCACAAAGACACACACAGTCACAAGCCTATAAATGCTACCACCAGTGGATTTGCCAGGGGAAATGCACTGCTTTTCAGAGGTTAAGTGAAAGTGCTGTGACAGGGTACTCTGAGTAACATGCAAGGTACAGTTTCTACTTCTTTCTCTTTCATCCATTCAGGATGATCACCATCCCAGGAAAAAGTGGGAAAAAATGAAAAAGGAGTAGAAATTAAAATATCACAACTTCCCAACAAAAGTAACTTGAGTGGTAAAATCTATGACCAAGTCTCATGAGGAAAATTTACATGAGAGGGAAAACAGTAAAAAAGATTCTTTATTTCCTTATCCCTTCTTCTCTGACACAGCAAAGCCAAAATTTCCTATAAGAAGCTTCCATTTGTGTGGGAGGGCATAAATCTAGATTAGTCACTACCGGGTGTTGTCAGTATTTCTTAGGTACTGGGTCTTGTAAGTCATTTAAGTCTGTATTCTTACAAAATAAAGGAGATGTATTCAATCATGAGCAAGCCCACCGCTCTGGCTGTCACACTGCTGGCTCTTCCAGTGTTTCAGTGATGTTAGTTCCCATCCACCTTCCTTCACAAGGAAGGGCATAAGGTGCTCAGGAAGGAATATATGAAAAAGCTTTTCTGACACTTGTTCATGCTCTTCCTAAATTGGCAGTCTAGGACCGAAGGAGAAAGATAGTTAACAGCCCTACAAAAAATTCCCTAATATTTTTAATCCATATGTGAGAGCCTATTAACTTGTGAGAACATTTCATTGTGCCTTGCCAACATCCCCAGAAGTCGCTGTTTGTGAATTCAAACAGATCACTTTGGCTGATTGCACACTAAATCAGTGGCACAGCATTACTTACATACCATTCATTGCATGCTTTAAAATGTCAACCTCATTTTCCCTATGAGACAAACAGCACAATAGTCTCCAAAAATGTCAAGTTTTTCTTGTTTTTTGTCCCTCTGACTTCACACTGAATGGACAAACAACCTCGTCACACACAAACTCCTCCCTTGGAATGTCCTGGTAGTGTCAGCCACCTTCCCAGAAATAATGTTGAAAGCCGCATGATGTTATTGATCTACTTAGAGAATGCCAAAAGCCATAAACATTAATTAAAAAAGACCTTAGTCACCGTACATGATACCTGAAAGAAGAGAAAGCAAAATCTACTTAATATTCCATATCAGCTGTAAGAGCACTCAATAAATTTTTGCAGCTTTATATCTCTGATCCACTGATTCCTTTAGTGTTTTGAATGACATGGATCTGTTGTTAGAAAGCCACTATAAAGCCTCTGCAACTTATAGGCCCATTTAACTCGATTTTTACAGCAGTGAATACAACAACTGAATTTTCAACCTGTGAAAGCAACCAGAAAAAAAATCGAAAACCTAAGCAGGTTCATACTGTATTTACAACATTACAAATGTCTTTTTCCTTGCAATAATTCAATTTACAATTGGCCTTAGGGAGAAAATCAACATGACCAAATTACAGCTGACAAGACTGGAAAAAAAAAATCTTAAAGACATTCTCTGAGTGGATACCAATCCATTCATAGTAGAAAAAGAAACACTGAAATAGCAACTTTGGGGAGACACTATTGCTTGTACTCTGATCTTTGGTCACTCAGTCTAGATGCTGAGGGGACCTCTTGGAGAGTCTCCCCCTCCTAGATAGGATTTTGCAGCTAAAAGACCGTGGACCACACTCCAGAGAACCATCTACCCAGAGCTTTTCAGAAAAGCAGTGCTTTTCCCTACCTAGTATGCTATCAACCACAGCTTCAATACCAACAGTGATAAATTGTCCCCAAACAACTTGATACTTTGTGTTCATAAAACCACCTGCCACGAGAGTCGCTGTAGTTTGAGCCAAGAAAGGAAACTTACTGAAGAGCAACAGGAGCACTGATTATTTCATGTCATAGGTAACAGGAGAATCTGCATCTGGGAAAACAATTCTTTTGTCCTCTCCAAACTGAGAACTAATACAGTCCCCTTTACTCTTTACCTACACGCCTGCACTGATGCTGTTACTTTGTAAATACAGTTTCATCTGAAAATTAACACTATATTAGAAAATAACTAAACATGTCTTCCAGATACAACTTATTCTCTCTAAAAAGAGGTTAAAACACAGTAAACTTCAACCCATGTTTCTCTACCCCATTTCTTCTGAGTGTTGGGAGAACTACTGTGACTGCCACTCTCTAACAGCTCTTCAGTTTTTTTGCTCCCTCATTTACCTTCTAGTCAGTAAATCTATTATTGGTAAAATGCATTGGCCTGGGATAAGCTTCTTCCCGTTATCAACATTTCTGCTATTCTAAAAAGGATTTAAATGGTGACTAATAGCATTTGTCTTAATCATTTTTGCAATTAACTGTGCAAACCTATCTAGTCGAAAGATACGGAAATAATTAAAGTGGACATTTACATTCTTTTTCATTTTTCTTCTTTTCTTCTTTCCCATTATCTTTGGCAAGGCATTCCAGGGCTGCAAATACTTTTTTTTTTTTTTTTCTTGAAAAAAATGTCAGAGAAAAAAGCATTTTCAGAAAGTATGTTGGGAAAATTTTGCAGGAGTCTATAAATCTCCTTTTGGTTAAGCTACAGCATCTCGCTGCGACCCAGGGAATCTTTATTAAGACCAATCTTTACTGTAAATTGGAATAAGATCCAAAATCTCTTATATAGTCAATTAGTAGTCGCTATTCAAGTTTTTTCTTTGTTTGCATTGCCTAAGTATCTGAGTCACAGGTCAAGATCCTACTCTACTATGTTCTCTACAGACATGGAGATTTAGGCATATGCTTTTGGGTGCCTGCCAAATGGTTGCCTATGCCTATAACCTAGAAACAGATAATGATTTTGCAAAAATAATGGAAATGCTTGTTGCTGTTCTGCCAGCCAGCCTCTGCTTCCTCTTTCCACTTGAACTCCACAATCTACATAAGAGTGAAAAGAAATTGCTGACTGGAATGTGCAAGGGCCACCAGCTTGGCCCTGCACCTGAGAATGCTCAGGTACTACAAGGGCAAGGAGAGGGCCACCACAAACCTGCTTATCCAGGTGGGAATGAGGACTCCACCTGAGGAACCACAGGCAAAGCCTTTTTGGGAGGTCTTTGTTTCACCTTTTCCCTCTGTGCAGCTGGAATGTTGCGGACTATTTCCAGGTTCATGGAGATCCAGTCACCAGTCACCAAAGATGGTGGTTTCTCTTCACACATAAGATGTTGGATAAAAACTTTACTCATGCCCAAGCCTTTACCAGCTGCAGGATAGTTTAGCCCTGCAAGGGGAATCCATGGTGTATTCTCAAAGAATAGTTAAAACCTATGACATTACCCTCCCAGAGATTCACCCACAGTGCAGAGGTGAGAAATTGGTCTGCAGGAGGAGGCCCAGGGAATGAGATCGACTTGAACTCATTCAGGCAACAGCCCAGTCTACTTTTCCTTCTACTTGTTATGGAAAGGAGCCTAGGGAGATTAACCTCACTGGACTAACATTAGCCTTTTTGTATCTCTTCCTAAAGCTTTTCAATGCAGGTTAGCTTAAGTTAATGGATATTTTTCCTCTCTATCAACTGCGACACACAGTTAATAACAGTTCCTCCTCTCCATACACTTTTACTAGACTTCCTTGCAGGAGGAAAAGCTGTGTGAGCACATTGTCAGTCAAAAAGGGGTTTGGTTTCTCAGCACACTAACACACTTCTTGAGGGAGCTGTCTTCCACAGGTTGTGCTCTTGGGAATGGATTGTTTAAATAAAAAAATAAATCTTCTCCCATCTTTCTTCTGGAGGTGTGAAGGTTTTGACATGTTTAGCTAGGACAGTCCTACTGTTTATCTTCTTCACATTAATTTGTACAAATACATTAAAAAAACCCCAAACCCAGTAAATCTCCTTTTTGTCCTATTAGAAAAGCTCATCTTCTCAATTCAATCAATGTAGGCAGCAAATCCATAAAAAGTAACAATATATAAAACATGTCATAGATTTGGCTCGAACAGTTTAATTAATTTAGTCCATTTGGGAGTAGATGACAAGGCTTTTTCTTCAGAAACCTTCATTGATTCCTTTTAAATAGTGCTGACACAAGTGGAAGTAATTCAAATTAATGACGGACAAAGTTCTACTTTGGGTCGAGATTCTTTAAAGAGTTTGGACTATAATCAGTATTAATACACCCATATTTAACACTTATATTATATATAAACAGAGTTGAGAGGTCTTTTCAGTGAGAAATTAAAATAATGAGGGAGAGCTTCCATTCTTTCCTTCCACTTCTCTTAATATTCATACGATTGATTGCGTGACCCGTTCTCTGTGTAATATAGGAAAAAACCACAACTTCCTTGAGATGTTGAAGAAGAATCTGTGAAGAGGAGATCAAAACTTGGAGGATACACAAATAGGCTAAATTATTTATTAGAAACTGCTATGTGCCTGGAATTCAGAAGGATAAATTGTTTCAGAGAAAATAAGAATCTCACTTCCTTTGATTATGACAACAATTAATTATCAATTGCGTTATGGTAACAAAGTGGCTTTATTCGTCTACACGTAAAACACGATGTTGCCCTAAACCTAAAGCCACTGCTCATAAATATACCAAATGAATTTTTTTGTTGAATTATTTCATTCATCTTCCAAGGCTGAAAAAGTAAAGAGCTCCTCAACAGATATTTGACAGAAAACATAAGTAGATGGGAGAAAGATCAGCTTCATTGGGGCTTATTTGATATTCTCATTCATCACCAGCACCTAACAAGCAAAAGCAAGTGTCTTAGCCTAATGCTCCTGCCCAAATTGCAACAGCAGTGATTTGGAAGGGACATTAAAAATTACTTTGTAGTTTTAAGGAGAGTTTTATAAATATGTTTCTTAAGAAAACTACAGTATCTTCATTATTTGATGTTTTTTAGAAGCCTGAAAACAATCAGGAGCTGATCTTGAGCTGATGGAGAAACTGGACTAGCTGACCTCTCAAGGTCCCTGAAATGCTATTTCTGATTCACAAACAGAAAAAAACGAATTCTGCCTGTGGAAGGAAAGCTTAAATTGCGAAGAAATTTACATAGGAGGGAGAGGATTTAAAGCTTTGCAGAAGGATTAAAGTTTGCTATGAGCTCCAGCATAAAAGTGGTACTGTTAAGTGAAAACCTTTATACAGTTGAGCAGCACCCTCATCCTTCAGAGAAATACCATTTGCAGATAAGAGACGTGGACTTCCAGATCAGAGCAAGGGGCACTTTCGTGGTGAGTTTGAAGGAAGATTTAGTCTTTGGATTTTTACTTGTTATTGTACCTACCTGCTTCTCCACTTTCATGGGGGATAATTTTTTTACAAGACTATTGCATTAAGAAAACATGCTTGAAAAGGTGAAGGCAGCCCAGTGACAGTGCACAGAGCAATAGGAAGCACTCAGAATTTGAAGTGAGTCAAAGGAGTCTGAGCTGTGCACCAAGGAGAATAACATATCACTGAGATAAATTCCCTTGCTCGCACCAGGTAGCACAATCATCCTTCATTACACACTCCAGCTCAAGTTTGCAAAATGAGTAGCAATTCCAGTTGCCTGCATTTCTGTCACTTTAGGCTGACCTAGATTCCAAAGAGTAAGGAGGGGAGAGTAAGGAGTGGATATTGAGACCGTAGAGTAAACCTCCTGGGATCAAACTTTTGTAAGTCTGGTGCAGAGCTATTTTGGGTTGAACAACATAAAGCTGATGCATTAAAGAACTCTGCCACCATGTAATTAATGTTGCATCTTTAAAGCTGACCTAGAATCTGGTCTCAGCCTGACTTCATCTATTGTGAAAGAAAAATAAAACCAAGGTCTGTGCAAGAACAGATGACCCAGCAGGTTACCTCAATTGAGCCCCCTCAGGACATGAGGCAACAGCACAAGTGAAAAGAAGTTGTATACCAAACACTTGTTTTCTCAATTCAGATTACTTTTTTCTCATTTATTAACTTATTTATGGCCATGTTTATTGGGAAAGCCTTCAACATGACACTGGAGCAAGGTTAAACCATCTCCATAATAAGATTCCTTTCTTTGTGAGACTCTTGTCAGATAAATCATGTTGTCCCCAGTTCAAACTGTAAAAGATGAATCTGTCTTATTGTTACCACAATTCAAAATGCAGACTTGTCCTCAAATTCTGCTAAAGCTTTAAGGCTTTTCACAAAAGATCCATAGCATAATCTTAATATTCAAGTACTGGTAAACCTCTCTCGAATCTTTGCTGCATAGGAAACGTTAAGTTCAGGGAACACAGCCAACAGTGCCAGCCACCTCACACTCCCTTAAAAGGCTGCCGCAAGTCATGAGAATTCATGAGGAGAGCTGTTTAAAAAAATATTCTCTCTCATGTGAAAATTTTTCTTTTTCATCACCTGCCCCTCACTCCAGTCTTTAAATATTTGTTTCCCCTTGCCACAAATCAAGATGTTGCTTATAAGATCTGTGACATTTCCTTTAACAAAGCCACTGATTTTTGCCAGGATAGTCTGCGATTATTTTTCCTTTTAAAAAAACACCAAAAAACCAAAAAACCCACCAAACACCAAAGAACTCCCTGTATTAGAATATGAATTTTCTGGATAAAACAGGTTTGGTTGTGATAAACAAAGAATAGAACGGAGGCTGACTCTTTCCCTTCTTCAGCTACTGCCTGGATTTGGGAGTTTCACACTCTCCTGTACTTTTCTAAAAGAAAGGATAAAAATAGCCCTAATGAGCAGCTCTGTAACTACAAACAGCAAGTATTTCAGTTAGAAAAAGAAATGTCACTGTTAAGCTTTCAGTGGCTGTTATATATAACAGCAATTTAAAACATATAGTGTAAAAATGATGAAAACTACCTTGACAGGGGTGCTTTTAAATCTCTAAGATATATGGAAATATAAAATAAATATTTAGCATGTTGATTTTGCACGTAGGAAGGAGTCAAATGCATGCCATTACCAACATCTTCCCTCCCTCCCCCACCACTGTCTTCAAGGCGGTGAAAGACACATCACCGTTGCATGTATTCTGTTATTCCTTTGTGCCCACAGGCACTCATATGCATCATGATTTAAGAGTAAATTAAAAAAAAAAATCTGGTGCATTAATTGTATGACACAGAAGAGTTCTAATGGAATTGAAAGCCTGTTCTCATCACCAGGTACACTGTATAGTAAGCGACGGTTTCAGATATTAAATAATGCTGGAGACAAGGGAACAAATATTCCCTGTGAATAGGTATGGAGTTAATTGAAGGCTGCCCTATTGTTCTACTACTGTAATCCAAAACACACCTGCAAGGGCTTCCTTCCTCTTTTGATTCACATACACAACTATTTGGGGGGGAGAAGAGGAATGAAAGTCAAAAAACGAAGTAAAATGAGGGGAAGGGAAGGGAGAGAAGATGAGAATAAGACGAATCTTGGGGTTTTTTTCCTATAATCTAAAAAGAGTTAATCAAAGTAAAATGTGTGTTGCAATATGGGGGGGGGGGGAGAAATGAGCTTAAGAGATTAAGTGCATAAATGGAATGGAATTTAGCCACATGCCATTACAGTCAGTAATAGAGATTTTTTTTTCCTCCCCCAAACAAATATCACAAATAGAACTAAACAGTAAGGGATAATTTGGGGTGGTAGCTCTGAAGTCCTCTATTCAATGTCAAGAGAATGCATGAACAGTGATGCATGCTATCTGGCTGAGAAAAGGGAATTCTAAAGTAGGCTCCGTTCTTCATGGCCAGACAATTTCTTTTTTGTGTTCTGCCAGAACTCTAATTGTAAAGCCCCTTTCAATTGCACCAATCAGCCATGTCTTTCAAGTTGGCTCCCCCCATTCTATTATTCAGCTGACAAGCGGTTATAAAAAGAGATTTTTTTCCACATAGGCAGAAGCTATACGAAGATAAGTGACGCCAGCTACATTTAAATTTAAAAACCGGATTCTTTCATAAAATTGTAGGTTGCTGCCATTCACTTCTTATTTTATCAACTGGCAACTGGAAACACTTTCTCCCCTTAAACAATAATAAAAGGAGATAAGCTAGTAAAATACTTCTGAGTAGGAGTACAGACAAAGCAGAATGCTGTAAGAAAGGGACAGATTTTAACCAGCCCAGAATGAAAGGACAGTAAAATATTTCATACCATGGAAAAAAATGACTGTCCAATTCTAGAGAAAAGGATACCACATATTTTCATAATTGATAAAAAGCTGAGGCTTCTGAGACTGACATTGCAGCCAAATAATGGCACGTAGTCCACATCTGAAAAAAAAATTGTGGACAAAAAAAAAGCTGGGTGTGACGTGTTTATTTTGGTTGGGTCAAGTCATATCACACCTTTGTCACAAAGGCATCTGAATTTTCTGAAGGCAGATTCCTCTCATATTCCAAGTTAGCAAGTTACTCATTTGATTTCAATGGTCTTATTTGAGATAGTCTCCAGCAAAAAGCAAAAAAGCAAGCAGAAGCTGCCAGTGTGATTTACAACTTTGTGTGTGTAATATCCTTCCACATGGTATTCCTGGATTATGGACTGTCCAGAGAGGTTTGCAAGATGGAGCTCCATGAGAAGAAAACAAAAAGGAAGATTAGGGTAGTTATCATCACCTGTTTTCAAGTTTCCAAGGTAAGACCTGATGCTTCAGACAGCCTTTGGATGCTTGAAAATGTGAGACTGGCCATTCTGCTGGCATGAGAGAAAACACACTGGGTTTTCTGCATTAGTTTAATGGAGAAGAAAGGATGTTAATGGGAGTGACTGAAGGTATTCTATAAATAAGAAGTAGGAGTAGAGTATATTGCAAAGTGTTTTCAGGAAAAGAATTAATAAAATACAAGGAAATGCAACTGCCAGACTTCTGCATGCAAAACAAGAAATGCATTGAAAGAAGACAAAAGACCTTCCCCGGTCTGGAAGGAAACCAAAACTCAGGCAGATCATTAGGAGAGACACATTCTAGACAGTGTAGTTACCAACAAGCTGTAGCTGTCATATGTCCAGTCATAGTATGCAAATCAAAGGAGTAGAGACAGCTGGGGAGTGATGAGTTATCATGGAAACCAAGAGTCTGAATAAAAACAAACTTCATAATAGAAACCAAGTTGTGAAGGAGCTAATGAAGACCATCCCATAAGCAGGGAAAATCTTTGAACAGGACAAATGTACACAATATTTTCACAAAAACTAGGGGGTCGCAGGGGAGAGAGAAATCAAAAAGATCCAAAGAACTTAGCTTTTCAGTACACTGAAAAATATTTCAGTCATAATGTTCTCCAAACATAATGCTTTTTTTTTCTACCAATCCCAGCACACAACCCATCAAAGAAAAAACTAAATCAGTCAAAACCCTTAAAAATCCAAATGGAGCAGAAGAAAAGGTTTACATTCCTCCATTTCCAGAGTTACCTTGCTGAATGATTGCAAAACCAAAGAGAAATGAATGATTCATCCAAGACTATAAAGTGGGTCAGTGCAGACTCGAGAGTGTAAGGTTCCTAGTGTGTCTTTTAACTATTAGACTTAATTCTTTGACAAAGCTGTCACAATGAAATTAGCCAGAATAGTCCTGGTTCACCTTTTAATAAAAATTGTTTTCAAATATCTTCCTGTAACTCTCCCCCCTTCATTTTATCCAAGCAAAATATGTGTCTATCACATAAGCTGTTATTGGATCAGACAGAGAAACAGAAAATTGTATTCTGTGGGTAAAGAACTCAAGTCAGACACATTAGAAATTTAAAAAACAACCAGTCATGATTGATTGACTGGTTATTCATGTGAACCCACTAGGAAATGCAACATCACTTTATCAGCATGCTCTCATTTCAGGAGTGCTATGGCTCCTGGTTTAAGTAAGCTATTTTTCCTCAAAAGTACTTATTTATATTTTAAGCAGAATTTTCTCGTACTGAGGCTGAGTCCCAGAAGAAATTAGCCTGAAGGGCTCCATGGCTCTATTTGGCTTCTCAGTGGACTGTGTATGTGTTTTCTCTATAGCTTTCTACACCATTTTAAAGTGGTTAGAACAACGGTTTATGCGTCAGTGAAGAGTACAGAGATCTGACTGGACTTGTGGATTTCATTCAGTGGACAACCACCTGAAGAGTAGTTCATTCAGCATGGCAGTCTCACCTTGCCCTTCCAGGACTAGAGATCCAATTGACAGAACCTGTAGTGACACAAAACATGAGCACAGAAAGGCAAAAAGCCTATGAGGGAGAAGGTGTCTTTTTTCAAGACTTTTCCTTACTTTTCTTTACTCAACACAGTAGCATCAGCTTAATGCCTGACATGGTTTTTTTTTTTTAAGTTTTCCAACATTGTGAAGCATTTTTATCTGCCCTTGTATTTCTATGTACTTGTGATGGTTTGACACTCAGCTTGTACTGCACCACATCATGAAAGGTCCTTAACAGGACTGCTGAAATGAAAAGGTACCACAATAGATTGAATTTTGTCAGCACATTAGTTTGGATACACAATATATCTTATGTCAACTGACAGATCTTAGATTCATAGAATGGCTTGAGTTGGCAGAGACCTTAAAGATCATCTAGCTTCAAACCTCCTGCCATGTGCAGAGAACTTTCCACTAGACCAGATTATTCAGAGATCCATCCATCCTGGCCTGAACACCTCCAGGGATGGGTAGTCCTCAACCTCTCTGGGCAACCTGTCCCAATGCTTCACCACCCTCACAGTAAAGAATTTCTCCCTAATATCTAACCTAGATCCACCCTCCTGCAGCTTAAGGCCATTACCCCTTGTCCTATCACTACATGTCCTTGTGAAACATCCCTCTCTAACCATCTTGTAAGCCTGTTTTAGATACTGGAAGGTGCTATAAGGTCTCCATGGAGTCTTCTTTTCTCCAGATGAACAGTCCCAACTCTCTCAGCCTGTTTTCACAGGAGAGGTGTTCCAGCCCTCTGGTCATCTTCATGGCCCTCCTCTGGCCTTATTCCAGGAAGTCCCTGTCTTTCTTTTGTTGGGGGCCACAGACCTAGACACAGTACTCCAGGTGGGGTCTAACAAGAGCAGAGGGGCAGACTTGTCTCCCTTGATCTGCTGGTCATGCTGCTTTTGATGCCCAGCACATCATTGGCCTTCTGAGCTGCAAGCACACACTGCCAAGCCATATTGATCCTTTAGTCCATAAACATCCTCAAGTTTTTCTCTCTAGGCCTAGTTCTCAATCTATTCTCTGCCCAACCTGTATTTGTGCTTGGGATTGTCTCGACCCTGGTGCAGGACCTTGCACTTTTCCTTGCTGAACTTCACAAGATTTGCACAAGCCCACACCTCAAGCCTGTCAAGGTCAGGTATGAGCATGCAGATTTTTTTTCTGTTTGTGAACGAAAAACCACTAGGGAGAGCTTGAAAAATCTGTCTTTTAAAGAAGAGTAGACCAGAAATTAGAATATAAATCTCAAAAGATGGAAAACTGCTTAAAAAACTTGTTTTACACACCATTAAAATAATATTTTTGTTTCTCTTGATATGGTAGATGGGTAGAGCCATCTTGCTAATAAACACACAAAGCACTGTCAAAATTTCTGAGACTCCTATCCTAGCTCGTCCTTTATCTACTTCTGTGAGTGGCAGGTGACAGAGGCTCTAGAGGACAGCTCTTGCCACTTTTGCAGCTGACCACCCTCAGTGCAACTTCACACCACCCTGGAGCCAGTGGGGCCAAGTGACCACATCACAGAGCCAGGGAAACACATTGCCCTTCACCATTAATAAACTCATACCTCATCTGAGAGACTTCTCTCATGGCTTGGGAACAACAGATACAACAGCTCCCAAAAGCATTTTCACTTGTTAATGGAAAAGGGAATTTGTAGGAGAGGGTAGAAAAGCAAACCTTGTAAGTTTTAACAGCATTTCACTACTGCTGTCAGACGAAAAGTAGGTATGTTATAGTTGGAAAGGGATCAGAAAGCTGAAGAGAATAATAAGATACAAGCCATCCATCAGTAGCAGATATGGAATAACCCATCCACAAGAGAAACGATCAGTATAATTTGATTTGTTTTCTGAATGATATGAAAATATTTCCTGAGATTCATTTAATCACGTAGATTTTTTTTGCTGTTCATAAAAACATTCAGTGCTTTCTACAATCCTGCTTGCAGTCCACCATTGGCTGCAGTAATGACTTCCACAAGGAAATCATGAGCTGTGTGGAAAAGTATTTCTGTTAACTGCTTGTGAATGCCATTGGGTACCCTTTGCTTAAACTTTGAAAAAACCCCAGATGAGCGAAAGGTCAAGATCTGCCTTTTTACATGTACTTTGTATACATTATAGTGTTTCCTCATCCATTTCCTCTGACAGATTTTTTAAGTTTTCTCTTTACAGGCAAATCAGTATTTTCATATAATCTCAACAAAATTGGATTCACATGACAGCCTTCTTAATGCTGACTAACAAGTAGGCTAACCATGCTAATGCATTTCAAGTGAGCACATGTGACTATTTTGTAGTCCAGAAGCATTAATACAGGCACACAGATAGCATTATTTGCTATGTCCTGCACCCATTTGCTTCTTCACAGCCTATAAATACTGTGCTTGTCAAATCCTGACAGTGTGGTAGCATGGTATCGGGATTTCTCTACAATGAGCAATTGAATGTCATTTGAAAGTGGCATATTTTAATTAACCTGATTCTAGACACCACCAGCCATCTTAAAACTGCACAAAGTAATTGTGACCAAATTGTATTTGGTCAAGATTTAAGAAAAAAAAAGAAGTTTTGCAGGAATATTGTACTCTACCTAAAATTAACATTTTGCTAGATTTTTAAATCATTAATCTATCACAATGTCTGAGATACTTTTCTGTCATGTCTTACAATTTATGTGGATTTTTTTTTAAACCGTACTAGCTGGTTCTGCTTGCCCTTAGCATTAATATAACTATCTTTGTCTACACACAGTGCTATAAACTGTTTATAAACACAGCAAGGGAACCAATGGGAGCCTTTTCCATTTGGGTCACTGCTGTGGAGTTAAACCAATGCTATGAACTTTAGAAATTCCCCCCTCAGAGTGGCACAGGGCATGATTTAATGAGCATCACAATAATAACGGAATCTGATCTATGCAAACAAATAATGCTTAATAAAACAATTACCTCATGCATGAGAAACAGCTGTGGCAGCAAATACTCTGTGGTTACTTGTGCAATAAGGAAGATTTAAGAAAGAAAAACTAGGCACAAAATGTTCAGTAGGTCTCAATTATTTCTTCCTTTTTCTATAGCGTAACTTGAATACCGTAAACTTAAAATCATTTCAACAAAAGAATCTGGTGCATTTCTGTTTGTGGATGACATTTAAAAAAAGAAGTGAAGCTGTACTGTACCAGAGTAATACAGTACTGACTATTATTTTTTGTGTATATATACATACATATTTGTATGAACAGCAGACACTATGAATGCTTTCAGCTGATCTATTTTCTTTCAATAAAATACTGAGAAAAACATATGGACACATATAAACACTATGAAAAGAAAAATTGCACTACAATATAAACCTAAGCCAAAACTCATTGAAGGATCTGTTTGGAAGCACTTTATCCCAAGGCAGAGGAGCAGCAGACCCAGGACTTGGATTCACAGGGCAACCGGGACTGTGACTCTGAGGATCGCCAGTAAAATTAGAGCTTGGCTTCCAACTCTACAGCACTACACATGAGTGCTTTCAGCAGTGAGTGCCAACAGGTCACCTAACCCGTGGGATGAAGAAAACATTTCAGTCTGGGAGAGGCAGGACAGGATTTAAACATGCACCATATCAACAAAGCACACAGCAGGCTCCCAGGAAGGCATGAAATAGCTGCAGAGTCCAAGGAATGTTTTTATTTTGGTGTCATGTTAATACGGGCTGAAAAGTGCTTTGATATCTCAAAGTTTGACTTTTGGAGATCTTGAACTGCTGGGAGCAGAAAGAAATCCTAATTAAAAAGGAAAAAAGATGTTTCACGAAGTTAAATATCATATTTTTCCACCACTGAGTGGAGCATATCAACTGAAAACCTTTTCATATGAAGGAGAGAAAAGGGGTAGGAGCATTCAACCCATTTGAGCCATCATCTGAACAGTACTGATGACGCTGATTATATTGACTAGACTTGAAAGGTGACTATCTCAGATAAATATTACCCACTATATCTTCACCTCTTGAAAAGCAGAGTTATCCTTTGTTTACAGTTGTTTTGATGCTCTGTGCCCATCGTCTCTCCTGCAGCCCTTGACTGGCCCTCCATTTTCTGTGGCACACCACATAGGTGCTCTCCTGGGGCCCATCAGGAGACTAAGATTTTCCTTGATCCTGTTTTCACCTAGACTTGCTCACACTCCTCTCTCATTTTTCTTGGGCCCCAGACTAAGAAAGCTCTCATCTTGACTTCTTCTGGACCATGGTGAGCAAAGCCATCTTTTCCATGTCTCACTTTCTGTAAGAACTAATGTTCCTTCCTCTCAATGTGCATTAGTTTTCCTTTTCTTTTACTGTCCTAACATTCTGCCTGTAATCCTGATATGAGTTTTTCGCCTCTCCAAACAGTTCATCAACAAAGTAGCAAGGGAAGAGCCAAGGTGGTATTGCTGGACTCACAGACACAATGAGCCTCTGCTGCATATTCAAGTTCTCCTGCAATCACAGCAAAGGACTCCCAGTCCCAACAGCTCATACTGGTTCCTAAGGATCAAGATGGCCCATGGATGAGCCTAAAAAAGGGTTTTGGTGTCAAAAATATTTAGTATGGCATCATTTGAAGACCCTCAGTGCCCTGTCATTCATTCCTTTATTTTTCCTTCAGGGGTGGCTGAGAGGCAGAATAACATAAGGCATGCAATTATTCCCTTTTGACATCATTTTGTCTACAGTGAAGAAACAAAACATTAGTTGTCTTCTCTCACTGTGACAGTAATGTGGGGCAATAGGTACAGGTCATTCCTTCCTCCTGTGGACAACCTGTACTTTGCATGGCAACACAAAGGTAGAGAGAAGTCCGTTCTTGAATTAAGAAATTAGAAATGTGGTAATTAAATTAAGCATTTCGTTCAGGAATAATGTTTCAAGAACTGAAGCAATCACGGAAATTAAAGTTTTGAAGATATTTCACGGAGCAACTACCAGTGACTGGTAGGGTCTCCAAAAACTGCTGTTGCTTTCAATTGATGGCTGCCATGCGTTGTTTTTTCCTCCCCTTGTATAGTCAGCAGAAGTATCTATAGCTGCATCAGTATAGTAGTGACATACATAAAGCATGGAAAAATCAGATGATGGAGAAGAGGAAGCTTGCCTTGAAATCTTTCAGTAAATGATATACCAAGAAAGAACAGCAAAAAATTCATGTTTCCTTAACCTGTGTTTTGAATAGCACATATATACTTAAATAAACAATTCATGCTTAATTGTAATCCAGATTTCCTTAGTACAGCACATAACTTCTGTGTCTTGACTTCTCAACATATAATGAGAGGAAATAAAAAAAAATCATTACATCATAGGCTGTAGTTTATTAGTGCTTAAATGGAAGTGTAGAAGTTATATTAAAAGTGAGAATTAGAGCATACTGGTATCTGAATGGAATAAAGTCTGTCCATGCATTTGTAAAAATAAACTAGGATTAACTCAAACTTTGGTTTAAGTGCTGTGCAGAGTTTAAAGTTTCTGGTCTAAATTACTTCATTGAGGCCAATATGTAGGAATGAACCAAGAAAGAGCAGCTTGAACCAAGAAAGAGCAGCTTGAAGCAAGAAAGAGCAGCTGACAGAGAGCTACGGGCAAAGAGGGAACAATTTTTTTGCTTCCCGTGACTGAGGAAAACTTCTCATGCCATACAAAGCAAAAGTATTGTAGTTCCTTGAAGTATAACCTAAGACTTATTGTGGAAAAAACAAAGGGAAAATGTCACTCTTCCTAGGAACAGAAGAGCTTATTGTAGGTCCCCAACTTTGTTTATAAAAGGCTCATGAGTCCCATACATTTCTTTAGTATTGGGCATCACTAGTCTAACCAAGGCAAGGTCTGACTGGAAGCAGTTTAGTACCTACTGCTGTAAAGCATCATTTTAAGAAAGCCAATTTAGAAGTAATTTTGTTTCAGAGAAAAATAATTGTATTTTTTTTACATTTTATTTTAAAATTTTATTCAAAAAACAAACATATATAAACACTCTTCCGTTTTAAATATCTCCTTGAAAAAGTAATTTATTTTCTAGGAGTTTAAAAAAAAAACCCTAGTTTGATATTGATCAAAGAATAGATTAAAAAGGATATTTCTCTCAAGTTTCTGTGCAGTTCCAAAAAAATGTCTTTCTTTTAAAGAAATTTCAAATACTTTAATTCTGTGATTCAGACTATGGATGAGTCAAAAACAAACAATACACCAAAGTATTCAATATTTCTTTCCACAGGAAGTCTATCATTGGAATACAAATAAATTAAACACATGTTTAAACAGTTTAAAATTCATTAATGCTTAGAGTCTGGAGAGTTGACATAAAGCACTTTCCAAAGTTTCACATGGCCAGAATTCTTCTAAAATTGTATGTATAGGAGGGGCTCAGTTTGGGGAAAAAAAGAATAGAGGTATGACCTTATCTTTTGTCATTCTCATCAGAGAATCTTAAACATGATCATTTCACAGAGAAAAAGGAAAAGAGCCTAATTTAAACCTTTCTTTTTTTTTTTTTTTTTTGGTACGCAAGGAAAGAAAAAACTCTTCTTGCTCCCCAAAATGTAAAGTCAGCATAAATTCACTGAGATTTTAAGATAAGATTCTCTCAGGCTTTGTCTAGAAAAATAAAAGGATTTTCTAAAACTCCACTTCACTGCAAAATCGAGTGCTTTGGACTTTCTTAACTTTCTTCGTGCTAAAAGAAGGTCCTAGTTTTCACTTGGGAAATGAAGGCAAATCCCAGCTAAAAGGTATGAAAGTACAAAAAAACCCAAACTTGCTAGACTCTTGTGTCTATTTGATTTCTTGCCAAGAACTTCTTTCATTCTTGCTTTTCTCAAAAAAATAGCAAACTTTAAGTGAGGTACACATAAAGAGATCCTAGTAGAGGAGGACAACATTATCTCCAAATACACCAAACTCTGCTTGATTTTATGTATTCTGCATTTTGAGATAAAGTTTAAACATTGACTTACAGCTTGAGGGTATTTTTGTTAATCTAAATTTCCATTTTCCCCTAGCCATGGGGCACATGCAAAGAATTCAAACTTTTGATAATAAAATATTGTCTAAATATTTCTGGCATCAACTTCAATATCATCCTAGTTGATGGAGCATTTCCAGTACTTCTGCAGGACCTTTTGGAAATTGGATGGAAGTTCATAGTACTCCCCAGATGAAGGGGCAAAGCCACTACATTAATGGTTTTCCCTGTTACCAGAGAATTTCTTCAGGGAGGTGGATGTTGTGAACCTGTTCCATGGCTATGCAAACATGCTAAATCTGTCAAGTCTGTTCAAAGGACAAACATTTGAATGAAGCTGCATTTACCCCCTTGGTTATTATCACCATATCCCTGAATCACTTTTTCCTGGAGAACTTTGTTCTTGCTCAGATTAAAAAGGTACCATTCTAAAAGCAGTACCTCCTGCTACATTATGCTGTAATACAGTTTAATTTTTCAGTGTTTCCTGACAATTCTCATGATTTTCATGTTTGTGACCAGAACAATGCTGTGTAGAATTGTTCTAGGCAAGAGGAAGTTACCCAACGAAAGTCAGAATTATGACATTTAAGGTGAAAGCAAAATTAAGAGGACAATGTACTCCAGTTGAAAGAAGGACAAATTCTCCCTTGGATTCTAAAAGAGAAATATTGCATGCTACTGGTGAAGTACTATATTAGTTAAAACACATCTAGTGCATCAAAGAGTAAACATGCACCTAAAGAACAGTAAGTAGGGTACAGCTATCTGAAAAAAACATGGAGAAATTAGACAAGTCTGATACAAGGAAAAAGACAATAGAGTAGAAAAACATTTTGAAAAGCAGGTTAGAGATTGAGACAAACTTGAAGAAGAGTAAACTACAACAGTTCTTTTGTTTACCAGGAACTAACCTGACTGCTAATAAATGTCAATAGAAGGATGCTTTTCTTTGAGCAGCGCCTCACTCTGCCTAGCACTGGCACATACACTCCTCTGATCAATTAGTAAAGCATATCAACTCACTTAACTGACATTTAGCTCCTTTTCTAGAGCACAAGGGATAAAATTAAGTTGTGAGTTTAGCAAACTGAGTCAGCTGGTTCTTTAGCCAGATACATCAGAGCTAAAGTAAGCAGCAAGTTTGCAACTGCAAAAGGAAAGCAAAGCAGGATGCCAGTATTACATAGCCATAAACCTGAGATAAAACAGATTTTGTGGAGGGGGAAGGAGTGGGGGGAAGCAGAATAGATCTAATCTCACTGGGTTTCAATAAAACATTTGATGTGCAAAATTAATTCAAAGGAAAAATAGCAAAAGATTTAACAGGCAGATAATGAACGCCAAAGTGAGGAGGCAGCAGTGGTTGCAATTCAGCTGGCTGGTAACGCACACAGGTAGGGTAAGGAGGTATCTTTTCATCACTTCATGCACAGCTCTTCTGGTTGTTCTTAAAAAGATGGTTGTTCCCTTGCCTGAGGCAAGTCTCCGGGTGACAGGGAGGAACTGCTCATAGAGGCAACTGGCAAACCAGGAAGATGTGAAGCATTTCTCTTAGCCAGCATGATGCTTCTGTAGCTGCTACAGGAGTGGGGAAAAAGATTAGGTTTTCAGGAAGTCTCTGAAAGAGCCTATTTGTCTTTAAATGAATAAGGCAAAAGGGGCTGGACTAGCTTAAGGTTCCTTTTCTATAATGCCATGTCTATGCACTCCAAAAGATCTTGATAATCTGATTTGAGCTATTTACCTCAAGACAACTCAACCTTAATAAAACTGGAGTACATTACTTTATCTGTTCTATTTTTTTTTCCTTTACTTCCTATACCCTTCCTTACACATCTATTGAGTAATATGTGATGCTCCTATGTTGCTGAAAATTTGCAGGCAGTAGGTAGAAACAAAGTCATAGGAAAAAAAATAAAAGAATGATCAGTGAGCTGGGAGCTCTGTCTCCAATATAGCTGTACAGTATAACCATGTTACTTAAGAACAAGTCCAGTATAACTGTGAGCAGAGTCCTTCCACAACACTGAAGATTGTTAGCTCATACGGTTCTCGACTGCAGAGAAAACCCTCCTTCTCAGATGATCATCCAGATTTAGGAAGACATGTTGGTGAAGTTTTGTGTATTAGCTGTGTTGATGCTGTATTTGGCACCAGTAACATTACTTTCAAAGTATGCAGTTATTCCTGAGAGCACAAACACATGCCCCATTGGAAATTCACTGCTATTTCTGTCAGTGCTCTTCTCAATATGGAAGCCATGGCTTTGAGGAGACCCTTTTCCTTTGTTTGCACCAACACTGTCTTATGAACATATGCATCCAAAGATCCTTCTCTTGAAGAAGATATCTGTATGAATCCCCCTGTAGAGGTGAAGTGCTCAGCAGCAATGCTGGAGGTGTTAAGCAATTTTTAACCTTCTGGTTCCCAAAGTAAGGGATTGCTAAATGAAACCACAATGCTGCCACCGGCCTTACAAAAAAAAAATTATTGTGGCACTTGAGTCACAGAGTGGAGATATAAACCCAAAGTACCACTAGCAAAAAGCTCAATGGCATGGAAAGAAGGATCAGCGGGGGAAGTATTTGAAAAACCTCTCTACACATAACACCAGGAATTAATTCTCTTACCAAAACCTGAACTTCTCAAGCAATAGAACCTCTGTGGAAAGAAGCTACATATGTAGCCTGATTCAAAAGAATCTCAAACTAGACAGTCACCGACAACTGGCCTGAAGGATTCCACTGCTCTGTTTTGCTTCTCAGCATTTTCCAGAGGACTGTGTATGTGATTCTATGATCAGTTCTGACATTCAGTCAAGAGAAAGTTGTCATGCAAAATATACTATAATTCAGACCTTAAGTTACTCGTACAATCTTTTTTTTTAAGGAGATCTCAGATTTTCATATCCAAAGGTCTATCTTTAAATGCATGAAAACCTTTTTTAGTGAGCCAATGATCATAAATATTCAAAAGCCTCAGTTTGAACATTATACGTAATTGGCGTTACAGAAATCTGTTTCCTCTGGCATGACATCAGAGATTGTCAGATTGGGAAATCAAGAGGATGAGCTTCACACTTGCCAACTTTTTCTGCTAATCTGTGTTGAAAATTTTTCTTAACAAATCCCAGCAACACCACCCCTTCCCCCAACCCCATCACAATCTCTAGGAATAGAAAGAAAGGCTGTTGGCCCACATCTGTCTACTACCTAAGAACAGGCAGTTATTGTTAAAGCTTTTTTTCATTGTCTCTAGTCCCATTTCTTACATTGTGTTTTGGGCCATAAGACTGGAAACAGGTATACTGCCAGTCCTATATAGCAGTATATGATTGTATCATTTCTATCCTCTCCCATCAAGGAGAAGAAAATTAAGGGAAGTCAAATGTTCTCTTTTGGGTCAGCTTAGTGACATTCTCATCACTGTTTCATTTGTTTTTATGATTAATGATAAATGTAGCAACAGAGCACTTCTATTAAAAACCATCAGTCTCTGTAACTCCCATGAGTAACACCTGCAATACCAAGACTACACCTGAAGACATGCAGACCAAAGAGTACCTGTACTATAGCTCATAGTCGGCGATCTGCTGACAGCTACAACCAGTTCTCCAAAAAACAGAAGCTTCCTTCCTGCTGTTAAACAACACTTGCAGAAATGACAGAACCATGCAGGATCTGCTACCTTGGTGCCCAGCCCTGCAGCTCCCTCCCCCCAGAAATCCAAATGTTTTCTTCATCTCTTCCTCATCATGTCTCATTAACTTCTGGGCACTGCAGTATTTCCACCACCAGGCCCACCATGGTGTCAACCCTCCTGCCCCTTTTCCCAGCATGACTCTGCTCTACCTTGTCTCTCGCAGGCACATAAGGAACATACAGCTTTGTCTGACCCCCCTGAAGCCCAGAGAGGCAGAGGTGTGCCCATTTCAGCAAGGGCCAGAGCATCCCACAGGAGATGCATCACTTTCCTCTGAGTTCTTCCCCTCCTGAGAGCTGGGAGAGGCAGTCAGATAAAGTAGTTTAACTGAGGGATATAGGAAGTTACACATATATCTATTTTTAAAAATAAACAACTTTTCAAATAAACATGTGTTTACTCTCTAACGGAAGCTAAACACCGTAACTTTATGTATCCATATCCATGTAACCACTTTTTGAATCCCCGAAACCTTGGCAGTGTTCAATACATTACAAACACAGCTTGGCTATAAAAGGTTTTGCAAACCACTGACACAGAGCAAGTTTTCTCTGTAAAAGTGAGCTAATACAGCCCAACTAGATGTGTCTGAAGAACAGAAAGCCTGCAAAGCTGAAGATCTTTGGCAGACCTGCATGCTTGAGCTTACTGCAACAATATTACAGGGCCACAGCAGGTACTTGAACTCTCCCAACTCCAGAACAAGCAAAAGACGACTTAGTTGCTTTGCCTTGAGCCTCATCAGGCAGCCAAATTTGGAGCACCACACTGATAAATGGGATGAACAGGGACAGGCAAATAACTTATCACAGACCATTTCAACCACTGAGCTGAGAGACAATAAATAACTGGGCTCTGAAAACAGTATTGATTTTTCTATACATTAAGTACAATTGATGGGAAAAAAAAGCCTAACTATGTATGTTTGTTTTAAATAATGCACTCCATACATGGTTATAAAACATTTTCTTCTGGCTGTAATATTTATTTTACATACTTTTAAGTGCTCCAAAATGCTGAGAACAAATAGAAAGTCCTCCCGAAACCTGACGAAAGTCAAACATTCTTTTGTACTCCCATAAAACAAGTCTTTCAACATCATAATATGGCATAGTCTGACAGCTTACATTAAAGCAATAAAAGTCCACAGGATCCAAAGCTACCCACAGGAATTCTTGCACCTACTACACTGTGCAGCCACCCCTATATAAAGTACAGCAACTACATAATGAAACTCAGCAACGCTACCCAGCAGGAGCACCAGCCAAGAAAAATACCTTGCCAAATGTTGTCAAAAGAGGAAAAAACATGAAACAACAACAAAAATGCTCACAAACACAAATATTTGTTACTCCTTGTAATGGGACTTTGGCCTTCTCTCCAACTCCAAACTACCACTACTACTTTAACTAAAAAGCCTTGAAATTAGCTAAACTTTCACAAAACCAGCCAAAAGCTTCCAGTAGGTAAAAAAAAATAAATCCCACCATTCACATCAAAACTGAGCAAGAACAAATTCAAAGGACAACAGACACTACCCCCTCCACCTTTGGTTAGACAAGGCTATTTGCAACACCTATCTCCCCTCACTGGCCTCCCAGCTCCTCAGCTTGCTGTCAGTGATTATTTAAATCTTTCAGTGGGGCCTATGCCTTGAAAACGATTCTTCACACCTGCATGCTGCTTCCAATGTTATTAAGAGGTCACACTAATTTTCACTGACTACTTACTCAACAAGAGTAAAAATATCATAATACAGCCTAAAGCAAACAGACAGTAACTGAGTACTTAATCCTCATTTTGTTTACTAATACTTATTGTGATGATTTCTGTTACATATTCATGAAACATGAGGCAGTAATAGTACACACATTGTGCTAACCAGTACATAAAGATGTAAGATGAAAACATCTTTACTGGGGGAAAAAAACCCAACAAGCCAAAACCCAAAAAACATACAATAAAGACAGCTGAAAAGTCTTTGTCCTGGTTGGCACATTATCAGCGACAAATTTCAAAGCATCAAGAATTCCTTAAATTCCCAGCTGTTACAGCAGAAAAGCACATGAGACCAGCAGAAGACTAATAAAAGTTAGAATAGGAGAACACAAAAGAGAAAATGGAAAGTCAGAATGGGGCTTGTGCCAACAAGAACAAAATTAGAGTAATAATTTGGATAGGTTATAGGTCAGAGATAAAAACCTGATAAATTCCCAGAAAAGCAGATTACAGAGAAAGCTATTTGAAATTAAAAAGCAACATAAATCAAGACTGGATGAATGACATTTGGATAATATTATTTGACTGATTAAATTAACTTTTTGTTAGTAGAATAGTGTGGTAAGAAAAAGAGATATAACTATAAAGTTTTTGTACAACCATAAACAGAACAACCAATGAGCGTGACATGAATTTCTGCCTATATTTCATCTGTTTATTATCACTATAATGCTTTTCTTTATATTATTATTTAGGAAAATGTTCTGAAATTATTCCAGTTTCAATGGTAAATGTACTTAGAACAATTTTGAAATTATTTACCTAAGAAAATTCAGCTGAATATTGAATTAATTTACTCTAAAATTGCTTTGCATGAGGTACCAGTATATTCCCATTCATATTTCATAGCAGTCAGATTTGCAAGAATTGTAGCTTTTAAATTAATTATAGAGAATATGAACAATCAGCAAATTTGTCTCTAATAAATATAAATATATTTGCATCCAAAACTATTTTCGTTTATTCATATTAAAACAGTATCACACAACTTATAAATTCAACCAGTGCCAACCACACACTTCAGATTCTGAATATGAAATAACCATAACTGTTCTTTGAACTTTCAGAAGCCAATTAATTATTGGTAAATTGTTTTCAAAGAATAAATACATTAAAACTAATTGTAGAGTGTTCAAAGATAATTAAAAAACCTAAAAAAGAAACCTAATTTGCCACTATCAATTATTTCCTACAACTTTTTCTGTCAGCTTTAGTTAACATGAAGCAGTAATGAGCAAGAATGAGATTTGTAACATTGTCTTTCTCCTGGCAAATCAAACTGATGTCAAAATATTATAACTTCCCATTCACCTCTGATCCAGTTTTTTGATATGATGGCAAGAGGTCAGAATACTTCTAACTGTTAATGACTTCTGGGATATAAAACTGAGGCATAACTTGAGCAATCTCTCGGTCTAACCTAGAAAGAACAGGTTTCTAAGACACAGCCAGGGACTTACAACTGGCCCCACTGGTAGGCAGCCCAACAAGAAGGCTCATGCTTCACTGTTAAGAAAAAAAGATTGTAGCGAGATATTTTCCTAAAATCATTACAGGACATACAAGAATCTGGGTGACATAGATCATCTGTCCTGATACTTCTGTGATTATCATTGATGCATGATGGGTTCTTTATTGTGACTAGTATTTACATATATGTACATGGCAAACTAGTACTGTGGCTATTTTTACTATTATTATTAATTTTCGAGGTGTTTAAATAATTTTTGTTCTGTTGCATATAATGAAAGAGCAGGTTTTTGCCCCAGGGGTATTCCGGTCTTGGGATCAGACTGGTGAGGTCCAGTACAGACTGGAGGCCACAGAAGAAGTTCCTTGTGGGCAGAGGAGGGTCGGTCAGCTCCTCACACTCAGACAAGCAGAAGGACCATGATGCTGGTCACACATCTCCAGGAAGGAGGTGAGGCCACGTCTGCTTTCCCTTATGTGCCAATTCTGGGCTGCTGCCCTGGCCTGCTCTATGTATTTTTCTGTGTCCCTACAAATATATAATTAATAAATAGGAGATAAGTGGATGGTGGTTATGACCATTACAACAGTTCGTTTTCTTGCATTACATGGCTGTTTGGTTCCTTTTTGTCAAAAACTCTCAATACAACAGTATTTGTGGTGCTAAGGAACAGACCACTGTGGACATTGATCCTTTTAGGGGAAGGCTAATGGGTACAAAGCTGAAGACAACTGCTTATTGAGCTGATGCACAGTATGCAGCTATCTCAAACTGAGTCACTATTGCTGCAAAGTATAAAGGCTCCAAGGATTATAGAGTAGAATGAGTACAGTAGCTCTGAATATGAGAGTATTTTTGCTTTTGCAGGAAGCATTTTCATCAACTAGCTATTAATGTTTAAACACAGTAATCAGCAAAAAAAATCCCTCTCTTAGTTGATCTCCATTCATCTGGGTTTTTTCTTCATGGAATAGTTCTTTTGGAATCTCATTAAATCATATGAACTGCTGCACCAAGTTGTTATGGCAACTGGAATTTTAAAAGTAAATTAATTTTGCCACAAGGTGCTATCAAGACCAGGTAAGGATGGCCTTGAATAATAATAATAGTTCCTTATTGTTTGGAGTGGATATTCTATCTCAGATTTTAAAACTGGATTTTACTTAAGCCAACAATTTTTCTTTAGTATATCAACAATCTTTAGAACAAATGTAAAATGAATATTTCAGTTTTGCTATAAATTCTTGAATTATACTTTCTAGCCAACAGCATCTTTTAATAGCAGGATTCTATGATGCTTAAGTAGTTCCTAGTATGTCTACTAAAAGCAATCAAGCTCAGTTTTCCACACTGGTATAAATCTAGAGCAACCCTGCTGATTTCACTGTTAGTCTAAAGGAGAAAAAACAAAACAAAACTAAACAACAAGCTTTTAATTTTTAAAGTTGGATTTTATCCTGGAGTGTAAAAAAAGCTTCCCAGTCCTTGATCTATCCAGAGTGATGTCTGCTGTGTCCTCCTACTGATGTTGGACTTGCACCTCCCTTACTTGGGTATCATAATGCTTTCTTCGAGCAATACTCTCCTAGGAACTACTGGAATGAAATGAGGGCAGAAACATAATCACAGTTAATAATGCAGTTAATATAACAAGCTTTTTGTAACTTTAATTTTGAGGGATGTTGGAGCCTGCCGAGGAACTGTAACTCTCTCCAGAAGTAAGCGATAGTTCTGTCTGCAGCCTTTCTGTCCCAGTGGATGAGCCACCAGAAAGAACACAGCTTGCCTCTCAGATCTAGGCTCATGTCTCAGTTCTGCCATGTGGTCTCACAAACCTTCCCCCTGTCAAAAAGAAGGTGAGATTTCACCCTGCATAACAATCCTGGTTTGATGCATTCATGGTCCCTGACTCTTGCATCTGCCATTTTGCAATGGCAGAACATGGGATCATGAAACAAATTCTGTGAAATTTAGAATATATACCTTTTTTTACTTTTTTTTTTTTTTTTAAAAAATGGGACTAATGTTTTGATTAGCCTGTTATGTAACTGTTAAGGGAGAATTACAGAAAGAACTGACCTGCCCCCAAGGACCAGAGAAGTGTTGTGAGAGCCTCATCTCTCTATGAATACATAACAGAAGCAGGCACCTCCAAACAGCAATTATGAATGCTACATTATACAACTGTTACTTCAGTCAAGTGCTCTGAATCATCAAAAGCACCAATTTCCTTTCAAAAACTAATCAAAGACACACCCAAAACCTCTAGAGAGCAATTCTCCCTTCATCCTTTCTGCTTATCAGTTCCTTTTTGAGGTGTATAGCACTCTCAGGAGTGCTAAAGAGACAAATACTTTAGACATTTTTAGTTGCTGAGATACTGTGACAGTGAAGAGGAAGTGTTCTAGGGTAGGAATACACTGATGTTAAGGAAACTTTCCTGCATGACCACCCAAGAGCCACTCTGGCAGTCACACTTGCACCACCTGAGCTGGGACCAAAGCCTGTTGGCTCCAGTGAGGTGAGGGGTGTTCCACTTGACTCCCTACATACACCACCCTCACTCAGACAAGGTTTCCTTATTGGCTCCACCCCAGCTTTCCCATGGCAGAGTCTCAGACGTCTGGATCCTTAAAATAATTCAATCATGTTGCATCTACAGAATAACAGCTTGAGCTGGTGCCTCTGAGGAGGGACCCTGAGCAAAGGAAACCCTGGGGTTCTGTACCCTTACACTTGAGTGTCCAACCACTTGAAAGTCTGGATTCCTCTGCTCCTGTGTGTCTCTGGGTGTCCAGTCACCTGGCTTGGCACAGATCCCTGTGCCCTTTGTTATGTAAAGGGTCTGCAGTTCACGGCCTCTTGCCTGGGGGTCCTGCAGCCCAGACCTCAGCCTGCAGCTGCACCCCAAACTACCTGCACTGAGTGTATTCCTCAACAACTGACACTTGGGATTAAGCCTGAAGATATCCCTCAGCCAGTCTATTTGAATGAGCAGCCTTAGGTCCACAAAGGAACAGGAAAACACATTCAGATGGGGAATGTTTTTTCCGTCTTGTTTTGCAAATGGCTGAGATAGACAATGGAGAGAATGTTTCAAATCACTGAAGATCAGGATGGTGTTGTGCCTTCTCCACCCTGGAACACCCTGATATGGGTTCCCACTAGCTTTCTCAGATGTACTAACCATAACTTTGTCTTCTCAGGTTTTAATTATTTTAATTTCGGTCTCACAGATAGAATAATTTAGCTTCTGGGTTTTCTACTTATCTTTTTGTCTTCTTCTGAAATACTGAAGACTAGCCACAGCTGGAAATAGGCTGTAGGCTGATGTCCTGGTGCTCTTATTGACAGTAGATCCCCTCAGATTTTGAGATTAAAGCAATCACCACTACAGGTGGAAGGAACGAATGTCTCTCTAAGGTCAGATAGGTGGAGACAGCTGTTTTTCTCTTTTGGTCTCCTTTGTAACAGGGATAGGACTTCCTTCTTAGCATCACCTGGAAGATTTCTTTAATGAAAGAGATACTGGTAAAGCTCTTAATCCTGCCTCATCTCCTTTAGAAAATGATAGTTGGGAATTTAGTCTTTTACTTCAGGGATAATGTTTCCTCTAGCCTGATGGTGAACATTTGAAGTCTATGATGTTAGTGCTGTGTTGCGCAGAAGAGGAACTTTCTAAAATTGGTGTAAAGTTGTTTCTCCCCATTCCAGAGAAGCGGACTGACTGACCTATCCAGTGGCACTGTCCAGACCAATGCTTATATGTCCCATTTGGTAATAGATAAATGTTTATTATCACTTCAAGTTAGTATTTTGTCATAGGAAATGCTTATGAATTGTGATTTTTCAGCTCAGATGCGAACATAGATGTCCTGAATATTTTTAATGGGGACTTTGATGGGCTCAGCTTCATTTCAAGGTTTAGATTCTTATTATAAATTGCTAGAAACTGAACCTGGAAATAATTGAAAATTAATATTTTGACATAAAGAATGTTAACTTCATGCTAGCGTAGGGAATAAGTCTGCATAAATGTTCAGCTTGATGTTTAGTTTGATTTCACTCAATGAATGTTCAGTAGTGAAGTTTATGCAATTTAGAGGGAAGCGTGACATAAGGTAAACAGATTGTTGTGATGGAAATAACTCCAGGTCTGGTCCAACTCTCATTAAAATCAGTGGAAATTTTCCAAATGGGAATTGGATGAGCCCACCATAGCACAAACCCAGACTGAAGTCAATAGAAGTACTTTGGATTCATGCAGTTAAAACCGAGACTGGAACTTTATTCCCAGTGTTTAACAGCTGCAGTACAAAGCGGGCACTGATGTCTCACCTTAGGTGGAGTTTTGCCTGGTCACAGTGATTCACAGATAGCCTGCTTAGTCACTGAGGGACCTCATCATGCTGGGAGCACCCTTCCCCCAGTGTTTGCCTGGGCAGTCAGCATGTCGGTGACTAATTTCCTTTATGAGTCTGGGTCTCACTGCTGTCAGTAGGGAACTGTGGAAAAGCAGAAGAATCACAGAAGTTGACTGTTGTACAGATAGTATTGAACTCCATAGAAAGTGGGTACTTGGGGAAGCTCTGGTGAGTCCCACTTTACCATAGGAAGAAAGATCTATCAAAAAGCAACCCAACAAAACTATATGGAATAAAATTTATTACATGCTTTAAGCAGGAAGTAATAAAGTAAACAATATAAATAGAGCAGATAAGCAAAGAACAGTCTGTCTAACCACAGCACTTTAGTAAATCCCATTAGACAACTATTTTCACCTTTAAGTAACTGAGTGTTTTAAAAGCCTAACCCTCAAGCACTCCAGTTTTATTGAAAGTGAACAGGACTTGGATTTTAGATTACTCAGGGTTTCTCAGAAATTCCACTCACCAGGTTTACCTTGGAAAAGGTTTAAAGTTTTGCATGAAGTCTTATAAATCAAGGGAAACTCAGAGTAACTAATGTGGAACTTCAGCACATGGCAAGAGAAATTGTATTAGGTGTCTCCAAACAAAGAGAAGAAAAGCCTAATGTATAAAGGCTCTCAAAAACCTCTTTAGACATGCATTTAACTCTGATGTTACAATTAAACTCATGAAACTTAGCTTTATGCCTGTAAACAGCATATTCAGAACTCAAGCATGAGAGTAGAAAGGCAAGTCAGTACACCTCTTTGATTTTCTCTGGTATTCCTGGAAGTAAGCTGTTTCAGACCCACCATCATTATTCCTAGCTCAAGAAACTTATTTTCTGGAGCTAGGAATAATGCCTAGCATGCCTACACGTGCAATCTTGTCTCTATGGTTTCTCCTTAACATTAACAGAGAGAGGGTTAATTGCAAATCTCCATATTTTCCATTTGCTACACAAGGAAACGGCCAGATAGTGACAGCATAGCTGCCTTGTGCTTCTGGGGTAGGCTCCACAAATAAGTACCTATGGGTATGTTGGATGAGTTAAATTTATAAGGAAATATATTATTATATCATAAGAACTACCTCCTGGAAGTTACCATTCTAGGAATTTCGCTCTATTCCATGTATTTGACACAGCAAGCATAATACTGTGCTTTGCTGACATACTTAATAGTTTACTAGAAATCTAAAAATCTCTCTTAGTAGAGTACAAAATCTCAGAATTTTGAAAGTACCACTGTAAGACCCACAATAAGGGGCTTTTGTAAATAACACAGACATGTTCATATACACGCTTGAAGTAAAAACCATAACCACGGTTAAATTCAAATGTTGAATTTAACAGGCATTATTATAATCCAGTTTACTAATAGTGAATATCTGCTATTAAATTACTCTTTTCTTGTTTAGCTACTTAAACATTTTACTCTGGGTTGGGTGTAGTTGCTTTTTTAAGACCTAGCATTATCCAACACCTTTTATACACTACCCATTCAATACAAATGTTGAAATTTCTGTAAGCTTTCATTAAAACACTTGAATATGGTCTTACACAAGGTTTAATATTGAGATAATACTTTCAGTCATATTTGTCTTCCATGGTTGCATGGTTTATGTTCCTTCAGTGTCCTACTGAACACGTGTCCATGAGATTCATACTTTGCCAATTTTCATAAGTTCCTGTCTTAGGCTCATAAATGTGGTATGTATGAATCACCAAAGATTATAAGCTACAATAAGAGTTTCTTTATTGAGGACATACATCTGCTCCCAAGAACTTGAATTTTTCAGAGAAAACAGTTTGAACCTGAGACAGCCTTTGAGTTATATTGTATTGGTCATAGGAGGTCAGCCTCTGCATGCCACTCTTCTTGGTTGTTCATTCCACATGAATAATCCTTCTAAAAAGGGAATTTATTACAATTAGACTTTAAGGAATTTTGATGCGAGAAAATTGCTTGGGTGCTGTGAAGCTCAGGTTGTAGAAGTAAAAAAAGGCTGACTTAGATGACAGGCATTTATTATATACTGCATACAGGGATGTCAAGATCTTCCACAGGGATTCACAGCTGTTAACACACTGAGCCAGTCTGCTCAAAGTCCTGAAGAAAGAACATATTTCAGAACACGTTTCCTACTTGGACCTAGTGCTTATCTGATAGTTGCAGCTGGCTGCCTTACAGATACTGGGAATCAGTGTCATGGCAGGGCTCAGACAGAATTTGTTTTAATACTGCACTGGCAGAAGTGCTGCCCAAGTTGCAAAAGTTGCAAGAATGTTTGCCCAAAGAATGCAACTCCCTCACTTGAGTCCCTAATTTAAGGGACTGAAAATGTACCATGCCTTTTGAGGGGCTGGGTCATTTGAGGGACCAGAGAGATCAGGCAGAAGGGAGTCTGATTCAGCCTGGCAACTGATGTCCTCAGGATACTTCTGGAAGCTCACACTTCCTGGATGTGCACCGCTGTTTTTCCTCAGCACTACAAACATTGACACCTGGAGGTTTCTTAATCTGTGTACAGAACTCTGGATTCCCCCCTAGAGGGCACTTCAGGATGTAGCTAAGCTGTAGTCTCTGTAATGGCTGCAGCTCATTTAGACCTCTCCAAATGGCTTCAGATTTGCTGGTTCATTGCGATGGTGAGAATGGAGCCACAGCAGCAGTAGGTAACTATGTATGTGTTGTAAAAATGATCCAGGAAGAAAAGTAGGTGCTGAGGAAGTTAGCCTATTCTGAACAAAGATTTATTAGTGCCGAACCTAGTATTGTAAAGGACAGGTTCCAGCAGGGCTGTCCACAGCTGAGGTCAATCCTAGTCACCCATATGTGGTCTAGGATACCTCCTGATCTTCCAGATATTACCCGTACTGTTATGCCTAACCTGACACTTTTGTCAAAAGGACAGTAAAATCCCCTTATTAGACTTACATAATATGATTCTGTGGCTAGGTAGATAAAAAGCCAACTTGGAAGACAATAATTAAAAACAGGAAGCAGAACACCAGGGGAGCAGAAGAATCACAGTTATAAATACGTGCAGATGTGGGCAGGGAGACAACACTTCAGAGAGAGATAGTGACCACAATCATTTGTTAAAACTGCAGAACAAAGAATATAGGACCTGCCACATTAACTGAAATAACAGATGCTCCATTTTGCTCATCTGGAGGAAGCTGAAAAGCTCTTGATAATAGTAGGGAGAAAAAAAAAAATAAAAGAAGATATAACTAGAAATACCTTACCAGGACGTACAACACATATCCACTGAGCACTAAACAACGCCTAATGTAAATGGAGACAGTACACTAACAAAGACACTTCAGCCCATTTCCTCAACCTGGAAAAGATGTACTAAATCACAACTGATCTACGTCAGCTGAAGAGTCAGCCCTTTGGAAGGGAAGAGACTAACAGAGTAATTAATGGCCCCAGCTGTGGGTTCTATGTGTTAATTGATGAAACCTTTCACACCACAAGAATTTTTCATTTTAGATGTTCTCATACTAGTGCTCTTTAATTAATTAGAAAATGGAGAGATGGAATCTTATGGTTTGTTATCAGCCAAATTAATTCAGAAAGTCATTTGGTCATTGGTATTTTTTCTGAGGCCCCAACTCTGGCAAAATGTGTTTTTATGACTGGTGGAGCTTTTGATGCTCTCTGTCCACTACAGAATGAGTCTAATATACACCAGAAAAGAAACTTCATAGAAAAATGCAAGGTCATACGAGTTAGTAACTTAAAATACTTCAGTATTTTCACTTGCTAAATAATTATCTACCCTAGAAGAATTTGTGAATTGTTTGAAGTTCTTGCTTGATTGGATAATTGACTACTACTGTTTAATTTTAATGTAGTCACACTGGAAGTAATCAACTACAAGCCAGGCGGGGGGGGTGGGGTGGGGTGGGGTGGGGTGGGTGTGTGGAAAGAAGGCAGAAAAAGAAGAGTAAGAAGAGAAAACCTGACCACAAACTCTTTAGTTTTAATATTCCACAAAAGACTACTGCCAATGGGAGCTAAAAATAATACATGGTCATAATATTAAGAATTGTATCCCAGTGTGCTGGCACTGAGGACTATACTTTGCCTGGACAACTTTAGCTTGTCATTTCTTGACTTTGGAGTATCTTACTTTTACATATGCATAGAATTGATGTCAATGTGGAAGGTTAAAGAGAGTACCATGTCCATGCATATTCTGTCCAATGAATTAAATAAAAAACAATACAATGCGATTATAACTTTCCCCTCTGTGCCAGGCTTTTGAGAACCCCATCAGGCAGGCTGTGAAAAAACACATCCATGGAAAATCTCAGCCTTTGGGGATATCTCCTTAAGCATTCAGCAGGGATAGTGAGGAAGGGTAAACAAAGAACTTCCACTCCCTGCTTCATAACTTAACAATTCCTAAGCTTATGGGTACTTGTGTTCAAAATGCATAAAGACGTCTTTTAGGTAATGGAAATGTCTTATCCTCTAATTAACACTGAGACACTGAAGAAAGAGAAGGTGACTGGATCAGGTAATTGAGTAAACCAGTAGTGCAAGCAGAAATGGAAACCAAACCCTGGTATAATCTTTTATTCACAAAACTGTCTTTGCTTATCTAAATATTTGTTTGCGTAATTAAGTAACCAGCATATCTTTTCTTTTCTTTCTGGTGTGAATTGTGTTCTTTTTATGTTACTTTGTTTAAATAAAATGATAGAGTCCTTCACATCTTAAGAAAAATCCAAAATAATAAGTTGGAGTCAGTTTGATATTAAAATGTGCCTAATATTGTGCATCTGTAATATCCATCATGCCAAAAATTTTGTTTTGTCTTTTTGTATTAGAAGCTTTATAAAACAGCTTGTGCTTTCTGCTAAGCAAAACATGTCAAGGTAATTTAACTTAGTAAAGATGAGGTCTTTATATACATATATGTAACAAATAACTGATATTTTACCATTATCATTCAAAGCCTTGGACCTTGATGGGATTGTTTCCCTCCTTCAAAAGAGATATCCTTAAAGCATCTTTTAGCAAGATGGTAGAAGGAACTTATAAAAAGAATGAAAGTAAAAGATATTAAAAATAAAGCTCCATTGTATGGAGGTGGTGTACTTCTGTTGATAAGAGGCCTTAAAAAATTGATGACTTTATCAAAGTTGGGGAAGAATTCAGTTGTATTTTATGACAATTTGTTAACTAACCATAATCAAAAGTGTTTCCTTTTTGATTTTCTTTTTGTTAACTGTCTTACCTGAGAAATAAAAATGTCAGGTAAAAAATAAATGAAGTCACAAAAATAAAATTAAGGTTAACTTGATCATTTAAAATGAATGTAGTACCCTGATAAAAATGCAGAAAGACCTGAAGGAATATTCTGAACTTTTGTAAAAGAGTAAACTGGGTCTGACAAATTGGCTGAGTTGAGGGTTTTTTTGGCTAGGATGTTATTAATTCATTGCAGTATGTGAATAAGAGTTAGACAACAACTATAAAAAGTATCCAAAACCTCAATGACCAACAGAGTTTATTTAATCATTAGTACAGTAGGTATTGTCCACAGGAGCAAGAAACATGGCTCAATAGGAGTAGAATTTTATAGTTATTTAATGTACAAAATAATTACAGACTGTTCTCAACAATGAAATGGAGAAAGACATATTAAGAAACAGAAAAGTGGTGAAAGTATCCTTGTGTTGCAAATAGCAGTTTTGTGCTGAGATCAGTTAAACTGAGCTTGCAGTTCCATTGTATTTTGTAATCTATTATTTATTTGGGATTCATTTTGCACTGTTCAGTTCTTCTACCCCTTGGGCTTCCCCCATCTAAATTAGATCTGTGTGTCACGTCATCTGTTTCAAGCCTCCATTGCAACATAGAAATAACTTTTTTTTTTCCCATGAGAGAAATTAAAATAATTCCATTTAAGGAAAGTGAAATTATTGTCCCTTCTAGGCCTATTCTTAACTATATGAGAAAATGGACCTTTTCAAACCTTGCAGTTGAATTTATATTTCAGAACCATACGAGCTTTGGACTTGAATTCACTATTCAGAATCCCCCAGATTCAGATAGTTCAGATATGGCTCTTACTCACAGCTCTGTTTAATTTTAAGTTTGGGAGACAGCTGAAATTAAATCCAACTTCCTGACTGGCTGCTAACTGGAATGTCACCCAAGAATTTCTTCACTGAGTAAGGTTTTGTAAACAAAAAAAAGTAAGACAAGGACACATTTTGTTTGCTCTAAGACATGTATAGCCTTTCAGAGGTTTGAGGTGTTCATTTGTTATATTTTCACTTAAGGTTTAAAGAAATTTGATGACTCTTTGGGTAGATCACATCTTGATATTTTGCATGGTATGAGGAAAGGCACACCCAAGATTGTCTTATAGAAAATGCTAAAGAAAAATGGAGTGGAAAAAAAGGAAGTAAATTCCTAGTATCACTACAGGAAGTTGTTCTTTCCTACAGATTACAGACCTGGTAGAGGTGATGTTAATTCTTAGCAACATCATCACCACGATTTGAATATTCCCAGTCACTCTTTCTGTAATACAGAAAACGGGAAACAACTGCATCTATTGAGCTAAGGAGCATAATAATGAGCATATTATTAAATTTTAAAAAGATGTGCCTGAGACTCCATTTTACAAGGCCAGATTCGTTATGAAAAAGGATTCATGCTGCCATTTGTAAGTAAACTCCTTTGTCTGATTAAGTTGAATGCTTGAAACAGGTACCGACCTTATAGGAAGACCAGATGATGTCTCTTAAGTCTGAGCACGTAGAGCTCCCCATTCACACTTTCCTGCTCTCTATCACACTCACATATGTTCTTTCCATCTCAGCAGGACAGGGGACACCACACAGTTGACTGAAAATTGGAATAACCTCCTTTAATGGCAGGTGATGCAGCCGTAATGATTAATAACTTATATACCTCTTAGGTATATAAGGGTATATATATATAAGAGGGTATATACCCTCTTAGGTTTCCCTTGTCTTTTTACCTTTATCATAGCCTGTAAGACTATGTTTGCTTGCACTGTGCATCCCTAACAGCTGTGCCAAAGCACGATGGAGTAACCCCATAGCTACCGCATGGTTCAACCTGATGTCTCCTTTCCAAGATGATGCCACCTGATCCTGCCACCACATCACCATGGGGTCTTGAATTCTTCAAATCATGAAAACCCTTGCAGCCCTGCCTGCAGGGGAGTGAAAGATTTTTTTCAGGGCTATTTTTTCCCCTCTCTGTTTTTTATTAATATTTTCACACTTAATAAACTTAGGGCTTGGTCCTGAAAGGTGCTGAACAGCCTGATTACATGCCCGTTGAGTTGGTCCAGCAGAGAGCTACAAACTTGGTCAAGGGTCTGGAGAATCTCTCTTACAAGGGAAGGCTGAGGGATCTGGGCCTGTTCAGCCTCGAGAAGAGATGACTTAGAGGGGTCATTGATACATATTAATGTGTATCAGTATCTAAAGGGTGGGTACTGAGGAGATGGATCCAGGCTCTTCTTGGTGGTGCCAAGCAGTTGAACAAAAGGCAACAGTCAGAAACTGATCCACAGGAAGTTCCAACTGAACATGAGGAAGAATTTCTTTACTGTGCAGTGACCGAGCATTGAAACAGATTGCTCAGAGATATTGTGGAATCTCCCTCATTGGAGATACTCAAGAATCATCTGGATGCATTTTGATGCCTTATGGTCAAGGATGACCCTACTTGAGCAGGGAGGTTGGACTAGATGACCCACTGTGGTCCCCTTCAACCTGACCCATTCTGTGATGCTGTGCTTCTGTAATTCTGTGATGTGCCATCCTTGAAGCAAGAGACATCTCCCACCTCTTCCTGCAAAGTGGCTGACCTTAATGGAAATGAAGCTTTCACTGATCCTTACATGATCAGGCTTGAAATACTGAAAGATTGTCTGAAAAGTAAAGGAAATAGTGATTTGCCTGCACTGGCTGTGTAAGTAGAATACAAGTAACTGAAGCTCTCAGTGTGTTCAATGTATGTCAATCATGAGTTGCAGCACATATATGTCTCTGTCTTGCAAAAAATTGAAACAACTGAAAGGAGACAATTTCCCAGAGGAAAACATTCCCCTAACAAAGATTAAATATTGCTATTTATATAATATGTATGAATAAAAAGTAAAACATACTCTCATGTGATATTTGACAATACTGTCGTGGTTTAACCCCAGGCAGCAATTATTTTGTTAATTTATTTTCTATGCCATTTTGGTACCTGCAAACAGGGAATTATTGCCCACAACATATGCCTGGAGAGATGTTTATATTTTCCCATTATTCTGGTTATGGGCTGGAGAAAAATGTATTTGCTGTTTTAAAGAGAAATCCCATGCATTCAAACAAGATGTGCACTGCTATTGCAGAAAATCATAGTAATGCTAAAGACACCTCCCTCAGCCTTTGTTTTCCCTGTGCAATACCATAGCATTCCCTCAGCTTTCCATAGCTGTGACTGTCTCCCAGGGTCTCTCTCAGGACTCCACCATGTCATGGGGCCCATGAGCAAAGAAAGGTCTCAGCTGCATGTTCCCAGGTACAGTCTGACTCCCCCTTCCCACCCATGCTGTGGGATCTGCTGTGCCCCATGTGGGAGCCAGCCACATCCCTGGCTCATTCCCAAGGAGACAAGACAGCAGTGGGATCTGGCTGTGGCGTTCTCCAGCTGCACTGAGCTGGGCAGTGTCTGTGTGCCTAGGAGGGATGATGTGATATGGTTGATGTCAGCTCCAGGCTTTCAAAAGCAGCAATACTGCTGCTCCCCTTCCATCTCTGCTGTCCTCCTTCTTCCAGCTTTCTTTTCAGCACTGTACCAGCTCTGGAGGTTCCCTGATCTCCTGCCAAGATAATTCAGCTATTTCCATTATTTTTGTGTCTCCAGCTGTCTGCCAGTGCAGCAACCCATTCCCTACTGAGTCAGACAGACACCAGTGTTGGGGTGCAGAGCAGGGAGAGACCTTGCAGCAGACATGGGGGCAGTTGGTGACCTGAGGAAGGGATTGCCCTGACTCATCAGCAGTGAACTGCTGTGTTTGTCCCCCTGGCCCACCTGGCCTAGATATGCATGCCACTCACTGCCCTGTGGGATCTGCATTGCCTTCAGTGTGTCCTGATCTTAAATAAATTTTACAAATGGGATTGAACTTTGAATTTAAAGATAAAGATGGAAGATTGTGTCCCCTTGGTGGCAGAGGCCTCCTTTCTGTTTTATATTGCTCCTCTTACACTAATTGAAGGAAAATCTGGGTGCTTTCCAGAAGAGCAATAATCAACATAACTTGTATTTTTCATGTTCTCATCCTCTCCACAGGGAGAAATCTACTTGTGAGGGAATGGTCTACCTGAATTTTTAAAAAACATTTATACATAGACTCATATCCAAACAGATTAACATATTTATTTTCCTCTTAAGGGAAGAAAGGTCAAAAAGAAACTTGGGATAATTACAATGAAAAGAGATGAAGCTGACAATGATGCTGTGTGTGGCTTTGGATAGCTCTCTTGGAGCATCCTTCACTGAAGCTGTGGGAAATAACACGTGCTGCAGCAAAAATGCATTTGGAAGTCATCATAAAATCTAGTCTGCATGTGCCTCATAGCTGCTGTGCCAGCTGTAATTACTTCACCTCTTTAAATAGTTCTCTTACTGAGAATTTGACTTTTACAAGCACAGGCTTTCCATGCTATTATTAGTACAACCAGACATCCCACATAATAGGGGTTTTCCTATATTCCAGTTGGAAGACCCATATCCCTTACTCGCACAATTTAGGATAACACTTTGTTAGTATTTTTGGCAGATCCAGGCAGTGATACATAGGAGCAACCCAGGTCCCAGTGTTGTGGGACTGACTGTGGACATGAGAGCTTGGCCCCTTCCCCAGGGGCAGGATGATATCAGACAGTGGCAATATCTTGTTGGTCCACCTCCTCCCTCCCAGCACCACTGCTCTCCAGGTCAGTTTATCCCAGCTCCGATTTTCTCCACTGCGCAAACTTTCATTCTCCTCTAGTATCTCATCCAAGGGCTGCAATGGTATCTCAGCAAGTTTCTGAGTCAAGGAGTCAGTAAGCAATAGGTGGGGGCAAAAAAGAGGAGTCTTGTTATTGCCAGACAAAGCTTAGCAATGTCCCTGCAGTGCGGAACTGGAACAGTCCTCGTGGATCACCATCTGATTTTATCACATTCTCCAAATCTTGAGGGGTTTTTTTCAGGTTGCTTATCGTTTGGTTTTTTTTTTTTTAACAGAGGTAGCAAACTCTGGAAGATGTGTCACTTCCAGAGACTATCTTCAAAATAATGAATATCCCAACATACAGCCGTGACCTGACACTCCCAAAGGAGTTAACTGCTAACAGAGCCACTCCTGCTGCAGTCCAGTACCTGGTACTCTGCAAATCCTGCTTTTGCATTTTTGGGTGCATTTGTCCACCTGGGCAATGATCATTATTCTATAGCTGCAGGTGTTGCATGGGGTAACAGTGAGAGTGCTGGAAATTTTGCAGTCTCAGCTGCTAATGTCTATCGATGATGGGAGCTCACGGAAACTTTATCTCAGTTTAGTCATGCCCAAGAATATGTGACCACTTTTTAATAAGGTTGTAATACTTGAAAAAAAGCTCAAGATCTTTTTTATGTTACAGCTACAAATGGTCAAAAAAATTGCGTCTTTTTTAAAAACAGAAAACCACCTTTGGCCGAAGACCGAAAATGGGAAATTTCATACCTAAGGGCAAATGATCTGGAGATTTATTATACAGTATGGTCAACTCTTGAGGTTCGTTATTGTAGATTGTCCAATACTAATATTTTTCTCTTAAATTTTAGATTAATAAGTGAAAAAATTTTCTCACATTTTTAAAAGAAATTTACATTCCTTGGATAAACAGAAAATATCAACAAAGTAAATAAAGCCTAAAGGTTATTATCTCATTAGTAACTCCTACTTTTTCGGTTTAATTTTGATCCACTGCTTTAGGCTGGCATTAAAATATTTTTTTTTACTGGAATGGAATGAAAAATTAGGGACTGTAAACTTAAGTCTCAAAAGTCAGAGAAATGCAAGTTATTTCTCATTCCTTTCTTCTAGACTTGCTTTATTTCCAAAGTCAAAACATGAGGACAATGCAACTGCTGTTCCTGTACCCTAACTGTAGCACTCAAAAGCTATGGAGGAGACAAACAAGTCTTTTTCTTTTTATAATCCAGTCCAGCTAAGCCATAACAGGAAAAAATAACACCTCACATGCTGTATGCCTTACATCTTGCTTCTGGGGATATTAAAAATAAGCTCTGTCTGGAAACTGTTCCACTCTACATTGGTATATTCATGCTTTGGAAATAAATATTCTTAAACATGAAAAATAGTGCACTTTAATTTAAATTGTTTTCAGATCATTATTTTTTTGTTCCTTATTCACAAGGGTATTTAACTTATAAAATCAGACAGGATATAAAAGCCTTTTCTTCCACAAATGTAATTGAAGTATCCAATAAACACCTTAGCTTTGGCCTTTTTTGTAGAGCTACTGAGTGTTCAACAAACTGAGCAACAAATGTTATTAGTATTAAGTGGCTAATAAAGTCTTATTTATGCACTCATGTTAACAATAAACTGCTTGTGGAGTATGCATACTTCCCTGTTAGCAACTGAGAACATTATTTCCAAGAACATGGCATTGCTTCAAAGAAATAACAGCCTGACTGTGGTCTAGGCTTTACTGGAAAATGGGTAGAGTGATCAGTGGCTTAATTAGCACAAACATCATCTATTTCACTGCTTAAAAGCTGCAGAGGAAAAGCAAGCTCCAGAGAATTTTCCACTATGAAGTAAATCAAAACCAAACATGAAGGGATTTTTTTTATACATATACTTTACCTGTATTTCCTTTTCTTTAAAGAAGCACTCAGCAAGAAGATCCTATATAAATTATTCTGAAACTGCTTTGAGAAATGTACTCGTAAGTTGAGAGTCACTATAAGCATATTTACATACGCTGTCAAAATGGATAAATTAACCTCTCAAACCCCTGTGTCAGTCTGAACTTCATGATGGTTTAGGTTACAAAGCTCACTGGGAACTGTATGGGAATCCAATAGTAATATCCTACCACAAGCCCAGGCTAGTGATGGTACATTGCCATTTAGAGAAGCAAACAGGCAGATTTCTGTAAGGACAATGAATGGCTTTTGCAGCAAGTGGTGAGAATTCTGCGATTCCACAGTCAGCAAACATCCCCGCCAACTCCGGGGCTGCAACTGGGCCACTGCCGTGGGCAGGAGAAGGACAAGCGGTGTTTTAAAGTGAGCCCACACCAGAGATGAGGCTTCACTAGCAAGAACTGGTGCAACATTTCTCAGCAGAGTGTAAACTTAGGTCATCTGACAACCACAGCCATGGAGTTGCTTTGGCCTTGGACTGATGTTATTATCTGTAGTTGTCTATTGTGCAGGCATTGTCATATCCTGTTTACTCATGTCCATCTTTTGTCTTTTTCTTCACAGTTAGACTTGCCTATACTTGCAAATCATCCTGGAAGGAGGTACACTAGTTTAGACAAGGCTTTATTCAGTTAGACACCCTGAAATATATAATACTCTGCCAAATTCCTGTGTGTACATGTTGTGAAAGTATTACTTAGTTGCATTCACCTTTAACAGTAATTTGGACCTTCTTTCCAGCTCTTGACAAAACAAATAAATTCTAATAGATGAGCATCGGAATGAATGAAATCTGAGTTCCCAGACTTCCTAAATACAAGGCTTACTATGTTTTTCCCTCTTGTTATTGATCGAAAACTCTGTTGAAAATTTTTTTTCCCAGCTAGATGCAAATTTCTCTTTTGCCTGAGCACTATTGTATCCAGTAAAACAAGAGTTCATGCTGTAACATTTCCCTCCAACAGGAAACTTGGTAATAAAGCCTGATTCCTCTTCTTGGTTATCATATGCTGCCATATTATTGGAAATTTGCCACCATAATAAGAAATTAAGGACAATAAACAGGTAGGAAACACATTCTTAAGAAAACAAGAAAAAATATAGAACTTCTATCTTGCACAAAATTCTAATATTTTGATACACGTTCAAATAAAAAAAAATTGAAGTCCTAAATTTCACAGGGAAATGAAAATCATACAGTCTTTTGATTAAAAAGATTTTGTTTCATTTCCAGTCAAAGTTAGCTTTAAATCTCGCAAAAATCCAGTGGTGATACCCTGATCTGACCACATATTAGAGGCAGACCTCTACAAATTCTTTTTCTATATACTCAGTTGCCCAAAAAACCCAGAGTTGTTTTAGTGGAAAAAAAGCCCCACTTAAAACCTCAACAAAAGGAAACAAAAACCCTACAAATTTATATTGCATTAGAATACAAATGAGAGTACTGATTTTCCAGAGAAAGATCAAAGTCACTAGATCAGGAGGGAGAACTTAATATTTAAATCTCCCTTGCACTCTGCATCTTCACTTGCAGTTTGGATTTCAGTTCACTTGTGGGATTTATGAATCTCAGGTAACTCTGACCAGTCCCCTCTCAGCAGAGCTTCTTCCATCACTGCTGAAGTTTGTTGCTGTCTCCCTCCTCGCTGGTGGAGTCCCTCAGACTCTGCTGCCCTGGCTTGCAGTTTCTGGCTGTGACTCTCCCCCTTCTTTGCAGCTCTCTTGAGTTCCGTTGCTTTTCTCTCTGGCTTATCCTCAGTTCATCCCCAGGAACAGCCCAAATCAAAGCTTCCACACGACCCCAGCATTTTTGTGTAAAAGAAATGCAACATGAGAAAAAGGAACAAACATATGAAAGGGAGTATTTCCTTCAAAGGTCCAAGGACTCTGCAGTGCTGGGATGTTTGCAGCAGCATTCTGTGGTTTTGGTCCTCACCTGGGTTGCCATCTCCCAATCTGGGAGCAGTGTCATATACAGCAGATCCCTGTGAACTCCCCAAGTGAATGTGAAGAGTGAGGAAGGCACCAGTGCAGACAGGAGACACCAGTCTCCTTGATAACAGGTGACCATGGTATTGGATACAGAAGTAACAGCAGCCCCACAAAACTTGCTTGGTTTGCGGTTTCTAAACCCTCCTGAAATGCTACTCTTGAGTGAGTCCCAACCAAAACATTTTCAAATGACGTCTTTGCAAACTGCTTGCACTACAAGATCTTTCTATTTTGACAGAACTATCTTCTGATAGGAAAGTGTTTAATACGCAATTTTTTTAATTAACTCTAGTAAGCACACTATGTGCTTATGTGCTGTATTTGCTCTAATTGATAGCTATTTTTTACATCTGGAAACATGGGATATATTTCTATCATTTTATCTTCTTATGCTTTAAAAACAATTTCTTATTTTCTATTTCTGTCTAAATGGAGGTAAATTTAAATCCTTCTAAAGCAAAACTGTTTGACCTTAATACTGATTCAATAGTCTCAACAGGAAAAATGAAACTAATCATTCATACTGATATAAATCTACCTAGATGTCTTTTCCATGAACTAGCTTTGATTAACAATTATTTGAAAAATTCCTATTCACTTTTATATTGCCTCAATTCCCAGGTTCTTGGGAAATGTGCAGCTTTATTGGCTTGTATGTTTTATGGTATATAATAGAATTATTTTTCCTTTTTCACAGTTTCCAGTTTTATTACTGCAAAGTCAGTTTATTTCCTGTTAGCATGTTCCTAAAAAGAAGAAGAAAATGTATCTCTGTAAAGGATATTAAAGGTCTTTTTACAGAAACCTATGTTAGTTTCTCTATATGTCCAACTTCCATTAAATGATGTACAGAGGAAAACACCTCTGGAAAACCAAAGACTTCTTGGAAAAAGCGCCTCAGAGTTGACCAAAGATGTTACATCATTTGAGAACCAGCTACTCATTAAACCCTTCAAATAAAGAGAAAAACCTATTCTTAAAACAGAGATAATCTGAATTTTAAAGAATGGTTTGAAAAAAAAAACCAACAACTCTTTAAGAGAAAGATACTGTACACTTTGTGGCATTTACCTGTGATAAAATATTTGCTTAACGCATGCAGCAGAGGAATGCCTAAGAGTGTCTGAAAGATCCCCTTGATTTTGTATATTGTCCCGCTCCACTCTGCACTGATGTGGCCTCATCTTGAATATTGCGGGCAGTTTTGGTCACCACAATATCAGAAAGATATTAAGGTGTTAGAGACCATCCAATGGAGGACATTGAGGATGGTGAAGTGCCTTGAGGGGAAGCCGTATGAGGAGCAACTGAGGTCACTTGCTCTACTCAGCCTGGAGAAGAGGAGACTGAGGACCTGCAGTCCTACAGGTTCAGCTTCCTCAAACGGGAAAGCAGAGGGGCAGGCACTGATCTCTTCCCTGTGGTGACCAGTGACAGGACCCAAGGGAATGGTCTGAAGTTCTGTCAGGGGAAGTTTAGGTTGGATATTAGAAAAAGGTTCTTCACTCAGAAGGTGGTTGGGTGTGATACTCTTAGGCACATGGTGTGACTCTTGGGGATGGTCCTGTGCATGGCTGAGGGTTGGACTCGACAATCCTTGTGGGTCCTTTCCAGCTCAGCATATTCTGTGGTTCTGTGAGATTCTGTGACATACATAGTCCTTACACTGGATTTCAAAGCAGGGCTGAATTTATCCCCATTCCCCCCCTCTTTTTTTATTTTATTATTAATCATACAGTGTACAGCTCTTAAAAAACTCTTAATGATCTTGAGCATCCCTGAGAGGAATTAATTTTCTAAATGGGTAGGGAGACGCTTGTGAGTTTGGGGGTTTTTTTGTTACACAGTACAGGCTACTAAAATAAATATGAACATAAATTTCCAAAAGAGAACCAGTGGGATAGGTATTCAGCTTATTTCTGCTGAATTAAGAAAGCTAAGCCAGTTTCCATCAGCTGAGGATCTGACCTGATGGCTTTTTGTTTGGAGTTACATACATTTGTCTGACAGGCAGACACGTAGCTTGATTTAACAGCTTCTCATGCTGCTTCTTTCCTTTCTATATTTGTACCAAACATCAGTTGAGTTCTTTGAATATTCATATTGAGTTTACATGCCCTTACTTTTCACATTCAGATTTTGAATAATTATGTTCTGAGAACTCCAGCAAAGGCAGCAAAATAATTTGCAAATCTGAGGAGCCTTGTGTACTTTCTGTTACCTTGAGGCCCTGGTCCTTCAATTCATAATTTCTGAAGCTTTTGTGTTGGCAGAAGGTAAGAGTTTCAACAGCTTCATGTTGATTTATTTTGTGACTTGTTTTCTCCTTGTAGAGCTTAACCAAGCTCCCTATAACTCACAGGATACCTAAGTTTGGTGTGTTTTTTTTTTTTTTGGTGGGTGTGGGAGTTGATAAACATATATTCTGAGTAATATTCATCACTGTACATAAAAAATACACCTGGGTTGGCAATGATAGATCTCAGGTAACCAACTAATACAGGATTGAATGTTATGTTTTTGCAAATAACTTGTCACAGTATGGGCTGTGCCTAAAATTTAGACACTGTTCTTGGGAAATGAGATGTTGAGCTGCTAGTTCCCTGGAGGAAGTCTAGGTTTTGAGTTTGTGTCAGTCTAGATGTACTTGAGAATTTCAGTGGGATATTCCCCTAAATATTTGGCATCTGAGGTGTTCCTTTGGATGTGGAAGACTTGATCATATCTAGCCCAACCAAAGCAGTCCCCTGAGAAAAGATGTTAATTCTGTCATCTAGACCCTCTAGATCCTCTAGATCATAAGTTTGTGAATCTCATATGGACCCCAGCTAAAGTATTGTGGATTTGGGGCAGAATCATAATATATGGAAAAGCTAAAGAAGAATTGAAAGGAGCCAAATATGCCCCAACAAAACCGGATGTCCTGACAAAGAGGCTGCAGACCTACACATGGGTAATGATTACACATGAGTCTTGAAAGGGAGGACTGGAGGTGTGGAAATACCTTGGATTTGAAGGAGTCCTCAGCACAACAGAGTAATTTCTTCTGGCCTTGCACAGGAGGACCGATAGAAAAAGTGTTGTGAGCAGCTGGATGAGAACTCCTGAAAGACCTCCTAGAGACAGATGAAGTGATCTGCTGGACTGCAATTGGTTTATGAGGAAGCTTTCATCCTTGGCTACTCATTCTTGATCCCACCAAGTGCACTATCACCATTGTGGGGCTGATATGAAAAGCAACTGATTGAATCTGGGTTAAAACCTCTTCTTAGGAATAGCCAGTAATAGGAAGCTAAGGGGAAAATGGTAAATTTCAAAAGATTACTTTATTTCTGAAAGCAACATTTTGTTCAGCTACATTTTACTCCTACCCAAAGAGAGATTTAAGGCCAAGGGCCCATCTTAGTAAAGAGAAATAAATTCATGAGCTTTATTCAGAGTATGGTTCCAAAGATCTGGTGGTCATTCAGCATAACATCTTTTCTGTGCCACAGCTCTGCTGTTATGCACTAAATTTATGATCTGACACTGGAACTTCAAAAACTGGTGGAGTAAGTAACCAACAGAAAAAGGTGGTTTGGGTTTTTTTTTTTGTGCCAATGTGTTGAACATGAAACTGAAGAGCAAAAGGAGTAATTGTAGTGATTCCAACCCTCCAAGAGTAGGAGCAAAGCTAGGAGTAAAGACAGGCAGTGCACAGTAAAAATATTGCATATGCTGCTCACGGATTAATTGAGATGGAACAGAAATACTTGCAAGCAGATAAGGCACTTGCAGTAGTCTGTGGATGTAGAAGTCACTTTCATGTTTACATTTGTGAAGATCATTTCCATGTAGTTATAGATCACAAAGCTTTGATTTTGCTGTTTGGAAACCCAAAGATAAAATACCCAGGAGGGAGAGATAGGGCTGAAGATTGCAAACCTTTCAAAGACAGTGTCTTTGTATGTAGTATGTCTAAATGACTGCTGCACAATACAACAATAAAATCTTTTGTAGAAAAAAAACATGTAAGACATTTTGTCTTAAAACCTAAACCAGAAACTGATTTAGGGTCTGGTCCAAAGCCTGCGAATTCCATGAGAGTTTTTCCATTGATTCCAATGGGATCAACTTTTAAAGATGATGTATCTTGCAATAAAGGCAGTGAAATCCACTGTAGCACAGTAGTGTGATCAATAAGAGTCCCAAATATTCAGTGAAGTCATCTGTGTGGTAATTGCTGTAAGACAAAGGACAGTATTAATGGATATTTTAGTGGATATTGACTATAAATTCATCTGATTTCAAGAGGATGCCAGACTTCTAAAATGAGTGAAAGGGAAATAGGCACACACCTGGTTCAAGGCGGGAAGTTTTCTGAGCACCTCTTAAAGTCATCATCCAAAAGTTTCAGAGGCACAAACTATCAAAGAGACAGCCAGTGAAGACAGAAAAAAAAAAAGTATGAGTCTCTGAGAACGTGCATTTTAAAAAGTGTTCTCCTTTGATTCTGTCTGTGCATGACTCACTTATACTGCTGAGTGCTGCTGACAGACTCCACGGCTACGTGTAAACCAAAATGAAAGAGTGCAATGTGCCTAATTGGACCTCCCTTACTCTCATGATGAATCTTTGCAGTGATTTGGAAAAGACATTGTAGGGATGTATTCAACTTCCTTCCTAATCTGTCCTGCTGATCCCAGAGGACTGGAAATTATAACAATGCTAGCTTTCGCTTCTCAGATTAAGAAGGACCTTTTCTTACAATGTAAACTCTTTTGACAAGGATTATTTGGCCATTATTTGTGCAATCTCAAGATGCTTTGACAGTGCAAATAAAAAAATACCAATTATTTGCCTCCTTTCTCATGGTCACACCCATGTGTGAATAGTTCTTCTTTGTCCTTTAATATCATTTACTGAATCATGATGAGTAACTGCGATATTATTTGACTTGCTTGCTAACACTGCAAGACCCAAGAGATGACTTTGTAGAGAATAATCTACTAGAAAAGGTGCTTGAAGTGCAGGTTGTTATAAATCCTTTGTTTAAGTCATCCCTTTATGTAATGAAGGTAACAACACAGGTTTTTTAAGTCAGGAATCAAATACAATATAGTATTTTCATATAAATGTCCTAAGGAATTCTCCAGCAGACAAAAGATCCTCCATCACTGAATTAGCAGCTCAAAACAACCTGCTCTTTCAGCATTCCTGAATAACATTTCCTTGTTTGATAATGTACAAATGGTGTGAACCTTGGCTGCACTGTACGATGTGCTGAAGTACATCTCTGCAGCCTTTTTCCCAGAAATGCTTTGGGATCAAATATTATGGCTATGTATGAGGTATCATACCCTGGTGATGGCCTGGGACACACACACTGAGCCTGGCAGCATGGCCACGGGGTCCATCACAGAAATAGAGTTGGGGAGCCCTTCTCACACTTCAAGCTGGGAACAGCTCTGGGAGCATCTTGGTGTCACTCGTACTCAAATCTTGACAGTGAAGGAGGTTTCCCAGCATCCCCAGTTAATTATTCCTGACAATGTGTGTATGAGAGTTACTGCGTCTAATGCAGCTGGGACAGGCCGGAGTCACTGAGTTTCATGGCAATATATACACTCATATATGATACACAGACAGGCAGCGACTCAGCTGTGTCCCAACTGCACTGTGCGTGTCCAATGTGCATGTCTGAAGATGCCCCACAGTTTATTGTCCTGGCCAGCAGATTTTTCATTTTGCCTCAGTGCTCAGGGAAAGCAGCAAAATAAGCAATATGGATGGTGTTGCATTTGTGCTTTTCGGAATTAGGAAAGCACCAGAGACTCTGAAGATCTCCCAGTTTAGTTGCACATTTTAAAGAATATTATAATGTGACTTTTAAAAGGAAACAGGATTGTAATCTGACTAGACCGGGTTTATGGCACCAGATATTTGTTCAAAAGGTCCACAAAAACTAAAGATATAGTTGGTAAATTGCAAGGGTGGGAGTGGGGGAGGGATAGTGTATTATACAATATAGCTATAATCATAAAGCACAAGACCTACTGACTTACTTTATGACCTTCTTCTTCTCTAGTGAAGAAAGCCCTAATAAGTCACTTCTGGCTGTGCCAGTCATGAATTACTGCTGTCTGCACAAAGGAAGATAAATAGTGTAACACATCATAGAACACCTCTGCCTTTAAATACTGCAGATGGATAAAGATATAAAACCCAAGAGGAACTTGAAGAAATAAATAGGAAGAAAATTAATACAGAATGTATCATTTTGAAAGCAAACCTTTGGTATGAAGTTTCTCCTGTTCTAGGGATCGATAGGGAAAAGAGTAGAAGCACATATACAGTTGTCCATGGCTGATGGTGCATTCTCCCATCAAACCTGAAAAGGAGGTACTCTCAAAGATTTGCAACTGCCAGTCTATTCTCCTTGCCCAAATATTTTTTACTGTCTCAGCTGAAGTCTTCACAATCCTCTTGTGGAGGATTGAGACTGCTCAGCCCCACTCCACAGTAGAAACTGTCTCCAGCAGAACAGGCACAGGAGCTGGTTGTGTGAGTAGTTCCCTGACCTGTTTAACTAGCCCAGGTCTTTTGAAATGAACTAGGTTTGTAAAGAGCTATTTAAGCTGTTTAAGTAAATATGGCTTGTCTTTGCTGAAAGGGATTAGGAGGAAAAGCAGGGACAAAGGCAGGTTTGAGGAGTTAACAGTAGGAACAACGAGAAGCATCTAAGGGGACAGTCCCCTTCTCAGCCAGCCAAGCTGCAGCTGCAGAGAACCTCTGAGCAAATATTTCCCTTAACTTTGTTCAGCAGAAGCAACACTAATGAAAGTGTATATCACAAAACTGAAACAGAAACAGCAGGGACCCTAAAAAAAAAATTAATCTAAAAAGTAGAAATAATAGTGGTCTGATTTCTGTGAAAACTCCATCTAACTGACCTCCTGAAAAAATGATTAGGAAAGCGTGCTGGTTTTGGCTGGAATAGTGTTAATTTTCTTCACAGTGGCTAGTATGGAACTATGTTTTGGATTTGTGCTGAACACAGCATTGAGAACACAGAGATGTTTTTATTATTGCTGAGCAGGGCTTACACAGAGCCAAGGTATTTTTTTGGCGAGGAATTTTTGGGTGCATGGGAGGCTGGGAGGAAACACAGCCAGGAAAGGTGACCCAAACTGACCAAAGGGATATTCCAGACCATATGATATCATGCTCAATATATAAAGTGGGGGGAAGAAGGAGGAAGGAGGGGACATTTGGAGTAGTGGTGTTTCTCTTTCCAAATCACTGGTGCACGTGATGGGGCACTGCTCTCCTGGAGATGGCTGAACACCTGCCTGCCCACGGGAAAGAGTTAATTAATTCCTTGTTTTGGTTTGCTTCGCTTCTGTGTGTGGCTTTTGCTTTCACTATTAAACTGTCTTTATCTCAACCCACGAGTTTTCCAGCTTTTACCCTCATGATTCTCTTCCTGCTGATGGGGGAGTGAGTGAGCAGCTGCGTGGGGCTTGGTTACTGGATGGGGTTAAACCATGACGGAAAGAATCTCACAGAATCACAGAACTACAGTATATTCTGAGTTGGAAGGGACCCACAAGGATCATCGAGTCCAATTCCTAAGTGAATGGCCCATAAGGGGATCAAACCCATGACCCTGGTGTTATTAGCACCAGGCTGTAACCAACTGTGCTCATTCATTAACAGAACCTTGGATAAATATCTGTGTATCAAACAAGCCCCAACACATCAGTGATATGAACTTGCTTACAAAATGGCAAGTTTTGGTATTGTGTTAGATAGAAGACTGTCAAATACAGAGAGAAAACCTGATATGTTTAAGAGATTAAGATTGAAATAAGATTAAAAGATAGTAGGAGTGAGCTTTAAAATGACACAATACTAGTTTAGAAATAAAAATTATTATTTGTTAATATTATTTAGAAATAAAAGTTATTAATTGTCTAATGTTTTCTGAATGTGATCAATTTATAGTCTATAACAGTATTATTCGGACGAATGTTTAATTGGAGTCAGGCATCTGATCTGAGAAAAAGAAAGTTTATGTTTATTTTCACAAGGAGAGGGAAGTTTCAAGGAAATTTTGTAGAGATGTATGCTAATGCACACTCTTAATAGAACTTTTGGGTTATTTGTATTACTCACGACAGATTAATATTCTGCATTTTAAAGCATGTTTGGAAATTTTTGACATTTTAGAGACACAATAAAACTGATTTCCTGAAACTCAAACTGTAAAGTGAAACTCCAGGTACTTTCTGCTGTTTACTTTGAGCAGGGCATAGGACCAGATGACTTCCAGAGATCCTTCCCTGTTCTGTTCTATGATTTTACAGCACAAAATATTGACAAAGTAAGTGCATATAGTAATAATCAATTTTTTCTTTTTTTTTCTTGCAAATGCTGTGGGGAAAACAGGACGACCCTAAAATTACAGCTTCCCGAGAGACACCGTATGAAGACACTGACTTCTTTTCACTGTGGTGCAGCAAAACATCATGTGTTGTACACTGACAAAGCCTCATGCTCTCCCCTCTCCTCTCTGTAGCTCAGGCCTGGAGGAACTGCAAAGGGGAAAGATATTCCCCAAATTGGCATGCAGAGATGTGCCTGTGGTGTATCCCGCAAGGTATGCCCTGGGAAGCTTTCAGAGCAGTTGAGTTATTTGCCTAATTTACTCCAAGTGTTTAAGCCTTGAAAAAGACAATGATGTGCAAGAAATTTCAGTGTTTCATATTTTCCTTATTAATTCTTTTCTCCTTTTATCATTAACTGTTTCTGTTTTTAAAATAACCATCGCCTTTTAACTCAGTTTTTCTATGATTGGTATTAATCGTATATCCAAAATACTCAATTTTATTTAAAAGTGTTATCTCCATTAAACTGTTTAATTCATTTCAGAACAAAAAGAAAACTACATACTCTGTATAACCCTGAAAAAATGGTAACATATAGTGGTCCCAGCTATTGTTTATCCTGGTCAGCTTGAAATCTGAGCAAACACATGCAGATACAGGATAGTCAAATTCCTTCCACATCCATGAATAATGCTACTGCAGGCTGATAACCCATGATTTCTTTGATAAGTCTTCTGTGAAAACAAGGACAGTGATGCACCATAACAGCTTTCAAATTTCAGATAGTATATTCCTGTTTCATAATGTAAGAAGGAAAATTTGGAGATAACAATAAATTTTTTAAACTTTAAACGAGAAAACTTTCTGATCTTTAAACCAGTAATAAAATAAAGTATTTTTAAAAAATTGTACATTTCGAAGAAGCAAATGAAAGATATATCAATGTTATTTTCCTTATGGAAATTCCCAGAGGCTGGTTTCATTCTGATTTGTCCTGGAATCAGCACAGGTATTTTCTTAGTTTGAATGGTGAGTTTATTTGGATTATAATGGAAACTGGCACCATGTGGCTAAATCTATTCAAGCAAATGATTTCATCATTATGGTTTAGAAAAAGATCTTCCTGATCTGTTAAGAATGCTTCACTGTTTGTAAGGACAATCTCAGTGACACAACTCAGGAATTATGTTGCCTCTTTAGAAAGTGAATAATTAGGATAAAAGGAACCTGCTGAGACAGTGGTATCCCACAATTTATGAATAATTGTCTACATTTCTCTTTAGTTCTACTGCTTCTTGTTAAAGCTGAGTTTAGCCAAATGTAAAGTGTAATATTTGTAGCTTTAATAATTTTTGATACCATATATTGACATGTTTTTCATTCTTATTTGTGTAATTTTTGCCCTTTTTTAAGAGTATAAGTTTTTCACTACATTAGCCAAGTCCACCTTTTTTCTTTTGCATTTCTAGATAGTTTAATTTTGAATTTTTTTAATCAGGTGGTGAAGCTGTAAACACATCGAGTGTACTTGGTTGCTTAAAAAGACAAGATCACATTCACCAACCCCTAATGGTACTTTTCACTACTCTAGTGTGGCAAAAAAATAATAAATTTACTTTAAATAGATTTTTTAGAAAGGATCTCTCTAGTGATTCTGGTCCATAGAATTCACTGAAATGTTGGGACTGCTGTAAACCTACATACTGTTGTTACTTTTCTGACATCTAAAACCTATGGATATTCCAGAGAGTGATTTAGTTTACTTATTTTTCAGGCTGGAAGTGCCTGTCCCTGTAAGAGATCTAATTTCATTAGGTGGCAAAAGCATTCTCTGAGCAATTAATTTTATTCAACTATACATATTCTAGGGATATCCATATTTATCCCTCAACTAGAGCCCACCTATGATCAGGATTAAGTTGAGAAACCCTTGATTCCTCAAAAATAATTCCAAGGAATGTAAAAAGTTAGATGTCATTACAACTTCATTTGTTGTATGATTAACTTCATTTAATATCATCACAGTAATGGTGGTGATACTCAGCTCTTGTTTAATAATACTATGGTCAAAACAGTCACACAGGAAATTATATGTCTCATTATTTAGTTATAATGGGATTGACCTCACATTCTTTGGAAAATGCCCTAACTACAAGCCGTGAGATATCCAAATTAAGACTGCTCTTTGTCTTTATACCTGAAGTGTGAACAGGTGTGCAAGAATTCCTGATCCAGCAGAAAAAGGGGAAAAGGAAAGATGATTTTAACTTAAATGTTGGGACACTCATCTGGAACTATGGTCTTTGTTAGAATATTTGTGAACTTTACATTATATTTTCTCTGAGAAGAAACAAAAGCAGTTCTAGAGACAGGGACTAAAGCTGTACAAGCCTTTGCCACCTAAAGGGTGGTGAGGATGAGTTTTTCCCTTGCCTATCGTCATTTTGGGCACACTGTTCTTGAACACACACCAGAGGAGTGGCCCGGCTTTGATCAGATGGATGGAGACATTCTTCCTAAGGATACCCCAGAGTTCAGCATAGGGCCCTTTTGAAGGTTATGTAGATTTAACTCCCCCAGTCCCTACTCTCTGTGTCTTCCCAGGTCACTGAATGAGTGTGCCAAACCACTCAGCCATTGTGGAAAACCAAGTAGCAGAAAGAAAAGTGTTAATAGAGATTATTATCATATTTTATAGTTTCTCTTTAGAGTAGAGAAAGATCGTTGCTATTTTGGTCAATGGAGAGAGAAGGAATTTAAAGCAAGAAAACTAGATTGCCTCCTTCAGATCTACAGAAGTAGCTCTGTTTCTCTTGACTTGGGACAGAATGTAGGCTGCTCTGTTATATTGAAATTGCATGGGGAGTTGGGTATTAAAATTTTTTGAGGCTTTGCCCAAGTCAGGAACCAAACTTTGGTGGGCAGCAATCTACCTTTTGCAAAAATGTATCAGAAATGTTGAATTTGCCAGCTGTATTGTAATCCATTCTCACAGGCCTAACTACTGAGCCAAAATTATAACATCTGACGATTTATTTAAACCCCAGAATAGTGCATTTGTCACCAAAGAATGGTATTTATTTAGTTCAAAGATTTGAATTGTACTGAAGATTAAGTGGAATAACACTGGAATAATACTTTCATGACAGTTATTACACAAGTAAAGCAATATTTTGCACGCAAATATGATACTACTGATTTAAAAAATAACTGATCAAAACAACATGCAGCAAAAGTGCCATTAAGTATCCAGATTAGTGTCAGGCTCTCACTAAAGTTAAGAGTCCATGAATGTGACTGAATATTTTTTATGCATGTCTGTATGAACATATATACATATACACATACATATACATATACACATACATATACATATACATATATTTCCTCTTTGGCTCCTGTGGAAAAACAGGTAGGATGCTCACACCACTCTACCACTTACACAGTAAGATCAGAGTCCAGGGGTGGACAACAGCCTGCTGTGGTTCTGATGTGGTTACAACTTCTGTCCAGGGAATGAAGCCTGCTCATGCATTGCAAGGCTTGATGAAAACTGAAGTGTTTACAGGAGTGGTTGTCCAGTCAACCTAAAGAGTTTTACGACTGCATAGGATGTTGAAGGTTAAAACCATTTCAGTATTATATTTTGGTAGAAATATGCTCTTGATGCCATCATTTTTCATAATATCAGAACAATTTCTATTAGAGGATCAATTTATTATTTTCACTTCAAATTGCCACTTGAAGTGACCCAGGGGCTAAAGAAACCAAGATTAATTTGACAGTTTCCTTTCAGACAAGCAAAAAACATAATGTCTGAAAGATTTGCCAAGGATAGTTTAATTTTAGACAGAGAGCATCAGAAGATCTAAGTTATCCTTGTAATTTTGATACATTTTGCAGCTAAAAAACTCCCAGAAAGAATAGGAAAGGAAGTGAGACAGGAAAGAAAGAAAATGAAAATGAAAGACCAAATACTTGGGTTAAAGTCCTGCTATAAAATTTTCTAATGACTTGAACTTTGTGTTCTATTAGTGAAGATAGATGAAGTAGTCTGTACCCAGACTAGAATCTTGAAGTGGATAATTTCATGAGAAAAAAAAAAGGCTTTTATTCTTATTGATCATTTACAGAGTTCTAAAGGTCTTTTCTTACTCCCACGTGCATGTTATGGCATAGCTATCCAGAAATCAGTTGTCTGGGGCCAAGGTTATATGGTACAAGGCCAGAAATGTTGCTTGATATGTTCCAGGTCATAACCAATCCCATTCTAGATTTCCCAAGGGGTTTTTTGCCCAGTGTAATTGGCTACCTTAAAAAAAAAAATGTTATGTGTCTTATTTATTGTCATATTTCTACCTGGTTTTTTTGTGTGTAAAGAAAATGAAACAATATCTTGTCCACGAAGAGTAAATTCCAAACTAAGTCAAGGCATAAGTGTCACAGATACACAAAATCCATCAGAAACTACAAATTTCAGTGAGTGATCATGTTCCTGTGTGGTGGAACAAATAATAAAACAGATTCTGGAGCTACCACTTATAAGATAGACTGGATGAATGGGAAGAAATCACATCATATTATTTCCTGATGGCTTATACTGGAGTGTTGAACATATCTGGATTTGGACTGTAGTCATTTGGCAGATCGAAATATAGGACTGCTCCTGAAGAAAGTGTTCCTTTAAATAGGTCCTTAGTTCAGATCAGTGTGATTATCCTTGACAATATCATGTCTGCTGATTTCAGCAAACACTTTTCTATATTTCCTGGGGATTGGGATTTAGAATAAGGAAGGCAGGGTTACAATAGTGTCATTTTCTTACAACCTTCTCTCCTGTTCTCTCCTCCTTGACTGATTCCCTGAGAGATCTACCTTTACCTTCAGTCTTCTTTAACTTTTTAGAGAATGAAATTTGACCTTATAAAACAGAATGCAGAATAAATATTCTGCTCTATATGGTAAATTACACACATATTCCCACACAGTGACAGATGAAAACACTAGCAATTCAGCTGAGGAATAAGGAATACCTAAACACTTGTCTGTATTTTCTTAGAAAAAAATTCACATGGACTGTTCAAACTGAAGTAATATTTTGGGGTAGCAAAACTTTCATGAAATTAAACATCAGGTGTCTCTGTGTTCACTAATATTCAGACTAAATATATATTATTTGTTTGTACTTGTTCCTGAATAAATGGCACAAAAGCTATTTGTTGTTTCAGATCACTAGCAATAAAATCCTGCAGTTGATCAGCTTTGTCATTACCCTGCAGCTACAAGGAGAGGTTGGCTGCTGGCCATATTTTAATATAGTAATAATAATACTTAACAGTGTTCATCTCAAAAGCAATTTACACACATTAACTAATTAGGCCTCAGAACATTTACATGATAGGTGAATAGCATTTGTCCCACTTTAAAGAGGGGTAAGTGGAGAAAATAAAGTCACACTTTTAGCAAGAGTCACTAAATGAATGTCCAGATTGTGACAGATTCACTTCATTTTCTGAAATAATCTGAAGTCAAAAGAGGTGGATGGTGGTCTTGACTATTGTATATCAATATAAAGGTGCTTTTCAGCTGCTGCTTGCAAAGGGAAGCTTTCAGTGAGTGCTTTGGAGAGTATTAATTTTCCTGCAGATTCTCTCTGATGTCTTGCAGTTTTCTATTTACTGATCTTCTATGTATTCAGGAGATTGCACCTTGCCCTGTATTTTTGCACATCTGCAGGCCTGGGTCATTTAGGATGTACATACCAGACCCTAGGAAAAAGTCTAGTATGAGCCAGCAATGGATAATAGAAGGTATACATTGACAGCTATAAAATTCTTGTTTAGGGAAAAAAAGAGAAAAAGGTACCTCTAGTTACACAAACAGTAGCTAACCTGCTTTGTGCATTTCTTTATTTATTCGGGCAACAATTTCCCTCTCCTCTTGTTTTTTTTTCTGCAATGAGACCAAGAGGGATTCCTGAGGTACAGCCTGAAGTCTTAAGCTTATAGTAATAACCAATAAGTGAAAATGCAATAAAATCAGTATTCCATGCCTTAAGACTTTCCAATCCATAGTAAAATCAGGAAAGATAAGACATTATAGCAAACAGAAGGTTAAGAAAGAGTATCAATTTCTTTTTGCATTTCTGCATACAGGTCTTGCAGTCCAAAAAACAAAATAACAAAAAACCTCTAGCCAAGCACTGGATAAAGAAGAGAATTGCTAATTCCTTGTGACTGACACAGAGACATTCATTCTTGTCTGTGGAGTTCAGACTCCAAGGAGACTGGTACTTAGGTGGACTCTTAGAAGTTGGCCTTGCTCTGCACTTTGGTCCTCCTGTCACAATCCCCTGCCTGACGTAAATTGATTTTGAGACTATAATACTTTCCACTTGCTCTTTTCAAAGTGTTTACATTCTCCTTCTTTGCTCTCCATTCAACAAAAACATCCTTCTTCTGTCATAGGGGATGCTCTAGGTGTTTTGATAGATGGACATTCATGATGCCAGTATGCTGCTTACACACCACAGATAAATCTGCCATAAACAGAGTTCCACATGGAGAACTGCCACCCTCCACGGGAAATAAATAAAAATGAGGAGATAAGAGCTCACCTGGTACTACTCCACTATTGTCAATGTATTGTGCCAAGAGCTGGCTGCCAGTACATCCCACCACATAGGAAACAGCTTTATTTTTTGGTTTGTTTTGATTTGGTTTTAGTCGTTTGGGGTTTTTTTTAATGAATCTTGTGGAAGACTTAATCAGTGTTTAATTGTACATTTTCTGTCTTTTCATTTCCTGGCAGATAGATAACACAAAAGTTTTGACCCTTCAGCTTTTATCAAGGTAAACAATAATGTCCTGAGGTTCAGGGTGGGAAAGTGAGAGCTTGGTGTCAGTCTGCTATTGCAAATAACTAAAAAAAGGAGAAGATTATTTAGTTAACTAAGATCTAAGTCTTCTTCATTCGTTTTTAAAGGAAACATTATTCATTGTAATGGGGTGGGCTGGCAGAAATCCTTTGGAGTGCTATACAGGCAACATAAATACACCTTGAGAACACTTGTTCTATTGAAGCTCACTGGCAGTTTGCAGACTCTAAAGAATATCTTTTGAATTCTCAGCAAAAGAAACCATTTGTTGTAACCCCTGCCTTGGTTTAAAGAACTGCTGACACCTCATGAAAAACGTTAAGAGTCATCTTATGAAAATATCCCAATAAATATATGTTTTTTGTCGTACTGGGCCTGCATCTTGTATCACTTTTCAATTAAATTATTAAAGACTGACAAAACACAAACAATTCTAAAGTGTTGAAAAAAGCCTGACGGGGTTTGCCTGTTTACTTGAATGCTGGTTTTAGGAAAAATTTGTATCCTGTCTCCAGGGTGTATTGTATGATTTGTACAAAATTCTGGGTTGCAGGTGCCCTTCAGGAAATCCACAGGAAGAGACAGTGTTAGCAGAGACTGTTGGTGGATTTTTATTGATTTTCCAAGGCCAAACAAGCAGTTCATGCCATGACCCCAGAGGTCCTTCTCAGCTTCTGCAATTTACTGTGCATCTGATGAGATGGTAAGAAAAGTGTGAAGGGGTCTGTCCTGTGTTTGTCAGGGCTATAAACATCCTTAAAGATATACACTGTTTATACAAAAATTGGTGGGTTTATTTCTAGTCCCCTTAGTTCTTGTCTGCGGTGGTGGTACCCCCTCTGGCAGCCTGGCTGTTTTTCAGGTTACCAGTCATGGAGGAAGCTGATTTCTGGACAAAAGAAAAACCAGTGCCAGGAATGGGGTGATAGCACTAATACAAAGAAAAACTGAAAGACTAGACTGTGTTCACCACCATTATTGTAAAAAGCATTACTTCCTCCCATTCTCAGCTGGGAAAAAAAAATCTAGGTTTCAAGTGAAAAAAACAAATCTGGAGTTTTAGACCTTATTTCTGCTATGTTCTTCCTTTAGTGGTGGATCCTTGCACTCGCATCCATCCCCTGTGTGTGCAGCTGGCACCCGCCCCATTGTATTGGTCTAACCACACAGAACATACAGGAGCTCTAAAACCTGAGGGCTGCGACCCTGCAGTGGTACAGTGCCAAGCAGGAGTGAGGAGAAAACTCCTTAAAATCTCCTGTCAAATCTCTTTCCCTCTCATACTTTCAAGACAATCAGAGGGAATACAGGAAAATGTAGGACTGCAGTGGCCTACACAGTTTGTTCAGCGCATTCAATGTCCTCCATTGAATACATGTCAGTCTCCAGCATTAGAAAAATCTCCACTCTACACCACTACAGTCCATCAGCCACAAAGGATTTCTTAACAATCTATAAAAAAATGTAAGTTATTATGTAAAATTATCAAAATCCACCTAAAAGAAAATTATTCACCACCTACCATGTGCAATGGGAAGAGAGGAGAAAAGCTCACAAGCCCAACTCCCTCCAGTTGCAGAGAACTGGTTTGGCAAAAATCCTCAGAAGCAAAAGGCCTATGTCACCTTCCTAAAACAGTGGTTACAGGAGGATTTTGGAAAATGTCTTTCTGATTTCAAATGACTGAGACACAACATGCAGAACATTCCAAGACTTCTTGAAATTCTTGGAAATATCAGTACTGCCCATCTAACATGTCATCTCACACATCTCTTAGTTCTCCAGGACTTACTGGTGGAAACCCCTGAATCATTCATTAATGAATTAGAAAGATGGTACAACAAATCCAATCAACAAATTGCAACCAAGATTTCTGTCAAGCCACAAAGGCAGCATTAGCAAACTGACTACTCAAAAGTTCTGTCACAGGTTTTAATTTCTGTCTTCCTGCTGTTTAGAGTCATCTGGTTCCTTAACCTGACTGGCCTACTCTGAAACAGAAGACTTCAAACTGTGAGACTCATATGGACCCCACAGCAGGGGTATAAAGAGGAGGAGGGAGTGGATTTCCACCTCATCTGAAGAAAAAGATGTGAATAGGGGAGAACAGGAAAAGTAGAGACTGAAGCAAGGCAGAGAAGTACTAGGGACGTGCTAGGGTTGTTATCAATAGCGGAGGGCAGTGTGACAACAACAAGGACATAGAAAGTAGGTCAGGAAGTATAGATCTACCTCGTGGATGCTGCTGCTGCCCCGCCAGCACAGAGCATTTTTGAGGCAGTTTCACCAAGACCCCACAACATCATGTAACCAGTCCCTGTCCTTGACCCTGTCTGTAAACTGAATTTTCAAGCCGTGTGGCTGAGTGTCAGCTAGCACAGGGTCCCACAGTCTGAATTGTGTCACGAGTTTTGTTGTTGTTGTTGTTGTTGTTTTTTTAAGAAGTGCCTCTGCTATCAGAGCATCATGTACAAGTTTGACCTATATAACAGACCAAGTAGGTCACTGAGTGCACATTGGACCATGACAAATTGATTTTGAACCATCACTTATCTGGCTCTGTTGCTGTCAAGGAGGATACATCAGTGTGATTAATAAATTATTTACAAAATAGATAAAAGCATGCTTCCCCCACCAGAGATTCTGGAGGGTTTATTGTTTTAAGCTGCTGCTCTAATTGGGCTGTACATTCACTTGCAGTTCCAAGAGAGATGAACATTAGGGGAACAATGCTCTTTACTGCACACAGTGGTGACACAGCAGAGGCATCCCATGAACGCCTACAACAAATGATGCTCAGTTTAGTGTTTTCCTGGCACAGCTCCCAGCACCCCCTTCCAGCACCAGTCTCCATCCAGTGCTGCCTCCAGCACATGGGAGAGAACTGGCCTCACAGAGGCACTGAAACATTTTACCTCAAGCTTCAGTAAGATCTGAGGAACAGCTTTGAGACTCCACTCTGCAGCCTTCCTCTCTTTATTGCAGAGAAGATCCTACATAACAAGCAGGAGAAAAAAAGGGATGGCACAGTGTTTTCCTCAACTAGGAAGTCTTTGCTCCATCCTTCTCTGAACTTGAAACAAAACAAAACAAATACACAAGATTAAAAAGGTGCATAGTTAGGAGATAAAAAAAAAAAAAAAGAGGAATCCCTTCCTCTCAAGATATATATAATCTGACTGTAGGGTGCCAGTTAGTAATACTGACTCCTGAGGGGTTATTCAGACCCCTGGGTGAAATAACAGGTCTCCAAAGAGACTTAAAGTAAATGACGCTCTTAGCAACTTAATGTTTTTTGAGGAGGAAGAAGGAGGAAAGGCAGAAGGATGGGTGGGGGGGGGGGAGGGAGAGTTAAGAAAACTATATTTCCAATTGTAGCAGAAAGATAACAGAATGTCTCCCTTTCCAGAACCTATTTGCAGCATGCAAGCATTCTGCTTTTTTTTTCCTGCAGTGTCTTGAAAACCCCTACGAAGGAATGCTGGCTGTGTCAGACTCTCACAGGACAAAGAGACTACCTAGTTTTGGGGTTATGGAAGAAAAGTCCTCAAGAACCACAGTCCTAAATAAAGATGCATAACATCCTGCCACTTGAATCTATTTATTAGCCTCTTTCCTGTGGGGTATACACTAATCCTGATCTATTTCTCTATAGAGAAAAAGACTATATTATAGTGATTCTTAATTAGATACAGATGTAACAGATTGATTCATTATTTCCATGTGCTGCTGTCAGTGTTTAGTGGAGTGTTTTCAGTTTCATTAACCTAGTAAGCTCAGTTCCTGCATGAGCTGTCTCTGTCAGCTAAAACAGCCCCTCTGCCCCCAGCAACACTTCTTGCCCAAGTCTCTACTTCTGATTTCTTTTATAAACCTTATCTGGCATTAGTCTTTGCTGCTGTTGTTTTATACTGCAGGACAATTTTTCACCTTCAGAACTTGAGTTTGTCCTCAGTAATAAAAAAAACTTTTAAGTGAGGGAAACTGCAGTGTAATCTAAAATGCATTTTAATCACTGCAACTAATTATGAAGAGTGGTAAATCAGTAAGGGTCAGAGCTCTAGCACCTCACTCCAAATGACAAACAGTAGTACAGCTGATTGTAATGGGATTATTCCTGTGAGTAGCTGCCCATTACTTTCACTGAGAGATTTATAGTCTCGTTGAAAAACTGTCTGAAAGATCATTAATAAAAGTATAATTAACAAGGAAACTGAAGCTATTATATTGAGAATTTCTACAAACAATGGAAAAACTTCATATATGGAGTTTTGTGGAGACAATGAATCATGGCGGTGAAAATCTGGGTAGCTCTGTATTGCTGTTTGATAGCAAAAGGCATAACCTCATTTTGGGGCCAGGTGGGGGAGGAGAAAAAAAAGTTCTGTTTATAGATATATGCACTAAATTGTTAAATCAGAGAAGAAAACAAATACTAAGACAGCAAATAACCTTTAATGGGTGTTAGGTGCTTTAATCCTCTGGAACTTTAAAAGGGACAAGATTTTCTCATACTCATTACTTCTGTGAAATAACATCTGAGATTTTCCGTAGATATAAGCGAAATGTTTTTGAGAAGCTTATATTAAATAAACTGTCATTGAAACTAAGGTAGGTGACCATCAAAACCTGACCTGATTCATCAGTTCATCTGGGAAGATGCTCAGAAGACAGGATGGTAGATCCACGACAGACAAGCTACTCAGATGAAGTGCCCCAGAAAAGCAATTCAGGGCTTCCTCCATGAAGTGGAGCTGGATGTCTTGTGGCTGTGGCTTATCAGCTTCTGGGCAATGCTGTGAGAGTGCAAGTGCTCTGTGTGTGCCTGAAGTGCTTCTACTCTGCACTGGGGGCTGTCACATTACCTTGAGCAGAACCAACCCACCAGTTTGAGTCACTCCTCTAGACTTGCCTGCAATTTCTACCTTTCAGCCTGTCTGTATTATCTCTTTAGGACATGAATGTACCAAAATCTAGGAAAACAGGCATGAGAAGGCCTTCTTTACATACAGTAGCTCTTATACTTTTTAAAGGGTCACAGGTAGAAATGGGCTATGGTGCTGGATGGACCACCTGGTAACTGGGATACTCCTGATGTTAGAACACCCTCTCCATTTAGGGTAAAATAAGGCACAGGTTTGATTTGTTCAGCAGGCTCCATGCAAGCTGACTGGAGTACAAGCTGAGCAGCATTGTGAGAATGTCTGCTCCAGATGCACTTAAAATTTGTCACCTTTTGCAAAACAAATGTCAGAGGTTCCCTTTGACTTCCTGATTAAATGTCCTCAGGGCTCTGCATTTTAGGTGACTACTTTAGAAAGTGAACCAGATTGGAAAACTACATATGAAGACTCAGAAACTGTTTTGGCTTCTCCAACACTTATTTTTCTCAACAGTTTTACTCTGCCTCCTGCATTTCACCAGAACATTTCTTGCTGGAAACGTGGGAAAGGAAAGTAGTTCTGAATCAGCAGAGAAAACTGCAAAGTGTGTGATTCCCTTAACACTGAGGGTTTTCTACATATGTGGAGATCTGGAACATGTATTGCTGCCACCAACAACTACCACTTCTGTGTGGCATGACCCAGACTTGTGTTCACACGTTTAAAATAATGAGATTGCATAATGTATGTGATCTTGCAACCTTACTGGTTAACAAAACACCTCGACACCTGATCTGTAGCCCCGATTCTGTGTGACACACAGGAGTCTATTAGTACCCCCGGGGCTGTATGAAATACATGCCATATTCTCCCAAAATCTCTGTATGATATTATCTTCAGACATACAGGACAAAAAGAAAACATAAGGTAATGTGAAGGTAAATCTGTGTCTTATTCCATAAAAATAATTCAGCCAAAACATATAGAAAACCTCTGTACAGGACTCACATCGAAATCACTCGAGGTATCTGCGTGCCTATTAAAACTCATTATATGGATATCGTGAACAAGTCTCTTAAAGATTTGTTCTATAATTAAGGAGTTTTTGTGGTAGGTGGTGTTACTTGTTCCCAGAAATCCCAGTGTTGTTTTCCCTGAAGCTCCTGCATCAAGACAAAGGCATGAAAAAGTGAGCAGCAAGGGGGGAAAAAAAGTACCATCAGATCTCTTCTTTTATTTATTATGTTTGACTAGGGAGTTTACCTTTCTTCTTTTTTTTTTTTTAATCTTGATTTTTGTTTTGTCTTTCATTAAAATGCAATGTCCTCTAGTTGATAGCATTTGGGCATCTTTCCCAAGTCTGCCTGACAACATCAATGGTTTGCTGTTGAGCTGCAGTGACCCCGTAAGCAAGCTGTCCTCTGCCGTTCCGGCTGTACCTACTATTACTCAAGCAGTGGGAGCCAAACAAATGCGACATTTGGATCTTTCCTACTTATTCTGCAGAGCGCCCCGCCAAGCCCGGTGCGTGGAGACGCTGCACAAGGAATCGACAATTCCCCGCCATTACACAGCGGGACACGAGCACTGGCAGTGGAGCTGAGAAGTAAACTCTGGGGTATACGGGGCTGACAAATGCAGAGACATATTGATCCTCGGCAGTCTGTCTCATCAGTAAAGTGGTAATGGTCTGCATATTAACACAACTGCCTATGAGGTGACAAAAGACAAGGAAGGACGCTGGAGCTTAGTGCCCGGAGGATGAGCGTGCTGTGTTGGTTCCACGTGTAAGGCAGAAGGTTAACCAGCCACCTCTGCTTGGCTCAGAGGCCAGCCTTGCCAAGGTTTCTTTAAGTAGAAGGATTAAAAATAACCTCTTTTGCTGAAATGTTTGTGCCAGGCTAGAAAACGTCAGGGTGAGAAAGTAAATTTCAAACTACACAGAGCTAGCAATGGAAAATAAATTCTATGAGTGTTGGACAAAAGAAACTAGTTAAAAAGGACTGATTACAAATCTACTATTGCTTAATGAATACACATGTCTTCAGCTGGCATCAGGGGCAGAAACAGCTCTCACTTGATTCCTAGACATGTAGGTAACAGATAATTCTCTGCCTTCTAAGTACAAGCTAGAGGTGTCATTGTAAAACCAAGTCCAGTGCCAGGGAAGTGCTTCAGTGACACTGAGGAATGGTGCTGCAGTGTTTGTTGATTTTGAGTGATTAATACTGCAAAATGGCTCCTGCACTCATCCTCCCCTTACAGAGTCCCTGTGGGTCTGGAAGCTGTGCAAGAATCAAGGCTACACAATCAAAACTTCAGAGATGAGAAGTTCAGTTGCTTCAGCAGTGTACACATCTGTCCTTTACCAGTAAAAAAGAGGAGTGTAAATGGAACAACATGATATCCTGTTAAATTTCAGGTTTCTATCAAAAATCCTGAGTAGGCTTGAAACAAGGCATTGTGGAACACTGTGGATTTTGGTAGATTATTCACAGAAAATATGAGGATTGAAATACTATTTTAGCAGCACTAGTGCAAACAATATTGTTTAAAAGCATAGATGCTGTAATACTGCTGTTAATTGATTAATTTTGTCATACGTATGTTATAGTTCATATATTACAATACCATTAAGATAAATACCATGATTATTAATCAGGTAACACTACAGGATTATTTCATTCTTGATTATCAATATCTTTTTTAATATCCCTGGGTATGTACTGTTAACACTTTCCAGTACAATTTCAGAATGCATGTTTTGTCAAAATTTCTCATGAAACAGAAATTCTGTTTCCCAGGAAACACCAGAGGTTTTTTCTGTTTTTTTCCTTTCTCTATTTGTTTTTGTTTATGATTTTTCTAGAGACTTGTAGGCAGATTCTTGTGTAGATTGTCTGGACTCCAGGCTAAAGAGGTCTTCAGGGTATTTGCAGGGTGCCTGAAAATATGATTTATATTTGCTGGAGAGATATTTGTTCTTTCACCAAAAAAAAAAAAAAAAAAAGTTTGAAAATTAGGAAAAACTGAAAAAAATCTTCCATAGGTCATAATCCTGGCTTATGGTTAGGGGTCTTAGTCACCACACTCACATAAATACAACCTATCTGCATCAGCAGCCAAGTACACCTGGGACCTAAATTAACTGCTAAGTACATTGTGGGGACATTCTGCACTGGGTGATGAAGACAAAAGAAGATTAATTTGACAATTTCATTATTATTTTAGTATCATAGTGCATCACTGATATTCTTCCACTTCTACATGCCAGGGATAATGGAAAGAAACCAAAAATATTAAAAAAGGACTATATTTAGGCCTACTGAATAACCTCACTATATATAACCTAATTTTTTAACCTCATCATACTCCTTGCAGTCTCTGATGTCTTCTAAACTGGTGAAACTCAAGAGTTTCACTTCACCCAATATCAGGAAGGGAAAAGCTTTTGAAACAAGCGGGGAGGGAGAAGGGGGAGAAGCTCGATACCAAGCCATGGTTCCCACTTACAGACCACCAGAGAAGGAGTAGAGGGAGATGAATATGGTCAGTAAGGTTTAGGGTAGGGGTCATTTCAGGGTAGGAAAGGTACAGTGTGCAGTATCTCTCTGCCCATATGGGATCTAGGAATGTCTTGCTGATCAAAGCCTTTGGGATCTGTATTCAGCTCATTTTGAAGAGACATTATTTACACAGTCCAGTCAGCAATATCCTCTAGCCCCCACTTGCAGGTCTGGTACCTTGGTTTCAATGGCAATTGTATTTCTATTACAGGCTTTAATCATAGTCTTGACATTTTCTCTGTGTATTCTTGTACCTGAATTTTTCTTTTCTTTCCTTTTTTTTTTTTAATAGAAGCAAAAATCACTGCAGAGGCAGTTGGATCAATCACTGCATTATAGGCAATAATACTGAATATATTATATTCAGTTTGTCAATTTCCAATACTGAAAATGCTAAAGTTCAACACTTATTAGATTATTAGTCATATTGATAGTAACCAAAAATAATTAATAATTGAAAGTTCAATTGCATTGCTGATGAAGTAGGTTAGTTATGCATACCTAGATGAAATCAAGGCTCAGACATCATCCCACTTCACAGCTTTAGCAAAAGACATATTGGAATAATCATAAAACTTAGACTCCTGTTGATTGCTTGCTCAAATTCTGAAGAGCAGTTAAAACCCAGCTGTAATTCAAAATTCTTACTTTTTTTAATTTTTGTTTAATTTGCAAAAACCAAATTGTTCCCCCACAGTAGGAGTAGAAAGTCATACCAGTTGTAAGTGGCGTTTTTGCTGCAGAGCAACTTCTTTAGCCTCAGGTGTTCCTGCCACACCTCATGCTGGGGTGGCTCTTTCCTTTCGGAGTGGTAGGGTCTCTCCCCAGCAGTTATTTATATCCCTTGGTAAAACCTTTGTATGATTTTACTCTTATGCAACACAGAGACACTGTGAGTGCTGACACCAAGCCCAGCAGCACAGGACACTGGAGCAGGAGGAGCACACCTGAACAGGGGAGTGCACTGGCCCTGCACAGGATCTATCCATCAGTGGGGCTGAACCCAGATTTACAGGGACAGGCAATGAGGTCTGAGATCAAAAAGGGGCACACAGGAAAAATTCGCAAGATCTTTTACAAGTAAATGGGTACCTTGTTTTTTCCAGATGAGTAGCAACAAAATATTCTCATTTTGTTTCTATTTCTTGTTGATGAATAACCTGTGCCTTTCTTGTTTTGTTCAATATTGTTCTTTTAAGCTGATGCATGCCCATACACATCAAATACTTACGTAGTGAATTCTATGTATCTGCACGTACATATGCACAGACAGTACAAGATAAAATCTTCTATTGTGATTCCCACCAGCTAAGAAACATTAAACCTGTCACTGACTCAGGCAACAGCCCTAAACACCAGATTACTGCCTCGACTCAAACTAAATCATATCTTTTCCTCCATGTCCACATTTATAATTATTTGTACAAAGTAGGTGTGCTATAACAATGCACTCATCTCAAGAAAACCTCAAAGCCAACACAAATACAGAAACATCAGCAGTTTTGCAAAGCGCAAGAGGTTTATGCCCTTTTTCCTTCCTCTGTCAGTCCTACCCGTACCTTACCTTTTGGCTTTGCAGAGGTTTAAAGTGGCCATGTGTGAGCTAACAGGCAGCCGGCAGCTTTCCCCCTGAAAAAACTGCCTGCAACTGCAGATTTATTTAAATGTGAATGTGTAGCTGGTCTCCTGCATGCAAAATAAAGCAGGTGTTAAAATATTAAACTCTACCACTGTCCACTATTCATTGCATCCAACTGGTGCTGTCAGAAGCAAGCTGCTTGACTAACCAGGGTCTGTGATTTAGTATGACATCCCAACTCTAATTACTCCCTCCTCCAGATTCATTTTCTCAGCCTCCAATTTTCAGATTCAGAGAGCCTGGATTCAAGGGGCTATGGGTGCAGATGTGTGCAGGAGAGCTGGAAATGCACTTGCCTCTGAATGAAGAACATAATGAATCACCTTGGGGCCCCTGAAATTATTTGCTACAAAGCTAAGGCTTTCAAAGGGCAATTTAACCTGCGCTTGGGTGTCTTTGTGGTGTCTTGGAAGATTCATCAAGTCTCACGTGCTAAGCATGGGTGTCACGCAGCTGGCTCCAACCCCAACTGTCTGCACCGGCCACTGTCACCCACAGAGCCTCTCTGCTGCTCTGCCCCATCTGCTGGGCACAGATATGCCTTTTTCTGGCATGAAAGACCACAAAAGTGACAGCACTGATATTACTCCCCCATGCAATGCTGTGTCCAGATTCGTGACAGGAGATGGATCGGGTCATGTGGCAGGGCAGGCCCAGACTTCCCCGCTGCACATCTGGACCATGGGCAAACCACAGATAACAAATTGCAAAGAAAATAATCAGAAATGTTTTGAATAAATACACTCTGCTGCAGGGTTAATCTGCTCACATACCTCACATTTTCCCAGTCATAGTCCTTGATGTCCTATGATCAACAGCACAGGCAATAAGAAACAACAGAATATTTAAAGCTCTCTGTAAGATGCTATTTTCTCTAGCAAAATATTTTTCTGTGTTGAAGAAAGTGAATATTTTGTTGACCTTACTAAAATATTATGATCTTTTCTTTTGAAATTTGCCAGTTAGACCAGAAACAACCGAGACTTTCTTTTTGAGAAGAGGAGGGGGAATAAACCCCCTACTTTCTTTTATTTCTCGTTTGTTTTTCAGAAGAGAAAGGCAAAACTTGAAAGTGTTTCCCAGAAAAATGAAAATAAGACTTTCCAGACTGTTAAGAAATGTTCTAAGAATTTTTTATAGCCTCCACACACTTTAGAAGGTTACAATAAAAGCTCTAGAGGTATTCAGGTTTGACTTTGACTGGCTAAATTGCATTAATTATATTTTCCCAACATTTTTAGGTTAAGTTGGTTTAAGTGTTAACTAATGTGCAGGAAGAGAATAATTTTTTCATAGAGAAATACATCTCATAGACCATTAAAGCTACCAGTTTTTAAGCAGTGAGATGAGGGACTTTGAGAGTGTTTTCCTAAAGTCCACATTTCAGATGAGGTGACAGGAGCATGCCCCACATCAGGTGATGTAATAGATGGCAGGCAGGGTGGGTTGATCATATCAAGTACCTGCTTTGCTACCTGTGTCCATTGCAAATGCCTTCTGATACCAAAACATCTGATTTAGATTTCGCAAAGCTCTCCCCAGGAACTGCTGCCCCATGAAGCATCAAGCATCTCTCTTCTACTTCCTGAGTAAACCAACCTCCCACCTCACCTACTACAAATATTTTTTGGAGCATACAGCAGATTTCTTACCAAATAATGATAATTAAAAAAAAAAAAAAGTGAAAAGCTGTAATGGAAAAATGCGATGTTAAAAATTTTATCTGTAAAGTGCAACAATCAGATTTGTCCTGCAGCTTTCAAGCAGCTCTGGACACCCCTCACTTACTCTTGTTTCAGATAGAAGTGAGTTTTCTTCGTAACCCATAAGTTGTTATTTTGTGCAGCGTGATCAGCACCACGTGTACTGAGCTTACTAAGGAGTATGAGCAAGGTGGAGAATTTCTCAGAGATCAGTGATTCCCTCCTGGTATTAACAACAATTCACATACACACGGATGCTGAAAGCACCTGGAGTAAAGCTGGACAAGCAGGTCTGTACCATTTATCACTCATGATGGACACCTTCCCAGTTCTTTTCTAGGAAAATATTCTTTGATAATCCATGACCTCAACCCACGGGTGGATGATTTGGACACAATTTTCAATTTAATCGTCTCTAATAGTAGTCCCAGACTAGAAACACAAACTCATATGTCAGTCTTTCTCCAAGCCAAGAGTGCAGATTTCCAGTATTTTCTTTTCTGTATGAGATAACTCACAAGACATTCTTTCTCCTTTTCTGTTCTTTTATTTCATTTTTATTTTCTTATTGTCTTTTGCTGTGAGCTAACTCATCCTGTTTCCTTTCGCAAAACACTGATTTTAAAAGCAAACAATGCTGGTAACTTCATTTTGAATGGGTCAAATTTTCATTTGAGGTAAATAAAATAATTTCTCTAAATTAAACTAATTTATTAACATTATTTATTTAAATCTGCTACTTTTGAGTATTTAGTTAAGATAAGGACCTTTTTTTCTGTGCATTTTACAAATATACAACAATATATTGTTCCTGCTCCAGACTATTTATTGTCTAGATAAACAAAGGACAAGGCAAAACGAATAACATACAAGGAAGTCAAAAGGGGGGAAAAAAATACCATCAGTTGTGGTTCTGGCTATTTATATTGTTTAGGAACAGGATTGCATTTTTGTTGCCAGATTGGAATGTACAAGTTTCTCTCTTGGCGTTTAGTCCTATTAAGGTAAGCAACAGAGACATCTATACCCATTTTCTGCTACATATTTATTTTGTGCAATGGCTTGTGAAAGAAAATGCTGACTGCTTTTTCTAGCTCTGAAGTCGTTTCTCAGTGTGTGTGGGAAACAGCAGAGACTGAAATTTAAGTCTGTTGTTGAATTTACAAATACCTTCAACTCTCAAACTACAGCACCATTTTAAACCTTGGACAGTGAGTGGGGGCTGGGCAGCTTTAAACAGACTCCTCCCTGGCTCTCCAATGGAGTTTGTGGATATCTCAAATGTACATTCACCAGTCCCTGCTTTCCCTGGGGGGAATGAGGCTACAGCTGAGGTGCCCTGGGTTTGGCCTGGGGCACGGGGATTGTGAGGGTTCTCCCTCAGGCAAGGTAGAGATCTCCCGGGAGACCCTGGATGGCTCTGCCATTCTATTGTGAATTATAGGAGAGCTTACAAGATGTTTTGCATTTCCATTTCTGGCTGGAAATGTTGGAGGAGAAAGACATCTTTTCCTCTTCTTGCTTCAAAGTCTGTCTATAATATCCATCAGGCAAGCACCCTGGTGTATGAAACCAGCACTGATTCAAGCTCAAATCTATAAGCCAAAGAATTGCTGTGGCATTCATTGTAACCCGTCTAGTCTTTGTTACAGCCTGTATGTATATAGGCTTGATTAAAGACCATAATATAAATAATTTAAAAATTTATATTTCTTCCTTTTTTCAACACTGTCACACAGTATAGTTATATGATTTCTATAGAGTACTTTAAAATTAATTATAGGGCATTCTCTTCACATTCTTTGTTATATTTGAACTACTGAGCCTTCTGCAAATACCATTCCAAATAATCATGAGGCATCCTATAATTCAATTATAAATAACCACTGAGAACCAGAGAATGATATACTCTAGGTCAGTGACACGAACGGATGTATTCACCATCATGACTGTAAAACGAAACCTAAAACAAACCCAGCATTTTCGCTTGCTTTTGATTTGTAATGTTTCCCTGTGCATGAGAAGTACAATGGAGCCTACACAGCCTGCAATACTCTCCCTGGAATTAGGTCTTCTCAGAAAAACATAGTTAAAATCAAAACAATACAAAATGTTCAGTGTATTTCCCATTAAGAAAAAGAAATAAAATATAGGTCTTACTCAGCAGAGGTTGTGATGTAGATACACAAGAAGAATTAACAACCATTGCAGGAAAGGATGCATTTTTCTGGCACTGGTTACAAAAATTATGATGTGACATTTCTAAGGATGGTGTCTAACTCTTACTTCTGTATTAACTTCTGAGAACTCCTCATCTTGCAATAAGCTGTCTTTGCACTACTGAATGGTAGAACAGGGTTTTAGAATAAATGAAAATTGGGTAAAGCAGTGTGACAAACCTAACTTGGGGAGGACTGTTCTTCATCAGGTGACTTAAAGCTTGATAAATTTGTGCTTAAATCAGGCATTTTAAATACAGAGGCCTTGTTGTTACTGTTGTTTAGCTCAGTGTTTGGGGTGCTCAGATGAAAAAAGACATGCAGTGTTTAGATCACGAAAGACCAAGACAAGGATAACGTGTTGTACTGTAAAGCAAAGTTTAAAGAAGAGGCCATAAGCAGCACCCAGCATTTGCTTAATGGTGGTAAGACAAATTGTACAGGGTGGGAAGTTATGTTTTGACAGACCCCCCAGTACATCGTGCTATGCTTTTACACAGTAAAAACCCACAGGTTCTGTCCCTTGCAGTGTCACCTCCATTTCCACCGTGGCCTGAGGCTCCAATAAGTGTAAGCCAGAGCTGATTGGCATCTAGCAGACTCCTCATGAGTGTGAGCCTCATAAGGATGGGTGGTCATTTACGGGGGCAGAAATGAAGCTGCCTCACATGGCTTCTGTCAGCAGAATAGAGCACACTTTGATAAGATGTGTGAAGACATGAGTTGATTAAGCACGAGATAAAATGCTGGTCTAGGTGGATTTGATTCCTAAAAACCCTGGGTGAAACCTCACAAACGCATCGTCTCAGATGTCACTGTGGCACCCAACACCACTCTCTGCTTTTTTAGCTCTATCACCAAGTGGGAGGAATAAAACTGATGATCTTCTTCTAGCGGCTTTGATAAATAAGTGCAAGCACCTGTCTCCTTCCTACATCTCATCTTGGGAGATTTTTTAAAGAATTTTTTTTCCTAAGAAGCAGTTGAATTCCAAATCCCAGGTCACCCCCCATCTGTTTGCAGAACACAAGCTAGTTAATTTTGGGAATGCTAAAAAAAATTCTAAAAAGCCTCTTTCACATTGATGCTCCCCAAGACTGGAAGGCAAGGCATATGGGGGAGCAGCAGTTGGTGGAACAATTTTATCTGTGGTATGAGAAACTAGATAAAAGTGTTCTTGTGAGGACACATGATAAATGGTAAAGGCAGATTCAATGATCACCTTTTCCCTCTTGGGCTTTCATTACCTACATGTCGCGCAGCTGGTACTGACAGTCTGTAATGTGTGTTTAGCTATTTTAATATTCACTTTTGGAATAGGGAGGCAGAGACCCCCTGTCTTGTGGTTTGTGGCTCTGTAGGTGTTTGTAATTTGCAGTTTTCCATCTGCATGGAAATTCACTCTCACTTCTGGGCACAGTGTTGCCAGGAGGACACAGATAAGATGAAGGGAGCTTGGAGAAAAGGAACAAAAGTTATTGTGAGACTGGAAGGAGTGATATATAAAAGAGATAAGTATGCACAGCTTGACTAAACAATGACTAATTGCTAGAGCATAATAACAATTCTGAAAGGAGTCTTAATTGATTTATCTGAGGAATGCTCAAGGCTTCTTTTAAGAAGCTTTACTATTAGAATTATTTATCTGTCTAGGTTAAGGGTACAATTGAATACTTCTGTCCTCATTTATGTTTGAAATTAGGGAAAACTAAAGACATACAGGACCATAAGCATCACAAGGTTATTCAGATGCCAGTGACACTTAAAATATTCTTTCGTGAATAGTCCTGTGTGTCACCAGAGGAAGCTAATGGGTATCCTAGAGTCTCAGACGGTGATAAACAAGGACATCAAGTGATAATGGTTACAGGAGCCTTACCAGTAAGTTAGCCTAATTCAATACACAAAACGATACGGCCTGTGAATTGCTGGATAACAAGGAGCAACAGCCATGAATCCTGACTAAGGTGGCTAGCACAAACTGTGCAATGAAACTTGTTAAATGTGGAGAGAAAAGATACTTCCAAAAAGTTAAAAATATTAGTTTATAACACTCAGATGGTATAAAATGTCATAGCTGCACTGACTTTAACGGCACTGTGTTGATTTGCATTAGCTGAAGTTCTGTCTCTAAATTCTTTAAGAAAACCCAAAATGAAACTATAATGAATTTATTTTTGGAAGGACACCATCTGGTGTTTTATTGCTAGTTGACAAGAAGTAGGAAAGGATAGTCTGATTGCTGGTTACAAGAGCAGTGCAGGATTTGCATTTTACAAGGGCTAGTGAGGATGATATTTAACCAAATATCTCTTTTTAACAGGTCCCCTCACAATCATCTACAAGCTGGAGATGCACTCAAACCAAATCCAGTGACCTGGATATCATAAACTGTCTCTCTTTAAAAGTGATGTAAACTGGGAATAATGGCACAATTCTGTCACACTTCAGAAGGAAATTAACCCCCTGTCTAGATCTCTATTGTACCTTACCAATCATCTCCGTTCAATGGCTTCAATAATGCTGTTGATTATAAAGCTGACTCTGAATATAACTTAAGACACCTTTCAGGATTCATAAACCAGTAAAACTAAGGAAATTGAATTCTTACCTGGATGCTAATTTCACTGCATTCTCTGATTCCCTTCATTTTTTTTCCATGTCTCTTCTACACTATAAATAATTTTTCCTGTTTTCCCAGCACATAATTCTCTGAAGAACAATCCCTCATACCACATTACACCACAAGCTTTCCTGCACTGCTCTTAATTACTTTTGGGAAAAGAACATCTAAGTTTTCTTTTAATTTTTTAAAATTTTGTAGCTGTGTCAGATGCAGCTCCTTTTGATTCCTGTTCAGTGATAATTTTAGCAGAGCCTTTAGGTAGAACCATCGAATTAAGGGGGAGCAGAAGCTTTCTGAGAAAGACCAAATGAGGATGGCCTGAGAGGCAGTCAGTTAGTTTCTCACCTCAAGCAACAGCCAACCACAAAGCAAGTGCCAAAAGTGTCTGAAGCCATAAGCATGAGTGTGGGCTATTTAGTAAGGGAGAGCTAAGAAAGCAAAATGATTGTTGTATTTGCCTATCATTTTTAACGAAATGCAGACACGGCTAAATGGTGGGATTACAACACAAATTATGGATACAACTCCCTTGCAGAAATGCAGGTTCTTTAGAGGATCAGCAAAAGAACCTTTGTTTCAAAGCATTAATTTGCGTGATTAGCAACCACCAGTTGTAGCAAGTAGTAAGAACAAAAGCAACTGTGAGAGCTGATCTGAAGACTCCTTATTTGCTTGTGAAGCCAGGGTTTCCCTGATGAGGCGAGAGATTTGCAATTCTCCACCAGCAAGGGTTGGGTAGATGGTCTTTCTGGTGCTGGAGCCCATCTCTGCTCCTCCCAGGCTGCAGTTTGGTTCAAGAGCCCTCAGTGAGGACCAGCAGCAGGGACCAGCCATCCCGAAGGCTTGAACTGTGACACAGTGGTTCTATCACACTGGATTTGTTGGATCTGTGGGGTGAGCTCTGAGGGGGACCTGGGGGTCTGAGCTAGATGTGAAGGCATTTGCTTTCAGGAGCCCCTGAAATTGTGGCTAACTCAGCTGGCTTTACAAGTACTGCTATAACAAAATAGATGCTCTTCTTTCCACTAGACACTGGTCTCAGGCTATTTGGAGTTAAATTGTGAGCAGTTGCCAAAGAAATGCCGGATCACAGGAGTAGTACGCAGTCAGGGGACTGTGTATAACTTCTGGTATCTAAGGAACAGTACATAAGGATAATCCCATAGTTTCAACATTAAAACAGCTAATAGTTTTATTTCCTTTATTTCTATTAATACTGCTTGGAAAATAAAATTTTAATATATAATCGTAATTACAGTAGGTTGGGAATTATAAATAAGACCATAAATAGTTCCCTTTAGTCAGATTCCAGAATAAAGAAACAATGTGCTTGCCCTTCTGCATGAGTGTACTTAAAAGGAGATAGTCCTGATGGAAAGCAGCCACATGGAGACTGAAGTGAGTAAGGTAGGCAGAACCTCATGTATGCCTCCCAAAGTCATATAAATCCAAATTTCATAGCCAAGAAACCTGGGACACAAAGAACATCTTCCTGAAGGCAGACACATAGACATCCAAACTCCTCTGTCCATGGAACACTGAAACAGAAGCTGTAGGCAAGCGTGGTTGGAAGGCGCAAGAGGTGACTGCTCATCAGGCAGTTACAGCCAGACTCCTTCACATGGCTGTGGTCCCAGTCCATCAGCCCTTCTAAGACCAAGGTGTATCAGCCTGTGCACCACACAAGGCCAAAAAACTGAAGTCAAACTGGAAACATAGCTGGTGAGAACACAATGCACTGCTCTGTGATGGTAGATTAACAGGTTCAAGTTTCCAATGCTTTGCACTTCACATGCTTCTGTACACACATGCCCGTTTAAATAACAGGTTACTTAAATAATTAATGTGCTTTAGTGTCTCCATGACTTTGCCATAGAATTCCTATGTGTCCTTGGGCAACTCGTTTCACCTCTCTGGCCTTAAGTTCACCATTTACAAAATAAATGTGCAGCCAGAGCTCAAATAACAAAGATAACAGAGAAATGGAATAACCAAGAGAAAGGGAAAATATGGATATTTGAGTCCTTGTGATGCGACAACTGTACAATGAGAGGATGGAGACACAGAAGATCTGTTATGCTGTTGACTGTGAAGTGATTCCTGAACTAACCCAGAGCTAAAGCACCTGCACACTCCTGCCCAAGCATAGCTACGGACTGCATGCTTAGACAGACCAACCCTGGGCGCTTCTGCACCCATGGCATGGGGATGCCATTAGGGATACTGTGCTGAAAGGTGTTAAAAAGTACTAAAATACACATAAAAGATGGATAATATCATCTTGTAGCGAGCAGTATTGTGATTGAGATAGTTCAATATGTGATGATTAACCCTGAAAAGTACTTTATGAGAAGCAGTAGATGCAGCAAATAGGCAGACGCTGACTGTAGTCGTTCTCTGTGAAAGAGTGATGGCCTGTAACAGAAAGATTTTCCTAAAAGTGCTTTTTTACTTTTATCCAAGTTCTTGTGTAAGTCAAACCCTTTACAACAAAGGCAAAAGTAGAATATACTGTCAATCCTGGATAAATGGCTGAAGTGAAAACATTTTCCAAATACTGAGTGATTTAGGAGCTTGTATATAACTTCAGTGTAGGATTTATGATCATACACTATTATACATTGTATGCACATAACAAAAGTGTTATCCAAAAGCCAAAGTCAGAGAAAGAATGGGTGATTAAGAGAGAGAATTCCCAATATGTTGAACTATGATTAGGTTGGTGAGAGTGCTGCTGTGAGAATTAAATTTCTACAAAAGTAACTCAGTTTTATCTCATCCGAGTAATTCAGTACATTTTCACTTTGCTGTTACAGCTAGCTGCAACTTTTTTTTCTGTGTAATTTATTCAAATATCCCAAAGGGTCAGATAAGAAAATTGCTTTCTTGGAACCAATAATGAATATGGGGTCAGTCAATGCAAAACAATAAGATATGTTACCAACAAATACTCTTCATATAAAAAAAATGTCTGTCTCTAAATTATGTTTTCAACTATTCCTTTCAAAACTGGAGAATCTGGACCACATCCCCATTTACAGACTTTCTGTTACAGATGTAACACTTCTACTTAGCCTCCTCATTCAACCTGTCAGTCTTCTTTGCTGTGGAACATTCTCCTTTCCTCCTTTGAAACACAGAGCACAGTCTCACAGATATAGTTGAAATCCCCTGATTTAGCTGGACACTTCCCAAACTCCCAACAATTCTTCTGAAACTGCAATTTCTTGGTCACAAGATGACAGAAAAGCATTGAAAGGAACGTTAGTGACATTTCTAAATTGCTTTGAGGCTACCTGCATTCTTCAAGACTTAGATTTTTAAGTACAAAAGTTCCTAATGTCTTATCTTCCCCTATTGTGATAGCAGGAAAACCTAACTTTTCAGGTCAGGTGAATCCTCCAGCAAGTCCTCTTTATGCATCAGTGTCTCCTTATGCAGCAGAGAACCCTACTCTTAAACTACTTTTGTTCTCTGTACTTGCACTCCTATGGACAGTGACTTCTGCCCAGATCTTTCCTAGATCCTTCCATTATTCCCTATTAGCATCTGCATAGAAAGAATATTATTCTACAGGAGTGGGCCAGCAAGTGAGAGGCGGTCAAAAGCCCTTTTCATGCCTTCTCAGTGTTGACCTTCAATAAGGCTTCAAGAATCTTCCCTACGTAGAGCAGCAGCTATAGCTGAATTCACTGCAAAATGTTAATTCAATGTAAAGATGTGCCAGTCTTCCACAGCAGTGGATCAGTGCTGGTGGAAGGGAAGGAATGAGGAGTTTGATGTGCATTCTACTCTGCTGCAAGCTGCTTTTCCAGTTGCACCATCTCCTATGTATGACATCTCTTTTGAAAGCAGAATCAGGGTTTTACCTGAAGTCAGCAGTCACTTGATATGAAATCTCTACCAAATCTGCTCTTCCCAGTGGATTCTGAATTCTTTCTTTTCCAAATCAGTATCGCTGTGTGGAAACTCTTGATGGTGTCTCTGGGTCTGGCCTGTGAACACCGTGTAAGAGAGAAAGGTTATGCAAGTGTAAGCACTCCATTAACTTCCTTAATTCTGCTTCTTTTTGCTTGTGATTATTGAAAAAAAAAAAAGATATAGCCCCGTGGAAGAAACCTCGTGTAAAAACCACGATCATCTGTACAGAAAAGATTTAGTACAGAAGCAGTTCCTTGATGCTGGGCAATAAAATTGTTCTTTCTACATAGCAATTTTTCAATAGAAGAGATAGATCTATAATACAACTGAGTGAAAATTATCCTTCATTTGACCTTTTTCAAGGTGTACTACCATCATACTGTCATGTGATGGTGATCTTTGATTTTCTTCTCATGATGTTTTATTTGACACAGTTGATGAAAAAAAAATCCATATTTATTGAATATTGCACTGTTGTTGATTCTGATGTCAAGCCACAGCTATCATCTCAAATTTTGTCTCCCTAAGTGTAAATGCCCATAAAAAATACTTGATGTTTAAATCTTCGGAATCAATTTCATCTTCCAAATCAAGAAAAACCCTTAGGTACTATTGATTTCAGTTTAAAAAAAAAAAAAAAAAAGGCCTTTTTTTGTCCATTTAAAAAAAATGGAAAATAGATTACTGCAAGCTTCCATCCAAAGATGGAGATATTCCATATATTTCCTTGCAGAAATAATAGTTAAGCACCTCAGAGGACTCTCAGCACTAGTGAATAAATTCCAAGGATGGTCTTCTATCAGAAGAGTACCCCAATGGTGATGCCTGATCTCCAGGTGGCTTTCCAGCAGTCATGACTGTGACACGACTCTGACATTCCATCAGCGGTAGAGCTGCATCGGCTGAGGGAGGGACAAGCTGGCAGATGGTGTTGCTGCTGAAATTTCAGGGTTGTTCTGGGATTCCTATTCATATTCACACTGTACAAGGTAAGAGCAGTGAAACCTCCAGCAAACTCTTGTCGTCACCTTCTTGTGATTTTCCCTCCAAGCTCTTCCTTCCCTCGTCTTGCAGTTCTTGGTGAGATGAGGATTTTATCATCTCATTTAGTAAGGGAAATTTGCCAACTCTGATGTAATAATGTATCTCCTATGTAATGGATGCAGAAACTGGAGAGAAATTATATTATTCACCCAAAATCAAACAGACAGACAGTGGCAAAATAAATATGGGGGTCACTTATCTGGTTAAAGTTTCAAAAATCCTTATCCTTGACTGTAAATGGTATATCATTTTACCTGTCCTTTAAAACCATTTTTATCACAATGCTTGATTTACAGAGATCCAGGTCAAGAGTGTGACCGGGGTCCTTGGAAGGAAAGTACAGGAAGGTCCTGGAGGAGGGAGATGATCTGTAAGCTCACTTTATACAGGATACCATGGATAGATGACATTCACCACAGTCCTAGCAACACAATACTGACAGTTCAAATTTTACCCCATTCAAACAGGTAGGGGTTTTTTTGTCCTTATTCAGGCAATCAATGTCTTTTACCAGGTCTGTTCTTTCAGTGTTATTAGCTGTTCTCAGGTCTTGGGTTTGTTAAAAGACAGGAGGATTAAGTGTAATTCATGGTATTGACTGCAGATACTTTGGCTATTCTGTGTATAATTATATTATGATTACCTTAATAACTAATGGGTCCATCTATGTTCTGTAATAGCATCACTGAGAATCTTCATGAGCAGACAGCCCAGTTTGTTTCCTTGCCCTCACATACATGATGCATAACAGGTAATGCATGGAACAGTAAGGGTCAAATCTTCAGTTTTTGTAAACTGGCATAATTTCACTCAGTGAAAATAAATAAAAAACCCAGACAAATTCTTTTCATTTGCATAAAGGTAGACAGGCCCATCTTACCTGTAGTTGGCTTAACATGCTTGGCTAAGTGCTTCCAGCAAGTTAAGCTAGGAACAGCTCTACTATGGAGAGTTATAGGAACAGCTTTTATAGAAGGATAGTGTGAGTGAGGAAGAGGGAAGAACAAGGAAGTAAAAGACCAACAAGACAAAAAAATTGATCAACAAACCTGTGGCAAAATCAGGAACAGAAAACAAAAGACAGATTGACATTGAATGAGAAGTGTCCTGGCCCTCTTCACAAAGACATTGGGATCATGCTCTACTTAACCATGCACAGTCTTAAGAATTGATCTTGAAAATATCCATACCAAGAACAAGCCTTACTACTCCACATCTGTCAGTCTTATTGTGAGCATCAAGCTAAGAATTACTTGCAGAATTATTAGAGGAATCAGGTGGAAAAGTCTAAATATCAATGAACTTTAAAGGGAAAAAAGATTAAAATATTTGAGTGGGAAAAGTATTATTGGATAGCATCTATAAAATTTGAGATAACCTTATTTTTAACTTTTTTTTTCCTGTATTAGATATTTGGTGATAATCTACTGCATATTGGAATGTTAAACCTTCCATCAAATCAGTATCTGAGATCCTACTGTCTGATCTGTCACTGGATGGTTGCTTTAGAGGTGTACTAATCACAACAAGCACCTAAGAAGAGTATGCAGAAACATAAAATAAGGGAATCCAGAGAGAATAGGAGGAAAAACCATTAGGCAATACCCCACCTAAGTCAATTCCTCCATCTCTGAGAAAGCGCTGTCACAGAAATGTTATTGTTCCCATTTAGGACTCACTTATTGCTTGCACTTAGATCTAATTTAACAAATCACTGACATGCATTAAGTCGATGGAGTTTAAATATAAGTTTGACTGTTCTCCTGATTTAAGTCCTTATATCCTTCTAAATTATTGTGGAATTCCAATACTGAAGTACAGAGGACATCCATCAATATAATGAATAGCAGAACTGAAATGAACAACAAAACCTTGTAATCCTGAAACCAACAAATGAGAAGAGAATGAAACCTGCTATGGATAGAGAACAAGAAGATTTCTGAACCCAAGAAATAACAGAGAATGGAATCCAATTCAGAAAATGGAAACACATTCCCAGTGATGTCCTTGGAGAGACACATAAACAAGGGCAACAAAATTATGGTGCAAAAACTATGAAAATAATTTAAAATCCAAGAGGACTTAGCAAACATAGAAGAGATGATCTAAATCCATATGTATTTTAAGGATAAACCTTGAAGATATGAAGGAGTTGAGGAGCAATTAAGGACTTATATATATATATATATATATACACACACACATATAAGAAAGAACCTAAGTGAATTCTTGGCACTGGTTTCCTTTTATTCCAAAGGATGCCTGCACATAATAGGCCTACTCTTTCAGATAGTAATGATTAGGTGCTCTCAGAGATTGTAGTACCAACAGAAAATGCTGGAATAAGCCGAAAGGATAAAGAGGAGTAAGTCATCAGCTCTGGACTATGAGAGAAAACGTAGAGAAATACTCAAGATAGTGGAAAAGACAACACTATTTAACAGGTTCTCTCCTCTACCATTAATACAGGGCTATTCAATTACAATGGCAGACTACAACTTTAGAATATTAGAAGTAAATCCTTTTTTTATCACCGCATCTAGCAAAGATCAGACATTTTCAGAGATGTTGTTATTATCACACATTTGCAACAAGACTTTGTACAGCTATACTATGGTCATAATGATCCTTTCTGATGTTCAAATTACATAAAATATTAGTGATACAAACATCTGTTAGTGGCTATTGTTAGTAATAAGATATTGGACAAAGCAAACCATTGGTCTGCCTTGTAGGACAATTCCTAAATGTTTAAGTTATCACTCATTTTGTGTGCCATATTGTTATTCTTAATGTCATCTGTATAAAAAAAAATAAAAAGTAATTCAGAAATAACAACATAATGTTGTAAAACCATAAAGAGCAAATAAGATTAGAAAAGCCATTTCCTTTATTGGGATTTGTGAGCTAAAGGTTAACTTCCAATTAGAGTTTAAAAGGAAGAACTTTTATTCTGCGTTGGCTGAGGCTTTTAGCAAATCACATTTATATGTGCAGAACATTTGTATATTTCCTAATAACTTTCCATTACATTAAAGGCTGTAAGCGTGCCACGAGAACTTGTACAGCCAAGCTGGACACAAGATATGCAGTGATAAGATTTGTTAATATTGCATTATCAGATGCTATTGCTTTGCAATTGATTGGAATTATGTCACCATTCAGTTGCCAGGTAAATACTATTTGCCAGCCTTGTACTGCTACATGTAAATAATATTGAGTAGAGGAAGATTAATTCCTGTGTCATATTCATATTGTAACAAAACAGCAATAATAGTATTGTATTAAAAATAACATAAAGGAAAAAGATAAATAGTACAAAACAATAACCGACATATTTAAATAATAGCAGGCCCAGGGGATTAAGTGATACTTTGCATTTTTATAGAGCTTTCAATATAAGGATCTCAAAACACTCCACAAACATTAGCAAAATAAGCCTCCCAACACTCTTTAGGTAGGGAAATATTATTATCCTCATTTTACAGATGAATAAGCTTCTTTATGAGGAAGATAAAGCCAAGTGAAGTTCCCAAAACCACAAAGCATGTCAGAAGCAGAATTACTAAATAGACTCCGTGCTTAGATTACACAGAGACAGAGACCTTGACAGATAGAACAGAATCCATTATATTTTCTTGAAAACTAGGTCACGTGTCATAGAGTCACCATTTTAATGAGAATTACAAACATGAAAAGGCCAAATTTTAATTTCTGAAGTCAAAACTAGACTATGGTTATACCCTCCCACCACGCTGCCTGCAGACTGCCCATGGAGTTTCAAGGCTCATTGTATGAGCTTCACAGCTCACAGATCCCAGGGGTCCTAGCTGGAATCCACTAAAGGCTTGTCCCACACTGCCCACACTTCTTTAATCTGACTCACATGAACACAAATTCCTTTTCCATCAGCCTGCAGATTTTCTTTTCCTGTTTTCAATTGATAAAAGATGTTTTTTGTCTGTCAGTGATGTATATTTCAGAGTGGGTGCAAACAGGCCATAAAGAAAATTATTTTTTCTTCCTGAACATGCTCTTCTCTTAGCTGCTCAGATTATTACAGAAATGTATTTTACAGGTTTAACTGTGGTATGATTCACTATAAAATTTGGATGATATCTGATGTAGTAGACAAGATAGGAAGCAGACAGTTTATGTCAGATATCAAGAGCCCAATTCTGACAGAGCAGTTGTACAGGAAAATCTAGAGTTATCTCAGGTTTTCACATTTGTATCAAAGTGCAGAACCCGACTGCTGTCATAAATAATGGAATAAAATGCTAAGAATGAAACAAAAGTATTCAGATCCAAGTTTGTTTGTTTGTTTTTATTTCATGGTAAATAAGAAGAAAGAAGAGGCATCTGGCTTCTGCCCATTTTAGGAGGAAATAATGCACTTCTCTTCCACTTATTTCTGATTGCTACAGATCCGACTGTCACTGCTGTTCAGTCACTCTCAGGGCAGCAGAATCTTCATCACTGCCATCAGAAGGAATGCTCTTGGGCATATGCTGTGATTTTGGGGTTGACCGGGGCAGGACCAGGAGTTGGACTCAATGATCCTTGTGGGTCCCTCCAACTCAGGATATTCTATGAGTGTATGATTAATACTTACACACATATATATATATACACATACATACACATACATAGTATCTATGGACGGCTTGAGCTTTCCAGGCAGGGTTGCAGCAGCTTCAAATCTCCTTTCACAGTAGAACAAGTCTGTCCCTATAGTTGCAGAGAAACTCCTGAAACTCTTGTCCCTAGGAAATGTGCTCATGTCAGCTGTTCACATGAGGAAATGGCTTTTTACAAGAGGTTTAAGCAAATCTAACAAACCTCATTGAAAAGAAATATGAAAAGAACTTTTCACATCCAGCTTTTTGGCTGGATCTATACCTGCTGCACAGTCACCAGTTGTGGACCAAAGGGGGTGCATGACCAGGAGCAGAGATGGGGGCTGGAACAGCCTTTGCAAAAGAGTTCCCAGTTATTTCATTGTAAAATGACTGTAAAGATACATTCTCCATCTTTGAAGGAATATAAGACTTTATCTCAGTCATTCATTCATTGGTAATTTTTGATATTCAGAACATTGTCCTACTTAGAGATGTTTGCAATGCAGGCTTACCTATATACCACTGCAGAACTACTTCACTGCCCTACCTTCAAAATCCCTTGAGAATATTTTTCCTTCCTCTGAATGAAATGAGGGACAAAGGCAATAATAAAATTCTCATGACATAATGTTTTCATCAAGTAACACAAATATCAAACACTTGGTTCCCCACTATTTTTGTCTCAAGCAGAAATAACCTTACTCTGACAACAACAACAAAAGCCCATCCTTAAAAAACAGTGTGACAAAATAGATCTATTGATATATTGTTACATTTCATAAAGATGCTTTCTTCAGTTTGTCAAAGAGTGTGCAATATTCTCACAGTGCAGAAGAGTAGGCAATGAAGGGCTTCCTAAATCAAAGCCTCTGAATAGAAATGCTGTTTGAAACAATCCATTGTTTTCTTACTAAGTCACTATATCCAGTAAGAAGCCCCCAAAACTGCAGTTTACAGCAGAAAAGAAGCAGGAGCAGTACCATCATTATTGATTTGTGTTCCTGTAACAGTGAAAAATTATAGCATGAATCTTTCCACATAAACCTGAATGAGTAAATGAATATATGCGTATATAATGAAAACAAACAAACTGGTTCATTTTAAAGGAAGGAAATTGAGGAACTTGAAGTGTGATGATGAACAAAAATGTTCAAAGAAAATCTTCCAGCTGTAGTCATTCAAACATGGGATGTTTTCTTCTCTGGGCACAAGGTTTGATTCTGTCCCTCAATACTCACTACAATATTTAACATCTGTGAGATACTCAGTTATCCAATCTTACACACTATAAAGTTTCTCCAAAGTCAGGGATAGAAAATACTGTCGAGGTCACCAGAGAACAAGTGTAAGAAGTTCTTTAACATTGTAGAAAAAATCTGTAAACCCAGGAAATTGTCATGTCCATTTCAGACCTAGAAGGAAAGTATGGGGATTAAAAAGTCAGAATGAGATTTCTAAATGGGGGGGGAAAGCAGCTGGATCCATCTTTTTGGGGGGCATTTTTCTAAAATGGTGATTTTTAGTGCTTCACAGTGAACATACCTCTGCCCACAGCATGCCACTAATTCAACACTACTCCAGCTGCTGCTGGTGCCCTGAGCCCCAGTTCACAGCTGGAAGTGGAGTGCAAACAAAACAAGAAAAAGAAAAGGAAAAGAGGTTTGTCCTGATTTTACTGAATTTGCAAAAAGAGCACCAAGCAACTGACTGTAAAAACTATAACTGAATAATTGTAGTTGAACAGAGGGAATGGAAAAAAAAAGGCACTGAAAAGAGTAAGAAAGAAAAGTATTTAGACTAGAACCAGTTGTTCAGTTATCTTGGATTCCAGAATTAAGATGGTTTAGGGTCTTTTATTACCTCTAAAATATATTAATATTTAAAAATATAAACCCATAAAACCAGAAAAATAAAAGATACACAAATATGTTTGCATACATAATCAATATAGATGATAGATAAATAGATAAATAGACAGACAAAAATGAAAAAAATAATTATTTGTAGCGAAACAAATACAATCTACCAGATTAGGAGTAGATCTGCACTGACAAAGGGTTTCACCTGATTTTCCCAGGAGTTTCAAGAGTTCAATGAGGTTGGATTTTTATTTTGCTATTTGAATCTATTAGTGTTTTATGTATATGTGTTGAGTACATGGCTTATTTTCAAGACAGAAAACATTTCCCTTACTTGTTCAGGAAGAATGGTTGTCTAAAAAGGCCTGACTTTAACAAAGATGGGGAAAAGGATGTTGGACCATCTGTTTACGTGTTATTTGTGCTTATTTTGCACCTGCAAAAAGAACTCAGTTCCCACGCTTGCCCAAAAAAGAACCAGCCCATAAACAAACAACAGTTAGGTTTACATGTGGAACAGTTAAAAACTGACCTAAAGTCTGCCTATATTCTCAGCAGACTAACAAGCATCAGCCCGACAGTGAATGCACTGCAAGCATTTCCGACCCAGGAGGAAAACCCACCTGCATCTAGAACATATCACTGTTAAACATGTATCAGTTCAATGCTCAGAAATCATCACCATGTAACAAATACGGAATGCTTAATCTAGAAATTCAATAGTTTCACCAAGCAAATGTGGTCTGGTGAAAAGATGTAAATACAGATGATCACTAAGAAAAAGGAGGTGAAGAAGCTTCACTGACCCAGGCAGAGCTTTTTCCATGCACAGCAATGAAGTTTCTGATCTAGTTCTACCCAGTCCAAACTCCACCACTCACTTCACTCAGGGCCTGTTTAGTCACTTTGGCATTCACAGGAGCAAACGGTGGGGGAAGGGACAGTATTTATGAGCCACCTGAATTATAGTGAGAGGCTGATATAGTTATAGGAGATCTGAGTCTTCAATAAAGTCAGCACAACTGGCCAAGATTCATTTATGAATGGTCATTTGTCGTGTCTGAAAGAGAAACATTTGAAGATTGTCAAGGCTATGTTCACATGGGCACAAGGGCAGGGAGATGTATGGCATTTAGACCTTACTTCAGCTGCAGGAACTCTTAAATAACACTGACTGTCATCGATTTGAGCTTTTTAATGGTGCAGTATTTCATACGATCAAATTCAGAAAATGCTTTCATCATTTTTTGTTGCACCAAGTCTTATGGTCTACCCACATACAGATGTTTGTCTGAGATGTTTGGCTGGGTTTTATGTCAGTCATAAAACTGGCTGGTGCAAGCTACTCCATCTTAGAAGCAGCTGAGCAAAATCTCAAACCTTGTTTTCTTTGCTTAAAAAGTATGGGGTCATTACCTGTACACAACCAATATATTTGGGTTAATTGGAGGTAAAAAAAAGCACTGAAATTGAAGACATGTAAGGGCTACTGTCAGGTAAGCTGTGTGCAATCAAGACATGATCACCAATCTCACGTATTTTACCTTGCAGAACTACACTGTTTTGTGTTTAGTGTAATACAACTCAGGCCTTAGAAGAAATAGTAACCAAGACAGAAAAAAGCTCTGTTTCTACACTGAATTAATTAGAATATTAGTTAATAATGGAATTTAACAACTGAAATGACAAATATCCCAGGGTTCCTTCCTCCAAGTGTCCAATGTGTACATCCATCCCTAATACTGTTTCATTGTTTCAGCCTCCAAGAAAAACAGGATGCAATATGCCTTCTGTCTATGATAAAGTTTCCTAATACAGTACAGTAATGTAATTTATTTTCATACAGCATCCTGCATATAAAATATTACATAACCCTTTATGAGAGGATAATGCATTACAGACTCAGGCATATTACTGTCTTGCAGGAAGAAATTGAAGGATAATGTTGTGGGAAGGGATTGAGGAAATAGGAGCTGAGGTACAAAAGTAGTTAAAAAAGAAAGTAGTAAATGTATTCTTCTTGTGCCCTTGGTATCTACATGAGACTAACTTTAGCAGAGGGCAGGTCAGCATTATTGCAGATGCAGTGTAACACAAAATGTTACACACTCATAGGAAGGGATGATTCTGATGGTGTGGGTTTATGCTATAAATAGATAAGCAGAATGACAAGGTGAGTCACAGAAGTATCATGTGAATTCCCTGAGATCAAACAGGGAGCTCATGGTTCACGTGAGGAATGAACATGAATGTCAAAAGTTCTAATGGCAGCATTGAAAAAAATTATACGTGGACCAAAACTGCAGACCCAAACACTTTGTGTGGTCTGAGGAGACCCACTTGGATTCAAACTATTGCAGCTTAGAGTCAACCCTGAGTGCTGCAATGCAAAGGTCTAAAGCAGGTGGAGAAACAAGCCTTTTGTGCAAACTCCAGGCTAAAATAGGGAGATTTTAAATTTGAAAGCCAAAATTCCTCACAGAAGTGTTTACTTGTTATTTGGACCACTGGAGTGAGTGTTATTCTTGATTCCCTTGCAGGAAATATCACAGAATCACATGCTGAGTTAGAAGGGACCCACAAGGATCATGAGCCAAAGCTGAGGCCGTGGTTGATCTGGAAGCAGACAGGTAGGAAGGGAATCGGGGTGTGTGAGGTGCAGCAAGTCTTTGGGGGATTGCAAGGAAAGGAGAGAAATTAAGTACTCAATCCAAATGAGGGAAAGGAACCTCTGACCAAAGCTGTGGCAATATATTTGTAAAGCATAATTATGAAACCTCAAAATCCCACTATTTCAGAGACAACAAATGGAAACAAACCTTGTTTAGAGAGCTCAATACTGCTATGGGCCCTGCAAAAGTGTAAATAACTTATAGAGGAAAGGAATTCCTATGAAATTTGAACTTTCCATTGAGGCTGTTGTACTTACCATCATTCATAATTTAACCTTAAGGGAAAAAACATGTAAGGATGTAAAGGATGAGGGAAATACAGGGTTGTGTACAACTACAGTGTGATTGGCTTCACTGCCATATGGATACATGAGCCACTGAACATATGTATACCAACAGGGGAGGGAAGAGGATCTTAGACACACTGTTCTGCTCCTGGAAATTCATCTCTTCAGTGTGGTCTTTTTTTTCAGAAGCTCAAGGTCTTCTGGAAACTGGGATGATTAAATCTGGGTTTCTGCCATGACTTCCTGTGTCACCTTGGACAATACATCTAGATGTGCTCAAGGCAGTTGAAGCAGGCAAACAGGAGCTCCTCTGCCTGTGCTCTGAGCCTGTGGACATGAGCCAGCTTCCATCTGGGACCCATATGTCCAAACGTCCCTGACAGACATCCTCTGCTTCAGGATTCTCCAGATATCTTTTTGTCTCTCTGACTTCTCCAGTAGAAGTCACTGCCTCAGTAGTAAGGCACATACTTGTGTCTTGGCCATCCAGCTCACATTTCCATACCTCAGTAGATGCCTGCCTTTGGTGAGGTTGAAGCTAAGATGCTGAACTGTGAAAAGGAGTAGCTGATGCACAAGCACATCTTTTGAGCCAGATGTAGGGGCAGTAATCTCTGGTATAAATGTAAAGCAGACAGCTGGTGGCAGTAAAGTTTGAAGAGGCCACAACTAGATTCACCCAAGAAAGACTGTCAAAATCCTAATTAGCTCACTCACAATGAACTAATGTAGCAATACGGCTTCTGCACCACAGCTGATTCTGGATGCACCCATCTGTGTAAACATGCTACAAATCTCTCTTTGATTTTTCCTCCATCTGTGAAATGGGAGCATATGACATTTTTTAAAGTGTTTTCTCTCTCTATTTTAGGCCTTCAAGACTGGGATCTCACTTATTGTATCCTTGCTCATTACTGTAACAGTGGGAGAGATACTTAATAGATGTCATAGCTGGGCACTCTCATTGAATTTAAAGGCAAAACTGACATTGACTTTAATCGAAATCAGAAAGGACATTCAGAAACCCATGAATTACTGAGTTTATTAGAATTATATGAATTGTTAATATGATAATGATTCAAAGTGCTGTAAGATTGGGACAGTTTTCAAAGGTGCAGATTTACCCAAGCCTAATCTCTGGATGTTTACAGATGTCTTATGTGCTTATGAAAATCCAAGCAGTTCTTGTGCTCTTAGAAAAGAAGTATATATAGCACAGCCTGCACTTAAAAGAAAGCATAGCTTGCAGAGTCTTATGAACATTAACCCTCAACCCCTCTCTCATGATTCCCCCCGCTTTTTTTTCCCCTCACTCTATATTCAGAAGTCAAAGATAAGTAGTCAGAAAGGATAAAAGCGTGGACTGAAAGCTGAAAAAGAACATCAAAGCTGTGCCGCCTTTCTGTACAGATGCTGCTGTTTGAGGTAGGGTTAGGGCAAGGTTTAGGGGTGAGGAAGACAGAGATCACAGGACCACAACTGGAAAGGAGATACCAAAGCAAAGAGTGGGGAGCAAAGGAAATGTGGTTAAAATAACTTTTTGGTATGGATACTGCCTGAAGAAGCATGGGCATAGGGATTACTATTAAATTGAGGTTTAAATTTATCATTTAGAAAAGAAAGATAGAGCCATGAGTTCCCATTAGAGTGTGAGTGAGAAGTTAACTGCCAAAGTAAAATGATAGGACAACAGTATAGTTTTTCCATGAGGCCTTTTTGGTCTCAGCTGTAGATTTTGGACTTTTCTAAAGCTCAAATTAAGGTTAGGTTTACTTTTAAGGTTAAGGCTGAGGGAAAAAAAAAACAAGGCTAGAACTTCGCTTGGAGGGTGATGGCAAAGGGCATGACAAAAGCAAGAGTAGGCTGTGAAGACTGAAAACCTTGCCTTGGACACTTTTTCCATGTGGTCATTGACTGTAAGACCCTATCCAAGGCTCGGCTTACTTTTATACTTATTACTAGAGTTAAGGATCAAACAAAGAGAAAGCTTGGACCAGTAGTTGGAATGGGGCTGAGAAGGGGATTCAAAGAGAAGAAATAGGTTACCAAAAGAACTTGAATGCATGTGTGTTTGTCTGGACACATGTTTGTGTCCAAGTTGAGGACCCTAGTGCAGTTAGTGGTGCGGTAATAATAGCGGGGCAATAATCTAATTGTTGTGAGATTGTAAAGGAGTTGCCAAAATAAAGGTTAAGATGCAGAGACAACTCTTTGGTGAGAAATTTTTTGTGTGGGCACCGACTAGGAAGCTTTGTGTAAGGCTCAGCTTATTGTCAGGGTTGGAGGTAAGGTTACCACTAGATCTTAGAGTTGGAGTATGGCTGCCCAAGGAAAGCACAGGCTGCAAGGAGAATGCTTTTGCAAGAAGAATGCTTTTGCAAGTTTCTAGTTAGGTGTATTGCTAAAGGTAAGGTCAGGATTGATAAAAAGAAAACCTAAAGCAGCAGCAGTGGGGGATTAGAAAGGGAAAGGTGGAGTACAGAGAGAACATGTTGGCAAGAACATCTTGGTGTGGCTGCCAGTTTGGAGTCAGGTCCAAGGCTCAGACTAAGGTGAGCTGAGAACTCCAGATGGATGGAGCTGGAAAGGGTTTGTCAAGGATAGGTTGTGGTGCAAAGAGAACTTGACTGTAAGAACTTTTTAATCATAACGCTGGCTGGGGCCCCTTGTTTTAATCTCAGCCTCTATCTACATTTTTCCCTAAGTTAGAGAAAGCCATCTTTAATACCATGAATAAGAAAGAATAATTGCTTCATGGAAACTAGCTTTTCCTCCTAAATTTGAGCTAAATAATTATAATGATGTAATATTTTAATTTTTAAAAAATTATGTTAAAAAGTAAAGGAAATGTGGATTTACTATTAACATCATCAGATCTTTTAGGCCATGGGGCGCTGTCCTCTCTCCTACAAATACAAGTCATTTACCTCTGTATTTTGCAGAGATATAAACTCAGAATAAGCACTCAAGATTTTATTTTTCTCTCTTTTTCTACTGTGCTGGTTTTGGCTGGTTTAGAGTTAATTTTCTTCACAGAAGCTAGTATGGGGTGATGAGTTGGATTTTTACTGGAAACAGGGATGCTTTTGTTATTGCTGAGCAGAGCTTACAGTGTCCAGGCCTTTTCTGTCCCTTATCCCACCCTACCCCACCAGTTGGGGGTGCACGAGGAGTTGGGGGGGGACAGAGCTGGGGTAGCTGACCCCAACTGACCCACGGGCTATCCCACACCTTGTGGCATCATGCTCAGCATATAAAGCTGGGGGAAGAAGAAGGAAAGGGGTTGATATTTGGAGATGGTGTTTGTCTGCCCAAGTCATCATTATGAGTGATGGAGTCCTGCTGCCCTGGCGATGGGTGAACACCTGCATGTCCATGGGAAATGGTGAATGATTTCCTTGTTTTGATTTGCTTGTGAACACCGCTTTTGCTTCACCTGCTAAAGTGTCTTTATCTCAACCCACAAGTTTTTCCACTTTTACCCTTCTGGCTCTCTCCTCCATTGTGCTGGTGGGGGAGTGAATGAGAAGCTGCGTGGTGCTGGGTTTCTAGGTGTCTGGGTTAAACCATGACACTAAAAGTGTGGCTATTGTAAAGCAGAAAGCCGAAAAATCTTTTATAACTCCTCTATGTCAATTAGTGAAGAAATAAAGAGTTTTACACAATGCTTTATGATTCCCATATAGTAAAGAAAAATAGCAATCCCTGGCCTGATTCAGCAAAGAAAGCCCTGGAACCTCCAGCCATTTATAGATTAGCTAAAAGGGAATTTTATATGCTTGTTAAAAAACTATTTAGAGATGAGTGATAGGAAATCTAAAAATAAGCCACTCTAATACAGATTAATCAAAAAAGTCTAGGCTTGCTTACATTCATTACTCAGTTTCAGTCTGTTGTTTTTTTTTTTTTTTTTGGTCCTCACATAGGATCTTAGGACTGAAAAATCACACTCTGTGTGATCTACCCTGTGAGATAGATCAGCATTTCCTTCCTTTTATGAAAGAAAATCAAGGCTAGCAGGAAGCGAAGATAGTTGTGGTTAAAAGGCTTCAAAGCACATGCTTCCAATCCAGTTTCTAATTTCAAACCTTTCTTAGATGTGGCCTGGGACTTTCAACTGCTCATTTCACTGCTTGGTTTTACAGTTTTCCTTTCTGGAAGATTAGACAGCCACCTTAATTACAGCCTCCTGGTCTTATGAGTCAACATTAATATATGAAGCACAGTAGGTAGTACCAGGATGGTGAGTGTTCTGCGTGGGTATGGAGTAGGTTATTGATGGGAATGGGAATGGACTGACCTCCTAGTATTGCTATTGCTGGACCATTCTCACAAACCAGGTTTAAATTCCAACATGGCTCACGTTGTTTCAGACAAAGAGGTGGTCTCTCTGTAATCAAACATTTCTACAGTGGCAGGACATCCTGCCTGAACTTAATATCTCCTTCTTATTTAGCAATTACAACTTTTTTCTGCTCTGAACGAAACCTTGAGTTCACCCTCTGGTTCAGCTCATTTCAGGACATGCAGGCAAAGCACGTGCAGGGTGGAAGGGCTGGTACACTGCAACGTGCCCCAGGTTTGCTTTGCAGTGCCAAGTAGTTGTCATTGGGCTGACAAGTCACCTTCCTGGAGGGGCCCTGGTGGATTCTGTGACACAGAATCCAGTCAAACGTACAGGTGGCTTACGCTTGGACTGTCTCAAAAAAGCCATCCAAAGCAAAAGGTGAGGAAGGTTTTCTTGACTAAGTACTAATGGTTTTTCATAAAGTTTGACCACCTGCATGAATATGTAACAGTTCTGTAATGGCACTGAACACAGCAACTTCAGCTGCCCAGGTAGTCCCCAGTATTATTTACTCCAGACTGCTGTAGCCAGAATTAAAGTTAGCATGTCTCTTATTTGGTTGTAATCACTATGTTTGTTCTGCAATATTTATTTATATTTGTATCATTTATACATTATTTTGCTTGTATAGCCAGCTGCTTTACAGTCAAGGACCTCATTGCAATGAGATATAAATCCATGCTGCTGGCCCCTGGGAAAACTGGTAAATTAAACTATGTGTGCATAGACTTTAAAATGATGAAATCTATTATCCCTTCCCTTCCCACTGATAAATGACAGTAGTTTTACTTGCTGAATACTTACTTATGAAAGGCTACTGTTTATTAATACCTCCCTGTATAAATATTAACACAGTAAACCTATAGGAAAAATATGTGAAGGGTCATCTTTAAATTGGGAAAAGTCAGGCTATTTAGCACAAATGTCCATGCCTCATTCTATCTGGAGACTTAAACTGCCTCATCACCATAGTATCCAGAAGGTGCACACAAGTGTGACATGATTAGCATCTGTCATGTGTAGGTCTTTCTATTCCTCCTGCACTCCCTGGGGAAAATTGTGCAAGGATTTTTTAAAATATACGATACATACACTGTGCTGTGTGTTTACATTAGCAAAGTCAAGGTCAAAGGTATGCACCTCACTCCCATCTTTTACTCACCTCATTTTAAAAGATATAACACAGAAAGCAGTACTATCTATGCCAGGTATAAATGCTCAGACACTTTGGCATATTTCTTTAATTGTTCCTATTAAGAATGTGAACCAGGACTGAATAGAAAGTGGTTCATATATCTTTTATTTCTTAGCATGCTGAATATGGTTGCTCTCTTCTCATTTCACCTCCTTTTCGTGGTACTTAAAAGAATAGTAAAGATTTCTGTGGAAAGAAATAAAAATTTTCATAGACTATGGGTCATTGGTAAAATAATAAACATAAAGGTTCCCACACAGCCATTATAGGCTGTTGTGTCAATGTTATTAGGCACCTTTTGTCTGGGAGTTATTGACATGATAGATTGCAACAGCTCTTTTTGAACATTTTCTCACATAAAACAAAAACAGTAAAATTGCCTCAGGTGTCCTTTAGAGGAGGCACTAAACCTAGGATTCTCTGGTCCCTTTCAGTTTTTTCTGAAATTAAAGGTTTGATGGCACTTGCTAAATGTATTCGAGGATGACCCTCTCACCCCAGACAGCGTTTTTCCATTCTCAGTGTCTCTCTTTGCCCCACAGAAGGGACCAAACCTTTGTTGTTGGAGTAGGGCTGTCTTTGGCTGTTTCCATGACTACTCCCTTGGCTGAGGGAAGGATGCGAGGACAGATGCCAGGATTTAAGGAAATAAATATGCTCCCACCTTCACTCACTCTCTACTGACGTGTTGCTACCTGGCACAAGGGACATCCCCAAGTCTGCAGAGCAAAAGCAGCTACAAGATGAGCTCCCTCCCCTTTTCTGATTCACCAGCTACTGGCACACTGGGACCTTTAGTGAGAGCTTTATCACTTTTCTATTTCTAATTTAATCATCATCATCATCATGAAAAGCTGGGTTTTCTTCGGGCAGGGGATATTTTGTTTTGAACCCTACTATTCTTCATCAGAGAAACAGTTTTGCACTGGGGAAAAAAATCCACATTTGCAGAAAATCTCAGTGCAGATACACAGCCCAGGTACTAGGACCTTGAGGACTCCTCAGTCCCAGTAATTTGTAAGAGCTTTGTGACTAAAGCAATTTAACCACCACCTACCAGCATCTCAGTGCAGAGGGTACACATTTGCACCCCAGCAGCTACGACTGTTTCTGTAATCCTGCCAAGAAGAGGAGTCACGGTGAAGGAATCGACCTTGGGCTGTGTTATCATCTACAACTCAGTGCAGGTCTCCTCAGTCCTCTGTATTCATCTCTGCAACTGTCCTGCTTGTCCTCATTGTGACAGTAGATACTGGAGGTCATCAAACCCTTGGCTCCCAACAGCATGGAGAGAATAAGGAGATGTGTGCATGGACAGTGTGCGATGAAGTCACTGCATTTTCACCATCTATTAAGGGAGTACCCGGATAGTGTATCTTTAATTGATTTTTTGGCCAGCCTGAGCAATGGAGGGGAAACATCTCTATGAGGTATTTTCTGTTGTTCATTTCAATTGCTTGAAGAATTCTGCATTGGCTGTTTCTGAACAAAAGATGAAGTTCCATCTTCTTCCCCTTTTCCTCATGTCCCTGCTAAGGCATTTTGGCCTTTTTCTGTGCATTCTCTTTGTGCCCTTTTGTTCTTGAGATAAGTAGGCCAAACCTGTATGCAATATTTAAAAAAATGATATCACTGATTTGTATAAAGACATATTTTCCTTATTACCCTCTTTTCCTTTTCTCAGTCAGTCAACCATTGCTCTTCCCTGTTCTCGGTGAGAAGTGAGCAGACATTTTCATCGAGCTGTCCAGGGAGACTGAATTCTTTCTCCTGAAAGGGCATGACTAATTCAGAGCCAGTCACTATGCTCAAGTCAGTGAACACACCTCTCTCATGGTGCATTATTGTTTACCTTACCCTTACCTGGACTTCGACTTTGCCGTAGAAGAAAAGGAAAGCCAGTCTTAAAAGAAGAAACTGGGGAATCAATGGTCACAAGATGAGTGATAAAGGGTTACATCCCACTCACTGTCTAGCATGCAAGTCCTATGTGTAAAGGAAAAGATGTGGAGAAAGGAAAACACTGACTATTCCTAAAGCAGAGTGAGTTCAATGGATCAGACACCCTCCCACTTGCCTTGTTTTATACACTCTTAAGATTGCTACCAGCTTTTCCCTTCCACAGTGGCAACTTATCACTGACAACATTTTACAGTGTGCACTTTCATGCTCCTTTCCCCCCTTGACTATAAAAAGCTCCCTGTAAATTTATGCAAAGACTTTATCATTTGCTGAGTCCTAAAACCAAAAGGAATCTCCCTGCATGTCATCAAATCCAGGCCCTTTTCAGCTTTGGCATATTACACATTGCCTTTAATAGGCTGCTCAAACTCCATATTGGTACTAATGTGTTCTGCTTCTGTGGCTCTTATCAGAGAGCTGTTTTTGTAAGTTCATACCCGTGAATAGGTAAGAAACCTTCCCACTGCCTAGCCATATTTAGTTACCATTCAGTTTACCTGTCAACAACACAGGAGGAAGAGGTTCAGACCAGTTTAAGGAGCCCAAGTGCCCTGAGCAATGACTGTGCTATATGTACTGTGCTGATGAGACTCTTCCATGTATGTGTCTAGCACCAGCTCTTTCTAATCTGTCAATATAGGTAGCTTCAGAGATCATCAGTAAAACAGTAGCAGAGTTAGAAACTATTTCTGAGCCATAGTACAGAGCTTTGCCTAGTTGTGCCTGACCACAAAGGATCACAAAGTTAGACATAGTCTTGACCTCTAGTTTCGAAAAAATATGAAATAAATAATAGTAATTGTATGCTCTAAATTTCAAGGGGTGCAGCACTTAGGGAGTGTAAGGGCATGTAGTGGTGTACATTACCAGTGTGCAGTCAAAGCCTTGCTGAATTCTTCCAGAGCAATGAAGGGACAGAGTCTGTGTCAGGAATTGGACTTCAATAATGCTTGTGGGTTCCTTTCAACTTAGGATATTCTATTATTCTATGATATATAACTAATATATCTAACTCATATATCACATATACTTGGTCTCTTGTTACACAAAACATCTGTGATTTTTCTTTGTTTTTTTCCAGCCAGGGAGAGGTGGAGGTGAGGGATGTACTGAAATCAGAGTTCCCTAACATTTAAAAAGGTTGGAGAGAGAGAAAGGAAGGACAAAATAAGGAGAGGAAATAAGAATAATTAGTGCCTAATGCAGTTCCCTTTCCAAAGACCAGGCAGCAAGGGCAGCTATGACAGCTGTAACATTTCCATTTCCTCCTGCTCTAAGTAGTGCCACTGGGGCAAGTGAAGGACAGCAGTGGTCTTGGAAACACTGCAGCATGTAAATTCAGTTAGCATGACTGCAAGAAAAAACAGCAGTGAGCTACAAGGGCAACGAGTGAGGTGTCACAGGCAACCAGCATAGACACAAAGAGGCAGCAGATTTTTGTGCATGATATTTTTGAGCTGGCATTTCCAGTCACATTTCCCTTATGAATAAAACGACAGGGTGTGCTGAGAGGCAAAAGACTGAAAGAAGGAAGCAGAAAGCAACCTGTGGACTGTGCAAGGACTGAAAAGCAAAGTTGCAGACTCCTGCCATCACCTTTACCATTGGTAAACACTTGTAGGTCTGACATTGAAGTGGCCCTCTCTCTCTTCCCCACTCACTTGATTTCTAGCTCAAGAGAAACAAAACAATGCTTTTGGCAGGGGTGGAATATTAGTAGGAGGAATGAAAAAAGCAAAAGTGAATTGACCTACTGTGACTTAGCTAACTTTCTCACATACTTGTGTCCAGCACAGCTCTCAGTTTCCTTTATACAAGTGGATGAAAGTGGGCCCCTAAGACAGGGCAAGTAAATACCCCTACTGAAACCCATTTCTCTCCATTAACTATGAAGAAAGTTTGCAATGAGTATCTGAGACTTTCGTGTTCAAATTTTAAATGTTTGTTGCTGAAGAGAGAGGAATCTGGGCCCAGAAACAAAATATGTAGAAGCCATCCACCCTTTGCACTGCCATAGCTGAAACACAGCTCCTTTGCCACGTTCCTTATCTGGCTCACAATAAATAGTAACTTTTGAGAGGAATATGATAGCAAAGAAAACAAGCAGGAAAGTCGTATGTCAGGCCAGCTGAACCTTATCACTGAAGTAACCACAGAGTATATGTGGTTTTTCAGAAAAAAAAAAAAAAGAATTCATATGTGCACCACGTGCACTGCAGGATGAAGGAGAGGAAGAGAGAGAGAGGGAGAAAGAAAGAAAGAAAGAGAGAGAGAGAGAGGGAGAAAGAGAGAGATAAAGGGAGGGAGAAAGGGAGAGAGAGGAGGAGAAAGGGAGGGAGAAAGAGAGAAAGAAAGAGAGAAAAGAGAAAGAGAGGACGAGAGAAAGAGAAAGAAAGAAAGAAGGAAAAGAAAGAAAGAAAGAAAGAATAGTACAAAAAAAGGGCTCCAGTCCACAACAAGAATATTCACAAGGTCTTCTCCTTGGAGCTCTTTTACCAAAAATATCTTCAGATTCTTACATGAACACTTTGAGAAATTCCTTGTAAAAGCTTTAGGAAAGGAAGATAAATATGTGGTTGATATACTCTTAATCTCAAGAGAGTGGTAGAAACACCTCAAACAAAAGTGTTTCCTTAAAGCAAAACACTCAAAGAGGTGAACAAAGGCAAAGAAGAGGAATGACACCCTAACTCTCGAGTTCCCACTGCAACAGCTGAAATTCCATGAATCATTCCCTCAGTCACCATAGAGCAGACAATACAGTCTCTCTGAATGCAAAAATTCAGCATATACACAATACAAGCAAAGGGCAAAACCCTAAACGAAGCACAGAAGCAGACTAAGATAACAGAACTTGGCTTTGTGATTGCATCTCAGCCTCCTAAACTTCAAATTCAGGAGAAAATAACAATGAACAAAAAACAATTAATAACAATTAATTAAAAAAAAATTATATGAGGAAACAGGCAGCAAAAGCCAAACCAAGCTGGAAATCCCACGTCTGATGCAACATTCTTGAGTGTTGCAATGGTGCTCAAGACCCTAATGTGTAGATATTCACTAACGGAAAAATTTGTGGATTGCTTAGATCCAAAGAAGGGAAATGACTGACTTCCTCTCTCCTTCCTCCAAACTATACAGGGCATAGGAATGCAGCATCCTGCTTCTTGACTGAAATTCCCAGAAACTCTCCTGTATATAAATAAAAAAACCTGATAATTTCCCCAAGAGGACTAGGCATGAAGTTCCTTGTGTCACAGTATCACTTCATATGAGGGTTAGGCTTGATTTTTTTTCTTTAGCTTTAGAGCCCAACAAGGTGAAACACAAACCCATAAGGAAAAAAATAAAAGCAAAAACAGAAGCAAAAGCAAATCAGCTGACAAAAAGTGCCACAAAATCCACCCAAAAAAACCAAAACATGAAAAAAAAAACCAACCCAACAAGAAAACAACAACAGAAACCTAAAGTCTCCTTTACCTTACCTCACATTTGATCTTTGAGTTTGAATATCATCCCTCTGGAGAACTATGGTTAGGAGGAAGGTTCCGGTAGACACAACTGAATGGAAAAAAGCATCTGCAGGGCAGTTCTTCAGATGACTGTGAGCTGCTACTTCTCACAAGGATGCTGTAGCATCAAGGACTCAAAAAGGAAGAAAAACGGAATCGTGATCTGCTGAAAGGCCACCAAGGAAGATGCAGGGGATGTGGAGCTTTGCAGGGGTCTGATGAGCATTGGGGAAGGAGAAAATCTTAATTATGGATTTTCCTACATTATAGGGATAGCAAGGTGGGCTTTCCACTGAGGGATTGCTGCTCCCCAGGTTGAGCTTAGACTACCAGAAGTCAGAAAATTAGTGTAAGTTTATTCAAAAGGAGAGAATAAACAGGGCTGATGGTTAATGACACTTTACCATGTGAATGGTGAATTGAGAGGATGTATCAAATGGATGGGATAGCAAATTAAAAAGCAGATTATCTCCCTCGTGAGAAGGGACAATCAAAATTCCTTGGAATTGGGAAATGTGTGTTGCAGTAAATGATTTAGGGCTTTTAATGACTACTGTCTCTTGTCTGCTATAAAATTAGCTCAAATGAGATAATGGCTGCTTACCTTAACCTAGAAATCATAGACCTTTATTAGGTTTATATTCCTAAACAGATGCATTAGTGTAGGAAATACTGTTTTCTTTCCTGTTAAAACCAACAAACTGTAAATTTTTCACTTCAGTTCTGAGCATATGCCCAAGTCTTATAAGAAGCAAATCTTAACAACTTGTTACCAAAAAGTTGCTGTGACTTAATAGAAGCAAATAAAGGAGAACTATCAGAGCGTTCTTTTCAGGGTCACGGATCCTTCTCCTCCAAATCCTCAATTACATTGGTTTCCTTATCCACAAAGTATCTCATTCACATCCACATTTGGAAGACTTGACTGAGTGCCCACCTTACACAACACTTAACAGACCTTATTGGGTGACTAAAGAATTACATCATGCATATTCTACAGTGTCATTACAGGCAATGCTGTAAAATATTAACTTGTCAAATGCCTACAAAACATAGCTTCATGGATGTCTTTCAAGGACACTTGTTCCTACAACTTCCTCATTATCTACTTTACAAACCTTTCCAATACAACTCATTAATTCATTACAAGGTTAACTGCTCTTGTTACTTCATTAACTAAAACAACATGATTTTTCTTGTACTTTAATAGAAGATTCAATTTAATAATTTAATACAATTTATTTCATTCATAATCCCAGACAAAAATATTCCTGTATCTGTTACAAAATCTAAAATATTTTCAGTAAGGTTGATCAAAATTATTTTCTGTTTGTACAGTCTTTATTGTAAAAAGCTTTACTATAAGCAACAAATATTTTAGTATAGTCAATGTAGGAATAATACTTGACCTACAACAGCCTGTGGAGGAAAATATTAGAGGAGAAAGGGGATTAGAGAGATCTAGCTCTGCTGCATGGGGTCTTGTTGCTAAATTCATCAGATGTTTTAGAGAGAGCCTACCCTTATTTCCCTGCAAGAAAATATTAAGGCAAGCCTTTCTCCTTTGTCTTTGTAATATGAGATACTCTGCCTATAGCGTTCACTTTATAGACAATATAAACCTGGGGATATCTGAAATCAGTGAAGTTTCACGGGTAGCAAACAGAAATAATATCATATGAAGTTCTTGGTTTTCTGCCCAGAGTTCTTCAGGTATGTGGCAACCCCAGGAATCAACATCAGCAATAAAATGTCATGATGTAAAACTCATGGGAATATATCCTCTATTGCTGTAAGCTGGTAAAGTTCCATTTAAACCACTACAACAAGAGAATATTTGACCCAGGGAATAGCAGTAACATATAATAACCCTCTCCAAGGATTCCTAGAAATAATGTTTCTATTAAAAGAATTCACAAAATAAAAAGCAAAGTTTCATTTCAACCTCAGAAAAAAAGTCTGAAAAACAAAAACCCTCTTGAAATTAATGCTGCAGAGAACATATTTAATGTCTGCAGCCAAGATGGACTTGATCTATATATTTATGGCCTGAGAGGGGGAAATTTAAAATTGAAGCAAGGAGAATGGCAATCATAGTGCATTTCTGGGGGTTATTAGTACATTCCCCTGACAGCTTCCACCACCACTGTGTCTTTGGGGAGCTGAGAGCTGCTTAAATGCTCTTCCTACGTCCTGTTCGAAGGATTGCTTTTAAAAGTACTCTTTGAGCTGGCAATTTATACGGTAAAGAGGGATTCAAGGCCAAAAATGCATCCACAGAATAAGAACTTGAAGCAATAATGTTGTCTGACCCCTTGGTTGCCACCATTAGATGCTGTTGTTTAATGCACAGTGAGTGCTTTATTTTGGGCTGGGTTGGCATTCAGCAAAGAACATTTGCAAAGGTTATTAACCCCATGTTCTACACTTCCACTGCAGCAAATATTTTTGCTAGATATTATATAATGGTAATGATACACTATGGATGCAATTTTTTCTTGGGAGCTGACCTCTTACTCGATTAAACAAGTGGTAGGAGGTTATTTGAGTGTGCTGTTTCAAGATCATCTTCCTCTTCTAATTCTCTGTGAAACATTGTTTGCCTCCTACAGTGAATGATATTAGGGAGCAGATAATTTAGATTCAAGGTCATCATCCTTCAAAGCAAGTAGCCTGAGCTGTTGCAAGTAATCCTATGACATGCAAGGGAATTGCCTAATATGAGTAAGATTGCAAAATCAGGTCATGACTGGACTGGTGATGTTGGGAAACATGAGGTATTTCCTTCCCTTAAATGACCTTGTGGGATGTTACACACCCAACCTTAATGAAGAATGCAACTGGGAAACTAGTATCAGTTTTCAAAACTAGGCTCCCACTCAATGGTACAGACTGTGGAAAATACCACTACTTGCAGGCAGGATTAATTACACTAAATAAAGGAACTGTCTAGTTACTTTTCATGCTAAACAACATGACATACTCACCTGTGAATTTTCCCAGCCCGGGATAACCACAGTGGTTAAAGCAACTCTTTGTTGCATTGCATGAGAATGTAAAAATGAGTCATGGAGAAAATCTACTGAGAATCTCAACTGAAAAAAAAATCTGAACAAAAGTCAGATTACATTCCATGACTGGTGATATATTACATGCGACAGAAACTTTATTAGAACCTGGTATAACCTGAGGGCTGTAATCTCAGCTCAGGTGAATGGCCTGAGCTATATATGTTGCACGAGTATGCATCAATCCTTTAAGGTCTACAGTATTCAGATTAATTGAAGTAAAACAATGTTTTTAAGACAGCTCATCAGGTGCTGATCATACTGTTCTAAACTGCAGAACTCTGTGTGAGAGCTGTACTCTTTGTGCATATACAATAAATCCAGGGCCAGTCTGTATTCCTAATTTCTCAAATTGTATCCTTTAAAGGTAATTTGTTAATCTATCTCTGAAACCTGCTGGATTACATTTGTCTCTCTTCATACCCCATTGCAATGCTCCATGTTTGGTCATATCTGGTGGGATTTTGGCAGCGACTGTTTCCAGCCAGCCCAGCTCTGTTCTGTCCCACAGAGCCCAAGTACAGGTCCCCACAGCTAGTGCTGAACCAGGAGCAGCATAAACTTTTATCCTGAGATACCTAGCTTTGTTCCTACGATTCACATGCTTCTTGGTTGTACAATAATGTGCAAAATGCTAACTCTGAGATCTATCACATGGCACAACAAATAGACACAGACGGAATGTGGAGGCAGTGTTTGATGGCAGGCTTCCCAGCTCACGTCCGCCTCTCTCCCAAGCTAGAGGGAGGCTCATCCTTTGCTACCAGAATCACATTACTTATGTTTTCCTCACAAAAGTGAAGTTGGATTATTAATAAATCCACAGCGTCTCTCAACTGGCAGAGAACTTGTAGCCTAATTGCAATGCCTCCTTACATATGGTCTGAAATGCTGAGGTGGTGAAAGGCTTATGCCTCTTTGTGTATATTTTGCAGTGCCAGGGAATTACGCTTTGCAACCCAATTGCAGCTCAGCTGTGCACAGGCTGCCTGCGTGCAGCCTGGAGCAATGCAGCAGGGCTTGAAAGCAGCCTTGGATCACACGGTGACTACTACACACCTCCTGCATCATTGGCCCCAGGCTTGCATAGAGAACAGGCCCTCGCTTTGGTGAGATCAGGGCTTCTCTCTTTGCTATTTAGAATCCAGTCCAGCAATTCCTCCAACGTACAATTCCCATGGCTCTCCATGACTTGTCCTTGCATTAATTGGCTCCAAGCCCTCTGTATTCAAAACTTGTGTCCTATTAAGACCAAGACTTGCTGCTTTCTTGCTGAAGTCCTGATTTTGCAACCTCTTTACATGTGGCATTCCCACTGAATTTGATATGGATAAATCTGCACTGTCTAGTCATTTCTCAGGCTCTGCATGAAACACAACTAAATATAGAAAACACAGATCCATAGAGGAAATGGTCTTTTTTTTTTTTTTTTTTTTTTTTTTGTAAAAAAGAGTAAACACCTATCCACACCATCAGCACTGAGTCAGAAATTTCCTCACAGGTGCAAAAACCATGTGTCACAGTAATTGTTTAATTATGTTAAAATCCTTGTATCAGGAGTGTTAGTGTAATATATACTTTTTTTACTGAGACAACTGAGACAGAAAACCTGATTTTTCATTGAGAGGGAGAGCACAGTAGGGCAAAAAAAGGAGAATGGTATTTCATTAAATTCATAGTGACTTAAATCAATAATATCTCTTTGACTACAGAGGTTTTTTGAATGAGAGTTTTCACACTGTATTTTAGTTATATCCATTAGAGAAGTGAAAGAGAATTTTAGATCTGATTTTTTTAATATCACATCCTATTGTTTCAAGACTACAGCTCCAAATTTGACGTGTTTTGAAAGAATAGCATGAAATTATCTTGAAATGAAATATGAGTGTAATTACAAAGTGCTAAGCACTCTCCTAATGCACTTGTTGAATATACTATGCCAGCATAAAATATGTTACAATTGATAAAATTTAGAACATGCTTCAGTAATTTCACGTAACTCTTAAGAGCAGAATAGAATAAAAGATCTTCTGTACACCTTTCTTGTTGCAGTTATAAATGTTTCATTGTTACTTTGGGAGACTAGATTGATCTAGAGTATTTTAATTCTCTTTGCATCAGCAATACTAGAATGGATAGGGAATTTAGTGAAGTTAAAAATAAATAGTAATATTTTCAGATAGTGTAAACCAGCACTGAGATCAATACAGTTTTGTCACTTTACATTGGATTAAAATCTAAGGACATGGGTGTTAAATCACAGCACCTCCTTTTGGCACCCTTTTGTTTTGCTCAATTTGAGAACAGAAGCAATGTAATGATTTCACTATAATACCCCATAAAGAAAAAAAATTAATCTAAAATTTCCTTTGTTGATACATGAGGGCAGTAGAACAGCAAATGGCACAGCAGTTGAGCTGGAGATGAAATACCAGAGTGCTCTGGTCAGAAGCTGTTAATGAAGAGCAGCGCTGCCAGGGCCCTCCTGCAAGGCACCCTCAGGAGCACCAGCTGGAAGGGGAAGCTCCTAATGCTCCTCTCTAGCATATGATCTCTGGTGTGTCCATAGCACACAGAGTTTTCAAACTTACTAACTATAAGTTTGAAATGAAGTTTAATGAGCCACCTTGTCCTAACTGAGGACATCCTTTCCTCACACTTCACAGCTGGTGGTGCCACGTTCTCAAACCAGTATCCGAAAATGAGTGCGTGGAGAAGCATGAGCAAAACCTACCTTTGTAAAACGAAACCTGAGCACAGCAACATCTAGATTGGATTAGCAATTATTTAATTTGGTTTCTCCAATGTTCTCAAGCAAAATTTATTTACAAGCAATACATTTAACAATTTAATAAATCAAAATATATAAGGATTCTTTACCATGACTATCAGAAGTCTTCATAACATGTAGTTTTGTCTTTGATCACATCCAGAAAAATGTTGTACTGATCATCCATTGTACAGACAGATAACAAAAAGACATCATTGGAAGTTAGAGTCCATCTGTAGACTTTGTAATTCTTTATAAATGCAAGTGGTATCAAATGTCACCAGCATCTTGCACATTAGGAAAACTGAAGAACTGTAGAAAAGTTCGTAGTGGACTGGACTTCTGGAAATCATCTAGTCCAGTCTTCTACTGAAGGAGATGCTAACTTCAAAATCAGACCAGATTGCTCAGTTCATTTTGCAGCTGGGTTTTGAAAGTCTCTATAGGTGGAGATTCACTGGTTTGTTGGCAGCCAGTACCAGAGCTTAATCATTCAGTCTTTTTTTCCCCTTCATATTAATGAGAAATTGCATTCTTCTTCTAAAGTCCGAGTCTCTCAGAAGTGGAATCTAAAGCTAAAGATCTTTGCTTCAACCTTTGAAGCACAATATTGGCCCTAAAATTTTGCCAATTTATTCCAGCATAAGTGTCAAAATTTTATTTCATAGAATCATCTCTTTCAGAAAGATATCCAGGTTTTATCTGCAGACATCAAAGTTCCCCCTGGATTCCTTGGCATATCATTCCAACAGCTAATCTTCCTCTTTCTTAAAACTGTATGTCTTACTTCTCATTTGAATTTGTCTGATTCTCTCTCCTAACCACTGGTCTCTTTCATTTCACCCACTTCTAAATTACAAGGCACTTTAGTTTTCAGCATTTGCCCATACCCTGTGATGGTATGACTTAGAGGCTATACAGAGTGGCTACAACTACCTTTTAAACATGTAAGTATAAAAGGCTCGAGGAAAATGAGCTCTGGAAAACAAGTGGTGATTTTTTTACTTCTGTCTTTTTAACCTGCAAGGGGTGAGAGAAATTATTTGCGTTTTCTAGGTGCTGTAAAGAAGTTTCCTTTCAATGTGCCTTTTGTTCAATTAAAAAGACTATCTTTTGGTTGTCTCTCAGGGTAAGGCATCTATCTTTTCATCCTTCTTAATTTTTCAATTGTTATTTTAACATATGGGTACCATAACTGTACAGGATTGGTTTTACTACACAAAAAAGAAAAATTGGATCCCTCCTTGCCCTTCCTTCCTGTTTATGAGCCAAGGATAAGCCTTTATAAGCCTCCTGTTTTTCTTTTTTAGCACATTACTCCATTATTCTGCTCTATTATAGTTGTTTGCAAACCGGTTTTGACAGTATAGACTCTTGCTGTAAATATATACTCTGCCATCTTTATTTCTACAAAGAAGATGTTTCATTCCGTATTTTAAAATATGTGTGTGTGAAAGGCAACTTTCCCTTCGTCAATTTGTTCTTATTATTTACTATTCTTTCCAATGTTGTTCCATTAAATTATTTTTCAGTGATGGCTTTATATTTAGTCCCAGGAAATCAATTGAGATGTTAAACATGACTGATTAACAGTAAATAGATATAAGCATAGACACCTGTCAAAACTAGATCATTCAATTATCATTATTGTGGAAGACTGGGCAGCAAAGAGTTAATGTGTGGCTATGCCTAAACAGGATGTGGTTGCAATAGGGACTGCATGGAGGTAGGGCAGCACCTGTCTGGGGCCAGCTTTCCAGTTCTGGTCCATAGGACTGCACAAGACAGAACAGCACAAGCATAGAAATGGGGTCAAGGAGCAGGAAAGACCAGTAGAGAGGGATCAAGACCTCCAAAAACCCCTCAAAGCCCCTCAAACCACTTCCAGAAAGGTCCAGAAGAACAGGCTGCACATACTCATTCATTTACATGAAGACCAAGAAACTTAATCCCAGGGTAGGGAAAATTTATTTAATAAAAAAGTACCTCCAGAAAGCCCAGATGGTGCCTCAACACTGGACTCAGGATTGGTGATCTCCTTTCTTCTCCTATCTGATCTCCCTTCTGATTCCTTTTCTTCCCTCTTTTCCTTTATTCTTTTATTCCTCTTATTATTAGAAGATAGGAGCAAAACACACCTATTTCCACGCCGAGTGTGTAGTTTGTTAATAAAACTTTGTGAGTTTTTTTTTCTTTTGACCTTTTTGGCTTTTGTTGTTCTTTTTTGACCATGGGCATCTCTGAATCTTGGGCATTCCCTTCCATCTAGGAATGGGACGTGACATTCATAGTTGACTATTATTTGAGACCTGCCAGTTAATTAGTGGTTAACTCATTTAAAGCATGATTTATTTGAAATTAGAGTGCCTTACTGAATTAACACAAAGTATATATCCATGGGCCAAAATTACCACTGAATATCAGATAGGAGCAATCATACTAAAGACTAATAATGATGAGCCTATAAATATGTATAGCCACATTATTATTATTTTGGAGCATTTCATTCTGCTGCTCTGAGAGAAATCAGTTCCCTGCTTTACTTCCAGATGATTGGCAGTTCAAGGGTCACACATTGGTCTACTTCTCTTCCTAAAGGAGGAAATCTAATTTTAGTCTGAAAGAGACTTAAAAAATCCTAGAGCAAGAGGTCACTCAGCTTTATTAACTGCTCTTTGGGCTAAAATCTTTGATGAAGAACTATGAATCTGGAGGTGTAAAAAAAGATTCTTGTAAAATGTTGATGCCTACTCAGATAGCATGTTAGATCTTAAGAGCACCATAAGTCATATTAAAAAAAAAAAAGTACACTAGTTTTATCAAAGGGTCTTTCAGGCAGCAGGAGGAAGGGGAAGGATCTTGAATATTTGTTCTTTTGAGCACTCAATACATGGCACCCAAAATACTACTTTTGTTTTCCTCTTTTAAGTACTAAAGGCAAGGAAAGAATCCTAGAGATCAAAACTGAATTTGAAATATCTTCAAGTGTCCAAAGTCAGCAATCAACCCCTACAGAAACAAAATACAGCCAAACAAAAGCATAGATGTATAGACAGAACCTACTGACATTTTACTGCTATAAGTAGACTTTTTTATGATCACAGTGAAGAAATCAGCAATGTATATCATCCCAGAATAATGGACATGTAGGTAGTCATGTACAAAGCTTACTGGAGTTATTGGTAGGATTACTATTGGCTTCAGATGGATTAGGCTACTTCTGCATGATCTGTAAAATTCCATTGATCCTTACCTGTTGCATAGAAGTTCATAGTCTGACATCCTGCAGAAACCAAGCCATTGAATTGCACCTGAGTTCCTGACCTAGTTAACATGTTAATCTGAATGTAGATTCTAAAACAATGCAAAAATCTTTCATGAGCATCTGTCCTTATTTTCAGGAGCCTGGTGGTTAAAGGATTCATTTAAGATAAGGGGGGTTAAATGCAAATCTTGTATTTTTCTGATTTCATAAATGGAGATTTAGGGGCTAAACAAGCATTGAAAAAATAATTCAGCAGACTAGTTAGAAAAAATAATTCAGCAGACTAGTTAGAAAAAATTCCAGTCCCTCTTTCAATTAGAATTTTCTTAATTCATATAGAATGGAACAATTCCAGTTGGATACTCAATTTCAGCACCATTCCAGAATACTCCAAGGAGAGTGATTGCTTTTCTGAACTGTGGAAAATGTTGGTGCAATTTCTTGCCCCAAAGTGAGTTTCAAAGATATATGAACATGGATCTCACACATACCAAGAAAGTATCACTTCTGCTGTTTGCAAGAAAAGATGAAGCTGACAGATGAAACTAATTCCAAGAGTCATTTGTAGCTGCAAATCCGAAATGGGAGAAGGTGTTTTCCTCTAACCCTGTGTTCGTTTAACAACCTTTGATGGCAGAGCAGAAGTTGAACACTTCTTTCTCATTTCCTACTGTTTAATACTTCACACAAAGCATTGGCTTCTTTGAACCCTATTTTTAGGTGTCTTTTTCTGCCCATAAATTATAGATAGAGTTCTGATTTCACTAGGGAGAAGGCCACCGGAAAAAATGTTTCAAACCTTTTTAGACTTTATCATTTTTTCCTCCTTCAGCCTATTTCACCTTAACAATAACTCTAAAAGGACCACAGACTGAGATTCAAATGCAGTATAAATTCATGCATCTACTGAGATACCCTGTTTCACATTAGCTAAAAATAGAACTCTAGTCTGGAAGGGACAGTCCAGTATCATAGAATCAGAAAATGTTGTAGGAAAATACTATGAACTAAAGCAGGGCCAATGGCCTTATAAGTATTGTGTGAATTAAGTCCGTAAAATAAATTAATCTATAAAATTTATAAAATGTGTTTTGGTGTTGGCTTTGGTTTTTGAACCACTGAAACTGGTTTTTGTTTCAGTTTTTTTAATTAGAATTAGATCCTCAGCAGGTAGTTGAACTGTCATGTTTGGAGATGTGCTGATTTAAAGAAGGTAAAGAAAACAGATTATTTTAAAAACTATTCTCCCTTCTTAGCTGTTCCATCCTTTGGTGGAAATGGAGAACAAGCAGTAATTTCTCTGAAAGGAAGAAGAATCTGTAGTGGATGAAGCAGATTCTTCATGTGTTTCGGAGAGATTTTACTGACCATTTTTACCTCGTATTTTCACATTCTTCCCAAGGGAAATAAAAATATATTCTTTTACAATAGTTATGAAAGAACTTAGAAACATGTTCTTTTACTCTTTAAAGGTTGAAAATTTCAACCTTTAAAATTGACAATATATTGCAAGTCCACTTCTGGGAGGAGAAAATGTCATTTCCTAAGGGTGAGTTTGTCAATGGCAGGGCCAACTCAGCAGAAGCTGAGTCATTTTTATCAGGTGAGTCTGGTATCAGATTAAGGAAAAATAACATGTGGAGCAGAAAGTTATGCAGTATGTATTTTTACTCATCCAGACACTAATTACCCATTGTCCTGCCTACAGCTGACTCATTTGACCACTAATAATAATAAAATATTATGAAGCTACTGAGGTGCCACACAGTGACTTATTTAATATCTTCAGTCATCTGAATTCTCAAATAAGATTTTTTTTGCCTTTTTGTTCAAGTCAATATTACCCTTCCTATTTATTTCAAATCTACTTTTCTTATAAAAGCCAATGACAGCGAGCTACACAAATTAAAATGCAGTGGACATATACATGGATATATGCACTCAGGCAGACAGATAGTCCTTATGATACTGACTATCCAAGAGTGAGATTTTTGAGGACAATATGTCAGGAGTAGGTGTAAGGAAGGACCTGAACATGTACAAGGCATGTTTTAGGTGACCAACCTCCCAGTGGTATCCAGACCCTGGTTTATGAACATGTATTGCCTGTATCATATATAGGCAGATTAGGACCTTCATACTGAAACCTGAAATGGTCATCTGCAGCTAACATATTCACCTGGTGAGGATGATGCCCTGCTGCCAGTTCTGCCTGAGCCCCTCCCCAGGAGGGTGCTCAACAGTGGGGGTGAGTCTGAGTTTCCAGGGCTGGTGGTCTGAGCACTGAGCTCTGGGGTGTGGGAAGTGCACCTCCTGCTCCTCAGAGAAAGCCCAAATTTGTATTTATAGGCAGCTTAGTCTCCATGTGTATGAGATATGCTCTGAAACTGCTGCAGTGATGGCACATTGCAGAGGATCTGGGTGGACTGACATTGAGATCAACAGTAAGCACGTAGATTTTTTTCAAGCGTAATTCTTTGGCAGCTATGCTTTCTCCAGAAAACAATGTAAGTCTGTTTGTTATACGTGTGGCCCAAGTTCATCCTTTGAATTGATGAAGATGGCAGATGTTACATAGGCAGGCAGGATCACATCCTGCTATCGTGTCAGTTTTACACAGTTCTGACTCCACTGACTTTGATGGAGATATCTCCAAATTTAAATTGACTTCAGGAGAAAGAGCCCATGATATTTCTAAGGAGCTAATGTCCTTAGACACTCAGTTTAATGCTCATCTGACATATTATTCACATTGGTATTATTGTGGTTTGATTTAATACTGAAGTTGTAACTTCAGTTTAGAAAAGATATGTCTGTCTCTGCTTTAGCCTATAGGTCTAGAAGCTGTGACTGACAAAATATTTTTGCTTGCCAGAAATATAAGTTTGTGTGTGCATCTATTTCTCATAACAATGCAGAAAAGAAATCTGGGTCACTTCAGTCATTTGCTTCCATTAATAGTTAATGTGAGTTACTGCCATTGAATGTATTCTAAAAACATGGATTTTATTTTTTTTTCTGCATCTCACAAGCAAGTAAACAAAAAAAAGATTCATAGTCAAAATAGTTAAGAAATCCTTTATTAACCAAAACTTAAATTTGACATGATATTTTATGGAAACATGCTGCTTCTGATTTCATATAAACCCAGCATTTTTACACAAAGGTCTTTCCCCAAAATATCTGCTTTAAGAGTCATGTTTTCTGGTTCCCTGTACTCTAAAAAGAGCAGGGGGGAAGAAAGATTCTTTAATGTATGTACAAGAAATTTCAAACCTAATAAGTTGAAAAAAAAGATTTTTGACAAGGGGAAACTTTGAAATCTAGTCGCTCCTGCTGTTCCAGTTAGATTCCTTGCCACCTGCTTTTGCTGAATCAACATTTCTAGAAAGCTGGACCAGATTCAGCACAGTGGGGCACAGGTAGGCTAATTTAATTCCCTCATTCCTTAGCAGTTCTGACTGTTTGACATTCTTTGTTTTTCAAGCCTTAACAACAAATATACACATTTTGTGCAATTCTTTCTTAAACTGTAATCTGTCATTAGGAATCCACAGTAAAGAGGTTGGGACTGACAAAATCACCAGGAAACGCTGATGCAATAGCGATGCAGATGATGATATGCTCTGATACAGTACTGTGGAAAAGCATGTATGTATCTGCCAGAGTGGGAAACATCCACCCACGGGTAGCTGTGAAAGCAAAAGCAGGCAAAATGAGAGGGGAGCAGGGCAGAGGTTCCTGGGAGTCATCCTCCACTGCTGTAGTCAGAGGGACAGACAGCTGCTGAGCCTGCTCAGCTGCAGCAGCACACTTCCATGCCCAAAGCTTGTCCTCTTGTCCACTGTTCCCACGTGTGACCACCAACAAACGTTTTCAGGGACAGCGCTGCCCCATTCTTCCCTGTGCTGAGGATGAGGAGGGAGCTGCCTTCCACGATGTGCTTCTACCTCCATATCTCACAGGACCCCCATTCCCATAGCATTCCTACGTGGAAAAGGGGAGATAAAGAAGAACTTCTGGGCTGTTAGATGTTTTTAACACAGTGTTAATTTATTGGTATTGTTGGTTGTATCTGTGTCTGGTCAAACCCCTTCCTCCTCCCCAGTCGTATCTCCCCCTCCCACAAGATTTTATTGAAAACAAAATTATTTTGCCAAAGTAAGAACTTAAGTCTTGGCTAATATTTCACTAGTTGCACAGCTTGAAATCACAAATAGACAGCATTTCCATTTGAAGAAGTGGCAGACTGGAAAAGGTGAAAGATAGCAGGACAAAACCCTGAGGACAGATTTGTCCTACTCTTTCTTTCTGAGGAACTAAGAAAGGAGGAGGTAAGAAGAAAGGTATGTAGATTAAAAAAAATACAAATATACTCTGCATTTAAATATTGAATTTAGAAGCGAAGAATATCATGTTTAAAAGTATTGTTTGTCTCTCTTTATGATTCCTCTTCTCTTCCTTTCCTTCCTGCAACACTCCCTCCCCCATGTCAGCTCGATCTCTTTGTGTGTGTGTAATAATAGATATCCCAGCAAGGCACCATCAGTGTTAGCATACTTCTGAAGCTCTTCTAAGCTGCTGTTTTCACTGGAAAACTCTGCAGCTTTATGATATGATAGCTTTCAATATAATTTCCCTGAATGATTCATATAATGATTGTGGCTACTTGCAGGCAAAAAAAGAGTCATCTATTATGCCCTCGAGAACTGCACGACAAACCCTACTGACGCTAAACACACATGTCAGTCGGTAAACCATACACTATTTGACTCACTCACATTTTGGACTGACTTCTGAGCACTGATTCAGCTGAGTCTTACCCAGACTTCCATGATGATAACATAGGGAAAAAATGAGAAAGCAGCAACATTAGACTCATAGTCTCTCAAAACCAAGCAAAAGCCTCACTGTTTTTCTGTTGCAGTTTTGACGACGCTTCCTTGCTGGGCCCATAGTATTGACACATGATCATTATTTACCACCTTAAATATACTTTCCTCAAAAGTAAATTAAGTGACAGTGAAATTTTCAGCATATATAAGTCTTTCACAGGGTGCTGAGTTTATTGTTCCCACTCTTGAGAGGTTCCTATAGACCAAAGCCTGAGGAGAATGTGCACTCACAGAAAACGCTCATGGAAAATGAGACACAGTAAAATAGCATTTGCATATCAGGAACATCATCCTGAAGGACAGGATCACAGAAACTGCCCTCCCTTCCCAAGGGCAGAAGCCCCTGTCCAACAGCTGGGAGGAGGCTGGTGTCCCTCACTGCTTCCAAAATCACATCCACATAACTTCTCAGCATAAAAAGACCCACCCCTTTGAACCTGAACAACCTCCAGTGTCCTTTTATTGTCTGAAACCCATCCACCTTGAACATGATAACTTAATTATATCCCAAACTGGGCAGACTGAAATCTCATTTATGACATGATCCTTTTGGTGTATAATAGTCTTAACAAGCCTTAATTTTCCACTCTGTCTTCCTGTCATAGTTACTTACCACTGCTAAGAATAATGAGATAAAAATGTGAGGTGGAACCGCATAAAGGAAAAATCAGTCAGTTCAGAGCAATGCTCATGTGGACTTCCCACAGAGGAGTATCTAATGATGCTCCTTGGGCACTTCTAACACTCAGCTGCTCCTCTGGACTTTAAGTGAAGAAGGACCATGTTGTCAGATTTTGGGGGTGGTTTTGCTTCAAAACCTTTTTTTCCAGACACTTGCAGCCTGAAAGATATGGCTCATCCCTTCTGGCCCATGAAATCAAGGAAAATACCTATTTACTCTAGCAAATGATTTTATTTGCACACATTTGCCTCAGTGTGACCAGTTCACACCATTTCATAGTATGACCTTAGGTAGCTATTGCATTTTCCATTTTTCAGTTTCTTAACTTCCATTTTTAAAACAGAAGTTTCTAACTTTGATTGTAAAAAATATCATGAAAATGTGTTCTGAATGCACTCTGCTGAATCCAAAATATAGAATTTAAACTGAAAAAAAAAAAAGAAAAGAACAAAAATCCGCTACTTTAATTTTCAGGTTTTTAAGGCAATTTTTGACGTAGTAATTTATATTTTTAAAAAACCTAGTTCCTAACTTGGAACTAGGATCTGTGATTCATTGAAAAAAATCATCAACAATTTCAGTATTGATGCACTCACTCATATTCCTACAAAGCGTTAAAGTTAAAAAATACACCTCTGAGAGTTGGCTTTATTTTTTTTCCTTTAATATTGTTTAGTGAGTTTGGTTTTTTATCTGTTTCACTAGCATTGACTTTTTGATTTTGTTTAGTGTTTTCAGCTGGTTTCATATTACATCCTAGTTTAAGTCTGACATATTATTATCAGAACTCTTGATGGACACTGTTCTACTAGAATGTGATAGCATATAGAAAAATAAAAATCCTAGACAAGAAAATCTGTTTCCATTTATGCATGTGTGTGCATATGTATATAAATAGTAATAAAAAATACGAAGATTCTTGGGCTCCTAATAGAAAGCCACTATCTTTTCTTTTTTAATGTCTTTTTTTCTATTAAGAACTTAATTTTAGACTTTTAGACTAAATGTAAGCTCATACTTACATATCATGTATTGAAAGGACACAGTAAAGTGTATGGGGGTTCTGCTTCCTTATCTGGTCAGGGGTACCTAGGCAGGCATAAAGCCGAGTGTCCCTTACCAAATGCGGAAAAAAGCCAAGTGCTACTGAATGAAGGCTGAAGATTTTGTCTTAGCGTCTTTGCTCTAATTTGTGTTTTTAAACACCAATATCACAAAGATCTACAGTCTTCCTGAAACCTGACCCAGCCTCCTCACTTGAGTTTATCATCTTCAGGGTCCTGGTGCACCCCAAACCTTGGCTGCACAGCTTCAGGGGGCATGAGGACATCTTCTGGAACTCCACATCCCTTATCAGAGATGATCCCTGTCCTCTGTGGTGCTCAGAAGCAGTCCTGTACATTTTTGGGTGTCTCAGGGGACAGGAGGTGAGGGTCAGAAGGCTGTGTGCATGGACCTCATTTCAGAATTGAGGCTAAATCTGCTTTGCATTAAATCATCTGCACACACAAATATTTGCCTAAGCAGACTTTGGGTGCTGCCCTTTGTGACAAAAGGAGCCATATCTCACAGCTCTTTTTTCTTTTATGAATCTTCTCTCTCCTGGCCAAACACGAGTCTTTTATGACCTCATCATTATCCCAAGATATTTAATGTCTAATGAAAAAGATATTTTTTAATATTGAATTACACAGTCACATTTGTTTGGTGACTAGCAGTTTTAGCCTCTCTGAAAGATGTTCAAACTGTATTGCTTAATCTGCTTGGATACATTAAAGAATACATGCTCTTTTTTTCTTTCTTTTATTTTCTTTTTTCTTCTTCTTTTTTTTTCCTTTTTTTTTTTTTTAAGTTGTCCATTATAATTAAGATAAATAATGTCCTGTCACAGAGGACAGAGACCAGAGTCTGGGTAGATCCCATCTGTGTAAGTGCTGGAAAGCTTATTGCAGAATCTCCTTTAGTCAGCTTCTTTGTTGCGTGTTACCACATAATTTTTACCTACAGGCACCCAGGCTGGTTTTGCCTGATGAAGCATCTGTGGTCTGGACTTTGGGGGTAGAAATTAGAAGAAGCTACAGAGGAACTTCACAGGCACTGCGCAAACACTGCATCCCTTTGTCTCCTCGATGCCCTTTCCCTCGCTGGCGGAGCCGGGGCCGGCCGGCAGCACATGGATAGCGGGAAGCACAGCACTGTGGATTTCACCTGCAGCGCCTCGTTATACAGACCCACTGTGGCGTTCAATGCCTCTCTCTTCTGCTTGATTAAAGATAATAAGGGACAAGTCACTGACAACCCTTTGAGGCAGGGTGGTTTCTGAAGATAACTAAGGATGGATTTGTATCATCACATTTATATTTAGGATTTGATTAGTTTTTGCTTTATAATTCTAGTGATATTTTTAGTTTAGCTTATTGAGTATTAGAGCAACTCACTCTCCACAGACCAGTCTAATACCTCCAAAGCCCCACAAGGGGCTGTTGGGACACTAAAGACCATCAATCCTTATGAATAATGCATCTATTTCCTACCAAGGCTCAAATCCCATTAATACTATAACATTATCACATCTCTTATTTACTCTTTTCTATCTATGGGATTAAAGATTAATTCTTAACAATTTTTCAAATTAAGAAGAAATCTCAATAGATCCAAAGCATTTTGCACAGAACATACCAAAGTTATTGTCAAAAGATTAGAAATAGAAAACAAAATTATGAAATAAGAAATAACCAATCATGTGAGATAGAGGTGGCTATTACAAGGTCCCACCTAAAAATACTCACTAAAGTGCATTGAAACACGGTGTTCTGCATGGTGAGTTCTCATCCTGGTGAGAATGAGTCCAGAATGAATCCATCTGTGACAGACAAGGGGACTGAATGGAATTATAATATGGCTATTATAATATCAACAGCATTATCTGTCTGACCAGAAAAAAAGGAAAAATGCTGAGATCATCAGAACAGGTTGTAAAACTACTTTCTCTCTCTTTGGATGTGGGTAATTCCAAATGTGTTGTGGCCTAATTAGGCAAAACTTGGATGGAAGAGCCCCTCTCCCTGTAGGTTCACAACAGTAAGATCTCAGCCTCCTCTGCATGTCTGACTGCTACTGCTAATACTTTTACTGCTGATGAATAATTAATTACAGTGAGGATCTACTAAAATCCAGTTGCCCTTAATGTCCCCTTCATAGTTAGCAAAAACAAATAAAGAAAACCCCAGAAGACTGAGTAACTTGCCTAGCGAAGCTTGGAAATGAACGTTAGTCTTTGACTATTGCTGCATGTTCAAAGATAAATCTTATAAATGAAATAACACACAGTAAGGTGAAGTACATAAAATTCAGAAAAATACAGCTTTGCATGCATAACTAGATTTTTGATATATTCAGTATCAAATCCAAAAGGTAGCACATTACAAGAAAAATATATTACTGTATCCAGTGCAGATCTGCTACCTTCCTGAATTATTACTGAGATGTTTTTTATGTTACAGAATTCACCAATCCATTGCCTTCCCCAGCCCTGTTAGATGATTTGCCTTTGTTCAGAATTGACCACACACTCTGCTTCTGAAAAGCACAGAAGCAATAAAAAGAATATGGAGGTTTAGCAAGTGAGGCACTGAGGGACTAATATTCAGCAATGCTAATTCCAGCTAAATTTATATTGTATTGAAAGAAAGTGCTGTTAAGGAACAGCTTGGCATACATCAAGACATGTGGTTACCAGATTACTTTCTATCTCCTCTCAAAAACGTTTAGAGAATTTCTCATTAAAATTATTTAAAGTGAAACAAGTCAAATAAATCTACTTAAGCATGTTGTTGCATTGCCTCATTTGTGCTGAAAAAATGTTGCTTGTTCTTTACATTCTATTTTAAATGTACATATGAGGCTTTACTCGCCCATTAACAAAATATATCACCTCCCAATTGCTTTCTATACCTCCTTAAATGTTAAACACAAACATATATACCATCTGTTTCCTATCATGACACCGATCCAAAATGGCTGCACTAGACACCTCCGCATAATAGATCATCTTAAAACACCTTAGTGGTTTTGCTTTATGGAGTTATTTTTCCTGTGACAAATTATAAACCTATATTTCAAGAAAATTACTGATCTCCATCCTCAATTGCAAATTCTGAATAGTTTCTCTCCATTTTAACAAAATGTGCTGGCTTATGTCTGATGTAGCAATTTTTTTTAAAGCCACAGGCCACCTTTGTTGCTGTGATATCCTACAAATCCAGTTCATTTCTTCAGTTAATAATTTCTCGGCTCATACTTCACGAAGTATTCCAATTGAAAACACTGCAGTTCAATATAGTCACTGCTATAACTTCCAAAATTATTATGTAGCTGTTGTGTAAGTGAAACTGCAGAACAAATTACAGGGTTTATCATCAGTCTGCAATCAAAAATAAATTTCAGGAGGAAAAAAACCACATTTCTGTTAAAAAAACCCAAACAACAGCTTTGCAATGCTTGTACTTGTGAACTCCAGCTATCAAATGTTCAACAGGAAATGGACAAAATATAGTCATAAATGTCATTGAATGAAAATTTGGTTCTGAATGGATTTCAAGTGTACTTTCTCCTTAGGTTCAGCTCTATGAAAAAATGACTGTGTCTGGAGCAAGTCGAATTCAGTGAGGAATTTCTCCTTGACTTAAATGAGCTTTTGACCAAGACCCCGCAATATTAATGCATGAACCTGCAAACTCTTATTTCCCAGGGTAGCTCCAATGAATCCTAGACTGATTAAACCTCTGTAGACCTATGTGCAAAAGCAATACTCTGTCTGCTCGTTCTCCCTTATATGTAAGAGCTCAAATGGTTATGAGACAGTATTGCTACAGGTTTGATCAAAAATAAATGCCATATATCTAGGGACCATGAATAAGGGATGAAACAGCCAGTGTAGAAGTAAAAGAGCTAAAGGGAAAAAATATAAAGATACCATTATACAGCCTTGGACTGTATAATCTCAGCAGAGCTTCTTGCCATGTCAGAGGCTTTATTTCAGAAGTACCTGTCAATGCCTCTTGGCTACACAATCCCATTTGATGAGGCAAAAGCAGGCAGACTTCTGTGGAAGTACAAGCTTCTCAGTAACCTCTTACCTCCAGATATAAAGAACTGGAGTATTGGTGGTGTTGCCAACTCTATACACTAGTGCTACCTGAGGGAACAAATTTGGAAAAGCTTGAGGAAGAATTAGTGCAGCGATTTCCTATCTGAGCCATTTTTTCTCCAAGGAATTTCTGAAAAAATGGAGGAACAAGGAGGAAATATGAGTCCTTTTGTGCTTTAAAAGGTGAAGGGGAAACCTTCTTTACCTGTGTTCCCCCCTGGAGTCCTGTGCAGTTAGAGCTCCCCTTACTGTTTCAGTCTACCTTAACTCCTCTCTCTAGACAAGGCTGAGGAGATCTCCAATGGATAGATCATGAAGCTTTCCTCTTATCAAATGTTGTCTCTCCCTGTTGTGTGAATATGTAAGGTCATGTACTTCTTTGCTACTGCATAAAGAACTACTTTTGGAAACAATCACCATAGTGTTCTTCCTTCTCCTTGATTGTATTTTTGCTGCTGCTATTTGTGTGATTTAGAGAGGTTGGTTTTATTCCTCAGAGCTTCCAGTGCAATTAAAGAAAATAAAGAGCAAATGCTCAAGTAGTTGAGAAGAATGGAAGAGGTAAAAGATGGAGACAAAGGCAGAGGTACCATGAAAAACTCCTAAAGAGGAAAGAATAAAATACAGCTTGTTTTCAACATGCCTTAACAGGTACAACAATTCCAGATTCAGTTTATTTCAAATCATAATACGGTTTGGAGGGGAGGAGTCAGTAACTTCTAAACAATATGAACAACCAATTTAATAAAACAACAATCACTTGTCTATTGTGAACTTCAAAGTCACGCAGTATTTATAATACACAATTGTTCAAACAAGTTGGCAAACTGTGATACGCCCTACTTGCACCGACCACTTGTATGCCAGGATTTTTCACACTCAAGAGGAAAAGAAAAACAAAACAAACACCCAAATGAGTGCTGTTTTGGGATTTTAACTGTTTCATCTTGACTGTTGCACAAACATGCCATATCTAACCTCTGTGGCATGAAGGTAACATGTTGGCTCACAGGCTCTGTCCTCCTTTTCACCTTGCTAACCTCAGTTGAAGTTGTTTGAACTTGCAGAGGCTACTAATCCATGTCCATACCTCAGCAACCTGACTTCTTCACCCTCAAATTCACATCTCTTCCCCTCTGCTCTGCATTTCAAAATCCAGAATTAAGCAAACCTGCAGCAGATGTGCATGTTGAAACGCACTATTGCTTTCTGCTTTGTAGTTTCCTCGTTGCCCAATAGCTCTATCACTAGCCTTTTTTTTTTTCCTGAACACACTGCTGGTTTTCACAGTACATTCTGAGAACACACACACAAAAAAAAGTGGGATCTCAATAACATCCTTAGTAAAGGAGTTTTCTGGCTTTTTTTTTCTTCTTTTTTTTAAAGGTACAGTAAAACACAGCCCTAGATGACACACACCAAATAAACAGGCAAAAATTTGCCAATCCTTGTTCTGTGTTACACACCCATTGAATGTTGTGGGTGGAGAATCTCCAAGGAGGTCAAGCTCAGTTCTTTAAAAATATTTCCACTTCTACATTGTATACAGATGAAAAGGCAAAATGTCTCAGTCCCAAACTTTGGTAGCCTTTTCAGTTTCTATTGCAACTTATAACTAAGTTTCCCAGAAGACATCTGTGTATCATTGTATGAGATACCACACAAGTGATAAAATTTAATGTATCCCTCTCATTGAGGATCATGAATTTGCTTAAATTGCCATTTCTACCATGCCTAATGGAGGCATACTGTCTATTTACTAGCCTGCTGCAGGGCTAATGGGGGAAGGCGGCAAGGGTCCCTCCTCCACACTGTTTCTGCCTCAATCTGTATTTATTGCTTCAGTTCTTTTATGCATCATTTTAGAGCATTTCTAAATCATGAAAACCCATGAAACGTTCAGTTACTGTGAACTGAATTCACATGTTCAAAGCCAGTTTCTCAGCATAAAACTTTGCCATTTCTGCCAGCAGGAGCGAGGCAGGAGCCACAAGGTAACATTAAACAAGTTCTGCACGTGTCCCAAGCTAGCACGCATGCCAGACATACTTTGAGGAGCCACTGCTCTGAAAAAATGTGGTTCAGAGAGGCTTGTGCTAGGCTGGTTGAAGGTCACCACCAGTACATGGGTCAAGTCAGCCCTACAGCTGTCTCAGATGTGTTTGTCTAGGCCAGGCAGAGCTCGTGCAGTTCCTTCCCTACATTCCTTTCCACAGCTGCACCTTCATGGTTTCAGGTTTGCTTCCCCGTGGACCAGCCCAAAGGCCTACACTCTGCAGTAAAAGCTAAGGACAGGTGCCTCCAGCCCAGCCATCACCTTCATCGCTTTTTCCTTCCTTTTAAATGCCCACTGAACCTCCTTTCCCACATGCAGAACTTGTCCCATGTGCACTCACCTCTCCAGAACAAACGATTTGAGATGAAGGTGCAGTCTTGCGGTAACAATCACATTAACTATTTATTCCGCTGAAACAAACGATGAGTCAAGAACAGCTTCTCAGATATGGAAGAACTTTTAGCTTCTACTGCCAAAATTATTTTCCCAACAGGGCTTGTCTTCCACAGTGACCTGACCCAAAGGTGTTTGTACCTGCAACCAGGTGTGACTCAAAGACAAAGCAGCAACATAGCATTTGACATCATTTGATGTGTAGGACTTAGAGGGGAGAAAGATGAAGCCAGACACGTGATGCTGATAAGAATTTCTTTTTATGTTATTCCAATAAAAAATACATTCATACAGAAATATAACAATCTTGCAAAAAACAATTTCAAATAAAATCTTGTAAAACAAAATTTTTACAAAAATCTTACAAAGAGATTCTTTAGATAACAGGGTGCTTCAAAAACAAAAAAAGAAATTTCACTAATAGAAACTTTTTCTTCTTAAATTTCAAGCAAAAATGTTTTATTTTTTTTTATTTTTCAGCTTGATTGAGGCTCAGTTATCACCTGAACAAAATGTACTTGCTTATTAAGAAAATTACAGGCATTTGACATATGGCACACAGCCCCACCCCATCCACACAAGTCTGATGGTATTCACAATTGAGACAAGCCAGTGCAAGTTTTTTTGTTTGTTTGTTTGGGGTTGGTTTTTTGTTTGTTTGTTTTTGCCTTTTTTTTTTTTTTAAAATTTCTGGTTTATAAGAAAGCTAAGCCAAGGACAATGCAAACAAGGAGTTAAAAACACAACAAAACCCAATCATAAATAGAAATTAATTTTCTGGAAAATTTTGTTTGTTTGGGGGAAGAAAAAAAAAGTGCATATTCAGGCAATTTAAACCAAAAATGAAATGAGAACAATTTAAGCCTGTGTGTTCCATAGAACCAGATCACTTGCATATACTTTTTTTAAACCACTTATCTACATACATTTCCAGGAAGATATACCAAAATATTAGCAGAGTAAGCAAGACCGATAATTAATAGAAAAAGAAACAGGTCACATGTTTCATTGCAGACTGTAGTGAGCTGGTTTAAAAAAAAAACAAAACAAAACAAAATAAAACTGGTTTTGGACAGACTATTCCTACTCTAGGAAAAAACAGTCTTTATTTTAGCTGAACTATGTAAAATTAGAGCTCAACCACCACAACGACTAGCTCAGTCACAGGTCCTCCAGTAAGCTGGAAGGCCAAAACCCGAGTGTACTTCATCTGCACACAGCTAATATTCTTTTAGCATGCCAATATTCGGTTCATATCATTCTTAAATGGCCACAGATACGCTATTCCAGACAACCTAATAACTACAAAACACAGTCAGCAGTCTGAGAAGGACTGAATGCCAACAAATCCTTTAGCATACCATTAAGCTAAAGGTAAAGCCTCTAAAAATGCTAGATTTTAATTAACTGTATCTTTCATTTCTTTGTCTCCTTAATGACCATATTGCAAGGGGGAGAGGGAATATTTTGATGGGCTGTGGCATTTTCTAGCTATGTGTTCTAATTTTTTTCCTTTTAAAAAAAATATTTATATATTATCTATATATATACACACATACACAGACTGTACACACAAATATACATACACAATTATTTTTCTGCCCACTTTTAAAAAAAAAGTAATATAGTTTCTTTCTGTATGACCAACAGATAGCTAGATATATAGATGTGAAACTTGTGCCTTTTAAGCAAATACATCTTTTAATACTTCTGTATCTTTAATATGTATGAAAACTTGACATATTAAGTACAGTTGGGGTGTGTATATACACAGTTGTTGTGCAAGGTCAATATAAAAAAAGTCTCAAGGTGGCAGAACTGGTCAGGTATTCAATTGGCATATGCATTATACTGTAACACAGTCAAATTGTCTAAGTTAAACAAATACTGTACTGACATGAATGACTTTTCTCTATATTTGTCTTTGTGAAGGAGGACCCTGGAAGTAACCTTTTTTTCCCCTCATATTATACATTTGATACAGTACAATGCCAGGTGAAAAGAGAGCCTTAATAAAGCATGCATCACCCATACCCCTGTATAAGACCCCCTTCAAGAGAAGGTCACTTGCATAAGGCACCATTATTAAGGTCAACAGTGCATTAACAGCTAGAAAACCAGAAGTTAGTCCTCAAGGCATAAATAAGAGAAAAATTAGCTGCATGAGAAAAATCAGTTTCTAACCAATAGTGGTTTTATCCACCCAACAGAAAATATTATTCATGTTCCATACATTATGTAACATTAGACCAATTGTATTTTAGCTGCTCTTAACTGGAATCAAAACTGCAGTCCTGATTAAAGAATGGAAAAGCATATAGTTCCCCAGAACCATGCAATAACCTTTGTATTATAATGAAAAGTTATAGTTGTGTTACATTTGTAAATACACAGCTTATACAATGGATTACAAATGAGCTCTGTAGCAAGTAAAACAAGCTACTTGACACATTGCACGTTTAATAGCTGCACCAGACACCTAAAGCTCCTCTCACACAGGAACAGGGAGGCCCCCCCATCTCCATTCTGGCATCCTGACTCTTTTTATCCCCCCTTTCCCCTCTCAGTTTTTCCCTCTAAAAAGGTGCAGACACCCCTCCCCCCACCCCTTGGAAATGATTGGTGGTCGTCCCATCTCACGAGATATTCCTCACATACAAGACATTCAGACTATTTTTTTTCTCTTACAGTTATAAAACAACCACAAGAAAAAAAATGTGCCTCAGCATACAGTCATCTAGAGATCCTCATCGCATACAGTCGCCCAATCATTAACATTCTCAGTGCACATGCTCACGGCAAAGGCTTAGGAGCCACTCAGAAGGTTAGATACCAGTGTATGAGTCCAGGAAACCCCAAACATCACGCACTGCGGTTGCTATGCCGTTTCTTACATGACTTATTAGCCCTCGAAAGACCTGCAAGGAAGTGAGGTCCTGGAGGCAACTGGGTAGGGTGCAAAATGGCATGCTTTGGCTGGAACACGCATCCCTCCGCTCAAGGCTCTTCAACCTTGATGCCTCTTAGCCCGCAGGATTCACCTCTTGACCCATTCAGAGGTGTCTCTTCATGTGAAGGGCCAGGTGGTCAGACCTGGAAAAACACCTGCAAGGCAAGAGTCAGGCTGCGCATTAGCCCAGGGCTGCTGGCATGCACGATGTGATACGCCCGGCTGAGGCACCTCCCCTTGCTCTGCTACCCCAAAACACAGCTGGGGGAGGAGGGATTTGGCATTCCCAGGATACACAGGAATACTCAAGGTGTCTGTGGGCGCTCAGGAGCTCCGCAGATGGGTGGTAACACCAGGGACTTCTCAACACTCAAGTGCAAGATCTGGGCTACAACCCCCTTCCCAATGATTAATAAAAGGGATGGTTTGTTCCAGTCTAAATATACAATAATCCCTTAAAAATACCAGGCACTGTTGTTTTCCCAAATAATTCCTACACAAGCAAAAAGCAGCCTAGACTAGTTTTCCAATGAGTATTAAAAATATATATTTAAAAGGGTGCATTTCAGTCACATACCTGTCACAGTGACTACATTTAAAAGGCTTGGCACCAGTGTGCTTTCTGAAGTGTCTGGTTAATTCATCACTTCTTGCAAAACGCCACTCACACCCTTCCCATGAACATCTGTAAGGCTTTTCCCCTACAAAGAAAGCAGATTACACATTAGTCGTGACTTCATTCAAAGAAAGACAGGTGCTATCATTTTCTATGTAAACCTCTTCCACCCCCCAAAGACAGCCAATTTTATTTAACCTATCTGAATGCTTCAGAACATGTAAGCAAAGAAGGCTCACAAAATTCATCCACATGATTCCTACTTAACTATCTTACTGCAACAGCACATCAAATAATCTCATTCTTATGAAAAATATACAAAAAAAGAAGTGATTAAACAGGCTCACAAGAAACAAAGGAATCCAGCTCTCTACCATTCCTGTTCATCAGTAATGGCAGGCTTACAGGTATCATGCACCTCATAAAGGTGATTAAAGACAGCACAGCTAGGCTCCAAAATGCAATTAGGCTACTGTGTTGCATCAAAGTCCTCTGTCACTCACTCATCTGCATAACACGCAACCTCCTTTCTGCTGAGCCACTTATTCTTGGAAAAGCCTGCACACCACTTTGAACACTGCTATTTCAGCATTCAAGAAATACCACTTCCATTCACAGGAACATTCTCAGCCAGACAGCACCAGAACACCAGTTCTGCAATACTTCTGAGGCTGGCAGCTATTTATGTCTGCTCAACCACCACAGTTCCAAAAGAAGTTGTTCTCTCCTCTTGAAATAATTCTGTTTTATCTGACTTCTGCTTGACAATGGGAGCATCTGAGCTTGCTCAGACTTCCCATAAAAGCCTCGAAATGCTGAGCTCATGAGCCAAAATAGAATCTTTTCCTTGAATTCTCTTTCCCAGTGTTCGGGGGGGAAAAAAACTCAACCAGCCATACAGATGTTTGGACTGGTACACCAAGAACACCATGCCGGTTACTCAAGTTAAGCAATGACTACTGAGCCAAGGCACAGCCCTACACATCTAACTGCTGTCATAGAGAGTTGTCAAATAGTAATGCTCAAACAAGCAAATCAGCACGCTACTTCAACCGTAAAATATTGATAAAAGCCCTGAAGTGTCTATCTTCCTCACTTTCCTTCCCAATAACGCACCGGATTGTTACTTTTAGTTCAGGTTTCATAATAATAAAATGCTGTTGCTCAGTATTTTGGGATGAAATTATACAGTAAATCATACATTTTTAAGTCCAATTGGGCAGATATGTTAGAAGGATAAGAACACACTGTGGCTTTTCAAGATTTTTTTGCTGATAACAACGGCACACAAGTGTTAAATAACTTAATAGTATAGCTATACACAATATGATCAAGGCCTTGGGATGTCTGATAAAATAGACATGATGCAGACTGAAGCATAAAAACAAGCTCTTACAGTATTTAGTGATCTGACCAATTTTTGGATATGACATTGCTTTTTTAGCAATAAAGTCGCAGCTCACTTTTGCTTTAGAAATAATCATCAAGAAAAGTTTAGCACCTATTTAGGCTAGACCTTTGCTTCTGAAGACCATATGCTGGTGCAGCTTCCAAACCATTGCCTACTTAGACGAGTGGCTCCCATTTGCTATGACAACAGACTAATCTACCACCAGCTGCCCTGGCTGCAGCTGATTTATGAAGAGAATGAGGAAGTGATGTCGTCCATGCTGGTAAGCCTCTGCTGCTATTACATCATCTCTCCAAACCTGGGCTCCCACTCGGTGATTGTGTAACGCTGTGACACCACCACCATCAACGGGTATTCCCTGCAGTACTTGCCAGCTCTTAATAAGCATAGGGTTACTAACCTGTATGAGTGCGCTGATGTGCTTTCAGATGTGAACTTTTGGTGTAAACTTTCCTGCAACCGTTAAAATGACACCTGTGAACACGCCTTCTGCCATCTGGCGAGGTGTCACCATTGGAGGGTGTACCTTTTTCTGCAGTCTTTCCAGCGGTACCGGTACGAATTTTCCCCGGTGAATGCAACTCACCCGGCGTACAATTCCATATCTGGGAAGAAGGCTCCTTGCTCAGCTCAGGAGATGAAGGGGGAGTGGAAGTGACAGATGAACTCAAGTTTCCTGAACTGGCTAAAACATCACTTATAGGGTCAGAGGTAAACTTTGTAGTGGGCGAGAGCTCCTCAGAGCTGTCTGAAGATTCGCTGCTCACGTCAGAATTCAAACTGTTGGTCTCTAAGTTCTGACTAGTAAGATTGTCCTCTTTTGGGACACATGTGTTCTTCAGTTCAGATTCCTCCTTTTTCTCACGTGCCAGAATAATTTTGGTCCAGAGATCCTCTTGGCTATCAAATTTGATTTCAGATGCAGAAACATAACAAGGTTCACTCTGAAGATACCGTTCCAGCTCCAAACATGTCTAGGTGAAAGAGAAGGGAGAAAAAAAGAGAAGAGTCACAAGCCTGCTTAAAAATAAACCCAGTTGTATTTTACACTTCAAAAAGCATGCAGGAATGTAATACGTTCGATTTATGGTTTCTAGGTTCAAAACAAATTAAAGGCTCCTTAAGCCGTAACTAGGTGACTGCTACGATGAAAAGAAATCAGTTTTTGAGACCTGGGCAGGAGTTCAAACGCACAGCTGAAGGTGCAAGTCAGCCTTTGGTTTCCAAAATAGCATTCTAATGACTCAGTCAAATTATCATCACTCTCATCATAAAATCTGTGTTTTCAGTAGGCTGATGTTGAAAAGGACCATAGAGAACCACAACAAATAACCACACTTTGCTCTTGCACCTTGTCTAATTTCAAATTGTTTGGTATCTCCCTCATAACAAGCACAAGGCTGAAAGGACCCAACAGAAAACAATGTGCTCAGACACGCAGTTAAAATCTGAACCCTGTGTCAGAAAACAAAGCCACATTTCAGCATGGCTGCAGAGCTGCCAGCCCATATTCTGGGGACATCAATGGAGCAGCAGACATCCTCCCATTTCCTGTGCATGAGAACGCAGCACACTCGACTTTTAAAGAATGTCATTTCCAAGCGCACTGGCATGCACGCCACAGAACTCAAACTGCTCCCATGCGTGTTCAGAGGAACATGGAGAACTTCAACAACAGAGGAGTGGGGGAAAAAAAAAAAAAGTTCCAGCATAGAAATGTCCTGTTCTATAGGATACAAAACGGGAAATTACTCTGAGGTCCTGCTGGGAGTCCCACAATGAACAAGAACTTTATCTACTGGCCAAGAGTGCAACTGTATGAGTCATCTCGCTCTTTCTTTCACGCAATGCCAAAGGAGACTTCCTTTTAAAACCCTGACCATCTGCCAAGAAAGTACTCTGTGCAAATATACATGCAACAGTACACGGACAACTTCACCCTCAACAATATTGCCCTCTACTCTATGAAATGAAACAAAACAAAAATCAAAACCACCCTAAATGGGTGAAACTGCGGTTTTCAATTCACCCTGTTGACTTTCTAGCCATTTTCAGAGAGGGAAAAAAAAAAAAAAAAGAGTATGAACTGTTATGGCAACAAGCTGATGTTTTGGGATTATTCTTTCCACTATAGGAAATGATCCACATGGAAGCTTTACACAGAAAATGGATACACCAAGTTTCCATACCAAACTCTACTTATTTTAGGAAAATCATCTTTTCCAAGCCAGGCAGCAAAACCTGGTCCCAAATGCCACACATTCCCCTCACAGACCCTTCCCATCTGCCCATAAGCAGAGCCGCCATGGGAGCAGCCTCCTCTCTCCCCTAGCACTGCTCCAGTAAACTGGGTCACATGCTCTGGCCAGGCTCGGAGTGTGGGCAAAAATTGAAAAAAATAACCCAAACCAACCAGAACACCAAACAACCCCCAAACCCAAACCCACTGCTGCACACGGTATTTATGTATATGTCTATAATTAGGGAACTGGGTTTCAGTGCACGTTATAAACAAAAAGGGTTTCGACAGAGACAGCACAATAGTGCATTGATTTTCCGTGAAAACAAGTAAAAAAAGCATTTATTAAGATCTTGTTAAACTTTCATATTCCCGGCTAATTTAAATTCCTCATTAGGTAGATTAGTAATGGGGAGCGGAGTGAAGCTCTCTTCGAGTTTAAATGCCTCTGAAGGCTACTGGGAATGAGGGCTGGCGCTTCGCCAAGAGCCCGAATGCCTGAAGGAAACTACTTAGCTCCATTTCAATCACGTACTATGGAGCTGCCGCTCTGAAAGGGGAGCGGGGGGGGAGGGAAAAAAAAAAAAGGGGATTGCATACAATTAGTAGGCATGTGAAGGTTGTAACACTTTTGCATTTCAACCTTCTGGGAAAGGCTCCTTCGTCCTTCTGCAAAGCCAGCAGGTATCTGATCCGGTCACCGGGCTGAGCAGCCCCGGTCCCCCGAGCCCCGCAGAACTGTCAACCCCTGCCATCCCGCTGCTTCGGTCAAATTAAGGAGAGAAAAGCAAAAAAAAAGAAAGAAAAAAAAAAGGCAAGAAAATATGTCCATTAAAGGGAAACAGCCTCCCTTCTCCCCCTTCCCGGCCAGGGCAATTAGCACAAGGGGATCGCTGTCATATGACTGACAACTCACGGGCTCGGCAAAGCTCCCTGCGCTGGGAACAGCCACGCTCTGTACATGTACATACACATGCACACAACAGACGTGTGTGTGTGCAGACACTCCTGGAGGGCTTTCTCCTCAGCTTGGCCAGGAACAAAAAAAAAATAATATTAATTTGGAAAAAAAAAATCAAAACAAAAGGACACAAACGCCAACAACAACAACAAAAATCACAAGCCCACAGCACCGGGCGCAAAGCAGCCCTTGGCCAAGGCAGGGAGCTCGGATGACAAGACCCAGCTGTGGAGTCTGGACCTGGTACAAGCGCAAAAGTTTTGCCAGGACTCGGTGCGAGCGGAGCGGGGCCGCGGGCGCTGACAGCCCCCGGCAGGGCCGGGCGGTAAACAGGGAGAGACGGGGATGCGCAGCTCCTTCCATCCACCTCGGGACTGTGCCCCCCGAACAGCCGTCTATCCAGAGCCGAAACACCTGCTTCAAAACATCTATACACATTTGTGCTGAATTCTCCCCAAACTCCTCGCTGACACTTGGGCTTGCCTTTTTTTTTTTTTTGTCCTTTTTTTTTTTTTTTGTCCTTAAATCCGCTCATCCTTTAATACGGCTTAAAAAAAAATCCCCGACAACAACAACAACAACATCGACATCCTCGTTTACCTGTTGCCAATATTCCTCCAGGGACGGCAAGGCTGAGAAGTAACCCGTGTCGTGCACAATCTGGAGTTCCTGGAAGATGCTGCACATTGGGAGAACATCCATGTCTCAAGTTGCAACAACAAAAGTCAGTGCTGGTTACCAAAAATACAGATGCCTCCTTTATGTGCAGGGGTTGCGGGGTGTGTGCGGGGGGGTGTCAATCTCTGCTCTCAGTTTCCAAGCCCCCCCCCCCTTCCTCCAGAGACGAAAAAAAAAAATTGTATATATATATATATTAATTCCTTGAGGAGCTCGGGGAGGAAAAAACACCCAAAGTTTCATGCAAAGTTTAATCGCACAGCAGGGCAGGACGTCTCCCGGGGCGGGCGGGCGCGCGGCTTGTTCCCCCCCTCCCGCGGCCGGCGGCAGCGGCGGCGGACCTGGCGCAGGAGCGGCCCCAATATTTGCAAACACGGCGCGGACTCTGCGAGCGGAGCCCCCCGCAAAAAACTTCCCTATTCAAAGCTCGGCCCCGGCCGCGCCGCGGCCCCGCCCCCGCGCCCGCCCCCGCCCCGCGTGATCCCGGCGCCCCGCCCGCCCGCCGCCGCCCAATCGCGGCCCGGCGCCCCGCCACCCGCGTGCCGCTGACGTCAGGGCCGCCCAATCGCCGCGCCGCTGCCATCGCGGCTCCTCCTGGCGTGACCGAGCCCGGCCGTGACGGCTCCCGCCATTGGCCCGATTCGAAATTCGAGCCCTCCTGATTGGCCGGCCCGACCGCGGCTATTTTTAGCAGGGTATATAAAGCCGGGAAGCGGCTGCTTTTCTTTTTTTTCCCTCTCCGAAGGGGCGGTGTGAGCGCGCGGGGGAGGGGAGCGGGCAGAGCGCGGCGCTGCCGGCGGCGGCCGCGGGGGGCGCTGAGTGGCCGGAACGGGGATGGCCGGGCCTTACCGGGCTGTGAGGGCTGGCCCGGGGTAGCTGTGACTCCCCCGGGCCTTACCGGGCTGTGAGGGCTGGCCCGGGGTAGCTGTGACTCCCCCGGGCCTTACCGGGCTGTGAGGGCTGGCCCGGGGTAGCTGTGACTTCCCCGGGTCTGAGCGGAGTGTGAGGGCTGGCCCGGGGTAACTGTGATTCCCCCTGGGTCTGAGCGGAGTGTGAGGGCTGGGCTGGGGTAACTGTGACCCTTCTGGGTCTGAGCGGGGTGTGAGGGCTGGCCCGGGGTAGCTGTGACTCCCCCGGGTCTGAGCGGAGTGTGAGGGCTGGCCCGGGGTAACTGTGGTTCCCCCCGTGTCTGAGCGGAGTATGGGGGCTGGGCTGTGTGGGGTATCTGTGACCCTTCTGGGTCTAAGCGGGGTGTGAGGGCTGAGCCGGGGCAATTGTGACACGCGACATCCCCCCCCACCTCCCCACATGAGCCGGGGTGTCTGAACTGACCCGGGGCAACCGTGATCGTTCTGAGTCTGTACCGGGGTGTGAAGGCTGACCCGCGGGAACCGTGGCCTCCCTGGGCATGACCGGGGTGTCCGAGCTGACCGAGGATGACCACGACCCCCCCAGGTCTGTGCTGGTCTGACCCATGGTACCCGTGGCACCTTCCCTCCCCCCCGGGTCTGTGCCGGGATGTTCGGGCTGACTCGGGGATAACCACGACCCCCGTGGGTCTGTGCTGGTCTGACCCGGGGTTACCGTGACCCCCCCATAGCACCTTCGCCATGAGGATGCAAGGCAAGGTCCACGTACTCCACGGGCCCCATGTGTTGTGCTTTCCCTGGGAGCAGAAGGGCTCAGATGTTTCTGTCCTTCCTTTGTCCCCCACCACGGGACAGCTGGGGGAGGCACTCGTTGACGCCTCGGAAGCGGAGCTGGATCTCAGAGCAGACCTGGGTGATGATCCTTGGGCTCCGCACAGAGATCTTCACCCTCTCTGGGATGGGCACCACGGCAGGTGTTCCTGGCCAGCACTGTCCAACACGGCTTCTCCAGGAATAGTTTGCACTGTGGTGCCCAATTCCACCACTGTCCACAGATAGCTATTTGTGTGTTGGTGATGGAGCACCAGCTTTTTTAAGACTGGACTTGTCAATGATATGAATGTCTTAATATAATTTAAGAAAATGCGGTTGTTAGCTTTCCAAAGGAGTGTCCAGCACATGGAACAAACACTCCTAATGTGTTTCTTTTATGAAAGGACTTCTAATTTTCCACTGCTGTTTCCATCGTAATCTCAACGCTGTTATTTCCATTTTCCCACTTTTCTCTGTATCTGTTGCTGGTTGCCTACAGATGGTAACTGAAGTGTTTAATGCGTGTTTCTTCTGCCTACTGTCCTCTGTGAGCTGGTGATTACAAGTGTGAAAATGTCGGTCTAACTTTCCATCCCCTGGCCCCTCATGAACTATTAATATGGTGATTCCGTAAACAAACAACTGGTGTTCGTGGTTGTTTTTTCCATGTCTATGAAAAAAAAAAAAACCCTAAGGTCAATTAGAGCATTATTTTATGTTTAGAAAAACAAGCCAATACTGAAAACACAAAACATCTAAATCTGGATAATTATGCACACTTGATTGAGTCAGTAATTCTTTACTGGGTTTCACATGGCCAAGCATGTAAATATATATCCAAAATTGCCTTGCAGGCAACCGATAGTGCAGGTACTTTTGTGTGTCTACTTTTGGCCAAAACTAGATCCTCCAAGGCAAAGTGCAGAAGGAAAAAAATAAAATCCCTCTTAAGCAGATGAATTGCACACCTTACTTGAGCCTACTTTTAGTTCTGTGAAATAAAATATTTATTGACCTGAAATGCGGTGTGTGCTCCAGTCAAATATAACCTGGTAACATAACTCTGGGAATCATTAGTGTTTGTTTAACTGACCCACTCCTTCTTTGGAGAAGATTTTATTTTCAAACTTAGTGACAGTAAATGCAACTATCTGATCTTTCTATTTTACACTTGCCCCCTTTTTAGCTGTGTGTCATGTCAGAGAGATCTGGGCTTATCAGAGGCTGGATGGGGTTGGCTCTGCCCATGTGGAGTTTGAGGCATAAGGATCTCACTTTGTATGGACATCTTCATGTGAGCAGTATCTTATAGTGAAGAACAACTGGTGCTAGCAGATGTAAATTGATGGAGATGCAAAGATCGTTTAATAAAATGCCTCTTTAGTTAATAGTTAAGGTTTTCTGCGTTACTGCCAGGCAGGGATTGGTTGAGTGGGATGAAGGTTATTGCTCTTGAAAAAAAACGAACCACGTCAAAGAAAACCAGGACACAGATGTGACTGTAGTGCAGTAAAAACTGTTTAAGTTATATTTTGATTAAATCCTGACTTTGATTAGACAATTATCAATTGGCAAAAGAAAAATAACATAAGTGTCACTGGATGAGTTAGTTCTAGATTATGACTGTACTAACAATTTTTTATTTCAAGTAGCAAAAAGCATCAATAGAACTAAAGGTCAAACCCAGATAAGAAAGAATGTATAAGAATACAGAGTAAAGAAAACAAGCATAGTGTTTTTACAAAGTACGTATTTAATCAGGAATTAAAATGAAATGGTGAGTCAATAACATGCTGTGGTTTAGGAGACTATTCCATGGAACACAAGCTGAAGGAAACTATTGGCACTAATAGCAGCCATGTGGAATGAAGGGATGGCATGTAAGTTGAAGGGAATTATTGTAGTCTATGGAGGATAATAAACTTTAGGACAAATGAGAGAAAATGAAGAATGAACTAGTGAAGATACTTGAAGATATAATTTAATCCCTAATTACTTTCTTCAAGTTATACAAAGCAGTTAAGCTTCAAATATCCATTTTATACCACTGGGATTTTTTCAGTCATCCCCCAGGATGGAATTTACCTTGAAAGCCTTAAATGGAAGCATGTTCTAACTTTAAAAAATCCAAACCAAAATTAGTTGGTCTCTTGGGACTACACAAGTTTATTTAGATGTGCCAACCAAAGACAAGGACCTCTTCATTTATGAAGTGATTTAGAGCTGAGGCCTCTTCGTTTATGGAAGTGAAGGATACCAAAGCTTGTGTACTGAATGGGCAGTGCTAGTGTGTTAAGAAGGAATACAGCTATCAAGTTCCTTGGATAATTTTCTTGTTATTGCCATACAGTATTTTCCTGGTGTATGCCCTTGATTACTTAGAGGTAGTCCCAGATTTACTTCCAAATCTGTAAATGTTCTTTGTGGTTTTAACTCTGCATGATCAAGGTCATTTATAAAAGTAGCAAAAATTAGTATAAATTTATATAGGGTTTCTCAAAATGTTGGTGCTCTGACTGTGAAGTTGCACAACAGCTTTTAAGTATGACTCTCCATAATTTAGGATAATCAGCCAATTTACCCCTTTAAGGCCATTGATTTACAAATATGTGCAGAGTAAAAAGCCCTGTGTGCTTTATTTTTTCTTTCTTTTTGCTTCATTAATTTTAGTAAGGTTCTGTCTGAAAAGCTATATTGGCACATTAAATGCCCCACCACTTCTCTGTAGTAACCACTTTTGTCAGGGATGGTAGACTCTTCCAGGAAAATCTGTTCTCCGATGTAGCAGGTGACAGACGGTGTTTTCCAGGTGGGCTGAGCTCCACATGAGGCAGGGGGAGCACCTGTTCTGTTCTTAGAATATTCATGCATTTTTAGAGGACACATTAACTTGCTCTGCACTGTATTCAGTGCTGAGAGTAAGAAGAGGAGAAAATCTCCTGAAAATGGTTCACGTACAGCCAAATGCAGGGAGGTTAGATGAAATAGGCAGGAATCGATAGCTTGTGGTTTGATTAGGATAAATGGACTTTATTTGAGGAAAAAGAGAGAGAGTGTGTGTCAAGTGCATGAAAGCATTGTCTGATAGTAGAGAACACTACTTGAAATGATCTGCTTCCGAGGTGGTAAGTTGCTAAGTCGAAAACTAGCATGCAATGTAATTCTACCACAGATAAAGTAAATGCTCTTTGAGGATATATAAATAGAACCATAATGAGTAGGCAAGCAAGTGGGGTGATTCCTGATCTCTCTCTCTGGCAGAATTAGAGACTTACATATCAGACCATAACCTAGCCTAAGACGGAGGGAAAGATAAATGAATTAAAAAAGACATAATGACAAAAATAAAGTAAGAAAGAATTTAGGTAAATGAGACCTGAATTTGTTCAGCAGACATAGAAAACATGTTAGGAGAGGTGATGTGTTTCCCTAGAAATACTGGTAAAAAATTAACCAGAATGGACGGAAAAAAATGGTTGTCATTAGCTAATGTGAACAGAACATGAATCAATGACCCACAGCTAAGAGGAGTGCTGTGTTCTGGGTTTTTTTAATCATTCTGGTTTGTTTTATTTTCCTCTTCAGATGAAACCCACAGCTATGTAGTTTCCACACTTCACCTGTTACAGAGCCTTGGAGTTCATGCTTTTAAGCTCCTGTTTTCACTTTGATTCTCCTAGATTGCCTAAACAGTTGATGAGAAGGTAGTACTCTGGGAACTGATCTGTGGTCCCCATCAGCACCCAGAAACACCATTATAACAAAAGGTATCAACAGAAAATCCCTTTTCAAGCAGACTCACTGTAGAATGTCTTCCTTAAGTCTCCATACCCTCACCTTGAAAGATTTTCCATAACTGGTGTTGGAAAGGTGATTCTGTCTCTTGATACTGTAATTACGAGTGAGGATCCTGTAATAGCCTAGTTGCAACCAGGTTATTATATCTGTTTCCTCATGTACCAGTGCTGTCTTTATGCTGTAATAGGTCTTTTTCCTCCCTGATGCTTAGCTGCTGGACATATTTGTGAACAAAACATATATTTACGTTCAGCTCTTTTTTATGTGACTGTACTGGGACAAAATTAGACTTTATTTCCACAAGAGGATCAGTTGAACAGTCTGCCTAATAGTACACAAGAGTATTAATAGTAGTTATAAGTCCGATATGAATACGAATTTCATGGGTTCTAGTATAACAAATATCACGTATGTTTTTTTAAGTATTTAAAAGGACTCGTCCTGTACAAGGTAAATAAAAATTGAACTTCAAAAAGTTAACAGTTTTCATTTTTGTGATATCTGAATTTTTGGATGACTATTTGTAGCAGTGCATAAAATCATCTGAGGTAGCCTTCCAAACCTTTCTTTTTAAATATGAGTAATACATAAAATGAGAAGCACACTTTCTTTGCAAAGCATATTTAGGAAAGATGAGGTTTTTGGTACTTCTCATAAGAAATAGCAAATCTGAGCAACTGGGACTTATCTAATGCCAAGTTACTTGGCTGCTTTTAGGAAGTTTACTGACTGCTTCATCAGGTGGAAGAGCAGAATTTGCTATGATTAATGATTAAAAAAAAGCAGCTTGAGCTAAGAAAAAAATAAAAAATTACCTGTGTCACTGGGCATTTTTTCGTTTTCATGATTGTTTTGTAGTTTTTGCCATTGCTAATCAATGAATATTATTTAAGAGTGCATTAAGCCGGGAAACTTAATTCAGATCAGTTTTGGAAGCTGTGAGAAAAGGACCCCAATAAGAACCAGTCATTTTGTGAAGCGGGTGACTGGAGGAGTAATGATCGTTAAAAATAGCTGGGCTGTCTCACTAGAACTTGTGAGGCTTAGTAAAAGTACATAGAATTAGATTGTAACTGCAAACTTTCATAGGAGAATGCAGGGAAGTATTTCTAAGCAGTGATGCCAATTAGACACAGGGCTGCCTGGCTGGGGTGGTTGCGAAACTGCCTTTTCTGGGAATTAGTCATAGCAAGACTAGACAAGGAGTTGTGTGGAAGCCTCAGCCAAGAAAGGCAGAACTTTGCTGGGAATGAACTACATGGCCCAGGATATCTTTTCCAACTTGTAACATCTCTGGTCTGACTTTACACAAAGTCCATTTTTTGGGTTATAAGATTTGTAAAGGGTTTTAAGGGTTTCTCTCTTATGTCTCAGTATCCCTTTCTGTGGTGAATGGGAGGGAAAAAATGCCTATTGCTGCAACAATAGGGAGCTTTTCTATTTAAGAGGGCATGGGACAAACCTTTTGCCCCTGGCAGCTTGACTTGCCATGGCACAGGAGAGTAATCTCATTGTGCCTCTTGTTATGAGAAGTGAGTCAATGCTGATTCCCTGCCCTACCCCCACACCCCTCCTTTAACATGAAATGCAGAATTAGATATGTTTGGTATACACATGGCCATACATACATATTTGAGAACAAAATGAACTGTGGCCTTCTTTGGGACACAAGGAAATAAACATAGTCATTAAAGAGTCAGCACCGTTACCACATAGTGAACCTTTACTCACTGTTCCCACCTATTGTTATTTGAAATACCCCATTTCCTGTTTTCCGCAGCTGTTGCCAATGGTTAGGATTCAGATCTCACTCACATCAACGTAACTCTGGTAGCAGAAGATCAGCAGGGAAAAGGAAGTGGAAAGCAAGTGACTATGATGAAGTAACCCTGAGTTTCCACTGAAGTGTTCAGGGTTTAGTCCCACTCAGTGTCAGAACTCAACTTGTCACATAGGAATCCAGGGAAGTTACTGTTTGCTGTGTAAGCCCCCAGAGAGATTCCATCCATATACTCACATCATTGTCATTATTGCTATTGTGCACTAGGATGATAGCAATAATAAAATACTCTCAAAATTTACTCTGTACATATCTGAGATGAATGAATATATAAAACATACATATATAAAATACATACACACATAATAGCTAGTTACGTGCTCATTCATGAAGGCTTTTTGGATCCTCATTATTAAACTATGAAGTTGTAAGAAATATATAAAAGATTAAAGGGTATTTTTTCCTGAGTTTTTATGTTCCAGCCTGGTAAGAAAAAAAGAAACAAAATCAAAAAAACAATAATAAAAAACCCCCACTCAACCAACAAAAGAACCCACCCTTTGTTCAAAGTTAGGAGAAAGGATTTTCTATCCAAATGCTATAATAAGGAAACATAGAGGTAGGGGGATGATAAGACTCACAAAGATGCCTCTCCACTCTCAGTCATCTCTCTCTGCAGGGAAATTTATTGGAAATGTAAATGCCAATAAAGTATTATGAATTCTTGGCTAGTATTATCTCTGGGCCTCAGTTCCCTAACTATACAGAAAGGATACTACTTCCTCCCTTCACTCTACGCCAAATGTAAGCTCCGGCCCAAAATCACAAAGAGAGATTATGGCAGAGCCAAGAAATGAACTCAGATCTTCTGAGTCCTAATCCACGCTCGTTATCATAAGTTCATCTTTCATTTGCCTTTGAATAACAACCGAAGTGTTAACCCTATTCCTATACATTTACAACCTGGTGCAGTTCTTATCTGTGGTGGTCATTTCATTTCCTGCTGGGAATTTCACAGCCTTTTAAAGCTTTTTCCTCCTGAATATTTTTTTTCCTTTCCCCAAGAGATAGACAGCTTCCTTCAAGATTTCTCCAAATAGGCAAAACTTGCCTATTTTCTTTAGTGGTGTATGATATGTGATCTTTAGCTGGTGCAAGAATCATCTATTATAATTTTTAACTACATGTTGATGTTCTCTGTCTTCTTTACCTGTTATTTGTATATAATCATTCTCTCTCAAAAATATGTAGACTTTTTTTTAGAGGATGACCTAGAAGTTTTTTGTCAAAAAAAAATGTTTGCTTTAACTGAGCACTTTGGTATTTAAATGCTCCAGGCAACTGGCTATTTTCAAGGGACAAACAATTAAGTTAATATGCATACACAAAAGTCAAAATCTTTCTCTCTCAGTCTTTTCCATTCTCTTGCATTTTATGAAATTTATTTGACTAGAGATTTTTAAAAATCTCATTTGGCATTCATTTGGAAATCATGGATTTCAGAGGCATGATAGAAATCAAAAGTTGTGTTATTTGAAACAAATACATTGTCTTGTTTTAACTGGAGGGAGAAAATTTTTAACCAGCTGATCTTTTTGGTATCATCTGATTTAATAGGGAATCACACTTTTTTTTTATAGAATCCTGACGGCCCTTTGATATAATCATGTGTACGTGTTGTAAATTTGAATGTAAATGTTCTAATTTTCGTAGAAGTGTTTTCTCATTCTTTCTAAATGTTGTCATTATGAATGTACGCAACGCTTTTTTTATTTTCAGTACACCAAAATCTATAAGAGTTTTTCTGATTTTTTCAGTCTTGTCCACCTGAAACTTAATCCATCTAAATAAATATGAAAATAATTTGATCCAAAACATCAAACAGGTGAAAAGAATTAGCTGTGCATCCTGCACATGTGTGTTGCTAAACATTTATAGTGATAACCCAAACTATGCAATAGTTGAGCAAATTGATATAAGATGCCTACAGAAGCAGTCATACTAACTAAGAAAAAACATGAGATTTATACTTCTGTAATTATTATTCTCCATGACTTATATTGTGATAACACCTAAATACATCATCAATGCTGAATCCCACTGTGCTATGTGTGGCAAGAACACACACTAAATGACAGTCCCCATCCCAAAAAGATTAGTTAAACATGATTTTAATTAGGGCTGATTGGTCCCTTTACAGAGTATATTTCTGCCACTAACTGTGTCAAGATACAAGATATTAATTATGACTGCATTTTTCCCAGTTTCATCAATAGCTGATGTCAGGGATGTCTCTAGGGGTCAGGATGTAACATGACAGTTTCCCAACTAAAAGAGGGGTCCAAATGGGCTAAGTCATGTAGCAGTGGGAATGGAAAGGAGGAGTAGGAAGGTGCTGCTGCTGAATGGCTTCAGGATCATGGCCCTGCCACTGGCTGAAAGTCGGGGATGCTCTGTGTCTCTGCTTTTGAAAACTTGGCTTTTGATACGAACTGTTAGACTCATGAGTTGACTTGGAGACCTTGTGGTGCTAGCCCAGCTGTAAATACACCCACACAGGCAATCTCTTGCCTAACCAGCCTGTTTTCGAAAAAAGATAAGACATACAAAGCAGGGTGAAAGGGAACCGCAGTACTCCTAATTTGCAGACTAGGAGATCTGAAACATCAAAAGTTTGTCTACACAGGGAGATTTACATTACTGTGAGATTCTCAGTGGAAACATTTCCTGCTCACTGACAAGCAGTATCTGTGTCCAGATGAACAGATGGCTTTTGCTTCACTGTGATTCATGATTGTTACATGGTGGGAAAGTCCTCTGAAGTAAGAGCTTTGGGGATTTCTATCCTTTGCTCCTTTGTGCTGTTGCTGGGCCCAAAGCATTGCGGAATTGCTCTCTAGCTTTTGGCTGATGTTCATAGTATTATTTTTTTAGTGATATAGGCAGCAACTGTTGAAAAGGCCATGTTGCTTTTGGGGAGGTTGTCTCATAATTTGAAAGGGGATATGCCTCAACATGATCACAGGGAAGAAGTCATAGAAGGAAAAAGAATAACTAGTCAGAGTGTCATGGAAAGCAGCGAGGGAAGTGAAGAACAAAAATGTTTGGCATTATAAGGTGCCTCCTTGTTCAAAGGAGAGTAAAAACTTCTTATCTGAGCGTTTAAAGACACAAGCACACAATGGTGCATGTGTACAGATAATTAAAACACCACCAATTCCCTGCCTCCAGGAACTGTAACTCAGAGCATGTTGTGTCTCTGCACATTTGAAAAGTATCTGACAGCGCTATAGATACTGCTTCACAAATTAAAATGACACAAAAATAAAAAATTTTAAAAAATGCAATTAAATGTAAATAAGGTCTCCTGGAGGTTTTTCTGAAATAGAAACACTGCTTGCTCAAGTAAAATTCCTTTTAATCCAGTAGCTTTCAATCTTCCCAAATCCCTCTGGGCTGAAAAGATGAGCCTTGTGGCATGCTTGGAAGGTTAATGAATGTAGACTCTGGATGCAGTTTCAGGAAAGACTTCTTATTGAAACTGCATTATAGAAAGTGTTTAAAAAAAAAGGCTCTAGTATGAGCACTTCTGTGACTTTGAACAATAGTTCTACACAGAGAGTAAAACCTATTTTTTTTTAGCCACTGCCTACACCGTCGGAATACAGTACTATGAATATCAACCGCAGGAAAATAGCTCCTGCAAACTCTAAACCCAGGTGTAACAAGCTGGCTTCATGCAGTCGTGCTTTGTCAGAGAGCAGCATTCAGGAGATCTGAATAATTATTGGTGTTGCTTCAGATAGAGGGCCCAGCACCAGGAGCTTAATCTGCACATTGCCAAAAGGCAGGACACCTGCCACAACCTCTTCAGCCGGAATAAGTGCTTGTGCTTGTCTGGCCAAGGAAAGAGGTCTTTGCCAGGACTGTTATTTAACCCTCAAGGTGCATCCCAGGGTCTAACAGTGCCTCAAAACACAAACCTCCCATCTTGAACTGTCACCCAGAGCAGTCCTGTACAATCCATTCAGTTGCTTCCTACAGCATTTCAGTGTTGCTTTAGTTTTTTTTAATCTTGAGACACGTCCATGTATCCATCATCCGTGCTTCAGTCTTGAAATGGCATATGAAACATGCATTTTCTTACCAGGAGGCTGAAGTAGGACAGAGTTAGATAAATACACAATATGTGTAATTCTTTTATCCATTGTAATCTCAGTGGATGTACTTTTATTTCAGTACAATTGCAATAGTATAGATGACATATAAAATCTCTAGAGCAACAATCACTTTGTGAAATGACTTTTCCCGTGAAAATTCAATATGATGGCAACTCTCAGCGTGATATTTAATTATTTGTAAAATTCCCTTTTCCCCTAGCCCCTCAAAAGTTCTGCATGTGCCTAACTGCATCTGACACTCACACAGCGGTAAAAAATTTATTTTTAATTTTAAGACCTTTTTCCTGGAGGCAAGTGAATAGGTGAAAATCTGAGTTCTAACAGAAAAATAAATAGACTGTCACTGGCTTTTTACATTTGAGGAAATCCTGAGGTGGCAACAAAGGTGCCTTTCAAGTATTCAAAAACTGGAAACCTGAAATTGACAGCATTGACACACCTGTGATATAAGAAAATACTGACTCTTGGAAAAGAATAATGAATTTCAAGAAGCCTGATAATAATATTTAGGATTTATTTAATGTAGCTGTTGGATGTTGGTTTTAATATTACAGATCATTTGGAATTTTTTCAGACTTTAATATGATCTCCATTCAATTAAAAATACAGAATTACGATCCTTCTGCTGGCTCCCAAAGAGACTCTCTAGTGTCTAATTTAGATTTCATTAGGCTAACGTATATCATTAATTAGACATTTCACTGATAAAAGAATAGATTTTTTTTCTTATCAAGAAAAAATCAATAGATTTTCTCAAGGGAAGTCTGACAGATCTAATTTTCCTGGACTTCATGAAAATATTTGAGTTGATATTGCATGTAGAATTATTATTAATATTTCCATTCCAGACTTTGGCAGAAGAAGTAGGGATGTAGTAATGAGATATACTGATGGCACAAAGCTGGAAGACATTGTCAATACAGAGATGGACTGTACTGTAACACCACAGAAAAAGAAATGGACTCGAGGGCTGGGGTAATACCAATTGAAAGGAAAAAATAGTGTGAAATTCAGGGTCATGCACCTATGTACCAAACCAAAGGATTTATTTTTGCACTGCAGGAGATCATCAGTTGGACTTGACAGAAGAACGAATGGGCCATTTAATCACTGATCATGAGATTGCCTGATCATGAGATCATGAGATATTTCAACCAGTGGCAGGAAGGTAAATGAAGTTGTGGGGTGGAAAAGGGATTTCCAGAGATAGATGCTAATGTGCAAAGTCCTGAGTTGCATCATGTCTGGAATGCCATATCTAACTGTGGTCTTCCATGTTTAGGAAATACATTGCATGTGGCAAGTAGCAGAGAAGGGTGACATGTGGCCTAGAGAATTTTTGTTTAAGAGAGAGAAAATAAAAAGTTATGCTCATTTAACCAATGAGAAATTTTATACTCCGAATGAAGAGGAAAAAATAACAGAGAGGAAGAGTGTTAATAAACATGATAGGCAAAAGAAGAGTTGTATAGAAAGTGGTTATGGAAAGATCTAGACTGACAACTGGAATGTTCCATAAAATGGGATGTTCTATTTATTTTGTTTAGACTGGGAACAATGATGTATGTAAACTTTATGGTACGAGTAGTGAAACAAAAATCTCATTAATTGGCAGCAAGAGAAGAAGGCAGGAGCAAGCCAGTGGTATATCAGTTTCAGTATTCTCTCTTCAGCCATGATAAAATTTATGCAGAAATGCCAGGCATTCAACTTGAATGAAGGACTAGATTTGAATTGTGCCTTTAAAATACAAGGACAAAAGGCTAGTGGCAATAATTTTGGAGAGAGAAAGTGTGTGAGGCTATCCACTTTCTACAGTCTATTCCCTTTGTATTCCCTTAGTGTTCAGAACTAATGATGTTAGATTGGGCTAATGATGTTAGGTGCTATCTCTGTGCCTTAAAAAAAAAAAAAGATATTTGTAGATCTGATGAATGAATTTATCTAATTTCTATTTGTTTGTTTAGTTTTAGTTTGTTGGTGTTTGTCTGTTTTAGTGTTCAGTCTCTATGCCTGGGAATGCCCCTTCCAGTGATCTCACATGATGCAGCTCTGAGCAGAAAAAACATCTACCCTTGCTGGACTCCTGTGATTGCTTGTGCTCCTCTTTACATAATGAAAATCCTCTGCTATGTAACGCTTTTAACACTAAGATATGTTTAGCTTCTTAGGAGCAAAATGTTATGTTTCTGTAGCATAGAAACTAGTATTCTGATGGCATCACATGTTCTTAGTCATCAAGCAATATTTGAAACAAATATGCATGTATTCACTTTTTGAGATACATTGCAGACATATTTCAGCCTTTAAATAGGTTTTTTGGCTTTTGAAATGACCACTCAAGTTGTTAGCTCAGTTCTCACTTTCAAGCTCTATCAAAAAGCAAGGACCGATACTGATTGCCCAGCAGCTGCACGTTACACAACACAGGAAAGAAGGGAAGTTTAATGTAATTTGCTGTTGTTTAAAAGACAGTCAAGATTGTCCTTGCATGAGTTCCAGATAGTGGAGCTGGAGGCAGATCTGAGCTGGCACTTACTCACCAACACACCTTAGTCTTTCAGACTCCCTCATGGGAGTGGATATTCCATTGTCTGGCATCTGCTCTTCAATAAGGCTGCCGTTGTCGTCACGGTGACTGTTCTGTATCACTGGCATTTTGCCTGTGTCTGCCACGTGTCCTTGGATGTCATATTTCCCGTACAACTTTGCTCTTATAGCCATGACTCCTATCCTTATTGTTTGTGAGATTCAAATAGTCACGAAGAACTCAGGAAATGTCTCTCCGGGAACCCCCAAATATTTGTTAAAGGCCTGGTCTTCTTTTTTTTTTTTTTTTTTTCTTTCCCAAATACCTTTTTTCATTCATTTTTTTACTTAGTTTTTCCAAATAAGATTTGCTTTCCTCTTCGATCTAAAATATATCACATTTCTCAATTCGAAACTGCAAATACTTTCATAGATAGGCAGAAGTGTTGTCTGCTTTTACTTCTGTTAGTAAAGTATCTTCTATTGCAATAGTTTTAACAAGAAGTGTATTGAATTTATTGAACTGATTCACAAAGTGCATTTATGACCATTACAGTGCCTGCTTTGCAGGCTCTCACTCTTCAGAGATGGAAACACATTATTGTTTTTAAGAACTGTGTACGATGATTGCTCTTTCCCCATTTCGTGGCTAACAGGAAATATGTTTAAACTGCACAATGAGAAATAGACAACTCAGAAGAGGAATTGGAGCAGAAAAGTCTGTTGCATAAATGATATGATATTACAGAATTGAGTAAATGTTAATAATCTGTAGTGATGAGTTTAGAATTCATGCAAGCATGTGCTTTTTATTTTTTTCTTGAAGACAAGAATTAATAGTTGAAATCCTGTTTGCACTGGCAAGAGATCCATGTTTGCAGTTGACATCCAGAGGTTCTAGTAGGTGGTGGACTTGCGGTTCACTGGTTAGGCAATATTGAACAGAATTCTAACCTTTTCCGGGTGTGCACAACCTCAGATCACAATCACTTTCAGAACTGAGGCAAAGGATGATTCGATGTCTTTAAAAGTCAGTTCAGTATCTTCAGCTTTAGTCAATAAGCCTCATGAACTCTGCATGTAAGCTGGGAAGGGTGAAGAACGTTTCTGAGCAGTGCAACATGGCTGCATCCCAGCTATCTATTCCTTGTATCCTATTTTAGACTGTGTTTTTACTAGCACACATTGCTGGGTCATGTTGAGATTCTCATCCAACAACACCCTCAAGTCTTTCTCCTCAGGGCTGCTCTCAATCCATTCATCCTTCAGCCTGTATTTGTGCTTGGAATTGCCCAGACCCAGGTGCAGAACCTTACACTGGGCCTTGTTGAACTTCATGAGGTTCCCATGGGCCCACCTCTCCAGCCTGTCCAGGTCCCTCTGGATGGCATTCCTTCCCTCCAGCACATTGACAGCTCCACACAGCTTGGTGTCATCAGCAAACCTGCTCAGGGTGCACTCAATCCCACTGTCCATGTCGCCAACAAAGATGTTAAACATCACTGGTCCCAGTACTGACCCCTGAGGAACACCACTGGTCACTATTATACAGTGAATAAAGAGAAACACTATTGTACAGTGAGATCCTCAGAGAAGTGGAGAAGATTAGGAAGAGCATAGTTTTTCCATATTAGGTTAGTATATAATTTCAATATAGTACATTTTCTCTATTAATTCTTAGGAATCCTGAGGTTGTTTCTCTCCCCTTCTGATTACTGCTAGAGTTTGCTAGGCAAATGAAGACCACTTTCTGAAATGATTTTTCTAACTAGAGTTTCTGTATCTTTCTTTAGTTTCAAGGAGAACTTGTCTCCTACGCAGTCTGTTTCCTTTTTCTGTTGTTCTACAGTTTCTGCACATTTTCTTAAGTTCCCCCCTTACTTTATATGCTACAGTACATATTGAAGCAAAAAACTATCAGAATATGATTTAATAGGTCTCTCTGTGTATGTGTGATATTTGTATTCCACCAAAAGCTTGTGTATTTTATGCAGAATTCATTCTGCATGCCCAAAATGAGTTCTCAGAATGTTTTAATTTTAGAACTCAAGACCATTAAAATGCATTACAGTGGCATCCCAAATGTATACAACTGGAAAAAATATTTTGTCCTTATGAAAATGTAACTTGTATTATCTTCCTGGGTTTACAAATCATGAATATTGTTAGTTGCTACTGTGCTTTATGATAAGTTAAAATAATATCCTGTCCAACAAAGAATGCAAAAAAAGGAAAAAAAATAAGCCATTTTTCTGAAAAACTCAGAATGTTTTCTCCATCCCCAGTTCCTCGGGTCAGCCTGGCCTGAGATGAAGCTGGGAGGTGCACACAGTAACAAGTATGTTAAGGTTTGTCTGTTCCTGTCAACTGTTGCTCCTGACTGAGTGTGCTAAATCAGAGCTCTGGAGTCTCTATTTCAGTAAGAAATATAACATCAGGGTTGAAACTTGTCAGTTCCTAGATTAAGGCTTCATGTATGATGGAGGCCCATTAAAACATGAGTACTTCTGAGAAGAACACATGCGAATGGAGGATTTGTAATCGTAAAACATTGACATGATGCCAATAGAAGATGGCAATATATTCATGCCTGTTGAATATAACGCAGAGAAAGCTGACTCCAAGCATTCATATATTAAATGTGAGGTCCCAGAAAAGTAAAACATTGGCTTTAAAGTAGTGAAATGTAGCTAATAAATAAGTTCTTTTTATTATCCTTCAAATGTTAAAGCACTGGGGGCTTGTGTTTCAAGTCTGTCTGAGCAAATATGAGATATACAAAAAAATTACACATCTACATGTGAGTGTTCACATATGAAATTGCCTTTCTCAGTTGCTAAGTTTTTTCAGACATTTGCAGTAGTGTAGTGTATCATGAGACTAGATATGGGATAGGAAGAATTTTGCAGTAGAGCTGAAATTATTTTTGTACTGTGATCCATGGTTATACAGTTGGAAAAATAAACAGGGTTTCTCAAGTTTAGTGTTAAGCTATGAATAGATAGCAAGGCTTTGTGCAGCACTTGAAGATGTTAAAATCACATAATACATGACAGTGCTCAAGAAGGACAGCTGACTGAAATCTAACCCCTGATAGGAGTTAAACCCTGGAACAGTATGGTTGAAATACCTTTCTTAAATAATGTGCCACATGATTTTGAAAATGTTAGGGTCTGATCATCAGTATATTTAATAGGTATAACACTGGCATTACTTAAGCTTCTGCAATGTGAAATCACAGAAGCACACCCTGTGTTTTAGTAGTTTTTTGCAGATGGTGGAACAAGGTAGCTATTTTTTTCCTGATAGAAGATAGAAATACTATTTGACAGAACACAGAAAACCATGATGCTTTAACAGCAAAATTATGAAATCTTCTGCTTTAGGGGGCTGGAATTATAAAATGCTCTTTGTGTCACAAGGAAGATAACAGCAAAATGATGTAGGGTGCTGAGGTTTCTCAGGATGTATTTAATTTAACGCTGAATTGTAAATTCATATTCACTGCAGTGCCTTTTCAAAGATGCTTAATTTTTTACACATTTACAAAAATAGTGCATTTTGATGTCAAAGGAGAATGCTTGAGGCCTTGCTGTGTTCTTGCAGTGCCTGTTGTGGGAAATTGTCCAGAGGTTTATTTTTAATACCTAAAATTAGGCTCTGGGCACTGTGTGGAGGCAATAGATAAACACTGTTGCTATAGAGTTTTTAAGTTACCCCATGAACTCTTTTTTTGCCAGCTCCCTGCCCGAGATAAAAAGCTGGCATTGGTATTTGTATGTTATTTATATGTTTGTATGGGATATTTGAGTCATTATGATGTGGAGTATAATGCTTCATTGGTGTTTTAAAAATACAAAATTGACAACAGACCAGGAAAACATTTGGAAGATGATGAAATCCTGTTCTAGGAGCGCTGCAGCTGGTGGCATGTTTACTCCCTGTCGTTAGAGGGAGAATTTGAATTGGCTTGAATGCTTAGTTTCTTTTTGTGCAATCTTTATGCAGTTGTGAACTGTGCTAAAAGGTACTTGAGGCAAAAATGAGTAGCAGCAGTGTAGCATTTGGAGAAAAACTATTGTTTTTCTTTCCACATAGTTGTGTGAGCTCATATGTAATGCAAAAGATACACACTATATCTATAACAATGCAGAAGTGGAGAAGGAAAGAAACTGTTCTGGGCTAGGCTGGATGCCAGGTATTAAGAGAATTTTTCTTTTATGCTGATTTTAGGAGAAGCAGCATAACATCATGTGCCATTTATAAATAACTGATGAAAGATCATGTAATAGGCCGTTACAACAAGCACATATTTGCTTCAGCTGTAATGGCTCTGTGAAGTAGTTTTACTTTAACTGTAACAGTGACATCAGTCATGTTAATTATCATGGAAAGTTACTGGTCCGGGCACAAATCTCCTCACTCATCCTCATTCTCATGATGATAATGTAGCTGGTTATACTTTACTCACCCATGTGGGAGAATCCTTGCCTGGGGGGGTTGAATTTTGTACAGGCAGCAAATTTAAGAGAGTTGAAAGGACAAGAGATTTCCAGATGCCTTGCATTAAATTAAGTGGTTATTCCTAACCATAAATGTTTAACTACACTGCCTCAGCAAATCATTTTCAAAATAGATATTTATTTTCAAACAAAACCAGTTGCCTTGTGAAACTGTTGGTTGGTTAGGGGAAAAAAATGACCTAATGCTTCTGAATAAAATATCTGATCTCTTGTTGCCAAGGCTGAGTCACTTCCTGTTACAATAACAAGACTGTCATCAGCAAACTTCTCTAGCCACACAGTGGAGCTTGCCAGTGTGTGCATGGCTTTATTTGTCCATGTTGTTAGAAAGTTACCGTTGAAAAACACACTGTACTAAATTTGGAGGCACAAGCTTTGTATTCAAGTGCATTAGCCTCGGATCTCGGTTTCATTTACTCCTGATAGTATAATCTCTTATTTCTTTGTGCGATATAATAATATCCACCCAGCTGTGTACAGTAATGTTGTAATTCTATCAAGGGATTCTAGACACAACATAATGCATTAATGTCATCGGAGCTTTCTCAACTGGAATTTGCAGGATCATAGTCAGCTGTTTCTTATTTACAGGAGTGAGATTTGAAAAGTGCCTGGAAGTTCATTCCACTTGTCACCTAACAGATAACCTCTAGTGCTTTCTTGACTGTGGTGGGTTTTAAAGGCACATTTAAGTTATCTTTAAAAACATTAAGCATACAGTGGTTTCGATCGCGTTTGAGCAGGACGGGAGCTTGCTCGTCTTGCAGGCAGTGGTGGTCTGCTTCTGCTGCACTGCTGAGTCAGCAGAGCAGGAATTCATTAGGGCTTTTACATCGTAGCTTGGAAGTAATTTTCTAGGCAAAATAAGTTGGCAAAAGCCCTTTCTGCAACTAAAGCAGCTAGAAAATAAAAGCTCAATCCAGTGTTTAGTTTCAGTACTATTATTGCTTCCTCCATGCCCCAGGTTTCAAACATTATTTGGGAGCAGTGTCTGGCAGCCTGTGTTCTGGATGATCAGTCAGATCTGTATGTGAATCCAGTGACTGACTCACTCTGTGAAACGTAAATTACTTTTCTGAGCCTGTTACAAAGAGACAGGGGGGTGCATGATCTTATCTTACACATTCTTTGCAGTTTTCATCCTGGTTTCCTGTCCTAAGAATCAAGTGTCATATCAGACCCCCAAAATTAAGGGCTAATGGAAAAAGTTAGCCTGCACTGCTTTGCGTCTCAGTTTCCCCTCTTCAGGAAAGAGAGATTATAAAATTTTAAATTGATTTGGTATTCATGGACAAGCAGAAGTGGACGCAAACAAAACAGTCTCCCTATGTTCTGTTTTTGTTTTACTGTGTTTACTACATTTAATATCTGGCCTGCCGGATCTTTTGTGCTAGTTCTTCCTGAGAGCCAGGTAGTCCTAGATAGCCTGTATCTGTCGTGCCTGAGTTCTTCAGCCAAATCCAGAGGAGTCCAGATGAATGAACGTACTTGTGAAGTGCTACTCACAAGAGGAAGGACATCACACTCAGGGGAAATGTGTCAATGAACATCCTTTTCATCCTCCCATTTTTACAATCAAATTGTTATAAACATGGCACAGAACAAGGATCCTGTTAATAGCTAGCCAAGCTTAATATGCAGTTTTCTTGCTTTCACAAGTTTACAAAAGGAAATAAAAAATTTCCACTCCTTTTTATTTTCTTTCTTTTTCATTAAAAGATGAAAACAGAAAATGTAAGTTGATATGTTTTAGTCGACTGTGATGAATCTGGGAGAAGTTACTATGCTCTGTTCTCTGATAAACAGAGACATTATTGTGCAGTCCTGGATAAAGTCACTGATTATACTGTTTGGGCCATGAATGCAAAATGTGTTGCAAGGATTTGGATGTCTGTAATTAACTAGTTGTAAATGCTGTGGTTGGTGGCTAAGCAGCTGTTGAAATCACTGTCAGAATTTCACCACTGTAAAGGAGAGAGCATGTGTTATTCCATTGTTTCAGGATGGAAAAGAACAGTTTGTATATGTTTCTTTTTTCCCTAAAACAGAACAAATGTTGGCTGTAAACTGCACTTACAGTGTTCCAGACTGTATCAGTGGAAGGGAATTGGATTTGCCTGAGATCGTCTTTGTTTCCAGTGTAATGTATCAGACACTGAGAGTATCATGGGACCCAAAGGTTCATTTTTCATGAGGTTTTTCTGCTGTATGCCTTGAACATTCATTCTGCTGTGGGCAGCTCTCCCTGTCCATGCACTGACTCACTCCAAAATACATCTGTGAATATAACTGAGTCCTAAGTTTGGATATTAAAAATATCCTTTTTTAAAAAAAACCCAAACAACACATATCACTTTAATACAAGATTCAAGCCTCTTAGGGCTGTCTTAAAATAAACCTTGAAGTTTGACGTGGGTAACTCTTTAGTACTGATGTGCAGACAGCAGAGAACTTTGCCACTAGCAGATTATATCAGGTGCAGGAGGTCAGCCACTGCTTGCCTGAAAATCCAAATACTTGTAGGTGAAACTATGGTGTAAGACCTTTGGCACTCAAGCCTCCTCACTATCTAGTTCAGGGAACGGTGAGTTCTCAGTTACAGGGAGTGGGAAGATGATGTCATTGAAAAGCTATTGCTCTGCTTTGATATTAGTATATGTGTTCAAAGTTCTCTAGGGACCTCTAAGGACTGAAAACCTCTCCCTGCTGTGGGATAGAGGTGTTTTCCTCTCTCTCAACATTTCTTTACTGGTTCTTTGAACTAGAATGCAAGTGAAAGACATTCAGGAAAATAAGTCTGTCTCTGCACTGTTTAACAAATATGTTGTAAAAGAGACTGGATCCATTCTTGAATCACTAATGAAAACAATGACAGGAGCAGAAAAATACCAGAACTGTGTGGTGCGAGTGTGCGTGGGGAAGGGGGGGGGGCAAACAGGATGAAATCCTTTGCAAAACAAAGTAGTAGGTGCCAATGGTGGTGTTTTTAAGACATGCCTTTCACTAGGCACTATGGATAACTTATTAGCAATCAAAACCTGAGAAGCCAGATTCCAACTTTTTCTTTTCCACATGCACAGCATAAAAAAAGAGTAGAGTGAAAGGTCCTGGCAAGTTGCCAGTCCTCCTTCTCCTCAGATAAGGAGGTGAGTGATACAACTCCATGACTGTGTTTCCTTCTCCCATCTTGCCTATCACATGGGGAAGTGAGCAATTGCTGAGCTTTTTCATGCCTGTGAGCTGGACTGGCCTTTGTCTTCCCTGTTCTGGTGACAGGCAGCTTCACAGCACTTGTGACTGGGGCCCAACTCAGCCTTCGGGATGTTTGAAATTTTAAATAGGTCTGGGTCTGGGTTCTGCTGCTGTCTTATACCTTCATAACTGGGCCATCATGTACACTAGATCCATGAACCCAGGGTATGTGCTAGAATGCCAGTAACAAACATAAATCTCTAAGTTGCCTCAACATTCTTCCTCATGAATTGAAGAATTTAGCTTTTTGAGCTGTAGAATCTGTGTATTGTGAGTTTTCTTCCCAACCATGAAGCCTGACTTTGGTTTGTTTAATCACAGAATAGTGGATTCTTTAATGTTTTCCGTGCTGCAGCGAGGCTTTAGCCGAACAACAAGTATCACAAGACTCTGATAAAATCACGGGAGTTAACAAGGCTAGCACTTGGAGGAGCTTTGTAGATTCAGCCCTTTTCTGCAAATAACATTCCAACGAAACAGAGATAAACTGGATGTTTGAAACAATCTTGCAGGATGTCTGAAACAATCTTGCAGAATATTTTACTTCGTGGGTTTTTTAATTTTGAGTAAAGACTTCAGATCATCTGAATAGGATGAGAACAGTCGCAAGCGGGCTCCCAAGTCACTTGGGCCAGTGACGTGAAGAGATGGGAGAAATGGAAGATTTAGCTCTTTTTACAAAAGTTAGAAAATGTGATGAGGACTTTCACTGTTCCTCAACAGTATTGTAGTCCATTTTGCAGCATTGCTGAAACAAATAACATTGAGTAATAGCCAGCAGCGTGCTCAGAGTCACTGGTGATGTCATTGGTGACACATCTGATACCTGTCCCCTGCTTGGTTGCAGCCAGGGCTGCAGCCTGAGAACGTGGGAGCTTGGAATCTGGCAGGATTCCAGGGCTCTGAGTCAAAGGTGAAATGCCAGCACCAGGGAGTGATTGCTGGTTTCGCTGGCTGAAATACCAGTCGCATTACACATTTATTATACTTACATGGAGAGAATGTAAAGATAGGGCAAAGGGGTAAACAGCAGGAGAAGTGCTGTGATGGGGAGAGGCAGTGTTCAAACATGATAAAGAGTACAGCTGTGATAAAAAAGCAATAGTGTTGGCTGGCATGTATTGTTGCTGATGCAGCATTGCACATTTATGAGGGTATTTTTATTTCCTTAAGTGGGGAGGTGGAAGGTTTTTTAGTGTGTGTGTGTGTACACCACATCTCACGTGGAATTCCAAAAACCTGCAGCTGTTCTGATTCATAACTATCAGAACCAAAGCAATTTTTATGACAGCCATGTGGGCAGTACTTGCTGACGTTTAGGTCCCAAGCCCATGGACCTGAAATACACACTGGATCCCAGTTCTTATGCTTAAGAGTCAAACACATCTTCAGGGACTGCAACGGCATTACTTTGCTTTGATTGACTTCAACCATTTCCCAAGACTGAAATGTATTAATAATATTGGCCTATATCACCAATTGCTCTTGGATGTTTGAGAGACTTTGTCATTTGTTAATTTCCTTTTTTAAAAAACATAAACTGGCTCTGGAAACAGAAAATATTATATATTACCTGTTTTGCATTTTTTTTTACTTCTATTATTTTGCATGATTGTTTCCATTTTTAGAACTAGCACAGGACAACCTTCACCACTACAGTGCATCCATTTTAAAATTTGTTTTTAATGTGATCTGTCTTGAAAAGGTACTACAGAAAGAGTGAATTTTTTTGTAATCTAGGAATACTAGTTTTGAATTTTTCTAATTTTGAGGGGAGAAGCTTCAACACATTTCAAAATAAAGCCAGGTACTGCACAAGTTAATGGTACCAGTAAATCAAAAAAGTTGTGATATTTCTGATAGAAAAATTTTACAATTTTTGGCCACAGATCATGATGTAAGAAGAATTTCTGTGCATTAAATTAATTTATCATAATAATTATTGAGTCCTCTTTCTTCATGTAAAGATTCTAATTTCCAAAGGGAGAAGTAGAGAAATATAATGAAGGGAAAGACCCCAAAAAGTCAAAAAGAAAAAAAGAAAAAGATTCCATTATGGTTTATTATTGATACCAAGATGAATGTAACAACTGTCTCTTAATGAAATCTAAGAAGTGACAGATGTGGTGATGTGGTGTCCTCCGAGCAGACCTACACATATGACCTCTCTTTAAGAACATTTAATATCCCAATTCCATGAGCACTTGGTACTGGGCTTAGCTTCATGCACGTGAGGAGCCACTTTGATTCAAATTACACATATGCTTCATTTTTGCAACCTTACTCTTCCAGGACATCTTCCAACAAACTCAATACTCCTTTCTTTTCTTCCAAATGCTAACTATGTTACATGCTTTCCTCCCTTCCAGTCGCTTAAAAAAACATGATCTGTTAAGTCAGTGGCAGAACTCCCACTGACTTCTGTAATGCTGGGAGTTAAGCTCTCTGCTTATGAAACTTAAACATTTCTTTTTATAAAACTTTCCAAGATTACAAAAGGGTTTTTTACGTCCTACAGCTCTTCAAAATGTTCAGTGGCTTACACTTTTTTCTTTTATTAACATAATTTATTATCAACACTCATTATTCTTCTTTGTGTTTTGTTTTGTTGTTTGGTTTTTTTTTTAAGAGACACTAAGGATTATCTGAATATGTAAAGCTCTCATGATAATATTTATAAGACTTTTTGGGCTTTATTTCCCAATCCTGCCCTCCTCTTCAAGATGCTGAATGTAAGATTTTTGCTACTATTTGCATCAGAATTGCCTGCCATCCTGTGATTCAGTTCTGGTAAAAGATCTTAGTGGGAGCTCTGTCATTGAGAGACAGTGGTCAGGAGACGGAAGATGCTGAAGATTTCTATCAAAGTGAATTTGCAAAGAAATATGGAATGACTTTATATTTACCCTCAGTCATGCCAAAACTGTCCATATCATCTTTCTTCCCACCCCTGAAACAGAGACATGCTGGAAAGATTTTTGTGTTCTTCATGTATCCTTCTCTAGCTTTGGCACTGCTAAGAGGTAACAGAGGGGAAGAACAGGTTTCAAAAGAAGTCAAAAGCAGCTGTGAAGATCTGGAGTTCTTCACAAATAGATTTCCTATGTTCAGTTGTTTCACCATGTTGGTTACAAATGTATTATCAAATACAGGGCAGAATATGGCCCTCAAACAGCAGAGCTGACATCACATCTGTAGGTTTGGAGTCAGAGGTTGATGGCTATTGGAATCAAGCACTGGTTCTGCAGAACACAGATCAGTAGGTAAGATGGATCCTACCTTTTAGTTCAGATGTAGATTCATTGGTATTTTCAGTTTCTTTTAAGGTAATCTGAGTTGAAATTGCTCTGAAGTAACAGAGCATTGTGCAGAATTAAACTTCAAACCCTTCTTGAGCACCTTGAAGTAACCCTCTGCCATAACTACACACTATTCATCCCCATATTCCTCATGAAACAAAAATATTCCTACTTTGAAAGTTAGTCTTTATGTATTTTTTCTGAAAGTGGAGGTTGGACACTAGTGAGACAGTTTGACTAGTCAGTGCCTTGACATGTTTTGTTTATGGCTTGATTAGGCCCTGATTTAATGAGATACTGTACTATATGGAAGTACATCATCTTCAGTCACTTAACACTGAGTGCAGTCTGAATGTTTCATTTTGGCAGTGTCTCTGCACTTTTGAAACTAGAAGAAAAAACACAGAGTAAAGTATAATTTAAGTAGAACGTTTCATTCCAACCGCAGTAGGCAATTACAAAGAAAACCATTCTGACTCTGCCCACTTCTCTACTACTCTTTTCAGTCCTATAGACTATACATTAGTGCTTCTGAGGTTTTATTATACGGTACAGAATGTGGTTTGAATTTAAGATTTTTAAGGGATTTTTTAAGGGAAACACAGACAAAAGGTCAATCTCATGTTTCTGTTCATCTTCCCTCTGTGTTATTCCAGAGACCCAAAAGGTTGATACATTGCCCATATTTTGTGACTGGTGAATTTCTTTGTTACAAGATGTTTTAGGATGACAGAAATTTTTGACATTCTCTTTCCCATGGCTTCCAGTGGAGAGGCAGCTCCGGAGCACTGCAACACTCCAGTGGATTTTCTCTGTTGGATGACCTCAATGCATCCAAAACCTTCTCTAAATTGTACTATAGAATGAGCAGTCCTGCAGTTGTACAAGATCTAAAGTACTGCTACTGTGTTTTACACTCACCTCCCTTTACAGTGGCTTGACACCAAATGGATTTCAATTGAACCCAGTAACAGAAAAATTGCAAGATGACCTCGCTGGTAGACTCGTGAATATATTGTGCTCATATACATGCTCCCATGGGAACAAGGTGTAATGCCAGGTGGAATGGCTCACATCTACTTCTTGGCTCTGGGTTAAGTGTGTAAATTTATATGAGAGTCTTCAGAAAAAAAAAAAGGTATTTATTAAGACTACATTATGTCATGCTGAGATGAGTTAGTGGCATAAGCAGGTGGATTATCAGTTAACCCAGTGGAATCCATTCAGTCAGCACCTTGATAAGCACCACATCTCTTTCACTGCCTTCCTGGTGATCCTGTGTATGTCCTCCCCGTTGCCCTGAAAACTGGCTGGGCAGCACATCAAGACAGTTTAAAATGGTTGTCTGCCATTGCCTGCAGGGCTTTGGTAATTTACAAGCGTGAATTATGTGGCTGGCAGACAGTTTCTTACTGTGTGGCCCACTTGTCCAGCAATTTGGCTTTTTACTGAGTGGGTTTGGTGCTGTACATCAATATTCTGAGATAGATGTTCTCAAAGGTATTTTTTTTGTTGAGATATGGGCACTACAAACTGCTGGTGCCTATTAAAGCATTGTATTGGACTTATCTGGGAGAATATGATTTGACATGGTGGCCACCCATGATGTTCTTGGTGGCCACAAGCAAGAAAGATGGTTTAAGATTTGCTAGCATGGGATGTGGTCTTCCATGAAGGAGTGTACAATAAGTTGTCTCTATGTTACCACCGAGTTTAAATATATTTAATTCATAATGAGACATTTTTGACTCAATATTGGAGCAGTACGGCCATCTTGAACTTCTTTCAAGAGGAATCCCCTGTGGTGTCTCTTAAAGGTAATTCTCAAAGAAGCACTTTTAAATTATAACTATCGAACAATCCTATTTGTGTGTTCCCCCTGGGTCCCAGGCAGCATATCTGTGCAGAACTTCCCATGGACTTCAGTTTTTCAGCAGCCTTTTTCATGTGCCATTTAACTGGGTAAGAACCTTGTGATACTATTCTGTATTAGCACAAAAAGCTTCAGCCCTGCTCTATTTTATATCCATGCAAGAAAAAAAGGCACAGAAATCAGAATTTCAGGTGTATTAAAACTTTTTGTGGTCAAAGAACCAAGACAAAATGTCCTTGAAGGAAAAAGAAGTCAGTAGGAAGTTTATTTTTATGCCTCTTCCTTCAGATTCTGCACATCCCTGAACCTCCTGGAAGTGCAAGGCTGTACTGTCAGGGCTGTCATGCCACATAAGTGGAGCCAAATGTAGGAGAAATGCTTTTCCTTATACCTCATATTTGTAATCCACTGGATTAAAATCCCTGGTATTGCTGTTTCAAAGTGCTGGTATTCCACAACACCTGGATGTTGGTGCAACAAAGTGCAAGTGTTGGTCATGGTACTCAGAAAGTGCAGCTCTTCTCTTATTTTGAAAGGATGTAAATCAGAGGTCATTCGACTGTTGCCTGCAGATTTTCTGCAGTTGGTGTGAAATCATCATCCAACTCAACAGTGTAACATCTCCAAGTCTGGAGATACTTGGCCTTGCTCTTTCAGATGCCATCCAAGGCATGACTTGTGTGTTTCCTATTTAGCTAACACTTGCACAATTGATGGCCAAACATTCCTACTGGAGCATTTACCATTTCCACATATATTTATCTTTCAAGTAAATCAATTTTGTATTAATTAGTGACAGCTCTCTGCTAAAATATTCACTTCATTCTTTTATCACCCTGTGGCAGAGTTCTGCGTGCCATGCCAGCTGTCCTTCACAGCAGGTCTTAAAGGTTTGAAGCCTTATTTGGTGTCTGCAGTGACCTTTTAAATTCCAGAATAAAGTTGGGGCTGCACAACTCACAAATATAACACTTGTTAATAAAATGTCAACTTTGTAGCAGTCAGACTTGCATGGAGCTTTCAAACTGCATTTTCCATCAGGCTAATAGCTCAGGATTGTGTACATGTGCTGGCACAGTTACAAGAAGGGTAAAACCTTCAAAAAACTCCCTTCTAGTCCCACCATGTAATCAGGTCACAACTCTACCCCCTGGGGAAAAAAGCATTCCACCATTTACAATCCAGCAAACAGTTTCTTCATTGCTTAGGTGACCTCAACGAAACCTAGAAATGCCAGGTTTTAAAGACTAAAAAATTACCTGAACCTTCAACCCCTGAATCAAGAAATACCTGACTGTAAGAAATAATAGTAGCAGGGGGAAAAAAAGGGTGGGGGGAGGGGAAGCAGAAGCAACAGAATGGCTAGCAGATGTTTCCTAAAGAAGGTATAAACATGGAAAGTGAGCGGTCAGATTTTCCTTTAACTTTATAGTGCAGTTTACAAGTTCATTAAACAGGACTTCTGAGCAGGGCAGCCCTTGCTGAAGGATTGTTTAAGTTGAAACATTCTTGATTTCCTGCTCAACTGACTCAATTGGTAGGATGCTCCGTAATGACGTCATCAACCATGGAATAGTTAACATGTATAAACCCATGTAGTTTAGATAGTTCTTGACCTTTCCTGTGTAGGTAACGATTACTTACACATCTGTAAGTATGCTGAAAGCTCTTTGTAATGTGCTCGAGAAAAATAACATAAACATCATTCAAAACTGTCACTTTTTTATCCTTTTAATATGGGTATTATAGTGGGTTAGATTTTAATGATCTGTCAGTATGGTTGCCTAAAGGGATTTTTTTTCCATCTATTTATTGAAACTATGTAAGCAATTCATATGATGTTTTAAAGATCTATCCAAGTTTAGGTATTGCCCGTGTTCATGCTGGTAAGCACCACTTGGTGTTACTGTGATGTTATCTCTTGTCACACTGTAAAAAAAAGTTTTGGATATTTCACAATAGAGCTTATTTTTCTCTTGTTCTGTAAAACATTTTTAGCTGCAGACCTCTTGTTATCAATGAAAACTTGGACATCAGTGGATTGCTAATTGGCTCAGTAGTGCGCTTTCATTAATGGATTAATACTAGACAGCTGGAAGTTGTCTAGTGTGTGTGCAATTCTCATCTAACCTTTAATACAGAATAAACAAAATACTTTGAAATAATCACAAATGATACATGGTAAATTGTCAATTGGCCTGCTCTGCGTGAGGAAAAAAACAAACCAAAACCTTTGAAAATCTATGTCATTGCATGAAACAATACAAGGCATTTCCAAAATTTCACTTCCACTAGCTCTAATCATCTGAGATCACTGGTACAACTGTACTCTCACTGCAAAATAAGAATGTTTGCTCAATTATCATAGTTAAAATAAAGATACTTCCATCTTTTCCTAGGCTAAATAGAAGAAATGTTAAAATCAACTCAAATTAGCACCTCATGTTGAATATGAGACCTGTTAAATGGTGCCTTGCAAACAGTATCTGTATCACAATATAGTTGTAATTGATTTCAATTGCATGTTCTAAAATACTATAAATTACTATTCCATAGCTGATAAGGGATGAGATTTTTGAAGAAATGCTTAAGAAATGCTTAAAGAAGTACAAGACAGGTTATATCTTTCCATCTTTGTACTCTTTGTGGAGCTGCTGTATTCACATAATTGAATTTGCCTGGAATCTCTGCAAATCCAACAATAAAATTTGGTGTACAGTTTGTAAACTCGTCTGTTATATTTGTAAATCCTTTTTAGTGCTTCTGGTGATCTTAAAAGCCATAATTTATTCCTTTCAGAATGAATAGTTTCATGCTGTCAGCAGTCCCAGCGTTTTCTTAAAAAAACCCCATTGAAATCTTGTAAGGAATTAAACTGCAGCTCTATTGAAAAAAGCAGGCTTCATGAACTGCAAAAATTAGCAAGCATTGCAAACTATTTGAAGTTTACAGAAACAGAATAAGTGTGATCTGGCAATGTTACTGACTTCCATAATTTATATTTTGTTAGATATTATAACATAGATGTCTTTTTAGCTGAAGTAAGGACTAGAGCCTATGCGTGTGTGTGTGCTAGTTTTGGCACAGTTGTGTTATCAAAAAGAGCATCTTCCTTCCCAAAGCAAGATTGGTTAGTATGAGCTAAGGTCTGTCTTTTTGGATCATTCCCTCTTTTCCCCACTGAGGTAATGTAGTAGCTTCTGGGTAACTTAGAAACTTTTTTTTAATAAAGCATTTGCTCGTTTAGTTACTTATTTTTGTGAGTTGTCCTGTCCAGGCAGAAATATTACATAGCCGGTAATGTCTCAATGACTGATTTATGTGATAAAATAATTTCTAGTGGCATCAGCATCATCTGCAGGCCCACGTGCACTGATCTCTTCGACAAATGTGCATGTTGAATCCATGTTAGGTGATGTATCCCATGGGATTAAGTATTGTAGGATGTCAGCTGTGAGCACAGTAAAGAGTAAGGTTATGTAGCATGGTCTAAGGAAGATGATTCTTAGAAATTCATCACTCTCTGCTGATCTTCTCAAAAATGCAAGGTGAATTAATTCTCACTGTCACTTCTTTCAATCAGCAGAAGGTGAGCAAATAAAATAAGCTGTCATAATCTTTGGTTCTTTTCAGTGTGAAGTTGAAAACATTTCTCAAACTAATAAAGTGGAGTCTAGGACTGCTGGTATGTGCTTGATTTTTTCAAACTGTATACTTCAAACTGCAGAAGCAAGATAAGCTAACAGCTCATTCAGTGAAGTTATTGTATTGGAGGAAGCATGTCTATCAAATGCTTGCTTTACAAATTTGAATAGATGTCATTGTTTTCAGCAATGTCACCCCCTCTATGGCTACAGGCATTGTTTGAACAGAGGGAATGTAAAACAATTTTTTTATTATTATTATTTTATCCAGGGATGCTTCTTTGCAGGGAAATCAACCATTTTTTCTCTGAATTCTCCTTATCAAAACAATGATGCAAGAAAAACTGGGGAGGCAGAGTATATTGCTGGCCAAAATGTTGAGGGTCAAGCTGACGGTTTAGCTGTGTGGTCTTCAGAGTGATTAATCCAAGTGTAAGAAAAAAAAGTTACCATGACAATTAAATGTTGCTTCTCATTTTAGGGAAACTAGGTCAGAAGGCAGTATTAATAGGAACTACTAAGGAATTTGTCTTTGGTTTTGTTGTTTACCAAATGTAAGTACAGATGACACAGTGGCTGATTTCTATCTTCATGGTGTGCTAGGTCAGTGTGTTACAGATGTTGCTGCAATCTGATTGTAAGATGAACACCAACAGCCCAAACACATTCCTTGCCTCAGTTACACCAATACAATCTGGCCCCTTTTTTTTATTTCAGCACTCAGTGAATTCTTCTGGTTATTTATAGATCACTGAGCTTGTGTCAGTGGGGTGAGAGTGAAGCTGCATGAGCAGCCCGAGTACTCCAGAGAGGTTTGTTGGCTGGCACTTGTCCACTGGCTGTGTAAAAGTCATGGCAGAGACATGGCCTTGCATCTTTGCTACCACAAAACAAATGCACTGTGGACTTTGGGCCAGTGGTGAGAGATGTCAGCCACAGATTGGAAAAAGAACTGGAGAAGACTCACAGTTCTGTTTTTATTGCCTTGACTCTCCAGGAGGGAAGTAATCTCTTTATCTGATATGTATGATTCAGAGGGGGTATTTTTTTTTACCTGGCATTCTTGTTGGGAAAGGCGGTGAGAGGGAAATAGCAAATTATATGTAGTGGGCAGGACTTTGTCTTGCACTTTGACTTTCTCTGGATAAAGCAGTGGTTGCTTTACACCACTGCAAAGTCTACTATTGCTTCCTTATCTGACTTGCCCAAAAAGCTGTATAGGCCTGTGCTGCTTCATGTATCTGCATTGACAAATACCTTTAACAGACTGCACCAGGTTTCTGTCAAGGCCTTCAGCCCTTCAAAGCTCCACTACAGTTACTCAGGGACTCTCAAAGACAGCTAAGGAAATTGGATGGACAGGAACTGAGTGGAAGATTTCTAGGGAATGAAGGGATAGAAAAGTAATTTTGTAGGTTGGCTGAGGTCTTGAGGAGATGTTTAATGTTGCTGTGATTTAATGCTATTGCTAATGGTGCATTGGCATGTTTGAGCATTTTGGTAAGAGGCTCTAGGTTATGATTTAAATTGAAGGGAATAAAGCACAACAGATGTCATTAGAGATCTTTGTCTTTATTTTGGAGAGGTTGAGTAGCACTCTGCATGTATTTAGTAAAAGACATCGGTCCCAATTCATATTTTCATTAATGTTTTTTTCTACACTTTTGTCAGATAAAGGACTCTCAATGTTGTCATAAATTATTTATATTCTTCTTTTCTGCTCTTGACAGGGCTTTGCTCAGGCACAGTGCCAGAGTATACTGCTTTTGAGCATACCACAGTTATGCTTCCACTTTGGGGACTAGCTCAGGGTATATGAGTTTGTGTGCCTTGGGCCACAGATAAATGAAACCAGACCCACCATCTCTACCATATGAATATTTTGGTCTATATCTTGCTTGGACCATCTTGTCTTTGTTAGAGATACTGGTGTTCTTTTTAGCCTATCCATTATTAATTAAGGAAGGCCCAAGCAGCAAAGATGGATGCTCAGAACAGGGAATTGGATAGCAATCATAACATTTTCTAAGGATGTGCCATTCTGCTGCACAGGAACGTACGGCAGCACTCACTGAGGGAAAGCACTTATTCCTTTAACTCCTGTAGCAGGAAATTACTTAGAATTTTCCTCTTTGGATTACCAGCTGTAATTGCTATTATTCTATGTAGGAATAAATTTTTACACACAAAGACAAACCCTTATTTGAAGTCAAAAACTTACTGAGAAAAAAATTCCTTTGAGTAGACATTGAGTTTTATTGTTTTATTTTAACGGGAGTTTCAGTAATTGCTTCTGTTCTGTTACTTTGTTTTACATTTTACCTTGTATCTGTAACATTTTTTTATCTTTCTGAGACATCTCTCATCTGCTCCATCACTACAAGTGTTGAAAAGAAGACTGTAGTAGTGTCTAAAAGATGTTCTACTGATCTCTTAACATGCATGTTTTTATCCTCTCCAAGGAATCATAGAATCAGCTGGGTTGGAAAGGACCTCTGAGATCAAGTCCAACCCTTGATCCACTTCTGCTGTGGTTACCAGACCATGGCACTAAGTGCCACATCCAGTCTCATCTTAAAAACCTCCAGGGACGGAGAATCCACCACTTCCCTGGTAGATAATTTCTAAACGACAACTCATTCCCAGTTTATTTTGATTGCAGAGATGACCCTTAGATAGTTTCCTTGCTCCAGAACTGAACAACATTATTAGTTCCTATTGCAGCGCCAGAAGAGTGTATCAAATCCATTGCTGAAATAATGCTGCCCAGTTTTGAGCCCAAAAGACAAAAGAAACTTCAATCACAACTTTTTCAGCTGGGGTAGTTGAGTACCTGTTTAATTACACAAAGAAAAAGGCACTGTTGTAATTTGCTTTAACTCAAGCTTGAATTAAAAGTTTCTCAGGAATAAGTACTCCTGAAATATTACTAGACTGCTGGAGTGATTACTATCTCAGTACTGCTATAAATAAGAACATATTACTTCTGCATATTGCTTAGGTATTTCCACTCTAGTGAGATGACCACCACTATTCATAGTTCTTTGGACATGGGAATAAACTTTTCCCATATCCAAGAAAAGATATGAAGTAAAATGTTTATTCATGTTTCCTTTTATTTTGGGGAGGGAAATAATTTCTATTTTTAAAAAGTATGTGCTTTAAAACTAAAGCTGGTCTCTACATTGGTTTCTTCATTTTAAATTGTGTCCGATTTAAGGCCTTTTCTTCTTTTAGAATCCAAAGCAGAGAGGCCTGAGGAATCTGGAGGGCTTTCAACCACAAAAATCATTGCACATTTATCAAAACCAACAATTTTTTTCACATAAGATTCCTGAAATACAGAGGATTCATTCTAATAGTGTTGATATTTAATCGCCTCAAGGGACACCAGCAATAGAAAATATTTGTTGCATCTGGCAATTAAAGGTAATTATTACCAATTAAATAAAAGTTTCTATCTCAAATAAATAGAAAAAAATAGAGCCAGTTTTCAGTACAGTAGTTTCAATTTCTGTTATTTTGTTTCTCTATTTCACTCCATCTGCTATGTCAGCATAATTGACTTATGGTGACATAAGGATATGGAATAGAAACTTGGAACATTCTTATTTATAGAAGATTTGTGGGTTTGGACTAGTTTGTTCATTTTTGTTTAGACAGTAGCATGAAACTGCTTCATGGGAAACTCTATCATTGATATATATTTTTAATCACAGAAACATTTTCTGTATATTTACCTATTTGCTACAAATAGGTTTCTACCACTTTCCTGAGAGGATTTTTTTCACAACCTAAAACTTCTGTTGGAGAGTTTTAAATATTTTTTATTTGCATTGTGTTATTAACTCTTTTCAGTGCTGAAAACTTCTGATGCAAACTAGGATGTGGTCATCACGAGAGAATACACATCACAAAATTTAGAAGTCCACAGATATAAATGTCTGCAGCTGGGTGGGGGGTGAGTTCCCTTTGAAGTCAACAGGGAGGCAGAGGCATGTTTAGAGTACACTAACTAACGTATTGGACGTTTACTTCAGGGAAAAGTTGTGGGATTCTATGCTCCATTGATTATACTTCCTAGATAACTATTGACTCCATTAAGCTTGGGAAACTGGACTCTACATCCGGAATTGTGGAGGTCTGATGAGTCTTGTACAGAAAAGTACATGCAAATTAGAGATGATGAGAACAATCTGCAGGGATATTATGTGATACTAATTTGCAAATTGTATGGGCTCATGATTAAGCCATTTGGCTGTTCCAGATTGCTGGCCAGTGAGGAAGGAAGGACAATATATACTTTGCACAGCTGGAGCAAAATGCTTAGGTGGGTGCTGGGGTGGTGAAGAGAGATGGGATCTGATCAAAATTATGTAAGTCATGATGCAGATAATTCTCCATCACAGGAAAGCTTTTTGAGAGCTCTCTGTTACATGAGATGATAAGCAGGTATCTGCTGGCAAAAGAACACAGAATTAGGGACTAATAACAAAAAATCATTTGGAGAACAGAAAAGATGAACTGAAATAATGCAATTAAAAAAAAAATTAGAAGCTGACATGCAGACAAAAATCCACTGAAAATAAGACAGAGTGAAGTAAACAAAGATGATGGTATTGCCTTTGGACAATTCAGATGAAATTGAGTTCCCACTGGACCAGACACTAAATGAACCTAATATGAGAGACATCTCAAAGAATTTGAAAACTAGTAATTTTACTCAGTTTTCAAGAGAGGTTTTCCATGTTAAAATTTGCAGGTACACTGATTGGAGTCAAGACCATGACAATGCTTTATTGGGATTATTCAGTAGATAATCTTCGTAGTAAATAGTTCTTTCTCTTGCCTTTACCTTGGTTTATTTTTAGGGTTTTTTTGTTAGTTTTTGTTCTGTTTTCATTTTGTTTTGTTTTCCCATCCTTTTGATTATTTTATTTAGTTCTTGCCTTCAGCTACCTGTCTAATTATAATTACAGCAAAAATTATTCAGGAATGTGTTTGTGGAAGGTAAGAACAGGAATGTCACCACAGCTCAACAGTGACAGTTTGATCCATAAATCAATGACTATGAAAAAGGACATTTCAGCCAGTCATTCATTCATGAGTGAGACATCCACTGAGTTGCTTTCTGGTACAGTAATACTACAAAAAATGCTTGTTTCTACCAGAATACATTGTAACAAGCGAATTAAAGAACTGCAGGAGGTCTAGAGCATCCATTTTTGAGATTGTTTAAGATCAGCCCCCCTGTGTAACTCAGGCCTTCTTCTTCAGTATGGAGAAACCCTACTTGATCCCAAGTAATAATAAGAAAATATAAGAAAAAATATGGGACTAATTTTCTTTTCATAGTGCATAATTGTAGTTCTCTAAGAATTCATTAAGAATCAATAAAATGCAGTGTCAGAAGGCAGCTTTTGTATCTGACAAAATATTCAGTAAATAAACTAAAACTGGTCCCTATTAGCAGTTTTTAAAAATATAGATCACACAATTCCTATGCAAACAGGCTTTAACGGCATGAAATCTACCAATGGATATGTTGGCATATAAATGTGTTCCAAATCACATGGTTTCAATCACAAAGTTTTGTTTAAAGAAATTCAAATTTAATCAAATTCAGATTTAAGTGAGTCAGATGTCTAATTTTCATGCACCTTCCTAATGCTTCGATACACACCCATTGATGTCAGTGGCAATCTCCCATTAAACCCTGTGGGAAAGCATATGGTAGTAACTGAATTATTCAGTTTTCTTATAATCAGCTATCTACATATAAAATTAAGAGTTAGTTGCCTCCTACTTAAAAGATTTAAGACTAGGCTTAATGTTAAATATGTGCACATTTTGCAGTAGAAGAATGAACCTCAGTATATAGTTACATAATATGACTCGCTAATCCCTTATGGCCTGGCAGTACATTAAGATGCCATTTATGGCATGTAATAGGCAAGGAACAGATATATTCTATATAAGGTTATAAGAAGCACTTTTTAATACTGTTGATAGAGAAAAGTTTAGCTGCAAAAATGAACTTAATTAGGCAATGTAGTTAACAGTAATTCTTAACACAATATTTAACACAGAATTCTTATAATGTGACCAGGTTCAGATCATACTGATGAGGTGTGCATTTGTTTATCTTTATAATAAATCTTTCCTTTTGTTCTCCAGCCTGCCAGTATCAATCTTTGCTAATCCAAGGAACCCTTATGTGTTTAATCAGAGCTTAAATTAAGATGTTGAACCCAATAACAATAGTGATGCTGGGAATCACTAGAGGTCTGGAAACAATTACAGTTGGTGTTTGATGTATATATGTATGCACTAAAATGTCAAATAAAGAGGTACTGTTAATAACATTAATTTAATCAATGGATTTGGGAATTCCAAAGATCCTAGCACAGTCTTTGCCTTGGAACAGTTTTGTGAATGTTCTTTTGCTAATGGATAATACAAAGGGATGTTATGGAGTGCCAGCACCGAACCCAGTGTCATGAGCAACATTTCCATTTATTCCTTTCAGTGGTAAATCCTCAGAATCTTTACCCATGTATTTAGGCTGCAGCTGATGTGCATTTCCTCCTGCTATTTTTCTTTTCTCTTTTATTTCTAGGCTGCTCACTTTGTTAGATTGAATTCTGTCTACCACAACAGAATTATCAACTTCAATATGAAACGTATTAGAGGAATAAACCATAAATGACTCTAAATTTTACAAAAGGGTGTCCATAAGATGCCATCACACAAAAGCATAGAACAAGAAAATAAGTGCAGTAAAATAATAAAATATATATTTCACTGCTCACTCGCTCATACCATAAGACCAAAAGTTATGTCTGGCTCTAGCTGACATGCCATATTCTTTAAATGGCTGAAAGGACAGGAACAGATAGTCATGATTAGTTTCTGTAGTGAGTAGAAGAGAGATTTCAAGGGAAGCTTAACATTTAGGCTATTAATCCCTTTTTTACCTCCCTTCGTATCTGTTTCCCTTGAGACCTGTAGGTGAGCTTTTTTCTTCCTCATGAAGCTGGTAATGCCAGGAATTTTGTCTTCAGCTGTTTCTTTCCTCTTTCTCAAAAATTTAGTTCATATGAAGAACATGTTATGTTGTTTCCTTACCCAATAAATCTCCCCAGCCTTGATGCTTGAATTAGAGATACAGCATGAATATACAGAACAGGATCCCAAACAGCCATAACTTGCTTATAGCCATGAATAGGGTTGTTCCCATTTAAATATTTTGAAGAAAGGTGTTTCTTCACTGTCACCACTGATACAGCAGCCCCTTACATTGCATAACTAACTGAGATAATTCTATTTCTTCCAGGCTTTACTTGGAATCAAATTATTCAGGCTTTTCCTTGAATTTGGTGAGTCTCTTGAATGGCCTCTAAAAGCTAGGACATGGAGTGGACTTGGTGTCTGGATCACTGGAAAGGTCAAGAGCAGCACTGTCTCTGTCTATTACTGACTCCTGCAAACTCACAAATGATTAACCTCGCAACTAAGGTAAGTGTGATCCATGAGTTCCTCTCAGGTCTGTCACATCCACGAGAACTTGCAGTTTTAACCCCCATGTCATCTATTCCTTGCTATTTCTCTGTCTCAACTGTCTTTCCTTTAAAACTGCCACAGTTTTGAATTAGGCCATTATTTCATCCTTGAAAATCAGTTTCCATTTGCCCAGTTCACCACTTTCTGAAACCACAGTAACTCATGATTGCTGGGGCCAGAGGGGAATTGCCTGGGAGATGTGTAATGCACTGAGCTAACGTGTAAGGGTAAAGTATAAAATTTAAGTTATAAATGAAAGTGACAAGCAGAATTTTTCTCCACTTAACTTTATTAATGATGCAATATTTTATTGCCTGTGGCTAAAAGTATTTATTGTCATTGTGCTTAGCTGTAATTTGGTTTCATAATTCAGTTTTCTTTTCACATTTTTTTCATTTCATTTTTCCCCCCAGTATCACTTTGTTTCCATGCAGATTGTTGTCATAATCTGTTCATGAAGTAGTAAGTGTGTGGTCTTCTGGGAGCAAACACATGCAGATTGGCATTAATCTGAAGAAGCAAAAGCTTAACTGTGGGCTTATTCTTAAGCATGTGAATATGTGGCTGAAATGAATAGCTATGTAGATTGTCCTTCCAGGGTGACTAATAAAACTGCATGTGTATTTTTGGTTGTAGGCACAAACATATATCTGGCAACATCAACCAGCAATGCCTTCAACACTTATTTAATTACAGAAAAAGTCCCACTGAGAGCAGAGGGAGTATTTGTATGCTTTAAATTAAGTATCTAGTGTGTGACAACCAGTGTTAAGGATCTTGCAGTACCAAGTCTTGGATTTGTACATCATATATTAATGCGATTAGAGAAAGACAACGGCAGTGAACAAGAAAAAACTTCAAGAGGGGAGTTTCAAAAGATGAAATGGTTTGATTTAGAAAGGAATTGAGAAAACCTGTCAAAAGTATGTGACATGGTGACTTCTATTGAAGTGTGAGAATGAGAATGCCCCTTTTCTCTGATAGATAGTATAACAACAAGCAAAATAAACGGCAAGTTGGAAACCATTATAAGGAAACACTTTTTTTTCCTACAGTGTGTAATTAGGTAATAAAGTTCATTCTCAGAGGAAATTAGGCCAATGAAGATTCCTAGTGAGACGGAATATTCCCATGGATAACCGTGGTACCTGAAGTTATCACAAATTATATACAAGCAATGCAATATTACTCACTGAAATGGCCATCAAACCCTGTGCACCAGGGCTCAGTGAGATTAGTGCTGCTGGACACAAGCAGCTGATATCTGACAAAAGGGACAAGTTATATGCACCTGTTTGATAGGAGGGTTTTCTGCCATCTTCTCTGTTATCTGGTGACAACCAACCTCAAACCCAGCACTAACGCTTGGATAGAATCACAGTCTTTTCTTCTGTAGGTCTAACCTAGTATGAGAGTATCAATTCTTCTGTGTATCTGCCTAATAGTCAATGTGTTGTCTCTTGGTAGCTTTGTGTGGTATATTGCTAGTACAAAAGACTGTGTGTTGAGAGATTTCTTCAATCCATGTTGAAAAAGGAGGTAAAAGAGGCATTGGAATTTTTTTTGGTTGGTTGGTTGGTTTGTTTGGTTTTTTTCATTAATTGAAATAATGCCACTTGATGATTAGATCTTTCCATTGCAGCGTTTTTCAGCATTAGTGAGCCTATAATCAAATTCTATTCTTTCATCCCTTTTAATTGATTTTAATATTCTTTTCTTAAGATGAAAATTTTTATTATACTTTCAAATTAAGGATCTCATAGGGTAGTTCCTGTCCTTTCTGGCTATCTTGCATCTTGATTACCATCATTCTAAAGAGAATGTAGAAGGATGATGGTCTTGATGAAGTCCATGATGACCACAACAGAGCAGAAGTAGCATCATGAACCTATGCTATATGCACATGGATAGTGTAAATAACAGTGGGGTCTGACAGCAGTGCCTTTTGCTGAAAAATCTGATCCTCAGAATCATGTAGTTTTTTCCAAGTTGATTCAGGTGAATCAACTTTAGGTGAGCACCTAAAATTCCCACATAGCCAGCAATGACAATTATGTGTATTTCTTTGCATTATGCATCTTCGGGTGTGGATTACAGAAGTTAACGTCTTCTTGGTAAGCACTGCCATGTTCATAGCAAATTGGTTCTGTTTCACTTCTCACTTCTGTTATACATACATTTTTTTAATTGTTTAATGTAATATTTCTGCTTAATTACAGGAAATGTTGCTTACTATACTGATAGTAAAATGAACACAGGAAATGTAAATGACGTGCATTTTTACAATGAGAGAGAAAATTATTAGTTATGAGATAGAATAAATTAACTTATGCATCTAATGCTTTTAAGAGGTGTTAGAGGTGGAGGTAGGAGGTGTTTCCATCTTAGTCCTTTCTGTAGAGGAAATGAAGAGTCAAATTATATTAGACACTAAAGAGCAGAAATGGTCTACACAGCCTAGAAAAGCATACCATGATACCCAAAATTTATAGACATACAACGTATCATCTTGAAGTTTCTATATTCTCAGGATCATTTATCATTTCCAGTACATTGTGACACCATAGCACACCCCCTCACAAATTTTATTAGAACTCAGTCATGTGAGTGCAAACTGGTTGAAACATGCTTGCAGGAGAGGGCACGCACATTAGAGGAATCACTAGTAGTAGTATGAAGTAGGAACTGCAAATTGATTACTTTAGGTCAGCCATGGAAAGCCTCTGGAAACTTGGTCTTAACTACTAAAGAGGCTGTGAGTCTATAAATTATTTCTGTTCATTGTCCAGAGATTTAACTATGGCAATCCCTGGGGATGGACACTATTCATCCAGTAATAAGGTCAGATTTCTCCAGAAATGTGTATACTTCAGCTTTACTCTGTCTAACCTGTGTTTATTCTTTCTTTTTTTGCTTTCACATATAAGTGTTTGATGCTTCCTATAAAGTTGAAGTTGCTATTCTAAGAGTTTTACAAATTGAGCAGGAAATTTTTTGAGGAGCAGCATTTTAAGAGGGGGCAAATATATTTATTTTCCTGAAGAAGGATACTTTTGTTCATGAACCCTTGATGCAGCATAAAGCTAACACCAGTCATCTCCAAGAGTTCACAACAAACAGTTCAACAAAAACTGTCAACATTTGCCTCTCAAATTAAGTGCAGCTATTCCTCAGGCTGAGGGACCAACAAAAAAACCAACATCGTGGATAGGAAAAAAGGGTAAGGAAGTGGAGTTTGCTTAGCAGAGAATCCAGGTTTTGAGCCTGGCAGAAAAGTAATGGCCAGTTGATAGAAGGAGCTGCAGAGAAGATTGAAGGATTTTGAAAATGGTTATTAGATACTCAGTGGAGATAGTCTTTTTTGGTGAACTTTTTTAATAGAAATAATTTTCATTCTGACACTGAGTGTGAACAGATTTTAAAACCTCTGTTTGCCACAAAAGGGATTTTGCTTTTCCAGACAGCCATACTGCCAGCCAATATTGCAAAGGCATCTCCACATTCCTCCCTCTGCTACCTCCCTCATGGTAGCTCCTTCCCTTCCCCACTCCTACTGGGTGTATACACCTAGAGGATTCATCATGCTGCTAACTCTCCTGGCATCACAAAGTCAGTGGAAATAAGCACAAGTCACTAATAAATGCTACATCCCAAAGCTGCAGCATGAAGAAAGATGGCCTCCTTCCCAGAAGCTGTGCACTGAATATTTAAATTTGTTTGCAAACCAGCACTGAAGGCGGTGTTGTCAGCCCGGGCACGTAGCTAAGTGCAAGTGGTGCAGCCTGCAGTTAATTAGTAAGTTTGCTTTGCTCGGCTGTGACTGCAGCAACTTTCTTCTCACAACATGCCTTTCATGTACATAGCTGGAAACAAAACCTTCCACAAAGAAGCTCTGTCCACGTGCTTAATTCTCCTCTGCGCTGTCACCAATTCACAATCTCCTGAGTAAAAACAAGTCAGTGTTAGTGTGAATATACAAGGGGTTTTAAATGTTCTTATTGCATGTCACTATTATCTAAAGATTTTCTTTTGATATACATTTTCTCTGGTTTGCTTAGTGCTTTCTTCTTGTACAGAATCTGTTTCACATGCACTTATGCATACATTAAGAGTTATATGTGGCTGGTGTGATAATGTATATATTGTTTATCAATTTTCCATTATATAGACAATTGGAGAATTTAAAACAATTCACAGAATTAAAATAATAGGAAAATGCTAGTCTTTCATGGCAAACAAGTCTAGTCTTTAAATATAAATAGGTAAATATACTTGTGTTATTTGAAATGTTAAATTATTTTTCAAAAAGATTAAGTAAGGCAATGAGACAACGGTGAAAGTGCAGAATATGGGGACAATACCTGCTATATTATAATGTTTCCCCTCATTCGTTGAGGATTTATTTTGAAACCAAACTTGCTCAGGATTTTGGAAGGCTCTTTTTGCCTGCATTTTGAAACCTTTGGTCCTAATTTGCTTTTCTCACGTATACCAGAATAAATGGTATTCATCTTCATTGAGGTCAGTGAAACTGCACAGTTAAAACTGATAGAAGGAAACCAAAGCTTTTAAAGGACACTTATTGCAGTACCTTGGTAAAGGTGAAATTAGTTAGTTTAGTCTGTTAATCACTTGTCAAAGACTGACATTATATAAAGCATTAGCATCTCGAGTCTATTGTCCAGACAAGGATAATCAGCAAATCCAAGTTTATAAATTGTTGAGTGGAAACAATGGTGTGGAGATAACCCTGGAGAGGTTGTGAAAGACTTCACTGGAGTTTATTTGCATTACAATTCTGCTGGAAGTCACAGACGCTTGGCTTCCTACCTACTTACTGCCATTTATTTTTGATATGCCCCAAAGCATCCATGACACTTATTAAAATAGAACGGTGTCTAGGCAGCCAGCAACGCTACTGTGTCTTGTTTCAGCAGCTGCTCTATTTTAAGAAGTTCCAAAGAGGTTCAGTGTACATCTTCAAACCTACTACATCTGTTGATTCATGTCGCTTGTGAAACCTTTGACCTAGATTAAAAATTCCAGCACTTGAGAAGGGAATCTGCGCAGTTTACTTCTTACTGTTACTTACTTACAATCTTCTTACTGTTGTGGGCTAGCAAGATGTTCATTTCATTTATGTTATTTTCTTTATACTTTTTTGTAGAATTCACAGATTATATATGCTTGTAATTAATAAAATTTCACCTTGCTAATCTATATTATGCATCTTTATTTATCTGTGTGGTGTCTTTATTCATCTTTGTGCAAAATATACCTTTTTTTTTCATGGTGCCATTAATACTGTACATGTAAGAATTTTCCTTTTTTTCTCACTTATGTGGCAAATTCTTTTTGCAATTTCTGAATCTGAGCCAGCCATGTTAGAGTGAAAATTGGAGCTATTCTCTCTTCAAGCCTGCCAGTGTTCTCACAACAGGATATATTAATTTATAAATTACCCCAGGGAGAAATGCCAGTCACAGAAAGCTCAACGAGTTCCACAGGAGCCAAATCACACCTTTCTCATATTCCACTTCTGTGAGCATTCACATTCAAATGTAAACAATCTTTACATTTAGAACTGCTTTTGGTATCATAAAAGACCTCTCTGCCTCATGCATCTCGGTGAAATCGTTCTGTCTGAAATGTCTGTTTCTTACAGATTGCTTTGTATTGTATTTTATTGGAGACAAAACTGATGGGAAATAAACCAAACTGTCTAATTATTCCTGACACATTGTCTATCAGAATATAACCACCAGGAGAGGAGCAAAAGGCCAGCTTCTCTTATCAAGTTTGTTCTCGTTGCTGGCAGTTCAGTTTACTTCTCACAAAGAAGCAGAGTTTTGAACTGAGGATTTTGAGATAATGAGTGTTTGTCTGAGGAACTGGTAGTACAATAATACCATGATGTGGAGGATACAAGTCAGGTAACATAGGTTGTAATGAGGTACATAAAAGGATAACAAAAATCATCTCAAAAGTGAAGGCCATCAGACTGGAAGGATACATTTCCAGGTTGTTTGAGTCTGTGTATCACTGCATGAATCACTGCAGATACACCAGCTGTGAAAGTTTCCTGCAAAAACTAATTGTTGACAATTGTGTCACCCATCCCTGAGTCTTATTTAGTGCTTCCTATTTCCCATCTGCAGTGTTTATATTGGATATTGCATGATTACTTTGTTTACAGCCCTACCTTCTTCTCAATAAATATTCTGGTAAAACATTTTTTCACTTGAAAGATTCGGGCCCACTATCTATTGCAAATGTCCTGGATGCTTCAGAGTGAAAAGAAATGGTACAAATTGTGACCCTTGGCCTGGAGATGTAATTAGGCTTCTAATTAGAGGGTAGGATATAAACTCATACATTTGCATTAAATTTGTTTGACAGAGGTTCCCCAAGTGTTTAGTACCTTCTGGCCTAGACTATCTCAGAGTGAATGTAAAATTTAATTCATCCAAACTTTGCTTACTCGTGCCTATATAGTTTGTCATTCTGAATTTCTTTATGCAGAATGCAAGTGAAATGTAATTGTCACTGGAGAGGAATCACACCAGCTAAACAGCACATACCCCTTCTTGTGTCTTGCAGGCCACACAACAGGGAGTAGCATCATTTAAACCTCAGTGGGAAACAGACACAGAAACAATTGTCCTGTGAGGAGCAGGGAGTGGAACTCAATGATCCCTCTGGGTCCCTTCCAACTTGATATATCCTCTGAATTCTGAGGACAGTGGACCAAGGAAGGTTTGTTGTCCTCTTTGTGGAACAAAAACTTCTGGTGGGAGGGAAAAGACACTGTGAGAAACAATATTTGTCAAGTAGAAAGGCAAAGAATTAGGTTGTGAGTTGAAAACAAAGACAGGGATTTAAAGAGTTAAAGTTGACTAAAGGAAGGGTGTAAGGGTGTGAGGGTGGGAATGGGTATTTTCAGACATCTATGTAAGGCTGATACTCCTAGACTTCAAAAACACATTTTTGAAGATGAACAGTTAACTTTTTGAAGATGAACAGTTAACTTCCATCAGTTTACACACCTCTCCCTCTGCTCATGGATACTCTGTCCACCGGATCCGAACCCAAATCTTCCTCCCCTCATGCCCTGCTCCTTTGGGACAGGCTGGGGAGGATAGGCAGCACCCTGGGATTCCCGCTGTTCCAGGGGTTGGTTTTGCTTCCTCTTTTCATTCTCTGGCTCAGTCCCGGGCATCTCGTAGCAGGTAGAGGGTGCCCCAGGAGGAACAGTAGCCCTTGCTACCCCTCACTCACTCCCTTCAGCCCCAGGATGTGCTTTGCCTCCATCCAACACTGGCTGCAGGGTGGACAACTGCAGAACCTGCAGAAAAGCCCCAGGGACTCGAGGCATGTGCAGGAACTGCTGCTCCAGAGAAAAAACATTTTCAGTGTTCCCTACTGACAGCTTTTGTTTGTTTATGCTCAGATACAAATCTCTGCAATTGTTTGGGAATTATAGGTTTCTCCCCTTGGAACTGAAAAACACAACCTTTGCGAGAGAGAGGTAGAGCAAAGCAACTGGCATTCATAAGCTGCTGCTTGGCATGAACAAAGGATATTGAGATAAGACAGTGTAAAAAAAAGGTTTCTGTTCTCCCTGATTATGCACAGATGCAGTACAGGCATGGGGGAGGCTGGGGAGACAGAAGGGACTGTGAAGTGGCAGAATCACAGATACATCATTCACTGTGGGAATTTATGGGAATTTATCCACCAGCCTTCTTAACACCTTAGCAAACCAAGCTGGATTACTATTTCCTGTTCTTGTTTTTCTGGCTAACTGTGGAGTCAGAAATATTTTTTATTGAAGTAGATCAAACACAAAGAGAGAGAGAGCAATAGAAAAGTATACAAATATTGGCCACAGTTGTTATGCCTTTTTCAGCTCTGCAGAATCCTGGAAAACAAGATTTTATCAAAATCTTAAAGGTCCCAATTGTTTGAGCAGCTCCTTAGGCAAATTAGAAAATGAAAGCGAAGCAGGTTGTAGATGATAGCTTTCCTGCTTTTGTTTTTAATTTTTATATTGGATAGACGTGGCATTTCAGTGAGATCAGGTCTGTTTATTTGTCTTTCCATACTATAATAACTTTCAGATCTAAAAAAAAAAAAAAAAAAAGGGTTAAAATAGTTATTATGAGTAGAAACCTTGGCCAGACCCCTGAACTTTATTTCTTGTTTGATAGAAGTCAATGGAAAACTCATATCAATGTCAATACTTCCGAGGTTTTTTTGCTGCATTTATCATGCCAGGATAGACAGGTGATAGATAGAGAGCTCCACATGCCTGGAATATTTTTTTCCATGAAAAATGTGACAGATATCACCAGGTAGTACTACAGTAACCAAATAATTCAGCACCAATTTCCAAAAATTCATGATGTTCTCCATTAATCATGAACACACAACCTGTAATTATAATTTTTAGTATAAGCATAATTAGAATAATAATTAGAGGGTTTTTCATATTTCTTTCAGAATTAAAATGATGAGCACAGGTTGATGGAATCTAAAAAAGTGTTTGTACAATGAAGAAGAAGATCAGTCCCACATTCTGTGTTAAACTAATATAGATGAGATTACAATTCCTTTAAGACTACCCATTTCAGACAATCTACTTGAATGAAAAAAAAACCTCTGTAAGTGGATTAATTCTCTTAGTTGCTCAAACAGGGACTTAAAACTATTCAGTATGGGACCTGTAAATGACTATTTTCTAAGGGTTGCTTTAAACTGTGCACCCCTGATGGAAATACCCTTCATATCTTATGAACCATGTCAGTCAAAACAGCAGCAGAGCCTCTTCATGGCTGAACACAGACATTCAAAATCTGCAGCTAGTTCATTGCATGGCAATCCTCCACCCTGAAGACAACACATCCCATCTGAGCTCCTGGCTCCCTACTGCCTCCCATCCGGTGTCCCCCTTCACTGCTTGTGCACCAGCTGCTGTAGGACCTGGTTGAGTCTTTCTGTGCACCCACAGTAAATATTGATCTCAGCAGCCACCAGAGTTAAGTGAAACAATCCAAAGGAAACTCAGGTAGCAGGAGGTCACATGGACTTCCTGAAAACTTTGGAAACTTGCCCTGTTGTGGAGGCTTTCCAGTGTCACCCAGCTCGACCCTGAATGCCAAGTTCAAAACCCAGTGACTGCCGTCTTCGCAGCCAGCCAGCTGAGCAGAAGGCAGAGCTGTACTCCATGGCCAAAATACATAATGCACCAGATCCTCATCCTATGTAAACAGGGAAATGACTGTAGCACAGCTATGCCAATTGACTCTAATCAAGGCTCTGGGCCAAGAACTCAAAGGGCATGTCTACAGGGCTCAATCCAGTGGTGTATCACAGATCTCTGAGCTAGCTTCGAGTAACTTCTTATATGGCACAGTGCAGTTCCATATTATGATATGAACTTGGTTCCCAGAATTTACTCAGATTGCCAGTTAGCCTGGCTACAGCACGTGGGTGTAGGCATCTATGGCATCAAGGAGATCTCTGTGTTCTGCTATGTTGCACAATACTGCGCCCAAAGTCACACAGATTTATCTGGTGACAACAATATTTAGGGTTTGTATAGCACCAAAGAAACCTGGTTTTCTCTTTTTTCTTTTTAGTTATATTTAAATAAACAAGATGAGAGATTTGCTACTTTATTGTGGTCATGCTCCTGGTGGGGGATGCATTCTCTGCTTTTGTCTTCATTACACTGCCCATGTCTAGTCCTTGAGTACTGGAGGTGCTGGGAGGTTTGAAATCCTTCTCAGTGAGTCCAGTGACTGAAAATTATCACCTGGTTACCTGAAAGGATTCAGATACTTTCCTTGTGAACTACTAAATCAGATGGACATCCACTGTCCGGCTGCCAATGGCAGTGGAAAGGCCACAGAGGGAATGAGGAGGTTGGTGACATCTCACTACATTTTCTTGTACAGCAAAACCAGCTGTGGCAAATGGCAGATCGTTGCAGGGAAAATTATGCTATAAACACCTTATAAGCAGTGGTTGTAAATTTCCATGATTTTTGGAATGGCTCCTTTCACGAGTAACTTGAGATAAAGAGTGACTGTCCCCATGCACTTACTACATGGAGAAAGGTCTGCTTTAAAGTTTGCCTTTTGGTCCCTTGAGAGGGAGTAATCCAGTGAGTTTGTTTTATCATGCTCACTGCTGCTTAAAAGAAGACAAAATGTGGCAAGCAGCTCATTAAGAGAGAGAGATTGGATCTGTGTTAATATGCAAATGCTAATCCATTAGGACCCTGCTCATACACCAATCAATCAATTAACTCGTCTGTCTCTGTATTGTTCATTATTTGAAAAATGCTTTTAATCATTTTGCTATGCATTAATTAATAGCATGCCTAGTTGAAAAGAAAAAAAGAAGTTTAGCATTCCTTGGGGCTTACATGTACAAATATTTAGTATTCAACTGTGATTCCATGATTAAGATGTATCATATAGCCAAAGATAGCACAGGGATTTACAGAAGCAGAGATAGAGGGCAATTTGATTTCATATCAATTATTTTATATATATACATATCTTTTATAAAACACTTGATAGACTAAGCCATTATATGTAATAGATTTGTAGAAAATAAATTCAGAATTTCAGAAAGAGAAATCAAGAGTATAAAATATGCTTTTCCTTCTTCTGCCATTTAAGAGACACCCGTCAGCCAAAATAGTAGCAATGGGACATAGTCCCATTGCCTTCAAAGGAAATACTACAGGAGATATGAATTTGGCTCCAAAATTAAATGAGATAGTAATAGACAGAAAAGCTATTCTGGGTGGAACTGATTTTTCTAAACAATAGTGACTTTCCATTAAAAAAAAAATATTGAGGAAGGAAATGGGTCATAATAAGGGGATGAAAACTCTCAGCTGGGCAATCAATAGGTGTGCAGTGGGATGGGCAATTTGAAATTGATACAGAGGTATGTGGAATTATTTGAGAGTAGGATGAGCTGAGCTTCCTGAATATCCTAGAAGTCAGGCAGTATTATTTTACAAGTGATGTGTGCTGGAGTTTGTGGATGTTGTAGAACAAGGAAGAGCAGCAGTCAAGGTGAGAGGAGCGTGATATACATGAGAATTTAAACAAAGGTGACAGTCACAGGGAGTGTCTGAAGCAGATTATCAGACGCAGGAAAAATAGGAGCTGAGGAAAGTTCAGGATCAAGGATGAAATGAAGGTGACAAAGAGGTAAAGCAAAATGTGAAGCCTGGTTTCAAAAGAGTCAGGAGTGATTGTATGGAGCAAAAGAATGTTCCTTGGTTGGGTGCAGAGCTCTATTTCTCTCCTTCAGATATTCATCTGGCTTTTACGCAGGTGAGTAATCCCACTAATTTAATTTCTTTCATATCAGCTGTTGACTTCAAAGAAATTCTGTACCTGAATAGGGTTCACAGATGCAGTGATTTACGGGCTCAATGTTCACTCTGACCTAACAGTCAATTTCTAAGCTGCCCCAGGGCCTCATCCTTATCCCTGAGTCATGGAAGCTTCAGATCCCTATTTGCACCATTATGAATGAATGGCTTCTCTCTTTCATTGCAGCCTTCTCCACGCAGCCATCACCAGAGTGACCTCTGTGTCCTGGGACAAAGAGAAATGCATTACTGTGCAAGTCTTTGCATTTTCTGCCTGCTTTGTCTTAAGTAACTTAGTCAAAGGAGACTAGGAAAACCCATGCTTATGGACTGCTAATTCTCGGCACACATCTGCCTTGCTAAGTATGACTCACCAAGCTCAAATTGCAGAGTGTTTATCCATTTGAAATCCTGAAGCTTTACTGTAACAGAAGGAAAATGATTGATCCTCTCACTTAGCGGGTTGTTTTCCAAAATGCTGCTATACTAAGGATTTCTAGGAACGTCACTACTTCCATAAAGCAATTTTGATTTTGTTAGTGAATATATGCTGAGTGTTATACATACAGAGTTTAAATGCTATCTATAGTTGTGACTTAAGCCTTATTTTTATATTGCATGATCTTATACCCTTTTTTTCTCTTTCTGAGTTTTGTGAGTTGTGTTCTGTGTTCTATTTTGGGAGGATATTTAAGAATTGGTTCAAAAGCAACATGGAGTAGTAAAATAAGCAGAGGGTAGTACCTCACTCTTTATAACTCAGGTCGTGCCACTTATTTGCTATTTATTACTTATTTTATTTTCCCCTAATGTTATGAATATATTATTTTGCTTCACCATGATAGTTTTCTTAAAAACAAAAATCCAATTGTCCCTTTATTGGATAATGATTGTCCTGAAACTCCTTAAAACAGAAACAGAAGAAATGGTTCTAAAATATAGACAAATGAAATTGCTCATGCAGGGTCATCCTCCAAGCAAGCAGCAGAGCTGGGAATAGATAAATACTGAGATGTCAGGTGAGCACTGTGGATACTCCAAGGACCAAAGCATATGTTTTAATTTTAGGGGAACTGTTGGTTTGTAAAACAGAGCTACTTCAATATTAACCTGTGCTCTAACCTGCTGTATGCCCTGTAACACTCAGAATATACCAGGCTTTGGAGGTGTTAGGGAAGAAATGTCAGCCCCTGAGTAGGAGCTTGTTAGAAAGAACTCTTTAGAATACCTATAAGTGTGTAAGATTTGGACTTAAAGCCTTTAACTGATTTGGTTTTGGAAAGTTTTCTAGGCTTTCAGAAGATAAAAGAAGAAAAAATGAGGTTTTTTCAACTTTTTCATGAAAAGAACTGGAATTGAATTTCTGCAAGAAATATCACTTGTAAGAACATAGAAAGAACATCTTTATTAAAAAAAAAAAAAAAAGAAAACAACAACAAAGAAACTTCAATTGAAAATTTTTGACCAGTTCTAATTTTGAACATGAGACAAACACCTTTCTCTTTTGTGGGAGGTGGAGTTTGCTAGCAGCTGCTGTGGTGACAGTGTGAGTAACTCCCCTGGAAAACCACCATGCTAATGTGACAGGGAGTGGCCATAAGATTCAGGAATCATTTTATTTATTAAAAACCATCATTCACATACTGACAGGAAGGACAAATAAGTTATTGTGGTTCTGGCCCAAGATGTGAAAGCCCTGGCACTCATTCCTTACTGTACCTCTGTACTCTGAGGCTCAGACTAAAAAATTCTCAGAAGTATTAAATGCTGAGCTGTTTTTATTTTACTTTGCCATCCATAAACCGGGAGTTTAACACTTCCCTGCTTCACACAGAGTATTGGGTGGAAAAGAGCACGTGATGTCTGTGGAGCTGTATGGCCACAAAAGCCAGCAAGACATCCAAGGTTCTGTTGCTAAGGAATATTAAACTGGAATTCTGGGGCCAAAGGAGATATTGTATCCAGCAGTATCCCAAATTCTGGTGGACACAAAGGAAATGAATAAACTCCAACTCATTCATCTCAGCACCATTTAAAAGATTTGGACAATGAGTTCTCACTGGGAAAGGACAAAAATTAGTAATGGATTTTTTTTTCCAAAACATTAAACAGGAAATTCCAAACAATGGAAAGTTTAAAACATTAAATCTAGCACCAAGACCATGAATGTATTTCCTTTCATATGTATTTGCTTAGATATGAAAAGAGTTAAAAATATTTACTGCCTTTTCTTCCGAGGTAGAGACAACATCTTTTTTTCTTAAAGTCATAGGCATCTGATCAAGGGGTATGTTTATATATAGCTAAAGCCAGATAGGCTGCAGGTTTTATGGTTTGAGTATGGAGATGTGCAGAAATCACATAGCTCTCCGTGCTGATCTCCCCTGCATTCCTGGGAGGAGAGAACTGCAGAACTAAGCACTTCTGACTCTTGAAGAATTCACCAAGAGACACTTGCCTAACCCTGTGATTACTTCTATCTGTGCCTATAAACATACTGTAAATCAGTATGGTATGGGAAGTTGTCTCCTTGCATTGATTGCAGATAACAGATGACATTTTAAACAAGAGAAAAATGAAGTCCTCCTGCTCCTGACATTTTCATCACTTCTTTTCTTTACTAATTTTCAATGTCAGAGACAGTTTGTGCCAAAGTGCTAAAGTGTTGCTTCCATAGATTTGCAAAGTGAATTAAGCTCTCCATCCATCTCCTCTGAAGAGAGTATTGATATGCTCCTCACTGTGCATGAGGAAGGAGAGAAACAGCTTTTCAGGGGTGTAGAACTGGCAATTATATTTAAGAATTAACAGGCTACAGGTTTTCAAAAGAGTTGTATCCCGGCTTAGATTTTAGCCTTCTGTCTCTGAGAAATTTGAGTAACTATTCAAAACTGAGACATGCATCCTTTAGTGCACTGCCTTGTGACCAGGCCCCTCCCTGCCCCCTTACTTTGTCTCAGAGCTGTTTGGTAGGTTTGTAACCAGAGTTAGACACAGAAATCTGGACATAGGCAAAAGAAAGAGCTGCACCTTTCAGTCAGCCCTTTCAATCATCATAATCATGTTGTCCCCAGGAAATCTGAGGTAGATAAAAGCATGCTTTTATCTACCAGATCCATGATCTTCCATGAATTTCCTATAGGAAATATGAAAGCCAGAGCAAAAAGCTCCTCTCTGGATCTAAACAGTCACTACTCCTAAGTCATCAAAAATGATAAGCAAGATTTCCTGAAACAGGATGTCTTATAAAAAGTATATAAATAAGCAAAAGTGCAAGTGTACTGAAGTCTTTTAATTCATTCCTATTTTCAGAGCCCCCAAGTTCGTATTTTCCAGTTTTATTTAATAAACTAGGGCTATCATTTTATTTTTTAAAAAATCAAATAGATATCCCATTCTACTCCCATGGTTCCAGTAACTGGAATTTTAAAAAGACTTTTCCCCACTCCCCCAAGGGTTGAAATATCGTTACAGATAAATTCTGGTCACAACCACTGACTTCAATGCTCTGTTTAAAAAATGTAATATATACCACTATGCTCAGGAGTGGCTTTGCATAAGGAAATGGTTTTAAATAGACACAGGTGCTTCTAGAGCTATTAAATTTTTTTTGTCTCTGAAGTAATTTTGGGTGGGGAAAAAAAAATATTTGCACATGACGACAGTGAAACAATGTCATTGATCCATCCTGAATTCCACTAGCTAGTGACCAGTTCTCTATCAGTCCCACATTTGCATGTATAGACCTTTTAAAAAAACACCAGGGGTTGAACACAGATGAGCAGAGGGACTAGGTTAAGAACCTACACAGCTGATCACTGGCCTGTGCCTCTGCATGCCTGTGTCTGGGTCCTCTCTTCTGGGTCCTCTCCTCAGGAGAAATCTTTCCCCTTCCCTCCACCTTGCACCTTGTTTATCCTCTTTGTAAGATGAAGTTAATGATTTTTACTTCTCTTGTAAAGTGTGTTGAGATCTGTCAATGAAAACTGTCACAGAACGAAAGGGAGGACTGTTACAATGACTGTGATGGTCATTCCCAGTGCTTTGGAAATAATGAAGATAGGAACAACACAGAAATAAATCCTTTCACTAGATGGGTACACAACTGCATCTCCTGGGTAGCAAATCTATTTCTCCCTTTATTTGGAAGTTAGCATCTTTCTCTGTGATTTCTATAGGATCCTTCTTGGCAGCCTATGCCTGCCCAAGCAAAATATCAAAACAGTGGTGATATGCTTGGCTGAATGACAACTTTCAAGATTATTTGCTGGGAATTAACATTTTGTCTAATTCCTCCATGGAGCTACTGGATCCCAGCACTGCATTTGCACTTCTCCACTGACCTCAGTTTTTAGAGCCAGATAAGTCGTATTCCTAATTTTTCTGGTGTGGTCTAGCCCCTCAGGGCAGTAATACCATTTTGGTTAAGCACTCTAACTTGATTTCCTTTTTTTTGAGTGAAATTCACCCCTGGGAGATTTGTGTGGTAGGGCCATACCACAACACAGTGATGAAGTCCATGTGGCTCCTTTGCTTCTAGAGATACCTTGAACAAATATGTCCCAGAACACAACTCCCATTCACTTTGTTGGCAGGTCTGGCTGCATCCCCAGCATAGATATTAATGTGTCTTGCTGGACAACTCTCCAGGATTTGTCCCAGCTGTGACATCAGCAATGTTTTGACAGGGATTTTAAAAAAACAGCCAAGTCAAAATTTCAACACAGTGCAAATAAGAAAAAAGTAGTAGGAAAACATCATGGTACCAATAAATATCTTTGACCAAAAAACTTTGTCTTAAAAAAAAATAATCTTGGAGACAATTGCGTTGCTTAAATTAAAATCCTGTAAAATTAGAGCACTGACTGCAATGAATCAGGGAGAAGTCCGAGTTTTTTTTAGCAGGTTGTAGCCCACAGCGAAGGACAGACTGATTAATACTGAAACTGCCTCCAGCAAAGGGATCCTGTGTCAGGAGAGAGACCTGTGCATTACTCACAGAGGTCTCCTGGAGAGGCCAAGAGCACTTTCAGCCATGCAGTTTCAGTTTGACAGTGGGTCAGAATGTGCAAACTTGGAAATGAACAGGAGAGAGTTTCACCTGCCTTGGGAAATTTAAGACATTAATATTCATAACACAATTTGAGTCACTTCCATGGATCCCTTCCTGATATCTCACAGCAGGATCTAAACACTATACTTTCAGAAAAGGTTGTCTTGTGGGCTTTTTAGAGAAACTTTCCCTCTACTCTCCTTCCCCTCTTCCCTCTTCTCCCCTTTCGTAAATCTTTCATAATCAAGATACTTTTCTCATTACAGTGTCTATGTCTGACTTTAAAAAATGTTTTAAAATTCATAGCACATTGCTTCATGTTAAACTTTGCTCAATAATAGACCATTAGTTTACTTGATGCATGACTCTCTGAATACTTTGTACCAGTAAATATAACAAACTCATGATAATTACTGTGTGTAACATGTTTGTATTCAAACATGACCTTGAACTTACTTCTCAAACATTTCAGAAATGTCAGCTATGATGATGATCTTTGTTCATTACTGAAAGGAGTTTCTGGGTCTGAAATGTGTAACACACATTTATATCTATTAAAAATGACACAGTAGAGCTATTTTTATTGTTTTAAACTTTTAAAACACTTTTAAATCTCAGTAGCCCTCTGAGTCATGTAATCCTGTGACCATCTTGGCATTTTTCCAATCCAAAAGTCTATTAAAGGCGTTGACAAAAGAAACCTTAATTTATTTCAGAAGCAGTGACAAGGCCAACCTGCATGCTTATTAACCCCCTGCTAAAAATGTCATAGGCACAGAGCAGCATATTTTGCTGAGGGGTACGTAGTCCTACTGTAAAAAGCAAGTGGTATTATTTTGTGTAAAAATGAACATTATAGGATGTTCATCAACACTGGAAAACAACTGCAGCAAGTGAAGGTGAAAGAGTAACATAACCCCTGATTTTTTAATCACCTGATCTTGATATTGAGCAGTCAGTTCCAGCAGGATCAGCCTCTCTGCAGTAAACGCGATAGCCCGGTGATGTGTTCCCCTGCCTTGGGCTTGGGGATTAGACAATGAGCTAAGGAGGCTGGAACTGACCAAATGGTTCAGGCAACTTGCCATGGAAGCAAAGACATCCAGTGTGAGACACCATGATGTTGAAAACACACAGCTGCTGGTCCACTGCCTTCTAGTAGATGACAATGACCTTTAAGTTACAGCTGAGATGTGACCCTCACCTACACCATATTCTGCAGTTATTGAATAACTTTGCTCCCAGTGGAAAAAAGAATTCTTGTAAGGAAGAAATTGCTTTTTTCCTGGGATGGTGAAAAGTGAGTGCCTCCGAACAAGAACATGACACCATCTCAGCTGGAGCTGCCTGTATTCAGAGAATGGCGAGATTCCTTCCCTGCTTCATCAGTGTAATTGCTTAAATGCTACATTCATGAAGAGTTAAAATTAGAGGGTCTCAGTCCTTGTGCTAAAAGCAGCAGCAAGTTCCACTTCTCTGAAGCCTGTTTGCTTCCAAAGCTTCGTCTTGAATAACAAAGTATTCCCTTACTCACATTTACATGCAGCTTCTCCCAAGTCTTTCCTAAATTAGGTACTGTCCACATTAGAATTTAAACCATTCCAACCACAGTTATGTTTAAACGTGGTTGCATACTAGTTTGATTCCAGCATTCAATTTCTGACCACAGGGTAACCAGGATTTTTAAACCGTTGTTGCTGTGTCCCTTCCCTCCCAAAGTGGTGTAAGCTGCACTGTGGTGTTGATGGCAACTCAGGTCTCGACTCGATATATATTGTGTGATTTTGGTAAAACCATATGTATTTTGACCTGTCTAGGCTCTCCTTCTGTTTCTCTGGGTAGCCTATATGGACTGTGATTTTGTACCAGTTATTCCAGTAGGCAGAAAACACAGTTCATTATTGGAGGATGCTCAGACCTTTGGGGGAAAGACACAGAATAGTATAAAAAGAAAATCCTCTGGGACCAAAAGCATTGAATGAGAGCTCTGTTAAACAGGAATAACAGCAAAAAACATTCCTCATAGCATCTCAGTAGCAAGGCTATTCCTTTCACTTCAGAGGCTAAATGTTGCAGTTATGACTAAAATGTATTAAGACAACATTTTGAGCAAGAATTCATTACTCAAAAACATGTTGTGGATTCTTCTTGTTTTACATTATGCTCAGAAAATGGAGATTTTAGATATTGCTGTGATTTGACTTGTATCACTTAGTGAAACAACGCACTAGTGTAAAATTGACCCCTGTAGCAATTATTCAAGGCTGTGCAGAATCCAACCCTTTGGACTTCTGTTTGAATAGCCATTAAATACTGGGTTTGCATGACAGTGGACAAGTCAATACCTTGCAGTTCACTAAATAGCAATGCAACTTCATTTTCAACCCCTTTGATACAATCTGGTCCAAAACCTGAAGTCTCAGAGTAGAGACTGGGGTTAAATTCATAAATCGAACTGTATGTAGCCCATCAGTTTTCCTGTTGCTATTTACTGAATGATGGAATCCTCATGTGGAAGTCAGGTTTAAATCCTTGCCTATGTCTTAGCTCATATGGTTGAAAACTAGGCTGTGGTTCATATTCAAGCTCTCCTGTATACCTATATAGGGAAGAGAATACATTTTCAACTCCTTAAGGTGGGGAAAAACTGCAATTTAAAACAGAAAGTTGCAGATTTTTTTCTGTATCATCAGGAAAGACAATCCAGGAATTGTTACAAAACTGTTTTGACAGGGCAGACAACGCAGTTTTTCAAATAGGAAAAATAGGTGTTTATATTCTTAATACTGTTTCTCAAAAGGATCTTAGAAGCTTTTAAGGAAAAATATCTCAAGTTTCAACTGTCTTGAAAGACCTGGTATACTTGGGTATTCTACCCAGACCTGTATATACATATGCAGCCATGACTAGCAAGTGGTGTAAAAGTCAAAATGAGTTTGTCAAGCACACTGTTGAGCATGATGGATTTTCTGTGAGGAGTCTGAGAGAGAGAATATTGGTAAGGGAAAGAACAGTGCCTGTTTCTTGAATAAGGAGGTGGTTTTGTACCCACCAGATCAGTCTGTGCAACAGACTTTTATAACTGGCATTGTATAAACCAGACAGGACTCTGGGAAGCCACTAATATCACACATACAAACAGAAGCAATAAGAGCTAGGAACATAACAGCCTTTTGCCCCTGACCTGTCAGCAACACCACCTCTGCTTTTGGTCTACCCCTATCCCATAAGAGCATTCATCATCACATTCCTTATCACTCTTTTGTAGAGAAATTAAAAGAAAGCTCTGATAAGGTCAGAAAATACTCTTGAGTGAGAAAAATCACTTTTGATTCACCTATTAAGAATTTATTACTTTTATTTTTTTTAAGATTAAAATAAAAAGTAGTAAATTAATAGATTTTTAAGTAAAAAATAAGAAGTAAAAAAGTAAAAGAGTATCACTTTGTAAGTCTCATGGGAGGAAAGCCTTTAATGGAAAAGTATCTCATGCTTCAATTAGGATACTATCTCAGAAATGTCTCAAGATCATAAATTAGAATAATCTAATTGGACTTATCTCATTTTTATACTAGTTAAGAATGTGACCTTCTACATCTATCTGCAGAAATCTTCAGTCAGAAATGATACTTCTTTATAAAGTATAAAGCCTTTGACAAGATGTTGAATGGCAAATTTCAGTGCTTTAGGCCACCTTTTTTAACTAAATGGAATATTTGTGCAATTAAAGATATACCATATATTTGGTGTGGTGTACAGTTGAGTACTTCTAGTACTTCTGTCTTCCTACAGAAGAAAAAATTTCCTTTAGTGGAAATGACCAAGAGCAGTAGGTGGACAAATTTGTGTTTGGGGTACATGAAGGAGTTTTTATTTTTCAAACAGAAACATATTCTTTTGATTAATAGACTTTCAGTCTTCAAAATGTCTTTGCTATATCCATTTTTGGATGAAAAGCATATGTTCACCTTCTAATAAGCTGTTATACTACTGCTGGCACAACTTCTTACCACAGGTTTAGCCACAGGAACCATGATTCACACTATCATGTGTTCTTGACTATTTAAAATTATAGTTATTAAGCTGTTCTGAGAAAGCTCTTAAAAATCAGCACATCCTGCAAGGCCTCAACTGTTTTGCAAACGTGTCAGGTATCTCATCCCTGCCACCCACCCCACTACAAATACAGACATGCATTTGTAGAGGGTTAGGTACAGAGCTATATTCTGCAACAATCTCTTTTGACCCATTCATTCTTCAAAAGTACTCTTATTTTAATTTGTTTAGCTTCTATTTTTTCATTTCACTTACAGTTTTTTTCCTACTACTTACCAGTTTATTCTTTACCTTCTCTAAAAGTATTTCAGGGTGTTAGTAGCTCTCTTTCCTCTTTGCCTTCTTACCAACCCTTCTTTCACTTCACACTTCCCCCTTTACCACAACGAGTGTGCATCCAAATAGCAGACCAGGACCCTACAACATTAAACCAACCTCCCACAGAGAAAAATTAGGGTTTCCCTCATTGTTGGTCTTGCCAGTGTATTGTGTACCACATTTTTTGGCCAGTTCTGGGGGGACAAAAAGAGTTACTCAGGGGAAAAAAAGTTAGAAATTCCTATTGCAAAGGGCAGTAGTTGTTTTTTTTTTTTTTTTAATGGGTGTACCTGCCACTGGGGCCCAGAGCTTAAAATAAATAAACCCCTGGGACGACTGTGCTTGCTAATTTGCCAGATAAGCCTTTTATGTTAGGATTTTGTCTGGACAAAGTGGACAGGCTGGAGAGCTGAACATGCAGGCAAACCACTCAACGTGCCTCTTGCATCACACACACGCATAGCTGATACTTTAATCATCAATGTTCAAATACGGTTACCAGATATGATGCCAGAAATAACTTCTGACTGTTATTTTTGTTGACCTACCACATTTCTTCACTTTGGCCTCTTGTTTCTGACCCTCACTCACTTTTGGTTTTGAAATTAGTTTCACAAGTGCCCTCCTCACCCAGCTTTGCCTGTGTGTGGAACATCCTCCTGATAACACGGAGCACAGGCACTGTCCATGAGCTTTCCCTGGAGAGCCCCTGGATGGCTGTGCCTGGCTGGCACGGGCGCTGTGGGCACAGCCTGAGTCACCACTCACAGCAGCGTTTGGTCAATTATATCCCCGTCATTCGAGCTAATTTGGTCAAATGATACCGTGTCACAGGACTTACTGCAAGGCCAGGGGATTTCTCCTCCTGCCTAAGCTGCTCGGCTTCTGCTGTCAACAGTGACAGCTCCAGTGGGATTACTGCCAGGGCACCACCAACACCCCCTGCCCGCCTGTGTGCCCATCTCCCTCCCTGCCTCTCTCTTCCCCCTGTGACCAAGCCACAGACCCCTGTGGGTTTACTTGGAAGAGGAATGGGAAGTCACGGAGTGAAACTACACTTCTGTGATCCTATTGAGGTGCTGGAGCAGGCTGAGAGAAGGGAGCAGAACTGGGGAAGAGACTGGAGCACATCACCTTCTTATGAGGAGTGGCTGAGGGAGCTGGGGTTTTTCAGCCTGGGGAAATTGGTCTCTACAACTGCCTGGAAAGAGCTGGGGTGGCCTCTTCTCCCAGGCACCTACCGACAGGACAAGAGGAAATGACCTCAAGTTGCACCAGGGGAGGTTTAGATTGGAAATTAGGAAAAATTTCTTCCCCAAAGGATTGTCAAGCACTTGAACAGGTTGCCCAGGGAAGTGGTGGATTCCCCAGCTCTGGAAGTATTAAAAAGACCTGTAGATGAGTGATTCAGGGACATGGTTTAGCGATGGGTTTGACAGTGCTGAGTTAACATTTCAGCTCAATGATTTTAGAGGTCTTTTCCAACCTATTCTGTAAATACTTATTTTTTTTTTTCTGAGTTTCACTTTGGTACCCAAAGGGATCACCTGCTTGATTCTCCACTGCCTTTTCCCTTGTGCAATTCCTTATTTTGTCATGGGATTAGTCCCATTTGACACCGGGATAAATGACAGTAGCATTTACTGCTGTCTTGTAATAAAGCATTGCATTTAAATGGGCACATTTAACTTGGATTGCAAAGTACTTTGCAGATGTAAATTAAGTAAACCTCCTGTCAGCCCTTGGAGATAAACACAGAACCATATCCTTTTTAGAGGTGGATAATCTGAGGCACAAAGGACTTGAGACAAGGAGCTTGGCTGCCTAAAATTAGACACCTCAGTCCAAATGAATAGATTGCAAATCTGTTTCTCACGTTAGAAAGCAGCTCTTCCCCTCCAACAACATTAGGAAGACAGCAGCATGTGAAGTCCTTGAATTGCACTTCACATCCATGCATGGTAAAACCTTGGGGGATGTTTAGACACTGAGTTTCCAAAATTAAGCCTAAGAAAAAAACTTTTGCTGAGATTATTTTCAAAGGAAAATGTGACCATTAATAAAAATTAATTTTTTTGGATTGTAAAAAAAGTCTTTAATCAAAAATTGCCTTCAACATAAAAAAAATAAATCTCTTTTTTTCTTGAAAAGTAATTAATTTATTACTTAGATAGTACAATGATACTTTATGTGAAATTATGAGAGCAGAACAACTATGAGAGGGCATTCTGAAGTATATTCCAGAGAATATATCTGAAGTATATTTCAGATACCTTGGTTTTGGATTAGGATGAACCCCAGGAAATCTTCTAGTACAGGTTCCAGAAACAGGGACTGGGATTCTACTGGGTCTTTACAGTTATTTCACAACATCCTCATCTCATTTGTCTGCACTGAAACTATAAATGAGTCTCTCACTAACAGAGAGCTAGTGGGGTGTGGGATAGTCATGCCTTGGGGCAGGACCTGTGCAAGATCTTAGAAATCCTCTCCAAGTCCTGGAAGAAGGGATCTTCTGAAGGAGGCCAGGAGGGAAAAGTGCCAGTGGTGGTTTGGTTGAAGGTTGACAGGCTGTTATGGAATAACCTTTCTCTCAGAAAGTCAGAGCCCAGAGGGATTGACTTTTCACCCCCACAGATGCTGCACTTTCTTTGGAAGTCAAGTAGTGACTCCTACCTCCTCTTCAAACCACTGACATGTAGAAGATTTTTAATTTACTGAAACAAGCTTAATTCAGTCAGTTTTTTTTTATTTTCCCTGGGTACCAGGAACTGATATATTCCCTTTGTAGTAGAACTGACAGTAAAATGCATCACTAGTAAGAAAAGTATCCCTCTTCCTGTTTTATTTCTGTTTTTAAACTCCTGCTATAAAATAGCATTTAGTTTTATGCTTTGTTCAAATATCATATATGATTCATGTTTGGTGAGTCCATGTATAAAAGGTGAAGCTTTACTGGGTAAGATTTTCTTATTTAATTCCTTTAGCTGACTTCATATCGGACTGACATTCTTACAATTTATAAAGGTCTGTTTTTCCAATGTAAAACACCTGTACTAAAGGTCAAAACAATGCAACATTGATTTAGATGCTACACAGGGACCATTTGCACATAACTGGTTGCAGGAGTATGTATTAGATCTTCACTTCAGATGGAAATTTAAGATGTATGCAGATTAGTCCAGATAAGTGCTGGATGATCTATTACTTTGCCTTCCTGGCTACAAATTGCCTTTGTGCCACTAGGCATGAGGGCACAGCAGTGCTGCTGCAGCCATAACTCTGAATGGATGGATGGCCAAAGGAGGGGAATTCATACTCTCACATCAACAAAATTTGGTCTTGATTGAGTTATATTTACACATTTATAAAAGAATACAAAACACACATCTGTTGAAGCATTTCACTAACAGCCAGAATATTTATTGCATTTTTCTGAGTGTGATGACCTAATATACATGTTGATTTGCTTAGCATCTGCTATGGTACTGGAGGAAGAAAACCCCGCAGAACCACAGAAATCAAAGAATAGAGATGTGGGTGGGAGGGGATCTCTGAATTACTCCATTCTTCTGCTTGAGGCAGGCCTAAATCACCAGCACTAAATCAAGTCAACCATGGTTTCATCTACCACAAATCTTTAAAATGTCCTTGAATGGAGACTAAACAGCCCCATGATCTGCCTTTTCTAGCATTGCTTCATCCTTCCAGTGAAAAAAAATTATCTCTTTCTTCAAGGTGCAGTTTGTGACTGCTGCCCTTTGCTACATTGTCTGTTAGAACTGAGAAAGAGTTTGGCCCTCTCATATTTGTAACTAGTCTTCAAGAAATTGTGGGAAATCTTGGAGTAAATAAAGAAAGTCCATGTTATTAATACATTTGAAAACATATATATAGAAATATACCAGCCCAGGTACAGGTTTCATTCATATGAGTCATTCAGCATTTCCTAGATGAGATTTGTCCCACAGAGGTGAGATGCACCCTTTAGAAAGACAGTCCTGCATTCCCCATCAAGAATCAGTGGAAAGAAGACTTCAGCTTATCAGTATCATGTTCTGGATGTGCCTGACTCTCACCACTGCTGGTGTTACTTCACTCAGCAGCTGGGGACAGCTGCCTGGAAGTGGGTGGAATTTGCTGCTTTACAGGTTCTGGACTGTGTCCCCCATGCTGTGTATTAGATTTTTTTTCTTTGTAGAAGAGAAGAGTACAGCTTATCCTACCAAAAGTGTTAAAATAACAAAGACCAACTTGAGTGTCTTCTTATCACATTAAGAAAAACAAAGAATTTTCCCTTCCTATTTCTTAATAGTTTATATGTCCCTTAAAACTTGTTTAAAGCTTCATTTCCTTCTAAAATGAGAATAAGATCATCAGAAACTAATTAGATTTGGTTCTAGTGTAAAACCACAGTGGAAACTTTTCTGAAATGTCAAAGCTACCGTAGTTATTACTTGTCCTGGCCTCTGACGGAGCCAAAGTGGTTTTCAGGCTTTGTGTTATTTCTTTTCTTACCATTTCTTTTTTTGCTGTTTGTTTGTTTTCATTTGGTTTGGTCTGGTTTTTTTGGTTGGTTGGTTAGTTCGTGGTTGTTGTTGCCTGGTCGACACAACAATGGTAAAATATTAAAAAAAACCCCAAACTACTGTGTATCCTGAAATCATATATACCACTCTCACTTTTATTTTTTTTATTCCCCTAACATTGACTGTAGTTCTGATTGTAAGAGTCATGAGTTTGGGTAAAAAAAAAAAATCACCTCTGTCTTTTAATTTAACCACAAGATATATGAATAAATTAGTGTGTGTCCAGACTATCACAATTAGATGTGATGCTACATTAATATTTCTGTGTCCTCTCCAGTTAGTCGACATTATTTGGCTAAGGGTTTGGGTTTTTTTGGTTGGAAAATGTTGACTTGGAATGAAAGAAGTTTCTGGGAATTGACTAGTTTTGGTACAGTTTTCATTTCTTTGAGATTTTATTGCCTTTTTCATATCCTTGATGAGCAATGTCTTGTTATGTGCTAATAGTGAGGCCTAAATTAAAGACCTCTCTGGTTCTCAGTTGGAACCTGAGCTATGCCTTTTGCCACCATCACAACCACCAGGCATTAGAGAGGAATGATGCTGTGTCTCTCACTATCTTCCTAGAATTCCTTCCCAGGCATTGAAGTGGTGATTGGAAGTTAGACTGAATCTTGAAGAAGGGCTCTAGCACCTACCAATAGACTCCTAAAATCTCAGGACTTGGAAAGACCCCAGGAATTGATCTAGTTCTGTCTTTTCCCTTTACATGGATAAACTATGTGAAGTCAGTTCTTACAGATGTTATTCTAATCTGTGCCTAAAAGCCTTCAGTGTAAAGAGTCCATAACTCTGGAGATTTCTGTTCAAAGCTTTAAAAATTTCTAAACTAGAGTAGATATCATGGTTTCTAATTTGGGGATTTTTTAGTTTTTACAGAAAATAAGAGCTAATATTCTCCCAGGCTGGATGGGAAATTGAATTACAAATAACTCTGGGCTGATTCTGATGATGCAGAAAACTCCACCTTCCCATAAACAAGCTATTCTACACAATGGATATACACTCTAATTCTGTCTTAATGAACATAGCAACAGTTCACAAGTGTTGATGGCATTTTCTGTATAATTAACCTCTAATGTAGCAATTCACATCAAAGACAATAGTATATTGTTTCCTGTGCATGTCCTACATAAGGCTGTCTCCACACGTGGCATATGATTTTCAAAGCTAACCACATGGTTGCTTGTTTGCTATGATTCTTTCTAAAATCTTGCAAAAGATTTCTCACAAAATGAGAACAAATTAGCAAATAACTTGAAGGGATTCAGAGTGTAAACAAAAAATAAAGGAGCAGAAAGGGGTGTAGATGTTCGTCTCATATTTTGAATTTGTATTAGATTTTAAGGGAAATAAAAGGAAGACAGGTTGTAAATTCAAGTAAATTTCAGGGTCAACAGTTTTAATGATTTTATTGCAAATCTTACAATATTTAGTATTTGCTTTGAGCTTAAACCCTTTGAACACATGGGATTCTTGGGTTTTGTAATTAAAAAACAAAAGCCAAAACCAAAAAAAAAGACAGAACAAACCATAGCAAAAGTGTCCAGTGTCAAATTGTGCTGCAAGATGAGAAAGTATGTACTTTCCAGGACCATGAAAATCATCTGAATCTATGTTTTGCATGAAAATAATGTGGCAGTTTCTACCTCATATTTGTTCAGAGGGACTACGTAAAACAACGTTGACACCAGCTGTAGATTTGTCCCCAGGCTTATAACAAGGAGAAATTTGCAAGATCTGCAAAAACCAAAGAGTAAATTCACCTGAAGAGTGGTCTTTTTGCCACTGTACCAACTGATATTAGCAATATCAGCAAATAAGGTCATAGACAGAGAGACTTCTGTCTGATTGCTTTTCTGGGATAAACAGGCTAGTACGTGTTCTACAAACTCTTGCAGGTTTAGATAAACCAAAGGCTTTAAAACAAATGTTTTTAATTTTCTTTATGAGAAATTAGTCTCGATATTGATGGCAAAATTTTTACCTTCATTAATTGATATTTCTCTCACTTTCCCTGTCTCCCCTAAGGAGACTTAATGTACTTTCTATAGGAACTTCCTGATTAGCAAGTACAATCCTTGTCGTCATACTCTCACATCATAAAATCACTTCTGTAAATATGTCAGATTTCCCTACCTACTTCTCCTAATTGAAGGTTGTTCCTGGGCTCGGATGAGGTGACAGTTTGAAACTTTTAGTTTCCAGACATTGTTATTCCCTAGTCATTTGCTTCTGTGTGGTAACTTTCTTTTATCTTCATTTTGTATTGCTACTTATCCTGACAATATACATTTCCATCTGTACTGCAGCACTAGGACTGCTTGGGATTCTTGTATTTGATTCATGTATTTGAAAAGTATGAGGTAGTTTTGATTATTATGATTTTTACTCAGTAAAAGGCAAATTCCCATGACCTCCACAGAATCCTTGATTGCTAGGAACTTCTTACCTGATTGCCTCACTTTTTCTATTTTAAATCTCTTTCTCTAACTGGCAAGAACACAGAAGAAGGAGGTGGTTTGTGTAATCACACATTAATAGCAGCTCAAGTTGTAGTTTTTTTGGGCTGTGTTGCTATGAAGAATTATTAAAGGCCTTCAAGGTGAATGCTATCTTTTACTAAATTCAGGAAATTACTGGTATCTGTAGTTAGGCTCAAAACAAAACCCAGAAGAAACGTAAGTCTGCATGAACTTACTATTTGGTAGCACAATGTGTTATATAGCTCTAAGTTAGGTTTTCCACCCCTCTTGGCTTTGTCTTTTGTCCAGATGAATTTTCACTTTTTCACAACAAAATACAACCAGGATTTTCAGCTTCTTCACCTGGAGTGTAAGTTTTTCTTTCTCTTTTATGCAAATAAGTTGCAATGGAGAGAAAAAAAAAGCTAATAAAGAATGAAGTCTTGTGATTACTTCCTAGAAAAGCCTGAGTACAAGTATTTTATAACGCCGTCTATGATATCTATTTTTTTATCCTAACTCTGCTTTATTTACAGACCTGCTAGTTTGTCTTCCCTCCACTCATGCCTGTCCCCCTTCTGGGAAACACCTCTGGTAGGTTTATTATCAGGGTAATTATTCAAAAACATCTTATAGGTTTAACTGCCGAATTGTCTTTTTGATAATCCTACTGTGATTTCTTAATATGTCATATTTTCATTCAAAGGGGAGTAAACAAGCATTTTAAGGGCTACCATAGACAATGCAGAGCACAGCAAGGAGTCTGTGTCACCAGAAAGGAAGTGAAACAGTATTTCGAAAAATATCTATTTCAGAATAAACTGAAATAGGTACTTTTGCATAGAAAAATAGTAATTATTTTTACTGTTGTTAGGACTTGAGGAGTATAAGAAGTACATATTTTTAAATTTCTCTCTTGTCTCCTGTATTGATTATTTGGGTATACTTTGGAAAATTATTCTTCTAGTCTGGCCCCACTTAACTGTTAAGGACAAATGAATGCAGGCAAGAATCGTTTTCTTCTTGGTTCTGTACACATGATTATTTATAGTAGTTGTAAGTGAGCAGGCTATGGTCGCTCAAAGAGTTACTATTTAGAAGTTAAAGCACGCCAGCTTACTGTGTTAAGTACTCCAAACCTTTTGGAATCAATGACTAAAATAGTGTTTCAACAAATGAATTTCACTTGGAGGCTGCGGTGGGACGGCAGCAACCACACACTCACTTCACTGGGCTCATCAGGCTGCAGTTATTTGGTCACTTCCAATATGAATGCATAGATGAAAGCAGGTATAGTCCAGTGAAAACTGAGTTATTCTTAAAATCACGGATCTGACTACGCACTATAAATCTTGTATTCTGAGATTTAGTGCTAGAAATTATCAGAAACATTCTGCCTCCTTTTTTCATTCACAAACTTGTACATAAGTAAATGACTGTTCATTAAAATGCTGTGGTTGCTTTGTCTGGTTTTGTTTTTTGGGGCTTTTTTTGGTGTATTTTTTTTTTTTTTAGTATTCCAATTGCGATTTTCCTGTAAGATGATCAAATCATGATCTTCATGATTTCTACAGTGGAATAAAATTCTTCCCCCTCAAGATCTATTAGTAGATTTTGTTCCAATAACATCTGAATGAACAGAATAGCTATCATATTCCACTCATTATTTTTGTTCTTGAAATTTTTGTTTATCTAGTCAGAGGCCAGAAAAATATAGAAATGCAAATACTATTTTTTTTATAAAAATTTTTGTTCTGATTATCACATGAGGCAGGTAATGAAAAAAATAATAAACATATGAAAACTGTCCTCTTCCTCCAAAAACAATTATCACAATTTTTCAGATGTCTTTAGGACTCTGTGACCTGGGTGAACAACTGTGAATAACAAAAACTGAGTGATGAATAGCTGGAATGATTAGTTTGCAAACAAATCATCAGCTGAGTATCACTTGTCCAAACTATTCACCAAATATTTATAGAGTAAGAAAGTAGTACTGCTTCATGAACAAGTTGATTAGATGTGACATGCAGTATGAGTCAAGGAGATGTGACAGAGATGGTGAGCCAGATTTAGTGTGATACCCAGAGATGGAGACAAGACGTGCTTTCTCTGCAGCCCTTCAACCACTGATGTAGCAATCAAACCCTGTATCCATAGGATGAAATCATCCAGCTTTCATGGACTCCAGTTTAGAAGAGCACAGTCTTTCATAAAGCAGTTCAAAAAACAGTGAGATTTTAGATCTGGCACCTTAAATTGAAAAGTCTTTTATGATTTATTTTTCCATTATCAAACCACTATCATCTGGATATATGCCTCTTATTTGAAACAGTGTTTTGGAGCATATTTTCCTTTTACCCTCCTTCTGGAATTTTGGAAATATGTCTCAATATAATATGACCTTTAATCTTAATGTTCCTTTAGACCATTAATGAAGATACTTTGAAAATGAAGTATAATGCACAGCTCCAATGTGTTAGTAGGAAACTTCCTGGAGGTTGCAACAATTTATATTGTTATTTTGATAGCAGTGCTTAAATGTTGTAAAAATACCTTTTAATGCTAATTTAGGAGCTAATATGAATTGTTCAGATGGTAGCGCTGGTACCATTACATTTTTAGTAAAAAAAAAAAATCAAAATGAAATTTCTGTATTTCATTGAAAAGCTCAATTTTTCATTGCAAAACTGAGAAAATATATTTTTGACTGGAATATAAACTATTTTGATTCCAACATTTTGCCACCGGTTTTTTTGGGAATACTCGCTTTGGTAGAAGAGATGGCAGTTCTAGGGATTTCAGATTTTGCAATACATTTTGCAAAATAATTAACAGAAATATTAACATCTGGACACGTGTGTTGACTTTGTTTCTCCAGTTTTCTGCCAACATGGGTATTCTTTCTTCAATAGTTCTTCAATAGTGGAACAAAAAATTGTGTTATAACCTACTCCCTTTTTCCCCACAATGTTTAAGTAAGGAACAACTTTGCCTTCTCTTGCACATCACCTGCTTTATGATATAGAAAAGGAGTTATGCAACTGCTGCGTAAGACTTCTGAGTAGTTGCTTTATGGAAGGCCACGTGTGCTCCACCCAGCTAAAATCCAAGTTTGTTGTCACACCAGGTGCAGACGAGTCGAATGTGCATTGAGACAAACTCATTTGGTGAGAACGGGCAAGAGACCATAAAGTTTATGGGGCTACATAAATATATACCAACTGCTCCTTAGAGTTTTCCTCTTAAAAAGCTTCTGCTCCTTTGGGAGAATTCTGTGTTTAGCAGAGGTGAATTCAGAGACAGAGCTTTTGCATCTACTACCTTTTGTCCTGTAAATTGTCTCCAGATTCACTGCTAGGATTGAGGTTGGGAAACTGAATCTTTGCTGAACAAGAAGGATTTAGGCAGGAAATGTGAAAACATGGAATCATATCCTTCACGGACCAAAGTTCATATAGACCCATTTTCACTTCTTGAACCATAGCCAATGCTACAGGAAATTATACAAATTTTGAGTAATCATATCTGAAAGAGTGGCAAACACAAAATGCATTATTTATTCTAATACATTTATTTTTGTCAGTTGTGACCAAATATATTTCCAAGTATATGTTTGTATGTATTTACACACAAAGTTTTGACCTGTATAATTTCCTTCTGTGATCAGTTTTCTAGTACAAGCTTGGAATCAGGATACATCTATAGCAAAATTCAAAGGAAAAAAAGGACCTTGAATTCTTGAACTCCCAAAATTCCTGAAGCAGTTTTTATGAGGGAATGTTCTGGTTTTTTAATTTAAGAAGAAATGCATATATAATTTGTGTTCAGACGGTGTACTTGTTTTGAATGGTCGAAGGATGGTATTTATAGAGGCTATTTTGAGCATTTAACTATTGTGAAAGTCAGTTTACCAAAGCCTACAAACTTAAGTCCTCCCTGTTGCTAATGCAGAGAGATCAATATCTCCAGATGGTGACTCTGAAAAACTCTGGAAGATATTTAAGGTAGGATTATGTGGGTATCTTCTACTGTGGCAAAGTTTTGGTTGTTTTTTAAATAGCATAAAGAATTCTGGTGCGTGAGTAGAATACAGAAAAAAACACCCAGTAATTTTTTGCATTTTTGCTATAATGTAAGAAAAAACAACCCTTTGCCATAGCAGGATATTTTTGTGGGCTGATGTGCACAAATTGCTTCAGAGACTTCAATCAAATATAGCCCCCAAAAAAACATCAGCAAAGATCCACGTCTGAGTATCTTGGGTCCTCCAGCAGATCTGAGATTGAAACAAGGATTTATGAAAATTGCCCAGTGAATTATAACAGATTTTCGTTACAGGAAGTATTCAATTCTGACAAGTTCTTCTTAGAATTAGTAACTTGAGCTTATTAACTTCCTCTTTTTGGTTTCGCAGTTTACTCCATTGTGCCTGTTACCATAGATATGGAGTGTGGCTGTTTCCATGGGAACACGTGGTGTGCCATAAACAAACAAACTACAAGGAGATAACTTCAGTTCAGTGCCATTATTCTATGCTACTGCAAGCAAAATGTAAATATTAATTGAAAGACAATGGGAACCGCATTTAACATTTTTTATGGCATATTCAAGTTGTTATTTAAATATGCATTTTAATGAAAATCCAGCAAGTCAAAGTCATCAAGTCTTTACAAAAGTATGAGATAATAATTTAAGAAGCTTAAAATCCCAGTTCTAACTCCTCTTTTACTCTGATCATATAACTTTGGCTCTGGCTCAGATTTCACCTGTAAGAAAAAAGGGTAAAAATATTTACTTCCTTTTACAAGCCAGGTGAAATAGTTGTGGTTCAAGGAATTATTCTAATTAATTGCTGTTATTATTATTTAACACCACCACCATCAACAACAATTTGAATGATAAAACTGAACCCAGAATATGTTCCTTGTTACAGTGGATCTATTCATTGAAATAACAGCAGTCTCACCTGAAACTGCACCTGGCTTAAATGTGTAAACTGCAAATGACCCTGAGCTTCTGATAGCCATAAAATATAAGTCTCAACATTTTAAATTGTTTAAAAAATTGTTTAAAAAATTGTAATTTTAAAATATTAAAACATTGAAACTATAAAAAAACCCCTTTTTTTTTTTTAATCTCAGCTATGCAAGCCACAAACTGGATCTGATTCCTGCCATTCCTGGCATTTAAAATTGTTCATATCTTTGAATCTCAAATTAGAAGAAGCTATTTTTAAGATGACCCCAGCATCGGTGTCCAATTATATATGTACACATGGGCTTAGAAAGAGAAAGAAAGGTTTATTTTCTATGTTTGACTTGACAAAACATTATGAAAAATAAAGTGTCAACCTACATGGCTATTGAGGCTGCATAAATATTACACACGTGAGTAATATGAGAGAATTTACATTTAAAGAATGCAATAGATTGGAAACAGAAGTAGAATCATAAGAGCATTAAGTCTTTCAGTGCTAGTAAAAACATGAAGATTAACCCCCACCTGGGTAAATCAAGAAAGTCTGATTTTAGAATAAAGCTCCACTAAATGTTCATGAAGCCATCACCAGACTGTTCAGTGTGTGAAGAACTCATGTCAGCGTGGAAGTCCGATGCTGGGAACATCTGAGATCCCCTGTCAGCCAGAAGCAAAACCACCCTCCCCAGCAGCTGCTTTGTGTTCAAATCAGACAGGAACTGCTGAGCGAGGATGTTGGGGACTACCAGGGGATGTGTAAAATTTACATATGTGAGCCAGACTCAGCTGCTGAGAGAATGATGGATTTTTTCATTCAACCTCTATATGAACAGTCCAGTATGATTTTACTAATGCAGCATCATAAAATTCCCTCTATCACCACTGACAAAAGGCTGAAGACCTGATATTCTCTCTGATATTGAGAGCTGAGGGAAGGACGACTCAAGAACTACTTTCCTCTCCATTTCCCAAAATATGATGGAGATATTTCTCAGACTGCCTCTGTTGCTGGGAGAAAACATTAGGCACAAGCTGTCTCCCAAGCAGTCTTCAGAGATAGCTCTTCCAGTGAGCTCTACCCAAGGCACTTCACTTCTCCAGCATGATTCCCTTTCTAAAAGTGCAGGGACCTGCCTCCTCTCATATCTACTCTGTGAGATACGGCAATTACTGTTCACCACAGTTAAACTGCTTAAGTGAGAGAAGGGTTTAGAAATATATGGCTACAGTTCATTAGAGGACAGTGCATTTTCACCCCGTTTCCTGGAGGCTGTGTTCTCACGTGAGTACAGTGACACATGACTCTGAGTGATACAGCCGGAACCCAAGACAGCAATCCAGGAAATGTCACTTATAAAGATTGCTCTGTGGAAAACACACAAAGCAGAGTCTCTTATGTCACTCCTTTATTTAGCTGACACAAATTAGTAATTTTTGGATTTTTTCCTGATTTGATGAGTTTGTGGGGATAAAGATACTCAAAGCATCAGACCAGAACTGTGCCATGCATGTTTCTTGCCTGGAGAAAGATACACTGGAGCAGGGCACATTGCACTATTCTTGCCTGGAGAAAGATAATCCTGGTAGCTACTACAGCCTGCTTAGCAATTACAGCAAACCTGAAGTAACGACAACTTATTCTGGTGTGTCCACACAAGTGTCCTAGAAGTCTTAATATCTGAAGTGACTGGCTGCCTGCTTTGCTTCTCCTTTCTTTGTGCACTATAAGAAAGAAGAAGAGGTGAACAGGACTGTAGATTCATTTAACCCATCTTCCACTTTCAATTCCTGCACTGCTATGACATTTCAAACTTCCTTTGTCACAGCTGAGCCACATTTCCCAAAGCTGTTGTATCACAATAGCTGGTGGCTGATCTAAAGTCACCCATATGCAATGTATTGCATTAGCCTAAGCTTTGCTAAATGATGAAGAACAAGATTTATGTGATTTTTGTTGCTGGAAATTTCAGGCAAGTGAATGGTGTGAAGCTCAAGTGCTGAGAAAGCAGAAAAAAATCCTCAGAGGTCTCAAAGTATACTTAAATCTCACGAGTTAGTGTGGTGATTCTTGACTGACCTGAGTACTGGCCAATAAAGCAACCTTTAGGTCTTCTTTCTGTATTGCATTTCAAAAGATAGCCTTGTAAAAAAATAGAAATGCTGAAAATGGACTTTTCTAATCACAGCAGTCAGGGAAAAAAACCCAACACTGTATGCATTTGTATTAAAAGCCTAAAAGAAGAAAGTACAAAGGTTTGTCTTTCCTTGAAAGCTCTGCAAATGCACTCGATAAATGTGTCACTCATATCAGGGCTTGCTAACACCATGATATGCTTTACATTACAATCCCATGAAGAGCAGTCCCCAGTAATGAGATCAATTCCCAGAAGACAGTACCAAAGTCTTCTTTGGCTGAAACAGGGGTCAGGTCTCAAACCTCTCTTCTGCCAGCTGCAAAAGGCAGCTAGAAGACAATGTAGAGTTAAACCTCAGTGTCCCTGTCACATCTCACCCTTAAAACACTACACATTCAAGTAGCATGTTTGGATACCTCCCTACCTCACCCTTCCCTTCTCCCTAAAAGCTGGACCCTCAACTTTCAAAACTGCAATAAAATATGGAATTGTCCATTTCCACTGCCCAGCCTGCATCTGACACATGAAAAATAGGCTTCAAAGGAAATGTGGGACTTTTACATGATCCCAGACACAGTGCTGTTTGCATGTTTGCCAGCTAGAATACACAATGGCTGAAGTCATATATTAAGACTAGGAACTTTTTAGAACAAACACTAACATGATTTTGGTGTTGTGGACAATACCCAAAGCAGTGTTAGTTGCCCCTAAAATGGATTTTACCATTGTAGATTAGCCAGTAAGAGGAACCTCAGTCAAGAAGTTAGCTTTGATATTGAAATGAAAAATTGAAGAGGTGGTAGTGTTGAATAAAAGATGATATTAGCCATAAGGCATTTTAAAGATACAAGAATACAATGCTGGGATGCCAGGATTTGGTGTATTCTGTATCTTGGGATCTTCTACTTGTTTGGATAAAACACCTTTGCACAGCAGATGAAATCTGATGCAATCCTGTCATCTGACTGAATGTGCTTGTTTTCCTCTGCTGCTGAGAACATGTGAATTGCCCCAGTCAGGATCTAGTTGTCCTAATCTGCATAGGGGGATCAAGGTCCCTTTGCTCAAGGATCCCGGATGTTTCTTGCATGACTCACACACTTCTAAGCAGCTAAAGCTAAAGACCTTCTAAAAGATAGAAACTGCCCCTCTCCAGAGAAAAGCTGACTAGGAAAATTTGAGTTGTCCAGGTTTTTAAAAAAATACATACATATGAGAGGAAATTGTTCAGTGCTTTCAGAGCTCTGGACTGCTAACTTATTCTTCAGCTTGGGCTACTCTTTAGCATGAGAAAAAGCCTTGTCTTAAGAGAAGGAGATGACTAGAAGGAATTGATGTACAACTGTTTATATGCACTTGGGCTTAGTCATCGTTTGTACTGCAGTGTGTGCACTGAGAGCCAGCTCCTGTAGCTGAAGCACAATGGAGTTCTGACTTCCGTGGGTACCGTGTCAGACAGTGAGCAGGAGAATAAACAGCAAATCAACATTAATTGAGGTCGCCTATACTTTGAGTAATTATACAGCAGTACCAATGACAACACTAAACAAGAGGAAAGACGGCAGTAAAACGTCTCGAGGAAAGAGGATCTGTTCATCCAAACTAATGCTGTAACTGCTAGACATACTTTTCAAATAAACTGTCCCTCTTGACTCTGGCAGACAAGAGCTTTTGGTTTCTCAGGAAAGAGCAATTCTCATCAGAGGAGCTCTGGCCCAGGCAGCAGCAGTGATGAGACAGCCTGACAAATCAGGCCCTTTTAAGGTTACTGCCATTAAATCAGTCACTTGAAAATATCAGCTTGTAAGATGATCTTTTTAGTAGGCAAAGGTCTTTTAATTTTTATTAGAGCAATTAGTTCTTTTATAAGTCTCAAAATAAAATAAATCATTGTGGAAATACAACATGAAATAACTCCCCTGTTTTCAGTCTAGCACAGGATTTTCAAGTAGGGATTTTTTGTTTGTTTGTTTGCTTGGAGGGGGTGGTGTCTTTTTCCTCTTTATTTACAGCAAGTTTTATATGTAAGCATGGGTTTGGAGGCACAGATCTCTGAAGACTGTGGCTGTGTTCAGGGGGGAAGCTCACCAAAAAGGGAATTCCTTAGCTTTTCTCAATCACATCTTCTTTCATCTGAATACACATACAGCCCCAATGCAGTCTCCCATGAAACAGTGAAATGACACATCCATATAAAAATATGAGATGTTAGAAAGGTATAATTATAACCCAGTCCCTTCACTCTGTTTATTTTTCTCCTCCAAGACAAGTTCTACTTGGATAAATAGCATCTTTTTTCTTTGTTTACATTTTTAATGTCTTGTTTACCTTTTCCAACCCATCAGGGTACAAAGCAGATTTAAATGCTTTCTCTACATATTTTTAACCATTGCAGTACAAAACGTTTTTATTTTGCTGTTATATTTGGGGCCTTTTTTTAAATTTCTTCATTGACATATTAAAAATTGCATACTTTAATTAATGTATACAGTCACTTGTACAGTGCTCCTTGTGTAAGTACAAAACATCAAAGTCATGCTACCAAATAAAAATTCCCCAATAGCTAAGGCATTGATTTTAGTTTACTTAACTGCAGAAATTTAAGGTGTTATTTAACCACAACTCTTTGTTCTGTGTTTCTGCTTGACCTCAGTAAGTAGCTGCAATCCTCTATTTCAGCCACTTCACAGCAAGTCCATATTTCACCTCAGTCTTCAGGTGGCTGTTAATTTAATAACCATACTTTTCCCCAAAACAGGTGAGATAAGGGCACAGTTTCCCCAAGTCTCCAGTGGGAATTGTGAGCCAACAAAAAGACAGTGAATGCTGCTGGGCTGAGGGACACTAAACCAGTGCAGTGAGGTACTTAAGTGCTCAGATGTCAGAAGCCATGGTCTCTGATCTCACAAATCCTGACGTGTTCTAAGCTCTCTACAAGACATTGAATGGGTTTAATCAAATTCATACACATAAGCATGTGGGATATGTTTCCAGATGCATGACATAATAATGTTGGCATCATGATACAATGGAATTACGTATATACTGTTAGAAGATCTCACTATTTAGGAGTTAAAATCCAACAGTCAATCATCTCCATCTTAAGGGTTCTTTAAGAGCACAAGAAACAACAAAACTACAATATCAGCTAAAGGTAAAGCGTCATACTGTGAATATAGTAATAATATTTTTATTTAAATATTTAACTAATAATTTAAATATTGTACTAGTTTGATGTATTTATGGACGTTCACTCACAACAACTAATAATTGCATCACTGAGATATCAGTATGGGGTTCATTTTATTTAACTACCAAAGTCTAGATCTCAGCTAGTCCTTAGCTTGTTTTATGATTGGTAGAGAGAAGTAGCCCTTGGAAAGCCTTTAGTGAATGTACTGTTATAACAAAGTAGAAGTCTGAGGTCTTCCTAGGAATTGCCAATGAAGTTATGCACATCTTGTCAAATGAGTCCTGCCCTTATTGAATAGACGTCTTTGTCTGTAGCTCTACCTTCATGAAAATAGATGATGTCTTTTAGTCTTTAGCAAATAAAATCTTAAATAGATTTTTGTTTATGTTGATATATACTGCAGGAAAATATTGACTATAGCATTACTTTCCTGTTCTTTTGCCACATTTCAGCTTGAAATGTCCCCTTTTTTAGCTGATCACTCCAGTCTTGCTTGATAGTACTTTGAAGTCTTCCATTTTGATAAACAGCAACAAACTTTTTTTTTTGTTCTGACATTTCTAAAACAGGTGTTTTGAGAGAGAACTACAAGAGAGAACATGGCAACTGAGTAATCCATTTCTGTCTGCCATGTTCCTGTGTCCCTCAGTGAACAGTAACATTGTGGTTAAGCATATGATGGGGTAAAGAGGAAACTATTTTTCAATGTGATAAAGAGGATTTGATAATTCTTATCACATACTTGGAACCTGTTCCAAGAAGAGTGAATAAGGACTATTAGAAAATATGAAAAAAGTTTTATAGCCCTACTATTCCACTGATGTCACAATGTCACAGGGCTTTTCATTTTTTTTTGTGTACTGGTCACATGACCAAAAGGAAATATTTGTCAATATTTGCTAATCAGCAGGAATATTATAGTTCTCTGTGCACTTCTCTATAGCTTTGGGGAAAAATGACAATTGCTGTCTTTCCTTCAAACTGTCTGCACAACACAGAACAAGAGATTTCACCTCTGGGTTCCTACAGTTAGCCACTGGCTGGATTGCATGGTTGAATTATGTGGATTTGAATTAACCATACAAATGATAATTGCAATTATAACTAAAAGAAATTATAGCTTATTAACCAACTACTGTATTTTCTCCAAAAAAGCTGTGAGTCTTCTGCCATAGTAGAAGAGCTGTTTCCTGAACCACAACAATTTAAGAATTGGTGCTTCAGTGACTGGTGTCCCTGAGAGTTGCAGTATTTCCTATGCTCCAGACTGTTAAAAATTTGGGAACTGGACTTTCAGAGTGGTAAATACTTTGGAGTCCATCCCTTAAAACCTCTTTGCCTATGCTTAACTTTGCCTACCTCTATGATAAAGGCTTACTAAACTCAATTAATCTAATTATTTACATAACTTCAATTATTTGCTTAAGTGTTTATCTATTATGTTAATTCCCTTGCAAGAGTAAGTTCATTATGTTTCTCAGTTTTAGTGATGTATAGCTTCTTTGAAGCTGCAGTGTTTGCATTTGAGTTTGTATCCCTATTTCAGTAAAAAAGAGTCCTGCATTGGTTTCCCTTCTGATCAAGCACCTGTTTTCAGCAGACTTCACTTGTGCTTTTGCTGTAATTCTAGAGCATGGCTTCTTGCTTTTAGTTACACCCTGATATATATTAACTTCTTTGATAAAACCTCTCAAGGCTAAGCATTATTAGGATTATTTCATCTTACCACGGCCTTCACTTATTGGGCTGAAGCCCAATTCTAATGCCTTTTTAAGAAAGGGCTGCCCCGAGTCTGCTCTCTAACTGGAGCTTAGTCCAGCTACTGTAATTTGCAAAATAACTTACGTGTTACAATTCTCTGTGTGTTTGGTAATTCAGTGAAAGAAGCTGTCCTTTGGTGGGAAAATATTGATCTATTCTACAATACGGTGATAATTCCACGAGCTACTCAATCAGCAATGTAAAGTGAGAAATCAGCCTCCAGGTCTATGTTGTGTCAGCTGCCTAATGCCATTGATTTATGAGTTCCTGATTCTCATTCTAGTGAGTATCAACTGCTCACATCAATATTATATGCTCACATATTTTTGAAGATGCAGTGTTAAACAAAAATTATGTTTTAAAATGTTGGAAGAAGTTATTAGGGAAATCCCATTTGTCTGATTGAGGTAAAGACGAGAGCATGTGTGGTATAAAGAGGTTGAATGTCTGAAGCTACACTGTGTTCCTGTTACAATGTGTTGGATGTATTAGAGTAATCAGTGTTGTCTCATGTGTGAAAACAACATTGTGATGCAGATTGTAGCTGTCAGATGACTCTCAATTATAAAATAATCTTTAGAGATGGAGAAATGGAACCATGCAGTAAATGACACAATTTATTAATCGAATTTATCATCTTATTCTGCTTTTCCTGAAGCTGAGGAGTTCCTTGTGAATTCACTGCACTCATTGCTCCTAATTATAATCACATGTGAAGAAGCTGGCTTCTGGACACCAGCTGATGCTACTCGTGTTTTACTGAATCATATAAGACACATGACCCTCCTTGTGCAAGCATCAAATCTGGGCATTTGTGTTCTTGTGACTGAATGCAATTCATCCAGTAATTTTTCTGAGTCATTGGAATTTCAGTGACTTTGCATCTCTCAGAAACCTCAAGTGAATTAAAACAAGAATTTGATTTGATTGTATAGAAAAAAATTTTTCTCCTAATGTTAAAAGGGACTACAATTTCCATTAACTGTACCTGAACTCCTATTAATTTAAGGCAAAGCACTAAAATGGAATGACTCAGTGGGATTAACTGATGTATAGTAATTAGACATGATTTTTAAAAGAAAAAAAAAATCATTTCTATCATCCAGGAAGTCAACAAATTCTCAGTACATAACATTTCTTTTTCTGTTGTTGGAGAAAATTAGTGATCATGTGCAAACCATATAAACCAGCAATTTAGACAATGCTGTTACTCAAGTGACAATTCTCTACTGCACCTGAGGCAAGAGAGTTTAGAAATTTCTTCTCTGCCTGACTTTATATGGAGAAATATCTTTTGGTATAGATGAAAGGACTTACTGACGAGTAGAGTAGTTCACAAACTTATATATGTCTTTATTCACTTTTACTGAATAGCTACCAAAAATTATTTTTCCTTTCAACTTGTCTAGTTAACATAATCATATTGTTTAGTCTTCCTATAATGGAGTAAATCTTTCTAAATGCCTTATGATTTTTTTATTGGGACAAATCCATTCCCCCCACACTCCAGAATAAGACTTCTTCCAGACTCATGGGATATGGCAGTCATTAAATATATGGGTCTAGTTGACCATAGCACACAGGCCAATAAATCCACAGAGTTCTGCAGACACTTTCATTTTATAATTTAGTGGAGGATTGTACATTTTATGGAGAGAATTTTTCCACCCCTTAGTGAATTTTGTGTAAGATATTCACCAAGATTATAATCTAGCAACTGTAAGTAGAGGAAATACGTTAATTTCACCAGCATTATTCATTGTCTATGGCAGCTCAAGGGATGTTGAATTTATCCCCCCTTTCCCTTTGTCTTTAGCTAAAAAGCTTTCAGCAAATGGTAACAAAGCTAAAAGTTCAGTTTCTAGCACTGGAAAATGAACTTTTATGAAAAATCAAACCAAACCAAAACCCCAATATTTATTAAAATGTTTATGAAAAAAACCCCCAAATTACATATGCCTACCTCCTCTTTTGCAGGTGTTTTTATTCTGTATAAATTAATATTTTTTAATGAACCTGTGATTGCCACTTATGGTTTGTCCTAGCTTCCCTCCATCATGATTGCTGTATTTTTGTGCCCAACACTCTGGAAAGTGACGGTGACAACAATTGCCTAATGCATTGAAACTAAAACTATTTGTTCCTGCAATTTGTGGAAGAGAGAAAAGGATGCTAATGGACAATTATTTTAGCTCATTTTTATTTCCTGCTATTATGTGTGAGTTACAGATACTGAAATTTCACAGTATTGCATTTAAAAAACAGGTTGAAGAGAACATAAAACCCACCCTAAATCTAACCTGTATAAACCAATTAAAAATAATCCAATTTCATTCATTAGACAGACTGAGGCCTGAAACAACAAATACGTGTGTGCACTTGAATCTGACTGTCTGAATAGTCCCAGTGAATCCTAACAAAGGAGCTTAGGATTTGGGGAGCAAAATTAACTGGAGCTCTGGTAGCAAAGTTCTGACATTTTTGATTCTGTCAATTTAAGATTTTAAAGTTCTCAGTCTTTTCCCTCCCTCTTCTCTAGAAATAGGACAGCCAAGTAATAAATCTATCGAGACCTCATCTCTTCAATTCACACCTCAACACCGAATTTTATACTACAGTCCTGGACTGTGAATTTTGGTGATTGAAGTATGGTAAAATCTGTTTTTCTACCCTTGGCCAAAGAACTTTGGCCACATAGTAGAGACATTGGTACTTTTACTGCCACCATTAAATCAGATCCCTTAGTGAAAGGTGCATTGCAGCCTAGAAAAAGCACAAGTTTTCATGGAAGTAGATGAGGGAAGGAATCTATTATAAATTGTGATATAGTTCTTGAGGACTCATCAGAGACAGATTTTTTCTATGTTATTTCTAAGCATGAATTTCTCTTTTGCTTTTAAGAGGCATTTGCATTACAGGATGCTTTCACAAAATGATTTGGCACTTCAATTCATTATTTATCCTTCTAAAATGGAGCTGACCTAAAATCTCCATGTTGCAATGTTGCTGTAGGAGTGTTAATATTAATGCTGGTTTTTTAACTCCAACACTAGTGGGTTTAGGTAACAATGTTAATTGTAAATTCTTAAAAACATTATACTTTCTTTTACCTTTTGAATACTTGGTCACAGCAGTCACTTTAAACCATACAGTACTAGATGCTTCTACCTGAGATTTCATTTTGGCCTGTCTACTGTTTTAGATATGAGACAATAGCTAAATTTTAAAATCACTAAAATGAATGGCTCCCATGTAGAAGTGAACTGGTATCTTCAGAGAGAGAGGGTAAAAGAAATGTAGACCCATTTCAAGTCCTCTGTTCTCAGCATATCTGAGAAAAGGTTCTGAATTCTGCTTATTCCTTATGATGAAATGTTGGTTTCATGAAAGAAAGCTTCTACTGAATGTCATGCATGCTCCTGCATTCCTGTGAATATCAGTAGAATTGAAAAACCATTGAATTGAAGTGCAAGATTAAATTCTAGCAAATGATTTCTTACAGGAGCTGACTAAGGCCAATCAAAATAATGTCACCAGCTCCTTTTTGGATTAATTTTTCTGCTTGTTTAGTAAGTTCAATGAACTCACTGAGTACTAGATTTGAATCAAAGGCAGCAACATCAGTTTTAAGGGGAAAGGATTTGGGCTGTTCCTTCTAATATTATCAAGCCATTCCATTATCTTAATTATACAAGAATTTCAGAGCTTGTCCTTGGCTCATGAGCTAAGGCTTACCTACCGAGTCCTAGGGAAAGTAATCCAACTTGATCATTTTTAAATGCTTATTGATATCCTTACTAATCCATTTAAATATTTTTAAATGAATTTGTCCTTTCCTGACTACTCAACAGCATTGAATTAGTATGACTACAGGGAGGAAGAAACAGAGTCACAGTTGTTCAAAGCATAGGTTCAGAGAAACTCTGCAAGAAATAATCTATCCCAAATAGACCAACAAATTCAGTTCTTGCCCATATAAAAGGACTGTGTGTTACTTCTCCCATGTTACTTCTCTCTTTGTCTTTCCATTTTCTATATAATCTCACAATTTCTTTTGTATATAATTTTTTCTCGTTTTGTGGTCAGCTGTAAGAGACCAAGCTTAAACCTATGAATTAAGAGCAAATTTAAACCTTTTGGGCTTTGGATTTGGACCTGTGCTTTGGGACTACCCTTCTCTTTTCTTCTCTCTTTCTTTCTTCATTACCAATTGACTTCTGAGTGGAATGATGTTCTAGCACTCAGAGGCACACATAATTAGCAATGTAGTATGTTCTTCGGTGGACAATGAGGGATTTATTTATGTACTTCTTTCCCTGAAACGAAGTGATCTGGATACTGTGAAGTCATGAGTGAAGTGATGTAAACACTGTGATGACATGAACAGCACAAAGGAACCAACATTGATCACTCTGATTTTCTTTTAGAATCAGAATGGTAGTAATATAAGTAAACCCCTAAGCTGAGTGATCTATTGTTGTTTTGGATTCAGGTTCACAGAGCCTTACAGGCTGAAGGGAAGAAGTTTCCATAAATTTGGGGAATAAATAACTATTTGAGAACCATTATACTTTACAGTCTTTTGTTAGATGAGTAGAACTACAGAGCATATTTCAATTTCTGCTGTAGATATTAATTCTTACTGCCCTCTACCCATGTCTGTTCGTCAGAGAAAAGCAAAGATTTTATGTACATGATATAAATATATGCAGTCTACAGTTTTCATTCCACATGACAATAGCCTTATGAAATATAATAACTTCTAGTTATCACATAATGTGGCTCAAGGTGCATGTAAAGCAGAGAATTATAGACATTATGAAGCATCCATATCCATGGGGTCCAAAGAAAAATGATATCCCATTTTCACATGGGGTTTAGATTTTAAATTCTTTCTTGAGATGAAGACATTAATATTTTGATAGTAAAAGGTCGTTTTTCAGTAGCATTCACAGATTGCCAATAAAAGATAATGTTTCCCTAGTGGACAAGCTTTTTTACAATATGTCTTCCACATGCTAATGAAATCCCCAGAAAGCAATGGTTGGTTCTGTAGTTTGCTAGATAAAGAGAAAAGGAAAAAAAAAAAAGACTTAAGAGAATACTTTGTACTGAATAATCTATCTGATTTATTTCACTCCTCTTTCTGCTGGCAGAATATATAAAAATGTATTTAAATTTCAGATTTTTATGGATTTGTTTGTTATTCAGAAATGCTCAGTAAGCTACATTTTTGTATTCTTATTGAAATGCCACAACATGATCCAATGGTGACCTAAGTAATACACTGTTTTTTTATTTTCCTGATTGGATAATTTAAATACCACTCCTAGGAAGAGAGAAATCCATCTCTGAAAATTTCTTAAAAACATATTTGTATAAGAGTTATCACCAGTACCAGAACTACAATTAGCAGCTGCAGCACCTCAGGGTTTTTCTCCCTTTTCCTCTGAGAAATGCTTTTTAAAGTTCCCAGGAGATACAACTGTTTTTCATTAATATAGAGAACTTGGAATCTTCACCCAGTGGTGCTTTAATGAGACATAATAGCAGAAATAACTGGGAATTTCTAATGACAGAATTGCACTCCTTGGGAAATTCCATTTTGTTCTAATAGGAACTTCCCACAGTAACATAATAGTTTCTAAGAAATTAAGGGCTTGGGAAAAGTTAGGGAAGAGCAAGGCAGAAAAGAGACTCACCCATACCTGGTGGTTGGGCTGTTCAGTGTGAAATGGGGAGAGCACCTTAGGTTGAGTTGCAGCCTCATTAAAAACAAATCTTTTGTCTCCTACTGGGAATCCCAAATAATGATTTTAAGTCACCATAGATTGGCAAGGTGTGTCTTTCCTGTTGGAGATATCCTGCTTTGCATATTCAACTTAATATTCAACATATGAATTTCTTGAAACTCTATAATCTGTATCCTGGGGGAATAGCTAAAGTTTCAGACAGCTTTTAATTTCAAAAGGTGTCTTTCATTAATATTATTGGAGCTGGAGTTCCAAAATTGCAGCATTTTGGATAAGCATCTTTGAATTCATTTGGGACATAGCATAGAAATTCTGCTTTTGTTGAAAAATAAGGGGTAAATTCACACTCTTATCTTTACTCTGTATTGGCCTGCTTTTGGTTTGTTATCTATCATTAGCATCATGTCAGACTAGAATCTCTTATTTAGTTAACTGTCCTAAGAGAGAGTAACTCACTCACCATCAAGTAACTAAAAACAATAAGTGAAGGTGGATGTAGTCTTCTGCTTGACAAGTATAACCTGCATTCATTGTTCTTAGATGGACAGAGCTGGCTGCACTGAATCTCAAAGTGTTGAAATAGGTCCAGTTTGGGTTGACACTGTTTTCTTTAAGGTACACTGTAAAATTATCAACTAGAAAAATATCAGCTGCTACCAGTTGACACCTGATTCCTGCAGGATCCCGCTAGAAAAATACCTACTAACAGTCAGTCTTTTATTAAAGATAAGACCATTTAGGTTTATATTCTAAGGTATGTATTACCTGTCACTCTAGACCTCACTGGACTACAGGGAATCACTACCCACTCCACCAAGCTAAAGTTTGAGTGTATACTATATAAATTAAATCCATGCATTAAAAACAAATTTTCTGATCAGAGAGTTAAAAAAAAGTCAAAGAACTTGAAACAGCCAGCACATGTGAGGTATTCATACATCATACTCTGTAAGAGACTACTCACTGTTCAACTTCCATAGAATAATAATTTTAAATCACATTTGATTATGTACCTCGCTAACCCACAGCCAGATTTGCTATGAATAATCCCAGACAACTACAGAGAAAGCAAATAACAATGATTGTTAATAATAATAACAGCAACAACAACAACAACAACTAAAGCCAGTTTTGCTGGTTATAGATGAAAATACTTCATTAGAGTTCAATACTACAGTTCTTTTACTTGAAGATAAAGCCAGGATGGCTGTGGGGTAATACTGAACAAGGAGGGTACTATTATTTAGTGTGTGGTGTTTTTCAGTGATTTATAATGTCTATGTCTAATGTCTATTTACAATTACATTGAACCACTCTAAAGCTTCCTTCTAATTCCTTAATGTAAAAGGACAGGAATTCTTTAAAAGGAGATTCAGGTTATTTTAAATAGCTCTAAATTGAACCTCATACTGCTGTTTCTGTGTGAAATCATGGCCTGTACAAGGCAAGAGTAACTCTACTGTTAAGTTCTGTGTGTCCAGTATTTTGTCTTACGTTCTTGATAATATTGACTGTACTCAGCAAAGGGAGAGAGGTGAAAAAATTTCATAAGGAAAATTGGAGGTCTGTTCACAGACTCATTACTTTCTTATTTCCTTATACCATTTCCCTGTCCTAGTGAGACCACTCATTGTCCCATCCTTTACATCAGCCCTCCAAAATCTCAGTAGTGACCTTGAAGTTTCAGCCCCCCATGCCAGGAAATCTTGTCTGTGCAATCTTTTTTTATTTGTTTGCTATTCCTAAATGATATCACTTAACTGTAAAACCAAACAAAACCCTCCTGTAACCACAGTTGTGAGAATTATGTTCTTATAGGATAGTTTGGGTTGGAAAGTACCTTTAAAGATTACCTAGTCTAACCCTTCTGCTTATGGGCAGGGACGTCTCTTACAAATGCTCTGTGTGATATGTAACACCCTAAAATGATGTTTCTCTCCCGTGCCCTATGTCACCTCTTTGTCTAGAGAACAATTGACGCTAGAATACAATACTATTAAGCAGAAGGATTTGGAGGTTAATTCCGTAATGTTTTGCACCATGTGTATTCAGCTGTCTGTGTGATAAATGGGTGCAAAGTGCCATTGTTCTAACTTGGTACCACAGTGGGGCCGCTAAGCAGAGCTATAAGTGACAGCAGCAGGGAGAGAGCCAAGGGTGGTTGCCTTGTGACCCACATAAACCAAGATAACATCAACAAAGATGACAATAGGAACAACGGGAGGCAATCACTTTTTTTTTTTTTAATCTGTTCCCCTAATGTAAAATACATCTTCAGGTAGAGACAACTGTCACCCAAAAAAAACAGCTGCATGGGCTGAAGATGTAAACTCCTTCATGCTTACTAAAATAAAAAACCTTACAAGATAGCACCTCACCCACCAAAAGCTACTTTCCCTCTCTATTCTCCTCCTCTCCATCACTCAGTAGAGGATCTGGAACACTGCATTTTTTGTTCAGTAAATGGATTGCAAATTGAAAAAGAAATATTCTGCAAAATACTACTTCTGCTAATACTTCTTTCAGGTTGAGATGGTAGAACTCTGTAACTCAAATGTAAATTTAATTCTAAATTTCAGGTCAAATGGAAAACATTTTAAATTCTAGGATGAAATATGATTTTCAATTGTGAATTACTTAATGTTATCTGAATCATAATTATTAAAGTTTAGGAAGAAAAAGCTTTCTCATGATTATGATAAAAATAATAACATGAAATAGAATGTCAACATTTCAACATTTCAACATAAATTTAAACATTTTAAAATTTTGAATATAAAGTATTGTGTGTGTGTGTTTTAGTGTGTGTATTTTATTTTCTTTCTTCCTTCCCTTGACTGTAATAATACTGTCGTAACTTCTCTGATAATTCTTGGTCTCCTCCACACACATCCCCTTTGAGAATTCTCACTCCTCAGAGAATCCAAACCCAAAGTTAAGCAGTTTTACTTAACAGCTCAGGGATTTAGGAATAGGAACAACTTTCATTCTCCAGTCAAAAAGCTCTGAGACATCTGTTTAATTTTAAACAGTTAACCCTTGTGTCCCTACTGACTTCAGTGGGAATAGTGGCTATCTGAAAGGTAACATGAATAAGTGCTTTTGTTGGTTCAGGACACTGCTGCCATTCTCACTGGAGTTCAGCAATGAATGTATGCAACAGAAAATATGTGTGGCACTTGAACCAGGGGGGGGTTTAAAACACTGCACAGCCAGACCCGTATGCTGTGAAAATAATTCACAATGCTGTATTTTTTGATGCCTTCCTCTTGAAGTCAGCTAAGTGTTGCAAAGTGGGAAAGGTTACACAGCTGCACACATGCACATGCCAAGAGCTCTTATCTTCTTGTTACCTTACCACACACTGAGATGATGGGTTTATAAAATTAAGGATTACTTTAACTGCACCTTTGAAGAGAAGTGTTATAGATATTGTAGAGCAGTTGTTGGTAGAAAAACAGCCACCTGCATTGAGGTTTAAGACAAACCAAATGCTGAAAAAGGTCAGGAGATCTACAGGGGGTTATTTCTAAAGACCAGTGACAGGACTACTGTCATGGGGGGCTCACCAGTTCAGACTGCACAGCTGCAGTTCAGTAGGAGCAGACTACTTTTCAAATTGCCTGTTACCTTGAGAGAGGAGTAAGAAAATTTACTCATCCTGTACAAGTGTGTATTAGCTTTTAGCTGCAGGTAGTTGTCAAAAAATCAATAGTCCAGCCAGCACAACTACCTGCCTACCTTCATATCACTGGAGGATACTGGTGAAAGCAGGATGGCTCAGAGGAATGTAGCATTAAACTCACTATCCTGGGATTGACCAGAGGTTTGTACAGCTTCATAAATCACTATCAATCTGTCAGTAGCAGCAGATTATAGAAAAAAAAATGATTAAGCAACTATGCTTACATGATGAGATCAGGAATCTGACTTGGCTAACATCACTTAGTTTTCAACAGAAAAAGTTTCCTGGGCCAGTTGGATAAAGGGATGAGGCTGGAATTACATGTGCAGGGCAGAAGGAAGTGCAGCACTTATGTCTTAACAGTTGTGAAACTGCAGTTCTAAGAATGAGGGCATGTACAGCATGCCTTTCAGTGTCACACTTCTCATCTTTGGCTAACCAGTAATGTAGAGATCCTCTGAGGCAAAGGCTGGATTTGGAGTGTAATGGTTAAACACCAGTAATAAGACCATCCTCTATGCTATTTTATGATTACCATCATAGAATTTTAAAATGGCTTAGGTTGGAAGGGACCTTAAAGATCATGTAGTTCCATGGACAGGGACACCCTCCAGTAGACCAGGTGGCTCAAAACCCCGTCCAACATGGTCTCAAACACTTTCAGGGATGGGGCATCCACAGCTTCTCTTAGCAACCTGTTTCCATGCCTCAACACCCTCACAGTGGAGAATTTCTTCCTTATATCCAATCTAAATCTATTCTCTTTTTGTTTAATGCAATTACCTCTTGTCCTAATTTCTCTTTGAACCTGTTTGTACATCTGACATCTCCAGAATTTTATAACAGTTGATTCCACAGCCTAAGTGTTCTTATAAGAAGTATGTCACTTTGAATCAGAGAAAAACATATATATCCTTGTTCCTCTTCCAGTCACATCATGCAATCAGAACTGAACCCCAGATACGGTCACTAAGCAGTTCTGAAAATAAACAAAAAAAGAAAATATTTGAAATAAAACCTGAAAACTTCTTATGTAAACTTGTCTTTTATCCTCACTCTCTCATTTTATCATGTGGTGGTGTAATTTAAGATTTTTAAAATTCTTCAGTTCCTACCACCCAGGTTTCCACAGCAATAATCACTAATGAATAGTAGGAAAGATTATTCAGGATTTTTCTCAATGCCAAAAGAAGTTAGAATATTATGCTTTCAACCACATTACAAGAAAATTGCAGAATGGGTCAATCCATTCTTAGTTTCACAGACAGAAGATATGCAGGCTGTGCCAGTCTGCTTGCCCTTTAGCAACAGAAGAAAATTATTACATCTTTGCACACCTCAAACAATGTCCTGACCCTTCCTTGTACTTGTAAAGAATGTGTAGGATGACTTTTGTTCACAGAACAAGAACTCTCTAACCAGATATTGTGTCCCAAGAATCAAAGTGAGTCTCATCATATATGCCAAAGATCCCCTCTTATGAAAATTTTTGAATGACTGTTATGGCTAAGGAGGGAAAAGTTAATTTTTCAAGATATCACAAACTCAGTGCTCTTTATTGAAAAGTCTGGATTGTTGCTAGAATGATTTGACAAAAAGAAAATACAGGTTTTTTCTAAGGCAAATGGGGATCATACTTATAATCTTTTTGTATCTATGAAATATAAACATTTTAAAATCTCTGCACCGGAATTTTGTCATCTCAGTTACCCAGTTGCAGTTACTGTTAAAACAAGGATAAGCTTTGCATTATTAACTAATGTGTTCTTTTCCAGACTGAAATAATACTGTTTCTTTTGGCATATTGTCCTCTGGTTAATCTTAAACAAGGGAAAATCCTGAAAGTAGGCTTACTGTTCTAATAGATCTGGTTTCAATTTAAGTTCAGGAATCTCATCTCTCTTATGGCTTTTCAACACACTCTTCACTCTGTTCCAAATCAAAGCTCCTCTGGACACCTGTGTGTGTTTTTCACTGTTACAAACAGTAAAGCTGTCACACTGTAGAGAGGGTTTGGGATCTCACTGTCATAGCTGGAGAACCTCAGATAGTTCATATTATGTATGTGAAGTTTTGGAGTCAATTAGGTTAACACAAGAATAGATGTGCTACAGGGTTCATTATGGTATTGGAAATAGAACAGTGAATAACAAATGCCATTTAGTGACAGCTACCAATGCAGAGAGTCACAGGAGGTTAAGTATATTTCTAAAAATAAATACAAACTTGAATGATTAAAATGGAATATCTAAAGCTTTGTATAAGTTCCTAAGTAAAAGGCTACTATTCTTAAAGTTGGCAAGCTGTTATGTGTGCCACCAAGCAAAAAAGGTCTTTTGGAAGTTCAGACGGAGCCTAGTGAAGACACTTTTGGTATTTGAGGTCTTTTTCCTCCTCTATCTCTTTCCAGTTGGTCTCCTTTCAGTTATTAGAAAAATTTATCCTGTTTTCTTGATACTCTTCTTTTTGGGTACTCCTTCAAACCCTTTCTACCATAGCCCTGCGATCAGAATTTAAAATAGCTGAATTTTCAAAGTACAGCTAAAAAAGTAACAGATTTCTGAGGCTAAAAAAATAAAGAAGTAGCCATGGAAATTTTTTTTTGGTCAAAATTTGAAAACAAGGTCAGCTTCCATCTAAGTTCAAAACCAATTACACTAAAGAGAAGATAGGAAGCTGCTGTTTTCCAAACATGCCTGTTTGCCTTTATAGCCTATGACCCTTGGCCACTTTAATGAGGCTCAGGTCAGGTCTGTAATACAAAATTTTGCTGGAACAGCTATGTTGATGAGGAGGGTGGTAAAGTGTGATGTGTGATTGACAGAACTGAGCTGGTGAAATCGCTGGTGTAAGCACAGTTATATTGGCAAAACTACGCTTTTGCTGAGGTTTCCTTTTATTCTGAGGAGTGTGGGGGAAGGGAGAAGGAGACCAGTAAGATTAAATGATTCTAAGCAAAGCACTATTTTATTTGTATAAAATGCATTCATATCAGGAGGGCTTTGCTGCTAAAATGCATCAATGATTAGAATTGGCCAGTCAGTTGTAGTATGTCACACTGGCACCTCAAATATGTATATTGGTGGAGGGTAAGATAAGTAGGTGTCGTACAGAGCCTACATTTTCAGAGGGGTCTCTGATACTTCCTTTTTAAACAAAAGTATAACAACCAGAAAAAAGAAGGATCATACTGTCACTGAAGAGGCATCCCAGATTTTAACATGGAACTGAGACACCCCCTCATTTGGCAATCAGAGATCACAGTAATCTGTGATCACAGAAGAGTCTCTAAAAAGCTGAAAAGTAATAGAACTGCAAAAAAATACTAATATGTTCTTCATTGATATATCTGAATACCTTCCTAAAGAAATGATGCAATCAGGTTGTTTCAATCTGGGCACTAAGTACCCAAAGAAAAGTAGAGGCTCATTTAGAACCATCAGCACTATTGGGTAATTACTTTAATTAGATAGTTTTTGAAAACTGCACATTAGCTACATGGTAGATCAGAATTGTTTTGGTCTATTGAGTAATTATTTAATTAGGCCACATTTTAAAAACTGTTTATCTCCCATATAATGGTTGGAACAAACTCCTTCTGGTTTATTTTGTAATTATTTAATGAGGCCAAATGTATCTATTGCAAAAAATCCTTTCCAAGCATAGTGCTACTCTGTGCTGCAGGGGAAATAAAATAAAAAAATTCTAAGGTATTTTAATAAGAATTTACTACATGCAGACAGCATATGTCTTTCATTGGTAATGTTACAAGAATTGAAACAAGGAGGACAGAAAGGCTATAGCCTTTGGGGAGAAGGCCCAATGCAAATGACCAAAAATTAATAAGAATGAAAATGTTAGCCACTTTTGTTAGACCATCCACCCAAAGGTAAAAGTGGAAAGCAGCCAAGAGTCACCTTTTTTAATCTAGCCTAGGGAAAATGAATCAGGGATACAAGATATTCTGGCAAGGTAAAAATGATTCAGAGTTCTTAATTAAGCAGAGATAAAAGATCAAAGCAGAGGCACGGTCTAGAGGAAACTTTGTTTCTTTGTAGAAAATCAGCCTGGATTAGACGGGAATGATGATCCAACATAATTTTTGAACTAGGGAGATCTGCAAACTAGATATGACCCTGTCAACACTGAAGTCAGCCACAACCTTCGGTCATTTCAGTGGGAGAAAACACGAATGTATGCCATTTCAAAAATTAATGATATTTTTCAAGGAACCTTCTAACAATGGAAAGTACTATTCCCAAGCATGCTTAAAATGCTTAAAAAAATGTTTAGGTGGTAAATGCATGAGTGAATGTGTATTTTGATAAGATATTTAATCATAATATTCTGTATATAACATTAGAAAAGTATGGAAAGAGAGCTGCAAAGCCTAAGACTCTTAGTGATCTTTTGTACATACAGGAGACTTTTACAAGATTCTTGCCAACCAACCACAGATATGTGATTAAATTTATAAGTGCTGGATTTCATGGGGTGATGATGTTTTTAAAGAAACGCAAAAGACTTAAGGGATATAGAAACTGGGGAGATGGGAGAAATACAAGACAGCAGCAGCATTTACCCACTGCATCCTAGTGTGAAGAATTACATTCTTCAGATGTCATTGCATGATTTTCTGAAGGTTGATAAAGGAGAAAAAGTGAAGGTAGAACAGTGTCAAAGGAATGGAATTGCAATAGTGATAGTGTTGTAGCTGTTATGTCTAACCTTACTTTACTGAAATAGCAATAGAGTTTCCAATCAAAAGATGAGACTTATTTCTGTAGCTGTAATATATGAGACCTTTGCCCTGAATCCATACAGAATTATGGCAATTTAACAAATTACTACCCATCAATAGAAGTTCAGGAACTGTCTGTGTGCACACTGTGATCTGTTTTCTGGCAGGAGGTCTGAATCTGTACAACAGAGCTTTATTTTATGTCACATTATCTCAAAACCAGTGAGAGCTTATGAACACTCATAGCAGTTCCATGCTACCCTAGCACTGCTATGGGTCCAAACCAGTCAGCTCCTGAAATACTTGGGAAAATTTAGTTGGCTTCTGAAGATGGGTGAGTCACAGAGCTCAGGGGTAGAAGGATTTTAAATCCACGAATCATCCCGAGTTTATCATATTTAAACTCCCATAAACAATTTTCATCCAGTTTGTCTATATGGGGACCAGTGTTCTTTGTTTCTCTATATCTCACACAACTGAAGTCCCAAGGGGAAAAAAAAAAAAAAAGAAAGATAAAAAAAAAAGGAAATAAGCAAAGGCTTGTGTTGCCCAAACTGCTGCTAATCTGGATTTGTGTGGAATCTGAGTCATTCATGTTAATTCTTCTATCTACTTCACTCCTCGGCTCAGTGGCTACCTAAAAGGATCCAGTTAATAGCTTTAAAAATTCCCCAGGCCACAGTTCCTGAGAGGGTAATGCTTCTGGACTGAAGTCAAAACACTGCCTTTCTTGGCTTCATCTCAGGAGGTCCTTCCTTCCATCAGACATTCTTTCTACTATATTCTGTGATTCTTTCTAGACTATTGTCTCTTGCCAGAATCCCCTCTGAGTTTGGTGGAAAAAAACCCTATGTACTTCACTTGACTGTATTTTTCCTTCCTTTGGTCTCTGCATATTGGGGCAGATTTCCCTTTCCAAGGAAAAATCTGTTTAAGAGTTGAAGAGTAGGAAAGTTCAAGGAGTTTCACTGTTTCCCTCACACCATTCTTTGTGTCAGTGTGAAGAGGAAGTGAGGCAAGAAGGGGGAGAGGAAAAAAGGCTGAATGGTGACCTTTGAGTATTTAAAATGGTTTGGTCCTTAAAATCTTGAGAGTCTCTGAGGTCTGTACCTCCTTATAGGTCCTTAATTCCTACATAGCTTTCTAGATGAGTGTGTCATGGCAGGACACTCATTCTACTTAAGACATTTGGTAGTGATGTTGAGTTGCCTTAGTGTGATAAAATGGAGGGCTCTATAAAGAGGAGGAGCAACCTCCTTGCACAGAATATATATTGTACATCTTTCTAGGTTTTCATTGCTTGTAGAAACAAGTCACTTGACTTTCTTCTTTCCATCAGTGGCTCAATACTAAAAGGAAGGGACAAAAAGAATATGGGCCAAATTAGGACTTCAGTCAGCACAAACTGAATCAAACTCAGGGCTCATCTTCCATGCTTTTGGCTCCTTTCTGTTCCTTGTGTCTCTGATACAGATGAGAGAGAATATCTGTGTGCCATAGAGAAATGCCATGGGCTAGCACTGTTTTACCCCCTTCAAAGCATTAAAGTAATGTATAGCTGGTAAGAGACTCAAATGTTTTTTTTCCTCCATCTGGAATGACGAATGACTCAACATTTTTTATTTTACCTAAATTTTAGCTATTTTTAACCTCTCTAACAAAAGACATTGATATGATGAACTTTATGGTATTTTGTTTGGATTCATCCCATTTGAGAATTATTTAGATGCAAAAGATCTGTTTATAAATATGAAGTAAATTCTGTTAATAGAAATAACTCAGAGTGCCTCTGTTTATTTGTATGTAAAATTTGGGAAAGGAAGGAAAATGCTTTTTGGGCAGTTTTTATACCAGTCCTCCATGTGCCAAGTTTTGAATTTTCATACCAAGTATATTTTTAAAAGTCATTTGTAAAACTTTGGTAAATATTATTTCTATTAGATTACTAACAAACTGAACAGTAGAACCAAAAAGACTGCAGGGAGGTTCATCAGTCCCTCCACCCCTTACAGTGTCTGCCAGAGGGAAACCTTGCTACCAGCACTGCCATGGTTCTCAGTTGTGGCAAAACATGATAATGTGTTTGAAAATAGTAATGGATTTAAAGAGATCATGCCTAAATCATGCTCCAGGAAACTGTCCCGGGTTCCTATTTAGTGCTCAGAATTTTATTTCCAGTATAGCTGATTGCCAGGATATTTGTGCATGAATTAAATTTTATTGCCTCATTATACTTCACTGATTTATGTAGAGGTATTTGTGTAATGATGGGCAAACCTTTAAAGGTTTTAAGGGTTTTGTTCACTGCAGGGAAAAATCCTGCACTTTCGATCTTAGTATTGGTTTGGAGTTCCCAAGAACGGTCTTTCTCTTCACATTTTCCCCAGTATTTCCAAGTAATAAACCTGGCTAAAGGAACATGCTTGAGCACAGCCAAGATTTACAAAGGTTTCTCAGAAGCACTGTAGCTGCCATTCTGGAGTAGTGGAATTTCCTTTGCTCATAAAAGAAAATTTTAGGGCAGAGACAGATTGTTTTGCTACATTTGTAACTCTGTTTTTCTCTCTGAGGGATGCAGTGGAGCATTTTTAGAGCTAGAGAAGCAAAAGACACAATGGGCAGAAGCAGGTTTCTGTTTAGTCTCCGTGTTGGTCATGTACTGCTGAGGAAAAACAGAGTGGCAGAAATGGCCAATGCCATTTTCCTTTGCTCTGGGAGGCTGGACAATGGGCAGAGACTCCGGAAGTCCATGGCTGCAGGACAGGTGAAGGGGCACCTGCCAGGACACCCATGGGATGGTGACTTCCCATGGAGGTCAGCTGGGGACTGCAAAGGCTCCCTGGGACAGCAGTCAGTGTCCATCTGGGCCCCAGGCAGGAGCAGGACAGCCTCAGTCCTAGGCACTGGGCACCTCCCTGGGGAGAGGGACAGGACAGGGTGTCAGTCCATGGGTGGACCAAGAGCACAGGGCTGTGCCTGGGGTTCCAACCAGGGACTGACAGCCCTCAGGGGGCTGAAAGGGTGTCTTTGGCTATGGCTGTGACAGGGGGACCCCAGCAGGGCTGGACAGGGACAGGGAGGCTCATCAGTCCCTTCAGCCCTCACAGTGTCTGCCAGAGGGCAACTTTGGTACCAGCACTGCCATGGCTGCAAAGCTGAAAACTGTTATCATGTGCCATGTAAGTAGTGTGCAGCTACATCAAAACCTGCAGGACAAACTCCCTAGAAGGTGAGCAGAGGCAGCACTGCATTTCATCTCACAGGCTGATTTCTGAATGTTACCAGAGTGGCTGTTCTTGGGATGAGCTCAGTTCCACTGAACTCTTGCCATGGCACTGTCAGAGCTCAGCTGGAGGGTGGACATGTGGTCCCTTGTCCCTGAGAGGCTGAGGAGAAAAAGTGGGGGCTGGGCACAAGCACAAGCTCCTGGAAAACATCTGAGACTGAAAAGGAAGGTGCTTTTTGAGTGTTAATGTCTTCTGGGTGTGACAACCCCTTGCTGCATGGCTTTTCTGGATCACTTTCTTGGACTTCACTGCCTACATTTCATCCAACTTCCATTTCAGGCACCAAGTAGGTGCTCTGGAACTCATCCTTCAGTCCTCTCTCCATAACTGAGCTCCCAAAAAAGGCACTGGCAATGAACAAAACCCACCAACCTGCTGGGCAAATGGTGTGCAGTATGTGTTTTTGTGTGTTTGGATATTTTGAGCAAAAAAGCAAACTTTTGTTTCGTGCTTTCTCAGTTGTTACCACTCATCTAAAAGTGACAAAATGAATGCTGACTGAAAGAAACCTCAATCTCTGATTGAAGAGTCTCTAATGTCAGAGAGTTGTTATTAATTTAGGGCTCTGATTAAGAGGAGAAAAATTTTCTCTCTTCCTCTGCCATTGTGTCATGTCATTTATGAAGCTTCTCCAAAACAGTTTTTTTTTTTTAAAGGGAAATTAAAGACAACACAAAACCTTTTAAATGTTTTCCTGAAGTAATTGTGCAAAAATGTATGTTCTGTAGAAAGTATGGTTAATATGGCTTTTTCTGCTTCTGCAGATTTGAAGATATCTGAACCAGATTTGCCCAGCCTGACTCCAGATCTGGAGCTGAGTAAGTGGACATTGTAGGTATTTGAAGTTCAAACACAGCCCCACAGCATTTGTGTTGAGTCTGGATTACACCGTGCCCTGAGAATTTCATAGATTTTGCCAATACAGAGCACAGATTTGCAGAGAAATATGATTACTTCTGTGTTAAAGATGCTTTCCTCACATAGAATATCAGTTTCAAGTAGATTTTAATTGTTATTAAAAATATTGGCATGACTCCTCAAAAGTGTCACATTATGTGTCTGTCCATGAGAGGTAATGGGGCTGCATGACATCCAGACATCACCCAGTATCTCTGATAGCCAGAGCATTCAAACATTGTTTGTGGCTTTTTGCCAGTCCCCTGGGTTATTTGTCACATGAAATATATAAAGAAAATTCCAATGCTCTGTATCATACCATAATTTTTTTCTGCTTTAAATACCTTTCTTTAAGACGGTGGTTCAGATCAGAACATGAAAAAGGTTTGATGTTGTATTCTGATAATTTGTTTTGTGTTTAAACATTCCTTGCATTTTACTTGTGCATGTAGCTATATCTCCTACTGTCCAAAATTTAAGAAGGAAAATTACAACTCTGATATACTGGAGTTTAATTTTTCTTTCTTTTATTTTTTTTTTTTATTCCCTGCACCTGTAGCTTTCCATCAGTCTGGAGCATTAAGACCAATACTTAGTCCTACTCTTTTCTCTCAGAAGGAGCAGTGGGGTTCTGAACACCTCACTATACCCATAAAGTCTCAAACTTAAAAAAACTCACAGTCCCACCACCATTAGTCTTGGAAAGGGTGTTGATTTCTGCACAGATTAACCTAGAATATTTTGGTATGTGCTTTTGGTGCATGATATACAAAGGCTCTGCTGAGTGTCTTGGTTTGATTTTAAGATAGAGTCACATTTGTTGCTTGTTTATATATCCATAATTTCAAAATAAGGGAAGTGTCTGAGGAAATTCCTGCAGTTGTCTCTTTCACAAAGGGAAAGGAGAGGTAAGAAGAAGAATAGAGAAAAAAAAATTGTTCTTTTTTTTGCCCTGGCTTGCACAAGTTTAGCTGAAGGCTTTAATTGTTCCTAAGCAATTAAGCTATGGTATGCTTTATTGTCTGGGCTCAGACTTTACATTTAGTTTTCTCTTATCAGACCTATACAAACTCAAATCCTAGCTTGTAAGAATGGACTTACATGCTTGTCTAACTTGTTTGACTACCTCCAAAGCTGAGCTCTGTTGATGGGGTTTGGATTCTGTGTCCTTTAGGGGTGTGAAGGTATGACTCCCTTGGTGCTATAGTTTCTCTGAATGCAACTGCAAACTCAAACAAATGATCATTCTCTTTTAGAAAGAAATGCAGAAGGAATGTAAATAAAAACAAAGAATATTCGTTCATAAATAGTGGTGAATGCTTGTCAAAAGTTTGTCATGGTCCAAAAATAGACAGATCTGTTCTTTCTTGTATGTGCAACATTTTCACCAACTTGACAGCATTTGGAAGTAATCAGGATACAGTCCCTATCTTAGAAGATTTTCTCTTTAGAATCTTATGTAATTTGATTTATTAGTATTTTCCTTACAAAATGGGAACATACTTTATTCATAATAAATTCTTTTTTAAAATTACTTCCCTCTAGGAAACAGACTCTTTAATGTTAACCTTAATAAAGCAATTATTGAATTGTTTGCAGTGCAAATTAGGCATTACTATAAATTGTCTAATCTACAGTGATTTTTTTCTACTTTGGTAAAAGATATAATATCCATGATGATATACTTACCATTCTCAATACAGATCTTTGCAGAATAAATCTTCTCAAATATGTTAGAGTTAATTCTGCTAAAAGGAAGGCAAAATATTCTCAATGTATAAAATTACTGAAGAATAATTTCATGTAGTAATTTCATGGACTAATTCTGCTCATATGCTTTGCAGATTCATGAAATTTAATTGATGAAACTGAAGACCAGGCAGGACCACTGAATGTTCAATCTGACCCCTGGCATACCATATTGCTTAATTACTCCTGACTAGATTGAGAAGTTATGTGGTTTTTTGTACTTATTTTCATATAACACTTTGATGTGAAGGTATAGAGAGAATACATCAGTTCCCTTGAGATTTTGTTCTGATAATGAATCCTTCTCATTCTTAAATATCTACCCCTTCTATTGTTTTGAAGATGGCTAACTTTCCTTCCAACCATTATTGTTTGCCATTCCTTAACTGACATAGCCCATATTTTCACTATTAAAATCTGTCAAGACACCTTTAAATTTTCTGTCTGATTGGTAATCAGGCAGAATTCTGTAGTCCTTCATTCTTTAAGGTAATTTGTCTATATCTTGAAGTTTTTTTCTGTATCCCTTCATATGCATCCAACACTAGCACAAAGAAGCTCTATGCTTTTCAGGAATCAAATTGCATGCAGGTTTTGCATTCACACTTAAAAAACGCTACTGAGAAATGTATGTATCGAAAATAGTACCACCATGGTGGCTCTTAAGCCAAACAACTGTATTATAATTTTTTTCCTTCATGAATTTCACTGAAATCACTGGAAACCATAATTGTGTATCTTGAAATATGTTCTTTATACATATTCTTTGCTCCTCCCCTCAAATGAAAGCTTATAGATAACCTACTGTGTATACCAAACACAGATATTTTCATGATTAATTTTTGTGTTTGCTCGTTATCTAGTAATTTGATCATGTTTTAGATGGTTTAAGACTTATTTTCATGCCCTATTTTTTCCCATTTTGTAGAAGGAAAGTCAAGAGGAAACCTCTCAGGCAGTTAGCAAATGCACACACTATTTTTATATCTACCTCTATCTATATCTGTATCATCTGTATCGATATCTATATCTATATCTATACCTATGTATGTATGTATATATGTTTACATACATGTGTGTATATATATGGGGGGTTATATATATACGTTTATATGTATATACATATATATGTATATATACACATAGGTATATGTATAATTGTTTTTTCCATGCAGCTTTAAACTTTCTTCATTTTTATGGATGATATTTAACACGCAAAGAAGTTGCATTGTCTCCAACAAACAGTGACTAAAGTTGGGTCAAATGTAACTTAAGAGGTTAGTTAATAGTGATGTTTTTCCTATTAGTGCAAGGAGAGGACTACATGTGTCCATATGTGCTTGGAGCTTTCTTGCATTTCATGTTGCAGAGTAGTTCACAGGGATCATTTTGCATGGAGGTACAGAATTCTTGTCAAAGTGATCCCTTACGCAGACCCATTTGTCACTCAGGTATCATGAACCATGTTGGGACAGCAGTTACACGAGACCCTGCAGGATGAAACAGAGACCATTTGAAGATCTGGATAAAGTTTCATTGTGCTGCTGAAAGTTCACATTAGTCATTTAAAGACTGTGAAGATCTCAGAGAGGTTGCTTGACTGAAGTCAATCAATTCCTTAGAAAGAAGGTGGAGTAAATTTGACATAAATTGATGCCAAATTTGACACTGTGAAGTCAAAGCAGCCATATCCGTTTTACCAAGAAACATATTTACTTTCCAATCCCTTTATGGCTACTGATTACTGAGTTATTCTGAATGTCTGTATGTGCAATTTAAAGTCTTTTTAAATATCATTAAATACCATCATGTATTTAAAGATAGAATTATGGGCAGATCCTGAAGTATGAAACCTACCAGTTTTTGCATTTGACTACTATGTACTCTTTCTCTGACTTATGCAGAACATTTCACTTACTATTTACTAAATATTTTTTTTCCTTTTTTTTCCTCCTGTTTTTTACTCCTGCATGTGGTATTTCTTTACCCTTGAGTTTCCTTGGTGTATTTACTTTCAGTATGCACTTCACTTTCCTCGTAGTGAAGATGCAGCCTTCTGTCAGACTTTCACTTCATCTACCTGTAAGAGGGAATTTTCATTCACTACTTTCAGTGTTTAATAACTATGGAACAAATCATACCTCCTGCTGGGATGCTGTCTGTCTGCTTCCAAAGTATTGTGACTAATGGAACTGAAGACTAATGCTCATCCTATAACAGCAGTTCAAATGGGCATCAAGAACTCTACAACATGAGCAGAGACAAACTTTGAATAAAAAAGACGGGTCTTCAAGCATGTAGCATTGGTTTCCATAAATGTTCAATTTTTTTCTCCTAGTTCTGTTTTCCTGTTAAATTTCCACATACTAATCAGAGTGAGAAAGTGTGTAGAAACTGCTAAGGGAACTACAGCAGACCAGAGTATTCCAGCTTGAGGAGGATGATCAACAGCTCTAATTCTGCTTTCTTCTGTTCTCATAGTGGAAAATATAGATCATAAGGATGTTGATGCCTTAGTATTTTGCTAAGATAGTTTTTAATTCCTAATAAAATTCCACTTCTTACTGGCTCAAATTTGTCTCTTTTCATTGAATTGAACAGTTCCATTGACAACAGTGAAAGATGTATTTTTGCAGCTAATTTTTGTTAGAGTTTTTTATAAATCATGTGTGGGTTTCAATTAAATGACAAATTTGTGGGAGACAGAAACACTTGGTGTCCCTGGTAAGTCACTTTATTGAAAGATAATTTCCATGTTCTTTAGCAATATATGTTGTGTCAGCCTTCACAGGGCTTGTGCAGCCATCTGAGAGCAAAAATGTAGCTTTCCTCCTCCCAGGGCAGCATCATTGGTATGCTGGAGCTGACAGCTAAGCTGCAGATTGTGCTCAGGACAATCTCACTAAACACATTAAGCATCTCCCCTTTTCATTAACGGGTTTAAAACAACCTGGAAGTGCTGTTGACACAGCTTATTGCAAATATGTTCCAGAGACGAGAGCAGGCGCTAGCCCTGCTGGAAGTGGGGCAAAGCATCGGATCTGTCTAACATATTACCTGTCTCTACTACTGCTGTGTTCAAACACTTCATGGACTTTCACATTATTTACCTTCAAAAAACTGTAGTGGTAACTGTGCCTTTATCTCTGATTTACATGGGAGGAAGTTAGAGCCAAACAACTTGCCTAAAGTCATAGAGGAAGTATATAGCAAATAGAGAAGTTAAATGCCAGGTTAGTTCCCTGTTCATTAGACCTTTCTTCCTCATTAAATAATTGTTGCTTTTGTAGATGAAAATGAATGAGTTATTTACTGTGAAATGCAGCACAGGACACAAATTCTAATGCTTTTACATGACCAATCATAACATAGTAGATGAATCTGAGCAATTGTTTAATGCAAGCTGGGACATATTAAGAATCATAGCAAGATTTTTCTTAGAAATGCATATAAGATGTATAAAAATTGAAATTATTTGTGTGTAAATAATTTACAGTTATATTGTCCATGAGTGGCAGAAAACTGGCTTGGTATTGAGCAGCAAAACACTAGAAGTCAGTAGATTTGAAATGAGAGTGGATAATGAAAAACCTTTGCTCTTGGTTCACACATTGTGCTATCACAGAAGTCAACCAGAGATGAGGTGCAGTCATTGAGTCTTGTGTGTGAAGAACTAAGAGATGTGATGTGGATGGTGCAAAACGTTTAGGTATTTACAGTTTGTTATTGCATACCAGAGCAACTGTGAGATAGTAAGATTAAGAGTAACCACTTGCCAGATAACCTCATATCAAGCATCTTTACTGGGGTTGCACATCTTAATGCTTATCTCAGAATTCAGGGAACTATCCAGGAATGTTGTTTCACAAAATGTCTTCTTCCCTACATTTAGGATGATTCAGAGATAGAGAGAGGTAGGAGTGTCTGGTTACAGACTTGCCACAAGGTATCCTAGTGAAAGATTAGTGAGACAGGTTAAATGAGACTGGAATAATTTTATATAATCATATGCAAAGAATCTTGTGCCATCCTATAGGACAAAACACTCTAAGTTGCTTTGCAAATCTGTGGGATTTCCATTAGATCCAGCCATCTGACTTTTCTCAGGTTGCTATTAATGGTCCCATCTATCACAATCCAGAGTGATATACAGTTCATCATCATTTCTCCTACTTTGGTATTTAAAGAGTTTGTCACAGTGGAGTGTTGCTGGAGGGTACACTAGATGGCATTCTTGATAACTGTGCATCTCTCTATACACTTGCTGATGCTCAAATATGGTTTAGGGATTCCTGGAATAATTTCAGCAAGTGTGCTAAATTCCCCATCTGTGGCAGATGCTTAAATGCTACACATATAGTTCTGGCTGTATGTCATTTTCCTGGATACAGGCGAGTGGATGACTGGTGTTTAAGCTTTGACAGCTCGTTAACTAGTCATCATGGAATTGCTAGGTTGCCTGTTCAGAGATAGTAGCCTCTGCAGTGTAAATCAGGTTGCCTCTACTGACTTCAAAGGGAGTAGGGCTTTTTATAGCAGCTTCAGATCTGCCCCACTGCCTTTAAAACTTGTACCCCTTGAAAGCCCTCCTGAGAAGAAGCCTGGGGAACAAAACTATGCTGACCTTCTTCATGATCTTATTGTAACATTCATCCTCTTCCCCCTTGTAATGCTTGGTACCACTAAGTTGTGTTTAATATTAGATAAAAACTAGCTTGAGGCAAACCCATTTCTGTTTACATTTTAAACTGCAGAGCATTCTTTGGGGATCTGTAAAAATAAAAGCCAACAGGGCCAATATCCATCTCTTCAAGGCCCTTATCTACACCATATAAATGAGCATAATCAGTATTTAGAGTTCTTGAAGGAGATAAACCTATTGTATTTACATTTTTGTTTGCCATCCAGGAAACTTCATATAAGATTTGTCATAAATAAATATTTATGAATTCAAGATAATATTTCTATCTGACACATATGTAGCTGTGGGAGGATTTTATGCTGTATTAATGTAAAAGAATGAAGTGTGATCAAAATGTCTGTATTAGTTTGATTCAAAATGTCTGACAAGGAAATAATCTGTCAGTGAAGAATTATTACTCGCTAGAGGGATATTTATCAATCATTCTAACTGAAAAGGAAATCAAAGAGCAGACTCAACCTAAATATTCATCATTACTCTAGCTTTTGAGGTTTCAGATATGATTTCCTGGTCAGTGACTGTTTTTTTGAATAAACCCCTACAAGGCACAAGCAAAAGAGACTGTTGATGAAAGCAGCTTCTGTGTCTGTTCTTTATAGTCATCAGGCTATGATCATCAAGCATGATCTGAAGTTTTGAATCACTGAGCTGAAAGAGATCTTAAACCTTCATCTAGTGCATATGAATACTTGAAACAGTAGTGTTTTTAATCTATGTGAAATAACTTCTGACCATCATTTTCTGGTCACTGTTTGCATAATATTATGGACATATGTTAAAACTAAGTAAATAAACAATCTAATCCAGTCAGATATGTAAATATTAAATTTGTTGAACGTTAACTTGAATATTCAGCTGAGCAAAGTGGGAAAGGAATGCAGAGTATTGCAGTAGTATTTGTTTTTCATTAAAGGAGTTGCTTTATATGCTATAAAACTATTTTGGTGTTAATAGACTGTGTACAATCTTTTAAATTTATGTTCCTCCTAAACTTACCAAGTGTGTTATTTGGTTGTCCCTGTTATTAATTTTCCATTTGCACCTATTTAAATACAGGGTTAAAGTGAGGTCAGTCACACTGTCATGTGTAACTAGTTCAGCCAAGCAGTTTGCTGAGCATTGAAAATTACGGTCACTAATTGCCAAATAATGTCACCTGGAGTTTTATTTGTGTAACTGTGTCATCTTTTGTCTTTTGATACACAGGGCTGAACCTTTGCCTGTACTTCATTTTGCCTGTGGGTTTTAGACTTCAGAGTAAGTTGGAGGGAAAAAAGCATGAAAACTTAGAGGAAACTGCCCAGATTGTTTTAGTGTCATCTCATACTGCGTGATCTGATTTACCAGAAAATGGTTTATCCAGCAAATTTAACTGGTTTTGAAATACATGCAAATATGCTGACATGTTCCAGTGTGTGCAGCATTTGAAATTACTCATCCAATGACATACTTCAGTCAAAGGTTGACTGAGAGCTGTTCATAATATACCTGTAGGCACTCTATCTGTGTGCTATGCTCAGCATAACCCTGTTACAGTAATAAGCAGCAGTTCCTTAAATAAAAAGGTTGACTATTGTTTTGAGTTTTTCACTATATATATTTTGTTCTACATGTCTAAGTATTTGGTCACCTCTTTCATATGTGATGCCATTTCTGTTTCCCTATTCAATAAATTCCCATGCCAACATCAGCTCCCCAGACAAGCTCATGAACTGGTGCAGAACAAACACTTGTACATACACATTTCATGAGTCAACCCCTATGGACATGTTAAGCAAACAAAAATTGACAGAGAAAATAGAAGCAACAGCAAGCATCATCAAACTGAATTTACTGGTTTTGTTCTGAATAAACAAGTATTTTATCTTGACATTTTCTAGTTTAAATGCCATTTATTTAATACACTTTCCTGTAGCATCTGTTTCAAAACAAAAATCTGCAAAGGTACAGCTACTTCATCCTCTAAAAGATCACATAGGCATTATAATGACTCAAAGGTGAATGTCAGGCTATTAACAAACCCCTAACTAGGTGAACTTTAATTGATTCGAGGTTTCATAATGAGATTTCACACAGCTCTTTACAGTGTGGAGCTGCATGGAGTTGAACCACATGTAATTTTTAAAGAGCAATTATAAGAATTCTTTGTTAGAATGCAATGCTCCCTGTAAAAAAGGAGGTGCTGCCTCAGTGCTCCCAAGAAATTACTGTATGCTTCTTATGTCAAATATATTAAAAATGTACAAGTGTACATATATGTATAAATGCAAATAGATGCATATATACACGTATGTATGCAAAAATACCCATATATACATATACACATCTGTTTGTGTACATAAATATATAAAATTACAAACATGCGCACTTATGGCATTTTTATGTATTATACAACTTTATAGCTGTAGACAAGAAATCAATCCAGCCATGCTTTGAATACAGGGGATTTTGAATTTTTTTTAAAGCTATGATATGAAGGTAATTTTAATTAGAAGTCCAAAAGAGGTCAATTTTAGATTCCTTTCTGTGCCAAGAAAGGCTAGTGCATAATTATGTTGTGCTTTTTTTAAAATAAAATATCATTGGAACAGAAAAGGTTTCAAATAAATGTTACTTTACTTAGGCTCTCAGTGAAAATAACAGTTTTCACAGTTCATTTGGTCTTGGTTTACTTCATACAGCTGTGCATGGGAATCTGGTCTGCAGGTCATTATACAATCTTGATGTTCCTAGCTGAATCATGTGCAGAGATTGATTGAAAACATACTTCACCTTTGATGTGTTTTTTTTTCCCCCGAGTTTGCCTTCATATTTAGTTCATTATGGTATTCCTGGAATGCTGAGTCTTTTTGACATTCATACACCCATGAGGGTAGCAAAAGGTCTAGCTTGCACTATTAGATGCAAATTACATCTAATATCCTATACTTAAATAAATCTCAAACTACTGTCTTAAATTTGTAAATGCCAGGAAATATAAATAGAAAACAACTTTGGATCATACTGACATGAAAAATACCATAACACAGAGATTTAGGCATTGATTTTTGACCTTAACTTTTCATTCTATGCTGTTCCTGGGTAAGTCAAAAGCTTAATATTAGGCTTTATTGTATTCACTAGCAATCTTTCATATTCTACTGACGTTGCATGTCAAGAAAAACCACATAAAAATATATGTTATATCACTAAGAGATGATGCAAATCTTTATTGAGTTTTTACCTCTTTTCATATTGAAGGCCCATTAATCCCCTCCATTTTCTTTTATGGAGGGAAAAATAGACCACAAAAGATCCAGAGACATGAGACTAACTCTGACTAAAAAGTTATAGAAGCACTAAACATGTATGTTTCTGAGATAGATACACAGGGTGTAGCTAGCAAACCTGACCATACTCAAATGTATCATTTGAGTTCCCCAGAACAGGTTCCCCAGAGAAGTGATGAATGTCCCATCCCTGGAAATGGTAAAGGTCAGGTTGGATGCGGCCCTGAGCAACTGGATCTAGTTGGTGGTATCTCTGCCCATGGCAAATGGGTTGAATCTGTATGATATTTAAGGTCCCTTCCAATACAATTCATTCTATGATTCTATGACCTTTTTGACCATGAGTAATTTCTCTGTGTCTGACAATGGTGTATTAGCTATCACTTTATTTGTCCCTACATTGCATAATTAAGCATAAGCTGTATTTGTGAACTCCACATGGAAACATGTTTGTAAGAGAGTAGGTTATTAAAGAAGATAGAAAGTAAAAGAAATACTGAATTTCTGTATTCACATATTCTATGTAAAATATATCTTCTTGGATTTCCCACGAAAGACATTGACATATTACACAATGCTTGCTCTCATCACAGAGACCAGGTTATGGCTGACAATCTCTGAAAATTTGTGTTCGACCTGAAGTAGATATCAGCCACAGCCCCTTCCATGCACTTTGTAAATGGCATCTGGATAGGGCATAATCCGAGTCTGAGGCTCTTTTCAGCTTCCAGGAATAGTTCAATTCCTCTTTGCTTATCCTCAGGCAAATGCAATAACCACAGAGCTCCAGGTAACTTTGGCAGCTGGGGGAGGAAAGATAAATTCCAAATACTTGTTGAAACTTGTTTGTCACTTTGCAGAAAAGAATGCAGTATTCAGGGAATTTTAGACAGAAAGAAGACTTGAATAGCTACTCAGTAGACAAGTCACAAAGGATGTGTCATTCTCAGAGGAGTCATGCTGACTTTTTTGGTTTCTTTCAGGCCAAAGAACCTTAGTTATTTTATCCATACGCTATTACCTCTGACCACTAACCTAAGAAGAAAGAACTCCTTTTGGCAGAGGTAGGAATTAACTTTCATCTCCCACTTCCTAGGGAAGCCACTATGTCTTAAATAAATGGTTTAATAGCGCTGTGTCCTCAAAAAATTCAGTGGCTGTGAAAACACTTCATATATTCTGGGGATCTGATCTAGTCTATATGCACAAACTCTACTCTGATAATGCTTACCAGGTCAGGAAGACCCTGGGGGAAATTCTGTGAATTCCCGATGACACCCAGCCTGGTCTTCATTGTGAACTTCACAGTGCAATGTTCGACAGTGCAATGTTTAACCATGTCAAAACATTAATTCTTCTGCAATTGTGCAGAAGTTAAGCTCTTTGGAAAGTTAAAGGTCACAAAATACAACAACTGTGAAAAGTAGGTGCCTTTGGTGCTTCTGTGGCACCTGAACAGGGGCTTTCAGGAACACCATTTTGGATGTAGTTACCAAAATGTCAACCTTTTTCTAGATCCTTTTCTTTTTGTTTATTTTTGGTTTTGGATTCAACCTTAAAGCCCAGGGCAGATAACATCTTGCCCCTAAGCAAGATTTGTGTGGTCTTGTACACAGTGAGCTTAAGTTTGAAATGGGCTGACTCTCTACATGTCAGCTTTACAGCTGTTTAACCATGAGAAAAATGATTTGAAGAGAGAGATTCTTTGGTCTTCTGAATATATATAGTGCCTAAATAAAAGGCTGTGTTTGATGCAAGCTCTCTATCAGCAGGTCAATATGATGAGTATAATGGTAAAGCAAGATGCCCTGAATCAGGTCTTATTTCCAGTCTCAGGTAAAATCTTATCTTCAAAGGAAACACATCACTATTGATTCAGAGAAGGCCAGAATTTCTTCTTGTAGTAATGTAGGACATGAGTATTTAGCTAACATATGGAGCACTGCGTAATTTAACTACAAAATTCCAGGGTTCATTGAGGTTCAGATGGATTCTTCATAAGTAGAAAAAGTCTCTCTTTTTGTTTTAATTGTAGAGATTATATTTTCATAGCAATACGATTATCTTACATGCTCATCTCTGAAGAGCTTGCTTTCTCCAAAAGCAGGAAATTATTCTGATAACAACAAAGAGTACATTTATGTAAATAGCATCTACAAAACCACTTCCTTTCAGGAAAGAACACAAATTATAGGGCAGAAGTAGTTTAGCCATTTTAAGTACTAGTAAAAGAACCAGGCATGATCACTAGAGCAACACAATAATTTTTATCTGCTATTTTCTATGAATTTAAGAAGTTGCACTTTTGTCCCCTGGGGTAAATTACCTCCTTGTCATTGAAGTGAAGGACCAGTTCATTAATCAGTGCATCTTAGTATCGATACAGACACACAACTGGGGAACCTGCTTCTGTCAGTGGCAGGACAGTCTACTGATGGTAGACAGAAGATGATAATTCTCATGTGGTTCAAGAGCTCCTACTTCAGAGATAGAGATACCTGACAGGAGAAAATGTGTGATGTGTAGTTAGGCACAGACCTTCGCATATCATTATATTTATCAAGGTACTGGGAAGAACCTGATACCCTGGGACAGAAAAGTCTCTCAAGCTTTGCTTTTACAAGTACCTCAGCTTTCAGCCTTGTAAAAGTGTAGCAGAAGAGATGGTGGATGATCTGGAGAAAAGGGTTTTCTATCCCACCAGAAATCTGTTCAGGTCAGATACAAAGAAGCAGGTGCTGCCAAAATTTGTATGTCTTCAGGAAACAGATATACCTAACAGAGGCACAGTCTTAGTTTTCCTGATATAATAATGATCTGATATTACAGAATCACAGAATATACCAAGTTGGAAGGGATCCACAAGGATCATCAAGTCCTACCCTTAGCCCTGCGCAGAACCATCCCCAAGAGTCACACCATGTGCCCAAGGATATCAGCAAACACTTCTTGAACTCTGGCAGGCTTGGTGCTGTGACCACTTCCCTGGGGAGCCTGTTCCAGTGCCCAACCACGCTCTGGGTGAAGAACTTCTTTCTAATATCCAACCTAAAACTCTCCTTACACAGCTTCAAGTCAGGACAGCTTTGGGTTCTGTCACTGATCACCATAGAGAAGAGATCAGTGCCTGCCCCTCCTCTTCCCCTCATAAGGAAGTTGTAGACTGTAACTCAGCCTCCTCTTCTGCAGCTGAACAGACCAAGTGACCTCAACCACTTCTCACAAAGCTTCCCCTCAATGTCCTTCACCATCTTTGTTGCCTTCCTTTGGACACACTCTAATAGCTTAATGTCTTTCTTATATTGTGGTGCCCAAAACTGCCACAATATTCAAGGTGAGGCTGCTCCAGTGCAGAGCAGAGAGGGACAATCCCTTCCCTTGCCCAGCTGGTGCGCTATGCCTGATGCCCTCCAGGACAGGGTTGGCCACCTGGCTACCAGGGCACTGCTGACTCATATTTAGCTTACCATCAACCCAGACCCCCAGGTCCCTTTCCTGGCACTGCTTTCCAGTATCTCATTCCCCATTCTGTCTGTACATCCAGGTTTGCCCCATTCCAGGTGTAGAATCCAACACTTTCCCTTGTGGAATTTCATATGGTTGGTGATTGCCCAGTTCTTTAATTTGTTGAGGTTTCTGTGTAGGGCTTCCCTGCCTTAGAGGAAGTCAACAGCTCCTCTCAGTTCTGTCATCTGCAAACTTGATTAGCATCACTTCCAGTCCTGAGTCCAAGTTGTTTATGAAGATGCTGAAGAGCACAGAGCCCAAGATGGAACCCTGTGGAACCCACTAGTGACAGGTCACCAGTCTCACTGCATTATGAGCACAGGTTTTCTTCCAGTCCTTAATGTAAGCTTACAACATGGTGTGGGTAATGAAGTGTAGTCATGATGAAATGCAGCAGCATATTCCAGCAAACGTAATACCTAAGCATAGACAAATTAGAATAAATTATTAACAACTCTCTGCAGATGTCTCTACTTTGTTACATTCAATAACTTCCAATTTTTGAAGCATATTCAAAAGATTTGGGGTTTTTTTACAGCAGTTTAACCAAATACTTTGCTTTACATTGAGCATTTCCCATTATGGTCAATATTCAAAACAGGAAATGGGAAATATCTTTGTATTTACAGAACTCTAAAATTGAAGTTTTTGTTGGCTTGGTTGAAAATGAATTGTTATAAATTATATTTTTTGAGAATTTTAATTTTTTTTTACCAGTTCCTCACTCTTAAGAGGATTATTCGCTTAACAGGAATTTTTGCTAAGGACACCAGAAAATATTTCACTTGTTAAAACTCATAGATCCCTCCTTGAGAGGCCCTTTCAATCTACTGTATGAGGGATTTCTGAACCAGATTGCATCCACACAATTTAATTTAATAGCTCTTGATATATTTAGTCTGCGTGAATTTCCTGGTTCCCATTTTGAACCTAAATATGCACATATATTTAGGGACTCTGTAAGATACTTGTAGCAATGAATTTAAATAATTATGCTTTGAGCTATCTATCATATCTCAGAATAGAGTGTTTCATGTTTGTTAGATGGATTTTACAAGATCATACAGAACAATGTTAAAATGTGTGGTGAGACTGATAGTGGTTCAGCCATATAGCAACCTATGGGAAAAATGTAAAAGCAATGATTTCTGCATGAAATGTCAAAGATTATAAGGAAGTAATTTTCAGATTTAAGGCAACTTCAATCCCTTTGGTCTATTTGCAATCATGAACAGAATTTATACACATGCAACTGTGGCATTTGACCGCTTGCACTGCTTTGTACAAAAGCAGAAGCCTGTCATTTAGTTTGTTGCACTCTCAAAGTCTCACCTAACAATTGGAAATAATTAATATTTCCAACTGTATTATCAGTAATGTCTGCTTTAGAAGACAACTAATGGTCAAAAAATTAGTTCTGATGATCACTCTTCCTTCCTTGTCTTCACCTTTCAAAATCTCGTAGAGCTTTTTGCCAGGAAGTCTTAGACACAAGTAGAAAGCACAGTTTCAACATTTACTTGTATTCCCACTCTTGAGGTTTTATCAATTATGTGAAGATAAATAGGTGGAGCACTAGAAAAAGTAGAATACAGTGTACTCCTTGCTGATGATAGTGGTCTTTGTCTTATTTCTGAGATTCATATGGGTTCTACAATTGTAAGTCTCAAAATAAATGAACTGTTCCATCTTACTGGCTTGAAGAGAGTTATAATAGAAAATTACTTCATCTGTGTATATCTACAGCTATCAAAAAGTAATATTCTGTATTCCTTCAATGAGGGCAAGACTGAGGTTTTTAAAAAAACTCAACTTTTTTTAGCAAAAGTAGTTTAAAGTGACATTTGCAGAACAGTTGGGTGAGGGGTAATCATTTGGTTTGAAAGCCACATTTCAAGGTAGCTAAATAGCTAGTCTTTAATTAGTTTTAGACCTCATAGTGTAAACAAGAAAATTTTCGCTCCGTTTAACAATATCTTTTTAGTAATCCTAACATTATCAAGACTTTAAAGAAGTAACATATTGATTTCTTCCTCTGAAACTTTTAGAAAAAAACCCACATGTTTTATGTTTAGGTTCAGCAGAAAAATTATGGGATCATTTGATTTCCCTTGCTTCCTTAGGAGCACTTCTAGAAAAATCATGTCTCAGTCAGAGATGGACAGTCCAGGGAAGAATCATTTAACAGAAAGTAGCCCTCAAGGAACAGAAACATTCTGACATACTGGTGTTATACTAAATACTCTCACCAATGCCTGCAGCTGATTGCTTTAATAGGATTTTTTATAAAGGACACATTAGAAACTTTATTTGTCAAGAGTGTATGTGGTCAATTCTGTCAACCTAAATAAATAATCTCTACTTCTTTTATTTCACTTGTGTTCCTGTATGTCAGATGCAATCGTAGGGCAGTTAAAGGATTAAGAACATAGAGCAAGAAATTCAAAGAAATATGCCCCAAATTACCTGGTTTTACTACTATAGTGCTTTTGTAAAGTTAAAAGTACTATTAAAAATAAGATTAAATTCTTCTTGGAATACTGTATTCTTTCTAGTTTAACTGTTCTACAGGTAAGTTGTTACTTGTGAATGGCACTTGAAGAGACAGAAATGATAATAGCTCCGTGTCATTAAACTAACTGAACACAGATGAGAAGCATTTATTTGAATGCAGATCAATGAATATAGAACTTGTTTAGACTTTTCCATGTTCTGCCAAGCTCCAGAACATTGATAAGGTGCAGGATGATATGTATCAGTTCCCTGTAAGTCACTGAGCAATTTCGAAGCAAAGAATATGTGGGAAATGTGAGTGATCACCTGCATTAAAGGCCTGTTTGGAGGTTTAAAATAAATTTCCCTAATGATGTTTAGTGGGGCTAATGCCTTTTTTTAAAAAAACACAATGATGGAAACAAATGATTTTAATGGATTATTAAGTGTAAGTGCCAAAATCTTGAATTTTAATCTGTTCCTTTATGTGAAAGTAAAGTTTTCACATAAAATTGATTAAGGTTGTGGATAAAATTAATATAAAATATAACTGGGGATTTTTTGTGTGTGTGGCACTAACACTACCTACATCTGAGTATTCATAAATTGTTTACAAAGACACTCAATGTACGTACTAAGTCTTTTTCATATTTCAAACCATTATGCAGAATTGCAAAGCAAATTAGAGGAAATTGAGATCTTCATCTTCTTTAGAGTATCTGTGGACTGGAGATGTTCATCGGACTGTAAAAAATGAATACTCCCAGAAAAAATAATTGTTTAAGAAGAAATACAATACTATTTAAAAAAATTAAATGGGACTTGTCTATAGACATAAGGATCCATACAACTCTTCTGTCAATCTTCTGATTATTGACAGATAGTAAGCTAGGCATTATAGCCAGTCATTCCCTTTGCGTCAAGAAAACTCACAAAATTAGAAATTAAACTCTTTCGTAAAACAAAATCTTTGATCAAGATAAAAATTCAAAAAGGCAAATGGACTGTATAACCTCCTTAATGCACTTGTAAAACAGTAGGTATTCAATTTCGTGAAATATTTGGTCCCCAGATCAGCCACTGTTTCTTCTTCAGTAAGTTTTTTAATTATTATTTTTCCTGTAAGTTAAAGTGGACTGGCTTCGAGCTTTACAATTGTTCTTTGTTCCTCTGCAGTTCTCAGCATGAAGAATGTTTATAAGGTAGGGATAAATTAAACTTTTCAGATTCAGCTATTTTAACGCTTATAAAATATTAAAAAGTAATGCAAGGAGATGCAGAGCAAACAATAGTAAGAATTGAGTTGAGGTGATCAAGTGTTTTATTTTTCTCATGTTGCATTCCATTGGTCTTTATTTTAATATAACAGTGTCATAATAGAAGAAAATAGATCAAGATGAATCAGTACAGTTGCTTTGTGGATATGCTTAGTTTATGCAGTCATAGTCCAAAATGATGAGAAGAGAAATGCCAGTGCCACAGCTGCTGTTTCCCAAATTTCAGTTTTCCCAGTAACTGAAAAAGAAGAATATGAAATGTTGTCAGATTATTTAGAGATCCAAATTTCTAATAAAGATGTGAAACTATAATTTGTAGCTGCTTCAAAAGATTGCAAGAAAAAGAATTGACAGCAATATGTATTGAAAACTGGGATAGATAACAAAGTTGAAGGTGGCATTATGGCTGCAGGGACTTCTGTGTGCTTTGGAAAGACTCTTAAAAGGTTATTGGTAGAAAGGAGAAACAAGAGAGCTAATGCTCATCTTGTCTCTGGAACTAATCTTTTTCTTCTACATTCCGAAAAATGCCTCACAGGCAAAACATCACCTCTAACCTTGTTTTCTGTTCTGTGTATTTTATTAACCTTTCTTTTCTAAGTCTACAGTTTTCACCCAAGTGCAGTCCTGATAGCAATCTAGGTTGACTGATTATTATTTTTTTACAATGAGTAAGGTGTTACCAAGATATTATTTCAGCAAAAAGGCCATGTTTAGTTGCCATGGAAATTAAACAATAATAACTGCAGTCTTTACTTGTCTATCGGAATTGTCAGTCCAGCTACTGCTTTCAACTGCCAAATTTTACCCATTTTTTTTTTTTAGTCAGTATTGCTTCATTCAGGTAATGCAGCTGAGCTTGTTCTGAAGTAGGAAACAAGCAGTTGTGGGCCCGTTGTAGCTGGATACAAGTCTAGGCATCCATGGTATGAGTCGGTGTCGGTCAAGTACGAGGCTCGAGGAACCAAATGAGTTCATCTCTTTGTCACAGCTGAGATGATAGATAAATATGTGTTAAGATCTATGTAACAGTGACCTTTGGGGAGCACAGACAACATTTCCTATCAAAATTCTACAATCACCATGAATATCCTTGGGTTTCCAGTCTTTTGACCCTTCTGGGACCGATTCAGAGCTCAATCAAAGATTTATCTGCAAAAAAAAATACAAGAATAAAACACAAAACATGCAGACATCTGACTTGCTTCTTCTTTGAAGGGCACTTACTTAAAGGACATGATTTTCATAGAAAAAAAGTAAGCTTTTGTACCCTTGTGGTTTTCTTAGGTTATCAGTGTTATGGATTTGGGAGCCAAGTTCCTGTGTGGGATATAGAGTTTAGTCATCTTTGGACTGGATAGGAGCACATGGCACAGAGAAATGCAGCCCTGCCTCCTATTCTGTAGAAAGGGAAACTGTGACTGTGTTCATAGGTCATATGCAGCTGTGGTTCACTTTATTGGGGATCACTCATATCCAGGATGCTTCAGAGCATGGTCTAGACATGTGTCTAAATATAGACACAGCTTCAAACTAGCAATACCAGGTGATGTATTCTCAGCAGCAATTTCTCACACCTTGTTGCCAAAATCAATGTGGTCTGTGCACATCTTTTGTCTTCATGATTTCAGTTTTTGGGACTGCACCTGATTAAAGAAATGTTCTAATCAATGAAACATCTATGAACAAGCAAAACCAGCTCACTTAACTTGTTAGACCATCTGACAGATGGTAATTGCTGGTGTTCTTCTTGACAATAAAGTTTTCCTTTATGCAGTGCATTTAGTAAATAGAAACTGTCTTCCAAGTTGTAGACTAATTTTTTTTTCTATTGAGCCTTGTCATCAAACTCCTAAGTCAGACATTCTGATAACACAAAATTCAGGAATTCCACAGCTGAGACACAAACTATGCCATTGTAGTGACCATTTTCATTTATACCAATCGTTACAAGAAGGCTACTTGAATAATCAGTTTATCAGTTATAGGTAGATTGTTTCACAAATGATAATGTGACTTATTTTTCAACTACTTTTTTCTTACCAGACTATATCAAACTGTTCAAATCCTAAATTAACATGCTGGTATTAATGTAGTTAGTTTGTCAGCTACTGAGGAGATAAAAGAATAAAAAGCCGGAGGGTGAAAGGGAAGCTCCTAAAATTTATCCACAAGTGAATAGAAATTTTCTTCTATCAATACTGAACTGCTTCAATTATTTCCAACCAAGATCCCTAAAAACTTACATTTCTATATCCCTTGTCTGAGGTAGTGCCTTACAGGGTACTGAGATCTGTGCTGGGCCATCTCCTCTTCTAATACCCCATACAGATTTGTGAAGCCCTCTTGCCCCCAAATTCTGTTGAAAAGTTCTCATCAATGTTGAAGCATGTTCAGGCTAGAAGGAACATATAAAGAAACAGTCCCAAAGAGTTTCTTTAATTTTTATTCTGACAATCTCTTCTTATTATTACTGGAGATCTCTTTCATCCTTGTTGTATGCTTTGCCTGAGAGCTTCCATACTCAAATTTTTTTATTCTCTGTCTCTTCATTGATGCCCCTTTTACTTTCTTATTTTTGCCTTTTCATTTTCCTTATCTCCTTCTAACAGTACATCCTTTGGTTACTTCACCTCTAGTGCTGCTCTTTTTGCAGTCCTGGACCTGACATGATTTTGGCCAGCTATCACTCACTCCCCAATCTTCTGGCTTTATATCTTCACACCTCAGGCTTTTCAAGAGGGACTGTCTGGTGATTCATCAGAATATAGCACTGTATCCTAAATCTTTCTTTATATTTCAGTGTTTTGTGATAACAATCAGAAAAATTGTGGAGTACTTCTGTTAACCGTAACCACAACGAAAGAACTTGGAGTGCACCCTGTCTAAGCAACTTGCCCTGAACTACAGGAAAAGAGAAGTGAACGCTGCTTCTATTGTTAAAAACAATAAACATCCTGAAAAGGCAGGTCACCAGCAGTGCTCATCCCAGAAGACATGAAAATGGAGAGAAGGAGAGAGAGAGTGTTTTCCTGAATTCCAATGAGCCATTATATCAGATTTGCTTTCACTATGGCCAGGGATTCACATTCAAGATAAACTAACAAAAGGGATTTTATTTAGTAACAGGCAAGTTTTAATAGGGTCAGACATACAACAGGAGAGCATGTCACAGCTGCTGACTTCTCAGTCTAAACAAAAACAAATTAACTTCTCAGCCTGTTTGCTTATAGAGGGAAGGTGCCTCAGCCCATTTATAAGGCTACCTTTTCTTGACCACTGAAGGATGCAGTCACAGTACTTACAGAAAAGAGCTTCAATATCTGGCAGCAGGTAAATTTTAAATCTTGGCTAACTTAATTCCTCTCTTTAACAATCTCTTTCTTACAAGAACAAAAACAGGGATTTTGGTATTATTTATCTCCTTCACTCAAAAGGAAGCAAGTTAAAAGAGGGGCAAAAGTAATCTGTACCTTTAAAAAATAAAAGAATTGTGTCCTGTTCAAATTAAGCTAAAATGTTTTCAGCAGCATAAGCAGAGAAAAAGCCTTTCAGTCAATGGAGGCAACATTAGTATAAAAGCGCCCTTTTAGAAACTCTTTTCCTGCCACTGTTTGAAATGAGAAAAAATATCCATGTGCTATTTTCCTACAAGTATAAAAGTATTCTATTACTACTTTTTAATTTCCTGACAGCACCTTTTACATAAAGGATTCTGACATAAATTTCAACAAATTCTTTCCCTAAGGAAAAGCTGAAGGTAGCATTGTGGACGAGGCTGGAATGTCTGTTGGTATGATTTCACAATATATGCAGTTGTGTAACAGGAACTTTACTTGAGAGTGTATTTTCAGTCAATATGTTTTATAATTCCATAAAGTGTATCAGAATCAATATGTTGAACTGAATTTTGCTAGCCTATCAATTTCTGAATTTAGATGAACTTATTACATTCTGCATCTACTTGGTCAGGCTCTAAACTTCTCTAGCTCTAGAAACATGACACAGAGCCATTATAGGGAAAAAATAAAGAGTCTCCAGCTGTCTTTGTTAAACCAGTATGCTGTGTACCGTTCTTTTTTTGTTTTTTTTTTTTTCTACTGTATGAGGAAATAATCTTAATAGCATCTTCTCAAAAAGAATTTTCAGTTCAGTATTTTATAATAAAGCTCTGTCCTTTCCTTCCCTTAACGTAAGAAATGAAGAGCCGATTGAAGGACCATATGGCTTAGAAGTTCTTATTTGTTTAGTTAGATGATACCACAGACAGGAAATCAACGTATAGGAATTTCACAACCACATTTCCATCTGTTTTATGTGGGTGATACCATCAAAGAAGCTGACAAGTCTCAGAAATCCTCCAGCATATGTCAGCTTTTGGTAGTGCTACAGGTCCAAAGACCATTCTCTCACCTGCCTCAAGCAGCAGCAGGAGCCAAAATTGGAGATGATCTCTGTGGAAGACCTATGGTTAGACAACATGGTTAGTTTGGAGCTGTGATATTTCTGGTTTTAGCTGCACTTGAAAAGATATGCCATCTTTTGTCATGGAAGTCCTGGTGTAATTAGTACCAGCTGAAATAAATTTCAATATACAAATATCAAAACAAGATTTTTAAATAATATATTGGCAGGCTATAAATCTGCTCATCAGGTGCAGGGTCTACTGAGAGTTGCTAGTTACTGGAGAGCATAAAGGGCCCCTTCTGAAATCAGACATTAAATCTCACACTCTTTGTATGCTTTGAAGTCATTCCCACTATCCATGTCTGCAGGGTTTAAAAAAAAAAATTGGATTTGTGTGTCACTCAAAAGGAGAGATCAATTGAAACATTTAGAAATATTATTAGTGTCATTTACATGTCATGGAGAGTCTTGTAACTATGCTAGTTTTGATGATTTTCTCTCAAATAAAAGAAGTTCAAGCTGCTCATTCTAATTACTGTTCTCAAAATACCGGAGAAATGGTCAATTACAAATTCAGCCTCGAAAGAGGAATTTAATCAAGAGAAGAGAATTTTCATTCTTGTATAAATAATCAAGTGAATTTGCAATTTGCATTCAACTGATGGTGCTTTCACTTGCAGGTCTTAATTAGGATCACTATTGCATCTTGTAGACAGCTAGACTATTAGTATTGTTGGTAGCTTGCCACCATATTTGGCAGCCCAACAGAATTGCAAAAGCTGAAAAATAAGCCTATTTAAAAAGTCAGCAAAGCCAACATCCTTTCTGAAAGCTTTAATCTAGGTTTCCATATGCTGTACCTCTGCTGAGGGTAAAAATTATCAACCTACTGCTCTGCTTCCATCTCTCAGAGCATTTTCTCTGAATACAATTTGAGAAAAAAATATACTTGTTTTTTACTGTCAGTCTGGATATTGATTATCATTTTCAGATTTTTCTGCCTTTCATGTAAGCCCTCTTGAGAAGGCTGCTTAGGACTAAAGAGAATACCTCTACTGTTTGTAATTACATTTGGACTGTGTGATGGTTTGTATTTTCTTAAATGAAAACAGAATTCATCCTCATATTTTTGTTGTACTTTATACCGTGTTCCTTCACAAGGTTGACTTTACTGGCAAATTTGGAGTTCACTAATTCTAAGGAACAGATCATTAAAATCAGACAGACTATAGGACACAATATAGGAAAGCCTGAAGAAAGACAATGGCAGTTCTATTTTTGCCACTGCTGTGAATCTTTTTTTAGACCACAGGTTCCTCCATTTCCTTTCTTACCCATTGCTGTCTATTTAATGTGTAAACTCCTCTCAATGATTTACTCATTCTATGAGTTTGTAAAATACTTAATATAATGTTCCTTCAGTATTGGGAGCTAGATGGAATATCAATAAAAGCAACAAATAATAATAATTATAACCTAACAGAAAATAATTAGTTCCTCATTAAACCCATCTACAAAAGATATCAATTACTGATTAAGTGCTATTAATATGTGAGCTTCAGATGGGAATATCACAGAGTAAAGATTCAGGAAATCATACACTTACAAAGGGAACAAACCAATCTGTCTTTTCTTTGTTTGCTGAGAAACAGCATCTTTATCTCCTGATCCATAATGTTTGCATGCTAAAGGGCATTTCCTTTCTTTTTGTTTTGGGTTAGAAGAGTATTGTGAAGTAACCAAAAGAAATTAGAAGGCAACAGCCTCTTAAGTGATTTGGGTACCTAATGAATGTAGAATTTTTGGGACGGTTTCACCTGAATAAACCATGTAGGTTGAAGAATCTCCTATGAGGTTTGAATATCACCACAGAATCTAACAGCAGTAGAAACTCTAAATGGGACCTCTATTGCACAAAGTCAAATGTCTTTTTTAACCTCTGCTACAGATTAAATCTAGAGGACAATGCAGAAAATACAGTATTTACCAGATTCAATTTTTCTTTTGTATGGTTCTGTACTTATTTTATCTTAAGTGATATCTTTTCAGGCAGTTGAAATGTGCAGTGGTTTCATTCCCAGAAGCAAGTGAACTTTTCCTTATTCAAGTGATTTGATACAGTACATTACAGACACAGCAAAATTCACAGCAGTAAGAAATATATTCACTTTGTCTAGAGATGCTTTCACAGTTTCCTATTTGCAGCCACTTCTTGTTGGGATATTTTCTCCCCTGTCCTCCCCACTCACTCCCCTCCCCTCACCCTTTCTTTTCTAATTTTCCTTTCTCTTTTCATTTTCTTTTCTTTTTTTTTCTTTCTTCCTTCCTGCCTTCCCTCCTTCATCCCTCCCTCTAGCAAGGAACTCACATTTGATTACCTGAAAATGTTATTTATTACCTTGGTCAGTTCAGTTCTATACTGATTATCCTTTAATTATGGTACAAAACATAAAGTTTCATAGATGTAGACTTTTATTTTTTTTTAGGATTTGTAATCCTTTATATAAGATGGTAATAAGAAAAAAAAGATAAATCTCAAGTAGATTCAGAATAGGTTATTTCTGTTTAATTTGGAAGGAAAAAAATTTCTTGTCCACCTATGGAAACACTAGCATTATTATCTTAACTGTTTTCAATATATTTAAATAGATACATATTAATACACATAAAACTACCAGTATCAAGAAGTTTCAGTAATACTCTTTGCCTAAATCAAGTCTACCTTGATCAATTATTATAACTCCATAAAAGGAAGATATTGCCTCTCATTAGTTTAGCTATTCACATATAACACTAATCTGAGACTCCAAATATGAGAGCACAAGCAGCACAGGAGCAGGATGAGCTCCTTTCTCTGGAGATATACTGTGATCTCCTGCAGTCCCACTTTGATTTCCCATGCATGCTCTCTGTATGGTGGCTGTAAAGGATCACAGTCACTCATGTTGGGTCCCAGACCCTCTTAGGAATAATTTTTATGCACTACTTTGCTAGACAACCTTCATGCTGGTAGGAAAAGGCAAAAAAATGTGGATATTCCTGTGGTCTGACTGCCCAGAGAGACAGAGAGGGAAGCTGAAGGTGCAGGTGGGTTTTTGTTCCTCCACACAGCCTTAGTTCATGGGTTGGACCTATCACAGTAGTAGCAAAGCAGAAATTTGATGCTACTACTACTAGAAGTGATATGAAAGGAAACAGGGATGGCAGGTTAAGACAAAATTATTATAAGCAGGAATCATGAGTAGTTGTTCCAAAGACCAAGAGAAATATTTTTGCTGAGATCACAGGCTTTCTAGAAAGGAGTAAGAAGAAATTCTTCTTTACGTGATGCTTGTGTTGTGCTTGGACACTAAATTATACCAAACAGCATCTATTGCCTAGAAATAGTCACCAAATCTCGAATGAGTAATTCTAACGTAAAATGTAATTGGAGAATATTATACGTGATCAGGACTCACACACACCAGGAAAAAAAAAGGAAAAAGAAAAATAAAATAGGACAAGAATAGTACAAGCAAAGAAACAGAAAGCTTCAGAATGAAGCTTAGGCCTATTGTTCCATCTCAGTACAGGAAGCAGCAGACTGATACTTCTGGACAGTCTCCAGAGGCCCCTTCTGAACCCAAAAGGTCTGTGATTTCACATGATTCTGTGTGAGCAACCCACTTTTGTTTTTCACACATACTTCAACAGAAATCCAACTGAGTGACTTGCAATCATTTGGGGATTTGCTTAAAAGATGATAATAGTAATTTTTAATACATAAATTTATTACTGTTTTTGATATATGTGTTTTTGATGTTATTACTTTCTCCAAGGTTAGGCTGAGCAGTGTTTTCAATATATCAGATGTGAAAATAATAAATACAAAAATTCTTGGTGCTTTTATGCTTTTATGAATATACGGTAGGGATTTTCTAATGTCTGCTATAGGAATACTCAAGATAATAAAATTAAATTAGTGTAGTTCCACCAGCTTAAAGAACAGATAGAAGAAATAGGGAAAGTTGTACCCTATTGACTTTTTAACTTGAAACCATCATACAAAGATTACTATTAGAACAGGAGAGGTGGTCATTTAAAAGTCAAAACACAGAAAAAAAAACATAATCTGATTACTTCTAATGCCAATATCATAAGGTCACTGTCAGGTTCTTTGCTATCTGACTGATGAGTTTTGGTCTTTGGAGGCTGGCGACACTCCAGGTGGTGCGCGAGCTGCCACAGCCCACCCACAGATGTTTCATTAAAGAATCAGGATATTAATAGTGTCCCAGCAATTCCACATCAGCTTGTCTGAACTGGCTCCCTTACAAGATTGTGAAGCAGACCCTGTTCCTTACATACCAGCTGGCTCTGGTCCTACTGGTCTCTGCCCATCTGCTTTTTGCTGTGTGCTGACCACTACGTTTGATTATTTTTCATTTCTAGACCAGTGGTCAAGGTGGCCTGTATAAGCAGGTTTAACATTGCTGTGGACCAAATAATATTCTAATCTGTACACATAAAAGTAGAATTTAGAACATCACAAATGCAAATAGAGATTAATACCATACTCATGAAAACAAATATGGACTGTCATACAACTGAAATACCATTTTAAGATTTTTCTGCTGTGAGACGGAACCATAAAAATAAACTTTCATCTTACAAAATTTGGCTCTGTGGGTCCCAGAATTATGAAATTAGTGTAATTATATCCCAAACATACTTATAGCAAATATCTCTAACTGTGCAATTAGAACTTGAACTGATCCAATTATGTGATGTAATGGTGTAGAGTAATTATGTATAATGACACAATTATAATTTGTGATTATATCATAAAGAGGATTCTGAAACTTGCAGAAAGAACACTGGGCACAAACTGACACTCTTCGTTTTAAGCTGAGAGGACTCATCTGTTTCAGACATCAATTCCAAAATATTTATGCCATGTTACAAGTAAATGCCTTATTAGCTTAAAAAGAAGGAAAAAAAAAGGATGAGTCAGAGATTCAGTTGCTTAAAAATGATTTCTAGTGACAGAGGAATGTGGCATTCAGAGTGGCAATGTCTAGAGCTGTTTAAAATGCATTTTTTTAAAAGTTATGAAAGGAATTTTTTACTATGTCTGTTAGAAATTCTGACCTAGTAGTCTGCCTTGGCACTTTTCATCAGAGTACCTCAGTGTCTTTCCTAGTAGTTACTGAGAACATCTCTATAAAACAATGCTATATAAAAGAACACATAGCAGTAAAACTTCAAGAAATTATATAAAAATATTTTTATAACAGGAAAATACATTTTAGGACAGGTAGGTATTTCATCATTGTTTTTCAAAAGAGATTTTCTTCAGCTGAGAGCAAACAACACACATCCACTACAGAGATGTTGAAGGTGGAATAACTCTCTGGAGACATCTACCAGCTCTTATATTTCTCACTGGGTCTAAAGTCATATTTTCTCAAAGGAGTTCTGTCTTCCCTATCTAAACAATGGGAGTGAAGCCAAGTGGCTCAGAATAGCCCTGTGACATTGAGCATGGGGAGGCCTAGAAAACACTGAGGACAAATCTAGGTATTCTTGTTCTAACATTGAGAAGCATTGTAAAGTAATTTCAGACTACCTTTCGAGGCACCCCTACAACTTACTCTTACATACTTTCAAATTATAGAAGTGAAGAAAATGCCCACTATGCTTTCTGTGGATTAACTCTACATCTCTTATTATTTGCAAGAAGTGTGTTATAATACCAAACTGTCAAAATGTTATAAATATAACTCTCATTACCAACACCATTTAGCTGTTTGAAATGCTTCTGCAAAACTTGCTCTATATTAACGTTCAACACAGCGTTTGTAAACAGTAGGAAAATTTTATTCCAAAGATGCTTCTGCGATGACATTTGTCGCTACGGATGGGATTAATCTGACTAAATTGTGGACATCTGCTTTGAGTTAATTGTATAGGCGTACCACTGTTATTATCATGGATTTGTGAATATATTCAGTTCTTATCTCACTGAAGTAGATTTTTAAAAGAACTCAGATGAATCAGACTAGAAATGTCTGTTCGCAGTTTATACAGGACGAATTATTTCATTATGCCCAATGACAATGGGATTGGTTTATTTTTGGACAGTGATATTAGGAAAAGTACTGGTAAATTTATTATATAACTTGTATTTATCACTGGAAAAGATGCTTTACATGTGCATCAACTTTTGCAACTCTAAGTAGAATTTTTCATGGACAACTAATTTACGTTTATGTCTGAATTATCTGAACTTTGATGCTGTGGGAGACTTTTCATTTTGAAAGATGGTTGAAGGTACAAACATCATCACAGACATTACAATCTGTGCTGCTCTTGAAGTGCTGTTCTGAGCATTACTGCTCCATAATTGAGTTTTAGTCAAGTTGTTGTATTGGTCTAATAGTTTCAGTAGGCAGAGTTTTGAAAGGAGGTATAATGTCCTTTATTACACCAACCGATACAATCAGGAAAAAAAGCTTTGAGGCTTACAGGTTCACAAAAGGACACAGCAGAAAATCTTACCTTAATGTTTTAAATACAATTTTCTTGTAAAGAAGATTTTACCTCTCTTGGTTCTGATTTTCCTAGAGTTACTTTAACATAGAATATATTTTTGCCTTTCCTAGAAATCCTGACTTTTCCTTTCTATTTCTGAATCAGTAAATAAACCAAAAGAGAAAAGACAGCAACACATAAAACCTAAAGAACAAAAGTATTTACCATGGAGTTGAGCAATATGTGGCTAACAAAGGAAGGATGAGTGAGATTTAAAGAAAGATTGAGGTATAGTAATCTAAGAAGGAGGTGTACTTCCACTGAAATAGGTTAGGACATACTTTTCTTATTCTGTGAAGGTTTTTAAGACTTCAGTGATTATCCTTGTGGCTGTATTGAGAATCCAAGAATCTAAATCACAGCTCCAGGGAAATATACTCATTTGAGATACAGAAAACTCAGATTTGTATTTGTGTTTGGTCATGCTGGGTTTTTTCCAGGCCAAGTATCTAGGTTTGTTCTGCATGATTCTGATTTTGAAGTAAATATAAGCTTTTATCTTAAACCAGAGAAATCTTGATGACAGTGTCCTTGTGAAAAGCTTCTCTTTTGGCAATTCAAAGATTTCTTAAAAGATTTCTGAAAAGATTTCCAAGCCAGGTTTTCTTTCTTCTAACGCGGAGGGGGAAGAAATAAATGAATCAAAAGTTATGATTTATTTACAGTGACAAAGAATAGGAAGGAGAAAGACTTAGGGAACAAGAAGATCTGTTCTGAATTCCTTCAAAAGAGAAAAGGCAAGAAGATATCCATACTGAAATGGCTAATAAAAGAGAACAAAGGAAGAGAATGCAGGAGGGATAGTGCAGGTTGATGGCTCTCAGTCTCTCAGGAAGAGAGACAGATCCTGGCAGTCTCTTAGACAATAGCTATGGAAAAAATAACATAATACAGAATGACAATGTGCCAAAGAAGACTGAAAATGGGGGAAGACTGGTTCTGATGATGAATAAAACAATAATATGAGCATTGTCCAATCTTGTTCATGAGAAACTTCAACTCTTGTGTGTAACTTCATTGGTACATAAGGAACAAAATGCATTTAATGGCATTGACTTCCCTTACTGTTTCTTTCCTTAATTAATACATCTGAAAAATTAATGTACATTTGGTGCATATATATAGAGTGCACCAGCACTGACAACTTTAATTAAGTAATCAGTTGTTACGCACTATGTAGCTACTTAAGATTATTACTCAGAAGATTTTCTTCATTAGCTACAGCTTTGATACCCCAATAAAAGATATAGCGACATCCTACTGGACAGTTTCCAAAGAAATTGCAAGAACTTAGAAAGTATTAAAAGCTGAATCCAAAGTAAATATTTAGTAAGCTGATCTTTTTAATCTTTCATATTTTTAGTGTTAACAAAAGTCAGGCAAGAGGATTTGAATTTAGATATCCTGAGGAAATGTGCCAAGCTTTGCAGTTTCAGCAGTTCCAAGATCTCATTTGGTTCTTTTACGTGAAGAGTGGTGGGTTGGAAGAGTCAAAGTAGGAGATGGTTACAGAAGTATTATCTGATAAACTGCTTGGAAGAATAATTACAGTTGATTAAGATGAAGCATTATTATAAGGTCTCTTTTGCTGGAGATTGACTGTCCAAGTTTATGCTAAAATTTTAATTGAAATATTTCTATCATTCAAGGTCGTAAACACTCTCAAATACATTTCCTTAGTTATTTAGAGGCTTTTAAAACATTCAAGTCAATGTTATTACTGTAAAGCCAAGAATAAATTTTCAACTGGTATTGAAAAGTCTATTACTAAAAATAGATTAGTGGTACTTAAGGACATGCTCTCACAAAAGCATATGTGACTGTGGGTGATGAACTAAATGGTCAATGCCAATGAACAAATAAAGGAGGATATTTGGTAACCTTTCCCAGCACCAGATGTAGATGTGTAGAGATCTCTCACCTGAAGCCTTAAAGACTTGGCACTATTTGTGCTATTTGTGGCTGATACCTGTTTATGGAGAGGACTGACAATAGTCAAGAGCTCCCTAAGAAACTAACCTAAGAGACAAAGCTTCTTTCATGATAAGAAAGCTTGTACTGTCTTTTCTGGGTGAGTAAAAGAGACCGTGTGTATTAGAGCATGTCTGTATGATTATTAAGTGGTAGCTGAAGAAACATTTGTTCAAACTATGTAATGGTCAGATATATAGTTGTTTTTTTATTTTTTTTTTTATTTATTTATATTTTTGATGAAAAACAACATGAGCTGGCAATGTGAGCTCACAGCCCAGAAAGCCAGGTGAATCCTGGGCAGCACCAAAAGCAATGGGGCCAGCAGGTTGAAGGAGGTGATTCTGCCCCTTTTCTCTGCTCTTGTGAGATCCTATTTGGAGATTGCCCAGGGAGGTTGTAAATGCCCCAGCCCTGTTAGTGTTCAAGGCCAGATTGGATAATGTCCTGAGCAACCCGGTCTGCTGAGGGATGTCCCTGACCGTGGCAAGGGGGCTTGTGACTAGATGATTCTTAAGGTCCATCTCAATCCCTTAACATTCTATGACTCTATGATACAGTTGACTATAATCAATGTATTCAGTGTATAGCTGCCTGGTTACATTCTTTTGTAGGAAGAAATCCATGTTTTGTTTGTGAAAGTAGCCATCTAACCGATGGCTGGTTATTCAGACTTTGTGATTTTATGGGAAATGTACTCTTTCCCCCAAAATACACCTCTGCCTACTGCAACTAGTTGGGCCCATAACTTGTGATCAGGAAGTCATGCTCTTCATGGCTAGACAGTCAATGCAATCTGCCATCTCACATTTAGTAAGACATTTGAATGAAGGAGTGAGAGCTTGAACAATTTAGTTTAAGATCTTAGACAGAAACAACTAGAAATGACACCCAAAACCTTTTCTTCCAAGTGGCAGAAAGTTTCAATGAGTTTCAGCTGTTTGTGATCAGGAGAAAGATGAGAAAGCTGAAGGGAAGTGGTAGAAGAGTGGGTTTTGTAAAGGTTCAGGGCTCTGTCTTTAGGAAAAAACCCTGTGTTTAAGGCTGAGATACACCTGACCTATGTGGAGACTTCTCTTAAATAGATGCGAATCATGCTTTAAAAAAATCTTACTTCATTCCACTGACTATAAAGGGAATTTAGAAATCTGACCCAGTTCTAGATATTTACAGTACAGCTGTCTCTGCTTTGGTTTAGCCTGCACTGCAGCCCAGTGTGAGTAGGAGATGGAACTCTGTTCTTAAAAGCAGTCCCCAGTAACTGTGGGAGAGTCTGAATTTGAGTAGTGCAATTTCTTTTACAGAAAATCCTAAATTGTAATCCCCCATCTTATTTCTCAAGCATGAGTAAATAAAGTGATCTATGACTATCTATTTCAAAGAAAGCAAAGGTCCTTCTTCAAGGGAGCTCTGTTGATTGCAATTTTAACAAAACTTTAAATTAAATATCTATTAAATATTTGATCTAAATAATACCAATGAAAATATTAATGTAGCATCTTTATTTAAAAACCCCCACATACTCACTTGCAAATTAACCAGACTGCAGGCTGTAGTGTCAACTCACACAATTTCTGAAAGTAACATGACTTTTGGGGGATTCTCTCTTTGCTGCTGGAAGAAAGATCTGGTATGCATGAAGTGGATCTGAAACTTTTAGAAATAGAACAATTGTCCACTGATGGCCTTACACTTACTCTTAGGGCACAAAGTGGGATTTTTTTAAGTGAATTGACTCACTGATATTTTTCGCAGAATGTTTCATACACATTACACTAAAAATGGGTAATCACAGCTAGAAAAATGAGCAACAGTTGTTTAGTCCATTCAACATCTGTTGTACTACTGGGAATATTTTCTTGGTGATATTTGAACATTTACTAGCAAATGAAAAAATTTGAATTCCTAGTGCTTATTATCACAGAGGAAAAATAAAACTAACTCCACGCTTTTTCAATTGTATTTAAAGCCAAATTTAGTGGCAAAAAATGTTATATTTTCTTCTAACACTTTTGTGAAAACACGAATAAAGGAAATAAATACATTCTGGCTACATTTAAGAATCTGTTTACCATGTTAGCAAATGGCCCTTTAAAAGGCAAAATAAGTGATTAGCCTTCTCTCTTTTGTGGTTTCATGGTTGCTCCTGTAAAATTGATCATTTAAAAAACCCCCATAATTAAACTTCAAAATCCTTCATGTTATAAGCAAATATGATCAGTCTCCTATGGTTAACAGATGAATAAGAACATTAAGTAGTAATATGCTGACATTGAAGATACTACTTTTAAAAATATTTAATTTGTAAAATGTTTTGTTTGGGCAAACTTGTATTAACCAAAGACAGTTAAAAAAATTACAATTGTAATATCTGTAGATCACTGTTGGACAAAAACACCAAAAGAGGAATGTATTACTCTTTTCTTATTATCAAAAGTGTTTTCAAATATTGTTTCCCGTAATGATTTTTCTGATTTTCTTCCATTACATCCATCATTACTGTCTTTTCAAGGTGGTTTTATGTAGTTAATATTTTATTTCAAATGTAAATTATTTCTTATAATGAACTTTCTGGCAACTATATGCTAATTTTCATAAATATTCCCCATGATTAATTTAAATTATCAGATCAGTACTTAGAAGACAACTAGTTACGGAAAACAAAACACAGTTATTTTACTAATTCAACCACTAACTGCTGTGAGCAATTTATGAGTGTATACTTTCAGGATAGAACCACATTGTGTCACTGAGAGAAATTATGCATTGGCATGAATAAAATGGTAACTATTATCATACTGATAGCATCTCTATTTCTAATTAGGCTCTAATTACCCTTAAAGCATTCTTAGTAATTTCTAAGATTATTTTTTTATTACTACTACTATTCTTTTGTCTTATGATAAAAATCTCTCTCATTTGTCACACAAGGTTGACTATATTTAAACAAAATTTAATTTTCCATGGATATCTATATTTTAAAAGTGCTGCTAGTACATAAGAGTGAAACAGTATAAAATTAAGGGCAACTCTAATCCATCCCAGAAAGAAGACCCTAAGATTCTTCTCGTCTGCTGCATGGCAAAAAAAAAAAGGATTAAAATGAGAAAAAACCCTCATGTAATTAATTCCCTATAATAAATTATTTCTAAATTGTTCTTGGAAGTTAAAGGGCAACATTGTATTGTAGCAGTAAGATCTAGCTGTGTTACATGGTTTTCAAAATGCTCTTAAACTGTGTGCATCATCTGAATGTTAATGATGCTACTGTATTATTGACTCTCCTTTTAAGGGTATATTTCATATATGCACTCACACTTATAGTCATTGCAAACTCAAGAATCCATGTAAAATATATGCAATATTTGCCAGTCAATCTCATTCAGGTCTTGGTAGACTACACTTTTGATCTCACCTGTACTTGCTTATTTCTCCATATCTCCTAAGGGCACATCCAATACAATCATTTGTTTAAACTTTATAAAATAAGAGTTAAATTAAAGAGAGAGAAGGTTTTTGAGGACACTGATTTTGTGGTAAAGTAAAAAGCATTCATTACTCGTTTGGAAACAATCCGCCTAACTGATGAGCAGCACAGTTGCCTTGAGGAAGGGTGATCCTAGGTCTAAACCTCCAAACTTGGTGTTTCTAAATCTTCTCCTACAATTACCTGCATCAGCTGCAGTGTGACCAGTATCCACCTGTCTCACAAGAAGTAGCCTAATCTTTTCCACATAGACTTCAAAATCCCACTGTTATCCGATATGAGGGATACAAGGCTGTTGGTTGCACTTTGTGTGGCCTTGGTAGTGTGGTACTGTAAGATGCAGCACCTTCTACATCTGCCTGTTTGATCTTTAGCACTTTGCTTTAACTTTCAGCTAAACCTGTTTCACAGCCACCAGTTGTGCTTTTTGAGAACCCAAAGGAATATTAGGTATATGGTGTAGAAAATAAAGGGAATGTACTGTAGCATGGTAGGAAAGGTAAGACAGGAGGGACAAAGGATTGCAGACAGAGTGTGTGAAATGGATTATTGGGAGTGAGAGAACCAGGAATTATGAAGGTTTTGGACAATTTAGGGATTACTACTCTTATCAGCTGGTAGAGTTTGATGATAGAGCCCAGCCCTAACCCTAAACTTACATCAGTACATTCTCATATCACACCTAAGTATAAAGAAAGGTAAAATGCAAATATTAAACAGCAAAATCATTAGATAAAATTAAAGCTTCCCAACATTCTTTTCTTCCCTAAATATGATTTTTTTTCCCTGATGTTGTAACTGATCTTGGTCCAGTGCAAGGAGTTCTCAGTATGAGTTGAAATATTTATTTTTCGAGTCTCCTGTGTTTTGGAATGACAGTTTTGTATCATCTGATGTTCACCTTAGCTCTAGTGAAAATCAAGAGATGAGCCTTCAGTTGTATGACACAATGATTAAATATAGAGCCAACCATTTTCAATCAATTAATTAGTTTTTCATATCACCTACTACAACAGACTTTATAGAATACTGGTTAGAATAAAACAGACAGTGGTAACGGGTCCTCTGAGTAAGACCTTGTGTTAGCAAAGGAGAAGCATCCTCTTATAGTACAGTTTAGAATTCATTGTTTCATATTGATTTCAAAGGTTTTTAACACCTTCCTTGTCATGCATTCAGTGCAATGAGCACACAGGTAAAGGATCTTATCATTGTCTGAAACTAGTTCCTATTCTCAGTAAAATGAATGGCAAAATATCTGATTGATTTAGCAATCATAGAAAAAGCTCCAAAATTTAACTTTCCAAGCAGTTCTGTTGTGTGGTTTGGAGGGGACTTGTGAAAGATTTTTTTTTTCTACTGCTCCTAATGGAGAATGAATCCATCATATCAAAGTGACAGCACGAGTATGTTTGTTTTATGCACACACAATTTTTAATTTGTTGTTGTTGTTGTTGTGTTTGTTAAATTGAAAAATATATTTAAGGCTTATGTTTCTTCTAACTTTGATTCAACAGAACATTTTGGCAGGTACATAACTTTAAAAGGTTGAATACTGCTATTTAAAGTCAAATGCAGTTCACATACCTTAAAAGGTATGGATGACCTGGTATTCTTATGTGATCTAACGCGGAAAGGAGGTTAGTCTACAAGACTGCACAAGTCATAAGTATTTTTCTAAACAAGTAAAATGAAAACAAGAGAGGAGAAGGAAATATTTTACGAACTAAAATTAAAAAAAACAAACAAACAAACAAACACAAACAAGTTATTTGAGTTATGCCAGTCTTACTTAATTTTCTACTTTGGCTGCTTTAATCTGCTTCCCGAAAACACTGCACTGCCAGCATGAGGAAATGTAAACACATACAGGGAGCAAAGTCCCACACGTGGAAATCCTTTGTGCATTAGGAAGGTCATCCTCTTCAGGAACCCAGGTAGATATTTTATTTGTCACTACTCCAAGGAAAACACATATACTACACTTTTTGTATTTGCTTCTTTGGGAGGAGTTACTCAAGAGCCTGTGAATACACTATAGCGTCTGTTATTCAATATTCAAACTGACAAACGGGAGAAAAAAAAGAGCATAAAACCTTCAAAAAGCCATGATCCGGTTAAGATAAAAGAGAAAGTAATTAACTGCTTACTAATGATGCAATCATCATTTACCTAGGATGGAGGTTTCAGTCTGCACAGTCTCCAGCATTCACAAGAACTGAAGCTGCTCAGTACCACAGAGAAGCCCTTAGGCCGTTGCAGAGCACATTTGCCAAACATAGACATTATCTCAGCCTTTGCTAACCTAATTAAAGACATTCTGTCACATAAAGCAATGTGAAGCTGGAAAAACCTGAAACACTGAACCTTGTTTTGAAAGAGTCACACTCTTTGCCAATGCTTGCTTAGCACACATGGTAGCTGCTTTATTCAAGGTTTTCCCATTTGGAGCATTTCAATATCTTCCTGCTACAACTCCTTTCTTGTGGCAGCAGCGTGGGAAGGAACAACCCACGTTCTGAGAACTGAGGTGGACAATACCAATGCAACCAACTCACTTCTCAATGAAACTCATTATTGTGACATTAGTAGTTGGATACTCATTTAGGAAAACTTCAAAAGTTTCTTGCCTGTATGTTGTAGTTACTCTGAATACTTGTTCATTCTTGCACCATTTTCACATCTAGCCCTTCAGGCTATCCTTAGGACTGTCTTCAGTGGAAAAGACCTGGCCACATTAATTTCAAGACCACTGTCCACCTTTTGACCAGTGGTTAGAACCCTCCTCCATCCATTATGAAGTTGAATAGCAGCATTCTTGTTAGACTGAACGAGTACAAATACAAAGCAGAGAACACTGGTTTTGTGCTGAGAACAAATTTGATAAACCATACATAATTTTTTTTATCCCTACATTGTGATATATTTTGAAGTCCTCTCTAAGGCACAAACCTCTCTTCATTAGTGTATATGAAACTGAGGGTTCCAGTTCAGACTTGTCACTTCTCCTGCTGCAGTCTTCTCTTTATGTCTGAATGTGAATTGCCAGAGTTAATGCTCAAGGTATATTTAGTCTTCTAAGTGCTTAAATCAGGTGTCTGATCTGGAAGCATAATCACCTTCTATTTATTTCATTGTCAGTGGTGAGAAACATGCACCTTCCCACACAGTGGTGACAGAGGCCCTACCACAGCCATCTCAGTTTCATATCCCACGTTCTGTGGGACAATGGGATTCATCTCCCGTAGGTTAAGACACCGAGCTCTAGGTATCTGCTACTCAGATGTCTGAACTTAATTCAGTTTGTGTAAGCTCTTTTCATAGTCCAAAAAACAAGTATGGGTGTTGTCTGCTCTGGTTAGATGCCTATCTTAAAATGGATTGCATTATGGAAACATTATTTTATCCTTTGAAACTCAATGGAATCTTGGGTAATTTTTTTAGATTCTGATGTTTGAATTTTAGATGCCCAGTTCTGGGCAGATGACTCATCCCCTGTGTTGAAAAGCCTCCATTAGCAGTTAGTCATACTCTGAATCCAGTGAGTGACTATTTCTCCTCGAGTCATGCCTATGTAATCTATTACATGCTTTTTCTCAGAATAGGAAGTCTTTCTCAAAGGATGCTTTCTGACTTCATGCATTTTTGCATTTCCCTTTTAATATCCATAGTCAAGCAGGTCCTCTAAGGGACTCCCACTGAAGGGTGTTTTACTGCTTTTCTTTGGGTATTCTGTATTCAAGGTTAGGGTCTATGTAGACTTGGATATCTGCCTTGGATGTTGGTAGAAAAGAATGTAATATTCCTTTCACTTCTGACTCTTGTACTCCAATCCTTCCCCTGTTTGCAGGTTCAGGAAAAGAGATTGCTAGTCATATCACTTTGAAGTATACAGAGAAAGAGTGAGCCTGTGCATGGGAAATTAACTATTTTCCCTGAAATGGGGTAAGCAGAAGACCTGAAGTCCTTGGGTGGATGACTGGAATATTTCAGATGTACTGAAATAGCTTCATAGTGTGGAGGTGGAGGGATGTTAGAATTAAGCAGTGGGGCATAGACCATACATGGAAAGAGGTTTAAAGACTCTGAGTAGTATCCATGAACAGCATCACTGCAGAATAAGGTATCATGACTTATGTCCCCTTCGTCTCGTTCTGCCAGAATCTCTCCTTTTGTGAGAGACTTTCATTTCTTAATGAGTTGCAAAGACAACAGGACCCGATTTTCAGAAATGCTATCCTTTATATGTGTGTCTTTTTATTTCTCTCCATTTGATGCTGTGTTCAATACTTCCAGGAGCCATGCTTTTGAGCCCAAGCTAAATGAATGTATTGTTTAGCTGGTTCCACCAGCTAATATCCCAAATAAAAAGGCAAGGAGGAGCTCTATCAATTAAAAATTTATTTTTCTTTCTGGCAGATGGAAAGGATTCCAAAATATGTTGAAATTCTCACACAGACAAAAACGTGAAGGAAGAAGAGTGGGGGAGACAAAGATGACAGATGGTTATAGTTTTTGATATCTACCCTTCTTTTCAACACCTAACTAACTTACTATGTAACGTGTTAAGACATTCTGAAAACTCATAATCAGAGGGCAATGTGGATCAATGAGAAGGATACATAAGTAATTAGAAGGGATGGTTTGGAAAAACATAAAACTTGTTTAACTTACTTCATGAATTACAAGACTAAAGAAATTACAAGCAGAACACATATCTCAACTACACATCTGAAATGAAGGTGCTTATAAAGTGCAAGATGACTCCTCTCTCTCTTTTTCTTTCCTCTAAAGACATCAAATTTCTTCATCAGTCATATATTTGTGATAAATTGGAGTTATGTGAGAATTAAGATATTGTTTTTTATGTTATATATACACTAACAACCAAATGGAGAAGCTTGTATGACTAGTGATGCCTAAAAGAAAATTCAGGGAAAAAAAACTCCAAGGCAACTTAATTTTGGAGGTAAGGTGAGGGAAGGTTTAATGAAGTAACAAGTTATGCACGCTGCTCCCCGATCCAGTGTTACAATTTTATAATACTGTCCGTCCAATCCCTGATTTTATCGACCCCCTGGCCTTTACCCTGGTCCACCCCCACCCTGTCCCTTGGGAATTGGGTCTGGGGTCATATTGAGACCCTTTTCTTCCTCATCTTAGTCCTCTTCAGAGTACAGAGTGCATACAGTCACCCAGTTCTTGGTCGTATCTTGCGGTTCAGGCTAGGGAGCAAATGTTCTTAAACAATAGAAGGCCTATCTAGGAGAGAGACTAAACACACTTAAATGGAATTTAAGAGGGGGATTGATATGGGGAACATGGATTGCGATAAGAGGGGTGGGGAATCTGTGTAGCTACTGTGTTAAAGGGTGAGGGAATGAATGCAGTTGCTTCTAAAATCTACTTTTGTTATATAACTACTTGTAAAACTTATAAAAATTAGAAAAATCGAAAAATAAAAAAACCTTAAGGCAACATTAGTAATAGATATAAATGTGATAAAATAGGGAGAGTAGATGACTTCACCAAACAGTGATGACAAAGAGACTTAAGACGCTATAAAGAAAGAAAGAAGAAAAATACAACAACAGCAAAATAAGAAAAATTCCCATGACACTTTAATTATGCAGCTAATTGCAAAAAAATAAATGAATGACATAGATGCAGTAAACGAGTTTAGGTCAATATTAATTTCAGGATGGAAAAGAGGTTGGAGTTTTGCTGTGGTTTCCTTAACTCCCCTTGTTACCCTCATATGTATAAAGACATATTTGTAGTGTGATGACTCTATCACAAGCAACTATAAGTACTTAAAATAATTACTTATTAACATAATTGCCTTCACAATATAGACTAAAGAACGAATTATACTGTTAAAAGTAGATCCCACATATTTCTTGCCATAATTGTTGACAGATTTCTCCAGCAGTCTTTTAGAAAATGCAAGGTGCAGTGCTGTTTTATGTAGAGTTGTAGTAGGCAGCAGGGTCATACAGAAGAAAGTCGCTTGGAGAAATAAAATAACTTTGCTGAAAAAGCGTAGATTGTCTGTGTTTAAATGTTTGGGATACTAAACACAAGTCTGTAGAAAGTTTTCAATAGTAAGAGAAAGGACTGAAAAAATAAGGATAACTAACTTAGAGACTGTATGAAAATTAAAACCTTAAAAAGGCTGCTGGAAAAATACTGGGAAATCAGAGTAGGTAGTTATGTGTTAAAGGTCGTGAAAAATTAGGATAAAGTAATAATGACTAATAACTCTATTAGACCTTGCAAAGAAATTAGCACAAATGATACTGTGGATCTTTACCCACAGTATTCAAAAGAAGGCCACAGTGGAATTGCCAATGCAGTAAGAATAAGACAAAGGCTAATGTTAACTTTAAAAGGGCACAGAATCATATGAATAATTTTAATCTTAGACAAGGATGTGGATCATAGGTCAGAAGGTTAGATGTCTGATGGAGATGTGCAAATCAAGATAGAAATTACTGCTATCTGGACAATGTCAAAATGCAAAAGCTGTTCTGGTAAAGATGTAATTCTGGGAGTGATCCTTGTCCCTCAGACTACGTGCCAAAGAGTTGCTCCTGTTTACATAGTTCAGAGCTACTTAATCCAGAGCAGACTGTCTGTATCCGCATTTTGCAATTTTTCACCTAAACTGCTTCTGGGGCACATCTGGCAGTATTAAAACATATGTTTTTTTGATCAAAGAGCATAAGTAGTGTAAATGTGGTTCCATGATAGAACCTTTACAATATGCTGTTCGGAGGGTGTGATAGATGCACTAGGCATTGGTGTAAGATTATATAGAACATGTAGGAAAAGGATATGTGAAGATTGAAGGAGTTTTAGAATAATGGTAAATGACTCAGACAAAAAAATTTTGGGGACCTAAGCCTTGCGTGGTCTACACTGCCTATAATAGCTCTTCATCCTCTGAGCTACATACAGAACTTCATCTGCCTGTCATCTTGAGAAAAAAAAGTATTATTTTGATCCATACAGAAATTCCAGGAGTGATCTAACACACATATATATAGATAATCAGAGAGTGAATCAATTGGTAATATAAATATGTTTAGATTATTGTATGTATGCAGATTAAGGAGACTGGTAATGTCCATGTCTGAATGCAAGAAGAAATTGGAAAGATACAGGGAATTGCAAGTTTGATTGAAAATATTCCAAATTACTTTGTCAAATTTTTAGAATGGAACCATATCTGTTCCTTCAGAATAACAGTTATTAGGTCTGTTTAACTACTCAAGAAAAGCAGCCAAAAAGTAACAGATGTTGCAAGTAATATTAAATAAGAAAAAATGTTATTAGAAATGGTCAGCTTATCCACTAGTGATGATCCTCAATTTAGAGGCACCAGTGAACCATTAGTGAAACATGCTCATTCACAAGCAGTTGTGTGCATAGTATCTATCAGTCAAGGAACCACCAAAGAAATAGAGGAAAATGTAAAAAAGCCACTGCTAAGATCTTTTATGCAGCGCTGTGCCAGCTCTGTTTGAATATGTTCAAAAGAAGAGAATCCATAGTGGAAGATGTTGAAGCAGGGGACTACTGAATGAACAAAGTAGAAGACCTGTTTCACAAAGGGAAATTAAAAGAGCATGGCTTCTTTCAGCTTAAGAAAGAGAAGGGTTTAAACAATTTGGTCTTCATAAATACCCTGAAGTTATAAACACAAAGTTGCACTCAAAGTAAGTGTTTGGACAAGAATAAATTAGTTTAATCAGGTTCCTATTTTTCTGAAACATAACGCCTGTCTTAGTTATCTTATAACAAGAAACCCAACCAGATTCAACATCCAAAGAAATGCAATATATGATACATTTTCCTGACACAGCAATATCTGGTTTTAGAATTGATAACACCAACATCTTTTTCCGTATCTTTTAGTCTTATTTCCTATTATTTTAATTTAGGGATAAAGAATATGGATTTTTGTAATGCATTTGGTGACTGTAAAGCTATTTTGTAGACTGATGCAACATAAAGAATTGGAGTATGTATTAATGTTACAAGGCAGTTGATGTGATTAATGAGCCACTTTTCCATTATCATTGACATCATATGTAGGTAGATTCATAGACATATATATCACAGAGACATACAGAACACATACACATATGGAGTTTGTAATATTGTCAGATGTTTTCTCAATAAACTTGATTGTCTAAAATATCACTCTGTATGTTTGGATAAACGTGATTGGGGAATATTTAATGTTAAAGAAGAGGAGGATGAAAGAAACTGTGATGACAAAATTGATCATTTTGAAACAAAATATAACTTTTTGCTAATTTGCACTTCAGGCACATTTTTGTAAGTAATTTGGAAGATTGCAGAAGAAAGACATAGGAATCTAGCTATATCCTTCAAAAACTGAGTCATATCTTGACATATCATTTTATCTTCCATTTTCTAGTTTCTGTTACATATTACACATAATACATTTTTCCTTCTATTTTTTATATGTGTAAATAGAAGAGCCATTAAGTTTTACGACTTCTCCTTGTTATTTTACTGAAAAGGAATTGGCTTAAAATTATATTAGTCTTTTCTCAAAAAGTTTCTTCATGAAGTTTCTAGCACATGTATGATTAAACCTTGCTGCACTGACTTCATGTTCCTGGAAGAAATATCTCCATATCAATAGTCTAGTCCAGTTACTACCAAAGTGAATGTATTTTTTGTGATTTATCTCAAAGGCACTTGAAATATAGATGAAAAGTAAGGAGTGCTTACCTGTCACTGCTGTTGTTTGCTGACAATATTCCCAGCTTCTTAATATCTCACAATCTCTTTGAAAACATGTTGAACCATCACTCATACAAAGAACTCTATCCCTTTTACAAAGGAAAGCAGAAGTAGGAAATGTGGAAAATCTTTAAAGTTAGATTTAAGGAGTGTGATTAAGTTTTAGACCAGAAATGGGAAAGAAATTCCAGGCAAAAATGGAATGTAATGTCTGTAATAAATTGTCTGTAACGAACATGTCTATAATAAATTTTTGCTAGCAAAAATATCATCTGGATAAAACTTTGGGGGGTGGAGAACCACTGAAAGAAAACTTAAATAACATGAAGTAATTTTTAGGAGTTTTGATCTCCTGAGATGGAATTTACAGATGGCCTAAGTAAATTGGGATCTCAAACCCTCAGAAGGTCTTCAACACTCTAAAGAAGTGCTTTTGAAAATGTTGTCTTTGGATTCTATACAGTAAGAAGATAATTGGAAAAACTGCAATATAAAATTTATTATTTTTAGAAAGGTGCACAATCTTGAAAAGGAAACATGAGACATTCACTTGTCTCATTCACTTGTCTCATTCATTTGTCTTAAATCACATTTTAGTGCACACTGCATTATGTTAGCTTGAAGTATTATTGCATAGTGTCATCTCTCAAGTAAGTGAACATCCCTAAAAGCCTTCTTCATGTTTTAGAAATTGTGTTTCTTCCCTAAAATTACTTTTTTAACTCTAGGAAACTACTTAGAGTGAGAGAAGCTGTCTTGCACGACCTCCGGAAACACCACAGGGGAGTGAGGCAGATTCCTCAAATGCTTTAGATGGAATCAAGTGGTGATACACAGACGAGGCTATAAATTTTCTGTTTCAGCATGTCGGTCAGAAATAGCTGAGTCAACAAAGTAAAACATTTAATGAAAATATGCTGCTTTCAAAAAATCTTCTGGCAAAGTGTGGGCAGGGTTCTGACATAGCCCTACTCTGTTCCCTGCTGGCTCACCCCACCTACATGGGCTTCGGGCTCTGGGGTTTCTCAACCCAATCCTGACAATATTCTCAGCATAGGCGAACCAGGCTCTTAACAGCCAAAGTCCTCCAGGTAAATTGGCATCCTCATTCCAATAATGTAGGTGAAAGGAGAAAAAAATCCCCAAGGCAAGTACTGAGAGAAATTTTGGCACGTTTAGTGTCTCTCGGCACTGAACTGTCTATGCAGCAGGACCGTTCTAGAGTTATGGGCTTTTAATACCTGAGGGAGCTGCTCAACAGATCTCTTCATCTAGGCAAAAATTATGTTCAGTTCAGCTCCACAAAAAGGCAATTTCAATCAGGACTTCTTAAATTGAAGATTTACAGCATTTTGCAGCATTATGTTTTCAAGTATGAATTCCAAATCAGAACAAACAAAAGTTTAATTTTGAAAACATTTATGAACTGGAACTTCTGGGAGGTTTTTTTTTCTTAACTCTATATTTTAACATTGATTTTAATTTTTTCTCTTAACATTTCTTTATTTTGACCAGCTTTACAGTTCAAAGGATAACCATGGTACAAACATCCTTTCCATAAAAAGATTGTATTAAAAATATGTACTGTCGGTAATGCACAGGAGGTAACCGATTTATATGCAGCACATCATCACCTGATCTACATGCAATATTTATTTTAATCTGTTTAAATTTTTTCAGTTGTTATGTGAAATACTGCACTTGAAAATGGCTGCTGCTCCAGCTCATGCAAATTTTAGCTTGTGTAGTTCTTTCTCATTATTATTTTAGTGGTCATGAATATTTCATGCCAAAAACTAAGTGTTTGCATTGGCTAATGAGGGTGGCTGCCATGCTCTCCTCTACATAACAAGAAGCATTTATAAGTTGTCCATTATCAATAATTTCTTGTTTCAAGTTTTACATCTAATACCGAGAATGTATTTAACAGATGATGGCCACTTTTAGTCCCCTGGATGATTGTATGTTCTAACATAGAACAAAAGGATACTTTATATCCACAAACTGAAAATCAGAACTGGAGTCAGTGCTGATGAGTTTACTGGTTTGGTTTTTTTCTTCCTTTAAAAAACAGAATTCAGCAGCATGGGTACTTTATATTAGTTTCCTTTGGTACATATTACTGAGCTGAAACTGTGAGATATTGTAATTAATAAAAAAAATTATAATTTGGAGAGCTTATAATACAATCATAACAAGATTAAGTAAAATAAATCAAATCCAATTTGTGCTTGGTGGTTTTGGGAATAACGTTTCTGTCACGTTGTTGAACAGTAATCATTAAAACATGGGAATAATCCACCTCCTAATTAAACAACAATAAACAATTGTCAATGGCACATAATTGTTAAAAGTCAACAAATGAAGCATTAGTGTAAATAAAGATTAGACATAGTTCTTGAAAATGAGAATGGGAATGTTATTTAATGCCTGACAGAACAGACTAGATGCAAAAAATATTTGCACTACTGGAGTCGCAAATACCCCCATCAATATCATTTAGATAGTAGAGAAACTAGTAACCTGTTGATAATACAAGCAATATGTTGTATGTTTTGTCTCCTCTCTCTACTTACCCTTGGAAATGTTGTTACAGTCCTAGTTATGTAGCTTATTTGTCTGTAATTTTTCGTACCGTCTAGTCTTAGGACCAGTCATATTCTCAAAATACGTTTTAGGCCAAATAATTTCATTCTACCAGCAGCTATTTCAGAAGTCACTCACTGGCTAGTTAGGACAATGATACTGTCAATTCAATTTCCAGATAAGCTACTAAGCTGTAAGCAAGTCTAAGTATAAGGACACATACATACCCCCTAAAATCACATATGTATGCAGGTATAAATATATATATGCAGATATGTATATGTTAGTCACCTTAGATAAGAAAAGGTGTCCAGGTGCCTGAAATGTACACCTTTGATAATCAGGAATCTAAAAAGTCTTTCAATGCAATGCAGAGATAACTCAAATTCCACAGATGACACTGAACACAGGCACAGAGATGAGCTCTCTGAGGGAAGGGTGTGGTATGAAATTTTGGAACTCTTTGGAACTTGTGTAATTGCTTGTGCTTGTAGCATTGCTTTGTGAGTTTATCTACCATGTGCTTTGCTGGAAAATGACAGTCAAGCAGTTCTCACAGGAGAGCTGTGAGAAGTCTGAATTTAACATGTGGAAATTTGTCCCTGTGCCTGTAGCCATCTGAACCTGAACCTCTCCTCAGGTCTTCATTTGTATGAATGAGTTAGGATATAATCCTACAAATTTTGAGGTAATTTAGTAGATTTAAAGTTGCACCAAATTCATACACAGCATGTGTTCTCAGCTCTCACCTGTACAAGTTGGAGTTTTATTTTGCTAAATCTACAATTTGCACCACAAGGAGTTTGCACAAACTGAAAAGAGTGTTCATGTAAATAAATGTACAATGAGCCTTGATTTGCTTTGTATTTTATAGTTTTATACTGTTGCTGTCAATGACATGGCAAACTAGGCATAAATATGCCATAAAAAGTAATTCCTTGGTTTTGAAAATTTTCCTAGTGACACACATCTCATTCATTTCCATAGTTTGATTTCCTTCAGATCTCTGGATTGTGAACAGGAGGGAACAATTGTTGAGGATTAAGGAGTAGAAGCGGGTCATGAAAATATACACCATGTGTAAATCTAATAGTATCCTAGATAATCTTTAATACTTTATTCCTATACACTTTTATTATTATTGTAACTCTACTGACTTAATCATCTTTTAGTACTCGTGAATGTGACCCAGCAGCTATTTTTTTTTAAACAACACCCATGGAGAGAAATCGAGCCAAATCATGACAAAGACTCTGGGATCAGTTCCTCAGAGTATATACATACACTGATATTACCTTTAGCCACAGTTCTAGTGTGCAATATTTATAAATATATACATTAAAACACCCATAAAGTAAAAGACCAACAACAAGTTAGAAAGCACTGCAAACATGAGTTTAGAATGTTTTAGTGACTTCTCATTTATGAATGAGTCATGGATTTTCTCTGACTCTTTCATTATTGCAGTCTTATTAGTAGTCTTCTAGATTTCCCGAGAAGACAAACAATAATTTACATCACAGTAGTCCACTTTACATCCCATACAATCTGTCCAAAGGAGAGGTGATGTAGTATAATGTCAGTGGAAGCTTTTTTATGTCTTGGTTATTAAAGCTCTGTGTTTTTGTCAGCATACCAATACTTTCAAGGAAACCCCTGGGGACTCCATAACAGAATCATTATCATGTCAGTTGAGGTCAGCCAATCCTGTTTATAAGCATCATACATATCATATGTATCCCTCTACAGAATTCCAAGAGGGAACATAAACATTCATTTTCCATATGCTAGCCCCTGTTACTGTTTTTTAAATCAGTTTTTGATATTTGTTTTCTTTAGGGGAAAATTATGGAGAGATACATGTATACGAAGGTCCTTCATCAAGAAAGATCTATAGGGAAACCAAAATTATGGTATTAATGTTACAATAATTCCAGTAGTGATATTCTAATTAAAGAAATTGAATTGTGTTTTAAATAGAAAATCTTGAATAACCAACAATTTGAAAGCCACCATCTGGATTGACTGTTGATATGTATTAGATTAAAATTAAGGGCATTGCTGACCTTTTGGAAATGACAGATTTTTAAACTGCTGCAGGAAAATTGTTTTTTGATGGTGAAGGGAGCTAATGGTCAAGGTTTCAAAGGGTGCAATTTATGTGTTTACTGATGAGGGTGCTATTCCTGCAGCAGAAAAGAAAACACAATATCAGTTTGTATCCTGTATAATCCTTAATTTATAAGGTCTTCATTAGTATCTCCTTTGAGCGATGGTTTTATACTGTACTTCAACTGAGCTATTTTAAAATTTTTCTTCAGCATGTATAAGTGTGGCAGAACCTGGCCTAATGCCATTTCCAAATTCTGCACTTTCCCTTAAAAAAAAAAAAGGATAGGTAGTTTTCACCCCTCCCTTTCACATATGATAACTTGGAGTTCTTCCAAGGGTAGTTATATGTCTCTTTAGAGATACTTGCTGCATTTTTTTTTTAAATTGAAGAATATAAAGATTGTTTTATCTTTTTTATTTAGTCATTAGTTTCAATTAAGGAGATGTGAATCTCTTATTTAGAGATTAATTCAAGTGTGTCACTGAAAGGGCAGTAGATGTGATAATATGCAATAAGGTTAGGGACTTCATGGATACAATTCCCTAGTATAATGATTAGTGTAATCCACTAATGAATTTGTCTGAATAATTTTTGGGAAGGTAAAATTTCAGCGATGGTTATTTTTACTTTTCACTGAGTAGAAGCTTCTTTTAGAAGTGAATGGGGTCATGCTGGTGTTCTGGAAGCTGCAAAAAATCCTTTATGGAGCCCTAAAGAACAAGGGTCCCTGATCTAATTAGTGCTGCTTTGAGAGGGGGAATAGGATGATGCAATATACAGAGGGCCCTTCCAACCTGAATTATTCTATGATTCTATGTTTTCTGTGTAGGCAGATAATATAATTTTCTTAAGAAAAGCAGTGCATGAAATTTTCTGCTTGATTCAAATCCCATTGAGATTGGTACATAAATACCTTGTAATTGAATTTGTGTGTTCAATTTTGGTACCTTCTTCCCCCCTCTCCTACAAACTAAAGAAGAAATGAAACTTATTGAATTCTTTGGGTCAATACACACAACAGGACTTGACCTGGCCCAACTTATGTTAACCTGGTAATCAGAAAATATTTGGGAGCATAATGTAAGCATGTGAAACCAGCAGTGTATCACATACTGTGATGCAGCTTGGTCATATTCTCTGCATTAAGGAATGCAGACTTACCTGGTTGGTGGTTTAGAACCTTGAGTTCTTTGCACTGTGTGGCATTCTGAGAAATCTCTGTGCACTTTGGGAAGCTGGTCCGTGGATATTTCACCCATTAGGCCACAATTTCCACACGTGATTAGAAAACATTAATTTATTTTATTTCTTTATATATTTTTTTTTATTTTAAATTTTGCATGCTGAAACCAGACCTGAATAATGACTCCCAAAGTTGATCAAATGCAATACTGAAGAGCTCATATGAAGTCATATATACATTTGGTTTGGACACAAAATGGGGCACATAAAATGCTCATGTGACATTTGGTTATGTAAACTGTAAAAGAAACATTACTCATGACAATGAGTAACAGACACCTGTGAAAATATATTTGTCTGTATTAGATTAAAATCCAAATTCTGGATGAGTAAATAAACATTTTTATAACTTTTCAATTATATGTTATATCTTTCCAATATATCTTTCCTCTTGTGAATTCAAGTCAGTAGTCCAGAAATAGGTATCTAATGACTCCTGAGCTAATGCACAATTTATAAGACATAGGGCTAGTAGACGTGACAAAGCATCTCCAGAATACACAAATTATTTTGAAGTGACAACTGGAAACCAGAAAGGATATTTGGGATATATAAAATATCATGAAATGTCTTGTGCAGCAAACAGAGTCAGTTGCCTTTAAACAACCTCTTCTGTCTCTCTCTGGTTCAGTCTAGACATTACACACCCTAATGGACTCACATCTAATCTTATTATCTAACGGTTATCGTATGCTTCAAAATTCTTGTTAAAAGGGCATTATGAAAGGATTAAGTTAGGGACTATAACCTTTAAGAAAGGGTTAGTTTTTATATGGTTAGATATGGCTCAGGATAACCTGAAGGGAAGCAATGGAGCTGCAAATAGCTTTAGAATTTGGGACTGATGAAGTTGAATACCCACATATTTTTTCTCAATTAATTCTTACACTTACCTCTTCTCATATATTTTTATGGAAAAAAACCCAACAAAATCAAGTTTATTTTTATAGATAAAATTGTAATTTTTCTTTTTTCTTGTTCATCTTTCTATGACTTAGCCTCTGAAGTCAATAAGAATGTTCCATTTCCTTGGCTACTGCAAGTGTTGTTATACTTGACAATATAGTTAGCTGTGAAGATTTTTGGATTCTATAATATTAATACAGTGTGTATTAAAGAACTTAAGAAATAAATAACACCTTGAAAAAAACAGTAATTCATGGGGTTTAATGATCAACAGGGATGCTCCTAGTGTGGATACACATAATAGTGATTTTGTATGGCATTCAATATTTTCATCAATGAACTGGAAATAAACATAAAATTACCATTGACAAAATATGTCAACCACATAAATGTCAACCATGGAAGGACAAAATGGTTGTCATGTGCAACCCAAATTGCTTGTTTAGTCTAACCCTTTGAAATTAAATGTGATTTAATGCTTAATTGCTTAGTGAAATCAAGACTGTTGGGTCCAATAGGAGGGATAATTTGTGAAATGTGGTAGCTTGTGTCATGGACCCAGACAGTTTACTTGTCTGAATTCTAAAACTGCAATTTAGCAACTTATTAAAGATACACTCTACAATTTTGTTGAAAAGAAAAATACAGATACATTACATGATATTTAATATCGAAATTTAAAAAAACCCCTTTCCTATGAATATACAAAGGCAATATAAGTTAGTATGGTGCACCACAGTTTGGCAAGGATACTAGAGGAAATATTTCTATTTACAAAAAGCTATTATGAGACATTAAATGATAGTACATGACCCAGACCCTTACCACCTTATAAGAAAGCACATTGCACTATAAAAACATGATATTGTCTTTCTGGTTATTAGAAATCATCCTATTGATTCATCAGTGTTTCTCCCTATAATACTTGATTCTTTTCTTGGAGATCTTCAGTCGAAACACTGAGCTCATATGAACCCAATTAACCCATAAAATCTAAGAGAATAAAAGCACAAAATAGGAAAGTTGCAGAGACTGCTATTGAAATGAATTAAACGTGTTTGGGAACAGAGACATTTAGAGAGTAGAAACTACATTGTCAGCTGCTTCCAAATGTGTCGGAAAGATCACAGAGATCAGTGTGTAGAGATAAATTGTGTTGGAAAAAAAAATTGCATACAGTGAGAACCATGTGGAAATGAGGCTTTCCATGCCAAGAAATATGTTTATGGAAATGAGAAGAAAGTAGATCACGAAATATTGCACTATGCATAAAACTTTTCATTAAGCCCCTCCTTCATGTAGTACCAAAATTCGGGTTTTCACAATTAGAAGTCCTCACTGCCTTTCTCTTTAAAATGATACTGTGACTTCACAGGAGATTTTTCTCTTCCCTTAAAAGCACTACACTTATATATAACTACTTCATTTATATTTCACCTATAAAGGAAGCCAGGCACCCACTTTTTCTGCTTTTTAGTGTATTTGGAGCTAAAATTTGAAATACAACTATGTATTGATGGAAGACCCCTGAGAGAGCATGTTGCCTTCCTGTAACTATGAGCATGTGTTAGAAGATTATGTCACAAAACTAGGGCTGTGCATTGCCATAAGAAGGGTGTGTAACAGACTGGTAAACCATAGACATTTTTTGCCAGATGAGGAGAGAACTTCCAATCAGGTTCTGATGGGGTCTGTCCCAAAGCCTATTCAGAGTAATATGCTTTTTAATGACTGATGGAGCAGTCACTATACTTTGAATTCAAAACACTCCTCAAAAATTGATAGTTTGGGAATTAAATAAAAATAAATGCTACTCTTACATAGGGCTTTGATGTCAGGGAATTAAGTAATACAATTTCTTTCCTGCTTACAACTCACTGTAGTTCACTGTGATCTATGGAACAAGCAATATAAATTCAGCAATCTGGTACAGGACTTGAGTCTTCCTTCCATTTTCTAAGTAAAAATTCAAGATGAATTTAGAATGGAACGACAGAAGAACTATTTTTAAAATTTCAAGGACTTTAAGATTAGTACCTGCATTGCTAAACAATCAATTTAGAAATCAATTTTTCCAATAGAGACTTGGGAAAATGTGGAAAGCATCAGTACTGCAGAAAAAGATCAAGTGGTATAGTCCATTTCCAATGATTATTAGTCAATATAGTGATGTTGTTCAAAAATGTGCAATTTTCATTCGGTATGTGGTAATAAAAGCTTTATTTATCAGAAAAGGGAGTAATTATTCCATCCTTTTTTGTAACCTACACTGTTTTCTTATGTCTGAAGACCACTGCCTGACAAATATTATGTTCTTTCTCAAACTTCCTTAATTTTTTTTAGTGTTTCATGGTCAGTATGTGACTGCAGAGGAGATTACAGTGCTAGTGATGTAGAACCTTCTGGTCCTGTTGATAGTAATTTAGCACTTTCAATTCTGGTTCAGACATGACAGAACTAAATGAAACTGAGGAAAGAAAAGATTGATAGAAAATAAGTGTTGCTCATCTTTAAATATTCTGAAGACTCATGGTAAGGGTTGCTTTCCATATTTCAGTCGCTTCCCTTTAATCCTCTTTAATCCTCCTCCATCTCTCTCTAGGTTACTTTCTCTATTGCTTATAAAGCTCTATGGCTGGTTTGCTGCAGGCATTTTTTATTCCCCTCTCTGTTGTAGCATAAGTGTTGTAATCAAGATTTTAGAGTCGTGAAAGCTGAACAGGGGAGTTCTAAACCTTAAGCACCAGACGCAAAAGGCCAGTAGTGCAACAATCTATATAACCTTTCAAAATGGGCAGAAAAAGTTAATGAGTTACTCCACAGCACTGTTCACGATGTTTTATTCCAGTCTTTTAACTATCAAAATCTCATGTTATTAATTTTCCCATGTCTGAACATTTTTAGCAGAGTGCACTTGGTTTTGAAAGATTTCAGCCTCTAGCACTCTGTGTTCTTGTATTTAAAAAAATAAATTTGTCTTTTCTTCCCCTGAGGGTTTTTTTTTTTTAAATTTTATTTGGCACTTTATAATTTATTACATTACTTGCTTGCATGTACATGCACCTTGGCATTATACTGCTTTAATGTGAAGACTGGGAACTCATGATAGAACAGGTTTACGAGGATTGGCAAGCACGCATTTGCACAGAATATCTCAACAGATATCTGGCATTTACTATATATGGAAAAATTGCTAAAAACAACTTTGAGGAAAGAATCTGAAGAACTACTTTCATTAGCTTCCAAAACAGATGTTCACATGTACATATATAGAAAGTGGGACAGCAGACAAACACATTGATTTGCCTGTAATGCTCTTTTGAACCTGGCATGTAGTAAAAGTAAAAATGTCACCTAACAAGAGATCCATCTGCCCCGGCTTTGGCATCCAACATGGTAACTAAGTTACAAAGTGACTAAGACAGTTACTACACTCTCTTTTAATAGTCAATGGAGAGAAATACCATCTCCAGACAGCAATTCATCTCTTTCTAAGATAGGTGTCTAGAACAGATCAGATAAACTGCCCTCTAGGGAAGCCTGTGTCTCTTTACTGACTGCTGGGGGAATGAGAATAGCTTGAACTTGGATATCCAACTTCTAGACTTCTGAAACGTGATGAATTTCATTCTGATATGGCCAAAGAACTGACACAAAATCGTTGAGCTGATAAAAAGAAGAAAAATATATCCAGTTAAATCCTACAAATTTTATACCCGAGAATATGAGCAAATGAAAATTCAAGACTATTAAAATTATTTTAGTTTGTTATTTGAATTAATTTTTGATGATGACACCTTCAGCTTTCGTCCTGCTAATTTGTAATATGTCTTTTACAGGAAAACAAATATTTACAACATAGATAAGGTTTCCATATGAGAATATAGAAGTCTGGAAAAGAAGTAGAAGTATTACAACAGACTGTAATGTTTATAATAATTGTTATTAGGTATAATTAAGATATCTAATTAAAGGATAATGCTTATATACATACACATATATTTCAAAGGCATCCAGGAGATGTAGGAATCAAGTAATGAATTTTTATTGAGTTTAAGTGCATAAGTGCTTCAGGCTGCCTTGGAAATCCTTCCTTAGTAGTACATACAGTCATATGATCACACATCTTCAAATCTATTTCATGCAGAACAGTCTTATTGTGTCTGAATGTTGAATGAGAGGCTGCCATTCACATGAGAAGTAATCACAGGACCAAGACCAAATGGTACTGCTTTCAGGAAATGTTCTTTTCCAAGACTTTATTTTCCTCCAGGAATTTGTAAAATTGTCTTTTCTTGTAAGGTGCAAACAAGAGGCTGTTGACAAAGGTTTAGCTACTCTTTTGTCTTTGAAACAGCAAAGAGTATGAACCATGCAGTGATGTTCCTTATGGTAAAGAAGAAACTTGTATAAGGGCTGGAGAACCAGGGATACACTGTACTTCTGGGACAGAAGGCAGTGCCAGCGACCTCTCAGAAGCTTTGGTTAACTGCATGATGTTTTTGCCACTAACAGATTCTAGGCATAGACATCCAAACCAGAAGAATGTTTTCAGAGCTCTGAAAAAAGGTCATCAGTGAGAAGGCAATATCACAACAGCTTTGAACAGCTGATTCTTTATGAGTGTTTTTACCTCCAAGGTGGTAATGCACATTACAGAGCTCAGCTCTGCACCTGGTGAATAACTGCTGTACTCTAATTCATAAGGAGAAGAAAGATGACAATACTGCACAACAGAATTAGACTTGGACTACAATTTATCATTGAAATGTGATTTTTTTAACGATAATAAGTAACTGTCTAATTTTACATATAGAATGGTGTATCGCTTTTGATCTACATTTTCATAAGAAAAAACAAATTTTACCTTGCTAGAAAGATGGGCTGTTGAAATTTTATTTTAGAATTCTGGAATTTCTGTAGAGTGCTTAAAGGAATAGAAACCTCAAACTAAAATTTCAAATTTAAAATAAGAATGCACTGTCAAGAAGAAAATAATCAGAAAACTTAACTGCTCCAAATTTTAATTATGTATAAAAAATTTAAAGAATTATGATTTCAAATTAAGAGTAATGTTGGGAGTGATGAAATTTAAATCTGGATAGTCAGACATTTGAGCAATTGTGCATCAGAGACGTCTGACAGTGTACAGCAAATTTAATTTTTTTTTTTTTTTAAGTTAAGAAGAGGAAGAGAGGCAGCAGGACCTTTGAGGGCCAATGTCACTCATTACCTATGAGTTCAGCTGTATCTTTGAACCTCTGCCCCAGGAAGGACCAACGTGGTCGCTCTCACTCCTTGTGAGGACAGTATTTTTTGATAAAAATACTTTATATGTCTCATACAGTTAAAAAGTTGGGCACATCCCCACTCAGAGCACACATAGTATGTTGATTGATATTAGTTTCTATTTGCCTCATTTTCTCTGTATTCTTTTGGAAAGCAGGTCACAAAGTGCCATTCCCATTTCATAACAGCTGAACCATTTCTTCAAACATTTGCGTGTGAATGTGGATGAAACAGGGAAGAATGTAGTTTCAGGAATTGAAAGAGGCAGTTAGTATCTCCGGATTTCCTCTATACCTGTCTTTCACTGACTGATTTAGCTGACCAACCTTCTTTCCCATACCTCACTGTTCTCCTCCATCTCTTGGTTTTGGTTTCTCATGCTCAGTCACTGACCTGTCTAACACATGGTAGGTATACTTTTTGTGTGTGTTTGGAGAATGCCTTACAGAAAGACATTTTGATTGCTACTGGGACCTTGAGTAGTGTTAAAAAGATAATTAGGGGTCAAATTAGGAGCAAGAAAGGGAGGACCTGGGTGCAGGACATATTCTGTGGATGTGGAGGATGAAGGGGAGAGGCAGAAAGGTCAAAAAGTATAACTGGAAACTGCTTTGGACAGTCAAGAGAAAAGGGGCAGTGAAGATGTGTACTGAAAGGTGAATTGCTGGATATGGGTGGTTCCTCTGTGCTTTACCTCAAACATCAATCCAGTTATGTTGATGGAAAATGCTGTCTTTATTTGTAAGCTTGTTCAGCTTTCAGTCTCTCCACTACATTGTCAGCAAGAGCTTTTTCAACACCTACTGCGTAAAGGGGGAGCAATCTGTGTCTGCCATAGAAGATTGAATCACCTCAGCAACCAGTCATGAAGTGATATTTCTCAGTCAGATTTCTTTTGGCAAATTTACTTGTTTATACCATGGATTAGCACTTCTCAGTTATCTCCTTCATGTTTACAATTTCCAACTAGTTCAGTCATTCCCCTAGGGATTAATCAAATAATTTCTCTGCTGAATAGCAAACACCACCCTTCTAGAACAGTTCTTTCTTCCTCAGGTTGCATTTGAGCCCTCTAACACTGTGAAAAGCCTATTAAGTTTAGTGGAAAGACTCATCATAATTTTCAAGGTGTTAGAAATTCAGGCATTTATATGGAATTCAAACCAGTAAATACAGTATGTGGGTTATTTTGGCAATGGGATAAAATGAGAGGATATTATCTAAAATAGAAGTCCATTACAGCTAAATCATAAAGTTTGTCTGCTAATTAAATCAAGTCTGCTTTGGGGGCCATTTGTTAGAGACCATGAACCTTACTGAATCTCTCTTAATGCTTAATGAGCTAAATAAATGAGAAATGTAACTGATGAAGAAAGGTAAGATTGGTGGATTTCACTGTAGGACTTGATTGAATTAAACCAGAAAGCTCTATCTATTGTTTTTTTCATTTTTTATTTCCCTATCCTTGAAGGGATGTGTTTTTCACGATTGATCTCCATTTCCACCTTTTTGTGACTGTTTCTTAAGATTCCAGTTGTTTTCACTGAGCATTTTTGCCTCTCTGTAGTGAAAAATTTAGAGTTTTTTTACTTACAGTGTAAGAAAATGTTGTTTTTCTTTAGAAATTTTCTGATCTGCTTGCCTTTCTTCTCTAGGATGATCATTCTGCTTAGGATCAGAGGGGAAATATTTTAGTAACAGATACAGAAGCATGCAAATGTTAGCTTTTCTAGCAACTAAGGCATGGCTGAGCAAAGCTGCAGTTTCTGTGTTCATTATGCACAAATAATAACTCTAGAGGTATTTATGTTGTATTTTTTATGTTAGTCAAGCATCAATATTTTAAGAGAAATATTCTGATGTCGCATCTGGAGACTGAGGAGAAAGAAGATGTAACCGTCGATAGGATCTCTGAGTGGAGACTGGACAGTACAATGTGGATATAAATCAAATCCTGCAGATGGATGGAAGAAAGATCTATGGGGCATATCTGAGAGGAAAAGTTTCTCTAAAATCTCCTTAGAATATCTGGAAAAGTTTAGGGAGAGACAGGGCCTTGCATACTGCTCATGAGAAGTGATTGACTGTATAAGAAGCTGTAAACTCCCTTCCGTAATTTCTCAAGGCACAAATGAGCTCTTACAATTCCTCTTACATAGGGATATTGCTACAAAACCAAGGAAATTGGGTAAGTTGATTTATAACCCTTATGGTCAGGTATCTGTTTCTCATAGTTTGGTGTGTCTCTTGTTCTTGGATATTCATTTGATATATTTAGTCTGTTGTAGCTTAATAATAGTTAATTCCCATAATTGTTTGTCATATTTTTCCTTCAGGGCATGTAAGAATTCTGTCTCATTTGTAGTTCTGTGTATGTGGAGAGAAGACTATTCACAAGTTTGATCATGAGTTGTTCTTTTGGCTGCTCTGCTTAAGGAAAGTGGTCGTACTAAATCAGATTTCTTTAGCAGAATAAATTTGTAAGCATTCTTTGTATTTTCTGCTTTTAAACAGGACTAAGTCCAAGCAGGTTTCTCTTAGACTAAAAGGCATTAAAAGTGTATCTGATCATTATGTGCTACTTGAATATAGAAAAGAAATAGCATGCAGAAATTTATTAAATCAGTTGCAGAAACAACTAGAAAAGTTAGCAAATTATGCAGAATAGTGGTGGCCACAAATTTGTATTTTTTTCTCTTCCTAAGCACAGTTTGTGTGTGAATGATATGGGAGATAAAACAGAAGACTAGTAAGCACTTATATTATTCATTGTATCAAATGATATGTCTTGATTGTGAATGTCTTCCAGAGGTGACATTCCTGACTGATATTTTTTGCAGAAATTAGAGGACAAGCATGCCAATGGAAGTTCAGTTGGAAGATGAGAGATATCTTCTCAAAGAGCAATATCTTACCTCTGGAATACTCGTGTTCCAGCTGCGAGGTTTGTTGAGTGGAATGTTCTGCTCAGAGGCACAGGCAGGCACTGTTTTCCTCAGCTGCATCACTCAGGGTGCTGCTGCTCCAGGTCTGGTTTTGCTGGGTGCCAGCATTGGACATCAGTGATTCCAGGAAGTGTGCTGCTCAGCTCTCATTCTCCCTCCTCCCCAGCCTTTGTGGTGATAGAAGTGTCCCCAGCCTACTTTGGGAACAGAGAAAATCCAGGGAGATCCCCCTGTTTCTTTTTCTTCTTTTTTGTCTTTCTCCACATTTCTGACTCCTTTACTGCATTCTCAGCTATGTGCGATGTCTCCTCCTCTCTTGCTTTTTGGGAACGGTGTCTACGTATAAGTCTACATATGCTTAGCTGGTACTTTGAATATTGTAGAACAGAAGCAGGAGAGAGGAAGTGGTGGTTTGTAACAGTTTATTCTCAGTAAAACCTGAGTATAGCTTCACGCTTATTGTTTTCAGAGAGATTTTGATGTTTGGAGCAGGGAACTCCCTTAGGCAAGATATTCATTTTGTGGCTTTTTATTTGGGCTGTGAAATTTTGCTCAGGTTTCACTGGTAACCAAAACTTGAAGAAGGCCCCATGAATTTTCATTAGACTGTCTTAGACCACCTTCTGAAAGGAGTTTCTACTTTTTTCTACTACAATGTTCCCTGTCTTTAAAACAGACTCTTAGATTTTCTGCTGAGACATAGTGCTTCTGCAACATAGAGATGTATGGCAAGTTTAAGGGTAATCTAATGAATCAAAATCCATCTTAGCTAAACATGGGATTTAATTTTTTTTCACTCTAGGTTTGACAGTTTGATGCTTGACTTACTGCATGTATCTGGGATGGATTCAGATATATTTACTATATATATCCCAAAAATATTATTTTTCCTCCTGTGAAGATTAACTGTTCTGTGTGGTGTTGGATAATAGGATTGGGAAGCAACGATTCTGACTTTTCCTCATCTTTGTCTCATCTGTGTGTTGTGGAACCAATTTAAAGGACACTGCTCTGCTGTCACACAGGGTGAGGTGAACAACTCCTGGATATTTTGAAGATATTTAAATTAAGTGGATGATCCTTTAATATTTCAAAAGAAATAAACTCCCTTGGACTGCATTAGATCATTTTAAACACATCATAAACATAGTTGATTCAGGAGTGAAATGAAAGCATGTTAACTGTGTAGTGCTGATTGGGCAAACTATGTGACCTGACATTGCTGATACATAGGTTGCTGCCATGAAGTGTTTTCCCACATGATAAGTGCTTGGCTTGTAAATGAAGATGCAGCTTTGAAAAGCAGAGACCTCAGTTTCCAGTCCTTGCTGGGGCCCATGTTTCAGTACCTTTTGGGCAATCCCTGTTATTTACAAACATGAAGAGTACTGCAGTTTTACTGACTTTCATGAGTTTCTCAGAAGTTCAGCACAAATTCTATCAGAATCCAGCTTAGAATTTTGAACAATACCAAACTTTTTACTTGTTATGAAAATTCCGGATTTTGCCTGTCTTCGGAGGGTCTCTGACATTATCCAACTTTGCAGGTTTATTTGGTATCAGCTATGACAACAAAGTTTCACAGTTTTCCAGTACAGGAGAGTTTGGTTTGTCCTTTTTATCACCTGGTAAATACCAGATGAGTTTCAGTGCAATAACAAACCACAAAAAGCAGAACAGAGAGAAGAGTAAACTTTTATTGTTTTAGCAACAAACCTGTTCCTCTTTATTTTCCAGTAAGACACAAAAGCCTGTCTTTTGTTTCATCACTGGAAAGCCTCTAACCTTATTTACAAACACTAATAATTCATCTTTCACTTTACATTTATATGAGTAAGAACATAAAAATTACTAACATTGAACAAGGAAAATAAATTTTTGTATAGTTAAGTGAATATTGAATGGGAATAATACTCCTGAGTTTCAGGTGGAGGGCTATTATTTTTATTATTATGTTCATATCATAATCAGAAATAGCACAGCTGAGAGAGGGAATTGGTACTGTAACAGTATTACTAATGGAAAAATTTTTTATGAGGCAAAGATAACTAAAAAAATCCATTAGTTCTTGTTCCACAATTGTTAAATAGTTGTTGATTACACATCATCCCCAGATGGGGAAACAAAGTTTTAGCCCATTTCCCCAGATCTTGACTGTAAAGGAGAGGTGGGCACCATGTGACTGAAAAGCAATCATCAATGTCATGAATAAAGTCAATCAGTGAGTGACAAAACTCTCAGTTGAATGCAGAGCTTTTCACTTCCAGATATATGTCAATTTTCTTTCCTCTAAACATTTTTCAAAGCTACATATTTTTCCCCAGATGGTCCAGATCCCTTATTTTCCTGCCATATTGCTTTCACTGCAGTTATGGTTCAGTTTCTATTCCCAAGAAAAATCACTTGTTATTGAGCTTGCGTCTTTGCTATAAAAATGTATTCTAAACAAACATGGACTGGGGGAGGATTCATACACGTTCTCAGTGTGGGAAGGGAGAGATGTTTTAACATTTCTTAATGCTATGTGAAAGTATCTCTAGACTACGTGACAGTGAATGACACTATGAAGTTTTATTGTTATAACTTTGAAGGACCATTACATGAGGGTAGAAGACTATTCTGGTTTTCTAAAAAGAAGCTGTAAAACCCTGACTACTCTTGTTGTAAAGTATTTTGTTTATACTACAAGCAATCTTTTAAAAACTTCTTTAATGTTTAACTTTTCATTTTGCTTTTCACAAAATTTCTGTCTTCTTAGAAGTACAGACTCATAAGAAATAAAAACAAATATGTCATCATCATAGATTAAACCTGATTTAACAGTTGAAGACTCATGTCTCCTCAAGTCACCTGCCTAAAAGTTCCCTATCACTCTTCACAGTCAATATGGAGAAAGGTAGATACTTCTAGAAGGTGAATAACTCCACCAGATTTTGTTATTCATCTTCAGATGGCCCTCAGAAAATACTGATTTCCCTCTCTTAATCTTACAGTGTACGTAGAAAAACAGCTTTGATAAAATGCACCAGATTAAATCAATCCCATACTAAGAATCTCCTTTGTTTTCAATTGGAAATACTTGGGTCTGTGACTTGTTTAGTATTCTGAAATGTAACATGAAATTGGTACTCACACTCTTCCCTAGTATACTTAAATGATTAAGCCCAGTGTGTGCAAGAAAACTGAAATTTTTGAGGTTATGTGTGCTTCCACAGACTATTCTAAGTGGAAAAATGTTTAGAGAATCTGCTCAACAGCATGAAATAGCAAATTTTCGTTTGAATTTTCTTTATATTTCCATATATGTCTTCCTTGGTATATGCATTTTTATATTGTATGTGATTTGTGTGTGTTACATAATACTTATGATTTCTAACGTAATGGTAATTTACATCAAATTAGGAACCAGTTCTTATTACAGCAAGAGTTGTGAAAGCAAATACGCCACAGGCAATTCCCACTCTGGAAAAAGCTCACTTGCTTGGATATAGGTTTCTATTTCTTTTTCTGTTTACATGTTACATATTTACAATGTTTACACTCTTTACTCTTGTAGTAACCGCATTAATGATGAGTACTTTTGTGGCCAGCTCAGTTAGACCAAAAATTGGATTTGGTTTTATTTTGTTAATGGATTTGAGAAAAACTACTGATTTTCTTGATTGTTAACGAAATCATATTGCATGACCTAAGAAATTAAGAGTTGGGGAAGACTTTCCTTGGGCTGTCTTGCTTTTATGTTTTTAATGTTTACCTTTCCCATTCCTAAAGGATACAGTTTTGCTGCAACAGTGATTGTTGTGTTTAAGCACATGTGTATTCATCAACCCGTATATAATTTTCTATCTTGAATATAAGACAAAACAATGCTAAATAAATGACATAATTAAAAATGCATATTAAAGTATTTCTTGTTGTAATGGTTTTCCTTACTCTCTTCTCAGAAGAGGCCAATTAGTTTAAGCATTAATTCTGAACATCTATTCAACTTACGCAATCCACTTATTTTGTTATTTACTTACTTTCTATGTCCACAGTAGCTTACACCTTCTTATAAAACATTCTGTAATTGTAAAAAAGAAAACACAGAGGCTATTTTGGTTCAGGATGTCTAATCAAATAGCTATCATCTGATTAAAGAACAAGGACTGCTTAGAACCATAAAGGATGTTTGTTATTGTTTTAGGACATGTGTTTTGCAGGAATCATATGATAAGACAATGACATGGAAAAAGTTTCTCTTTCGATCACCCCTGAATCAGCTGTTCTAATCTTGTTTTGGCATACGGTAGGAAAAAGCAATCAGGCAAGTTTTAATATGCTAATCCTGCTTCATCTCCTGATTTCTGTAATTGTGGTGACTGTTTATGCTGCTGCAGTTTCATGAGGAGAGTTTTTAAACATTTTCTATTACTTGAAGTTTATGGAACTCCATTTGGGGAAATGAATTCTAAAACTAGTATAGAAAAAAAAGGATGAAAATTTTCAAATTAAAGAATAGAGTTTTCCTCCAGTAGTATTAATTAATAATTGGGATACCTAACAAGACATTTTCTGAAGAACAGGCATCTAAAACACTTGACTGGTAAGTGTCTAGTTTTGCATCACCATTATGGTAGAAAGGAGGAGCACGCTGATTTGCAGAACAGAACCAAATGAAATCAAGGGAGAACCAAAACTAGCTGAGATGTATATTAAGTTCAAGGAGCTCACAGAAAAATATTGCTGAAAATAGATAATTCCATTTTCTTAGATGCATTCTAGACAAAAAAAGGGAACAATACAAACAATGTGCAAAATTCCCATTGCTTGCAGTGAAACAGAGTGTTAACTGAAGGACTTAGTGTAAAAGATGTAAAAGATGTTCATAATGGCAGCTGATATAATTTCAGTAGTGGAAAGTTTGTTTAAATGTGTATCTTTCACCAATCTCTGCAACTGTCTCCAGAAATGGATGGCCACATTGGATGTCAGTTTAAGGAAAGGTAAACAGGTTAGAGAGGCAATTATTCTCTAAGCTATGATGTGGTTGCTACACAGTATCCATTATTGGAGATGTGCAAAACTCATCTGGAAATAATCAAAAGAAACCTGAGCAAAAGATGAAGTTTTTCTTACTTTGACCAGACAGTTGGTCCAGACAACCTCCTGAGACTTTTTGCAGCCTAAATCAACTATGATTCTAGGATACTATCAAAAGGTGGGTTTTTTATTTAATTTAAAATTTATAATCAAATCAAGGCAAGACAATGGCTTGAGCTAAACACTATAGCACAACACTACAAGACATCTCATAAAAGAATATTGTCAACATTGTCAACATTGTCAATAATGTCAACATTGAATACAATAGTCCATGAAGCTGTGTTTTGAAAATATGAGGAAAAAATACTCACTAAAAATCCAGCATGAGAAAGAGCCCAAAGAAGTTTCCACAAGAACTTTTGCACATATGGAAAGGTCCACCTAGCAAGACTTTCTTTTCTAGAAAAAAACACTGAGATAATTCATATGTCGGTAAGATCTATACATATTTGTTATATGTAACACATTTAACTGATCAGTATAAGTTTAGGAAGCTTATTCTCTGACTGAAGTTTTCAACCCTGAGACACAGATAAATTGAACTTAGTATAAACAGCAGTATTAGTAAAAACTTTGTTAAACCTGTGCTTAGTACCCAAACCTGCAGTTCATATAGCCTTTGAATCAGGATTCTTGCACAGTTGGGAAATTCATAGCAATTGTAGTTAGAATATAAACTGTAAGACTGGAACTGTTCAACAGGTTTTCCTGTAATATCCAGCAAGACAAAATAAAACAAGGACAAGCATTCTTTGCTGCCATGGAAACACTGAAGTCCACTGCAAATTATGTGATGTTCAAAGTTATTTACTGTGCCTGTTTGAACAATTTTTTTAAAATATCATGCTATTTTCAAAGAGAGGCAACACTCCTGTGGTTCTGAAGTTTAGCACTTTGTGAAAACAGACATATAAATGTTGGCTGGACAACCAGCCAAAGACTTTCTAAACTGGAACTTTTTCACATTTTCTTCTTTTGAGTAATAGGAAATGACTAAGCTCAGAGAGCTGAAAATCCCCTTATTGTTGGAAACTCCTCTATTGTTTTAGGCTGAACACTTATAAGGAAAACAAAAGGGAAATACACAGGACTGGATCACTGAAAGGGTTCCCCAACCTGTGCAGGGAATGGCAGGATCTCACATCAGCATGGCATGGTCTTCTCTAAACTTTACAACCAATGCTACAGCGAAAGGCTGGGCCTACAGATAAGCCCTTTATGAAACAAATAGGTCTCATGTTTTTCTGAAACAAAACAGCTGATGTGAGGCCTTGGAGCCCTCAAACAGACCCCGAGGTCTCTCTGTCTACGAGGTGGATGGAACCTTTGCAGTTATTCCTAACACATGTTTGCAGGATCTCCCTCTCGCTACCCCCAGCTAGGACCATGGGCAGTCCTCTGGGATGACTCATCTAAAAAGAAAGAACATATGCATTCTTTGAGGTTTCTGTGAAAATCCAGATGCTTGTAAACAGCTGAATAGTCACAGACACGCAGAATCCTTGAGCACACCACCCTCGGGTGAACCCCGGAGAAGGATGCCCTTCCAGAGCTGTCATCCACCAGACGTTGCACAGCTCAGCTGTGCCTCAGTACACACTCATTTGAAGGGACTGCTTTGCAGGAGGGAATGCAGGAAACATCACGTTTCCCAAAATTCACTGATAACACAAAGGAAAAGAACATTCCTTCCTTTCTCAGGGTTTGCAATGTCTACACAGAGTAGTATCAGGGTGGGACAAAGGCCAGATGCAGCTCCCTTATATAAACTGGGGAAGAGAGAGGAGTAAAATTCCCCAAATATAAAGCCTGCAGCAACTGTGAGTTAAGCTGGAATGAAGAGGGTGACAAGTCAAGGATCTTAATTTATTCTTCTCTGCTAACTTTGTCCTGTGAGGCCCAACAATAACACAATGTTTAATGCAAAACCTGCACAGTTTGATTTTGATCCTAAACTTCACATGGAGCAAATCTCATGAATAATTTTACTAAAGTCAACAGCTCATCCAGCATCGATTCAAATGTTCCCACCAACTGTATCTGACTAGCACAAAGGTTTTCTGAGCTTTATATAAATTACTTTCAAGCTTTTTAAATGCCAGCATAGGAAAGGCAGATAAATCGTTAATACACATTGTTGAATTTTTATGACAGCATTCACCTTTCCCGGTTGCATACCTCACTGGGCCATGGATTCTGCCCAGGCAGTCCAGTACAGGTCTTTGCTGATATTGCAAACATCACAGTGGTTCCATCTAGAAACCTTTATTCAGTAAATGATTTATAAGTGCAAGAGATTAAATAGGGAAAAAAAAGCAGCAACATTGACATAGTGCTCATGTGATGCAAGGCACAGCACCAGATTTCCATGGAGCAGTTCTATGTTTTCATGGTAAACAGCTTTTGAGACTCAGCAAACACTGTCTTGGGTTGCCTCAGGGAGTCAACTCATCTGCACTTGCTCTGACAATGTCAGATGATTGTTCAGGCTTTTAAACATCACATGAATGAACGTCAGAGCTGCCTGAAGGCTCTCAAGAAGTGCGGGCTAAACTGAATGTTGCCACCTTGGAGATGAGGGGCTGAAACATTACTTTGCTTCCTGTTAAGGAAAGGGGATGAGAAGGAAGAAGTAGTAGAGCTGGAATGGAAAGTCGGAGGGAAAATGATGTGGGAAGCGAGGACAGGCATAGGAAAACCTAAAAATTGTGGTCTGTTACTGTTGCTTCATCCTCTCGTGTCCTAGCAAAAACCTTCCTTCCTTTTTCACTGATCATATGGAATGCCCGGGGTATCCATTCCCCTGCTGTAGGCGATGGTACTAGCAGGGTCATAGCCTTTTTTTCCTCTGCTTTTGCCTGTTCTTTCCCTGAACTGCCTCATAACTTCCTGTCTCTGGCTTTTCTGTGACAGTATTCACCTTCTGTGGTTGCACACCTTGCAGGGCCACAGATTCTACCCAGAAAGTATGTCACAGGTCAGGCTGTTATGGCAAATGGCACCATTATTTAATCTAGAAACCTTATTTCAGTAAATGATTTATAAACATGGCAGATTAGACAGGAAAAACAAGTAGCTTGCTTTGCATACACCTGGGTCTAGTTGTGATGAATGTTAAGGAATAACACCTATTAGCAATAAATGCTTCAACTCTTCTGATCCCATACCAAAATTGTACCCACAGAGTTCTGTCAGTGCCTCCCTAGATTAATCAAAGCTATTACTTTCTAAAAGAAAGCACCTCTACAATAACTTTAGGGAATTTATGATGACAAAGACTTCTTACCCAAATTTCAAACTTAAAATTGTTTTTCTATATCCAGCCTAGTTTTTCTCCTAAGAACTGGATTTGCCCTTAGATGTCTTTTGTGACTCAACACCCTGCCCTTGTAAGTCCCTGTCATCAGTGGCATGGTGACAGAGACAGCATAGTAATGTGTCACACAGTTACATTATTAGGACTGAAGTGAACCCTGAAGCAGCTTTTAATTTTAGGCCAGAGGCTAAACAGGTAGCATGACAAATTCATGAGCATCTGGACAGTACAGTGACTTTCAGACTTGATGGCAACCTGAGGCTGCAGAGTGAATAACTGATGAAAATCTCAAAAAGTGTGTGTGGGGGGAGAAGTGTGAAAGAGACCAGCTATAGGCACATATTTTAGACAGAGAAAATGCCATCTGTCAACAACAGTTCACGAGAGAGCACTATGGCAGTTTATATATCTGGTTCTTCACATAGGTGTAATGGTGGAAGTTAGTGTAGTGTAGCACTAGGGAGGTCAAAACTGCTGAGAGCTCAGATTCAGGCTGAGGCTGTGCCTTTCCTGCATGAAAGTAGAAGGGATCATATGTGGCTGCTGTATCACTGACTCATTTGGGCACCATCAAATGCCTGTAATTAATTCAACATGCTTAGTGCCTGGAATAGTGGTGTAGGCGTTCAGACAACATGTTCCTCTGAAAAAATATACAGCGAGACAGAGCCTTGCACAGCTCTACTTACTGTAGCTTATACTTACTAAATTATGGACCTGCAAGAAGTTGGGGGTCATTGGGAGTACTGTAGATCCAAAGGGGGACTTAAATATGTGTAACCAGACACCTAGAAAATATCTGAGGGCTTGAGCTTGAAACCAGTCCAAGTAAGACTTCGTCTATATCTGACTGTGGCTGCAAGAAGTGATGGTGGAGCAATATGGGACAGCGAGGACAGTCCAGCCAGACCTCATAGAAGCACATGCAACATGAGACTTTAAATGTTATCTCAAAGCTAGTCCTAAATCCAGGCAGAGTATCCAAGACAAAAATATGACTCAGAACCACCTGTTTACAGACACTACAGTGGGAGTGCACTTCCTTGGGAGCAGAGCAGACCTGATCATGTCTGGGTGCCACCTGCAAGGAGACACACACTCCCACTGCTGTTTGCTCAGGAAAGCTTATGATTCCTTTACAATCACTGTCTCGTTCTCAGTGAATGTCTCTGTGCTGAAGCATGTTAGCACCTACAAAAAACAGTAAAGCTGTGGACTACTGACCCATATCTGCATACAGCCTCAAATTAATCTTCCTTTCCTGCTCTCTTCAATCCTCAGTGATGACTGAAAATAAGAGAGAACAGAGATTAGATTATTTTACTAATCTTTATCCTATTTATTAAATCGTGACATGTCATCCCCCATTGAATTGCATAACTATACTATTGAGAAGTGTAATATGATCCATTTTTACTTCAAAATACTGAATAAAAGGCATGTTTATGACACATTTCAGAGGAAATTAGACAATGATATTCTTGTGCTCTGAAATGAGATGTGTTTTTATCTTCCCATGCTTAATATTCATGTTAATTCACAATGCACTTTTTTACTGTTATCAGAGAAGCATATTCTTTAGGGGTAAATTTGATCTACTGCCTGCTAACTCAGGATTACATGAACATGGCTTTTGGCTCACATCTCTTTGTATTCTTTTGCATGCTGCCATGTGGGGCAAGACAATAGAAGTATAAAGAACTTCCTGAATATTTTTCCTCTCAGTTTTTTTAAACCCACAGAAAATCCTGGTTTTATGTAGGCAGGGTTATTATTCCATTCTCTTCTATCAGACATGGATCTGAAGTGCTTTTTACTCAAAGTACCTCCATCTTACTTTATGTTCGTTTCATAATGTTTTATTATACTGGACTTTTAATCTCTTAAAATCTAATAAGAAAGCCATTCCCATGTCTGAAATAGAACATCTTGTAATTCTCTCCCCCCTTATCATATTAGGTATGTTCAAAATTATCCAAAGCTCTTTGTAGCTCAGTTTAGGGATTTGTTTATATCTGTCTATACCTTTGTATACATCTAAACCATAAAACTCTCCCAACACACTGTTCTTTTAAAAACCTACAAATCCTCTGAGCTTACCTTTAACCACCAACAGCTAGATGAAGTATTTCCATCAGGATCTTAGGGAACTCTGTACATAAGAGGTTCTATATGCGCAAACTCAGTTGAAGAAGCAGGGTTATTTATTGTTAATCACCTGGCCTGATAGTTGCCTACTGTATAAGGCTTCCTTCTTAAAAAAAGGAAAAAAAAAAGGAAATTTAGTCTATATAGTAGATGCTCAGCTATCTTCTACAGGAGCTGTATCAACCACTCTAGCCCCAGCTATCTCCTGGGTTGTTGCTGTGTGTGTTTGCTCTTCTTGGATGAGGATTTCAGCAGGATCTCAGAAGATGAACGCTGTCTGAGCCCATGGACACTACACTTACAAAGTTAAAAACCTTGCCCAGTAGACGTTTTAGTTGTAATAAACACAAGGAGCAGGTGAGACAATGAAATATATGTGTTACAGATTGGTGGACATGTGCTACTTTCAGTATACTGATGACTTCTCAACAAAATAACAGAAAAAAGGAGGGTTCTTTTTTCAGTTTTCCTGTGTGCTGGTGCCTGTCCATTAATCTAACTAAAGAATGGCAGATAAAAGTATCCTAAAAGATGCCTAAAGATGGCATGACAGAAATTTTCTCACCTGCTGAAGAAATTATTGAGTTCAATGATTAATTCTGCAATGCACCTGTGCTGCACACCAGTGATATGTGCAATACAAGATTCCTCTCCAGACAGCAACTCTTCTCTGGAGATCACCACTACCATTCATAAGGAATAAAACCTGTAGAACAGAAGGCTTTGATATAGTGTCTCTCTAGCACAATCTATTTGGTGCAATTTTTGGACTGTTGTGCTACAAAAACAAGACTTGAACAGGGATTGTAAAGAAAATCTACCTACTGATTACCTCTCCTCGGTTTAGGCACTGAATAGCATAGTGGATCTTACTTTTAACAGTTAAATAAAATATCCATTTTTACGCTGGGACAGCAAGTAGGAACAAATGAATTTTCCAGTGCTAACTCAGCAGGTCTGTGATTAAACCCACAGATATGCACTGACTTGTTCAGTGAGCCGACACTTTAACTGCCTTAAATCTCAAGTGTCAGAAACAGGTAACATGAATGTACCAATAACCCAAAGTCCACATGAGCAGAATAATGCTATATTTTAGTCTATCTATGTATTTAAAAAAAGAATATAGCATGGAATGTGGGCATTCCAGAGTCCATATGAGTTAAAGCAAAGTTAGGCTGAAATATGGTTTCTTTGCTCAGATAGAACTAAACATTCGTAAAACCAAAGGGGAGATGAAGCGCTCTAAGAGGCAGAGTCACAGGCAAAGTCTTTAAACTCTTTCTTAGGCCTTTTGCATTATCCAAGTGTCAAGCAACAGATGTTTTGTTGATGGTAAGATTCTTACCTTTCATTCTAACACACATTTCCTTATGACAAATCATTGTCACCTGAGACTTGCAGAAATGTGTACTGCACTACCAGTAAGTCTTGTTTCTAACATCATCCTTTCTGTTCAGCATTTATTTTGCAGTATTGCTCAGGTATGATATGTTTCCAGTTAACAGGAAAAAAAAAAGGAAAAGCTATTTCTTTTTTTTTTTTTTAGGTCATTGACTTTTTGTAGTGGGAAAATTCACTATCGTATGACTTTGCCAGTAAGTCAGGCCAAATGATTTTGTAAAGCCAAATGCTTGGAAACATGGTCAGCTGATTAAGGCATTGGGCTGTGACTCAGAGGATCTGGATTCAGTTCCTGGCACTTACTGCATCACCTTGGGCAAATCACTTTACCGCTTTTATCCTTGTAATTCCAAATGTTGAAGAATCTTGGCAACATTTCTTCTGCCCTCTCCTTCCCCACACCATGAGCCACCAGTGCACCCTGCTATCTGTACACAGCTAAGAGAATGGGGTTTGTGCTCAGCAAAACTCTCCATCATCAACTGAAATGAAATGAAATATATATATATATATATATATATAAGAAATTGTTTTGCTGACTTAAATACACTCTAATTTGTCTCTGTAAATAAATAAATTGTGAAGTAAAAAACAAAGCTGTCCTCCAGAAAACCAGCTATGTGCCCTGCCTTATTTCCATCAATGCCTCTCTGGCAGTGGGAGCAAGCTGTGTATTCTTAGCAGTGGCAGTAACGGAGCTGCTGTAGCTGCTTCTGCTGATAAATATTATTGCTGCCAAGGCAGCACCTTCAATGCCAGCCTTCAGGGGGGTGCCATGCAAACACCCGCCGAGTGTGGCTTCCCTAGTCTGAGGGTGCTCTGTTTTGGACTGGGCTCCAGCACGGCAACATTTCCTTGTGGAGGCTGTTCATGCCTCAACAGCCGTTTCTGGATGCAATCCTTTCCAAGCTGTCAGCAGTGAAAAGCAAAGGAATCACTTTTCAACCTCTGATCTCCCAAGTATTCTTAATGGGCGTGCATCCAGACATTTTCATTAATGTAAGTAGCAGCTAACTAAACTGGCTAATAAGTTGTCTCTGTTTTTCACTCATTTTCAATCAACATAACTAATCAACATGCCAGAGAATGCAAAATACTGTACAAGCCCTTGAGAGGAGAAGCATTTTTAATCATCATGATTGTTCATCTGTTGGTAAAAAAAAATGTCTTAAAATTAATAAAATGATAGCTTGTGACTGTGAATCTTTAATAGCTTATGGAAAGCACATTCAATACAGAGTGGAAATGGGCATTGTGAGATATGTTCTGAATCACAAATGTACTGATATGAAAATTCAGTGGGCTCAAGGCACAGTGATGAACAGCTAAATATCTAATGTAGTTAGAAAGGAGATACGATCAGGGGTCAAAATTCAAACTGAGTTGAAAATATATATGAGTAGTTGACAGTAATAAAGATGAATAACATAGTTAATAATTTTTGGCATCTGTATCCTTTTGAGTTTATCAAGCACTTTATAAATCTGAATGAATAAAGACAAACCAGGTCATAATAAGATTAATATTATAATTCACATTTTACATATGTAACAGCTGACACAAAGAGAAATTAAAATTGATATTACCAAAACATACCTACTTTCATTCTGATGCTCAAAAATCTGTCTATCCTTCACTGAGAAGTCAAGGTTCCCAGACCCTGGGAAAGATAATTAATTTTAGAGGTCATGATTCTCAAAAAATATAATTGCCCATATGTATACAGCAAGCTTTTGCAAAATTGTTAATGGAAACTATAATGATTACACCATATTAGGCTTCTTGGGCTCAATTTGTCTAAGTCAGTCAGCACGGACATCCTTTAGAACTAAGGAATTTTCATTAGTACTGCCAATGGAGTCTAAGGTGTGATTCATCATATCTTAAAGTGACTGTTTTAAACAAGCCAGATGAATTACACCTTAAATATGCACGTTTCTCTGCATTAATCATAAAGAGAACCTGCCTTGAGAGCATCTGTAGATTCTGCAGTCTCAGTTCTGGAGCTCTGAAAACGCTCGGTGTTAAAGGGGTGCTTTTATGACATTCTACTTGGATACAAAGCCAGTGGCAGGTAAATCCTATGCACAGACAAATATTTCTGTTCTCTAGAACTTATTCTGACAATAAATTCCTTATACTTGTTGGCCAGTATCACAAGTATTTGATAAAATTTCTAGAAAAATGCATGTGCTTCCATGAAGCACGCATATTTATAAAACTGCTCATGACAGTCAATTACTGCTGGCACTCTCAAAATTATACAGCTGAGAATCTGACTTGTAGATTATTTGGTTAAATTTCTTTTTTAGCCAGAGAAAAGATGAGTGTCTCATTATCTGTGTTGGTGTTCAGTGGAAGCATTTCCTCTCACAAGTATTGAAAGCCCCTCTGTAATATACAAAGGCCATCTAGAAATTAATTTCACAACTCTATTGCAGAGCAAGCCTCACTAACCCAGGTTATCTTTTTAATTATGATTAATTATCCTGTCAGCTGAGATGAAAGACACTAATAAAAACACAATTTTGGAAGCACTCATCTGTTGTTCCAAATCTTTTTTCTACTGGAAGTATTTGCTCCTGGTACAGGGACAAACTTCTGCTTTTTGCCTATGGTACTTAGTGTGCACACAGGACTCTTTGAAAGACTTAAGTCTCTAAATACAGGTTAAAAAGTTACTGTAAAGTAAGTAAGTGGCTGAGAAGTGTTTTTGAGGACCCAAACCTACATCTCTCTCTAATTATGATGCTTCCAAAAAGTCACATTTTCTAGCTTGAGATATATCTAAAAAGGAGATCAAGTACTGCAAGAGAACAAACATTACATTTTATCATCTGGAAAGTCAATAGCTTTAATAAGCAGTAAATTAGTGCAGTGGCAAAGCCCAGGTTGGGGTATGTGTGTGCATACACGTGTGAGTGTTTATACCACACAGTGTTCTTTTGTGTGTTGACATATACACTGTGGCCAAGCAGCAGAGCACACTGGCAGAATCCAAAGCTGTTCCTTGCCCTCAGTGTTTGCAAGTGTTTGAGTATGTTTGGTAGCCTGAGACTGAGAGAATGACCTTGTCATAGTTATGCTGTTAACCCTTTGCTTTTCCCAGCAATTCAATATATTAGCTATTGATTTTTGTATTGCTGATTCTGGAAGTAGAGCAAAGGTGGCATAGGATAAGAGAACAGGAAGGTATTATTTGTTCATGGCAAGTCTGAAAGGAAGTTTAATGAAGGAATTAAAACCTTTTGAGTGTGAGTTTAACATGAATAGAGAAGAGGCAGACCAAGAGATTTTCAATTCTCTGATGAGTGGGTATGGATCTGACATTATTTGCAGAGTGATTCTGAAAAATTGTATACTTTCTTATCTCTCAAGAAAGGAAAACAGCTAAAGTAGCCACGAGCTGGTAAATAGTAAAAAATATTCCTCCTTGAAAACTGATATTATAATTTGTGACTTCTTTGATACTCCTAAACCAGGGAAGGGAAAACAAAGTAAACTAAAGTGCCAAAAAAAGCTTCTGTACTAACACCCTGTCCAGGTCTCAGTCTTCATTCATTAACTCAGATTTTATACTGGATTCTCCACTGAATTCAGAAGAATGAGTTCCTGTTTGAGATGGCAGTATGTAGCTTTAGAAACCCGTAGGATTTTATTTGTTTGATCACAGATTAATTCTCCCCTCAAGCTACTCCAAGGAGGTGGTCAAAAGGCCATCAAAATCAATGGAAGAGTATGAGTGCATTTCAAAAAGCTTTGCATCTCTAAAAGGGAGAAGTGTTTAAAGTATTTGTAAACAACATTTCAGTCAATAAAATATGTTCATATAATTTCTGTGAAGCAGTCCAGGAATTTTTGGCACTCAAATAAAAGGTGCCTTGGAGAAAAATCCATAGCCTTATGAGAAGCATGTTCCCTTGTAAATAAATGATCCTGAATTGCCTATCACTAGAGGAAATATCTAATAAATAAATGACTATATAAAAAGAAAAAGGAAGTTTCTTCTCTTGGTTGTTCTTGAAACATGAGAGCCATGTTATAAAGTCATCTGCTGGACCCTGTACAGTGGTGAGTTTCTCAGATGAAGACTTTTAATATGAATAACAGTAGCATTTGGACATAGAATCATTAGGTGTTTTGGGAAGACTGCTTACCCAAGCATTGATACATTTTAAATTCTGAAATTAATTTTAAATATGTTTTATGGTTTTCCTGCGTGTTTTTCTTTTTTATTTTTCCCCCTTGTGATTATATATAAAAATTGACCAAGAAATATTAGTAATAATAGAAATTATGATAGTTTCAGATTAGGTATAGCATAGCAGAAATTTCCTATTATTCCACCTTACCTTTTTCTTATTTTGGAAGAAATACCTGCAGACAGCAGATGAATCATTTTAGCATCACCCTTCAAGTCCTTCCTTTGGTCTTCATTGAATTCTGTTGCAGCAATGTCCCTGCACAAAGGAAAACATGGGTTTATGCTACCAAACTTTATACATTCAACTGTAGTGATTAAATTAGGACCTTGTATACCTGGGCCCCCATAAGTAGATGAAAACAGACAACAATCAACAGAGGGCTATTTAGCTTCTCTGATACCTCAATTGCATTTCTCTCTTGGTCTAGGCCAGTGACAAAGATTAATTGGTACCCATGGTGAGTTGGATTTCCATCAAGAACTTGTCTTCACCAACAATAATTAGCTATAATGTTCAGAAATTGCCACCCGACTCCAAAACCTGCACCATTCTTTCTTTAGAAAGAACCCTGAAAAACTTTACTGCAAGCCTAATTAGAGGTATCAGAATCCCAATTTTGGTTCCTACTGATTTAAAGACAGGGTCATGTCTAGAACCTAGATATCATTTTTCAAAAAAGTGTGCATAAAACTGGAATTGCGCATTCTTTGGTACACATGGTGGCAAATTAGAGAGAAATACAGCCCTTTTTAAAGAGCAGATGGGTGAACCAGCCAATTAAAATCTTTTCACAGACTTTAATGGTTGCTGTTTCAGGCTTTGTTATGGTGGTAAATAAAAGATTTTATACTAAAAGTAGAAGAAATAATTTAAACTATACATCTAAGTTTGATACAAAAGTCAAATGCAAGTATTTGATGGAAAATCCTATGAAAATATTTGCATGTGCAGCAGTGATCAGAAATTAATTCTTGTGTAAGATAACACGGTAGAAACAAATATAAAAGTGTTAAGAAGACACTAAAGAAAATAATTGCAGATTTCCAGCTTGGACCTGGCTCTAGAAACCTGACCTTAAAATATGTAGTAGAGACCAAATTGAATCAAAGACAAGAAGCAAATTAAAGCTATAAAGAAAAATTTACATTAAAAGAAATTGAAAATTTGGGGATTGTTTGAAGTTACTAAGGGTAAGTAATGGATGAAAAACTTATAGGAAATAATGAATGAATTATAAACAGTAAAGCAGATGTTCCACTACAATTTGTCCCATAACACAAGAAGGGGGAATAATCAATACAAATTTGAAGTAGCATATTGTGCAGTGTTCAGCAGAAGCAATTCTGAATAACACCCAATTAGCTTATAAATATAATAATTTCAAGATGTCCTTGCAATCCAAAAATTTGAAGAGATAAACAGAACTCTCGCTTCTGGCATAGATATATGTAAAAATGGAATAAATCTATACAAGATAATATAGATCACTGTATCTTAGGATATAAAAGTCTGCGGATAGATCAGTTGTTACCATAAATACCCCATAAACTGGGGTTTATAATACCTTGTTCTAAGTAACCTGATACTGTACAACTTCTAAGGAAGAATACAAAATGAGATGAGCTACTGGCTAGGTGGATATTGAAAAGCTTTGTATCCTTTTTATATTTCACGTTGTAATTCTGACCTCTTGCATAGAGACCTCCATCCGTCTGATGTTCAATGAAATGATAGCTGGTATAGTAAGTCTTCAGTTTATAGGACAGATATATTCCACTAGCATCTGCTACTAGAGAAAGAGCCAGCAGTGACATCTAATCACTGTGAGAAAGCTCATTCTAACTTTTCTACCAACAATTTAGGTTAGATAACAGACATGCATTGACTTGATAGCAGGTGGATAAAAGGGTATAAACTGTGTTTTATGTCTTCTGTTTGTATTACTTATAGATTAGCTGATTTCAGGAATTCAGGAGAGGTTATATCATATGAATTTAGTTTCTGTGAGGGTTGAGTACTTCTGAAAGATGGCAGATTGGTAACTTTCAATTTGAAATTCTTCAGTTAACTGTAAGACTATGAGATGGTCACATATTTGTCAAAGATTTAGAACATGTAGGATGAAGGAGTAACTAAACAGCACAGAAGATTTTCTCAAAAATTACTAGTGTCTGGTTTCTTCTTATTTTTATTGTTTGATTCTCAAACACTCTATATGTAGGTTTTTTCATTTGCTAGCTGGGGAGCTCTTGAACCAGCAATGGCTCAGAAAAAGGATGAGAGCAATTACAGTGAGGAGAGAAAAAATGAAGATATACTCTTTCTGGCAGGTTCTTGCTGTTCACAACTGTGTTTCTGCTTTGAGATGAGCTTTGTAATAAAACTTATTGTCACACCTCTGGAAAGCACTGTGATTTATACACCAAAATGGCCATTTGAGTTATTCCTGTATAATACAGACAATAGCAAAGGAAACTTCCCAGACTAGCATTATCAAAATGTTTTAACCTTAATTTAGAAGGAAGACCTAAGATGAAAATGCAGTTCATTTCAGTAGGCCTCTGGCCTCCTTGTTGACACGTACAGAGAACCTAACAGCATTACTGTTGGTTCATGCCCTTATTTGACCCCTCAAAAGTGGATTGAGTCCAACAAATCCACCAGAAGAACAGTTATCACATGAAAAAATCTTTCATCACTGTACAATCCAGAGCAAACCTGACAGCACCAACTTAATTAATGTATTCTTTGTGTGTTTGCAGTTTGCTACTAAGTTTAAAAAGGGTAAAATTCAAATGGTTTACAGAAATATTCTTAAGAAGGTAAGGTCGAAAAATTCTGAAAATTATATGAAGTCTTTCACAGAACCTCTGGGATGCAGATCCTTTTCTGAGTGAAGAATTGCTTAGAAATGTCAGACAAAGAAAGTAAGTATAAGAATTAGGGAAGTCAATCCAGAAGGTCCAAAGCTCACAGCTTCAGCTGTGTCACATTTACAGATGGCCTCACTGCTTGGGGTGAACAGAAACAAAAGAGGCTCTTTAATAACCCTCAGCAAGGCCATAGCTCTGACTGTGTCTGGTACCCACCTGACAGTCAGGTGCCTGGAACGACTTTGTTCTTGCTTCTTTTGCATTCACACTGCCATATATCTATTTGTTCTCTCCTCACTATTGAGAAGCCTGTACATACTCAAACAATGTGGAAAGTGAAGCAACATGTTATGGCAACAAATGTATTATGGTACTAACGTTTTTTAACATAAAAGGCCAAAGAATTAGAAGACATTCACCTCTTTTAGGACTTCACACAATTCCTATTGTAACCAGAGAACAACTTCCACTTCACTTCCTTCATAGACTGGAGTGAACAATGTGCTTAATCTGGCAGAACTTCACAAAAACAAGATAAGCCTTCATCACGCAGTTTCTCAGCTGAAAGGATAACATGCAGACTATGACAATGAACCAGAATTTAGCACTCCCTGGGGAGACAAAAGAATAAATTCCAAGTATTTTTTTCCTGTGTATGTTTTATGAATACCAATTTTAAAATGACAGCTGGAAGAAGAAATATTCTTTTGCTACAAGCCGTAGAGGAGACAACTTTCATTAGATCACAACTTTATATTGTCATTTATATCATCATTAAGTTACATTCCTAAGGAATTACCTTTATGTAATAAGTTTCATGAAGATACCACTCTTGCTTTATGTCTGGACTGTTTCTGCCTAGTCAGGTGGTGTTATTTCAGTTATTACCACGCAAACTCATATACTGAAGGATTTCTAGAATGTAACACTTTGAAAGAAATGAGATAATAGTGGGGTTTTTTGACAGATATTTAAGTCATAAGTGAAAGTCTATATTTTGAATGAAAAGCAGTGACAATAATTAGAGGCAAAGTAATTGGTGAAAAATAAATAGGTATCAGTTTATCATCATAAAAAAAATATCTAAAAATATAATGCTTAAGAAAAGAAAGAGCTTAAGGGAAATCGAAAGTTTTACGTTCTACCTTTACATTTTTACTAGTAAGCAATGAGGTACTTAAATACTACAATACTATTTTTGGTGGTTTCTAACTACTCACATTTCATTTCTATTTGCCATTTCTACATATAACAAGAGTGGCAGAATTACTTTATGAAATGCAACCAAATGTACTGAGATAGGTTTTATATCTTTTATTTACTTGAATTTTTATTACCTAAGATCTTAGCTATGGAAAGCAAGGGGTCAAATATTGATGTAAGGAAAATGCTCACTACAAAACATTCTATGAGAGGAAACCACTACAGTCAATGCACTTGCATGTACATCTGATGCTCTGAAAAATCCTACTGGGGCATTATCTGGGCATCTCTGTAAACCTGTGGACAAATTCCAGTAGGTTTTATTGGTAACAGGTTTTCATCATTTGTCTTATTGACAAGACTTTGACTTTGACTGGACAATATTTTTCCAGGAAAGGTAACATTCTTGTGGAACCAGATCGGTGTAACTGGACTGGGTTCACTGGTATTGCACAGAGGATGGATTGCCCGATGCATTTTGAAATGGATGCATGTTTCTAAGCTTTCAAATATTACTGTTACTAATAAATAGGGGACTACCTGCTCTATTTATTAAACTTTCTAAAACCTGAGCAGCAGTTGTAGGAAAAGAAAGATTTATCTACCAATAAAAAACTAAAGATTACATTTACCAAATCCCCATTCTTTATCGTAATGAAATTTGTCTTTGAGCTTTTAAAATGCATTTATAGAGCCAGAAATGTATTCTGGTCCACTGTCTTTGAGATGAATAACCACATTATTACTTGCCTGTCAAATCTAAGTAGGGTTGTTAATAACACACAGACAGCTACTAAAAATTCAAAACATGGGATGTTTCCTTTGGAGAAAATTGCTGTTTTAACCTCTGATTTCCCTTCTGAATCAATTACTTAGTTTCATACACACCTTGCAATACCTGATCTCCAATCAGAAGTGAAAATGGTTCAAAGAATTCAAAGATTTTTTTAAACACACCTATGGAAATACACTGCCAGAATTTTAAAATTGTACAGTCTTTAATCTACAGAATATCTGTCCTCTGCACGTTAATGTGTAACCATAGTAGAAGACTAACTTGATGTAAAGTATTTAAAGGTATTTTTTTATCCTTTACTTCAATTTTTTTGTCCTTAATCTATATTTACAGTCAGAAAACTGAACATCTAAACCAGGATTCTTTTCTGATATCATATTTTAATACAGTTTTACTTTATTACTTTTCATTAAATGACAAAACAAAAAGAATGTATGATAGGTACAAGGGAAAGTCATCTAAACATAATACAGGATTCTTTCTTTAGTGTGAACCATGGGCTGATACGTTCTTACCGATATCTTATCGAAAATTCTGATAGTTCAAAACTTCTCTACAGTTATAAGAATACCTTTCTACTATTTTTATTACCAGACAATGTAAAAAAGCCAACCCATTTAGGAATTAAATTTCATCTCAGTGTGACTATTTCACCTCTGGAATCCCTTTGTGCCTTGTGAGTGATGGATATAGTGCCTTGTACCTCTGTCCTATTTTCTGGAGCCTCCCAACTTGTTTTTATTTTTTTATTCACTATAGACATGTGATTCCCATAATGTACTGTGGAAATTTTATAAGATGTGTAAATTCAAGTGAGCAGCCCAAGCCATAGAACAGAGACAACAAATACTGTCCTTTATATGTCATTCATGTATCACAAACCTTTTCTTCCTGCAGACCATCCTCATCAAACCAGGCTGATCATCAACCAAGAAAGTGCTGGGAAAAGTCTACTGACCAGATCTTTCTAGTTTTTAGGTTTTGGAAGATCTTTTAATTTGGGGATGTATAACAAAATCAAGCTGTATAATTCAGCTAATTCACTTATGATTTCCATCAATATTCACTATTTCACTTGAGAGCAGTAGAAAATTACTGTTAGGGTCTGCTCCAGGGGTATTGCAGTTACAGACTCAAGCTAAATCTCAGTCTGAGTTTTGATGTGGAGAATCCAGAGAACTGTGCAGGGGAAAATCTTTAGGAATCTCTCCACAGAAGAAATGAGATGTGAACTCACAACTGAGATGCTGCTAACACCACTCTGTAGAGTAGGTAAGGATTACACAAGCATGTACGAAGGGTTTCAGGGTTTGCTGAAGCAGTTAACAAGAGTTTACTTAAAGAATAAGATTCCTTCTTTTTTTCCCTGTTTATCAAGGCTGAGTTAAAAATATTTCAGTTACATTTTTCTGATGGCAAAACCTAAAGATTTGCATAAAATTTTCCAAGAACATTGCTAGTAGGCTACCTTTTCATCCTTATTCAGCAACATGGTAGTCTTAGCCCACTCTCACATTCATTCAACTTAACATCATGTGTCAAGTCAACCAAACATATATCTCACATTTGAGGTGTTTCATCACTATGTTTAAAAAAAAGTCCCAAGAGGTTGTGCTCATTATTAAAAATCACACTGATATGGTCCTCATGTGCCTGTCTCCTCATCTATGCATTTGCCAACTCTGGAAAACCTAATCACACTGCACTGCCAACTCTCCTTTCAAGAAAGTCAACAGATAATTATGCAATCTGTTCATGCAGTGCAAATAACTTGGCATTCTGGGAGCCTACCACTGCGACAGGAAATAATTCTACTTTGTGGGGATGGGAACACCTTAAGTGAATTCAAATTCTATGCTCTTCTAATGCCACCATATGAGGCAGCAGTGGCAACATGAAAATACTTTTAAAATTACAGGGTTGGCTTTAAGGTTGGATTATTATTTTTGACAGCTCTCTCCTTTCAGATATTACACTTGGTAAAGCCCAGTGTACATCTGCATGACATGCTGCTTTTCAAACAAAAGCATCTGCCCTCTGTGGTATCTTATGTCTCCAAGAAAACTGCTGCATGCAAAGTCTACAGCTCTCTCCCTCCACCCCATCAGCTTGCCTCATTACAGTTAAATTACACTATAGTATATAATGCCATTTATTTTTCCTCTAAGGCTGTTGAACAGTAGATTTAAAAACAAGAAAAAAAAAAGAAAAGAGAAGAAATAGTTAATCTTGTGATATAATTTATGAGTTCTCAGTCGAATAGCTCTATTTTCAATTATTTCATTATTTCTAATAAGCAGACATCTACATGACCTGCTACACTCTACAAATTCCAGGAAAACATAGGGGCAGTGTGTTTGGTTGATCAAAGATGTTTTATGAAAAGTCTCAGAGCCTGATTGACAGTTACAATTGGACAGACAGTTACAAATACAGTAAAACAGAGTGCTGTTGCTTTGACCATCGTCCCTAAAAAAATAAAAAAAAACCTCCAGAGATATTCAACTGTTGGAGTATCATTTCAACTAACCATATAAAGAAATAATTTATTGTGCTTGTGTGCTTGACAATCTATGCTTGCATACATATGATTTATATTTCATATGTGCACACAGTTCTTAAAGCGTGACAGGAATAAATACATTTTAACCTGCAGGTAATAAAGTGGGAAAAAGTATTAAAGCATCAAGGGACATAGAAAAATTGTGGTGTAAGAGAATCTTAACTTCATGTAAGATTAATTTGAATAAATGTAATTTTCTATAGCCAGGATGTCATGATGACTCATCATTCTCTCATAATTAATTTACAGTAATAAAATCAAGATAAGACTAGGTTATGAGGAACGGAAGTGTATTTCCTTTTTAGAAGAAGAGCAGTTATAGAGAATCTTATGAACACAAGCAAGATGCGTCATGCCCTCAGAAAAAAAAGATTACTTGAAAGTATAAAATGAGGGAAAAGGCAGAAGAGGATTAGACATTTTGCTTTAGAGTATAAAAAGATTTTATGTAATTGTACAACAGCAAAAATATGGCTCTACAAATAACATGCTGTACATATGGTGGAAAAAAAATGAGAATAACCTTGAGTCAGCCTTGCATAACACTGCCAAAGGTCTATCAACACTTTCTTATTAGGGCTGTAGCAATAGCTCTCGAGAGATTTAAGCCCCTCTAAATTTGTTAGCTCACTGAAATCACCAATAAGGTTCCCAATGATGAGGGAGCGTGAAACTGTACCACTGGGCAGCTCATTCATCAGACACTTTCAAAGTGCTCAAGGCAGAAAAGCTAAACGAGCTGATGAAAACAGATGCTATACAAAAGATTTCTGTATTAAAGCATCCTAAAATCAAAATGTGATTCCTTTTGGCAGGAGACCACAGAGAGATACAGAGAATAACAGATGAGAACTGGGGGTGAGGAGGTGAATAGATGATTTGGCTAAGACCATGTAGAGTTTAAGTTTGCTTTCTTTTGTTCTTGATTTAAATATACTGTCTAGGAAGGATACTAGAGAAAACACCAAAAATAAATTCCTCTGTACCACTTAGGAAGAGCTAAGTTCTAGCAAATGTTGATTATGTCCATAGGAATCAGACTGTGTGTAAAAAAATCATTGAAGTGGCTGGAAAAGACAACTGATGAAAAATGTTTTCAAATTTCATTATAACCTGGCTAATATTACTTTATTGAAACATCAATTTTTGGAAAAAAAATATATCTAGAGCAAAATTATTTATAGCAGAATTTTGTTTTTGTGACTTCTCTAATCAATGGGGATAAATACACAGTTCTAGGGCTCAGTTCATACCACTTTAAAAGAAGTAAATAAAACAGCTCAACCAAACCCTAACATGCTTGTTTCTTCCCATTAACTGTAAAGATTTTGATAGCAACCAACTTAGATGTTAATGCCTGCATGATGGATGTCTAAAGGTAGGCAAGGGATCATCTCATCTGTCAGGGCAAGGCATAAAAATTCCCTTTTCTCTTTATCAGAACAAACATTGCAAAGTCAGAATTTACATCTGCTCTGGCAAAAATGGTGCAGCAACCTATGAAAGTCTTGCTCTCTGACTATTGTTATATACATTCAGAATAAAATAGTAGGGATTAATGCTCTCAATAAATTGGTATTTTAAACAGAACATCTTTATGCACAGTACCACTGTTACTAATGCTTCTTAAATCTTCCACTGTCACTGTGCTTAAGCCCACCAAGCTCAACATGGTCTGAATTAGAGGAATAGCTTTAATCCTCTGCTGTGAATTGATCAACAGGGAAGATATCTTCTCTTGAGTCTCTGTGGGCAAAATTTGGCTTCAGAAATTATTTGTCTTTTGTATGATGAATGTTCTTAGAGGAAGTGGTGTCAAACCACTACACAACTGTACAGAAAAATCCTCAGGCTACTTCAGATCTGGGTATGCTTCTGAATATCTTTCCACCTAGCTACCCTTCCCATGGTTCAATGAGAAATCTGGGCATATCTTTCACAAAGAAGATGGAAATAAAAACTGTCCATCTGTCTGTGTTGTTGCCACCCCTGGAATTTTTTGTTCATTCATAACCAAGTCTGACTAATTTAGAGTCTCAAATGTTAGAAATTACCACTCATTTTATATGAGTGAGTTGGTGGTTATAGCATTGGCCCCAATTAGCATTCCCTTGAAGGAAGAGCCTTTGTAATCCAGTACTTTGCTTGTTTCAGGAGGGAACAGCCAGCTGGCTGGTCAACACACGTGTGTGTTTGGACAGTCAGCACATGTGCAGCTGTAAATCTGCCACAGCATATGCTGCCTCTCGCCAGCCAAATACATAGAAGGTGCAGGAGGATTGAAGGCAGTAAAGAGCATGTAGAAAAGTCCTGCAAGTATTGAGGAGAAGGTTAAGAAAAGGTGAAAACAAGTCTTCATCATTTTTGTTGCTCATGAAACAGTCGTATATGTTTTCATGTATACGTGTTTCCACAGCTGAAGCTTCACTCCTTTTCAGGAATGCCACAGGTTCTCCGTAGTTTGCTTATTTTTCACATCCTTTGCATTACTGTTTTTCTTAAGGAAACTATGTCTGCTAAGATTTGTGAGGGGGAATTTGGAAGCTTACTTGTGACAAAAAGGAGGAAGTGTGTATTAGAATTATCATGAAAACATTATAGAGAAGCATATGCAGAATCCAGCTGACACCACACTTCCTCATAGAGGGCAGTGCAGTTGAATAGTCTAAGTGCTTAAAATGCATGAAGTGAATACATAAAATATTTGAAAACAGATTATATTTTATCGCCAGGCACATGGTGAAGGTTGCTTTAGAGAGTTGCTTAAAAAAGAATAGATTTGAAGACCAATGTCTTTCATCTTTTTTAATAGGCTGTTTTAGACAAAACTGATATTCACAGGGTGAAAGAGAAGACTTTCTGCATTGCTAAGAAATGAGCCACAATCCTGGATATTCAGTAGGAAGGCAAGCTTGTCAGGCTGTCAAAGAAGCACCAGAGTGTTCATGCAGCCAGTTAGCCTTCATGTAAGCTGCTTAACTACCTTCTCTGCAGTGCTGTACATTTGAGATTAATGGTAGGAACAGGAAGCTTAAAGGGAAGATTTACCAATGAACTGAAATACTGAATGAAATATCCCATAAACAAAATTATATTCTCTAAAACTTCAAATTCCTCGAAGGCCTATACTCATGCCAGGGAGAAAAGGAATCAAAATAAGCAGCCAAGAAAATAATTACATTCTTTCATAAGCAATTTCTTAATCAACAGAACATTTAACTTTATTTATGTGTTAAGTTATAACTTAAAACATTTTTTCTTTCAAAGAAAACAGTGCAGAGATTTAAAAAATACTTTCCTTGAAAGAAAGTAATCTTATTTTTCTGCCTGAAAATTTCAATAATCTAGCTGAAATAATTCAAAGCTACATCATGCCAGAAACTTAGCTTGGCTAGCAACCTGTGTCCTTTCAGGTAGAGTCCAAAATCTTAGTTCTTAAACTTCTACCTGTCTCTGCAATCACCTGAAAAGCTTGAAGGCAGATACATGAAAATTTTTAGGAAACTGATTCCCACTTGCTTTGTGAAAATCAGGTAAAAGAGTATCTTTCTTGGATCTGAACTACCACAAGTGGAGTTACTGAGTGCTTGTTTGTGTGTGGAATTATCCTCTTCTAGGCAGTACTTCACATTTAGGTTCCTTTCTTCTTCATAAGTCCTGTTCCTTCACTGATCTTGCCTGCAAGCCATCACCTTGTTGTTGTGCTTTCCTTACACCAGGAGCTGCATACTAAAAGGAGAGGAAAATCTCATTTAGTTCTTCATGTGTTAGTATTTAGCATATTCATCTAGGAAAAGGGGAATCAAGTAATTCCTTTGAGCAGATCTTAACTGAAAAATCCCATTCTTTAGGTCACTCTGATATTTGGCTTTATCATTCCAGTGAACAACATTCCATTTTCTATTAAAAAAAAATTATATATTTCAGAATTCCCTGAGGTATAATGTTTAGAGATCGCAATGAAGAGGTGAAGTCATGTTTTTCTAGTCAGTAGAAAGCATTGAATATGGTCTTCTTTAATCCTGGATGTTACAACCCTTGAGAGAAGATAATGATAACTACCAGAAAAAAAGGACAAAATGACTCAGGAGATTGAAGAAAGCCCTGAGCTAGCACTGACGCTATCTGCAATATCCACACAGCACATGGCATCACTATCTGGAGGAAGTACATGGAGATAGCAAGCCTGAGGAGACCCTGCATACAGGAGCAGTACAAAGTGCACAGTGATGTTACCTTACTGGTGATACATCAAATATGTTTTATTATTCCTTTCTACTGTTGCTCTAAAGAATGCCATAATGTATGTTAAGGGCTGACATTGTATTCTTTAGTCACTTGTGGCTCATACAAAATTACTTGTGATACAATATTTAGGGCAGTAATCAATGCAATTTAACTGAAGCTAATCAGTCAGTGTAGGGATTTGTGCTGATGCAGCTCTACCAGTTCTGGTTCCAGAGCATCCCTGTCAGCAGCAGAATGGCATTTCAGCCTTCAGCAGAGCAACACCTCAGGCTCCTGCACCTGGAGGAAATGTCGTGTCAGGAGTATCTGCTTCTGGTTTTGTCCTCCAAAGCCTATGCAGCTTGATCCCCAATCAGAAGGCTAGTTGGACTTCTGCTGATGCTTCACATTAAGTGACATCTAAAAAACGATGCTCTGTGTAGGCAGCTCAGGCATTTTATAGGAAGCTGCAGTACATAGCAAGAGTCTAATTACCTGTATCATTTGTGTCTTTTAGGTCTTTGCTTTGACTGAGTAACCTGTGTCTCACCTAGAACCTGCAAAAGCAGCAGCCAATTAACAGATTTTCACCTTTAATTTCTTGGTAATGTCTGCATTGTTGGCTTTTCAGCTGTAGTATGAACATGAGTATAATTTAAAACACAGCAGCTGAAAAGTGTACAGGGTACAATGCAAAAAAGACTTATGGCTCTAGAGAAAGTAACATCTCCAAACTATATGTGAGATTTTATCCAGAAAACAAAAAAACTCATTTTCTTATAAATACACGTTTTTTTTGTACTGGGGGAGTTTCATGTTGAGTGAAGTTTGTTGTGCAGTATGACAAGCACAAACACTTTAAGCGTGTCAGGCACTGGATTACATTCAATGGCTTGACACTGTTGGTGCTGGCTCCACTGGAGAACAGTCATAAGACTACTTAGAAGATTAAAGCTTGGTTAAATATTTGTGTAAAGGTGGATTGTTCAGAAATTAACTTGTCTATATACAAAACCATTGTTTATCTGTTTACTTTTGTATTTGCTAATGTAGGATAGGTTTCTGTGAAGATTTCAGAGAATACCCATGAGTTTGTGAAATATTTGATGCAACCTTGTCAATTTTGAGCTACTCTTCTCTAGTAAAAGTCCATTATTTCCTGCACAAGAGAAATAGTAGGTGAAACAACATTAAAGGTTTCATGTTAATATGGATTATTTGCAAGATAAAAGATTATGATTAAGACACCCTGAAGAAATCCTGTCATTCTTTGCACAGAGCAGCATTGCTGAGAATCATATATCCAGTGGTGTAATCTTACCAACTACACAGCAAACACGACCTACAGTTGTTTGTCTCTAGAGTGTACTATCAAGAGGAAAAAACTGAATTACCTTTTTCTAATTCTAGAACTATTTTTTTCTAAGTGCAGCATTATGTGCAAGTTGAGTCTGACAGACATTTTAAAAATATTAAAAAAAGAAAATGCAAAAAAAAATAATATTTCTTTGAGGCCAATAGTACTCTAGATTAGGATGTCTTTCACTGATTGTGTCCCTGACTGCTAAGACTTCCTTGATCTCTGTGTATTGTAGGAATGGATTACCTTACATGGATTTCTGGTGAAATCAATGGAGAGATTGTGAATTAATTCAAAGGATTGGGGGGTTATTTATGTTTATTAAATCAGTAGGCTTTACTAATCAATAATGTGATCAGTACCTCACAGAAATTGAGGAATTTCTAATGAATTTTCAAGGGAAAACATTTTTATGATATAGCATAGTTTCAACTATAATAACAGTTGTTGTCTTTGGAAAAAAAATTAGTATTTGTGAGAATTTTAAATTCAGTGAAATTACAACGATCACAGAAATTATTTCAGTCACCTGTAAGACATCAGAAGTTTTAATTACTGGTAAATCTTGTTAAAATTTTTCTGGCAAAATTATTTTTTTTTTAAAAATTAAATATGCTTATTGGCAAGTCTGAAACTGGTTGTAATGATTGATTTGACTTATTAGTTTTAACACTCCATACACAAAATGGGAAAACAAATACATTTTTTCCAGTTGTTATGGTATAGTTCTCATAAGAAATATATCTAATTTTCTTAGAGTATTTGTTTATGCTAATTATAGTAAAGGAAGAAGTGCTCTAACTTCATAGTCAATGTTACAGAGCTGTCAAATCAAAATATTTGATTAACTGAATTGATATTTTCTTCAACTTTTGGCTTTCAAAAAGTGTGATGCTTCACTGTTTCAGGAAAAACACCTTTGTTGGTAACATGGACAGTGGGATTAAGCGCATCCTCAATAAGTTTGCTGCTGACACAGAGCTGTGTGGTGCTCACACATTGGAGGGAAGGGATGACATCCAGAGGGACCTGGACAGGCTGGAGAGGTGGGCCTGTGTGAACCTCATGAAGTTCAACAAGGCCCAGTGTTGGGTCGAGGCAATTCCAAGCACAAATGCAGCCTGGGTGGAGGGAGAATTTATTAAGAGTAACTCTCAGGAGAAGGACTTTGGGTTGTTGTTGGGGATGAGAAGCTCAACATGACCTGGCAATGTGCACTCACAGTCCAGAAAAACAATTGTATCCTGAGCTGCACCAAGAGAAGTGTGGGCAGCAGGTTGAGAGAGGTGATTCTCCCCCTCATCTCTACTCTTGTGAGACCCCACCTGGAGTGCTGCATCCAGTTTTGGGGCCCTCAATGTAAGAAAGACACGGACCTGTTAAAGTGGGTTCAGAGGAGGCTGGGAATATGATCAGAGGAACAGAGCACCTCTCCTATGAACACAGGATGAGAATGCTGGGGTTGTTAGGCTTGGAGAAGAGAAGGCTTTGGGGAGGCCTAACATCTTCCAGGACCTAAAGTGGGGATTATAAGAAAATTGAACAGGACTTTTTACAAAGGCATGCAGTCATACGACAAGGGAGAATAACTTTAAACTAAAAGAAGGTAGATTTAGGTTAGATATTAGAAAGAAATTCACTTTGAAAGTGGTAAGGCACTGGAACAGGTTGCCCATTCCTGGAAGTGTTCAAGGCCAGGTTGGATGGGGCTTTGTGCAACCTGGTCTAGTGGAAGGTGTCCCTGCCCATGGCAGGGGAGTTGGAACCAGATGATCTTTGAGATTCCTTCCAACTAAACTATTCCTTGATTCTGTGAATATTTTTAACTTTTCAGTCTGGATATCAGTGTCCAACTCAGTGCTGTTGATGAATTATCAGAAGTGAAGAGCAGGACAGGCATTTCACAAGCATCAGAAACCAATGCTGAAGGCATGTGCATGAGGAAACACATCCTTTCCTGATGGCCATGTCAGAGCAAAGAGCTCAGGAGCCAGCTCTGGCCTTACGTGCTCACATGGCAGCTGCTCTTATCCTTAGTTCCTTTGCTCATCTGTCTCATTTTACTGATGTTTATGAAATAACTAAGTGAGACAAAACATTGATGTGGCCTCAGTCTCTACATTACTGCAAAGTCCTTATGGTTCATGCCTTGATGTAGCTTTAATGGTGTATTAGTAGCAAGCTTCTTAATTTTATGGGGTTTGATTCTTTATCTAAATCCAATATCTATTTCTGAGGTCTTCTTCTGATTTGAGTTCTAAATATTTTATATTTTTAAGGTAAGTTAAATAAATCAACATTGCTGAAGTAATTTAGACAAAATTATTGTAAACTATTTTATTTATCTTCCCATTTTTCCCATTAAAATCCATTTCCTTCTTCTGTTAAAAGACATATATATTCCAAGAAGAAAGATAAATATCAAAATCAATGGTCCTCATAATATAGTCCTCTCAGGCTCCTTTAAATAAGTACTAAAACAATCCTGGTGCATATACAAATAAGAAACCGACAGTATACTAAGTCACTGTGGCTTAGACACTGAAAATAAGCCAGTATACTATTCTCAAAGCTGGCTCACAGTGCATGTACACTAAGTAGATTCTCATTGTGAGTTTACAGCATCTAGTGCCTGTTTTTGACTTTGGTGTCTCCAAGGCATGCAATAGCACAGCTGCAACATTCTCAGGTACGGGGGGAACCCTCTGGCTGTATCTTCTAAGGTTCAAGTCAGTAAATATTTTAAATCAGCTATTATTAGTTTCTTAAATCTTGCTGGTCATGTGCTTCTTCACTATGGGATCTCAGAATAAATGTCAGGAATAATTAGCCGACATTTGGCGAAAATCCCCAAAGAAAGAAAAGTTATTCTGTAAATCTCTCAGCAGGAAATTTAGAAATATTTCATTGTATTGCCCTTTTATTGCAGATGACGGAAAATGACACTATTCACCCTTGAACTGAGATCTCTGGGTTTTCTTTTCTTTTCTTTCTTTTCTTTCTTCTTTTCTTTTCTTTTCTTTTCTTTTCTTTTCTTTTCTTTTCTTTTCTTTTCTTTTCTTTTCTTTTCTTTTCTTTTCTTTTCTTTTCTTTTCTTTTCTTTTCTTTTCTTTTCTTTTCTTTTCTTTTCTTTTCTTTTCTTTTCTTTTCTTTTCTTTTCTTTTCTTTTCTTTTCTTTTCTTTTCTTTTCTTTTCTTTTCTTTTTCTTTTTCTTTTTCTTTTTCTTTTTCTTTTTCTTTTTCTTTTTCTTTTTCTTTTTCTTTTTCTTTTTCTTTTTCTTTTTCTTTTTCTTTTTCTTTTCTTTTTCTTTTCTTTTTCTTTTCTTTTCTTTTTTTCTCCTCTCTGAACCTCTCCGAACCTCTCCTCTCCTTTCTGCATAGAACTTATATTTTATTTATATTTTCATTTATTTTGTTCTGAAAATGGATCAGTCTCTCTTCCCTCTCAAGTCATTGGTAGATGAGCATTACTTTCAAAGAAAGAGAGATTAAACTGGATCAGTTGGTCAATCTTTGTAGTTGATTTTCATTTTGTGGGAAAAACAATCTTTTGCCCCCAACATGAGTGCACCTAAACAAAAATATCCTCTATGGTTCTTTCTTTGGTGGCTCAAAGAGAGAAATAAAAAAAAGTAAAAAATCACGAAAATTCTGTCAAACAAAAGCTCATATAACATGCCTGTGTAGATTTCACCTTAATGATGATCATGACACTAATCCAAATTCTTGACCAACAGGGAGTCAAAAGTCACAAAGCAGATGCAAGACCAAGGCTCTGATTTACTTGTAGGGACCCAAACTTCTCATGAGGTTGTCCAGGCAGAACTCAGCCACTGCAGGATGCTGTTCTGGAAAGAAGGTGTTTCATTTGTTTGGGTTTAATATCTTTACATTGTATAGAAAGAATTAGGGTTGGAGAATAGATTAAAATCCTGAGATAAGTGGCCTGACCATCAAGCTTAATGTTTTGCAGTCACCCAGAACTCATCCTTGCTGTTTTGGACTTTAGCTCAAGAACTCTTTAAGTGCCAAACCACTCTGCTTAATGCTGGGGGAGCCTTGGAACCCAGAGCTGTGCTAAAAATCAAGATATCTAAGAATGACTTTCCAGGCTGGTATTTCAGCATGATTCTTAGTAGTGAAAGCTATTGATCTGAGGTTTGTTTTGGTACAGAAACAAGTAATGAGCAAATATATAACTACATAAAAGAGAGACTTCTGTAAGGTTTATAAATGATATTTTGATGTCCTTAGTTTATTTAACAAGTAGTTGACATGAAAAATTTTATTCTGAAATTTACTTTGTATTTATTTGTCTGTTTCTTTGTTTGACAAGAAAAAAATGTTTAGATCATGTTATATTCATTTTTACATTTGATATTTGATGTCAAATCAATTGATATTGATATTTGCTGTTGATCCATTCCACAAATCCCCTTGTTATTTACGCAGTCCTACCTCATATTCTATGAACTTAAACATATGAGATTTAACATATGTCTTGTGCTTAACCCTAACCCTTTGCATAGAAACAAATTTCACCGGTAGTCAAAGTAAAAATGTAACTAATGCAAATATCTAGTCTTAGCACACAGAAATAAAAAAGAAAGGTATAAAATCCACTAAGAAACAATAATATTGAAAATCATCCTAGAAAATAATAATCTGGGTCCAGAGGTAAAAGAAAATGTCTGTGACATTATGGACTTTAAATAGCTCATTTTACTCAAATGTTAATGTTTTTCTTAAACATATGAAACTGTAGTTATCGTGAAGATACAGGTATAAACTCAATATATGAGTATGTAGGCACTTTGGAGAGTTCCAAACTCAGACTTGTTTTTGATATTCAAAACATGCCATCTTCACCTTTAAAATGCTAACATTCCTTAGAAATGTGTGATTCTGCAATGAGCTACAAATATTTGCTGTTGAGATATGAGTTATAAAATAACCATCATGAACAGGGCAGCCAATAAACACATTCCCAGATTTCTTTCAGGCATTAATGTTCAGTCAAAAGCAAACCCTTTAATACACGGTTATGTACTCAAGTTGGGATGCTATTTATGATTTATTTTTTTCTGCCAAGTATGCATTTTTTCCTTCTTTTTGACATATTTCATATTTTTTGTATCTGTGACTACAGATATTCTCTACTGGGTTATTACTCATTTGTTTATACCTCAGGAAATGGCTATCCTAAAAAATCCTTAACAGGTAGCCGACCTACTCAATATCTGCAAGCACAGGTAAAACAGTGCACTGTGGAACTGCAGAAGAGAACTTACTGTTGGCTAAGACTAAGATGTGCATTGGCTGAGAAGAGATGCAAATTTTACCATTGCATTCATTTTAACCTCTCTCAGAAAGCTGCAGAGACCAACATTTACAATAATGGGGAAATATCTTTAGCAAATCTCTGCTAGCTTTATGATATGCATGTTTTACCACTGGGATGCAAATGATACACTTACCACTTTCAGGTTGCAATTTTTACATTAAGCTCTTCCTCCTCTCCCCTCCCCTTCCCTCCCATTCCTTTGGTGTCCTCTTCCTTCATCTACAATTACAAGCTGAGGGTAGGTATCACAATTCAGATACTCCCCAGGAAAACATAAAGAAGACTGAAAGGAGGTGGGGGTTTCCAGATGACATACTTTTCTCTTCTAGTGTCCAGTGAGTAGCGCAGAATGCAGGTCAGCTGTGAGAAAACAAGGTTGGTAGAGCTCTCCTGGGTCACCATGGTCAGACACTGTCAAAATGGGAACCACATCTAATGAGTAAATTTGGTGCAGGTTATTGGCAAATTTACTGGCGTCAGCAGCACACTAAACAGTAACAATGGCTGCTCGTTTGAGAGCTGTCACTGCTCTCCACAGGGAGGCTCCTGCACTGCACTTGCCCTTGCCCGGGGCTTTGGGCTGGGTTATTTCTCACTTCTGCTTCACTCTGTGATCTCTTCAACCACTCAGTGCTTTGCAGGACCAGAACCCGACTTCATCCCTTCCTCAAAATTTTATATTTAGTTTTTGATTTCCAAGCTGGTTTTGCACAGGTTAGGTGTATTTTGAATCAAACGTAATTTTAAGTTTGAGCACTCCCAAAGCCAGTCTAGGGAAGAACTCAGATGCTGGCAAAAATATGAACTCTATCAGGAGGACCCAACTCATTTCTTGATTTTTTTTTTCCCCAGGATATGGGTGGTGTTACAATCTAATACTTGTTCCTCCCAATTTTCATACTTTGTATGTCAGCAGTGGGGGGATTATATATGTACTGTTATGTGAACACCTTCCAATGTGCAAGATTCTTCTTTTGTCCAAAAAGAACAAAAAAAAGGAAAAACCATCCCCACCATCCATGTCACAGAGATGAACCAAATTATTACCAAAAATTACTGATGTAAAAATCTCATTTAAATTCTTTGTTTTGATCCTTCTGGTGTGTGTGGCAATTTTCCTGTCAGATGATGAGGCAACACTTTTAACTTTCAATCTGTCCCAAGCACAAACACTCCTAAATGATTTGCCAGTACCTGTTCAAGCTTTATACATATTTGATGCTATTTACTTGTGAACATGGTTACTAGATAATCTTATACTTCTGCCACACAAGGTATAATACAATCACATTGCTTCTTCTACTATACTTATCGACCTACTTTAAGAATTTTGTAGAATTCATGGATACATTCTTTTTATTAACAGAATTTTAGACTTTCATTTTTGTAGGAAGAAAATGTAAATTATTGAAGAAAACAAGCAAACATTCATATTTATATATATGAGAACAAACTAAGCAAATACCATGATTCCAAGCAAGAATTTAAAAAAATCATTTTATTTCTAAAGACTTTCATGAAGGAAGGAAAAAGAGCCAAATAGCGAAGTACATAAAAAATACGTTTGAATTTAAAGTATTTTTTCTCTGTGAATAGCTGACAAAATGGTAACCAAAGTTTTTTCCTGTGGCATTTCAAATAATGAATATTATAAGGGGAAAAAAAAGTATATAAGGAGAACAGGCACAACCTAAAAGTACTCTTCTTTCCATGATATAATTAAAAAAATATTCAAGAAACTAACAATGGAAAGAAGAACAGTTGTGTGTGATGCCAGCAATCATGCCAAGCAAGCCAATCCTACTTTAAATCCTGTGGAAAATTCGGTCACGACAGAATCAGCATACCTTCCTTCTTGTAATTTGTCATGAATAGTTCCAGGTTGCTCTGGTATTTCTTGCAGAAGGCCAGAACAGCTGTAGGTGTTATGTCTCGTGCCTATAAAACAGGAGATTATGGTGGAAAACTTAATAAAATGACAGCAGAGAAATGAAGCAAGTTGAAAGGTTCTAACTGGCTCAGCCTCTCAATTAGACAGTGGAAAATTAGAAGGAAAGAAAGTTCCACCAATTTAAAGATGTTATGAAGTGTTTCTAAAGATATTAGAAATAAGGATTCTAACATCTGTAATGAAGGTGAACATTTATAAAATGCATACTGGTATGTAAAAAAAGAAAAAACTGAGCAATATGTCACAACCATTTTCTGACATTTTGGATCCTGGAGTACCAGGATCCCACAAGTTACATTCTTCCCTTGATCCCCAGTAGCAGCTCTACTGTATATGTTTTAAAATACACATCCACTTGTTGTAACAGGAAAATCTTGAGGCCTTTATCCATTCCCCTGTCTTTTCCAGGTGGTGCTAAGTTCTGTAAAATTTATGTTTCCACTTAGCCTGACAGAGAAATCCTGGCTTTTCTTCCCCATACACGTGCAGATTGACTCCACAGTAAACAAATATGATGGTCAGATATCCAACCTACCCTCTACACCCTATGAATACAAAGTAAACCTGATGATTTTTTGTATGTTAAGCTTACTTTTTCATTCACAGATTAATTATATAACAGATTGCTTTAGGTCCAACATGTTCTTGGTACAGTTGACCTTCTGCAAATGTTTTGCACAAAACAGTTTATGTGTGTGTGAAGTCCACACACCTGCATTGCAGGTCTGCTCAGAATGGACATAGAAGGTACAATATATCATCATATACCTAAATCCATCAGAAACATAACTTTTTTTCAGAAAGGCAGATCTTCAGTGGTCCCATGGACTCCTTCTTTCATAGTATACCTTGAGTTTTGTGTGAAGGCACAGTCAGCATGAATTAAAGTCAATATTTCTCATGTATCTTTTTAAGAGGTATTGTTGCAATTTTTAGCTTCCCTTAATAGCCAGCCACAGTCTGGAGCAAGTCTTAGTTACTAGGAAAAACTCCAATTAGGATCTGAAGAGTAAGAGCTGAAGGGGTGGGGGGTGGGGATGGGATGGTGAGCTGGTGGGATGTGTGAGTATGTTTGTGCATCTTCAGACAGTGGTGGTGGTGCAAAGGTTCCTGTAGAAAGCAGGAGCCAGATCTCATCAGGCAGTTACAACTATAATTATATTTAAAATGGAGTCCCATGGAGTACTCCTGTTACTAAAGCTTCCTCTAGTGTCACTTCTTTGTTGAGTAACTGCAGTCACCAGTGTTGAAATGTGGTGCTCAGACTGGGAATTTCAAAAAAGCCTAAAGGAATTAGAGGCCTTTTTAGAGGCCTTTGAACTAAGTTATCTCCCTTAGGCTCTACTGAAAACCTCAGGCTTAATCTTTTGTTTTGCGTCTTTCTTTAATCATGTCTATAATTTTTCCCCCTCACTTGCAGGCATCAAAGGGATTCCTTCACTCTACTCCAGAAAACTGACCAAATTTAGTCACTGGTAAAATAAAAATTCTCCTTAAATTCCTCACTTGGGAGCGCCTATTCATCCAGAACACCATATACATGTAAGTGACAGCTATCATCTACTCTCATTTGCATCAGGGAAATACTGATATTACAGGCAAAAGTTGAATGTGAAAGCTTATCAGGTACTTAGCTTGGCATCCTTTTTTGTGCTCTGCCAGAGCTGATGTGTGCTGTTTATGTCTAACAACTACATTATTATGGTTATTGAGCAAAACAGCTGCAGAAATGAATGTTCATTTATTTTCAGTTGGTTTTCTACAGATCAGGTGATGTTAAATTACAGTGTCTGTAGTTTTGATCATAGTGCAAAATGTAGCATAATTTTAAATCTATAATTTTAATTTTTTTATTTGAATTTTGCCTCTATGGAGAAACAGTCTAAAGATGAAAACTGACACAGAGTACCAGACTGTTCTCTTACAAATTAAAGTGTCACTTCTGCTGGTAAGTTAAATTACACTTTCAAGAACAAGACTAAAGATGTTAGACTAAGCATCTGGTTTTACAGGCATTTGCTGCAGGAATCAGGAGACTGGACGAGGGGTTCACAGATAATAATGTGAAAAATTTTTCTCAAAGTGTTTTATGGAGACACAAAAAGAGGGCCCCTGTAGATCCCTCCACTTTGCAGTCTCCACCAGAACCAGTTTGGTTTGGTTCCTGGTGGCTTCAGGAAGTTCATCTGGAAGTTTTCTTTAGAGCGTGATCAAAAGGAGTAATCATGCACCACTCTCCCCAGTGCGTGCTTAGAGGCACCAGCAGACACTGTGGGACCAGCAAGCTCTGCTCTCCTAATTTAACTGACCTTGCTGAACCCTAAGGCTTTCCTCTACAGACACCCAATCCAGTACTGCCATATTTGTGCCACATTTAACCTCTAGGTACCTGCCCCATGTGATTTAATAATGCGTGTTTCCTGAGTGGAGGAATTAAGTGAGCCTAGTTTCCTGTGGTTTTTTTTTTTTGGTTTGTTTGTTTTACAGGTAGATTCCTTGGAGCTAGAGAAAGAATAATGCATGAGTGAGCAGTGCTGGCCTAGAAGTGGGATCTCCAAAGGAGATCCCGGAAGCGTGGATTCTCTAGTCACCAGTGATGGGCAAAAGCTCACTCTGCAAGGTGGGACCACTAAAAAAATCCTTTTTTCTTTACTTGCCCCTTTTTTTTAGTGACAGCTGGAGGACTGAGAGGTCTGCTGAACCTCTGATTGAGAGCTTTGTTTAATTGACCCAATAGGTACAAAGTTATCAATGGACAATGGGAAAATGAACAAACTGGCACATACAAATGCATATCTAGAGCAGAATGCTGCAAGATTAATTTCAAAAAGAAAACACTGTAGAAAAAAAATGGGCAATTTGAATGGAAATTTTGTTTGTGGATGGGGAAAAGAATTTCTAATTGACTCTTCCTGCCCCCCATCTTTCACCCCCTCATCATCTTCTGCAACTACTTAGCCATTTTTGAAGGTCAGGCTAAATCTCAACATATGCTTTTAATTCGAGGACTCAAAACAGCATTTCCCAAACTAGGAAATCTGGAAGCAAGCCTGGAACTGCAAGAAGGAGTAGAGTCGTGAATGGAAAAGTTTGGCAACTGTGGTATAAAGCTTACTCATTCCACCCAACCAGACTTTCAGCAAGATGTGTTTGGTTTATAACTGAATTAAGTGGCTCCTTGCATTGATGGACTTAAGAGAAAGGCAGCTGGTAGAGCTATGATGTCTGTATGCTCTTCAGGTTGCAGCCATCATAATAAGATTCAAATACTTTAAGCAATGTATAGTTTTTTCCTGTGCAACAGATCTTTTGACATAAACCTCTGTGGAAATTCTGCTATAAGAAGAAACATAACCTTGCTCCCTTCCCCCTCCTCTCTTGTGAGTACTGGTTCTTCTGCAAAATGGCCTCATCTATAAAGGCAAAGGCAAGGCTGTCAGTGTGTCATCTTATGAAAGGATGGAGTCCTACTGCTGGTGATGTTGAAATTATCTCATAATTATTGGCCGAAATCCTGCCCTTCCAGGCAATGGCAAAAACTCCCTGGCAGGTTGTGTGGGAGACAGGGGTTTCCCTCCTGTCATAGACTGTGGTGGGTGAATTTCTCAGGGTGAGCATGTTTGTCATTAGTGTTGCAGTTGTATTGTGTGTGGTTCTAAGAAATTCCCTATCCCCATTCTTTAGTGTAATGAGTAAAATCAACTCACTGGTTGTAACTCAGCCTTCTCATCAGTGGTTCTATGATTTCTGTGGGCACCAAAGCAGAAAATTTTGACAGGGATTTGTGTGAGGAAAAGGAAGATCAGAAAAAGCATATTGATTCATGGACTAATCCAGGGAGTGCTTCACGTGTAAACTTTTCTTTTTTTTAATTTGCCTTTTTTTTTTTTAAATTATCTTTGCTCCCATTTACTTCCATTGGGAACTGTCCCCAGAGAAAATAAAAAAGGAAACAAAATATGCCTGCTGTATTTAAGCAGAACAGGAATAAATAACTGATGTGCTCAAGTGATTTGGAGACCTTTATCGTAACTCTGCCTACCGTTGTGATATTTAAGTCTTGAATGGTTCCATTTTCAGTCACGTATCCAACTTGCAACATTTTTGTACCACTGCTGTGTACAATATCCTGTGGATAATTGTTATAATTGCCTCACATTTGCAAATGCTCTTTGGGGATTTGGACCCAGGTCTTGCTCCTGCTCTATTGCAGAGGAAGTAGAAGGAGCAACTCCTCTAGTTCACAATAGCTTTGGCAAGGAGTGGTTAACCTGAACACTCAATTATGTGCAGAAAATCTGCACATCCTGCCCAATTAAGATTTCTTTTTCCCATGGAGAAGGTTCTAAATTTTTAAATAGTTTGATTGGAATTCTAAAAACAGCAAGAGAGAAGATTAATCTTGTTAATAATTAGAAAGCTGAATGCTAACATTTTTCCCCCATAGGAGATGCCTCAATGTTATTACTTTCACAGCTAACAGCAGATACAGTCTGTGTGTAAAGAACCTGATATACATGTAAATTGACCAACAGTTTGTTTAAAGTGAAGAGTTTAATTGTGTCTGCCACTTCATTTGCACTACAAAAAGGAAGGATGTAGGGGCAAGATAAATCAATTGGTCCCATGACTAACATGGTCAGCCTATTGCTTTGCTTTCCTTTTGGTATAAGGAAATACAACTTCTAAGCCACATCCTCTTGGAAGTCAATACAGCACCTATGACAACTCAGGATGCATTAGATGCTGTTCAAACATGACTTTTGCACTCTCTACTTTCTAGATAAGTCTGTCTATCACTGCTTAGTGCAGGCAGAGTAACACAGAGCATGAGGCAAAAATTCCTTTTGATATTTTCCTCCTGTAAGGTGGTTCCTAAATAAGCTTCATTCGTTAGGATCACTTTTTCTCTTCCTCAGGATCTTTGGCATAGGACTTTCAGAGACCTTCTACATAGCTATTGTCATCTAAAGATCTGTTTAATAGTGTAATTTTTATATATGTAATAATGGGGATCATGTAACTTGCTAACCTTGTCAGGGCAGCAAGACAGCAGAGTACAGGATGGCTGCAAGACTAGTTGTCAGATGATGACTTCTTGGCCATTTTAGTCAGAGTAGAAGTTTGAACCCAGGTCTTCCTCTTCACTTGTGATCATGTTCATCACTAATAAGAATTTAACCCTCTTTTTCTTTCTCTCCACTTTCAGTATTTAACTAATTATACAAGAGAACACTGCCAACACAAATGTCTGCCAGAGATAGTACACCAGTCCACTTTTTCTGCCACCGCATGCAATGAATGAGTCAGGAATTGAGGGTTCATTATTAAAGTGAAGATATAAAAAAATAATGTATCATAATGCAGAAATGAGATTACAATAATAGCACACTAATAATTTGTTATTTCTTTTTATTTCTGTGTTTTATGGTATTTAAATATACATCACCAAGAATGTGTGTTTAGATGTGTATATTAATTTTTTTTAATTTCCTGCATTTCTTAAAAAGTTCATTCAAAGGTAGATCTAGAAAAATAGCTTTTCTCTTAACTAAAAAAGACTTTTAAAAAACAAAAAACATTCACCAGGTTTCTCCCTCATGTAAAAACTGTCATGGTTTACTATTCAATCCAATAACATACACTAGGTGAAAATATTTATTTCTCCCCTGAAAGTACTATTATATGAAGCAAAAGATTTGGAACTGAGATTAATAGTTTTATTCTGCTCTTTCTGACCAATTTATACTAAAATAACCATAAATTTTAAAATTAAAATTCATAAAACTGGAATTTTTAAATACATTTTTGACAAATTATTGACTTTTGTCCTATATTATAAATTAAGAAATTAATCCCAACAGATTTTTTTGCTGTTTTCCCACTAACTTGACTTTACAAAAAAGAGAAAAGATTCTTTCTTTTCAAAACATCTCATCTACTTAATAAATTTTAAAACAATTTAAAATTGTGTAATATTCCAGCCATCATCAGTATAATTTCCTTGCACCATTAATAGAGCTTGCACTTTGAAATATTAATATTGCAGAAAAATATTTTGGATGAGCAGTAAGATATAGTAGAAGGAAACCCAAAGAAACCTAAGGTATTACTCCTCCATCTTGAGGGAATTTTTTTTTAATGTAAATTTTGGTCTGAGATAATGTACAAGTAAATTCACTGGTAAAACTGAAGGAGAGAGTTTAAAGCCTTTCATACCTATATGTGTCTTTCTGGTCTATGTGTCTCTTCCAGAATAGATAGATAATACACCATATTTCAGAGAAACTTGCATCATATGGTCCAGAGATTTCCTATTTTTTTCCAGCTTTCCTCATAAATCAGGTAGGGCTTCTGTAGTTACTAATGAATGTGAGCTCAGACATATTTTTTTCTTACATACAAAAGTTTTTTGGCAATTTTTTTATTTGAGTAAAAGCAGAACAATGACTGAATTGGTATTGTAAATTAATTTTAATTTCAACATAAAAAGATAGGAGCAAAAAGCTTCTATAGCCTGATGATATTTCTGTCCACTGAGTATCAAGACTTTTTTAATGAAAAAAGAATTCCATGAATGCTTCTTGAGAAAAAGAATATTTATAAAGAGTAACTGTTATATTTTATAAATATATCCAAGAGATGCTGTTGTGATGGGGAAAACTGAGAAGAATTATGTGACCAATCAGTCATTGTGGTCATGATAGGATAGTGAGCTTTATATCAACATTTATTTTTTAAACTTATATAGCAGTTTTCAACATCTAGCAGTTGCCATACAGTATTTTAAAAATATAACAAAAATTATAATTATGACACCATCATCAAACATAATTGTACATGATCATCTCTATCATAGCCCTGCAAGTTAATGTCTCCTATTAGCAGTTAATCACATATCTTAAATGATTCCATGATGCATTTTTATTAACTCTTTAATGTGCGTTGGTGAAGAATGTAAATAATGGACAACTTAAGTAAAACCATTTTTTGTTGTTAATTTCAACATAGAAAGCTGAAAAGCTGAAAGTGTTCAGGGCATTTGGACAGAGATTTGCCTAGATTGGGTGCTGCATTTTACAGAAAGGAGTACTTCAAAGCTATCACAACAACAAGGTGGGAAATTCAAAACTGATGTGGAAATAGCTTAAGGGTATCAATTCGTAAGTAACCTCATGAAAGAACATTAAGTTATTTCTCACACAGAAATATGTAGCTACAATAGGTGATTTATTATTTTGTGTGTCTTTTTTCAGCCTTCATAGCCAAGGTTCAGAGACTGAAAGGGGAACAAGACAATTTGTTTTGGTACTATAGAAGTAGTATTTCACAACTGACTTAAAATTTTGTCTTTAATCGGAAAACCTCAGTCTGTGTGTGTATACATATATATAAATACTTTATAACAGACAACTGGACATTTTTGAACTAATTTTTTTGGAACAAAATATCAAAAATTTTCAGTCTTTTTTAAAGTGGATTAGACATTGCTATTAACCCAGATGGATGTGCTGAAAGAGAACGGAGATATGCAGGCCTTGGGTAGCAGGGAGGGATGGGGTTGAGGTCAGGGCTGCTGCAACAGCCTCACTGACAGCAGCTATGATCTGGAGATATCAATGGAACATCTAGTCATCAGCCTGAGGAGGAAGAAGAGCAGATCATGTCACCACAGGAGGATGACTGGGAAGTCGATAGTTTAATTGCAGAGACCCTGTAGGGACAAAAATCCCAGGCCCATGTTGCACAGAAGGAAGGACAGCCAGCCAGTGGCTGTGCTCAAGTGCAGGGAGAACAGGGACTCCAGCCACAGTGGCAGCTGGAAGATGGTGATTTTTGGCACAAAAGAAGATGTTTCTCCTTACAAGTGTTTGGTTGAAATAGTGGAGTCTGGGAGCTGGGGAGGAGGAATGGGCACTTCTGGGGAAGTACCCAGATAAATTGTGCCTGAGTCCAGGTGATGGAGCCAGTGACTCAGACAGGAAGGGTTAGGGATGATGAAAGTCACCTGCCAACTGGATTTGCTGTCTTGAGACACTTGCTGCTCCCCTGGGATCCATATCTGGAATACTGTGTGAACTTTACCAAGGTGCATCTGGGACTCAGGCTGCTACTGATTGCTCCTTGTCCATGTGAGTGTCATGATACTGCCAAAGGAGACCTTGAGTAGATCAAGGATCACTACATGGTTAGAATGATGGGTAAAGAGAAACTGTTGGTGTTTTCCTCAAAACTGTTGGTCAAGGAGAAGCAACCATAGAGGAGCTGTGAATCCTGTGGATCAACACCTGGTTGTGTGGTTGGTGTTGCTGGTAGGGGTCTGTCTTCTGCAGGAATGGGATTTTTTTTGCTGACTAGAAAAGAGCAAATGTTACAGGTATTTTCAAAACAGAGAAGATGAAAGATCCAAGGAGCAGCAGCCCAGTCAGCCTCACATCACTCCTAGGTGGACTATGGAAAGTGTTCTCCTGAAAGTAATTTCCAGACACAGGAAGGAAAAGAAAGAGACTGAGAGAAATCAGTCACCTATTTACAAGGACAAGTCATACCTAACCAACCTGATCATCTTCTATGGTGAAATGACGGGCTCAGTGAGTGAGATCCGCTCCTCAAGAGCTGATGCGGAGGCAGTTAGTGTTTAATATCTTCACCAACAGATTGGATGATGGAATGGGATGCTCCTTCTTCAGATTCACAGAACTACCACTCAGAGGGACAAGATGGAGTAGACAGCTGAAGAAGTCCTAAGAAGCTGAATGAAAACAAATGCAAAGTCCATGGGGACTGACTGACTGGGGAGCAGCTCTGCAGGGAGTCCTGAGGGACTGTGATTGAACACAAGACAGTGGGATGGTGTTGCAGAAATGAAGACTATGCATGGGACACAAAAATAAGCCATAAGCAGACCAAGAGAATAGATTATCACCCTCTATTCAGCTTTCATGAAGCTTTATGTGGAGTATTGTGCCCTGTTTTGCCACCTTTTTCAGGTATTAGAACTACAATGACAAATTAGAGAAAGACCAGCAATGGTCCAATGAGATGGGAAGATGCCTGAAGCACGGGGAACAGGAGGAAAGTCTGAAGGTCCCAGATTTGTTTTACCTGGAGAAGAAAAAACTAGGGAATGTAACTTCTTCTTGTAATAAGTTTATGTTTATAGAGAAGATTTGCAGACTTTTCTCTGAGATACACAGGGAAAGGATAAGAACAACATTCATAATTTGAAAAATTAAAATTCTGGCTGTATATAAGGAAAAAAATGTAGTGAGAGTGGTTAAACACTGGAACAGGTTACCCAGAAAGATTGTGAAAGATACAGCTTTGGAAATATTCAAAATTTGACTGGAAAAAGCACTGAGCAACTTGATTTGACTTTGAGGTTGCACCTGCTTTTAGCACAAGGTTGCACTAAACAATCTCCAAAGGTCCCTTCCTAAAAAACCTTATTCTATTTTTCTATATTTAATTTATAGTTATGCACTCCTGGAAGTGGAGAATATTTTATATCCTTCTCCAGTCTGGGAATGAAACTTATGGCCACAAATAATTAGTACCCTAATTAGGATGAAATAACTTTCTGCATCTGAGTCTCTCTCAGACTTGTTGTCTAGCAGATAATATTATGTGTATGAAAGAATCCTCTTATGCATGAAAACTTCCAATAATGCAAATGTTTACGATCCTGATACAAAGAAGCCATATGTAAGCAGAAGATTCATGAGGTTGAGGCTTCTGTTCCCTATTTCAATCATGTCTGATTTATGAAATGTAAACAGTGGATCCAAACCTGTCCTAGTTGTCAGTGGTCCTTGTGAGACAGTAAATATCATGAATTTCAAATTGTTTAAAAATCTTTCAAAACTGCTCAGCATGCAACTGCTTTTATAGTTACACGAGCTTTTAAAATGCACATTTCCTGAAAGGCAAGCAAGCGGGAATAATTACTATTCATTTTTTTCCTCTCAGCTTAGAGAGTTAAATTGTACTCAACAGTTATTTCTCCCTAGTGCATGATACAGCAGAAATCCTTCCAGAGCAAATGCAGTGCAATCACAGAGTTGGCTTCAACAGCATAAGCACTAAAAGAAGTAATTCAGATTAATGAATGGATGATGTAGATACACTCTGTCAGCACTGTTTGCTACAGGGATCTCCTAAAGCTCTGGAAATGAAGATTTCCTCTGGAAAGTTTGTTTGCTCAGCCAGTGGTAGGTACTGAGGATCTGTCGTTTTAAGGACCCTATTTCTCCCCACTCTACTGATTTCAGAAAGCTTGTCTTTTCTTTTTGAACATGAAAAGACTGGACTTTGTAAATAACAAAACTCAAGTGTCAAAAGACTTCGTCACTGTCAGCAAGAAGCTTGTGATGTTTTCTAAAGGATCAACCCACACATTCATCTGTCTTTAATAAAAGCAGATCTGCCCGGCTGTATCAGCTGATGTGCTGTGCTTGCCTTGGAATAAGAGTAATTTGTTGCTTTTTTTCAGTGGGAGGGTTTTCAAGATTTATGGGTGTGCTGAGAAAACAGTGGAGGAATCTGCCCGGAGGGCTGATGGGTCTCCATGGAGTGAAAGATGTACTCAATGAAGTGCATTTATACATACTGTCCTTGGCTTGCAGTGCAGGTTTCCAAGGGTAAGCCTCACCCAACCTCTTGAGAAACAACTTATTTAGTAGTTTTCTTCTCCACGTGATTTGTTAATTTATGGGAACAGAAATGCTGAGGCTTGTTGCAGAAACACAAGTAATCCTATTAATGAAAGTTGCTCTGAAATGGGAGGTTTGTGGGAAACAAGATCTTGAAGCTGTGAAACACAAACATTCATATACTACAAAATACTAAAACTTCTTGAGAAACTAAAAAAAGAAAATTACACTTTGTAAAAGTTCAGACTAAATTGGTGTAATGAAAAAAATCTTTATAAAAGATGACACCAATAATTTGATGCAGTAAAAAAGAGAAAAATCTAACTGGACCACAAAGAAAAGTTTGGCATAATATAGTAAATAGCGATGAGCTATTAGTAATTAGTTGTTTGACCACAAACACTATATACTCATTCCTAGAACTAAACTATGAAGTATGTGTGTGTTCTTCTAAGAGAGTGCTTGATATTACTTTTTCAGTCCCATCATGCCTTAATCTTGCCCTCTGTCCTCAATAATCTAGTCACAAGTAGAGTCATTTAATACCTATATGACATACATTCAAATCTCTTCTGTCATGCAAAGTAGAAGAGATTTAACCTCTGGGATCCCAACATTCTGTGCTAGCTTAGAAAGTAGTCTAGCTTCCTTTTTTTCCTCTTAAATATCCTGTGTTTGCATAAAATGTTAAGACTTTCACTAAAGGAAGAAAGAGTGATAACTATTAACCTCATGAATATGACTGAAAGATCTCATATTTTTCCTACATAAGCATTTTGTACCTGGCATCCATTACTTAAGTGCTCCAGACACTAGATATGTGAACATAAAAAGAAAACATCACATCCTCATGGAATCACAGAATTCATTACTCTTCATGAAGGCACCTTTGTACTCGCAGAGTTTTTATAAAGGCTGCAGGTCAGATAACAATGGCTAAAATCATTCCTAAGTACAAAGTCGTCTACACTGCTATCATTAGCTGCATTAAACTGTAGATTTATTTGGGCTGAACCATCAGTTTCAAGTGAAATTTTTAGAGGCTATCTAGCTAAACTACGAATTCTGATGTTTGCAGGACTGAAGTTAGTAGAAATTGCAGCTAGGGGGTTAGGAAGCTTGGGTTTCTGGAAGCATTGCTAGCAGAGTTAGGACCAGATAATCAAAATGAATCAGGAATCACACTTATGCACACAGCTGAAACAGGGTTTAATCTAGTTCTGGCTATGTTACAATAGCACATAATGCCTATTCTATGTACACAGAATATATGCTAGTGGGCACATTTAGTTCTTTATCTGTTAGCAATGAAAACAAATTGGGTCATGACTAATTACAATCATTCTCCCAACTAAATTAATCTTCCTTAACCTTAATTTCTTCTACTGTTCTTTCTAAATGTATAGGTGGCTTCCTACCTGCAATTGTCATCATACCTATTTGCCAGCAATACAGCTCATATAACATTTCATTTTGTAGTTTTATTTTATTGCTTTGCTAGTTGTTCTGTAATTAGCCAACACACAGAATAAACTCATAAGCTATAAACTACCTCAGTATCTATTAGCAAGGGTACTGTGCCTGTTTTGATATAACACAGTCTTTTAAAATAGGTGAGTTATTTACCTTATCGACTTAAACAACATTTCCACTACAACTACTGCTAAAGAAGTTGAGAGAGACAAAAAAAACCCACCTTTATGGGAAAAGATTTTAGTTAAGTGTTTGTTATGCGAAACTGATATTTATTGCTGATAGATGGGAAAATAAGTCTTTCAGTCTAAGCTGTATGTAGGATATCTCCAGATGTCAGTAGCACAGTGAGCCACCAGCATCATGTCCATAAAGGATCAGGGAGTCTACTTCAGAGTTCAGGAAATTTGTGAACTGAAATCTGATTACACCAGCTCTGTTAGTGAACCCTCTTTTTATCTCGAATTAAGCATAAATTCAGTTGTGCATATTCCTGTGGAAAAAAACTTTGCATTTTGCTCAGTGACAATGCAATGAGAAAGCACAGCTCAGATGTGCCTGAGAAATATAGCCAAATCTGTACAAGAGCCAGCAACAGCTGTAGGTCCTTCATGTAGCCACACATAATGATAATGCTGTCTATGCCTACACACCCAGCAGAGGATGGTTACAAAATCTCTTGAGAAAGCTACAGGGTGGGTTTTTGCAGACATCTCCAAACTGGATTGGCATCTGTCATGGAAAATATTGATCTTCAAGAAGCATCCCATGGGGATCATGATATGCAGGGAAACAACTTGGTGTTTGAGGATTGCTTGTTTTGTAAGTACCTGCAGTACTTTGATTGCTGACTATTGTGTGTTAAGTCTGTCATACCACTCTTTTATTTTGAAGATTCTTATCCACGATGTTCTCATTCTTTGTTCACCTAATTTTGAAGTGTGCATTAACACTGGTCTCTGATCGAGTATGGGTGGTGCCCACAGGTTAGCTGCCTCCAGGAGGTCAGCCCAGAGAACATACTCAGTTTAGGATTAGCATTTTTCTGAAGCCAATGGCCAATAGAATGCCAGCCAGAAATACAGATTTTTGTGCTTCTTTTTAGACCGTAGGAAGATGGTCAGAGACAGTCATTTAGGCATAGAAGAACAGAGGGAAAAACAAATAAAGGCAACTACCAGCTTCAAGTTCAACAAGAGGAAGTTTTCTGGGTTTATCAAAGTCAATCATCATCTAGTGCTCCTCTTTCAAAGTGTCTTGTTGCACATTCTGATTATTTTTCTCTCATCTGTTTAGAAAAAATGCACCAAGTCCCTACTGAAGTGTAATTTTTTTGGAGGCCTGACACAAGGTAACATTAGAAACAAGATCTGTCAGACTAGAAAGTCAAAGAGTACTCTAGGAGTGCTTTTAGTTGTCTTCATTGTGACCCTATTGCCCCTAATAAAATATTTCATTCCATAAAGTTCTACAAAGATGCATACAAAAAGATTAATATCTGCCAAAAATATCAGTTCTGTAGAAAAGGTAGGCAAAGATAGAATTATTATTCTAATGCTTTCTGGTGCTTCAGATCACCTAGTTTGGATTCTTCTATAGCACTGACTGATGAACAACTCCCACATGCCCCATAAAGGGGTGTAAACTTTGAAAGCCTAATGAGAACACTGCATAGGAAGGCAACCAGTCTCAATATGAATGAACTGAATTCCCTTACTTCCCTCATGTTCACTTCTGATCCCTTATAGCACCACTTAATGGACTTAAAGAAAGGGGGGATGAAGGAGGAGTGACCAGGTCTGTTGAGAGTTTAAAAGCCATTTAAATGAATGATTAATTTCCTAATGTACAAGGCATTTCTCTTGCTCTAAGGGCAACAGGGTGCAGGAAAAATTCTGCAAAATCCCTTTATGAATATGACTTCAGAGTACAAGAAATCTGATAATTTCAGAAAATGAGACACAACACCCTGTTACAGAGGTGTAAAATTCTAAGACCATCCAATTTAAGAGGAAGATATTCAAAAATTCTCATAATCTCTGATCTCTGAAATAGCCACCGAATAGGTTGCAGGGAGACAGCAGATTTTTCAGAGACCCACAGAGAATTGAAGTGTTGAGATTATGCTTTTCATGGCCACACCTCCTCCCCAACACCCTTGTACTTTAGTATACCAGTGCAAGCACTGCATAAACAGGTTCATTAACAGACTACTGTTCTTCCACATATAGGAGATGCTGTCTATATGAAACTCTCTCTATTTTTCAGTCTCAGGAGGTACAGAAAGAAATAATTTGAATAATTTTTCTCTGAAAGGAAATCTCCTTACGGAACATTTCACATATTTCACATTTGCACATGATTTCTTTTTCCTTTACCTTTTTTTTTTAGCAAATGTGTTCCTTATCTTCTTGGTGAATGTTTAAGGAAGAAGTAAGATCCAACCAGTCTGACATTTAAAACCAAATGTCTCAAGGTAAGCATAAGAACAGCTGTCAGTAGGAATTAGCAGGATCCAGCACTTGAGAAGAGGTTGATATTTGACAGTGTTCATGAATACATTTCACACTGAAGATGTTACCTTTTCAAACTTTAGGTTTCCCTTTTCTTTTTAAGCTATGTCTGGCCTTACTCACCCTTTTAATGTTATGAAGTGGTATAATATTTTATACATGACAAGCAGGAGGGAAGAACCCTATTATCATTCTCCCGTGTACGTGTTGTAACATGAATTAATGTAAGGAGTCAAATATTCATCCATTTCATGAGGACAGTTGAAACATTTGCTGCCAAAATTCCTTGCCTGTCATTTATTACTGACATTGAGAACATTTTTTATGCACTCGCGAAAGAGCTTTCCAAAAAACGTTGAAGTTTATGAATTGCTTGCAAATTTGCAGCTGAATAAGTTGAATTTTCAATACCTTGTGGGGCTTACATTTCTCTGTGTTTTTGGAAGGAACCTTCTGTACATTTAAATTGCCTTACATGGCAATTTAGATTTGCTCATAATGTGCTACATGCTCAGTGACGTTTTACGGGTGCTATTATTACTGTCAGCAGTTAGGTCAGTACATACTTATGTCTCCTGCAGAGCAATTCAACTCAGGAGGGGGAAATCCTTTGAAATTCGTCAAGGTTTCCAAATTCCTTTTGTAAGAAGAGTAAATATTATGTGGATCACTAATGCAACCCACTGTTAAAGTACAGGTAAAACTTGTCAGACCACAGTATAATTACCATATTCATAGTGGTAATTAATTCTGCAATGCACTACACTATTTTGACAAACTTTCTCTGACTGAAAGAGAAACTGAGGATCTTCTTCATTTTCTCAAGGTTGCTTAGTAGCCTATAGAATTGAGCTCATTCCAGAGTAGTTGTTGGAAGATATGTGGAATAATGATAATATAGACTCTACAGCATGTTTATTGTTTCACTAATTTATTTTGAAATTGTATTAGGCAAATAAATATTTTAGAAAATCTGAATAAAAAAATGTATTAACCTGTAATGTTATGAAATCTCTTTATTTCTAGAAAGTTTTTCAGATATTTTCAACAGAAAAAAAAAGCCACGCAAAACATCAGTGAAGTATGGAGAAGTCAATATGTGTTTATGTCAGAGAGTAAATCAAAACTGAATGTTGTCCTTGAAGAAGATGGACTTCAGGACTGAAATTAGGAATTTTCTAAGATAAAACATTTCCATCTGCAAAGGGAAAACTTATCAGAACTGAAGATTTCCAAAGGAACATATCAAATTTGACAAAACTGTCAAATGGAAGTTCTTGTCAAAGTCAGAGAGAGAGAGGGGAGGAGAGAGACACACACAGAGAGAGAGAGAGAGATATGTTGTGAATCAGTATAACAAAGACCATTCCCTAACCTTGAAACATAAGTGTATGACTTATTGCCATCTAATTAAATGTACTTCAATGAAAACATCAAAATGCCTCCTAACTACCTGTTGGACACCAAACTATGCCTGGACACTCTTTGAGAGAGTAAGAATTATAGAAAAAAACTACATAGTGAGTGTCCTATTCATTGAAGACTAAGGATGATCATGGAATTCTTGCTGTTAATGGATTACAAAGAATTAGCTATATTCACAATATATTCTGTATTTTATTCACAAACACGAGGTAAATGCTGTTTACTGAGTATGTACCTGACTGTAGAAATATGCTTTGTAGTTCTTACCAGTGTGAATGAAAAATAAAATGCAAAACTATAAATCTCCAAGTTTTTCTTTCTCTTTCTTTTCCCTATTTCCTAAGCCCTACACTGGTTTACAGCTTTCCTTATATGAAAGAGCTAGACAATTACCATAAAACCAGAACTACGTGCATTTTATCGGATGTGATGTAGATTTCTTACACTTTTCCCAAAATATCTCAGAGCCAGCACCTGTCTGTGGCTTTTTCACACAGACCTCAAGGGAGCAAAGATACACAGACGTATGTATGTGTAGCCCCGGGTACTTCCAAATATATCCATCCCTGTTAGTATATTGCTCTTTATGACTATTTGTTCCTTGCCTTCTTTACTCTGGTGCAGTTTCTGACATAAAAATATCGATTGAAATTGGTTCTTTCTCACTTTTATAGTTTCTCACTGTTCAGCTTTTTTCCTCTCACTGACAGCTGCGGGCAGTTACTCACACAGTTCCAGTGCTCCAAAGTGTTTTTCGAGAATTTCGGTTGGAAAAGATGGGATAGGTCAGTCTCAGGGGGAGCAAAGGAGTGCTACGTTAGTGACAGTACCAAAGTGTGGAGTACATTTTGGTATTGTTTTAAATAAATTTTAATTCTCATGTGTTATTTAACAGATATTCACATTCTGATCCAGCAGCAGTAAAGCAAGAATCTGTTTTAGTAAAACCCAGTGTCTGCCAACTGGTTCAGTTCATTTCAGCCATTGAACATGTACACCTGTCTTGACGTGACTAATGCACATCCTCAAAGTTCGTTTGAGGCTGAAGTGCTTGGCTGAAATGAAATCTGGATTATTCTGCTGAATAAGCCTGTTATGGCAGGTCAATCAACAGTAAATATGTTTTACACAGATTTAAAAATAAAAAAAAATCACCATTTTGCATTTAATTTATTCAATATTTACAGGCACATTTAATGGGGTACTGGGCTTAGCTGAGAAATAAGTAAAGTTTATAATTTCTTTGAACTTTAAAATGCCTACTTTAATTAAGGCTACGTATCATAATAATTTTATATTTTCCCAGGATGTTCTGTATTTCTTAGTCTCTGTGACTGTAATATCATGATATGAAAAAATTAAGTTGTTCTTGTTTTCTTCTCTGACTCAGCTCTGGTCAGTATTTGTCTGCTTCCTACCAACACTTTGCTGCCCCTTCAACTGTGACGTGATAAATGTTTGGGGAGGGGAGGATGCTGTAGATAGGATTACTAAAACCTCTGAGTTAAGCTTTAGGAACAGTAAGAGTACTGATAAAGAATGTTATAAGTTGGCCTTGCACAGAAACTGCCATCTCTTGAAACTATAATTTTACTCAAATAAATAAGAACGAAGTACATGTTGTACAGATATTTAATAAACTTCAAGGCTTATTAAGGATAACTAGTACTTTTAAGTACATTTAGGGCATAAAAGCAACCAAATTTTTTTGAATAGCAAATTCTGTGTAAAATATGGAAAATGGGAGAAGGGAAAGAGTCTCCAAGAATCAAAAGAGAAGATGTCTGAAATATCTACTTCCTTTCTTTTTCTGACAGTTTGTCTTTTTTAAGGTCATATCCTCCCATAAAGTTGAAAATATACAGAAATATTCTTGCAAAAAGCATTTTCTAAATAAACTATGCTATTTTTTCCCACTGTGAGTGTTCTTCAAGGTGAAACTGATATGCTTATACATTTTCAATAGGAAAAAGAAATTAACTGTAAACATGCAATTTACTGACTTCTACAGTAATTTCTGATAAGAATATACATCAATGCATATTTGAGATCACTGTAGCTTCAAATATTTAAGTAACCCTCTGGGAAAGGTCACAGTTTTCCAAAATACAGATCCAGAACTCCTTCTCATGTTCACAGTAACAGCAAATACTCCTCAATAGACGCTCTGGCTTCCCCTCCTCCCTCCCATCCCTTCAGCGATTTACAAGCAGCTAAAGAGCCCCGTGGCTGTTACAGCAGTATTTATGCTCTTTCAGTTTGCCAGAGTTATATGGCTGGCAATGAGAAGGTCAGCTTGTGGCGCAGTGTCTCCAGCTTGCCGAGCATCCATCGCCTGTGCAGCGCCGTGGCCCCATCCTGGGCACGGCTGGTTGCCATGGAAGCAGCACAGCGCAGCAGTCTGATGCACTGGGAGATGCTGGGGGGACTATTCATCATTTGACAGAGATGTAACAGTCCTCTCATGTAAACTCATACCATGTATGATTTCATTGGGACTGAGTGGTCATATATCCTTTGCCTTCTGGAAACCACAAGCGTTATGACTTTGCTTCCTGTGAGGGTGTGCAAGAAGAGGTTTAGTACATCTGGATCCAACTCCCTCTGATTTTCAATGTTCCACACACTTGTGAGGCTTTTTTGTATGTAACCTTCATGCTTTGCCATGTTTTCCAGTGGAAGGTAAGAGAAGGAAAAAGTGGGTGAAACGGATGACCCTCTGCTGAACCTTCCTGTCAATCCCCCAAATCACCCCCTACTCAGCTGACTCTCAACCCAGGAGTGAGTCCTGTCCCTGGCCAGCCCTGGGAGGCTGCTTCAGCTCAGATGTTGCAGTCTTTAAGAGTAGGTAAGATCACATACACAGTGATACATCACCACGGTGACCAGGCACTTCTCAGTCCGTTGCAGAGGTCGTATCTTGAAGGAGACCAAATTTGCTGTATCCTAATCCTTTAGTAAGTATTCTAAACTCAGTTCTCCGAAAGAAGATTGGAGAAAGCTTAGGTTTGTTAGAGAGCATTCCTTAAAAATCTACACATGTAAAAGTGAGAAATTATTTTCTTAACATTATGAATAGAATTTAGTTCATAGGTTAAATGTCCAGGTAGAAATGTCTATATGTGAGGTGGATGTATGAGTTATATTAATTGAAGATCTTGTGAGTATCCTCTTGCCAAAAGTGTAAAGATTTAAATAAGGCAATATTCTGGTTTTTATTCTATTATCTAGAATTTGGTAATTAGCAGTTTTTAATGGGAATCATCTCATTCAATCACATCTGTCTAAAAATTAGATATTTAGATAAGACTGTTTTTGCAGTTGCTGGAGAGAACTCTTTCTCAACCAGAATCAAAACAGAGCATTTCTTGAGTGTGATCCCAATTTCTTTAGACTATTTTTTTAATGGATAGGATGGTTGATCTCTGAAGGATTCTGCCTCACATCTTTGATTGTATACAAATAAAGACTAGTGTCAACAGGATGTGGTTCATTTTTTATATAAATGAACCTGACCAAAAGGCTGGGTATTTTCACCTAGTAATTATCCAGACAGAAAAGTTCACATGCTCAGCGTTACCAATTTTACATACAAAAGCTATGTTGTTTAGGTTCTTCTACAGAGGTTACTAGCTTGTACCATGGGAAGAAATCCCACACTGTGCTCCTTTTGGGTAAGAAATAATATTATGCTGTAGTTGTATGTTTATATAATAATAATTTGAAGGCCTGAGAAACAAGTGACATTTTAGTTTTGAGGGAAGTAAAATAATTTGCATGAAATCAATAATTCATTTCTTTTTGCCTACCTAATGGTGCCCCACCATTTAGTGTCAAAATAGTTGCTTCTGTGGAATCGAGGTGATTTACAGCTGACAAATTCCTCTTAGAGAACCCACCACATAATGAGATTTCATGAGGAGTCATTCACATACAAACCTGGCATAAAGCCAGAACAGTTGGAATCTCTGGGTTTTGTTGAAAACTGGATTTGATTTCTTAGTAGTTTTTCTTCCAGGCTTTAAAAAGGGACTTCCAGTAGCAATGAAATCTGGAATTGCTTCAGCTCTCAGCATCTTAATGCTTCCCAAAATAAAAAGGGCATCTGTTTGTAGATATCCCCTTACAATTTTTCTTATTATTATTGTAACACTTGCATGTAGACTTATTCATGAACTGAATTATTTTTTGTGTTGTGGCACAGCATGTGACTTTAAAAAAATCCATGAAAAACCACACACAAAAAACTAGTTGGATGGAAAGAAGCTTGGCAAGTAAAGTACATTCTCTTTTAAAAGATTATGATTACATGTAATCTCACACCCCTGAGCAGATGCTATCTGTTTTCCCTTCCAGAACTTTAGGCTGTAACCAACAGGAGACATAAAGGAGACAGAGGAAGCAGTGGCAGACTACAAGGCTTTCTTAATGTGTTTTTTTACCATGTTATAAAAAAAATAAAAAAAGAACAAAGGCCCATTTTTGCATAAGTTAAAACAATAGAAATTAGTATGAAAATGTAACATTGAATTTTAATGAAAATTGCTGAAAAAATTCCACTTAGAAGGAATGCAATATTTGCCTTTTGCCTTCTCTATCATGTGCATTAATCTTGCTGAGACATACATACCTTTCATCATTGTAGCATGTCTATTACAATTGATGGTAATGACACTGTTACTTCTGTGGTACAAATCGATGGTAGTGGACACATAAATGAATGCATTTGCCTTTATGCATTCTATATCATACTCATAAATCTGTAACTATATATGAAAACATCTTATTTTTTTATGACTTCTTGTATGCCTCTTTCTCTGTGTAATGAGCTGAGGATGAAGGCCTGTATCAAGGCTTTACTGGAAGACCAATGCTGTAAGAATTAGAAAAAAAAGGCTTTGAGCACCAGCGGGAGCATTTAGTTTCAGAAGACATGAAGAAAGGCACAAAAACCCTAAAGGATTAATACAGAGAAATATCAACAAAACAAGACAGCAGCTTTGCTATGAGGAATCTTTCTAGGTAAAATCTTCATATAGGGTAAGTTTAATGCTCACTTCCTCCTCCTGACAGAGACGTATGCATACACAACATTCAACTCCTAGAAAATACGTCAATATTAAGAGAGAGGATAATCAAGGACAATATAAGTATTGGTCTGAGTACTTCCATTTGATGCTCTTCATTTTGTGTGAGCAATCAAATATTCAACTGATGCCCTCCATATTTCACTTCCTAATGCAAAAGCCTAAGCATAAGTCAACAACTGGAAAGAATATTTCCAGTGCAAAAGCTCCAATAGAATGAAAAGAAGGTGCCCCATCAAAAAGTGGCCAATGACCTGGTAATTTAAATATTTACTTCAGAATAATGATCCCACAGCCTGACTCTCCTGCTTGTAGCAGTAAGAGGACATTTACAATTATGTTACCCTTCTCCAATGAGTGTCCTAAGAATTCTAGTGAGTTATTTACTCTCTGGCTAAAGTAAAATTTGAATATTTTATACAGATTGGAATAGCTCCCACAGCAAGGAAAACAGTTTTCATGTTGTGGTAAAAGGGATGTGAGTCCGCATATTTTAGCCAGAGTTGCTGGTGAATCTTAATCTTCTAGTGCCAGAATTTTTGCCTGCTTGAAATAAATGAGATAATAAACACTATCTGGATATATTCTCCAAGTGGTGCTGGCCCTAACTGATTTACCAGTTAATTCAACTAGAACTTAAAAATACTTTGTGAATAGCCAAAAAATAATCTTTTTCAACAAATAAAAATTTATTGAAAAATTTAAATCATTTCACCAATATGTGAATTAACTCTGTCAAGAAAAATTATCATTAAAATAGTTATCATCAGTAAAATATACTCTCCCTCACTTCAAGAGTTTTTTAATACTAATGTTATGATTGTGAACGGTTGAACTGAGGCCTGTGGTATGTGATTTATTTTTTATTATTTTCCACAATATTTCAGATTTTTTTGCCTTTGACAACATCACTAAATTGTATTTTTCTTTTCCTGGAGGCCTCATTTATTTTATCTCAAACCTTACTTAGCTGAAAGAAATCATGAGCTTAACTCAGAGAAACATTACCTACAGATCAACAACAAATATATGTTTTTCTATTCTAGGATAACCCATTTTCGAGCAGTCTGTTGGTTCATTCAGTTTATTGCTTGTAATCTGATGCCAGACCTCATAAGTTAGAATGCATACATGTATTCATCACAGTTTATACCATATTTTTGCTTAAAGAGAGTTGAGAAATAATGTATTTTTTTTTAGTGATTAGCATGTCATGGCTCTGAAGGACTATTGGTTTGAAATGTGATTGTTTTCTGAGTCAGAAAAAGACGGGAAAGGGAAATGTAGGAGTATGTCAACCACAGTTTTCATTAGGCAAATCAGCAGAAGTTATCTGAAGTATTGTTTTGTCCCACATATTTTCTCTTATATTCTCCATAATTTTCTTCATAACTTTTGTTACTTAATCTTAGTTTGAAAAATATTTAGATATTGCTATTATATTCTTATTCCAATGTTTCTAGGTGTGGTATTTCATTTGACTTTGAGTGGCACAGTTGTGAGTTTGCTGCGTTTTCTGCTTTTCTTCTCTTAGTACTTTTTTAATTACTCTCATTATAACAGGTATATACGACGTATCAGTCGACACTGTTTGGCATGTGTTCTCACCTGTCATACCTGCTGTGGTGCTAGCAAAAACTCCTAAAATTCTTCATTGCAGATGTGAATAATCATCAGTTTTCCTATAGGTGTCCATATCATTTTTAGTTTCTCTATTCTTTTTATTTCTGTATTTCAATAAAATGTATTATTAGGTAAAAAGGGTAATATTTTTCTTCTGCACAGTTGTCATTAATTTTTAATATTTTATTATATTTTTTGCACAAAGAAATGTCTCAATGAAGGATATTGTCTGATTCTATAAAGATGATTTTATAAAATGCTGCTTAATGTTCTATGATAAAATACACAAATGTATAAATCCATTTAAGTCTTGATTAAAATTTTAGCTTACTGTGTGTCCAAAATAATATATAACTTCTGTAGTATTATAAAAAAAATCTAAAATAAACTCTACACTCTTTTGTCTGTGATGAGGTCTATTTCCATTATGTTTCCTTTCATTAATACATTGAAATCAAACTTTATTGAGAGATTTAATCTTTCTCCTTTTTTTTATTTTGAAGAAATAAATTTTTCATGAGTTTCTACCATAAGTTGATAATTTTCATAAATCAAAATAAGCTGCAGAAATGCGAATTCAAATACCAAGAACTACCTTACGTGATTTGGAACTGCAGGAATGCATCTGGAACCCACAGGGTCATTCTCATCCACTGCTGAAGTTCTGACCTGGATTTCAGATGATGTATGGAAGAATGTTTTGGAAAAACATTATAGTGAAATATGTTTCATACTCAGTCCCTTTTCAGTGCAATGTGATTGGTTTTGTGCATTTATTTCAAGAGATGTTTTTAATATTTCCATCAGACAAATATGTAAATGTATATAGTTATTTTGCGACATAAGGTATATTCCAACCATTGCTTAATAATAGAATTAAGATTGCACGTGTTAATTTAAATTTTAATTTAACTTCTAACCTGTGACAGTCAATATCACTTGCTGAAAAACAAGGCACCTTTTTTTCTCAGAAAGAACTTCTATGATTAATTTCTATATTTAATAGTTATTTTAAGAATAAGATTATAATGAATGTATTCAGGGTAGTCAAAATATCATTGAAATTAAGAAATTATGATGAGAACATTCAATAAAATAATCATCACATGATTAGCTATAATAATAGCAATAGTAGTAGTAATGAAATATAATTTGATAACAGAGTACACCAAAGGAAAATATAGTCCTAAAAATGAAAAGTTTTCTCTCTCTCCTTTGCTTTTATAGGTCATATATTCCATTTAAGCAATATAATAGCATGATTAGTCATATGTTTTTTGGATGATACTGTAAGTCTTTAGATACAAGCACAGGATGATTACCAATGTAGTAATTTGTATTTTCACATGGGAAAAATGTAGTATCTATTATTAGATTTATTGTGACATCCAGTGATGAAATTCTTACCTCATTAAAATAAGTAGACTATTTGCTAGTTACTGCAGTAGAACCACAGTTTCAACCCACAACCTCAGTTCATAATTCAGTATGTCTCCACTGAGTTCATTGATTCCAAGCCAAAACACACAAGCTAAAGTTCCCAGGCACTATTTTTGAAATATCTTCCAAAAGCAAGAGATAATATCATCCAAATATCACACAGAAGGTTAGTTTCTTTTATTTTTCACAAGACTATGACATGACTTTCTAAGGCATGTATCATCCACGCAGATGCATATAGAGGATATCCTTGAGCTGTCCTTGGTAAATTAACTATGTTATCCTATGTTTCACCTGTTCAAACTGTTTTAGAAAGATTGGACCTGACTGGTTCATGGAATCTCATCCAGGAAAACACCAGGGATGGAGAAAACAGTGTTTGCACCAGGCTAGTGGTCCTTGTCCATGTCAGCCTGAATTGAGCACTGTTTCCTAACTCAGATATTTGGGTACACTTCATTGTAGAAGCTATTCTTCACATGAAAACTAATACTAAAACTCTGGTTGGTGTCTATTACAGAGGAGCCAGGATTATAATTTTAAGTGGTTTGGCTGAATTCCAATGTAAATAGCTTCATTCTACCCACATAAGAAATTCTACTGTAACTTCATGAATGGTATTTTGGGTCCTGCATTAGAAGTGTTCTGGGCAATAGATGGGCTTTGGTGAATTGTTGTATTAGTTCTCATTGCAGACAGAAGGTACTGCAGATGTGTACATACTGAAGGACAAATATAAAGCTATCAAGTTCCCTCATTTAAATATTTTTTTGCTTTTGTTTTTGTTTAAGCCTCTCCTCACTTCTCCCACTTTTTAACTTCCTGATGAACTCTTGCTGGCAACTGCTGCGCTTTACTTCCAGCTGGCAGATCAAACAAACACCCTCTTTGAGAGCTGATGCTAATGCACAAGCAGACCAGAACATGTGTAATGCTATGCAGCAACCCAGCCAGCTTCTCTTTGCTCTTCTCTCTGCTCTCCCAGATGCTTATTGAAACTGCATTCCTGGGGAAGACTGGACAGATAATCCAACCTTGAACTTCTCACATGGCAACAGTCTCTAACATTTTGTGCCAAATCATCTATTATGTTCTCAGTGAGCGTGTAGTTTTCCAGCTTTGCTGATCTATTTCAGCATGAGTTTAGAAAACAATATTGTTCTCTTCATCTCCCAATTGCTCTCTAACTTAGTGGATAAAAATTTGTTTTATAAGATGCTTGTTTTGTATGGAGTAAAAGCTGACAAGTCATACCAATCAAAATCCTTAACTAGCTCAAGTAATCTGCTTAAAAGAAACTCTTATCTTCCATGTAATATGCTTTCTGTTGAGGCCTTCCTGGAGGGCAAAATTGAGCTAACTCGCCCTTGACAACAGCAAAATAAGTTTTCAGTCTCTTCATGGAGCAGACACTGTCATTGTTGCCAGCTGTTATGGATGCTGGGTTGGAAAGGTTACACTCAGGGTCAGTCCACTTGATGGCTACAGTTGTAAGAAATGTACTTCATCAAATTCCATAGCAGGGCTAGCTCGTTTCAACAGGACCTGTGCTTCACTCATGCTGCAGGACAAAAGTAAAGTTTCCTGGGCAACGGTTAACATATCCAGAGTTTAAAGTAAATTATCTGTCCACCAAATCAACTGGATCTTGTTGAAATGCAATCATGTCATCTAAGTAATACTATTGTAATGTGACTTTTTACAAGCCTATTAGCTATGCATTCTACTGAGTTATAGAAATATGAGCTCAAATACAATAAATTTCAGAGGCCATCCAATCATCATATCCATCCAGTAAAGTACACTTTTTAATGTACATTTAACAAAATAATGATTTGAACAGCTGACTATTCCATTTTAATCAGACAAACTGATGTGTCCATATATCTCACAAATAAGAAAAGGCTGTGGTTGAGAGGAGTAAATGTACATGTCTTCAAGAGGAGTGATTTTTTCTGGATGCTATTCCTCTCTGGGATGCTCACGGACCAGCCATATGACCTCTTGTACATTGTTTCCTCTGCAGCATTTTGCTGGCTTCATATGTTTTAATTTCAGAGCTAATGTTTTTCAATGTTCTTTTTATTGGAAGTAGTGAAGCACTAATGAACCAGTGTTCAAGCCAAGAGACAATGAAACATAGTTTTGTTTTATCTTTGCAAAGGCAATTCTATAGACCAAATGAGTGATTTACTAGTACCGTGACACGTCCTATTAATGGAAAAGTTGTTTTTTAAACAATAAATGGTAAAATACTGACCACTGTGTAATTAGCAACAGACCTTTAAAAGGTTCTTTTCTGATCTGATTGACAATATGTACTTTAAAATATGTTTGTTAGATACATTTTAGGAGAAAAACTGATTTATCTTTCTAATTCTAAAAGAGAGCCATTGGTTCCAGTGTTATGTCACTCAATAGTTATGGATTCAAGGAAACCATGATACATGGCCTAATCAAAGAGTTTTTATTTGACAACTGCTAACAGGACAGGTGTGCCCTTGGCCTTTCCTGTTTTTTATGAGCTTGTTTCATTCTTTTTTTACCCCAGTGTCTGTTACTCACCAAGTGCCCATTAATCATGTCTCCTGTCCTGCACAAACTGCAGTGCAGATCTAGGCAGCTGCTACAAGGTAAGTACTCTGTGAGTGGACATGAACCCAGCAGGCTGAAAGGGTCAGACATCCAAACTGAAAAGGGCTCTCAGATGCCAGAAATTACTTAGGAAGAAAGAAAAAAAAAAGGGTATGTGAAGACAGGGTTATCGAATACAGGAACTGTGACCACCAACCACTTCTCCAATAAAAGTTTCATGGTTTACAACCTATTTGAAAACCTACATGGAGAAACATTAGAGTGACATTATGACAGGACAGCTAAAGCTTGCAAAAATTTCTCAGCACCTCTGGAAACTGCACAAGAGAGTCATTCTTTAGGGACACCAATCACTCCAGACAGAACATGATGCTAATGCAGATACTCTGTTTCAGGTTTTTAAGCTAGTTTGGAATGGTTTCAGCTCCAGCTAACACAGTTATCTATGTGTTGACATATCCACAATAGCCTCCTCAGGAAAGGAGTCTCAGTACTATGAATCAATACATTACATTGATCAAAAGTAAAATAAAACAACAAAGCACAGAAATGTGGAACAAATATTTAAAATAAGAGTACTGTAGGGAACCATTTCCACTCTACACAGACCTTTGAGTGATTGCGTTCAAAAGCTCTGTAACAGATGAAACTGGCAAAAATAAAAGGAAAAACATGGGTTGGCAGGAGGAGACAAGCTATTTATATCTTTCAGTAAAATATGCTGGGAGAAAGGACATATTTTCTCTCTGAAGTTTTGGTGTACTGAAGAATAGCACTTGGACAGCCACTTGAGTACAGGAACTGATGTTTTGCTCCCTGTTTCCTCACTTCAACAGGAGAAAAGGCCAGCCAACTGAGCTCAGTAATGGAATGTAAAAAGGACTTACTTACCACATAATAAGTAAAAAAATGAAAAAAATTATAGTGAGTTGACTTTTAGCATGGGAGTATGAAACATATAAGCAAAAGGTTTGCTACAAGTCTTGCTTAAATTTTCATTTTATGTTTTCATGATGTGTGTGTAGTAAAAGTGTGGGAGTGACAGGACATCACGTCCTTTCCCTTCTGTTATGGTTTAACTTTACACTATCTATCAGCTGGCTTAATAGAGGTAATATTTATGGGATGACATTAGAGGATACAGTTAGGGTTCTGATATATTAGGTTTTGAAACTTCCAGAGACCAGTGATGGGACATATCTACGAACAAAATGATTGTCCTTGAATCTTTTGTGAACATCTTCATAGGAGACTGCAAAAACGCACTGCACATTCTTTCCTTGAAAAACAAAGTGCTAGACTAATGCTTTTGCATGTAGATAGACTTAAATTTTTCCAAGAGACTTTAAGGTTTCATTCCTTATTTGTCCAAGTGACACTCTTTCTTCCTCTGATGTACCTGTACTAACCAACTTATACAGATTGATTGTTCTTCTTATTAACACCCATTTATTTGGTAATAGTCTTTCCAAATCATTTGAGATCATGCTACTGGAGAGTGAGTCAGTCTATCCTGACAATGCTCCTTAATAACAGTAGATGAGATTTCTCAATATAATCGAGGTGACCCAAAAAGCAATGTACAGAAGATTTACTATTTTGTCAGGCAAATAGTAGAAGATTGGCTCTTTCTCTGTGTTTGTTTCTGCTTCCTTCATTATCTATAGTAAAATATCCATTGACTTCCAAGACACAGAATTAATTGTAACCTGCTAATCACACTGCATCCGACCCTGGGGGATTTTGCCATTGCCTTTCTTTTGCCAGCATACTGCATAGAAGTTAAAGATGGGGAGTGGAAGCCTCAACAAGTCAAATCCTGACCTCTGAATATACTACCAGGAATACTTAAAAAAACTGTTCTCACTTGGAAAATACTGATACATTAAAATAAATTATTTTTTTTTGGGGGGGGGGCAAAATACAATTTGGTTTGTTTATTTTATTTTAAGGTTTTCAGATCTTGAAAGGAATTTCTGATCACAGCAAAGGCTGAAAAATCTGGAGTTACCTTATAGTCAAATTACCTAATGGTCACTAAGGAAAGTAGAAGCAAGATTGAGCCTGCACTGCAGTTTAAGAACCTTCCTGTTCACCACCCTTTGAGTTGTTTCAGTATGAGTTACTCACTGTTTGAACATTCCCAGCTTCATGTTGACAGTGTAAGGTAAAATATATTCATTATGAAAGTTTTGACATATCTAAATATTTTTCTTTATGGTTTTTGTTCTTGTATCATTTTCCTGATTTGAATAAGCACATTTATTAATCATATGGTTTGTATGCAATTTGAAAATTTCAAATAGTACAAGAAAATCTATTTGCAAACATCATGGAGGCATCAGATGATGTCAGACAAAGAAGTCTCCCACTTTTTGAAGTGGGAGTTCCTCCTTGTTTTTTTTTTCTTCATCATTTTTTTCTTATAATTTTATTTTTTTCATTGGATAGCACAGATTACCTATAAAATGGGAAAAAAATTATGATTCTAAAGTTTTATCATTCTTTAAAAAGTGGTGCTTTTTAAAGATTAAAAATTAAACTCCAAATTCTAAATGATTTACACAGCTCAGAGTTTCATCACTCCCACTTTTATTTTTGGTGTTACGGTACCTCAGTATAAAGGAGTGGTTGATGTTATTAGCAAAGTACTGAATAGCTTAGGCCACATGAATTTTTGGTTGGAGCAGATAGAGTTAAATGTCTTTTATCAACCACATACATGCTTTTGAGAAATTCTGGGAGCGCATGAAAGACAGCAGGCACTTAGAGGAGAAAGAGCCAGAAGAAATGCTACCCCACATGCATCTTTATACGTGAAAAAGATTAAATTGTATCCAGTGAAAAAGATTAAATTGTATCCAAATCAGGCATCCACAAAAGCAGAAGAAAAATTAGGAAGCATGCAAAATAGAGCAGAAAATGATTGTTAAAAGGTTATAGTCTTTTAAAACTGACAAGGTTCTTTGGCCAGCTTACACACACCAGGAGTGCTGAAGGAAGTGGGGGATGAAACTGGCAAAGCATTAGCAGCATTTTCACAAGTTCACTCAATTTTTATTCACTTCAAGAGCCAGAGACAGATCTGAAGACTGTGAAAATGGGTCACACCGTTTCTTTACTTCAAAAAGGTGAAGAATAGGAAGAGATACATACATGATAAAGTTGATTCAGTCTTTTTGATAGTGTTGTAGGAAGAGAGTGAAAAATGAAGGCTTGAAAAAATCCAGAGATACAAAGTATAGCAAAGGGTAAAGTGTCACTCTGTTTGTTCAGCACTATTCAATTAAGGCCATCTCATATCTCTCCAGACGAAAGCATTTGTCCATGCCTAAGTGTATTCATGTTGTTTGAGATGATATTATTGTGGTAGGCAGGGAACATCAAAGAAGAATAATCAGTACACACCTTGCTAATTTCTCCACTCCACAATTACATATAACTTAGAAGATCCTTTCAGAGCATCCCACTTCAGAGTCCTGGATAGACAGGCACAAAACATGAGATCCCTTTCTGTAGTTCCAATTCCTTCATCACATTCAAAGAGGCTAAACCTTTAAAAAAGAATTCACAATATAAAAGATAAAAATAGGCATTCCAATATGCTATATCAGGATGTGATTTTTTTTTTACTTTCACAGTGAACTGTAGCTTAGATCTGTTTAACACTCTCAACTATAAACGACACAATTTACCTGCAGTCATGAGAAGCTGTACCAAAAATTTTGTGTGTAAACTCAACTTTGTTGTTGTTACTACAGAAAGTGGGCATTCTATTCCCGTTATATGAACATCATGATTCCCTGAAGAACTGACAAGATTATGGTTTGCCTAATTCTTGACTAGCTGCAAGTTTTGTCAGTTTTTCTGAACAGTTTAAATACTGGGAGTATACAAAGGCAGTGATAATGGTCAATACAAACCACTTGAAATATGTCAGTTAAATGCTTATTAGCAAGGTTTATGTAAGTAAAACATTTGTGTACTTTCCTTTTAAGGCCTGATGCAGAAAATGTACTTTCCTCTTATATGTTCTTAAATTCAGTCCCACCATGCCTGTTTGCTCTGACATTGTTCAGATCTGAGGAATTGCTGCTTGATGGCTGCATGGTAAGGCCATGTGTGGTGGATCTTTTAAAATGGTGCTTATTTTCAAGAAGAGTTCAGGAATGGGAGTTCTACACAATCATTGTACCCTAAACTACAGATATACCTGTTTTAAGTGTACATTTATCTATTACCAAAATACAAGCCCAGAGAATAGTAAATAAAAGATGAACAGATGTTGTATTGCTGCATATTAGACACCAATTAAACTGATATGCCAGCATAGCATTTTTTCTTGTTCCTCTCTCAAAATATTTTTTCTATGGCATCAGAGTTTGCTTCAAGTGACAAACTGCTGCAGCAGCATAGCTGGTGTGGCCATATGGCATGTGGTCAATAGAACACAGTTGTAGAAATGCCAAAAATGGAAGCACTCTACTCTTCCCAAGCATGTTTCTTCCTGAAATTTGTCTGTCTGTAATAAATACTAAATTGCAGCTGAACAGAAAAATCTGGCTGTGGAATCAGTATTAAACAAATCCTTATTAAAAGCATTAGATTCTACTTTTAAGATAAAATTAGTGTGTCATATCCTCTTACTCATAGGCAAGAAAATTTACCAGATACCACATACAGCTGTTTCTTAACTGTTGTTAAGAAACACGTGTGTTAAGAACACATTTTTGGAGGGTCAGTATTTGGCTCTCTTTACATTTTTTCTACATTAAAATTTGTACCCTGTAAGGATAAAGCACAGAAAAAAAAATTCCATGATCAAAATATATAAGAAATATTTGTGGGTTTAGTTCCAGCTTTTAACAGCTCCTAAAACTATTTCTGAAACTAGTCAATTAACTGTTATTTGGCATCAGAAATTTATATTAATTATAAACTTTAGTCCAGTTCACAAGCACATATTGCAGAGTTTTCATATGGTCAAACTAGAAGACATGCATCCTAATTTCAGAGAGCAAAATAAGGGGGAACTTCATAGGCAAGAAACTTCAGTGGTTCCCCAAGAGACTCAGGAGTTACAGGAGGTGTGTCACTCTCCCTCTCATACCTGGGGATTCAGATTACTCAGTAGGAGTTCTGTGACTCTGATGAACTTTTTGTTTAAATGTTTTTTGTGAAATACATGCACTTCGAGATGTTTGTGCTACCACCCTTGTTACAGACTGCTCTTAATTTCTGACTTTCAAAAAAAACAAAAGAAACTCACATACTCTTAGTCAGAAGTAATAATGTCCTTCATGAAAGAATGTGGAATAACCAGGATTATGCAAATAATCACATTACATAAAGTCCTCTCCTAGTATCATGAAAATAGAAACATAACCGGATAGGTTGTGCAGTCTGCTTCATCTAACATTTCTGATTTCCTATTCAAGTGGACAGAATGGTAATGTCCTGCATTTAAACAACCACTTTAAAATGAAAGCTAATGATGTGGTTTGGGGTTGTCTTCTGACACCAGTTGCCATCGAACCTAACTTGAGGCACCTCAAAATTTGATAGCTGTGCAAGGTAGGCCTCTATCCTTGTTATGTAGTCTATGGAGATAGGCACTTCCAAAGTGATTCACACAACTTGGGAGGGAAGTTTTTCCCTTGGATGTGGCATAGGATGATAATGAGTCACCAGCCTGAGGTTCTTATATCACTCCCTGGAAGTTTCCCCAGTATCTATTAAGGGATCAGCCAACTGGTCTAAACCAAGAGCACCCAGTTTAGATGCATTAATGAAATGAACTTTACCCATGAAATAATGAATGTAATTTAACAGGTAGAGGCTTTGAAACAAATGGCTACTTTCTATAACAATTTTTTTTCTCATTGCTTATTTAACCAGATGGGTTCTGAAACTGCAAGAATTTGTCTTAATGTAGTAACAGTATTCTTAATGAAGTTAATGGGATTGTGGTAACTGAGGAAAAATGCAATAGTTTGAAATAATTATTTTAATTATCTTTAAATCCTTGTTTAGCATTGGAGGTAACCATAACTGTTATAGTTATATCTGTCTAAGAAGTAAGTAAATTCTATAAAGGTAAACTAAAAACTGCAAAACAAGTGATTTCCCGTAGGAATTGTAAATCCTCTCAGAAAACCTGAGGGAGATATATTTACTTACAGACATGAAAAGTCTTTTTACATTTTAACCTCAAAAAAAAGAAGTCAAAGACAAAGAAAAAGAAGCACCATTCACAGCTAAGATGTCAGTAATTTTTATCTGTTCTTTCCTGAAGACTGTGGCATTTTTAACTCTAATTTTTATCCAGGAATTACTCAGAAGGGCTGAGAAATCCTTTTAAAACTGTAGCATACTTTACATATATTTACAGTGATGGTTTTAGTCACTAATTATCTCCTTTGATTTTAAAGAAATGTCTCTATATTAATTCATTAGCCCACTACAAGTATTTTTACCATAGAGACACTGCTACTTTACCAATGCAAGTATCATCTTTATGTGTAAGCATCTTTATTTAAAAGAAGTTCTTGGAAATTACCTATCTGCTCTCAAAACTATTATTTTTTAATGACATACCCATAAAAGGCAGAAGAAATAGTAGCAGCAGTGATCTTAGATTTCACGTGGAAGAGTCAATCTCTTATTTCCTCCGGGACTAAACGGAAGCAAGACTGGAGGGTTTTGCTGAATATTATACAGTACAAGACTTTTACAAGTACAAACCCAGTTTAGAATACTGATAATCTTCCCATCTCTTCTAGTTAGGATTAGATTTCCTTTTCCTTTTTTCTTCCCTTCCCCTCAGAAATATTTTCTTCTTTTGGAGAACCTTAAAACCTCTAGATAAATCCATTACTGCAAAATGAAGACCAGCTGTTAATATTTTATGAGGCTGGTGAATATCTCTTACCACTTTGGCAAGACAAAATAAAAATGCATGTTTATGGTATAATAATTAGCAACTTTGGAGATGATTCAAAGACAGACGTAGTGAAGTCTTGACTAGAGATGTCAAAAACAAGGAAAAGAGATTTTACTTTTCAAGACTGACATGAAGCCATAGTTGTCACATATGAGATCTATGAATATTTAATGCAGTGTGGAAATTAATTTTTAATATACTCAAGTCCTATATGACACAAGTACTTGGCACATTTCTTTCAAAATGGAAAAATAAAAATGTTTAACTACATTATGTGAGTTTGACCTTGAAACCTTTACATTTTGCAGTTCTGAAAGAATGTCAAACTCTATTCTACAGCATTACCATTATAATTTCAGAAATTACTCACATAAATCTACATTCCAAAAAAAAAAAAAAAGCAATGTGTCTTTCAAAGCTGTTGTGATACTTGGAATCCATCCATGTATTGACCGTTGACCAGGAAGAATTTATTACAGAAGATTTCTTAAAAGGACAAACACAAGCAACAAGATTACACACAGTTTGATTCTCTATTGTTTCTTTCTTAAAATCATGTACAATATATATTTTTGATTAAATCAGACATCTAATGTTGAATAATTTATTATAAAAACAATGTGACAACAATGAGACTAAAAAGCATCTACAATTATAAACTTCTGAAGTTGGAGCAGAGGTAGCCCAAGACATTCTTGATAAATAAGATTTAAAGAGAGCATTGTGAGTTTTAAAGCCTTGGTTACCTTTTTCAACACAGTACCAGCTTAGTTTATCCAGAAGGTTCTTTGCTGGTCTGCTTTTATAACTGGTCAGCAAATTCATTATTTCACTGCATGCAAGGCCCACTATTTCACATACATAAAAAGTGTATATTACATGAACTTGTTGTTTGATTAAATTACCATTTGTTTTGCTAGCAAATGGTTGAGGATTGGCTTCTGTCAAGGCAAGGGCAGATAACACAGCTGGCTCAATCTTTTTCAACCCTGCTTTGGTGGAAACTGTTCAACATAGATGAAATGAATTTGGTTCTCTTTCCGTACCCACTGAAAATTACACAAAACATTGGCAAGCCCAATTAATGTCTGAATTTGTCATGAAACCTCAAATGAACCAATATCTTTTCTTTCTGCAATTTTAATAGAAATATACTAATTTAAATCTCCAGTATATAACGTAGCACTTCAACACTCCATCCTTATTTCACCAAGCAGAAATCTGATTAGCTTTAACATTCTACACGCATGTTAGAGAATGAGAATTTGCTTCTCATTTTAAATGTTTTATTTAATGAAATCATGTACTGTTGATACTTTGTACAGCATTAAGGTAAATATTTACAAGAAGCTTTGTAAGTACCTTTTTCACTTATATCTAGTATTAAAAGTCACATGACTTTTATTCTGTATTTTAATTAATAACCATTTTATTGCTGAATGTGAACAATTATGCAAATTTTTAAAGATACCTGCAATGCTTTTAAGACCAAGGTAAAGATAAAATATGATTCATAAGAAGAGGCTAAATATGTATTTTATGTTATTTACCTTGTGCTTTTTTCTTTTATATGAATTTTATTGCCTTGCCCTAAGAAAAAGAAGAAGGATTTTTTTGCACTAATTGTATATGATTTTTTATTGTACTGAACAATTTACTGAACTATTAAGAAACAGTATTTTAAAAATTGAGTTCCTAGACGCAATTCTGAAATATAGGCAAAAGTTCATCACGGAGCTGCCATCCTTGGAGGTATTCAAAAACCACCTGGAAGTGGTCCTAGGCAACTGGCTCAAGGTGTCTCTGCTTGAGCAGTCAGATTGGACTAGATGGCCTGCACAGGTCCCTTCCAACCTCAATCATCCTCTGATTCAGTGATCTGTAGGGATTATGGTAAACACTGAGCCCAGCTCTATGGTTTTGTTAAGAAGAGATAAATTTGCATTTCCATTACTTATGCCATTTCATTCACATGTCATAGGGAATAATTATGGCCTTATTGTGCCAATGATCAAGGTGTCTAGATGGGAGTTTTGAGCTTTGAACTGTGGAGTAAGTGCAGTAATGTTCTTGGAGTGATATACTGGGTGTTTTAGTTACACTGGAAGAGTGAGACTTATTTAACCAAAGTGTGATATCCACAACAGGAAGGCTGGATTCCCACTCAGGGTACATTGTCACGTTTATACTGCATGTCTTGTCTTATTGATAGACAGACAGAATTATTCCTCTTATATCTGTGTAAAATCCATTTATTTAGTATTGTAAAATTAGTTTTTGCAAAGGACTGATTTTCACTTGCAGACTTTTTCACTGTAAAAGCTGCAGACATAAATTAGAAATCTTCTTCTTTAAGTATTTTGCAGGACACCCTCTTGGGAAATGGGAGACCTAAGCAGTAAATCTCATCTCATTCTTGTGGTTAGGTGCGTCCTGTGAGCCTGTCTGCTGAACTGGGGGTGCATATTTTTTACTGTTCTTTAATGAACAATAAAGCTATTTCTGGAGAGCAGCAAACAGCACCTTGAAACTAAAATGTATGTGCTAGTTCTTTAATTTATTCATGTTTCCAAAAAGAAAAGGGATGTGTGATAATTTAGTTGGTTTCAGAAGGCTTTTTACATTGCCAGTAAGGATCAGATCCTTGAACTAAAGCAACTTTCTGTCCATTCAAAGTCTGCAAATATAAAAAGCAGGAACTCTGTGGGTGGACTGGTGCCAGTATTCTCACAATGGTGCAAATTGCTTTGTCAGTATCAGTCTGACTGCACTGGGTGACTTCTGCCGGAGTTTAACACAAAAAGCTTCCTGAGCCAGGAAGATAGACCAGTCTATGAAAGCTTGAATCAACATTTTGGCGGCTTCATGTTACTGGTTTGCTTTTGTGTTACTATGCATCTGCTTTACTCATTTCCCAATTCCCGAGTTGGTTTTTTTTAAATCCTTTCTGATCACATTACATACAATTAAATTACTTCATTGAACAAATCATGTTCATAAATTTGTCTTATTGATTGTCCAGAACACAGTGCTTCAAGAACCCAGTGTGCTGCATGGCTCCTGTACAGTTCTGCAAGACAATAAAATGATTTATTCTAATGGATGACCTATTTATGATGGAAAAACAAATCTAATTTCAATTACTGCTCTAATTAGGATGACTCACGAAAACTGGAACTTTTGTTTTAGTATAGGTCAAAAAACAATGAAGAATGATTATATTCATTATGCAGACTCCTTCTATCTGTTATTTACCAGTATAAATAATACATTTCAGTTTGTGTTTTTGTTGATAATAATTTTTTGAGACAGAAAGGATCTGTAAACTGCTTTTGTTATTCTTTTAGAGATGCCTGCAAAAGGACATCAATATTTTGACTGATAATAATATATGATATAGACATTCACAGTGAAAGAAAAAGATTATCTGCTACAGCAGGTTTCTGTTTATTAGAAGGATTTTTCAGTGGAGTAAAGACCAAAGAAGAAGCAGCAGGGTCAGCACTGCTGGAGTAGGAAATGTTGACTGTCTGCTCTGTCATTATCTCTGATCTCCAGAAAAGCCACACTGGGACATGTGGGCCATCAGCAAGTGGTGGCAGTAGTACAACAGAGCAAGTGTTGCTCCTAGAAACAGTAATTATGTGCCCACTCCTTTCACATGGAAGAGACAGAAGTGCAGCTCCCCAAGGACGTGTCTCTGCCTCTGTCTGATGTTTCAGCCCATTTATCCTTCTCTGTGAAACTTCTAGCTCTAGGTAGGTCCTGGTCTATGATCCTTGGTTGCGTAAAATTCTTGATGTTCTGAAAAGCAGAAAGAGCTTTATAAGCTTGAACTGCTGTCATCATTTAAGATCCTAGTGAAAGCAGCACCTTTCATGAAATAGGGTCAGTTCTTGTCAGCACGAATTCCATGAATGCCCAGGGTGGCTCTTGATATCTCTGTGTCCTAATGACAGGTGTTAAGAACAAATGTCACAAAACAGTTCAACGTACAAAATCCATCAGTTCTGTAGCCTCTGATAATATGTTAGTATAAATATTATGGTTATTGCTTTATTTTGCAGTAAATATTCAAGGGTCCTTGGGGATTTTGAGTGGTTATTTTGTAGACAAGCAAACTTCAGAGGTAGATGGTGTGTATTTCCATCACAAGTCATTGACAAATATATTTTTTCTTAATAAAGGATGAATGACATGAGGCCATATTTTTCTACTCAGAGAAGTTTCTAAAGGCCTCTGAGGGGCTGATGAGCATTTCTTGCTCTCTATACTGGTTTGGAGAAAAGAAATATCTAGAAAAGTATTTTTGGTTCCTCCTACTGTGGTAAAAATTTATGGACAAAACATTTCAGAATAAGTGAATTCCCTAGAGGAAACTTATGTATATTGAAGGGTTGAAGAATGAGGAGAAAATCTTTGAAAAGTGATACCTCCCAGCACTTAATGAAAGTGATGCAAATCAACTCAACCCTTAATTCAGCACTGTGTCTGGAAGCCTTAAATAAAGACCTGTTTTCCAAGTTAAAGGGAATAAATAAAACCTTTAAGTAGTAAAGCAACAGGAAAAACACATCAAAGTCAACTGGCACATCCTTTTCAAAAACAGCCTTGCAAATGTGCTGGTCAAGTCAGTGAGGTGGGAGAAAAAAAAAGAGCAAATGTACTTTCTTTTGTCCAGTTTTTTTTAGGTCAGCTATCATAAAAATGCTTGGAAGCCAGACCTTTGCTCAGTAGGAAATATAAGTAAGTAAATGTGCACTTCTTTAATGCTAAATATTGAAAATTTTTACATAGAACACACATCTAAGCAAGAGATTTTGCATATAATTGCATGATAGTCAGAAGAAAAATTCCAATTCCAGAAATCCCAGTGAGTGTGCAGTACTTCAGTCGGCAAACAAACATGAAACAGGCCTTTCAGACAAGTTAAGAAATGAGTTTCCTCAAAGACCGATGTTCTGAGTTTTGAAATATTGTTTCTTTAATTTTCCTAATTGATTAGTTCTGTTTGGTGAGGGTTTTTTTAGAGAAGAATAGAAGTAAAGGACTGAAACAGCATAAGAAATTAATTTCTAATACATTTCCAGTATTTAGCAATAAGTTATTTTGTAGAGTTTCCCAGTTTCTAAGCCACAGGAGTATGAATCTCTTGGGACAACTAATTTGAAACAGAGCTTTCTGAGACATTATTTGAAAACCCATCAAAGGCAGTTGGAGTCTGTCCAGTAATATTAGTGGGAAAAATTCCTAATTATTCCAGGGAGATCAGAATTTGGCAGAAGCTACCAAAGGAGTGGAATTAAGCATAAAAAAGAATTATATCCTACAAGCAAACTATAGTAATGTATACCAGAATTTAAAGACCATTTCTTTCCCAAAGGGGCTTCTTGCCTATGCTTGTGTCACCACAGATTTCTAGTAGTTTCCCCTCCAAGTGCACTATCCCAGGATTGTTTACTATCTAAGATCAAAAGTGACTGCACTGAACCCATTTCAATGTCTATAGAGGATAAGTACATTTACCAAAAGTATAAAATAATAGCAGAAATAAAGTGCTATTGATATTTATTTAGGAAAAAAATTGAAAACTTCTATATCTGGTCTCTAGAATCACAATTAAACTGCAGTTATTTTCATAATGAACATGACCTGTGATCCAGTAGTTCATAACAATGAAACCTCATTTTTTTTAACACACACAAAATTCCATTTGATGCTGCCAGGGCAGTTGCATTTCTTTAAATGAACTCGAGAATGAGTGTGCATTTCTAAGATTAGGGTTGTCTACAGGGAAGTTTGTTTTCAAATAAATATATTTTCATTTTCATACTTCCAATATACTCAGATAGTAACCTCTATATTGGCCTTACCTCTTACAAATCCATGGTAAATAATTAGCATGAATGGTTAACAAGAGCCAAGCTATAGGCAATTTGGCATTCAATTAAGGGTTTCTGTGTTGAAGAAATATTCCTGTCTTATTGGAAACTTTTAATTTCTGTTCAACTCTGAAAAACCATTCAACCCTTGGTCAGTTGGAGATTTAGTTTTAACCCTTGTAGAATATTATTTGTTTGTCTGCTCCATTTATTTTCTGGTCTCCAAATGACTGAGTCACCGTAAGTACTTAACTGGTGCTGATGCCTTTTACAATTGTTAAAACATTCTTCCTCCTATTGCTGGCCCTGTTCATCCTGAGTACTGACTCATCCTGAGAATCTTTTTTTTTGCTCTTTTAGAGACATGTTAACATACAGTTTTTATATACTTTTTTTTTTTCTTTTTACAATCATTCTTTCAGAAATACAACAATACTCTCACATCAGTTCAGTTTTGAAGGACTATAAAAGTATAATTTCAAGAGATATTTGTCTGAAGTATGTATATATGAATGTGTGGGAATTAATTCACCAATGTATTTTTTTACTATTAGTCTGGAACTGTAAAACTGTGTAAAATTTTAGTAGAAAATTGACACTCACCAAAAAGAGATGAAAAATATCCTTGTGTTGTGACTAATCGTTTTGCTTTCACATTTCACAGTTAAACCTCTGCCCCCACTTTAACCAGGACTGATCATTGTCAGGTATAGTTGTCATAGTCTCTGCCCCTGACATCTACTGTGCACTGCCACTTCTCCAGCTGCATAAATACTGAAGAAATGAAAGTGCAACACAACAGAAGAAGATAGACTGTCTGGGGCTTTTGATCACTGAAGCATAGGGACAGTTTTCCAGAAAACTGATTTCAGAAGTTTGTCTTTTAGTTTTTCCTCCTTCCACCCTGCTTACCTAGAGGTTGCCATTGGAACTGAGGAAAATGTTTACTGCCAGATATGCAAAATGAAGCTGTTAGACTGAAAGATAGTTAATACACTGCATAAAGCTGTTAAATGAAACTTAAATGAGAGAGCCTGTCTGTTTTATTGGCCACTCCCTTCAATGTTAAGACACAGGCCGAGTTCTCTTGAAGTCGACTTTTTCAACTAGTTAATGGATATTTATCATTGTCTTCAAAATTTTTCATTCTGAACAAGTTTTATTTGTATCTAAAATAGAGATGTTGGCTGGGTAATTATGTAATGTCTTCATCAAATCATAATTGCAGCAACAAATGAGGCAATAATTACATTAAACTGAAATTTTGTACAGTATTTCCCGTTCATGTGTAACCTATACTACATACAACAGAAGTTGGGTATGGTGATGAGTGTCATTTATCTACAATCATTTAAAGGAAAAAAGACATCGTGGAAAGACAGATTACTTCTTACAGACATAGCCAGAACTATGTCCTTACACAATCCTCCCTAAATTCTCGCAACTTGAATATAGTTGCTCTTTACACACATATGGCTCCTGTACTGTTTAGACAATGTGGATTCAGAGGAAAGGCAGGATGAATCCTCTCCATTTCTGTCAATGTGCTGTTGGAGCACGCTGTTCATCTTCCAGTGAACACCCGAGTCTAAAGTAACAAAGAGGGTAGAAAAGTGATTTTGTCCTCATTATCTTGTTCATTATACATTCATGTGCTGATGGAGATATATGTGATCTTAACAAAAAGACTTATTGCCTGTTTATGTATTTTTATATAATTTTAATTGTTTACTATTGCCCCAAGGAATTGATTTCAGCCAGTATGAATAATATTTTTCAATATCCAAATTTTTGTCATCAGGACTGGTTAAACTAATCCTCTGAAATTTTTTGCCACTCTTTTTCCTCTCTGCAAATTTTTCATTATTTTTCCCTTTTATTTTCTTCCTCCTTCCTTTTTTTTTTATTTTTTTGGCCTTTAGTTCTACTCTGGTTTCATGAATTTAGACAATTTTCTTGGGCATGTCCTATTTCTTAGTACTTTCCACACATTTATTACAACCGAAAGCATTTAAAAGTCATTATAACTACAGTGACCAAAGTTAGTAAGTTAGTTTAAAAATCATGCATAGTTTCCAGCATTATCACATTTGTATTCCTTTAATTTACTTCTTGGTTTCTCAGCTTGTATCATTATGCTTAGATCATATTTTCCAACTTTTCCCTCCTATGTTAACGTCAGTTTCAAATTCCTTATATTCAGACAAGTCTATGTGGTATTTAAAAAACTTACATACTTCCCAATAGAATGAGAGCTATTAATACACTGTCAGAGTTCTGATTTATAGGCAAAAGCCATTTTCCCCTGTTCATGTGTTGCATAAAAAGTGTCCAAGAAACAGAGTCAAGTGGACTTTAGTTCTTCTCCAAGCTTGTTCTCAGTCTTGTTATTCACTTTGCCTAGTAGTCAGAGTTCTTTGTGGAAAATGTTTGGTGATGCTTTAAATAAAACTTGTCCTGGAAAAGATCTCAAAGGTCATCTATGTTAACCCCTTCTCTCAGGCAAGGCCAACATTTCTGTGACATATTTGCCTAACCTTTTCTTAAAACTGTCCTTTATATGATAAACTAGATAATATGTTCCAGTAGCTAACTCACAGTTAGTTTCTCTTTACCTAGTGTTCAGTTTATCTCTTTCTCTTCAATTTCTGTTTATCTTTCAACTTTTCATGTGTCAGGACTCTTTCTTCAGAAATGGCAACTGCAATTCCTTCTTCTTTACTTCAGGTCAGTTTTTGTAGAAGTTTGACATTCCATACCATTCCTCTGAACTTTCTTTGATTCTTATCTTCGAATGCAGTTCTCTGTACTGGACAAAATGCTTCAGATGAAGCTTCCTCAATGTTTTGTAAAGAGACACCATTACCTGTGGATCATACTTCTGTTTACACATGCCTGTTGATACTTGCCTGTTATTGCACAAGCAATAACAAGCAGTAACAAGCAAAAACCCCTCTGACTGTGGTCTCTTATATCCCTAGGTTATTTCATGCACAAATGCAGTCTAAATCAGTTGTCACCTAGCTTTTGATCTTTGCATTCTTCTTTACAGAACTGCAACCTATTTAATCTTTTCAAAGCAGTTCTCCAATCAGTTGCTATAAATCCAATTCAGTACATTGTAGTCACACTAAATCTTTTGAGTGTCATCTGTAATTTAAATCAGCAGATTTTTTATTCTGTTATCATAGTAATGAGCGAAACAGAGCAGTACCCAATGATTACCACGGAACAAGTCCACAAAAATGAGCCAACATTAGGTATTCTTTAAGTACAATCTTCTGTCTGGTTTTGCCTATATCTGATCATAGATCCAAGTCACGAAATTCTTAGCCTCATTTTGAGAAGATCATACAGGACATTTTAAGAACTTTCCTCTGGCTGAGACACATATATCAGTTGATATATGAAAGAATCTTAAAAGTTTATTCTTGTTTATTCTTGAGAATCAGTGTTGACTCTTTCACATTTCTTATTATTTTCTAGGATAACTGCTTACAAATAATTTTAGTACTTTACCTAGTATTTTTCTGTAAATGAAAACAAAATGAATGGTCTACAATAGCAGAGATTGTCATCTTCTTTCTCTTTGAAAGGGACATGTTATAATATGGACTCTCATAAAAATACTTTAGTCGCTTGTGTGCAGTACCCCAATCAGGAGTCTTGGCAAATTGGACACCTCTTTGAAAGAGTGCAGAGAGAGACAGACAACTTTCATATATTTGGATTAAAAACTAAATAGGTATAGACAGCTGATTAATATAATCACTAAATGTTTAAAGTTAGGGACTAAAAAAACTTAGTTTTATGTATGCAAACCCCATCTATTCTCCATAACTTCTCAGTTCTTCATTAATATTTTGGAGGTTTTTTGGGTTATTTCTCTAATTGATCCCAAATGAATTTCACCAGACTCAGTTGATCTAAAGTGACATTTATCTGTTCTACCTTAATTTTTTTACCCCTTATTTTTATCATGTTAAAATCAACTGAAACCATCAAAAATTTTACCGAAGCGTGATGTAAAAATGGCACTAAACACTACCTTCTCCTTCTTCATATTATCATCCATTGAGAGCTTTCACTATTGAGCAGTAAATGAGGTCTGTTTTGTCATCTTTACTACAGTATGCTCATTCTTTCTCATTATACTTTATAGACTTTTCTAGTTCTATAATATTTTCTGATTTGGTTTTTGTCCCTAGAGGTTTTCTCCTCCAGTTATCTGAAGTCATTTGACCTACTTTCCTATACACTTCCTTCAATATTTGTGATCACTGAAAAGCTGATGACGTAGAAAATTAAAAATTTAAATATTTTTCAGCTTTTCTCCGCATTACAGTGGTGGATGCTTGTATACTATTAATATAATTTCCTTCAGGAGTTGCCTTAATTATAATAATACTGGAATGCCATCAACAAAATATCAAATTAAATAAAAGTTGCTTAAAAGATGAGATTTTGATTGTGGTAATGTGTACCCTATGGAAAGCTGTAAAAATAACAGAAAAAAACCCCACAAACAATGTATAGTAAAACACCAGAGCATCAAGGATTTATTTCAGCAAGGTTGCTTCCAGGCAAACTCAAACTTTTCACCATGAGTGGCTTCTATATATACTTAATAAATATTTAATTCCTACTGTTCAGTCTGTTCAATCCATCCCTTGATAATGAAACAGTTGTTTTTGAAAGCTCATCTATTTATATCCACCTGCTTCACATACACGAGCAGACTGCTTGATACAGAGAGCTTGGAGAGACATAAATAGAGATGTGCATTAATCTCATTTTAACTTTACATTCGGTATTACTAGAGTAACTCTAAATCTAAAGATATGTTAGTACAAAACCAGTGCATTTGAAATGTAAATCAGACATGATTTGTCTGATTGATTGATCAGACATCAGAAATCAGACGTAGTTACGTCGCTGACGTGTTTGTTCATCATGTTGAATTTCCTCACAAATAGAGCATTAGGAATACAATATGCAAGCTGTTAGAGAACAGTCAATAACAACATTTAGTATAGCTCACTAAAAAATGCCTTTGGCATAAGGTTTTGGTACTGCTTTAAGATTTTCTATGTCCTCTAAAGGAGCCCAGGTGGTTAAGGATGCTATCATTTTTCTTAAGCTGTTTCTTTGTGTATAACTTCAGACATAAAATATTACTAGGTACAAGGTATTATGTAATCCTTTGTCCTTCTTATATTACATGATCAAAGACAGTATGAAACCAGTAATAAGAGTAACATAAGCTCTGCTTTATTTCACTTAAGTAGAGAAAATGTCTTTAAAAATGTGTCTGGTTTCAGTGTCTGAGGAAGGTTGAGGTCACTGTTTCTAACTATCTTGGTTTACAAGAACAAAGAATTCTCCTCACTTGTTCTGCAATTATCATCTGGACCTTGACATTCAATATGAAGCAAAGAGTTTCCACTCAGAAATACATTTCTAGAACTGTGTTTGACATATTTTCAAGTTTTTAAAAAGAAGATATAAATCTATCCATCTGTCTAAAGTCTTAAGTTCTATGGTGATAGACATTTTCCAGACATTTGCAATCCTTTGGCCTGTGTTAAGTAGAAAATCAGATCATAGTGGTTTCTCTTAACCTTAACATTTATTAACATAGTTTAAAAATTAGAAGTAATAATGACAAAGATTATGGTCAGACCTTTTCCATGGAGTGGAGTTGGAATACAGCACTGTGGAAAAAAAAGAAACGTAAATTCAAGTTCACTGAAGCTCTGCAGAGCAGCATAACTTATCCCAGGTGTAAGCCACTAGTGAATGCAAGTGGGCAAAAGATGAGATTTGCACACCATTGTTACCTTTAGAAGGAAAACTAGGAAATGCTTTATTGTTATTTAAGCGGAAAAATAAACATAATTAACCATATTGAAATAAGCACAATTAAGTATAACAGGGCCTAGAACAGACCTGAAAGAATGTGAGGATCTAAGCAGGCTCAGGCGTATGAAGGATCATCCCAGCTACCTTCTCAAAGAGTGGACTACTTCCCCAAGAAAAGCAGCAAGAGCACCTGCTGCAGACAGATTTAGGCAGCACAACACCTCTCATGACCAGAAACATGGCTTTTATGAAGACTTCCACTCCAGGAAGAACAGGGATATCTGAGCCCTAACTTGTCAGAGCATCAGGAGGAAGAGGAGTTCAAACCTCTACACCAACTGTCCCTTCCCCTAACCAGCATTCAGAGGTGTTTGGGGCTTGTGTGACACTTGCCAGAAGTATCTGACTCTCTCTGGGTGCCATGTGTGGGGTGTCCTTTACCCAACTTTATCTGTGTGTTGTGGAGAGGTCTATTCTGGTTGTCTAGCTCCCTCTATAGTCAATTTAGACAGAGATGTTGCCAAAGGGTGGGTGGCTTATCCTTCCTCATGTTAGGACATCTGGGGCTAGTGGATGAATCTCACTGGGCCTGGTTAGTCCTGACTGAAGGGGAACCCTGCATCTTCAAATAAATCCCTAACTTTTAGATGACTTAAAGTATGTGAAACACCTTTTAGCCAAAACTTGCATATTCTAACAGGAGCTATTAATTCAATCATTGCAATATCTGAGTTGAACATTCCCAGCTACACACTCTGAACCTCACTTTGTCTCTTCTTAACCCTACAGCACCAGTTAAATGTGTCATAGTAACACCTTACCAACATGCACCTAAGTTGTCATGTTTTGACTTGGATGACAAAACTTTAAAATGGATTCTTTTACTAGATTTGTATTCAGCAAGTATCAACTTCTTAGTTTGTGAATCCACATACTTTCATAAGCTCAGATTTGCTCCAGCATCCTTTGAAAATATGGTCAAGTGACCCACTTTCCCTGAGGACGTGTGTCATGTACTCAAACCTCCATGCTTACACACATTCTCAAGAAATGTAGCTGTAAATTCAATTCCAGTAAGCAGATTTGCCTTTCACTTTCAGCACATTCCCTTTATTAGGCTACATACATTCCAGACTTGATTTAAATGACAACAAACAAATTAAAAAACTTCATTTCTTAAGATTTGCTTTCCATCCTGCGCTGCACACAGAATGCCACATAGGAAAAAAGTGTGTGAGTTTTGCCTTCTTATGAACCCATCTGAAAGCAGAACCACAAATGTTTATTTATAAACCCAGAGGAAAATTTATTCTGGAACCTGAGTTCGAATGTATTGCTCTGAAGTTAAGTGCAAAATTAATTGTATTAGGGACTTCAGGTTAGCTAAACAGGGTGTGTTTTTTTCTTGTTTATTTCTGTGTATGAGTGAGAAGGGGGTTACTATATATGAGATTTCTTGGTTATTTTTGATACAAAACAGAGTATGGAAAAGCCAAAAGTATTATTTTCTTTCATGCCCATGGGATCAAGGCCACAAACCCAACAAAATAGTGAGGTCCAGATCCAAGAATTTATTTAGAAAAATATAGCTGGCTTTGATGTCTAAATAGTTTAAATACCCAACCTTCTGAAAGATCTTAGGATGTTGCTGTAAGAGAGGTTTCTGGGGGGTCACTGTCGGCTGCTCTGTGAAGGTTTTCAGGGCTGGAATCACCCCCCCACTGCCCATCCCTCGTGGCAGGGACAGGTGGCAGAGGTAGTTAAACCAGGAGACAGAGACCGTGCAAGGAATTCAGCAGCAATAAAGGACTTTATTCAAATTTCCCGCAGCTTATGAGGGCTGCTGGGCCAAAGAGGGGATTGGCCATTTGGCTAGCCAATGCAAGGAGACGATATAATAACTATGGCAACACAGAAACCAGTGGTAGACGAGTGAGTTAACAATTTCCAAACACCTGCATTAGGACACTAAAATTATAGTTTTATTTCATTATTACATAGTTTTAATGATCTTCAACTCTCTTGACATCGTCATCACTCATGACTGATATTGTTTGCATATACTCTTAATATAAGAAACAATTTTGTTTTATCCACATCTATAAAGGAGATGAGATTATCACCCTCCATCTTAAGAAAATTAAAAACTTACACAGAAAAACATGGATACTACTGCTACTACAATAAATTTATAACTTGGACTAGAGGCTGGGATAATTCTGGAGTATTCAAATGATTTCCCACTGCATTTGTTGGATTTCAATCTCCTTTTCAAAAGGAGATTGAATACACTTCCTATTGATACACTTCCTATTTAGACATTTCTTATAAAAGGCTTGTTGAAGACGTTGACTACAATCTGAGTGACTGAATCGATAAATGGTTCACAGTAGTGGCTCCTTCTTGGAAAGCAACTCCTGATTCCAGCAACTCCTGATTCTGGGTTTCCAAAAATATTTGAATCTCTCTCAAATCTGCAATAAATAATTTGTATTTGTTACAGGAATCATCCCTTCCTTGTGTATTGTGTCATTCTGTTGTGCAATGTGTCATTATCTGGTGAAACTTGTCCCAAATGTGAAATCCTGACAGAAATAAAAAGTGTCATGGTAATTCAAAAGCCAGTTCCTTCTACAATTGCCTAAGGACACTATCAATTTCTTCCTATGTTTTGACTATAGATTACCATCTAATACTATCAGTAGTGTAAAACCACAGCTCACATATGATTGACTCAACTAGACTGCTGGTTTTCAAGTAAATAATATAAAAGGAACTATTGAGTTAGCAGACACCTGCAAAAAAGATATTTAGAAAGCAAAATCACTTCTGGGGCATTATGGGAATTTGAATGCATGAAAGACAGTAACACTGAATCTTAATTTTTAACTACCAGTATCTGAAGAGATAATGACTAGCTTGCATAGCTGCACGACTTCCTGAGAAGGAGAAATCTTAGATTATCATGTAATTAAACTATGGAACACTTATAGCATTAGCCAGTATCAGCTGAGGCCTCTTGAAACATCTTTTAATTTAAACACAAGATTTAATGTTAAAAACCGAGTATGTTCCTTTCACAGCACTTTAACTATATCAGGATGTAATGCCATTTAGTGACACATTGCAGTGCAGAAGAGTCAGGTGATCAAGATCCTTATGGGTCCAGTACATTATTGTCTGACGTTGGTCACCTGTGTTTGTATCATGGAGAAACTCTTACAGCCTGGAGACCAGATCCCTTTCAGGTAGAAACTAAACTGGAAGACACTCTCTAGAGGGATTTCCAATGATTCCTAGTTCCTAATGGGCACATAGCTAGCAGAATCAGACAAGAGGTAATCTGAACTGCACCCCCAAAATGCAGCTAGTCTGTATTAGGGGACCTTAGCAATGTCTACAAGTGTCTGAAGGGAGGGTGTCAAGATGATGGAACCGGATTCTTCTTGGTGATGCCAAGCAACAGGACAGGAGGCAATGGTCAGAAACTGATGCACAGGAAGTTCCACCCTAATAAGAGAGAGAACTTTATTAAGTAGGTGACCACACACTGGAACAGATTGTCCAGAGAAATTGTGGAGTTTCCCCTCAGTGGAGACATTCCAGAACCGCCTGGACACAATCCTCTGCAATACGCTCTAGGATGACCCTACTTGAGCAGGGAGGTTGGGCCAAATATCCACCGTGGTCATAGAATCACCCGTTCTGTGATTCTGTGTTTGTTCTGGTCTCGGTAAGAAGTGTTTTAGCCTCTAGATCTGCGCTGGGTGTACTGCCCTATGTGCTGATATACGCATCACCACCCTGTCTGTGGACTGGACATGAAAGCGGTTTTCTAGTTAGATATAAAGTAACTAAAGGGACTAGTTTCCTAATTTAAGTTTCACAGTGAAGTACCTTAAAATAATTACAGTCATGTGGTTCCTATGTCATATTTTGAGGGAATCTGCAGAGCCTTTAAGGGATTTACCCATATCAGAAAGGCCCTTGACTGCCTGGCAGTCAGTTTCTGTTGCCTGATGGCAATGGAGAGGGAGTGTATTTTGAGCCCGATGCCTATTGTGGCAAATATTCCATATCCCTCATGTTACTGACTTAGCTAAAGTTTACTTGAATTGCCCGGGGAAGTCTGCTGCTGCAGTATTAATACAGACCAATTTCAAATCTGTATCCTCACCAGAGAAAACTGCAAAGCAGAGAACAACCCTTACCTTTGTCACCCTTTAAATAGGGCCAATTACACAGATGCAACATGATCTTTTGTTAGACTGTTCATAAATACAATTTCAATACAAACCAAACCAAACCATTGACCTGTGTTGCATGATAATTTGTTTAAATCGCTCCTTCTGGACCAATATTTTAGAAAATCTGATATATTATTAAAATTAAATATTAGATTTATTTTCATGTAGTTTTATTCTCTTTGAAATGCAGAATCCTTTAAATAATGTATTATGTGCTTAGGCCCTCTTTATGCACTAAGACTTGTGAAAATGACACCTTTGGAGCATACACAGGTGCAAATGTATTTCCCTGCCACCTTTAAAATAAATATAACTCAGACTTCTTCTGAAGAAACCCTTTAATTATGCATCACTTTTTATCTCATTATTTGTTTAAACATTCACAGTTTTTCTCAGAACTGACATTGAACCAGTGGTTTGTGTTTCTGTGTCCTGAAGGCGTTGGTAATTCCAAAACACTTGGGAGATTTATGAACTGTAGCAGACAAGTTTTCTGAGTATCCTTCGAAGACCATACCAATTTATTAGCATGCCATTGTGACTTTTTAAAAATTAAAGACAAAATAATGAGTTTTCTCATCCATCTACTAAGACAGAAATCACATTTTCATCATCTGTTGTAATACTTTTTATGTCACATTCCTTTTATTGATCTTGGACTAGAATTACATAGGAGGTTTCTTAGCAGGATTTATGAAATATTCAAATAGGATATCATAATCTGTTAAAAAAATCTGTTCCCTAGCTTGCTTTGATTTACTGTTTTTATGTACACATGCTGCTTTTCAGGGCCCTATCCTCAGCTTTTAAAAAGCAGTCAAACAAGCAAAGCAATGCAATAGAGAGAAAATAATAAGGTTTTTTATGTACTGATGACCTAATCTCGGTTTTTACGATCCTGAGAATTTTGTCTCATGTACATACCTACCTAAGAACTGACATCTTCTCCACTGGATCATTTACGTGAGGTACTGACACTTTGTCACCTGTGAAATTCTCATGGAAAACCAAAACAATTATTTTGATAGCACTTTAAGAATATTTCACTATGATTTCATTCTGTGATCATACCATGCCATGGACACCATTGACCACAAGCAGGCCTAAATGAAATTTCAATTATTTGGGTCAAATGTATTTGATTTTCTTTCTGAACGAAGAACCAGGCAAGATACATATAATATTAAGACTAAATTCAAGTTTCTTTGAAATTAATTATTTCAGTATTATCTTTAATAACTAATTAGGAAATAAACAAGTTGAATCCTGACTCTCTGAAGACAATAAGAGTTTTTCCACTTAGTAACCATTTAATTCTCAAATTCAAACTGTTAAGAGTCCTTAGTTTTCTAGAACACTGGTGTACAAATTTCTCTGGAGCTTTGTGATCTCTCCTTATCTTTGATTGCCCTTTTTGTCTGTGTCAGGTGTACACTTACACTAAGCATCTGTTTTCATCATTAGCTATGTGTGTACTTTGCAATTTGACCCTGAAGTAAAATCCAAGTGCTTAACTGTGATTTCTTAATAACAAGTCCATTTAAAGAATTTAGTGCAAAGTTGAGCAGAACAGGAAAAGATTTTCAAATGTATCAAATAACTGTAGAGACGATGCAAGAAATTAGTACATGGTCCATTGCTTTTTATAGTAAAATGTGTAGCAGAATGCAAGTTCTTTAAAGGGATGATTATAAGAACATTTTGAAAGAACAGTTAGTTATCCAGTTCTCATTGAAAACTAGTGGGGCTCAGGTACATCCATCTACTTTACTCTGTCAAGAACTTCTTCAACATGGCATATTTTGGAATTTTCCATGTGTTTGTCAGTTTTATGTTTCAGTTGGTGTTGCATTTTTTCCCTTCTTTCCAGAAGAATTTTATTTGTGAGCCTCTCCTTTCATTTAAAAAAGCTAAGTTACCTTTTTTTCCCCATTGTAACCTTTTCCTGAGGGCAAGAGAAATAAAGGAAATAAAATTAAACAAATCAAATAAATAAATTACAGAATACTATAACAATTCAGCTTAAATAATACTGGTGATTTTGGGAGTTCTTTCTGAATTCTCATGCTGTGCCATTTTTTTTTCATTATGTAAAACCGTTTTAATTTTCATGAAGCTCCAGGAGGACTAAAGCAAGATTATCTGAGTGAATGCAGCACAAGAAGTAGAAAACTCACATATAGATTAGCTCATACTGTTATCCCAGCTAATGTAACCAGTCAACCTTAAAGACCCTTTGGACATTTGGGAGGCTGCCATTGTGGTTGTGTCTCCTGACACAGAGCCACAAGTAGTTTATTCCGGATATCTGTCACACAATATCTTTTGACTGTCTTGTGACACCTGTAATAGAGATCAGTGTATTCATGTTATTGCTTTTGACAGTCTTTATTTTTTAAAATTACTTCAGTGGTCTTCCAGCTCATCCCTAGCATACATTTCCCTGTTTTCTGTCAGAATGTCATGTCAAAATATCTATCAGAACTATCACTACTCAGAGAGAAAGACACTGCAAATGTAAAAATCCACATCTGCTACTTATGCATCTTTGCTTTCCAACATCACACAAAACAATCTCCTGAGCAGACATTCTATCAGGGTGGAAGAGGGTGCCTGAAGGGATGAGTAGTGGATACCACCATTCAATACTTCTGCTCCCAAGTATGATCAATGACTTTAAAAGACAGATGTCTGCTTGCTTTTAGAACACCTTAAATGCATTTGTGACAATTGCAAAGGGTGTCTTTGGACATCATATTTTCTCTGTGTGCAAGTAATCTTGAAGAGCTCAGTAAATATTTATCTGAGCATCTTCTATATCCTGTACAAATGGTCGTTTGCTCAGTTATTCTCACTATACTGATGATTTTTAATTGCAGAATAACTTGAGTAGGAAACAGAGGTCCAAAAAGGAATATGCTTGTGCTGTGGATTTTTCCACAGAGTACTCATCATGATTCTCTTAAGTGTTTATATTGTCTCTCATTTGGTCTTCATAATTATTGTAGTACTAATAAGTAAAAGGGGAAAATGTTTTTAAGCATTAGCTTTTTCAGTGTTTGACTCCAGGCATACTCAGACACCACACCTTTCACATCTTATTTAATTATCTTAACTAGACTGAACATGAAAAAGGAGGGATACATGTGAGAGCCAGGAGGAATTCAAGGTATTTAGGATCTGAACAAGAATTTCAAGAAAAATTGCTGAGCAGTATCAGTGCATATTGGTTTATATTTTCTGGAAACTCAGTTAGGTGAGGTTAAGGTCCCCCAGGCTCCCCTTATAATTACCAGAGATATAGGTACTTTTAGGCCATGATCCATTTGGCCTACTTTATCTGCCTACTTAGAATGAACTAAGTAGCATCCTTGGCTTTAACGACTATTGCCTTCACAATGCTCAGATTTCCACTGATTATAAAGGTTCAGACTGAAGCAAATGTAAGTTTAAACAAATTGAGTGTCAGTCAAATGACTCGATTCAAGTTTCTTTTATCTTTTTACATTGAACAGAAGAAACAAGGACCTAGATTTGCAAACCAAGGTATTCTCACTAATTTCAGCCAACTGAAAGTTGCTTTCAGAACACAACTGATATATGTAATATCTCTGGTACTCGGGAGAGTACCAGTTCTTTTCCATTGACTATGATGAGGGTTAGGTGATTCACATTACACTTAGACAAATAACAACTATGTGGTTAAAATTAAGCAAGAGAAAAATCCTTCATATACTAGCATTATGGTTCCAAAGATACCTTTATGGAGTTTTGAGCTATGTTGATCAGCCAAAAATACTGCCTTTGCAAAGGTGATAAAGTACTTCAGGGACAAAATTGACATTTTCTTTTATGGTAATGTTGGCAATTTTAAGTACAAAATGCTCAAATGGAAGGTTAGGATGTTCAAACCTTAGATTTATTAGTGTCAGTCAGCCACTGAGGTCGGTGGAAACATGATGTGATACAGCACAAATTGAATTCAGTGATGAAGTAACTTGTATGCAACATCAGAACTGCAACAATATATTCTGGTATGGATCATCTGCCCTTCCTTCTTCCTTGGCCTCCTTCAACACAGCTTTTTTCCAGTCATCACTGTATGACTCTCCATCCTATATCCTTGGCCAGCAGCAATGCTTCCTCATTAGATTCAAGTGTAGGTCCCTGGATTTGGAATAAGTTTTTCACACCTTTCTGCATCAACTGAGTAATGGTTCTGTGTAATTTCAGAAAAAGAGGTAAAGGGCCTTTTCTGCAGCAGGTATAGGATGACACTTCTGGTTCATACAATAACAATCTAGTACAAATAAGAAAGACAACAGCTCACTTAAGCAAAGGACATTTCAACACTATTTGATGGTATTTAACTTTTTGGCACAACTACTTGGTAATGATGATGGGAAAACATTCTGGTGCATTTAAAAGTTTGTCTTAAGTAATTGTGTCCTCTGTATAGTAATTTCCAGACTAAGACGTTTTCATAAGAAACCATTTCCACATGAGTTTAATAAAAAACCTCTTCCTTTTGTAGATTGTTCTAGATTTACATGTCTTCTATTAGGAAATTCCTAACTGCAGATTCAGTTGAGGAAATGTTTGCAATAATTCTTAGTGTTTTCAAATTCTGTTTTGATCCCATGCAAGCTCATGAGTTAGAAATTGCTACAATTTAATTAGGAAATTCTTGTAGTTGTCCAAATGCTTGCTTTTGTTATGTAAGTAACAATGGAACAAATTATATTTCCTTGCTATTCAAATCAGAGAAATCTAGACCTGCTGCAAACATGTATTTACAGATCAAACAGTAACAAAATGAGAAGTAAATAGTTTGCTGGTATCAATTTTTGCCACTTTTTACAAGAAACTGAATGTTCAGAAAAGAGATTTACTTTGACTTAGATTTCTTAACTGATTTGGATAGAATTTCATAGCTATAAACGTGTATGTACTAAAATTATCATAGTAACTTTCAAATTCATGAAAAGACAAGAAAGGAACATTTATTAGTCAATATAAGCTAGAAATATATACTTTGTGGAATTGTCTAAATAATAGCTATTTTATATGGGATATAAAACTTTAACAAACCAGAGTTAGGCAACAACTATTCTCTTCCAGATCTATAAAGTGGACTGGAATTAATACTGTTACTGATGTAGACTATTTTGAAGGAAATAAGTATATTTAACGTATTTTCCCATAAACCTATTAATTCTTCACAGACAAATATTAAATATAGAAAATTTAGATAAACATGCCTCTTTTCCAATCAAAACCTGAAGTTTTCCATCCCAAAATTTTGTTGCAGTACCTTAGTGTACCTAAGTGTACCAAGAAAGTTGCAGCTTGTGTCTCTCATGCTGCCACTTCTCTCTGGGGACTAAATTCATGCGTTACCACATTTCCTGATGCAGTGGGTCCTTTATCTGGGGCATAGTGAAAGTCTTCTCCAGTCATAGTGTCCATGCTGAAGATGAGAATAAGCTAAGCCATTAAATCTTCAAGAAAGCTGTACTTTAGTATATTAGACATACCTGTTTTGGTTGTTTATTTGGGAAAACAATATAATTTACAGTAATTTTGCTTTGTTTTGTTTCTTCACAAAAATTTGTCTAGATCTCACACCTGACTAGAACTTCAAATGAACCCCACTGAAGATCAACAAATAACGATAGCATGTGTTAATGTTTTCAGTCTAAAGTAATCAGATGGGGAAAATTATTAAAGTTACACAGCAATCTCCTTTTTTTACAAGAGACAGAAGCTTTCCAAAAGAATGATATTTCATTTTTTTTAAAGGCCAGTACATAAAATGAAACACCTTGTTTGGAGCAAACTTTAGAGAATTCTGACTGTCACTGGCAGCTTCCTGGAGGCATATGACATTATAACAGCCCTTAGACTTACCAGATGTAGTTTCCATACATGAAGGGTGTAGAAGCCCTTGAAGCTTTAGGGGGACTTCAGGGAGTTTTGGATTCTGATGGGACTTGGTCTTTTCAGGGAATTTACAGGGATCAGACTTTTAAGTTTTTGATCTAGACACAGTTTTCAGTGGTTTGGGATTAGGGAAGAAAGTACTTTCAGTGAAAATTTGGGTTTTTTCAGTTTTGAGGTTAACTATTTGCATGACCTGGAGCATTAACAGAAAGTGACAGCAGAGAAGGTCTAGGAAAAATGCAAGTTCCCTAAAAGTAAAGTCAATGTTTGTTCAATTTTTACAGTAAATAACAATTGAAGCATTACAATTGTTATGTGAAAAAAATACTGAGCTGATGATAATGAACAGTGGCAGCTTTTGGGACCTTAATGCATAATGTTCTGAGGCAATGATAGTCTTTTAATTGACTTCAGTAGAACTTTAATTCAGACTTCAAATGTTATTTCAAATAGTCTGCTAGATCATAGTATCTTCCCTCATTCAGAACACCTCATTATTTGTCAAATGTCATTACTAAATGGGAAGGGAGACACCTCTTCAAAAAATACTAATCTACTGTCCGTGTCAATGGTATCTGTTTTTGACATTCTTAATTCTGCTTTCTTCACACTTTGCATACAATTATAATATTCTTGTGGGTTATTTATCAAAAATATTACAACTAAATATTAAATATGCCAAAAAAAAAGAGAAAAATCTCTTTTTACTTGCTTTAGAAAACACATTCAGGAAGTAATTATTGTCCTATCCTTTGTCTAAAACTCCTTGCAAGCATAGTACCTACAATGAAATGTAGTTATCTGGAGCTAGATCCACAGTGAGACTTAAGCAAGAAGTGTTTTTTTTAAGTGTCCTACAACATGCACTTCTTTCTTCAAATCCTACTTGAATTTACATTGATATGAAATAATAAATAATCACTGACTGGCAAAATGAGAGGAGAGGGAAAGAGTGGTAGCCAGAAGAGGCAGAAAGTATGTAACTATATAACATAAAGTTAAGTTATTAGCAAGCATAAATGTTCAGATTCTTGTACCAATGAATATTTAATCTGGTATATGGTGTGGAAAAAATCCAACAGAAGACACTTCAGGAGTAAAAGAGTATGAATTAATTCATACTCTGCAGATTAAATTTGTAGTCTAGGACATCTGAAACTTGGATTCAAATTACTATTCTTAGGTGGGTGAAATGAGGTTTTGAAGTGCAGGACAATTTTAAAATACCTCCTTAGTGATTTCTATTCATCTTATCAACAATTAAACACAGTGAAGTAGAGAAAATGGGGCAGGGAGGCATTTGGGGTTTTTTTGTTTCTCTGTAGGAATGATCAGCTTGTTTAAGTTCCCAATGGAAGCAAAAGTTCATAACTGATGGCCTTAAATAAAGAAAGGTACCACCGTTGACCTTCATCTTCCCTTCAAAGCTCCCCTTCATCTGTGAAGAGAAAGAGCTGGGGATTTAAAGTTGTTACACATATGACAGGTTTGAAAGCTCTCTGTGAGACTTGCAAGAGGCTTCCTTCACTGGAGGGAGACCTTTAATTCAATTTTGCTTCTGGATTCTAAGGGACAGATTGTTCAAACACAATCTCTGACTTCAGTGGTTTTCAAAACAACAGTACTGAGCAGTCACTTCTCATAATGTTACTATATTGTAAGTACTCAGCGCTCTTGAAAAGCAAATTTCTATTTTAGTGTTTTTGTACTTTCAAAACATTGGTTTTTATTTCTATGGGATATTTTAGTTACAACAGTAATACTAAGGTAGAGCCTAAAAAAACTATTCAATTTTATATTGCTTTAGCTAATCTGTAATCTATATATTTCTGGGTTTAAAATTTTGTCCTGGGGAAAAAAGAATGCCTTTGGAAGAAATAAGCCCCTTCATGAATTATTGACTAGCCTTACTGCATAAAAGCAAGACTCTCAAGGTTTTTACAGGGGTATAACTCAGAAATTAGGAACATTGCCAAAGGTTGGGATAAACTAAAGAATGCAACTATAAATCTCTAGGGTCAAGTACAGGGAGTGCTTTATTTTGAACATGATTCAGACAATCTCTCAGTGTTTTTCTTTGTTCTTGAGCTTTTTAAAGCCCAAGGTATCAGTAATTCAAAGTATGTGTCTAATGTGTACTTACACCATCTATATTCGGAAGGTGTAACATAGAACATTTTCTTAGCTGTTTGAACTGTTGATACTCTAAAGTAAACAATAAAAGTTCACATTCTTTCTCTTGCAGAGAACAACTGTTAGGTGTTAAATGACCCTCAGGCATTTTTGCTTTTAAAATGCAATTAATAGTCCATTTTTTTTGTCCCTTTATCAGAGTAAGTTCTTTACTCTTGAGAAACACAGGCAAAGATGTTGCCAATATTCCTCCCCTCACATGAATATGCATCTTGAAAACGCACAAAGTCAAACTGGAGTGTAGAAGAAAGACCAGTTGCAAAGTTATTAATGGCTTATTTTCAGAGGAGGGAGGTAGGAGCTATAGATCTGGCAGTCTCTTTCTCATTCCCCACAGGGCAAATGGCACACCTGTACTTCATGACAAGCTGCTAGCAGATTCACTCCCAGTGCCCCAAAAGGGGAATCAAGGATTGATTGTACTGTTCTTCGTGTATATGCTACTGGGAACTTTGTCATAACACCAACAGATACAGGATGAGACTTAAGTCAAAATCCAACACACGAAACAGTCTAAATACTTACTGGTTCCTAAATAGTGCTTGTGAAAAAATCCAGAGAATACAAAGAATCATTTCTATTTTATGTTCAAGACCTCCTATGAATTCAAGTTATTTAATGTTAGCTTTCATGTTAGGGTAATAACAATAATGATAATAATAATGGCAAGAGAGGAAAATGTTCACATTTTTGCAAGTAAAACTGATGTAGATTAAATCCTTGCTTACATGTGTGCTAAGGTACAGACAGAATTTGATCTACTGAATATTTCATTAAAGTGTTGACAGCTAAGCATCTGAGATACAACTGCTGAGATTATATATAAAACATGCCAAAAGAGAATAAATAACAGACTACTTGATCTTTTTCTCTATTTTCGGTCTCTTTGTCTCTCCCTTTCTCTTTTTAACTGCATACAGTGTAAAAACTGGCTCACACATGTTCTTGCAAAGAAAAGGCGAGAGCTGAGGATCTGATTGCTCTGTGAGATTGTGGCAGCCATTATTCATACAGAACTGCTGCTATCATTAAGAAAAAGCCCTGAATCATACAGTTAAACACAAATAAATCTATCCATGGGAAAACTAACTCCAAGGGTCTTTATTGGACTTAATGACTTCTTTCTAGCTTTAAAAGATCTCATAGACAAAAGAACAATCTATAGGGTGAACGAGAATCTCTGGAGACAAAGTGAGCAGCTGCACTCACCAAAAGCACTAACTTGCAAGCATCATTATTAAACAGTTTACAAACAAATGATCAGTCCAATAAGCATTCTTCAGGAAGCTTTAATGAACAAAAATAATTCTTTTCCTTTAAATAATTCTTTAAGTTTATGTTATTATAAATATATTTTTCTATTTTAGCACACCAGTCTACAACTAATATAACAAAATGGGAAATTAAGCCTATTTCATATATTTTACAAATTAGTACTAGTGTGTCTATGATTAATTAATAGGAAAAGGGCTACATTTGCACCTAAATATTTTTACAATGAATAATTTATCCAAGTTTACTTTTAGCATATTAGTAAAGCAAGCTTCATTTCACATACTGCACAGTAAAATCTCTCTAAAGCAATTCATGAGACAAAAAAATTGCAAACATAAAAATCAATTGCTCATTTCCATTTAAAACTTGGAGCAGGACTATATAGAGTAGATTTAGGATATCCTCATAATATGTGTGATTGTCTAGGATGGATATAGGTTCTATTATTCCCAGCAAGAAAAAAACTGTTAATTTCCCTAGAAGCAAGTTATTTGTGTTAATTTATTCATTCACATATTCCTCATTCCCACAAAAACACTTCTTTGTGAAAATGGAGAAAAATATACAGTAAATTAAACCTGGTGCAGTGATTTAAAGCAGCAGATATGCTGTAAAGGGGGAAAAGATAAGTTATTTTAATTTATGAGCCTTACAGTTGTGAGTCATGTCCTGTTATGGTTATTATATTTATGAGGTCTAAATGGCTGCTAGAATAAATAACAGATATACACCAATCCAAAATGCATGATGAGAATGCTACATAAAATCTTCAAAAACATACCGAGATCACAGCAAAATATTCAATTTCATTTAGTTCACTCAGCAATTTTGAATGGCAAGAATGATGTATACAAGTAGGCAATACTGATTTCACAAGAAACCTTAACTCTAGGGGTTAGAATTTAAAGTTATTATTCTCTAAAGTTCAAATAATTGGTGGTATTGTGTTCTCTCTTGAGAAAACAGGAACTGAGATGTTGATGAGAAGAGAGGTAGAAGGACTGACATGTTACCGACTGTTCAAGGATATGACAATATCACAAAAAGAGGCAAGAGAAGTGAACCCTTTGTGTATCTGGCTGTTTATATAGCACAGAATATCAATCACTGATGAAAAAATGTACCATGTTTCAAAGCCAAAGTCTTTATTGTACATTAACCATAGAAACAACTGTAGAGAATTATTTTCCATCCAAAGTTAGAAAAGCTCTTTTTGCTCTAATGGCTTAATATGAATTGACAGTGAAGTATATCCCTGGAGAACCAAAACACTATGCTCTAAGTGAAGTAAAGACAGTACAATTCCATTTATACTGACACAAATGCCAGCTTATAGATTTCAATAAGAAGCAGGAATTTTTCAAGACTTCTGTAGGGGTTTTAACTAGTGCAGATTTAGATTTTGATTATGGCTTCTTCTCTTTTTCCTCTTTTTTTTTTTTCCCTCTAGTAAAGCCACTGATAACACAATTGCTATGTCACATGTTTCATTACCTGAAAAGACAGAAAATAGATGACTCTTATCTGAATTTGCTGCTAATATAGACTGCTAGAGCTTTGTACACATTTTCACCATTCAGTGGCAGAATTCTTAAAGAGACTCACAACCAGCTACTTTGGTTTCTCAGACCATTTGAAGATTGGCTCCGTAGCCTTGATTTTATTGTACAGTTGTCTCATTCTCTTTCTGTCAGTTGTATTATATTTTCGTAAATTGAAGTTTTCAGGTTTCTAACTGGTAAACAAACAAACTTTTACATGACTGCACAGTAAACTACATGTGCAAGTGCTGTGATGTTGTACTGATTCAATAATTCAAAATATGAAGGAGGCAGGAAAACATAAGGCATTCTTTCTAAGCTCATTATTTATTGCAAAGAAAACAAGATGAAAGAATTATGCTGAGCAAAAGCAATTTCCCAGCTGCTGGGCCACACATTTAAAAGATAGAGGTCCATTTATATTTAAAATTCTTCCAAATAGGTGTGATGAGGGCATCGGTTGGTAACCCTGGGCTGACAATCAGTACTATCCTGGAACTTATTCTGCAATGAGTACTTTAGTAACTGCAAGACAACCAGCACCCACTGTGAGTTTAAGAAAGAAGTCTGATTCCCTGCTATTTCCCTCACTTTTTGGTCTAGTGTTGTAATAAAATAATCAAAGTTTGACTTTTATACTGGGTTCAGCAACATTTACGTCACAGATTGTTGGATTGTCAGACTCATAAGATAAGAAATTTTAAAGTTGCACTTACCAAACAAAGTTTTTATTGTGGTGTTCAAAACACAGTTAAGGTTTTAATCTTGTAGCAAGTTCAGTACTGTGGTAACATCTAAGCAAAGTACAAGACATACTCCAAAAATGAAACCTAGGGAATTTCTTTTGTCTTACGTTTAAACATTCAGACTCAGCTTGTACTTGGAAGGCAGAAAGTCTGACCACCTCAGTACATGACTAAACTTTACATTTTAGGGGATTTTAGGGGTGTTAAGATTGCCACAGCCAATATCTCTCTTCTTTGACATGAGTTGGGAAAGAAATTATGACTACTGGAGAACTCAGTAGTAACTGTTTGCTGGAAGAAACCTACCACAATCCCTTTTACACTCCAGCACTCCTTGACTGCTATAGTTCTTCCCACCCTCACACATGACCTATAAGAGAGCTTCTGTCCATGGTTGAGTCTTACACCCAGGAAAAATGGAAATCTTAATGATGCAGTGGTGTGATATTATGGGGCAAGAACTCGCTTCCCTAAAGTAGGGTCCTACATAACCTGAAATAAACCTCTCAAAAAATATTTTCTACAAATGTTTCAATAAGCCACTCACAACCTTGCCCTCACAGATGCAAAATCCTGACAATAAGGAAGCATTTTGTTACAAAATAAGAGAAGTAATTTGATATTCTCAAATGAGAGGAAGCTCAACAGGCTCTTGGACTCAGCTCAGCTCAATATGTATATTGACATATTTGTTATGGGTTCTCTGTAGTTATACTGCTTTACATCAGCTGACCTTATTAATATAGTTGTCTTTTTATTTGTCTCCACTGAGGTGCTCAGCATGAGAATTTCAGTGGCTTAAAATTTTATTAAATTATGCCTTTAACTATTTTTGGTTTAGTTTGTTTTTTTTTCCAGCTAGAAAAAGTGCCATTTCACTGAGCACATTATTATTTTTATGGTTTTTTTACTTTCAAAAGGGAGTAATTTCTGAAGTATACAAAATAAATAAAAATGTATAAAGAAGAGAATATTTTTCCAACTTCACATATCTTAAAAACAGCTGAAAAGATTTTTCTTTCTCTTTTAACCTTCCACAAAGAATATATTTGAGCTCAACAAGGTAAGGAAACTCTTAGCTGCAAAGAGCACATTTTCATAAAATTATGAACAATTGAAAATGGAAGGCTAGGGAAAAATGTTATAGGCATAATGTTTGTAAAACTATTGATGCCATAAATGATATTATACTTTCACTAGCTATGATTTCAAACATTAGCTACTGGCCTGCTGGGTTAAATATTTATTTTCTAGGAGTCCCATCTGTTTCAAGCTACCAGCCAAAAGAGCTAAATAATAAAATGTACAATATACACAGTTACAAGGTACAGAACAATATTTTTCAGGATGTTTGCACTTCTGTTAACAAGGACAGATAAACAGGCCCACCACTGGCCAATAAGCTTTTTACTGGTGGAAATTTTATCCAATAACTTACTGTCTGGTGACTATCTGCTGTGTTAAAGAGTGCTACAAAAGCTATGTCTGCATGCTCCTTCCCATTGTCAACTTCCAAATGGCCAAATCTTTGTACATTTCAACACTCCCTTTCTTGTTGTGACTAAGGTGTTGCAGTAAATAATAAATGACAATGCTGGGAGAGGAAGGAGAAAGTGAAACTACATCTTGAAAACCAAAGATATATTTTGGTCTCTTCTGTAATGAAATAACATTCTTTTAGATCACATGTACAGAGCAGAACTGCCTTAACAAAAAGAATCCAATAATCTCTTACATAGAGTTAATAGTTGTGTTTACTCTGTTTCTTTGGTTTTGTTTTGAGTCTGAGATTATATTGAAGAGATCATGGTTTCCAGCAAACTATATGCAATCTATAAATCCCACAATATTTCAGCTGTTTCAGAGAATCTTTTTTCTTTAATTATGCATGAAAGTCTTTATCCAGTAACAGTCTGAGACTAAGCTATGGCTGTAACCTGTATGTAACACAACTGGGAGGATGCAGTTTTTATCCTTATAATCTTGACAGTTTGGAAAATGACAGTCAAAGCAAAGGTCAAACCAGCGCTCCAAAGGAAATTTGCATTTATACATACAGCCCTGCAATGTTCCTTTCCACACTGTTGCAACTCCTATATATCACAAAAACAGAAACGACCTCTTGAAACAAAATCTCTGAGGAGAATAGACTGCTTACAGTTTAGAAATTGTGGGAAAAATACAATTTATATCATTCTCTATGAAGCTCATTTCTTTCCGGATTCTGTAACCTCAATGCACTGCAGGCATGAACTAACCTGTAGTCATATTTCCTGTTGATGTGAAAGGGGAATATTATATTTCTTTAGTTCATTTTTTAAAAAGCATGTTTCTCTTTTTTTATATATTTTTCTGCTCTATCAACATCATTTGAAGATCTCTGCTTTAGTAATTTTGAGTCATAGTCACAAACTGTACTGTCTTCAGCACTTTGACAGCGATACTGTATCTGGGTTTCCGTAGTGATGTACAAACAGATAAATTTTTCTCCTCCCATACAGAGCACATCCTTCTGATGGCATTCCTGTTGTGTGGGAGGGCGGCTCTGCTCCATTCACACACTCACAGATGTGGCCTCCCGGGTTTACTCCTGACGGGCTTTCCAGCAGAGGAACATTTGTAGCCTCAAGGCCACTCTGCAGCCTTCTAGTAAGCAGTCAGGGCATCACAGCTCAGGTTCTGTTTGTTCCTCTCACTGATGTGTTGGGTTGGTTTTTATCCCGTGAAGCTGAGAATTTGTCTTTGGAAGGGAGAGACAAAGAAAGCAGGGAAGGGGGAAGAGAAGATAAAAGGAAAGGGGAAAGGAAAATGAAAAAAAGAAAAAGGAAAAGGGAAAGGAATAGGGGGAAAAAAGGAAAAGGAAATGGGAAAGAAAGCTCAGAAAAAAATAACAAATTTTAGTATTCTCTAAAACTGTCAAGAACAAAAGCACTGTTCCATTCATAACTGCTGTTTTACAAATAATTTTAGTTACATGGCTATGAAGTAACACAGAAATTTTGAGTCCCTGGAAGAAAACCTTGCTTGAAGCCAGTGATTTGATCAAGAAATGCCACAGAATGCATTGCAATCTAATCTCTTCTCAGACAGTTAATGGTATACATGAATGATAGAGAATAATACATTTAAATCATCTTATTTCTTTGAAAAATGTTTCCACAGCAAGCATTTTATCATAACAGCTGTAGCTGCTGCTTCTGCCAATAGGACATTTGTGTGACTGTATAGATCAGCACAGGCCATTTCCTGCAGGAATATTTTATTCTATAACTAAATCAGGAAGAAAAACACCTGGAACACAGTTGAAGGATGTTCAAAATAACACAAGGTTATTTAATACCAGATTTTACTCCACAGCTTGTTAATGGAGCTTTCTGGTGTATTGTAATATAGCACAGGAACTGCAATGGCCTCATGAAGGGAAAATGCCCCTATAAAGCTGTGCTTAGGGTGGGTGAGGAGCTGATAGCCTTGGTGCTAAACCAGTGCTGCAAGAGGGAGGATGAGGTCATTACTTCTGCATGAAAAGCAATATGTCAGACATAAGTAAAAAAAGAACTTGATTCTCCCAAAGCATCTTAACATATTCTCTCTGCCTGGAGAAGACAAAGAGAGGTTCAGTATAGAACAGGCCTATCTCCATTTTCAAGTTGACAGTAATGTCACAACAAAGCATGGGGAGAGGGAGAAATGAGAGGAATTCCCTACATTTCATTGTGATCATACTCTCTCTACCAATAAATCCTCCTTGGTTCATAAAGATTCTTCTAAAGAGCAATTTGATTTGTCTTTGAAAAGCAGTGGAGTGCATCAAATGTCATTAGTTCTTTCAATATGTCCATAGACTACTGTAGGCTTGGAGCTTTGTGCAAAGTCCCTTGTCACTCCTGGCCCCATTTTTCCTTTGTAGAAATCCAGATTAAATTGTTGTGTGTGTGTTTCCAGTAGCACACAGGGATTGAAGGTCTTTAATGTTCTCTATATGAGTAGCAAGGCACATTGGTTCAGGCTCCAGGATATGGTTAAACTGAATGATTGTATTTCAGTGGATTTTTCCAAAGAAGGCAAATCTTGATGCAATAGCTTGGAACTACTCAACTAATCAAAATTATTCATATTAAATCAGTGGTATCATATTCTCATTGGACTCTTTTTTGAGTATACTTATTTAGTTAGATCTCCCTTTCTGATTCTTGCCTAACTGCTAAACACTTCAAAAATATCTGACATTCTAATTCTATCTATTGCATTTTTCCCTTCCCTCAACCCCTTCATCTGCTTGTCTTCTGTCTCCTCCACTCCTATCTCACTCCCCAGGCTCTCCAGTTTTCCAGTAAAGATAATTATTCTCCTACCTCTTCACCGTCTTTTATAATTTGAGTAGTATCCCCTATTTTTCTATGCTGAATAATTCAAGCTATGAAACTCCATCTTTAAATGCCTCTCTGTATCCATTCCCCTACGCATCTACTAAGTGTCACTCAATAGAGCTTTGCATATTCCATCCTGCAGTACTTCCTTTCTTCCAGGTGCTCCATTAGGACGTGGTTACTCTGATCTTACAGAAGGATTGATCATTCACGACTGCCCTATTCGACTCTGCCTTTCTAGAAATGATCCTGCCACTGAAGACCTACAAGAGGAAACCCGGGCACCTAGGACTGCTGCCAAAACTGTAATCTGCATTCCCTAGGAAATGATGTGCCTGCCCTGACTGAGACAAGTTTAAACCACAGGCTGTTAGAGAAAATTCAGGCATCATGTGCATTTAATATTAGACACTTTTGTAGAAAACCCTGCCAATCATACTGATTTGTCTCAAATTAAGTGCAATGGGATTCTTTCTTTTTCTTTTTTTTTTTCCTTTTTTGTCTCTCTGTTTTTTAATTCCTGTGGACAGCTTGGAGGCAGGAAATTAAACAAACCTTTTTCAATAATCATCTTGGCTGAAAGTAAACTGTGGTCTTAATAATCAGAGAGGGACAATCATGTTATAAAAAGCTATCCCTCAGGTAAGGAATGTTTGTCAAAATTAAACTCTTATAAAATCACCAATAAGAGAGACAACTTAACAGGCATGATCTTGATTTTACTAACAATACTATAAAATTAAGAGATAATTCCACATGTCCATTGGGTTTCAATGAATTTTCTCCTCACCTTACACTATTGACAGATTATTTTTAGAGTTCTCTTGTGAAGCAGGGAAATATTCCAATTTTGAAGAAATATATATTCTAACTTTATAGGTTTCACAAGTCTATCAAGCTCTCACTTCAGTACTAAATTCTTTAAAATATTCTTTCTGACTGAAAAAAAAAGAACCAAGAAATTTCTCTGCTGTGAAATATTAAGTAAGAACAGAGCCAGCAGTAATGTTGTGTATATTTTGCACAAAATTACCAATGACATATCATAAGGGTACATATATATGTCTGGAACACAAAGTTTTTGGGACTCAAACTTGCACACTCTGTGAAGGTGAAGACAAAGACATTTCAACTTTAAAATACATTACCATCAGAATTACTACTGAAGAGTTTTATGGATGGCTGCATTCCTCCTTTCCCTCTTCTATAGTATCAGGTTCAGATTTTGGCTGCTACATGACTGATGACTGGTTTTGATACCCAGAGCAGAGAGCACTACATCATTTGTGCAAGCTCTGAGGGCTGGCAAAATCCCCACTTGCCGTGATTGGAGAGCACTCAAAGGAATTGTGTCCTGTCCAACTCACTGGGATATAGAACAACAACACTTTTCACAGCCTCTCTCATTAAGGTGACAGAAGAGGGAAGCCAAATCACAGCTAAAAAGTACGTTGCAATAAGAAATAGTAATAAACTTTCCTATATATCTCACCTTTCCAGGAAAGAATACAAGTTGCAAAACTTTGCATGTGCTCTTGATAAACAGAATTGACCCACACCCAGTTTTTACTTAAAAGTAAATCCAAGAGGATGAAAGATCCCAAGAAGTTCATCACATAAATAATCATTTACTGAAGGTACAAAGATAAGGAATCAAGAGATATCTCAATATTTGCTGCCAAGAAAGATTTTTCTAATGGAGATTTACACATTTACATGCAGATGACAACACTGTAAGCTCATTTTATAGTAAATTTGGTTGTAAGGTATGATTAATCTAATGTGTTTTAGGCATTTACTTTAATATAGATAAATTGTGTCTTAGATGGAATTTATTCTCCTGATGTTATGTTCAATGACAGCAAAGAGAGCTTAGGGTGACTATATTGGACATGCACACATCTAGTCAGATAAATCCCATCTCGGCTTGCTGCTGAAGTCAACATATATATGTGCATATGTATGTGTATAAATATATGTATATATAAATGTATATGTACAAATACATATACATACATAAAGTATATTAGTGACATGTTCTTTCTTCTTATGCTGCACACGAACTCCCTGCCTATGGCCTTACAATTCACATTAAAAGTGAAAACCAAGAACAGCCTCCAACAAGAAATCACTTGTGTGTGATGCTTGGCACTTCCTAATTTCCACAGTTTAAATCTTTTAGTATGAACAGGTATGAGAGTTTCCCTTGCCCTCACCTCTACCCCCAAAATGCTCAGGGAAAACAAATAACAACACCAGAGAGACAAGGACACTTCCAAATGTTCCCTTCAAAGGTGACAGACTGCTATCTCAGTCCCTGCCATCAGCATATAACTTGTCACCATTTTTTATTTGAAAGACACTGAGATACCTTGTCTTTGTAAATATTGCCTTAAGTGCAATTTTTTTTTTAGTAATTTATTTTGCTGCTGTTTTTTCTGCATCACGTAGAGGTATAAATGACCTATCTCTGTGTGTGTGTCCGCACTTGTGGAGGAGTTCTTCCCATGTTGCATTACTGAGAATTTTGCCAGATATAGTTTCCAAAACAGGATTTTCCTGTTTAATTTCAAGAACATGCTACACATATTCTATTCACAATTTACTTTTTTGAAGTTCTCCTTATATAGATATAATTAAAGGTTCTTTGGTGACTTTGGTTGGTTATTGCTTTGTATATGCTTAATTTGAAAATGTTACTGCAACATCCAGCTGTAGAATCTGAGAGGTTACTTAACTTCAGTCTAAATGTCTTAGAATTCAATTTATGTTCCCTTACAAAATACATACATATGTATATATTTGTATTTATCTCTAAATATATATTTTAAATCTTTTACAGAAGATGTCATGATGCCAGACATTCATAGACATTCCAGACTGAGGCCTTCATAATTTGCCATTTAGTCTGTTTTCTTGTCAATACAGACTATACAATGTGTTTCTCTCCAGCAAATATCTATACTGTGTATTTTCCAGTAATTCAAAAAATTGTCATGGTATGATGGTCTTCAAGATGTATACATTTTATTTTCCTGAAATTGATTTTGATCTGATTCTCTTTGGAAAGTGATCCTATCTCCACTCATCTTATGTAGCACGAAATCTGATGATACAGGATAAAAAAAACCAGATTTCTCCTTGCTTTGACTTTTTCTGAAATACACAGACCCCACTAGCCATGAACCCTCCTGCTGATGATACAGTATATGTTATCTTTCAAGGAAAACTGTGCCACATCCAGCATTTCTTGTTGATCTAGAGAGGTTTGCTTTTTTGGTGAACTCTCCAGCTGTCTGCTGCAGAAATACTCTAAGTGCTTCCAAACCCCATCCCAATGCCTTAACCTGATCAAAGATAATGGTCCCCTCTGCTAAGGACAGTCTGCCTAATGTGAAGGAAAAGCCTTCCTGTCACTATTTCCAATATGAAACACCAAGTACAGCAGAGAGGAGGCTTTGCCCCGACATTGTATTCTGTTTTAATCAAGTCCCTAACTTATTTTCCTCATAAGCTTCTTGGTAAATAAGCTCTGACAAATATTTTCTTTAGGAAGAAAGTTTGTCTTAAAATTCTATATACAAATATATTTTATTTAAGCTTTTTACTATGTCTTCCTTAAATTTTTAGCTATGGGGTTTTTTTTCATGTACATCATATGTAGCTTATCTGTATCCATTTTATAGCAATATATATATATATATTTCAATAGAACAGCTCTCAGTTTTAATCTTGAACCTCCTCCAGTTCTGCACTAACACTTTAAAAATAATAAGGTCAGGTCTATGCAAATGACTTCTGTTCCTAACCCAGCTAATATTAAGACAGTCTGAAATGCTCAACAGCAACAGTTTCAGCCCTAAGCCATCTGCAGGTTTATTTTTAGGATTTGAAATTTTAAACTGAGTACTTTGCTAATCAAAAAAACCTTGGAGACTCTTCAATATTACTAGGTCTTGCACTTTTACCACAAAAATAGTATTGCAGTGAAGTTAAAATTTTGGGTTAACTTTCACAGGGCCTATCACTTTATTTGTAGTGTTACCATTTTTCTACAGCCCCAGATTTTAACAGTATGAAATTGTAGATGAAACTCAGCTTTTACTTTTTAATGTCAGTTTTTTACAGACACAATTCTTGCAATGAAATCCAAATGCCAAAGTCAAATAAAAACAAACAAGACAACAAACAAGCAACCATCTCAAGACCAAAACAACAAACCCACTCCTCAAACAAAAATAATATATTTTGTGGGGCTTAAAATTGGATTAAATTTAATGAATCCATTTTTTAGGTTCCTGGTAGAAAATAGAGGAACACTTTAAGTTTTCAAATCTGTATTTTGAAATATGTTTTTAATCTTACATTTTATTTTATTCTCATTCTTATTTTGAAGTATACATTTCATTTTATTGATGTGCTTAAGGTATTTACTATATCTCCCCAGCCTTTCCCTTTCTAAGCAATTTTGATTTTTATTGCCATCTTACATTTTTATTGATTTCTCTGTTCCTCTTTCCATAAATTTTTTCAGTTTATGGTTGACTCTTTGTTCACATGACATTGGTTTATAGAGTAAAAAAGATGAGAGGTGATAAGAGGGCTTTTCAGTGGTCACCTCATCTAAGCTCGTTTGCTATCTGCACAAATAGATCACCAGCAACATATTGACTGAAGTGTTTAAGCTTCAGGAGTTTTATCTTGCTCCACTGACATTAATGGAAGTTTGCAACTGACACAGTAGATGGTGAATGAGAGTTTAGATTTGCTACTGTATTGTGCCAGTCTAAAACAGGCTTCAATTTCTTAAAATCATAATCTACTTAATTATTTTTCTGTAGTGATTTCAACATATTTTTTACACCTTCATCACAGAATTAAGGGGTTTGTCCAATTTTTTTTTTTTTAAAGACAAGAACTCAGTTCACAATAATCTGCATTCATCTGTTTGTGGACATTCCACAAATAATTGTCAGTACATCATTATGTTTTTTTATTAAATTTTCCAAGTATTGAAATACCTATTTTTGAATTTGTGTGGGCACCTGTTTGATATGCATGTTCAGTGTGAACAGCTGTGTATGTACCCCTGAGAATAAGATCTGAGATAAGCTTTCAAGTACCTGATCATGCTTTGTTTTCTACTTATATTCTTACCTAACCAAAATGTATGTTTTCTAAAAGCATGCCAGTCACTTTAAGTAACATTCCAGAAAAACAAACATTACTTGAGTGTCTGTAGAAATTCAGAAGGCTCGTATTATACACAAGAAATCCAACAAGGAGGCAGTATATGTCTAGAAGTCAATATATCAATATAATCTACATATTTGAGGTACTCTAACACTTTTAGAGTCAAATTAAAAAAAAAAAAGAAAAGAGAGAATTTATGCCTACTTCAGCCCCTGTATCTTTCTTCCCTACAAAATAATAATAGCTAAATAATCTCTTAGTGGGATTTAATTACTAAAAGTCCTGTGGCATTTGACAAAATAGAAGGGGTTTGTCTCTTTTATTTCTACTACCCACTGACAAGAGATGTTTATGATAGTCACAGAAACTAATGCTCAATAGGATAGGAAAATTGGTATAGACAAAAATATACACATAGAAGAAATTTTAAATACATAGAGGAGAAGATGTGTTTACAGTTAAGAAGCATTACACTGTGATGTACTCCATAAGTTGACATATTAAATATGGCATAAAGTTTTCCAAGTTCAAGTGAGCACTAATGCAGTTATGTGTCTTTTATCGGTTTATGGCTTTCTGAAAAAGCTACTACTGATCTGGAGAAAAATCATTCGTAAAACATGCATTCTTTACCATCAGTATATCTTCCTCCTCCCCTTGGCAATAATATGTTGGTTTCCAGTATGATCTCTTCATCTATTCATCCTCCTGGTGAACAATGGGGAAAATTATTAATCTTGCTCTTAACTGAACATTCTTTAATAAATTACCTTTTCTGTCTCTTAGAAGCACTAGGTTTTCATTCGTTGAATTCTTGTTGTTCATATACTTGAAATATTACTAATTATTTAATGTAACCACTTGAGTAATTATCTTTTTCTCCTCCTTTTGGCTTTCTTAGCATATTTTAACATCTTTTGCCTTGTTTCAATGTCTTAACCTTTCTTCAGCAAGGCAACTCATCTCTTCTGCTGCCTTAATTTCTTGATCATTTTTGTAGTGGATCATATTTATATTATGAAATGTGTTTTTCTTATAACCATATACTCCACTTTTTCAATTAGGCTATGCAGCTGTTATTTTCTTTGGAATGTACAGCTCTGAGAGAGAGGAGGAAATATGGACTTTAAAAATTGATGTGTCCTCATATATGGTTATAGCATTAATTTTGCCTTTTAGATTAAGAAGAATATTTCCCAAAATTTTAAATATATGAATTGACATAAAAATGAACTTTATAAATAAACTTTATAAATTAGATTGACATACACTGGGAGAAAGCAAATAGAGCCAAGTGCCCAGTAACACAGATGTACCAAATCCAGAATAAGAACATACATACTACCACAACACAAGCAAAGAGAAATCAAAATATATATATGAGTGAACTGAAACTAATAATGTTGCTCCAATACATCTTCATTCTCACAAACAAAGAGAGATTGTCTTACGTTAGCCATTAAAGTTAATATTTTTTTAGGGGTTTTCATATATCAATAAGTAATTATTTTTTACTACTACTTGGTTTTATTACTTTATTTTATTATTAGTTTTATTGGACATGTGCAAGGATACAGATCCCTTCTGCTTTGAGACTCGTGTTCAATAAAAGGAAAAAGGTCAAGACATCATGAAAAAATGTGCTGATCTGGATGACTCTTGCAGCTGGTCATATCTTTTCTAAAAAAGCAAACGAGCGATTTCTATATTTAGAGGCTCCAAATAATTTTTTTTTCCTGTTTTTCAGCAATTTATTTTTCCTAGACCTCTATTTTTCTTTTAGTTGAAAACAGTAGACTGTATTCTAGTTGTTACATATTGACCTAAAATATGACATCTTTGTCTGCTTTTTATTTGATTTGAATCCTGCAGTTCACCTGATTGTGATTTTACCTTTCATAGTTTTTTGTTGAATATACTCAATGAAAAACTTTCAGTTTATCACCTATTGAGAGCTCAGATAACAATTGTTGTGTACTGCAAGAATGGGAGCTGGTTTTGGAGCTAACATTTGCAATTGTATTTCTGGTTTCCTATTTTTCCTGTTATAGTAGCGGATTGTTGTTTGGTCTCTCATTCATTAAAACACCCTCTGCTAAACATTTTTGTTGCTTGTCCGCCAAGTTGCAGGATTGGGAGAACTCAACCTTGAACAGAAAGACTCAGTTTGTTTTAAGCTAGGAAAAAAAGAAAAAAAGGGAGATTAAATGTAATCACATAGCTTTTTAATTACTGTCAGAAAGTTAAAATTCTGGATATGTTACGAGTATTGTTCATTCCTGAATGAACAATATTCATTGTCTCCCCTGATTTTTTTTGTTTGTTTTCAGTATTTGATGGGGTTGGTTTGAAACATTTTAACCCACCTTTTTATAGTGGAAGGAATCTGAACAGAGAAATTATACTTTTATTGTTTAGTTGTTACACTTCTGCTTCACTCCCTTCTGCATTATTTGTGGGTTTTTTTCTACCTATTACATCACTACTTCAGAGGAAAATAACTGGAGGATATGTTCTCCTTTTAATCTTCCTTTGCCATGTAACAAGAGAGCGGTTAGAGACTGGGCAAGGAAGAACAAAGAAGATATTGTAACAGTAGGAAAGTCATATTCAGATTCCTAAACACACAGAGAGAATCCGGCCAAGACTTTACTAATATTTTCCATCACTTTTTATTGACCTCAGCTCTGAATCAGAAAACTCCACCTGGATATACTGTCTGCAATATATCCCAAAATAAACATTGCCAGTTACCACATACTCAAGGGATTCCCTTACCTTTGTAAGAGGAAACAAAAGCGAGAGTAAGTGAAGAAAAATTTATGTGGTGCTGTAAATCTTCTGTTCCCAAAGTCTGGAATCCTCACTATGACATTACAGCCATGGTTACTGGTTGCCCAGTGTTTCGTAGCTAAGGCAATGGTAACTCTCTAGGCAGAGTTGCATTAGTTTTGTCTGAATCTTAGTTACGTTGACACTTTCTAACCCATTAGATCTTGTGTTTTAGCCAAAGTCTATAGCAGGAGTAGGTAAATGTCTACACAGCTCCAGAAAAAGAAGGGGAATTTCTTCAGGAGTTCGCTGATATAACACTAAAGTTCAATCTGAGAAGGTTCCTTGGCAATGATTCTATTTTATGATTCAGGCGACAGAAGTGCGACAGAGGAGGCATTCAAAGCCCACATTGAGAAGATATAGTCAAATAAAGGCCAAACCAGATCTAACTTCCTTAGGCTCTGCAACGGAGTAGCAACCAGATACGGAGGTGAATTGCATATAGATAAGTGAAATTCTACTTAATGCCTGACCTGATCATCTAGATTTCCTCCTTGAGCTTTCTGTTCTTAAAGTCAGTCTTTGGGAAGCCTATGTGATTAGAAATACTCTGAATGCACTTTAACTGCATTACACTGCCAATCTTTTGTATAAAAGCCATTTGTTTAGGGAGCTCAAATTAGAGTAAAAAATTGCAAATCTGAGTCAAATGGGAAACCAGAGCTTTTCTCCTAGATTACCTAGGAAAGAAATTGTATCTTCTCTTCTGAGGAAGATATAAAATATGTTTCAAAACAGCCTTGCCTCAGTTTTTCAGGCTATGTAGTTTTCGTAGCAAAGTTGAGAATATGAAGATACCAACATTTCAGAAACTCTCAGTACAAGATATATACCGTGAATTCAGAAGTAGATTCTGATGTTAATCAGGGACAGCCCTGGGACCAAAAGTCTCATCAAATCAAAAGAGATTGAACCCCAAAGATCTTGATAAACCTTGGAACCAGGTTAACAGAAACTGCATGATATTCAAAAATAAAACTGCAAAGTTCTGTACATAGGGAATAGTAAACCCATGGAATAGTAGATGCTGGGAAGACTAAGAAATAACCTTGTGGGAAATGTTTCCATCATAGTCCTTATGGAGAAGAATCTCCTAAGCGACAGAAGAGACAGGCAGCCTTACCTGTCTCATCTGATTGCAATGGGGCTTTACATTGAAAAAAAACACTGCTTTAGCTTCTCAGCCAGACTGGGCAAGGCTCAGTATAGAACATCCTGTACTCAGTATAGAACATTTGTACTTCATAGGCATGTGTTCATACTTGTTTAAGTATCACTTGCCAGTAAGTGGAGTACCTCCAATAGAGGTCAGAAAGCAAAATTTCTCCCAATTCCAACTTCCATCACCTAGTTCTTGGAATCTTCTACTAAGAGCTTGTGAGACAGAGATTTAAATCTCTAAGTGTGCAGAGATAATGTACATACTCAGTACATTTATGTATATGCAATGAAGTTGAATGTCTCTTAGTTCCTCCTGCTGGGCGTATTTCATTTTGCATGAGATAAATTTTTATTCAGAGAGCAAGTAAGAGTGACCCTCTCAGCCTAATGATTTCCATTTGTGATATGAAAAGCTGTGGTCCTTTCTGCTCTCAAAAGTTATTCCAAGAAAAAGTTAACATCCTTAGAAGGAGAACCTGAGAGCACACTTAAAAATATGCTACGGCACAGCAAAGGAGACACAGTTCTGGGTGAAAGCAGAGAAATAAAATCCATCATTCAGAAAAGGCACTGAATCTTAGCTCTCCTTCACCTAAATTTATTCCTTCCATTCTGAACTGCTTCATCAGAGAGTGACACCACTCACCGTTTCTGGCCCATTTGCAAATGCAACCTAAACATGCAGAAACTTTTTCTGAAATTCAAAAAATTTAGTCCACATTTTTCCAGTCAACTCTAACTGCATTTCACTACCAAATGTCACAGCATGCTGCTTGAACAGCCTTGTTTTATGAAGGAAAAAAGTGGAGCCATTATGCTTTAGCAACCTCAGGAACAGGAATGCAAAAGGAAAGCAATTTTTGTGCCTCTCCATGAAAGCTACATGGTAAAGACTGCCAGTGTCATTCAACACACAGTCTGTAAGTGTGCCAACATTCAGATTGACAAGAATCAGCATTTAGCAGTCCGATTAATATCTTGTAGTGGCAGGGAAGGGGTTAAAAGGGGCCCAGTACAAGTATTCCTCCTTCATCCATACTAGTAGCATCTCTGGGTCAGAGATGATCTCCTGCAAATTACCAATGACTTCCTTTGTTATTCTCTCTATGTTCATCTTTGGGGTATGGAAATTATTTTCACCTCAGAGGGTATCAGTCGTTACAGCCACACAGTACACTAATAGAAATATTTCTATAGAAGTAAAATATACTTCCATTTATAACACTTTACCAATATAACTAGGGATTTCAAAGTAGTATTTTATCGAAACACACACATTTAATATTTGTTCTCTTAGCTAACTCACTGAATGAAGGCAACGCTTTTCTTTTCTTCTTCTTTTTCTGTGCTGAATGTTGCCTAGCAATATATTACACTGACTTTGAACAAATCTGTAATAGTAAATACTATGGTTTCTTCTAATATTTTACCTATGAAAATAAACTGCATAGAATGGAGTTCACATAAAAGATACCAGGGTCAAAGACCATTGGAGTAGGCATTGTACATCCATTACAATATACTACCCATAGGCAGTGATTATTTATTGGAATATGTTGTGAGTCATGGCAATTCATAACACTATGGTCGCTGGAAAATTCCATTTTCCACTCTGAGCCAACATTATATACATGTTGATTGACTAAGACACAAATGTATCCCAGTAGTTACAGGAGAGTTGTTTCCTTTCTTTCTTAAAATTGAGAGACACTTATTATTTCCAGGAAAATAAATAAGGTCATGTGGAATGAAGCATTTACAGTTCTTGGCAGGGCACTTAAAATGAATAAGACTGTACATGAAAGCTTGTTTGACTGTCTATTTAGTTTCATTTTAAAGACTTCAGTCTTATCATTCATGATTTATGCACAACATGTACTGCCACTTACTGGTCTGTTCTATAAATACCTTCATAATTTGAATTAAGATAATCTGTTATCTGTGCTTGGTAGATGTATTACAGTTTTGTACTCACTTAAAGTTCCACCAAACCATAAAGCCTTTTTGCATTTTAGATTTAGCTAAAAATATTCACCCATTAAAATAGCAATCATCATTAAAATTAGTTCCCTGATTCTACTGATTAATTTCAAAGCAATAAGCAAGGTTTCTGAAAATTTACAATTAAACATATTTTTAGACAAAACCTAACAATTTTTTAAGAGTCTAAAGAAGCAATTACCTGGTATAAAATCTACAGGACAGAATTAGAGGGAAGAGGAAGTAATTTGAAATAAATATATATATTAATATATATACACGTCATAGGAACATTGCCAGAGGCAACAAAGTGGTGTTGCTAGAAAAGTTTTAAATTAGTATAATTGAGACCTTTCCACTTCTCTCCAGACGAATGTGAATCCTTCTATAAAGGCAGCAGATTGTTTCTTTGAGAATATACAGTTTCTTGTTAAACAAGTCTCAAACTTTTTATCTTCTATCACCTCTGTAGTCTCACTGAGACAAATGCAAGCAGTTGGCTTATGAGATGCAAGATAAGGGTTTATAATTACATTCTGGTAAATGGGCATTTTTAGTCACATGAGTAATTTGAATCTTAAGTTCACTTTTGGCTGTTGCTAAAGGGGAGGGAATAACCTGTTTTTCAAATCTGTGAGACGGAGAACAAAAAGTGGTGGAGTCAAGTTGCAGTAAGAACTGTATCTTATGTCTGTGAGGATATGCTAAATCACTGGCACAGAATGTTCAGAGAATTTGTGGAAATGCCCTCACTGGAGATCTTTAAGGTAAGTTAGGTAGTAAAAGATCATAGCTCGATGCCTTTATTCAGTCTGAATAATAAACAGTCTGAAAATCATTTAAGAGTTATGTAATATTTTTCCACATAAAGCCATAGACCATCTTGTATCTTTCTTCAACGTTTATCTTCATTTACAATCAGAAAAAGTTGACATTAAATTAAAATTATTTTTCATTTTCCTGTTTTCTTTGATTTGTTTACCTAAGTCTATGAGTAGGGCTTGGATAACTTTTGAATTTTCTCGTGGACCATTTCTCATGTCCTGAGGTCCATTAGTTGGTAGCTACTGGACTAGAAAACCTCCTGATGGTCTCTGCCTTCTTGTTTGCCACAAGTAGCTTCTAAAAGATCATCTTTCTGTTTACCATTTAAATTATGCTTAAAAGTCAACTGCAATAATACAAGTTCTAATTTTAAGTTTGAAAACAAGCCAAAGTCTATAGCTGTCAAGTACTGTCATAATTTAGGAAATATTAACATAGATGCAACCTTAAACTTTAGTGCATTTTAAAACTCTTTTAACACTAGGGTGATACTCAGAGTAAGATGCAATGGCATATATTTTTAAATCATCCTTAGATTATGGGGAAAGGGGAAGTTCTGCACAGGCCAACAGACAGGTTTTTTGTGACAGGAAAGAACAATATATCTCTTTAAGTGTAAATGAAGCCCATTGCCTTCTCTTAAATAGCCTATGTACCAGGAAATAATTTAATCTCTTTATCACCTTTTCTAATTCTTTTATGACTTTATTGCTTATGAACATTGGACATCTTACAGTAAACCCTGATTTCCAGTAGCAGAGTAAACGAAAAAAAAAGCAAGCTGCAAGCTCCACTAGAAGCGTAACAGGGCCTGTGAACAAGTATTTGTTGACAAGTTTGTGAGTCAAGGAATTAAATACTGTTCAGCTGACAGTAACTGCAGATGCAGTCATAAAGTATTGGTGATGGACTTATACTGCAAATAATAGCAGGCTGCAGGCTGTCACAGGTGGCCACTGGACAGTAACCACTCCTGAAATGCCAGCGTTGAGCCTTTTAAATGAAGAGTGGTGGTAGATTTTTTTGAAAGCGTGGAGGAACGGGAAGGTGGAACTTGTGACAGACTGTTTTGATGTGTCAGGGCAAGACAGAAATAATTAACTGGGACCTACCTGTCTGCACCGTACAAAGGAGTGCATTGTGCAGAACTCACAGCTCCCTCTTTGTCCTTTTGAGCATTGCATGGACAAACAGGGGTGACTGAAACTCTGAGAAACAGCTCCAAACCTTTATGAAGCCAACAGACCCATAATCATCTCCTTGATTTGGCTCAGATCCTCCGTGCATCCACTCAGTAAACCTCTCCTGAACCTTCAGAACAAGCAAAATACAGATCTGGTTAGTACCTGCCTCAGGTCCCAGCACACTACGTAATGAAATTTGGCTTCCCCTTTGTTTCACATTTTGTAACAAGGACCAGCATACAATAAACTTGCAAGAATTTCTGGCTCCATTCTTTCATTATCCAGCATACTAAGCAGATCCTGTCCATTCCTTACTCTGTTCCCCTACAAACTTTCCCTGATGTGCATCCTCATATTTAGCAGATAAAGGAGATCAATACAGCTGAAACATTTTTTTACTCATCAAAAAGATGGAAGGGTCTCATGGGCTACATTGTTACTTCAGTTTATGGAAAAGACAACAAAATTGACCCTCTCTCCGTAAGAGAAGGAGCTTTGGTCTGCTCACAGCTCTCTGTCACCATGTTTCTACGCAGGGAAGCCAAAGGCAGCATTACTGTCTCCTGCATGACCACACATGGTGAGGGCTTATAATTAATATGGTTTGAGCAGACTGTGAAGTGATATATTAACAGAAAAATTACTGTCAAAGACACACTTCTGGCTGAGAATGGTTAGTACATTGTCGTAGCCATTTGAATAAGAAAGAAAACTGTAACTATTCCGTCAGACTTCCGCCACATAAGTGATGTTACTGGTTTAAGCAACTGCCTGTGTTCCCACTGCAGCTGAAGGAAAGGGAGTATGTTTTTCCCCAGTTATATAACACCCACTTTGGTACTAGATAAATCACTTACTAGAGGTGTCTACTTCTTTCCAAAGATAATATGGGCTCCTGGAAGACAAGGTTGGAGAAGGGCCCTACATTTTAGATGGTGCAAGTTAAGTCAAATGAATTCTGCCAACAGGCTGCTGCTGCTATAAATCACAGCATGCTTGTGCCCAGTCCCATACTGACATAGCTCTCTTGAAGCAGCTGTAAGAAGTGACAGCTGCCTGGCAAGATACTAGACTTAAATGTGAGCAAATAAGAAGTGAGATGCAGTGATTTTGGGCTTGGAAGAAAAAAGAGGAAAATAAAAATCATCCATTTTATACAGTATATTATATCCTTTATGGTTCAAAGCAACATTTGTGTGACATCCCCTACAGAGGGTAAATTTCAAATAGGTTATCTCAAGATGATTTTCAGACATGTAGCAAAACTGTTCTAGTATTCATCTGAAATGAAATACTGCCCCTCTCTTTTATTACTTCTGAAAAAAAAAAAAACAAACAAACCTGAAACCAGGTAATAAACAGAAATTTTCTTACAAGATTTTGCTTGCTTCTAAGCATCAAAAATAAGGAAAATGGTTATTTCATTAAGATTTCATGGTTATCTGCTTCAAATCCTGGACAAAAAAAAATAGAGGTAGTGTTGGGGGTGAGGGAGAGAAGCTTCTGAACTGATTAAGGATACAGATTCGGGTAAAACATTTTTGGATTTGTGACAAGTTTTATGTCTGCTTTTTATGGTTTCTTTCCCCATTCATAATTCTCTTTTTATAAGCAGAAATCTTCTAAAATACCTCAAAAATGAATGGTCACATTAGCTGTTTCTATCATGAGTGACCACTGTTATTTTTCTATTTCCTAAGGAAAGTTTGGCAGTATTAATCCTTTTAAAACAAAGGAACAGTAGACCATACTCAGATGGATGCTTAAATGCCAACAATGGCTAAAAGCAATGTAAAAGCAACATTATTGGCAATGAAAAAGAACAAATGAAGAGGTTCGTGGTTAAGATGTAAATAATCTTTTTGTTCTCTCTTGCTCTCTGTTGTTCAGTATTTGGTGAACATAATTAACCAGGAATATTTGAAAATCCTGGGTGAGGGGATGTTTATTGATCATGGGGTATTTTTTATGTCTGCCATGCTTGCAGGGCTCTGAGATTCATGCTTAAATTTGCAGGAACAGGGATGACTGTCCTGTGTGATGATTAATTTAGTATTATTATTAATTTGGGAAGCATTTAATTAAACTTTAAAGGAACTGGTAATAAGGTATTGATGGCAATGGGTATATTCAATATTTCAATACCTACTGATTAAGTCCCACAAAACATTACATATGTAAGGAGATAAAGATAAAACTAAATAGGAATCTGTCAATAACAGTTGGTCAAGTCTATGTTGTTATTTTAGAGCTACCTTGAGATCACATTAACTAGACTGAATTATATGAACTCTTTATATAATATTTTGTAGCACATAACAAAGCCATTTATATTATTCTTAGGTATTTAAAATAGTGTGATTGTAGGAATTGATTCCTCTCCAGGTGTTTGGATTTACAGAATCATAGTATTATATTTCTCCCCCTTTTCTCTTATTGTTATACGTAAAAGGAGGAATCTTGGTTCAGAAAGACTCTTTCAGGGACTGAGAAGATGATAGTCCAACTGGTGGAAATCCTGTTCCTCAGGAGGTATGTCTGCATCAGTTTTACACACACAACAGAAAAGGGAAAAATGAGACCTCTTGATATCTGGCAATGCAATAAAGCCTCTGGGATGTCAACCTAAAGTGTTTGCAACACAGATTATCAAACTAATTTGAGTTTTAGGAGAATTTCCAGACTGACAGATGTAACCTTCACTAGAAAATCAGACACTGTGGTGAGCAAAACTAAAACTACAGACTAACTCAAAACATTATCTTCACTTTTGGAAATGATGTTATTGTCGGAATTTATTTTAATTTCACTCTAGTAGGAGAAAACACTAAAAAAAAAAAAAAAAGGAAGCATTTCAGCAGGTTAGAACCAGCATTTCATATACAGAATAAAAAACCAAAAACAAACAAACAACAAATCCCTGCACTTTTTTTAAAAAGTATGCTAAAAGACCTGTCATCCTGGGAGGTTTTTTTTGTTTGTTTGTTGGTTTTGCTATTTGTTTACTTGGGGCTTTTTTATGTGTGAGCAATTGCCATTTTTTAGTAGTCAAGAAGGGAGATTTCTTAAGTACAATAGCATTGTTATTATATGGGGATTTTATATTATTATATGGGTTTTTCCACGGCAACTGACATGAAAAGAAGGAGACTTGAAGTCAACAAAGAAAGATATTCCTCCAGAATACATGAAATTAGACCTAATGTGTTAATTTCCCTTCTTTTCTGAGTTAGAAAAGGCAGAATGTTCTCTATGCTGTTGGATACTGTTCTACAAACTCCCCCCAGGCAAGGTAACAGTAATTTTATCCCTCTAACCACTGTTAGATGGATATATAAGCAAAATATAAGAACAATCAATAAAACAAAAATGTAACACAGCCATAAAATGCATTATATAGAGAATTACATAAAATTATAGAAAATATTAAATAACTTTTTTTATCAGTGTCTCATTATGCATTTAAGTGATTGAACCCATGGACCTTTATTCCCATCTCCATTCCTTAGAACATAGTTAACATTTTTCATCCTTTCCCAACACGAGTGAATTAAAAGACATACCCATTTCTGAAAGCACTTACATATCTTCTTGATTTTAAGCTATGGTTCAGTGTATTCAGGCACTCAAAGGGGCAGAATGGTACTGAGGGGGATTTTCTGAAACATGAGTTGTCTCCCAGGAAGATATTAATGAACATCAGTTTTAATTTTTAGCTGCCTAAACATATCAGAATCATAGAATCATTGAATCAGCTGTGTTGGAAGGGACCTCTGAGATCATCAAGTCCAACCCTTGATCCAACACTGCCGTGGTTACTAGACCATGGCACTGAGTGCCTCATCATCTTAAAAATCTCCAGGGACAGAGAATCCACCACTTCCCTGGGCAGCCCATTGCAATGCCTGATTACCCTCTCTGTAAAGAATTTCTTCCTAATATCTAACCTAAACCTCCCCTGGCAGAGTTTAAGACCGTGCCCTCTTGTCTTACTGATAGTCGCCTGGGAGAAGAGACCAACTCCAACCTGGCTACAACCTCCTTTCAGGGAGTTGTAGAGAGTGATGAGGTCTCCCCTGAGCCTCCTCTTCTTCAGGCTAAACAACGCCAGCTTTCTCAGCCTCTCCTCACAGGACTTGTGCTCCTGTCCCTTCACCAGCCTTGTTGCCCTCCTCTGGACCTGCTCCAGCACCTCAATATCCTTCCTGAACTGAGGGACCCAGAACTGGACACAGCACTCCTGGTGTGGCCTCACCAGAGTACAGGGGAAGAATCACTTCCCTGGTCCTGTTGGCCACACTGTTCCTGATCCAGGCCAGGATACCACTGGCCTTCTTGGCCACCTAGGCACATTGCTGGCTCCTGTTCAGCTTCCTATCAATCCAAACTCCCAGGTCCCTCTCTGCCTGGCTGCTCTCCAGCCACTCTGTCTCCAGCCTGTAGCACTGCATGGGGTTGTTGTGGCCAAAGTGCAGGACCCGGCACTTGGCCTTGTTGAACCTCATCCCACTGGAATCAGCCCAACTCTCCAGTCTGTCCAGGTCCCTCTGCAGAACCCTCCTGCCTTCCAGCTGATCGACACTCCCCCCCAGCTTAGTGTCATCTGCAAATTTGCTGATGTGGACTCAATCCCCTCATCTAAATCATCAGTAAAGATATTAAACAGGATTGGACCCAACACGGATCCCTGGGGGACACCACTAGTGACCAGCTGCCAACTGGATGCAGCCCCGTTCACCACCACTCTCTGAATCCAGCCAGTCCCTAACCCAGCAGAGAGTGCTCTTGTCCAAGCCGTGGACTGCCAGCTTTTTCAGGAGTGTGCTGTGGGAGATGGTGTCAAAGGGTTTGCTGAAGAAGATCCTCTGCTTTGTGTAAAGTATTTTGATGTTCTTATGAACTTTCAGATTCACAGTTCTGTGAGAAGTCAACTGTATCAGAATCTGTGTTGCTGATTGCAAAGTCTGGGTGAGACCAATAACTCCAATGCATGTGAATAACCCAGACTCACACGAACAGTGCTATTGAAAGCAACAAAATTGAAACAAATGCCCCAAGGCAAAAACCAAGACTAAAGTCTTCCTGAAGACTTTAGTGTTCTGGGAAAGCATACTCTCTTATCAATGTCTTTATAGCACTAAAATTCATCTGTCAGTTTGAGACAAATTTTACTTCTACTTGCTTTAACCCCTAAGTAAATGACTGTCCAAAGAACTTGTACCTGACCAATACCCTAACTTCATAAACATTGCTTTTTAAGCAGCATTTTTCAGCCCTGAACATGAAAATATTTCCCCTCATTTCTCCATGATAATCTTTCAATTTAAAACACATCTTTATCACAAAAGTTTTTTCAACTAAAAAGGAATGAGTGCTGCATTTTAGTCTGCTGTTATTCTTGAGGTTTGATGATAGCAGCACTGCTCTCAGTGCCAGTGGACTTTCATAAAATTAGTAGCTGGTAATCCCTCTTATGCTTTATTATTTACATGTGCCAAGTGCTGCAGTCTGGAGCACACCAGGCTTCCATTGCAGTGAAAAACTCTCATAAAATATTCCATCAAGTTTTATTTTCTGAGAAAGTTATTCAAATTGGTTCCATTCCTTACAAAGTTTGTAGAGTCCAAATTACATAAAAAAGCACATGCTGAATAGATGCCATGCAGAAAAAAAGTTTTCTTGAGATTAATATATTAAAAAGAATAAACCAAACAAAAACAGGCAGTAAGAAACAATGTTTAAATAAGGTCATACTACTAAGTAGTGAACAGATTTGATGTTTATCTCTTGGAATTCAGAAATCAGTTTCCACTCTTTCTATTACTTCTCCTAACAACTTTCTGTCTCTGGGAAGATTTTCAAAGAGAGAACTGTCTGTAATTGATTGGTCTTATTAACAGCAATATGAAATGCCCAGCAGAACTCTTTTATTTCAGGGCTATTAGTCTAGTATGGAGGAATTCCTTCTCGCAGTCTAACACGCGTATGCTGGCAAAAAAATTTTGCTGTTGGAGCAGAAAAGCTGTGCAGATATCAGGTTACCATATGGGGAAAATGAGAAGATGAACTGTTACTATGGGAGAAATTCTGCTAATGCTAATCTTATTGCTGTGAGCTTACTTGGCAATAGTGTAAGTGTATCCAGAAGACCAGGCAAATCCTCACTTGTGGACAAGTAAGGAATTTCTCCAGCTGAACAAACTGTAGGTAAGTGAAATACAGCCTGTCTGAGGCATGTGCATGTGAGACCAGCCTTGTAACCCAGAAGGGTTTTTCTCACCTGATACCCTTGCTGAATCTCTGCTAAAGTTTCCCTTTTCCTTGGATTTGCCATTTAGGCTGTCTCGAAAATAAAAAAGAAACTGTAAAGTGCAACACCAACTTTCTCCTTTGCTGTTGTTTCTGCCTTTACATTCATCTGGCTCTCAGAAACAACCTCATTCTTCCATATTCCTGGAAGTGAATGGATCCATCTGTTTGATAGGAGGGTGAGTCAGCATGAGAGCTTGGTATCTGTACGAAAGACCCTTAGAAATAGATATGAAAAAAAAACAGATCATGTTTGCAGATTATATTACATTTCATTATTATAGCAAAGGAAAATGTCTCCATTTCTTTCAAATATACATCTATGTATTTTTATGCTGATAATTTGGGTTTTATCTCAGTACTTCTGCCACCGCAGGTATCATTTGATGTATATGACATTTTCCTTCAAAACTCATATGGATGTACCTTGGAGATACCGATTTTTACCTTGGAACAGTTTTGCATTTAAAAAGTTTCATTGAGCCCTGGAAAATATATATGTTGTTCCTTTGCTTGTGATGTAGTTTAAAGCCATCTGCAAATACCATTCCTCAGGTGACCCATGAGCAAAACACCAGTGTTAAAATCTGCCAGGGAGAGTCACCAAGAAAAGGGACATAACTTTCACAATCACTACTGTCCATCAGTTCTGGAAGATCCTTAGTTGGCTGGAAGACAACCTCACTGGATAAAGGCCCTTGGAGAGCTATAGTGCTCTTTTTGGCAAGCGAGTACCACCTGTGATTTTACAGCAACAGACATCTCAACTGTATCCACTTTACTTCACAGTGGAGAGAAATGAAGTTGCTATTATCTGAAAACAAACAGACCTGAAATATGCAATTCTATGTAAACCATGCAGTTATTTTGCATCTTTAGTATCTGGCTGGATTTACTGCCTAGCTATTTATCTGTTTATTTCCACTATTTATATTTGGCTGTGCTCTGTCCAGGTCTGACAGAAGAAGTTAATTTTGGCTACTGGATGTAGAGATAGGTGCCAAACCATGAATTTTCTGTTAACTGTAATGCCAGCTTGACAGATACATATATGGGTCTTTGTTAAATTTGAATTTCTAAAGTGTGTCCACGGACTCTTCCTTCCTATTATGCAGTCACTTAGCTGAATTAATCTATTCTAATTCAACTTTCAAACACTTTTGTTAGAAAGCAATTTATCTGTGAGTGGGCTATCTCCTAATTACTCAATTCATTGCAACTTTCTAAATAGACTTCTACTTATGCCTTTAAGTAACAGAGGGCTAAAGTAGAGGGTTACAGGTCTGATCCAATGCAAGGAAAATGCCAGGTTTATTTATATCTGTAGTCAAACAATTAGTCCTTAAATAATTTGCCTCGTGACAGACAAAGCCACTTTCAGAAACAGCAATATGTTTCTGGAAGGCATTGGCTCCCTACACGATGACTGCTGTAGCTTTCCACTCCTTTCCACTTGACATGTACCCCACACACAGAACATGTGTTTCTTTCAAGCACTGGATAGAACAGCACAGAAATTGCCAAGAAGAAGCACTGCTGGAATAGACTGGTCAAACCAGGAGAAAGCACTAAGAAGCAGTAAACTGTCTAATTCTTTTTTCCTTTTATCCTCATTAGACAGCTGACATTGTTTACATACTCTAGCCAGATGCAGTCAAACTCATTTGGTTATTTTCATAGTGAGAAGTGTCTATTTAATGCTGATTCAATGCTATTTAGGATGATATTTAACATTCCACTCAACATGACAGTCATACAATGTCATTACATTCCAAAGCAACAGTATTTACTTACAGACTGTGAGCAGTTAAGGAGAAAGAAGACCAATTTCAGTTGCTGGGTCTACACATAATCTCCAGAACAAACAACAGCCCATTATTAACAGTAAGATTAAAACACTCGCTTTCTATTTTATCCCATGAAAGGCAAAAATGCAATATGTACAGAAGAGGATCTAGAAGTTTGGATTAGCAAAACATCAGCATACAATGAGCTGTACACCACAGCGTTAAAACGTTGATGTCAAACTGTGAACACATGAGACAGTTCCTAGAAACAAATTAGCTCTTTTACCTACAAACTTACACAAAATGAATCAGAGCTACATTTGTTGTACTTTCATTTACCTTTCCAGACACAGCACGTTTCTTTTTCACATTTTCAAATGCACAGCCTAGTCCTCTGTATGCTGCTGTCATGGTATGATTTGCTCTAGGTTTGTGCCTCAAGCTTCATCTCTCTGTCCATGCATGCATGGCCTTACTATGGATTTCAAAGGAACAGTTATTTTTTTTTTTCTTTCTCAAATATGAACACCATCACTTAATAGCAATGCCAGGATTTAATTTTCACTCCTTTGAATAGATTTGTATGCATGACTACTTTGTGGGTTTGCTGCTTTTTTTTTTTTCTGAAGGAAAATAGATGAAAATTGCAACCATTGTATGTATATACTTGTATATGGGTGTACATGTTTGTGTATGTACAGATATACCAATACCTGTGAGAAAGCAGAAAGTTGGAGGTCAGTGATTGTACTTTACAGCTGTGGGCTGGGGCTTTTGTAATTAATAAGTTTGGGACACACTGTGCTCTGGGCAAGAGAGGAAAAGAATCCTTTTGCTAATGTCTGGTTAATGGATTGCTCACAGGTGAAAAAACAAGGACTTATAAAATGAAGGGATTGAAATTTTTCAGTACTTTTTTTCCCTACCATGTGTTTCTCAGAGTTTGAGATGCCTGGGTAAACACACACACACACACAAACTCCTGTGATATTTGAGTCATATAACCAGGACTCTGTTCCAGTCCAGTCCAATGTAGTCACAGTTTTTCCTGATAACTACTGTACAAGCTGTGTGCCTGGTGCGCTAATGGGGAAACTGCCCAAACTGGGAATAGATGACTGCCAGTCAAATGCAGATAATTAATGTCACAGAGAATGAGGCAGAGATTAACAAAGAAGTCAACCAGTTGGATCCCATCCTAGTGTTTACTAATGACAAAGGCTTTGCTGCATCTTGGACATTTTATTTTATTTTATTTTTTCCCACCAGAACAACCCAATTCTCCAGGTTGTTGTTCCTGTCTGCTAAGATAGGTTTGCACAATTACTTCATGCTGATTAGGGCTGTGTGCTCTCCTGTCTTCCTGATTTATTTGGACAGATCCTTCAACATTTATATCATCAGTAGGGATTTTCACGTTCTGGTTTAGAATGGCTTCTTTTCTACTAGTGTTCCTTCTTTAAAAGTGTGATAGGACACCAGAAAACTATGTGCTCCAAGGGAAACAGAATAAAATACTTGTACTTTTTAAATTATTTTTTCTGTTTTGACATTCAACATCTTCTTGCTTCCAGACTTGGGCTCATGTTCAGCTCAAGAAAACATTGACAGTTAGAAAGGAGGTTAAAGTATGTGCTTAATATTAGGCATATCTTTAATTCCTTTGAGAATTCAAAATTGAAAATGTGTTTAAGTATCTTCCTGATTAGGATACTAATACTCTCTTTTCATTTTGATTTCTGCAGCCAAACTTTGCCTGCACCCAAGGCATCATTTGTACTCATTTCCATACTACTCTTTAAATATTAGTATTTCTAGATTTACCCAGAGAGACACAAGCATATGAGAAACAGAGCGGCTCAATTTTTTTTTTTAGATTTCAATGGATAGTATATGTGATAATATGTTAAAGTTATTTTATTATCTATTGATTTATTTTTATTATGGGATAGAGATGAAAAAGGTTTTTAACTTAGCGCAAAAAATTCACTTTGTGAATTACATTATTCATCAGAAAATTCCTCACGCTACCAGAAGGAAAATGATCCTATGAAAACTGATACGGTTTTTGTAAGATTCCAGCAATTACAGAAAGAGTTCAGTTTTAAGTACTCAAAGGTTAAGATTCATCCTGGAGTCACTGGTAAAAGCCTCAGGAAACTTCTTGTTCAGATAATTTAATCAGAAAATCTATTTTTAAATATGGGTGCATTTGTTTGAAAACATGACTGAAATCTCTGTCTCAGATAGACAGATGCTTTGAGTGGGATTCACCTGACTCATGAAAGATCTAACTGTAGATGTCTAATAACAGTGGGTGAAATAAATTTATTCCCATAGTCTACTGAGCCAGATTTTAAGTATACTAGATTTTTATAATTTTGACAAAATTTGCTTAAGAAAAGGAGAATGTAATCCAGCCTAAACTCAGGCTCTAAGAAGAATTACAGACACAAAAAAGTGACTTTCCGTGCATTATTTTTTTTGTTTAAGATTTTTACGCAATGATGCTTTTCTATGTTTTTCACTTAGATATTACTTCAGCTTGGGAGTTCTGTTTATATGGCTTCAACCTTGTATATCTGAACTAAATATATGGGCTCCCTCTTTACTCAGGAGTACTGAGGGGCAGATCTGAACAGGGATACCTGTCCTGCTGTGCTACATGTTGCATGTCTAACATAGAAAAGATGCTCAACTTCTACCCTGAATGTCAAATAATACAGACTTACGTAAATAATTATCTAAACACTATTAAAAATGTCACAGATAGTAAACCTTATTTTTGAGCAGATTTGGTGATCTTTAGTTCTTTTTTGTCACTGCCATCAGTTTGAACCTGGCCTTCCCCATCTATTTTTTAAAGAGGCTTCATATCCCACCAAACACAGTGTGATCATAGTCTTTTGTCTGGCAGCTGCACTAGTGTGATTTATAAATGTTTCACTGGTATACCTGGGTTTCTGATGAATCTGAAGGTGTGCTCACTGTGTAACTAATGGCAGCAGTTTCACTTCCTCTTGCTCTCTGCTGGATGCCAGCCCAGGAGCAAACAGCAACATGTGCCAAGTTTCGGGGACATGTTCCCGAGTTCAAAAATCTCTCATACACCTGTCCATCGTTATTACAATTCACAATGTGCATTTCTTCTTCCAGCTGTCCTCCACCATGCTGACATGTGCTGCTTTGTGTAGCAGACCTCAGTTAGATTTTCAGTTGCTACAGTAGAAGGCACAACAGCAAGAGATTTATTTCAGTTTTGTATGTCTCCACAGTTTATTCTGCTCTAAGACTCTAGGCACTTTGCAACTATGATTACTTGCTCACTGTACTCAGGAAGAGAAAAAGAGTAGATAATTCTGAATCTTTTACTGAGAGTGCCTTTGGATTGGCTGTGCTGGTTAGTAGTGTATTGCTTATTTTGAACAAAGAAAGAGGAAAGTGGGTTTTGATCCTGCACATGTTTTCAGTGGTCATGAAGGCTATTCTCTTTATTATTCAACCCAAGACACACTTATACCGTTCAGCAGGAGAAGAAGGAAACCAGGGAAATATTAGTGTTGCCTGACTCTAGAGAGGTAGGGTTCTTCTGATTTAAGCCAGAACCTCTAATTTAGGAGTCTGTATTTCTCCACTGACTATATAATGGACCCAAGTTCCCATTTGTGGCACTTAGGTGCTCAAAAATAGTTAGAGATCTGCTCTCCACCAAATTATACAATTGACTTACGTCCAGTAACAACAGAGCTCTAACAGAAGCTCTGGCTAGTTAACCCTTTGGTTACAAACGTGCTGCTCCAGCTGCACTTATACTCCACTGAAATTCCATGGGAGGTATATGTAGGAAGAAGAACAGTGAATTCTGATTCACAGAAAAAACATCACTGGAAGCAGCAGTGAAGCAACTAGTCTATCTCGGAATTTTTATTGGAGTACTGGAGTAAAATTACTTTAAGATTTATAGATCAAAATTGGTGGTAGTTCATTATCATTTTATTTGGATTTCTTTCCTTACCTGCTATTTTGATGCTCTGCATGTACACCTATATATCTTATTCCATAAGTTTATTTTAGCAGAGTTTGGAAAGTCAGTGTTGTTGCCCAGCACAGACAGGGGACACTAAAAGCAAGTGCAATTTGGAAGAGGAAGGAGAGACACAAGAGTTGTTATAATCCTTTCAGTTTAAAACCTTTGAAATTGTTCACATACGGGGAAAGCATGGAGGTGAATTCTCCAAAACAAGCATTAGGTTGTGTACCAGATAACAGGATTAACCCGGGATTTCAGCTTTGGCTTTCTACTAGGCACAAAAGCTTCAAATCTTATGAAGGATGGCAAAGAAAGCATGTCCTGCCTCTGTGTCACAGGACCGAGGGGAGCAGGTTAACAGGCTAGAGCTTTCTCCCAAAGAAGCAATGCGTCGGTGCTGCGAAGATTACTGGATTTTCATGATGAGAGGAGATCTTGTAATCATTTCATCTGTGAGGTGAGTATGCTATTTGTATAGCACAGACAGCAGCATTTCAGTTGGGAATGCTCACACCACTGCAGGAAGGGTCCTCTGCAAGGGTAGAGGTGTGGGTGATGGAGAAGCCATCCCAAGGTGTCCAGGTACCCAGGGAAAAAGCAGCACCTGAGCAAAGGTGTTTCATTCTCTGCATCACCACATGCTCCAGGCATACCCTCCTACTAGATATTGTCTATATTTAAGAAAGAGAGGTAATGCTTTTGTAAGCAAAGAACATGCTAAAGCATTTAATTCCTCTGTGGAGGGGCAATTTGAACACATTTTTCATCACCATGAAAACTTTGTGTGTTTTTCTTGTTTGGTTTTGTCTACCTTCCTTTTCCAGCCACCAAAATCTGTCTCTGCCACTTGGAAATTCATACTAGGAGAGAGATAAGAGTGAGTTTGACTTTTAAGTAGTATGACCCAGAGGTGTAATGCTAACTGTTATTTTTACTTTTATTAGTTTTTGCTTGATCAAGAGAAAAATATGCACACTGAAAACAACTCAGAAAAGTGTTTTGTCCATAGTTTACATATGCATGGATGCCTTCTGCTTCTCAAATTTCAGGCTTTCTTAACGTTAGCATCTGGGAAAACAGTCACTCTTACATCTACCTAAAGCAGACTTGTTGTTACCTGTCACTCAACACCGTATATTCTTTATTACATTAACATATCAAAAGTAAGTAGTCTTCCTCATTTGTGTTAGATGTCTCAGATCCATGAAACTCTTTATTCCTAATTGCTTATTAGTGATGTGATACTATTTTTTTTCATTTTAATTTGGTAATAACTACAACAAGCATCAAAATAAGCTGCTAATGACATGAACATTTAATAACACAAACATTTTCTATTTCTATGCACATGGTAAGTGGGCTGTGCAATATAACACTGATTAACTGCTGGTGGACCGTGAAGAAAACTAACAAAGAACCTCTAGTTACTTAAACCCTACTTAGAAAACTTAAATGAGAATACTCTGTTGGACTCTTTGCATAAGAAAGATTTTTAGTAGAGTGAAGCAGCATAACTACCTTAACACATTGTGAAATACCATAAATTTCATAATGCGTATTTATGTGTCCTCTGAGGCGGATATGGGAAAGGAGAGGAAGACTGGTGATATCTGAGCAATGCTATCAAAAGGTGTTATCCCTGCAAAAGGCATGTGTTTCAAGTACACATGGGGTTGCTTGAGGAGAGCTATATTTGATTCTCTTGTGTAGAACAAAACATAATGCTCCAAGCTGCTAAGACACTGAAATTGCTTTTTTGTGTATGTGTGTGTAGGAGAAAGTATCTGTGATTTTAAGTGCTTTTTAATTAGCAGAATGGACTAAAAAGGAAAAAAAACACTGGAGGAAATCAGACCATTTTACTTGATACAAAGCGTTTTCTCTCTGGTTTACATACTTTAACAGGAAGTTTAACTGAAGTGAATCAAACAAAAAGGAAAACAGGAGCAATGGAGAAAAAAACCCTCACTAAAATAAAAAAACAATTTGGTTTTCATCAAAGAAAAATCAATTCAGATTTGTTTTTTTTCTTTTTTCCCCCTCCTTTTCTCATTTTCGTGAGAAAGCCAGGTGAATTAAAGTGCTATAGTTCAGATCAAACCAAAACAACATTTTGTTCCAATTTCCATCCTGGTCATGTGTCAGAAGCTGTTCATCACTTATAGTGCATAGTAATTCTTCCACACCTGTGTAGCACACTGGGATCCAGGATTTCTCTCATCAGCCCTGGAGAGCTTGCCTGCCCCATGCAGCAGTTTGTGGGGACGGGCTCCCCAGCTGCCTTGGCAGCAGGATGGGCAGTGTGGGGTTTAAGATAAGGAGCTCTTCTAAGCAGCAGGTTACCATCAGCATGGTGTTTTACCGTTTTTTCAGATTTCTCAGCTGCAGTTAGGGCTTGTCTTCCCCCCTTGCCTCAGGCCAGCAGCACCTCCTGGGGGTGGGGAAGCACAGGGTCTTTGCCAGGGCAGGGCGCAGCAGCTACCCCAATGCACTGCCTCTCTCTCTCCTGACATCTGTTTGCATTTAAGCTGGATACTGTTGTCTTTTCCTGAAATGCTGTTTACTTGGACGTAGAGACAAGCTGTCTGTGGCCAAACTGAAGGCCATATTTACCTGAGACAGTCTGATTTCTATTCTGTGTACCCCCATGTCATGAGCATGCATTGCCCTGAATCAACACCTGAGAAGAAGGCCTCGTACTTCAGTTCACAAAGCATCAAACTAAGGAATGAGGCTTTTCTTGCTCTTCAGCTAAAAGCTAATACAATATCTGTGACTTTTTAAAGCAATGATTTGTGTTGTGACTCCTGCTCAAAACAATCAAATATTAAGCATTATCCCTTCCACATCCCTTTCCCTTTGCCACATTCTCTACACATGTAATACATATTTGATATTTATGATGAAGAAATTAAGAGCTTGAGAAAGAAAGAATAATAATAAAAAAAAAAAGTAGTGGAGCTCAGTGTTAGACATCTGTTTTAATCCTGCAAAGTACCTCAATCCTGGTCCACAAGATTTCTATCATTTCAATTCTGGTACCCTTTTGAAGTGAGACTGATAACTGTATCAAATTCCATGTAACTTCCTTGAGTTTTGTAAACATGTAGTAGAGTTAGGTGACCAATTTCATTCCCAGTGATGACCTAGGACAAAATGAAAACATCAAAATATTTAAGTGTGGAAGGACTGTGCATTAATCCTCCACGGCTCTTAGCTGCCCCTACAGATACCTGCTATTTGATACAATAAAGATTCAAGGATCCCAATAAGGAGCGTTACAAATGGAGACTGTGGAAGAAAGACTATCTGGATTCAAATAGATAAAATGTTCCATTACAAATTACAATACACATCTGCTACAATAATTTGTGTCAATCAAATCGTCCTAAAGAAAACAGTCAATATCAAATAAGATTCTGTAGTCAATGGGCCATAGTAATTTCTGGTGTTGTTCCACTGAGGTTAATAGAGTTGGAAGGGGAATAAATAAATAAAACATAATAGGGAAAGAGTATGTCATCTGGAAAATAAATGGGGGAAATAGAGGGAAAATGCTAATCTAGCACATCCAGGGTTTCAATTTCTCCTCTGCTATCTGCACTATCTAATGAGCAGCTGCATGAAGTTATCACTGGTTTTCAGGAAAACAGAATCCTATTTCAGAGCAGCACACCGGTCTGAGCATTACTAGAGCTCTAAAAGGCTCTCTTCCAGTTCATTAATTTCCCTTGATCTTACTGTCCATTCCTGATTTAATAGATTCCTCTTTCCTTCTGTAAAAGGAATGGTGACCCAGGGAAATATTTCTCTTTAATGCACCCTGTGGTTTAGTTTTTTCAGGCATTTCCTGTTCTCCCAAGGAAAATATTTCCCATAGACCTTATACTCATACTACAATAACATATTCCCTTATGAGCTCTGAATCATCATCCTTTAAGCATACATTTTCTGATCTCTTTGTTCTGCTTTCCCATAGACTGATGAAGAGACTATAACTCCAAAGTTTACCTTCTTTTATGTTTTTAAAGTTTTCTATAGATTCAGTCAAAATTGAATAGATTTCCTTATATTTTATTCTCTGACATCTTACCCGATCTAGTTATTTCTTTTTTATCCTGTGACATTGTTCTTTTAAATAAAAACAGAACTGATAACATTTGTATAACTATATATATACATACATACAAAATTCAGACTTTATATGTCTAATTAGTCCATATTTTTGTCTGGTTTATTATTCTCTATTTCTGTATAATTATTGTTATATAGTTATGTGTATACAAATATGCATACACGCTCAAGTAAAATAGGGATAAGAACAAAGTATTCTCCAAAGAAGGGTACTCAGGTCTTATGATTTGGAGATTACTCAAAGTGGAATATATAAATTATCAGATTTGACTAAATTACAAAATTTAATAAAGCAACAAGTGATGTTGCTGAAATGTTTGATAAAATTAACAAGGAAATTTCAGTTCTGGAAGAATTCTACAAAAACGTCCAGCCCCTGGATGTGAAATTCCAGAAATTACTTTTGATTTCAGAGGTTTTCAGTTCTAACAATGTTTCTAAAACCTGAGAGAAAAGGGAGATGTGACAGATGTACTGCAAATCTGACACTGTGAAGACTGTTCACCCCAGATGCTGCAGAGGCATAAAATGCAGCATCTACAGCTCAGCTGCTCCTCTGGTGACTCTTGTAAACAATACAGAGGAATATGCATTTCTCTTTTAGGGAGCAATCCATCTGACCTAGCGTAACTACCTACCTTATGGTGAGATCAATTTAGCCTTAATTCTTATTGACTATATTTTGTAGGTCTCCGTTGACTTTAAAGAAATCCACGTTGACCAGCTCAGATTTAATAAAGCGAATCCCAACACCAAGTAATTATTCCAGTCTGTCTCATATGTGGAAGAATTATTTTGTAGTAAAAATTGAAATTAAAGGCAGCATGGCCTGCCTAGGTAGTGCAGGGAACAAGTCTGATGATTCATTATGTGGTTTTCTCATCTGAATCAGCCTTGACTACATGGTCAGGAAATGTTGTGATGAGGATAGCATTATTTTTAGTTTAATTTTAATCATATATGTTAAACATATCTTTCCAAACTCATGGGACAACATTCATGTAGAAGCAGTGATATTAACAGAAGTGACCTGGTGAAGATTTGTCGGAGTTTTAAACAACAAAATAATATTTTCTCGCTTTATATTGGATGGATATAACATGGCATACACCTCCTGTCCTAAGCTAATACTTTTCATTGTGCAAAAATCCAACAGTCTTTCAGAAGTTAAAAGCTCTGTGAGATTTTAAGTGCTAAACTTTGCATAATTTGGGATTTCAGGAAATTTCACCTCTGATGCCTGAAATTTATACTATTTTCATCTGGTCTTAAAAAAATAATTCTGAAAAACAACTACCCCCACTTCTCTATCCCCACCCCAATGACAATTTAGATCTGAAATTTGAGAAACAATATTTCTTTTTTTTTTTACAAAGCAGTTTAGTACAATCAAATATGACAAACCTGATCTCGAGAGATTCCAGTTTAAAACCAAGATGAATTTTATAATCAAGCCAATCTCTGAGACAGTTGGAGAGTTGGGCTGGTCTGAATTATGTCTGTATTCAGTAGGCACACAAGTTTTCCCCTCTCTAAAATAAATCACATTACATTACGAACATTAGCACAGAGGCAACAACTGGCAGATGCCCCTTCATACAACAGTTATAAATCAATCCTACATTGGATTTTCCTGCTGAAGTTAATTCTGTCAAGGAGTTTTGCCAATCAGTACACAGTAAAACAGGAGCCAAGACAGTATAACATCCATTTCTGCATTATTTGCCTTTTTTATTCTAATATTGATTCCTCCAGCACTTCCCTTTTGCAGAAGGAGGAAGTTAGAGTTTTGAAAAGCTGTGTCTCAGATTTTCTGTTTCTAGTTTCATTTCTGAGATAGCTCTGGTTGTGATTTCACTTTGCTGCATAGCCCACACCCACTCATGTTGATCTTTTCCAGAAGAGCTGCACAGTTATAGCTTCACTGTTGCCATATGAAATGGCATTATACTGGTGAGGATGCACCAGGCATCCGAAGCCGGACCTGTGGTACATTTCTTCACTTATCATCAATGGATTGTGTGACTGGGTAAGGATTATACAGTCCTCAGTGATTAAAGACCCTCTTATTTCTCAGCTACACGCAGATAAGTACAAACAGAAAAGCAAAAGAAATTTTTTTTAAAATGAAGACATAAGAAACTGAAGTCTCTGTACACATTAATACTGCACTCTAATAGTCTCAGGTCACATTATAATTTGAGGGTCCAATTATTACTTTTTACCCTTTTTAGGTTCATTTCTGATTAACCACACTAACATCACAAAAAGACACTGTCTTGCTTGAACAAAAATGAAGATGCACAATTAGCATTCTTTTCTGTTGAAATCAGAGAGGTTTTATACTTTGGCCTGACAAATGCATACAGCATCCTGTCCAGAAACATCACTTTAATGAAAACTACAAAACTTAATTTTTCTCACTGGGTTAATTATTGACTAAATATTTCTTAAACACGTTGTTTAAGAAATTAAAATATAATTCTTACTTTCAAGACTAATTTTCTTTAAAATCACACCATTGCTTATCACATTGTCTTGGCTATGTTACAGTTGCAACAGAGGATTGCATACCATTACTAACTATTCCACCAAGCAACTCAAACATGCTACATTATCTAACCTTAATTGTTGGGTTTTTCTTCTTCTTTTTTTTTTTTTTTTTAACCAACAAACATTAGTGTGGCAACTTCTGGGTAATAAGATGCTTTCTATGTTGTAATGGCCTTACAGTGCAGTTCACATCTAGGGAAGAGGGACAGCAACAAAGCCTGCTGCATGGTTGTGCTCCTGCCTCCAGTACTACCAGGAGGACCTGAATTTCCGATCCTTCTTTTGGATACTTTTCTGCTAGCGTTTGAGAAAACCCTCTCAGTAATTCATCATACACTTTTCAACACTTATGGGAAGGAAAACTTTACCATACCCAGAGAAAGACAGCTCACAGTTGCGGAATAACGTGTGAAGCCATTTTGGCTTCTGTAATGCAGGTGAGACCTTTTCATTCTTTGAAAATTGGAAATATCCAAAAATCTCACTACCTGAGCCGCATGAACACATGGACAACACTGATGTGTCACCTTTGAAGCATGCTTCTGTACCTTAGGGGAAAATATGGAATCCAGTGTTTCTCCTAAATTGAATTATTGTGTATATATTTCCTTCTAAACAGTTAAGGTAGAACAAAGCACATTTGATCTGCTTGTGCAAGGAAAATTAACTTGTTTTGTAAAAATCTGCTCCTTTCTAGAAAGCAATGTAAAGACCACATTGTTTAATGAAACTATTTTTGCAGTCAGTGTTACTTTTGTACTTCCCAAGAGGTACTCATAACAGCCAGATCCAGATAACCTGGAGTTTGAGTCACACGTGCAATTCTTAGGGAGAGGGAGATTTGTCCTTCTCCACCCCTCATGCTTTACAGTAAAAGCTGAAAGGATCTGGCAAGCTCTGCTTTTCACGTAACCTAAATTGAAACGAGAGTGTTACACAGGAGAAGGTTACAGTTTATTTTGAGCCTACTGTGTCATTCAAGCTTGGCCTGAGGCTTGCCATGTAACCAGTGGTCTTGGCAGTAAGTCAGTCACAGTGTCAGTTTTTTAGGTCAGAGAGGTCTTGCTCAAGTATCTAAATGCAATCAACATTTCAAAGAACCAACACTGACTAATCCCCACTTTTTACTCAGCCACACTTTCATTCAGTTAATTAACTTTATTTTCCTTTGACTTTTTTTGCAGACAGCAGAAAACTATTTAAACAAAGTCCTCTACCAAGTAGGGTTATTGATGTTAAAAGGGAAAGGAAATTGCTTAGCATTTTCTGCAAAGGACTTAAAAAAGGAACAACTGAAGGAAAGCACGGAGTTAATTGTATTCTTTCAAAGCCAACACTAACATCTTTCAACTTTCTTATCATTTTAGGAGAGCTGGGAAGCTCTAATTATTAGCTGTGAGCCAAACACCGATTATATATATTTTTTTTAACATATAAGCAACAACCTCCAGCTCTTCGTTGTACCTTCCCAGCCAGCACACAGCTGCACAGCCAGGCCATTCTCTGGACATCAGACAAGACAGGGGGCACAGCTTCCCCAGCCCCAGTCAGGAGCTGGTGGTCACCCACAGCTCAGTCTCTTATACTGGGCAAGACCTGATGGTCTCCAAATGCTGTGCTGACTGCAAAGGAGGCTATAAGAAATCCCAGATGCTGTTATTAGGGTAAGCAAATCTCACTTTGGTTGGTTCAACTCTCTGTTCTCTCTTGGCCCTGATAGCGTCAGCTGTAATTTTTTAATTTTAATTTTTTTTTTAGAGAAGACTGATTTTAGCTCTAGTGGTCACATTCATAAACACATCAGAACACTCAAGACGTACTGCTACTCCCTATGTAATGTTAATAGTAAAGTGGATTTCAGTGTCTCAGGACATTCCTCATTAGACTGTGATTAGCTACAAATAAAGCAAACTGTTTGAGGGTAGAGGGGTTTGAAGGTAGACACCATATTTTGATTTCATAATTTAAAATACTTGCACCATTTTTGAAGTTTTCTTACACTGTATGTTGCTGAAATACCTTGTTTAAATAAGTAAATAAAAACATTAGTCTTATCTTTGGAGCAGATTACTTTCAAATACCTATAAAAGCTTTTCCTTTCATGTTTTTAGAACCAGTTCCCCAAGGACAAGCAGTAAATGTTTTCTTTCACCTTCTGACTGAGGTTTATTTAGTTATTTAACTGTCTATTCACCACAATTGCTCAAGGAGAGTTCATGTAATGCTGAATATAGTAGTGTTGTATTTTAGTTTATCTCAGTTCCATTTGAATTAGGTAGAGACACAATAAACAAAATAGGCAGTGACAGAAATAGAGTGTCTCATGAAAGAACATTTTCAGTGCTTACTCAGTGAAATAAGAGGCAATGGGCAGAAACTGATGCACAGGAAGTTCCACCTGAATATAAGGAAAAATTTTACTGTGCAAGTGACCGAGCAATGGAACAGATTGCCCATAGAGGTTGTGGATTCCCTCACTGGAGATATTCAAGAACCATTTGGACCCAATCGTGTGCACTGTGCTCTAGGATAAGCCTGTTTGAGCTGGGAGTTTGGATCACATGACCCACTGTGGTCCCTTCTGACCCATTCTGCAATTCTGTGAAATCTTGACAGAGTGAAAAGGTGTAGGAAATATGAAGTGTTTCCAAAAGAATAGTGCATAGCTTTAAGTGATATATTATCAAACATATGTGAATTTTAAGTGCTCAAGATTCAATTTTGAACTAAAAGCCAGGCAAAGAATGAGTATATCAGGTTGTCTTGTATTCAGAGGGCAAAAATTCACTTAGAAGGATGCTGCCCAACTGATTAGGTGTTTTCAGAGTTACTTACTTGAGAAAGGCAGAAGAAGCTAAAATGAGCAACAATGGAGGCAAATTTAACTTCTAACCACAGTGAGATTCCCTAAAAACAGAAAACAGTGAACACCAGAAACTCCACAGAAGGTTTTAAAGGTGACTAAAGAAATGTCTTTCACATAACAAAAGTCTCTCTGAAGGGCTTCACACGTATTTCATGAATATATGCATAGATTGCACATACAAATAAAATAATAAAACACATTTTGAAAGCACGGTTTTATGTTTATGAAATAAATTTCCATCCATGTAATGTGTGTAGCTTATTTCCCTTCATTAGTTTGCTCTCTAGCTTTAACATACTTGAATACTGCTGTCTTGTACAACCAAATAAATGTTGCTGATTTCAGGGGAGTGCTCTGACATGGTCAGTTAATACTAAACTAGAGAGTGAACTCAAGCAATGGCTTTCCTTCTCTTTGTGTGAACTTAGAGAAGACAGAACTGCCTTAACACATGCTGCGCTCATAATATAGAAACATTTTTGTAAGAGTTTTTTGGTTTGCATTTTCTCTCTTTTTCTTCATTATTAAATGTAAACTCAATACCCACTGCTTATGTTGAGGGAGATCTTGGTATAAAACACCATGCATGCACCAAAATGTGAAAGCATTTTCGAGATTTTTTTCCCCCTCCCTAATTATTATATTGTTTATAAACTATATTTGGCCAGAACAGTATAAACAAATATCATGCTAGTGCTCAGCCCTGATTCCCATTCAAAGGGTCTGTTATGTTTACATAATTGTACATATAAATGTGTGTATATCAATAGCTTCATGTAAATATATATTATTTCTTCTTACAAACTACTAATTAATAGCAGTTTGTGTTAACAGCCACTATACAGGGATATTTTTCAGAAGTGTTTCTGGAACTAACTTGCAACAGCTTTAATTCTGTGTGATAGCTCCTAAACTACTGAAGGTAATTACAGGATGCAATAGCTCATATCTCTACAGTTCCATTACAAAGTATCAAGGATTCTTGAAACATTATCATCATAACAGTGCAGCTTTTAACATAAGTTAATTTACTTTACTTGAGAAGATTTACAGCTGAAACAGAGAAGTATGGAATGATAAGTTTGGCAGGTCCTGGACAGCTCACCTCATCCATCCCTCTGGCCATCAAGAGAAACTTTTATAACTTTTTCTTAAGAATTTAGTGTAATAGAAGTTCCCAAAGTGCCATGGGCACTGCTAGTGCTTTGCTTACATTAGACGCTATTCCTGATATCTAAACCAGGTCCTTCTGAAATTTAATTTCATGTATTTCTTACTGGGTTTGCCTTGCAAAGTGAGAATAAATTCTTCCACTCTTCTGTAGCAGAATGTTACGTATTCAGTACTCAGACCCTAAACCCCAACTGTGGTGGTGCCTTCCCCACCTCCCCCCTCAGGCCACACTGTGATCTCAGAAATACTCATTAGACCTGGGCCTTTATGAACAGCACCTGGGCTCAGCTTCTCTTGAGCTTATCAGAAACACTGCTCTCAGGAAACAGTGCTGTCTATTGAGCTCCTCTTTTTTTTAATGAACAGCCTGGGAAACTTATCTTTCTTGCCTGAATGATAACTCAAATGGAATAACATTTTTGTTATCAAATGTTCAAAGAAAGTTACCTACCTGAATTGCAGTCAGGATAAAAAATTAATATGACTAAAACCAACTCTCTTGCGACCCTATAAGCAGAAGTTCTAAGTGAGACCCTTTGAGCTCTCCTGGACCACAATGGGTTGCAACCAACATGTCCCTCTGAGTGGGATGCCTCTCAGAACTAGAAAACTCTCAAGTTTGTTATACTTGTATGACCACCACCAAATGATGACAGAGGCTGGGCTGATACCTCCAATCCTCGAGGATAAACCTTTCACCCACTGAGAAGATGCAAAGGCATCCAACCTGAGTACTTCACTGATCTTGAGGGGAATTTTTCACAACCATATACCTTGTACATATTTCTTTAGTTCTGTGTGCTTGTGAGTCTGAATATGCTACAGCAAACATTCCTAGATTCTTAATTACTTTACATTTGTAAATAAGTTTGGCCTATAAGTGGGTTACAGTTGTGCTACAGTCAATTCTATGGAACCTTTTGTTAAATTGTTTACCTTAAGCTGTCTATTAAGTGCTATTAAACCTTTAGGCCTCAACGGGATCAGTTTAGAACGGGAGTCTACTCTGAACTCTGTTACTCAAGGGGAGGGACTCCCTTATTCCATTTTATCCTTACCTTTTTCTATCCTTACCCTTCCCTTCTCCTCATCCTACCATAGATAATTTTTGTGTGGATTTTGGTTTTAGACTGATTTATTTCAGATTTCGTTTGCTTTTTCTCTCTGTGCTTTAACCATCCAGTAAGTAGTAGAGAGAACCTTGCCAACTCACTTTGTCCTGCTTTCACTTTTTTATTAAACCTACTTTTGCCAATACATTTGTCAGTGATCCTTTAAGTGACCTAAAACACTCATTTGCTACACTAACTCCCTCAACCTCCCTTCATTTAGGCTGCACAATGCCGGTTCTTCCCAGTATTTCTCCAACTTACTGTTCAGCTCTGGCTTGTCTCTGCACCTCCCCTGGAGAGTGGTGTCCAAATCAGTGCTTGGATTTCAGATGAGGCCTCCCCGGTCCCAAACAAAACCCAAGGATTACTGTGTGTTTCCTACAGCTGGTAGGAAGCCTGGGTTGGGTGCTGACATGGCTGTTCCACTTCCAGTTCCAGAATTGTTTCATTCCCTTGGTTCTCTCTGATTGTTGCCATGTTGCAGAGAAGGCAAAATCCCTTTCGTGCTTTTTCCATTAATCTGAGTGGAAAAGGGATCTGGGACCTGAGTTCTCCAAATCCTATGACCACAATCCTTAATGGAACTGAAATTCCAGGCAAAAAAATTAAAATAAAATCACCTCTGGTCTCCCACCTCCAAAACCTCAGAAAGGTTTGTACCACAAGTACCACAACCCAAATATATAACTTTGAAAGAAAATGAAAAGAATATTACACTTTTAGGAGCCTCAGGAGAAGAGTCATCAGTATCATCTCTATCTGACCTGTCCATGTGTGTGTGTGTTAGAGATTCAAGCTAAATTTTTTTTCTTTTCCAAGCCTAACACAGTGAATGATTGCTATTAAATATTTATTCCTATTCTTCTGCTGCAGTGTGGCTCTAGAACTTGTTTAGAGCATACTAGCTAGCCTCTGAAAGAAATATAAGGTCATTATAGCTATTTCTGTGATCTTTGATGTGAGGAGGTGACATAATTTACCCCAGAGGTGATTTTCACCTCACACTACCCCTGAGAGTTTAATGGAGCTATTATTCATATACTACGAACAGAGAGCTGAGGCTCAGATAAACTTCAATGTTGTCAACTTTATAAAATTATTTTAGATCCCCTATTTAAAGCACACATTCTCAGGAAAAACAACACATTTTACAACACTTTTCAAACACAACTGACTTCATTTGCAGCTGTGAGTGCTCAGTTTTGGAAAACCTGGCCCCATATGACCCAAACTGAGTAGTCAGAAAATGAGCAATGTACAGTAGTGGCTACTGCTGAAAAATTTGATTTAAGTGAATTGCTTGTCTCCATCAGAAAAGTCATTGATGCCAAGATGTGTATTCTCACAGCATTCAATTGTCTTAATGATTAAACCATCCTTTCTCAACATTTCTCTTGCTACATTTACTACACAACTTTGGACTTCTCTGTGTAATAGGCAAGAAGCCAATTTGCAACACACTGATTTCCTGCATGATCCTAATTTATTCCTAAGCTGCTGTTTGCCATTGTACTGGAGGAAGCAGGTTCTTAGGAAAAAAATGCAATGTAGTTAAATCATAAAGATAGGTCTGTATGGGGAAATCTGGCAATCTAGCATTGGGTTTATCTAATTTCTCAGTTTTTTCACACAGTTTTAGGTATCTCAATCTGAAGAAGTCCGTTGGGCTTTCTCATAGTTAATGGGGAGAAGTCTGGCTAACCTGTCCAGCAGTCTATTCAGGGATGTCAAAATGCTTAATTCCCTCCGCATGCTCTAAAAGCAGAGTTGCTCAAACTTAGTTATTTGAACTTAGACACAAAGCATTTATACACCCATCAACTCCCAGTTTCTCTCTCTGTTTCCCTGTTTATTTCCTCTCTCCATCTCCGTGCTTTCTCCTGTTCAGGTGTCTTTGCCCAACTCTTACCTGAAGTAGCTGCCATCTCTAACTTTTTTGTAAACCTCCTGAGAACCCTGTGAGCAATCTCCTCAAGTGCCAACCCGTTTTGCCATCCCCTCTGAAAACACGAAGGAGTTCAAATACTGTTGTCCTACAGATATCCAGATCTCTATGGCCTTTGGGCAATGAGAAAGTTTTTGGATCATGCACTTCCGGAGACGTCTCAGGATCACAGGGCCAGTTTTTTCCAGATGTTCATTTTTCATCTAGATAGCAAAAATCCTGCCCCTGCAAGAAAAGTAGTCTACCAACCTATCTTTGATAATCACATTATGGGAACCTTACAACCACTTTACTTTTTTTAAAGTTATTCTTTACAAGGGGGGGGAAAAAATGTATTTTCCCATAATGCTATCCTTTGCAACAGGTGAATATTTTTTTTAGTGACCAAAAAGTAATGATGCCTAAAAGAAAATTCAGGGAGAAAAAACTCCAAGGCAATTTAGTTTTGAAGGTGAGATAAGGAAAGGATTTTAATTTGTGTCCAGACATAAGATTACAAGACGCGCACACCCCTCTGTCTCAGACGTTACAATTTACAATATTGTCTGTTCAATCTCAGGTTTTGTCCACCCACTGGCTTTTGCTCTGGACCACCCTCGATCACAACCCTTGAGAATTGGGGCTGAGGTCTTTAAGACCATCTCTTCATCAATCTTCATCTTCTTCAGAGTACAAGGGGTACACGGTCACCAAGTTTCTGACCGTGTTCTGCGGTTTAGGCTAAGGTACACGTGTTCTCTAAATAGAATAGACCTATCTTAAAGAGAGACTAAACATTTCTACTGGAATTCGGGGGGGCAGAATTCATATGAGGAGCATAGAATGGGGTAATAGGGTTGGAGAGTTTCTGTGCTAAGGGTAAGGGAATGAAATGTTGCTGCTCCTAAATTTACTTCTGCTACATAACTACTTATAAAGCTTATAAAAATTAGAAAAATCAAAAAAGACCAGATGGACCTTAAGGCATCAGTAATAATGTACCTTTAGCAGAAAACTGACTTGGCCAATCTCACTCTTCACTTCACAGCATTATTCTCGGCTGAAACTTTTCTGTTTTGCTATATCAGCTATAGGTAATAAATGATAATTAGAAGTGAAATATGTTTGCTGCAATCATCATTGAGACAGGAATAGATACAGAATTGGTACAGGATTGGTCCTAATGGAGGGTAGGGGGTTATAAGGCATTTCCTGGGATTATGACCTGTGACATGTGAACACACATGCCCTGTGCCTAATGAGGGCTGAGGGAGAGGCACGACCACAGTCCCCTCTTCCTCCTTTGCTCGCTAGTTAGCCTGTATCTCTGGGGAGAGGGGAGGAAGAGGGGAGAAGTACCTAAACAAACAAAGGAAATTTTAACCCCAGTAGACTGTACTATTTAAGGTTTTATAAAGCACTTTGAAGCACTAACAAGGAAGTTCCTAAGAAAACAAATACTGTTATTGAAAATGTTGCTAAGTCAGTTGATATGGTTCTGGTTATGATCTGAAGCTGCCTTGGGAAACTTAAAAAGCATGTTTGATAGAAAAGGTACAAAAGCAAGAAAAGAAATTTTATGTATAAATGGACACAAATTCTATGTGTTCTGATAAAGTATATAAAGAGGTGGTTAAAAAGAGGTAGTTGTTAATTTAGTTTATTTTAAGGCAACATTTTCCAATAAAGAGCCACTTACCACAAAAACAAAACAACCAAACATGCTGAAAGTCACAGTAAAGCTGACACACTGCACATGCAGAAATTCCATAAATTTAAGATCTTTGCAGTACACAACAACCACATCTTGAATCGTACTTAGAAATGAATCAGTAGTAAATATTGAGTCCTGTGATTTTTACCGGACAAGGAAGAGAGAAGGACAGAAATAAACAGTAAATCAAATTTTCTCTTGAACGCTGAATTCCCCCCACCACACTTCTAAATTCATTAATAATTTTGGTAAAGATCTAAATAAAAGACCACTTCGACAAATCAGATTTTTTTCTTGGTTTCTTAATTCCAATATGTATTCTATAAAACTAACTCATTCAATCCCTGTAATATACAATGCATAGAACTCTACTGACATCTGCCCTGTTTTATTTGTGATGGTGATTTTACTCATCTGAGGTTACAATAAGATCCTAGTACGGATTTGCAAATGTAGATGGTAATGTTTAATGCTATCTCGAATTTTATGTAACATATAAATTTCACCATAAGTAATAGAAATAAATAAAATAAAATATAAAGACAGTGCAAATGGGAGAAGGAACAGGTAAGTATCCTGAGTTTTGGTAAAAGAAGTGAAAACATAAAAATTAATCTAGAGATATTCAACAGATCCTAATAAATCTGCAAGACACACAAGTGACAAAATTCAGGAGAAAAATCTCCCTTTAATATTTAGTTTTGAACAGGAAGTTCCAAATAATCTTAAAAATATATTTATGTATACATATTCTGTAAAGTTTTGTAAATAATATTTTGCTGGTTACAATAGTAATGAAAAAACTAGACATGCTTTCATCAATTGAAAAAAAACCCACATCAATTAAAAAAATCTCATTCTTTATTACAGAGGAATCTTTCTTAATTAAAGTCATTACCTTCATTGAGAAGTTTATCCATTAGGTTTTTTTCCTGAGAATATTTTTCTAGGAATAGCTGTCATTCATATTTTCCTCTGAATTACTGTGGAAAAGAGTTTGTGAGAGTTCATGTGCTTATTCACTTTTCTAAATAGTTGAAAGAGTGCTTTTAACCACATTCTTAGGCATAAGTCTTGAATATATCCATTGCTTCTAGGTCTTATCCTTTACAGGTATAGAAAGTTTTCTACACCCTTAAAGAAAACACTTAAAGAAAGTAAGTGCTTCATGCACCACTATTGCAACTAGTTGTTTATGGCAGTATTAAGAATTCTGAATATTCAGCACTAAAACTGGAATCTCTTGCATTTTTTAAAAGAGGATTTCCTGTAGTTAACCAGCTGTAGTAAATACTCTTAAAAAGACCATTCCCTCCTGGGTAGAATGTTTACATTATTTATAAGAACTGTATGTCACAAAATACACATATAGAATGTGTTAGTGGACTACAACTTCCAGATGATATTGATAATGGCTCTGTGTATGGATAGAAAACCTGCAGACTCTATTTTTCATTTAACTCATAGATCACAGTGATCAATGTCTAATGAAATATTTTGAGAAACAACCAGTCCTGCCAAGGGCTGTATGCAAAATCAATACCTAGATGTTTCTAAGAAAATTTAATATTCCAAGTCAAGCATCTTCCCACAGAAATTCTGTGGACAGTCCTGTTATTTTCACAAAGTCAATGTAAATATTTTCGGGCTGTAATCAAGAAGCTCAGAGGTCTGAGATTTGTTTGAAGCTGTAACAACTTGAACTTGTTCGGTGCACCTGAGGTAGGTTGTAGCAGGGTTCCTGAAAGCCACTGCAACATCTCAAATCCTTCCATTATTAATTTTAAATTGCATTTGAAACTATCTTCCAGGTTTATATCTCTGTCTTTTCTTTGATTTTCACAAAAATATTCTTCTGAGAAAACTGTAAATTGGCACATTTCCAACACATACTACTGAACAAAGTGCCTCTCTAGACCAAATCATCTTTGAATTTAAAGTCAGACATGTTAACTAAGAGTTGTTTTATTTAAATACTTTTGTAACATACATTATGAGTATAAAGCCACTATACGAGCTCTGAGTAGGGCTGTACATAAACCTTTCATATTGTATCCTCTTTAAGATGTTAGCAGTAATCTTTGCATGAATTGCAGCTTCAGTCTGTCCAGAGGAAACTGCTGCCCAGTATGTGCCTTAACAGTTTTTCAGTTATTCCATAACCTCTCAAATACAACTCATATTTGCAGAGTTGCCTCCTTTTTTTTCTTCTATTCTAAATTGTAGTCTGGGAGAAGTAATGTAACTCAAAGTCAATGACAATACTAATTTCTGAGCTTTTTGGGTTCACACTACAGAAACAATTTTCTAAAAATGAGCTGATTAACAAACCCACTGTTGAATTTTACTACATATGTTTCCTACAAGTCTTGCAGGGGGTTTAAAATTTAGGAAAAACATATCCTATTAGTTTTATTCATGCTAGTGTTATACATAAAACAAAACACTAAATAGTAAAAAATGTAACAAAAAGAGAGCAAAACCAAAACTAAACACAAAACCAAAGCAAACAAACAAAAAAGAAAATAAGGCTATTTGTTTTTCACAATCAGTGATACTTTCCAAACATTTTAATAATAGAACTTTATGTGTGGGTCCAAATACTCCCCATGAGTTATTGTGACTGTATTAGTAGTTGTGTCCTAGTTTTGAAATATTTTGTATTTTTAATGAAAAAGCTTGAGTTCAGACACAATATACAATTATGGTAAATATAGTCTGTAGACTTACACATTTTTTTTTAAAAACTCTTGGCCTTGACTTGAAAATGAATGGTTATGAAAGCAGATATTTTGAGCAAAATGCCAAGTCTTTCCATTTCTTTCTTCGTTCGTAGTGAGTGGCAAACTTTTTTTGGAGTGATTAGTAGCATGATGCCAATAGATTGGAATGCACAGCCTGTTAATCATCCTTTGCGAGTCTCCAAGCATTCTCTGTACAACTATTGTTGAGAATGAAAAATTATTACTCATCTACCTTGAAGACTTCACAGTTGTAATGAATGTAAAGTATCAGCTACTTCATTTCTAAGGGAATTATTTTGTGCTTATTGCAATTTATTCAAAATTAATAAAGTTATAAAGAAGTCTGGATAATAATGAATTGCACATTTTAATTTAGATTGTCCTACTAAATTCTGTCATTCCAGAAAGAGCAAATTAAAGAAATAGAAGTGTAAGAAATTAAGTGTAAGAAAAAAACCAACAGTATTTCTGGCTCTGTACTAAGAGTTTCCTTCATTTTGTGGGAGTGAATCAGTGACTAAAAACCAACAAATCTACACTGCCTGTTGAGAAATAATATAGAAATTGAACATATTTGATATGAGTTTCCTTTTCAAGGGTCAAAGTAACCAAAGCAGGATAAATGGTCTTATCACCAGTAAGAAGATGCCAAATTCACATGAGAGTTATTGAAGCAGAAGTCATTTAACTGACAGAAACCCCAAAATTTATAATAGGTCAGTGCCTCTTTCTTAGTTAATTTTTAATGCAATGTTTTCCAAAAACATTATATAATATTATCTAGGACAATATTGTCTCAGCTTTATCCCCAGTACGAGACATTGCTCCCATTAAACTCAAGTTGAGCTGAAGTCTTCTTTAATTTGTTTAATTGTAGAACGTGAATGATCAAGTAAAATTCGTACTACAAATAAATAAAAACCAGTCCTGTAGGCTTCAGCTTTTCTCATTGACATTCTTCTACTGTGTAATTCATTTCCAATCTAATATGTACTGCCACTAGCTCTACAGCACTATTGCTGATTAACACGACACTTGCAGCATGTCTGTCTCTTCAATTCACTGAGTTTCTGAATGAATAACAGCGGCCAAATACTGAAGAAAGAGTTGTCAGGAATTTTCATTTGTCTTCAAGTAGATGTTTCCTTCACCTATCCCTAGTGAAAATATTCAACTATGCTCCCATATTTAATTAAAAAGGAAAAAATAAAGAATAATAATTTTCAGCTGAAAAGTAAAGATTTTTGTCTAAAGTTTTAGATTTTGAATGGTTGTGCACTTTTAAAACCACGACTATATTCTTCTGTCACATATTTTTCAGTCAGATGACATATCAGACAATGTTATCACAGCATTTTCCCCTTAGTGAGACAGTATTGTTAACACATTTTACCATAATGAACAATTCAGAGAAGGGAATGAAAATCTGATATAATTACAGTTCTATAAATACTATTGACACCTCCGAAATAGCTACTTTCTTAATAAAAAAATAACTTAGTTTTCCAACACTTGTTATTCTTATTAAGAAAAAAAAAAGACATTTCCAAAGAAATAAAAGATTCTATTGTTGTTATTCCCTGAAAAGAAACTACTTTCCACAGAAATTTTGTTAGCACACAGAGATGTACCATTCTATTCTTGTATCTTTTGGTGATTGAAAATATAACATATATACATGTCCATTTTCATTAATTTAATAAACTAAATTTTCATCATAAAAGATCCTACATAAGTGTATTTATTATTTTCTACTTTTTAAACACGTTATTTTCTTGAAAAGTATAAGTGAGGGCAGCAGAAATATCAACACATAACAGGCACAAGTACCAGTGGCAGAAATCATAAGTAATCTAGGCTATCATGGAAGTGACCTATAAATGTAAATTGCTTTTGTGCACCACTTACCACTAACAAAAACATCATGAGAATTAAAGATTGTCCTAACTGATTATGAATTGACATGAAGATTACATTTTTCAATACATCATTTTATTGGAACATATAATCACCCATTCTGTAGCAGATAAGAAGAAGAAATAATTTAGTTAATGCACAGAAAGGACAGGAGTGTTAGGATCAGAGAATTATGATTTTGCCATTTATGCTTGTTGTCCATTCAATACTCACTTTATAGGAGGATTCCCCTGGTGTTTCATGCTCACCGTGCAATTACTGCACCTGGTAAATGGATATGAGAAAGAGAATTTCATGCCCATTGTGATTGTATTTTATAGTTTGAAGCAGGATTCACAGTGGGAGTCAGTGAGTGGAAGGAAAGTTGAGAAGCTGCTATTTCTTCCAAAGGCAATAGAAAAGCACTGGATGAAAAAGCCAGAAAGGCAGAAGAAGGGAAAAGCTCACCCATTTCTACTAACAGACTCCTAGGATTACTATAATGCTGAGATAATAGACACAAGCTATTGGGAATATGGTGCACTCACAAGACGTGCTCATTAAACTCCATTAAACCTTTTGTACTTTTTTTGTCTATCAATAATGCAAATTAAATTTGCATTTCAAGTAAGATTGCCCTGAGTACACTACTTTGCCTACCTGTCTCTTTTAAACATACATCACCAAAAATCCTGGGTAAAAGGGTCCATAATTGGAATTGTCAAGTTGAATAAAACTACACTGTAGTTATTTAATTGTTATGTCCAGGCTCTGTTACTGAATTGAATACATAAAGATTATTTTGGTAGGAAAATATTTGATTAAAATATTGCACAGTTATGCTTTGTTCTTTAGAAATATTTAGTGATGTATTGTCAAAATAAGATCTAATAGAAAGTGTTCAATACCTTATCTTTTGGCAACTTTGAAAAGGATACTAATAAAGAACTTATAAGAAACATCTTCATTTGGATTACAGCTGACCACAGAACATCTCCTTATAAATGTTATGCAGTTTCAGCTTAATATACTTGACAACGTTTGAATTACTGAGATTTTCCTATGAGAACTCTAACCACAAAGTAGTTAAACTTTTTGTCTCTTTCAGGTCAGAGAAATTTGACTTGTCTTCTGCACTATCTTGGCTGATATCAAAATAAATCTGTTTGTCATTTTCAGCCCTTCAGATGACACTGTTGTTTCATCATTCAGGAAGTTTGGAGAATAAGTAGGGAATTGATCCATAACCCTTTTTTTTATCTTTTTTTTTTTAATTTTATTTTTTTCCTGGGAGAACATCCTAATTCTCAGATTTTGTGCAGAAGTGACTTCATCACTTCCACAGAAATTTTCTATGTATGTGGAATCCATGTAAGTATAAGTTCTGGGTTCTTCTCTTAAGGACTGAAAACCTTATTATAAGACATATTTGATGGAAGGTGGTTAATTCCACCTGATACAGTGTCCTGGTTTATAATATTAAAGATTAAAAATGTCATTTTCCAAAAAAAAATAAAAAGAAAAATCTGATGTATTAAGTAATTGTCTAAAAGGCAGAATTTTTTTTTCTTTTGGATACTAATTGTAAGGCATTTAGGGAAGAAGAATACAAAATTCAGATGCATTGAAGAATGCCTCCTCTCTTTACAAATGCTGTGACTGGCCTGGGTTCAAACACAGATGATGGTGTGGAATCACCACTAAGGTCAGTTACAATGCTTATGCATCAGATCTCTGTTTTCAAGTTGGCTAAAATCAAAATATGGCCTTAGCAAGCATGGTCACAAAGATAACCCTTTCCTACTGCTGATAACAGAACATCCTTGTTTTTAAGGGATAAGAGTTGAGCAATTCCATGAGGGGACACTCGGTTGGGAATAATGGAGCGTGGGAAGTAAGAAGATACAAAGTTCCCTAGAGTGTTACTTTTGCACTACTTTTATTTGTTTTTCAGAACAAACTTACTGTCTTTGGAATACATCAGCTTGTTTCAGGTCCAGAATTCACAGTATTTTGCAAACTCTCCAGCTTGGAAGACCTCCTTGGGCCTGATCCCTTTCTCTTGACATCAACTTTGCTGATGCACTCACAGCCTCTTCCTGAGTAACACTTCTTTTTTTATTGTTTTTGTTTTGTTTTTCACAAGAATAGGATAGAGGAGGTTCAAATCATTGTTTTAGATAAAAACCTTGACTTGTAGCTAACATCAGAATTGCTACATTTTCTTAAGGGTGGATACATATCTCAGCCACGGCAATTAAATTTTGAACAACACAAAGTATACTTGTAAAATTAAGTATAATCTGTCACCTATATCAAGTTTACAGATCTGAAAATCTTTACTTTTAGATGCTTCTTTCATTCATAGAAGAAGTTGATGGTTATTTTAAGTGGTACTTTGCAAACTTTTTCTTTTGCTAACCTCTCCACCCTTAAAACTTTTTGCATACTGAGTTTGAACAAGGACGAAACTGTGCTTCACTGGACTTTAGTCTTTCTATAGCTCTTGTTCAGCTAGAAAAAGACACTTTTAAATCTGCAGATTTCAAGGTGTAGGACATTGAAGGCAAGGCACTTGGAGCCGGCCTGTTCCAAACCTCATCAAAAACACAGGAAAGAGGTTTTCACTCAGGCCCTTTTATACCCCTAATTCTAACACAAGCATAATCCCATTGATTTTTAAGGAGCTGTTGAAATGTTTAAAATTAGGCTTGTGCTTACTCAGTTGAGGCCTATGAAGGCAGAACACATATACTGGAAGGAATTTTTCCATTAACATCAAACATTTTTTGCATCTCCCCCTCTATAAAAAGGAAAGGAAGAAAAGAATTGAGTAACACTTAGTCTGACTTTCCTCCTGTGGTTTACTTTGTTTTTCAGAGACATTCCAGAAATGTATTCCAGATGTTTTCAAATCCTTGTAACTGATTTTCCATACTATATATAACCTTTTCTATCATATCTGTTCTCTCTTTCCCTTTCTTTCACTGGTTACTGTCTCCCTATTTTTTTCTCTTAGTTGTCTTAATATTTTTTTTACTCCAAGTTTCAGACGAGTACGTTTGTATCCTTTCAGAGGTCCCACTTGGAAAAATGCATTATCTCCTAGAAGGTATTGTTGCACACATTAATATCTCTTGCTTTGTGAAGTTATTAATTAAATAATAACATTTAGTTGCATTAGCTTGATTTTAATATGTGTAAAGGATATCAACATCTTGCTCTCGAAACACTAAATAGGTTTTTGAATATTAAATTGGCATTGTGTTTAGGCGCACAGGCTGTCTGATAAAACACAAATTACAGTCTTATCCAGTACTCGCAATGTAAAGTGTGTCTTAAAAAGTGTCTCTTTTGTTTAGCTAATTATAAGTCAGTTGCTTAATAATTTTTTCCATAAGGTTACTTCAGCATTATTTGGTGATTTTGTTGTTGGAAAATGTTGCTGTCATGAAACAGAAAGTGGCTGTCAAGCCCTTAGAAGGAGAAAGTAATTTTAGTGAAGCCCAGGATATTTTTCCAATCATTCAGATGAACTTGGTCAACATTCCTTTCTCCACATGAACTAAACACGTGAAATTTCACCCTTCTCCTCAGGAGCTGCTGCTTGGCAATGATGTTTATTCACTCCTTCCTGAGGTTACAGTTCTGCGCTGCGGAGCTGATGGGAAACTGCCACTCTCCAGTGTTATTGCTGGAAGAAAAGCGTATGGGAACAGGCCAGAGCTCCACTGGGGGTTCCAGATGCTCACTGAGAAGAAACAGATTTTTCACAGCCCTGGAGTACCTACTCAGGACTTGTTAAAACTCTCTCTATTTAGAACAGTGATATTTTTTCTTGGTTGACTAAGTAAAAATAGCTCACAGCAGTACTTACAACAATATCTGAGCTTCCTTTTTATTTAAAAGGCAGAGAGCCAAACCTAATATAGTGTAAATCAGAACATTGACTTGTATCAACCAGGGATCCTGCCTATCACATTCTAACAAATGCAGATGGCAAATGTTCATCATAGACATAATGTTAAAAGCTTAAAAAAAATGGAAGATATCACATCATCAAGCTTTTTCCTGCTACTGAGAACCACCTAAATCCTGAATACAGATCTAAGTAGTATTCTGAATGATGTGGCTCACTGGTGAGTGGTATTGACTTTCTGGAAGTCAGAGGACGTTTTGCCATTGTTTACTATGTGCTTATTCTGTGAGAGGAAAATTATTCAGATGAGATATGAACCTCCACCAAGCTCAAAGTTCTTTGGGATTTGATTATTATTAGTTTTATTATCGCAATGGCTTATGGAGTGCTCATCTGAGATCAGGAATCCATTGGGGTAGTTCTGGAACATACATGTATCTACTGCTCCTAAAAGCTTCAAATCACTTAAAAAACACCCAACACAAAACCAAACAAACCCCAAACCCAATAACACCCAAAGCAAAAGCACAGAGAAGTATTTTTCCCATTTTACAGGTGGAAACCAGATTAAGTTATTTACCAAAGCCTAAGAGACAACTGTGAGGAGCTCTTTAATCACTAAACCTCCTTTATCTTCCAATTTAACCCCACACATTTTTGCAATCCAGAAGGGAATGCTTCATTATAAAATGAATCAATCCTGAGCAGTTTCAAAATAGAATAGCTTTGCCATGACTTATAAGAGGCATAGTAAATACCACTCTGTGAGGAATAAGACACCACTCTGGAAGTGTGCCACCATTATGAGTTTACTTCTGAAATAAAGAAACAAGTTGTCTTTGTTCTAGGATTGAAATATTCAAACATCAGAGCCAACATTTGTAATGTTTGGAAGCAGAGGGGGGAGAAAGGAGAGAAGGGAAAAAGAGTTTTATTTTGCAAATTCCGTTCAAATTGTGAGTTCCAGAAAACAACAAAAAAGAGTGCTTAGGTGGTAGACAGGATGTACCATGAATAACAATGTATCCTGTGGATATTTACTACCAAATCATGTTTAACTGAAAGGAAAGTGGGAGTCACCACAGCAAGCAATTCCCATCCGATTTCTTAACATGTAAATCAGGAGCACAGAAAGGCCATTTATGGGAGTCTTGCCGAGACAATGGCTTGCCCAGTGCCAAGTGGTGACATCACGCCTCACAAAGGAGAAGGAAGAGGGCTGTAAGTGCAGGCTGCCTTGCCAAGAGCTTTGTTATGTTTCCACAGAAGAAAAAATAAAAAGAAAAAAAAAAAAGAGAGAGGCAAAAAAAAAGCCAAGTAAAAATTTTTCTCAAGAATATAATGTTACAGACAGAAAAAGCACAAACTTTCAAAGAAGTTGCCATGTGACTGATGGAATGTACTTTGCAGTTCTTATGGTGATTTGAATATCACTTGTGAAAAGTCAAAACTAATTTTATACTTACAGTATCCAAGCAAAATGAAAGCAAACACAAACACCCATACAGCAACACACCCTCAGAGATGAACCCAAGAAATTCCCTTTGTGGGCTATGATGTTGAGCTTTTCCCAACTGTAATACCAACTCCAGCTGCATTTTGTAAACTAAATTCTGAAACATTATTCCTCTTGAAGTAAAGTAAAGAGAAAACACATGAAAACATGGTGTTTATGTCTTCTAAGGAACCTGGAACAGTTAACTTATTACATAAAGCTCAAGATCTTTAAGAAGTTTTGTCTTTACAGCACCTGTATTTACTCCTAAGTAAATTGGGATCTAAATAGCTCTTAACCTCAAGAATCTCAGAAAACTGACTTTCTTTTCCTTTCTGATTCTTACAAAGACTGTAAATATATCAAGCCATTGGAACAGAAAAGAAAGAACTGGAAACTTTCAGGACTTCTGATTCATAGAAATGAAGGGAAAAAAAAGGTTTGTTATTGAATTTACAAGAACACTTTTGTCCTCTGTTTCTGTTATGTGGTGACTTACGTAATATAATAGCATATTAGGGAATCCCACAGCAATGATTTTCTATGCCACATACATGACATTTTAATTTGTAAGAGTGTGGACAATTACTTTAGACTGTATATTGTTCTGATATCTAGCAGTTTTGGCAGGGAAGAAACACGTAGTTTTTCCTAAATATAAACATTTGTTACCACATGACTTTAAAAAGTCCGATTCCATTTATGACTTGAATAGTTCTGATAATATAGATGTAGCAACGTCCTCTTATGCCCCATACATTAAAGCATTATAAATATCTTCACTGGGTTTGCTGTGGTTCTTTTCCCAGCCAGAACGAAAATGAAATTAAACATATACAGAAGTGCATCAGAATGTTTGCCAACTGAAATTTTTATGACTTTAAAAAACCCAACCCAAACAAAGAAAAGAAAAACAACAGTAACAGTAACAAAGCAAAAAACAACAAACAACAGCAACAACAAAAACATAAAACCCCAAACCAAAACAGAAAAAAAACACCAAAACACCAAAACACCAAAACCTCCCTATCCTTTATATACATATTTATTATTTTGCTTGTGTGTTGTTCATTTCTCTACTAAGGTCAGGAAATACTGTGAGATGAATTAAGAACTGAACCTTTTAAAGGCTTTAGTAGAAGGCAGCTTTTACTCAAAGCCTCCTCTGGTTAAGGAAAGCCAATACTGAGGGAGTGATCCAAAATTGCACTTAATGAGCAAAAGTGCAACTCTGGTGGAAGTTATATGTCTTCATTTTGTAGATAGACAGACTCAAAATCATCCTTCTTGATCCACTTTAGGGCCTGAGAGGCTATCAGTGTTCACATACCCATAAGTACCTCCATTTCACGATAGAGCCACAAAGTATCTGAGTTGGAAGGGACCCACAAGGATCATTGAGTCCAGCTCTTATGTGACTGGATCAAACCTGTGACCTTGGCATTATTAGTACCATGCTCTAACCAGCTGAGTTTATCTCTTTTTTTTCTGCTACTACTTTCACACACCAGCCCTAATGACTTGATGGGGTAAGATTGAACCACATTCTTGAATCACTGATTTGGTAGATGTGCTTAATACAGGCCTAAAATGCAAAGACATCACCGAGTTTGAGCCAGGGAACCTGAGAAGTCTGTGCTAACTACTTAAATGGACTTTGGTCTGCAAGTTAAAGCATGTAGCACCTGTAATAGCTGAACTTATATCTCCAAAGACTAAGGAGACATCACCAGCTACCAGGTTAGGAGAAATGCAAGATCTGAGACTCTCTCTTCTTGTTGAAGAGAGAGTGATGCAGCAAGGAGAGAACAGTTGTGGTGGGGTGTGATGCTGTAGCTTAGTAGTTGGACTCAAGATATCATCAGGGATATTGGCCTCTGCTACAAGGGAAATTGATGTACATTTCCTTTAGTAGCCAAGGGATAAGAAGCAAAAACCATGAACACAGCCATCTACCAGCAGGCTGTCTTTTTCATTAAGCATGGCATAGCTAAAATTAAATGTCTGATGGGAAACTACAGTTTAGCTGTGTGTTTAAGCCATTTTTAGAAAAGTGGAGGCTTTTCTATGTCACCTCAAGTCACCATTATGTCCACTTTAATGACTCAGTAGAAAATAGAGCCATATTTAATGACGTTAAATTAGGGAGCAGCACCACTGAATCCAGAATAGAGACCTGTTGGTAATTTATTCAGTCTCAACCTCAAAAAGTAAGCCAAAAGTCAGAGATTTATGTTATATTTTCTAAGGACTTTTAGATTCACTAAAAGGTAAATTAAGCAACGTAAAATGATCCACTTAATGAGGGGTTCTCTGAGCAAGCCATACAGGGAAAATAATAAGATACATGTCCCCAGTGCAGAACAGTGTATTTTAAACAACAGTAGTATCCTAAGGTGGTATCCTATTCCACTCACGTGGAAGTGTCACTTCAACCTTACATAATGAGCAGACACATCTCCAGGAAAAGAGAGATAAACAAAATGTCTTGTTTTGAGTTATTTTGTTGTGCCTCAGATTTTTTCCAACCAAGAAGGTCTCAGCCAGCAACTATAGCAGATTGAGATGGTTGAGCATCAGAGCATGATACAACCAGAACCAATGGATTTGTCATTGTCTGATAACAATACTCATGAAAGAAGACAGGTCTATCAAATAATACTGGGAACCTTAACAGCATGTATATATAGCAGATAAATTAGTGAGAAATGCTTATGTGCTTATGTGTACAAAAACTTTTCAATCTTGTTTATATTTAATTGCTATTATTATTATTATTATTATTATTATTATTATTATTATTGTTGTTATTATTACTATTAACTGACAAAGAAAGATGGAGGAAGCTATACATTAACATTTAAGATTCTAGGAAAAAGCGTTTGATACTGGTTGTTATGACATGTGGAGACCTATGTTATGCAATGCAGAACATTTACACATTGAATTTACACATTGAATATAATGAAGCCCTGTCAGATCCCATGGCTGTGAATGATTTTTGAATAGCAAAATGTGTGTGATGTAATTTCAGATTTGAACTTTCTCTGGAATCTCAAGTTCCCATGTGTATTCTTCCACCTGCTCTACTCATGAAGAAACCAACATTTTTGGAAACAGCTCTCATGGATGACTGGAAGATTTGAATTAAAGTTTGAGTATACATTTCAAAGTCTGTATATACACAAAACCATTTTCACTTGAGAACTTTGTTAAAATGAACACCAAGGTGAGTAATACTTTCCATTGTCAAGGTAAAGTACGTTTGCATCCTGCACATCCCAACATCTCTCCACCATGGGATATTCATAATATTTACAGTTTGGGTTTCAATCTCTCTAGAGATAGTATTTTCAATCCATTTATCCTTCACTATATTTTACCTTTAAATAGTAATACTGTTTCTGTATGAAACCTCTGTAGAAATGATGAAACCGAAATTGCTTTACCTGAATGTTAACTATATTGGATATTGATTTCACAGTTACACTTCAATATAGAAGACATAAATGCTCGTTTTTGAATTCAGTGAGCATAAATAGGGCCAAACACTTTGCTGAAATTTTCTGTGGAGAATCAAATCCCCAAAGTTTCTTAGCACCAGTTTTATCATTCATTCTCCTACTTCCATTTATACTAAGGTAAATTGAAATTCATTATTCTTTTTATTTTGCTAGTAATGCATGTTTATAATGTTAATGCATTTTCTGTCAAATAAAGAAAATATAAGATATTCAAAATTTAGACTTAGCAGAGTTATTTGTTTGGAAACTTTGTAGAAGGACAGTGGAAATAGAGGCAGCTGAACTGCCACAAAGACATTGTTATTTGAGATTTTCCTGGACATTTGTTAGGAAACCTGTAAACAGGATACAGTGTTCTGTAAACTTAGATGCCATATTTTAAAAACTCCTGTGACATAGCTTAGTGATTTACATGGTGAAATTAAGGTTGTAAATTAAAGCAGACACAGAAGGGTAGAACAGGTTACATTAAAAATTTACATCATCTTGGAGTATTTATCTGCACACACTGTGTTTTCAGTAACTTTAAATAATTACTTTGGCAGTTACACTTTTCCTGCTGAGTATGAGGTATTTGAAACTCATTTACTGAAAGTTGTGTTTTGTGGATTTCCATAGATAATAAACATAATTCTACCTTACCAAAAATACCACCAACTGGCTGTCATGTGAGTTTCTGAAAAGCTGTAATAAATGTCTTTCATGTGTTTTCATAGGGACTTTGGGCTGAATTACAAGCTGCATGTTATTTTTCTCTCTGTGACCTCGCTATTCCTCCTTGTTCAGAACTTAATAGGTGGTGACTCTGAACATCCATGGGGATTCTAAGTTTGCATGAAAGAAAACTTGCTGACACTGCTGCTTGATGGGTGCTATACTCTTGATGGGTGTTATACTGCAACACTCTCCTAAATGTGGTCCATTTCAGTATAAACAGCAAATGTGACACACACTGATGGAGGTGATCAGCAAATCATCATATCTGGTGTGCTGAGAAATATATAGGTAACTTAAGAACAATACACACTGGGGTGAAAATGCAACATTTTAAATCTGTCCATTATTATAGAACCTATTACAACAAATATAGTGGGTAGAGTATCATTATTCATGTTTCAATGGAAAGAAATGACAAAGTAATAAGCCGGGTAAAAAGCACCCAGAATACCAAAGGTCTGGAAATGAGGCTCGTACTTATTGAGTCTTTTCTTCATAATATTATTGACCAGACCAGGAAGTTTAAATGGAAAATTCTATGTGAAATCTGAACCCCAGATACATTTGGCTAAACCTTGACAGTGTCACAGGCAGCCAAATTTTTTCAAAGAGATTTTTTATCTCTTATTACAGTCCCTGAGGCACTTTGCTGAACATCAAGGAGAATGGGAACAGTACTATAATTCTCACTTAGACGATGACGTGGTTACAAAAAGATCTGATGAGTGGTACCATAGCACTCCTTGACCAAAATAAAGATGAAATGGATAGACCAATGCTAAACCATATTATCTCTTTCTGCTTTTATGGCAGACTTTTGGTTGTCATAATTCCCCACAGAGATGAGCAAAGTCAAGATTAATTAGGACATCCAAATCCACAACTTATGTGTCTGTATTAAGTGCAAAGGACAGCACAGCCACATAATGACTGTTCCTGGCCTGTAATCCTTTTGCCAAATGAACTCACTCAGTCAGTTCAAGGAGACAAAGACCCATAGCATATTAGTTTCTGGTTAAATCAAATAGAACTGCTATTCCATTGTACCACTGAAGAAAAGTTATAATTTCAACAAACCTGAGTCTAATATCTTTCCTGAAGAGTAAATATATATAAATACATGTCTCTCAAAGAACAAAATGAGTGAATTAACCCCAAGCATTGATGAGATCTGCTACAGGTTGTGAACTAAGTTCCTAAAAAACTCTCTGAGAAGCTTTGTCTGATTTCCTGTCATTTTAAAAGAAATAAAAGTCTACACTCTGTATTGCTTTTTCTTTAGGTAAACACATTTTTATTCTGCCATAAAAAAATCTCCTAGTGCCATTTTTCCCTGCTGTGAACAGCAGCCTATCAAAAATATAAAACCTTAAAGGTCACATTGGAAAAAAGACATATATTACAGTTTCAGATACAAGTCTCAAAGACCTGAGAAGTGCTTCATTCAGACTCATAAAAGCTACAACAAGAAGAAAGAAACTTCAATTCGTTGATATGAAATCTTCCTTCAACCTTCTAAATCATTATTTGAAAGAAAGCTTTTCTCTTTTAGCCTTAGCAACACAATATGCCTACAAGAAGCCAACTAAGTTTCACCAGTACAGCAAGACTTCTTCTATTTTCAAATATGAGGGAAGATTTTATAAGTTACTTTTAAGAAATGAAAGAAAAAAACCTCCCCTTGGTAAAATATACAACGCTCGTATTTCCCTGTGCTTTATAAGTAGATATGGTCTCTGAGTCCCTGAGGCACAGTAACTTTTTTTAGCAATTTATTTTGTATAGATGAAGTGACTACACAGATCTACAGGTGAATTTGCATGTTTTTCACTCGCAGGTTGGTATGATTTGCATTGTTTACTAAATTAGCAACCAGCTCAGATATGTGACAGCCTCCAGCCCAGGGAGCAGAACCTCTTTGCCTCTGAGCCCATTTTGCCTATATGGTAAACATGGCACCATGCATTGTTTCCATTCATTGTTGAAACACCCGAGCTACAGTGAATATCAGGTTTCTGTCCTGGTTGGGCCTGGTGTGATATTCTCCCACAGAAAGAGCTGGAAAGTCCTAAGGAATAGGAGTAATAGTGTAGTTGAAGCACTAGCAAGTACTTGTTGGAATTTTCGCCCACAATATTAGAGAACAGGATCTGCTGAACAATGGATCACCCTCATATTTGTCCCATTTCTCCTGTCTGGAATGCCCTTCTTTTGGTGATGTTCATGTTCATGGTGGAAATCAAACACAAAAACCTTCTCAAATCCTGTTCTACCTTAAATAGTCCACACAGATGGTGTTACTATGCTGATGCTGGCAACAAGAGAGGATCAGGCCCCGAAGAGATCAGCAAGATAAACAGGGCACAAGAGTTCTGTGCAAGTGACCGAAGTACTGATTATCAGAGCACTTAGCTTTTATTCACTTTGGATCTCCAGTTGCAAGTTTTAGTTTTATCTTCCATCGTAACTTCCTCTCAAGCACATAAAAAATGCACAATTAGGAAAGGAACATAAAAATAAAAAAAAAAAGGAAGCAACCATTATATGTATAATAATCATTATTGTATATAAATAAAACTATGTAAAAATATATTTATATTTATATATAAATAGTGGTTAGCCAACAGAACTTAAAACAGGGTTTATTAGGTCACTATTCCCAGGGCTGCTGTAGGCTATAGAACTCCCTATCGCTACGGTGGTTTCAGAAGGCTTAGACAAAATGGTGAGATGCACATGGCCAAAACCTGGGGCATGGGACAAGATTAAAAACCTCTTGGCACTTGTCTTTTTATGTCTTTTTATTTACATTAACATCAGGAATATTTGAGAGTCTAAATTAATTAAAGATTCAGGTCCTTGGGAAAAAATTGTTGAAAAAAGTTTTCTAGTGATTCCAACTTGTCCTTGGTGAGTCTCAGCCTAGCACCTTTTATCCAACTTGGATTAATGAAACTATGGTGTCTATGCATGTCTCTTCACAGACTTTTCAATTCAGATCTGGTGCAACCTTGCTGGAGTAAATCCCCCTCAATTTTTCCAGTCTCACTTTGGTACACTCAGAAAAACTAACACTTCCAAGTGGAAGAGGCAGGGAAGGGAATGGAGGAGGGAGACTCAACTACCAAAATGTCTTAAAAGTAATAAACTTTCCTCACTGAACCATAAAAAAAGCCCTCTTCAATGTCTAACAGCACATACCACAAGACTAGAGTGATATTAATAATGTACTCTTTCAAGAAAATGGACTACATAGGATTCTTGGAAATAGATTTTGTCGACCGTCTTCATAGGGATAGGCAAAGGTAAGATTTGCTTCCATTCTTTATTCCTGACAATGTTCTGCATGCAGCTTCTCCCTCTCTACTCAGAGATTAAAGCCAGAGAAAAGAGAATAAAATGCAAAAAGATAAGAAAAAGCCAGTGACTTTGATACTTCCCGAGTGTTCTTTTCCTTCACGTGTTTGGGAAAAGCAAGTGCCACAAAAAATAGATAATGAATTAAAAAACCCAACAGTAAAAAAAACAAGATGAAAGACTTCTTGATCTTCTTCACTCAAGCTTCTCTGTGGAAAGTAATGTTTCATCTCACCCTACTTAATAAAAAGACACAGTAAGCAAAACACTGTCCCTGAAGCAAAACTCTCCTTTACTGTATGTTTTATGATGCTTCAACAAGTATGGTCTCAAAGAACAGACATTGTACCAGAGCTGAGCTATTTCTTGCCTTCCACATCTGTGCCTAATATATTTAGTATGTAACTATTGTTGGCTATGTCTAAACCTTTTCTACATGTCACATCATCAAGAACTGATGTAGTGGCACACTAAAGCCTCACTGCCATCACCCAAAGGAATATTAAAGCAGAAACCCTGAGGAGATATAAAAGTAGGACTTTTCCTTCTTGGAAAAAGAAGTGGTTCCACTTGAAGATCTAGCAAGAATCTAGTCTCGAGTCACTTGTTCATAAAAAGAAACTGACTCCCATGGTGGAAGGAGAACTCCACAATCTCTGCATTTTAAATCTCTTAGGATGCATATATATGAAAGAAAAAATCTTCAGAGAAAAGATCTCTGTCATTTGGCAGTGACACATCAAACTTGAGACTTTCAGAAGTCTTTCAAAAGTTATTAAAAACAACAAGAAAGGGAAACCACTCATTTTAGATTGTTATATTTGCTAAGGTGGCCTTCAGAGGCTGGACTGGGTGTGAATTGCTGCAGTTGAGGTCATTCTATTTTCAGGGCAGCCTTTTTCTGAAGACAAAGTAGTTCTGGGAAGTGTAAACTGTTTTTTTCTCACCTTGGTGGGATATTAACTAGGAACTCCTATTATGATCAGCCCAGAGTCAACATTGTTAGCTGTAGTTTTCTCATCTCAGAAAAAAAAAAAAGGCTTTTAGTTTCTTATGAAAAAGCACAGTGGTGGAATAAAATCTTCACAATCTTCCATGGAGATTGTGAACTCATATTTACAGTGCTGCCAAGAGACAAGTTTGCGGAATGCCAGAGTTTGGGATAACACTTCTTTTGTTTAGTTGGTTTTTGGAATCCTTTATTTTCCCAACCAATTTAACCTTGAGGCACCGTTTAAAGGATAATCCACATTTGTCTCTTCCCTAAACCAAATGAATATTCACAACTCGAAACAAAAGGACACAGAGGATTAACTCAGAAACAGCCTTTTAAATGATGAATGATGAAGAAATAAGGAAGGATAAGAATAGCTATGAATGAGCTGTTCAGCTTCACAATGTAATTGAGAAATGTTTAAACTAGTCAGAGATCTACTGTCACAGTTTTTAAAAGGTAAGGTTATAAAAGATAGGAGAGAAGACTACAGATGTACCTTCTGACTGTTTAAGGAGAATAAAATTGGAAACTGATATTCTTGGAAAGAAGGAACAAATGTAGTATATTTTTCCCATAAGGATTCAAACTCACTGGAGACCAAGAAGTGTGCCAATTTATCCGTGGTGTAAAGTCAGAGTAGTCTATGGAGTTGTATTAAAAATTACTATAGCCTATTTCAATGCTGTGGATTTGATTTGTTAGCTGGGCAGTACAGTTTAACACATGTTTAATCTGACTGAAAATATAAATGGTTCTAACAACAACAGTCAGAGCAACTCCAAGGCAGGAGTTGACCATTATATGATTTTACTGTAGAATCATAAAGCCAAGCAATCACAGCTTTGTTATAAAATTCTGCATGATCTGAAACAAATAATTCATTTTATTTCACTGTTGATTTCTCCACCTATGCAAGGGAAATCATGACACACAGAGTGGTGAGACTGAACCCATTCAATTTGGAACTGCAACTTGAAATCCTTTGAGAAAGACAAGTCTATTCCACCAAGCTTGCTATATTTAAGTAATACTTATATTCAAGTATGTGAAGTATTTTTAATCCGGATATTATGACACTGCAAGCTGATCTGCACTGAAGTCTATTTAGACAAGCATGGAATATGCCCATGGTGTTCCTTTAAGCTTTAGTAGTTCCTCCCACATAACCCACCTGCAGAACTGTTTCCACCTCACCCCACCCATCAGTGGGAATCTGCTGCATGACGGGGTTGTTTGCCTTTTTACTTACAAATGTATAGAGACTGAATGCATTTCAACAGTGTTATTGTCACCCCATTTTGAAGCTTACCATATGATTGTTGAACCTATTTTTTCAGCCTTTATGAATAGAAGGAACAGAGGGAGGATGAGAACCATGAGGGCTTTATTTACACTGTATAATGGAGCAAACTGCAGATATTCCTTAACTGCTAAAGCTAAGGGTTCCCTGACACTGGAATACAATTATGTTAACACAGAATGGATTTTGTGCTATACAGCTTTTCCTGGAGTCTCTTCATTCTTGTTTCAGCCCTGGTGACAGGCTCTGGGCTGCAGCACTGTAACAAGAGCGATCTACTGAGTTCAAAGTCTCCACCGTTGTATCCTGAAGTGATCCAGGCACAGCCCATTAGCAAACAAAAACACTGAGCACAGCCAGAGATGGGACATTTCTGTTCTGCACTTTGTCTGGGTGGTATCTTCAAGACGCAGTTGAGAAGGGGTGTGGCAGTGGCACACACAGGTAAGGTGACAGTGGCACACACAGTGTAGCGGTCCGAACAAGCCTCCAAAACCTACCGGAGAGTTATTAATTTGTGCAAAGTTTTGCAAATGCTGAAGCACAGCCTTCAGTCCAAGGCACTATGTTCAGTTACCTGGTGGGACGGATGTCCTGGGCTAACACCCCTGCTCTGCCCTCCCTGCAGCACAGACCTCAGATCCTGGCTGAGCTGTTACACAGATAAAGCAGTGAAGTTCAGGTTCCACAATTTGTCCCATTTACTGAAAAAATCCAATGGCTGCAATGATATCAGTCATCCCAAACCCAACACAGGTTAATATCCCCTGCATCCTGCTTTATTACTCTGTGTGCTCTCACGTGAGACACAGTGCCCAGCATGTGGTATTCATTTTTAGATTTCCTTCAAGACCTGTCTGTGAAATTAAGAATAATTAAAAAATTTCAGCTTTCCTGTCTTGTCTAGCAGTAAAGAAGATATTTTCGTTATTCTTTAAAGGATAAAGAGAGCAGGAATCTGCAAAAACAACCAACAGTTTCATAATATTCTGATTTTATTACATTCATTGATTTTATTTCATTCACTTAAGTTGGAACAAGCTAAAGTTATCTTTAATCTCTGACTTTCTTAGATTTTTTCACTCTGAAACTTTCTGGTGGAATATGAAAGGAGTTCAAATCCAGTATAAATAAAAGTTTTATTTGAGTGACTTTCAGGAATCATACTGTAGTATAGAGTGAATAAAAGTTAGAAAATGTCTAGATAAAAGCTTTAAAAAAGGGTCATATTCTTTCTGGGGAACAACATGATTAGGATCTGAAAATTTTACTATTTATCTGCCTCTTCAATTTCACCTTCACTGAATTTGTTTCTCCTGCAGTGTTCCAGAACTCTCTTTCCCATGGATGATTCTTGTGGCAGATTATATAAGACTTTACTTTACGGTTCTCATAGTAAAAAAAAAAACAGATTGAATGCATGGCTAGGGAACAGATAGACCTTTTATATTTCCAGATCCCTAACAGATGTTTTCTTTAATGCTGCCTTATTTGCCAACACTGTTTCCTAATTTCCTTTTATAATTATTTGCACCTGCAAATCTGGAAACACTGCAACATGGAGTGACACAGTCACAGCCCAAATCTGTGAATAGGAAACAGGCACCAGGTGATAAAGTCACTTGCCAAACATTGCAGGGTTCTCCAGTCCTAGGAGCACAATCTAGCATGCTATCTTTTGTAACACACTGGAAAACATTTTGCTTCTCTGCCAGTAGCTGAATCCTTTGGGGAAGGGATGGATTCGCTCACTGTATATCTGAACAATTTCTGTAACATGGAATGGGGGTCTTTAGGTGCTAATACAATGCTAAGTCACAATAATCACAGAGATTACAGTTGAAGTAGCTTTTTGATAATTTTGATATTTTTTTATTCATATCTTTGTGTACTGGTGTTCTGCAGTTCTCCAAACAAGGATGGATCAGTCTCTTTGAACACAGGAAAAATCCCTCCCTGCCACAGACTTCCCATGGCAACACTTAAAGCGTTCTATGTGCTGCAGAGATGCTCCAGTCTCTGTGAGTCTTTCTTCACACAGGAAAAAATCTGGCTTGGTGTGGAGGTAGGAGGTGGATAGGATGGGAATCTTTTTGTAAGAGTGAGATGTACTTCTGTACCCTACAGTTAAACTACTGAGTAAAGCCCCCATAGCTCAGCAACCTGCCACTAAAAAAAGGAAAATTTTCTCCATCTTCTAGTAAGTGGGACCTCAAGGTATTAGAAACAGCAGCAATGGATACTATACCACTTGAGGACTTAAAATAGAAAGGTTGTTAATTTTAGGAACATTTTCAACTATTTTAAATCAATATGTAGAACATCCATAGAAAATACTTTTACATTAATATTTTAAATATTTATTCTAAGATATATAATCAAAAATTCAAAACGTAATATATGACCTCAAGGTCTAATAAAAGTAACATAAGTGTCAGTTATGAACATTATACACAAATAGCCAGACTGACTATATGAAATTGATAAAAGAAAAAAACAAACAAACCACAATTTTCCCACTACCTCTTGCAAAATTCTAACATACAGATTGTATATCTACATTAACTTTTCTTGGTTAGATATCAGTGAACAAACTGATGGAAATTGCAGTTAGTTTTGATGAGCTGTGGAACAGATGCGTAGAAGGAAGGAGGGAGGGTGAGAGATTTTGCTGAACTTCATAAATAAATGTTTAATGCTGATTCATTAATGCTGTGCAAAGAAATATGATAAATAACAATTACAGAACTATCAGCATCTGTAAATAAAACTGTGCAAAGGAAAAGAGACGAAATATGTTTCCTATCGTCTTCATGCTTAATGAATGTCTCATCTCTCCAATTAACACTTCCAGTCTTCTGTCCTTAAAAGAGCAGCTAGATGAAATGACTCTATCTTAAACATGGATGGGAGGACGTGCATTCTAACATGTATTTTCCTTAGTCTAGGTATCACAATTTCCTGTGAATGACGCCATAGATCTGATTGACGTGACAGTACTCTAAAACTAAACAGAAACAAATTGCTGCCCAAAGGTATCAGCAGTCAAAACATTGCTGGTAATTACTCTTGAAGTTACAAATTCCTCCAGGGATACCTTCCCTATCAAACAATTAAAAATCACATGTTATCAGATAGAAGTTTGGTTCCTTTGATTTTGTTTGTTTTGATAGACAGGAAAATTTCTGCAATTTCTAGATTTTCTAAAAAAGTTCACACGTTGTCTCCATTTCCCTATTCCCTTCTCTCCTATCTTTTTTTTCCCTTTAACTACAGAGACTTGTGACTAACTCACCGTAGAGTTTTGGGATATCTGACAGCATTTTTCTACGATATATGAAGGAAACATAGCCAGTGGCTCCAAGTGGGTAGAAAACATTTGTGGGCTGGTTTTCCCTTCTTCAAGCAACTTACTGAACTTGTAAATTCACTGTGTTAAAATTTGTGTTTCATTGCTCAGCTTAGGGTGTAGTTTTTCTTATGCTTCTTAACATGCAGAGGGTTGATGGTAGAGCCACCTGAAGTGATAGGATATCTGTACCACAAGTATCCTCAGTCACTATCAGTATGTCAGTGTATCAATACTCATCTGTTACATGTCTCATGCAACAACCTGATTTTTTTCTCCTTTCTGTAGAAAAAGGTATGCATGCCATATTTTCAGTGTAACCAAAGTTGAGATACTGCCATATATAAAATACTTGCACAAGACTGAATCTTTAATTACTTCTGAATAACACAGGCAGACATATTTTTTCCATTAAAGTCGCTGCCAATGGTCAGAGCTCCAAGACCACCAGGAACCACAGTTCTGGGGAGCCAGAACTCCAGCTCACCTTGTCATCGTCATCTGGATTCAAGCCTCTAGCACACTTCTATTGCACACACAGCAATACAACAAGACAATTCTAATTAAGGGGACGTAATTGTAATTTTCAGTGAAGAAGGATGAATTCGAGCACCCCTGAACTTTATGCATTTGTTTATCTCTTATCAAGTCCCCAATGCTTTTGATTCTTGATGGAGAGACTGCAGGACATCAGTGGAAGCAAAGACATTGCTTAAAATCCTCATTGCAGATAGCTTTAATGAGTAATCAGCAGCACTTCTTTAAGTGTCTATCACACTGACCTTTCCCTGCATGCTTTTCTCTGTTTTTGCATTAACAGCACTTTTACTTAATACCTTGCTTAAAAAAAAAAAAAAGGCAGTGGAGAAGGACTTTAAAGCTTTCCTTTTAATTCTAACAATGAAATACATGTATTTCACTTCTAAAACTTGCTGACAGTATAAATTGTATGACTGCAGTGTAAAAAGACACTTTGTCAGGATGACACCTTGACCGTGCATATGTATGAGCCTACCCTAGTGATTCCCTTGTCACCTTTGCTTAGTCTAACAGTTGAGTAAGGTTCTCTCTTCCATTTGTTTGCTTAGCTATTCCCAGTACCAGGAGGTCAACAAGGTGACTAATTCTTGAAGAGTATAAAAAATATAAACGAATCCAGACTATAGCAGTGCCAACCATATCAAACCCAGAAATACTGAGGCACAGCAGACTGTTTATTCTCTTTGATTTTAAATGTATAAATGGTCTGATTTCACTGCTAGCACATGTGCATCCAAAGTAAAATAAGCTAGGCACAGGCAGAAGCTCAACAGAGGACTGAAAATAAGAAAATTAAGAAAAAAATAATACAAATAAATAGGAAAAAATGAGACAAAACTGGAAATTATGGAAATTATATACGATGTGTTGGTGACTGGTACAAAACTGAATTCTGACCTTTTGTCGGAAGTTTTTAAACACACTGTAACTTCTTAATTTGTGATTTGTATAAGCCTTTTCAGGCAGAATTCTGCATGGAAAAATATATGTACAGCTGTACTGAAGTGCTTTGTAAATTCATATCTTTGCCAATTGTTCTTGTTAAAAATTCAGTAAAAAAGGAATATATTTAATTTAAAATTTTTTTTAAACCAAAACGTTTTGACTTTAATCAATACTAAAAGTCCTTTGATGCCTGCACATTCATTGATTAGGTCTGTTTTTAGAGCTGCCAGCAAACAGAAAAAAACTGTTATTCATGCAGCTCTAATTATGGAAAATGCATATGCAATTGAGAAAACCATGCACACTTCAGACAATTATCTGTGCTTCCACTTCAAGCATTTTTCTGTGGGACTATCTCTTCATATGTATATAATTTTATTCCTGAATACTTTTTTTTTTTTCTTGTTTGAGGACTGTTCTAATACTATCATATATTTGTGAGAAATAAGAAAAAAGAGAAAGCAAATTTAGTGTAAAGCTATGACTGCTATTGAAATGAATCTTAACCTTAATTAGAGGTTGTGAGGTGGGAATATATAACACTTACAATCTGAAGGTGGGCTTGTAGACACTGGTGCTTTTGCAGCTGCTTACTTACATTTAGGCCTATGTGGTATTTTTGCTCTGCGTTTTTACTGGCATCAATACCTGTCTTTCTTTCTTTAGTAGAATTTGAATCAGAAGTATGGGGCAAGTGGGAGTCATCAGGAATTATATTCCTAGGTCAAACCAGCTTTTGAGTGGTCTACTTGGTAAAGTGTTTATTAATATCAATTTATCATTACAAATTTTCCATTAATACCTATTTCTTTTCTTACATGTTTACCAAATAAATACTTAGTATTCTCATTTTGGAGTGTGCTAAATTTCCAATGACATGTTTCTTTGGTTCTAAATCCTATAAGGGGCATTGGTCTTTTGTCTGCCTTTGCTAGGTTGTAAAAAAGTGAAAGAAAGAACTCTGAAGTAGAAAGTTTTGAAACACTCATCTCCTGGCCCCTCATGCATTTGGACTATTTGGTAAGTTTGCAACTGTTAAGCGGTTCCAATGAGTGCTCTGAGCCATCCCTACAACCAGTGGTGGTGGTAAGGATGGATGTGAGGCAGAGTTGGACTCTGATAAACAGCTCCCAGAAGGCTGTTAAGTAGCATTCTGCCTGCAGGCTCATTTATTTTGCATCTCACTCTTTGAAGTTGCATTAGAGCACCTCTTTCAAAGTACTATCTGTGAAGGACAGCAAGACAGCAAATGCATCACCAGACAAATGCAAGCTAAGAGCTTGCAGTTCACATCAACCTAAGGGCAAAGGTTTTGCAATGGACTTTTGCTGGGCATCCACAGTGGAAATTTAAAACACATCACTTAACACCAGCAGACTTTCCTCCAAATCCCCACTGGGATCAAGTGGGAGGTTTTACTATCACAAACATTTCTGGTGTACATTTCAAAGTCTCAATCATAAGTGATTATCTAAAGATATCCTCATTTACTCTTCACAGAAATGCTTTCCAGCAGTCAATTCCCCAGATCTGCCTCTGCAAACAAGGCTGCAGCACATCTTAGGTAACACTTTTCCTTCTGACAAGGGATCTGTAAGCACAAGTGAGAATTTTTATAGGCTACTTTCTTAAAGATTTATAACACCATCTCAATGCAAGCATCAGCCTGCTTGTTCAAGTGCAACTGTGAGAGGGTGGAGCCAAGGGACAAAGAGAGTATGATTAAATTGCATATATACAATTATGAAAAAAAAGGTTTTAATTCTGAAATATAGATTTACTGATTTTTTTCACTATGAAATACAATTAATTAACCTCAAAGCAGTCAGTAGTTTCCATGCAAAGGATTGAGGATATCTGGTCTGTGAAGGTGAGGATACCAGTCTATGTCCCTTTGAGTGACACATCTCACTGGTCATCTCTGAGGAATTTTAAACTTGTTTGGTTGCAGTGAATGACGGTAGGGAAGAAGATGTCAGAGTATAAACTCATTCACATTGTCTCTATTTTCAAAATTTTGTTCTAAAATTCTGTTTAATTTACCTTATTGTTAAAAAACCTTATTCAAATTTGCCAAGGTAAATACCTACTTTCCCTTTCTTGCTTGTCAGATGGCGGGCAGAGCATGAACAGAGAGATGTGTCAAGAGTGGACTGAGAGATGCCTTCTATATATTCTACTGTTTGATTCAGGATATCTAAATATCATTTTTATCCTCTTTTTTTCCACATTTATCTGAACAGCATAGTCTTATTTTGCAACTGGTCAAGGTTCCAATGTGGAAGACCTACCATAATTTTATGTTAACTGTAGTCGATAATCTGTTTATTGAGCAACACCTTGAGGACTTTATTCCAGCCTAGAGTCTGAGTTATCTAAAGGTACTACTAAACACATCTAATAAACACGAGCCATCTGCATTAATTAGGTGGATGAGCAGGGTTCCCAAAACACAATCAAACTGAGGCCATGATATAGTTGTGTGGCCACTTCTGGTATCTCAGATGCGTGGGAATGGCAACCTCCATGAGAGAAGCTCTGCAGAACAGCATTGGAGGTAGCTCCTTAATCCATGCTGAAGAATGTCTGCATATGCCATTTATCAGAGATCAAACAGTAAATGTGAAACAATTATTTAGCAAACAGAAAGAACTGTATAAATGATGCTTTTTGTCATTTCTTCAGTCTTTAACTTACAGTAAATAATGTTCTATCAGATTAAATTGGAGTGGAAAGTCGCAATACTGGGATAAAATTAAGTACTTCTGGATAGATGAACAAATCTGTTATGCTTTATTGCATATTTTTACAGGACAGTGGTTGAAATGTCAGTGTTAATTACACCTAGACTTTTATTTTTGTTGTTATTATTTAACCGTTATGTTTCTAAGACTTTATCTGAAATTCTAGTTTTTTTAAAAAAAAGATACAGCACATGAATATCTTCCTTTCAAAAAAACTTCTGTCTGCTCTGTAGGTAGCAGGGAATATTCGGGCACACATCTCTGCCATGAATTTGAACACACATTTTCCAATATCATCATTGAAAGGCAAATATCTAAATTCCCAGCAAACAGACTCTTCAGGGTTTTTTTTCTGACAATGTTGAGTCACTTATGATTTGGAAATAACTTAAAAAAAAGTAGAAAATTAGAAAAATTAAAAATTCCTGGATTCCTGTGGAAAGAAGCAAAAATCAGGCCTGCAAGATACTTCAGGAAAATTTTGCTGTAACGGTTTCCTTCAGCTGCCCAAATTTGAGAATGTTAACTCATAATAGCCATCTTCCAGGCAAAGCATTCAGAAACTGTAACATAGCATTTGGCTGACTCAAGCTTGTCTCTTTCTGTAACAGAAATTGGCTTCCCTGCTACCCCGTGACTTACCATCACAGTGGTAAACACTCTCCAGAACCCTTTTGAAAGGGATGATTCATCCCTGGAGTATTTTTAGGAATTTGTTAACTTGCATTTAGCTTAGTGTGCTGGTAGCCAATAAACAGAGTGAAGACAAGCTTTGAGTAGTCACACACAAACCATTTTGAATGCTATAATTGTACAGTATTATCTTGGTCTGTAGACTGAGTCATCTGCTGGTTAAGCAGAATGGAAAAAACAGAATAAGGCTGTTGCTACAACAGGGATTTTGATAAAATGCTAAAGGAATCAGTTCTAGCAACTGGATTATATTTATCTTTCCAGGATTACACCTGCTTGTTCCAGGCACAACTTACAACCCGTGCTGATTTTTCCAAAATTACTGAAGTCTTATGTGTGAATATTACATGAATCTAAGTGCCAATATCACAGAAAAAAAATCAGTCTAACATACTAACATACCTTTTTGAGTAAGTTTGACTTCAGAGAGTACCCATTCTGTGTCTTGTATTTCAATCCAGCTGAAATAAAAATGAAACACAGCAGGCACTGCCTGTTGTATGTGGCTGGGGACCCAGTTTTTGCTGACACTTGGAAGTATGCCCAAATGGGGGTGGTGAATAAGAAGAGAGCAGGAGAGTGAGAAACAGAGTTTGTTAGACCACCAGTTCAAACCAAGTGCAAATCAGAAACAGGTTTTGCAGCAGTTAGCCTAACAGGAAGGTAATAAGTGAGATTTTGCACTGTCCTTGGGACTGCGAAACAGAAACCAGCTTTTGGCAGCCAGATTAGGGGAATGCCACTTCATGGAGAATGGAAAGTGATGAGTTACAGGAACTTGGCACGCTGATCAGACCATCTCATCCTCCCACTCAAAGCAATAAGATCCTGGCATCCTAATTTACACAAATATCAGAAACATGATCTTCACGAAAGCTCACATGTATTAGAAGCCAGTGACACAGTCTGTCATCTTCCTCTATAGAGAGCTCTCCTTCAGCATGTGTCAGTGAACTGTCTGACTGCGCTACGTGTAATGAATTAAGCCCACAAAGTAAACATTTAGCTGTTTGGAAAATATGAACAATTCTGCTTTTTCTGTTGAAGGATGCTGAATCAGTGAAAGCAAAATATTTTTCAAAGATCACAATGAAATTGCACTGCAAGACAAATAGGGTTTTGATGGATCTGCTCATGCCAAAAATGTTTCAAGTCTTTCTAATGACATGCTAGGGTACCTACTGAGTTCTTTAGTACCTGATTAATGAATAAATGAACAGGAGAGACAACAAAGAACCTTGGAGTCTGTCTCCTTTACAACTTGCCTGAAGGTTTCCACGATTTTCAAATTCACAGGTCAACAGATGGGCTCATGTGGATTTAGGAGTCTGGAAACTCTGAAAGCTTCAGAATTGCTGCCCTGGCTCTTCAGTGACTATGATAATTTCCAGCTTTTCAGAGAATGCTGCTCTCCATCTCTTTGCTTTGGACATAATGAAATATTCATTGAGCCAAAATAGTCTGTCTCTATGGTTTAGCAGTTTAGGACACCACCTGATTTAAAACGGGGATTTGAATCCAAGCTGATGGATGCCTTTATACTGAAATGCCAGCTGGCACAGGAAATAGGATTCAGATTACTGTCCTAATTATCAGGCTATATAGCAACTTTAATGCTCTGATCAATATTTTATTATGAAACGTAAAATAGAATAGAATAACAGAAGTAGCAGATGAAGGACCTATCTCAAGTACAAAGCTTCATACACCTCTCAGGAGTCGAAAGGGTTTGAGTTCTTTCTTGAAAAGGAACAAAGCCGAGTCCCCTAATCCTATATTTGGTGTTCAGGCAGCCACAAGCTCCTAGTTATGCCTGGAACTTTATCATGAGTGTTTTGGTACAAATTTTTGAATAGTTTTGCTTCCCATTACACCACATTTTTCAAATCATTAGCTCGTAGCTAAAGAAACAAGTTACAGTGCAAAGTTGCCGGATCTACTAGATTTCTACCAGAAATCAGAAGGTGGTAGCAATTTCTTTGTGCAATGTTATGTTAAAAGCAATCTTGCAATTTAATCACAATATCTGTTACTCGCATAATTTAAAGCAGTAAAAAAATAAAATATTTAGTGCAGTGATAATTTACCAATATTATTCAACAGCTACTTTATTATAAATATTTTAAATGATTTATTTAATAATTACATATACATAAATGCGTAAAGTGTCTTCTTCCTTCAAAAACTACTTATAGAGGTTTAATTTTGCATTATATATTCTTTGACAGTAGTCTGTACTATGCCAAATTCTCTGAAATTTCAAACCTGCATTTAAGATGAAAAACTTTTTATTAGAAAAAGCCATCTGCAGATACACTAATAGCTGACGTTCCCTCAGGTTCTATAGGTCTATGTCAACTTGACAGAGGTTATATATCATTATCATCACCAGCTTTGTTGTTACTGCTCTGTATGTTGTGAGCAAGATGACATACATTAAGATAATGTTTCTTCAAAGACTTTCTAGTGCTAATGGTGCCTACTAATATAAAGAAGAAAGAGTATAATGACAAGTATTAAAGGTTTGCTGGTCTTCTGTTTTTTCATCTACAGAGAAAGTTGTCTCATTAATTTCCATAAGATGAACACAGCATCTTCCCATGGTGTCATCCAAGAAGGTACTGACCAAAATGAGACCAGATGCTTTTCAGTAATTCTATTTGAAACACTTTCTCTGTCAAAATTAGCAAAACAAAGTTGAGGTTGTCTGTTGAAGGAGCAATGAGATGAAAGGGATGCTGCCACCTGATATTCCTGTTGGGATTTCTTCAGCCTAAATTCAACTTAAACACTTTCTAGATCATAACACAGAGGAGTAAGAGAAACAAAATGGAAGAAAAGAAGAGGGGTGAAATGTTACAGATACAGAAGAAATACAACCCCAGGAATTCAGGAAGTGTTTTGTAGTATGAAATGAAAGCCTGACACCCAAAGGCTGAAACAGAACCACTGCAAAACTGGGGACAGTAACCAAACTGTTGAACTTATAAAATGTCAGCAAGTTTTCTGCTCCATTTTTTATCTTAGTGAAAATTATTATCTTACTTTCCTCTCTAGGAGCACTCCCAAAGAACAGGAAGTGAAAACACAGCTAGGGTGTAATTCGGTCACTGAAGCCATATTGATTACCACAGATAACCCATATTTCAGTGAAAGCACCTCCTAAATATCTACATTTGCATTTAACATATACACACAGGATTTTGTGTATAACCCTGATAAAGGAGACCAGTGGTGGGAAAGGTTCTGTGTCTTGCTCTCTGGCATATGAATTGTGATCTTTAAAAGTACTGTAGCACCTACAGAAAATGTAAGTTATAATTTCACATTATGAAGATGGGAAAAAAAAAGATTCTGCAGTTTGCCATCACAACACATTAACACATTCCTGATAGAGTTTGTTGTATTTGATTATTCTGCAGCTGTTCTTGGTAAGGTTTCTTGTCTATCTGGCATGGACACTGTGAGAAATTGCATTAAATAAGATCAATCGCAGATTGTTTCCTTAGTTTAGCTCTTGTTATACTGTCTTGATAGTTAATAGTAAGTATCACCAGATAGGAGTTCACAAAAATGGTTTAAGGTTGTTTAAGATTATACTGGGACAAAAACGTGACACAAATTTCAGGCCAGTTCCCCCTATCTCTCAAATGCAATGAGACTCAGTTTGGGCCTTATAGAAATTATAACTCTTATTCAGACACATATACAATGAGGTAATTAAAATTGACATCAAATGCCAATAAAATCAGTGAACCTGTTTGCTGGAGAAGACTGAGTTCCCAAATGCTCACTCATGCCTGCAGTGATGCCTCACCTGTCACTCTGTAGTTACAATTTTACCAGGCTGGCTTCACACTTCTTGACTTGTAACCCAGTCAGTTTAATATATTATGTATTTTCTTGACTAACTGCTAAGTAAGAATAGATTATTAGTCTAATTGCATTCCTTCTGATTTTTTTCATTTATCTATGTGACTTTATACGTACTTGTGACCCCCATTTTATATTTTGTCCAATGTGTCTAACTTTAACAGAATCTTCACATCACCAATAAACTGTGTTTTACACCTCCTTGTTTAACTCAGATCTCTTCAATTCCCTTGTGTGTCTGTAACATAACGAATCTGGCCAAAGTCTTTCATTTCCACCCACAGAAATTTCCAAAACGAGATCATGATTCATTCTGTCGTGCTTTTATTCAGAACATAAACTTATGTTTAAATAGTTTCATGACTGGCATCTACTCTTACAAAGTCTGAAGAACAATTTACAAAGGGATTTCCTTTCAGATCTCTGTTATTTATGAGCTGCATGACATAAGTGAGTAAAGCTCTTTTAAAGAGATAATGGAGCTTTTAGTGAATTTTCCCATTAATTGGTCTTAAAGAATTTCTGATGCTAATGCGTTTGCAATCATTTTGTATGTCATAGTTTCAAAGCTCCAGTTGCTACATCTCTTATTGTGTTGCATCCAGGAAGGAAAAAGTAGCGGAGGGGGGAGGAAAAGAGAAAACCACATACATACAAAGAAAAAAACCACAAAAACAAATTAAAAAACCAAATTAGGAGACAAAACTGGATTTCCATTTGTGTATAATTGGGTAACAACTTGAGAATTTATTATTAGTTACAAAATTCATTTTCTAAAGACTGGAAACAAGTGTTTATTTTAATTAGCAAAGACTATCAACACCTATCATAACACCTTAGGAACTGGTGATCTTTCAGATGGCCTTAATAGAAGAAGCTAACTTTAAAGAGGTATTGCTGTTGTTATTATTATTAATGCTTTACAAGAAAATGTTGAAGTACCTTTTTTTCCCCTTGATTTTGCTTGATGAACATTAGATTATACTATGAAAATGCTGTTTTCTCGTTTGTTCTCTATAATTTCCTGGTTTGTTCTGCATAATTTTCCAACAATGTTTAATTTTTTTTTTTTCCTTTTTGACTGCACTGAGTCCCGAGGCAATGATTTCCACAGGATTTGGGGCTAAAACTCACTCTAGATTAGTACTGGTAAACCATTGTTACATAAATAAAATAAGGATCACTTCTCTTAGTTCTATTACTTCACATTTATCTACCCTAAGCTTCACATTCTGTATTATTTTTATTGTGTATCAAGTACAGTCAGGACTTGCCTATTTTCTTATGAAATGCTGCTGCACAGTAAGTGTGCATTTTTTTCAGCTTTGAACAATTTCAACTTCAAAGGATTCCCATCAGATTTTGTCACTTCAGCTATTCCCATTTCTAGATAATTTATGGATAAGTTAACAGCACAGATCCCTGAGGTAAGCTATTGCTCACTTCACTCCATTGTCAATACTGACAACGTATCATATCTTGTGTTTTCCATTTTTTGACCAAGTGTTTACCTTGGAAGCTCCTTCTTCATGGCCATTTACTTTTCACTCAGAAAAACCTTCAACAGGTTGAATTTCCAAACGCCTTTTGGAGATTCAGGTAGATTTTATGAACCAACTCTCCATTATCCACATCACTGCTAATATCACCAAAGAACTGTAGTATGTTTGTTCAGGCATAACTAACCTATAGAAAATTCATGTTTGCTCTTCCCTAATATATCCCACGTATTGCCTGACTTGTGTGGCATAGCTTTAAGAATAATAGATTAACATTTCTTCAGACTTTCCAAAAATACTTCTTGAAATTTGGCATTGTATTAGACACCTTTGAGTCCTTTGAGACATATCCCAGGGAAGGATTGCATACCAAGAGTTACAGTTCACCTGTTGCAGCCTTGACTTCTGTTTAGGACTTCTGTGTAGCACATGGTTCTGGCAATGTATTCTGCAGTGCCTTTTTCTCTCACTTCAGTGTGATTCACATTCTCTTTGCTTATATGAAAGTACAGAAGATCAGGTTTAAGAACCTCATTATACTTTTTCAAAGTGAGCAAACACACACACAGAAGGGTTGCCTGCTCAAGGCACCATTTTTAGTCTTTTTTGGACTTTGCATATCTATGCATTATCATCCATATGCAGAAGGAAGAATGAACATGAATAATGAATAAATTCAAGCTTCTTTGAAAAAATTGGTCAAAGGTTTTCAGAGGTCAAATGTTTTGCTAAGTCTGGTTGTTGATAAATAGCAGAATGTAGGAATCTATTTAAAACAACTTGGAGCACTGTTTGAGAGGTCCTTGTTCTCTGAGCAGGGTCATATGAAATGGTCACCTGATGCATGCAGAGCTTGATTGACAGAAATGATCAAGAATCTCACATAAAGCAACTGAATAGAAACAACAGGGTCATTTTACAAAATAAGCAGGATGAAAGCAGCAGTATTAATTTAGGGTATGACCAGGCTTCAGAAATCCATGTGTTGCAGCATTCACTGTAATTTGTCAGTGTAGTTCTCAGTAACAGGAGACAAAGGCATGTGGAATGTGACTCTTTAAGAGTACATTGATGTTATTGAAGTTTCCATTTCTTCTAATGTACTAAATCAAATGAATGTGCAAATATTTCAAATAATCAAACTTCTCTCATAAATTGAAGACTGAACAGTTATGACTTTTTCAATATAAAAAGAAAGAGGACCCAAGTCACCTCTCAACATATTCCTACTCAGTCTTAGTTTTGTAATACCAAATAGATATTTTAGAAATTATATTCTATAGCATACTCTACTGAAAAGTCAGTTTTGTCCAACAACATTGATTCCACTTCCTATCTGTAGCCTTGGTATGTTGTCCCTTTCTATCTCCTCAAGGCTTGCAGGAGGATCCAGACAGCAGAATGGTAAGGAACCTGCCCAAAAGGAGCTACTTCTACACATTTGCTTTGGAATCTCATTTTGATTTGCTTCTATTAACACACAAGGTGGGAACTGAGAGCTTTAAGCTGTTATTGGGGTTGTCTACAAGAATGAGAAAATGTGTAGATGTTTTGGTCTGTGTGGATCATCAGCTCTGTCCCCAGTCAGTATTTCTGGATGGTCAACAGATCCAGTATTTTCTGTATGCTGGTGTATTGGGGTGCTGCGGGAGCATTATGATTCTTTTCCCTTCTGGAAGGGCAGTGGATTTGGAGAGGATCCTAAGCCAGTACAGTGTCTATGTGCACAGGAGAGGCAAGGCTGAGCTGCAAAATATGTCAACAGAGAGAGGGTTGTTATCATTTCCATAGTGGTGAGTGCAGGAAGGAATGCTGTATTGTTTACATTCTTTTTATATGCAGCCTGCTTACATTTCTGGTGTACTCCCCTTATCAATCACCTGCTGAATTCCTGCAGTGCATCATGTATGGACGAGCTCCAGTGGGTGGTTATTTTATACTCAGGTGCTGATAAGATTGTCTTTCTGTTTGCGTCAGCTTCTGCTCCACAAACAACCTCACTGACCCATTTCTCCAGTACTCTAGATAATAAGTGAAGGCTTTTCAAGGATTATACTGTTAAACTGAAATTAACCTTCAAAGAGCTTTAGCAGTGATGTTAATGTACCAACATATTACACAAAATGGCTTGCAATGCTTACTAATTCTCCATTATGGATGAGAGAGCTTGGGAAACTACAATTGCTTATTTTGGGGTTTAAACTGGTCTCTGATATTAAACTGTATTTCACCAACCTCTGGATGTCTATAGTGGGAATATCCACATATAAACTCACTACCTCATTTACTTCTACCTCTAACAGGGACAATTAGGTACTTTAAATAGGTATGATGCCTTGTGCTCTAGAAATGCCTGTTTGTCTCCTCTGACTAGAAAGAAAATCTGGATGATGAACCCAGACATAGATTGTCTACACTGCTCATGTCAAAATTTGGCAAAATGTAACTGACCATGTCTGCCTGGGATTAAGACATAACTGCCTAGAGGCAGGGTTTTTTAACTGCAGATTTCAAGGCCTCCGCTGCTTTCCTCTGGAGTAATTTGATGGTGGTCACTGGGAAGGTGAGGAAACATATTATTTCCATGAACTATATGTGTGCTGTAGTATCAGATCTCCCACTGCTATTATAGAACATTTCAGTCATCGATGGAATATATCCTCCAAGAAAATAAATAAAAATAAATTATGGCAATTTTGAATAACAGAAATGCCTTTAAGACACTATTGGTCTTTGATTCTTCTTTTATTCAGATCTCGAGAACTGGACTTCTCAGTTGCACAGCCTGTTTGACACAGCTTGTTTGCATTACACAATCTTGAAATGGTAAATAAGATTAATAGAAAAATATTTCTTATGTTTAATTTGAGCTGAAATTGTATTGTTTTGCATGTAGACTCTCTACGAAGAAAAGCGGAATTCATGGTTGTTTAGCCACATGCCTTTCTGTCCTTTGGTGCAACAAGAAGGAGGAATTTTCAAGACAGTTTATATCACATGCCATTGAGATATGCAAGATAAGTCCTATCACGAGGTTAACCTAACGTAGACTTGTTCTGCTTTCAAAACAACATGATTTAAAAACAACACCATTTAAAACAGCATGATTTGCTTTTAAAAAGCACACTAATTAATAAAGGAGAATTTAATTTAGCAATGTATTTATAGATGTTTAGTACTGATACCAACATTCAACATTGAACAATATTGCTCACCTCCACATCCTTTCCTCAGTCAAGAAGCGTTTAGTTGTCTTGAGCAAGAATCAAAAAAAACCAACATAATTACATTAGTATCATTCCAGAAAACTGACTGCAAGAGGTAGCAGTGAATATTGAGTCTAAACTATTCACATTCTTAGCAATAAAAAAGAAGTGATATTTGCATAACAAGTCAATTTTATTACCTAAAAGAAATTGTAGATTGGACAGAATCTGTTCAAATTAAAATGCATAAAAGGCCAGAAAATGTCATCAAGTTTTTTTCAGAACTATTTCCATAAAATCAATATATTTTTCAGAATTTAAGCAGACTTCAAATTTTAAAAAAATCTAAGGGAACTTTATGAGACTACTCACATTAGTGAAGAGACATATTTTTCTGTAGATATCGATATTAATCTTCGTCGATAGATACAGACACCAGGATTCACACAAACTCTTTTGGTTGTTGATTACACAGCTCTGTATGTGATGATGTAGTCAATACTAGTGCCTGTTGCAAATCCAGACCTTTGTAAGCAAGTAGTGCTTTTGTCAATAACTTCCATTAAGTGTCAATTGGTGTACTGATGTATTATATTTTAAAAAAAATAAATTAATTTCACTATAGGTTTAATAGAAATCATATCATTTCTTCCTGAAAAAAATACACACATATATGTTTGATATTTGTATAAGAACCAGTTTGTTCATTCAGAGTTTTGAAGTAGTAATTCTGTGAAGAGGTTTCATGATAGCGATTAAGTTTTATGACTCATTGTAGATACACAATCAATAGGCGCAGTATATATTTGATTTTGTAATTCTTTACACATCATTTTGGCTGTAAAAATTGAAGCCAGCTTCATAAAGACACTGTGGCTCTGTAATTGGAATAATTTGTACAATAGAATCGGTAGCAGGGGGAGCAAATGCCTTTTGGACTAAATTAGAATAACTCAGCTAAGCCATTGTGGGTTGAAAAGCTGTGGGTTAAGAAGTTACATATTCCCTCCTTGTATGGAATAACTATTTTTCCAAGTTTAGCAATGTACAGCAAAGCCCAATTCTTCATCTCAAGAGAAGACTGAACAAGAGGTAAGCAATAAACCAAATCAAAACAAAGAAACAACAACAGCAAAAACCAAAAAAAAAAAAAAAAAAAGCAAAAAATAAATCCCCAAACTCACTCAATTGCTTCACTTTCCTCCACTTTTTTCCCTAAAGAACTGAGATGAGATAACGGCTTATATGGTTACTAGCACATACATACAGCAAACTGGCTACAACACAGCATGGAACGAGGTAAGAGGCAGGAAGTAGTTAGGGGTAACACACTCCAAGAATAGTTCCAGAGGTTAATTTAAGATGAAATATATAGATTTATATATATCATTCCCCCCACATATATACCCTACCCCAAGGATTTTATTGCTTGGTCATGTGGTTTCATTCTTGGTGGCTTTGTATCCTTAGCAGGAGTAAGGAGACTTCTTGGAGAACGTTAATGGGACTGTAGTCCCCCTCTCATTAGCAGTACATGTAGTAAGAGCTGTTTAGCATTTTAAGTGATAAAGATGTGCTGCTATGCACCCTTCCTTCTTTGTTACCTGAATAACTGTGCCCTGTATTAAGCCCAAGAATGTTTACAAAAGAAACAGAGTCAACTCCTCCCTGAACACCTATAGCTCTACAAAATATTTCTCTTTCACTTTCCCTGGAGAAGTTTCCCCATTCTCTTCCTTAATCACCCTAGTAGGATCACTGGAAACCATGCCATTCAGGAACTATGACAGATGTGCCACAAAAAGATAATGAGAGTGCTGAGGTGCTGGAACAGGCTGCCCAGAGAAGTTGTGGATGCCCAATCCCTGGTGTTCAGGTTGGATAGGGGTTTGAACAACCTGATCTAGTGGAAGGTGGCCCTGCCCATGGCAGGAGGTTGGAATTAAATGTTCTTTAAGGTCTCTTTCAACCCAAATAATTCTAGAATTCTATGATTTCCAACTTTAGTTTTTGTCAACATGTTTTGTGGTGTTTTGTGGTATTTTTTTATTTGGGAAGAGTCAGTTACTTTTAGATAATTTTCCTTTTATTCCTCATTTCAATTTCCATCTCTGCCTTTCCCTGACTCTTTAAAGCTCCTGCATGTGAAATATGCATCTTTTTTATTTTAGAAGAATTTACCTGAGAGGAAGGGACATATTATTTCTAACATACTTATTACAAAGCAAGTTTCAATTCTTGTAGTTCATTTTCAAGCTGTGTGAACATTGGCTATTGACTGCTTCAAAACAATTTTATTCATTTCCTGGAGTATCTGATCAAAAGAGTGTTCAATATAATTTCTAAGAGTATGAAGTTTAACTACAGTGAAATTTCCTACCCTGAAATTTGCTGATATAGAGGAAAACACAATGTATAACACTGTTGCACTTCAACCTTTACATTTGCTGGTTACAACATTCATTCAGAATTTTTAGTTGCCCTCACAGAATAAGTCTAACTTATTTAATATGACTAGGAAGGGGGTTGTTAGGATAAGACAAGAGCAGTACAAGCATGTGAAATTCTATTTGTCTAAGACAGAGCCCAAGGGGTTCTGAGCTGCCTAATAGGAATCCATTCTCTACCAGTCTTCACTATGAAAAGCTAGAGATCCCTGAAGAAATGTTTATCAATGGTAATTGGAATGTCATGGCTTAGTATTGTATCATTAATTATATAATTGTATTTGATTAAAAATCCCTATAATAGCAGTTTGCACTTGATCTGGTCTTTTTGATGAAACTAAAAAGAAAATAACAGAAAAACTTACTGTGCATTAGTAATTGTTAAATTACATAAAGGATTAGTATTGCAACTTGCAGTAATCAGATTCTTATTCTGTTACAATGCCAGAAAATATCACAGTTTCAAACAGTCCTAAGCTTTGCATTTTGACCTCAACCCCTTTTGTTAGTTAGCCCCCGAATTTTACAAAGAACTTCTCATTGGTTTTAATAGAGAGTTATTTCCACTCTTAGCTGCCAAATTTTCTCTGAAAAATGACATGAAGGGGGGGAAGGAAAATGAATCTAGAAAAAAGGATGAATTTAACCTGCTCCTGTCTCTGTTTTGAAATTTTTCCCCATAATTTTTGTGTCCCATATAGGAGGTTGAGAGCAATGCCAGCTTCTGAGTGTTCATGTTTAAGAAGCATTTGAACACCACTCTCAGGCACATGGTGTGATTCTTGGGGTGTCCTGCATGGAGCAGAGTTGGACTCAATGAACCCGGTGGGTTCCTTCCATCTCAACAGATTCTATGATTTTACGATATCCACAGCATTTCAGTGCACTTCATCTGCTTATAAAATGCTCTGAACAAGGTTCTGTCTGTGGTGAATCTCAAAGTCTTCATGAGTCTGAGGTCAGATTTCGGCTGCCATGTTATTCGGGCAACAATGTCTTTAAAGGCTGCAGGTCTAACAGAAGAGTTATGAATGCTGGCATGTGATAGCACCCTTTGAACAAGTCTCTAATCTCTGACCCTGCTGTTTAATGACAGCACAGTTCAAGGACCCAGCAGTGTTTCCAGCATGGACAAAGCACATCCAGCCACAGAACCACTTCTAGCTCCTTTCTATGCACTGACACAGACATAGTCTTGAAAACTATGCCATGAATTGGGGCAGGACTGGGATACTGTCTCATTACCACAATTATTTCTTCAGCAGGCAACCTTCTCTGTCTCTGAGGGCATGTGGCAGAACTCACGTGTGAAAAGTTAAACTAAATTTCTCAATGATCAGGGGGTGACCACACTCAAACTGCTGCAAGGGAATGGTCGTCTAGTGTCAAGGTGTTTAGCTCAGGTACTGACTTGGCCCTTGCTCACAGCTTGGGGCAGCAGATGACCGACAGTGGGGACCATCCCGATTGTATGGTTGTGTAGATGATTGTGCCACTGAGACCCTGGTTCCATGTAGTTTACTAATGTAGATATATCTTTTAAAAACTTGGCTTCTGTTCACATAAGTATATAGATGGGAGCCAAGCCATGAGCAGTAGTCAATTATGACCAACAATGCTGTAATTACGAAAATTTAATACCATTCCTTGCACTGAAAAGTTCAGGGAAGCACTCTGCCTTTCAAAAATTGAATGTCTTTTAGTGGTCATAAGCTAACTGCATATTCATTTAAGTAATATTTATTAGCAGTAATGTATTAGAGACATAATGGTCGAAAAAAGAAAGACTAATATGTCTCTCACGCATCAGTAAATGCAATCAACTTTCATAGTGTTTCACCCCAAGGTTGTATTTTGAGGCCTATACAAGGAAAGATGAATAAATCAGGGAGAGGTGGTTGTTCAGGAGATTACTGTTTGTCTCATAGGTGACTGATTTTAATAAAGTTAAAACTTCAAGAGAACACCTCAGAATGTGCTCTCTGTGCTTGCAGTCTGTTAGCCTACATTCATTTGGCCAGGCCAAATACAAAGAAGAAAATCAGTGTTACTGTTGAATTCCATTTAATGCCTTATGTTAGAGATTTGTAAAACTGTCCCTCGCTGACTTGGAGATAAGTGGAATAGCAATGAATTCAGCTTCAGGCAAGCTGCTTTTCAAGCAGACCTGTCAGGAGACAGAAAGGCAGTTCAGAGTAATTCATTCTTGTGTTATGTCTCAAGTGACTAGTGAAGGTATAGGGCAGATCTGAAACCAAAATAACATTACATACTGTAAAAAGAAAAAAAAACAACAAAACAAAAACAAAAACACAAAGACCAAGCACCTACAAAACCCAGCAAAAACCCAAACCCAAAGGATACATCACATTTGTAGAGGACGACAAACATCAGGGAAGACATAGGAATCAGAATTCAGGAATTAATTGTCAGGAAAAAAAAGAGTCCATGCCCATAAGTGCTTTTATCAGAATACACAATCCAGAGTACAGTAGAGCAGTGGGTTTAATTCATTTTCAGTATTTTTACAAAATGCCTCTTCAAGAAAACAGTCTCTGGGGCATAAAGTGCAAATGAACTGTGAACACAGAGATCACCTGTTGGAAAATAATGTCAATAGGAACAACTAGAAATATGCAGAATCAGCTTGCAGCAGTGTACTACAAGTAAGCAATTCAGCCACCAAATAATTTTTCCCCTGAGAGCAAAAAGCCTTTAATCAGTATCCAAACTGAATTAAGAGCTTCCAAAGGAGCAAGTACTTTCACTTAATTGAGGCAGTAGGACTAGTACCCTGGATGAAATCATAGACATAGTCATAGCACCACAACCTTTTTCTGCTTCAGAGAAATGTGATGGGATATTCTTTCTATGTTTGGAAAAAATGTTAAAGATTTATGGCAATAAAGTGTATAACAAAAAGTGAGAGGGTAACTTCAACTTTTGTGGTTTAGATTTATGACAGTATTAAAGATTTTGAGTTAATATTGTGTGTGTCTATGAAATGCTAATAAATAATAATATGGGAAAAACATTAAATGGACTCAGTAAATGCCGTCCACTTCACAAAGAAAGACACTTTCTCTCTCTAATAGTTCCTGTGAGATGAATCACCCATGATGTTACAGTACTTGCAGCCATTTTCAATGTGGGTTTTATTTAACAGTAGAAAAAAAAATACAGATAGTTTTAAGGCACAGTTTGCTACCTCTGCTCACTTTTAATAGAAGAGCAAAATAACAGGGCAGGAAAAGATGTGTCCTTTTGTTTGACTAATCATCATCTCTCCTTGCCACAGTCTAGGAATGCTAACTTACCTCTTTAAATTGAACTGATATTTAAAGCTTTTTCTGTTAGTAGCACATTAAGAATCCTCTGTTTGCAATTCAATGTCAGCTACAGCTGAATGACCTGAGCATATGCAGGAACAAGGTGCTGCTGGCCAGAGGAGGAGCCCTATGGTAAAATGTTAATGATACACCATGGAGCATCCTGGCTGAGTCTCAAAATAACTGTGCTCCTGGTTACTGTAATCCTTTTTCCTCTAGAATGTAGATGGTGAATGACATGATGGAGCAAATCCCTGACAGACAAATAAAAAAAAGTTAAAGATACAAGCTATAGCCAAGGGAAGCTGAAGTGACTAGAAGGACATGTGATGCATGTAGAACTGGCTACTAATAGTGGTAACTTTTTGCCATGTCTTTGATACGGTGGTAGAATTGATGAGGAACTGGGACAGGTGACAGTGTGGGACTGGTCACAGAGTCAGTGTTTCCAGGAAAGCAACATGTATCTGGTTTTGATATGGCCTGAGTTTCTCAGGTTTAATAGTGGACTGTAATAGATGCAAGTAATTGATCTCTTTAGGCATCACTGCACTCAACAACTCCTTTCACTGTCTTGCCACCTGCAAACTCTGGGAAGGAGAATGTCCACGGAAAACACCTGAGAATTTTCTCTGCCCAAATTTAAAAAAAAAAAAAAAAAAAAAAAAGATAGGTTTACTCCACTATTTCAGCCCAGTGTCCCAGACTCAGCAGTCAGGTGCAATATAGATGGAGCCTAAAGGCTCTAGAAAATTACTGTACATGGCAGATATGCCAGAAAGGAAGGAGAAAAAAGATTCCAGTAATGCTTAGAATATGAAAAGTTAGGAAGAAAATGGCGTAGCTGAGTGTTATCACCCAACAGAGAAAATAAATGCAAACCAATCGATTAGAACAATTATAAAATCTCAGACATTAGTCATCTTTATTTTTGTCATCAGATTTCTTCTTTTGGTGGTATACATGACTGCATTCTAAATAAGGAAGATGTTCTCAAATTGCATTGAACTTCAGAATTTATAAAATATAAAATTAAGAATAGTCAAGAGATATTAAAGGGAAAAAATAATGAAAAGCATGAAAAACATAAGAAATAATTTACTTCCAGTTCATCTTAATTTTATTTCTAATACGCAAGAGCAACATCAGACTCAATATTTTGCTGGAAAAGCACTTTTGTTCCCAGTATTCAAGTACAACTAAAGGTATATGGACTGCTGTTTCAACATTTCTGCTCATCTGTGTAAAAAAATTAAAGCAAGTAGAGGAAAAACAGGAAAAATGACAACAGCAACAGCAGTGAAGCAACCTATGGCTGCCCTTTACTGCAACAACAGGTGTTGGCTGGTCAATGTATGGGAGGGTAGCAAGAAAGGACATGGGATCCACAGTGACTTCTTGAGAAAAAAAGATGTTATTTAAACAAAAAGTATCTTGTGCAGTTAAAAAATATCCTGTTCTGAACTTCTTCAGTACTTCAATAGCAGAAAGAGGAAACTTCATGAACTGTATCACAATAACCTGTACATGATGCTTCCTACTGAAAAATCCTTTTGTGATGAGAGCAACAGTACTGAATAAGATTATAATAATTCTACAAGAATTAAATACCTACATGTTTTTGTTCTAAACAAATTAGATACCTTTGGGGAAGACAGTTTTCCAATACGTTTTTTTGAGATATTTGTTAGAATTCCTTGTCAGGATATGAAACCACACGTATTTCCCCAAGGGGTCATAATGTTAGATAAATTTAAGGATATCAAGACTTAATTAAACTTTGAATGATAGATTCCTAAGAAAGAGTCTGTCTTAGGCCCTTTTTAAAGTTTGAAGTGGTATTTCATATTGTTGGGAATAGATTTGTGCTAGGTATTTTTCAGTCTACCTGAGTAATATGTTCCTGATTCTTATGATATCTAGTATTTTCTTACCTGTTCTTTCAGACCATGGCTTCAAAAAACATTCAACAAATTTATTTCTTGCTACTGGAAGCTGTGATAACTTATTATAGTAGTTGTTTTTATACAGCATAAATGCAATTTTTTCTAATAATTTCTGGTAAAAGAATTTAAGAAAATTCAAAATAATTATAAGAAAAATCTCGAATTAATGAGCAGACAAATGAAATTAATTTGACAGAGGAAATGAAGGAATGGAAAATTAAAAAGAGGTATTCACTTACATATTTTTCCTGAACCTGGAAGAAAGGAGGGACAGACATTCTGAAAGTCTCCCAGTAATGATAAAAGAAGGAGAAGAACAAGGTTAGCATTGATCTTTACAAATCTCCAAGTTGTGAGCATTATTAGCAAAAAATATTTTTGAGTGCCACTGAGAGCTTAGGAGTGTGGAACTGTGATTACGGATGAATTTGATGAACTAGTTAAGCATCAAGCTCTGTAGTTCTTCAGTGTCTTTCCCCCTCTGCCCCTTTTTTAATTCAGAACATAAGGAAAGACTACAGAGAGAGAAGTTGCAGGGTCCTGCTCTCACTCAGGAAATCACAACATCACAGAGTCATTGGGGTGACAGGGACTCCAGGAGGTGCTCAAAACTGGGTCAGTGAGAATTCAGATGAGGTTGCTTAGTGATTGATGCAGATCAGTCTTGAAAATCTCCACAGATGTGGATCACCAAACTCAAAAATTATTATGTACACAGATAATATGAAGAGTGAATATCACACTTGGTTTGCTGACAGGAAGAAGAAGCGATATTTTGGATATTTTGGATTGCTCATAGTGACACTCTTAAATCCTTCTAAATTTGATTAAAAAAAAAAATGAGAACTTGGTGAAAATGTTACAGCAGAATGCAACAGCAATCATACTGGTAACTCACTAAAAACATTATAGAAACATTATGTATGTTTCTATACATACATAGAGGAGAGCAACACAGTCAACTCTTGAACTTTGCCTATCATAACTGAAACCCAGGACATTTTACTAAGGAAAAGTAAAAGCAGAAAAGAACAAAATACTAATTAGGTCAACTCCCAAGAGAGTTTTAATTAGCCAAGAACAAAAAAAGATTGTTCTAGAACAGTTGTCACCTGTGAGAGGAAGACTTTTCTCAAGGAATTAAAGGTACCTAGAGGTGGCATCAGCAGGGATGAAAGTTTTTTGCCTTTTGGTGTTCTCAGAAAGACAATTCATCTACATTTCTTATATCTCTCAGAAAGGGTGATAGAAAGTGTTTGTGCCATTTCTCATGGGTTTTGTAGTAATTAGATGTATTCACTCAGCTGAACTTCTCATTTTAAATTTTTACATTTTTTACAGCAGTTGCTGTGTCAGGAAGTAAAGAGGAAGAAAAACAGGAGACTGTTTTCTTCCCATTCCAAAAAATAATGAAATATTAAAGAAAAAGGTTTTCTAATGCATTTTATTGGATATCCAGAAATCTTTTGAAATATCTATTTTTTTTTCTCACGCTGCTAACCAGATAAGTTTCCTAATGTTCTACAAGGTAGCAAGAAAACTGTCTATACTTAAAGGTCTTTCAGAGAGTAAGTAACATCAAGTTTATGAATTCCACAGCACTTAATGTCACTCTTCAGTACCGTTGTTAAAGGTCCAATGTAAGGCGCAGATGAGATCAGGAACTATCTTCTTCCCAGAACTGTAAATGGTCATTAAAAATATCTTTTCTGAAGACATTAGAAGGGTGGTGTATTTGATGTGATCTGATTTTCAGCAGATGCAACTGTTGATTTCTTTCCATTATGTGTTACCTGTAAAAAGAAGAAAGCATTTTTTTAGTAGCAATCCCTTTTGCAAAGCTGACTCACAGAAATACTGCAGTCAATTCATATGTTGGGTTATTTTCCACTCATACACCTGAGCAAATAACTTTCTTATCTCACAGAATGTATTCTACTCTGTAGTCTTCCTTATATTGTTAAAGATATTGTTAACAGAAAACCAGATTGGAGTTTTGTTAAAAAATGCAATTCCGGAATAAATGCAGTCCAATCCATTATTACATTTTTGGAAGACTGCAATAATGAACTAAAACTTCAAGTGTAGTATTTCTAATTGTAATTAATGTTATTTTTCTGAATAATTGATTTTCCGAGTAATAAAAAGCAGAGAATAAAAATTATTCTTGTGTACAGTCATTATATTAAAGGGCATATTTTAATTATTGTCTAAAATATATGTTTACATGTGCTAAATCATCATTTTATTTGATTTTTTCCTTTAAAAGATAAAATATTGTAAAACAAAGCCCAAAAGCCAATAGCTTAATTTAATGTACAGTACCATTACTCTCCTCTGCAAGGGAAAGACAGCAGCAGCTAAATTTAATTCCGATATATCCAGTACTTACCCTTTTGACCTTTAGTCTAAATCCATTTCTTTGTATGAATTAGTAGGGGAAGGGGTACAGAGAAGAGGATGGTAGAGGGAGATGAATGGAGAAGTGAAAATGACGTGCTGTCTTTCATTTAAAAGAAATTTCAGACTGAAAAATGGAAATAATTTCAAAATTGTCTGATGGATGGAATAAAGTCCTCAAAAAACCAATAATGTTTTTCTTAATGCCACTAGACACAACCCTGCTGCTCTTTTAGCGGTTTTGGTTATAGGAGGAGATTCTCTGGCATGAGATTACAGTGAACAAAGTTTTTGCTAGATTTAGCTGGTCAGACAAAACTACTACTTGAGACATCTCAGTAAGACACACAGATGGTGTCTGTGACTTTGTGTGTCCATCCTTGTGGAACACTGTCCTGGGAAGGACAAAGAGGAGTGGCTGGGACAAGGCGTGCCTTGCCTAGCCCTGCTGCCTGTGGAATGTTGGAGCCAAGCTAAAGCTTTTAGGAGGGGCTCTGTCTTTCCACAAAAGTGATAAACAGTGTACTCTGATCCAAAAATCTTTCCTTTTAACTCAGAAAACCCAACCAAACCTCACACAGCTGATTTTCCTACCGGGTGTAGTTCACATGCACAGCAACATGTACAACTGTAAATGCAAAAGGATTCAACTTTTTAAAATGGTAAATAAATAATTCAAAATCAGAAAAATAAAAAAAATTCTTAGGTGTGTTCATTGTCCTATATATGTATGGTGATATTAGATAATAAACCGTAAACCACCAAAGTTTATATCTAAAAGGAAGAGTATATGGAATAACACCAAGTTAATCCTCTACTAAAAAGAAGAGTAATTCTTTTCCTGGCCTTTGTAAGCTTTACATTCCCCCTCTTGATCTTTCACTCACACTAGTTTTGTTTGTACTTTCTTTGCATGTAATTTTCTTCGTGCTTTTAAGGGAACTGGAGGCATGAAATGTGAAATCGTTGTAACAGTTTATTTTGGAAGAAACATATCAGCTATTTTTTGTGAAAGAAATTTATCCATTATATATTACAGTGGAATATGATTCACAGATTCTTGTACTGTGGACATCTAAGGGTAAATCCAGAGTATAACCAAAGGTATAATAGAACTAAGCCTTGGAGATTATTGTTAAATTAAAACCAAAATGTACTATATAAAAATAAAATAAGCACCGTTCATTTTCAGTTCTTAGCAAAAGTATACCAAAGATTGTATTAAGGAAGTTCTTTGTTTCATTAATTTAAATAGTTTTAACTTACATAAGCATTGAACTTACTTTCTTTTCATAATACGAGATTGTTTCACATCTCACCTGAGACTTGCGGACCAAAATAAATGTGCAGTCCCTAAATTTATAGTTTTCAGTAAGTCCAAACCTTTCATCACAAAGGTCCAAAACCACTACAAATATCTTAGAACATTTTAAGAAAATGAAATAATATCATATAGACACTATATTTGGAAATTTTTATTCAAAACTGTTTATGTAAACTTATAAAAAGCCAATATTGAGGAGAAAAATGGAAGTAAAACCATAACAATGGCCACTACATCTGTGTGGTCTACCAAATTTCAAGATAAATGGTAAAAAAGGGAGGAAGCAGTAAATTGCCAATATTTTTGGGTGACCTCCCAGTCCTGCACAGCAGTAACTTCTTGCAATATTTGAAATTCCAAATAGTGATAATGAGTCTTGAATTACATATTTTTATTACCATACATTTTGCACAGTCATATTATTGGCAAGTGATAAAGTAAGTAAAAGCTATGTACAGGTTTTTCAACATATGGCAATACACTTTTTTGGCCTTTCTGCTTTGTTTCACCAGCATTTTTAGGAAGCTATTTTAGGATTTTACTGAATTTAAATTATAGCAACTGTGCTACTTTGCCTGATGTCTTAATGCATTACAGACACATTAACCATGCTGGGTGCAGATAGTGAGTTCATGAAAGTAGATAACCAAGTAGAATAAAGAAATTTTATAAAGAAAATGTTTTTTGTGAACTGAGCAATTATTAAGTACTCAAAACTTTACTTGAAATGCATAAGATATCATACTTTACTTTTCCTAATGCTGACATATTTTCTATTTCTTTGACTACAAAACTTTGATTAATTAATATATGGCTTTAGATTTTTAAAAGCAATAACAGATATAATACATGCACTCTTTAATATCTAAAAGATATGCATTTCTCCCACAAAATTTTCATGTTCAACATCTTATTAACTGTCAGAATAACCTGTTATAGCATAAGAATTTTAGTTTCTCTGAATCATGTAAAGTGGGAATTATTTCTATATCAAGTCACATTGCTCAAGATAATGTGTGAATTTCTTTGAGAAGATCTTATTCATTGTAGTCTACAGAGATATGCTGAAATCACCAGTTTAATGTGACACAAATGGAAAGCTAAACACAAGATATCTCTTATCACTTGAGTTTTTATAATAGGAATGCCTGTTTTTTATTAATAGATCAGCCAAAGCTGTAAGAAAGTTTGTGATATCATGAATATTCATGGAGAAAATATATAAGTGCCATTTCAGAGTGTTGTTAATGAGCTGCTCAATATCTGCACATGTTTATACAGTTTATTCAGAATCTTTAAAAAAATCTTTTTCTCTTATTATGGCTTTTCAATTGTAGTATAGTATGATAGATGCAAACTAATATGAAAGCCTAGAAGAATTTTGCAAATTCTTTGACATTTAGCAATATAAATATAGTGTCAACCTCTGAAAATGTGAAAAAAACTCACCCTAAAATCAAAAATCCAAATCAGACCGCATACAATCACCAATACTTCCTTCCTAAATCTGTTTCCTAGGTAACTACTAGATCATGATAGGACTAACTTACAGTGTAGAGGAGAATAACAGTCTGCAACGTCTCCATGTTAAGATTTGTGAAAAAGGTTTCTGCACCAAGGGTAGTGCACTGCAATAGGCACGGATCAGTGACACATGAAAATTACTGTCTTAAGCTGTAAGATTTATTTCTGTTATCTTTATTCATTTTGGTTTAGATTATTTTTCCCTAAAGTATTTTTTTTCTAATTGTTACGCAGTATGAAAAACACATATTGAAGTTGAGTCTTATTACACTGACTACCACATAGTTTCAAATTTAGGGACTTTGCCTTACTTGTTGATAGAAAGACATAATAGAAAGAAAAAGTGGAGAAAGTTTTTGGTTTCATTATGGGAAATAGGGTCATCATGGGATTCATCTCACCTACCTTTGACCATACAAAATTCATGTGTCTGGGAATTACTTTCTCATGAGCTTTAAAATAAACAAGCAAACAAATCAATGGAAACTGGGGTGATCTCCACAAGGTGCTTTTCTATAGAGTGAAAAGTAGCAAACCAGTACTGTATGCATATACTTAGGTACACATCATCCATGGGAGGAAAGAACCCCAGGTATCGAAGTCTTCTAAAGAGCTACTGATTCTGTAAACAAAAACCAAAATTCATTACAACTCACTATTGAAAAAAAAGGTTTGTGGAAAGCTGAAAGACAGTTAATTCTCACAGGTTACTTGACACCTCCATACCTAATCTCCTCATTTTTGAATTCAAGATTCTTACTTCGGTCAATCATCTGAAATATACAACCCTCCCCCCCAAAAAACCCCAACCCCCCTCCCCCCTTTACTACAGGGGTTGTTCATTTCAGTAATATGAAGTGAAACCTATTTTGTTTCTGGTCAATAGTTTTCTGATTGCAGGGCTAGGAAATAGGGACACCTGACTGTGTCACATAAATGATAGGTAAATCTGGTTCAATTTGAGACTAAGGCAATTTGGAGCAATTCTACCTTCAGTTGTTTAGGTTCAGCTTCTACCGATTCCCTTAGGAATGGCACCTTGAGTATTTGCTATCAGAAATGCATGAATATAAAAAAGCAGTGGGAAAAAGTATTATTTGTTCTTCTGAGGATTGGCCAGTAATAGTTTTATCAAGATTTAGAGCTGACAGTCCATCCTGGAACATGCTGAGCACACAAACTATGAACTAGAAGATCACTTTATCCAATTTTAAAGTGTTGAGCCAAAAATGAGAGATGAATACAGGTGACTGGCTAAATAGCTCAGCACTGACAAGTTGGCCTAACTGCATTTGTCAAAGTTGGGGCCGGTGGACATGTTGCAGGACAGAGATTTTGTAAGAAATAGCTGAGATACAATCCTAGTGAGAATGATTTTGGCTTTGTTTTTAAAACCCATGCACAGTCAAAACAGTAGTTTCTGCTTTCTAACTTTTGCTAAGGAAAGTGGACAGAATCATGGCATTTGTGCCATTGGATGACATCCTTTCTCCCATGGGTATGGTTTCATCTTTTACAAAGTTATGATGAGAGCTGTGTGATAATATTGGCATTCAGAGCAAAGCTGCCACATTTTTTGGCTTTCCTCCAGTTCCACTTAGGCACAAGCAATTCCGGCATGTTGCCAGACATATTTTTGTGTTCATTCTCAGTCACTGAAAGCAGTTCTTGCCATCTCTGTTTTTCTTAAGGTTTTTTATCCCATTAAAGGTGATGGCCATGAGTTTGGGTGGAATCATATCATGCACAAGCATTTCAGAAGAAAAATGAAGATGGGAATGGAGGCTCCGTGGCTTATGAGTGGCAGCTACACTTGCACGTCTCCCCAGCTTTTCTATTTGAACTGATGTTTTAACAAAAATCCAGAGGTTGTTTTTCTGTGTTTTATTTTGCTAGCATTTGTCAACATTACAACATTTACCAGTTTACTCGTTTTGGAAAACCTGCCCCAAAAGGTCTGCCCAAAAGTGTGGAGGAAGAGGTGCCTTTGAGTACAGCAAGGTGAGCCTGCAGCTCATCCCATGGGGTCAGCTTCTCACTGTGCCCACACTGCGCATGGGTCCTGTAGTTTCTTTCAGGCATAGTGAGCAAGCTTTGCAAGAGTCCGTCCTGTCTGTTCCTGTGTCTAAATAGAGTGGGGAGAAGGAAAGAAACAGTCCTGTCCTGATTTACCAGGTATTGACCACTGGGTAACTGATTTCAGTGTGAAATAAGTACCTTCAGTGATGGAATGATGGGTTCTTCTTTTCACTGTCCTCTGACAAAAAAAAACTTTCAAGAACTGTGTTCAGGATATCTGGACACCTAACCTAGTTACAGTTAGATACACTGTCTTTTTGTTTGTTTTCCTCTTTCTTTTTAAACAGTCGTGTGCCTTCTCCATGCTCTGTAGGTGTAAAAGTTGTTGGTCCCTGCCTAAAAGGATACAATTCACCTCAGGTGCAAGTGACACAGTGCGACACCCCTGAACTCATGCGGACAGTAGTGAAGAACTTAACAGGCTGCTTTTCTAAAGCACACTATTACAAATTTGTAAGGACTTTCTATCTGCATTTTCAAGATTATAATGAGTAGACATTGCCTGAATAATTGAATGCAATCTATTTCCACAAAATTATATCTGTCATATGATAGACCTCGTAATTAAATAATTGGAGCTGGAAACCTAGAGTTTTATGGTACCTAAAAAAAAAAAAAAGCAGCATTCAGTAACAAAAGTGAATATCAAGAACTGTCATTAAGACTCAAAGATTTTTACTTAACAATGTGAGACAATTATGTAAAAATGTAACTCTGCACTAAGATTTTTTCCACACTTCTCTCCTCTTTGACAAGTGTTGCCACTCACAATATTCTCTAGCAGATGCTACTGTTTGTGCTTTCACTATTGTTAAAATGACTAAAACTCACAAAAATTTGCAATCAGAATTAATAACAAAAGCTCCATATATTCTTTTCTTGTTTATTTCAGCCAACAGATGCAGGTGTATATAACAATCTATACATATTTAAAACTTTAGGTGAGAAAGGAACTATTTAGGGTGGCTCTTAAACACTCTAACAAGGAATAATATAAAAGATCTATGAAAGAAGCTGTGAGCTGGAGATCAGATCAACAGTTGTATGATAAAACCTTATCAAATCCTTCTGCCTAAGGACTGTGCCTTATTGAAAATAGTGGAAGGATTATACGTGGACACTAGCAGTTGTACTTGTCAAAGAATATGACATAGGTTGACTGGCATTAATGCCTTCTGTAGTGGGTTGACCCTGGCAAGATACCAGGTACCCACTAAAGCTACTCTCTCACTCTCCCCTCTGCAACTGGACAGAGGGGAGAGAAAAAACAGCTAAGAATTCATGAGCAGAGATAAGAGTTGGGAGAGGTTCAGTGACTGATTACCTTCACGGGCAAAACTAGATTCAAAGTGGGGATAATACTTATATTTATTACTAACAAGATAAGACCCAAAGAGTGAGAAATAAAACAGTCTTAAAAACACCTTCCTCCCACCCCTCCTTCCTTCCATGTTCTCCCTCCTCCCTCCCAGCAGTGCAGGGGGACAGGGAATGGGGGTTATGGTCAGTTGTTGTTTCTGCTGCTGCTCAGGGAGAGGAGTCCTTCGCCTGCTCCCACGGGGTCTCTCCCACGGGAGACAGTCCTAGATGGACCTCTCCAGTGTGAGTCCATCACTTGGGCAGCAGCTGTTCCCAAACTGCTGTCCTGTGAGTCACTCCTCCAAGGGGTGCAGTCCTTCCCAAATGAGCTGTACTGACGTGGGTCCCCCACAGGGGTCACAAGTCCTACCCGGGAAAAACCTGCTCCACTGTGGGCTTCCCTCTCCATGGGCCACAGGTCCCCGGCAGGACCCCGCTCCATCCTGGGCGTTCCACGAGGTCACAGCCTCCTTCCTGCATCCATCTGCTCCAGCATGGGCTCCTCAATGGGCTGCAGGGGGGTCTCTGCACCCCAATGGTCCCTCATGGGCAGCAGGGGCACAGCTGCCCCACCACGGTCTGCACCACGGTCTGCACCACGGGCTGCAGGGCCTCAGCTCCGGCGCCTGGAGCAGCTCCTGCCCCTCCTTCTGCACTGACCTTGGTGTCTATGTTGTTGTTCCCATGTTCTCACTCCGCTCTTCCCTGGCTGGAATTTCTTTTGCGCAACAACCTTCTGTTCTTAAATATATTATCCCAGAGGTGTCACTATTGCTCCTGACTGGCTTGGCCTTGGCCAGTGGCAGGAAGTCCGGCCTGGAGCTGGTTGGCATTGACTCCATGGGACGGGGGGAAGCTTCCAGCAGCTTCTAACACAAGCCAGCCCTGTAGCTTCCCCGCTACCAAAACCCAGCCACAGAAACCCACTACACCTTCCCATTAATAAGCTTTGAATTGCTGTTTACTAATACTTAAGTAGGACATGATACTTTTCTTTCATTGTATGTTATTGGGTTTTTTTTATTCCAAGATACACAAAATTCTAGAAATAGTTATATTTTTAAAGTATGCTGATATGTTAACAGAGTAGCTGATTCTAATACCTTTTCATCTCTAGTTTTTCTTTCCATGATATGTCTGTACATCTATCAAAAACTATTTTATGAAAATACTTATATATAGAAGAACAAAATATTAGAAAGAACACAGATGTTTAATTTTAAAGAATAGCCCTTTACTCATAAATTCTATGTGTATTTTGAACATCACATTTAATTCCAAGGCTAATGTACTGACAACGAACAAATTTCACCAGATTAAATTACACTTCCAGTGTCTTGATTAAGTATTGTTAGAAACTTGTCTTGACCTTACCAAGACTTCAGGAATGTTTTTGCTGATATTGCACTAGGAAAAAGTATATCTTAAAGTAATGAAAAGATGATATCAGCTTTGGGAAACTGTCAGAAAATTGGAATTTTGAAAATAAATTTGTGCAAAAATTTTAATTTAAAATGTTTGTGTTTATTGAATTTGTCTAACTATATTCTTTACAAAATTTTAAGTCCAATTCAATTCCAAAATTCTGTCTCTTTTGGAGCTGAACTAGATTTTATGCAGACTGACAAAACGGGTCAGGCAGTTTTCACAACTTGAAGCTGCTCTAAGTGCAGTGACATTGGTCAATATGACTCACAAATGTGCCTAGAAGATTTTGCCATTTCCAAGTCTTTTCTCTTGTTGTTTTTTTTTTTTTCCTGTAACAGTAGTGCATCCTAGCAGTAATTGTAATTGATTAATAACATTCCTTTCTGATTACCAACTTGAAAATGTGCTCTTAAGAATTTTGCAATTATTTCATACTTTCCTTCCCCCCAGTCAGGTGCAGTGAACTGCATGCTTTGCAAGAAAAAAAAAATGGGTCAGTTTCCCCCTCATTAATTTTCAAATAATTTTCAACATCATAGATATTGAGAAGATAGGAAAAATGTGCTATATATCAAATTAGTCAGTAGATGCCAAGCAATGCCCCCCTCGCCCCCAGCCCATATGTTTGCTTGCTGCACAGATTGTGATCAGTTAAAGAACAGAGTCCCATTGTAAACAGGCAAAACTGCAAGTTTAGTTTTGTTGAATCATCACATCTTTTGTGCTCCTTCTGATTTTTCATACATACCTTCTCCCTTCCTCTCTATTACATGATGAATCTCCCAAAGGCAAACTCCCTGGGAAGTTGTGTGGCCAAGTTACTATTCACTAAGGTGTGTTACAGTAGCAGAAGTTTGAGGGGAGGGGTACCTTTTTCTTTCCTTTCGTAGTTATGTATTGAAATTTGTCAGGGAATTAGCCAATTATTTCACATGTTCTCACTTTCCTCTTCTTTTGAAGAGTTCCTTGATATCAAGTTAAACAGTTTTGTCCTTAGCTGATATGTGTGCGATGCACATTTTCAGTTCAGGTATTAAAATTTTAAGTGCTCATTAGAGACTTTTTCTTAACACAGTGAATTTATACCTTGCCATTCACTTATGTGAAGCACATGTGGCCACCGATGATCCTGTGGTAGAATAATTGTCCCACACTTAACAACTTATATAACCTTGCATTCATCAATTCAAGGTAAGGCTATTTTTATACAAATCAGTATTTTGCTAGAGTTAGCACATTATGTAAGGTTACTCTAGTTAAAGAAGTGATAGAATACCACAGGCCAGTTAAAATATACTAGAGAGAAAAAAATGTTAAATGGGGTCAGTGAAATGGTCTATCACTTGCATTCTACTACAACAGATATTCAGAGCTAGTCTTAGAAAAGCTGAAAAAAACTTAACCCTCTTTCTCTGCCCCAAGAAAGCTTAGCTGGCAGCTTAAGTAATTAATTAATATTTTTTGTTGGCATGCCGTAAAAGTAATTTTTAAGCAGTTTTCACCACAAAAACTGGGAGAAATTTCTTCTTATAAACTGTCATCATGATCTGATTGAATTACAGAGGTACACTACAGTTTTTAACAGGTCTTCCACACAACTGTATTGTGTTGCAGACAAAATGTCTGCAACAAGCTAAAATAATTGCATTTGAAATTGGGGAAAGAAAAACAAGAAAGCAAAGTTTAGTAATAATTCTGCTTAATATGTTTGAGAGAACATTTCAAGATCTGAAGGTGGAAGACATGATTGATCACTGCCTGGAGAAAATCATTCTATCATATGACAGAAAAAAGCTATCTCCCACACAAGAATGGTCTTTTACTCTGCCCATTCAAAATGGTGCATTTTCAAGGACTAAACTGATCCTCCAATTCACTTTATTTTCATCTATCTAATAGCAAAACCCAGTAGAAAAGCTTAGCTTTTCCCATGAGGATGTCATCTCAGAATCTTCCCTGAGCTTACCATACATGTTTATTCTCAGTTGTTCTGCCACAGAAGACAAATATACTTTTACAGGGTAAACATTTAACCATAACAACTTTAGAGAAGAAATATGACTTGATAAACGCAGAAATGGGTTTGAAGAAGAGACAAAAATAGAAGTTTGGAACTTCAAAGAAGGACAGTAAGTAAAATGGTAGCATAAAAATATTTAAATTATTAGGTAGCTTCAGTATTGTCTCCAGTATTCCTATCGGAAGGAAACATTCATTGCAAGTACATTCTTATGAAATACAGAATAAGGATTTAAACAGCTCCTCAGTATCAGCAGGCCTGCAAAAGGCAGGTAAAAAATAACATCAGGAACCATATTGCTTCCCCACAGCTGTTTTCAGTGTTTTCTGTGTCCCCAAGGTCTACAACTGCCACATGCATCTGCAGAGGATTGAATCTGCAGACACTGGACAGCATCCTCCCATGCCCAGCTCCAAGGGGAGGATCGTCATTATTTTAGTCACATGAGTTGACTGTGGAACCCAAGATGTTTTGGGTCTAGTAAATACTCTGGAGTCATGCACAGAATTTCTCTTCTCCCTCAGATCAGGCCCAAGAGAAGGCACTCTGCAGTGGTATAACTGTGATGATGAATTTGTCACATAATGAAAGCACTAATGAAGTTCATTGACTTAAAGTTCCCTTCCTCTAGGCCAAATATGCACCTCTTTAAAAAAAAAATAGAAAAAAAAACCAGAAAGGTGGAAGGATATGGGATTTGAATAGTTTCAAGAATTGCATGAAGGTTACTGGGACATTTTAAAACTATTTAACGTCTCAGTTCCCTTTTCAGTTTCATCTGTTTCAGTGTTTACTAATAGCTCAAGCACAGCTCTGGTCTAATTTAACAGGAAGGTCATCTAAACTTTAGTCCCTCATGTCTCTAAAACAAGGAGGTGAAATGGAAAGCGTGAGAAGTCAGGTTCTATTCAGATGAAAACTAAAGTCCATTTACTGGTGAAGCTGAAAGAAACAGTTGACTGCAGGTATTCTTTCCCTTACAGTTATGAGTGACCAGATTAAATTGCACTGATTTGTCCCTTCAAGGTATTGTCATACACAATAAATACTTATATAACGTAATTGCAATAAGAAAAAATCTTTAACTGCTGTTCTCCATGGCTGCAAATGCAAAGAATATGAAAGGGAATAGATTTTTTTAGTTTCAACTTTGAAAGTCCAGTGATGCCATGAACTTTGTGACATAAATTAAGTCAATGAATAAATAAAATATACAGTCAGTGAAGTCGAAAAGCCAATTCATCTAGCATAAAGCAGCAGAGCTCTACAAAAAATTATCCAAGCTCTGTCAAATTACACCATTCATACAGCAAGTTAACTCAGCAGAACTGTGTGTGGCATCATTTTTCCCAGTCTACATGCAATTCATATTTTAGCCCAGAGAAGTGTAAGTGTCTATTCACTGGTTGCTGAATTTCTTGTGAGCTCAGGTTATGGATGTTTTCACTTAAACATGAAATTAAGTCGTTTGGATTTTTCCTTGCTAATATGACCAGAAATCCCAATAATGCCTTATAACTTCCTTGTTCCTGTTAAGTAAGGGGTTATTGAAAGAGGAATTGTTTGTATATCCTGGCTTTTGAAAAAGCCAGTTCAGTTTTTTGATGCAGACATCCTGTGAGGTTACATAGTCTGATGGGGATCTTTAGGCCTCAGTTCCCACATCTGCAAAACAGTGTGTGAGCTTGCTACTCAAATGTGCGAGTTTGCTACAGTCAAAGTGGTGATGTATTCAGATACTCCACTGATGAAAGGCACATACATAGCATTTTTGTATTCTTCTATGCATGATTTTTCTCCTTTAAAGAATGCTGTCATTTCATTTTTTATTTCTATTACTTAACTGATGTGGAAGGTAATCTCACTGGTCTGAGTGTATCTACTAATGCAATCTATCAAGCTGTAGAGATTACACTGCAGGGGCCGTTTTCAGAATTGCACTGGATCAATAACACAAGATCGTTTAAGCACACTTGCCTTCTTCCCACCTGAAGCAAATGGTTTGATTATCTCTTCACAGAGATTATGACACAAGGTGCTGACTATGGTTTTAATTTTATTTGATTGATGGATTTAGATTTCAGCTGCACACTGTCTAACTATGCTTATCCACCCACAGTTCAGTTGCCACAATGATATGCCTTTTTTGTGTCTGTGTGTCTCATCTGAAGAGTGAAGATGATATAGTGGAATAATAACTCTACAGTTTAATATTCTATTGAGCATCCCCAACTGCAGTTCAACAAATGCAAAGCTGAGAAGTTTGCACATTACATTTCTGGAAGCTGTTATCTTATTGGCCTTGGAATATGCTAAAAGAAAATAGAAGCCTCAGAAACCAAATGAAAGACATAAAAAGTAAAAGCCTAGAAGCTCAGTTATTGAGCTGAAAGAAGTTACTTACATATGAAAGAAGCAAGAAAAATAAGCCGTTTGCCCCAGGCCGCCTGATTTGTGAGAGCCTCATTACGTTACAACAGATGTAGTCTGAATCTGCTGGTATTTTTCTTCTTTTATCATTAAGTTGGCAAAAATCATTCTAAGATTGTACATATTATATCTCATAGTTATGTTCCCTGCAAATGAAATCAACTTTCTTGCAGGAAAAAAAAAAAAAAAAGAGACAAAACCCCTTGTAGGATGTCACAATATGTCATAATGTGATAAGATATTATTTATTTATCCACTGTGCTTTTATTGTGCAGTGCAATCAACACAGTTGCAAAGGTAATCTTCACACTGCACAGTGAGATTCTTTTTTCATCAACATGGGTAGAGATGCAAGTCACCCAGAAAGGCCCTGAAGATTTGCAATATCCGCCAGTTTGGCTTGCAATATAATTCACCTTGATGGGCTTTGGATGATAGGATGTAGACAGCTGTACTTGAAGGTGCCCAGAGTCACAGTTTTGGCAGATCGATGACCTCCTGTCATCCAGCCTTACATTAATTACCAAGTATAACTAAGCAATCATTTATATTTCCACATTCAATGGTATCCAAAGATGTTTAAATCCACAATAAAATTTTATATTAGAAGGCACTTTTATAGTCAAAAAATGAGACCAGAAAGAAAGGGCCATCAGTTTGCTGAAATGCCAGTGTTCCCCATCCATCCATCCATTCCCATAATGCCTATATGTGGCAATGTGGACATGTGTTAAAACAAAGACTTAGTTTTGTCCAGTTTGCCATCATAAACTAATACACACCTCTTATACCAAATATATTGAATTTCTGCATTTTAAGCTCACTTTTTCTTTAATTAATCATCACAGAAGGTCGAAAAGTATCTTAATTCTCTATTACATGCACACAAAGTATTGCTATTTTCTCCCTGTTCATTTGAGATCTAATAGCCTGTCTGCCCAAGCTGTGAAATGAAACCCTAGGTCTCCAATTAAGAGTCAATCACATAAATCTTGAGATAGAGAAGAAGCACAAACACTTGCTCGGAGTTTCAGTTTTACATTATGCGTTTAATTGTGATGACCTTTCCCCATGCACTACTTTAGTATTGAAATCATGGACTGGAATGAATGCTTTTTATCTTTAGATTTGACTTGCTCTTTATGACAAATACCAAAAGCCAAATTCTGGTCTCATGTATAGTGGTGTAAATTTAAGGTCTCTCTATTGAATTTCATGTGGTATTAAACTACTAATTAGTTCTGTACGAATCACTGAGCTACTCTTTAAAGCATGTATGCAGTATGAATAGCAGAAGGAAGAGCAGGTTTTAATAAAGTACAAGTTTTATATAGTCAATAGTCCTTTAGTACTTTGTTAGCAGTTAACCAGAAAAAGTAATTAAAGTCTATTTTTAAAAAATAGAGTGTAATTTCAAAAATTATGTAAGGTAGATATATTTACAGGACCATGTTCGTGAAATAAATATGGACCACCTGATGGCTGAAATAAACGTAGATGAAATAAACACTGAAATAAACACTGGATGAAATAATCATGACCATGTGTGAGATCCTGGATCCGAATCTCACTGAATTATTGATATGGGTTGAAACCCACTCCCTGTGCATGTGGGGAAGGGCTGGGCCTGGACTTGCAGGAATGTGATGAGGTCTGCTGAGGGCACAGGGCAGAGCTGAAGGCAAGGCCTGCAGCCCACGCAGAGCACACGGCAGAGCTGAAGGTCTGTAGCTGGGCTGTCGGTCAAGGCAGACCTGCCTGGTAGCCCACCCACACCATCCCCCTGCAGCCTGTGACTGCTACAGCACAACTCATTCTTTCCTGAAAGGCACTGACCAGATATCCTGCCTGGGAGGGAAAACTAAGCTCCTTAAATACACAAGACTCCATGTGGTCTCTCCCTCCTTCCCTCTCATCTCTCCTGCAGCCTGAACCACGTGAGTCAGTAACCATTTCTCTCTTCTCTCCCCCTCTCTTCTTCCTCTCCAGCCAGCATCATATGAATCATCAAATCTTGTTGGTAACTATTCTCCTCTCCTTCTCTCTTTCTTCTCTCTTTCTTTGCCCCTTTTAATCTGTTTTCTTCTTTTACCCTTTTCCTTCTCTTGTAGGTAACTTAAAACCAATGAACTGTGTTTTACTAAAGCTGGTATATGAATTGTTTTAGTGGACATTTCCTGTGGAATGGGTCTTTGTGCTGAATGTTTTAGTGAAATGTTTTTTTCTTGGTTGTATTTTACTCCTCTAAAAACCTTTTGGCAAAATATCTTATTTTTCTCATTAAATTAAAAAGAATTTCTCTTAGAGAAGAGTGTGTGACTCTTTCTTTGGATTCTAATTAGAGGTTATAACAAACCAAAAGGCTTTTATAAAGTCTTAAACAAAAATGCAGCCACTCTGGGCAGTTTATAGCTTAATCCAGAGCACAACACCATGAAATAAACATTGACCCCTGACCCTGGAGAGGAAAGAGGGCCCAGAAAGCTAATTTGAATTCGAGGATCTCCTCCTCCGAGCTCAACACTTGACTATTCCAATAAGCAGGAAGTTAGGCAAAAATATGAAGAGGTCTGTGGATGAACACGGAGCTGCAGGCAAAACTCAAACATGAGAAGAAAGTATGCAGAAATACAGAGTTCTGAGTTCCCCAGTGTCAGAGAGATTTGGAGCAATTTGAGAGAGGCCAGCAAAGAGTCACTAAGATGATTAAAAGACTGGGCCCTGTGTCATATGAGGAAAGACTGAGAGAGGGGACTGCTCAGTCTGAAGAAAAGGCTCAGGGGGAAATTCACCAAGTGTATAAACATCTGAAGGAGGCTGTAAAGAAGACAGAGCCAAGTTCTGGACAAGTTGCCTCAAGGACTAGAGGCAATTAGCACAAACTGAAAAACAGGAGGTTACATCTAAACATTAAAAAATGTGAAGGTGGTAGAGCACTGGCACAGTTTGCTCAAAGAGGTTGTGGAGTCTCTATCCTTGAAAATATTCCAAAGCTGTCTGGACACACTCCTGGACAACCTGCTGTAGGTGCCTCTGCTTGAGCAGGTGGGTTGGAGCCGATGACCTCCAGACACGTTTGTCAACCTCAACCATCCTGTGATTCTATTGTCTTGACAGAGAATCTAAACAATTCAATATAAAGTTCAACAAAAATTATATTATCAAATGTGAATATTAAGATATTTTTCCAATATCATAATTGAAAAACAGTGAGCAAGTTGTTCTGTTGCCCAACCTAACTCTAATCTAACTTCCAAATTCACATTTCCCTTTCAAAACTTGTGCGACAGGTCAGGGGTTTGGGGATTTGCTCATTTGTTTGTTTGCTTGCTTGCTTTTTTCTGTCAGCACAGCATTTCAACTGAAGAATTCTCACTAAGCCAAGCTTAAATTAGGGGAGCCAAGGCTACAGGATTTAGAGGGACAGCCTATGTAAAGCCTGTGCAGAGCTGAACTCATAACACGTTAATCAGTGTTGTCATTTACAGCAAATGGAATGTGAAGTTCTGCTTCTAATCTTAAGGCTTTTATGTTAGTTTTTTGTAGGACTTGCTTGGGTTAAGATTTGAGGTATTGCAAACATTTTAGAGTTAGTGTAAAAGGAATTCTTGGTATTTCTAAACAGGATAGCTTTTTTCCACACAGTACCATACAGACTGTCATGTGACATGATGAAAGACCACTGTAATAGGTTGTAGCAATCGTGCAAATGAAATGTTTTTCAAGGGAAATAAATTATGATTCTTAGAATGTGAGGTGCAAAGTGTAAAGCAGAATAAATGCACTTTGTGCCGTAGAGTAGCAAATATGTGTCCCAAACGGCCACAACATGAAGAAGAAAGAAAACAAATATGACAAAGAAAAGAAAAGATTAAGTGAACAACTGAAGGACGACACATCTTCAGTAGTCATTAGCCTAAATACATCTTGGAAGGAATGGGATATTTGATAGTTTAGGTATTATTTTTGGCACTAACAAAGGCAGTGGAATCTGCTTCTAATATTCAGTTGGCAGAAAAAAGATATGTTCAAAGGAATTAAAGCATGACTTGACTTGAAAATTTTTGAATGAGCAATATAAAACAAAAAATGCAACATTCATGTGAATTCTACACATTAAAAAAGGAAAAAAAGGGTAAATTCTAAAAGGAGAGATCATAGATTGTTATTTGACTTCAATGATTCTTATGTCTAATATCATTAAGTCACATCAGAAGTCTCTGTCAGTGTTTCAAACACTTGCCAGGAGAATGGACCTGGAACATTTTTATGGAGTGACTTTTCCTCTGAAATATCTTCTCTCTTCCAACAGATAGGTGTTTAGGGGATTCCAGAATGAAAGTTCTATCTCAACCATTGCTTTTCTCATACTTATATCATTATCTAATTTCTTCTTGAACACATATTTACTTCTTGTATCTGCACTATTTGGTTTCTATGGATATGTTCTAACTGCTAAATAAAGAAAGGTCAGAAACTTACACTTGAAGCTGATTGTCAAGGTTTGTCCTACATCCTATTAGCCTCATGAGTAGCTTGGTCACATCCCTACTACACAACACTTGGCCTTACAGAGTCCCCCATGACACTAAGACAACTATTCTTGTGTTAGTTTGCTTCGAAATGTCTGAGGTAAAGTTTGGACCATGCAATGCTAAATTCAGTGGTGCTCCACAACAAAAAAAGAGTTATTCATTGCCTGCCCCCAAGTGTGATGTGACCAGAAGAATAGGGAAAATGTTTCAAAACACAAAACCCTGCTGGGACTGGGTATAGGGTAGATAGAAACTGTGGAGGAGCAGGAATCAGAGGGGGAACGGTTCCAGGTGTGGAAAAAGATATACAACTGTTGAAAAATGACTTTATTATATGGATTTTACAGTTCTTATGTAGTTTCAAATATGTGCACTGTATGTTACCCCCACAGTTGTGATGCCCGGGCATGTCCAGGCATGCCTGAGTTGTCTGTTCCCTGCTTTCCCCGCTTCTCCCTCTGATTGTCTGAAAAAGCTGCAGTGTGAAGAGAGCTACCATTGGTCCTTTCTTTTCCCAGTTCCTCTCCAGTTCCCCCCTCTTCTCCTGAGTCTATACTCCTATTTGTTCCCCTGGTTGTCTGTCTCATGCTCCACCCCATTTTCTGGCCCTTTCTACACCAGACCTTATATAAACCCTTGCATATGCTCAATAAACCACCATTGCACCTTCAACCTCGACTCGGACCCTTTGTGCAGTGTCGTGGTCCCAATCCCCTCTCCCCCAGACTGTGGCAAGAAACAAACTGCATACATTATCATCATCATCTATATGACCTTTTAGGATCAGTATCTTCAGTAGTTCTAAAACTTCAAGTTCTTGTAGAAAACTTGTTGCAACAGTCACAAAGTTAGGCTAAAATGGGGTGCAGGCAGCATAAGGAGTAATTATTAGTGTCATTGTTACCCCATGACTGTATTTACACTGGTAAATAACAGAGCCCAGAGTCCTTTCTCTGATTCTGAAGGTCTTGTGCAAATTCCGTAATTCTCTTCATACCCCAACTAGACTGTTGTCCTTCACTCCACATGTGGGGGACAGCTGATGCAAAAGGCAATTCCTTGAACTGTGTGCAAGAATTGTCTGTGGGACCCACCTGGGACAACCTAAAGCTGAAGACCATCAACTACACAGTACAAACAGCTGCACATCAGTAACTGAGTTTGTGATCTTACTCTAGTTTAATAGATTGAGCCTATGCATTCAGAGTTAGTGTTATAGAGAAAAAGTATTTCCTTTGGTCATTGAACCCACTATGAATAAGTTTTGATGGCTGCATTTTAGCTTTAAAAAGTTAGAAATACAGAGAAAATTCCCCAATTATCTTCTCTGCAACCTTCACAAAACCTTTAAAACTAGACTTTCCCACTCAGTATTTTCTAAGCCAAAAAGCTTTAACTATATTATATTTCCTCAAATAATCTTATACTCTTTTTTACACCTTTACAGTTTCTCTTAGGGCTTTTTTTTGGAGACAGAGTGACCTTGTGCAAACCGGGCTTAAAAGGTTTTTCTTATATGAGATTATACTGCTTGCTGCAAGCTTTGATTTTTGAAAAGACCACAGATTTATGGCCTAGAGCCAATAACGCATTTAAATATATCTTTAGGCATCTCATTGTTACTTTCAGTTAATATAGGGAAAGTTCTAATGAAGCTAATCATATATCTAAGGGTAAACAAATACTTCAACTTTTTTTTGGCTTGAATTTTAAAAATCCAGATCAAGCCCACAATAGCAAGAGTACTGGAAAGAATAAGGAAATTATTACCTCTTCTAACTAATATTTTTTAAAAAATCTTTTCTGATGTCGGTTTTATACATGGAAAACTGTTCTTTTTTAATTTTTAATCCCCATTAGAATGATTTTTTATTTTTTAGATTTAGTTGCCATATTCATGATTTCCTCTTCTATCAAGACAATGATCTAATAATAGTTACAATCAGAGAAGTACCAGTTGACTACAATGCAAGCTGATACGGCTTGTAATTCTTTAAGTATCTGCACAAAGCAAAGAGTTAATGAAGGATTTTTTTAACGTTGGTTTATAAATAAACTGTGTGACCAGAACCAAATCAAATTCTGATTTAGAATTTAGCCATTCCGTAAAGCTCAATTTCGTACCACAGACAAGATCAGGTATCTCATGCAAGTCAATGGCTACAACAGCATCATTCATCACTCATAAATAAGGGCACCTTGTCCATCTGATCTAACATGTGTTAGCAGATCCACAAAACTATTTATCTGCAGTCATCTCTACAATTACACTGCAGCTATATACCCATCTTCCGACTCTGCTAATAGAGCTGTTCCAACTACAGTTACACCTCTAAGGTCAAAGTGTAGACTGTGCCCAAGGGAGACTTGAAGAAGAGGAAAAGTACTGGTAGTCATATTAAGCACATGGACTTTCCTACTGCATTTTTTAGCTATAGGTTGTCTGGAGAGTAGTCTGAAAAAATCTTGACCTTCTGTTAAAGAATCATAGATGAGTTTAGCAGTTAGGTTAGTTTGTTTGGTATGAGAATAGCAAGAACACTGTTAGGACTGAGGGAAGAAGTAAAAGGGAACCTAGATTGGAATTAAGAACAACTGAATAGGAATATGAAGAAGATCTAAGGAGACAGTTAGACTATATGAAAAAAACTGGAAAAAGCAGTCATAAACTGGGGTGGTAATAGAGTATTCTTTGTATTTTTAATATTTAGGGGGAAAAAAAAGAAAATATGTTTATTTTAAATTTCCTTAAAGAGAGCATATAGTCTTTGTCTTTAATGTCAGATGCATAGATACAGAAGAGGATAGTATGGGTAATCTGAGAAAAATTTACTCTAGTTGAAAACTTCATTGATATCAGTCTTATAGGTTTCACTCAAAATACAATGATCAAAAATACTAAGAAATACCAGCTATTATTTGTTGTAAAATACCAGATATCTCTTGCTTTGTCCTTAAAAAAATTATCAAGCATACATGCAGCTGTGAAACTACCTTCATCTGGATATAACAGATATCGTTATGGTTATCTATCTAAATTAATTAAATTATCTATCTAAATTAAGCCCTGCAAAAAAAAAAAAAAAAAATAATCAACCTTTCCGACCTAGCCCTTCCCAGTCTGAAAGGGATGCTCAAAAAGGATGAACTTTTATGTTTTCATCCAGCTCCAAAATGTTGTTTTGTTTTTTTTTTTTTAAAGTGTAATATTAAGAGCCTTCATGTACCACACCAGGTGAATGCCCAAAGATGACATATGCAGTTTTCATACTGGAGAGAAATAGCTCACATTGTTCATTGCTGGGTCAGTGTAGGGACTGAGGAGTGTTAACTTTCATAGATGTTTGTCATAAGGTTTCTTTTCTGATATGCTTAGAAAAGAGGTTATATATATAGGAGTGTATATAGTGGTATTGGCTGCCTTTAACTTGGACAGTGTCAATAAGGCATGAGAAAGAAATAAGGCATGTACATGACAAGGAAGCTTTTCATCAGTGTTTCCAGAAACTTAAGAAATTTTGGTCATCTCCCTGAACAAAACCCTTCTGGCACATTACAGGCTGGTCCAGTCATGAATAGACATAGAAAAGAACATTTAATAGCTGATGAAAAAGACATTTGTAATTTCCAATCCAAGCTGCAGAAAGCACCAGTTCATAGCAAAGTTCCTGTGGAAGATTTTATTTTGTACTTTAAAAATTCCATTCAGATAAATACAGGGATATCATATCTTTTAACAGAAAGATTAAAAAGGTCCTGTTACATTTATACTCCTTTACAGATCCCTCAGTATTTCTGCATGATCAGCCCTTTTTTCCTATCCTTGTTCCAGCTCTGTAGAATTAATCTTCTTGGAGTAGCTGCTCACTTGTTAAATATATCCATCACTGAAAGATAATTGTAATATATGACAAATGCACCTTGAGAAGAATTCATTATAGACACCAATCTGACATCAGAGGATAGTGATGTGTTAGCAGCATCTTTTCTCCTCAAACAGTTTGTGAAATCAGACTTTAAGATAATTGTATGTCTTATCTAAAATCCCTCCACCTAAATTGATACTTTATAGATGACTACTGAATTGTTCCTCCAAAGACACAAACCTAAATTAACCTCAAGTGCAAAAGAGGTTTAGTGGTCTGCATAAGAAGCTAATATAAACAGAGAAGTTAAAAATCTCTTTAGCTCTGAATTTGTTATCTTAATTATTTTTTCTTATCAAAGTAAGCATAAAGTTTGGAAACAATGCACCAAAGACTCAGAAGGTATGTCATCCTGTCACCTCTGTTTCTCTCTTCTTGTCATTTTGCCTGAGAGAAAGCAGGAAGAGCATTTTTCCCGGGTCCTTAGTTCACAGGGTTATTATAACCCTCTCATTAAAACATTCTCTGTCATGGCTACCATGGGGAAACTGCTGACTTTCAGTGATAGAAAATTCTCATCTTTCTGAGTCTAACTGTGCTAACCTCAAACTAGAGCAATTTTAGGGGAATATAAAATGCCACTAACACTGCAAAAATGTTTTCCAGAAATGATTAGATATTATTTAAAAACTTCTACTTTCTTTTTCCTTTTTTTTTTTTTTGTTTGTTGGTTTGTTTTTTTGTTTATTTTGTTTGGTTGTTTTTCTTTTTTAATTTAAGATCCAGTTTTCATCCCAGATGGACCTCCAAGTGGAGACTTTTTTTGATTAAAATAGAAAATAATTCAAATATAGGAACCTATATAACAGTTGAAGTAATTTTTTATGGGAATTTCATGCTGCAGGAATGCCAGCAGTGGGAATGGAGATTTCTTCATAGCAATAGTCTCTTGTCTCTTTAAAACATCATTTCTCTACAGCAAGGAAATTTGTTCATCTCAAATGCTCACAGTCCAACTTAATCTGCATCTGATGTAAGTATCAGTTATTTTACAATGTGATGGATTAAGTTTTTGCTGAACAATACATATTAATTCAATAATAGGTTATCGAAAAAAACTTCTGCTGTTTGAGTTTTGCTGATTTTGCTTCTCTGGTCATCTCCTTACAATACGTAGAAGTATGAGAAATTCACATGAAAATGTATCTTATTTCAAAGCTTTAAAACTTTTTATTACATCATGTAGTAATATTTTGAGCAGTGACTAATTTTGGTTGTGCAGATGTTGCTATCTCATTTTCAAAGTACAGTGTACTTCTAATCAATGCTACTCTCAGCCCAAAAGTTGAAAGGTAAAAATCAGTTAACACTTTGTATAAGATTAAGCCTTCATTTTAGCCTTCCAGAAGTACTGTTTTGTTCAGAAAGTACTGTTTTTTGAAAGAAAGTATGCACCATAGAGCCTCACACCAGGAACATGTTTAGAAAGCATGACTGTTGTGATCCAGTCTAACACAGAGACCCAAGGTGTCTCCTTACCACATCTTCCATTCCTCCACCTGTGCAATTAAATCACTGCCGAAGGCAAAAGTAGTGCAGACAACTTGGAAATATTGCCTTCGCTGCTCCTCAAAGCCTTTAAGGTACCTTCTTATTTCTCTGCAAGCACTTCTATATTGCTACTCATGGCATGTTTGTGGAGAAGCTCTTATTCCCACTCCTTCAGATGGGAGATGACCGAAGAATGATCGACATCCTTGGTTGTGGTGAATATCAGTGTAAGAAAAGGAATCAGTCACCTATGGGCCTTGAAGTTCAGTGTTGTTTTAATCCTTACTCTAGTTCTGAGGTAAAGTCACTGTCTGTTTTTGCCTTGAGCATAAAAACTAACAATGTTGATGGAGGACTTTAGCACTCCATTCCAAAATAAACCCTGTCCAAGAACTGTTCAACAGATGTTATTTTCCTTGTAGTCTTTTCTCCAAAGCCTTGTTAACACAAGAGATTGAATTTGTACCTCAGGGACTCAAACTTTATTATGGAGCTGCAGGTAAAATTCTTACTTTGATCAAATAAAAAAATGACAAAGAAGTGCCCTAACTTATAGCTGTACAAAGTAACATCAGAGAGGAAAGCAGGCTGAAATTTTTGGTTATCTTAATCAAGTTATACCCATATGTGTTTGAGAGAGAGATAGTACCCTCAGTTTACAGCAGAAGTATTGCTGTTAACAGATGCTTAATGCATTGTTCAAGAAGGAGTAAAAGGCAAAAAGAGAAACAATAGTAGATATTAAACAAGTCTTTCTCAGAATGTCACAATTGTAAGAGCTGACCACCTCAAGCCCCAAGCCTCAGAAGAAGATGAGTTCCATTGGTTGAAGCATAAATTCAAGAATATTTAACTGTAGAGTTACATCAAAGCTTAATTCCAAGTATAGAGTATTTGTTTTACAATTGCAGGAAAGATTTCATTTACTCAGTGCTGGTCTTTGTTATCTGTGAGTTATATTGTTCTCAACAGGAGCTCATCTGAGCAGGGCAATATATTGATAAGGGAGTCAGAGATCATCTATATCTTTTAAATCAATAAAAGTTTGTATTTGAATTTGTGGTGCTTCCAATAGCAATTTTCACACTGCATGTGCTTTACTTTGAACACTCTGACAAGGAAACCCAACAATAAATCTGGTATCAGGGCTAAACAAAACATAGAAGGTGGAAATCGGTTGGTACCATTTGGTTCAGTGACCATACGGTACTTTCAGGATCTGATAAAAACAGTAGCTATTCTGTATTTAAAGAATCCTAGTGAAGAATCTAAAATTTCTTTAGAGGTCAAAGCAGATTTAAAATACTATGACTATTTATGACCCAAAGAAAGAGAAAAATCCATGAATTCACTATCTGCAGAAAAATATGAAAATGGCAATATTTACATACTGTGAAAAAAGATCTCTTGTTTTTTATATAAAATAAATTATTTTAAATATGATCACCATAGGCAGGTAATGGTTTTTGCAAATACTCACCACGTGTACATTTCAGAGGTTACAGAATGGACCCTTCACATCTGCTTTACACACTACCATCAGTAAAATATTCTTGTTAATATTTCTTCTAAGATGGATCAAAAGCAGAGGATAATGTGTAGGATAATCAGCACCAAGAAAGCTCACTGAGCAAGATATTAGCAGTTGTTAAAATGGAAAATGTTAAGGTTTTGTTATTCAAAAGGAGAACCTTGATCTGTTCTGTCAGAATTGGACACTGTTTTCAACATTCTTTCCAGCCAGGAAAATGGAAATCCACTGCAGCAATTGTCTTCTGCAGTAACACTATATGTGTTATATAAAGATTTAAGATACATCTTTGCATGTTAAAAGATGTGTATGCCACACAGATGCTTCCTAAATCATCCAAGTTCAACCCGATCAGTCAAAATAAAGTTGAAATTGCCCATTTAAAAAGCACCCAAATTTCGATCCTGGTAAAGGTAATATCAGTCTGATTAATATTCACATAGCTTCTCTTGTTAACTACTTCATGTTTACATAGAATACATAATGGAAAATTCTTTTGCCATTTGACATAACTCAGACTGTGTTAAACATAACATACTCTCTCTAGTCTGTACACTAAGATAGAATTTCATCAATTGCTTTATTCTAAGAGTCATCAGTATCACAAGCTTCTCACAACTCTAGCTCACTAGTTTTGACCGGTTCCAGTCACTAAAGGGTGATCCCAATTTGTCATGTCAAGGACATATTTATGTATGAATATCATTTTGTGTGTTTACAGCAACTGTTACTGGAAAGTATTTTACATTTTTACATTTAAATATTTCACAATGAGCTTCATAATAACTCCAACATACAGGTACAAATGCTGTTATTTCAAGTTTATCTACCTTTGTGACACTATATCTGTGGCTTCCAGACACTGGGATTTCTGCAGGATTTCTTTGTGAATAGTCCTAAACACCTGACTAGCCCACAAAGTTATTCAAGCTCCACAAAGTTTAGTACCAGTTCCATCCTTGTTGGCCACTCAGTTGTTTTTGCAACAATACACATCTCCTGAGCCTTGAAAAATCATTTCTCCAAATCCTGGCTTCACCCGAGCCATCTTGAATTCCTAAAGATTACAGCAGAGGACAAAAGGGACATTTCCTTTATAACACAGAATCAAAGCGTGATTTCCCAGCTGAAAAGCAAAATCTTGTTTTACTGATTCACTGTTGAATGTAGCAAGGAAGCAGCTGAATAAGTTCCCTCCACAGACACACACATTCAAGCCGTCACACATGCATATGGGTGGTGTTCCCTGTCAGAACAGGCACATCACTTATCACTTAGCATCTGTTTCCTTTTTTCTCAGACTTGTTTACCAGCATTTTCATTGAGAAGCTTCCTTAGAGCGGATAATTTTTTTCTACTCTCTCATTCAGTCACGATGAAGTTACACCTCCCAGCTGCAGCTATTTTAATAGTGCCAAGAGTTAGGTATATAAATTTTCAGTGTGACTCGGATTCTATCAAATAGAGAGCTAAAATACAGTACAAAACTGTTACAATCAAAGCCGTTCATTGTGACAGTCAATTTAAACAATATTCTTTCAAATTGTGTTGCTTCATATTCATTGGCAGTAAACGGACAATTATAGAATTATTTTTCATTTCAGCCTAAACATAAAGGGATTATTTTAGTAAACAATAATCCACATCAATATTATTTATTCTAACTAGTTAGAATTTAAGAGATAATTAAAGCAAAAAAAAAATCTAGATGAAAAAGACTCACACTGGTTTTGTAAAGGTTGGAATGAAATTGCTATTTCTAGGAGTTTCCATGGAAACTACAGTCCTAAGCAAACCTCTGTACAAAAAGAAGAGATTTTTTTTGTTGTTGTTGCTAAGTGTTCCTGAGAAAATCTGAACTACCATTATTATAATATGTAGCCAAACCAACAGGCATGCTGGTTGAATAATGTATAGCACACAACCACAGTGTTTACTTCCTGAATACTTTAGAAATGAAAGTTCAGGCATCTGCGTGACCTTAAGATTTGGAGCTTTATAAATTTTAGATTCAGCATTGCAATATGTTTAAAGTAAATCAACGTGGTCAGAAAACAAAATTGCTCTGAACAAAGCCAACAGGTTGCCAAATTTTTACATTCAATACATATCAGATAATCTTAGTAAATAAATAATTAATTGGTTCTTAATTGGTTTTCATATGATCAGTTACTCTTAGTGTTATTGAGAGCACCCTTCTATCCTCTAATGTTTTGCTTATAGTTGAATATAGGAATTACACCTTCCATGACAGTTTTACTATGTAAAAGTAAGATGAAAGTCTTTTCATAGTGAAAGTGAAAAGTAGGGCAGGTTTTTGTTTGAAATGAAACCAGAAAGTTTTTCAAAAAAGAGATATATGATCAGACTGAAAATTCTTTATGGTCACGAACCAGTTTTGAATGTCTGTTTTTGCATCACCAAATCAGCCTTCATGGTTTCTGAAAATTTGGATAATTCCACAATTAAACCCTAAATATGAGTGCTTAACATTGACAAGGAGTACGTGAGCCCATAGGAGGATTTATGAGAGAAGATGTACAAAACAAAACAGTAGCAAAAACTGAACAATATTGGCTTTTGCTAATTTAAGAATACAGTACCTAGATTTCTAGGAAAAGAAAACGTTACAAGTTTTACAATCACTTCTGTTATGAAGATGGAAAACTTAAATTCATGTCCATCTGTTCTCCATCAGTTTCACTGCTAATGTTATTTAGACATTACCTTGTTTTGTTGGAGTAATAACAGAAATGCCTGTGACTATGAACTAGCAGCACAATGTGTTGTGACTATTGACACAATATTCCAAACATATCGATTGCAGGAATTTTGTTTCCTAAAGCAGTTGTATACTGTAGTGAAGCTTTAAATATTTAATTAAAAGCCATGTATTAATAAAAAATGATTCAATAAGTCACCAAATGCAAAATTCTGCAATGATGCCTCTATAAATTATTTAGCAACCTCAAGAGTGTTGGCTTTAATAAATTAAATTCAAGGACATCTGGTCAACATACTTACAAAAACTAAAAAAACAATTCTTTTTATCAGTGCAGCAGTCTGGGCTCTTATATCTCACCATGAACAATTTCAAATTTGCTTAATAGCTTCTTTCTCAGGCATGTTTTTTTTTTTTCAGGATGATAAATTGATGATATGAAGAGTAAATTATGAAACACAACCAACAATTTAAATATATAGGCCAATATCTATTCTTCTTTAAATTTTAAATAACAAGCTAGTTAGCCAAAAACAATAATCAGCAACACTATTTCCCTCTTCCTGAAGTTATCTGGACATTTCCTATTTTTTTTTGGCTGCTGAAAGTCTCACTTAAACAGCACTTAGCTCTACAAGACCCTGGGATTTGTACTTCTGAATCCTGCCAAGAGGTTCCACTTTCCATATAACACACTTCAAACTTTTGATATACTAATTCCTTTGAAATTACTTTCTATGATCTCCTCACTTCATTTTCAAAATATCCATAATCATATCCAGTACAGTAGTCAAAGTGGCTACTTGTACTAATTACTCCTATTTTACTCCAGTTAAGTCAATGAATAAATGTATATATGTACTTCATAAAAGGAGAATTGGTTTGTTGTTTTAAAAATCCACAGACTGAGCAGCTGTAACAAGTTGTTAAATGAAGATTTTGAATATTCCTCGCCAGTTAACAAGGTAATTGTCTTTAACTCTCAGAAGGGAGAGCTCTGGCAACCTATACGACACACTTTAAGAACCTATTTTCTCAAGTATTGCTCATAAGTAATAAGCTGGGAGAGTAGTTGTTTAAGGTTATTCTTAGAAAGACAAAAATATTTTTCAGCAATAATAGTATATTTGAGAGTGAAGAACTTCCTGCTGTTTTTGGTATTCAAAAGCACCTCCACAGTTTAGCCACTACCCTCAATCAGTAACTCGGTGTTACTGATTCAATAGGCTTTGTAGCTCCATGTTTCTGCTACATACCTAGATTTCTGCTCCTTCTTATTATTATTGTTATTGTTTCATAGCTGAGTTTTTGTTTATCATCTGAAAGAAGTGATGACATTTCCTAAAGATTTTGCAGAATCTATCACAGAGTATAGACATTGATGAGCATGAAGGTCCCAGTCACATAAGGGAATATTAAATATAATTAAAGTTTCAGAATAATTTAGGAACTAGTAGATGTTCAGCTGTTATGGATGTATCTCCTTGCTTTATTGCTTTTATTTTTTAATGCTTAAGAATTAACAATAAACATAAACCAGAATTGTGCACCTGGGAATTCAGCAATCACCTGCTGAGAAACGTGACCTTATCAGAAAGGTTTATTTTCAAAAATAAGACGTGTGAAAAAACCCAGCAGTTCTCAGAGTTCACTCAAATTAGAAAATGCAACCCATTCAGGTTAAGGGAGTTTTTACCCACAGAAGTCTATGAAATGCAAACGTAGCACCACCAGTGAATGGTTTAAAAAAAATGCAAAATGTTGTTCATAGCCTAACCCTTGTACACTTTCCATCACACCTTCATCTAGTAACTGTTCAGCTGCCTTTCAAAATGAACCTGTTACAAGTGCAAATGAATCATAGACAAAGGGCTAAAGGAAGCAGGATCAGGTATATGCCTGTAGTAACAGCAACACTGATTTACTTCATAGTTCTTAAAATAAAACAAATTAAAAATTAAAATACTGGTGTTTTTAGAGGCCTAGAACTTTAAAATTCCTCTTCAGTAGGAGCCCATGGCTAAGAATTTACCATATAAGGACAGTTCCAGGGTGTGATCTCATCACACCATGATTAAATACACATGTTCAATGAAGGAGAGGACAAAAAAGTTCACCATTCAAAACCAGTAGTAAAACTACTTCATCAGGACAAGAATTTTCCATACCTTCTCTGTCCACGTAAATCAAAGAAGAATTATGTCAATCCCTCAGGTTTTAAAGCATCTGGCAGCATTTTCACCCACTTAGCCAGTATCTTATGGTAAATGACAGGATAAAAAAAAATGGGATTTAGTTCACAAATTTATTCAAAATTCTTGTGGTTTTAATTTACTTCAGTGTGAAGCTTTGATTTAATAATTGGCCTATTTTGTCAAGTGTCTGTGGGTCAAAATGCTGGGTCCATTTCTCAAATCACAATGGGTCTAGGAACAGTTATAGATGCTTACTACAGGGTAGTAAGGGATTTGGCTATTTTACCCCAGGTAACCCACCCTTTAGAACTAATATAAAGGGAAAAGATACAGGCCCATGTACCACAGTCCCTGGAAACTTCCTTTTTGCTCTCACTGGAGCAATGTAAGAACACCCTTTGCACTCCTTGAAATGCAGAAGAATCCTTAACCACTTGATCTTTAATATCATCAGGGTGCAAAAGCTGGGAAATGGATTTTAGCAAGTCACTGTAAACAGTTCATCAATTTGTCTCCTGCCCTTTCGTTTTGGGAAGAAGAAAAAGGAAGACAGGGACAAATTAGAATTTTAAGTGCAGTTTCCACTTCTGGAAAGAGTTTTTCTAATGGGACCTGGTCATTGTTTCATAATTCTGACTGATTTACCCATTAACTTCATTATAAGCATTAGCTTAGCTTTGCTAACAACAAAAAAAGTACACTTTATCTAAATCATTGAAAAATAAAGTTAGCTTTTCCTTTTGTCCAGTTAAGTTTCCATAATTTCCATTGCATTTGACTGAAATCAACTTTTGTTTTAAAGTAGAATGTGCTACCATTTGTAAGTAGAACTTTTATATTAGTTTATAGCCAAATTTCTAATTACAATTGATGCTTAGTCTGGAATCTACAAAAAGTTCTGCATTTCTTTTAGGATTCATAAGTGGTCTCATAAAATATTGGCAGAAGTAATTTCATTTATACAATATTCTTAATCAGTACAGAAAAGCTGATTATGTATTCTTAATTCTTGTTGTCTTCAATGGCAGTATTGCAAGTCATAGGGACGACAGAGTGCACCATGACTTGGGCAAAGACAGAGTAGGTGGCTTATTGAAAGAAAATTTTGTGTTGCCTCCAAAATCAGTAAACTGGTGAGTCTGGCCCCAATTTGTCCGCCACTGTTCTCCAAGAAACATTCAGTTCTAGGTGAAGAGTAGATTGGTCAGTCTCTCCTGGTAGGAAAACTGGAAATGACTGAGTTGTGGAAAAAAATATCCCAATCCCGTTGAGATATATCTAGTTATCATTTAAATCAGCTTGAATGAAATTACTCTCCTATGTAGCCTTTGTGGACTACATGAGTCCCATTTAGTGCTTCACAGCACTATACAGTCACCAGATCAAGGTCAATGAGATTTGAACATGTTACAGTGCCATGTTTTGCAGACCAAATAACTATAGCAGATCCAAAAGCAAAAATATCATTGTGTTCTGTGTCTGACCTATTGCCTAAGTTCTATTGTTCTAGGCATGAGCCACAAATTCAATAAACAACTCTGTGTGTTTAGATCAATCTCAACACATGTACACAGTCCAACACTTTTGGGACAAACTCGCTTTGTGTGAACAATAGGATTTGTCTGCAAACACAACAGCCATTCATCCGGAGAACCATTAAATCACGAGACGGAACAGTAGTGTAGCAAATTTTTGCAAAAGGTGGTGGCTTCCTACCAAAATCGGGAGGGTAGTGGTTCTGGATTGGTAGCTGTGGTTTTCAAAAGAATTAAGTGGGGTCTTCATAATGGAGAAAGTTTGCCTATGGAAAACAAACCATTAACAAACAAAGCAACAGAACTGTCCATTGTGTAACCCCGTTTTCTTCTCGGATACATTATGGTAATTTCCTACAACGTACTTAGGATGCTGAATGGGAAAACTGAGCCGTAATATCCATGCACAGGGTTTAATAAGAAGTGTACTGCATGCTGACAAGGCGGATTATGACAACTGCAACACGAAGACAATGACGTCTAAGTCAAGAGCAGGTTTGCAAGTACTACTCCAAATGTGTGTTGTTATGACGAGAGTATTCAATAACACTGTTCTTATTCAAAGCAGCTCTGTAGCAAAACCTTTCTCTTTGCAAATTGGAGGTGGGAAAGATCTCTTTAAGGCATGGTATGGGTAAAGAGGAAGCAGCTGTTACACTAATCAGAGGGTTACACTTTGAGGAAACCTGAAAATGAAAACAAAATTGAAGATCTGAATCTCTTATGTGTTGCTACCCACTGTGACACAGTTTAACACTCTAAAACACGTTAGATGGGAATCTGAGAAGTGCAAAGCTGTTAAAAGTCTTAATTTACAACTACTAATCTTCAGCACCTACAACGGTTCATAACTATATATATTATTATACTATATACATTTATTCTAAACATTTTTTAAAAGATTAGCTTATTATCTGGGAACTCATCTAAAAATATTTATGCTTTAAAAGTCAGCAAAATAAAAAAAAATACAATAAAATTTAAAAAAAAAATCATATGTTAGTAAAAATATGTCCAGAAAACAATGGCTCACTGCACTTTGCAAAGAAATATATCTAATTCTGAGGTGTGAGGATCAAAGAGAGAATTATGAAGGGAGAATCTAATTCAGGAGAAAATTAGGATTTGTAGAAATATTTGTATGTTCAAATAACTATTAAACCTTCCTTGTAGAAGTAACAGGTAATTATTCAAAAAATATCACAAGGATGATTTAGCACAGTTTAACTGGAAAATAGTAAGTGAAAAAAGTCAGAGAGAGCTGTGAACCTTCTGATTTGTGTATTGACATCCTCTGAGCTTATAATCACTGAGAAATATCAGAACTGACAAAGGATCTGTAGTTTGAGTGGAGATTACTAGGTATAAAATTTGGGAAAAATCTAAAATGCTTAGGAAAGCACACTTGACAGGAGGAAAGTAAGGTCAGTGATTTGTCCTGGGTGCATTGTATACATAATTTAAATCACAGATGAGTCATAATTCAAATGATGAAGCAATAGCTTGCCAGCTATCATATTTTTATAAAATAGCAGTATTCAGAAAATTTTGCTCTTTTCAACATCATTCCTTGAACATAAATTATAATTTCCCTCAACTCCACCATACAAACGTCCTAAGTGAGCAAATACAGCCATTAGTTAACCTATACTTTCACATTTATACAAGATAATAATTTTTACCATATCCTTTCTAATTCAGAGACTTCCTTTGATCGGTTTTTCCTCTGGTTTTATTCTCTTCTGAGTAGTTTCATGTAAGTTCGCTTGCTTAAAAACTTGACCTTAACTCATGGCAATCTTATGAGGAGATTCTATCCTGTCCAAGAAGATATTGTCATTTAGTTTATTTAAGAGAAGTGGAAGACACAGGTCCTTTAGATTATATGGCAATTACAACTCCATTTAGAGTGTGCTTATTATGTATTTTAACATCGATTATATAATTTAATATCACAGTTCTCAAGTTAAATAATAAACTATCTCAGGAAAGAAACTTTTTTTCTAGAAATATAATTGGTGTACTCTGGCAAAGGAAATGTAACAGATGATCATTCACAAAAAACATAACAGAATGAACAGTTCTGTACTAGTTAAGAGAAGTTCTCTCTTTGTAATTTTATCCTGAATTTATATTAATTTGATTTTTTTAAAACTGCTTTTACTACTCTTTCAGGTCATTATAGTTTTTTTTTCTCGTAATGTTCAGGTAACTTAAAATCCACTTCCACTTCTACTAGAGTTACAGTAGCTTCCTTTCTCATTCCTAGAGTGTCTATTGCTGTACTTTCAGAAGGAGAACTTAACTATGTGCTTAAATAAAATTTAAAATTCATATAATAATACATGCAAAACAGAATGTGACAGCTTGATCCAAACTTCTTATTAGTACCTGATGCAAAACAGTGGGTATTTAACTTAGAGTCTGCAGAGTTTTGTACTATATTTCATTACACTATAGAGCAAGTATTGCTGAAATCCCAGGTTTATGTCATAAACAACGAGAAAGAAGTACCAAAATTTACTGGACTAGTCTATCTAGAAGTCATCAGTTCTGAATAAATTCTTAATAAAGAATAAGTCAAAAGATAAGAAAAAAAAGGCTCTTCATTATCTCAATTGTAATAAATTAGTCATAATAATAAGCTACAAATAGCTCCTGCAAATTAAGAATGCCGGTCACACATAGATGTCTAAAACCTATCAAATTTGTAATTTTTTATCTTGTACCTTTGGCATTTTTTAAAAATCTCACCTTTATTCAGCAGTTCAGAAGCAGGATAATGAATAGTTATGTGGGAAGCTAATGAGAAGGTGGTGAAGCTTTTAATCATTAATGAAACAAATAGAACTAGGAAATGAAATTTTGCCAAAAATTCCATAGTGTAGACCACTTATTTGCACATAGTTGTACTGTAAACTGTAGTTTATAGTATTTTATTTACAGTCAATCATCAACTGGTTGTGGAAGCACAAACAACCAGTTTGCTTGGCTTCAGCGCGAACCATGTAGAAAAAGGCAATGGCACCAGATTAAGGAGCGTGCATGAAATGTGTAGAAGTGAGGAAGGAAGGCTCTTGCCCTAATGTCTACCCAGATTTGTCACAACATTGATCCCAGATGTATTGCAAGGATTCCCAAAGCTTTTGATGAGTATCTTTCTGTTTAAAAGAATTCATATGAACACATCTCAACTGTATCATATAGTACTGGAGGTTTGCATTTCAGTGATATTTTGACCTGAATTTGATCCATCAAGGAGAAAAATAAAAAAAAAGGCATGACAGTGCTGCTTTATGGCAAATATGTTAATTCTGAGACTATAAAATGCAATTCTTCTGTGGTGCAGTCAGATTGGATTGTCTTTCTGCATGGTGTATTTGGGGCATAAATTATTGAAACACCAGACAGAGACTTACTGCAAAATAACATAGGAGCTATTTGCAAACAATATTGTAGTTGTTCAGATTAATGCCATGGCTATCATATCCTTACAAACATCACCTTGTGCTGTCCTCTTTTGTATAGCCTGCATTGTGACTCAGGGCTTTTCCAAAGATCTGACTGCTCAGACTGGTCAGGACTGTCTAGACTTTCAGAGATTTCAGGCATCTTAGTTCTATTCTTCATCTACTACCCCAGTTTGCATCCTGAGTTAGTGCTCACTGTCTCAGTTTTAGCTTAAGTATTCACCCCAAAAGTCCATTAGCCAAATGAAACAGTGAAGCAGATGAGAAAATGGGTGATATGTGCATATATATAATCTATAAACATAATTTTAAACCATTACAATTTCAGTTATACATAAAGGACTAGAACCATAAGCCAACAAAGAATCATAGCAATTCTTGTAGTTTACGCTTTATTGCTTCTCAGCTCAGGGAGTAAGATTCCCTCTATTGTATAAAGCTTCTGTAAATATTCTCCTTCACTTGTTAAAAATAAATTAAGAAAACCTTGTTTTATCTCCTGCCTTGTTTTTAAGCCTTCAGCCTCTTCTTCCAGGTGACTTTCTAGAGCTCAAAAAGGAACCTCCAAAATGTTACCAGGCAAATTTGAGATTAGACATTTTCTGATAGAACAGCTCTTTTTTCTTAGACATCTAATTATAGAGTGAGTACGCTTCTTTTGCTTGCTCTTTAGAACCATCCTATGGGACTTTTAGCCCAAATTAGAGATAAAAAAAAAAAATAACCCTCTTTAGGGAAAGTTTACCATTAAAGAAAGACAAATACGGAATTAATTTCCTTAGTTTGATTAATTTTCTCAACCTTCAGAAGATTATTTTTTTTTAATCCAAGCTAGTCAACAAAGTTCTGGTTACAGACAGTGAAAGCAGAAATAGACATTTCAAAAAGCAGAGTACCCCAAGTGTATAAACTGGGATGAATGCTTCACTCAAGGTGCTGTTCTCTCCACTGACTGCAAAGAAAGTGTGCCTTAACACCTAATCTGGATTTGTAAAAGGTTCTGTTTCAATTTATATTTCACTTGATGAAAAACAGCAGCAACAACAATGGTTTGACTTTCTAATGCTACACTTTGCAATTTTTAAAGCAAAAATTCCATGCTTTTCTGATGTTGTTTTTAAGGAAAAAATACCACCTAGACTTATAAAACATATTGATGTTTCTATTGCAAGAAGGAAACATTTTTCAAAGTTTCCAAAATTCTAAAAAGACAGGAAAGCATTTCATGCTAGAACTGCTAGTTCCCATATGGGTTGGGGAATAAGGGGTGGAGTGTTGTCTGCATTAAGAAGCCTTTAACAGATGTTAGGCATGTTCTATAAGGGAAAAAGGACACAAGCAACCAGATCTGATTTTGTGTGTTGTACTTCCCACAAGTGGCTCCCCATGGAGGGTGACCTGACTCCCCACTCAGACTGCAACCAGCATCACTCTCTCCTCCTGCCAGCAAGAGCAGTGCAGTTGGCACCTGAGGACTTTATGATGGGTACACAGGAATTTGTCTTCTGCTCATTCTCTCATTTATCCCTCCACATCTCTTTCACCCAGAAACCGTTTAGTGGCCAACTGACTTGCAGGGTACACCTGCACACAGACAATACATTTTGCTAAAAGCATGAATAAGACGTGATTGCAATACATCACCACTGCAATATGAGGCATCCTTTATTTACAGTGAAAGGAACAATTTTAATGAAGTGAATAGAAAGTGCCAAGTAAATTTTTAGATGAATCTATTACCTGTTGGCCATTTTACTAAAGTATTTTTCTTTTAATCAAGATAGATAAAATGTTTAGACTGTGTTAATGGATATATGTACAGATGTTCCCAGTGGACTGCTGGCCCTAAGACAGCACAAAGCACAACCACTGCTTAATTGGAATAGTATTAGCAAACATTGCATTTAATTGGGAAGCATTGGCCTGGTGCAAAGGGGTTAAGTACTGTTTGCCCAGGTGTTTGAGTTGGGGTTCTGGGGTTGTGTTACAGAAATAAAAGATTCAAAGAGAAAAGTAAGTTGTTGCATAACCTTTTTATTCTTGGTTCAAATTATTTTATTCAGGTTTTTTATTTGTTTGCTTTTTTTAAAGGGATGGGGAGGCTGAAGTGTAATTTTGGAAGTTGTTGGCCAGCTGCATATACTGTTACTCAAAATTGTCATTAAAAGCAATAAAGAACCACCTTTCTTACTTTACTGTCATGGGTATTCTTTCTTGCTTCTTGGGTAAATTGAAATTTCAGGCATTAATAGAATATAGCCAATTGGTGGATAAGGTAAATACTATCCACCAACTGTAGGTATAGTAATATATTCCAGTGAGAGTCAAGAAATGGCATGCCACTGTGTTTGTAAAATGACTATAATTGTATACAAACTCAACCAGCAGTGAAATAGGATCTGAAATCTATATATTTATTAAAACAAAAACCCCAAAGAGATTGGTGCTTGTTCTAATTTGAATTTCTTTGTTCTAATTTTCAGTTTTGATAATTAAAAAAAATGTGACTTCTGAGTTTCTCTAAAGCTCTCAAGATACAGTCCATATATAATTGCAGTGGAGAAAAACTACTGTTCTCACTTTAGGAAACCTGTATACAACTGTCAATTGTCTAAACAACTCCAAGGTGTAGTAGGCAGGAAGTTGTGCATTTCTGTGCACGTCAGGACAGATTAATTATTGCTCTGAACAATCTGAGTTAAGAAAGGTAGATTCCGAAAAACTAATGATTTATCCTGTAAACTTATCTTCCTTTGCACAGCTTTCTAAACTGTCATAAAGCCTGTTATCTATTCAGGATTTTTATTACTGGCTTAAGAGAATGAAGGTGGCAAAGCACTAGGACAGGCTGCCCAGGGAGGTCATGGATTGTCCCTCTTCGGAGACATTCCAAACCTACCCGACAGTGTTCCTGTGTAACCTACTCTAGGTGACCCTGCCTTGGCAGGGGGGTTGGACTATATGATCTCCAGAGATACCTTCCAACCCTAACAATTCTGTGATTCTGTAAAGTCAAAAATCAGAAGTCATGGAGGAAATAAAACAGTTCTACTGTAAGCTAAATCTTCTGGGTTTGTTTTTGGTTTGTATGGTCTGTGCTGGGGTTTTGGTTTATTTCATTGTGGGTTGTTTTTTGCTGCTGTTCTTGTTGGTGTTTGTTTGTTGTTTTGTTGTTGTTATTGTTATTTTTCTAGGGGTTTGTTTCCATGGTAAAACTGAATTTCAATGACAGAAGAGAGAATTTCTCCACTTTTTCTCTCTTCCCTACTCGTAAACCTAGAAGTGAAAACTTGTGCTGCAGCACAACATGCAAAGTGAACTAATCCTGTCAGAACTAAATGAGAATTCACAGTATCAAAGCACAACCCATTGGTCTTGGAGTATCAGTCTGAAAGATGGGAGAATTTTCTCTTGGAAGTCATGCACAGTTTCTTCAACAAGTTCATAAGACTGCATGTGTGTTGTGCATTGAAGTGGTTTGCTCCTTTTACTCAATACATCTGAATACCTAAGATAGTTCGGTCACTAGAGCTACCTAAGCACTCTGCCTCTGTTTTTAAGAAGCTTATTTAGAGCTCAGAAACTTCTCCTTTCATAAGTGCCCTAATGACATGGTGACTCTACATGAGAAAGTCCAGTGCTTTTGTGTCAGAGATAAGTATGATGAATATTGGGAGGTTCTGCTGAAGGAAAAAAGGGGAAGAATGGTACGTTAGATACTGCCCTGTAACATCCCTCCCATTTTGTTCGACTTATAGAACTAATTTTCTATCACTGTTTTAGCAAGTGGACTAAAGGATTCAGATGTATGTTCCCTTCAGGGCATTTGCAAGTAACTGGTCTGTTCTGTTGCACCTAAGTTCAAGAACTGGGTTTTGGAGCTTTCTTTTTACTTTCCTTCCAACAGTTTTATTCTATGGAGCTTCACAAAATTGTTCCTGATTTGCATTACTATGACATAAATGAGAATTTCAAGTGTTCTCTGCTCTCTTTGCTGTATTTGCTGAGAACATAATTTCTGCTTTGCAGAAAAAAAAACCCTAAAAGGAGCAATGGAATAGATTTTCAATTCATAATGGTTTTTGCTGATTTTTCTCTCCCTACTTCTCTCTAATTTGTATCTTCTGTCTGTCTCAGGGTGCTTACATAACTCACAGAACATATTGGAGGGATTTACAGTTTACTTAAAGATTACCACTTAAGCTGTCGCTTTCAAGTTTTATTAATAATGTATTTTGTTTTCCATCTTATGCTCTACATTTCTTTTGTGGACTTTGCTGAAAGTACATTTGGAGGAGAGAAAAAAAGCATGTTAAAAGAAAATGGAAAAAACTAGTTTGCAAGTGATGCTATATCTGTATGTGTGTATGATTATAACCAAAATCAGGTTCTCATACTACAAGTTCTCGTCTTATGTAAATCCAGTTATCTTTCTCTGTAGCAGATGAAGGTTTAGGCTAAACACATCAATGACTCTAAAGCAAACATAGCTTGTCAAAAGTTAAATTATAGGAATTTTTCTTATTGTTGCCAGCACTCCTATGCTGCTCTGAACCATGAAGCAGAGGTAAGAAAAGAGACACATATTTCTCATAAAGTTAATCATATTGCTGGGTGGAAGACAAACAATTTGCAGCATTTCTACTTCAGTTCTAGAAAATAACCAACATACTTCAGCTGCTCATACAGTATGTTCACTGATTGTGAGCATATAGTAAGCCACTTTATTTTTATTTGTCCTTGGTGTTAAATCACAGAGAGGATTTCAAAGGTGCAGTAGGGGTGGGGGATCGGAATCATCTTGAGGTTAATGGAAACAGCAAAGAGCTGGAGGCCAGTAAAGCCTCTGCTGTGTGTGACTGGGGTCAAGTCACCTGCTGCCTTTTTCATCATCCTTTGACACGGCTCAGAAGAAGTAGACTAACAGCGGAATCTCAATGAAAATGCAAACCAAATGATTAAAGCTTTAGTAATGAACCTATAAAATTAAACCAACCTTTCAGGGAATTTCATTCCAGCTGCGCTGCATTTGCACAAAGAAGGGAAATCCCAGATGATAGGCATGTCTGTCAAAATTAAAAAAAAAAAATAGTTAATTTAATGTGATTCTTCAGTTCAACTGTCCTTAAAAAAAAGTCTAACTTCTGTTTACCTGAATTTCTAGTGGCCAATTTTTTCTTAGTAAAAACAACAATTAAGTGCCTTTCAGCTCCTATTTAGGGTAAAACATGTGTTGTGCTTTTCTGACATTGCCAAAGTACCATAATTATGACTGTGAAATTATTTTGACACTTTTAAAATATGAGTCATCTTGTAGGAAGTTAATTTATTAGCTGTGCTATATGAAGTGTGCTAAAGGGAATAATATAGCTAATATTGTAGATTTGTCAGGAGGAAACAATTAGGTGACATGGAGATGATACAGCTGCTCTTGGTCAATACTGGAGAGAGCTTTAATATCAAGAATAATGGTTTGTTTACATATTTTTATTTGTATAGATTGGATGATTGTTCCCTGAACGCCGTGCACCCCTGAGAGTTGTGGAAATTGTGTTAGTTGGGTCAAACAGGGCTGGTGGGACTTCCAACCAGGAGAAACCTTCCTGCCTGTCACAGACTCATGCTGTGTGAAAAAGTGCAGCTTGGCTTGTTTACAGCTGATTCAGACAGCCACGGCACCCAGCTGGGTTGTATTGCTAAATGGGAAGACTCCTGTGCTAAAATAGACAGACACTTCCAATTCTTATACATGATGCTCCCCAGCCTCCTCCTGTCTTGTAAAAACCTTTATAAGATCTGTGGATGAAGCATCAAGGATACATTTTGTGCTCTTCATTCTAATCCTGCCCCTGTGCTAATCAAGCCTGCATGTTTAATAACATTTTTATTATTATTTAATTAATTACTACTTTTTCTTGTCTTCATTATTATTGCTACCATTCTCCCTTTACAGTTATTTTAATTTACATCAGATAATTTCAGGCCCCCATTTCACATTTCATAAAGCATAGAAAAATAGCTGTCCAAAACAGCTGACAGTCTAGAGACAGAGAAAGACAAAAGAATCACAATTTATTTTTTATGTCAGTAAGTAGCATGGACCAAAAGAGAATAGATATGCGGAGCAAACCAGTTTGTACTGAGGACCGTTAAAAAGACTGTTGACATTTCAGGGTTGTTAAGTTTGCATTAGTTCTCATCTGGTCCTATGGACTGAATAATTTTTTTGTGTCTAGAGTCCATTTGGTGCACTCCTGGAGCATAGCTTCCAGTTCTTTTTAATCCAAAAGTCATCATGTTCATACACTTGGAAACTACCTCATGATTTGAGTCAAAGCAATAGAAAAAAAGAGGGGGAGGGAGGGGATAAGAGGGAGGTTAAAATCAAAATTATAGTGTTTGGTACATTTAGGAAATAGAAGAAAAAAAAGAATTAAATTCCTTGTCTCAGTTCCACTAGAACTCCATGGCCAGGATTTAATTTTAATATAAAGTGATTTTATACAAGTATAAAGATTCACATAAAAAAGCATACTTATTTAGAAGTGTAGCAAATATATCAAAAGAAACACCAACATACCAATTTAAGTTATGGCAAAATTTTTGCATCATTTGGAGGTAAGAGCGTACGCACAGTCAGTCCTTCTGGTTTCCACTGCTGTCAAACAGAACTGTAGACTGTTGAAAAAGTGAAAGAAGCGTCTCCAAAGATCATGATCCCAGTTTGTATGTTCTGTGGTTTATTAAAGAACTTTAATTCTTATAAAAAATAAAAATTTCTTGTATTTATTTTATTTTCTTGTATGCTGATTCTGAAACATATAAATATATATATATAAATATATACAATATTTATGCTTCACTGCTATACTCTGAAAAACTGGACAGCTAGACAGCTGTTTTCAATATTTTCTTTGGATACCCAAAGTTTAAGTATTTTCCTGTGGACTGATACTGCTTCACGAAATTCAGTTCCACTGCACCTGTTAAGAATTTTGACCCAGCGTAAGTATTTAATTTCAATAAAGATTTTCTCCCCATAATGACTTGTAAAGCTTTAATTTGTATGAATAAACTCAAAATTTCAAGTATCTAATGTTAAGAAAAGTGTTGTGAATCAGGTGAGACAGAAGAACAAGAGTTGAGAAAAATTTAAATTTCCCTGACACTACAAACTGTCTTCTGATTCTGCCAAATTTAGCAACAACATATCTATAATATTTTATGAAACCTTAACTAAAGCAGAAAATAATCCCTCCTAATACCAGTGGTCTTGAATATTTTTACGTTTTTCAAAAAGTGAAGACCGAAAGGTACATAGACTTATTTCACCAGCATAACAAACTATGGACAAATTTTGGCTGTACCACAAGCTTTTGGCCAACTTCTACTGAAGAATTGATCTACTGTGAGTTTTTCACATCAGGCATAATCCACTGCTCAGCTGAGGACAGTAGGAGTAAATATATTTAAATGAAGTAAGGAATTAAATTCAGTAGCAGGAGCATAATCTAACTGATGAGACCTGTTAGAAAACCTGTTTCTCAAATAATTTGAGTTCTGTGGTTCTTCTGTGGTTTGACATATACATTTACATAAACACACTCACTCGTTGACAAGTAGGGGAATGATCTCTAAAATAACTTGCCCAATATCTTTGGCACTCTCTTTCTTTTTTTTTTAAAAAAAAAAGAAGCAGAAAGCAGTGGAGATGGAGATGCTGTTTCCTTTTAACTTTGAACTATCGCAAAAGGTGGATTTAGTTTTCCTAATCTAAAGTAATATTGCAATGCCTTTATTCTACATCAATCAAACTTCTTGTAAAACCCATGACTAAAGAAAGTCTGAGGTAGGTAACAAAAGCTGTACAATATGTAGTAAATCCTCTGCTTCTTTAGCAATGCTCTAAGATCTGTCTATTGTAAAAATAAAAGTGTAAAACAGAATATACACACCATCTACAATACATCAAAAGTAAATGAAAGGAACCCTTATCTACATTTCTGAGCAAGACTATCAGATAATAATCCTGGTTTCTAAAAGGAAAAGAAAACAAGAATCTGGTCCATAAATCTTAGGCAAACTGAAGAGGATTGCAGTGTAACAAAACCTACAAAGAAAGTGTCTACCAGCAAATCCTATATCCAGAGCCATTCTGCTCCTGCACTCTCAGGATGTCACAGTGACCTCCCACAGCAAGTGTGTTTCTTATTTTAGACAGACAAAGACCTGGGCCCAGCCTCTTTAAAGATTAGAATATTTGTTCTGCACTATCCTCAAAGGACTCTTGGTTACTGCTGTTGTGAACATTTATTCTGTTCGTATGAAATTATCTCAGGTGCAACTCCACTGAAGTTAATAAAAACCAGAGAAAAAGTTATCCTTAGTGAGAAATAGCCAGTGAATTTTCAGACAAAATCTCTGCCTAGAAAAGAGCAAGGGCTAGGAATATTCCTAACCCTTGCTAGGAATCAACATATTCCTAGCCCTTCCTAATATTGATTTTAGTCTTGGAACTTCATAAATTTAAACAAGCTCAAGTAAAAAGCATGCCAGGGATGCTGCAACTGCAGACTGAAAACTCAGATCCCAAGCTAAACGTCAGATGAGATCCAAATATATAAAGCATGAAAATACATAATTTGTTGTCTTTCCCTGCATCAGTATCATATATTTATAAGTTCAACCTGGATTCCCTTTCTAGGGTGAAACAGAAAATCAAATCTTTCTATTAGTCTGTTAGAAATGAATTATTGAATAAGTAAAATAAATGAAGTTTGAAAACACTTAACTTATTTGACTCTCCTCTTGGAGTTTTTTGTTTTCAGTTTCCCCTTCTCCCAAAATATGTATATTCATTGGTTCCAATGGTATTAGCCTTGATTTACAGCAGTGTAACTGGGAGGAGATCTATCTCCTGATGGGGCACTATCTCACATTTCTTCTATACACATGCATCATCAGCCTGAGACAGCTAATGACTACTGGGGATGATGATCAGTAAATTAAAAATTCTCTAATGAGGCTTTGATATGGTACAGTGTAATGGCTCCAAAGGAGACAATACGGTCTACTGGGTCATTGATTTGTTAGCTACAAATTCTCTTTGTGTGCCATAACATTAATCAGCTTTAATGGCTCCGATGGAGGCATATTAATTAATTGCAACTCCATTAATAACTCCCTGATTATGTATTTACCTGACCTAGACTGTACTGTGCATTTTAGAAAGTCTTTAATTATGTTTTACACGATAGTGGCTCCAAGGGAGACTATAAATAGTGCGTTGCAGGTACTGTTATTTCCAAACATTATTCCAAAACATTTTTTGACTAGCATTAAGCTAATTTTAAGATAGATACACTGAAATATTTTTAAAGTTTATTTCATGAGAATAAATCAAATCCATTTGGACAGAAAACTGAGAACCAGGGGTAAAATACCTAGATTATTCGTAGCTTCAGTTTCTGGAAGTCCCATTTGCTTGTGCAAAAACAAGCTGCATTCCGATACAGATGGTCCACATAAGGCACCATACGAGACCTTTAGCTGATCAAAGGAAAGCATCTTCCTTCTGTCTTCATAAGTGCTAAGGTCTCTATTAATTCTAAAAGCCTTCAAGCAAGCATTGCACTGCGCTGCCCAGTTCCTCAGTGCAGAAGGCTGAGGTCATGTAGAGTTGGTAGATGCAGGTGTTACACACAAAGCTACCACACAACGTATAAAAGCCTTATTAGAGAGATCAGCAATTGGTTCTAAATAGACTTTCAGAGGCCATTGTCTCATTTGGTTTGTCCCTCTTTAACAGAAGGAAATTCAAAGAATGACAAGCATCCTAAAGTAAACTGTTTCAAAGCTTATGACATTACAGATCATTATATGGATTTATTTATTCTATTTGCTACCATCATTTCAGTTGCACAGATTTGTGCTTGCAAAATTATGTGAAGATTCAAAATTTATTCCCTCAAGTTTACGTCTAAGTTCTTCCATTTCTGTTTTTGCAAACTTTACTTCCCATTATTAGTCTAAATTTACTATCACTGCTAACATTTCCTGCCTTTTTCCTTCCTCTCTATCCAATTTCTCACACGTAAATCAATAAATAAAATAGAGGTGTTTGACCAGGTTAGAAAAAATTGAGACTTTCGATACATTTTAATATTGATTTTAGTCTTGGAACTTCATAAATTTAATCCTTATTCCTGGATTCTGTCTCTTCCTCAAACTATCTTTTAGAAGACTGAGGGAGTAGTTTTTTCTTTTTTTCATTTAGCAGATAATGTCCACTTTCATCTCCCTCCATGACACAATGGGAACAGAATATAAATTTCAGCATTATGCAATAGAATATGAATAAAACAAAACCTGTTTATCCAAGACTGACCTTCAAAGACTAATATTGTAACTCTCTTTATTAAGATAACTGAGTTTATAAATAAAATCATACGTATAAACATTCACATTTCATCTACTTGGACTGCAGTATAACATTTCGTGTGATGGCATATGGAAAACAAAATAGAGGGAAAAAAAAAGATGATGTGCATGAATATTATGGAGTGACCTTACATTAGGAAAGGTAATGCACAAGACTGATGGAAAAGACACTCAAGAGATCCAAAGGTGAGTACTTGTGAAATTCCAGAACCTCACTCAAAACTCACCTGATTTAATATTTTAAGTGGATATAAAAAAAAAAAATATGTAAGGGGCTAAGTTAAAAATAACACAGACATCATTGCAGAGAAAACAAAAGAACAGTAAAATAATAGCATTCAAAAAGATAAGGATGAAAAATAAAAGTACTTTGAAACTAATAAAATATAAGCACCACTATAAACTACAAAGAAACATACATACGTAAGAAATATATAAGATGAAACCTTTACCATGTGAGCAAACTTACCTAAAAATATTCACAAATACATTTTAAAATTCAAATTAAGAATTTTAACTCACTCCAACTAAATCCAAACAAAGCTTTTCACTCTGAGGCAAGGAAATCCAACTGGATTTATCACAACACTTTTTGGAGGGAACAGAAAATGCAGTGCACACATTTGTCAGTGGCTTTGCTTGATGGTGCAGAAGGATCATGTTTCTATTGTCTCTCACTTCATGAGTTTTTATGTGAAAGAGCTACTTACCAGCTAAATTCCCACATCTATCAGGCATTAGAATCACTGACTGTTTTTTCTGTTCTTCATGAGACGGAGACAAAGCTGGGTGTCTTCAGCATCTTGCATTATGTATGGTACTAGTATCTCCCTCTGTAGCATCATGACTAATTGGACAGTTAGAGAAGAAATAATTCAGCATCATCATGAAGTCTTCAGGATCTTGCCTTTTTTGTTAAACAAACATGATAAATGACTGCAGATAGAAACAGATATAACCATCTTCCAGGAACCATGGTTTTTTGTGCCTCCAAAACACAGAATTTCTGAGAAATAATAGCTACATTTGACAAAGAGTGCCATGCACTTCAGTAATCAACACAAAGCATGACTCTTGACAGGAGTGTCAAAAATTTTATTGCAAGCATTTCATTTGCCTAGTATTTTCAGAAAAGCATATGTTGTACTCAGGCAACAGGTTACAGATTTTTGTTGCCTTTTTTGTTTTCTAAGACCTCTTGTAAGGACTGGTCATTTCTTTTATTAAAAAGAGAAGGAAAAGGATGAATAGATGCTGAATGAATGGGTTTATACTAGATTTTTATCAATATTATTGAGATCAGTGTAACCTTGTTAAACCAATCTCCTTCAGTACAGATTACCTAAATATAAATATAAACCAAGCATTTTACTATTCTAACCTCATAAATGAGGATGTACTATAGAAAAGGTCACTAAATACATCAAATTAATGAGTGGAATGTGAAGACTGACCTACAGATAGGAAAAATATGAGCTTGCTCTTAATCTTGTAAAAATATTTATTTATTATAATTTATGTGGACAGAAGGTCTTTGCTATATTTTTAATTTCAACAGAAATGAGTGATGTATCTCTTTCTATATATCATAGTGCTGCAATAACAACCATATCTGATATTTAGTTTTCTAGAAATGGGCTTCCTGAGTAGTACTTCGGGCAATGCAGTCACTGATTTTCTTTTGCCTGCATTTTGTAAAAGGGTAACCTGTAAAAGCAAGGTTAAGATAACTGTTTATCAAAACAAAGCCCATTATATATTATCTGCCTCTCCACAGCTGGTTAAAAACATGAAAAGGTGATAAAAATGAGTGCAAAAATTAGGGTAAAACCAGCAGACTGGATTACATGAAAGCATATAAAAGGATTCAAGGTTCACCAGTGAAGTAAGATCTCAGTAAAGCAGAATTATACTGTAATCCAAGAAGGAAAGAAAACTTTTAACAAAAGGAAGGTTAGAAAGAGGACTTCCTATGAAATAGCTAAAACTTGATCGATGCAAAAGTCAGAAGTAAAAAGGCTGAAATAGGGAATGAATTAAAGTGAAGAAAATACCATTTGCAAGAGAGAGGAATTAATTGTTTAGAAGTCCTTTGTAGGGGTATAACCTGAAATCTAAATTTACCTGAACTGTACTCAGTCCAACTCTTACAATTCCATTTATGGAGTCTGTTATTATAATGCCAGAGACTCAGGTAACCTGAATGATCAAAAAATGTCACTCTGATACTGTGGTCCAGAGTTCAAAACACAAAGCACACATCAACACTAAATAATTTTCACAGAACCTGGTTGTTTCATGTCAATCTTTAGAGGATTATACCAGCCTCATAGAAAAATAAAGATAGGATTCTGGTCATTCTTAGTCACTTCAAATGAATAAGTAACTGCAGGGTCCTTAAAATGCTCAAGTGAGTTGACTCCTTTCCTTTGAATCTTTCTGCTGCCAAGACCTGTTGTTTGTACACTCAGCAAACATCATTATGAACAAAGGTGAGTGTGTGCTGTGTCACACTGAGGAGTCACCAGCTCCAGGAAAATGGAAGACGTTTCTTGAAAGTAATCAACAGCTTCTAGGAGGAAAATTGCAACTTTGTCAACTTTTACTCTACCATATGTTTTGGGTAGTCTATATCTGGTATTCTTCTGTATTTCTTTTATTTCCAGCTGCATGGTGACCAATAGCTTAGTTTTGTCCTTTCAACATTTCCTGCCATGAAGTACCAGTACTGGGAGCAAAACACACAAACAACTTGAAATGAGCAGGGGGAAAAAGCGTTCTTTGAAAGAAATTGAAAAACTTAAAAATAGTAATGACATTAAAGAGTACAGTGAATTCATCTTTGACTTGAGTCTGGTTTTGGCACTTTACCAATTTTAATCTCTTTTCCTATATGCTTGTGTTGTAGCTTCATCTGGTTGTTGTTTGTCTATTCTCCCTTAGGAAATATTTTCTAATTAGTGCAGTAGTGAAAAAAATGACCTACCAAGTGCTAAAGTATACCAATATATGCTGAAGGATGGTTTCATAATTGATACAAAACTGTCATCACATATCATGCTTATATTGTTTCCTCCTGCTGAAAGGATTTACACTTCAGATAATTTTTGTTTTCATAACAAGCTTCATAAACCCTTCAGGAACAAATTCTGTCTTTAGCTTATGTCAATACAAATTATGATGCCTTTCATTCACTCTCAGAATCAAACTTCAAAAAAACCCACACAGCCAGAAAAGTAGATAAAAAAATTTACCTATGTAACATAAAAAATTAAATAAAAGTTCCTCTTTAGCAATCTTGGAGATTACTAGTATTCTTGTAAACTCTACATTGTTTTACAGTGGCATAATATCAAAACATTCAATGAAGAGGTAAAGCATCAAACAGTGGGATTCTATGAATTTTCTTACCACACCACCACTGCACACAGATCAACACGGTGTATTTATTCAAGCAGAAAATTAAGACTATTCAGGATTATTTTTATTTTTCTCTCTTTTTTTCCTTCAAAACTGCTCTATGCTACAGTACGAGTGTAAGAAATAGAGAAAGGCAGTTACAGACAATCTAGTAATCAAATTCAAAGGGGTTTAAGGAAGACAGAATAAGAATTTGGCCTCTCATGCAATACACAGAGAAAGTCAAGCACTTTTTAAGATTGCTAAGAATTTCTAAGATTTCCAGACATAGAATCATGGCCATCCAACCAAAGATCTGACAAATACTAGGAAATTCAGTAGGAATCCACCTCTGGTCTATAATTTGAAGGGTGAATATAGAAGAGCTTGCCTAAAAAGTTTAATGCACAATTCAGCTTTACATCAGAACTCTTACTCAAGCGTAGACAGAAAAACACCCACAAGTGTCCAACACTGAGTCACTTCCACCCCTTGCACTCGTTGACTCTATGAGTTGGCTTTGAAAGTTCTTGTTCACTTCTGTGTTTTCTTTTGTTATTTTCATTTCAGTAGAAAGGCAAGCATTTCCAGAAAACAAAAATCATTTCCTTACTGAGGTAAGTTGATTAACTAGAGCTGCCTTGCTCAGAAGTGCTGCACTAATGTCTGTGTGCTTTCAGGGTATTTGTGAATAAGTTTTCATATTCAACTGTTGCATATCCACATTTCCCAGAGATAATAGAGACTTTAAATATATAAATCACAATTTCTAGATGATCTTAAGTGCCATAGCAGGGAAAACTTTAGAAACAATTCTAAGCAAAATATGATGGGCAGGTTTGGACAAGTTTATTTAAAGAGAACAAAGTTTATAAAAATTGAAGACATTAAAAATGGAAAAAAAAAAAAAAAGCTCTTTCCTTAACTTATTTTGTCTCCATCTCAGCTGGTGCAGTACATTTCTTGCTGCTGCAGTGATATGTTGTAAACACTCAAAGCAGTGTATCCTTTTTCAGGTATGTTGTTGAGATTGCTTGCCAGTTCAATGGTATGACAAACAGGAGAGATCTCAGGAATGTTTGTGCTGCTCATTCCAGCCTTACAAGTAGATGCTATCAGGAAACAGATGACAGGATTTACCAAGTTATGTAAGAGGCAAGGAATCTGAAAGTGTTTACTGTGACAGAAACTCAAATTCCAAACAGGGGGCTCTCATTTCAGGGTATTTTACAGTCTTTTGAAGCCTGTCAGCACAGCTCTTAGTGTTAAATACGTCTGGCCAAAGCTGATGTAACCACTTTAAATTATAAAAAAAAAAAAATAAAAAAAAAAATCAGCAAACCAAATAAATGGAGTAATCAGCTCTCAGCAAAACACATAATAGGGGAAAAAACAAAGCTATTTGGAAGGTGCAGTGTGCACACATGCATGTGTATACATACCACAAACTCATAACTTTGCCTGAAGCTTTATTTCCTTGAGTTAATTAATTCCATTGACTATGCTGGAACATGGCTTTACTCACCCAAAGAGTTATCTAAAAGAAAAAAATACATATATATACATACATTTTATATTTATGATTGGAGACAGTTATTTAGCCAAAGATCAATGGACTTTCAAGGAGCAGAAGGAGTTCTCCATCAGAAAGTTGAGGTCACCATAAGATTGTGGCTGTTACTTCCTGTTACTGAGCATCCCTAAATTTCCCCCTCAGTGGTAGGGTAGAGCTGTGGGAAACCTACCTGCTGTAGGGAGGGTCCCAGGATGACTTTACATTACTGAACTCAGGGCTTCTTCAGGGTGCAGACGAGATGTGCAATAGTCTACCGCAGGCACTATGTGGCACAAAATATAGGGGTGGCACACAATAGGAACAACACAACAGATCACTGACCACCAACAGAAAATCCAAGGTGGCTGAATGGGGTTGTCTGTTAGTCTGCCGCAAAAAGTACAAAGGAGAAAAATAAAATTCTGACTCACTACCTGTGATGTTGCTCAAATGGATTTATTTTACTCAAGGTTGCAACACGCTGCACAAAGGTTGCTGTCTTTCCCCAAGGCAGAGTTGTGCTCCACCTCCCTTTGATGAAAGTGCTCTTTGTTCTAGAAGACTGAATTTTTATTTTTGTAGATGTTATAATAGAAATATGAAGGACTTACAGAGAGGAGAAAACAGTAGTTTTATGATAATAATGTTGGTTAATTATGATAATAATATTGTACAAAATACTTGTAAGGGAGATTTACTTTATTCAGCCTAATGAAAACTGTGAAATCTTTACATAACCTTGCATACCAGGAATGGACTCTCATCTGAATTCAGTCTCATGCTCCTTGCATGTTAAAATTATCATTTTCCCATTATTCAGAGGCAGAGGCAGCCATAACAGATCAGTAATCAAAAGCACCTACCGTAGCTATTAGATAAATAAAGGTCTCCAAGTGCCCCTATAATCTTAAAAATTCCTGTAATCTCATGAAATAAATTCCTGTTACAAAAGCAAATATGGATCTTCATGCAGATGACAACATCTGATTATGAGAATGTGAACTTTGTACTGAATGATCGAGACGTTTTCCCTGCTATCCTTATAAGTCCAACATTAGGTCAAGGCATGCATCATGTTTCATGAAGAAGCAGGATATATATTTTAATATTTTTAAGATACACCCCATGAACATGGTAAGTCAGATGGCTCTATCCTATCACTTCAAGGATTCAGTGACATGTGCAACATTCACATCCTTTTGTGATCACGTTTTCTTTTTATATATATATATATATATAATTCTTTATTGATGCGGTGTTAGATCACAAAAATGGCTGTTCATTTTTGCCTGATAAGCCTGTGATTTATTGCTAAGAATCAAATATTTATTAATCATTTGAGCTCAGGATATGAAATAATTTTTCAAGTTGTCCAGCTGAGCCCATCCAGTTAAATTTTCCCATCAGTTGTAAGAGATGGTGTAAAGTTGGCCCTGAATGTCAATCCGTCTTCAGGAACAGTTGTAATTTCAGTCTCAACCTCTGCATCAATGCTTAGACAGTGAGTTATGAATTTTCAGTCTCCTAGCAGAACAAGTCCTTCACAAGTTCACTTCTGATATGAGAAGTAAGAGCAAACAGAGTTTTCTTGGTTTGATAAAATGTCTGTAATTAAAAAATAAAATAAAATAAAAAAACCCAGAATATTTCTTCCTGAGATGTACCTCTTACATCATGGAGAATTGCTAAGATATCAAGCATGTCTGATTTTTAACTGTATTTTCCTTCATTTTAAAGATTTCTTTACTGGAAATGAATTTATTTCTGTAGAAATCTTGCAAGCAAAGTCATTCCCTTAATAATTCCCAAGAGACAAATGCAAAACCCATTATCGACCTGGTTTCTCAAGTGATAGTTTTAATGTTAAGAAATGACATTAATACCTAATACCTAAGATTGCTTTAAATGATGGAAAACAAACACTTAGATAAATTGCTTTAAACTGATAAATTAAGAAAATAAGGATTTTCCTGAAGTATCAAGTTTGCATTATGCTGCTACAAAGGCACATTCTAGTGACAAGCCCTTGATAAAGAAACAAAGAATCATTTCTGTAAAATTTTTGGAGAAGTTCTAGACACACTGTCACAGGAACCCAGAATTTCTTAACTAAGTCAAAGTATCTAACTACATTAAATATCTCTTTACTGAGGCTTGGAATTCCTAAGAATTTCAAGTGTATTTTGCACCAGTATATTTTTTTAATAAAAAATATGTTTTGCTTTGCAAAATATGTGATAGAATGTTAGAGAAAAAATTTCTTTTGAACATCAAGTTACTTATTTTCAAAATATTTTTCAGTTATTTTTTTAAACAATAATCAGCTGTCTGGTTCACATACACCAAAACCCCACAATATAAAGTAATGTTTAAATTTATGCTATGAAAATTAGATAACTATTTATATTCATATTAGAGTGGGTTAGGGACAAAATATCCTACTTTCTGCTTTTTTTTTTTTGCATCTATCTCTTTAGATTCCAAAAATGATTATCGACTAACAATGCTCTTTTTTTTTTCTGTTGTAGATTACTAATCAATTTTTTATAAAATCATTGACAGGATAGCAATCTTTAAAATGATGGTTATCTATCCGAGATAGTTCTGATTCCACTACTGGTCTAATTTTATATCTATGGAAAACAAAACTTGCATATCTTTTCCAATCCTATTGTTGCAGCCCATACAGCACTCTGTATTGTGTGAGATTACTAATATCTTTAAAAATTAAAATTAGAAGGCAATATAAAATATTGAAACAAGCAAAAATAGAACTGGAGAGGGGAGGGGAGGGGAGGGGAGGGGAGGAGAGAAGAGGATGAAGCTAGTCAAGGTTAGGCTAGACTAGGCTAGGCTAGAATAGAATAGAATAGAATAGAATAGAACAGAACAAATTTCTGTTAGAAGGAACCGACAACAGTAATCTAGTCCAACTGCCTGACTAATTGAAGGCTGACCATAAATTAAGGCATGTCAATAAGGATATTGTCCAAATGACTCTTGAACATTGACAGGCTTGTGGCATTGATTACCTCTCTAGGAAGCCTGTTCCACTGTTTGACGACCTTCTTGCTAAAGAAATGCTTCCCAATGTCCAATCAAGCTTTTTTGCAAGACTTTTGTAATTTCAACAAACTGTGGGCCCAGTTTGATCTGATTTTCAGTCTTTAAAAATAATAATAATGCTAAATTTTATCTATAATGACATTTTATTATTCTGGGTTTGCTATAATTTTCTGCTGCCTTGTTTGGCCTAGCTCTTATCAACTTCAAAATGACTACAATTATCCACATCAGCTAAAGATTGTTTTCTGAGAATAAATGTTCCATATGAATTTTTAGCATCAGTAAGCAAAAAGAGTTATCAATGACTGTACCAGCATCACAGCTGAAATGCAGTTATTGTTAAGTACTATGTTATTCTTTCGGAAAAGAGTACACTGTTTTTCCTGATGCCTAAAGGAGCTGAGGAAAAAAAAAAAACAGAGCAATTTAATTAGAGGTGAGATAAGAAAAGGATTTAATCATGCCTCCAAGGCACATAGGTTACAAAACATGCGCCCTTCTGCCTCAGGTGCTTACAATTTATAACACTGTTTGTCCAATCCCAGGTTTTACCACCCTCTGGCTTTTGCCCTGTTCCACCCCCAATCCGCCCCTTGGCAATTGGGTCTGGGGTCGTTTTCTTCATCATCTTCATCTTCCTTGGGACACAAAGGGCATACATTCACCCAGTTCTTGACTGTACTCTTGCAGTTTAGCCCAGAGTACAAGTGTTCTTAAACAGAATAGGCCTATCTTAAAGAAAAATCTAAATATTCTAATGGAATTCAGGTGTAATTGATATGGAGAGCATGGAATGGGATAAAAGGGTTGAGATATGTGTGTAGTTACTATGCTAAGGGTAAGGGTAAAGGAATAAATACTGCTGTTTCTAAAATCTACTTCTGCTATATAACTACTTATAAAACTTATAAAAATTAGAAAAATCAAAAAACTGAAAGAACCTTAAGGCGTCATCCCAAGAGTCCCTGGCCGTGTGAGCCAGTTTCTCCAGTAACAGTGATCTATTTGGACTCGATGATCCTTGTGGGTCCCTTCCAGTCCAAAATATTCTGTAATTCTGTGATTCTGGTGGTCAGCATTTGTAGCAGCTTAGGCACAATGCAAGAGCACTCCACGTTGTAAAGGAACTGAGCTGAGTCTGAGCTGTAGCTGAGTCTGACGGGGGGTAGACCTCACTGGGGGAGCAGACAGGAGGGATTTTTTCTCTCCATCTGCCATCTACAGTTACACTCCAGACAGTTTCCTCCTTTACCCTCTCATCAGTAGTGGATTCCAGTTCTGAAAGCAAGTTGAATTGCCCTAGACAAATCCATAAAGCCTCTCTTCTAAATCTGAGGTGTGACTTGAGGTATTTTTCTACACCACATTCTTGGCATCTTCTGTCTGTGTGGCTGCACGTTCATACATAGGAAACTGCACTTTCCCTCTGCCTGTCCACAGAGCAAGAGCTTGGCAATACTTTAGCACGTGTGTGTGTACTTCCTCCCAAGCCCATCTCTTGTAAAGTCTAATTGACACAGGCACTGTCACACTGTTATTACACTGTATTAGTGGCCAAATAAGAGTTTCTTCAGCTTCCTGTAATGACTGTAGCCTTCTGAGCATGTAGGCAGAAGTAAATGCTCACAAATCTCTCTAGAGGTAAGTTTTTGATAACCTGCATGAAGACAAATTGGAAGTTTTGGCATCGGGAGTCAATAATTATGGCTGGTGTTCATATGAGGATCTGACAGGCTGTGTCCACTTCTCATGAGCCTGCACAGCAATTTCAGGGCTTTATAATGGCTTGTAAACCTGTAAAGGGGACAAGTTTCCATTCTCATCTGTTTTATGGTTTGGGTTTTTATCTGGTTAATGGCTTATCTGATTCAAAAGAATTATGTTTTATGGTATTTGTGCTTTTTTGGATTTAAGAGATTTGCCAAATAATTGTCTTTTCCAGAATCTATTGGATTTTTTTCCATTATAGATATCCTTCAATACAGTTAAATATTTCCTTGTGTAGGTTGGTATTCCAAGTAAGGCTCATTTATTTTTCTGAACAGTTATGGAGATATTCAAAATTTAATAGTGTGCTTTCCTCTTTGTAGATACATCAATAATCACTTTTATAGACACTTTGATAGCATTATACCATCTTACATACTTACAAAAGAGAAATCCAGGTAGTATCAAATACTATTTACAGCTAACATGCTTGCAGTGTATGCAAGATTCTGCTCTTTAGAGAAAAAACTTCACTCTTTTTTGGAGTTTCTGATGTGTGCAGACAAAAAAAAAAAAGATAAAAATAGAGGACTTTGGTGTAATGGGATATTCTTGTGGTAATGCTTTTCAGTTAGACTGCTTGTAAGTTGGCACATTTCAGACTGTCTCTGGTCCTGGGTGTACAGGAGAAGTAAAAAGCTCTGAAAAAAAAAACAAACCAAAAGGCTGTTGTTGTTGACCGGGTTCTTAGCAGGTGTTGGAATAGATGGTCTCCAGAGATACCTCCCATCTCCAGAGATTCTGTGCCAGTAATTCTGAAGATCTTAGGATCAGGGTATTTCTATATGCAGATTATTTTTCTCAATAAATATTTCTTTTTCTGTAGAAGAAACTCTGATTCTGTATTTCATGACAGTTGAAAATTAATTTCCCTATTTAAAGTTCATTGTTTATTATGCTTTCCAGAGAAAACTTGAGTTCTAGGGCTTTAATTTAAGAAAAGGAGGAGAAAACATAGGACCTGAGAAATTTAGCATATGTGGCATTTGCCACTGCTGCAATAATCCAGATCTAACTCTCCCTTGGAATTAGCACACCTTTAACATGATCTCTATTTGAATACAGAGTGACAGTGATGGTTGTGATTTACATCTGACAGCTGGGTTTGTTCCCCAAGGAGTTCAGTCTGGAGTCACTCTCTCTAAAGGATTGATGATCACTAGAGCAATGGCATAATTAAATTTAAAGGGGAAAAAAGCCAGTGTTTTACTAGTGACCATTTAATCTGGAAAGAAAGCAGCACTGAAACTCTTGCTCCCTCTTCATCACGTAATTACACTTTTGACAAAAAGTTGGTTTGCCTTATAAGGCTCCAACAAAAATAGCACGGAGCCAGCCAAGGTTATTTCTGTCAGACTTTAAAAGTTCATTCAGCTCCATTGTAGGATTAACTATGTTTTCGTGAACAATAGGGAAGTCTTGAACTAGCTAAGGACTCAAAAATCAATTTAATCCCTCATTAAAGCACAGCCCTACCTTTTTCAGACAAGCATAGAATGTCAGACATCAATTGACTACATGTGATTGAACGAAGTATTTTTCTCATTAACTTTTTAATTTTGTACGTCAACTAAATATCTATTGTGTGGAACAATTAGATTATCTAATCATGCTTATTTTTACATTTATGAGGTAGCTTTGTCTTTGCTGAAATCAAACTGTGAAACAAAAAGGCAGATCCTAATCTAGCATTTCCATAGTTCCTCTCCAGTCAGAGAAATATTATAGATATAAACCAGACAATGATCTGCTGAAACACAAGGAGAGGGGAATAGAACAAGGAGCTCTCAGTTTTGTCTCTGCCGATTTTGCTTTTAAAACACTGATGCACTATGCTCCCCCCCACAGAGAGATTGCTTATTAAAATTATGCACAACAATTGAATGATGTATAACTATAAAAGAAAGTAGGGTTATTTAGCACAGACCTCTGACTTTCTATTCCTCTAAACTCACATTTTATTAACTCATGATTTTACATGAAATGAATGCTTCCATATATTTTTCAAAGTATCTATTGCATTTTGCTATTTTTAGAGGAAGAAAACACTAAAAGTAGGGCATTAAACACACCACCAAATAAAACACACTGTGGGCAAATTTTGTGTAAAAAGCCATGATAAACAACAGTTGACCATCAATAGTAGACTGAAATATTTAGCTGTAACCATGAGTATGTTGGTAGTGAGTATGGCTGTGACTCTTTTCAACAAAAATTAGTTAAGAAAAGAGTCAGGTGATGGACTAGATTCCACCATGACACAAATGTGCACCAGTTTCTTTAGTGTTATATTGTTCTTGAAAAACCTGCCTGGGCAACTGCTTGTCCCATCTCCCTAGTGTAAGGGAAGGGGAAAAGGAATAGTAGAAAGCATACCTGAGTCTTTGGATTTAATAACATCAGACTATGCAATTTGGGAACAAGCTTCTTGCTTCATTAACTCTGATAGCTCCAGTAACAGATATTTACAGGTGATCTGAGGAAGCAAAAGGAAAAACAAAGAACAAAAGAAAAAAGCAATGATATGCAAGGAAGAACACTGTTTTAGAAACCATTGATCTTATGCTGAAAAATCCAAATCTAAAAGTTCAGAAACCACCTGAAAGAGCTGGGTTTAGAGTAAATTAAAAAAAAAAAGTAATTTAAGATGGGATGTATCTCATCTGACTGCAGCTGTCTGAAATTTAGGCAGACTTAATTTCTGATCTAGGATATTATACACTGAGATATAAACCACTTCAGAGTCACTAACATACAAAATTATAGACATGGTTTAAGATAGAATGATTTTTTCTACATGCATTCACCTCTCATGGGTGCCTTTTAGAGAATCATAAACATCAGGCTTACACTGGCAGCCAACATTTCCATTCAGAGAGGGATTTTGTGCTCCACACCCAGGAGGATTCCCAGAGAATTAAGCAGGTTATCACAGTGTGGCAATAATTTATACAGTGGAATGATGTCAAAACTGAGAATTGCTCTTACCAGGTAAATCTAAGTACACACAGAGAAAGTAATATAAAGGAAATTAATTTTCCTAGTAGCAATATCAAACCTCGCAAACTCTCTGAGTAAATCGATTGTTCCAATCATGTGAGTCATCAAGTCCCAACATTTTTTTAGCCTATAAACAGACATAGCAAGTATTATTATAGCAGTTCCTGTTGAGGTGTAATTACTGATAAGTGTTTGAAACTGAAATTTTTTCCTTAGAAAATTTGGAAAGAAGTTAATTTTATTTAAATTGTCTTAGAAACCTCCAATGGTAATTATTTCTAATTAAATTACGACAAAAGAAAAAATTTAATCTACTTGATCATGCACTTTCTTAAAATTTAGACTCTTATCATCTTTGTTTTCCAAAAAATAGCAATTTGAATTGTTCAGAAATGAAAATATCCACTTATATTCAAACTATGTAATTTTTATAACTTCCACAAAAGTATCATTCAGTAATTTGCAGACAAAGAATCATTAAAGCTTTTTGAAACACCCAAATTTCTGCAGTGTTGGCTAAACAGCTAGCAGTCAGTTGATTTTGCATAATTAAATCCAGTATGTCTGGGGCAGGTGCAACTTTTACTTGCTGTGGGGGTGACAGAGGAGGTTTTCTTCAAAAAGGCAGTTGATCCAAAATCAAATGTTTCAAGGTCGGTTGAAAACACTGAAAAAAATCCTTACAGATAACATAGAGCTTCCAGTGGTAATGAACTGGGTTGAATAGATATGAAATGGAACAGGTACTTTTGTATACGTGCCATAGGCAGTTTAGTGCAGGTAATTGCTCAGATTGAGGGCTTGATGTGTTCTTTCTTTTATGCACCAAGTATTCTTATTTGATCTTTATATATTCATTCCAAATTCCCAGTATTAATGGGAGAAAAATAACAGTGTTTTTTGTATTGGACACAATTTCAAAACTTGACACCAAGATGCCCACACAAAAACACAGGGATATCTCAAAAGCTGTGTAATGAAAGGTGTTCACGTCATTGCTGATTGTCATGAAAGACTTTTCTCGTCCAGTTAGAAGTCCTGCAAGTGGGGGGACTCTCCTGAAAGCTGATGCATAAAGGGCTTGTAGCCACCGGGGTCGTGATAAACCCCTCCCACCCACAGGACTTAGCCCTGCCCCTTGCACCTGTGCAGTGCTTAAATCTCCAGTCAGGGTCATCCAGGAGTAGATGAAGGAGCAATGGAAAATACTGACTGAAAGAACAGGAATCCTGTGAGCTGAGTTGCAGTACACTGGTGGATTTTAAAATAGGGGTGAAACATGCTCCCTTCTGAACTAAAAAGGGGAGTCAAAGGGAAAGGGGTTGGAGAACCAAAATACATCACCATGAAACAAGGGAGATAATTTTGCTTTTGTGGCTATATATAAAACATTTGAAGGCATTTTAATTTCTCAAAAGGGAAATAAAAAAATATCTGTTATTAAATTTATATGAGAACCTAACAAGCTAGCAGAACACCCCCCAGTGTTTTACATGAGATATTCTTATTAGCCATGGATCACTGACATGATAGAGCATAATGACATCTGAAAGAGTACTTGGAGACCACTATTTTGTGTCAATGAGCAGTTAAGAAGCCCTTAGCTTTTTGGAGCCTCAGTTTATTGTGTCAGTCTGTGGAGAAACAGACACTAAAGGCAGTAATATCTCCACATGATGAAGCCAACTGGCATCCTAACAGCATGCCTGCTCATATTGTACTTGGAAGGGCTTTTTATTCATGACTAGCTCTGTGTGAAATAATCCTATTTTTCATTATATTGCCGTGTGTCCATCTCTTGGAATATTAATATATGAGTTTCGATTCAATCAGCTCTTCATGTAGAACCAGTAAGTTTTAATTCACAAAAAAATTCACATATTTCACAAAAATAGACATAACTACAGTGTAAGCACATAATTGTTAAGCTTTTTTAAGCTTCAAAATTACTGTGAATAATCCAGCATTTTAGACTGCCATGTTCACTAGAATTAGGTTCACTTACTATCCCTAACTGGTAAGAGGTGCTAGCCTCACTTGCCAGTTTGTTAGATTTGCAAGAAATCACCTTCAGGCTTTGCTGATGTTGCCATTCATAATGTTAAAAACTCTTTGAAAATATCTGCAAAGTCTTTTCACTGCCATCTAGTCCTTTCTTGGAAATTGTCCTTTGCCATAAGGCCAGAAAATTTACCTTTGATCAGGCCAGGAATGTGATATTATCAAGTGGACAATGCATTTATTATATTTTCATATTTTTCCCTTGCCCAATTGTTGCTCTGCTTGATTTTCTAAGATTTTAAGCACTATGAGGGAAGAAAATTCTATTTGCCCTCAGTTTGTACAATGTCTAGTTCTGTGAGATATATTGCTTCCTGACTGTGGCTGTTAAATAATATCGCAGTATATCATCACACTAATAATGTCTGTCTCACTGAAAGGGCTGCTGATTCCAACATCTGTGTTGCCATGTCATTGTGAAATCCTGCCTTCAGAATCCTGGCCCGAGATGTCAGACGTGCCTTCAGCGGTCATTCCCTCCCGGCCAGCAAAACAGTTCTGGTGCATTGTTTATTTTCATCCATGTTCTTTCAGAGCCTTAAATAACAAAAGGTAGCCTCTAAAATTATTGTTATTCCCTATAGGTCCTGATTCAAAGCCTTTGGGAGTAAATTTTTTCCACTGATTTAGGTGGTCTGAGATAAACCGCAGTATTTGGGGATTTTAGAGCTATAACGCCTGCAGGATATATCTGTGGAAATCATTCTCATTCTTATTATTAGTGACTTGTTTCATGTCAGTACATTGCTTACAACTGCCTTGTACACCTAACTTTAATTTATGTGATAATCATACTGAAATAAGTTAAAGGGCAATTATCAAACATTTAAGTAATGTAAGCAATATGCTTCCTATGGTTAAAAAAAGATCCAGGGACTAAAATATTTCAAAGTGATTAACAGAATCAGTCAGAACACAGAACATCTTGTAAAAATAGATGAAAAGAATCAGATCCATCATAAATAGGAGGGTTTTTTTGGTGGGATAAATAAATAGTAATGATTTCTGACAAGAAAATAGATATCAACTATTTCTATTTAACCAATGAAACTTTGATTCTGCCTGCATTACTTATGTTTGTCCTCTTTTATTATTGGGACATGGTATCAAGGCTCATGGTATAAAAAAGAGAAACACAGTTCTCCCAGTTCCAGGCCAGACTGGAAAAATCCTTATTATTTGATTTCTTTAATTTCCCGGTGAACTTTATCACCTGATTCCCATCTAAATAATTCCACATTTGAGTAATGTTTCATACATAGGTGAAAAAAAATCCCTACATGTAAGTTTGTTTAGTTTTCATGTCCCACTTCTTTGGCAATAAAATAATTTAAACATGTGAGAGATACAGATGCAAAGAGACCAAGTAGGGTCCTTTAAAAACAGTATTTTCTCACAATTTTAGATTACAAAATGCAATAATATTTCATCACTTCAATTTCACTGATAGCAAAAAATGTGCCACGATACCACCATATATGAGACGAAATTCAGCCTTTTGGATGAGGAGAGATTTTGGAGCTATTGTAGAGAAGGCAGGGATCCTTTTCCTCTTTCTCTTAACACTTCATGTTTTTTCTCAGGCAGTCTCACTGAAATCTTTTCCCTTGATGGATCATGAGTGGGAGATTTCAACGTGTAATGGAACTGTACAGTGAAATTTTGCTTTATGTTGTAATGCATGACTTCTCCCTTCATCAGTTATCTTCTGAATGACACCTCCTGTAGAAAGATTTGGCTGTGCACAAAGAGCAAAGCCACAGATTGAAGTGCAGCTCCAAGACTGGTTACAGATGACAAAAAGAAGAGAAGCAGCACCGGTTTCGTGATAATGTGACATTATTGTCACCTAATTTTTTGTGTAATAACATTGACACTCATAGATGAAACTTCTGGTAGGATATTGGCATACTTCCAATTATAGTCTGGATGATGATGCTGACAGTGCCAAAGGATGGGTAGTTTCTCAAAATGTCCTGTAGTACAGTATTTCCTATTGCCCTAAGTCATTCAATGTCATTATTAACTACCTATTTATGGTAGAAAGAATCACAACCATGTGAACAACAATGTTACAAATGCTAGTAGAAAAACTAAAAGAACCCTAGAAGCATCAATTAAAAAAGTTTATTGGAGCCTAACTTGTGACTTTTGAGACTTAAAGGTTGAGTTTCAATCAAACTTACTTAAACACTTCTTTAAAATACCTTGTGACTGCATCTTAACACACATTCAAGGTGTTCAGCACTACCTCCCACATGTGTATATACTGTCCAAATAACAATGAGCAACAGATATGTCATGAAAACCGAGTCATTATCTACATCAGGGCAAGCAGCTGTGCCATTCTAAGCATTGGCCTATTAGGCTGAAAGAGCTGTAAGGTACTGCTTGTTGCTTCTAGTATCCATTTGCCAGTAGGCTTTAATCAGTATGATCCTTTGGGAATGCTTACTAATCACTAAAGAGACAAGTATCTTCTAGTCTGGCAAAACATACCATGCATTCCTCAATTAACAGAATGTGAATCACCACATATTCTGACACTTTCTTTTTCATTACTGCTACTACTGCAGTTTCCCTTTATTTCGTTTAACCTTGGGTACAAGGCTGTCAGGGTAGGAAAGTGATGATGTTTTCCTTCTACATTTGGCTGTTCAGTGAACAAAGGTACTGGACAGGCATAGCAAAAATTGCACTTGAAGAGAGGGCGATTACAACAGTTTGCATTCACATGTTTTAAGCTTCTGGGTACTATCAGAAAGATATCAGCTGCTGAAAAGTTCAGTTGATTTTTGCTTTGGGCAACAACTCATAATTATTTTTGGAGCCTGCAGGCTTTAAACTTGGCCAGCCCAGCTGAATTTCTTTCAGACGTCCTTTAGTGAGGAATGCATGACCACTGTATTACAAACCAGAGCATTAGCATATGCTGTTTACAGTTATCACTTACGTCTGCAGAATAACACCCAGGAGACTAAGAATTTCCTTTGTACACATTCTTAGAAGTGCTAAGGTCTTTAAAATTTTGCTATTACGGGAGAGAAAAAAACAGAATCCTTCTCTGGCTCCATTTATGCATTATTAATCTCTTTATTTTCTAAAGTAACTGGATCAGAGATGCTACTGTATCCCATGCAGCCTTGTAGTGGTTATTTGCAAGACAGTGCATCAGGTAGTCTTTATGTTTGTGCTTATGAGATGGTAGTTTTACTTTTTGCACTGACCCAGACAATTTCTGAATGTATCTGCTATCTGTAGTTCCTTCAGAATTTGTCCTTGAACCACCAATGATTGGTATCAGGAGATTGTTTTTCTCACTGGAGGCACCTAATCTTTCAGTTCTCTGTTCCCTGCTTTCTGAGACTGCCTAATTTATTTGTTGTATAAGCTTCACGAAGTATTGCAACTCTAGCACCTTTGAAATTGCAGTATCTACTGCACATTCAGGGGTCAATTCTGCTTCCATCAAAGACTGCTTTTGGATTGAATTATTTTGCATAACACTTACTAACCATTCTCTTAATGCATCATTTAAACTCCCTCCAAACTGGCAATGCTTATTTAATTGCTTTAATCCAGTCACATATCAGCAAATGTTTCATTTTCTTGATTCTATCTATAAAAGCAGAAATGCTTTGCAATCATAAGTAGCTTTGGGGATAGGTAATTTTGTAGAATTTCCACAGTCTCAGCAAAAGTTTTGTCTTTTGCTTTAATAGCATCTATAATGTTGCGCTACAGGATATAGTTTTGGTGACCATTACACTCAGCAAAACAGCCATCTTTTACATAATATTGAGATCATAAAATAGTGTTCAAGTCTTCCAGTATAGGTAGCAGAATCCTCCATCAAACTGGTAAACTATCTTGTTTGATATAACTCTACACTTACTTCTCTACTAAGTTATTCTCAGCACAAGTGTTGCAGGCACCTAACTTAGCAATGCCCACCTGGAAAAGCACTCTGTATTCTGCAGCATAATTCCGTTCTTGTTGCTGATGGGGCCTTGACTTCCAGGATATTAAAAACAAAAGAAATAAAAATTAGGATCTAGAAAGGTGGTATGTTGCTGTTCTGACAGGCCTCTAATAGCTGGCCCATGATGTAGTACCTCACTTTCAACCACTCTCGGCACAGATCAATTTTTAGTTACTTGTCCAGATCCAGTGTTAACTGCAGAAAATTATTTTGCTTATTTAGTGCTCAGGACAAGGCAAACCTGGTGATTAACCTGGACTTTAGAATAAAGGTTGGGTTGGATATTAGAAGTTACTCTTTTTATGTGTATTCAGCGCAAGGTTCAGGGCCTGAGTTGTGCTCACGAGCACAACTGCAGTGAGGCGTGTTGTGTGCTCACAAAAATATTACCCATCACTAAGTAATTTGGCCAGTCTGGTGGACAGCACAAAGTCAGTGGTGATCATTTACACTGAAGTACTGGGAAAACTTCAGTCTGAGGGCCTGGAATACTCAGCTTACAGTTTGTAATCAAAGTCTGGCTGAAAATTCACTTACAGGACATTTGCTACAAACATAATCACTTAACTACTTAACATGGTTTTTAGACAGCACTCAGGGCAGGATTCAGCATCTCACTGAATTAGGCAACTACCATTAGTCAAGTGCATGAGCTAGGTGTCAGAGCTCCCCTTACAACTGAAGAGTATGCCCAGCAGCATAGTCTAGAGAATGATTCAGATGATCAGTGATAGACATAACTCAGCTTGTTCTTCTTGTTAACATACAGGTGTTGATCGACATGTGAAATTCTTTATTCTACCCAAGTCCCTCAGGATGAACACCTATGACTCACATCCTCTAGCGTATTTAAAGGAACTGCTAGAGAGCCCTTGGGATAAAGAACTTTAGGTGACCTCAAATCTGTGTGGTTAGGCAATTAATCTGAATCCTGGCTATTTACATTAAAGCGCTGTAAATCATTGAATCATAGAATCGATGGGTTGGAAAAGACTTCTAAGATCGTCAAGTCCAACCCTTGATCCAACACTGCTGTGGTTACTAGACCATGGCACTAAGTGCAACATCCAGTCTCATCTTAAAAACCTTCAGGGATGGTGAATCCACCACTTCCCTGGGCAGCCCATTCCAGTGCCTGATTACTCTGTAAAAAATTTCTTCCTAATATCTAGCCTAAACCTCTCCTGGCACAGCTTAAGACCGTGCCCTCTTGTCCTATTGCTGGTTGCCTGGGAGAAGAGACCAACCCCCACCTGGCTACAACCTCCTTTCAGGGAGTTGTAGAGAGTGATGAGGCCTCCCCTGAGCCTCCTCTTCTCCAGGCTGAACAACCCCAGCTCCCTCAGCCTCTCCTCATAGCACTTGTGTTCAAGTCCCTTCACCAGCCTTGTTGCTCTTCCCTGGACCTGCTCCAGCCCCTCAATGTCCTTCCTGAACTGAGGGGCCCAGAACTGGACACAGCACTCCAGGTGTGGCCTCACCAGTGCTGAGTACAGGGGAAGAATCACTTCCCTGGAGCTGTTGGCCGCACTGTTCCTGATCCAGGCCAGGATGCCATTGGCCTTCTTGGCCACCTGGGCACACTGCTGGCTCATGTTCAGCTTCCTGTCAATCCAAACTCCCAGATCCCTTTCTGCCTGGCTGCTCTCCAGCCACTCTGTGCCCAGCCTGTAGCACTGCAGGGGGTTGTTGTGGCCAAAGTGCAGGACCTGGCACTTGGCCTTGGCACTTGGCTTTCTGCATTCCACCAACTCTATTAAACAAATTTCCAGTGACTATAGCAATACCTTCAATACACTTATCTTTAGAAACTTACAGTTTGGTGTCTTTACCTGTGAGCTGAATCCATTTATAGCCGTGTATTCTCGTGCAGTAACTTAGCTATTTCTGCCCTTAGCTTTTTTATGCCCCATCTTAAAAATTAGGATAATGGCTCTTTACTTCTGAGGACCATTGTGAAAATGAAGAACGATCAAATGCTATGGGGAAGCACATTGTATCAGGGTACAAGAAGGAAATTAATAATTACTCTTCAGCATAGGTTCTAATAAGTATGAGGAATGACACAATGCAGCAAGTAATAAAACATTTTTCTTCATATGAGTTAAATAAGACAGGGACAGCATCAAAAAAGAAGTATATGATCAGATAGTTAATGATTTGGTCACAGTTCATGAATACCAGAGACAGCCTCTGCAGGCAATCTTCACTGTGGCACTCTAATTCTGAGTCTTGCTTTTTCATCCTTAGTAACATTTTAAATGCAATTTTTTACATATTTTATGTGGAGAACATTTATAGCTACATAAAACCTCTGTTACTTTTCTGTTTCCCTCTCACAAAAACCTATGTCAGTAGGTTTCATAACATTTTTATTTCTTAATCTACCACAACGATCAACAAACTGAAAATTTAGTTTATATCTGCTTTTTTGACAGTATTCATTTGGTCTGAAAAATATGTCAGCTTCCTCATCTCCTATTGCTACCTGACATGAATATGAAAATTAAGCTGAAAGGCCAATTCCGGCATTACTAGCTGTTTTTCTCTTTCTACCTTAAACTTACCATAAAACTACTGATAGTAGCAGAAGCTATATCCTATAGGATTTAGAAATTTTAGAATATAAACCACATTATTTTTCAATAGGAAATATAATGATACTTGTCTTGGATTTTTGAGATAATTTCTTTTTTTATTAATTAAGGAAAGAATTGCCATACGAATATTGTAATTTATTTGAAGATAAATCAGAAAGTATTTAGAAGCATACATAAAAGCAGTGATTACCCACTTGGATAAATTTGTGTATGAGGAGAAATTAAAGCAATTGAAGAATAAAAGGCAAAATTGCACCAAAAAAATTTGGTACTTTTTTTTCCCCCTAGCTTCAATAAAATGAGGAAGAAAAGTTAAAGACAGAAAAAAAGTAAAAATGCTTACATGGATCCTGCTGAAATGCAGATCAGACATGAAAGTAACTCATATTTCATCGGGGATTAAGAATCATCTGAAAGGTTTTTGAAGAGGCTTACAGAATATTCAAGTTGAAATGACTCAGACTTGGAGGTGGGTCTTGATGGCATCCAGATCTGGGAATGCAATTGCCTTGCCTGAGGTTCCTCTGGCAGTTCGTAGTGTTTAAGGAAGTTTACCATCTAATCTACATAAGACCATTTGTGACTGATGATTTTGCTCTTTGTTACCAGTGTCCTGAATTAAAACTCACATGTATTTCTGAAGAATATGCAATGCAGTATTATGCCAGATGCATTTTAGAAGTCTTTACAAGCTGACATGTACAATTGCTTTTTTCTCCTGACCGTTTAGAGAGTCAACAAATTCTTATTCTGTTTTCCTAAATCTCTTCTGTTGTTTGTTTCAAGACGTGTTTGTTAACGTCTACTGCCTTCTGAGTAACATAAAAGAACTAACAAAACTGAAAATCAGACAAAATATCCCCAGCAAGTGAGCAACAAATTAATCACCATATAACACTTCAAACTGTACATAATGCTAAAAGGAAAAAAAATCCGAAGACATATATTTTCTTTCACAAAATTAATTAAATAGTTATTTCAATGTGTGTGAAATTTATATCATAAATATATTTTGTGTATTTGTACGTGATATTTTCTGAGGTATCTTTGTCACAAAATTTAACTGAAAGTCAATAGACCCAAGAAAGTCCAAAAACCACTGTTGTTTCTTCAGCACCTAAAAAACTTTGAGGGGATAAAGCAGTGTTTATGCAGGATAAGCAGTTCTTGTGACCAGAAACAAAGCTCTTGTCTAAATGTCCATTAACCAACTAGAATCTTCAATCAAATTTCCAACCCATTTGCAGATGTATAGATGGGATTTAAGTTACAATATCTCTCTGGATTTACACTGAAAGAAACTTTATAGGGTAGGGAAATTTCACTGTGGTCATGACTGGTTTATTTTCTTTACCCCTTACAGCCTCTCTTTACTACTGTCTATTCATGAGTATTCATAAATGATATTTTCCTACAGAGATCTGTAAGAATGTGATTTTAGTATATGGAGAACAATAAATGAAGCAAATATGGCTTAAAATGACAGTAATAAATAATCATAAGGACAGAAAACCTTTCATTTTGAAAATAAATATTGGAAGTTATATTTCTCAATATTAGCTGCTGACATCATGAACTAAGGAAAAAACCTGGAATTGAGTCTTCCAAAATCTGAAGACTTAAAACTCAGTCTAATCCAAATTTTGTAGGTCAGCCCCATCTGTACATTATATAAAGCTAAACAGAACTAATGATATTGAATTGACTAATACTAAGTGTTACTTATACCAGATTGCTTCAGCCTCAATCTATAGAACTTTTGGCAGAAATATTACCCACATTTTTTCTTGATCCATTAATTACATATACAGAGTATCATGTGATATCACATGGAAGGATCCGGGAAACACTGAAATTTGAAGTGGCAGAGGAGTTCTTATATGAGGGCTTTATATACCAGAAAGTGTGAACAAGCTCCACCTGCGGGGGTTTTCTGTAATCAGAATCCAAAAACTAGAGACCAGTCTTGCTCTGAGATTCACAGATTGTGCCAGATTTTACATGAAATATGACCACATCTTATGCTGATGAGGAGGTGACAGAGTCAAGCGCAGAGACAAGTCCAAGAAACTCAGCTGAATGCTTTGAGGAAGGCAGGCTGGCTGCAGTAATGTATTAAAATGTTCCATAACAACCGCTGCAGTTGCAACGCAATGCTGACAGAAGGTTGGGTTTATTTTTATAAGGTGCATTGATGAACACAGAGGGGAACTAATAATAGCAATAATAATAATTGTGAGTCCTCCTCTGGGCTGTTTAGGTTCTTCCTGCAGTCACAGAGCCCTTACCTTGAGTGCAGTGAGAGAATTGGACATTTGATTATCAAAAGAATTGTTTTGTTCCTTATGTTCAGGGACTTTCCTATAAAAGAAGGTCATCAGAGCTGGATTCAGTCAAGACTGTAGGCTCTGCATTACCCAATCATCAAGTGCTGGGTCTTGAAGTGATAGTCTGTATATACCTGCACAGATAGCTTTTTTATGCAAAACAGAGAGGTGAAGTCTGGATGCTCAATGTGACTGAACAGCCCAGCAGAAACCAACCTGGACCTAGGGCAAGCAGGAGTCTTAACAACCACCTCTCAGTTTCCATAGGTGCATGGAACAGACATTCTCTTCCCTAGGGTATATGACCTCTGAGATGAAGCAGCTGAAGCTTTCCTCCTGATAAGCAAGCCTACCTCTAATCATTTCCCTTTAGGACAAAGAGGTGCCCTTCTGTTGTCGATGATAACGACATGATCAGAGTATTTCAGATCCAGTTCTGGCCACAGTCTGAGAGGGGAATTAGATACCCTGCTTCCTTGAGGAGTGTTTGAAAAAATAATGTGTCACCTAACTCAGCCTGTTGGTTGCTCTCCAACTCTCTCAGTTATGTTCTTTTCCTACAATACTGAATATGATTCAAAATTCAGTATGCAGAGAGAAAATGCAGAAGGAACCCAAATCTGTAGTACAGGGATTAGAACAGTCGACTGCAAGTGGGATTCCATATGTCCAGTATTGCTGTGTTTTCTTCAATTGAGAATTTTTTTAATTTTTTTTAAATTCTTGTAGTTGTTTTCAGAATGAAATTACTTTTAATACAATGGACTTATCCTTTGAAGCACATACCTACATGCACGTGTATGCATGTCAGCAAATTGTCCTACATGAACACTAGCCCTGTACCTTGCAAGAAGTAGTTCTGGGTTCAAACAAGTAAAACCATGAGCTAAGAAGTGCATTGTGTCTACATAAAAGCTGACCCAACTCTTGAATGTGATCCAGACTTCATAATACATTCCACTGACTACTCTTTAAACACTGTGGACACTTTCCTTCAGACTTTTTCTTCTTACAACTTGCTTGGCTTTTAATGTCTTTATTCTGAATTTAATTATGAAGCAAAGCAAAATGCCAGGATCAGTTCAGGCAATGATTTTCAGTTGTATTAGTCCACCCCCTCTGCTGTTCAATCTGGGCTGTTTCCAAATTTATCCACAGAGAGAAGTGATGTTTGGGCTAAGCTTGGAATACCGAGTAAAAACTGGGGAAAAAAAAAGTACTTCAAATGTAGTGAGCACCAGAAAGAAGTTAGTGGTATAGATAACAAGCTCCACTCTGTTTCCATGGTGTGAGATGACAAAAAGAACAATTTCTTTCTTTTTTTTTAATATTTATGTGGGTATTTATTTATTTATGCCAGAGTGCTAAGCTGTCTAAATAAAATGCCATGAGAAATCTGTTAATTTGGGGGAAACAAAGTAGATAGTTTGCACCTACTTATATGAAAGAAGTGTAAGAGAAAAGAGGGTCTTACTTTACAATATCAAAATTATATTAAGAAATAGGGAATAAAAGGCATTGTGAGCTTTTATAGTATAAAAAAGTAAGGCGGGAAGATCTGAATGTTGCTCATCAGTCACAGTTTTTTCTTAGGATTTGTCCCATTACGTATAGATTTTAAAACTTGACAAGGAAATTGATGTCTCAGAAAAAAGGGCTTTCTTTGTGGAAGAACACTAGTCATTATGATAAATTCCATGTAGTTTAAAATGGTCTTTGGGATATCCCTTAAAATTTTTTTAGGATATTAATTTCCTTAAAAAATGCCATAAATTTTCCTGCAGCTGGATATCCTAGCTGACTTTACAATATCAAGTTCTATAATGTATTACTATCAATATTGATCAGTATTGATCAATATTGATATTGATCAAGCTGCAAGACTGTGAATTAAAATTCTAGTCATTTTGGTAGGTTTCAGACCGATCTTGCCTATCAAAATAGCATGGTTTTTTTGTTTATTCTTTGGTTGATTCTTCCATCCAGGGTGAAGCTCGTTGCATGTTTTGTTTGCCATAGCGTAGACCAGCCACAACTGAGTGAAAGATTCCAAGTGACAGAACTGGAACAAGAAAAACTAGTGAACTCTTAATATCTACTAAAAGAGAACCTTGTTAGGAAATATCTCTGAAATAGTTTGTTCATCGTGGACATTATTAATCATAACAGTATTACTGAGGAATTGATGGATATGTGTTTCATTGTTTTCAGTTTTATTATTGCCAGCCAGTTTTGTATTCCTAATGTCATTTTAATCTGCTTTTTACTGGTAGTTGGACGACTAATAGGTGCAGCATTTTGAAAAATGTCCTCTGCTCATGCTGAGCTCAGCAGAATTTCAACACTCCTTACAGATGACATTCTGAAAGTTAGGTCCATTCCCTTGGCAAAGTTAGGGGGACCAAATATTCTGAATAATTTTCTTAAAATGCTAAAACAATACAAATTTTTCATAACAAATATAAAACCCATAACTGTTTCACAGTATTTGCAAACTTAGCCTACTGACTCAGCTGTAGTAAGATCCGAAATAATTTCTATTTCCAATTAGCAGCTGTGCAGTTACCTTAAGGGACTGTTATATCTTTCCATTTGGTAAATATTAACATGCTAAAATGATGGGGGTTTTGTGAGGTTTGAAGAGGACAAGCAGTAAAGGCAGATCATCATTAATCTCCTGGGTCACTTGCAGCTAAATTTGTATTTTCAGTAAACTTTGCTGGAGCATGGGAAATTATTTTGAAACTTGTATTCAATAAGTAAATGGACTGTACACTAGATGAGAATTTATAAAAAAAACCCAGATGCATTCCCCATGAGAAAGCAATTAAAATGTTTGACTTTCAATTAATTTAACTGTGAAGTTCCTTGCTAAAAGAAAGAACTGAAGACTGAGATTTAGGGAATTTAGTTTCCTTATTTCTATATCTGGATTTATAGCCTGAGACATCTAAGTTTAAAGTGACTGAATTAAGAAAAGCAGCATTGGAAAAAAATGGCTTCTATATCTCAGATATATAGCCTAAATATGAGTTAGTACCTATTACTCAAGGCTAGAATATGGTCTTGGATTAGAGCCAGTCCAGGCCATTTTGCACCAGTGGTTGAAATTCTGAGAATGTAACATGAAAATAGCTGTGTTCTCAGTAACATTTTCAATCTCGAAAAATTTGTAAAATTTTAGACAAAATATATTCTCAGACCTCCTCTTGCCCCAAAACAACTGGCTGTGTCTTACAATGTCTTACCGTCTCCTTGAAATTTATCTGTTACAAAGATTTTAGCAGCAGAAGTATGGCTGGTGCACATGGATCTATGCTTCTATACTACTATGCATATGTATGAGTTTAATAAATTATATCTAGTTATATCATCTTCTTATTTTAAGAAGTATCCTCAGTTAAATAAAAAAGACTCTCATTTAGCTCAAGAAGCTGAACTAAATTAATCATAGTCTTGCTTCATATTAGAAGTCATGATTTCATATTAGGATCTTTCTGTGGATCTCATAATCACATGATAAACAGTAGCATTTATTCTCAGTTATGTGACTGGTCAATAATGAGATACTGATACGACTGTAGTTTATTATGGAAATCAGAGGTTCTGTTCCTTTCACTAAAGCGTGGATTTATGAAACCAGTTGTGTTTATTGTCATTTTTGGTGTATCTAAAACCCCATTATAGAATTAATTGGATTATTCCTAACTGAGGCAAATTCAAGTCATTTTTTTTTTTACTCGAATTAAAAGTTTACTAGCATAAACTATTCCAGGCTTGTGTATCATACTTTTTAAGGAATCTTTCAGGGGCAAAAAACTTAACATCCATGTATTTCTTCATAGATTAAAAAGCTACATGACCGAGTAACTCTGATACCACCTCTTTCCTGTGGCTTTCATTCTGCACAGGCTTTGCTGGCAACTGAGAAATGTTATAGCTTAAAGACATGCACTTATTCTATTTCCTCTAACAAAGAAAACACTAACCATGTTTACTACAAATCATGAAGTTAAACCAAACTGCATAACAATAACACAGTCCTCTGCAAAGGGTATGGAAGTAGGGCTATTTGAAAGCTGGAAAAACATTGGCAATCAAAAGCTACACAGAAGTAATCTTATTTTTATTACATACAAGGAACATTTTCCCAGGAGTGCTGATGCCTGCCAGAAAATAAATAAGAAAGTAGGATAAAAGAAAGAAGGAAAGATTACTTGAGTTAAAGTGCTCAGCCAGGTTTTCCTTACACATACACGTGGGGAGTTGGGTTTCTTCTGTGCTCTGCTACAACTGACAGAGGGATGGTAACCAAAAGACTTTGTTACAACCTACACTGTTAGTACCCAGGCAGCTGCAGGATCTCCACTGCTGCTGCATCATTCCATATTCATGTTTCTAAGTCTGGCTATAACTCTGAAAGCCAACACCCTTCTTAAAGAACCTTGTGCTGGTACTTCAATCATTAGTCCTGAAGTAAGATCAGTAAGACCAAAAGAAAGAAAATAAAAAAATAAAAAGGGTCCTTGTTTAAAATAATAATAGTGATCCTCAAACCCACAAGAACATAAATGAAATGGACACAGGTGGGTTTGGTATTGAAAGGGTTTTTTGGTATTGAAAGGACTAAAAGCCTGTCTGCCAGTAAACCATGGAAATGGAACTTCCCATGAACTTTGAAGTTACTGATCTGACTGAAAGAAGTCAGGAAGCTCTTAGAGAGGAAGAAAGTCACTATGATCAAGGTAAAGCAAGACCTGCATTCAGTTTACTAAACAAGACAAGAAACTATTATCATGTGAAATATCTCTCTGCTGGCCAGGGTTGTAGATAAGCTGATAAATAACCTTGGCTACAAGGCTGTTTCCCTGCTCTGATGTAGAGTGTTCTTGAGGCAAATATCAAGTGTTGGGGGCGTAGGAGGTTGTAGAATATTTTCAGCTTCTAGGGCTGGAAAAGTGCTGCTCAGGCACCGCAGTGTGGCTGTTACCTCCTGCACAGATGCTGGCCACGTAGCCTGCTAACAGGAACTGCTGCCTCAAGCCACGAATTGCTTGGACAATTGCATGGGGTGGCTTATCCCTAACACATCCCCATGCTGCCTCACTCCATGAAGATCAAAGTCCTACCTGCCCTTCTCTGCTTTGGCCATCACCTTATTCCAGACACAAATCAGGAGCTGCAGAGCAGATGGATTTATCTCTAAAGGTTATTCATCTCTCGGGGAAGAGGCTGACAGCATGAGTCCTTCAGGGAGCTGCTGGGAGAGAAAGCATGTAAACAGTCAGAAAGCACCAGGTGTCAAAATTGGCACCTGGTGTCAAAATGCCTGCTGCAGCTTTGTGGGCAGGTATGTGGGCAGAGCATAGATGGGGTTCCCGGACAGACACAGCCCTGGGATGGTCAGGGAGAGCAGGGCTGTGGCAGAGTTGGAGACCAGCTGGGAATTCAGCTAATAAGGCCAATGGCTCAATGGTCCTCCAGACCCAGATTTGGTGTTAAAAAGACTAAACCTGTCCAGACAGTCAGGATCCGCAGAGTTGGTGAAATTAGGCATGTAAGTATTTTTTTTGCTTAATATTTCCTGCATTTCTAGTTGTAAACCTCACAGAAGCTGCTATTTTCAGGAAGATTTTCAGGGCATGTTGACTTTTTAAGAACTACATCAAGAATTGCATTTCCCCCCTGTAATTCAGTATGTCTTCTCAACTTACAAAAAATCACAGAATAATTGGTTCAAGTTCAGTTTGACCTTAAAGTCAGTTTGGGGTCAGTTCTTATTTTTACCTATGCTAGTTTTCCCATGCTTAGTTTAAGGACAACAATAAATGATTGAAGCACTTTTCTAATTGCAACTTCATTTCCATCTAAAGTGAAAGACAGACTCTTACTTGGAGATTACCAGACAAGCAGTTGAAGAAAAGATTGATGGTTTCTTTAGTTCCTTAAGGCTTTGCTAAATAAGATTGATTTCAGCCCTTTATATTTTCTTTATTTTTTTTAATAAAAGGTAGCAGATTCTTTTTTTAAATTAAAAAAGACCATATTCCCTTCACATTCACAAAGCAAAGATTGATGTTTCTTCACCTGTTTGATATAAAATACACATTTTAAAAAAACCCTAAACAACCACAACCCTAACCAAAACCAGACATGACATCTCTCTTTATTTTATATAATAGGCTGAAAGAAAGACTTGTAAGACTTCTGCTTCTGTTAAGAACTTTATTCAAAACAACTGATATTGCAGGACGGTTTGAAATGCTTTTTCTCTTTGTTTATTGGCTGGTTGGCTTTTGTTGTTCAGATGCCTTTAGAGCATTTACTTTGCCAATCAGGGTATGAATTTTAGTGTTTACAGAATATATTGATTCTTATGTACAAGACTCCTAACCAGAACATATTAGGAGCTCACCATCAGTATACAGATATATTTGTTTAGAAAGAGGCATTAAGCTTTATTTCTCCATTTCCCTTGTAAACTTTAATGGGAAGGCATCTGACTACTTAAAAATTCTAGAAAGATGTTCAGAGCATCTGTGCTTTCTTGAAAAGCAGCCAGAACATCATCAGCACATCTCAGCCACAGTCTCTGTCAACTTCAACAACAGCACAAGATTCTGTCCAGAGGACGATATGAAGATATTAGTAAATACTGGACTCAAATCTTTTTACAAGGATTTGATGACAGAAAGCAACAAATAAAGTCAGCAAGCACTTGTTGAAATGATGTGAAATCACAGACAAGTTCTGGTTCATACTCAGGCTCCATTATTATTTAAAAAGAGCAAATTCGTTATACCCTGTATCCAGTTAGGCACAGCAGTACTGTTAAGATTTTCCCTTTGATACAGGAACTGGAAAGCCAAAACCTGTAATCACCCACATCATCCTTCGTGAAAGAAGAGGAGAGGTAAGAAAGAGGCCAAGGAGTGACAGAGACTCATTTGGTTGAATAAGGTGTAGAGATGGGAAAGGAAGGGAGTAAGGGAAGAATGACATTTCTTTTTTTTTTATCTAGTTCATGGACTTGCACGGTAACACACGTGGCTGACATATGGCTAGACCCAGTAATAAGATTAACTGGAGAAAGTTGAAGCCATGTGAGGAAGACAAATGACAAGTGATGAAATTACACACCAATCTATTAAATTAGAATAAAACCCAGAGAAAATCGACGGGATTTTTTTCCTACCTGAGTTTCAGCAGGATGCAGAGACATCAGAGTAAAGAGCAGAGGTGCCTGGACATCAGACTGCAGGCATAACTTTTTCATTGCCATCTCTGTCTCCTGCATCATGCCAGGTCTTCAGATTGTTCAACAACCAAACAACTAAAACCTTTGTCTTCATCTACCTCTAGTATTTCTGCCGCAGAAAAAATATTGATTGCCTTTCATTTTCTGAATCAATTTGCCAGGCATAAACTTCCTTTCAAAAAAACCCAGACACATTAGTATCTAAGTGGATCATCAGATGATCCTTTACAAAGCATGAGATAGACAGGAAAAACACCACAAAATATGCATCTTCTGATGATTCAATTTTTGTGCATGTTTGGGAACAACAGAACTACTGTTACTCAAAAAATATCACATTACTGTTCTTTCTGGGAACATAAATTTTGTTAGAACATTGTTTTCAACCCAGAGATAATCAAGTAAAAACATTCTTCTACACTAGATCCCTAATTTAGTTCAGAATTTGTGGTGAACTTGAGAGCAAAAAGGCAGTTAAATTAAGCAAAGAGAGTGTCATTCAGAACTGTTAATTTTGTTGAAGTCTTAAAGTCAAGTGTCTCCTATTAAATATGAATAATAGAGATGAAAATGAATAAATGACAAACTTTCTAATTTTACAGCCAATGTTTTAACTGTTGTAATGGCAGCTTTAGCCTCCTGCATTATAACAAAAATTGACACAGCTGTATAAAGTTACCCATCCCTGTTGTGATTTAGTGTATCTGGCTAGCTGCTCTTAGCTGTGCAACTGGTATGTCATTTCAGAGGGGTTAAGTTAGTGTATTTATGGGAAAAAATTTCTTTAATGGCCACTGTGCTAATAAAGAATTATTGGATTTGAACTCTGCTCCACCACACCCATTCCCTTCCTTTGCTAATACATTCTTTCCTCCCCTGACAAGTCCAGTAAGCTTACCAAAGAAATAAAAGTGGGAAAAAAACCCCAAAAAGCAGTTTCTTAGGATCCGGATGATTTGCAGCAGTAAGGATTTCCGTTCTGACAAAGGATATATAAATCTTTAGGGAATCTGTTTCTCAGAGCTCTATATGTTTAAGATATAACTCAAAGATGTCTAGCTTGCAGTGTAAGAAAACCATTTGCAACACAAAATCTTGGCATCTAGCTTAAAAAGGAAGGGACCTAATGCCTTATTTTATTTTTATCTCCCTTTCTTTTATTCATTCACAGCTCTATCATCATTCCATGAGCTCCTGTGCTCCCAAGGCTCTAATTTTGCTAAGTAGTCCACTGTGAATCTTCCACTACAATCTATCATGATAGATTCCTACCAGTCGTGTTATGGATAAACCTGGCACAACAGAAAAGACTTTACAAGGGATTTGCAAGATAGCCTCTGATTTTTATCCGATTTGAAACTGGTCACATTGCATTTCTCCTTTCTGACATGTTTATCAGCTACATGCCCAAGGAAGAAATCTAACACTTGTGCTGTTGAAAGTCCTCTTCGAAATTATGCTGGCGACTTCCATGGGGTTTTTCATGACAGCTACAGAATCTTAATGGTAAAGTAACCTCACATATCCAGATTATAAAATACAACGTGAACCTTTGATCTTGCTAATGTTAGGAAATACCAGCATCTTTCAGCACCACTAGTTTCACTAAAGTCAGTCAGACTAAAGATAAATAAAGATAATGTTCACTGGTGATCTCATGCCTCAGAAAATAGTAAAACTGACTGAATATCAGAGTAATTACAGTGAGAATTGTCTCGTAATCTTGACAATGCTATGCTGACACCTCTATGAGGGCATTGTGTCCCTAGATGTGCTAAGGGAACTCACCATTATGAATTTCAAGCCAAATGAAGAAATTTCCAGTCACCCCTGCTGCTGTTGAAGTCACCATGTAGTGTAGGTTGTCTGACAACTACATCACGAGTAAAGATTGAACATAAATTGCAGGAGAAAGCAGGTACCAGCAGCTAATATCTAAATCTTCCTAAATCTAGTTCCTAAATCTTCATGCCTACTAGAGGAATAGCACTTGTCAACAAAGGAAGAGATTAGACAAGGGACCTGATAGCCCACCATGGTCTTCAACACAGGTAGCTCTTCTAGAGAGGGGATTTGTCTTAGGAGAATGTTCCAGGCTTTGCTGTTTTCATCTTAGAAACTAGAATGGTGAATTTTAAATAGACGTCATACACTCTAGATTCTTTAACTATAAATAGTTTCCCTCAGCCCCATGACATCAGCTTGCTGATAGAATCAATCTCTACATATTTACAGTCAAAAGATGACCAAGACCACTGCATTTTAAGAAATCATCACATACATCTTCATAAATCAACAAAAATGTTATAAATTATGTCAAAAAACCAAACCCAAGTCTGATCATGCTGCCAGTTGAGTCATATAAATAAAAGAGAGTAAAATATTGATGCATCACAATTACATGTACTATAAAAAGCCATTTATTCAGTAGAATGACTTTTCATTAGTAAGCCCCAAAGGTTGAGCTGTTGTGGTCTCCCAAATTTATAACATGCAGATATTTTAAAAGGAAAGCATATCTTAGAACTTCTAAAAATCTTCTATAAGGAAATTGCAAACCAAAAGACATTGTTCTTTCCCCCCCATAGATTGGTAGCATTGGAAGTGCAGGTTGGTTACTGGAAGGCTTTATATACAGACATGGAAAACTCCCTAAATTTCTCAAAAGTAAACTGAATCAAGGATTTTGTGAACTGGTGCTTAAATCACCTTTCAGAATCCCCTGTGCCCACCCTGCAGTATACACAAGACTGAAAATTATGCAGTTCTGCAAAGTGCTAGAACTAGTGAAGGTCTTTACTCAGCTGAAAATGGAAGTACTTGTTTTAATTGTGGCAAACTTCAGAATACAGTTGCAGCTTCAGTACTAGGAGGTTATAAGACAGCCTGCATGATTCCAAGGTTCCTGAAGTTAGAGGAAATTGTGCCTGCCATTCCACCTTCTGAACTTCAAATTTGATCAGCAGTGCATCAAACCCAAATAGAGGTGAAAAGCAAAAAATACAAAATTTAAAGAAATCATGACAGCAATATGAACCTCTCTATATTTCAAATACCTTGTTCAATTTGCTTCAAATTCATAATAAAGCAGATTGCCTTGTTGAAAAACAAGATATGCAAAAATTCTGAATTGGTTGTAATGGAGTAAGAAGAAAATGTAAATCTGTAAAGACGAATTGTTTACTTATACTTACGGAGAGGCTACATTTAACTAGCTCTCTTAGAAAAATTGCCTGAGTAAGTTCATTGATATCCTTAAAATACCCTCAGTATTTAGTTAAATAGCACACTATGGACTATTTATTATTTATTTTTCTTTATTTTTTTCTAATATACATTAAAAGTAGTCTTCCATTTAAATATTCTCATTTTAGCTGAAAACTGAAGACCTGATGAGTACAATGAAAGTTTTAAGCCCTAATTTTTTTCAAAAAAAAAATTGACACACTGCAATTGCATTCTATCCAAGAATACAATGATTTCAACGCAGTTTCGATGCAAATGTCACAGTCTGCATCAGTTGCAATTGAATTTCTTGTGAAGGGACATTAACTCTCTCATTTTATCATTTGTTCTAAATACCTTGTATGAGGTGTCAAGATGGAAAGATATCAACCTGTTAGAGAGAGTCCAGAGGAGGACCACCAAGATTAGAGGGATGGACCAACTCTCTTGCAAGGAAAGGCTGAGAGAATGAGGTTTGTTCAGCCTGGAAAAGAGAAGGTTTAGGGTGGCTTAACTGCAACCTTCCAGTACCTGAAGGGAGCTTGTGAGAAAGATGGAGAGGGACTTTTTACAAGAGTGGGTAGTGACAGGACAAGGAGGAATGGGTTTAAATTAAAAGAGAGTAGGTTTAGATTGGATATAATGAAAAAATTCTCTACTGTGAGCATGGTGAGGCACTGGAACAGGTTGCCCAGAAAAGTTTTGGATGCCCCATCCCTGGAAGTGTTCAAGGCCAGGTTGGATGGAGCTCTGAGCAGCCTGGTCTAGTGAAAGGTGTCCTTGACTATGACAAGGGGAACTTCATGATCTTTAAGGTCCTATCCAAATGAAACTGTTTTATGATTCTATTATATGCTTGAATATGGCTTATTATTAGGGAGAAGAAGCTAAAGAATTTTACAGCTTTTAGTTATCTGGGTCTTATTTGAATAAAAAAGATTGTCAGGTGTTCATGTTGTTTTTCTAGAGTAATTAGATACACATATTATCTCATTTCTGCTTTATTTCTGACCAATATGTTTCAGTGTATTTCTCAGCCCAGAATTCTTTCTTTTTTATTTTTTTTTTTTTTTGCTTTCATTAACAACCATGCACTGGTCAATAATTTATAGGAACTAGTCAGCAAATGCCAATGAAAATATATCCCATTTTCATAGAATCATAAAATGGGTATGATTGCAAGGGACATTAAAGATCATCACATTCCAAACCCTGTGCTGTGGGCAGGGACATTTTCCACTAGATCAGGTGGAAAATGCTCAAAGCCCCATCCAGCCTGGCCTTGAACACTTCCAGAGAACTGGAATCCACCACCTCTCTGAGCAACCAGGTTGAATAACTCCAACTCTCTCAGCATTTCCTCACAGGAGAAGGGCTCCATCCCTCTAATTGTCTTTCTGGCCTCTTCTGAACTTGCTCCAAGTCGTCAAAGCCCTTCCTGTGCTGAGGATCCCAGATCTGGATGCAACAATTCAGGTGAGATCTCACGGGGACAGAGTAGAGAGGCAAAATCACCTCCCCTGGTCTGCTGGCCATGCTTCTTTTGATGCACCTCAGCATACTATTGGTTTTTGGTCTGCAAGTGCACGTTACCAGCTCATGCCCATCCTCTCAGTCACCAGCACTATTAAGTCCTTCTTGGCAAGACTGCTCTTGATCCTTTCACCCCCCAGCCTTTATTAATATCAGGCATTGCCCCAAACCAGATGCAGCACCTTTCACTTGTCTTGTTAAATCTCATGAGGCTCCCATTTTCTCTTCCATTTTAACAGTATACAAAAGGAGGAAATAGTTGGAAAATTAGAGAAAACTCTGGAAGTAACCACCTTATACTCAGTGGGGACTCTGCCAGTCCATTGAGGTGTGCTCCTGGACTGGCAAAATTAGCTCCCTGTATCTCTGGACATCCAATTATGAAATGTTTTAGGGTTTTCTTCATCTAGCTGGGAAAAAAGAAAATAAACTTCAGGAAATTAATTCTCAGGCCAAACCCCAAAATACTACAGACAAGAGCTGAAACTTCCTTTATATCTTTAGTCATAGTGTAATGTTGCCTTTATTGAAAGGTCCACTGCTAGTTAAAAAAACGGAAGCAGAAAGAGTAATCAGCATTTGTTAAGGTTCTCAGCTGGATCCCCCTCCTCAGTTCTGGCAAAAACATGCCAACCCGAGACTTTGAACAATAAGTTCACAACTTCATCAACCCATTTTGTCTATATGTTTCTGATAACAGTTTCTAGAACTCCAAGTCAGAGCGCAGTGATGACCAGAAGTTGTCATCAGTCATAGAAAACCTTTTGGAGGGAATAAAAAATGTTAGACTATTGAAAATTTCCATGGGTTTATTGCATGAAAGCAAGAAATAAATTATATATATTTACAGATGTATTAATTGTGCATGATAACATAACAAAATTTTAACAATTCTGGATGAGCAAAATAGGAGTAAAGAAGAATTTGCACTTGCACCTTCTTCGATGAAAAATTGCTATGCTAACATCACCAAAGAACACTTCAAAGAACTCTGTGCTAATAAAACATTCCTGTCAGTTTGGTTTCTGTGGTTTCTTACAGAACAAGAATCAACTTTTTAGTGCAGAAACAGGTCCCTGTGTGTGATTTGAAATCCTTGAAGACTTTTTGCACTGCTATTTACCTAGAGCACGAGACCATCTTTCTCTATTAAAGCTGAGCTACCAATTATGTCTTTGTTGAGTCCACACATTGTAATCCAAACACTGAACATGTCAAATAATAAATTGGAAGATGAATGCAATGACAAAGTAGCAACTTTTGTATATGTCTGGCACTGAACACAATTTTTAAACTTCTATTATTTGTTATTTTGTTATTATTCAAACTCAGAAAGAAATGCCATTTTAAGGCTTGTGACCATTCAATAAAAGTTTTTCAAAAAAAAAAAAAGAAAAAAAGAAAAAAGACTGTTAAGTAATTTGTTATGAATTCAAAACAAAAACAAAACTCAAGTTTCTTTTATTAAGATAATTATAGATGCTAGTAAGTTCGAAATGATGATATACTGAATTTAAAAGTCAACAACAGAGACCAAAAAAAAAATACCTCATAGTCAGAACATGGTAATAAAGAAAACCAGCAAGCTCACATTTGAATGTAACAACATGTTCATGGAATTTTGGACTGCTTTACACTGGAAATTTGCCTCAGATGAAACTGACCCTGGTTCTACAATGGCAAAGAAATCATGGCTAGGAATCACCAGTGGGAATTTTCTCCTGCTGGCTGGAACCCCAGAACTCAACTCAAGAGTGAATCAAGGAAGTCCAGCATTTGGAATTACATTGGAGCAGGGATCTATTTGAAAACTGTCTGGAGTTTGCCCTGCTAATTAACTCCTATTCTAAGAATTTGAAAGGAAGATGGGACTTCTGTGGGTGTGCCGTCTGCTACTCTGTAAGATTCATGTTACAGCAGAAAAAAAAAGAAATACCATACTAGAGAAAGCCAGAATATACTACTTACTGATTCCCTTCTGCCTTCACCATAGAAATGAAACTTATCTGAGTGAAACAGCTTATGAAAAAACCCCCACACCCAGTTGATTTTATATATAGCTTTTACTTGAGATCTTGTCAAAGAGAAAAAAAAGCCTATTTGATACTCAGCAACCTCTTCAAAATATGTTTTAGCATCAGTAAAGCATAATGCATCTGGAGATGGTCACATTCCACTTCTTAATGGACCTGATCTGGCATAACACTTGGGACCATTCCAGAATAAATTATTTAGGGCAATATTATCAGATATAATCCTTGAGTCTTTAAGTAGATTATCAAAACTAAAGAAAAAAAAAGCACAAAATAAAAGATACACCTATTTTTATATTAATTGAAGACATATAGGGGTTTTATTTTAAATTTAATTTTCTGAAGTAGCCCATGAATTCATTAATTTTAAAATCCTCTTATGGTACATTCTAATATTAATTCTGCCAATTCAGGGTTTTTTTTCCTTTAAGACCTTAATCCTGTTTCAGTGGACACAGATCTCACCTACACGACAGGTTAATTTCCAATATATTCTTTGTTGAATTCTGGAGACTTTTTATTTAATTAACTAAGATTATACAAGGGAGTTGAAACCTGTAAAAAATTCTTATTGGATTCCATTGTAGCAAAGTTAGGGGTTTTTTTCATGCCAAATGACTTATACAAGTGCAACCATCTTCAACTGAATTATTTGAATGTGAATAATGATATACTTTTCGCATATAGAGTCTTAGACATGTACCACAATTTATCATGATGCCCCCTTAACACTAAGGAGAGCTGAATATTTAGAGTAGTAAAGTGTCACTATATGATTGCCAAGATAATTTGTGCTCTGTATAGCACCCAAGAACTGCAAATCCTGATTCACTTATTTTCTATTTGTCCTTGTCATCTGAAGAATCATTTAGTTCCTAAATCCTCCCTGTGACTTTCAAAAGTAGTCTTAAAGCTAGACAAATTTATGGTTGTTTTATGCCAAATGAGTTCCTAACATGCATGGCTGCTGGAATCACAGAGAGTGGGAAAATGAGCCACTCTGTATATTGTCACAACCTAATATTCATGGGGAACTGAACATGTTGAAATCCTCAAAGAGCAAATTCTAAAATGAAAACATTTGCTCTGCAAATAACAGCATTTTGGAGGGTATGGAAAGGACATTCTGGTTTGTAACTTGAATACATTTTGGATGGCTCATATTAACTGCCTCATTGAAAAGATGAAAGGATATCACCAGCATAAACAAAACCTGTGTGAAACAAACAACTGATTCATATTAAGGGAGCTCTAAGTAATCGAATGTGCAATGGAACATGCTGTGAAAATGATAATATTTGCATACTTTTCTGGGAACTTCAGAATTTACCCACAATGGCTCTCCTGATTACATTATAACACTTCAGCAGCAATATTGGATATATTATCCTTTTACAGCAAAGGAGACCTCAAAAGCTGTTGTTACTTGTGTAATATTAATTAATCTGAAAGACAACCCTTTCTGAGATGAATCTAAAAGACTTTAGAGGAAACTGATATCTACTAGTGGAGAGTACAAATCACCAGCTTGGAAGAGGTGTAACAACTGTTATCTGAGATGGGAATATTTGTCTCCAGTATAAGTTTGTGTGTGTGTCTGTTATAAGTGCATATTTACGTATACAGTCACTCTAAGTTTCTGTGTACTTATGTTTGTTAATGTTTAAGGCATAAGGGCTTATAAGGAGAAAAGCCAAGCTATAAAATACCTTCATTATGGCATAAAATTAATAAAATACATTACAATAACATCAAAATTGGACATCAGGTCCAATTTAATGTTATGTTTCTTGTTCTTTGGGGGAATTCCATTCTTTCTGAGCAAGATTAAGTACTGTGAACTGTGGCACAATATTCTCAATAATGATAAAAGCAAAAAAATACAGAATGACCGATGTGATAAATGACGTCTGAAAAAGTCAGGGATCCTGTGAAAAATTATACAACTGAAGCTGATGGCAGAGTTAAAAAGGACTGGTTGAGTGATGAGCACCACATAAAGGGACTTGTGTTTCTAAGTTTGAGCCACTTTTGAACAACACAAATGATGAATTCACATAGGAATTAAGGAGGTAAGGAATTAAAGTTGTAGGACTGATTCCAAATTTTTCACATCATAATTTGTTTATTTCTTGGCTTCACCCCTCTAAGACTTTCCAGTTGATGGTTCTTGGTTTTGCCTTTTAAGCCTAAGGTTAGAATGTAGGGAGTTTGAGAAATGCTTAAGATAAAAGGAGCTTCGGTCATGCAGGCCAAGTATGTGATGTGATGCTGTTTCTGTACTCACAGGTTCAGCCCTAGCTCAAAACTGGAATTTTCCTTTCTTAATTTCCATTGTAAGATATTAAAATTGGAGTAATTTAGCTTGGGAAAGACCTCTACTGGTCATCTGGTCTAACCACTTCCCAAGGAAAAACTCCGGCTTCCAAGTTAGATCAGTTTTTTCCAGCTCTTGTGTTGCCAGTTTTAATTATCTCTGTGAATGGAGACACTGTATGGACAATCCTTTTGACCATGGTCTTGGTGAAATAAAATTTTAAATATCCAGTCAGAATTTCCATTGCTCCAGCTTGTGTCTATTTTCTCTTACCCTGTTTCTATGTGTTCGTGAGGTGAGCCTAAGCCAGTTCTACACCTTCACAGTAAGGGTGTGTAGGCAGAAATATGGTCTGACTCCTCTTCAGTCTGAATGACCCCAGCTCTCCCAGCCTCTCCTCAGTGCTCCAAGTCCCTAATGACCATCATGTCCCCTTACTGAACTCATTCCACTATGTCTATGTCTCTCTTGCACTGTGGAAGGATCAATTCCCTGTGTTTGATGCTCTGCCCAATCCAGCCCAGGATGCTGTTGGCCTTCTTTTCTGCAAGGGTGCTTTTCTGGCTAATATTAAACTTTGTGTCCATGAGGAGTTCCAGGTCCTTTTATTTACAGGAACATGAAGCCTTACCTAACACCCTTTCACAATATTTGAGGAAAGGAGGTAATTTTATACATGTCAGATGCAACAATAGAAGTGATACCCTAGGGCTATCAAAAGCATTCAGTTGTGCAAAGAAACATTTCAGTCTGCTAAATTTCTATTTCCGGCTTGCTGAGGGACAAAGAGTGAAGCTCTTTTATTCTTATTTACAGTTGTTTAAAATTAAGTTCAAATACAAAATTTTGAATTTGTGAGATTTAATACTTTCTTTTCCTGTTGAGCAATGCTATACCAAATATTATAAAATTAATTAGGACATACTTATAATGTAGAAGCACCACAGAGTTTAATAGCAAGTGGGAAAATTAACATTGCAGTATTTCTTAGGTATTGAGCTACACACTGTATATAATATTTTACTTTCTGAGCTGCAATATAGAAGTAGGGAAGAGGACTGTGCTTCCAACAGAGTTAAAGGAAGTGGTTTGTACTGATTTAGAATTCTAATAAAAGACCAGTGTTCCTTCCCCTCTCCCCCTCTTAATGATTATCAAAATCAGAAGCACAGAGGAAACAGTGTTCATGTAAGAGGCTTCATGTAGAAGAAATAGATGTGCACAGCTTTCACATATTAACAATATAACATACAAATCTAAAATGTTACAACATAACTACATTGAAAGTTATGTTCCTATAATATTCCACCAGGGAATGGTTTTATAATTCCTCATAAAGCTTTCAAGTCCCTTGTTGTTATTTTCAAATTAGGCTATTTCTGTCAGTAATATTCTAAGACATTAAAGACAAGTCCAATAAATGTTTCATAAAACTATGCAAATTAACAACTAGACTTAATCTACCAGGGTCTATGAAATTTTATATACTAGCTGTAGTTACAATTAAGTTTGAAATAAGAGGCCAGGCCAGCTCTGTAGAAGAGCAAGTGAAACTTTCATTGACTATATTACAATCCTAACACTTAAGACTGGTTACAGACTAAATGATTGCATCATCAGGTATGAAAAAGTAATAAGGCTATGCCATGCTCACAATGCTAATAAAGTTCTAGGGAGAGAAGTTAATGGGGCAGAGGTCTTTATTATCTCCTGTACAGGTAAAAAAAAGTAATGACTTTACTGAAAAAGTCAATTAAACACCTACCATAAGCCTGAAAATATTTGAAAAGAAAAAAGAAATCTATGTTATGCTTCCTCAAAAGAAACATTCTCAAATTACTTGTTGAGAACTGATTCAACATTCTCCAATGCCAACAGCACATTTTTGGAACATGCACCGATGAAAACTGTTTCACTTAATAATAAAGGAACAGAAAAATATTTGTAGCAATAGTTAGGAACACCATGTCCTTTGGTCCATGCATTTGGGCTCACTTTCCAAAACAGAGTCCTCTTTATCCTGTTTGCTGTAATTACAAGAGCAAAACTGTGATCTCAGTCCCACAGGTATGTCTGTCATGAACTCTCCTGAAATATGTTGATCTTACATTTATTTGAATATTTGGCTCTTTCTTTATCCAGAACTCTGTGTTCTCTTTCAGAAACACAAAGTACTATTGATCTTTCTTGTACTCTGTTTTTCTCTTCCTTGAAGACACATGGACAAACACAAATTCTCTGAATGTTTGTGATATATGATATTATGATAATTCATACAAAAAGAGATTTCTAAGTGTGAAAAAGTATTTCCCGTACATCACTTATTACCTGTTTTTTAAAAAAAACTTCATTATATGTATTCATATGACTGGTATTCAGTGGAAAACTTTCAAATATCTAAGCATAAAATCCATGAAATTAAAACACATCCATAGGTGATTGTGCACACAGACCAATGGTCAAATCTTTGGACAAAGTCTGTTAAAACAAAAAAAAGCATAACAAGTCTGAACTACTCCACACTGATGATCTTAACTTTACAGAAGAAAAAACAGAACCCTAATAGAATATCCACATTGAATGTTCCTACAATTTCTCTATGCAACATCACTAGGATACTTTCTGATTGATTTTTAAAACAAAATAGACCAGACTAATTTCTGAGCCTGGAATTCATTTTCTAAACATTCAAAGGTGTTGACATTCTAGACTGTAAGTTTTTGACCCCCTACTAATAGCAATCACAAGACACTCTAATGTTATAGGATGGGTCACTGTTATATCTTGCATTCATGTACGTTAACTGAGTCCTACGAGACACAAAATTCTTCCCCATTGAATAATGCAGCTCATTGTCTTGACTGTCCATGAATTTCTCAGATAGGCAATTCATGTTGCTGATCACAAGTGACATTAATACACTAGCTGTCATGTAATGCATTTAAACTTGCCTTTTATTGTACAATGCAAATGTGTTTTCTCTGAGCATTCTGAGTGCAGCTTAACAGCCAGGCAGGAAATGGGATAATTGGTTAAAGAAATACATGGTGCACACTATTAGTATTTTTATTACTGCTGTAATTTTATTGTGTATTTGACTTAGAGAGGAAAAATGAAAAGGCATTCTGTATCTTTCCAGTTGCACTAAAATGCTTTGAAATCAGAAATTAAAGTGCTGACTAAGATGATATAATGAATCTTAGGAATAATCATGATTATTTTCCTGATTTTGCATTTGTATCAGTCTCAGCATCTCTATGGTCACTGCTACTACAAAGGAAAACAGTCACTAAACAACAGGAGATATATTGCAAGAGTATGTTTTTACCAGCACTTCTAGCTATATTAGAGGTTGACAACATTTATAAATGTTTTCATATTTGGACAAGGAAAAAGAAAATCTTATAGAAATAAAAAAGAATAGTAACTTAGTTAAAAGAAATTTAACTTCGAATATAGAAAGTTTCCATGGCAAATTGCCTTATTGAAACTAAGTTTGCATTCTCCTTCAATACTATTTTTATAGCATCTTTCCACAGTTTCTTTTACTGTGGTGATCCGTGTGGCATATTGTATGTTCTAAGAGATAACTGTTTGTCAGATCCAATTTTTTTAGCCAGACATAATCCAACGGAAAACAATGGGATCTGCTGGAGCAACTTTAAAATGGAAGATCAGGCTGAGAAAAACATCAGAGGAGTGGAAGTAGTGATGAATAGCTTAACATTGAGAAGATGCAAATTATTCATTTATTTTCCTCATGCATGTTTGTATTGTGTTTTCTTCTGATCTTTTTTCGACTGCTTTAGGAACAACCACAATTTTAGGATGTCTCTGCAACACCGGCTATTTACATTTCCTTCCTAGCCCTTTGACAGGGTTAACAGACTGCAGTTTTGTGGCAATCTGAATGGAGGAAAATGTAAATTAAGAACGATATTGAAACTCATTAATCAGATAACCAAATAGACATAAACACTCTAATGTCACCAGAAAAATATTAAGATGAGTTGTTAGGTGGATGGAACTTTTTGTGTGAGTCAGCAACAGTCTGAATCAGCCTGTGAAAGGTAACATTGTGGCAGGACATTTAGTCAGATCCAGACTGGACAAAATATAGTCTAAAAAATCTTGGTGGTGACTGGAATTCAAAATGCACTCTTGGTGGCAGGGAGAAAGATGAAAACCAGCCATGGTCAAATGACCGGCTTGTGATAGCAGACTGCAATCTGCACATGACTCTGGCAGGCTAGCAAGAACAAATCAGTATTGCCCATTTCCAGATCTTAAAAGGGATGCAACGGAGAACTGGAAGAACTTTTAGAGCTAGCAAAAGTCCCACAAGTGGTTTCTATTGATATTTCTTTTTTTTTTTTTTCCTTTTCTATTAAGTGGGAAAAAAAAAGGCATTTTCAGAATTGTACATTTGGACAATGTTGATCTCTATTAGTCTTGTCTCTGAGACTGTGGAAGAAAGGCCATTAAATTATTGTTCTCATCTAGAAACTATCAGAAATTATCAGGGAAGTGGAAATTTAAGTCTCTGCGTCTGTTACTTACTGCTGTGACTTACCTCATTTCCAAACAGAAGTCACAGATCAAGTCTGAGTCTATTTCACACCAAAAAATATCTTTCTCTTTCTTTTCCTTAATGCATTCAGCAAAGCTAATGGTTAACTGTGAAGTCATTTTCAAGTTCTAGTTTACTAATGTCAATCTGTCTACCTAAAATACCTTCTACAGTGTTAATTGGATATATTATTATTCTTTTCTTCTTGCCAAAACTGTTACACAGTTTGGCTTTGTGATTTTTAGCAATAATTAGATTTCCAGTGATTACTAGTGTTTCAAAATCTGGTGAACTAGCTTATGTGTTATGTCTGTAAAGTACTTGAAAACAAAAAGGCTTTATATACATTCATATTATTGTTCACAGTAAGAAGTACTTGGCATGTGCAGAGCTGAATTACTGGTGACTTCATAGTTCCAGTCTTTGCTTCTCTTGTCTGTAAAAAACGTTTTAAAAGGCTACCCACATTTGATAATTTTATCACTCCTATTTCATATCAAAATGCTTTCACTTAATCGTGTTGTACTAAATATTTTTTCCTAAAGTGGGGGGTTGAGGATTCTGACATGGACATCTATGTCAATTACCATCTGTGGTTTTGGTTACAAGTCTGTATCACCTTCCTAGCTGCACTTATTTAAAAACAGATCTTGTCTGTAAAACATCATGATTTAGAGCTGATAGTATAAATATCCAACCTTCTGTTGTGTGCCTTCTTGAAAAGTACTGTTTGTACGTTCACATTTTCAAGCTATGATGAAGTGTGCCCCTTTCCCTTGCTACATTTTCAGGCATCTGCAAAGCCCATATTTAAATGAGTGAAAAGATTGTAAAACATATTTTGAAATGTAAAAGTTTCCAATAAAGTACACTTGCCTGCCTTGTGAACTTTAAATTGAAGGCTATCTCTCAGTATATTACATTTGCTGCTTGCTTTTATTATCCCAAACCTGTAGTGACTATTACTTTCCCTTTTGCTCTGTTTGCTCTTACTTGTTTTTGTCATTCCTCTCAAGGGTATCATGCCCTGGGTAATAATAAAATAAAAGGTTCATTCCTCTTGCAGCATTCTGCACACTGAATGAATTGTTCTAAGCTCCAGAGGCTGAGAGAGGCAAACCAATGTGAATGATGATAGGTGAAAAGGTCATTGTTTCATTCTTGTATAAAATAATTTTTGGTGCCCATTTCACTTTTCCACTTTTTTTTCTTTCATTTCCTTTCCTGAAGGCTTTTGTTTTAAGTCTCTTTTTAACTCTCTTTAAATGATTTATGATCTGTTTCGCACTTTGTTACCTTTCTCTGCATTGTAAATGCCAGTGTGCCACATCTGAGAGATGGGAAGTTAACATGCCGTGGGGTTTTATTGACGAGTCTGTGTCAGTGTAAAAAGAAAATGTTTGTAGCTGATAAAGCACTGCATTTGTTATCCAAAATCTCCTGACAGTAGTAATGATAACACATGAATGAGATGAAATACTGTCAAGTCCTTTTCAGTGTGCCGGAGCAGAGGATGATTGAGACGGGGAGAAAATTCCAAGATTTCAGAAAGTTGTTTCTTTACAGAAATAAATTACACATCACATACTCAGAATATGTGACTACATGTGTGTACCTGGTATTCATACACAATCGTGTTTACATACACATGTATATCAGAAGACAGTATTCTTTTATTCTCCCATCTGAGAGCTAACATTCCCAGATGCCTCTTAAAACCAATTGGGATCTCAGACCTGCCTCTGCCTCTCTATCAGCTACTAGCCTCCAGCTGACATTGAAAAATTCACTTCAGCTCTCATCTCCCATTCTCTTGATATGTAAAATGGAATTATTGATCCACTTCTCTTTGGCAAAATGCATTTGAGAAGCACTAATAAGGCATGAAATAGGTAAAAAAGCTCTGAAACATCATACACCCATATTTATAACCCCAAAAGATGCATTATGGAAATGAGAGCTGGCAAAACTTTCCAGATCATCTTTCATGGGTACATTTCCTGAGCAAGGAAGCTTAATAATTCTCTGTATTTGAAAGTCGATAGAAGTGCTTCACCCAATTTCACAAAATTCACCTAAAAAATTCTTCATGAAATCTTGATAGCATAGTGACAGAAAAAAAAGGATAAATGGAGAAATGAACTATGGGTTACCAGGAAAATGTTTCAATCCCTTATTCAAATTAGGCCTGCATTCAGTGTACACAAAGTCTTAGGACAGATGTAAAATGCAGTCATCACTTTCTTTGTGATGGCTACACAGCTAGAAGGGCACACAATCAGCTTTGGAGAGATCCTGGAGCTTCTCTAAAAGGAAAGAAGTGCTAAGTGAATCCTTTTAGTTTTCATTTTCATACAGTTAATATATCCCTTTTCCACTATTCTACTAGTTGCTGGGTTCAGCAGAAATTAGGTTTTCTTTCCTAGAATATGTGATTTCTCTTAGTTGGTTTATGGCACTTCAGTTTATCTAATTTTTGTTGTAGCCTATGAACTTCCATGGTAGTAACAACTAATATCTATTTTGCATAACACAGTCGATTAATTTCTAAACCTCCAGCTGTTAGAACAGTTCTTCAATTATACAACATTCATGTTTAGTTCCTGCACACATGCACTCACCTTTACTTTTGTTTTTTCCTAGGGAAAATGTTGGAGACAGGGCTGGTAAAAAAATTTGCCTTTCAATTGTTTTGCAATGGAAAAATAGAAGTTTAGGTGAGCTTTCCTCTAGAAAGGAAGTTAGCCCTTTTTTAGGTCAGTTAACCTGTGTTATGGGTGAGAAAATTGACTACAAATTGACCACATCCTGTTGTGAAAATGCACAGAAGTATGCCTAGAGACTTAGCATTAATTAAGAGGAAGAAGGAAGACAAAATTGGGTCCAGCATAGTCGGAATGATTGATCTGAGTCCATGGTTGCAGCCAGAGGTATTTTGAGTAGTCTGTAAGACAGACAGGAATATATTCTCTGGTCTTAAAACAAGTTCATTCAAGCTAGTCACCTGGGTTTTCAGAGGGGCCCTTTGATTATTTCCTAATACAAACATCTGATGAATTAAGGTAACTAGTTAGAAGACCTATATACTGAGGAAAATATAGATCAAATGTGCCAATAGGTCAAAGTGGTGATAAAATAGTTATGAGAGCCCTAGAATACAGAATATAATAAAAATAGAAGTATCTAGAGAAAAACAGTCTACATTAAAATTTCTGAGACCTGGATCTTTAGCTCTTTTATTTATGACTTTCATTTATTTATATATTTCATTCAAACCACACACCCCCTCCCCCGAACAACAGCAAGAAAAAAAAACAACACCCACCCAAACAAATATGCTTCTGTGGGTTGGTAGCTGTCAACATTTGACCCAATCTGAGTATCTTTTTTCCAGATTGTAGAGGCCAGCAACTCTCAGTGGAATTTCAGTGCTAGTCCTTTTACAAGTAGATGAACAAGAATCAAGGCAGAGTGTAAAATAGGCCTTTGACACCAAAACGTCTTTTGGGCTCCTGTATCCTGGCACAGAACTCTGTGCTTGCTCTCAGCTTGACTCTCAGACCTCTTGTATTGTGCACAGACACTTGCAGGGCTCTGGAATGGAGTCCAAACACTCAGTAAGGCAAGTAAGGCATTCTCTATATCTGGTATATGTTCAGTTTCCAGATGCAGGGAGACTCCTACCATTGGGCACTGAAATAACTCTTAAAATATCTAGCAAGAGCAACTGGCTGTACATGTTCAAAAATTTTACACTATAAAGTCATTAAATAAGAAAAGGAAGAAAAGGCAGGGTGAGTAGATAATCAAGGAGTGCAAATGTTCAGAGGAATTCTCAAAGGAAAGAGGACCTCAGGCTCTATCACATGATCAGAGAAATAACTTAGATAATTGTGCAAAGAAATGCACACCAATAATGATAAAGCATGTCTGAAGAAAAGTAAGACAGAGGAAAAATATCTTGAAATGTGTAAAAGACACAGAATATCCTTTTGCACATCAGGGGTCATACAAAGCCTCTCGGTGTAACCAAGGGAGAACAGATGCCAGATTTCTTAGAAGTAAAGACCCTAGAAAAAAAATTGACAAAGAAAGAGATCCTGGGAAGCCATGAAGCTTGATCAACTCAGTAGATCTCCAAAAAACTTTAAAAACAATGGCAAAGACAGAGAGCGGCATGAATGAGGAAGCTACAGCAAAGTTGCCTTATTAAATGTGGGAGGTAAAATATTTGCTATGACATTTGAGGAATAAATTAAAATATTCATGAAAACAGGGCCAGTGAGGGAGCAGATCAGGTTTAGATCAACACAACTACTCATCTGTTTGTTATAAAATAGATCCTAAGAAACTTTGCAGAACAGAAATTAATATGTTGTTAAAATTTGATAGGCTTTTAATAAGCTTTTGACAGTATATGAAAAAAGCAAGTTTGCAAAATGTATATTATTCTTTAGAAATAGATCAGGCTGGTGGATTGCCTCTTCAGTAAGCTGAGGAGTTCAGTGAGAATAGACAACAGATCAACTATCAAGAGATATGTTCGTTTTATTGTTAGAAGAAATCATATTTTTAGCTTTCATATAGGAAGTAGAAATCATGCTATATAAGGGACTAGTAAGGAACTGTAGATTTGCTGATGGTAATGAATTCACAGTCTTAAGGAGACTGATTTTTCAAGATTAATATATGATGGAGATTGAAAAACCAGAAAATATGGAAGTGAAGATTACCAGGCAAAATTAAAAAAAAATAATAAGCAGATAAGAACAGAAAAACAGTATAAAACAATATAAAAATTAAGAAACCAAGGACTAAAACAGATAGTTAAAAACACACTTGGTTTTGAGACAGTATGTATTACTGAAGGTATATGAGAAGGAGTCTAGTTACCACAGAATTTGTAAAAATCAAAAATATTTAAAAGAAAAAATGTGGGTTTGTTTTTTGGGTTTTGTTTGTTTGTTTGTTTGTTTGTTTGTTTTAAAGTAAAATTAACTGATTAAAAGTCATATTTGTGTCACATAGAAATACTGTTTTACAGGTTGGGATCCATAAAGCAAGATAACAGACAAAAGATGCTGACTCTACAGATGAGTTCCCTGAGGGGAATACTACAGAAAACAAAAGCAAACTGATTAATGAAATGGTTAGGACAAGAAATAATAACTTTACAGATGATCTAAGGCAGTTGACTGTGGTTAGGTTTGTGTCAATTGTAAAACCCTAACAAATGTTGGACTTGAAAGAACGTTCAAGCAATGAAACACAAATGATCAATGACAAGCTGGGTAGATAAATGAGAAAATAACATAAAAGCAAAAGAATTTTTAAATCATCAGTAAAGAAGGAAAAGCCTGGTAGGAGTATTCAATTGAAAGAGATAAATTATACACAAAAAAAATGCAAGTCATGAGAAAATACATAGCAACAAACATGGGTGAAAAACCACATTCCAGTGCTGCACTAGCTCAAATAAACTTCTTTCATGGCTTCTATTTTAATGCAAAGATTTTAAAATACTTCTGCAAGTAGAAACCCCACTTTGATAGAAGGTTGTCACTACTTATTACATTTTAACCCAAGCATTAGAAATGTGCTTGAACCTATTTGTAGCTAAGAATGACTGCACATAAGGATGGGAGCCCTTAAGTTGTTTTTTGACAAGAGCCAATAGAGGTCTAGCTGATACATAGGCCTAGAGGGCTGTTTAGAACATCAAGTATTTACTTTGTAGTAAACTGGAAGGATCTCTAAAGTTTCTGCTAATTTCATTCACCAGCTGTCTGCACTAGATTCCAGCTTATATTTAAGGGCTGGTGTTGGAGGTAATTTCTATGAGCTAAAGATAACCTGGAAGATCAGGGTAGTCGCTTGCAACATACTTCGATTGCTCACAGGTATGTACTTAATACAGCACCTAACAGTATCTGAGATATCCTACTGTGATGATGCTTAGGACCTGTAGGAGATCTGTCCCATTTAGATGGTAGATAGGAGCCTCTGAAATGTCACCATCCACCAAGAGGTGGGCAATTGAATCAAGCCTTCAAGATATATTACATTCATCATATGCAGCATAAATTAATAGACTGGAGAGCAATATAAGCTTAAGCAACATTCAGGTGGCTTTGAAAAGAGTACAGGAAAAAATCAAAGTAGGTTTATACTTCAAATAATTTAATTTAATACTAAATAATATATATATATTATTCCTTTTTATTATTCTTAAAAAATAAAGCAGTGAAATGTTCTTCATAGAACATGTGCCCTTAAGTTGACCATGCTCCTTATACTTTAGTGAAAACATTGAATTTTTTGACATTTGTAAAAAATGGTAATTACCTGTGGTCAAAACAAAAAACTCAACAAATAGAAAGCCGTGACATATTTTAAATATGTTCAAAACATGATCAAGATTTGTTCAGCAAATACAGTTCATGAAGTGAATAACTGTTAAAGAAATAGACCCAGTCAAAATATCCATCACCTGTGAACTGAACCAGAGCCTACACCCTGTGCTAGACCTGCGCTGCACAAGTACAGCAGTTATTAACTCCTTTTCACCAACTTCAGCTTCGCTTGTCTTTTTTTTGTCCCTATCCAGTTCTTTGCCTACTGAAGTCAAAGACAAATTTTATAGCAAGCAAGACAACTCAGTTATTAAGTAAATTTAAAAAAAAATAAAAATTAAATATGGCCCTGATTAAATGTATGGTGGCTTTTTCCTGGTAATTCCTTTCAGGAGTTTTGAGGAGGGCATAAATTGACGATAAAGAAATAAAATTTTTCAAATTCTAGGATAGTCTTACATAATAATAGGTCAGCCAAAATACTGAGGAGAAAGTAGAGGTCAAAATGGGAACACATTTAAAATTTCTGCAGGGATCAAACATTGTATAATGTTTAATTGTAAGAAATCACGTCTGCTACTCAGCATTTATAAATTCAGGAAGTACAATTAGCTCACTAGCCTTAAACTATTTCTTTAATCTGACTCATGATTGTAAATGTTAATCAATCTTTTAATCAATAGTGTTGAAATAAGCACTGGAATAGTTACAAACAGAAACAAGTGAAAAGGTGAAGTAACTTTATAAAAAGACATAGATAAACATACAAAATACGCCTTCCAGCACCATTTGAACATTTAGATGGTTCCAAAAGCACCAAAGATGAAAATCACATGAAATATATCTATGTCATTGCATAGCAGGGACACTACACTAGTTTTGGGAATAATCCAAAAAGCTGTTACTGTTTTTGTATTCCCTATTAATTAAGATAAAAATAAACTTTTAAATTGAAGACTGCAATATTAATAGGCAATGCTAAGATCCAGTCATGTTCACAGTGAAGAAATAGGAAATAAAATGTCACTATCCACTGTTTCATAATTCTTCATGTTCATTTGTTGTTTGTTGCTGTTGTTAGCAAGTGTTTCTTTTGAATTTTGTGTTCATGGAAGACAGTTAGTCACAGTGATCTCAGCCTACCTTTGATTTGTGAACCAGTGCTGTTTTTCATGTAACAGCTTTGCCAGTTCAAAAGTGCAAGCAGTGAAGAATCAAACTTTGGAGATGAATAGTGGAAAAGAATCTTGTTTCCCACTCAGCAAGAACATTGACTAACAAGGTTAAATGGAACTTGGGCAGAAAACCAATAAAAGTATGTCTCCTTGTAACCAGCTCCCCATCTTGGGTCACTTCATGTGGGATCTCAGGCATGAACAAATATTTTTGGCACTAAACTGCAACTTTTGAGCATTAGGGATGCACTATACTTTTTACAAAGTCCTTGTTTTTCTTTGTTGTATATTGCTTCAAAACATTGTTCTTAGACCGATAAGAAAGGGCTTATCTGCCAGAGAAAAGGAGGTATAACTCATCAACTGTGTGATGTCACTCAGAGAAAGGGATTAAACTATATAAGTGTATGTACCAGTAAAAGCAATTAAATTTACTCATAACTGTGTGCTATAACACCCTACAGTTGTATGTTACTTCTCATGCCCATGGACAGTGGATTTTCCAGAGACTCTGATTTTTGTCTTGTTTTTCCCAGGGATTTGGTCCCCCTTGTGCAGAGAGAGAGCTGAGCAAAGCATGCCAGTGGTATCTGGGCTTCAGCTCCCCCTCAGATCAGCTTTAAGTTCTCTTTTTTGTTAACTGGGAATTCCAGATTTCCATATCTCTTCAGGAAATTTTTTATGAATGTTCTTTTCATCACCCTTATGTTGTTTGGCAGTTTCCTCATCCAGATGTGGTTTTGTGTGTCTAACCTGTCCCTGAGACCTGCTTTGACTATATGGGCCAGCTGCTACAGTATTCAAGTGATTTACAACCACCAATGAAATTCACCCTCACTTTGACCCCAAGAGGAGGGGAGGGAAGAATAGGAAGCCAGCTCAGCCCCGCCATGTCCATATTGGATTCCAGAGAGCATCAGAAACTACATTATGCTCTGCACAGCTGGGCAACAGCATCAGAAGGCTGTATTTAGTCCCACCATTTCACAGTAAAATATGGCAGATACCTTAACAGTGAATAGATTTTTTTTATACTTTTCACTATTGTTTTGAAATATGAGAGGAAAAAAGTCCCTTTCCACTAATAAATAAATTCTAGATGTCCATTTTAATTGTTACTTTCTTGTTTTTTACGGGGGACTGTCAGCTTTTTTCTTGCTTGATTTTACCAGGCATGCAGAGGAAATGAGAAGATGTTTAGTATGTAAGCACACGGACACCAAGTTGTTGAATTCTGCTCTACTCACATTTGCAGCTGCTACGAGGAAGTGTGGTACTTATTTGCTCTCTTACAACAATTTATGCTTACCTAATGCTTTATCTCTAGGGTCCACTTCTACTTGCAAAGAATTTCTGAAAACCTTACTACATGTCTGTCAGTGTATTTGCTGTGAATTTACTAGGAAGCAATGATAACAAACATGACAGAAAATTCACTTCAATACAAGAAGAGAGAATATAATGATTTTCTTTATATAATGTATATGTGAAAGTGTCTTGTTCAGGTATATACTCATAAATGGTGACTCTATGCACAAACACTTGTGTGTGGATACAAATATGTATACATGTGTGTACATATATGTATTTTGTTGGTAACAGAATAAACAGGAATTTTGAAAGTGGTAAAGGAGGGAGGTGCAAGAATGTGGCACAGATAAAATGTGGATGTGTGTCACATAATTTCCAGGAGATTATGGCATGATGTTTAAAGTTATTTCATTATGATACTTGTCCAGCATTAAAATATTAAAATTCATGCATGTACATTTACAGATACATATGCATACCTATATTAAGAATATGTGTCCTTTAATTTGGTGTGGGAATGAATCATTACTGAAACTAAAGTTATGTGATGCTAACTAATCATAATGAAAACTGATACCTTCAATTCCTTGGTTTTGATCTTATCATTCTAGCCACTCCTCCAGGCAGAAGACAATAAAAATTATAAGAAATAAAACATCTAAACCTGCATGTTTGTGGCTCTGCCCCCTACACCATCTCTTGATAGTGAAAATGCTACTGTTTGGTGGGTTTTACACCTACTTGGTGGCAGTGGTGTGCTCCAGAAGAGTCAGATCCTTTGATGCTCTCATTTCCTACTTTTTGTTCAATTTTCTTTCTCGTATCATGGTCAATTATACTACAGGTTTTTAGTAGGATAGTGAAATGATTCCAAAGTGCTATTCCAAACCTTATGATGATGAAAGTAAAAGTATTTCTTCATAAAGAATAATATAACTGTATAACAGTTTAACTCTCAAACAAGAGAAAGGCAAATGAAAGGGGAAGGAGGGGGGTTGAGAAGCCCAGCTAGTATCTCACTGCTCTGTGAAATGGATGAGGTCAAAGAATAATCTTTTTATCTAATTTCTTCATAGATAGTAGCACAATTATTTCACTGATGCTCTGGAGACTGAATTTTTAAGACTGGGTATACATACCTTTCAGTTGTAGCTCTGCCTCATCCTCCTTGGAGCTGCTACTGTGATGTCTCCTCTAACCCTTTCAGTCAGAATGAATCAGGTGACCACTAACAGCTTAAATAATAGGCAAAACCACTTAATGTAAAGAATTTTTGTTAGAGGCCTTTTGTCAGAGACCTTTTGTTCCTATGCAAAAAGAGCCAGTGGCAACAGCACCCCGGCTGCACCCCACCAGCACGGAGAATGAAGCTCCCCGTTTCTTTCACTGCCTGTCCAGTAAGCTGGTTTGCCCCTAAAGTGAGACATAAAGGTACCTCCTCTTGTACGAGGCTTGTGACAAAACCAGGGGGTGACCTTAAACCAGATGATCTTACATCTTCAGTGACTCTTTTATTAGAGTTTCTTTACCTATTGTGAGCTCCTCAGATAGTTTCTCAGTGACTAAGGTAGAAGACAGCTCTGAGTGTTTTCATGTAAATTAATGTTTCCTGAATTGCAGTGTGAGGTTTTCCTAGTTACAGTAGAAAAAAGAACCTTAGAAATCAGGCATTTGAATTATCTTTTATGTTGGGTGTTTGAATTCAACTCGATCACACCACATCAGTTTCGAGACACATTTTGTTACTGAAAAAGACATTTTTCCTACCTTAGCTGCATAACCATATCAACAGTTGATGTCTCAGCAAAATGACATCCCATCTGCATATTAAACAAAAATTCTGAAAGCATTAATCCTCTTCTTTTATTAAATTTCCATTAAATTGGAATGTCTGATGTATAATTTTTGAAAAAGAGCAATGGCCAAGATGCACTGTACTTAATTTTTTTGAGGGTGTAGATAATCAAAATAAAATAAAAATAAACAAAGAAAAAAATTTAAAGCTCTAAAAATCCCTAAATGCAAGTAGATTCTGAACAAAAAGTTTCATGGATTATTTTATTCAGGCATTTTCATAATAACGTGCTATGCTTTGTGATTTCTATAAAATTACTTCAAACTAACTAGAGAAATTGTCCCGTGTGAGTCAGAAGGCTTCTTTGAGGCATGCATATCACTCTTGCATTTCCTAATAAAAACCAAGATGCTGCAGAAAAACGTTAATTTTCTTATTTTGAAAGGTCTGATGCTCTGCCTTCACAATTGTTGTTATCTGCAATTCAGTATAATATGTAGAAAAGATCACTTTTTAATTATTACTCTCACAGAAATGAGAAAGCTCATTGGTCTTATCACTGAGACAAATTTGTCTCTCCTCACATTTTTCATAATGAAGAGACATTAGATTAATGTTCCCTTAAATAACATGATTAATGGTATGATCAGAAGTAGCTCATGTTGTAACAGAATGAGTGCAAACCATCTAATCAAACAAAATGATTGGGGGTTTTAATTGTTTATAGCAGTATAAGGTCATATGAAGTCCCCTCTAGTAACTCATCTTTCTCTTCCTGTATTTTAGTTCTCCTTTTCTGTCCCTGAGAATGATCATTAGTTATAATTAAAGGAAAGCAAAAGCAGTTAGCTTGACAAGCTCAGGATTTGGGAATTATTACAGTCATTAAAAGACCTTCTGATAACCATATTAAACTTCATCATTCACATACCATCAGGTTTCTATCTGTCATACACAAAGCAAAGTACATCAAGTACAGCAGTGTCTTGAGAGAGTGGAGAAAATATATCACCTGATTTAACTTCACTAAAGTGAGTGGAGATAAAGTCCAGATTAATTTTGTCCTTTGACTCCCTGAAATTAAGACAGTTAAGAATGAAGCCAAAATGCCTGAGTTAGAGGGGTTCTTTTAGTTCTTATTATTATTAGTCTGTGGTAACATCGTACAAGAACCTCAAATACATCCTTAGATTTAATTCATTGTTCAGTCTCATATTCTGCTTGGCATTCCTCAACAGAAAGTTGACAGAAATCTAATGACAAGGGCCATTTTAATGCCACCTAAGCCCCTGGACTTAATTCCAATTTCTTATACCATTTTAGAGTCACATCTTAGCCAGGATGAAACAGAAATAACTTTCTGAAAAATGAATAAACCTGTTCTTGAATCCATATTCATATGTGGATGATTGCATTTGTAACTTTTCATAATTTTTTACTCTTAAAACATGTCCAATGAAAAGAAATTATGGTTGAGGCACGAAGAGTAAGTGACCTATTCAGTAACAGTATCTTAACCCTAAAAATATGTGAAGAGACAACAATTGTCCTTCCTAGTACAGCTCTGAACTCCTGACCCAGAACAGCATAATGTACTATTTGAGCAGATCAGTCACACAGCACACTGTAAGTTCACACAGAGCACAGTGGTGGGCTTCAGCATTTGCTTACCTGCAAGCCATTCACAGCAGTGGTCAAAGGTTACCAGCAAGCTGATTAAAAATGTGCCTGCTAGACATCTTTCAATATGTCACAACATGTCATTTTGTGCTATGCATTTCAGAATGAAGTAGCTTTCTCCTTTTAAGACATTGTCATTTGCTCTGTCAGTTTGCTTTAGACTGCAGAAGTACCCAATTCCTTTTCATAGAAGCTACCCAAAACATAACAATATTGGAAGCACAGAAAAAAAATCCCTATTTTTTGTCTACATCTAAGAGTAGTCATTCTGCGAGACTAAAAAATATTTCTGCCCTTTAAAAAAAATGTTTAATCAATTCTAGTATGAGTGAAGTGCAAACATAAATGATACAATATTTTATTTCTGCTGCTACACAGTAGCACACTGCACATTTTCTAAGTACATAATAGAAGGAAAATAACAGAATGTGACTGTGGCTGTTCAGTCTCAGCTGGAGGTGTCAGGCTAGATTTTTTGTCATTTGTTCATTTTATATAAAGTGCTTTTTCCAGATCTAGTTTATGAGTGTGAATTTTGCAGTGTTATGGAGAAAGTTCTGATTTTTTTTGAACTGCATTTCTCTTCCTACAATGTAGTCTCAGACATTTTTTTCACCTTTCTTGCATCCCCTTTTTCAAAGACCTCATGTTAGGAAAACCTTCTAGATAGCATTAGGAATTAAGGTCTCCTTTTGGAAGTAGTTATACCACATCATTAATGTGCCACACTTGTCAGATAAAAGAATTCTTGTCAAATTCAGTAGGACCTGATGCCATCAAAAAGAGAACTAATCTATAGAAGTCTAAAAAAAAGGATTTAAAACAAAATACATGCTTTCCCTCCACAGAAAAATAGGAGAGACACCCACAGACTCATTAAACCATTAACTGAGGCCTGATGTGAAGATTTATAGCCAGGTGCATTAATTTACTTTCCTTATACTATGCTGGCAAGGAGTTTTCAAGGCTGAGTTTCTGGTTTGTTTATTTGTTTGGTTGGGTTTTAATGACTTAACTTCCTAAGTTTACACACATGCAGCAGCTGTACATACCTACATTAGAAGAATGTAGAAGGATAACAGCATAAGTCATGTACCAGGGGTACATTCAGGAAGGCACTTAAAGCCAGAACTACAGAAGTACTGTTTGACTTTCAAAATCCAGCTCAGATACCATCTAACCCTTCGAAGTAAATGTTTCCTCTTTTCACAGAGGAAATGTTTTGGATGAAGTGGTTAGAGCCAACAGCTTTGATGTAACCATTCATTCCAAATACAAATGAGAACAATGGAATTGTTCCTGTAATGGGATGCAATTCACCAGTACAATTTAACCAGAAATTAGTTTTGTGTCATTGACATCGGTGTGAAACAGCAGATGACTAATGAAATAAATGACACAAAACTAATGAAAGAACATGGTAAATTAATATGCAGACCTTTCTATTCCTATAAGTAGCTAAAAAATATCTCTAATGGCTTTCATTTGTGATTATCTGCAGCCAGTATTTTTTAAAGACTCATTGACCATATTCAAGGGACCAAGAACTGAACCCCACTACTGCCTACAAAAGTCTGCCTTGGCTCCTACCACTTTGACAAATTGAACACGCCAGCTGCCAATTATGCTAATTTTTAGTGCTAATCTACTGTGTTGTTTGTTACTGAACTGTCAGATTTCCTTGTATTAATATTCTCACTTCATTCTAGAATGGTAATATTTTCATGTTCTTTGTCTTTGGCCTTATTTATTTCACGTGAAGAACGTGAAAATTAAACCCTCTAATTTTTTTTTCCCCCAGTGTATAATGTTGTGAGATAATATTCAAACACCAATATAATCTTTCTTTCTCCATATTACTTTTGCATTTAAAGGGTTTCAAGGGATAAAATGGCCTACACGGGGAGCTCTGTTGCACTCAACCTGACAGCAAATTAGTGAACTCACATAATAGTGTCAGAAACATAAGATATAAAACTAATAAATCTTCATAGAACATGATTTTTGCCACCATTTAGACAATAGAATTATCTTATAATGTAGCAGCTCTTCATGTATTACCCTGCATTTTTCAGGCAGCTTTTTCACATTTCCTTGAAAACCTTAGTAGATGTCCTTGGAATCCTAGAATTTAGAGTGTATTAAACTGTCTGACTGGCACTGAATAAATTTCAATGAAACATTTGTAACCTTGAAATGATCAGCTTTGTGAAAGCTTTCTTGTGTTGAATTTATACAAGAAATGTTAATGGGAATTGGAGAAACAAAGAGAAATTAATCATGAAAGAAACCTTTTATTTTCAGAGCTTTGCAACAAGTACTTTTACATAGACCCTATTCTTACGGAGAAGAGTAATTTCTCCTAAGAAAGCCCATCTGGAAGGTTCTTTTTTTTTTTTTTTCCTTGAATGCTGCATGAATTATTGCATTTTCTGCCTTTCTTGTGGTATTTCAGTATTTCCAATTCCAGTTTGTGCTGAAAGAAAGAATTACAGAGAGTTGCAAAATCAAAACAGAAAGTCAGCTGTTTTCTTTTCGACATTAAAATAATAAGGTCTTGGTCAAAGGTTTTGGTGAAAGAATTCAAGAGTTTCTTCTTTCAGTTAACATGGCTCAAATTTACTGAGACACAATCCTGACATATACTTGAACCAAATAATAATTATTCTAGTTCTCACTTGCTTCTATTTGCAGCACTGTCAGGTCCACCAAACATGCCATAGTCATCTCATTGGACTCTATTACTTCTATTACTTTTTCATAAATCCCTCTTTGTTTCAGGGCTGTTACTGCTAATCCAAACACTAAGTAATCTAGTTCATGAAATATCTTTAGTAAGATTAGAAATGTGTAATACTTGGCAGAAATGACTTTACCGTGAAATGCTGACATCTACCAACACAATGCAGACAAGACTCATTATGACATATAACACAGTTAATAATCAAAAGTTGCAAACAAAAGTAAAAAATTATTATATATTAGTTTCTAAGTGACATAAGAAGAATATCCTTGGAATGAGTTCAAATCCTGGTCCAAGAACGTTTTGTGCAAATATCCCCATGAAATATTCTGCTATTTTTAGAAAATCATAGAATCATTAAATGCTAAGGGGTTGGAATGGACCTTAAAGATCATCTAGTTCCAACCCTCCTTGCCATGTGCAGGGACACCTCCCACTAGGCTATATCGCTCAAGGCCTTATCCAACCTGACTTTGAACACTTCCAGGGTTGGGGCATCCACAACCTCCCTGGGAAACCTGTTACAGTCTCACCACCCTCACAGTAAAAAATTTCATCCTAATATCTAACCTAATTTTCCCCTCTTTCAATTTGTACCCATTACTTCTTGCTCTACCAGTAGAGTTCCTGATGAAGAGTCCCTCTCTGTCTCTCCAGGCCCCCTTCACATACTGGAAGGTTGCTATGAGGTCTCCATGCAACCTTCTCTTCTCCAGACTGAACAGGCTCAACCAACCTGTGTTTGTAGGGGAGGTGCTCCAGTCCTCTTATCCACTTCTTGGCCCTCCTCTGGACTTTCTCCAACAGTTCCATGTCCTTCTTATGTTGGGGGCACCAGGACTGCATGCAGTACTCTAGGTGAGGTCTCACAAGAGCAGAGTAGAGGTGGAGAATCACCTCCTTCGATGTGCGGGCCGCATTCCTTTTGATGCAGGCCAGGATACAGTTGGCTTTCTGGGCTGCAAGCATGATTTTTTTATCAACCATCACCCCCAAGTCTTTCTCCACAGTGCTGTTCTCAATCATTTCTCTGCCCAATCTCTAGATGTGTCTGGGATTGCCACAAGCCAGGTGTAGGACCTTGCACTTAGCTTTGTTGAACTTCATGAGGTTTTCACATCCCCACCTCTCCAGCCTGCCAAGGTCCCTCTGGGTGGCATCTCTCCCCTCCAGCACGTCGACTGCACTGCACAGTTTGGTGTCATCAGCAAATCTGCTGAGGGTGTACTCAGTCCCAATGTCCCTGTCACTAACAGAGATGTTGAACAGTGTCAGCTCCAGTACCAATCCCCCATGGACACCATCATCACTGGTCTCCACGTAGACAATGAGCCATGGACCACAACTCTTTGGGTGAGACCGTCCACCCAGTTCTTTATCCACCAAGTGGTTCGTCTATGAAATCCATATCTCTCCAGTTTGGAGACAAGGATATCGTACAGGACAGTGTCAAATGCTTTGCGTAAGTCCAGGCAGAAAATGTCAGTTGCTCTGTCCCCACCCACCAACACTGTAGGCCCAACACAGAAAGTCATCACATTTTTCAGGCATGATTTCCCTTTTTTAAAGCCATGTTGGCTGTCACCAATCACCTCTTTGTTTTTCGACGTAGTTTCCAGGAGCGCAGTTTCCAGGAGAATTTGCTCCATGATCTTACCTGGCACAGAGTGAGACTCATTGGTCTGCAGTTCCCCATGTCTGCTGCTTTCCCCCATTTAAAAATATTATTTAACAAATTATTTGAGCTTACTTAAAAACACTCTGGACAGGAAGTATTTGCATGACTTAAATAGAACACGGTACCATCTCATTAATCATTGATGCAGGTACCACGGAGGAAAACAATTCACAACATAGCAGAGAACAGTGATTTTTAATATATTTTCGATTTTTCTGAAATGCTTTTTTCTATATTCCTTCTTCCCTTCGGTAATAAGGATATCCAGAAAGCGAACACTGATTCTACCCAAGCTTCCTCAGTGTGTAACCCATCCTGTACAAGCATTTTATTTCAATTCATGTCAGCAAGGCCTGATCTCATGCATACAAATAAAACATAACAGACAATTGAGAGAATGTAAGACCTGAACATAGCAAGCCCTGTTTGTGAAACCCATTTCTGGACAAAAATACCATGGAAAAGGTCGGTAGGGTGAGCCAAAAGGCAAAATGAGCTGTAGTAAATGTTGAACTGTTACCAGGAGTAAACACTCAGATTCTTTTAGATGACCATGAATTGATAAGAGGAAAGAATAAAGATCCACTATCTGAGAAGAAACAGAAAACAACATCCACCGGAGTGAGCTCTGACTTCTGTGTTTTCCTGCAGTACCAAGGAGCAGGAATGTAACCTCACAGCTTCTAATTTTGCACTCTTACTGGAGGTGCACTATCAATAACTGTAATGACAATAGTAAAAACCAGTTTATTACCTAAAGATCCCTACAAGCTTCTTTGTGAAAGACAGATTGAGAAGACATTCAAGGGAAAACATTCCCGTTATTTTTGACACACTTTTAATCTTAAGGCTTTGTTCTCTTCCAAGCATCTGGAATTTCACATTTGTTAATGATTTTCCAAAATATCAGTTCTTCAGTATTTTGTGTGCTCTGGGCTGTCTCTTCTGTTCTGTCTCTAAAGAATACAGCTGTCTCAAGCAGAAATAGCAAAGCTGCTTCTGAAATTGAAAACTTTCTATACATGTCAGCACAGCATTCCTTATAAATTAATTCATATTCAGGTGTGGATCTTGTTTATGCATTTATAAACTTATGATTCCTTTTGTACTGAAATAATGATAAAATAAACCAAACCTGGGAATTCTATGCAGTGTTCTTTCTCTGATTACAAATGAAGCTATTCTGTGTCCACTGCTACCTCTAAAATGAGCAGTAAATTTATATAATTTTCAGAAATTTTCTGTAATTTCTCAGAAACCATACATTTCTGAGATATGCTACCATACACAACCTATTCCTGAAGTTATAGACAAGTGGTACAGAATTCCAACCTCATGATTAGCTATAAAAGTGATAGTGATGCTTAAGATCCTACCATCTTCAGTCCAGACATATTTAGCCACCTGCTTGTTTGAGAGTATCCAGTGAATCTTTTTAAAACGGTTGAAACACCTCATATCCTCATAAGATGAATCCAATTCAACAGAGTTTAGGGTAGACCTTAAAAATGACTGCAGCAGGATGTAGATCCTACAGTGTTTAGCCTAAATCTTAAATTTAATCTTAAATTAAAATTCCTACTTGAAATCTACAATTTCTATTTTTGACCTAAGTTCAAAACAATTGTATTTGTATAAAGGTGTAAATAATAGCTTGGAAATATCTAGGCTGACATTCAGAGATGCTGATATAAAGAGAACTGAAATGACTAAGCTAGAAAAGAGATATCATCTAGATTTCCAAATGTTATAGTTTTGAATGTGAATTTTGTACCAAAAAAATTCCAATTCTACTTGAACATATATTGCGCTTTTCTGAAAGTTACAGTTTGAATGTCAGTATCTTTCTAAAATGTATTTCTGGGCAAAGCAGTATCTAACCAGAATATTACTTTGTTTCCTTTTTTCAATCGCTTATAAAATCTGCAAAGATTTTTTTTTTTAATATCAGGTACAATAACAGTGATAACAGATCCAGGGCTCTGAAAAATTCAAGTAAATAAACAGACTCACACAGAAAAAGCTTTCCATCATATTTTAATAGAAATTGGATCAAATATCACAAATTGGATAACTGCATCATGTGTATGAAAGGGAAGAATATAACTGATTGCTAAATGCTAAATTTACAGTAGATATATAGATGGTTGAATGAGCATTTCACTGGGGTTTTGTTGTTATTGTTATTGGTTGGTTGTTTTCTTAAGGGAAGTAATTGTAGTCTGATCACATCAACACATTCTTAATCAAAACTAAGCCTCTAACCTATGGGATTCTGCTGAGAATGATTATAGTTTATGGATGGGTACTTTCTACTCAGTGAATCACAGATGAAAGAAAGATAGGCTGGAAAAAGAAAGAAAAACCAAACGATAACAACAAAAAACATCACATACTTCACACCGATTACCAAAAGCTACTCATTCTAACTTGAACATATCTAAGAATGGAACAAAAATAAACATCACTAATGTTGTCATTAATATTTTTAATTGTCTCATAATCTATCAAAAATGTAAAAATATTAAATAATGCTCAAGAGCATACAAGACAGAGTTGAGATAAATATGTAAAAAGACAGTCTGCAACTGCCCTTCCCCCAGGAACCAAACTGCATTTCAAGAGAAATGCCTTCCAAATGTAATGCTGATTCTTACCTGGAAGGGTGCCACTTACATACTCTGGCATATTTAAGGGCAAAACACATTTCAAAAGGAGATGTTCAGTGCAATCAGAAAAGGGGAGGTTCTGGCATAGCAATTTACTACAAATGGGTATGCTGGAAAAGATGCTATATCAGGAGCTGACAGAGGGAACACAATGTTGGTGCCTGATATTTAGCAAGCTGAGCAAATTACCAGCAAGTCAGGAGTTTGGGGTACTATTCCACTATTACCAAGTAGCTGGGATAAACACTCAGTTTGAACTTCTTTTACATAATCGTTTCTGCTTAAGTTTCTGCCAGGGTGAGCTTCACATGAACTAAATGTAATTTTCACAAGGGAACATTTGCATATCCCCTGTCTTTCCATCAGGGCTACCCGTACTTTTGAAAAAATGAATCCGTATTTAGAAGTTCCCTCTCACCTATGAAAAAAAGACATAAACAGTTTTTTCATACCTGATAGGCTGATGAAGGGTTTCTCTAATGCTGTGGAGTATTTTGCATGGTAGCACAGAAGGACTGAATACAGCTAAAATTGGTGCAAATATCCCTCATGTTGAAGTAACAAGTGATAAAAAACAAAACAGTCATTAACAACAGTTTCAGTGAAATGCAATGGGGGTTTCTTCATGATGTAAAACTGACTCATCTTGTACCTTGCTACAGTGGCTGTTTCCTGGCAGCAGTACGGACAGCAAAGGTATTTTTTTACATGGTCTGCCCCAGAGACAATTCGTTTTGGAAGGAAATCATCATTCACTATCCAGTTCTCAGCTGGACTCACCAGCCTGGCTGTAGCACACAGCGATTAGATCATCCAAAGTACCAGGAGACACAACAGATTCTTAAAGATGCTTTAAGAAACTTGTCATTTCTGCATAGAAACAAGTCAGCCTTGTAACACTCTTTTGGGAACTGCCATTTCAGAGTCTGTGCCTTACACTGGAAGTTTGCCTGCTCTGAATTCCCCTGGAAAAAGAGCATTCAAGTTCTGTAGAGCACAGGACGACAATTTAGTGGCACCATATGGCAATATTATCTGATAGTGACATTTTCCAGGTACAGAAACAATTTTCTTAACTTCATTGATTTCAGTAGTTGTGATACATGCAAAGGAGGACAAAATCAGTAGTGGAGTGAACATTGTTGTATGAAACACCTAATGCAATGTAAGCAGAGCTCAGTGAAAGGAGATATCATGCATTTTTAATCTAGTACTACACCATTAAATGCAAATGTACTTTCTGTTACCAAAGCAGATGTCATTTTGCATTTCAGTTCAGAAGCACAATGCAGGCAAGGGGGTCACTGTACTTCCACTTTCTGATAGAAATTTCGGATTTGTTCTGTCATGTTTTATTTTTATTCTGAAATGAGCTATTCAAGCAAGAGATGCACACTATTCAGAGAGAGAATGGTAGTGAGTATGTAGTCACTGAATACTGTAAAAGTCTTAATAGTACTAAGAACTCTAAGGAAGAGAGATATAGACGCCTCTATGTATGCACATACGGGTAATGTAAGATGATGTAATTCTGGCTGAGAAGCTTTGTTCACAGTGTTCATAATTTAATAGATGTCATAAAATTCTGTTACACTACACTTTCCTGAGTCCTTTCTGAGCTGTTAGCACTGTAATCTTTATCAAAACAAAAAGAACTACTTGATAATTCTAAGGAGGCTAAATAATTGAGATTATTAAGGGAAAAAATAAACCCCACACTAACAACACTTAAGGGCATAATTCTTGATTAATTTAAGCAGAGGCTATGTTTGGCTGAACTTTCCACATATATTTTCTCTTTCTGCAATGGTAGTTTCCTCTTTGTCCTTTAAGTAGCAAATGTTCTCTTGAAATAATACATATGTTATTATTGCCCTGTCTGCAATTTGTTGACTTAATTCTTTGTCTTATGGCATTTATGTTTAGAAAGTACACACTGACCCTTGTGACTGATCAGCTTTTTCATGTATAAACTAGGGAATATATTATTTGTATTTTTGCCAACAATTCTATGGTTTGATTTTATGTATTTCAGGCTGAACTCTAAAATCCTAATGGCATTAAGATCTGGCAAAGTCTCTATAATTTTACTGAAAATCATGTTGCTCTAAGGATGGACTAAGGCTTCTTGCACCTCCTGGAATAACATATGAAGACATTACACTATGAGAAAAATTGCCAACTTTTATAGCATTCCAGTATTGTGAATGTGTTTGAATTAGTGTAAATGTGACTGAGGCACGTAACTTCAGTGAAATACAGCATGTTAGGAATGTCACATCAAGGGGGAGGCTTGGTGATATTTGCAGTTAAACAAAACCAGCCATGTTTTTCATATATGGAAAAGAAAAACAATTTTCAAGCTTGCTTTTGTTTCTTAAAAGCCTGCCAAATGTCAAAGGCTTTGGAACAAGTGCTGAAAATTTCAATAATCTTTGAATGAAAGCCTTCTAAGAGGCACATAGGCAAGGTTGCTGCTTGTTCTTGTCTGTTTTACAAAAGGATGGGAGGGGGGATTCTTCTAGAAGGAGACCAGAAGTTGTGCAGCAGATGAATATAGTATTCAAAATTTCCACTTACCTTGAACATGAAGGATTTTCTTTTGACCATGTCACGAGCCTTGTAGAATAAAACTACCCACAGAAGAATATTTTCTGATGGGAAATCTGAAGATGAACTGTAATACCAAAATGAATGCTTTAGATTTCTGGTTTCTTTTTGCATCAAAAAGAAAGTCAATTTTTAAGCAATTCTAAAGATTTTCCCTGGCTTGGTGAAAGCTTCATCCCAGATCATGGCAAAAGAATATAAGGGAAAGAGATTTTTTAGTGCATTTAATCCAATACATTTTCACAATGGAGGGTCTGGTGTGCAATCAAATGCAATTTTCTGCTAGTCAATTTAGGTTTCCAATCTGCAATATTTGAACCATTTGCAATCACAGCTCTTTTAGTGAGCAGAGAAACATATTGATCTTGCTTTGATGATATGGAAGTGAGGCACAGAGCAGCTCAGAACCAAGTTTTCAGACATTGGCGTTCCCAAAATGCTCTGAAGAGCTTCAAGATTTAAAAAAAGGGTATTTAGACATAAATATTATCGGGGCTGTACTGCTTTGGACTCTTGATGTCTACATGCCTGTAAAAATCCCATGCTGTATCCAAGTCCTTTTGCATTGAGTTCATCACTTCAAACACTCACAAAGTGTATTGGTACATTAATATTTGGGACATGTTAGTTTGCAATGTCGATATATTGTATCTACTGTCTGAATTTAAGTATAATCTACTTTAGCTGCTTTTAAGAATTCAGAACTCTGTATCTCCTGCTCAATTATGTGTAACTCCATTGATTGTTTTATTTATTGGGTTTCCCTGGTATTTCAGTATGTTCCATTTTTATGGAAGAATACTGAAAATTGTACAGTTCCTGTAAGACTGTTTATAGTCTCAGGAGCAATGAATATAGAAGGTTTCTGTTTTACTTTTTCTTTTTTCCCGAGAGACTGCAAATAAAGATTTATCAGAAGCTGGTTGGTTTTACCAGAATTTTGTATAATCCATTTACAATTTGGGAAATAAAATATTTTCTCACATCTCTAATAATAATTAGCTTGACACTCAAGGCGATAAAACAAAATCATTTAGATAACTGGAAGCATCTAATAACCAATTATTTTAAGATGTCTCTTTGGTTTAAGGAGAACAAATAAGAAAGTACTCCCAAAGTGGATATCCAACGCACAGTCTCTGCGGATGTTTCACATGCAGACAATATTACAGATGCGTCACTTGCAGTTCCTTGCAGTAGGTTCAGTCATTGCACACCTGAGGATGATGTGGTGAAACAGAGTGTGCCTCTGCAATGCCAGGAGTGGAATGCAGAGCATATATCTCTGAAAGTCCTTCCAGATTTTGAGTCCCGTTGTGACATTCTGCTGAATTCTGAATTGCACCACCTTCCAAAGTTTTTTTGGGATGCAAAATTCCATCAAATTCCCTGCTCTGCTGGCCTCCACTGGAATAACAAAGGCAAAATTATATTTCTCTGATTATATGTCTCTTCAAGTTGGCTCAATCTCACATAAAAAGGTGTAAACAAGTGAAAAAACATTTAATGGCCACTCACTGAATACTTGTGGTTAGGGAGTAATGCTGGTTGTTAACCGCTTATAGTTATTATGACTCGTAGGCTGTGCCTCAATGAGGACCATAAATTATACTTTTCTAAGAACATCCAGCCTTAAATGACACAAATAGTTACTCTTATGTGGTCTGCCAACAGTCAAGCACTCAGGTCAGTAAAATACTGGAATTCATTTTTGTGTAGCTTTGTGCTTTTCACAGTGATCGATCTTCCTTCCTTGGCAAAGCTCTCTCCTTGGGGTGATCAACAATAACAACAACAACAAAAGCATTATAATCTTCCTGCAAAAGCAGGGTTTTAGCTTCCTGCAGCAGAGTAGTGTCAATTGTCAGCATCTTGTTTGGTTTGTTTAGCTGGCTTTTATTCTTCTCTGACATTTAGAGATTATGTGTTTTCCTTTTCCTCCTCCTCATTGCTAGAGCCATCTGTGGGCCTTTACACAGACACATACATTAGGAATATCAGATAGACAAAGCTAATGTGCACTGGAGTAAAATGACAAGCTCCTTTTCTTAATTAATGTCATCGCTGCTACTCCAGTGAGGATTGAAAGCTTCTGAAGTAGTTTGGAAATGAATTGTTCTTAATTTTCATGAGCATTTTTCTACTACATTTAGACTGTTCTATAAATGAAATTGTGAAGAGTCCTCAAATCCTGGTCCCCTGAAACCACATCTCTACTTGTGCATTAAGCAATATCTGGGACCAGTCCTGGGTGCTGGACCTGCACAATCTGAGCTGTTTAATCATGAGGAGTATCCTACTGGTCTGTCAGTCTGCCCAGTTAGTGCTCCACAAAACCAACCCCAAGGCCTTCCTGCTCAGGGCTTTGCATGGGCCCTTTGTGATCCATAAACAGTTTCCATGAGATTCCTGGGTTCTGGAGGCTCAGGGAACTTAATAGAATGGCTCTGATTGTCCTGTTGAGAGATGTATTAGAGCAACCATGGCTTCATTCGCTTTATGTTCTGGGTTATTTCTCTTTGTGCAAGCTATAATCCAAGAATTTCAACCCAGACAATGAAAATTGACCCCAATATAAATTCAAGGCCCAGTTGGAACAGGTATCCAGAGCTGTGACCTGGGAATATTTCACAGCTGCAAATGATCAAGGTTTAACTGAAAGAGGGAGTGTGAACACTGACCACATGGACCTCACACATCATATTGGCAACAAAACCAAAATGTTGAAACACTTATGCAGACAGCAGAGATGGGAAAGTGGCTAAAGTCTGCCCCTGTTCAACCTTTATGTGGCAGTATTGTCAGTATGAAGGAATGAAGTTGCCCTCACCACCTGATTGCTGCATCTCATCATTATTATTAACTACTATTTCCATCAGAGAAACAGAATACTTTTTCACATTCCAATTTTCCTGAACATTCCTTACTCCTACCCCCTACTTCCTTACCATTTCATCCAAGCTAAAACTTAAAATAGTGTCCTTATAATTTCCTCTCCTTCTTTGTTTCTTGCATACGAAGTCTGCTTTCCTCATTTGTATTCTGTAAGATCTTAAAAAAAATGTTTGGAATATATGTATAATCAGTTCTCTTGATTAAGTCTCAGGGAGGTAGCCAAGTTTTGTAACATTTTGACTCACTTTTAGCTGTGTATTCCAAGATGATGTTTATGTTTACCTCAGTCCTATTTCCATTTTTTCATTTAACTTTTTCCCACATTGTTCTATAAATGCTAGTGCTGTATTTCTGCTAAATATTCAAAATTATTTTAAAAAACACAACTCAGAAACTCAGGGAGTTCAACCTTCAGAAGGTCTGAACGTTTTACTTCAGACACATTTAGCTTTCCTAGATTATGTTCTCTTACATGAGCTTTCATAATTAGAATATATAAAAATACCAGACTTAAAGTGATTTGGTCACTGAATTTCACTTTATTTTGTGAAAGTAAAGTGCTTTCCTATGCTGGATAAGACATTCATTTATAATATTCGGTTTTAAAATCTCTCTCATGTCTACTTATTGCTTATTACATAAAATTAGAATTCGGTAACATCTGGGCAAATACATCTAGAAAACCACATTAATCAAAACCAGGAGATTATTGTTTGGATCACATTAGCTCCTGGAAACTTCCACCAAAAATCAGAGTGAAATTTTTCTAGGGACACAGACTAATGGTGAGAAGATCTTAGGGCTATTTTTTACTAGTGGAAGATGTAAGTTGCAATGATTTGTTTAGAGCTCGTTAAAAAGATAATGAAACTATTTCAGTTGTAATTATATCAAATATATAATTTATCTCAGTTCAAAATTAATCCACATCATCATAAAAATAGCATTAAGGTGTCCTATATCCTTAGTAACACCTTTTAACTGAGGTGCCTCACTAACCAATGTGCTTCATAGCATGCCATGATCCCTATCTTCTGGCTCAGATGCTGAAGTGTACGGTGATTAAAACACAGCAGGAATGCCTATTCCTCATTAAAGACATTAGTGCAAATCATCTGAACTACAAGGCTTTGTTGTGGTTCAGACAACATAAGAGATACATCCATGCTAGCAAACTAGTGTTGGAAGAAGCTATATGATAGAGATTTGATTTGGAATTTCTACATGATTGCCATAGATAAAAAATCTATTACTGTGCTCTGAAACTTGTTTTAAATTCTGAATTAAATATATATATATATATTTAATTTGGGAAATATATATGTATATGTGTGTGTATATATATATTCAGAGTATGCAAATACATGCTCCATAAATATATCCACAGTCCGTGAACAAGTCGCTGTTAACCTTCTTTTGTTAAGATAAAATAGATTAAACTCTTCACATACCCTTATGTTGATTTTAAGTCCTTTAATCATTACTGTGGATTTTCTTTGAACTGTTTCCTATTTATCAACACCTTTCTTGAAGCACATATTCTAGGCATACAGTTGCCAAATCACTAACATTACCATCAGTCATACAGTACTGATGTTATTAGTATTCTCTCATTTCATGTGCAAGAATCTTAGTCCTTTTAGCCATCAAACTGAGTCTGGCAGTCCTACCAGATGACTGATCACTTGTGTACATCAGACCCCTTTGTCTGTATATTTGATCTGTTCAGATTGGACTCCTTCCAAATCATTTCTGGGCACAGTTCAGGTGCAGAGTATGGGCGAGAGGCCATTTTAAATAGGCTTTTCTCATCTGGAAAACACATTTTGAAGAGTAGGAGTCTTTCATTTTCTGTACAAAGATAATTGTCTGTCCAGATGCCTGAGTCCTTTTCAGAGTAGCTGCTTCTTCAAGACTCTCTCATCGTATATTTTCCTTGTCCCTAGATGTATGATTTTGTCAATGTTAAAACTCACATTTTTTGTCTGTGGTGGTGGTGTTGATCAATCCAGATTACCTAGTATCATTAGATGGATAAGATGTTTTTCTGTTCTCTTAACACTCTTCCAACTTTTTGCTGTTTGCAGAGTTTAGTAGAGATCACTTTGAGCTTTCTAGATCATTGACAAAATAGCATGGGATGAAGAAAAAAATTCTGTGAGAATTTTTCAGAAACATCCACTCACTGATGATTAGTCGTTTGCAATTTGATGTAGAGTTTCCCTAATTAACAGGTTTTAATCCATTTAACGTGTTGATAGCATATTGTTCAAGCTCTTTAATCAAAAGAGCATGTGATGTGTAATTAAAAATCTAATCATATTACATGAACACTATTATCCTTATCAGCCAAATATTCAATCCCATCAAAAAAGATATTAAGTTGCTTTGACGTGATTCATTTTCTTGAACCCATGTTGATTGGCATCAATTATATTTCCTTTAATTCTTTGTTATTTGGGTTCCATAAATCAAGTTCTGTATAGCCATTCTACTACTACCCATTAAAAAACTGTTTCTACTACTTTTGGATGACTGAATCATGAAAGAATGGACTGTAATCAAACTTAATGATTCACATAAGAAAGAGTAAGAACACAGTACACACTTGTTTCTTTACAAACACCGTAAATATGAGCAGTCACCTAAAATCAGCATTTCCCCAGATTTAAGTTCCAAAATAATAACTTCATCATTATCACTAATAATGACTAAGAATGTATTTAATTGAAATGAAGGACTCTTTAAAGCATATAGTAATACCAAAACTTGTGGTAATGAGGAAAGTTCTTACTCAAAAAACCTCATTGCATTTATACTGTTGTTCAAGTGACCTTATAAAGTTATTATCAACTAAGTAGCAAATCTCTGATATTTAAGTGCAATTTTTATTTGCATTTACATTTTGATTTTAGAAAAAATTACATTCTTATTTTTTCCTGAACATCATTTAATGTTTAATCACAAAATATTCAGTTTATATTACTTTTTAGAAATTATTTTTTTAGTCAAATATGCCAATTTAGAAAGAAAATAAGTTTTTCCTGTGGAAAAATTTCTTTTCTTTTCAGTAGAGACCAGTTGTTTCATTTAATAACTGGGCCCAGTTAAATTTCATTTTCATTTTACAAAAGACTGGACAAACCTAAAATTACATTCCTTTGGACAAAGAACTGGATAACATAAGTATGGGTATCAAACTCGACTATAACTACAACTTTACAGATGATTAAATATGGACCTGACATGATAAAGAATCAGACAAATAATTAATAGCGAAGAAAATGTTAGAGCTATGTGCTGGTTTTGGCTAGAACAGAGTAAATTTTCTTCACAGTAGCTGGTATAGTGATGTGGTTTGAATTTTTGACAAAAACAGTGTTGGTAACAGAGGGATGTTTCAGTTATTGCTGATCAGGGCTTACACAGAGTCGAGGCCTTTCCTGCCTCCCACCCCACCAGTGAGGAGGTTGAAGAGGTTGGAGGGGCACAAGGAATTAAGGGGCACAGCTGGGACAGTTGATCCCACCTGTTTGAAGATGTATCCCACACCATATGGGGTCATGCTCAGTATATAAAACTGGGGGAAGAAGAAGGAAGGGGAGGATGGTCAGAGTGATGGCACTTGTCTTCCCAAGTCACCATTAGGTGTGATGGAGCCCTGCTTGTCCTGGGGATGGCTGAACACCTCCCTGCCCATGGGAAATAGTGAATGAATTCCCTGTTTTGCTTTCCTTGTATGCACTTTTTTTGCTTTATTTATTAAATTGCTTTTGTTTCAGCCCATGAGTTTTCCCATTTTTACTCTTCTGATTCTCTCTCCATTCCACCGGGTTGAGGGAGTGAGTGGCTGCCTGGGATTGAGCTGGGGCTAAACTACTACAAGCTGATGGAAAAAAATCACAGTCAAATGTTAAATTCAGTATTTTACACACTGTGTTCTCATTTACTACTTTTATGAAAAGTAGAATTTGATTAATGAAAGTCTTCTTCTCTTTAAATTTTGATGTGTCATTATGCTCCAGGACTTCACATCTGAACTGTAAAATGAGATTCCCTAAATCTGATTCACAAATTTTTCGAGTATTATTGCAGAATACATATCCTTTCCAAACACATTCCAGCTTTAAGTAGAACTTTAGTTATTACATATTATTAAGACAGAAGAGATTTATCTGATTTTTTTTGCTGTTTGCATTGCTTCCTGAAAAACCTACTTTCAAAAATGTAAAGAAAAGAAGACTATATCCTGCTGAAGTATCCAGATATGTAGTGTCAGTACTGGAATCATGATGGTTCAACTCACAAAGTCTTCTGTTGAAATGCCTTCAAAATACCCACACCTTTGAATCTCAAAGGATTAGAATTTAGTGCATTGCTTTCAAAATTCAGAGCAGTAGTTACTTAATAAAAGTCCCCTGCCGCGGATGCAAATCCTTCCATAGACTTCAAAGGATTTTGGAGTAAGTCCTAACATTACAGATGGTGGATAATTCTCAGTAAATGGCACATCAGACACAAGTAGACACTTTCTCCCTGCAGGAAACATCAATAAGACCATTCCAATCTAAAATTGTTAGTGCTATAATGATTTCTGAATCCTTGATTGTGATTTTTTTATGACAACAAAAGGAAATCTTGTCAAAATATATTAACAATTGACTTAGACTTTTAAACATACTCGATAAGAGATACATGCCCCTATTATCCATAGGATAATGGGAGATGGCTCTATTAGTCCTTTAAATAGTATAACAGACAAGAGATATTACCTTCCCCTGGTGCTTTGGAATCATTTTATAAAGACTGTGATGTCACCTTTGAGAATCACTGAACCTCATGAGCAAGCTCTGATCCAGTAAACAGACACTTTTCACTGGCTGACTCTACGTTCATGCTGAGTAGCCAGTTAATTGATCAGAGATAATAATTTCTTGATTCTGTGTGAAAGTTGAACTCAACTTCAGCAATATTAATCACTGAGTTTGATTATCTAGAGAAAGGATAAAGGTGTGTGACCAAAATCAAAACAAGGTAGAGGTTTTAACAATGTTTTCTGATTCAAGCTTCCCTGAACTATTTACTTACAGTGTCTCAAAAATAGAGACAGTGTGAGTGAAATGACAAAAGAACTGAATAACAGTGTTTCTTACAATACATACAATTGAGTCCTTGAATGGTACTCCTCTGAAAGGGCTTTGAAATTGAAAGACAAGTATAGAGACATATTTCCCAGGTAGCCTATGGAGACAGACAGAGAACTCCAGAGACCTATTACATGACCTGGACAAAGTGAATTCCTTCCAAAATTATAGGCTGGTAGTGATTAACATGTGTAGTTTGATATGAAAGTTTAAGATTTGACAGCAATTTTTTTCTGCCTTTTAACATAGAAATATGAAAACTAACCAGCTTCAATACTTTCCTGCCAAAAAATACTGAATATATACCATAGTTATCAGATTGATATTTTCCAAACACTTATATTGCAGAAAGCAGGATTCAAAACTGTGTTCAATGTTTCTGAGTTAGTAAATACTAGTTTAGAAATGCTTTCATTACTCTTTCCTCCAAAATGTTATTTTGAAACCTAAAGAGTCTTACAGACAAAAGATTGCCAGGTTGAGTGCAGAAAGGTATTAAAATGAAATGTATTTTGCAGTCATTCCCAGAAGTAGTTCAAAACTGCTACATTTTTTCTCCAGAGTCAGGGATCAAAGAAGAATCATTTCAAATGCAATGAACTTTGAACCATTTCTTCAGGCAGGTGATCAATACTTCAGTGTGTACCAAATGTTAACATATTCCAGTGCTAGGAATAATACCAGAAGCATAATTTTATTAAGGGTTCTCCAGATTCAAGCTACATTTAGAAACAGAAAACAGGCCTTAAGTGAGATTCATCTCTTTATAAGTATAATAGAAGTTCTAACAGGCAGGGAAATAAAAGTCTGTGCCTCAGGAAAGGCAACCCTCTCAGTCCTGTCCATCAGGTGATGTGCTGTCCTTTGCAACAAAGGAACTGTATTCAAAATTTCAATTTCTTAGAAGTGATTAGAAATAGGGAGAATATTAGAATGGCTATTCACTGATAGAGTGAGAACTTAAGGGTTTACTTTAAAGATTAATATATTATTAATGTTCTTGTTTACAGGCAGAAATATGCATATCATAAGTGCAAAGGAGAGAGTTTTAGGAATGGAATTTTATAAGTGAGGGAACGTGTGACCTTGGAAACTCAGAAAAGTTTTATACAAAGCTAAGTTAGGTCCATTTGTGATGCTTGCATGCATTCTTACTGGTCTTTGTATGATTTTTGGTAATAAAAATAATTCAAATATTTGTGAAAAACAAATTGTCAGATAGAGTCAAAATTCAAAATCCAAAAGTATTTTTTTTGTGCTATCCCCTTTTTTTTGAGCAATGGGACTTTTTTGTCTGATGTGTGTTTTTCTGCTATTTTTAGAAAAAGCAATAGACCACTTCCCAAATATCCGTGTCATCACAACTCCTGCTTGGTATATATTTGATCAAGCTAAAACTAGCTCTGACAGCCATATGAGATATAAATTCTTGATTAGTACTGCAGAATGTATTACAAACACTTTAGTGTATAAACTTCTTATTCTAGAGGAATTTTTAAGACTTGGATTTCTTTGCCATATCTGAACTTGTAAAATGTACACAGAGCTGTTATCAATTTTTCAATCCCTCAAAAAATATTTAGTAAAGCTTTGGAGGGTTTTTACAACAACCTTTGGCTAAGTTGAAATAACACCTTTATAACATTGTTCAATTCATGAGTTGACATCATAGCCTAATGTTGGTACAAAACCTGTTGTTTAATATCTGAGTTTTAAAAGGCCATGTTAGTAATTCATTCTGATTTATTTTAATTTTAGAAGTAAAATAATTCACTTTTTCTACTACAATTTACTGATATAATATATATTTTTCCACACAACTCATCGTCTTTCATCTTCTCTACAGTTTTTCTCATTCTGTAACTCATATTGGAGAACTTATTTGCCAAAGGTGCATGGGGAACATTGAATGTTAGTTCATATGCCAGAAAGATGCTGGCATAGTCAACAATCAAAGTCAGGACAAAGGTAAAATATTTTAATTTTTATTATATTTTTCTTTCTTTCCAGAATTTACATTTCTCACAACTGTGAGGGATATGAAATACCATACAGCAGTGAATGAATTTGCATGGTAAAGGTCTCTGGAATAATTTTAGAAAATTATTAAATGTAAAGAAAGTTTTTGCTGATACACTAAATCTTTAGCTAAACTTATAAATGAGACATCACCATCGGAGCTTTTACAACAGTCTTCATTGTCCTTTGGTCTTGACTCATCTGTTGGGAATTCAGGAAGATTCTACTGATACAGCAGACTAACAAGGCGAACACTGTTAGAAATAATCTGAGATCACACAAGTCACCCCCAAAAGTGCACCAAACAACAATACAGTATTTTCATCTTATTTCAAATTTGATTTTTCTAAATTGTTTGGATTAATGAAAATGTCTGTTATCTTTAAATTGGAACATACTGCAAAAATAATATGCAAGATAAAAAGCTCTTTACTATATTTGTCATTCAAACAAAAACCAATCCATCTCTTTTTGCACGGTAAATCAAAATATACTCCCAAATGTCACTGTACTAAGTAGTCTGGTTGTTTTACTGCTTCTTATCTTTCATGAGGATCACTGATATGTATTTTTGTGTAACCTGATCCAGTTACTAAACTAAAAGAACATGAGATAATAATCCTAATGAGAGTGCTTTACTGTGAGATTCTAAACCAATGAACAGTGTTCATTTTCTGCTAGAAAGCAAAGGAACAGCAGACTATGTTAAAAACTATTGTCATCTGTAAGGTAATCAGTTCCCTGACATGCAAATAGTATCGCTTCCTATCAGAGCTTTGGTTTCCATCTCAAGAACAACTTTGTTGACTAAAAAATGTGCTATGGATAAGCAAGAGAAAAAATAAAGAGGTACTGGAACAAGTAAAATTTTATTAAAAATCATTTTAAAAGCTGCACAGATTTTTAATTTACCTTAAGATTTGCTTACAAGTTTCTCATTTTCTAGTGTAAGATTATCACAATTACATTTACCTTAAAAATGTTTCACTCAGTCTGCGAGCCACAGGCCTAATTGACGCAAAATAGGTTTAAAGAACACTCTAAGCTCAAAATACCCATCTAACTGAAGTTACTCTACTCATCATCACAATTCTCTTAATCATCCTCCTCCTCCTCATCATCATCTAATTCTCTCTAGTTGTACAGATTCCTCCTTTAATAAAGTGTGTTTTAGTGTCAGGTGTAATTCCTTCCGTCAGAGCCTGTTTCAGTCTCCTTACAAACAATCTCAAACTCGCTCAAATGTGAGACTTCTCACAGAACCTGGAAGCAAGGAGAGGTGTTAACTGTTCCGAGAGGGAAGTATTTCCTTTATGAGTAAGTTTTCTGCAGATCAAGGCATCAGAAAGCTTGTGCAATGACATTTACAGTTTGCGTAGGCTGTGTTCCATGTAGAATCCTCTACACGGTGTTATATGGAAAAATGTGTGTTTGTAGTGAACCCAAGCCAAAGCCACTGTGACCTAACACTGTGCTGAGTAAAAATATTCTCTTGTTTCTCTTCCCATGGTTCTATCTCAAATAATCAGCTCCTTCATCTTTTCCAGCAAACTGTTTTCCAGGAACTTCTTTCAGATGCGATAAGTCAAATGTCTTGCTATCGAGAATTGAAGGAAATTCAAAAGGAGAAAAGGAAAAAAAATGCTTAAAAATTGACAATTCAAAACTTTAAATCTCAGATATTTTAGATATAGCCTCCTTCAGTCTACTGAAGTCAGGGTAGTTCTTGCCTCTCTGTCTGAGGACTCCACTTTAATTTTCTCCAAAATTTTACATAGCAGGAGTAGATATTGTAATTTCATGTAAATGTAGAAACTAAACCTTCCCATTAAAAAGGGCAGAGTCTCCCTAATGTCCAATGTGATAATGATTTAATGTCAATAAAATCAATTGGCTATATCTCTAGATGAGATTGTTGTAACCTTCTGTATACGTATTAACTTTGAAATCAAAATATTGATTGAAAAGTGGTGAAAAATGCACAAAAGCATATCTTTTATTAAATGTTTGTTTAAGGTTAAGTTAGATTGAAATTCCATGAATTATATGTTTATATTTCTATTAATAATACCTTTATGTTACTAATAACTTTTTTTAGAACCATAAGAGCTAAATTGTGACATTCTTTCCTACCAGAATAAAAGCCATCTGGCTCCTATATATGACATAAATTTGATTCTGGCTGATAAATATCAGACAGAGCTGAGAAGGTCCAGCTAACCAACTGTCTTGTCTCTGGCAGTGGTCATTAGCAGACACCTGAGGAAGGAGAGGAGAACATTCCCGAAGCATTTTCCGTTCTGCACCTTCAAGACCTGCTGAGTCACACATGGTGTAATTACACCTAATATTGCCCACCACTTTTTTTTCTGTCATTTTTTGATTGACTTTCTAACCTACGCAAACTTTAGACAAGAACAAAGTCATGGGAAAATAAATTCCTCATTTTAATCATGTGTGTAATAAACCTCTTGCTTATTTTAAACCTGCTACATTTGGTGCCTTGATTCTTAACTGAGGCATATAAAAAGTACCCTGCTCACTTGTAGTTGTCTCTGCACACAATGAAAAATGTGTTAGCTCGCATTTTTATCATGTCAGTATTGTTACTCCGTGCTGCTTCAGTATTTTGTGATTTACTCTGAACCCACATGGTTTTCTTAAGTAATACATATTAAATTACCATGAAGCATTTCTGTGTTTAGTTATCTTCCTCTGCTCTCCAAACCAAATCCTTGCCAATATTCCAGATTCCTTATTAAATATATTTTTACATTACACAGGATAAGAAGGGCACTTAGAGTTTCATATATTAAGCAGGTGGCCTTAATTGACACAGCATGCTGTCTTCCTACACTACAGAGTAAGCTTAATATCTCATGCAATGTTTTAGTTTGCCCTTTGCTTCCATAATGTGTGAAATGTACATTTGGTTAGAGGATGGAAAGCCAATGTGTGCGGAGATGAAAAGGGCAAGGTCCTCTTACAAATGTCTACCTTGGCAAAAATGTCCTTTCTGCTGTTTTTATAGCTCCTCCACCAAGCATCTTACATCCCAATCTCTATGAACAGAAGATCCAGCTCTTCCTGTGGAATTAAAACACTCATTCCTAGTTAACTGGATGGGGTTTCTTTTCTTTGTTTTACAGGTTGATTTGGATAAGCAAGCTGCAGGGATGTGAAATAACAACTCAGTCCCTCTCACCACAGCTGTCATGAAGAGTGACAGCATCACTAGGGTTCACAAGTGCTGCGGAATTTGGTCTCACAAATGTTCTCAGTATTTACTCTTTTCTCAAGGACCTTGCAGCCATTTTCTGCTTGCTGCAGTTGCCTGAAACAGGAGTGGTTTCCTTCAAAGTCCCAAAGCCAGTGAGATTTGAATCAAAACCAAAACTATTTAGATTGATCCTCCAGAGCCTCGCTATACTACAGGGAATTGCTCTAGTTTGACAGCAGCCTATGCTCACCTGTTTATCCCTCTTCCTCTGTTCACCCTTCCGTAAAACAAAAGGACAGTGGAGTTAGCTTACTTGAACAGATCTGGCTAGCACAGCATTTTCCTTCAAATGAGCATCCTCATATAAGCACCTTAATCAACAAGTAGCTACGAGGGAAGCTGAGTCAATGTTACTCATCACCTCATAGTTTTCCTAAGGCCCATGCATGTTCTTAGTGTTTACACTTACTCCATATACTGACAGTAATCAAAATTATAGAAATCTTTTACAGTGGCCAGCCTAATTTTTTGCTGTAATTGAAGTGTCATCACTTTAGGCTCTGATGTACTCTATACCTGTTCAAATTTGAAGAAATCTGGACAACAGGATGAAGCCTTTTGCTCACAGCCTCAGTGAATTAGTAGGTTTCAAATTAAAAAAGAATAATATTTACTTAACAGAATATACCATCTCTGAGGTATGTCTAAAGGACATCTTGATTTTATCCTTTGCTTTAGTTATGCCACTTCCTCAGCACTATTCTTGCAGAACCAGCAGGAAAAAAATTGTAATGACTGGGTCAAACACTGAAGAAAGAGCTTACAGCCTTTTTCCTGAAATCTTGTGGCGCACAGACCCAGCACGATCGAAACCATTGAATTTTCTCTGTGACTGGTGTTTTTATTACTACATTTCTATAGCACTGCTCTCCATCTCTACCCTCATGCATGCCAACTGTCCCATTTTCAGCTAGGAGTCCTCACTTTTCTTATCTTTTTTTGGCTGTCACATAGTTGTTTGTTTTCTTTGCCCGTGCACATTGATGCAGCTGAGGCAGATAACAGTGATGCTTCCTGCACAAGGGTGCAACAGGCCTGTATTACTGGTGGATGCTGTATTTGAAGCAGACTGAGAGCTAAGCTGAGCACTATTTAATCTGTTCATTTTGAAGGTGCAAGGTGTGGTAAGCTGTTCAGTCTTCAGGTTGTTAACGCTGCACTAAAGATAGCTTCAAAGCAAAGTGAAACCTCATGGTATACTCTGTGCATAGCCTTCATGTAATATAAGTAGAAAAGAACTATTTATGTATTCATACAATGGTATTTCCTTGTTGTATAAAACATCAGAGCCCTTTTTAATATATGGCATTCTGATGCATAAGTCTTAAACAAATCAATCCCTTAAAGCACAAATGAGTACAATCATTTTAGGTGCCCCTTTTTCTTCTTTCAAAAATAAATTCTGCATTAAATAGATTTTGAGGACAAAAATAAATGAGGTGAGAGGCCTGAAGTCCTGATCTCCTCTAATACTTCTCAGTTCCATTCTTGAAGCCAGTTTTTCAAATAGCTAAACTAGAGTCCAATACTTTTATTATCACAGCCTGTTGAACAAAAAGCACACTAAGAGTTCTATGTAATTGTCTCTTTTTGAGAGAGAGAGACAATTTCAGATTTCTGGGCACAAATGGTCCCATTGATTTTGGGGCATAAATTTGGTACCCCCTATCCAAAGAGATGAATATTTCTGATCTTGCTTTCTTCTTAATATGTCCTGCTAAGTGGAGAGATCTGACATGAAAAACCAGCTTCAAACAGTCTGTGTGGATTTCTTGTACGGAATAATAACAACACCAATAAGAATAACAACAACAACCTATAATAATAATATAGAGAACTCTGGTAACTGTTAAATAACCTTGATAGAGTTTTAAGTGACAAGCAAGAAGATGATTCACACAGCACACATGAATGCTTGTCATCCTCAGGGGCAAACTACAGCAAGTCCTATTAATGATTCATAGGGTGGAGTTTCCTGGTAAAGCTGCATGTTCCAGCTTAGCAGACTGACATTAACACTATCAGTAGATCGACAGCATTCAAATAAATGCTGAACTCACTCAGTCCCAGGCAAAAATGGCAAAAGGATACCAGTTAGACACACGACACAAATGAAGAGAAGGAAGAATGAAAGCCACTGGAAGCAAAAATAAAGGCATCTCAGCTATGTATTCCTCGTAAACAATATATACTAGTGGCATTTTTGACACTTGTGATTACAGTTTTAGCTGATCAGAAACACCAGGAATATAACAGGACCACAATATATTAGGGACATATACATGTGTCCAGCAACCCAAATATTAGGGCAAAATGGGCCAACCCCACATTTTTTTTTTATATTGATGTGTTTGATGTCCTCCTGCCAAAATGCCAGCTGGTTTCCAGTATGTTGCTGTCCTGGTAGGCTGCTGGGACATCAAGAACTTACATCTCCTAATCAGGTATGCCAGGTAGATTTCCTTTAGACAAGAAGACCCTCCTTTTGTGTACCGGCCCAGAATGAAAGCTTTTAAAAATACAAAAATATCCCACATATCCCCAAATTCAGAATTTTTCCTGCTTCAGTTATAGTCACATGGAATCATCTTAATAAAAAAGGTCTGTTGTAAAGGGATCTTCTATTAGTATCTTTTCCATCTGTCTGTATTTATTCATAATGGAACATTCATTTGTTTTCACATATTTTAGTAATAAAACATAACAGTATTCTGTGAATTAGTGGCATTATGGTGAGTGATATTTTGTTTTTAAAAAATTGATAGCTCAGGAGACCAGCAGATGAACAGACAGAAGAGTAGAATGCTCCCTGCTCTGAAGTTTACAGCAAAAGCATGTATCTCTACTTGTCTACTTTGAAGCCAGACTTCAAAGTAGTCATGTGTTAAAATGTGCACAATATGACTATTAACCATATTAATGAGAAAATATGGCAATACTCCTTATTACAAAAAATATTTGTGTCACTTCTCTTCTTTTGAAGTCAGCTGTTGATTTTAAATCAAGTGGTTAATGTAAGTTTTGTCAGTTCCATTCTCAGTGTATGTGGGTCACTGTGTTTGCATTAAGTGTCAGGATGGGAAGCTGCCTTCATGAAAACTATGCTTTCATGTAGTCAATTTGAAAGATATTCATTCCTTCAATACTCATGTTTCCTCATTCCATTGGAGAATGATGACATTCAAAAGTAGGTAGCCAGACATACAAAGGGAAACACTTGGAGCCCATCTATCTTGCTTGGAGGAAAACTCAGAGGCTTAATTCATTACAGTTCTTTGAAATTGTGAGATGAAGAAGTGTAGAATTGCAAAGTACTTTTATTATTAAGGGAACAGGGGAAAATTTCACCTTTTAAAATTCAAAATAAAACAGTGAAAACCTTACCCCAGGAAACTGCACTGGCTCAATCAGTTTCATTCATCATCATTTTTAACATCAATATATACCTTAACCTCCATTTCCTCACCCCCACTCTGCTTTTCCCCTTTCTTCATTTGAAGTTTCTCTGTGGAGTCTATATTTTGTCACTCTCTTTTCTTGGTGCATAAAACAGTGGTAAAACTTCCCTGGCAGATGTTTGTCTAAACCTGTTGTGACAAAATTCCCAAGAAGAGGAATCCACAGTCTCTCTAACCTCTCTTTGTTTGAATTATGCTCACAATAAGAAACAGAATTAGAATGGTTTCTCTTATGCCTAATCTGAGCCCTTTTTACATAAAAAAAATCACTTTTTTATCCTTCTTGAAGAGATTCAAGAACAATTTTAGAAATATCAGAACACTACCTTCTAACCATAACTTTAATCTACTGCCAGAACTTTATAACACCTTTTACTTCCTTTCTCTTTTCCTGTGTGAACTAATCCATGAGTCAAGGTTTTGGAAAACAAACAAACAAACAAACAAAAACCCAACAAAAACCAAAAGCTCACAAAAAACTAAAATACCAAAGACATTTTCTTTTTATTGCTTTCTTGTAGACTCTGGGTTGTGTGTCCTGTAAAGCTATATTTTAATGGGATTGCAGAAACTGAACACCATTCTTCAACTAAGATCTCACTAGCATGATGTCAAGAGAATCAGATTCTCCTGATTCCATCCCAAACTGGAATTGCTTTGTTCACCACAGCAGCTACTTTTTAATTCATCTTTAGCTTAAGAACTACCATAGTCTGACTCACCATACCTAAAATGCAGATTTAATTCTACCTTGGAGCTGGATGATGAACAAGAGTATTTATCACAGAATAATTAATGGTGAAAGGGATCTCTGGAGGTCACCTGTATTAAAGTGTAGGCTTAGGTAATGATTTCCATGAATTTCTTGTCCAAGTTTCAAATATTTCCAAAGATGGAGAAATTCTCACCCTTTCTGGAACTCTCTTTCAATGTATGACTTCCTTCACAAGGGTTTCCCCCCCCCCCCAAATATCTAATTGGAATTTGTGTAACTTGTACGCATTGCTTCTTTTTGCACAGTCCTGGTCTGACTTTGGTTCTACCTCATCAATACAGATTTGTCTGGCAACAACTGTATTTTGTTCACCATGGGACTCTTGCTGCTGAAGACACTGCCTCACTCACCTTGCTCTTCCCCCTGGTTCTGAGGTCACCTTTCCTTACCAAGCTACCCATCATCCCATGACTTTCTGGGAGGGGTATCCAAAAGCACTGCTCTTCAGAAATAATGTCTGCCTGCATTGGGCATAACCTTATGCCTCTGCAGTCAAGGAGACCTTGGTCAAAGGACTCAAAGGAAGCAGGATTGGACTCATCCTGCAATGGTGGTCTGGGTGTCAGTGTCCTCCCTCTGCTCAGAAGAACATTCAAAGACTGTAACCGCACATTTGGAGAAAATAACTGTCACTTCATGTTTAATCCACACAGCTGAATGTTTCTGAGACTTTTGTAATTTCATGTCCTGTCAGTTCCATTCCAGAGGGGGGTTACAATGTTTTTAATTTCCCACTACATCGCATAGACATATTTTAAATGATCCAATTTAAAATCAAGCTTTATAATTTGCTTCATCTCTTCTGTGTCCCTTCAAATGAGTAACAGAAATCACAACCAGATAACAACAACCTGTGTCTGCCCACACAAGTCCAGTTGGCTGAATGTTTGTTTCAGCAGTTCCATTTACATCCCTTCCTTGACAATCCATCTACTGGAAAATGACTAGGATGTGCTTGTGCTTGTGTGACAGAGCTCCTGCTCATTTATATGGCTGCATGTCAGGCCTCTGTGTACAAAACCAGCACACATTCTATTTCCTCCCACTTGAACACACTGTTGTAATTAGGTGCAAACCACAGGAAAGCATTGTTTTAGTTTCTTATCCTTAAAATCACTGATTAGAACCTGAGTTGTAGAATAGATAACTAATTTCCTATTTCAACCTTGTTTCTTTTCTCACTTTTCTTACTACTAAAAAATAAGGAATATATAAAGGAATTGAAAACATTGAAATGCTATCAATAGGATTCTCTAAGTATTATTTCAATCAAAATTTATACTTCTTTTTTTATATATAGAACCTTAGTTCTGGTCTAGTTGGATAAGAAGACCCAGAAGACTGGGAAGGGAATCTAAAAACTCATAGATTGAAGAGAATTATTCCATTGCTGAGATCTAGGAAGGCAGTCAGAGACTGACCTGTGAGGATTCTTTCCCAACCAGACCATTTTCTGCCATCCCAGAGAAAGGTACAAAAGAGAGCATGGGAGGCAGAGCCAGAGCATGAAGCTCTCTACAGATTCCATTCCACACTATTGCACTTTGGAAACTTTTAAAGATTGTGAAAATTTGCTTTATTCCTGGAAAAGTACCTAGAGCAAAAGAATGTTGTGGCATCCTAAGACCAATGCACTACATTTGGAATTCTGCATTTACATTCTGCATCTTAAATTTCACCCTATTGACAAGTCCAATCATAAATGCTATGTGCTACCTGCCAATCCAGAAATTAAAATGGCTGATTCCACCCACCCCTTGTATTCCATTGTGAAGACCAGCTAGGCTTTCCCAAGCATTCCCAGACAGTCGGTTAACACCAGCTCCCTTGGAGAAAATAAAGGAAGTTGATGTAAATTATGTATATATGAAATAATTCTTTATGAGTAGCCAGTTGGAGTTTAATGTTCAGAGAGCTTCATATCTGACTAAATATCTGATACGACAGAATACTAAACTTCAGAAGATGTAATTCAGTTGCTGTCACTGCCCTAGAATTGTTGAGATTTTTAATCCTTCAAAACCAGAATTATTCTTGCAGAACTCACAGTAGGGGATTGCAGAGAAAGTCTATACATTATTTACTTTTTTAAATGCATATTTTTCCATGCAGTATTAAGAAAAAAAAAAAACAAGATGATGAATGCACATCAGCAAACTAGCACAGACTTGCTTTTATTTCTTTAGCAAGAGTATCCACAGTGATACAATCTGATATCCCACTCAAATATAACTCTTCCGTCACATATCTACAGCTGCAACCTACTAGAGAAAAAGATTAAGTGGAAGGAAATTTAAGCCACAGTAGACCTAGTAAGTCACCTGCTAAAGACTTTGGATGAGAGTCAGGGGGTTAGCTGAATTCCCAGTCAAGTCATTCTGTATTCTTTCTCTGAAAACATCTGTGCTGAGGAATGGGATGGCAATGCATACATATGGACTTTTTAAATTTCTTGTGCTTAGCTAAACATATCTGCAGAATGATGATGCTTTGCAGATTGTACAGATTTGTTTACCTCTTTCTGAGAAGCATGGGTGTAAATTTTTTCCTTGATATGCTATCTCATTTAAAACTCTAACCTGTAGTTCTTTGAACATGACCATATCTGATAAATGAATAATAATGAAAAGACAAGATTCCACTGTACTACCACTCTATCCTATTTCCACTCTCTTCTCTTGATCAAGCACCCAGTTATATTTCCACTCTATTCCCTTGATCAGGCACCAAGTTACAGAATCTTTCAATCTGCAATGGAACAACTAAGAAAAACCCAAAAATGTTTGAAGGTGTTATTTTTTCTTGTATTTCATGTTACTTTTTTGTTTTTCCTTGGGTAAGCTACAATTAAAGGTGGAAGGAAAATGAAAATCACTCTGAAAGTGAAATAATTTATTTTATAGGTGATACTGTAGTCAATGGAAAGAGTGGACCACAGGTTGACAAATGTATCAGTTTTTGTCCACATATACTTCTTGTCTAGGAGATAAATTACCAAACTGTAGAAGTCCATGTCTACAAACAGTGTCACACAAAATTTACTGCTGGCCATCACTAGTCTTTTCTTTGCCTGTATTTTTGATGCCATTTTGATGCTTCAGTGAAGCCTCCTAGATGTGTCTGGGGCAGCAGAAATCCCACTTTATTATATTGCTTTTAAGTCTGTTTTGTTTTAGCAGTGGAACTATGAGAAGGCTTTAGAAGTTCAATAAACCTTACTGATTTAAAGATAAGAATGAAACATCCTCTTTTACTTTCCCTTTCTTATGTCCCTGTTATTACTATTCTATCAAATTTAATCTTTCATTCTAAATTTGTTCCATAGTGAATCCAGGAATTCATTTACAGCAGGAATGTAGAACTGGACAAGACCATGAGGACTTCTATATTAATTCCCTTAAAATAACAGGAAATAACGTTCTCGATGCCTAGTTTCAGGGGATCCAAATAGTTTCTGCAGTACATGTGTCCATATACCATACTTTCCACCAAACATTTAAAAGTATAAACCTGTAATGAAAGATCAAAAAGAAGAAATATCATTTTCTGCTAAACGAAGAATGAAGGAACAATAAACTAACTGCCAGGGGTAGTAAAGTTTGGTAAGTAAAAAGGGCTATGGGTCCAAGGAAAACTATAAAAGTCAATTATGTTACAGTGGAGGACCCAAAGAAAGAAATACCCTCAGCTCCCTTCACTGTGACCTAGTCTTGTGCTCAGTTTAATCTTGATTATGCAAGGAAAATATGCTACTGAGGTTCTGAGAAATTGAAATTCTCTGAATTATCTCTACACACCTTCCCTCCTGGTCATTTGCGCGGTGGCACATCTCTTTGTCCTACAGGAAGGCACAAAAGCCATAAAAGTAGGAGTCACCTCTTCCCTTCCTCCCTCCTCTGTCATTAGAGCCCACTGGAAGCCCCAGAGCGTGGGATTAATGTAATTTAAGTACAGAGCAAACAAGCAGTGATCCTGTTACATCCAACCGCATCCTCTTTCCTTAAGGCAGGGGGATCATGGCAAAGCTGAAAATGTAGCTGGCTTTCTGTGAATAGACAATGAGAAAAAGAAGATCCAGAGTCAATCCTTCCCTGGGAATGGGACAGTTATAACATCTGTGATTTTAAAGGTTGCCTCCTATGGGATGATAGCAAAAGAGTGAATACAGAGTCACCTTGTTCCTCCTCTCAGAAGTCAAAGTTGAACACATAGTAAACTACTGGTTTTAAAAGAAAGCATAAAAACAATTCAAGTATCTTCTGCACAACATTCAAGTCACCAAAATCTATTTTCAGCACAAAAAAACCGTATTTTCCATTCTTCATATGCTACCCAATGTTCCTGAGGTTGGATTTCCACCAATACTATGACTACAGTCATAGTATTAGTGATGGGGAAGATCACTATAAATTTTCACAAGAGGTAAGAAGAAATTGCGCTACAATGAACCGTGCAGAGTGAGATGTAGGGGAAGATAATCAGTTTTGTCTGATACTGTTCACCTTTATATACACATTTGTCTTAAATCTATTTTTGTACAAGAGTTTAAATTATCACCAGGTGTAAAATGAAGTAGCTTTCTTAAACTCAGTGGAGTTGCATCAAGTGAAGAGTGATAAGCATGTCTCTTCCATTCAAATACAATCAGATCAGATGTTAATAGGATAAGTTTTAACACCAGAACACTAAACTTTGAATGTCAAGTTTAGTAATTACTTTATTGATATTATTATTGGGAAAGAGATACTGAGATATGCTTCAAAGTGTATTTTAGCCAACACCAGAATGCCTAAAACAGATTAGGAGATCTATGCCAAAATTGCTTTTGTCAGAGTAGAAGGTATTTATATATACCTATGCAGCATAGCTTTGGATCTTCAAAGAAGGAAAAACGGCCCTACTGTGAATAGCTGGTTTGCATATTTCCTATGAGCTGTGATGAAAATAGCTGCTTTGCAAGCTGTTCCATAGCATCTTTATGAAGATGTTAAAGTGCTCCAGAGAAAACGCAGTAAATAGAACCATATATTCCTGTTCAACTAAAAGATAGTATTGATTCAAATATTGGCACAGATCACTGCAGAGGAAAAAAAGGTCAAAAAGCAGACCCAGACACGTCACAATAGGCTTAAGTGTTTATGATCTAATAAAAAGTCGATGTACACATCAAACTGATTGAATTGCTTCAATGCAGTTGGTAGATCTCTGGTTGTACACCATATTGGGATGGTAGTGCCGTCAGTAACAGAGTTGCGGGGGGACAACTGTCCTGGTTCCAACCAGGAAAGTGTTAATTTTTGCAGCAACCAAGAGGGGCTTGGCCAGGACCCTGGGGTTTTTAATACCACCTCACACCTGCACAGGGTGATGGAAGGGGTGGTGATGTTTCTGGTTTGTTGGGGTGTGCAATCAGGTAGTGCTGGTTCCACGTGGTGAGCAATCACTTGTGGATTGTTCACCTGTCTTGCACACTGTTACTAATATTGTTGTGACTGTTCATTTTCTTATTTCACTGCTGTTGTAGTAAGTTGTTCTTGTTTCAACCCCTGTTCTTTATCTTTTTACGTCTCCAATTCTCCTCTCCATCCCGCCTCAAAGTGGGAGCAAGTGAGCACTTGGTGCGTGGTCTGGAGTCCTTCAGTGGGAAGACCAAACTGGGGAATACCATTCCTGAAGTATGACAACAACTTAACTGTTTCATGACTATTAAACCTGGAGAGACAATTATTGTGGGATGGATGCAGCATTGGACTTGAGTATACAAGAACAATAAAATAATAGGAAACAAAATAACAGTAAAAAGATCAAAAAGTAAAGGCTACTTCATTTATTTGGAACCAGGCTATGGGAATGCGCTGTAACCAGTTAAGTGAAAATCTTGAACATTAGGCAAAAACATCTCTTCAGAATCTGTCCTAAGCAATCAACCCAAAGTTTGGATGATGGTGACAAGTGCACAAGCAAAAATCCACCAGGCCATAATATAGGCTACCAAATGCCGACAGATCCTGCCACCTCAGTGGAAGGCCTGAGTAAGAATCAGAAAATGTCACCTAGCCTAATTATAAATTAGTCATTTGTTCTAAGCAAGTAGAAAAGATAATATAAATAAATGTCCCTTGGTCAACAAGTTATTCAGTACAATACCAGCAGTAGAAGGAAAACTAAAACCTTCGGCAACAGAAATCTCTCAAGGGATCTCAGTGGTTTAAGATTATGTGTCCTGATGATATCTTTTTCCTTGTCATTGAATAACTCAGAGAGCTCTAGCCAGAAAGTATCCTGGAAAGCAGAAATATCTGGTCAGAACCTAGCTCTCTTCAAAGTTCCTAATTTTCTTTTGAGTAAGGACAGTTTGGACAGTAAATCTATCCTTTATAAAATAATCCATTTTGATATATCATGGTAGAAAATCAGCTTAGAAAGAAATGCTACATCATGGTTGTTTCATAGATAAAATATAGGTTTTTTTCTTCTAACATAATCACGTTATTGGGGGGGTTGTTTTGGTTCTTTTGTTTCATTCTGGGATAGAAATAATTTGTCCTTTTTCAGGACACTGAAGGTCAGTAGCAAGTATGGTCTTTTGTTGCATTGTCATAGAAGCCTATAGCTCTAAGGAATATCAAAAGCTCCAATTTATTTTCAAATTTAAACAAGAAAAACAGTCAGAAAGTATTAGCATGAAATAGAGTTCTTAGGTTTTATGTAGCTATGCAATGGAACTGATCAAATAGACTGAAGTATTTATTTAATTAATTGTTATTTATTAGATTATTATGGTTTCCATTCATATAACAACATTAATTTTCATAAAGCTGTAAAAGCATGAAACCCTACTGGGTAAAATCCTGTAAATTTAATACGTTTCTTAGAAGAACAATGCATTAACTTTGTTTTCTGATAGTGTTAGCTGTGTAACAGATTCCCAGTGTTCTTCTAACCCCTTAGGGTGTCTAAAGAGCTCCAGGAAACAAAGGTATCTTACAGTACCTTCTGTTGTTTCTACAAGCATTTAATATTTGATGTCATATACGTGCCCTAATAGCACATGAAACACCACAGCCTGGTGCGATCGTGGCATATACGACATACATAGTGTAGCCTCCTGTTTTTTCCTATTTCATTTTTCTATTTGGTATGCAAATCCACTCTGTGGTAACCTTATCCATGTGCTGCCTGTTCTGCCATGCAAATCTTTGTAGATATCCTGGATTCTGATGCCATCTGCATCTGCTTACATTCCTTGCCTTTAACAAAAAATCAGGAGTTAGCTAGACAGATGGTAAAGCAAAACTACTATCAGAGATTATCAGGAAAATATGCTATTTTAAAGACTTAAAAAAATGTAATCACCCTTATTGAGGGTAGCAGTAACATATTGTGCAATTACTGTTAGAGTTCCACTGCTTCAGTACAGACAGCATTACAGCAGGACGGGGAGGAGAGATATTTTACTTTTTATAACACTCTCAATGGCCCTATTTTACAGCAGTTCTCCTGTTGAGGGATTACAGTGATATACAACTGATTTTTTTTAGTAATAACTCCACCACCTACTTAAAATCTCTTTTTGAGAGAAAATTAAATGATGCTTAGTTGACAGTAACTGAACATTACTCATTGGCTTCTACTTCTGTTAAAGGTCCCATTTCTCCACTGGTTGCTGGAAGGAGAGGGGTCATCCTTGCAAATTCTTGGACTAGTTGACCTATGGTTAAATGCACTGAGTGACCTGTATAGATGAGCAGGTGCAGCTTAAGTTTACATCTGTGAAGACTTTCAAGACAAATCTTGTGTGATAGGATTGATCTTCCTTAATATTTTATTTTTAAATTCTATATTCCAGCATCTGAGTTAGGTAGGCTTGCACCTCTGAATAGTCATTGAAAAGAAATAGTCACTTGAGATTAATGCATTAGATCTACCTCAGATAACTGTATTAATATGAGTCAATGTGGAAAAGTACTCCATCACTCTGCACTGATCATAGAAGAACCTCTGTAGACTTAATCATCTAATATTGGGCACTTTGGTAAAAATATATTAATGGTCCACCTGAGATATCTAACATTTCAGTAACAAGATGTATATTCTTTCCATATTTCATAGAATTCCATGTTGTGAAAGCCCAGAAATATAGGTAAAGTGTTGCTGGGGAAGTTGAAAGGGCTGGCATGAAGTTCCTCACACCTTATAGATTACTGCATGATTTAAGCATTCATCTCACTTTCTTTTCACATAAATCACTGTGTTGACTCAGTTGATGCCTTGGTGTATACACCAGTATAAAGGTGTGCAGCTTTTGTCTTGTTCTATAATTATAATTTTCAATATGATAGATGGCACATCATTTTATGGTGTTTTCATTTTTAGGTAGAAGGCTACTGAAAGTTTTTTCAGAATGTGTTGTGTATAACAGTAAATATCTGTCTGAACTAATAAAAGTGAAATTAAAACACACTCCAAAGTCCATTCTTGTGAAGTTTTCAGCCCATCAAAGATGCAACAACAAAATCAAAGATCATTTTCTTTGTTGGACTTTCAGCTTCTAGCGTATCCTCATCCATACAATTATCAAGTTCCACAAAATGCTTAGGTGGACAGGATAAACTCAGTTCAAATAAATACAAGAATTGCCCAAAATTGGTAAAGAATTGAGAAAACAGATCAGAACTACTATAGGGACAGCTGCAGTCATGTGTCTTTGCACAGTTATAGTCCGATCATGAAATTTGACAAGGAAATCACAGAAAGAGATATCAAACAACAAGGAACACTCATCCCCCCAGATCTTAACAGAAGGGGCAACACACAGAGAAATCAGCAATATATATTTAGTTTGATTTAGTTATTTCTATTAAATGAACTTAGGAGACCATGTTTAGTGTTCTTCAGAATTAATTTGGCTTTGGTAGAATGGCATAAACGTATTTTAAATTAAAATCATATTTTTTTGTAATTATCCTTAAAATGTGTTTAATTGATGCTCCATTTTGCTCTATCATCATTCAAGTGCTACTTCAAGAGCACTAGCTCAAAGCTCTCGCATTAGTTATCATCACCGTAAATCATATAGCTTTAAAGAACAGAATCTTCTGTTTATCAAAAAGAAGCCTTTTCAAAATTTTCAGGCAGGAAAAAATAATCATGAGAGCACAGAGGTGAGAAATGGAAAAAGACCTATTAAACATATTCTCACTGTCTGTCACTGCAATGTTTTCCCCTACAGTCTTTTATTTTATCTTGTCTAGCTTCAAATCTCTTAAGGCTTCCTATTCAATTTTCATTGGGAAATTATTTCAGTGCCAATCTCCACCTCAGGAAATTTTCTCCAATATCCAGCTTATGTTTATATTACATAAAATGACAGATATAAAATGTTCGGTAAGTAACTTACATATGTTATTTTCTTAATCTTGTCCAGACATTGCTGGAAGAGGTGGTTGAATGGAGGAAAAAATACATTCATGAGCATGCTTACTAACACTGATTAAATTATTCCACATTTGCATCTCTTTGTACAAGGGTTTCCATAAAGATAGGGTTGATATTTTGTATTTTGATATTTGTGGTTGGAAGTTGGAACATTAATTGACAGAAGGAAGGCTCAGCGTATGAGACGGAGGAAACCAAGGATCTGCAGTGTGATACACTGAGAGGCATTTTCAGCAGAAATAGTTGTGTGAAGGAGTAGGCCAGACAGAAGAGGCTGATCTAGTAGGAGGCAATTCCATATGCATAGTCTACTACAGCTGTGCTTCATGTGCATAAGGAAAAAGGATTAAAGGATAAGGAAGCAAATGAACAAAACTGGCGGAAAAAAGGATATTTTAGGTAAGAAACATATCCTCTTTATCCTCAAAAAACTTGAAAACTCAGAAAATTTTAAAAATCATATTTTACCTTTTTTTTTAATCCTTGATTCACATGTCACCTGATTTCTTACTGAAAGCTGCAGTTTTTCTGTAGAACTTTGACAATCAAAGCAGTTAACAAAAACTGAGGAATATTTAACTTAGATAACAGGTCCTGATGAATTAGTTGTAACTTTCAGTTCACAGGTGAGTTGATGAAATATATCTGCATGGTATATACGGTCTGATGAAATATTTAAAAAAAGTACATTCAGAAAAATTGCACTAGCTGTAGCAAAAAAGGCTGCAATTCAGCTGTCCACTGTTTCTCATGAGTAAACTACCCAGCTCTCTGATCAATAATGTTGCTATGCATTTCTAAAGTGATATATGATTTACCATAAATACACAAATTCTGGCTAGATGTAATATCTAACTACAAGTCCCTGTATGTAGGATTCTGATGTAGGTTAATATTAATGCTGTGTGCTGTTATTTCAGCATCACAGATCATGACTGTTAGAAGCAGGTATGCAGCATAGTGCAAAGGAACCTGATCACAACTTTCTACAGAAAAGAGGAAAATGCTAAGCTTTGTGTTCAGCTTTGTACTCTATTTTTAGGCTTTTTTTCAGTTACAAGACAAAATGGACACCTGTTTTGGAAAAAGGCTTTGTGTAATTCTAGAGTGTAGGAATGGAACAGCTGTGTTGACTGTACCGAAAAAAGTAGGACACCCCAGAAAATTGCACGTAGATTCATACTTCCCACTTGATTTATTTTTTGAGACTCAGGTTTAGAAACTTTGAAGTTCAAATAACTTTAATTCTAAATAAAGCTGCCATGCAGTGTAATACTAGCAATTATTAATGCTCAAGAACATTACAGTTCTTTGCATGTATCGAAAGTTGAGGAATTCATGCAAAAGATGCCAAGTTTCCTATAAGCTACATTAAAGTATGTTTACTTTCAAGGCAGGGAGAGAGTACAAATGGGAACTGTGAGAAAATAAATCAGTGAGTCTTACAACTCCATGTCTAATTGCCCATGCTGATCTGTGACCAATAGGTGAAGCACAGCTGGTGTAAAGCATAAAACAGATTTGTTACCAGTGGTCAGTCATTCAGATATCTAAGGCTGCTGTAACTGCAGCAATCATCCAGGTGACTCTCTGAAAACCTGACATTAGTTGTAGGGTAAAGAATAATATAAACACAAAGCTCACATAGCTGCCGATCTCAAAAATATTAGCAAAAGCAAGCCTGAATTCGGGGTTAGTCGTGTGTATATCTAACTTTAACATACTGTGACTAGACTGTAACGTATTACTACTCTTTCTGTTTTGCTGAATTTGATCATTTGGCATGACAAATTGGCAGATATTTCATTGCTCAACTGAGAACCTAATGTACCATTCAAATTTCTATTCAAATGAGGCTGAGTTGGAAGGGGTAAGGGGCATTTCCATGGAAAAAAAAAGTTCTCCCTTAGTCCTACAGCTGGCCAGAAACCACAGCTATAGCTGCCAAATGACAGAACTTTACACAGATTTCAGGGGTGCAACAGAAAAGCACTAGATATTCTCACTTTACTGATTAGTGAGGCAGAGATGAAGCAAAAGACGAGTTACTTTTCATTTCCAACTATTTCCCTAAAGATGAACACATGCAGTATAAGATTCACAGGTACAATGAATGTACTACATTCACATATTTTCCTATGTCTTTGTTGGTGTCAAGTATTTCATAACCAGGTCACGTAGGGAATTCCACATATGTACCAGACATCTGGTTCATCTGAAACTGGAGTATTCTGAAAGTTGTATTCACCACGAATTTTACATCAGTCAATTATCCTGCAACTGCTGCCTTAGTAAATGCTCTTAGTAAAAGACTTTGGGCACATTTTTCATCATGGATATTTGGGTTTTTGTTTGTTTGTTGTTTTTTTTTTTTTTTTATTCACTGGGACTCGATGCATCTTGTATAATAACATGTTCTGTTTACATGAAAGTAGTTCTGACTGGAAGATTTTCTAAATTGTCCAAAGAACAACAAAAAAACTCACCCCCCCCCAAAAAAAAAAAACCCAACACAAAACCCCACCAAAAAACCCAAAGCAAACATTTCAAGTAGAACAAACATACTTTGTGTCACTCAGCTAAATTACTGTTTGATCCTGGTGAGACCTTTGATCACATTCTTTCTTTTATTAAAATAAAGTTTTCACCCTAAATTCTTGAAGGAATGCAAAAGGTTGGAAGTTGGACTTCTCATATCACATACTGTTCCTGAAAAAATTTAATTACAGAACAAGTCATACCTACATCTGATAAATCTTAGGCATAAATTGAAATAAATCATAACTTGGATATTTAAAAATCAAATAAAATGGAATATTCCTTTGCATATTTTGTAGGTAACTGAGTGACTGCATGAGAGGGTCACTTTGTGCCATTTACTGACTGCATTTTTTGTGTTTCTTCTGCATGAGAAGAGCTGAGACTGAATGCCCATCCCACACCTTCCTTGACCTCACAGAGCTTTGGCTTCAGCTTCTTAATCTTTCTGCTGCAAAAACAGAAAGTTCCCTGAGGACTGGGAATTGAATAGAAGAAAATCTTCTTTGACCCTCAGTGTCTTGGTTTCATTAGATACTCTGACTGTTTGTGTGTTCTCCCTATATGGAGCAGGATCTGAAGATTCAAACTAAGTCTAATTATTTAACTATTACCATCATATAAGTTGAAATTAGTAGACACCTGTGTTGCTAATGATTGCTAGTCCTTAATCTCACTAAAGGAATAGTACCTTCCTCAGCACTATTCCTTTTGATTATCGTCAATGAAGATGTATCTTTAATTTTGTACTTTTAGCCCTCTTAAAAGTGGTGTTAATGGATTTTTTAAATCTCAGTTATATGTATAAATTAGAAAAGAAATATTATCATTGAATTTCCTCTGTAAGGATGTGTAGGCCTGACTGTTCAGAAGAGACCATCTTCCTGCCCCTCAAAGTGACACTCCGTATGTTCTTTATCATCTTTTGCAGAAAATAAAAGGTCTCCCTATACAGAGGAGAGATGAGACACCAAGTTAGTGAATACCCCAAGACGGTAGATCACTTCTAGCAGATGCATATATCTTCTCAGATTAACATTGTTCTCAGTTTCAAACTGTACAGTGTACCTAAAAATGTCTAATAAAACAGCAAATGAAAATCACTTGAAGAGGAAAATACTCTGTAGTGCGCTCTCTATTGCTTCTGAACTACACCAGGCAACAGTCTCTCTTCTCTTACTATACTCTGTCTTTCATAATCCCCCTCAGATCAAGATTTTAAAGGATATTGTGTGTTTAGAAGGAAGGCTTCTAAAATTTAATAAATGTTGCTAGGCTTTTTGTAAATCTAATATTATCTGTTATCTCTACTTCAAAGGGCAGAAAAGCTGCTGTTACCAGCTGGAATCTTTGACTTTTAAAATGAAAAAGTAACTGAGTCCACATTCCTTATACAGGTCAGGGAAACGGGATACTATTGTAACTCTGGTTAAAAAACATCAGAGACATAACTGAAGAGGCACCAAGTGAATTTGTCCTCCATTTTTTCGTTAACTGTCAAAGTGATTTGTAACAATTCAGACAATGACAGTCTTCCTCATTAAACTAAGTGGTGGACTCAGTCAAAAATACCCTGCCTTTACTATTATTCTTCATGCCATAGTCAGTGTTTTCCAAGTCAAAAAGTATAACTAAAACAAGGTTTGCAGGAAGAAGTAATGCCCGTTAGGAAGCCAACTGAAAAGTTACAATCCTTGCTTTTTCAAATCATTGTGGTGACTGCAGCATTTTATCACTACCATGGTAGTGAAAGCTACCACACAAAAGATTTCTCCCAAATGAAATCCATAATGACAGACCAATGACTGCTTTTGAAAGAGCCATTTCACTTATTTTGTGCATGTAGTCTGACTTTCTGGACTATATTAAAATATCAGTATGAAAAACATGATTCCTATTGTAGTAGATACATTTCCACAGCCTTATTCATGCTTTTGTCCTGACAAAACCTTGTGCTATACTGAACTGACAAAACCACATCAGTAAATACATTTCTATGGATCTTAGTAGTGTAGTGTTTGGTTTATAAACCACCTGTAGCTTCCCTATTCCCGTGAGATGGTCCTGTGATCATCCATGTTTTCAGAGAGTGAATGGAGAATAGAGATAATGAGGATGGGTTACATTTCCACATTAATCATCAAAACGTTGTCTCAAACTTCTTCAACACTCTCTAGAGAAACAGGCACATCTGGAAAGCAAGTCCACAGACAATATATAAGAACACAAAGAGCAGACTCTCTGTCTAGATGTCTTTCTATCTTGTTCCACTGGTTATTGGGGAGCATAGAAAACAAGTTCAAAGTGGGTCTGATTTTAGAGGTTAATTTAACTGGGAGAAATTCTGACTAAAACATAAGTCAATATAGTTCTAAGCTTTTTAGTTATTTCTTTCTAAATCTACCTTTTATAATTATTTATATACTTTTAAGTTTTTCTTTATTTTAATGAAAACTAGTTTTAAAAATTAAAAACTTGTCTCAGTATTTGCCTTGGGAGTCTCTACAGTAGGTTGTTGAAGTGTTCAGTTACCATTGAGAATTTCTCATTTTCAGCTTTTGACTGTTGTTTCTTTACACCTGTCCTTACTATAAGAAGTAATTATTTTCCTACAGTGTACATGAATTTCCAATAGAAAACTTGACTTAGACTTTAAACTCTGTGCTGTCCATTTAAGCTACCTAAAGAAAAGATAATAGAATCTACCCAAAAAGAGAATATCAGCCCCTTGATACTATTGAATGATGTGTTTGGCCTTTAGTCTAAGAAGTTTGGACTTTGCTCATCCAAATAGTCCCAAGAGGGGTTTGCATCCAAATGTTGACCTCGTATAACCTTTCTTAGCTTGTGAATTGACAAGATCGTAGTACATGATTGTATGGTTCCTCTTAATTAATTTGCCATTATATTTCCACAGTCTTGAGAGAGAAAGAGATTTTTAGTGCTTTATTCATTTTCTAATATCTGTCCCTTGGCTGCAGTCCTGAAGTTAATGCTCACTAATAGTGTGTTCTTTGTCTGCCCAGTTACCAGGGTCATCGTTTTTCAAGAGGTTTCCAGAATGTAGAAATGATTCTTCAGTCACTGCTTTTCTTTTGAACAGAGACCTTTTCTATGTTCCTTTTTCCTTTATAGCCTAAAGCTGAGATGTTTTGCTCTGCCAATTTTTTATTTTCTGCACAATCCAATTCTTCAGTCATTAGAGAGTGAACTTTGCATATGATTGTTTTAATAGACAAAGTCACAGTAGAAACTGGTATAAATTATCCTAACCAGAGAGTATTTTGATCTGATTTTAGTTTATACTTAATCACCAAAATATTTCTAAGTTTTCTTCTTTCAATACAACATCACTGATCATTGTAAAGAGAGAAGAATGAGTATGAGCTTAAAGAAAAGAAAAGAAATTATGATCAAAACATTATCCAAAATGAGGTGTTCTGGTTATCTCAGTGAACAAGGGATATAAATAAATGTTTGTTGCTAATAGAATTTTGATTTCTTCTTATTGTTACCATTAAAAAAAAGTTACAAAGATTGGAAAATATATTTTTTGTCCAAGAATAGAAATAGTCTAAACTTTGGAAATGGCTGGAAACTTAAAGGAGCAAGGGAGGTGAAGAAAAGGAAATGTTTCTTTTAGATTTAATCTCCAGAACTTTGGGCTGTGTAATGACAATCTCTGTGTTTTCATTCAACATGGTACCACGCTGGAAGAAAAAGAAGGACTTGAAGTGGGGTCTGAAAAAACAGTAGTTATGGTAAAAAAATATTAGTTTCAAGAGGCTGAGGAAGATTGTAATCCATTAATACATTTTTCAAGGAAATGCTTGCCTTTGGAAATACAGTGGACACCTTTAGCTTTCTAAAGTACCTTTCTTTTATCCACCAAACTATTCCATTCACCTTTAAAAAAAGAACATCCACAAGTTTTCTTAAATTCAAAATATAGTGAATCTAAACTTTATAAAATAATTATAAATTTTCTTGGGCATGAGTTGTGTCTGTCATTTGGTGATGAAGAGTCCACCAGAACTTCAAGTCTTCAGACAATGATGAAAGGGAAAAGATACGAGTGTTCTGGAGTTCAGAATTACAACTTCATAAGAAAAAATATTTCCACATGGCAAGAACCTGAAGTCTACTCACAGATTTCCTACTGAGATGTATTCAAACGCCTTCAGAGTGCTCCATGAACTTTAAATTTCAGCTGACCTACATCTTTGCATTAATGCCCTTGATCTTTTAAAAGCTTCCTATTCCCTTTTATTATAAAACCCCACCAAATTTCCAGTGACATATCTATCCCTTCCATAAAGTGGTATAATTTAAAATACGCACCAGGAGCCTGCTAAATTCATAGAATCACAGAATCATACAATTGTTTGGGTTGGAAGGGACCTTGAAGGACATCTATTTCCAAATCCTCTGCCATGGGCAGGAACACCTTGCAATAGACCAGGTTGCTCAAAAACCCACCTAACCTGGCCTTGAACACTTCCAGGAATGGGACATCCAAAAGTGAACCACAAATTCAAGTAAAGTCAAGCATACTTTAGAAAGAATTTAAGTCATTTTCTATCAATAAATGGGAGAAGCTTGTGTTAGACAAACATGAAACTGAGTCATGTGTTGAAGATTGCTTCAGGTGCTTAGGTATTTGGCAGGCACCCTGAAATAATTTTAAATATTAATCCCGTTACATTATTGACATGTTTTACATTCAGTTCTTATATATAAATATACACAGGTATTCAGTCATTTAAGAGCTGGTCATCTGTTATTTCAAGTTCAATATGATTTATGTACCTTTCTAAAAGTACTAAGAAAGCCTACTTCTTCACATTCTATATTTTCAAGAGAGTTTACGGTTTATGCAGGCTGGTCACAGTTGGGTATAATATATCTATGTGTCAGAAATTGGAACAGGCAGTAGACATTATAGATGAATTGCCAGGAAATTACCCCAGTGTGCTGACTTCCCAAATTCCTTCAAATGACTTAACAGGCTTGACATGGCAGCTCAGCGTTCAGTTTGCTTAGGGGACTTTAGGAGAATCAGCGCTTCCAATCCATTGCTAAGGTTTGAGTTTTTCACATTTACATAGCAATAAGGAGCTTAGGGAATCTGTAACTGGCAAAGAAAAAACATTTAAGGCAGTATTATTGCCAATAACAGTGTTTAAGTTCATTTGTACAATTCAAATAAAAAGCCTTTATTCTTCTAAGAAAAATTAAATCGGCAGATCACATTATTATTGCTGAATTGCTGATAAGCAGCATCACCTTTGATCTGAAAGGTTTTCGGAACACGGCAGTACTGGCAGTAGCAGAGGCTCATTTTTGAAGAGACAATGAAGTGTGTAGGGGTGACAGGCTTTACGACAAAAGGCATCACATACCATCCACAAATCACTCATTTGTCTAGTTTGTGATGGTATAATTCTGTGACCTATGAAATTAAAAGCAGAAACCTTGATTTTCTCTTTATATTGCTCCTTGCATCATCCAGGATAGAGAATGACTGTCAGGATCTTATTGCTACATGAAATTAAAGGCATTTTGCAAGGGTAACATCATTCTGCTGAGATTAGGGAATTCCCCTCTAATGTAACACATTGTGGTCTAGCATTTTGGAACTCATACATATGGTTATGAAGTGGATACAATAAAATAAATGTTCTTGTTTATGTTAAATTTACCCTCACTACGTTTTCTGTTATTATTTCCCAGAGCCACTAAATTAGCAAAAAGCTGAAGCAAATAAGCTGATGCCTAGATAAAGTGAGTGATGGGAAAATGGCCTCCAACAAGATTCTTCTTATTTGGAAATGATCACACTTAAGGTGCGTCAAACTGTTAATGCTACAACTAAAATATTATTCATGTTGTTAGAGCTTGGCTGATTTCCAAAACAACTGTGGTCTAAACATAAAAGAAAACTGAACTGAAAATTACTGAAAAAATGTAGTACATTAGATAGACTGATGAAGATACCAGGAGGTAATTGGTTTGACTAAACCAATGTCCCTTTTTTACTATGATATAACTGTACAGCAATTAGGTTATTCTTGTAAATGGCATGGTGACTATAGCTGCAAAAAGACATTACTGCCATCTTCTGGTAATGCTCATTCAGCTTACCAGCATGTGGGTTTTCATTTATTTATTTCTCTTTTTATAGAAGAATACACAGGCAATCAGTGTTTTTTTTGTTTACAAGACCAGGGAAATGTAAGTTATGTGCTTTAGCATTCAGAATTTTTTTGATCAATAATTTTATACTGCTCCAGAATTCCTGAATTACCATATGACTTCAACTTCTGAAGCACTCTTAAGACTGATTCCTTTGAGACTGAAGATACTGTAAGTCCAGAAATGTGCATTTCACAGCACTATCTTGCATTATACTTCTATCCAACAGTGTGAGCTACTGTGATTGAATGTATGAAAACAGGAATACTATATTTCAAGAGGATCAAGTTCAGTTAAGAGCCAGTGATGATTCTGTGATCACTGTCATTTGTATTTGCTGAGGACCTAAATCTCTTCAGAAGGTTACAGGTATGTATTTGTCAGTGTGACAAAACTCTGCTCTCTGCTTCCTCCAGAACCCTTGGTGCCTCAGCTTTACCTCTGATAACTTAGTGGATCTTGTTTATCACTGATCATCAAGCAGAAGCTGAATAGCAGCAGTTTGTTTTGCTCCACAAGATGTAGCTGCATTTGTGACGTGATCTTTACACATATTTAGCCTCAAACATCATTGCTATAATACTGCTATTAATAATTATTTCCAATCTTACTTGATGATGCATTAGCAAAGTCCCCTCTTGTACGTGAATTATGGCATGTAATGTGGTTACTTTATAAAATATAGTACCTGCTCCCCTAAGTATTTGTTTGGAAACCACTTGTCACAACTTTGGAATTTCCTCAGATAGCAATTTAAGAAGTAATTTTTTTTCCTTCATACTCTAAAACCTGACAGTTACTCAGTTTACTACAGATTAATAAATACATATACAATTTTGGGTTGAACATAGACACAGGGCAGAAGAATAGGGAATGCTTTTGAACATTTGAATGACTGCGTCCTCATATAGAAGCAGAGAAGAATTTCAGGTCGACTCTGCCATGCAAAGCTTTATTTACAGTCCAGACTGTCAGAGACTATGGAGATTCACTGGGAGCTCCAGCTGGAACGAAGCAACTCTGTACTTGTTCAGTGCAAAGTAGGCAGTGGAGATGCGAACTTGCTGGCCTTGCTGGATGTGCAGTAAAGGCAGCCAAAGGGTTCCACTGATTTCTGAAGTTACCATGCCAGCAGGAATGGTAAATTACTCTCACAGTTCAGATGGCTCTTTAGCTTCCTTGTTTTTTCCTTATCGTTCTGTGTCCTGTTGAAACTGGACAATATTTGGTCCAAATATATCTATATAGGCAAAAGGTAACTTTTATGTAGATGCTGCCATGATCAGCAGTAGCATCTCCTGAGGCTGGTTTCTGCTCTGAAGTAGCATTTGGTCTGGCTTGATAAGGTGGGCCTGGGGCTCAGATCTGCTGACCAAACAATGGTCTTTGTTTCTGGCTCCAACTCCAGATACTGCAAAAGAGTGGGAGCAGATCCTGCCACTAGCTGTGCTGGATTTCTCCTCACTGAACTGCAGCCCCAGCCCCAGTACCTCTGCTTGACTGGTTTTTCAGAAGAGAAAATATATTACCCTTGTACTTTTTCTGTATTGCAAGCATAGCCTCGATTTGCAGTCTATGTATTTAAGCGTAAATCTTCCATTCAAGTCCTCACAGCCACTGTGAGAGTCATATCACTCTTGGAGATATTTCCCTTTCAAAGCAACCAGTCTGTCCTGAGAAGAAGAGATCTGAGATAGTAAATTTTTCAGAATCATTTTTTATTGGAAGCAGAGCTGTTCTCCATAAATGCAGGAGCCAACCATCTTTAAATCCAGAGCTGGATAGTGGGTTTTCACTGTCCATTCATGCCAGTGACAGATGTCTGGCAATCAGGAGCTGCTTGTCAGTTCCCAGACAGGAGGCATAGAGCATACACTTCTGTTAAAAGAGCAGAGAGGCTGTTGGTTAGCATAAGCTTTTACGATGAATTTGGCACAAGTTTTCATCCAACGTCACTCAAAACCTTTTTCACAGCAGTGCATCCCCCAGCTGTGAGCCAGCTGGTGATTGCAAGGGAGGAATGAACCAAGGTACAGTAAAATACTTCTCCTGGTAAGCAATTTTTCAAAAATGTAGTTGCAGTTTTAAAGAGCTCTTCTAAAGCACACATCTCTCTTCCTTGCCTGGTGGGTTTTTTTCATTTTATCAGTCCACTGCTGATTCGGCAGTTTGTGATTTGTTAGTATACAGGGACTTTCTGCACACTGATCTAAAAGCAAGCTGAATAAAGAGATGCAAAGAAAGGATTACAGAACAGGCTTTCTCTTGCAGTTCACCTATCCAAGCTAGTTTTATGTTTACTAATCACTACTTTCCAGGACTTCCAGGAGACCAGCATAAAAATCATGGAAACCCGTTCTTATCATTTACCCATAAGCAGTGGGTTAAAAGCAAATCCAGTCACATCAATCAAACCTTTGGAAGTAACTTGCTGTGAGTAGAAGGTTACTGTGTTCAATTAAGTGCTTTTGAAAATATATCAAAAACTTAAGTAAATTCAATTATTACTATTTTCTAATTTTTAAATTCAGTATGATCCTGAAGTTTACAATACAGCACACTGTAATCAATAGCAGTGGCATAGAGAAAGACTCTGTAGCATGGAAAAATCAGCAAAAAAATAACAGGAGAAACACTGGAAGATATTCTTAGACTTTTTTTCCTGACTTAACAGTCTTTATAAGTGAAAATGAGATGAAAATTATGGATCATCAGCACGTAGGGAACTGTGCAATAGCCATTATACCTTAATGTCATTTACATTAGTCCTTTCTCCATGCTTCGCTTTGTAAGCTGGTTATATCTTTATTCTGCCAAGAAGTTGAACTGGATTGTGGTACATTCCCAGGAGTTCCTTAAGAAATGCAATATCTATTTGTATCATATTAATCTTAAAAACTCATTAAAAAGTCATCTTCCTCCAATGGTCTTCTATTTACATCTAGTCCTAGTATATTGAGAGCTGAAATATTGGGCAGGAGTACTAAAAGTTCTGATTTTCTGAGTTATTAATCAATGAAAGCAGCACTTGCACCAATGCAGTCTTGGTCCACAGTTTTTCAGAACTTAAGACAGTCAGTAGTTAAATTAATGTGGATTTGTGTTGATAATGTTCAGCTTTTATTTATAAGTTATTTTGTATACTGTGTTACCTTTATTTCAAAGTTAGCTATAAAATGCTGCTTTATTTCTAGTGTTATAGTTTCTTTTGGTTTTACTCAAAATTTTCACGGGGGAAATAATAAGAATTTACATATAAATTTGGTGCTGTAATAGTCATGACCTTTGCTTATAAAAGGATCATGAACACCCACAATAAATTAATTTAGAGGTCTTTTGATGGTTCTCCCGGTTCCATTTTGTCACAAGCATTTTAAGATTGTTAGTGACTCTGAAATACTTGAAACTTTCTCTGTGAGCCAGATCATGAGGTTATGTGAATCATTGTAACTCCAGTCTAGGATTTCTCTGCTTCCTTTTCTGATTAATTCATACATAAGTCAGTGCAACACTGGGTATGAACTAGAGTGCAGAGTGGTTGTCCCTCTGTATGACAGTCCAAAAAGGCATTTATGAGATTACTCATGTGGTAGCAGTTGTAATAGTTGTTTGCTTAAACTTAAAATGTGCTCTAACTTTCTTCTGAACTAGGTAGCAATCCCCCTAGACCCTGGGAAGGAGAATATAGTGATATTAGGAAACCTTTGTGGTGAAACTGTTTTAGAAGTCTGCAGAGCTCCTTTTTCAAGTGACTGTTTTTTTATTTGTTTCATATATTTTAAAACTTAACAAAATTTGAGGTGGATCTTTTCCTGTATCTACAAAACACTAGGATGGGAATTCTCAGGAACAGACTGTGGTTTCCTTCTACTGTTGCTTGCTGGTGCTGGCAAGAATTGGAGGACTCTGATAAAACCAGAATACTGGGCCTTCCATTCTTCCCATAAAGTATTATTCCATTATTAATAAGATATTTTTCCTTTCAAGTATGGAATGCCAGCACCTTTCCAAAGACTGTTCAAATCTGGCATGTATGATACAGAGCTTCTCTACATGTCTGGCCGTAAGAGACATGATGTCAACTTTGGTAATACCTTCCAGCTATGTTATCTTGCTGCTTTTATATTTTACATCCAGACTTTTGGAATTTCACATCGGCTACTAAAATTTGATGTTCAAATTGCAGACCCATTGATCATTTTAACTGCTTGAGTGGCCAGAAGTCTCACTAATCGTTACTGTTTTTAATCACTATCATTGCACTGATTACAGGCTGATACTCTTGAACTTCTCACAGATGCTGAATGATTGAAAGTGAAAATAATACAATGCAAACAAATTGAATCCTGAAATTGCTTCCTTATTCAGTAAGTACCACAAGAAGGTCTAACAGTGTCAATAAATTTACACCATCCTGGAAATATTTGCTGTAAAAATTGAAACAAGAAATAAAACTATAAACTCCCCCACTTCTTTTCCACCATTTTTTTCCATAGTTACAAGACTGCATTTTTTTTTCAAAATTAAGTATCTGATAATACTCCTTGTTACAGATATTTTCTTTTAAAATGTGTTTTAGTGATCTTGATATTTGTATAAAAGACATAAAGATTCCAAGCCTCTTGGTACATACACTTGCATTTTTTCAGCTTTTACAAATGTTAAGCAGATTTAGGAAGTGGAAAGTGACTACTGTTTGTTATGAACTGTATTCATAAATCTGCCTTGGATGGACCTAAAGTAGATATGAGTAAATGACTAATGGACCTGAATTATTGAACTGTTACTTGCAGTTCATAAATAACACAGTTTTCCTTAAAGCTGCCTATATTTTGTATTGTAAGCTTAGACTCTAAAAGCTACTGCATCAAAGTGAGTCTGAACTAAGAAGCTCTTTCAGAAAGTACCATAAGAGTAGATGCCATACATTAAAAAGAAAGCAGCATTTCTATACCACAAGTAATAGGCACATCCCTTATGACATGTTTATCTCTAAAATATAGTTCTACTGGAATTTACTATGTCTCTTCCAGGTTGGTTTCACAAGTTCAATGTGCTGGACAAACAGTTTCAAACAGTGTAGCTTGATAAGAATAGAAAATAATGTTTCAATATGTGCCCCTCTTATTTCAGTGCTTATCTTATAGAGCTGATCAAATAATACTCAAACCTTGCAACGTTCATTAGAGTTGGCAGATGACATATAGGAAACATTTTGCCTACAACTGAAATGCAGTAGCCTCTCCACTAAGCACTTTTTTATTTTTATTTTTTTAAGAAACCAATGGTATGAAATATACTTGTAACTTATTTCTTCCTAATAACTTATTTTCTTCTTTAATAACTTAAACTTGCATAAAAAACAGTTATGCAAAAATTGTTGTAAGGCAGTCTAGCTGCTTTATGTAAACATTCCTGTTATTTTTTTATCCTGTATAAGACTGTCTAGAGGTTTAGATACTTGTTTGGTTTAGAAAAACATTTTTCTTCCAACTCTATGTTGCTTTCTAAAACCATTCTTCAAGTTGAAGCAAGGGTTATTTCTTGATGTTTGTTGTTTGAACTTTGATCAGTGGAAGAATTATTCTCAATTAGATCTTATTCTAAAAGGTGAAAATAGTTCTTGTAATGGTGTCACTGATGCTTTCTCTGACTCTATTTTAACTTCTAATAATTTCTGCAAGCCCTGAGCATCACTTGTGCTTCTATGTGAGTAAACAGTATCTACGAGTGCTACCTTAACAACCAAATTTCAGGAAATAATTTCACAAGGGACAGTTGTGTGAGCTTTGTTTAAGAAGCAGGCTGTCACTGGACCATAAAAACAGCATTTTTGAAAGAGATATACAAAGCCAATTGAATCTGCATCTGTTCTCTACAAATATTTTCCCCCTTGCTTTTCCATACACATTAATTCATTCCAGATTTATTATCAACCAGCTTTCCAAAGGCCATTATCTCCATTTAGAGGTGATGCAACTTGAAAAATGTTTTTGCACGTGTATCCCATTCTCTTCATCCAGTACATTTTCTGATTCTGTCAGACAAATCATATATTTTTGGCATGGCTTGATATCACCATTTAAAGCTTCATGGTTCTTTTGCCTTCTACTGCTAACATCCATTTTTATGAGCAAATAACAAAATGTTTTTCATTTGCTTCATCATCATCTCAGATATTAAGAAATGGAGACTTAAAAATTTGCATGAAGACATTTCTGAAAACATGGGGTTTTTTCCCATCTATTTGTAGAGGTTTAGCCAAGATCCCATTTGCTGCTGGTCCTGACAGTAACTACCAAGAGAGTGAAATATCTATCATGGACATTTGTAAACATTTCAAGCTCTTTTGGGGTAGGGTCCTCTGCGATTTAAGGGTCAGGGTAATATTTGTATAGTGCTTATGAACTTTTTTATGACTGAGATGATGCAAGTAGCTCTGCATATGGATAAAAATTTACCTGGAGTGTTCCTCTTAGGATAAGAAAAAAATATTTTAAAAGTTTTATGAGCTGCTCAGCATGTCTGCTTTAGGTTTAGAAAATTTTTACACAGTAGTGTTCTTTTAGAATATTCATTGAAAATTTTCTTTACAAATTAAAACATTTTTTGTGAGTCAACATTGCTGTTGTCTGAGGAATAAAGAACTTTCATACAATGTAATACTCGTTTTCAAACTCATTTTTAAAAGGAAGATTACTTTCCTTTTTCTCTTTGAACTTACTGTTATTATATCATATAATATTTTATTTAAAATACAAAATAACTATATCTTTAAGCTCTTTTGGACAAATTTGTTAAAATCTGAATACTTTTCCTGTCAGTGAGAGTTTTGAAACTTGATAATATTTCCTCACCTTAGAAGAAAAACAAGTATTAAAGTCTTTCTATACTCTGCAGAAGACAGTGTCATTGCCCATTCCATCTACAGCTTGGGAGAGCAGTAAGTTTGGACACAAGCACTTTCTAAACATAAGCATATCTAAGTAGTGTGGTTGTACCCAGAACATGCCAGAGCCTGGAGGACTCCTGTTTGCTTACTCCAGTGTCTCAGCCTTGATCTGCTTTGTCACTTATATGAAGATCAGGTCTTTTTTCATATGATTCCCCACAAAGGACTAATCTGCATTTAGCACAGGAATTCAGAAAATAAAAAAGTGATTAACAATTACAGATATGCAGAAGATAGTGCAGTGAAAAGAGACTGTCAAAAGTGATATTTAGTATGTAATGCTGGAAAAGACACTATTTATTTTAATCTTGACTGTAATAAACTGCAGCAGAGTTTTCCATCTGAATCAGGCTATAGTGAGTCAGAATTACAAGGAAAACTATTTTAGCATTATTGTTGATCAGAAGCAAAATATAACAATCACTTTTTTTACACTGAAATTTTAAAATTCTAATAATAGATGGAACAGCAGAAACTTAATAGATAGAAGCTATTAACAAAGAAAAATATTGTGTCAGAATAGCTCAAGTACCAGGATTTAGGATTAAACCAGAACTAATCAAAGCCAGGATCTTCAGCACTGCACCAAGCCCCAGTGACTCAGCTAGCAGCTCTGAAAATCATGCATGGAGAAAACCTACACTCTCCTCCCCCCCTCCCCCCCCCCGAAGAAAATAAAAATAAAACAGGACTATTCTGCAACAATTATTCCAGTGTAGTGCCCAGTTTTCCACCCCATGGAGACCCTGGTACATGCAAACAGTTCATGCTTCTATTTCCCCTCACTAGCCTGCACACATGACAATAAAAAGGCCTGACAGTGTAGACATGAGTCAGGTTTTCTACACAGTATTTTTCCTGGGTGCCTTCCCTTTGCTGTCGTCATTACCAGATCTGCAACAAAGACAAAAGTCAAAGCCTGCCACTCCTTCTTCTGGTTTTTAAGTCAATTAAGAAAGCATTAGTTTTCCTTAGGAACAAACTACTACATAAGATATTTTTATTTAATAATTTAAAAAAAAAAAAAAAAGGAAAAGAAGAAGAAAAAAACCCCAAACAAACAAAGCACAAGACACGAAATCTATTTGCAGCATAATCTTTCTCACACACTCAGAGGTTCCCCAAAGGCTATAGGTCTGTGTTCCACAGTGAAGCACAGCAATGCTGCCAGGGAGGGAGGGGTATTTTTAGGGAACAAGCAGCTGGAGAAATGCTGTGAAGATACTCAATTCTTACTCACAGAGGTGAAATCTATGCAGAGAGGATCCTTTCTGGTCAAGTAAGTCAGATGAAAGCATTTTGACTGAAGGGACATTGCATAAACCTCTCCATGGTGCAGAGTTTAGCCCTATATTTTACTAGAAGTGCAGCAGTGTTTACAAACATGGGGCTTTCATGCCTCACTGCCTCAACTATGAAGTATTCAGTCTTCTCCTTAATAGTTTAAGCACATTCCAAACAATTCTCTTTGATTTTGGTCAAAATTCAGAACAGAACAACTTAGTCAAAATAATGTTATTATTTTATATTGTTTAATTTTCTTCTGATATCTATACCCCCCCAGCTTCCCCTAGAGTGCTTAAATTGCTGGCCTCTTTTGCTGGAGTGAATAATGTAAGAAACTGAGTGGGAAGAAAAACAAATTTGTTAGAGCCTTTGTACATGTTTCTTTTTTAAAGTTTCCTGTTGGCTTAGGCACATTGTGTTCCTCTGTATCACATCCTTTTAGAGCCATATGTGGAAGCAATAAAGTGTATCCCTGCCTTCAAAGATATGGAGTATTTGTTTAGCCAACTGACTAAGGAAAATACTATGAACTCATTAGCAAATATGGTTATATGTGGTCAATTAATCATAGAGAGCAGGCTGCAGAGCACAGCACAGGAAATATTAGTCAGCACAGGCAATGGGTAACTGTCAGTTCCTGATCTCAGGATTTCTTGCCAGAAGAAGGGCGACAGCACGTTAGCAATAAAACACATCAAGTCTGCCAGCAGTTTCCAGTAATATCAGATTTCCAACCCCAGAAATGTTTGCAGATATAGGTGATGATTGCTTCTGAAATCCAAAAGGAGAGTTTTCTTCCTTAAACAAAAGATGTTGCCCACTAAAGTCACAGCTAGGGTAGAAAGTAAAATGCATAGGATCAGGAAATCAGTTTTTCCAAATGTCTTTTCCACCAATTCAGAGACATATAAATACATACATGCACTGCAAATTGAAGGATAGTCCCATCTAAGGGAAGGACAACACTTTAAAATTCCTTTTAAAATATCTGCCTGTTTCCTCTCCATGTTGCTTCAGTGTGCCTCAGTCAAACATGAAGTATTTTCATCATTGTGGAAATGTACACTGTGCACTGAAGAAAGAAATCTATTTTGCAGGACTGTGAAGTGCACAGGCCTTGAACACTTCACAACCAAAACATTTAGAGATAATACCTTTTTTTGTTGTTAGTAAAGAAAGGATTTATGTTTTCCTGACAGATGCTGTCCCACATAAGCAATGCCTGAGAATGATTGCATCATCAGGCTAACGGATTTGCCTGTCCTGTGGAGAGAGACAAAGTTTAAGAGGGAAGTAAGACAAGTTATAGTCCAATTATGCTACAGAAGGAAAACTTAAAAGGAATCTACCTTGTCCAGACTTGGATGAAATTCAGAGAAACAACATTTGATTCTAAACTTCCAGTATTTTTACAAGTAAAATTAGAAAGAGTTTCATTAAACATTGCAAAGTATTGATTTTTTGAGAACTGTATGAATTTTTAAATACTGGCAAATATCAGTGAAGTTTTTGTTTCTTCTCAGTCTCTAAAATTTGGCAAAACTCAAATTTTTTTCTGGGTACTTTATTAATAGCTTGTTAAACCAACAGTTTTCAAACCCTGACCTAAACCAACAGTTAGCATCATAGTAAGAACTGTCTGTGTGTTCTGACTGCAGCCCCGTAACACCACTGCCTTGGGACCCACCTCCTGGCATTGACATTCCTGCTGTGCCACATCCCTTCAGAGGGCTGACAAGCTGTACAAAACCACTGCCTGTAAAACCGCAGCTTTATTTGCTTCAGAAGCTGGAATGTGTGTTGATTTGTGAATTCAGGAAGAGAAAGCTGGGTCCCACAGTCAAGTCATAAAAGTATAAACCCCATGGATTAGCTATTGTGCTCTTAAATCGCTGTGTGAAGACATGCACATTACCAACTCTACAATTCAACTTGATATATAAATGTGATTAATCAGACTCAATAGAGAAGTCTATAAACCAGCCTGCCTCCACTGTCAACAGAGATCTAGTCAATATAAACAGTGGAGTGTAGGACACAGTTCATCTCATTTTAAAGGTGTCTAAAATTTGCCATATTAATTAGGCTTTACTTTTCTTCTATTGATTATAAAGGTAGACAGCTCAAAAATTTAAACCAAAGTTTAAAATGGATGACCATAAAATTTAAAAAGCATACAAGACAGCACCTTGAAAGTATTCCCAGTATTGTTAGTCATTAATAGTTAACAGTGCTATTAATAGCATTTATTAATCATAGTTAACACTTTGTTTTTAATTCCCATCTTTCTCTGCCTCAATGACAATAGGCAGCTTTACTGTAGTATGTCATAGAAGCAGCATTTCATTCACAGGACTCAAAGTTATAATTTAATCCAAAGAATGCCATGAAGAAATGGATCATTCTGTGTCTGGGATTGTATTTAGAAGATTTGTGGTGAATATAAAAAAGCTCATAGAGGTATAGCTGCCCAAGACCAAGAGATCATCTTTCTTGAACTGAATCAGGAAGGCCTCATGGAAACAAAAACTTCACATATATACATCCTTACGTTTTATATCTTCTAAGACTTAGGATTTCCCCAGCCTCAGCTGAGGATAGTTACCAATTGTCATTTTATTTAATTTAACAAAGTCTTCTTATTTTTCATTACAGATTGCTTTAAATGTGGCAATACTGTGCTGAGTTTAAACAATGATGCATATTCCTTGGTATATCGTTTTTCTTTGGTTGACCTTGTCTGTTCAGCTGCTGTACTTGCTCAGCTGCTGCTCTGTCATTGAAAAGGACTGTCACTAGTTCCATTATAAAGTGCAGATAGTGTGATAGAAATACATAACAGTTACTCTACTACAAAGATTTTAAAAGATCTCATCTCTAGTATTATTTCACACTACAAATGAAATTTTACAGCTCATTAGTCCAGAATGTGAGCTAGTTGTTTGACAATATGAATTAAAAAGTCTAGGATTATTTCATGTAGAAAAGTATAATCTGCACATGTGCCATAATTATTTTCTGTAGGAATTCATAAGCACTATTGTATCTGCAGACTTGCACTGCATAATTAAAGACTCTCTATGTTATACTGTACGGACAGTAGTGCTAGGAGCCTAAAAGTCTAAATTAGCTCTTGAAACATAATGAATATATATGGACAGATGAAAGAGTTCTGCAAAAATAGAAAGCTGCTCCAACACCTGCTGTTGTCAAATGAAGCAAGCTTCTTACCAAAAAATTTCAGCTTACGTTAAACTGTACAATGTCCTTGTACTGGATAAGGGAAATAGAGAAGTTATCTTTACAGCCATGAAAATCAACCTTGAATTTCAAAATGTTTGCAAATAGAATTAGGTATAATTTTATTTCACTAGAAGGCTTGTTATATATATACATCATGAATTTCTGCTATTGTGAGAGAACAAGAGGTCATTTATGGCTTCTAAATTTACGTACTCTGGTCCACTATGTTGAACTCAGTCCAAAATACAAGTAACTTACAGAAGTCAGTCCAGCTACTCTGACTGACATCCATTCATTTACTTATCTTTCCAAAGCAAATGAAAGATGTCATTTTGTTTTCCCATTCCTCCCTTCACCCAACTACTACAAAAGACAGGAACTAACTAAATCTGTGTAGTGAGAACTGCTCCCCATTTGCCAATAACAAAATACTCCCTTTGTCTGCAAAGGCGTACAAAAACCAAATTATAGTTCACAATGAAGATGCCAACTTCACTTTAACAGCAAAAAAATTATTGAAGTTTTCTCTATCAACTGCTCAGTCAGTGTAAGAAATATTTTCTTTTAAATTCAAAATTCCCATTGCACCCTAACAGGGCTTTAAGGAATAACACATAATTGTACTCAGGTTTCTTTAATCAAAAAAAATTAATGAATCTGCATTCTCATCATGATTTCTAGGAATGAAGAATATGCGTATGTATGTGTTCTCTGAATAGGGCACTTATTAAGATTTTAATTTGCTGTCAAGGATAATTTACCATATCAAGATGAAACTTTTATGATTCATTTACTAAGTGTGACTGAGACAACTGATATTAATTTAATCTGTGGTCACGAGCATTAGTATTCATAAAGAATCAGAAGCACAAACAGAAGCATTCAGTCTTTCTTTTTCCTGAAGGCATGAGTTTTATGTTGTCTGTGTGGCGAAGATCCCATTGAGTTGTAGACTTTTACATATCTTTATGTTAAAATAGAGATACTGAACTGAAATAACAACACTTGCAAAGATTTGGTGCTGTTCCTTAGAAATAAACTTGAGTGAAACATTGTCCAAAATATACACAAGTGTAATCTTTACTCCTAGAAAGAAGTATTTAACCCCAGTAATCCCTGTCATTTCTCATTTGGCCCAGGAATTGAATGTTTTGGGGGGTTCTAATGTTGATTTAGAATGGCTTGGGGAAGGTATGGGAAATAGTTGACATACATTAAACTTTTTTTTTAATGTGTCCCATATTCTACAGAACATAAAAACAAGGCCAACTAGATTTTGCCAAATCGATAATATATAAGAAAATTTATATTTCACAAAAGCAAGATGGCATCATTGCATAATGCAAATGAAACTACAACATGTTTAGCAAATTGGTCACGGGAGCATAGATAGGCCACATCTGAAAATAAAATTTTCTAATTTTACCTGACATGCCTAAATAGGAGTGCAAAGGAAGGACATTATCAACCAAAATACTGCCTTCGCTACCTTTCCACAGCTCTTTGAACTCCAATGACCTCCATGATGTCAGAAAGTGAAGGAGGAGGATGCAATGCTCTTCTTGTGCATCTGCTCAGCACAAAACCTGACAGCCACTGTGGCTGCACCACTGTGAAACACAACATGGTCTCTATAGTGCCAAGGCTGGCCTGCCAAAGAGAACATAGAGCAACAGATGTTCTTGTTGATTATGTGATTTGCACATTAATGTAGTACCTTTGCCCTTAAGATTTCTCCTGATTCCTATAAGTGTGATTGGAGAAAAAATATCAACGATGGAACTAGTCAAGAAAACAGTATTTAGAAAAGGAAATTGTACAGAATATCTACTGAGGACTTTCCTCTAAAGATCCCGGTCTTCAAGTCTTCAAGTAAGCAGACCAATGCCTGTTAAATATGCCTTAAAATGCCAGAAGAATAAGAGATGTAACAATTCAAATTCTGGCAGAAGCAGTATTACAAGGAATGACTAGAACCTAAGGAATTTATAGATTTCAACAAGAAATGTATTCAAGGATATAATGATTTAATCACTTCATATTTGATCTAAGATTTTTCTTTTATTCCCATACTAATTTTGCATTTCAGCCTAGACAGCCTTCAGCAACTGCATGTATATTTTAAAGGTCTGGCTCACAGAACAGTAAAATGATTTTGAAATTGAACTGTCTGAAAATACAAATATTGAAAGTTGCTGGCTGTGTAAAGCAAGTTAATTAAGTAAAATACTGATTTTTTAATTTCCATAGACATAGTCATATGATACTAAAAATAACTTGGAGACAGGAGATAGTAGAGACAGTGAAGGAGTTTCTAAGCTGAAAAGTAAAATACATGTACTTATTTAAAAGGAACTCATTTAATTGTCTGGGTGTACTTAAATAACCAAGAATGTAATTGTTGTATTTGTAAGTCTTCAAAAGGAATAATACAACGAAGCTATACAGTAATGGGTAAGGAGATTAATTCAATTAAAATAACAATATTTCACAGCTAAATTAAGCGTGCCTAGTTTTATCCACATTACGCACATTAATACTAGAATACAAAAAAATATTCTACCTTTTATAGTTCTCAGTATGTAGCAAGGTGTCTTCTTTTGTCCTATATTCATCCTCATATGCCATAGATCTACTACAACTTCAGCTAAAAGCCAAATCTGAATCCACAAGGTAGGAAATTTGCCTTTAAAGAAAATAAGCCTAGTTAATTATTGTGTTCTTTCCATATGTCAAAGCATAGAACTGTCTATTATAACACTGGTGGGAATTACTAGGAACTTATGGCTCAACCATTTGAACGAAATAGAACATATGGTCTTACTGAATTAATTCCTGATTATAGTAGACCATGGGAGAAGGGTCTGTCGCAGGAAGAATTTTTCACTGAAAGGGTTGTCAAGCATTGGAATGGGCTGCTCAGGGAAGTGGTGGAGTCACCATCCCTGAGGGTTTTCAAGAATTGACTTTACATGGTACTTTGTAAACTATGGTTTAGTTGTCAATGTGGTGTTCGGTCAAAGGTTGGACTTCATGATCTTGGAGGTCTTTTCCAACCTTAATGATTCTATGATTCTATTATTCTACAATTCTATGTTCTAGATTTTGCAACATTTCTTTGGAAGCAATGGCTTTTCCCAAACACATCACCAGCAAAAGAGGGATTTGCATTATCATTTTGAAGTTAACATTCAACAGCTGCAGCAAGATGAACCACTCCACCTTTTCTTTGCCTTCTGTTTTTCTGTTTCAGTTCACAAACTTCCACAGGACTTGCAGGTATAAAGAGAAAATCAGCAGTTCCATGCTGTCACACATTGGCAGGATTCATTGGTGAAAGGATCTGAGCTAAAACCAGAAGTCTTCTTCGTATATTCTTCGTACGTTTAAAATTTATATTCACCCCTTTTTAAGGATCATCATCCAGATGGCACTGAAGACTGGGATACCTCTTGAACTGGGACCGAAACATCCTGAGCACTAAGATGGTAAAAAGGAGTGTGTTTTTCCTTTAAGAATACTTTCTGCTGCATAACAGTACTAAGGCACTCTAAACCACCACATGATAGTGGTAAATTCCTTAAAAAAGGTGAAGTAGAGCAGTATCTTAACCTAACATTGATCTAAATTTTGAGTTGGGTTTTGGTGTGTAGATTATTTTGTTTGTTTTGGGGGCATTTCAGCCAAAATGAATTATCCAGCCACAAATACTGTCAACAGATTGGAAATTCTGGCCTGAGGTTAATCTGTCAAAAATTACAACAATGCCTCTGCTGAGAGGAGGGAGTGAAATCTGTCTCACAAATATTTTCAAAAATTTTCCATTCATACCTCTACTATTTCTGATTGAACAGTAATTGAATTTTGAACTCAGAAATATCTACCAGAGTTCTGGTTTTATAGTCTTCCACATAAAGGGAAAACTGACATTGGAAAGCCCAAAACAGTTGGATGCTTTAAGCTGTAGCCATTTTTCCATAATCCTTATTGTAATGTTCTCTATAAGCCTTATTTGTGGAAAACAGCCTAGTGCAGTTAAAAATAATAAAAAGAGCAGCTAAAGTATAATATATAATAATACTTTTTAGCCTCTTCTATAATGTATAAACATATCTCCATTTAAGCTATTTGATTTAATGCTTCTTTGTTTGAAGTACAAAGTGATTTTCTTTAATTTCCATATGCTTTAGTATTCTTTCCAGATCCCCAATTAAAACATACTGAACTCAGCAGTAAAAGTCTCCATGATTTCAAGCAAATTTTTATAAAAACTTATTGGAATTTTCACTGTATTTGATAATTTAACTATTTCAATAAAAACATAGCTGCTAGTCACAGTGAAAACATATATTTGAATTACTGTACTCCTCTATGAATTGGTTGGATTTTTGTTCACTTGTGGGGTTTTTTTTTTTTTTTACATTGCTACATATGACTAAGAAAGAGAAGACAAATATTCATGGTGGGAAACTTAGACCGAAAAAAAAGTGTCTTTTAAAAAAATATTGATATTCACTTAGTCAAAATAAGCAGAACATCAGTTCCCACTGTCATTCTTTAAACATATGAATAGGGTAAAATTTAAGCATTTTACTTTTGTATTTAATATTATATCATGTTAAAAAAAGGCAACTGCATTTAAAGTTGTTCAGAGTAGAAGAAATTAGCATAAAATGCATAAGTAGAAACCTATGACAAGGAAAGAATTCAAAAATCTGTCTAAAATTTGTCCAAAAGAATGTAAAGGAAAGACTAGTCCACAGTGAGTGCTTTCTTTTGGATACAGCCTTCAAGCTGTAAAGTTCAAGCTAATAATTTATATGAAAACTATTTAAAACTATGTAAATATTTCAATTCCAAAGAGAAAACTATCTAAAGACTTTCTGCAGCACAGGGCCAGAACTGGAAGCAGGGCTGAAACTGGCAGCTGAGCAGCCTTTGCAGAAATACCAGGAGTGAGATACACAAAAGGGAAAAGAAACAAAGATGGAGCAGCACCTGCTCTGCAAAACTTGAAAATAGTCAGGGTATTTGAGTATATATTTCCACATGTTGCTTCTCAGACATCTCCATGTTGGAGAGATACCCAATTCTCTCTGAAAGTTGTTCTCTACAACTTTATATCTGCTGGCAAATTGCAGTCATTATTCTGTACATAACCTACACATAAAATATAAATGTCAATTGGTACAAACCTATCTTTTTGTGGGTCACGCAATAAAAATATTCTGCAAAAATATAATTTGCTCTTCTTATGACAGTTTTCTTCCACTGGTGAATATGTATGCCTCCTTTTCAGCTGGAGCCAAGGCACTCTCTATCATTCCCAGTGCAATCTTCCACACTTTACACAAAGCTGTGCTAAGCTCCAAACACAAAAACCGCATTCTAAAGTAAATTCCTAAAAAAAAAAAAAAATAAAATAAATCTTAAAGAGCCACAGTACAAATATTAACAGATAAATCTGCTCTCACAACTGCACAGAGGCTGTGCCACAATACATGCGATTTCACAAGGGTATTGTACAAATAAGGGGATGTAATTTTCAATAACTTTGTGTTACACATCTGACAGTGACTGGAAATATAGAAAAAAAGCCACAGTGCTGACACACTGAATTGACTGCATAGTAATCAGTTTCTCAAGCACGCCAACTAACTTCCATTTTCCATTGTTGACAGCAATGTTGCTGTGCAGTCAGAGGGGAGGGGTGAGTTATGATGTGGTGACTTCAGTGGTTCCTTTCTGACACTTCTGTGTTCCAAATTTCTCAAATATACAGACCAAACAATTTTCTCTCTTATTTTTGCTTTTCTCCAGATGTGTTCTATACCCCTTTACCCAAAGCATAACTAAGTTTTCTCCTTAAAAAAAAAAAAAAAGAAATTAAAAAAAAGAGTAAATGTAGTATTCCTTTTGGCCATTTTGCCTTTACATAGTTTTTGGTCTAGACATACTCTCTTAATGTTCATTTACTTTGGGCCATTTTATGATGCTCCAGTTCAACCATAATTTACATCGAGAGTGAAATTTTGACAGCTTTCTGAAGTTTTTCAACTTGCTTTCATGACAAGAAGTTTTAATACTTCACTTTTCCAAGAAAATCAAGGGGGCCATAAAAATATACTGTTGTATGAGGGAAGTGGATGTGGACAAGCCTTCCCAGATCAGTTTAGAAGTCCAGACCCTTGCAATCCTGACCCACTAAAATAATTCACACCCATATTATTTATGTGGCAATTACAGGAAAAATTACTGTCCTGAGGAACCAAAGTCTATAGTAGACTATATAAATAAATCCAGTGTAGTTCCAGGCAGTTAGTAATTTGGCAGTTAAATCTTTTAGGGACCACTGTAACATTCAAAGAATGAAAGCAAAATTCTCATCTCATGATGGAAAAGTCTCAATACAGACACATTTCTGAACACAGAGAATCTCATGTATCCCTATTTCCTCCAGATAATAAAGGTTCTGGACATTATTAACTGCTAAATCCTGTCATTTCAGGATCATCCTACTGCAGTCGAGAACCATTGCCACCCACTGTGTTAGTCTGCAGCATTTACAGAAGACAAAATTTGCACCCCGAGTCAGTCCATCTGTATCTGGGCTCACAAGTTACCTTGTACACAATAAAAAACACAACTACAATAGAAACATTGCCACAGGTCTAATTTCCAAATTTTACTCCACTCTGGATGATAACTACACATTTACACGCATCCTGAATGTAAACTCTCTGCACCCACCAGTTTTTGTTATCTATGTCTGTATTTTTTTATAACATTGTTCATTTTCCTTTCTACTACCTTCCAGACATATAGTTTTCATGATTTCGTCTGACAGCTTTAATCTTGATATCTGAACCCCTAGGTCAGCACATGTGAATTCTTATGAATTTTTACATCTTACTTTAGTAATTTTTACTTTACTGGTTTTTACATCTGTCTAAAGGTGAGGTTTGTCCTGGCACATCACATATATTCACCTGCTTAAAAGACAATTGATTTGAACAGTGTAATATCTCTATAGTGTAACTTAGTAGATTTCTAGCTAATCTTTGGAACTCAATTCTTTAGGTCATGCAAACCTGTCATTTTGTTCTTACTGCTAAAAATTCTTTGAGTAGGCTGCTTACACGTCAAGATGATACTTCAGATTTTACCTTCAGGGTTCTGTAAGCATCAACACTGAGAAGAGCAATACTACACGGAGTCAAAAAAGTTTATTTCTCTTTTTACAAATACGTATTCTGAAACTCAATATGAGAGCTACAAGTGTATTCTGTGTCAGGGTGATAAAGTGGTCAAAAACAATTCAGAGTCCTTAATATTCTACAGAACTTCTTTACTGCATACAGAGAAATGCAATGTTGGATGCATATTCATGCATCAGGTAGATTCTCAACTCTGCAGGGGAGTACCAAGGCTGAGAAGGCTCTATAGCTGCAGTATAACTGTCATGAACATTATTTTTTTGGGCAGACACTTTGGCAAAAGCAGTACAGCACAGCCAGACTCATGCTGAGAGGGACATGAGGAAGCATGCCAAATCTGTTCATAAAACAAATGGAAATAGTATTTTTAATGGAATGATAGAGGTAGAAAAGGATAAAAACTTCTCAGTAATGAAAAATCAAGAGGACTGTTGATAGTAAAAGTTTAGAATACTCAAACTTAAGTTCAGAGATGGAAAGATGAAACTGGAAGTGGAAATAAACTGAAAGAGAGCATTCAGCTTTTTCCACACAAATCTTAGGGATGGTATGACACAGCACTAAAGACATATGGGTGTAATAAGGAAACATGATGTAACTGGATAACTGAAATTTGACCATATTAGGAAACTAACTGGATTATATAAATACTCCAGAGCCACTAAGTTTATAGAAAGGATAGTTTATATAATGAGAAGTATTTATAGACTTAGACCTCCTGGTTATGTAGAAAGAACAAGATGGAAAGTATTGTAAATGTCAGCTATACCTAGCTCTTACACAAAGCAATGTAAAATATCTCCATGTTCAAAGAACAGAAGACTTATTTCAAAGAATGTTAGGAAATTGTGTCCTGATCATTTACTTTTTACCCAATATTTTAATTCTGTTTTTCAGTTTGTATTTTTATCAGGCAGCTTGTTTTATTTTTTCTGAAAAGTGTAAGATTTTTATGATATCACCTTATTTCCTACTGAGAAGTAAACACATAATTAATATGTGTTAATAACATATGTGTTAATTTCGTAAACACATACAACCATAGAATCATAGAAAGGTTTGGGTTGGAAGGGACATTTAAAAATCATGTAGCTCAAACCCCCCTGCCATGGGCAGGGACACTTTTCACTAGACCAGTTTGCTCAGAGCCCCATCCAACCCGGCCTTGAACACTTCCAGGGATGGGGCATCCACAGCTTCTCTGAGCAAGAGAAGTTTGTCATTTCTGTGCTCCACTGTCTGACGTCTGGGAGAGCTGTGTTTTGCTTACCTTGCTGTGCTAAGCTCTGTGCCCATTCGCCCACCTGGCAAAGCCTGGTGTAGTTGTGCCTGTGCTATAATACAGTCCTTGTTTCACCTGCACTACAGACAAATCCTCAGGTTCTGTAGAATTATCCCTTGAACTTTTGTTCATTTAGAATTAAATTCTTATTCCTTAGGGGCTGAATGTAAAGATTCAGGGGGGAACAGGGTGAAGTAGGTTAATTGCCACAGCTTTAGGTTTAAGTCTGGGTTTACTAGACTGTGGCTTTTCTATTCAAAAGCAGATCTGCTTCATCAAGATAACACTCTCAATAAATGCATGAAAATGCTAAAAAAAAAAAGGTAGATGTGGTGATTAGGGACCTGGTTTTGCAGTGGACTTTGCAGTGTTAGGTTAATGGTTGGAGTCAATGATTTTAGATTTCTTTTACAACTTCAATGATTCTATGACTCTATGTCCCTGTGTAGCTCAGAGGTCTATCCAAAAGTCTTAATGAAACCTAAAACCTCAAATGGAAGGAAAACATAAACTGACCATGATTCAGCAATCCTATGCAGATGTCTACAGAACTGCCATTCATAACTCACCAGTCACATAAGCCTTAATCCAGTGCATTTTTCCTATCCAGCAAGAATGCACATACATGGTTAAGCCTCACTGACGTCACTGCCATATTAACCTTCTTGTTGAGATTGCTAAGGACTTCTTAGACATCAACTAATGTGCTTTTTTAACTATGGTATTAAAGTTAACACTTCAATATGCTTTAAAGCAAATGAGTTTAGTGACATAGAGATTAGAAATTAAACTTTTCACCTCTATCATTTCTATAGTACTGATACAGTAACCTGCTATTGTGGCTGTTATTCCCCAATATAAGTATAAAAAATAGTCAATTTCAACTCCATTCCTTGAGTTTTCATATCAAAAACTACTAAAATTTCTTCTTGCTGTTTTCAAAAGAAGCAGCACACAGGACAAAATAAGATTCCAGTGTTACAGTGATAGTCTCCAGTGTGTGACACTAATGACTTTCCCTCTAAATCTAGAAATAAACTCTATAGATTTGAAAATGCTGGGTATATTCCATTATCTAAGAAGAAAAGTTAGAAACAGTACTTTCAACAAAAACTATGCAAAAGAATTAATTAGCCTGATTTTGGTAATTTTGGTAATCTTATTTATATTGGCAAAAAAAGATTATGGTCAAAGGAGATACAAAGCTTCTTCCTCCTTATTCTAGCACATCACCTGCAATTCAAATGTTGGGGTGGTTTTTCAGCAAGGGTAACTGGTGGTATGTCCAGCCCTGACAGTTCAATGCAACTAGATCAACTTTTCAAAATAAAGCAACACCACTGTCACTGAAAACTTTCTGAGCTCTATGTATTTTAGAAAAACGTAAGATGGAGGAGGCAAGTTGTCCAGTAGTTAGGGACACTAGCAAATATGGAAAACAATGCCATATATGGACATCAGTCATAACTTTTCTGAAATATCTTAGCATAAAGTGACTAGGCTAAAGGATAGAAACAGCATCTCAAGAAGATTTTCTTCAGAATAATACTTGAACAAAATAACTGTATAAAATAAAAAAGAACCATTTCTTAATAATAGTGCTAGTAGCTTTGTTTTTTATGTTTTATAATTCATGTGCTAGAATTTAAAACATAATGAATTTACTGAGAGTAAATTTAGAGAAAAGTCTTCAAAAGATATCTCTGTGAAAGGAATTACATACTTTTTTATTCTTTTTTATAAAGACTTATACTTAGTTCAGACTGGGATGGAAATGAAAGAACAAAGTTAGGAGGGGGGCTTTACAATTAATTTCCTGCTGATATAACTCTACTGGCAAGATATAATCAATCTCAATCACATTTGAGATTGTGTCACCACAGGGCATTTACGTAGGCCAGCATATGGTTAACATTTGTCTGCATTTATTAAATATCCACAAAATCTTCCAAAATTTCATGGACCATCAGTCACATCAAACTAAGCTAAAGCTTTCATGACAAATTTATAATGTGAGACAAACGGCTTGTAAATTGTACATGTTTTGAGTAGTCTTGTAAAAATGAGAAACAGAAAAGAAAGTATCAGTGATTGCATGCCAAATTCTGAACAGACTATTGAAAACCAGATAGGCAAGTTCCATCCAAGAAGGCCTGTGGTGACATTAGCTGAAAGGATGATATTATATTAAAGATAGTGGTGGATGTTGCAGGTTATAGTCAAAGTAAAGATAGGGTGAAGAAATCCTTGTTTCCTAGGAAGAAACTGGTCGGTGAATCCAATTACACTGGAAAACATGCTATTCAAACCTCTCAGGCAATGACAGTCTTGCTATGAGCCTCTGGTTTCAAAGTCAAGAGAATTCGGTCTTTCTGTCCAGATCTTATTTATGCCCACTGGCCATCCAGTGACTCTTAGGGGTTTTTGAGATATTTTAAAAATAATATAATTAATAATATAATTTCCAAAGAAAGCATCCTCCACCCTTTCTTCATAGCCAGTAGAGAAATTTCTTCTGTGCATTTGTTCTATATTTGTTAATATCTCTTCTCTTAGAAAAAAAACCTCCAACTGTTCTACCCACAGTATCTATAACCTGATAGCATAAAAAAAAATGAGGCTGATTCAAGGGGTTTCCTCAGATACTCTGTTACTTTGCATGAAAGGATCAAGACAATAGCATCTGAAAATAAGATGTCATACAAAGCAAATGTAACTGTCAGGCACCACAGGGAAAGTGGAGCCCTTAGTTCTCAAAGTAGCTCTTGCTCATAAATTACCACTGCCAAATGTCTGCACACTCCTCAGGTTTCTGGCTGTTGTCAGTAGAAGTGTGGATAATTCAGGGATAAATTCAGTATTGTTTGGCTCAATACTTTGAAGCATTTGATTCCAAAGTACTAAAACATATCTCCCAAGGCTGAAATAGCTACATCAGTTCAAATAACATTTATAGGGTAGGTCAGCTGGGGACAGAATGGGTTAAAATCGGAGGCCAAGATTAGTTCATTTTGGGAATAAAAAAGCTGTTACATTCCTTCACCCACATCTTTCCACAAAAAGTGTTAGCCCTCAGTCACAAAATGAAAAAAAGGATAAACCAAAAGAAAATCCACACAAGAGAAGGAAATTCACTGTGGAGACAGGTGGTAAGGGGAAGGCATAATTAAAAAAATACTACTAAGGGCTCATCTGAGGATTTGCAAAGAGGAAATGGATTTCACCTGAAGACTTTCCTTTACAGATTGAATATTAAAATTTTGCATTCAAATAAATCAATGGGGCCATGACCTAAGAAGGAAATTGAAGAGACTTTTATATATTTAAGCAACTTATCTCTCACATCAAAAAAGCTTCTTTCTTTTTTTTTTTGAATTATAAATAGTATTAGTATAGGCTAAAAGTATATTTGTGAGGCTAACAGAAACCAATTCAACTCTATTGGACCCAGTGGAAAAATGTCTAACTTTTAGGACTTTATTTGAAGCAACAGTGAACATTAAACTGTTGGGAGGAGATGGAATAAAGGAGGAATTAAAGTGAAAGAACAATAACTGTATGTTTTGGCATATTTTAAAATGAGTTTTAGAAAAACAACCTTTATTTAAACACATGCCAGTAGAAGCAAATGCCATTGTGGCACTGAGGAAAACAGGACTAAAAACAATAAACTTCCCACAGGGTTTGGTTCAGCATGTAGTTTCCTTCTTGTCAACCAAAGTTAAATAAGGGGACTTAATTAGGAAGCATTTGTGACATATTTATTTTACACAAGAGTCAATGTTTCGAAATAATATGTGTGAAGTAACTACATTAGGCATGTTAGTATGTGTTTTTCTGCCAAACATAGCTGCAGTGGAAGGGAAACAAACAAACAAAAAAAGAAAGTCTGCAAGTGCTCAGGGACAGTTTTAGCAGCTTGAGAGGCCTTTTTTAGACACAAATATTAGTGTAAGCAAGAGAATGTCATTCTTTTGCATATATTTGTTACAACCATAACAATGCATCAAGAGGTGTGAGGGAGAGGTATTTCTAAAAAATTGTGGTGTGTTCTAGTTAGTGTTTCATGCACATGAGTGCATGGGGGAGGAGATTTCTAACACAACAGCAAAATGAAAAAAATATCTTCTCAAACTAGACCACCCATCCCACCCTTAAATTAAGTTTACTGTATGTTCAGATGACTGAAGAGAAAATAAGTGTTGTTCTTAGCCAAAGACTACAAAGGCAAAGAGAATAATTAATCCTCACCAGTCTATAATAGCTGGTAGAGCTGTTTTATTTTTTCCCGGTATTCTATAGGTTTTTATAATTTAACTTCTCAAATTTTCTGTAGCTGTTATTTGCATGATGCAAAAGGAAATATATCAGTTTTATATTCTCTAGTTCTTGTCCCATTTCCCTTGCTCTGTAAGTCTAGCTTTCCTTTTCATTTTTTTCCCATTTATTAAATATTCATTTTCCTGGTAGGCCAAACGCCATACACGATAAGAACTGAATAAAAGCTGAAGCATTTGGTATCTTTTTTCAGCATTTAGATGCAACAGGTAACTTCATAAAAAGACAGTGTGAATGTGGCATACATTTAGTAAATATAGTTGTGATGAAAAAAATTTTTTGCATGATGGGCACACAAAAGATATCCATGGGTATCTTAACAGGGACATGAAGAGGGAGACAAAAGGTCCAGTCCAGTAATCTATCTCTCACAATAAGGGACACCTGAAAAGGGACACCTAGGGATGACTGGAGCAGAGGAGGCAGAACAGGTGACATTTACCTGAACCTATTTAGTTCCTATATAAACGTCCACACATGGCAAAGAACATAAGGAATAAGTTACTACTACTTTTCATTCTACTCTCTGCATCAGCTCTCACTCATGCAAAGCTCGTAAGCTAAGGAAAGATACTCCCATCTCATCCTTTCTGCATTAATCCTACTTAAATTCCCGTCCCTGATCTTCAGTGATCACTGAGCCTGTGTTTCCACCTTCAGAATTATTATACAGTTTCCTGCATATTAAGGGTTAATTTTCTTTAGCTAAAGCAGTTCAGAGCAATCATTGCTTCCCAGTGGAATTGCTGCTTCTAAAGAATACTCCAAATTAAAGATAAATCTTGACTGTAGTTCTCCATGTTTGTACTGTCTAATAAATAACTCAGCGGCTGTGCACCTGTCCTGTCAAAAATTGTATGTTGGAATTCGCCAAGGAAAAATCTTTCCTGAATATTTCAGCATCTTCTTGTACAACTACCTTCATCTGTCCCACACTATTCCTCTACTGAATAACCCAAGGGATACTACAGTCTGCCAGGCTGGTGGTGTGACTACTCTGAAGTGTGCACTGCTGGGCTGAGAAATGTGTCAGCAGAAGAGCTCTGAAAGGAGAGCCCCGTGCTAAATGATTCATTACGATAAAGCCAGTTAGCTGAGATGAGCTTCTTCAATAAAATTCCTACAAAACCCTGCTCCCAGCAGACTGCAAAGTGAATGTCAAGTCATACTTTACAAAGAAAGAAACACTGTCCTAATGCCACACAAATATAATCCAGGCCATTCTAGATGAGTTTCCTCTTCAAAGTCTGAAACATTTTAGGACAAATTAGAGTGCTTGGATTTGTTTAGTTTTTTCCTCTTTTTTTAGAGCTCTAAGCAAATACTTTCAATGACTTTATCTCATTCCCTGCTTTCTGTCTTGTGTAGCTAGTCATCACCAAGATATGGGTAAGCAAATAGACCTTTGATTCCTGTTGCTTAGTGCATTGTTCACAGCTGAAAATCAGAACTGAGTTGGTTCTATCTCAAAACGAAGACTGTCAGGTTCTGAATGCTTCACAGACTGGGTATTTCAGTGGGAGTCAGGCTTTATACACTGCACTGCTGACTAAAACCTTGTAACCTGGTCTGGTTTTCAGTACTGGATTCAAAGAAATATCTCTGCAGCAGAAGCAGAGAAAAGAAGCTACACAATTTCAAGGTTACAGTCCAGATTACTTATTTCAGAAATCTATTCTTTCCCCAAAGCTCTATCATTTGACAAAAAGAAAAATCAATTGACGCCAAATTACCAAAAATAAAGTATATACTTTTTTCCATTTAAAGTAATCTATCTAAGTCAAATACCTTGTAATCACTGCTCCTCTTTTTTTCTATTTTTTAAAGACACCATAGCCAAAAATATGAAGCACAAAATAACTATCTTATGTATTGCCATCAAATATGCCCAGTATATATTTGACTGCAAAATTTAAAACCAGAGAACAAATCTGGAGAAGAGGTTCCACCAAGTGATCTGAACAAAACTGATTTATACTAGATGAAAACTAGTAACAGAGAGACTACTGGTTAAATGACCTGAAACTGAGGTAACAGAGGATTCAAATGTATCGACAGAGCCAGTGTATTTCCCCATGTGCACATTCTGAGCTGGTGACAACTGTGAAAAGGTGCAATTTAGGGTAGCCTTCAGAGAAGGAGGGTTGAGTGACCTTTTCATATTTGCTGCAACTATTAGAGTGCATATGTGGATTTACAAGGGCTCAAATGTCACCCACATGCTCTGCAAAACTTCTGGTCTTTGATGCTTCCTCTACACCCTGATTTCTTGAGAAGTATTTCACATAACAAATAGAAAAACATTAGCATGACTTAATGTAATGGATATGGGAAAAAGACAGTTTTGATGCTGTTGAAGCTGGAGGGGTTTTGCCCACTGGGAATATGCTAGGTAAACAGAAAAGAGGAAATAAAGCTGAAAAGTATCTCCCATCAGTATTCTGCATCTGTGGGAGACGTTTTCAGTGTGACAGCCAACAGTAATGCAACGTGATCACTGATGTGCCACGGGAGTAATGAATTCTGTCACTTCCCTTGTTGTGCAAGTGCCTCATTTCTATTCTCTCTGCATTCAGGGGGTATATACCCAGAATCAGTACACATCAGAAAAAAAAATTACAATTTGTACCTCATGTGGCCATACCAGAGATTGTGATTGCTGCCTGAAAACTCTATTACACAAACAAATTCGATATATTAAAGATATCTTTGTGCTTATACACTGATAAAAATGTTATTTGGAGGGTAGATAATATGCTCTTGAAAGTTTGGCGGGTTTTCCTAAAAATTGCAGTCAATTTTCATTTATGCCTCCTGGAAAAGTTAGTCAAAATATTTTTCAAGTTACTTTTTGTGATTGTTGAAATATGAAATAGATGTGTAAACATATTTGAACAGAAATTTGTCTGTAATCTACTGCATTTTGGAAGGAATACATTTAATGGATAGAACTCACAACCCAACATTATGATCAATTTATTTAACATCAAATATAGGCTATGAAAAATCTAATCCAACTGGATTTCAAGTAGGAGGAACATACTTTCCTAAAAAGCCACAAGAGGGAGTAAAGAGTTACTTTAAGAAAATAAAAGTTTGTAAAAATGTAAACCCCTATATGAACATGTATCAAACACACAGTGAGCAGCAAGGGTAACACAGGCAGAACTGGAAGATGACTCCAGGAATTGTCAGTGATACTTGGTTTAAGAACTTATTTCAGGGCTCTAATGGGACTCACAAAACTGAGACATACTAATTATTCAGTTGACTTTTCCTCTTTATTCTGTTTTTTATATAGTGAGAAAAGCAGCTTAAATCTATATAGATATTTTTTATTCAAGTTTAGTAATAACGTTTAAAGGCATCTTTCTTTTCTGTTTGTGTAAGGCCACATTTTGTGTGCTACTACATTGAAAAGCTTTTGGTTTGTCTGCACTGAAACATCACGACAATGCAACCTACATAAAAACTGAATCTAAATGGTCAGTACATGTTCAGACAGCTCTGTCAAGTGACTCCTAAAGGGTTTGGTGAGGGTAGGAGTGAGTTCTGCCAGGATCTTTTCAGTTTCTGAGCTTGAAGCCTCTGCTCCAAGTGTAGCAGCACTGGAGTCAGCACCACCAGCACCTTCATGCTGCTTCCCTGCAGCCTGGACACAGAGCAGGGATGCATGCAAACACCACTGAGGTCATTGTGTCATAGGCAAGCAGGTCCTTGGCAAATCCCTGGTGGTCTTCACAAAGTGCCATGGGGATACAGCAGTCAGGCAGGTGCCAGTGAATGCAAGAGAAATGAGAAAGCAACATATGGACCATGCACACAGCACTGCCTTAGAACTACCAGGAGCCTCTCTGAAGCTCTTGTAACAGGCTAGGCAAGAACAGGACCAAAGAGAGGGAGACATTAGTCTTGCAGTCCCCAAAAGACAATTTTTCTCACTCTTTTTCTCTGTTCCGCCTGGAAGAATCTGGCAGAACCAGTGCTGTACTAACCAAACTTGATGGCATCACTTCAGGGATGTGAAACAGTCAGAACTCTTCATCTCTCCATTTGGCTTTCTTAGATATGCTGTGCTTTCAGTGGGTTTGTTATTTATTACTTTTTTTACTGAAAGCCTGCATTTTTCTATAAGTTTTGGAATGGTCTGTGGCTTCTGCTGTGTGGCCGTGAAAAGGTGTTCTCTGGTACTGCTGCTCTGAAGTCCCATGGTATCTTTACCTGGTGTTGTCCTGACCTCAGCCAGAGGAGTGGGTTATATAGATTTACTTTCCATTGCAGATCTGCTTTGGTCAAAATTTACTTTTAATATAAGATATTAAAGAAAAGGTAACTGATAAGGTCAAACGTGTATGGAGTGTCTTCTGGGTAACTGTTCTCCCCTTCAAATTTATTTTCTTTTATTTATTATTTGATATGTAGTATAATTATGACTGAGGGAATGTTTCAGTCTTGCTGCAGTCCCGAATGCAATTTTTTTTTCTGTGCATTTGCTTTAGCACTAAAGTAGTTGTTCTGCCTGTTCACAATCAGATCTGAAATAAGTTTTTCCACGATAGTCAGGAAAACAGGTTAAAGTGTTTTACTGGTGGAACTGCTAAATCTCTACGGATGACAACAGCTGTTCTTGGAGCAATTGTTACTCTTAGATCAGCACCTCTCAAGTCCTGATGACATTTCTGCAGGCTATGTAATATTTTTTTCTGCTGACTGTGTCTGGGAGCCCAGCTGTGAACGTGTGAGAGAAAGTAATGCTATTGTGTTTCCACATCCTCCTCATCAACAAGCAAGGGCTGTGTCAGACCCCACTGGTATGCTGCAGTCTGGGAAGGAAATCAAATTTTCAGCACCAAGGTTTCCTAAGGTGATTATGCAAAGCTTGGCTAAGACTACTCAGGAAAAGGAAAAAAAAAACTGTATTGCTCTGTAGAAGCAGCAGATGATTATCATTAATTGAATGCATGTATTTGGCAACAAGGAAAGATAGTACATACTGTGCTATAACATACCAGATGGCTTCCCAGAGAGACTCCTCTGAACAGACTAATATGTTGGGAGCAACATAAGACTAAGCAAACACAGAGACATTTTCTTGAGACTTACTGAAAGCTAGATATCCTCATATAAAATTTCTCAGCCCTCAAAACTTGTCTTAAACTCTGCTAAGTCCTAAAATGCTTTTTTAGCATGCATGTTCGATAAAGGTGTGTCATACCCACAACCTGGAGCATTAAGGCTCCTTGAAAGAGTGCTGTGAGAAGGGGCTGGAAATCAGCCCAGGAAAGAAGCAGGAAGGTTGCATCAGTGAGTGCTTGTGAAATGTGGCCAATTCAGTATAAAGAGTATCACCTAAGCAACATATTGATTAAGCATACTGTTTGGGGTTTTCTTCTACGATGATTAACATGGATTTACCTTGGCAAAAGAGTGACCAAGAGCAGTTTTCTGCAACAGAAAATGTCTTTCTTTGCGAAGCATGTAACAGGTCACAGGGTGACAAGGTAGCTTACAGACAGACATGGGTGCTGGAGCAGGAGACACAGTCATGATTTCCCCTCAGCCTGCAGAGCAGTATACTCAAGGGAGAAAATTAATGACTGAGGAAGGCTTCTGGTTTTAACTCTGTTGTGCAAAGATGGTCTTGGTTTATAGCCTAGGACCACTGTACTGCAACTAACTCATGTCCATCATATGAGAACAAAAAAGGAATCAGATTCAAGAGTCTCAGACTGCGACCACTCTAAGTCAGTGGAAAAACCTGAAGATGCCATTGTGAGGGTTAGCGAAGTCTCCTGGAGGAGTTCTTGAAACTCTTAGAGGAGCAACTCCCAAGAGAGACATAATTTTGTACAAGCCTATCTTGATAAGGCCTGAGGGTAGACTATCTCTTTTACATTTTTTTACTCACCTATAAAATGTGTAATATTTTTCTTTCTCCTAATTACTTTAATTAGTAGAGAGGAAATAATCTGAAGCGTCAGAGTGGATGTTTAATGCTTCCAAGCATGGCCATTCCTGCTGTTCCTCAGACATCTGCACCTTACATGTTAATGTTTTGTATCCTTACCCCTCTATGGAGAGATTGGCTTTCAAAACCCATTCAATATTCTTTGTGCCTTAATTCTGAAGTACTTAAAACAGTTTATGGAAGAGAGAAGGACTCCCCAGAGAGCAGTTTAGAAGAGATTTTGCATTAGTTATCTAAAAGTTCACATCTAATGTGTGCTAGATTTAACAGAAATATCCTCAGATGTACCTTTTAACCACTCGCTCTTTTTAACTATAAGAGAACTATAGGCTTTAGAGCTTCAGCTTTATTGTTGCATAGGAAATATTTTGGAAATATAGGATTTCCCACTCTAAATCCAGGATCAGTAGACTTACAAAATCATAGAATCATAAAATACTTGAATTGGAAGGGACCATTTAAAGCCATCTTGTCCAACTTCTCTGCCATGGACAGTGACATCTTCAATTAGATCAAGTTGTTCAGAGTCCTGTCCAATCTGGCCATGAATATTTCCAGGGATATGGCATCCACAGCTTCTTTGGGCAACATGTTCCAGTGTTTCATCACCCTCATTGTAAAGGGTTTCTTTGATCTATTACTTTCTCTTGGTTTAAAGCCTTGTCCTTTCTCTACATGCCCTTGTAAAAAGTCCCTCTCCAGCATTTCTGTTAGTGGAAGCTGCTATAAGGTCTTCCTGGAGCCTCCTCTTGTCCAGGCTGAACAACCCCATCTCTCTCAGCCTTGTCTCATAGGAGAGGTGCTCCATCCCTCTAATCACCTTGGTGGCCTCCTCTGGACTTGCTCCAGCAGGTCCATGTCCTTCCTATATTGAGGACCGCAGAGGTGGATGCAGCACTCCAGTGAGGTCTCATGAGAGTGAAGTAGAAGGACAAAGGTCATTCTCCTATAGATTAAGGAAGAAAGGATAAATTTTTCATAGTATCAGGAAATATGACTTTAAAGAACTCATGAAGATCATAGTTCCAGGGCTTGCCACGTAAGCAATGAGGTTAAAACAGAAATTTTGCATATTGCACCATTTTTGCAAATAATCTGTTTGCATGCTTATTGCACCATTTTTGCAAATAATCTGTTTGTATGCTTTCCTGTTGTGCAATCAGAAATAAAAAAAAAACAGGAGAAACTGAATCCACACATACAATAAAAAGAAATTTAGTTCCAAAAAAGCACCATAAAAGAGTTCCCTTTAGTTTCACTTGCGATGATTTTCCTGTTGAAATTTGCTAGTACTCCAAGTGGAAATGACTGAAATAATTTTTATGTAGTTTTTCACTCCATCGGTGCCTGCAGTTTTAAATGCAGTGCTTGGAGCACTGTCTTTTAAAAGACACTCTATTTATTTGTAGTTCAGTGCATGTTTGCATGATCCAAAACTGCAGACTTATGGAATTAGTCACAAGTTTTTATTCTGTTTTAATAGTGTGCAAAATGTATGGGGAGATAGGAGGTGTAAAAGGAAACTTAGGAAATTTACTAGGTAAGAGTCTCTAAGTGACATAAAAAGGGTCTAATATGCTCAACACCACCTAGTTTGTTTTGCCATAGAAACATGTTAGGACACAGAGAGTGTTGTGAATTCTGGCATTGTTTTTACAAGTGCAAGAGATTGCATGGAAGTGTATTAAGTTTTGAGTTAGGGCCAATGAGGCCTTCTGCTATTATAAGACTTAGAGGTTGCAAATACAGTAAAGAAGAGAATTATTTGAGTGCTTTTAAAAATAAGGCTAGGCCAATATGATTAATAACAAACATTCCTTGTAAACCTTTCCACTGGGGATTTTGGTTCTCTGTGAGAAAAAAATAAACATGTATAGTTTAATCCAAAAGCTAAGTTACTGTTCATTGAAACTGAAATAAGAAAAACACTGTCTGGTACAAGGGAGGAGAGAACAAATCTCAAAACCTCATAAGCTAAGAAAAAAATCTAGCTGCCAAACTTTGCTCAACCTCTGTCTTCAGCTTCTATAGGATATGAAGGATCTTTTTTCACTTGTGTTTGATGACTATACTAACTTCTGACTTTAATTCTAAGCCAGCCATATGAAGGAAAACAGCCCCACATTTTTACCTTGACTGCTTATTTCTGTGTGGTATGATGTAGAACCACTATGTCAAAGTACTTAAAACTCTGTCAAGATAGTTACGGTCCAACAGTTACAGGGAATTAACTGTATTGATTAGGGAATTATTTTTCTCAGGAAATAGCACAGGAAGCAACTCTATAAACTGCCAGTAGTATTCAAGGTTTATTGAAACATTACCAGCGTAATCCCTCTGAATCAGCAGCTGTGACCATGCCCAAATGCTGAGGGGAAAAGTAGTGATAACATACTACCATGAAGGACTGCTCATCTCTTAACCTTTAGGTTTCAAATATGTTTCATCATAATAGGCCACAAATATGTGTATTGCTCCCTGCCACTGGCTCCTAGACATGAGGTTTAATCACATGGGCCTCACATTTTAGGGAGAGGCAGGCAAGATAGCAAAATCTGCTGTATCCACAATACACTTACTTCCCTGCAGCATAGCTTTTGCCATATTTTAAAGCTTGCACCCCATACAGCTGGAGAAATGCTTGTACTATGCAAGTGCAAATGGTGACCAACAGATATACACTCGCAAAACCTCTTCAGGACATACTCAGAGTCAGCAGGAGCTGTTCTGCCTCTATGGCAGAAATTGGCTGCCTTGGCACAGAAGGAAAGTTTTAACTCAGCTGACCTCTGCTACAAGGCTCCTCTTGTTGCTAAAGTCGCTTAATAGCTCTCATTTAAATAAGAAATGTTTTCTGAGAAAAGGAGTCACATCAATAGGAAAAAAAATACTGTTTAATTGATATGCCACCTTAATTTATAACCTGCGGGATAATGGTGACAAACAGAAGCAAACATGTTTGGTGTGGGTGAAATGGTGGTGTCTATACTAGATGTTGCAAAAAAATAAAAAGAAGTAAAATAATTTTTGCTACTAATAATTGATTCAATTACTGGTCAGAATCTCATGTTCTCTTTAGCAATTTCTAAAAAAACCCAGTTTTTATTTTGAGCCTATTTCTTCACAGTACATAAGAGTGTAGTATCTGAAATGTACTATTTTACAGGGGTCGTGTGAAGTTATCTACCAAGAAAAACAAGTTTTCTTAACAGAATCACATTTCAAAGTGTGTTCATCAAGCAGAATCCAGCGCTATACTCAGCCAAAAAAAAAAAAAAAAAAAGGCAGTAAAAGTGATAAAAACCACGTTTTTATGATTCTTGTCATAACGATATGGTGATACTTCCCCCTCACATAGAGGCAAGAGTGGCTGAACGCAGACTGTGCAATCAGAAACTGTACAGTTCGGGCACCACTAGATGGCACTAAATACCTGTCAATAGAGCCAGGTGTGCAGCAGGTGACGTCATACTTGACGTCATCTTCAGGAAGGACTGGAAGGGGCTTGTGATGTCGTATGAAGCACTCCTCTGTCATACTGATGCTCTCGTTTACTTTTTTTCTTTTCTTTCCATTTTGCCTGATTCAGAAGAATGAAGTTCAGTGGTTTTGAACTAATCAAACTTCAAGAAATTCTTTTTCAATACAATTTAGTATGGATTATTGTATAAATAAATTAGTATGTGTTGCACACTAGACTAAAGCTCCAACCTAAATATAAACTAGGAGGGAAATACCTATAACTAAAAGACACTTCTAGGAAATAGTAGTTTCTTCCACCCTGGTTAATAAAAAGAAATTATTTGTGACTAAAAGTAACTATAAAGCTCTCCATGGTTTTCCTTGCTGAACCTTCTGATACAGCTTGGTATGATCACTCCTTAAGGAAAACCCTGGTTCTGCCTCTCATAGAAACATTCAGTCATTTTGGAGGATGATTTGAAAGGAAAAGTCCGTATGACAGAAAAGAACAAGGTCAATAGCTTCTCTCAAGGTCAATGATCAACAACTAAGAAGACAACTCTAGCAAGTGTTTTATGCCAGGTGTGTGAGAATACTCACATAGTGGATCACAAGGCAGAGGCCACACTTCCTTTCCTATGACCCAGCACAAGGTACCAAGAACACAAAAAAGTTCAACTTAGATTGAACAAAATGGCTTCACAAGGTGAAACAGATTTACCACACTGACTGCATCACATACGTATGGATGTCATGGTCTCATGTTTATGGATAGACTCGGACAAACAGGAGGAGCAAGTACTCTTCTACTGCAGCTGTGTTTGGGTTTGATACCAGGCAAAGTACCTATGAGAGGTTCAAAAGCATAGTATTAGACTTCTTATTCCTACCAGTAGTATGAACTCATTTTAATGCTAAAATGTTTATATGTTGCTCTTTTTCTGAAGAAAAATCTGATTCAATTCAAAAAGGGCAGCTCTTCCTAACAAAAGAATCCATTGAGAATGATGATTCTTGCACTGGGAATTAAGATGTATTTTACTGAACATATAAAATGACAACATAATGACAATTCCAGCTTTCTAATTCCCCTGTAGAAAAGAGGCAGATTAACCATCTCCAGAACTGACTGATTTTATATATATATTTCCCCCACCTCTCCCTCAGGAGATATGGCTGATTGTTCAACTCATTCTGTTGACTGAAAGAGAATCCCTTCTGATTTTTATTCCTGGAGAAAGCTCAGAGGAAAACTACCTGACTGCTAAAGCACTTTGCCAAGTGGCTGGTGTGTTTAGCTTCCAAACTGGTTACAATCAGCAGCTTCAAATCTCATAAGTGTCTCCTGGGTTAGCAGCAGAAAGCAACACAGCCACAACCAAGTAGAAATTTCAAGCGTTCAGTGGACAAAGCCTTTTCAAAACATGTTTTCCAGCTGGTTGAAAACAGTAGATAGAAATAAGAGGTGGTTTACTCTGATCTTTTTGCAAATGCATATGGTAGTTCTATTGTTTCCTTTACACCTTATTAATGGGCTGATATCAAATTACTTCAAAGAGTAATTTTTTGCTGCAACCAGTTCACTGTTCAGGTGGATACCAGGTGTGTCAGGAGTAGATAGAAAGTTCGGAATTTTGCCCTCCTCTCCCCATGTACAGATCTGTGCTCCAACCTCTCACCGGGTTTGTCCCCGTACTGCTGTTATCTTAAACATCTTTCTTCTCTGTAATAACAACTGGTTCCTCCACTGATAATCAAACATTGAAATGTGGAGAGAGAGTTATGGTGATACGTGAAATGTGTGACATTTTAAAAACAAAATAAAACAAAAACAAAAAATTGCCCCCTACATCTCGACTGAAACACACAAGTAAGGAAATAACCCTTAGCTGTGGCACATATATTTCAAATGGGAACCTTTGTATTTACTGATACAAAAGCTTAGCAGCATCCAGACCTCTTGTGGGACCGCAGTAGGAGCAGCTGTAGATTCTTTGCTTTGGCTGTTTAATTAATATCTCCCTGCCTTTGATTAATTTGCATAGCAGTAAAAATTTAAAAGAAGTGTGTTGTAGCTTCAGCATTTAGTGACACCCGAAATCTGTTTTCTTGGATCATATTTACCTTGACCTTTGGGTACTACATACATTTAGCTTTATAAAACTTTTAACCTCCTTCCAAAGCAGCTTCTTAAAAAGATGTGTTCTCTGTTTAGACATTCCTGGGTGGAGGGGACATGTAGGATATGTCTGTATTTTTTCCTGTCCCTTAATCTGTTAATAAAACACTTGGGCACACTCAGTCAATATTGTATTGAGACATTTGGGGACTTACAGCCAGCTGCTTGTTGGGTGGATCAATATCAAAGGCAAATCTGGAGCAAGGCAGACTTTTGAGGGCCAGAGGAGACTGTAGTATAGAAGGAACCAAATGCAGAGAAATGAGACCACAGAACTGCAGAACAGAACCACTTAAACATATTTTTTCCTAACTCTACATACTTTAGTTTTTTCCCTTTCAACAGGAAAGTGTAGCCAAATTAAACAGAAATTACCATACTTATTAAATGGCAATTAGGGTTTGTTTGCTGCATTGCATTTATTCCAAATTAATTTACTATTGCTATATTGGTGAACAGTTAAACCATTTGATATGGTTGAATGTGCACATTAATATAATTTAAAGAGCATAATGATTACCCATTTTATTACTTCTGTATTGTAATGCTGAATTAATTTATGCCAGTTATAGTTGATTATTATGGTTATTAACATCAGTAAGTGCTCTTTAACAATCAGTCGAGATCTAACACTAACTGCCTTGTTAGAGCTAAATTAAATGCTGGAGACACTGTGCTTGCTCTGTAACCCTATCCAGTTTCACTGCAGTTTTCTTCCTTTTACCTAGTAACCTCAGAAGCTGGATTAACTGCAGCAATTATATGCCTCATTAGCAATAAACAATACTAGCTGGCTGCTGGTGGCTATTGTGCCACAGGTGCACATAGCCATTACAGCTGTCTCAGTAGACAGAGGGGGATACAGCAAAACCTCTTCTCTCTGGAGTGGCTAATCTCCAGGAAATAGAAGGTGTTTTAGCCTGCTAATGACAAGGAATGAGGGACAATGTTGACATGCTCCATAAAGCTGCAGAACAAGGCAAAATAAATAAAAAAAATTGGCTACTGCCTCTCTATGACTAACTAAAGAACCATGATATATAAGTTTTAAAATTTCTGTATAAACAAGCTACAATGCCCACAGTTAGTGTAAAATATGTCGAAACTATATTTTTAATGGTTTTGACTTCTACCTATACTAAATAGCTTAATCTGAATAAATATTGCCAGTTCCAGCTACATAAGATCAATTTAACTGTTGATTAAATGCAAGTCTGTTTTTACTAGAAAAATCAAGGGTGGTGTTATAATTTTAAAATCATGTTGAACCTTGAAAAATTTTTCTTCATTTCAGGAAAGGGTAGATGTGTTCTGGTCCCTTCTCCAAATCTTTGTTTACTTAATTTTCCTAATTGAATTCCTAATGTGAAATAAAGTCTGAGACAACACAGATAAAGGATTTTGCTTTAAGACCCTTTCATTAAGGTGGGGTTGTGGGAGATGTTGCAGAGATAATAGCAGGGCAAAGAAAGTTCAGGTGATCCCACAGGTCCCTGACACCTTGGTAAAGGCAAAACAGGAACCTGCTGTCTGTGCAAGACCCTCGAAGCAAACAATTCCCTTGCAACAAAAGAAAAAGTCCAGTGTCTGCAAAATTATACTAGATTATTTACTAGTCCAAATAATAAATAAACTTTGGTAACTGGAGATGTTAGATAAGGATATAGCACTCAGGGGAATTCTTGTCATTTGTTTACCAAAGAGGTCATTGGAGAAAATATTATATATATTATGTTTCACAGAGCTTGAATAATTGGGGTTTAACTGGGGGTTATATGTGGTTGAAACTTCACACAGTGTTTGCATGTCTGATTGGTATACTACAAAGTTTATAAGCAGTCTTTTAACATCCATATCTCAGGTCTCATGGTCCACTATATCTGTATCTATATTGTTTCTGTGTGTGTATCTGGTTACCTTTAAACAGGCATACAAACATGTCACTAGCATGAGATGCTGATAAGATACAGGATGGCATTGGAGCCAGGTGGGCAAAGGTGCACAGAGCAATGCCAGAGAAAGCAAATAGTAACTACGTTATCATTTCAGCTAGATCTCACTTTGAAATGATGGGTACAGGTACTTTCTGAGCCTGGCTCATCTAAATAAACCTGTAAATTCATATCCTTCCTTTTTTGTCAGTTAAAGAGGAAACACTGCAGATCTTTAGGGCAAGGAGTGAACACTAGTGCAACGTACTAAGAACAAGAGCAGTTTCTTTGGTGGTATCCCCCTTCCCAGCCTCCCTGGCTAGGATCACACACTCACAGCACACCCCTGGGATGGCTGAAGAATGAATCCAGATATTCCTTTCCACTTCAGCCTGAAATCCAATAACTCCATACCAGTATAATATAGTAGTAGTGTATTGCCAGAAGGATAAGAAAAAAATGCACAAAAAGCAGCTGCAGGAAAGCAATCCCCATCTCCAAAATAGAGCAGAAAACGAGTCTAATCTCAGACCACTCTCATCCCAAATAAAAATTGCTTTATGAACTGCTGTCAAACCCCTAAGTAATAGTGGCTACAGCATAATTGCACTTGACAAGGGGAGCAGCATATGCCAAAATTAATCAGGATACTAGACTGTGTAAAAGAGAATGGCCTAGAAGGTCCAAAGAAATCTTACACTAATTAGAAGCAAGAATATCAATTGATCCCTGTATATAGTGTGGAGGCAATTCCTGTGTGGGATAAGAGACCCCCACAAACCAAGTCTAACCTTGAAAGGAGGAAGATGTGAAAAGATTACTACTATCCTTAATAGCAGTGGTGTGCAGGGTGCCTGAGCCTTTGGGCAAAAATGATTCAAAAACTAGAAACACAGTTTGGGAAAAGACAGTAAAACACAAGTAATATTCTTACCAAAAAAATGAAGAAAAATATTCAGGCCAAGAAAAAGAAAATAGTAAACATACTTATTAAATACAGAAACTCTGAAGAATTCTTTTAGCCAGAAGTAGGAAATTGGGTAATGAGAGGAGAAACCAAGGGGGAGGGGAGAAAAGGTTTATGGAAAATACAATGACATCATGTTTTCATGACAGGATGTAGAGTACGTTTTATTTAAGGTGATAAAGATGATCAAGGGGAAAAATTTCTGTTTTATGAATTTTTTTAGGAAGAAGTCATGGAAGGTTTGAGACTAGAGGTTTGGATGTACCACCTCCTGCCACTACAAGCACAGAGGAACCCTTTCACTCTGTATGCAGCTTTCAGACTCAGACCTGTCAAAACTGGCAGGTCCACAGGCAGTAGGTTTTATGTGTCTCATTTTTGGACATATCATAGATGTTGAGTAGATCTGCACGTACGTGACAAGCCTGCCGGATCACAGACAAGTCTGGACTGTGCAAAGCAGAACAGCTTTCTTCTTGGTGTGCAGGAGAGCTGCTCTTTATAGACACCATGATCATTTGTCTGGGATTTTTGAACACCTGATAGCCCGGGCTTCTAGCCATCCTGAAATCTAGCATCCTGAAATCTCAAGACCCAGAAAGTTGGCAAGTGTGAAACATTTTTCCTTTTGCTCTGTAAGTGAAAGTTTTTCACACATCTCTTTTAAAATGCAAGACTCCTTTCCAGCCTCTGAACATCTGCTCTCAGCTGGAGTAGAGGGGACATCAGACTGCTACTACAGGGCATTTAATTAAGGTGTATAATTCCCTTTTGGAGAAAGTGTGCTGGCAGGCAGCTGTTGCTTGGTACCCTCCTGACTTATGTGTTTACATGCATCATATTCACATACTTCTTTATTCTCCAGTATTTGTCCAGGATTCAAAATATGACTTGGACCCATCCTGGACCCAGTGAGATTATTCTGCAATACCCTTCCTCTGAGAAGCTGCCCAGATTTCATTTTTAACTGCAAACCCTACTGAATATCATGTATCTTCCAGTTGTTACGTGAATTTCAGATGCTTCAGTGAAGAGGAAAATCTTGTTTGACAGACTATTGCCACTCTATCTTGTCTTACTGGTTGCTTTGTGTTATGTAATCTTTTCTTTTAATATGTGATGAAGAGATATGATTTACTGGGTCAAATGATCAGATTCATAGTGGTATCAGTCAACAGAAGACAGGCCATTTTATCCCTCTTATGTGTCAGTCTCCTCCTCTTGCTCCTTTCTTTTTGTTCCTTGTTTTATGGTAGCAGTTGGAGGCTTCAGCTGAGGTGAGGCTCTCAGCATATTAAGGATAATAATAAGGCATAAAAAAGACCACCACTCTTCCAGAAAGCTTGGATCCATGTTCAGATAACCTAACTCCCACCAAAATCCTCATGTCCAATTTTTCAACTGCTTGTTTCTAAGTTACAATTGTCTTTGTTTAGACTCAGAAGCAGACAGTGAAATACCTAGCATCCTCTGAGAGTTCAGTGGCAGGGCACAATATAGAAATAAGTTTCCTACTTAGAGATTTAAGTCCCATGCAGTTTTATGTGCCCCCACTTTAATTCAAGGATGTTAATACTTCTGTATGAAAATTGTATGATTTCCTTTACTCCTGTGTGGGGCAGTGTTTAGTGATGCAATGATGTCTCCCTACCAGCTTGCAGTCTTGCTGCATTTCCAATGTCAGTGCCAAAAAAAAAAAAAATAAAAGAAAGAAAAAAAAAAGAAGGGCTTTGAGCAGAGCCTGGCTGGCTGACACTGTGCACTCTGCATGCTCTCATATGCACACTGCAGGCCTTCCTGCAAGCTGCCTGCCTGTCTAACAGGTTCCTTCAGCCTTTGGAGACAGTCAGGGAAAGAGAATGAGAGAGACACGTTCAGAAGTAGTTGTATTTACTGTGTCAGAAATAAAAGCAGCCCTTGAAACCTCTTTGGGGATGGAGGGGGCTGGGGAGCAAACTCTGGTTTGAAAACAGCTCAAACTTCATTCCTTCCTTTTTCTCTTTCTCTCTCTCTCTCTCTCTCCATGTAGCACCCTTATATTTCAATGCTAAGTGCTTTTTAAATTCCTCCTGGGGTGACTATTTACATATTATAATGTGAAGTAATGAAGGGAAAGGGATGTTATGCAAAGCAATTGCCTCTTGTCCTCCTCTCCTGAGTGCAAGGGCCAAGCACATTTCCTGCCATCTGTTTAACTCCATCTCCTCATGCTCATAATGAACCTGGCAGTGCTGGGCAGATGGAAATCACTGGCAGGCATAGCTGTTTACTTGTAAAGGCAGCCCTAATTTGTTAGACTTGCCAGCCAAGTCCCCAGTGGTCAGATATTTCATAGTGATGGAGGGTTATTAAAAGAGCTCAGGTGAAGAAAGCTCTTCCCAGCATATGGGAAGACTGAGCTGAAGGCTGAGTTTTGCCACTGTGCCAGAACAGCAGCAGAGCTGGGTGCTGCTATTAGCCCAGTTGGGGCCAGGCTCCCTGACCTTCTCTGGTGGCAGTTCTCACTGGGTCCCACACTGACCTGGGCTTCATTAGCTGTGCAGCCATCTGCCACAGATCATATTTATCTCAACTTAAGACCTCACTAAAGAACAAGAGGAAAAATGTGATTAGGTTTTTGTGTGTTGGCTACAAGGCCGTTTGCCTTGTGAAAGGCACATGGGCAGCTACTCCAGTGAAAAAGACTTTTTTGGAAAATAAAAGGATAACTGAATAAAATGTGGATGTCATGAGAACACTCTAGGGACTGCTGGTTGGTTTATCTTTCCACATCATTCATATCTTTTTTTGTCTTCTCCCTCCCCTTGCTCTCTCTGATATGAAGTTAGAGATGTCAAACTGAGAGAAATAATTATTTAGTGTAACCAAAGTTGGTTCATCAATACAAAAAATTAAAAGCGGAGATGAAATTAGAAAAATATGAATCTTAGAGTCATTTAATACTTGGGACATAAAGGAGAAATTCTGTTCCTGTTACAGGATTACTTACCCCTTATTAAAATTTGCCAGTTATGGGGCCAATTTTTGAAAGTCTCATGAAATTTGGGGTAGAGTGTAGTTCAAATAAAAAATAAGACATAAAGTTTTTACAGAAATAATTTATGTTTCCTAGAAATGTCTGACTAATTTCTTATCTTCCAGCCAACTGATCATTTTTAAATAATATTTCAAAATATTTTGTGTAGGATGCATATTTTGCTTAGAAGCGAAGACCAAATGTATATAGAGACACCTTCAGATTTTTTGGATTTGAAGCCTGTATTTCACCATTCAAGCTGTATAGATGCATATTTGCTCATTCTGCCAACATATTTGACATTCCCTGCATTGAACTGTAGCTTCTTTGCACACAAATATTCCTTGCTCTTCTGGAATTACCATTTTTTGAGGTTTGCCTGGAACAGGGAAGGTGAGGGGAAAAAAAGGGTTGCATCATTCACTTTAAAAAAAACATAAGTATTTCATTATATTTCAACATAAGTCAGCTACCTGGTCATCACCAGCCTAACTCAGCATCCAGCAAAAGGAATGGACTGTATCAATAGTTGTTGGTTGGATAAACTAACCAGAAAGTAACTGAATCCACATGATAAAACATGAGCTTAGAATTGTTTTATATGGGGGAAAGACAGAATTCATCATAGTTCTACAATGAATTATTGTCTAAGAATGGCTCCTTCCTTTTCTTCTTTTTCTCTTAGGATGTCATATTGTTTCCTGCAATGTCACGTTGCATGTGTAATGCCAATATACTTAATCAAAACAGAACTTGACTAATTTGTTTTTAGGAAGACTCAGTCAATCTTGGACAGAATAGAGCAGGATACGTTTAATTGTGATTTGCTCCAAAACAAGCACCCACACAGGTAAAAAATATGATTTATTTCTCCTTTTATAGAAAGCAAGTCTCCATATTTTATGGCTGTTATAAGATATTAAAGAAGACATTAGACCTGAATGTTACTATTCATTTAATTTAAAATGTTCAAGTGCAAGACAATTGTAATCTAGATGTCATAGGCTGTAATCCCGCTGACAGCTTTTTTTCATGAACTATTTGAGATGTATAGTGGTTTACATAACAGCAGAGATGGACTCTGGTTTCTTACCTTTACATCAAATGAGTTCCCCAATATATCGCCTTTAAAACAGATACCAAAATCTTTGCTAGAATGACAAATACCCATAATTCCTAGTAAATTTAAGAACCACCTTCCCTTAGCTTCCACACCCTGTCTACTTCATTCTGTGCATGAACTTCCACCAGTCAGTTTATATTAATATCATTGATTTCAGAAAGCAATGAAGTCTAAAGGAGAAAATCAAAAAGATAATATTTTTTCCTCTTTTTTTTTCTCCTCAGTATCTTGGCAAATTAATTATTCCTTTGAGGAAGTATAACAGCACAGTAAGTTCATGCCCATTTCCATAGTAAGTGAAAGAGGACTCTCAATTTAGCAGAAAGATAAGTCAACTGGAACCCACTGTTTCTATTCTAGTAGACATCACTTTGAAAAAGCAAAACGGGTTTTTGCACAGAAATAAAATCTTATATTGATTTTCTGTTATTTTTTGGGGGGGAGAAATTAAAAAACTACAAAACTCCTCAAAATAAAATAAAACGAAACAAAAAAACCCCACACTGACCAATAAACAAAACCAACTAACCATAAAGAACCCAAATTTAAGTTACAGATGTAAGAATTTTGGCATACCAGAAGTAATACATTTGCTTAACATCTGATCTTTGCCATGCTGCCCTTTGTTATTTCTGAATATAGTATTGGGGAGAAACTCATTTTTGACACTCCACGCTGCTGTGTCTGTGACTGCTGAGCAAGTAAAACTCTGCTGTTGCGTTTTTTCTCCTTTCAATATAAGACTCTTCATAGTGCAAGATGACTAAATAACAAGCTTTTCATTAGTAAGTAGTCACAGAAATCAGACCCTCTGCACCCATTTTTCATAAATGCCAATCTAAGTTTCTTTCACCAGTTTTCAAATCAGCCAAGAGGTTTTCAAGATACTCTGTATATTTAAACACAACACATTTGGGCCAGCCCTTGACATCTTTAGTCTTTCTGTAAATGTCTGCTTTTCTTCTAAAGTTGTAGAAACGTTCTGAACTTTTCCCATGCAATATACTAGATCAACTAGAAAGTGGAATAGCTTATTGCATTCATGCTTGTTTAATTAAAGTCATCACTTTTAGATTGGAATCTCCATTAATTTTAGGTTTGCACTAAAATACAAATATCATATATTTTTAAATAAACATAGGTTACAATGGTGAATAAAGAAATGATTTGATAGCAGAGAATCTTCATGCTTCCAAAAGATTAAAATAAAAAAAAAGAAAAAAAAAAGAGTTTGGCATAAAGAACATTGCAGAATCCTATGACTGAGTGCCTTCAGGACACTGATGTATTAGACCTTCAGGTGTTATTCCAAGGTCAAGAATCTTTCTATGGCAGATATATAGCTAAATGATACAGTAAAAAGTACAGCAAAATTAATGCAGTTAGTTTTGACAAATATGGAAAATATCTCTCACATTTTTAAAGAAAATAATAAAAAAAACAGTAGAAAAACCTGGTCATTGCTGAGTGTTTTCTCAGGGGTGAAAGATTTCTAAATGTGGAATAGTTGTCTTGCATTGTTTTGAAGTGAATGCTACCTAAAGAGAAACACATTTTGCCATTAATAATGGTGACAAGTGGGGGGTTCTATTTCTTGCTTTTTATTAGTTACTTCACCACTTAAAACAGTGTCACTGGGGCAAGGACCTGGTTTCAAGCATCAACTTAGCTTTGAATGAATACTTTGAAAAGATTACTTAAAACTGAGTTGTCCAAAGGAAATGGCCTGTCATTCCAGGTAAAATACATTATGAATTACTTCATTAATTTTATTGCAGACTGGTCAGATTTATGTTCACACCTCTGTGTGTAAATTTTTCTTTAAAAGCAAACATTTCTCCTTGTTTCCAATTCAGATTTTGAAACAGTTCTGTCAAATTATGTATATATATATATATATATATGTCAGCAGAATTAGTAGATATTCAGGACACTGAGTTAATAACAGGAAGGTGGCTTCCTTTGTGAGTGGATGATGATGGCTTGCACAGTTCATATAAATCACTTCTCATGCAACTCATAGCAGCTTTATTTGAGCAACGCAGCCTGCTGGTTTTGGTTGAGATAGAGTTAATTGTAATCATAGTAGCTAGTATAGGGCTGTGTTAAGGATTTGTGCTGGAAACAGTGTTGATTCAGGCATATTTTTGTTACTGCTGAGCTACAGAGTGAGCTACACTACTACAGAGTTACAGGGAATCAAGGCTTTTCTGCCTCTCACCCCATCCCACCAGTGAGGAGGTTGGGAGGGGACAGAGCTGGGACAGCTGATCCCACCTGACCAAAGGGATACCTCACACCATATGGCTTCATGATCACTAAATAAAGCTGGGGGAAGAAAAAGGAAGGGGGGGTGTGGTGTGAGTGTATGAGTGTGTGTGTGAGCGTGTGTTGTTCAGAATGTTGGCATTTGTTATCCTGAGTCACCATCACATGTGATGGAGCCCTGCTGTCCTGGAGTTGGCTGAACACCTGCCTGCCCGTGGGAAATGGTGAATGAATTCCTTGTTTTGTTTCACTTGTATACACAGGTTTTGCTTTACCTATTAAAGTCTTTACCACGACCCAGGAGTTTTCTCATTTTTACCCTTCCAAATCTCTCCCCATCCCACCAAGGGGGAGGGAGTGGCTATGTGGGGCTGGGATTAAACCGTAACACTCAATGAAACTAGTTATTAAACAGTAAAAGCAAACAAATTGTCAAGACTTGTGAGGGAACTCAGTAAATAAGGAAAGGTGTTTATAAAAAAAATATCTTAATAACCCATTCATTTACAAAATTGTAGCCATGTTCAATTATTTTTGGTATTCCCATAAAATACTTTGATCCAGAAAACAAAAGGAGTGCACATTGAATACAGAGATACTATATTCATAACCCAAAAGCTCACACTCTATTTCATGCTTTTGATTATTAACCTGAGGTGTGCACAATGTCACTTATAGTATCATACAAACATCCTTCAGTGTAATGTAGTTTTATTCAAATTCCTATTGCTTGAGCATTCACTTAATATAGATAACAAGGATGTGTAGATCACTATTCAAAAAGACATTGTTTGACAGTATCTCCATAAATTGTCTCTTTTTCTAAAAAGCAAAAGAAGTGCCTAGCAATTCTTATTAAGACTTATAAATATTTATTTGCAAACCACTCACTTGAGAAAATACTTTTCTTTCCAAAAATAGCAAGAAGAACATTTTAGAAGATTTCTACATGGATGTTCTTACTTTTCCATGACTTTTCATTCCTGTTAGCACCTCCACAGCATTTGTCATATAGCATGGAAAATGATAGGACACTTTCCAGACTTCAGTATTGAATGACCAAAAAGGAAGCCAATATTTAAATATCTTTTATTTTCTTTTCCATGCTTTTGTTCTCTGTAGGGATTTGAACAACAGAATAGAACTGGATGTCTAACCTGTTGTTTTCCTAGGTATTCCAAAGGCCAATCAGCTCTTCTGTAGGAACTTCTTCATTCCCATATATATCAAAGAGGAAGGCAATGATACTAAACTTAACTTAAAAATCCGGGGGAAAAAAGTATATATCCTTCATCCTAGGCAGTGAATGCAAGACTTCATGCAAACGTGGAACCAGAAGGCAGAGAGAGAAAAGTAAGGTCAATGCTCCTTGGATAAATCCAAGTGGCCAGTCACATCTCAAAGCATATTGACACATCTCTCTGACTTTGCAGTCTGAGTATCCCTGTACTGATAATGGTACCTGCATACCTGCAGAGACATGCTTACCTTGCAGATGTCCTTTCCCTTAAAAGAACTGTAAGAAAACAGAATCTTAATTCGGGTACAGCACAGTTGGTCTTAAGAACACCGCAATATAAATTCATGAAATAGGCTCAGGATTTAATTTGTGTATTAGAGGAAAAAAATCAGAACTATTCCATACTTTTTAATGTATTCTCGTTGTCACCTTTTCCTGGCTAGGCTAGTCCACAAGTGTCTCAGTATGTGCATAATATGTATTTCCAGCCCTGATTTTGGTATTTATTCTTTATTTTCAGTCACGTATCCCAGTGACATACTTGGTAGGGCTGTTTTCCAATACAATGCCATTGCTACTGTAGTGGAATGATAAATTAATGTAACAGTGGAAAGAAGGCTCAAGCAAGTAATTCCTTAAAGAAGTAGGCTCATCTTAGTCTGCTTCCTTAAAATGCAGCCTCATTACTCAACCCTAGAGTTACCTGTAAGGTAATCCCAAGAGTTCCTAAGGTGAAGAATGGAAATATTCTTTGTAAGTAGGATTTATCAAGATCTGCTATATTTAGGCCACTTTTATAAGTTTAGTACAGCTCTAGGATTTAGTTAGTCTCAACCAATTTTATCTGTCTAAAATAAGACTCGAGTGTTAGTCATTTGTTCTATGGTCAATGGAAAAAGGTTCTTCCCAGAAGAAGATACTTCATCCTATCTAATTTAGAGGTGCGATTCTGCCCTTGGAGATGTCTGTATCTCTATGATGACTATCGCTAGAGTTAGGTATGCCTAAATTCCTTGGTCAGGGCACTCTAAACTCCTGCAAAAAACATCATCTGCCAGTTTCAAGCCAACTTATTCACTTTATACTAATGTAAGTTACAAATTCACTTTACACTAATGTAAATTACATACCTTTTTCCCCATTAATATTTCAGCAGAGAATTATTCAGAGGGCAATATCCAGTGCAGACAATTGTCATAACTTGATGAAACTGCTGCAGACATTGGAGTAGGGAAACAGCAATTACCCTTAGCAAAAGCTGCTTAAAAGACACAGAGAAATTTAGATTCAGTTGCACATAGAAATACCTAAACACAGTTATACTGAGAAATGTAACTGTGAAATGAGCCTTTTGAGAGCTTGCGTGACATTAATGAAAAAGTTGGATTTGGGGAACTGATTCAGAACCGCAATGGACAATACAGTAACAATATCTCAGTTGCTCTCAAGAATAAAAAAAAATCCAATATTCAGAGATAACATGAATATTATAACATTGATTATTTGTATCATAAAATGGAAAACATATTGTAATTTCCTTTGGCAGCTTGCTTAGCATAGGAGGAGTAATCTCGAAGGAACAGTGTTCTGCCTGACCATATGCATGAATAGATGGCTGTCAAGTTTATACTGCATTGTCTTCAGACTGGCATCATGCCAGCCCTCAGGCAGGCAGGAGAAAGATATATGTCGAAAGAGGTAGTCAAATTGCTTCCCTATGGCTGCTTTATAAACATACATATGTTAAACACATTTATTAGGGCAATCAGCAGCAGCAAGTGCAAGGGCCCTTCTTCTCCCTCATGAGGGGTAGTCGTTGCTTACATAGGAGTGAGAAGTTGGAAGCTGGCCCAGAAATCTGGAAAGCATATTATGCTGGATTCCCCATGGAGGATCACTTTGCTGCCAACGTATCTTGCTCTGGGGTTTCAACACACCATCAATCTGGAACCTGGCAGCCACCATTCCCCAGCTCACCTCAGCTCATGCAGCGAGCAGACACAGTGCAACTATTTGTCTCAGATTGCAGCCCGGCCACTCATGGAAGGGAAGGAGGATGGAGGGAAACAAAAAACCTCCGGTGGAGCTGTGGTCTGGGTTGCACAGCTCCAGCAAGTTGCCTGTTGCAGCAACGCTGCCGTTTGAATGACACACTCACTGCTCTTTGTGGGACCACAAGGCATGGCGAGTTTGCACAGATATATGGCCCTGAGCAAGGAGGAGGGGAAGGAAGAGGAAGAGCTCAACTGGAGCTTTCAGACAAAGTGCTCTCAATTACTTTTCAGCATGAGCTGTGTTAATAATTTTAAGACTCAGGAGAATTTTACAAATCTCAATTAAATCTCAACTTCTACTTATGAGTGCAGCTGTTGTTCAGAAAGCATTGCACTCCTTGTGGGAAGTAAGTTACTGATTTCTTATCCTGGAGACCCTGACAAATGTGAAGGGAATATCAATGATCCACGTTACATTGTCCAGTGACAGTAGATGCAGTCAGCACATTCACAGAGTGATCAGCCCTGCCCACATTCACACAGTGGTGGGATGCTGCAGCCCTCAATGGAGGTGAGGTTGTCTGTTTTCCCCTTGCTCTCCTCCTCCTTGCTCTATTTCCACGGCATATTTCCTGGAACATAAAAAAGAACCTGAAGGTAACCAAGAGAGCTAAAATTCTAAGTCTAAGAGCTATCAATTCTTGGTTTTTCTCCTCTTCCTCAGAAGCAGCTGATTATGCTCCTCATACTGGTGTTTACTACTTCTGTTTGACCCTCCTGGGCCTAAAACCCCTGGCAGTATAAGCTGAGTGAAGAACTGCTATCCAGTCATTAGTACAGATGCAAATACTTGTTTAGGTTTAGTCCCACCCACTTGAATTAATACATTAACACGCATTGAAATTTTTCTGTACCTTAAGGCAAGTCATTAGAGTTGTCCTCCCCTTGCAATAGGCCTGTTCTGTCTCTCAGTTCATACCTCATCTAGATTTCAGGAATTATGCACAGAAATAGGCACTGGCTGTGCAATACGGTTATAAGACTGCCAAAGCTTGTACTTTCAATTAATCTAAAATAAACAGTCATAAGTGCTCTGTTGGAGAGCAAGTGCTGTTCCACCTAAGCAACACCAAGTTATTTTTATATCTCTGTAACTTACTTAAGTTTTTACACTTCTAGTTTCACACTATGAATTGGAGTGTAAAGCTGGAGGCAAACATGCTGGAGGCTTAAGGCAAGGCAACATGCAGGCAGAGCACAGTTCTCTGCCCATTCTTCGAGACAGATGGGTGTGAGGTAGCTCCAGTCTGAAGCCCATCCAGTTGCATTAACTCATGCTGTGATTGAGCTAATTAGTTCTCCTAAAAGCTTTAATCTGACAGTGCCCAGCTGGGGAGGCATGGCCTGAGAAAGGTGGATCCAGCTCAACCCCCAAAGCTGTACGGTAATTCAAATGGACATTGTTTTCTTTCTATAAAATACAAACCTGGGAATCAGATCTGTAGTGGGGCACGTTGATTTAAATTTGGTGTCTGCTGCAATAAACAGACTGCTCCCAGAGGGTAATCTGGCCTTATCTTTTCCTCTTTCCAAAAGAGAAAAAGCTAAATGAAAACAATAAATTCCTGATGTGTGACTGACTATAGGATAAAAAGTGGGGGGTTTCCCCTCCATTTTGTTACTAGATATCACCAGTGAATTACCTAATTTTGATATATGTGTGGTCTGTAGCCATAGGCTGTGTCTGACATTTTTAAATGGTTTCATTTTATAACATATGCTCTGGACAGGAATCATCTCATGTAACATATGGCTTACAGGAACACAGGAAAATAGTGGGTTTGCATGAGAATTCTGTGTTAAAATTGGGAATTGCCTTCACCTTCCACATTGCCTTGAGTATTTAATAGGTAACTCATTTGTTCTGTTTGTTAGTTAAGGCTAAAAAAAAAATGAAACACACAAAAAATAAAGTTGTCTTCACTTGATCATTTTCCATTATATCCAGATACTTGTTTTACTTATTGTCACTTAAAAATATGTGAAGAAAAATTAATTCTGGAAGTGCAGAATCATGAAGATCATTTAAGTCCCTTGGTCTCTATCTTTTTCTCTGCCGAAGTACACACAGGCATATTTGGTAATTTATGGGTAAGAGTAGTGGGAAAAGAGAGCTTTTAGGTAAAATTTGAGTTTGCTTTCTGCATTTACATCTGGGATTAATGTCTGAACTATAAAGATTGTTTTTACCCTAATAGAGGAGTTTCATATTTTGGTTCCAAGTGTGTAGTTTGAATACTAAATTTTTTTTTTATTTTTTTTTTTAGGAAATTCACATTATCTATAATGAAGTCTAAAGAATGAGAAGATGCAAAGACCTTAGAAATTAGCCCTGGCTATATTTTGAAATTTTAAAAAGCAGGTTAGTCTTTGGATTTGATAGAGACAATTTTGAATTAGAAATGAAAGGTTTATAATGGAACTGGGTGACATCAGTACAAGTCTTACAGTAATGATTATTCTTAATTTATTTCTTGTTTAGAACAAAATGAGTTTCTTGTAATGAGATATGTGGGAATTGCAGAGTTCAATTTCAGTTAAACTTCTGCCAGATGAAAACTATAAAATATGAAGTTTAAAATCACAGGATAAAAATGCTTCTGTAGGGGCTGAACTTTATCTGAAATTAGTATGTGAGGTGAGCCAAAATATTTTACATTTTGTTTGTACCTAATAATATGCAGGAGTAATGAGTCTTTGGTTTAAGATAAATTTTATCTTGCCGTACAATTACAAAGGTAAAATTCACCCTTCTAAAAGAAATAGATGCTTGTAAAGAAGCAAATGCCCTTGAAATGTTCAGAAGACACATCTTGGCTTAGAGCAGAAGATTCTTTTCTCTTTGAAACTTGAAGATATGAATAAAGGTACAGTAAAGGTATAAGACCAGGACCTTCATTGATGTCATTTCTTGTAATTTCACTAACTTTAGGTAATCTACGGTAATTTACACTAAGAAATGTTGTTTTATATGATGTTTCTAATAATCTCTATGACACTGAACTTTAGAAGAGTCCATGGGTTCTTTTGGTCCTTAAAATAGTTTGCCCTTAAACCTCAAAATCATTTTATGTCAGTAAGGTTTATAAAAAGTCTATTATTCATCTTTGGTGTAAGAATTTTTATGTCTATTTTTTTAAAGGAATCTTGAAATGGAAGCTTAATTATAACTGACTTAATGTTGGCATGTTATATTTTACAGCTTATAAAAAATCCTGAAGATAGTGTTAATGAGAAACAGCTGTAGAGTTGATTTTTTTCATACTTTTTTCATGCCATCCAGAAACCTATTTTTCAATTTTGTTATATATAGTAATCACAGAACTGACAGAACTGCTTTTGAGAGTTGTTCCCCAAGCATATTTCGAAATTTCAGGCTCTGGATGGAAGGCACTTCTAAACACTAAATGATGAACATCCAAGTTGTCCAGTCTGGTCTCATGTAAGGTACACAGTGATGCACCACTGAGACGTGTGTGTAATATACCAACTTATCTGCCATTTGCAACTTTCTCCCCAGATCTGTGTATCTTGTTTTGGAGAGTTCTTTTGAGATGTCTCTGTTTTCTACTTATATTTTTATTTTTTATTCTCTGTCACATAGAACTATGACAGAAAAAGCAACACTTTTTTTTTGTATCTTTCCTAGACAGACATCAAAAAGCTCCTTCTGTCTCAGCATCTGCCTCAGTACTACTGACCAGCTCACTTTCGTCTTCATGCCTGAGACAAGAGAAGAGAGTTGCTCCCTCCAAGCCCCAGGGAGGCCCCCTTGCCTCTGTGACTTCAACTTTACATTACAAATAACCTCAACAACTTTTCACTGCCAAAAATATTTCTGTCCCTCTTTCCTTCCTAGCTGTTCCTTTCTCCATCTCTTCCTGCCAGAGGAAATTAACAGTAACCCAATTCCTGGTTTTTTATATATTCCACTGCATCAGTTTTTCCCAAACAGACCAAGTTTTCACATCCAAACCACACAACTGATGCTGAATTCAGACCTTCATTTAGACTTCGTTCCTTTGACACAGGTTCTTCTTCCAAAAGTCCTGTTGGATCGTAACACCATTAATGTCATTCTCTCCAGTGTCTCCATCTATGATGCAAATGGTTCTCCCTATGTGAACCTTGAATGCTTTAATCCTCCTTTCACTACAAACTGCCACATACAGCTCTGGTTATGGAATCTTTCTCATGATAAACACCTCCTGGGATTATTTTATATACAAATTTGATTTTCATCTCTGTGTTGACAATTTTTAGAGACACATCTCTCATTCAGACTGCCTCCTGTTCAGTGCACAGTCTAGGACTGTGTCTGATACCTCATCATAGTTATTTAGCTATGAACTCAGGCACAGCAGGACTAAAAATGTCCTTCTCCAAGCTCTCACTCTGAGTGATTTCTGCTTGATTATGCTAAATAGTAGTGAACTATCCTGCAAGTCACTGCAGTCTGGGAAACTTCTCCAGCAGATTTTCCACCAGATCCTTTTACCAGGGTATGCTTAATGCTCAAATACTTGTTTCTAAATAACTTCTCAACGACACAGTATTTCATATCCTCTCATTTTCAACCAGGCTCTCACTCTCTCCCTTCTCAGTTACCTTAGTGTTTTCCCTCAGACACTCACACACGGGCTATGCCTCTGCATACCAATATGGGACGACTTTCCAAAGATGATTTTCCTGGTGTGCTGTTTTGTTTCCATCCCTCCATTTTGATTTTTACACCTACCATATCCTCAACTTCTTTTGCATCAGATCTGAACCATTTGTCCTCAAGTCCTCAAAAAATCCTAAAAATATTTTTAAGCTTTACCCACAAAAGACATTGTTCTGGCTTTGTAGCTTTGTTCACTTTTTTTGAAACTTCTTTGAAATCATCAGTTCCACCTTATTGTATTTGCTGTTTGAGTGTAATGGTCTCATGACTTGCCTAGAGGTTGTGTAAGCATCACTGAGGTCACAAGCTGACAGATTTTTATCTTTTGTGGATACATTTTTCATAAGCGCTCCTTCTGAATCATCTATATCTCACAAAAAGAGAGAGAAATAAAGCACCTCTGTTGACTGGTGCAGGTTACACGTGTTCAGTTCTGGGACAGGAATGCCTGATTTCTTTTGAGGATAGATTCACACAACCAGATACAAATATGTCAGCATACATTCAAACAGAGTAAACATTATAGTCATATGCAATTACAATGGATTATTTAACATATGAAGCACTTCCTTTCAAATTTTCTAGAAAGGTAAGTGCCTGTACAGAGAGATTCTGTTACCTCTCTTTTACCATGGACACAGAGATTCTGGAAGGTCTTGTTTCTGAATTTCCTTAGTTCACTTAGTTAGGTGCCTACAATTAGGTGAATAATCTTGTATCTTACAGATTTCAGACATTATTTTTCAAATGGTATCAAACATTATTTTTCTTTGCTTTTCGTAAAACAAATAAAATATTTTCTAAACAACTTATTATTCAGATCTATTTTTTTGTTTTTCCTACACAGAAGTCACTGCATGCAGAACTCTAAGTAGTGTGTTGCCTGAGTTTTACTTAGGAGTGGTTCAGTGTCTGCTTGGTGCTGCTTTTCCATAATATTATGTTCACACTGGGTTTGTGAATGTCTGCATCTGTACAGCATTTCCTCTCTCTTTCTCTCTCTATATAAAACCACAATAGTACTTTTTTGCTGAGAAATTTTGGCTTTAGCTAAAGTCAAATTTATTTGATAGTCTAAGTCTTTCAACATTCAGTTAACTATATTATTTATTATTGTGAGTTTGGATGAATAAACTTTGGAAAATAGCTTTTCTTTCTCAATGAATTAAAGTGTTTGTACTTAGGGGTCTCCTGGTCTTGATAATTAACATCACTTCAGGTATCAAATATTCAAACATTAGGGAAAAACTTGAAAAACATAACAAACCTAATTATTTTCTTCCTTCTTCATCCCAAAACCTAAATTTATATCTGTTTTTCATATTGCACATGCCTATATATATGTATTTTAAATGGCTTTTTGAAAAATACAAGTTGTAGGCTGCTTCTTTTATGCTGCCAGACTAGAGATAAGGGAATTATAAAAGTTACATAAACAATCATTTTCAGAAGGAAAGATTCCTTTTCTCTAAGTCCTTTCTGGTTTAATTATGTGTCTGCATTTTCAGTCACGACTAGAAGTGCTGAATTACCCCAAGAGAAGAGAGCTTGCTTTGCAGTCACGACTAGAAGTGCTGAATTATCCCTGGAGAAGAAAGCTTACTTTTGTCAGGATTCCAGTCCAATTTTGCAAACACGAAAGGAGATAATCACTCAAATGTGTATGTGTGCTTATGGGAACAGAGTCCAAATTCTGAACCTTTTGAGGTTTGCCCATCTGTATTACGGGCCTCATTAGTTAAAATTGCACATAGCAGCTTGAGAAAGCGTTTTTATGTCCTCTGGCTAGGAGTAGCTCAGTTAGCACACACTCATATGACTAAGTAGTTACTGAAGTTGCAGGATTGCTAACCTTAGTGATTTTTTCATCAGACATTCAGCTCTTCCAGTAAACACTCCCCCTTTTTTTTTTAATGGTTCTCTGCCTCATATGGCCATGAATGTGAAACCAGGACTGTTGTTATTATAGGAAATGTGTGTTCCAAACATTATAAATCTCTTAAATTCTGTTTCTGCACTCTACTTTCCTAATAATTAGTCACGCTTACAGTTCAGTAAAGGCCACTTCAGTCAGTCAGCCAGCAAGACTACAACACTAAGTTTCCTGGCAATGGGTGACTAAAGGGTAAATCACCACTTGAGTGAAATTTAGACCTGCACATAAGACCCATCGTAAGACTAAAATACCTATAGTTTTAAAACATAAGAAAAAAAATAAGGAGTGTTTACTATCATATGGTTTTGGAGTCTCTACACTGATAGCAATCTTAATTTGAAACCAGTTTTCATTATTCAGGGCAGAGATGAATCCAATTTTATTACTTTAGGATTTTACTCAGAGTATGATAATTCACCTATTAACACAGCAGCAGAAGAAAGGTTATCCTGACCTGGGCAGGGCAACATAAACCTCTTCAAAGTTTGTGACTCACAGAACTGGAAGACCAGCTATGGAGATTATTAATCCTTTTATGGTTTACGTTAATCTCTAAGGCTGTACAGACACCTAATAAGGTGGGGTTCCTGCCCTGATGGCAGGCATTGTGTTATTCTTATGCATTTCTAGATATAGGAATCAAGATCCAAAAAGGCTTTGCTTTGAAAATATTTCCTTTAAGCATTTTTTTTTTTCAGTGGCAAATAATTTTGGCCTTATGTCCTGGCAGTAGATCTTCCCGTAGGCTGATTACTCCTTTCAAGACATTTGGGCCTGCCAAATCATTACCAACCCCAAAATTTTCTCTTAGAACTCTAATATGTCCACTCAAAATGTCAGCTTTTATTTTTCAGTCATGTACCTGGTTCAGATGGAGAGGTTTCCTTGGTTTTGTTTCTGACTAGAAAATCACAGTTTGAAATCCAACATAAATAATTCTGACTTGAAGGATTAATTAGACATCTTATGTCTTTCAGAGCATGGGGCTATATGAAGTGGTATAAAATTTCTGCCAGGTGCCTAACAGGTCATTTAATGAAGTAGCACCTAAAGTTTCCTATAGTGTCACATGCTGTGAGATACAGGGCTTTTGCCAAAATATTTAAGAACATTTTGTCTTTATATGTTTGGGATTATCTGTTAGCATAAAACTATTTGCAGGTTAGTGTTCGGGTGACCAAAGAAAAATGTAACAGCAGCACTTCACGTTGACTAAAGGTTTACTCTTTGGTTTAGCCTGGGCTTCCGAAGATCACTCTGCGCTGGAGAGTTTTCTTTGCAAGTAGGTAAAAATAGTCTTAAATATTTTTGCCAAACAAATATTTATATTTTTGTCTGACAATGGAAATACTTGGTATTTCTAACACAGAGATGATAATAATAACCACTGGTTGTGGAGCTGATCAGTGGTGTTCACCAAAACCAAGGAACGGCTGTAGTCCTTCTCTGTGTTACCAGAGACTGACAATCAAATAGAAGTTTTCCAGTCTGACCTAAACCACCCTTACAAATGTGTTAGTCGAGGTTCAGCAATCACCTTTGCCTTCAATTTGAAAAAAACCCACACTGATACTGTACTATATATTTCCCATGAATTGTACTGGTTTTCTTCTCTTGCATTTTATCAATGAAAAGTTGATATATATTTACTGATTTACACTGATGAGATGTGTAAGATAACTGAGCAATTCTATCTTTTTTAAGATCACCACATATTAAAGAATTGATTGCTTTGAATACATTTTTATTTTGCAATTTTGTCACTAGAAACCAGTAACTTGCATTGGTTTTGTCTCTTGTTGAATTGGGGATTTTTTTGAGGGTGGGGCAAAGGAGAATGGTAGTGAATGTTTTAAGAAGGGTTAGTGTTTTAAATGGGACTTTTTTACCTCGAAATAAACTTAGATGATATACACTTAGTCTATTTTATTTGAAATTATCTAGAGTTAATTTAGAAACTTGGGAGTGGATGCTTTCTACTTCTCACTTATTTTTTCTAAATAAAAATTGCAGTACTGAAGCAGCTAAAAACTAAGAATAATACCCAGTAAAATCCTAAGAAAGGTTTGAATATAGAGTGTTTAAAATAAACATGAATTATATTTCATTACTCTTTTTGGTTGGGTTTTTTCAGCCTCAGAGATAAATTTACTTTATATTCACAAACAATTTACACTTGCGTGATGTCTAAAACATAATAGATTTTTTTAAAAAAAAATGAGGAGTGTAGTGAAATTACACAGTTCCAAGTAATGATTGCTTAAGAGAAGCACTATAAACTCATGACAAAGCCAGAAGAGTTAGCAGCAATACATACAAGTTCTCTTAATAAATCACTGAAGCACCTCATTGCTTAAACCAACAGAAAACTTCTGTCTTTTCCTTGCACATAACTCAGAAGGCTTAGAATAAATTAGAACCGATTTTATGCACAACTTATCATTTAACACTGAAAGGCAGCCACCATGATTTCTGTATTGAGAGTCAGAGAATGTTCAGATGGGGATGCTTTTGACCTTTTTCCAAAGAACTGAAAAGGAAAACTATTTTTTTATAGTTGTAAAATTTTCAGTGGAAGACCAAAGTCATAATTTGGTTTTCAATATTTAAACAGCAAGTTTCTCAAACAGTAGATGTTTATGCAAAAAACCTTTTTCAGTTCAAGAGGAACATTAACTTCTAGGGGAACTGTTAAAGAAGATAAGAATGTACCAAATCCTTGCTCTCAAGCCTGCTTTGAGCTGTATGTGGGCACAGTTTCTATTCCATAGTGAAGGAGTTTGGCCTATATTTTTATGTATGCAAATGATAGTGAGAGAGTCAATATAATATTTGGCAAGTTTCCCATGAACATAGAAACAACTGAGGCAGAGGCTTTCAAGATAATTTTCAGTATGAAACAGTAAAATCAAGCCAGTCTGCTGATTTATGCCTATTTCTACTGCAGCAACAAACTTATACAGCTTGTTGCTGTTGAGGAATCGAGCAGTGTGTGGCTTATTGTTCTGTCTTATAAAAAGCAATGAAGACAACAACACTTTCTTCTGAGAGACACAACTGATTGTAATGAAGCACATACAGAATGTGTGAGATTGGTCTACCTGCAAAGGTGAACACTAAAGCATAGCCTAGTCAGTTGGTGCTGTTCCATTTTTTTAACATGTCCAGAAGAATACTTGTGCAACACTATTATTTAGTGATTTCTGTATCTATTGTGGTAGATATTTTGAGCTGCTACAATACTCAAGGTACTACAGAAAACTTTAAACCACAGCTAAGTTCAAGTTCTGTGATTGCTTTAACACACCTCTCAAAGGAAGAACTCGAGGCTCGTAAACTCAGAAATGGTTGGTGTCTCAGTGTGCAAGTAGAAAATTATAGGTCTGGAGAAAACAGGACAGAGAGGAAAAGATGGGTCCCCCTGATCCTCCCAGCACTGGGGCGCCTGTGGCCAGTGCAGCTGGTGCAAGTGTCTGCCTGGGGGCACAGCTGTGCTGACCCAGGGGATGCACAGCCACCTCTGCTCTCCAGCTGTGCAGTGCTTTGTGCCGAAAGCTGGATCCCCTGTTATTTCTTTGTTCTGACAGTTTGAAGGGTGGAGAAAAACAATAAAATAAAATGGGGAGAAGGTCAGGCGTCCCCTTCCAACTCAGCATATTCTGTGATTCTGTGATTCTGTGATTCCGTCCTTTTTAGGTGCAAGCTGCTGCCAGAACGGGGAGAGGAGGGCAGTGTGCGCCTGTGAGTGACACGAATGCATAAGTGAAAACAAATAGGGGAAGAAAAAAAAAGTCGATGTTTTCCTTAATCCTGGATTAAACACAAATGACTGCTTTCCCCATCTGCCGGTTTGAATCCCATTCCAGAAGGGGGGTGCTCAGACCCCGGACTCCCCTCTCGGGACGCGCGGGCGCCAGGCGGGCGGGGCTGTTCCCGCCGCCACCGCGCGGGGTCGCTGTCGAGCCGTCCCGCCGCTTGTCCCTTCCCGGGAAAACAAAGGTGCCCAAACAGGACCGTATTCCTGGCGTTTTCCTGGCACAGGGACCGAGTAGGGTGTAGAGTCGGGGTAGAATAGCTGCCGCTCTCAGTCCTAACCCCCCTGCCCTGCTCGTTTCATTGGTGCTTCGCGGGGAGTAGCGGAGCGTTGTCGGTCTTTGCAGCTGCAAATCTAATCTATCAAATAAACATTCATAAAATCCTGTTTATTTTGTGGAATCGGGTCGTGTTAATGTATTCTGCTGTGCGTGATAGTGAAGCAGAACGCAGACCTGACAGCAGGATGGGAAGATGTATGTCTAAACTATAGAGCAGCATCTCCTGATCACTTTTAAATTCAATCACACAAGACCACAGAGGAGGAAAAAAAACCAAGGATTTATTATGATGGAACGTCTTGGTTGAAAAGAAATCAAATTTACCACACACTTGAACAACATTTGGTCAGCAGAAAAATCCAGGGTACCAGAACCTGTTTGATTTTTTTGATTATTTTTTTTTCAAGCTGAAATATTTACAAGAATTTCTATACCTAAGGTGTTTTAACTATACTAACTCTGTGGAAATAGTCATATCACAAGACTTGTTTAACCTAATCCTCTTACTTAGCAGTTTGTGAAAACAGCAAGAAGAGACGGCCAGTTGCAGATGATAAATTGTCCAAAGCAGTCAGGATTCTCTAGGACACATTGCCAAACACAGAAGCAGCTCCACTTTACTCAGAGAGATATTTAGCTTGGATATGCTAGTCTGCTCTTCATCTAAACATCTGGTTTATTGCCAGGGAATCCCAAAATTTCCAGCATATCAACAACAAATCTTGCAAAATAACTACTCTTTCTTGTATTGATGGCTGATTTTGTTATTGAAGTCTTAAGATCTGAATTAACATCAGGCATCTTCAGGAAGCCTCAGTGAAATTGGCACAAATCATCCCAACCAGAGCCATTTATGCCATTAATGTTAGTCATCACAGTCCTCCCAGAGCCAGGGGATGTATAAGGGGTCCCTCTGTGTAGATCAGCCAAAGAAGCTGCTCTTTGACACAGCTACTGTGACCTTGTCAGTATTTGCTAAAAGTGTATTTGTAAGTCAAACCAAACTGTAATGCTGGAAAGAGCTTAAAATTAGATAAAATAAGTCCTCCTATCCACAGTAACATCCTCCATGAAAAGCTATTATAAGAAGTTGTCCTTATTCAGAAGACTAGGGTACCTCCTGCATTGAGAAATAAGACGGACATCATTAGTGATGTCTAGAAAAAGGATCTCCAATATCATATCTAATATGTTTGTAGCAGTCAGTCATAGGATTTCACCAGGATAATTAGACTCCAGGGCTTACAAGTAGTGTCCTTGAATCTTAAATGTAAAAGTTTTTCAATAAGAGTACATTCACACTGAAAATATCTTCTTTCTGTGTTACAAGATATAAAGAGTTGATTTTCCTATGGTATGAGAAACAGTCATACTTTCAGAGAAATTTTTCTGAGGGTCTATAGCACAAAAATGAAATATTCATAATTACTAACTAACCACTTTGGCTCAGTCTCGTCTCTGCTGCTCATTCCAGACCCATCCATGTTTATTAAATTCAATGTATTCAATATTTAAGTCTCATCTGAGTCTTGTTATTTCTCTTCATGATAGCATCCTTTCATTTCCATTCCATACTCACATTGCTCTATCAAGTCTACTCATCACTTTGGACAATTTAATTTTAAATCCTCTATAAATCCATATTAAAGATTTTGCATTTTAATGTCCTGTTGAGGTTCTTCTTTGTATTTTTTTAACTGAAACACCTAGTGCTTTACATCCAATATATTCACTTTACTGAATTTTCTGGCAGTACTCTCTTTAATTTAGTGTCTTTGTGCTAAAAAAAAATTCAACTCCAGACTAATCCAAATTGAAAAATCAAAATTAGCAGATCTAGTATTCACATATCCTTTGCTACCATTTGAAAAACCATTCATTTCCCACACTTTAGATCATTGAAACTCAGCCTATTTTTCTCAATAGTTTCTCCAACATTAGCAAATCACAATGAACTTCACTCAAGTTTTGAATTTATAAGGAAACCTGAAACCAGAAGAATCATGAGCGGTTTCTTGTTTCACTGTGAATGCTTTACACAGCTGTAGTGGAAAAACGTTGATGAGTAAGATCCAACAGTGCTGTGTCATTCCTCATGGTGACTCAGAGTCATCCAAAGGTTTGAGTAGACAACCTACTGCTGCATTAAGGTCCCTGAACTCCTGCTTGCATGCATTTTTCTCTGGTTCAGTATAGCACAGGCAGCATGCAGACACTCCTGTGCAGTCCTTCAGTTATCTCCTCTCTCCATCTTTTTCTGACATTTCACACAAGGTTTCCAGTCATGATATGAGGGCACAGAAATACCTACCCACAAAGCTGAAAGTATTTGAGGAACTGCCCACAGAAAAGGCAAAGGAATCAATCTGGAAAAATAATTCAAATTATTGGAAAATGACAGCATCAGTCTTTATATACAATCCATCTCATGAAGTGTTATGCTCCTAGTGACATGAGAGGAAAATCTTTACATGGAAAGTGTGGGTGCAATTGTTTTAAATGAACAGTTATTATGAGGGCAGAGGAAGGATAAAAAAAAAATCAAGGGTTCCTTTCTTAAGTGACAAGTGAATTCATAGCTAAGTATCTGCTCAGAGTGGAAAACATTGAGATCAGATCTTGGCCTTGATTTTAAAGTGGGTCCAGGGAGCTATATAACTACTTTACAAGCAACAAATACGTGTCTAGTGACAATATCTTCTGCCTTGTTTCGCTTTTATTTTTTTCTTCAGATTAGAACGTTTTCATCTGGTTTGTATTAGAACCAGGATGAGGCTTAGGTCAGTCAAGAAAGAACCCCCTGAGAACGATAGAGGGTTTGGCAGTGAAAGCTCCCCAAATCTACATATGTATGCCCAAACTAAAGGGGAAGAGGGAGGAAATAAGTGCAATTTTTCTGTCAATTTGTCTTTCTTGTTGTTTCCCTATTAAAAAATAAACTAAAAATAAAATTATTCCTTGTCATACGAATCACCTTCACTCTACAAAATGCATCTGTATTTAGAAATAAATCAGAAGTCCTTATTTTAATATGAGAGTCAGATTACTTGTTTTGTAAAAGGAGAGAAGATACTCCAGGAATGGGAAACAAAAAATTGTACATCTGAATGACCTGACAGCAGACTTCTGTTGCGTGTAGGAACGTACATTTGGAAAAAGATACTGGAATCAGTGAATGATCGGAGTTGTTTTGGCTGGCGGATGGTACGTGTCAGATTTTCAGTGCTGTAAATCTATTGCTCCACAGCATGGATTTCCATCAGCTGTGCAGCCGGTCCGGGACCTCTCACAGGAATGCTGTGTTACCTCACCAATGGATATGCTGGTCCCAGTAATGATATTCCTGGCAGGCTGATCCTTGCACTGATAGAGCTGTGACCTGGAGAGGGAGGCATGTCTGTCATCCTATCAAGAGTAAATAAGCCGTAGTGGAAATGAAAAACAGAAACCAAGGTCTGGGGTCAGGCAACAAAATTGTCTGGTAAAACTTACTGAGGCCTGATCTGCTAAAGAATTCAGAACTAAATTTGGAATACAGCACTTTGCCAGAGGCGTGAAAATCTTTGTCTGTTCATTCTTTTATTGACATGTAAATGTGTTTCAATGACTTTAATGTAAATTTAGCAAAAACATAGGGAGTTTGTAGATAGAATTCCAGACAATTACTGTAGTTGTCTGTGCTGTTTTTAGTAGCTTTGCTATTTACCTGGTTTGTTAGTTTTGTTGGTTTGGGGGGTTTTTTCCTCTCTTTTTTTCACTATGAAAATCAAAATGCTGTTCTGGAGAAAAACTTGCTACACTGTTGTTTGCTAAGGAGAACATGGATCTGAATTTTTATGTTCTTACCTTCTCGGGTATTTCCAGCAGAAATCAAAAATGGGAAAAGATTTCTTCATGTGTGATGAAACTCTAATATTATAGAACCAGTTTTGCAACTTGTATCATACAGGAATGCATGGGGTTTTTGCCAAAACGATCAAAAGCCTGATAATGCTTGCCTCCTTGCAGGTTTCACTACAAACTCAGCCAACCTTGCTCTGAAAGCCCTTAAAATTTAGAGGTTTAGGTAGCACTTGAGCAAGACTGAACCCAATTCTAAGGGGAAAGACGTTGACTTTTTTTGCATTTCATTGTGATTAGAGTTTTGGTGGTGGCAGTGAAAGCTAATGAAATATTTGGTGTTAATTTTGCTTTGAGGTTTTGAATTTTCTTGCGTAAAGGAGTTGAAACTGAATAAAATATCTGCAGTACTCTCCTTTCAAGGGATTGAAAAGAGCAGATATCTAAGCAGAGCCCTGGATGCCCATCTGCTGGGCACCAGAAGCTTGTGGATGAGGATGGGAAGCCATGAAGAAATGCCATCCCCTGGCTACTTGGATGAGGGACACCACAGGAAATCTGGAGACAGCTGTTTCCAGGTCTAACTATATCAGCATCAGCCTTCCATTAGAATGTATTTATTGCAAACTCTTAGAAAAACATCTATCCAGGCGAGGGTGAAGGTGTTAGGCCTCCAGGCCCTGACTTGGTTATCTCTTACGTGCATGCTTATGTCCATCCCTTTTCACCAATATTTATCCTAAAATCTGGATTACACGCTATAAAATAACCACGAAAGGCATACCAAGATCATTTTATGGTGTAGGAAACAACATATAATCGCCCTGTACTACCATCCCAGCATTTTTTTCAATACAAAATTTGGCCTTATTGTACTAAAATAAGCATGCAAGTCTATTGTTACTCCTCTTGTCCTCTGGTATTTTGAACACTGCATAATAATAAACCAAAACTGGAGCAGTCAACTGATGTAAAGTAGAGATGTAGTATCTCTTTGTGGGGTCGTAAAGTTTCCTAAATTAATAGGAGCTCTCTGTAACGATGTTATCACCCCTTAAAAGACAAAGAGTTAGAGAGTTGCAAAGCAAAGCAAAAGGATATTTCTGAAAAATTTCAATCCTGTGTTAAAATCAGCTATTCAATGCTATCCAATAAATTTTGTTATACCATTTGTTGATTTCTTTTTAAAGGTGATTAATCAATCTACCTCATTAGTGTCAGTGTAGACCTATTGGACTCAATATTTTTTAAAAGCATTTAGATCCCTGAAAATATTTGTTTGGTAACCAAGCTCATGTAACATTATTGCCCATAATTAAGTGAATTTTAGAACATTATTCTATCCCTTCATATTAAAAAATAGTGTCATTAATAGATTGAATGCTTACCACAAACAAATTTCAAAGAATTGATTTCCATAGGATTTTTAAAATGTTACACTGCTGTAAAAGTCTTATCTTGCTGCAACAAAAAGTGTATATTTGGTAACTAGGTTTTCAAACCATTACTTTGTATTCAAAATTAGTCGTCAAAAGTCTTCAGCTTTTCTTCATATTCTTAAAATGGGACAGATCAGTGTCACATTAGGTACATCACAAAGCAGTACAGCTCTGTTGAGGCTTTGGCAAGGAATATTTTTACATAACAGGTAACCAAGTCTGTAAGTGTGTTCACTTGAACCTAATAATAGAAAACACTTGCAAGTCAAAACACACTTATCAGTAAAACTTGAAAAGTGTTCACAAGCTTTTTTTTCCTTTTGTTTATTGAAAATACAGAATCAAATGCTGTTTCTTACAGATAAAAATATGATGTGTCTCGTACCTCTGTGTAAGAAATTCTTAAAAGTTGAAGTATTCTTAACTGGATAATAAATAAGTATAGTAAAAATTAATATTGATATCAGCTACATCTAAAGGACCATTTTAAATACATCATTTGGACAAAAATATGGCTGCAATGAAGAATATTTCTTCTGGGTAGGAATTATTTTACATAGAATGTTGATTCAAATAATTTTCAAGATTTAAAATAGGAAAGGGGAAAATCAGTGAAAAACAATTTAGCTTTAAAGCTATTATGCTAATTGGCTGTATTTCCCTTTACAACATCTACATTCTCAACATAAACTGCATGTGGTACAGTGCAATCATTAGCAGATCTGACACGTTGTCAGTGCTTATGATGTCATACTACAAATTACCAAATATGGAAGCTTTTTAAGTATCTTGCCTCATGCTTAACTGAATTTGGCAAAAATCAAGATGTTCATTGATCAATTTTAAGCAAAGATAATACACTTTACATGTTAAAATAAAGAGAATCACATAAAAAAAAAAAGGTCTCACCGTCATTAAATCTAATGGGAATAATAATTTCCTTCCGGGCACTAACATTCTCAAAAGGTCCGTTGTTGTTTCTTAAGGTGACCTGAAAGTATTTGTCATGGCTTTTTCTATGTGACTTAAAACAATAACTTCAGAGACAGATCGAATGAGAGGTGAAGAAAGCTCTTTCTTGAAAAATACAGGAGGTTTATTCTTCATTTGAAGAAAATCAAAATTACATCTCCATGTAACAAAAATGTTTCTGAAGGGAAAACCAAAATCTACAAAAACTGTCAAAAAAAAAAAATCTGCCATGTTTATTTCACTATTGATATAGAGCATAAATTAAGGCCTCAGAAGAAGAGGGAAAGTGCATCTTTCAATTCGGCAGCCTTGGCATCAGAAGAAAGTACTATATTGTTCCTCACACAAACCGTCCCCATTAGAGCTCAAGATGTTCTTTTCCTTTTAATCCTCATTTGTACCCCTTAGCCATTTGTTTGGAATTAAATTAACTGCAATTTGGAAAATGTGGATGAAAGGTAGTGCATTGAGTAGATATCACATGTTTCCTGAATAGTGCCTGTTCTGCCTCTTTCACAGCCATTCATTGTGCCTGAAAGGGTGTAGTGTGTGAATTGTTGGACTGTCACTCTGCAGTGAAGTCTAGTAGCCAGTATTACCATGGAAACAGCAGGAAAAAGACAATTAACAAAATGGTTCTGATTTTCCTTATTTCTTGGGGGAAGGGGTGTTCATTAGTGATTTTTTTGTTTTCTTTTGTTATTTTCCAAGAAGAAACACAGGGGAAGGAGAGGAATCTTCTTCTTAAATTAGATATCGTCATCACTGCAGGCCTAGTAATGCATCAGAAATGTGTGTTTGTGCAATAAAATGTAAGCTTTTAAGTGTTGTCTAGTCTTATTCCTCTCTTTCCCATCACAGAAAAGAAGTCTCAAGATATTCTTAGGTGAGCAACTGTTAATGAGCAGAGCCTGTGAGTTTAACCCTCACACATTCATTGGACTTTTAATTAGTCCCTCTCAGAATCACTCCTATGACAGAAACACAATATAGGCCTGAGAGGGGTTTAAACCAAAAGGGGGCTCTCTTTAGATTTTTAGCAATAGTTTAAAATCAAATAAGTTGGCGGAAAGTGCTGTGGGCTGCTGTAAAAGGCAGCTTTTTCTGCCTGAAGGACATTCCAACGCAGGGGTCCAGCTATAATTTCAAGGCAGTCAAGTTCACATTCTGCATCCAGAAGCATGCAAAACAAAGGGGAGAAACTCAGACCCTTAAACATATCTCTGTCTTTAAAATTATTTCTCCCTAATAGTGTTACTAACCTTCACAAATTGTAATTAAAGGAAAAAAAAACTTGATGCAAATTCTATGCTAACATTTTATGTCAAACATTCCCAGAAGACTGAATTCTAGGTTGTGTTCATGTTGCATGGACATAGGGACTTCAGAATCAAAAAGAATTCTCCTATCTGCTTATACAGATGCAGTTAAGATCAGTACCAGACTCATTTTCATTTATTGATCATTTCCAGAGTAGAAGCAATACACATAGCAGAAAAACTGATGGAGAGCATTCTGATTAGGCAAACTCTACTTCTTTATGCTTGGTGGTAACTTAATTTTGTGTGCTACTGGTTGGTTTCACTACTAATATACTAAAAAAAAGACAGTTGTCTACAGTATTTTCTAAACACACCCTGGTAAATGTATTTTGCAATATATCACACCTGTTGTTGGAATAGATTTATCCTATATTCTGTATTTTACTAGAATATATGCCTTTGGGAACAAGGACTCTCCTGGATCTCTACACTCCACAGAAATGCAATTAATAAACTACAAAAATAGTTGACTTGAGTTTTTTTCGGAAAGAAGTTGCTGTGAAGTTGTGTTTGCTCTCTGAATAGCAACATGGAAAAGAAATTTACCTGCTTTGCTGTCCAGCAAAGAGAATTATTTACAGAAGTGTGTTGTATTTGAAGAAAGATGAACAGTGCAGGAACAAAATGACAGAACACATACTAAGAACATAATGCAGAGATTTGGGATGAGTTAAAACTGGAAAGGAGAATAACAAGTGGAAAAAAAATAGAGGGAAAGTTCCAGTCACTGTCCTGGGTAAATACAACAGACCTCTGAAACAAACCGCTAGAATAGTGGAGGGCAAGCCCAGGGAACAGAAGCTGAAGGCGTGCCCTGACTGAAAGGATATACTCCAGCAGCATTCAAGTCGATGGCTAACAGAAGGAAAGGAGGAAAAAAAAATTAAGAACAAAAGTTGAGGCAGCCGTCAGGTTATCTGATTAATGAACACTGAATAACTCAGACTTAATAAATCTGTGAAGTAGGAAGAGGAAGAGACAACATGGATGTTTCTTTGAAGCCTGGTATTGAACTAATGCAAAGTTTTGCATTACTGGCTTACAGGGATGAAACATGCAGGTAACTGTAAGTGGAATTTTGCCCTGAAGAGATACAAAATTTTTTCAATATTGTATCTTGGGCATAATCAGTTTCTTTTTTTTTTTTTTTTAGTCTCTGATTAAGGAATTTTCTCTAGTTCTTGAGCTCTGATACAAGAACCTTTTAGCAATATTATTAATATGACTATTAAATATGTTTGTTGGTGAAATCAAGCAGCAACCTTTGTTGTTGATCTCACCTATGTGGCTTTAGATTATAACAGAAATGTCAGCAGAAATCCAAGAAATGCAAAGAACAGCAAACTCTTTACTTAGAGGTAAACCATCCTAAGATAAGCTTTTTTCCTACTTCCCCTCACTGTCATTATGATTCCAACAATGCTCCATTCACTCCCACAAACTGTTTTACTTTAATTATTGGTTGAGGTAATTGGTGTTTTCTTTGGGCTCAGCATGTTCTGTGCCTTACTTAGTCCTTAGCATTAACACTAATGCACTTGGAATCCAACACTTTGTAGGTTTTCCTGGGATTTAACTTATTCAGGAGTGGAGTGCAGGCTCTGTCATCTTACTTAAGGATCACACAGTCCAAATGATGAGAAAGGTGAGGGTTAAAGCACCAGGTAAAAATCTGAATAGTTTTCCATAAACCCCAGTCAAATAAACCATGTTTATTTGTTTGTTAACTATGCAGGGTAATTAAGGCTAAAAGTAATTAATGAACTTCTCTGCGGCCACTTATACCAAAGTACATGCACATTTTGTGCCTGCTTGAGTTGTGGACTCAAATATCCAAAGCATTCACAGAGGTCATTTATTTGGGCATGTTTGGAGAAGCACATTTTTTTAAACTAGCATGCAGATATGTATGAGCTATTCTCATAACTAAATGTGAAAAATTATGTAAGAGATTGCTTAAGGCTGACTTTGTGAAAAGAGCCTTTAGATTTTTTGATAATTCTACTTTGGGGTCTGCAAATCTTTCTATCTATCATGGTCTCTGATAGCCTCAATTCCAATTTTTTTTTTTTTTAACATTATTTTGGGCTCCAGGGAACTCACAGGAGTCTCACCAGTAACATGCTGTCTGAAAGCAGTGTTTAGATAGTGATATCTTAGAATTGTTATGGTTTATGTAGTCCTGAAAACAAAAAAAATAGCTGTATTAGTGACTTGAAATATTGTCAGGAACAGTAAAACAGCAAGAATCTTTAGTCTGTTATCATGACCTCTTATGCGCATGCTGGAGGTAAAAATTGTGGCAGTCTTGACAATGTTTTTATCAACACAAGCTTCATGAGACTCCCACCCTTCAGATAAGTACCCTCTGCAGGAGGAAGACCTCAAGCCAATCAGTTGGTGCCTGTCAATAGAAGATTAACTTGTGGCAGACAGTTTCCAAAGGAAATTGTAAACTTAAATCCAACTTGAAATAACTGTTTTCTCCTTTTGTTTTCTTTCTTTTTTTTTTTTCAAGAAGACTGTACATAACACTTGTTTTCATACTCTTTCCTGTTGAAGATCATTGCAACTTTCCAAGGAAATCCTTGCAAGTGATACTAGCCCCATTACAGATGATCTCTTACAACATTAATTTGCTCTTTTTTATTGTGAGTGAAATAGCCCATTTGCTTCCACTGAAGAGGCACGATGTGATTACTACAACATGATCAACTTGGCCATGAAGGAACGTGTTCCTTCCACTCTGCATGTGGTAGACACCTCCCTGCCCTAGCCATGGACATGCAGGAAAAGTTCTTCCCTAGTATTTAAAATTAAGTTCTCATGTGCACTAAGGCCATTTTTCACCATAGAGACATAGGGAAGTGTCATGATGAGTGATATTTCAAGTTCCTTTAAAATGCTAAAAGTAAAGTAACCATAATGTGAATGAGAGGTATTCCCCAGGGGTATGGATGAAATATCAAACACTTACAGACATCTGGCATGGGTCCAGGAGAGAAGCTGATTGTAGAAGGATTACAAAGGTAGTTTTTATATGTCAGTAGCACGAATGTAGGATTCCATGACAGCAGAAGTCCAAATACTTGCTGTCACAATCCTATCCATAAAAAGCAAAAAAAAAAAAAAAAAAAAAAAAACTAATTGGATTTTTTTAAAAAATAGACCATATTGTTAATTTTTGTGGAGGTGCTGTGCTAACAGAAATGTTACCTGCTATGTGTGCTTACCCCATGCTGCAGATTTTTATTCTTTTCTCAAAGAGCAATGCCACGCCAAAGCAACGTTCCTATGTAATTATATATTCAATTAAAGTAAAGCTGCTTTAACAGCAGCTGAGTTCTCCATAATTGTTTGATGTCATGAAAAACAAACAACTCCCTAAAGAATAATGAGTCAACATCTGTTCTTTCCCCCTCTTCCCCTCCTGGTTCTTCTGGTAGCTGAGGGAATTTTCATTTGGGGCTACTCAGACAATGTTGGGCCAACTTTATCCTTGGTCTAATTTCCATGGAGTGCTGCTGCACAGGACTTTAATCTAGTCTCATTATTTTAAAGCAATGTTTAAATGTGCCACAAACTGTAATGTTATAAAAAATGTCTGTAAAACTTTTATGAATCCATTTTTCAACCTCTATCTAGTCAAAATCACACTTTAAGTAGCTATGATAGAATCCAGCAGAAATTTAGACCTTATATAACATTGCATTTAAGGAATTCATATGTATTCAACGCTACATTTATGAACATAAAAAAGCTTCTCATCGAAGCATAAAAACTTTGTGAATTTTAATTTTTGAACAAGTACTGACATCTGAACCTTGAGGTAATATCTACCTGGAAGCTAATACAAGTATATTAAGAGAGATTTAATCAAAGAACGGAAGACCTAGGCAATGCTCAAAATTCAAACAAACAAATATAGAAGTATTTCTCTGTTTCTGGGGATTGTTAGTTGTTGTTATTTGGGGGGGGGGAAATCTTTGTACTCTGATAGAAAATCAAAATCAAAATTATTTAAAGTGACTTTTTTACTCCATCTGGACATGTGCAAGAAAACACTTTCCATGACATGCAAAAAAATGTTTTCAGTCCTGTTTTATAGATTCCAGGTTGGAAACTTTATAATTCTCTGGAGATCCTTTACAGTCTTTCCGAGCTTTTTACAATTTGGATATTTTCTGACACTTGCTATGTCTGTTTCTTGATTTGTTTTAAGCCTATTTTTTCCTATTACAACCATCATACAGTAGAGAAAATGCTATTATTTTCCATTGTACAACAGTTTTGAAGACTGTTGTCCTCACTTCTTCATGCTGGAACCATTCTTTCATGAATCTCAAATTCAGTTTATGATTTAATCTTCCATCTTCTCTCCTGAAGTAAGTAAATCAACACTTGATTCTTCATTCCACACTATTGTGTAGTCAAGGATTCCGAAATTACGCATTTTCTACTGGTCTTTGTTCCATTTTGTTCTCTTTTTATCCAGTCTGCTATTGCCATTTTGAGTTCCAGTCTTATTTCCCGATGTATGTTAAGTTCCTCTGAACTTCATGACACTTGTGGGCTTAACACAGGTTTCTGTCTATTTAGTAAAGGTCTCAGTAGACACACATCTGGACAGACTCCAATAGAACAGCTAATTTTGCGCTTTTGGTTGACAGTGAATCACTGATAGATATTCTGTAAGAAGCTAAAATCCTGAGTTCCTTCCCTCAGTCATGTTTATCTGAACAACTAGTTTAGAATTGCCAATAATTTCCAGAAGTTTTAAAGACCTTGGTGTGTTTCATCTTCAAAAATCAAGCCTTGTGCCTTTACTCTGGTGGTTATGTATTCCATATAAATTACTACACATGGGTTGTCAAGCATAAGAACATACTTCTTATTCATTGCTTTTGTTGAGTAAAATGCTCCATTTTTTCACGCAAGTAAACTGCAGCAGTACTTTGTGGCCTTTAAAGAAGAGGATGGCCTTTGCAGAAATTTCCTTCTTTTATTTTACAGGGTTCCCATAGCCCAGTAGAGGAATTTGATTATGAACTGTTACCCTATTTATTCTTGGTTTTTCATTTATAGAGAAAATTGTGTAATGTTCTTTCTAGGTAAATTAACATAGAGTAAACATTTTTCAGTATGGATTATTTTTTGTGCAATAGAGGATTTTCCAACACACAGCCAGAGCTCCACAAGGGACAAGAGTAAACATAAAGAGGAGGCAGCAACAGTATGATTAAGGATACATTGCCAATTTGTAAATTAAAAGTCTTGAATATTTTTTCCCCTTTCCTTTTCCCCCTGAAGTGTAGTGCCCATGGGAATTTCTAAGTAAATCTGGGCAGGCCTGCAGATAAATCAAAACTCAGAGGAGCCATGGTCCTGGCTTTTCCCCATAAGCAAAAATACAATCCAAGCTGCTACAGTTGGCTGCCCATTTAATAAAAAAAAAACAACCTAAAAAACAAACAAACCAAACAAACAAAAAACCCACAAAACCATAAACAACCAAAAACAAACAAACAAAAAAACCCAAAGCAACAAAAACCCAAGCCAAAACAAAATTCTACGTAAAGATATATAAATTGTACATGACCATGAGGAAATCATACCAAAGGATTGTCTTTATTCAGGGATATGAAGCCAAGGCAAAGCTTGTAACTCAACAGAATCTGAAATTAAACTTCCTTTAAAACGAGTCTAAGTTCTGTAAATTTATATAATTAAAGTATGATAACAGGAACTTTAATGTCAACATAATCAGGTCCCAGGAACAAGTAAATCAGCTCTTTATGGGGATAAACAGTTCTTACACGGCATAGAATTACACCTTTTACAGAAAAGGAAGTTAGAGAGACATAGAAGGATGAAAGAGGAGACTGTTAGAGACCTGATAATTAAAAGGGTCTTTTTCAAACACAAACAGAAGATTATGACTTGAGTTAAAGCAATAGCAATGCTTATATATGCACTTATTATCAACAAAGGTCCTTGCATTTAAGTAAAACAATGCTTATGAGGAAAAATAAGATGAGCTACATGCAGAAGTATTTTCAAAGTAGAATATTGTTCATGGATTTCCATAAAAAATAGTGACTGCTTAGAAGTGTCCCTTTTAAATTATCATGGACTGAATCAGAGACTAGAACTAAAATGTAGCCACACTATGAAAAATATTGGTAGTGGAGGCTGCTGTTGTTTATGCATGTTGTTCACATTTACTCTGCAAACATATAGTTCAGTTTAATTAGCATGTGATTGAAAAGTGTTGACGTCTTGTGTTCTGTGTTGCTAAATGAATTTCTTCAAACTGGGGAATATGTAAATTCCTTGAAGAATTGTTTATACTACCAGAACGGCTTTTAAGTAATTTTGATGACAAGAATTAAAGTAGGCAGTCAACATAGTTATTTTGAGGATTTAATATAGTTGTGAACACAAGAGTGTAAATAACTTTTTCAAGAAGCTGAAGCAGTCTGTGAAAACAGCTGTACAGATTTTTTTTATTTTATTTTTTATGGAACAGTAGAGTTTAATTGCAGCTTTTGTCCTTTCTTATTTCTGACAGCCTGAAATAAGATGAAATAATGTGAAAAAAAACTATCTCTCTTTCAAAGTACGGAGTATAATTTAAAACAGAAAAGATTTAAGAATTTCTGTATGTTTCTTCTCTGGGCTATAAAAACATTAAATGTCTGTAGTTCATTTATTTCACAAAGTATATTTCTGATTCACTGTGGCTATATTCGACTAAAATATGAATTAAAGTGTAAATTACACTTCTTTGAAGACAGCATATTTTTAATTGTCAGAATGGCAGAGGCAAAGTACTGTCACAGGTTTACGTAGTTCAGAAAAATCTAGAAATATATAGACATTGAAATTTTCACTCCACAGAAAGACTTGCAAGTTCAGAATCATTTTTTTTCTGAACCAAAATGAAAAAAAAAATTCTAAGAAACACAACTCCCAGGAATAAAAATATTATATTAATTTTAAAAAATCAAAATGTTAGACTGACATATTTTTCAGGCTTATAATATTTTGAAAAACTATTTTAAGATGAAAAAGCAAAAAAAAATTCTTGTCATAAGGATGTCACATATATTTGCTATTTCTTTCAAATTGGAACTGGGAGTTTTGAGAGGTTACTGGCAAGCCTTCCTCATTTTGTGAAGGTGACTTCTTTCCTTGTTCACAACCCTGACCCACTGAAGGCCCATAAATATCTTAGTAGTTGGGAGGTTTGTACCTTTTTAGGCAGAAGATCATGTTCTAAACTGAAGTATTCATCTACCTTGGGTTTGTTAAAGACTCTAGTCATGAGGTCTAAGACAGCTTCCTAAGTTTCCTTAGGACAATACAGAATCATTCATCTGTTGTAGCCAAATGCTTATAATAGAAAGGATTTTTTTTCCCATTAGGTCTGTCTGCAGAGTGATTTGGATCAATAGATGCTATACTTTTATGTGGTTAAAGTTAGGTGATGTTAAACTCCCTTTAAATGTCAGAATCAACCATGTAGAAGAGAAAATCCCACTTGGTGTGTTAACCAGATAATAATCCTTTGAATCCATTGTGTTCATTGTGTCACATCGCATTAATTGATGATGATGTTGAACAAAAATTGTTTTTCCTCAAAAGCAAAGTTAACCTACCCCACTAAATTACATATTAATGCTACCTAAGTGCTGTGTTTACCAGGCCTCTTCTTTTCTTTGGAATTCCTCTGAATGTCCTTCTGTTTATGTGATTAAATTCCTGCCACTGAGGTACAGTAAAGTACAGGACAGTGGAGTTCTATCCCCAGCCTTGTCACCCACTTCCATCATCAGAAACACTGGTGGATATTCATTCTTCTCATCAGACATGTGGATTTAGATAAAACTTCAGTATAATCACAACTAGCACTATGCTCTCTGAACAAATGGCAGTTCAAAGAGGGAGTGGAAAAAAAATAACACCATGATGTCTTATTATGAGAACATAAATCAGATGTGATAAAGGACAGGGGAAAGGATATGGGAAGATAAGGGAAACAGAAAAGACTGCATAATGGATCAGCTTTCTCAAGTTATTCTGGAAAATGCTAACCCAGAAAACCAAGGAGATCCAGCCCATCAAAATCAATGGAAAGTTTATTAGCTTAAGTGGTGTAACATCACAGGTTCTTTTTATCCTTAAACCTTGGAGAGATACCATGATAAGAAAACTGCCAAACCACATGAAAGAACCTCTGCTCTACTAAGTCATAGATTAATTTAAAATTAAGGAATTTTGGCAAATATTTAAGTTACCCTGTATCTCTTACCAGACAGACATATAGCTTAGCAGGCAATAAGTAGCTGTTCTAATGTGAAAATCTATCCATGTGCAGGCAATATTTTGTTATAATTTTATCAATATCTAAGAAACAAAGGTAGACAGTAGCAATCAGTCACAATATGAAGAATAAGAAACAAAAATCATATTGATATACTTGTCAGATAAAATTTCTTTTATCTGGAAAGAACAACTCTTTATAGATTGCAGCATCCTTCTTAGAAGGAATAAAATGCTGTCAGAAATTTTGTGGACATTAGCTTGACTTCCAAAGGCACTTTTTAAAATGCAAGCTTTGTATGTCCAGTTTCTGAGGTTAATACCTTAATAAAATATACAGAATAATTCCTGATCTTTTCAATACATATTGAATTCATAAGGTTTGGAAAGGGAGGAAGGAAAGAAATCCTACCATTAATCTTTAATGTTGATCATTCAGACATGTCAGATTTTGATACTGGTAGAAGTCCAGAGATTCTTTAAAAAACAGATTGAGTTTTACTAATATACTGAAGACATATAATCTTCTGTCTTCAGGAGCAGTCAACATAATCAGCTGATTCTGCTTTTCTTTCAACTAAGATACAAATTATGACTGCTAGGTAACCTTGCCACTGATACACTGGTTCCCAAAAGCAATGCAGACATCATGGAAATTCAGTGAAATTTCCAAGTACTACAGGGATTGGCTTGATCTCGGCTGCCTTCATGACTCAAGTAGGACTTGTATTTATGACTGAACAAATAACAATTTTTTCTACTACAGAAGTGTTCAGACAAACTAATGTTTCCCACTGCACAGAAGTAAATAATATTTAAATTTAGAGTCTTATCATAATATCAGCTTTTGTACTTGTACTACAGGAACAGATGGAGTATGGGAAAAACTTGAAGTGTTAATTGATTTTGTTTGAATCCTGTTACCCTCTGTTTGGTGTGAATTGCTAAATTGTCAAAACATTAAGTTATATAAGGAATGGAGCAGAGAATAAACAAAAACATAATTCTATTGATATCAGAGGTGAATCTTCAGCTGGCATACTATGTTCGTACCAGTTATCCCATCTTAGAGTGCTGAAAAATTAGGGGAATAACAAAAATTATAGCAAAACCTGTTTTCAGGAAAAAAAATTAGCTTTCCTTTCCTTAGTGAAGAGATAAAATGCAGAATTTCTGTTATAGGAAATTTGTCGAGTTGAAGTATTTGAGTGCTTTCAGATAGACTGAGAAAACAAATATGTACAGTAGTATGAAAACTATTTTGGGTTTTGATAATTATCCCCCGAAACAATGAAAGGAGCATTTATCTTTGTGCTTCACAAGTGTAAGTATTAGAAATTAATGTGGGAGAAGAGATTGCTTGCTGCTCCTGTGAAGTTATGTCACCTTCCTCAGAAGCACATGTTATAGAGAGTTGATGTGGATAAGGTTTTGGAATGATGGAGCAAGATCTGATATAGCAATTCCTGTATATTACATGTACCTGGTAAAATACCAGTAGAACAAAATAAGGCACAAGGAAACCTCTCAGAAGCTCTGACTGCAGCATGTATGTGGTCATATGTAATTCAGATTATAACCTGAAGTAAAACATAGACTCCACAGGGTTACATGATGTTTTCTCATGCCAAGCATTCATACACTAAAGGTAGGAAGAATAAAAGAACGTGATAATTAGCCATGCTGAGATAATCCCTCTTCCACTGTCATGTCTTGCTTCAATGCAAATCATGGTTCTCATATCAAAATACTAGATACCATGGCACTTTTGACCTGTAAGTAAATCTAAATGTTCTTTTACATCACAAGCAAATCAGTAAGTATTGAAGGTAAAAATAAATAATGATATTTGAGGAAAAACACTTTGTCTTTGTAAGGCAACAACATATTACATCAATACAGGGTAGTATAATATTGTAGTGACTATGGGAAAACATGTGGATTAAAACCCCACTGTCAGAACCACCTCAAAATTAACTGCCCAATATAAAGAAATCTTTGCAAGGTAGCAAGTCAGATGACTCTACCTTAGCAAAACTGACCCAAGAAACAAACACAACTAATAGAACCTTATTCATATAAATTCTTAAGGGATGAATTATCACAACTTCAGAATTTTTTCACTTTGTTTGGTATATTTCTTCTTGTTTGCAACCATCTAAACATAGGAAGCATCTGGGGTTTTGTAATATTTCTTGAATGTCCTCTTTCCATTGTGGCATTTTTCAATATTATTCCTTTTAACTTTAATGAATGAAGAATATGAAATCTGCTGGCAATTTGCTTGCTACCGTGACTGAGAGCATATATTTTAATTAACTTTTGTATCATTAAATTTATTTTTTTTGTTGTTGTGATACAAAATGAGTAACCTGTGGATCCCAATTACATGGGAAATTCCAGCTTCAGGGCCACTGGTTCATTTGTAGAAATTTGTGGGAAAAAACATCATTACAAAGTACATTAACTAATTACATTAATCCTAGTTCTGCTTGTAGAAAAAATGCATTCACTCAATTGTAAGGACTGTTGATTTTCTCCCTGTTTGTATTTTTATTCTTGAATCTCTTTCTTTGTAACTTATTTGTCCATTGCTTGCACTCCATAATGATATCCAAACCTTGAATGAGCTGATGAAGAGTAGTGCACATGGATTAAATAGTCCTGGAATCAGCTGGAATCATTTAAGGCACTTCATATTTAAATACGTAATAAATACACAAAAAGTTTCTATAGCAGGGACATTCTGAAGGAGAAGAAGGTGAAGAATCCAGGGAAGCAGATCCTCGTACAATGAAGGCAGTGATGGAAATCTGTGTTAGGTAATTTGCTGTTTATTAGGGTCTGTTTTGCTACCTCTCTCCCAAACAAGCACAGCGATTTTATGCCTCATTTGCTTTCTCAGGTGTCAGATCTACATTGGACTTCAGGAAAGAAAGCTACATTGGCCATACAACTCAAATACCATTATGTCAGGTACAGGTAAGGAATTCACATGTTTTATGAAAATGTGAGAAATTTATTTATTTTCCAAAGGAAGAAGGATAAACTATGCAGTTTTGTAGCCATCTTTAAACATCCATTTACACAGTGTCATTTTATAAAATAACATAACCATTTGTTTCATATCTGTAATATACCGCGGGATGTACGAGACAGTCATTACAATTTTCATTGATGTAGGGGCTTGGCTTTTACATTAATTCTGAAAAACATGTATTTTAAAAATACATTATATTTCATCACAGTTCTGATTGCTTATGGTGACAGTGGTAAAAACTAACCATTTAAGAAAATTCTGAGACTTAAAGCTGCATTTTATTTGACAATAATGGTTTTTAAAAGAAATTGTACTGGCTGCAGACGGAGAAGATTGAGTTAAATCCATGTGTATTGACAAAGAGGCACTGATATGAGTGGATTGACCACAGAGATTTAGTCAGCCCAAAGTGATGGAGAACAATCACTTGCTCTCTTCTTGCCAATAGGATGACTGTCCAAAAGAAAGAAAACATTCCCCTTTTATGGTCTAGTCTGGAAATCTCTATAGATTTAGAGAAGTACTCAATTATCTCTCGTTGTCAATATTCCCTTTTCTCCGCCCTACAAGAAACCTGAAATATGTCAAGCAGAACAACTCTTGAATTACCAGTAGCTAAACGAAAACTGTTTCCTGTCCTTCATGCTATAAATGGCCTTTACTTCAGTTGTTCTTTCAGGTTTGTGATGGTGAAAGGAAGGGTAAAAGTGCACAAAATCAATCCCTGCGAAACCAGTTTTTAATCTGGTTTTATATGTGCCAGTTGACTGAGAGCATGTTTTCTCAGTTCCTGAAGATGAGTTAACTAATGTACTTTGTTCAGCTTCCTTCTAGCCCTCACCCTCACCTCTGGATGTATACAAGAGACTGATTCCCATCCCAGTTATTACATAAGGATCATTGCACTCTGGAACAAATAAACCTTACATTCTTAAGCATTATATAGAACTTGCAAGGCACAGGACATTTTAAGGACTAGAAGCATGTCTAAATACTCATATAGTGTATGTCTTCATTTTCTCTCTTGAGCATTTAGATTGTACATGATCAAATTTGATTACTGACAATCTGTAACTTGATTATAACTAAACTTCTTTTCAAGGTTTAGAAGGTATTTCCTTTTTTTTTTTTGAATGCAAAACATGAAACCCTATTACTCATTTTGTGCAACTAATTGTCATCTAATTACTGATGCTTCCCACGTGTGCCTCGTCAGCCCTGATTTCATAAAGATAATTTTAAAGGTAGTGAAACAGGAGGCAAAAGCAGGTCTTGGTCAGCCTGAGAAAACAACACACCTGCTGGATTACAACGCAAAGAGAGAAGTGGAAAAACAGGTTTGCCAGGAGAGAGAATAATTGAGAAAAGCTTCTGCATGTATCTGAAGGAAATGGAGAACCAAAAATCATTTAATCTGTAGAAAGTCAAGTTTCCTGTCTTTGATATTGTTCCCTTTAAGAGGAGATATTAAGGAAAACAAAAGAAACAAAATCCTGTGCTTCTTGTGAAGCTGAAAGAGGAGGTTATATTGTTTAATAAAATGCCAGGTATTTTTCCACACTTCTGAGCTTTGGCTCTCACCCAGAACATAACAAACCAAGCAAATGAAAATGTGAAGATGCCTTATCACTTTTGTTTCTTGTTTCATAAGGAACTTTAAACTATATAGGGGAAAGAGGATGCTAACTGAGCTGAATCATCCATGGTAAAATGTACCTTTTATATCATAATCTGCAAATTTTGTTTTTGTTGTTCAAATGTTGCAACTGAACTGCTCTTGGAACTTTAGAAAATAGTCATGTAAGTGCTCTTCAGACGGCACAAAGTTAGCATAATTGTAAAGTTTGATCCCGCTTCTACAAATGGGAAACTACCTGAATTTCAATAGAAAGTTAGTCACACCTTCAATGATGTGAATTGTAAGGCTCTTTCTTCCAACTCTGATAATTACATTAGTGATATGCAGGGAGATCATCTGAATTTGCCTTGATTGTGAGGATGTAAAAGAAGAAAGCTATGTCTCAAAGGAAGTGAAACTATTTTAAATACTACAAAAGACATGTTTTAAAATTTCAAAGCTCAGAAAAAAAAAATATTTTTTTCAAATAAGGGAGATGCATTCAGATTTTAATGTCCTGATCAGTGTGCCAGAGGATACTTTAAGAATTATATCCTTCTAGAACCTTTCTTTCACCTGCAAAAAATGGACTTTCAGGGCTCCCTCTCAAAGATGCCAAGTTGCTGATTTCCTATAGAAAAGCTGTGTCCAAACTGAGAACAGGGAAAGTATGAACATGAAAATATGGAACAGTCTTCAGCTATACATGAGTGAAAGACCATCCTAGCGGCTGCTTTCCCAGCCTCCTGCTTAATAAACTAATTCAGCTGTGACTGTAGGAGTACAAGGTGTTTAGGGTTATCAGTATAGTGATGCAGTCAACTTAAAAATATGTCAGGAATTCTAAGAGAAATTAATCAGGAAAATGAGAAATTATCAATAATTGTAACACCAATTTTTGAAAGAATAAAAGCAACTAGTATTCTTATACCTCATTTTAAAGTGAAAGAAAAATCCCTCTGAGAGGGAAACATGGAGTTAAAAGGAAACAGACTTTTTCCAAGCAAATAATTATAATTTAATTACAATATTGCAGAGAAAAAATATGTATTGTATTTTATTTAAAAGTATAGCATATATACATTGTACTTAATAGTCACTTTTGGTTACAAAAATTAAACCAGTATAGAATATTACCTGAGGGCCCAATGCCTCATGAAGGGAAAATGAAAAGATTGTCTAAGGTTTACATGAAAACATCCATGATGAAAAAGAATTAAAAAAAAAATTCCTTTGTTTAGGATTCTTTTACACTAACTTCTGAGTGTTCTTATCTTTTTAGATTACAACAGCTGCAAAAAGGACTTGGAGAAGTCTTTCATGAAGGGTTTGAAGCAGACCTGCTGCTGATGCTTGAAGAAGGTATTTAGTGATACCCAGCATCACCTATAGATATGTCTGCACTGCAGTCAGGTGTCATTGAAATCTCAGTAGCTTAGATACTGAGAGGAACAAAAATGTGGGAATTGAACTTCAGCATAAACTAAAAAAAGTTTTCTTGAGATCCAGGGTATATATTTGGAAACTAAAACCCTCGCTGTGTTATCTCTTAATTATAGTATAACCATGCCTTGGGGTAAAAATACATTGCATACAAACTGGAATCTACAGTGAAACGACTGCTGGTCTCCTGTCTTTTCCATACTGAAAGGACTAGCTACTATTAGAGAACACTGAGAACTTTCACCTAATTTCAAGTGTCTAAATTTAATCCCCTTAGACTCCCTGCACAACCTAGGCATCTCCAGAGCTGTGTCACTTCACTGTTTGCTCTTGCAATGGACAGAATCACACTCTGCAGGCACTTGTTTTTTCCCCCACCGACCAAGAAGAAAATCCTGGGAGTTTTGTTTCAGCCTTGGCTATCTCAGTTAAGGCAAAATGACCCCACACAGTACAGCAGCATAAAGCTTTGACAATAGGAGCGTTTAGTAACAGTTAACCACTTGGAAATCACTGAGAGGGAAATTGGTTTTGGACTTGGTAAGGGTCAGGAAACTGTATAAAAGAGTTCAACTTACATTGTCCCAAAAATTTGCATCTGTTCAGTTACACATTTCATTTGTTATGATGTGTATATAACTGGAATCCAATTCCTTTTCCTAAAGCGATTGCTTCCTCTGCTGGGGGTTAATTATCCCATAATCATAGTGCAAATTATCCAAGTGAGATGGTGACATGTTTTACTTTATCAACTTCTTAAGAAAGTCCCTGAGATGTAGTCAGCTTAACACAATACCAATGCAGTCTGGAGATTTGACTACTAAATCATAAAAAGGTTTTGTTTGTGAATAAATATTCAGATCAGATCTTTAGATGTTAAAAAAAGACATGAAGAAACACCAAATGCATCTTTCCAGGTGGAGTGACAACAAGCAGGAGGTTGCAAATACTGGCTTTCACTTCCCAAAGCTAATGAGTTACAAGTTTAAAATTCATATATGAAGAGCAGGAGAAGGTCTAGGAAGCATATGCAAAGATATAGAGATCAGTTTGAGGACTAGTATGTACTTCAGACATGAGGAAAGACTGCATATTCAGAAAATAGTTAATTTTTCCCAGATGTAGAAAATGATTTAATAAATAGTTCTTTCACCTGCAAATATTGCCTTTCCTCTGAAAGTTTGTATACATGGTATAAGCTGTTAGCTCTTGTAGTCACTGAGTTATTCACCTCACCTAACATTAACCAGAAAAGAGATAGATATCTGTTCTAAACTGGTGTTTGTCCTAAACAAAACCTGACAAAGTGGAGGGAAAATAAATAATATGATGATTTGTTATTTTTGGAGACTAAATTCCTGACTTCTTCTAGTAAAGCTCTATATCTTCTCAGTGTTTTACACAGAGATCAGTCTATTATGCTGCTTGTATGAGAATACAGACCAATCAGAAAGAAAAGTTTGAAAAAATCTTTGTCTTTTATTTTTGACTTTACAATCTCAGTCACATATGCCCAGATATACCTATGAAACAATCAGTCTCTAGTTTTATGTAGTAATATCCATGTTCTAGCCAAGGATAAGTACAAAATACATCAAAATGTACAATTGTAGAGTTACAGCTACAATAAGAGCCAATATTAAGTAGTAAAGAGATGTGCACTGTAACAGTGTCATGAAGGAAAGAGAGAAAAGATTCCCATCTTATTCCTTTGCTAAACCCCTCCAGCTGGTTTTCTTGGCGAGAAGCAGCAGAAGAAAAGCTATGTGGAGGATGCAGCTTAAACTGACACTCTTGAAAATGTGAATCTGCTTGCAAAAAAATTTCTAAACCCTATAGAAAAACTGGATTCTGCCAAGTGATTCGTTATTTTAATGACTTCCTGCTTTAATGCACTTCCTCTCTTTTCCTTCGTGCAAACTGCTCCAATCCCTGTTAAGGATTTAGCCTTACAATGAAGCTTTTATAACTTTCTGGATCTTGATCATGTTGGCATATGGGTCATTCCCTTAATGTCAGGAGAAGAAGAAGGTGGAGAACAGTTGTCCTGTGGGATAAGGAAAAAATTCAAACCCGCACTGGCCAAGCAGTGCTCTGAAATACAGTGTGAGTTGTTTTTTCCCTTAGGAGCTGAATGCTGGCAGGTAGCAAGCGTGGAGGAAACCTGAACATGTTTAAATGCTATCTGTTCCAGCAGATGTCACTAAGAGGCAATGCTGTTTAAAGAATGGCCAAATTGGAGACAAGCAGGTATTCTTAAATCACAAAAGTATGGAAAAGCTTTTTCTAGCTATCAAAGAAATGTTTCAACACTGAAATATTTTTTAGCTCCCAAATAGGACTTTACTTTGGATCCAGGTCTGGAAATACACTCCTGGTTTCCACTACATTTCAAAGGTTGTGGTAATATGTATTCTTTACAGGAAACTGCATGGAGATCAGGAGACAAGCTTGGTGCCATTGCTAAGGAAATAGTGAAGGTTTAAAAGAAATAGATGTGTATTCATAAATTGTGTATTTTTAAAGGAGGAAACTACAAGAGTTTTTGAATACTGCAAAGATTTAGATTTCTGAGAGACATTTTTAGTACTAATAGTAGTAGTAGTAACATTATTAGTATTATTAAACTTTTATTTATTTAAAATCTTCTGATAATTAAGATGAAAAAAACCCCAAACATTTGGAGTATAGAAGAAGAAGAAATAAAATTATGGATTAACAAAAGAATATCATGCCTGTGTAAGACATATCATGCCTGAGACAAGGAACACCTCTGCTGTTTGGCTGTGCAGCACCAAGCACATTGAAGTCTCAGTCCATGACAGTTCCTCTGGTGTTGCTGTGACATCCATTAGCAGAATCAGTTGCAAACAGAAGATGGACCATTATCTCAGGTTACAGATTAATTCCCTATAGTTTTATTCAGAACAAAGCATAGGCTACACTTCTGTTTGCTGTTGTTCAATCTACTCTCTTTAGCAAGAATGAAATTTGCATGACTTTTTGTGTGTTTTAGTTAATGGGCAGAGTTTGAGGTCAGAGATGGGAACAAGGAAGGTAAGAAGAAAAAGAGAAAAAAGCTTCCAAGACAAAACTAACACTTTCCACTACAAACAAGGGGTGCAGCCTGCAACCCCAGCAGTACAGCCAGATGTTTAGAGGTCTGCAACAGAAACACTCAGTTAATCGTGTGAGAGCAGCATGAACAGATGGTGTTATAGCCCTCTCATATTCCCTATTTCTACACCCACTACCACCTGCTATCTAATCCCCTTTCATTATTCAGCTTCCTAGTAACAAATTATTACATTCTCACCTTTTATTTGTTTTTATATTACATCAAGACCATCTATGCTCACAATCTGGATTCATACTACAAAACTTTGTGTTGTTTTAGGACCCCTGACTTTCTAAATTTGTGAGAGGAAAGGCAGACCCTCAGCTTCGTTAAAAATATATGCAAGTATCCTCTGCCCCTTAAAAAACATACAAGAAAGAATATCACTTAATAGAAGGGAAACAGTAAAATATAATTGTGCTATGCAAGGTTAATAAACTTACTTTCTCATTTTTGCTTTCCGTACCCTCACAACTCTTTAACTAGAAGTGTAAAAACCCCCAAAGATACCTTGAAGAACACAAATTCAGTTCCTCAGATTTTTTTCTAGCATGCCTATGGTCCTGACAAACATCTGTGTCTCATCAAGAATTTGTCTTCATAAGGAGGTCGTTAGTATGCCCCTAATTGTGGGTTATGACTGTCCAAATTTTGAAGATTGCAAATGTCAGCACTTTGTAAAAGCACCACAGCCTCCCAATTTTAGAAAGGTCAGGAGGACCCTATTACAATCAAATGTTCTCTGCAGGCTTCATAGTTCAAACCTCCATTATTCTTTGCTCTCTATTCCTCTTCCCTATTCCTTTCCCAAACACCCTGTATGAATAAAAGGATCATCATTTCAGCGGAATGTAGCTACCCCTTGGATGGAAGAAATCAGTTCAGGGCCAGTAGCACTACAGTACACAACCATTTCCAGCAGCCAAAATCTGCCCTTGGATGCAAGTCAGTGGAAATATGCACATTCAGTGGTAGACTCTGGCCTCAGAAGGAAAAGCAAAGAGTAACTAGAACAGCTGAAATTGCCAAAGGGATTTAGGTTGGCAGAATGTATTTAACCTAATTTGGCATGTGGTCAGGATGTGAGAAGCTTATAGCTCATTCCTTGAAAAAGCTGATTCTTTGTTTTATACAAATGTTCATGATATTGGCTTCATATCTTATCTGTTATCTCTAAAATAAAAAGAAATCTCAGTTTCCATAGTGCTGATATGTGTGAACATTCATTGCTTTGACTCAATGAAACCACCAGCTTGTGGGTTCTCCCTGAAGGTTCCCCACTTACTAGCCTGGCCTTCGGACCTGCCCTTCCCCGTGGAAGCGTTGGTAAAATGTGAGTTAGATGGAAGAACAACCCTGCAGGAACAAAGAGATGCCTCTGATTCTGCCAAGCCATGGAGAAGCATTTCCTTACAGAAGGGTCTGCCCACCATACCAAACCTGGACAACACATCACATAGAGACAGAAAAGGACTGGGAATGTCAATATTATCAAAATTGCAGAGTGTCTGTATCAGCAGCCTTGAGAATATCATATACACTACCAAAATCCTGTTAAATTGAATAAAACTGGCTTTTTGCTTAATAATTTCATTTTTATATAATAATCAGGCCATATATTAATTCTTATTTTCATTATTTTGCTTCTTCTCTCTTCAAAGCAGTCCTTATAATCCTCGTTCATTTTGTCTCTACCATGCCAATGCATTTGGTAGTGTCTCTGCTTACATCTGTGCATAGTCCCATGATGTCAGAGAAAGGTTATAAATAGTAAATATGGAAATGGTTGACTAGGGTCTTCTGAGAATGTGTAATATTTGGCTTCTGAAATATTTGTAACTGGTCATAACTTATAATAAGAAGGCTAGACTTTCTGAATTGAGCAAACTTTTCCTAGTGCATGAATATATATGTTTCTTCATTCTCCTTTGCAGAAGATTTTTAGTTTTGTTAATAAATATGACAGTATTGCAGTCATCTTAAACTGTATGTTTTCAATTTGAAGGACTATAGAGTCCCTTCTAGGAAAGTTATTAAAAGCTATTATAGAAAGCATACCTTCTGACTGTAAACTTAGTCTTTCTGCAGGAGCCTGTGGAAGTCTTCAGTGGAAGATGGTCTCCAACAATCAAATTTAAAAGTGATGAGCTTAGATTAAACTGCTAAAGATGCCTCTTAGAGACAACTCATCTATTTGAATCCCATGAAGGTGAAGGTGGCCCAGTAGTAAAGGCCTGACCATTTCCAAGGTGCTGGGCACAATCTTTTCCACTTTTCCCTGTACTCAGTATCAACACCTCCTTAGTGGATCACCTTTGCATAAATATTTTAAGAACCATAACTGTGTGATATTAGTACTTGATACAGAAATAATAAAACAACTGATACAGTAATACACAGTTGGATAATTCTAAATATGTACACTCTTAACTTTATAGATAAATTCCTAGATCTACAACCACAAATACTACAAGAAGTTGAAATTCCACCTCTGCTTTTCAAGATATTATATTTCAAGACTAAATCCATGTTAGAAGCCAATTCTAAATCTCAAATTTTTCCTTACCAAGCACATATCTTGCTCTCATTGTTCCTTCCCAAGACTTGGCCTTGATATATGCTATTTAAAAAGCAAACAAAGAACACGAATTTGTTCAAACTCTGGGAATATTTCAGCCTACAGCTCAGCAAAAAACCTTTATCTGAAACCAGTGAACTTCTCAGGACCATTGAGAATTGACCAGAGGGCCCAATTAGGTGTTGCAGTCTCCCTGATTCTGTGTCAATAATTTATAAATTTAGAGAGCAGGCAGGTTTTTGCAGCTGGTTTAAAATTGAAGTGTCAGTTCTTAGAAAGTCTGTGCCACTTGACTGAGCTCAGTGGACCAGCACAGATCTAAATTCACAGAGGATCTAACATAAATAGGTATGTCATGTTTCAAACATATTCTTTCCTTCCAAAACCAAAATTTAGTTCATCATTGAAAAGACATTTATTAGATACCCATATTTTTTATATAGTGAAATAGCTATTGTGTTTTTGTTTTCTGTCCAAACAATGTTGGAAAAAGCACAGATCAGTTTTACAGCAAAGGCAGGCAGCTAAGAATGTTTTCTGCCTCACAGCAGCAACAACCAACATCTTAAGGCATTTTTGGTCTCCTTCACATTGCACCCTGTGGTTTTTCTGACTACCTAGGAAATACATTTATTTCTGATGCCATAGACTGCTTTGTGTTGGCTAATGTTATTTAACTGAGAATGTTTTATTACCCATGGAAAATGGATGTGGTAGGTGATTTTGTCCATAAAGTCAGAAGGCAAGTATTGCAGGTACCAGAGCCCCACTGAGTTCATTTATTTCTACCCTCTGCTGGACAAAATGCTAATGCACATACTTGCCAAAATTGAGGCAGATGAACAGCGCATTCTGGGATGCAAAAGCCTGACATTACCTAGCTGGGTTGAGTTTACTCACTCATTTGCCAGAGGTCAGGAAGGGTATCTAAACCAAAGATTTTTAGATCTATGCTGCACAGAAAATTTGCTTTTTGGCTCCAGAGTCAGCTGGGCACATGCTATTGCTCTTTCCAGCTGCTGCTGAAATCTCCAAAACCATTTTTTTGCCAAAGTATGTGTAAAAGCCCATCAGTCTTCTGTGCTGACCACTTGAAAACCAATTAGAGTGTATTCATGCATTCCAAACATTAATTTTGTGTATAGATAACTACTTTATTTTTGCCACTATTGAAGATTCCCTACAGTGGCAAATTTGCAGAGGTTCACCCTTATGCCCATGAATTAAAAATCCCCTAGGAATGATCCAGAAGCCTCATCTAAGAATTAAGGTATATAAGTTCCCAAAGTATCATTACATATCTGTAATATTTTAAAAAGAAGGTGTGGACAGCAGTTTTCAGGAGGGCCAGTAAAGAGTATGCCCACGGAGCTGCAGTTGATGGGGTCCAGTATAGTATAGTTGTTTTCTGATAGAATTTCCATTCAATATCAGCCAAGAAATCTTGGGTTTCTTTAAATGTGTTATCCAATAGCAAATGATTCAGTTTGAAATCATGGTAATCCTCTTCTGAAGCTACTGTATCTGGATATCTCTGGCAAACTCTCTAGTTACTATACACAAGTGTAGGATGAGACCTGACTAAAGTCATTTTCATGAGGTGTAAAAACAATGCATTTAGCTCAGTGCATCACTGAAATCCTGGCATTGCTTAGTCCACAAAGACTCAATTCATATTTCATAGCTAGAAGATAAATTTACTTTTTTAAAAGAGTTAGCTTTTTTTTTAAGAGAGCTTGATGGGTTTAAGGCTATGTCTTTTTCCATCAAAATCAAAAGTTAACTTGGAAACATAAGAGACTGTAAATTAAATTTAGTGAATACCATTTTATGATCCATCCTGATGCATGTAATTGTCCTAGGTAGAAAATACATCTGTGGTGAAGAAGTGGAAAATTGGAACATTATGGAGTTTCCACTAGGCTCCCTTGTTAGTGAATCTAAACTAATCTTTAGTGAATTCCTGCGAAAGCATGAAGAGGTTTCTTTTCCTAAAAAAAAAGTGCTGAGCAAGTGAAAATGGAACCAGAACAGACACTGCCACTTTGCTTTAAGTATTTAGATATGTGATTTGATTTGATTTCTGCAAAGGCAAAACTAAACAGTGATTGCAGCTGATTCTCCCTGGAGTATCTGGTAATCTATATTAAGTAAACTTAATACTGAATGCAAAACAAAAGTCTCTGAATGAAAAGTTGTTCCATACTGGTGGTCAAATTGAGTTATCTGGACAGGTTCACAACACAGAACACTTATGTTAAACTATGGCTAAGATTACCCTCCTGCAACAGCAATATAGTATATATATATAGCAGTATCCATACGTGATACAATTTTAAACTAACAGCCAAAAACCCACAGCCAGTCAACTTTGGCAGGACAAACCTCTAATTGACCTAGGTCTAATTGACCTAGGTGTTTACCCAAACTTTTTTGGACAGATTTTTGAGGCTGCTTAATGCCATACTGCTAATTTCTTTTAACCCCTCTTTGATCAAACTATGCCACTGAGCCTCCTAGGTGATTACTAATAATATAAATCATGAGTAAGGGCTTCAGAAGGATTCAAATGGGATCAAAGCCACACATCACAGCAGATGGAAAGGAGAACAGAGAAGGAAGATCTCCCCTTTTCATCGTGTCACCTCAGCCCCTCTCCTGCACCGAAATGACCAGCCCCATGTGGGCAGGGCAATCCTCTCTGGTATGAAACCTCCAGAATTTAGAGAGGGACACACATCACAGAAGTATTGTGACCCTAATGGTTTACTAGTTCTACCACGTTCTACGATATACGAAGGATTACTGGAGGCTTTAAAGACTGCAGTCAGCAAAACAAACTATACCTAATTAGAGTGGCAAGGGCTGGATGTTTCTAACCCTGATTCCCCATGAAAATCTCTCATGGATTCACATTGCTTTGTTGCGAATGTATGTCTGTACCACAAAATTGCTGGAGAGATAACTGTTTCAACATACTTGTTCAAAGACACAAGACCTATAATTTTACACCAAATTGGCTCTAATTGCCAGCAAAAGCACTGCCTGTACTGAGGCGTTCTCTAAGGGCTTGTCTTTTCTGCACAGGAACTCAGACCCTCCCACTGTCCACAAAGTAAAGCCCTCTGACCTAGGGCTTTAAATATGGACTAATTTATCTGGCTAGGATTACCTGCTGAGAAAACCATTGAGCACTAATGATCTGTCCTTTCCTCTTCCAAACGCTGAATAGCAGACTGGGGAGCAAGGGGCCAGATTCCAAGTAGAATGGGTAGAATGAAAGAAGTGGAGGGAGGTGTCTACAAAGCTACAGGGAGAAATTAAGATAATGGAGAGAGGCACCAGAATACAAGCTGCTGGTAGAAGTTGCTGAGGGGAAACTGTTCTGAGGCACCAAAAGGTATATTTGCAATTTTAAAATAACTTTTCCAACTGCAGGACAGAAAGAATAGTCCACTAGTCAGTCCATTAGAAAACCTGGATTCAAGTATCTATTCTGTCAAAGATTTTCCTGAGGCAGTCAGCTGGGTTTTTTTATGCCTTAGAGACACAAAATGTAGCTACATTGCCTTTTTCACCCATCTGCAAAATTGGGAATGACAGTTCTTCGCTACTTCACAGAGTATACTAAAGACTTTAAATTGTTCTAACGTAATGGTAATAGGAACTGTAGAAGCACCTAAGCTGACATGGTTTTTCACTTACTAATGAACATAATTTCTTTTAAGGAAGCTGCTTTTCCTTTTCCTATTCATGAGTTTCCAAAAAGAAGAGATCTCAGTGTTCATTAATACCTGCAGAGTACAAGCGTTAGTCAAACTGCAATAACATGAAATTCTTTATTAATATAATTACATAAACTTCCTTTAAATGTGGAGACAGACATCTAAAGTTCAGAACCTGAAAGCAAGAAATTGTCGATGACTGAACTTGTTGCTTTTAATGGCAACATCCCAATGCTGCCTTCTCAACGGCAACTGCCAAGGACCACTGTCTTAAAGGTTTTCTAGAATTACCAAGAATGCACAAAGAGAAACAAGAATGGTTTGACAATGGCATTATTTATGCTTCTAGTTTTTTTTTGTTTGAGCACAGAAATATCTCAGTTCCAATGAACAAACCAGAGAATTGAGTAAAGGATCTAATGATTAATGTTATGTTAGCTTTGGGACAGTCTTTGGAGTGTCAGAGAATATGAGAAAAATGTGCACAAAGCAGTGGTGTGACTGGGAATATTTCATAAGAAAAGGTTAAGCGCACTGTAGGTTTTGTTTTGGTTTGGGTTTTTTATCTAAAAAATGATCATATGCCATCCAGGTCACATAAATTGCGATTTCATGTTTCATTTTCTTAGTTGTTTGAAGACTCAATACAAGTCAGGAAAGAGTTATTGAGGCTAGTTATTATACTTGAACTGTTGTGAAGTATCAGACAGAAATGTTGATAAAACAATGGAAGTGGGATTTAGTTCTCTCAGAAAACATCTAGACATGTGAGTCTGTTTATTTATCAAGCAAGAATAAAACATTCCTTTCTGGGATGGAGATTAAAAATAGTTGCTAATCGAATCATATGTTAAATTGTCTCCATATGGGGATCCATACTTGGGCTTGCTGATCAAGCAGAACAGAGAGAACAGAATTTTCTATTCTGGTTCTGCTTGCAGCTTGGTGCCAGCCAATCTCCGATGAAGTCAGTGGTTGTGTGTCATTTGACTTGAAGGAGACTTGGATCAGGACTCTAGGCATCCAAATTAATGTGGCCTATCAACAGTCAATTTTGCCCTTGTGCTGTTGGAAACTGGATTATGCCATTTCACTTTAACATCTCTGAAGTAGTTCAACAGACTCAAATGAAAAAGAAATACATAAATGCAAAGACAGAAGTATGAGGTGAAAACCTACTCGTGATTTCTGCTTTCTTTGTGCTACTGATGGTTTCTATCAGGAATTTGGTGACCCAAATCCAGCTAAATCCCTATTTAGCTTTTCATGACTGTGAAAATGACAGTCCTTAACATAACTTATTTAGAATAAAATATCATAATATACTTCCTTCATCTAGGTGGCCTTATTCTCAAATTACCATTATTATATTTTTCAATGTCTACAAGAAGCAGGAGAATAAATGAAAAAAATTCTTTAAGTTTTCACTTTTTTTTAACCCCCTAAACTGAGACAAGGAAACAGCAGAAATCTGATTAAGTTTATCTCATTTTAAAAAAAAACAAACAAACCCTCAACTGATTTCCAGTCAAAAATTAACTACTATGTAGCTAAAAGGGCAGGAGTGTTAACATGACCAGTTATAAAAGAAATTACCTTCTTGATTCAGCATTTCTGATTCTGCACATCTTGACATTGAATTAGCAAGAAGACACATATCCCAGAAAACCAGAGTCTGAAGACCAGATTAGTTACTGAGGCAGCTGATTCTTCATGCCCTGGAAGAGAAGATCTGTGCTCCCTGGGGAGTACCTTCCTTCAGTCAGGTTTTAGTATGGGTAAATTTATTATGTTCTAGCTTCAAGGGCATCCTAAAGCATTTCAGGTACTAGCTAGGAACACAAGGTGCTCTTCAAGATAAAACAAAGCAAACTCCTGTGTGCATTCCCAGCTGACATGGTGGGTACCTGTCCTTTCTCCCAGAATTACTGAAGCAAGGTATTATGAACATGTCCTACTCATTTTCCTTTTCCATGGATTCTTCTGCTTCCATTTTCACAGACAACCCAGAAATACAGGATCAGACCTTTTTGCTGGTAGTTCTCTGATAGTCATTACACTTAGTTTTAGACCAGGATCTGTCTGTGGTGCAGCACAAAACTAAGCCTCAGACCCTGGGATCAGGCCCAGCCTGGACAGGGTGAATCAGTGGGCCAAGGCCAATTGTATGAGGTTCAATAATGCAAAGTGCCAGGTCCTGCATTTGGGTCACAACAACCCCAGACAGTGCTCCTGGCTGGGGGAGGAGTGGCTGGAAAACTGCCCAACATTAAAAGGACATGGGGGTGCTGATTGGCAGCTGCTGAACACGAGCCATCAGAGTGCCCAGGTTGATAAGAAGGCCACTGGCATCCTGACCTGTATGAGAAATAGTTTGGTCAGCAGGACCAGGGCAGTGATTGCTCTGTACTGGGCACTGATGAGACCACACCTCAAATCCTGTGTCCAGTTCTGGGCCCCTCACTTCAAGAAAGATACTGGGGTGCTAGAGTGGGTCCAGAGAAGGGCAACAAAGTTGGTGAAGGGTCTGGAACATAAATCCTATGAGGATCAGGGTTGTTTAGCCTGGAGAAAAGAAGGCTGAGGAAACATCGTTCTCTACAACTAACTGAAAGGAGGTTGCAGCACAGTAAGGCAGGCAACTAGTGACAGGACAAGTGAAAATGGCCTCAAGTTGTCCCAGGGGAGGTTCAGGTTGGATATTAGGAAAAAAATTGTTTGAAAGGGTGGTTAAGCATTGGAACAGGCTTCCCAGGGAAGTGGTGGAGTCAACATCTCTGGAAGTGTTCAAAAAACAAGTAGACATGACACTTCTTGATATGCTTCAGTTCACATGGTGCTATTTAGTCAAAGGTTATACTTGACGATCTTGGAGGTCTTTTCCAAACTTAATGATTCTATGATTCTATATGCTATGAGATGTATTGGAATTTGACTAAGTGTGTAAATATAAAACATATTTCCACCTAGTCTTAAGCCACATAGAGTCATATATATATATATATATATATGCTCTGATTATTTTTATAAGTATAGAAGTTAAATAAACAATTATTCCAAAATATTGCAGATCATTTTTAGCTTTAGCATGTTACAAATTTTATTTTTAACAATCTGTGGATAATTATTGATCACATAGACATTGACCTTTAAAGGCTGAGTTTATATGAGGTAAATTCTAAGGTTTATTTTATACAATAAACCTGGGAAACTTGGAAAAAAAGGGAGAAAAATCCTTATCATGAACATTTTCTTTTTCCATTTTCCCCTTCTTCATCCACTGGACTGTATAGGAGATTACCCCCTTAACAGAAAGAAAAAACATATGTCAACTTGCCTCACCTACAGAGCCTTCAGGCAAAATGCATCACTTTTTGGGACTGTCAAGGGTTGAATAAATCAGAGATAAGTGGGTTAAAATGTCAGCACCCACTGGGACCAAAATAAACCTACCATATTTATTCATCCAAGTGAAATCCTCTCTGCAGTATCATCAGTACTTCATTCATTCATTTGGGAAGGCAATATAAAACTCTTAATTATTAATTTTAATTTTTTTTATAAAAACAGAACAAAAAACCACAACAAATTGTTGAGGGGTTTTTCCCCTCCCATTGTAATAAGCCTGTGGAAGTTATCTCATGCAAAAGGTCAGATAAGCGTGATGTGAAAGATGGTGCTAAAAGGCTTTCAAACTTTGTTTATTAATAGATATAACCCTTTCACCTCTGCTACATCTGTCACCACTAGGTTAAATATCATTTATCTTGCTGGTCACCTGACTTCTTGTTATGAGTACGGGGAAATGCCACAAAAAAACCACTGAAAAGTCACAAATCCATTATAAAAAAATTGCAAGAGAAGAATTGCCTGAGCCCTTCTAATAAAACATAGCCTAACATGGAGTAACTAAAGACACGGAGGGTAGCCTCTGGCTTTAAAAGCATTCATTAAGCCATTGATCATTGAAGACAACACACAGTGACCTCACACAAACACAATGTAAACTCCCAAACTCATTGATGGCATTCCTACAGCTCTGTCTGAATTTATATTGCCTCTCTGTAAACTGTTTGACATAAGCAGTGAAAGATGGAAACAGAAAAGGGCCTCTTCAATATGATGAGCATACCACCAAACGCAGCTGGATGCAAGTGAATTAACTTGTAGCTTACTTTGATGTTCAAAGAAGTCTCAGGCCAAGATGTGTATTAACAGAATTTTCATAAGATTCTTGAAAGTATATTTTTCCTTCTGGATACTTGAAAAATATACTAGAGCGTATAAATTCTCTGAATCTATTTTGAGGAGGTGAAGGAAAGAAATGGGAAAAATATACTGGTTTTATTGTGCATTTCTCAGACAGAATGCTATGGTTATGTAAGTCAAATCAGGCACTCAGAAAGGCACGTGGGTGTATGTCTGTAGGTGTATATATATGTTCCTCCTTTTTCTCCCTTTCCTTCCTTCCTTCCTTTTCCTATAAGCTCCAACTGCAAGACCCTCAGTATTTTTGCACTTACTTTCACTGAGAGTGTAGCAAACACTGAATAAATGTGTGTGCTTCATACTCCAAAATTATGTTAATTAATTGTAAGGCAAATGCTAAAATGTGAACACAGAGAACCAGAGTAGAAAGCTGAAGAAAGCAGCAGAACGATAACAGTGAGCATGTTAACTGTTTAAACAATTTATTAAAAAAAAATCAGTATAATTGATATTTAAAATAATGAAATCTCTTGCTTGGATTATTGTAGATGGAAAGCTCAAGGTCTGTTTTTTTAAGAAGGATGCTGCAAATTTTGTACATAATTTAGACATTTTAGACATTGTGCTCCTGCAATGAGTAAGTGGACAGGAAGCAGATACTGCTACAAAGTTCTCCCTTCTGTTTCTAAGCCATCCATACTAGCAACAGGTAAGTTCTTTTCCTGTTTCCAAAAGAAGGGATAAATCAATGTGCAATAACTACAAGAAAGATGGAGAGGGACTTTTTGCAAGAGCATGTAGTGACAGGACAAGAGGGAATGGTTTCAAAATGAAAGTAGGTTTAGATTAGCAAAAAATGTTATAGTTACATAAGAAAAAAAATCTTTACTGCTAGTGAGGCACTGGAATAGGTTGACCAGAGAAGCTGGGACTGCCCCATCCCTGGAAGTGTTTCAGGCCAGGTTGGATGGGGCTTGGAGCAACCTGGTCTAGTGAAGGGTGTGTCTGTCCATAGCACAGGGTTTGGATCTAGATAATTTGTGAGGTCGCTTCCAACCCAGACCATTCTATGATTCTCTGATTCTGTGATACAATTCTGTGAATGAAGTTGTATATGAGCATGGTTTTCATCCTGCTCCTGGAACAATGTTGTACCTTTCCTGGGAGCTGATTGCAAATCTACATTACAGCTCGTAGCTAACAGACTGTGAGATGCTACTAAATGATTATTTCGGGCATAGAATTCTATCATTGTGCAGACTAGAAGGACAGTTATACATCTCATGACTTTGCACAATTCCAACTGAAGCGTCAAAACAAAACCAAGCAACAAAAGGCATCATTGCCTTCCTGTGCAGTAAAAATGGGAAGAATCCAGAAGCATCTCACAGCTTACAGGTTTTCAGCAAAGTTACTGTTTTTAAGCCATGAGAAAATGCCTCAGCTGATATTTTCATGTACTACAGAAGACCACAGGTATAAGAAACTTCAAGAAACATGTCTGGGAAGCACAGTTGTATCTATGAGAACAACTTTTACAAGAGCAGGTACATTTATAGTATTGACTTGAAATTTTTGGGCATGTAATACACTGAGTTTAAATCCGTCTTGAAGTCGCATATGTCATTGTCTTCTTCACTTGTCATCTGAGAGCCTGAAGTTGATAGGGGTGGCTACTAATGGACCTTGAGTAACCCATGTCCTATGAAGCATGTTGCTTTGCTTGCTCCATCCAGTCACTGGTCTCGCTCTGAAGTGGAGTGTCCTTTGTGTTCCTCTGTGTCTAGGTGGCGTAGCACCTCTTTTTGGAGCATTTTCCAGACTTATATAAACAAGTAAATATTTTTTTTCCAGCAGAAGTTTCATTTGATTCAAGTAGAGTAGCTAATCATTTTGATCCATTAGCTTAGGTTTAGGAACATACAAGTTGCAATGAGAATCTGGACAACTAAAACCCCTCTGGTTTGATTTTTGGTCCATTGCCTCCTGCTGGAGTAACACCTACCCTCTGCTTCCAGAACCTCTTCTCCTTCAGGACAGAGGATTTCATCCTCTTTCAAATATCTGCCCTTTGTAAATCTATCACGTTTTCACAGTTTGCATCTCCCATTCTCCACTCCTCCTAGGAACTCTAGTCATTACCCATTCTTAGCTATGAAGTGTAAATGGCTAAAACTTCTCCTTAGGCTAGCTCAGCTCCTTTAGCCCTTTGCTTCTTTTGATTTCTGTAAACTTATGAGTGTGTTTTTTCCCTCTTGAAGAAAAAAGAAAATAGACTGAAACAAAAGAAGTGAACATTTAGTATAATCACATTTTCTTCCATTCACTGCAGCCTACCATGTGAGTAGATCTTGTCTGCAATTGTCATATAAACAACTCTAGGAAATCTAATAGAAATTATTTCAAAATTGTTTTGGGATAGAATATTTTCTCTGAAAGAGTTGTCAAGAGTCAGGTTTCATGCATAAAAGGAATCTGAGCCATGGAATTGACAGTGATTAATTGCATCACCAAAACTGGTGGGCATTCTCAGAGACCTGAAAGAGCACTCATACAGTGAGTCTTCCTGAGAGGTACTTACCTCTCAACTTTGATGTATCATCTCAAGGTACTAACTACTGGCTCTGTAGTGAACCATAGCTTGTGTGCATTCCTCAAGCTCTGCTGGAGTAACACTTCTTCCTCTGGCTGCTTTGTCTCTCAGTCCAGTTCCTGGTGCTGTGCCCACTCCTACAGAAATCACTAAATCTTATGTTGGTCCTCTGCCCTCAGTTCTCACCTTGGCTTGACTGCTTGGCTTGACACACAGAATCACAGAATGGCTTGACGCACAGAATCACAGAATGGTTGAGTTTGGAAGGGACCTCGGGATGCCATCTGATCCAACCTCACTTCTCAAGCAGGGACATCTAGAATCAGTTGTCCAGGACCATGGCTAAACAGTTTTTTAATATCTCCAAGAATGGAGACTCTGTAGGCAACCTGTGCCAGTGCTTGGTCACCTTCATAGTGAAAAAGGGCTTCCTAGTGTTCAGAGAGAACCTTTCATGTGTCTGTTTGTGCCTATTCCCTCTTGTCCTACCACTGGGCACCAAGAGCACAGCCTGGCTCTATTCTATCTGCATGCTCCCTTCAGCTATTTATATATATGAATAAGATTACCCATCCTAGCCCTCTGTTCTGCAGGCTAAACATCTCTCCCAGTCTTTCTTCACAGCAGAAGTGTTTCTGCAGTGCTGTAACCATCTTGTGGCACTTTTTCTGCTTTCTGCCCAGTATTCCCACGCCTCTTGAGTACTGGGGAGCCCAGAACTGGACACAGACACTGCTACAGGAGTGGCCTCACTAGTGCCCAGTAGAAGGGAACCTCCTTCTGCCTATGGACAGTACTTTGTCTAATGAAGCCAAGTCCACCCTTGGCTCTCGTTCCTGACAGGGCACTTTGCTGGATCATGTGCAATGTGGTGCCCACCAGGACTCTCACATCCTTTCCTGACAATGTGGGTTTTCAATGTCTATGGAGGCGCATTATTTTGCCCATCTCTCCATGTTAAGCCTCATGAGGGTCCTGGTGACCCATTTCTCCATCCACTCTGAGATTCCTGTGGATGGCAGCACTGCACCTCTGGGAAAGGTGTCAAAAATGCAGCTGCGTTGGCCGGGAATCGAACCCGGGTCAACTGCTTGGAAGGCAGCTATGCTCACCACTATACCACCAACGCTGCCCTGGCTGCAAGTCTCTGCTTAATTTCCTGCTTCATTTCCAAGTTTCCTCCATTCCAGGTTTAACCACAGGGCTCACTAACCACCCACCACAAGTACAACAAAGGACTACTGAGGGAAGCATTTGAGTTCTCTCCACAGCTGCCAAGACTACAAAAAAAATTAGAAACTTTGTTTGTTTGTTTGTTTTAAACATTGACAAAAACGACGGTCTTGTTCAGTGAAATATTTCCAACATCCTGATGAGTTTAAAAGATATTCCAAAAGGAAGGACTAAAACCTTCAGAAATGGTACTGTAGATAATAGTGCAATTGGAAAAAAGGTCAGCTAACAGCTCCCATATGATGAAACAGGTATCCTAATTTCAATATTTTTAGTAAAAGAAGTAGTCTTGTCAGCATTAACGTTGAACTGTTATAAGATCTTTATTTCGTATCTGAAAAATTAGGTGGAAAAAATTATAACAAACAACATATGTTGTCCTTTCCATCAACTGCTGTTCTTATTTTCTCAGTATCATCCAAAGAAACGAAAGATCACATGGAAAATGCAGTTAAAATAAAACTAAGTAAATTTGCAAAAGGTTGATATTTGAAAGAGGATTATCTGAAACACAAGTCTGAAATTTTGAATCTCAAATTTAAGTACATTTTTATTACAGAATATGTAATAAAACTGGTGAAAAGTTTCCTGCTACAGTGGATAGAGCCAACAAACTACTTCAGAGAAACAAAAACTCAAAAACTTACGTGCTGTGGGGGTAGCCTATGAATGATCCAGGGCATTCTGGGGCATCTGTGATTTCACTTCTGACAATGTCCTGCTTATAAACAGATCTAGTTCTTAACCTGCAGGAGTGTATTGCTTTTCTCATCCAGTTTATGGCTAAAAGCATTCTGTGCCAGCTCTTAGTTCCTTAGTAAAGATACCTTCAGGTCTCTTTCCGTCTCAGATGCTGAGTCTTAACTGCAATGGTTGTCAGAAAAGCTGTAAGACCTAATACCAGTTAGACATCCATCGGTCTCCCAATTTTTGACCCTTTCTGTCACTTGACATCTGAGGAATGAATAGGTCCATAACAGGTTCTCTTGCATACTCTGACATTTTACTCAGAATTGTCTAGTAAAATTTTTAGCAAATATAAATGAAAGTCTGCGATGCACAACTACTCTGTAGTAGTAAGGATATCAAGTCTTCTCTCATTTTCTCTTCACATTTTACTTTAAAAATAACCAAAACCATCCAAAATCCTATTTAGAAGGTTCTGCAAATAGCTCATGAGGACATACTGTTAGGTGTATTTATAACTAAGAATAAACAGAACAAGCTAAGAGGGCTCTACTGAATGATGCAGAGTCTATTTTCACTTTATAAGAGAGGCAGTGCACATGCATTGCCTTGCAAATGCACATTTCATTTATGTGGTGCATGCACAGCGAACCTTTGCTTTTTGGCACCACATTTTCTGTGCATGCATTGTGGAACCTTTTTATATGGGGCTCTGGTCTTGAGCCAATAGGTTAATGGCTTAAGAAAAAAATATGATGGAACACACCAAGCTCACTGATCATAATAGCTTCTGAAAAATACATACATTATTGTAATGATTTTTATGCTTACCTTCTAATATGTAGACACCATAAATATTTTCTAGTAAAACAGCAAAGCTGTCAATGATAAATGCAAGCCTACCAACAGTTGTTTCCAGTGTTACTGAAGAGTCAGGTTTAACAGTCATCAGAAATGGTTATTCTTTACATGCTCTCCTGCAGAAATATTCCATGGAACCTGAAATTCTGCGGGTTACCATTTGAAAATATTTACCTTATCATTTAGGGAATTTGAATAACTTTAGTAAGTCAGTCTGAAGGAAGTGTGAACATTTTTCTTATAAGAACATTTCTCTTCCTTCAATTTTTAGTCTTAACTATACCTTGTTTGTGATCTCACCATCCTGTATTTTAAGACAATACAGAGTAAAGAAGGTGATTTTAAAAGGGTGTGATAGAACTGGAAAGAGAGATAGGCCCCCTTTGAATTGAGAAAAAGCACTGGATGAGAACTGCCGGCTCTGAGAAAGCTGGAAGCTGACGTGTTTGGGCAGAACAGGACGGAAAAGTGGAATGGGCTAAGGGGATCTCTGTGAAAGGCAGCCACCTGCATCTCAGCTCATAAAGCTGCTTAAACACACACAAGATTCCTGAAGTATTTAAGCACCAAAAGTTGCAGATAAACTCAGAGGGCTACATTCTCAAAGTCAAAGTAGTCTTATCCTGTTCAAGAAATTCTAGAAACACTTCTGAACATCTGTAGGCACCTGGAAATCTGTTGAAATCTGACCTCAATGTTCCAGTCCCAAATGCAAAGCCTCCTAAACCTCAGCAACTCTTGTATGTTCAGACAACACACATACACTGCCAAACAGGGCCTCTCCATAAAATTTGTCCTGATTATTTGCTTTGCCTCTCTCTCACACACACATATGCACACAGATTCCAGTAGCACTTGATGAACAAGCAGATCAAATTAACCCTTATTATGTCTTACCATAACAAGATGAGCATGCAATGGTAGCCTTTCCTAATCTGGTTTTAATTCACTAGGCAACAAATCTGTTGACTATGAGTCTACTGCACACAGCTTATAGCTGAGAGGAAGTATTTTACCGTAGCATAATTAAAAGGATTTCTACCGCACACGTAATGACACGCTCTCTGCTTTCTTATTAAAGGTTTTCTTTGTTGGGGTTTACACCAAATTAGTTGCATATGTGACTGGTTTTGCTGCAATATCATCTTCAACTATTTAGTGCATCGTCATGTTAACCTCTCAATTAACCCTTGTTTCAAAGACTGCTCAGTGCAGGTGCAGTAACGTTGCTTTTCTGGGAAAGGACATGCCTTGCTCACTGCTGGTGACCTCTGCTATTGCTGAGGATCTGGGCATGATACACATGCTTTAGGTTCACCATGCATGGCTTCGGCTAATTGTGTAACTGATGTGCTGCAGATCCACACATTGTAGAAATCTAGAAGATTTTCAAATACAAAATATAAAACCTAGCTCTAGCCAACACTGAATTTGTCTGGTTTTCTGGCAATAAACTTCTCCACGGGGTATAGATTACCATTTAGTTAGTCTGGAAAAAAAAATATGTTTATACTGGAGGTCCAATTAATTCCTTAGTCCATATCAGAGCAAAAAGGTTAAAAATAAGAACATATCCCAAGAGATTTCAGAACACTTTGGTGTTACCATCTGAACAGAAGGTATCTATTGTCTATCACAAGTTTTATCAACTTTTCCAGAAAAGAAACGGCATTAAATCTTCAAAATAAAAGACACTTAAGTTTTGAAAAAGAAAACTTCCTGAATATATGTTAGACAAATACAGGTAAAATAATATTATAAAAATGTGATCATTTGGAAGCTGTTTGAAAGTTGTAGGTGTTTAGATCTAATACACCAAAAGAAAAAGGAAAATAAAAGATTTTACTTAGGATAAGCCAAGTCTAAATTTAATTAAAAAATAATAATCAACCTCTATGAGGCTTGAAAATTTTGTCTTTCTTATGATTGCTATTCTTTTATACATATATTGATTGTCTTAGTTACTGACTTCAGTTTGCCAAACACTATTCTCCAACCAAAATGTTAACCTAGTTATATATCCATTTGTAGCAAGGTCAATCTCCTTGAGTGGTCAGTCCTTAAAATACAGTAAAGATAACATACATAGACACGTGTTTATCAAAGAAGACAACAACTCAAATTTAGAATTATTTTAAAACAGACTGTAAAGATGGCATTTCAAAATTCTTGACTCATTGCTGTCCATCAAGAGGTATTGTTAATAGTTTTTGACATTTGTAAAACTTGTTGCCTTGGTTGCTTTCATGTCTAACATTCATAAATTACTTTTTGTCTACTTAATGAAATTGTATGATTTTAGATTTGATAGAAAATACTAGAAATTCAATGATTTCTCATGATGATTACTGAAGGTTTTATTAATATCTAGAAATATGTTTGACTTTTCAAAAATTAGTTACATATTCTTTACTCTACCAATAAGTAACAGAAATTTAATGGCAAGCAATAAGATTCTTTCCCTGTGGTGTGTAAAATTCATAATACTGTCATAGTAAGCTGTTAACTTGAAAAAAATAAAATCAATTTTCCTGAGAAATATGATTCTTAATGTGAAGGAGAACTCACTGCCCTGGATGCAGTAGAACCCCAACAAGGCTAGTATAGTACTGCTAAATAAAAGAATTCAGCAGTCAGCTTCTTTCTAGCCATTATGATGATGAAACGAACTGAAAATCAAACAACTTTCCCCAAAATAACAAAAAATTGTTTAAAAATCTGAAATAATTCCTATGTCATTACTGCGTTTGTTCTTTACCTTTTCTTTGAATTATCAGGGGATAGGAAGTTAAATGAAAATTTGAACTGAGATTTTTTCATGCAGCCACTTGGCTTAAGAAGTTGGGATGCTATGTTGAATGTCCATGGGCATCTTCAGGGAGTGATTCATATCTGCCTGGGATAAGTATCTAAAAGAAGTTGGTGAATCCCCTTCTGGATGGACCTTTTCTCTCTATTGATGTTAAAAATAGGAAGTGGTTAACTCAAACTTAAATGTTTTAATTAACATAGACTAAACATACATAAAGAAATGATGAAACACAAAATGACAACTCCCATTTTCCCACAGTCTAAATTGTTCTTACTGTTACTTTAAGATTGGGAATATCACCTGGAGACAGTTTGGGATTCATTACTGTAGGGATATTGATGGACTTTTGTACAGAGTGGATACAAGACATCCAAAAGTGACTTAGGTGTTTTCAAGATTAACAAAATTCATTCCTCAGAAATTATTTAATATTTAGAAATGAGCTACTCAATCAGCCAGACCTTTAGTGGCTCTCTATGGTGCCTCAGGGAAACAGAAATCAATTAATTTGTCTCTATTTGATGAGAACACAAACATTTTAAAAAATTCAACCCCAAAGAAAGAGGATTATTAAAAACAAGGTGGGCTGGTTTTTTTTTCCTTTGAATTCATGTGGTTGATTCAAGAAGGTAGCTACACACTGTTCTGTCCTGTTCAGGTTTATTAGCTGGATCTGAGGTTCATAAGCAGGTAGGCTTCAGGTGCTTTCACCCTTATAGTTGTACCCCTTTCCATAACAACGTCTGTTCTAGATGACCAGAATTATAGATACAGTAACAGACAAAAGTAGTAAAAGAACCTCCTTATTTCTACAGATTGAAAATGTGGAAGTCTTGTTCATAGTTTAGTATTCTATATTATTAAAGACACCCAAAGATTCAGCAGACTATTTTTTATCTTTTTTTTTTTTACCTTCCAGTACACTCTTGCTCTTCATTCCCATTTCTCCATTTCTTGGCATGTTTCCTGTTTCTCGGCAAGTTTTTAAGCAAGGCAAGGCACACCCATGGCCTCCACCTAACTTTAGAAGACATCATTGGAAGATCTGACTGTGAAGGCTATACACAAAGACCTGATTGAGAGTAGATTTTTTTTTTTTATAGCAGAAAAATTCAGACTACAGAGAAAAAGATCTAGATTTATTTTGTCAATTTATTTTGTCCCTTCCTTTCTTACTATCTCTTGTAGGGGAAGGTATCTGCTTTTGCTTTAGACTAGGGTACCCTGACTGATTTTTACCAGAGAAATAATTTATCTTTTTATTTATCTTTGTTATATAATGCTGGACATATATGCCGTGATCTGGAGTCTAAGATTCTTCTTTACTCCATCTCCACCTTTCTGAGAGCTGAAAGGGAATAATAATAGGGAATTATTAAGTTCTACATCTTTAGGGAAATATGCACATGGAAATATGTATAACATGGTGCTGGCATTTAGCCGTGTAGGGATTTCTCTTTTCCCATCACCTTCTGAAAAGGTTGGCATATTTCATTTTTTACAGCCAGTCCAAAAGATTACGTTTTCCAGAACCCTGTCAAATGGGTATGATTGATGCACCAGCGGAAAATAAATATGGGGGAAATTACTCTTGGGTATTTATGCATTAAATAAACTAACATTCACTATCCCAGAGGCTTACAGACAAATGAGCAATTAAGCCACTTGATTCTTGCACTTCAGTGTAGAAATTGACTTCTGTGGAAATGGGGAGCACTGTTTAAGGTGGTTGTGGGTATTTCTCCATGCTAGACGTTTTAATGACTTCTGTCTGAGATTTAATATGGATCATATAAGCTATTCTTGGTCAGGACTGTCAGGTTTAGTCGTTTTAGAATCATAGAATATCCTGAGTTGGAAGGGACACACAGGGATCCTCAAAGTCCAACTCCTGCCTCCACACAGGAGAGCTGGGTAGGTTTGTTATAAAAATGATCTGATTTCAAAATACATGCCCATTTTAGAGGGAAAAAATTTTATTGTTTCCAATTTTTGCTGTGATTTAGGAAAGCCCATCTTGTGGTTCTGTCATAACATTGTTAGGACAGATTAAAACTGAATTTATAAACATAAGTGCACAAAAATAATTTTATCACTCATAATGCCTTTTATTATCTCAGTGTCAATTTCTGTGGAAGTTAATTTGTAATTAAAGTTTCTCAGCTCAATACTCTGCGTATGAAGTATGACAAAGCTGCTCTGAGATTTGCTTATGCTGAGGTAGCTTTCTATACTGATAATTACATTATTTTAATCAAAACTTTATGTAGAGATGCTTGAACAGTTTTTAAATTGGAATTTTATTGTATAAAAATTAAATTACATTTTCAGTTATATCAACATTCCATTGGATTAACTGTAAATGCTTTTTAGAACAGATTTGGATACATTGGATACCTTTATTTACCTTTATTTTCTTAAGATTAGGGTTAGAATTTAATTACTTTTGTATCTAATCCTCTAGCTACTCTGGTTCACCAAGTTATCAGACATCAGCTGAGCTGCAGAATTGTTTGTTTGTCCTTCAGCATTGGCCATTATGTGCAAAGCAAATCACACTATGGAGTATCAAGTTGATCAGCTTTTTTTTTTTTGGTTAAAAGCAGAAATCAATTTCCATAGATCAGGTGTTATATAGAAGATTTAAATTACCATTTTTGGTATCTTAAGTTAGCACATTTTTATTTGTTAACGTCAAACTCTGTTTATGGGAAACCATACATGTTAAGGCAAGAATTCACTGTTAGCCTTACTAAAATCTAGATAAAACGCAAAACAAAACAAAATGTTAACAGCATTAGTCCAGTTAAACTCACCAAATGATTGTCATTCTTCAATTCCAAAATCTCTACTTAATAGAAACCAAATGACATGAATTATATAATTAAAATTTTTACGCAAAACTTCTTTATTCCCTTTGCTACCCTTTGCTTATTAGGTAATTTTAAGTCCCTCCTTACACTTTTTTCACTCTGTCTCTGTTTTGTAATTTCGCCAAATAAACCATAGCCAGCAAGTTGGTCATATGGAAGGAACAGTTAAAACAGGATTAGATGAAATATCAAGTGGGCAAGTACATTTTGCTAACACAGACATTCCCTTTTTCCACCTCCTGAATCCACATGTGCACCTATTTCAGGATAAATCCCTTTACTCCTATTGGATTCCTGTTGTGCTCAACAGACTGGAGAAGTGCAATGGAAGGGCACTGTGCTAATTTTTAAGAGATGCTTAGGATGTACCTATTCTTCTGAAGTCAGTGGGAGCTGCAGATGCTCAACGCAGTCTGAAAACCATGCCTTAGTGGGAAAACTTATGCTCTCCTGTGGAAAGACCATTATTTTTAAAAATCAGATAGAGACCTTCTGTCCCATTTGACCTTTGCTTTGATAAATTCATTCTTCATGATGGAAACAGAAGGAGCTCTAATGACAGAAACATTGTTTATTTAATATCTTAGAGATGAACCATCAAAAAAAGAATATAAGGAAAAGAATTGTCTGGAGCTCAAACCCTGTATAAAAGTAAAACTTCCACAAAGTAGGTAATTCCGAAGAAACGTATTTTGAGAATATTAGCAGCTTTGTTTCAGTGATTTCTCTGACACACCTGAAGTGCTTTTCTGTCATATTCAAGCTTTTGCTCCTAAAACCTGAATAAATATCAAAGAAAACATGAGAAACCTTAAGAATGAAAGAATGAAATTAAAAGAAAATTTATTAAATTAAATTAAATGCAATAATCAAAAAACAAACCAGAGAAGAGAAATTAATGGAAAAAAATCATTCCCACTGGGACTCAAACATGTCTTATTGTCATCATATTTCGAATGTTTCATACTTTAGTCTTTCCTTTGTTTTGGAAGCAAAAAAAAAAAAAAAAAGGGAAAAAGAAAACCAAAAGAAGGAAAACAGATAGTACCATCCATGACCAAAATTCTAAATGAGCTAAGATTAAGTTCATAAAAAGTGGCTAATTATTAATATCTCACTGAAATGACTAACACTGATGTTCTGAGAAAGCAAAGATTCTCTCTTCTTTGTATTCTGGACAGTGACAGGACTGGTGTCTGGATTCCCTGTAATAGTCCCATGCAGGAGTAAAAGGTTTTTTACGTCTAGCACTGAGTTTGTTATGAAAAACATGGTAACCTATTCGTGACTACAAATTCTGTACCAAACAGAGTACTTTCTATTTGTTTGTAACTGTTTGTATGGTTAGTGCACACACTTTGGGAGTGCTACAGACACTGTTTATTCAATACAGAAGAGATAAGGGCCACAGTGCCCTGTGGATGAAATAGTGGTGACAATGCTAATATCAGTGTATTGAAAGTATATGAAAATACGTTGCATGAAAGCCCAGCTTCACGTGAAAGCTTGAGAAATAGGTAGTGTTAAGCTTCTCCATGAACTAGATGTTGGAAAATTTTCCTGTGACATGGAAGCTACAGCACTAAAACAAATTTCTCTTCTTTCTCTGATAGGAACATTGAACCATACCACACAATCTCCCACAAAATTCTTGTACTGAAAGTGGGATTTTGCAGTTTGGGTGGATGGACAACTGGATGGATAAAAAACTGATTGAACTGTGAGGCTCAGAGGGCAGTGGGTAATGGAGGTTGGTAACAAGTGGAATATCACTGGTGTCTATCCTTAGATCTGTTCTTTCTAGCACCTTTGAGAGGAACATGGCAAATGAGAGCACTTGGTACAGAGTTCCGACAGGCTCCATGTAGGTTTTACAGTTTGGGCTGGATAGCATAAGTGAGTGCATTCTGACCAAGCTTGCAGGCAATTACCCTGCTGGGGGTCAAGGTAAGATACTCCAGGGCAGGGCCCTGCAGAAGGACCTGCATAGGCTGGAGAAATGGGCCAACAAGAACCGTATGAATTCAGCCAGAACCAATGTCCAGTCCAGCACAGGGAAGGGAGGAGGCCCTTGCAGTGGTACAAGAGTGGGCTGGGATGTCCAGGGAGATCTATGGGAAGGACACTTTTGGGAACAACAAGAGTTGACAATGCCCTGGGCTGTGTGAACAGGTTATTGTCAGGAGAGAGACTGCACACTAACAAACTGGAGTGAATTCAACAAAGGCCACTTAGGTGATTGGGGCTGCAGCATTTCCCTGTGCAAAGCACCCGAGGGAGTTGGGACTGGTCCTCCTGGAGAAAGGAGGTTTCGGGTAGAACAGACTTCAGGCCCAAAACCATTCTTCTGCCAGTACCCAGAAGAGGTCTGTGGGAATTTGGAGCTGGCCTACAGCACCTTACAGCCAGAGATCAAGAAGCACTAATTGAAATAAGGTAGCTCCATCTAGATACAGGAAAATCCTTTCCCCAAAGATAATTGAACATAAAAACAGGTTGCCCAATCTGCAGTCTCTATCCATGGGGATTTCAAAACTTGAGTGATTAAAGACTTGACTAATCTGCTCTGTCATGGGGAACCTTGATTTGAGCAGGAGTTTGGAGAGGAGGCTTCCTGAGGTTCTCTCCAACCTAAATTACCCTGTGGCAGTCAGTCAGAGAGACAGTAAAAATTTTTTTCAAAATATTTTAATAATTTGGTATGCTGGTTTAAAGGTAAATGGCAGGAGAAATGAACCCAACTCAAAAGAGATTATAAATCAGAATTACAATTTAATAAAAATAATACAATAAATACAATTATATGGACAAACAATTGGTTTTAACCCACAAAACCCAGATGTATAACCCAACACTCTGGGTCACAAACAGAATGGTGTTGTTGGCCCTCGTGCTGAGCCCCATGTGGTCCCCTTGAGTCCAAAGTAAAAGGAAAGGGAAACCTGTTGGTGGTCACAGTCTAATCAGGGGTGGTGGTTGCAGTCTGATTGAGGTTCTGCTCCTCCTCTGGATCCGACAAGCAGATCCAGAAGTCCCAAGACCCCAAGATTATATACAGTCAGGTTTGAGTGGGAATGCCCAGTACCTCCCCCAGAGCGGGGAGTTCCACAATGGGAGACTGTGAGTGGTGAGATATTTTTGGAATCCTTGGTGTCACATTAGGAGACATGACCCCTCAGGCTGGGTGTGGAGGTGCTCGTGACTCCCCAGAGGGCAGTTATCACACCTGAGTCATTGGTGTGAGGATAAGAACATCCTCCTATCTCACAAGCTTCTTAACATTCTTATAGTCTGAGGAGTCAGGTGTGCTCTGGGCAGCTGCTGCAAATGGTCTGTTGTTAACAGTTCCTGGGAAATGACATAGAGGGTGTAGAACACACAGTTTACACCCACACAGTAATGAACTGGTCTCGGCTGCTCTACCTAGGACACTTGGGAAAAAGATAAACACCACAATTAAAAATAAAAATTAAAATTAAAATTATTAAGAAATAAAAATTCTTTTGTTTTTTAGATTTTTTAATGCAAACTACATAATATTTTACATTGCCTTAGCAAAGCTAAGAAGTTTTATTTTAAGGGAATTTTAAGAAGCCTCAGTGTTTTTTGCTCAGTGATTTGAGATCATTAAATGGAAAACCTCTCCTTCCAGTGTTGTAAAGGTCCTTTACGATCATTAGCCTGAACTTTAATCTTCCTCTTATCTAGAGGATAAGATTTTATTTATTTTAAAGAGTCTTGGTAGAAGTTACTAAAAAATTCATGTAAGGAATTTATGAATATGTAAATGTTAACTTTCTCCACACAATTTTTGATTGCTTAACATCCACATGAATTTTATGAGGAAAACTTTTGGTGAGATTATTTCAGCAAAGTACTTTCACTCCTTGCCAAAAAAAAAGTTGGTGCTTTCAGGTACAAAATGCTATGACACTGTGAGCTGCTCTATAATTCCAGTGGTATTGACACAGTCTGTGTCAAGGATGATCCTTTTGTTCTTCTAAAAAATGAAACCCAAGTGAGAAAATTAGAAGTAGGAGCAAGGAAAGAAGGCATGTATCTGAAGAAGGAAAGAGAAGAAAGCACAGCAGAGGGATTTATAATACAAGTACAATTTTCATATTTCTGCTGATGCCTATGATCTTGCTGAAACTAGTACAGATGGTGATATCATCTGTTACTCAGTATAATCAAGTCATTTTTCGGTATCAGTGTGTCAAAAATCTTCTGATGGTAAGGTCACTCTGTGCTGTATCAGGTTTGCTTGCAGCACAGTCCTTGGTTAAATCTGTTGCCCTTTCCCTCACAGCCACTAATTTCTGTAGCCAGTTTTATGCTGTAAATAGAATTGTACTTTTGTTATTTGGAAAAATATGAAGTATTTCACACAAGACCTACAATTATAATAGATAGTACAACCTTGTATAGGTATAATCACAGGTACCAATACATATTTTGCCTTCACTTACAGTATTTAAAAGTCAATACTTTAGGAAAAGTCTTAATATTCCCTCTTACTTATAGGTGAAATTTGTTTCCTGAGAAAAATGTTATACTATGATGGCTAAATATATGGCTTATTGTTGAATACTAAGCACAGTTTTAATAAGATGTCATTAAATCTGACAGCTGGGGCCTCTACATACAATGTCACCTGTCACTCTGTGCTCAATGAATGGAAACAGGAGAACAGCTGGTTTCAGTTCTCATGAGTTTCATGTTTTCCTTATTTCTGCATCACATGAGATAAATTCCTACATTTCTAACCTGGCTTTTGAGGCACAGCTGAAACACAAAGGAGAATTTATACCTGACCTGATTATGTTTTGTCTAGTTTTGAGCTGCGAGCATAAACTATGAAGCTTGAGCATATTTTTTTCTCAAAATTTATGTACCAGCCCATTTCTCTTTAATTAGGTGGAAGTTTGGAAACTTTTCAAAATTATACAGTCAAACCTAGTTAGCTCCTAAGTATCAAAAATGACTCAAATGAGTTTGCTTTCACCTGATTGCAAGTTTATTTATATTATGATTCAAGCCTGGGGGAAAAAAAAGAAAGAGTATAATAGATCAGCTTTTAGAAAAGATATCTGCCAGATACAAAGTGCCTCATCTATCACGTTAGGGAAAGCCTACCTAGCTAATTATTGACTCATTGCTGCTTATTCCTATGAGAACAAGCACAGTGTCAACAATGTGTCATTACTCTGCAGACCCTGGAATAATGGTTAACTTGTAATTCTGTCATTACTAAACTAAATTTTTTGAAATAAGTCAAAGACAAAAATAAATGTGAAACAAGAAAAAAAAAGACATCATTCTCCTAATTAGTCTAAAGAACTCTGCATAATAAAATACCAGGAAAAAAATGTTAAACATCCTTGTAAAACTAGCAAGACAACAATGAAATAAAATATAGACTAGACTCCAGAAGTTTTAGTGATCTGATCTGGTACTGAACAGGTTCATTTCTTCCATTCCGCCTCTCTAAGATGCCTTTCTTATAAAGTGTGAATTTATAGAACACCTTATAAGCTGTATTTTATTCTTAATAACTGTAAAATCAGGTTACTGAGCCTAAAAACTATAATTAATCACACCTCTGAAAAAAGAATGTCGCAGTGAGTCATCAATAAACATCAATGACATCATCAATTAATGAACAAAATTCTGCCCATTCAATTGTAAATCATTATTATGTATTTATTATTATTGAATATAAAAAGAGATCTCAGAGTCTGAATGAGGCATAAAGTTATTCATGAGGATGGTGATGAGGCTAATTGTGCTGGCTTATTATGTATAAGATAAATCCAGAAAATTACAATCTATCAATATTTAATAGTTTTATATTATACATTTGCTGATCCTATTAGCCACTAGAACTATACTAAAAATAGTGTTTTGATTTTATAGATATTTATGTATCTAACATTGAATAGATCAAAATTACTTAGTTTCTTTGCCAAAGATGTTGCAAAATAATCTGCAAATAAAGTAGTAATTCAATAGTCTTGGTTTTTCTTCTCCAAAAAGAGCTGAGAAACTGAAAATTACAAGCTGATCTTTAAGATCACAAAAAAACAAGTCCCATGCTATGTGATAATATAGATTGCCCCACACTAGATTAAAGCTATGGATTTTCCCTGAATTCATAAAAATTTAGGCTTTAACTGATTCATTGTGCACACAGAGACCAAACATATTATTTGACTCTAACTTTCTGTGATATATACCAAGAGGCACTTAAATTGGACATTTCAGGAAAAAGTGAAGAAGCACAAATCAAAATATTGTCTCTCTAACTTTTCATAAATTCCTTTGTCTTGTCAAAAAAAAAAAAAAAGAGAAAGGAAAGGTATGGTCAGTTTTCCACCAAAACTGTATTTCCCAGTGTTTAGTCCATGAGCAATGTCTCACTGATAACAAAGTCAGTGAAGAAATCATAGAATTGATCTCGCACAACACTCTTTTTCCAATCAGAAAGGATTTGTGTCTATAAAGCAATTTCCATAGCAGACTACAGACTCTCCACTTTGCTATGTCACACCATAGATTGCAGGAAGCAGCAGTAATTTTATGATGTTCCTCATCTGCTTCCATTCCCACATTCTTTCTAAATTGTACCATCAGCTGACCTTACCTGCAAACACAATTCTTCTCTAAATGCATTGTTTCAAAACATATCAAAACATTAATAGGGATGCAGTGCTTCATAATTTTTGAAAATGAAAATAATCTGATCTTAGTGTATTGGAGGGGGTTTCAATGCTAACAGTTACCCAAACTCTTCTGCTGCGTATTGTGGTTACATCTTCTTCCACTTCTAAACTTAATATATGTATCTTTTCTGTAGAAAGAAGAGGTCCAACCCTCACAAAATCTCTGTAGACTAGCTTGACTTCTCTTCTTATGATAATATACATAATACTTCAAATTCAGGCAGAGCACTGAAAAACTTTTTACGTTATTTACTCTTTCTCATAAAAAAAAATGACACTGGAATTCAACCTTTGCCCTTTGATAACTGGTATCTGAGTCTTTCTAGTAAGGGAGGAATCAGTGACATAAAACATACAAACAACACCTTGTTCTACCTGTCAGTGCACAAATAAAACTCACCTCTCTTAAAGAAAATGTGTGACCACATAATTAAACATGTTTCCTCATGCCTTAAGAAAAGGAAAGTACTAATGCCTTTCTGAACAATCTCCTTCTAACATAACGTGTATGTTGTATCCAAGCTTTGCAAGCTTCATGAACTATTTCTGCAGTGTTTGATAAGAAGCTCCCTAGATTTCTCTGAAGAAAATAAGAAGTCTCCCCTTGAAGAATCACACTGATATTCTCAGGGATTGCAAGTAACCTTGGGATCTTATTTTAGTACTCCAGTTAATATCTGCCTGGTCATTTGGTGGGAATGAGGAGGGACATCCTTTTTTCCCAGCTGTCAGTTCTCTGCAGGAAAGGGATTTCAGGGATGTTAGAGATTGAGAATCCTGATTCTGTTTTAATTAGAGACAACCCTGTCATTTTCTCCACAAGACCAAACTCCTGCTGGCATCTTTGTCTTTATCCAAATCCAAGGCTTTCTCCAGTACTGCCAAGAACATTTCCATTTGGCTTTAAGCATCTCGCAGTAGCTTAAGAACAGTAAGTAATTGGTCTCACACACAAATTTGGATGCAGATGTGCTCCCAGCAGGATTGCCAGAGTGAAGAGACTACTTGACTGCTCTTCCATGGTGTGAATAAGGCAAATGACACAACAGAGAGCTCTAGCAGGGAGGAATGTTTACAGCCTCTTTTACTGGACCTCCTCCTATTTTCTATTTATTTTTTATTCTGCTCTGAGGTGTTTTGCACGAACTCAGCTAAGAAGTTGAGACAAGAAGAGTGGTTAACAGCTGCCACAGAATGCTTCACTTATCTGTTTGGTTTTGCATTTAATTTATATATAGTTGCCATTCCTATGCACAATTGAGAATATAAATAGCAAAGGCAGAATACAAGGAATGTAACTTAAATAATCTGAAACTGTTTTAAGGAAGACATCTGGAAACTATCTATGAATAACCCATCAGGGTCTTTAAAAAAATGTCAAGGAATAACCTTTCCACTGAAACAGAAGTTAGGAACCCTAAATGCATCATATTAAGGCTCAAGTCAACTATCACATTCATGAACTGAAAGTCTGACTAAGATTCCAGATCAAAGATAAAAGCAGAGACTATCAAACATAGATTCCTATGACAATGGATATGATTATGAGAACTGCAAAGGGTAGAAAAACAATGAGAAGAGAGAAACTGGAGAAAATACAGTTTAAAAAGTTAGGTAAAAAGGAGCAAGGGGCAAGTTTAAAAAGACGAGGATGTACTCATCATGATCTCACCCAGGAAAGAAAGTATGTCTGAAGACAGCAATTGCAAAGGGGTTCAAGTCTCTAATGGATCCTTGAGCTGGACATGGCATGATACAACTGTAATTTAAAAAATTTATTTGAAATTAGCAGACCACTGAAGAGCAGTAATTTTTTTCCGAATCCTGGTATCAAGCCAGAATAAAATTCCATGTTATAGGTCAAGGATGGAGATCTTTTCCAATCTTAATGATTCTGTGATTCTATGATAACTTCAAGTGACCCACTATTATAGCAGTTATATATGGATATGTAAATTTGCTTTTAATTGCCAGGTGAATAGGAAACAGATCTAACTTTCTGTGAAATATAGAATCATAGAATTGTTTAGGTTGGAAAAGACCTTTAAAATCATCAAGTCCATCTGTTAACTCAGCACTGCCAAGTCCACCACTAATCTGTGTCCCTAAGTGCCACATCTACACGCCTTTCAAATACCCCCAGGGATAGTTACTGAAACACTTCTTTTGGAAGCCTATTAAAATGCTTAAGCACTCTTTCAGTGAATAAATTTTTCCTAATATCCAATCTAAACCTACCTAAGGTGCAACTTGAGGCCATTTTGTCTTGTATCCCTTGTAACTTGGGAGAAGAGACCAACACCCACCTTTCCACAACCTCATTTCAGGTAGTTGTAGAGAGCAATTAGTTTCCCCCTGAGCCTCCTTTTCTCCAGGCTAAAGAACCCCAGCTCCCTCAGCAGCTCCTCATGAGACTTGTGCTCCAGATCATTCTCAGCTTCATTGCTCTTCTCTGGACATGCTCCAGCACCTCAGTGTCCTTCTTGCACTGAGGGGCCCAAAACTGAACACAGCATTCGCGTTGTGACCTCACTAATTATTCTGATCCACCCACCTATTTATTTTGTTTAAATACATTGTTTTGTTTTGTTAGCAATCTGCTGAAAAGTCTAAAGAGCTCAGAGTACAAAACAGTTGTTTATGTTGTCCTAAACAGACATTTTTTCTCCTGTGAAAACTCTATTTTTAACTTACTTGCATTAAGCTCTTTCATTGAAAAAAATCGCAGTGAGACATTCCATTTACTTAAATCTTCTTGACTTAATAACCCTATTCCTTAATAATGGTTTACACTAAGAGACCAATTAAAAATTTTCTGACAAAACCTTGAAATCTACTAAAGAGTTTCCTATATGTAATTTGGTTTATTTTAGACAAACATTTGAAATAAACAGTTGTCCTTTTTCTCTAGTGTCTAGCAGAAGGATGGTGAAGACAGAAATTCTTGAGTTAGGGTATCTTGTACTATAAATATTTTCTAGTGAGCAGGAAATGCAAGTAATTTTTAGCAATTTTATTAGCATGGATAATCACTGTGTTATTTAATAGTTAAAAAATGTTGTGGATGAACTATAGTTACACAAACTCTCTTGAAATTCAAAGTATTAGGAAAGTCACTCAAAAATTCAAATTGAAATTTTACAGAACACCTTTATTATTCACAAAATTGGGGAGATAATGAACAATTGTAGAGATTATATTTAATAAAATTTGATTACAAAATAGCAAAGGAAACTATCTTCATTTAATTATTTTTAATTTGTTTTTCAATCAGAGCAACTGGATAATAAGATATTCCATCTTAAATTCATTCTAGAGATTCTGTAAGTGTTTTATTCCTGGTTTATTTCTTCTGTTCTATGACATGAGCTTCTGAGTTGATCTGTCTGACCGCTTTTGTTATTGAATTTATTCAACTGTAATCTGGGCCAGTGAGAAAATAATTTCTTGTTTGTTTCTGAGGCAATCAGTGATGTGAGAACACCCCTGTCATTGCTGCAAGACCTAACTAAAGTTGTGAGAGAAACTCATGGTGATAAATATATTTTAATCTGAGATAGAAGCAGAGGAAGAGCTATTTTGGCTTTGATTTCAGATTTAGGAAGATAAAAAACTTTCACTAACATGTATATGTTTTATCTATGCTTGTTTTCATTACACTCATTTGTGTATTTTCCTGCTAAAGAAATGTTCCAAACAGTGAGCTGAATTGTGCTTGACATAGTGGGCCGACACTAATTTGCCCCAGCTGACATTCTGACAGGATACCATAAGTGGTGCAGATGTGACCACCAGGCAAGCAACTGCCAATAGCATCACACACAAGCAATCGTGTTTTCTCTGACTGTGTGGTGTAGAGAGCAATTGCTTACTTAGTGTAAATCTTTTCCTGTCCCACTAATCCAGCTGGGTGTTCACAACTGAATCAATTGTTTATTCATCACAAAGATTAATTTCAGCTGGTGCTGCTTTGCTGTCTGCAAAGAAAAAGAAAAAGAAAACCAAAACAAAATACAGTGAAGTCTCAACTCTCTTGTTCCATGCAGATGGTGCTGTTTACCAGTTATCTCCCAATGCAGGAAGGAGACCAAAGCCTAGATGAATTACAGCTGGTTCAAACTAATCCAGGCAAAAGCTAAAGTTAATGAGGAGTAGAAAAGCAATTTGTTGAATTCTGTGATTACCCTGATCTCACAGCTAGTCATACTACAGCCCCACTAATAGTCTACTCAGTATGCAAAAATGGCATCTTTGATACCCAAATTATAGTGTTGCCAAGAACATTTTCTGCATGAAGTGATTACAGACCAACCTCTCTCTAATTACTAGTTTAAAAAAAAGACCTCATCTGCCCCATTCAGAATGAACCTCCCTTTTCTGTCTTTTAGGTAGGACATTGTGACTGACTGGGTTGACCTACTGCCCAAACTGGAAGGGTAGGTCATGCAGGAGCTGAAGCTCATCCATGTCATGGACAGGCAGCTGCTGAGACAAGAGACAGGGAAGTGACTACAGCCCAAGTACTCCATAATTTCTCATAAGAGAGTGTCCTTCACCTCATCCAGACATACCCGTACTCTGCTCTGTGTCAGAAAGGTGTCAGGCAAGTGACATTTCTTGGTACATCTGCAGATGAGTGCAAACAGGAGGTAAGATGACAAAACATCACTTGCATTAATCGGAAAGGCCTGGATAGCTCTGCGCCATGTGAGGTTCGTGCTTCTTCACACCATGGCGGCTTGAAGAAAGAATGGCAATGCTCTGACTAGATAAAAAATACCTTGCTGGGGATGAATTAATACCAAATAATAAAAAAAAAGAGAAGGAACAAATGCTAACTAGCTCTTGCACACATATCCGTGATTACTGGGTGTAAAGGAGCTGTCTCGATCTTCCGCATGCACTTGCTGGCTGCCAGCAGAGATGTGCTGCAGACTGGAGTCACATCTGTTTGAATAAGACATGCTTTTCAAAAGCAGCTTTTCTAAAGATAGCAGACAAATCTCCCATGTTTGTATTGTATAATTTGGCTGAGTGTATATAAAATGGACTGTTATTCTTGGCAGAGTAAATTACTAATATTTTCTTAGCCACCAAAGTGAGCATAAATGTTGGCTTTGCATGAAAAAAAGACACATGGATCCTCATACACTTACTTTGCTTCAGGTTATTTATTGGGGTATGCTGACCTCCCGTCATAACAGTCCACTCATTTGAATATCCTCTTGTCCTATAGACAGAGAGTTTATAGACTCCTTAGCATCCACAATATCATTTTTATTTGATTAATGAAGTGAGGATTCATTATAATTCTTAGACTTAAATGCCGTCACTGGAAGAAGGCAAAAGTCTGATTCACACTGAAGAAATACATGAGAAATCACACAGTGATGCAAGGGAGCTCGGGCAAGACACATGGGTAGTCACCTTATTGACTTTAAGGCAATTGCAAGAGTTAAGGACAGACAAATATTAGACAACATTCTAGTACCCATTTCAGGAGACTAGGTCAGACAAACATCATCAGGAATCATTGCTCCTGCCTTCAGACAGTGGACAAGACAACCTCCAAAGGTTTGTTTCCTGCCCCAATTTCCTGTGATACTGTGATGAGACCTAAATTTCCTTGGGAGCAGCAGGTGATAGAGCATCAGCCTTCCTGTGGAGTTAGCCATCAAGGAGGGCAAGATAACTTTCATTGCTTCCACTGAAAACAATTTTTATTAAGCCGAATTATTATTGCTTTGGTTATATATTTTTTTCACTATGCCTTGTCACAAGCCTACGCTGAAAACCTTCAGGCAAAGTAAGTCCTCAAGGACCATATGAAAAATTTTACTAGATTAATGCATAATTTTAGGGAGTTTTTTGCTGCTTGCAGATGTGTGTAAATTTTTTAACCCCAGTCATACCGAGTCTGAAGTACAACAACTTTAGGAGACTGAAAGTGATAGGGATCAAGGACCGTATTTGCAGGGCCACCTTCCCTCTCTTTACTGCAGATTATCCATATTACATTGTAGGATTGTCTAATTTTAATTTCCTATTTCAATAACAAACGAAGATCCAATGGCATAGAGCTCTTCATTTACCCAAAACGATGTTGTTTGGGGAAAAAAAAAAGTGCACACACACAGTCATAACAACATTGTGTAAAAGACCATAGTTTCTTGAGAAATGTAATTTTACATCCTCAAGTTGCGTTCCTTGGTAAAGAATTAAAATGTTGGCATTTCTTGACAGGCAGAGTGATTATTTGATAAGATTACACAGATAAAGTAAAGCTTATAATTTTTCACATATAATTATAACAATAAAAGTAATATTTTAAATAGATAAGCAAACACGTAATGGGTAATTATGTGTATGGAGCTTTTTGTGTTACAGTCTATAGTGCTTAATTAGACCTTAAGGGACAGTGCAAATTTACTAATCATATGTGCAAGTCACAGCCAACATTTCATACCGAAGTTCCAGACTCCTGTCTACATCTGCATGTAATTTGCTTATTATTTTAAATGCACAATTTCAACTCTTTAACATTCAGTTTTGATTGGGTTTGCTATGTTAATGGGATAATAACATCATTCATAATCAATGTTCTCCAAATGTAAATGATTTTAATTGTTCACACATAATAGTGCTCTCTATTAAAAACACATACTGATGCCTCGTTGAGAAAATTAATTTGCTGTGTTTGTTACTATAATGAAATAAAAGTTGTTCCAATTTAATGAATTCAGCAGTAGATTTCATAACTTCATTATGAACACAAACTCAATTTTCTGGGAGTAACTTACCATTAGTTCAAATGAAAAGATTCATTCTCTGGAAAATTCAGGAGTCACTGGTTCTATTTCTTGGGGTCATTCCAATTAATAAAATGAGAAATATTTAACAATGCCATAGAGTGAGTATTGCAACATGCAATTGAAATAATTCTTCATGCATCTTGAATTTCAGAGTTTCCCCAGCTGAATTGCTATTTTTTAAAAAGTTTCCCAAGGAGGAAACAGAAAAAAATAGTGACAACATCATTAACTATTTTCAAATTAAATTATTTAAGGTCCTTTTGTAGTTTCTCTCATGAACTTGAAATCTATGTCCCTGTTTTTGTCCAGCAGATCAACAGACTTGCAGAGCTTATCACCATTCAGCTTGAAGACAATGAATTACCACATTGTAAAACCAAATACTTGTAATGCACAGATGTGGAAAACATTGGCTCTGAGGCTTATTTAATGAATACCACGCTTGGTTACTTCACCACTGCCAGGTGTAAAACTGTGAATATTCATACTGAACTTTTGCTCAGTAGTATGAAAAAGATTATGGAAAGCAAAAATTGACAACAAATTTAATCTGATAACTGACATCTGACATATAGCTTTGGGGCTTTCTTTTCCTAGGTCTTAAAACCAAGTTACTAATCTTTGGAGCTCTGAGAACAAAACCTTAGGGCTACTAGGAAAGTAGTGCATTAGAATGGATAAATAAGAAATCTCAAATATTCCTCTACTATTATGCCTGTTCCATTTCCATTCAGCTTTTTTTTTTTTTTTAAAATGTAAAGACTAATTTCCACATGTTTCTGGGTTCCTAAAATCCTTCCTGGAAAATGAGTCCTAGCCCAACAAAGATTATAGTTCTTAATAAGGAAACTGTTTAATATCTGAGTGGTATGCATCTTAGCATTTCTGCTCTGATTCACCACTCCATGCCTTTAGTTAAGTACTAGATTCTAGGCACAGATATGAAACAGTTTATGTAGCAGATCAGAATTCATCATAATAACACTGTCTTCAGGCCTTCACACAGAACTATGACTTTCACAACTGCAATTAATTCATATCTAACTATAAGCATATGAATCATTCGTATTGAAATCAAGGAATGCGAAATTCCATCCCATTAAAATTACGTTGCCAAAATCCAAGCTAAAGTAAGTTTACTACGCTACGTTATTCCTGTGATACAAGAAAGGTTTAAACTTTGCTTGATTTAGTGAAAAACATTCAATACCAATGAGCTGATGTATATGTTGAATATGTTGAATATGTTGAATATGTTGAATATGTTGAATAAGTGGATGAGTAGATGCAAGGGAAGAAAAATATGGCATTGTTTTCAGATCTGAATGTGATGTTGGATGGTTCACAAGGTACCTCCTTCTCATTCATCTTTCTGAAATCTATGTCCAGCTTTTTAAATTCAGTGAATTAAGATAGTTAAAAAATTGTCCTGATTTTTAACATTTAGCCAGTGTGAATGGGAGATTTAGACTTTTTTTATAATAATGCTTAAGAAAAATGACACCCTCTTGGACACCCTCCAAGTCTTGAGTACTGTGATAGCATTTTTCTATTTATACAAAAATTATTCTACTTCAGTAGACTACCATAAGTGTATGTGGTATTTTCAGATTATTGCATAGAGAAGTCATCTTCAAGTATCTGCCAGTTTTTCATAAAACTCCAGTTTTCCATGGAATCTGTTATTAGCACCAGAGCAATGTATAGTTAGCTGGAATTTTATCTCACAGTAATCCAATTTACTAGCTACATGATTAAATGAAAAATGATCCTCTCCTGAGCACAATCCAAAGGAATAATACTTAAAGTTACATTAGAATCATAGAACAGTTTGGGTTGGAAGGGACCTTAAAGGTCATCTAGTTTCAACCTCCCTGTCATGGGCAAAGACACAGAGACAAATAGCTCAGAGCCCCATCCGACCTGGCCCCATCCAGGAAGGGGCATTCACAACTTCTCTGGGTAACCTGTTCCAGTGCCTCACCACCCTTACAGCAAAGAATTTCTTCCTTATATCTAATCTAAACCTACTCTCTTTCAGTTTAAAGAATTACCACTTGCCCTATCACTGCATGCCCATGATAAACGTCCCTCTTCAGTCCTCTTTTAAGCCTCCTTTAGGTACTAGAAGGTGCTAGAAAGTCTCCCTGGAGTCTCTTCTTCTTCAGGCAGAACATCCCCAGTTCTCTCAACCTGGTATAGGAGAGGAGCTCCAGTCCCCTGATCATCTTCATGTCCTCCTCTGGACTCATTTGTTCTTATGCTTGGGGCCCCAGAGCTGGATGCAGTACTCCAGGTGGGGGCCTCAATAGAGCAGAGTAGAGCAGGGGCATCACCTCCCTTTGACGTGTTTGTCACACCTCTTTTGATGCAGCCCAGGACACATTTGGTTTTGTGGGATGCAAGTGCACATTGTCAAGTCATGTTGAGCTTCTTGTCAACCAACACCCCCAAGTCTTTCCCCCCAGGGCTGCTCTCAATCCATTCTCTGCCCAACCTGTATTTGCCTGTATTTGTGCCTGGGATTGCCCCAAACAAGGTTCAGGACCTTGCACTTGGCCTTGCACTTTTGCAGACTTCATGAGGTTTGCACAGACCCACCACTCGAGCCTGTCCAGGTCCCTCTGGACAGCACCTATTCCCTACAGCATGTGACTGCACCACAGTCATCAGCAAACTGCTGAGGGTGCACTCAATCCGGCTGTCCATGGCAAAGATGTTAAACAGCATCAGTCCCAATGCTAATATCAATTAGCATTGATAACTAATTCAAACCTTAATGTATAAGTACACAAAATAAATCAGCAGACTTTGTGTGCTCGATATTGAGTTTAATTTGCTCTTATTTCTTTCCCCAAGGCATATAGAGAATTTACTTCAACTTATTATATTACCACCCTTTTCACCCCTCCCAAATCCATCCATGAATAGCCCTTTTTCTTTTCCATCATTACAATTCCATAAACATCTGTTTGCTTCTCTCTTTAGCCTATAACAGGAATCCAGCATATGAAAAATATTGAGAAGAATGGGGTTTATTCATTTTAACTAGAGAATTGTGAGAAGAAAAATGCCTGCATAACCAAACTGCCTGCATTACAAATTGCATGTTACTCTAGAAGATGAGTTCTGGCAGGATCTTTGTGTATTCTTTTCCCCCAAAACATCCAGAGCTCTAGTTCTTAAAAATAACAAAAAGAGTCTCGGTGATGACAAAAAAAAGCGAGTTGTTTATAAAAATTTCCTGTTAGTGTTACTTGTATACAGTTTGTAGATAGGGGTGAGGGTAAGTAAGATCCCAAATGGTGATATAAATAAACAAAGAATGAAATGTTAATTCCGTAATGAAAACTTTAATGAAATTGCTGGAGCTTCAGATGAGAGCAGAAATATATTTCTTTCCTTCTTGTAGTAGGATTAGAAACTAATCTTTTGCATAAGCAAAAGCCACTCTCTAGTATGAGAGTAATGCGTTGTAATGCTGCACTTTCCAAGATTGATTTACAGACAGAGGTAAAAGGAAATTTAGATTTTATACTTTGTGCTTCTTTGCCTTTTGTCTTTTGGGGAGTTGGAATCATGCTCCTGGCTCCAGTGGATTTCCAGCTAAACTCTGCAAAACTTTGTAGTACGTTTTAAAAGTAAGTTTTGAGTAGGATCTATAATAAGTCATTTCAGGTCAATTCATTAACTAGTTCTCTTAGGAATGCTTTAATTACAGTGCTCTGAAACCAGAGGGAAAAATGGTAAATACCGTAGAACCAACAGACCAATATTGCTAATTAATATGTATTGCAGGAGAAAGTGTTGACTAAAAACCCTTGGATGAAGTCTCGGAGGGATAATGAATTATGATCAAGGGGGATTTATTAAAAATAGACCTGCTAACAATACTAGAATTCTCTGCACTTTCTAACACCTTTAACACACTTGCAAACTTTTTACAAACATTAATTAATTGTCCAAACAGTTTACTAGCTTAAGTAACTACTATTATCTCAACTAAAATAGTATAACACTTTTTCAAATTGAGAGATTGTTGAAAAGGCAACAGTATATCTATGGCAGACTTGGGAACAGATACTGCTTGTGTTTTGTTGGTTTCGCCCTTAGTCTTAGTATGTCAGACCACTTTCCTTTAGGGTCTGATCCAAAACCTAACAAAAAATCAGAAAGAGCCACTCAGATGACCCCATGGGGCTTTCAATTGCCAACAGAGACACACATCAGACTGTTAATCAGGGCTACTGCCAGTAAAAGTATTGCATTGCAGTGGTACAGAAAGTCATGGTATTGTGGGTAGGGATCAATTGTCCCTTCTCCTACTTTAGGGTAATAGTTGGATGGCAAAAGACAATCTCAGGGGGAAAGTACAGTTTGTGATGATTTCCCCCTGCAGTACTGGAGCAGTGCCTCAGTGTGGTGTGACAACATGCCATACTCTTTTTGATTATTTTTGCATGAAATGAAAAAGTAAGTTATTTCTAAATGACAACTTTTGCAAAAGTATTGGTGGCAACTCCAACTATCCAGCTAAGTTCTAGCTATTTTGTGCCTCTTTATAATAACTCAAAATCTTTGAACTGTTTATTAACTTATTAATTTTATCACTCTTTTATGCCACAAAAGATTTAATTTGCTGTCCAGTTTCAACTCTTTCTGCATGGTGTTTGAAATGTGCAGTGATTCACTTCCAAATGTGGTTACATACTGGTTCTAGTGAGGCCTCCAAATGTAAGATTCAGTAGGACAAGATTTTCTCATGTAAGAGACTCATTGACTTTGTCAAGTTTTGATACGTAAAAAGCATATTGAACAGGAGTTATTTAATGATCTTCTATTATGGAAATTATATAACATTTTGTTATATAAGGTGTGCTGTTATTATGGTACAATTTTTGTACTTTGACAAGATTCCTTTTATGGTGAGAGGTAGTTCAGTTATATCAAAAGGCTCACTTTATTCTTTCCCAACTTTACCTCATGTGACCAGTTCTAGATGCTTTGATTACAGGAGCAAAATAGAATTGGGAAACCCAGCACAACTCAGATGAACAGTCAAGTGCATGTGGTACCTAGTATACAAAAGAGTGTATAGACGGCTAGCCCTGCTTGGTTTGTGTTTTTTTAAATTATTTTTTTTTAATAAACTATTCTTTGAGCCCAACTTGGGAGTAGAAAATCTTATCAATAGTACTGGTAGAGCTCTCATACCAAAAATTGTGCTGCCGATCATGCAAAATGGAGCTCTAAATGGTCACCAGAGGGCACAAAATGCTTTTGAATCATATAAGTGGAAGACGTATACCAAAATTCTCATGCTTCATCCCTGAAACTAGATTTAAATAGAAATTAGTTGTGTTCAGAAATAAATAGTACAACCTAATGTCAGGTCATATCTCTCATTTGAAACCAGGTAGCCCTTTTCGCATTGGTGAATAAATCCAAGCTCACATACATAGAAAATTTTGTTCTGTTCCTTTGTTTGGGAACTAACCCACTACTTAAAAAGACATATCTGTAGCTTTACGGGATACATGGAACAGCTCATACTAAATAATTTCTGCCAGTGAAGCCTATGAAGTCCTCACTCATTTCTAAGGTTGTCTTTCTACTTGTGGGGCACAAAACAAAGAGGATTTGCTATTTTGTTAGTTCCTCTCCTCTGAGGTGCAAAGATCCTTTGTCACACACTACTTCCAATGCAAGTTCTTAACAGTCCTGACTGCAGTCTCCAGCAGTGCTGATCTTTCATCTTGCTCTGTAGCTACCAAGAAGCTAAGACCAGCATCATGATGGACTCTGGCACAGCTTTCCTTTCAATTCCTTTCTTTAGGTTGCCTTTGGCCAGCAGTGCTATCCAAGCTGAAGTGAAACACTGGGTCCATAAGTGATAAAAAATGTTCCCTGACAAGGTCTATGATCAAGACACATGCTAAAATGTTTAAATTTTAGAGTATTGTTTATGACTCTTCTTCTGCTACTGTGGGAGTAACTATCCAAGAAGACAGAAATCCAGTATGGATAATCTATAAATTTCCCCTTGTCTGTCTAAAAATGGACCACAAAAAAATACAGTGAGGTCATGGGGTAAGGATTTGAACTATTGTACTGACAAAGAGATCTGGAAAAAAAATGTAGTAGGTATAAATAAATCCACGACTGAGTTCAGATGGAAGCCTGTCCAGCAAAATGTCAAGTTAGGAAAACATACTAAGCCCTTACTTCATGAATAAATTCCAGTTGTGAAAACAATATGAGCAGAATCATCTCTGTAGAATGTGAATACATAATACATTGGTCTAGTGCTAATGACTGTTTCACCCTCTGTTGTTGGCATCAATGACATTAACAGACAATTATTTCAAAAAGTTTCTCTTCATTGTAATTGAGGCCTTTGCTTACAGTGATGAAGTTCCAAGGTTCAATCAGCCTATGGATCTTGCAGAAACACTCTGTACTCCAATGTGTGGAGCTAATATCAGTGCTATCAGGTAAAAGAAAGGAGATTCTGATGACATATTTTTTTAGATTTCAGTATCAAATATTGCAATGTACTACAAGGCAATTCCCTAAGGTGACTAGGAAAATCTTCCAAATTAAACATGCTGCTAAACTAGATTAAAATGACAAAAACCAGATAAATCAGATTAAAGTCTGATCCTACTCCAACCTTAATTCAAACTGCTGTAAAATTATATCATTACCACATGCAGAACAGTGAATTAAAGATCAAGTGCCAGCTTTAAATTTAATTTCCTCACATTTGCCAGTTTCAGATTATCTAGTGCTAACAGCATGACTGACACTTCACAGACATGTCTGAAAATAAATTCCTCTAATCCAGGACCTCTCCTGCCAACATCTCAGTTGTCTCGTGGGGTCTGCTGAGTGGTTTGATTGGAAACCTGGTAGAATAGAGGGATGTTGGAATATAGAATTAAAACTGAGAACTATCAAGGCAGATACAGATTAAACACGAGGAATTAGACAAACTCAGATTAGATGTGATGTCAGGAAAATGTCCCTTTGCTCTGACTATAAGCACCACCTTAGGAAGTGCTACCTGAAAAAGAAGTCTCCTGATTAGGACCAAAAACCTTGGACTGTATTTCCATAATGGGTTGAAATCCATGGTAAGGTGTTTCAGCACACACAAGAGGATGTCCAGTTGTTTCTTTCTCTCACTTTAAATGCGGTCACATTCACACAGAGAAAAAAAGGAGGAAGTTTAACTACTGCCTAGCACACGTTTTTGAGGCACTGATTGATTTATTCCTCTGCTTCACTGATGTTCTGGGATACATTACTTTTCTTGCTAGATCTCCTATAGCCTTTCTAAGTCACTCCTTAGCTGAACTGCAGCTCTACATTCAGACCTGCTACAATGTATAGCCTATTGTAGAGATTGTTAGAACTTCATCCAAACCCTGTGTTTAGATGAACTTTTCATTGAGACCCTCATTTTAAAAGTTATAAAACAGTGTTTTAGTTGTACATGATGACTGCTTTTATATTACTCAATAGATTTTTAGGCTGTAGGAGAATTATATAAATAAAAAGGACACTAAATAAATAAAGCAACCACAAACCATGTAGACTATAAGTCAAACAAACAATCAAATCTCATAATCTGTAGGAACTTGGGGGTAGGTTGATGGAAGAGCACTTCCAAGGTCATCTTTGTGGAGAAGGCATCGCACACCATAAAAATTCTTTCCTCAGGATATTGTCCTGTTGTTAGTAATTTATACTGTCCTGGCTTGGTTATTATACTGGTAAATATAATATAGAAACCAGAATTTTAGCTTAAACTACACAAGGGTAAAATAAATTAAAAAAAAAGGGGGGAGGGGGAATATTCCTAATAAAGGAATACATTCTTTCCAAAAGACAGAATATACTAAATTTGCAGATTCAGTAGCTATATCTGAACGTTTGCTATTAAATATCCAAATCCAGACAGTGAGTTTGTTGGATTTATTCACTTTCCCAGTTTAATTTGTATGAGAAACTCTGAAGTCTTCAAGATTTAGTCAATGGTGGAACATCGAGCACATACAAATATGTTTTAAAGCAGATGATTTTAGAAAAAATACTCAAATTAATTGCATGCTACTGGGGTAAGTACCTTATTTTCTTACTCTTAATAATCCTGTTACTTAAGATAACCTATGTTACCCAGAGAGTGAATAAATATAATTAATTCCTAAGAGAGGGGTATATATAAAACCAGCCCGCTGAGGTACCTGAAGTAGCCAATAGACTGAGGGGAGACTTGTCCACCTTAAGCAGATTAATAACATCCTTTGACCCAGCTATTAGAAGAGTGCCCCAATCCTAGGTATAGGAACATACTCTAGGGGCAATAAAAGTCCTCCAGGCTTTACCACTTCAGGCACGAAGGGACCTAAGCAGAATGACTTTATTTTAAAAATTAAACATTTGTAAACAAGGGAGGAGACAGGGTCTCTACATCCTGCATTGCTGAACATTGGTATGTAATATTTAATTCTAGACCAACCTGCTTCCAAAAAAACATCTTAACCACTGCCTTCTTACTCAGGAAATTTGTTAGAGCCCCTGATTCTCACAACAATTTATAAGGCAGGATTAAAAGAATATTCCCAAGATGCCTGATGTGCTCTGAATATTAGAAATTGTGTTTAAATTTCTCTTGAGTACAGAATGAAGCTGAACCTGAATTTGCAATGCCTCTTTTAAGTGCTCCCAGCACACAACCAGTTGGCAAAAGGTACATTACAAAAAGACAAACCCTTTCCCCTTCTGTGTTTTCTATGAGGTCCTGCCTACCAAGGCTGTTTTGAGAGAAGCTTCTTAAAGCTCTTAAAGAAGAGGAATACAAGGATACCTGTGATCACTCAGCTACATCACACTGCCAGGGCAGGGGCAGTTCTAGATATGTCCTTTGGAATCTGGCTTCCAGGTATAAGTGAAAGGTGAGTGTCAGTTTTGGAAAAATCTACATTTTGGATTTCCACCTTTATGTTACGTTGTCCTTCATCTCTAACCAGTCAAGCAGGGAGGCAGAAAACCCAGCACACACTTAATCATAGTGTATGTACTTCAGGTGGAACAGATCCAAAAGTCCAGACTTTAGACCTCATTACCTACTAATGCCCTCCCAGTTGCAAATAAAGTGGGTGCCACAGAAATCAATGAGTTTAGGTTGCTTAAAAGGCAAGTAACAATCAAACAACAGAAAGAAAAAGAATAATGAAAAAATACATACATTTTCCAGCATTTCAGTGTAAAATCTGAAGCACTTTCAAGTTTCATTCTTTTTGTAGCTGCTTGAATGTAAACATATGAGCTCTGAAGAGGAAAACATAAATAGATTAATTAAGAGAGGCATTTGTAGAATCAAAAAGGAAACCAGAAGGCACCATCTCTCCACCTTTTTCTTCTGCTAAAACTCTTGTTTCTTTGAAAAGTGGGCTTTTGTTGGAAGTGAGTGGGGCAGGAGAGAAGGATTTGCAAAGTCATCGTGGCCTTGTCCAAAGTCAATTGCTACCTCCCCACCACAATATGAACAGCAATGTCCTTATTCATCTTTTTTCCTGAAGAGAGGAAAAAGCCAAAAGTATTTAAGTAAAATTGTAATTGGACCCTGCAGTAGTTCCAAAAACAATGGGAGCTAGAAGGGGAACATAATGATTCATTTTGCCTACTCTGTCATATCATTTGTTCTTCCTTAGTCCTCTAAACTGGTACATAACAATTTTTAGAAATATAGGAAAGTTAGAAACAGAAACCAGATGCTCAGAACTCATAACACCTTTCCCTTATTTCCTCTGACCTAAAAAACCAAAACCATCATGATTTGTGAATGTAACCTTCTAATACTAAAGTAAAATCATGTGTTCTAGTAGCTGATTGTGACAGCAACACTTCATTTCCCCCTTTCTGTTCTCGAGTGGCAAATTGATATGACACGATGCAGAAAAGTTTTCAAACACATGGTTTGAAAAGCTTAAAGAGTATCTGTAACCCATTAGTTTCTGAAAACTTAGATGTCTATATAGTGTGTCCATATCTGTAAATTTCTGCAAGAAAACTAATCCAAGCAGATTTGAGCTACATCTGTCTACAATATCAGCTACTTAAGTCAATGTATTGGTCAGAATTGTATCTAGGGAATAAATTGAAAAATATGTGAAATCAAAATGAATAACAGCTACAGTAATTCATATACAAAATTTTTTTCTGGTCTTTAAAAGTCTACTAAAATTTTTGCTTCTACTTTTTTTCTGTTCTGCTACTTCATTCTGTATAAGAAAAAGAAAAGTTGAACAATTTTGGTTTGTAGAGACATTACAAATGTTAAGTCTTGTCTTTGTGAATAAATTACATAAATACAGTTTAGACTAAAAATTTAACAAATAACTACCACGGTTGTCTCTATGGAAAATGGAGAATTTTCATTTTTACTGGATTAGGGCTAAAATACAACGTAGATTTTCTGACTCAGCACTAGGACGTGTCTTACCAGCAACTCATAAGAAACATCAGTTTTCATAGACCAAAATTAAATTTAAAAAGAAAAATATTGCTTAATATAGACAAACGAAGCTGATTTGGCTGCTGTATCTTACAGATCAACACTGTCCTCTTTGTCCAGGTGTTAATAGGTTCCATTTCCACATAACTTATTCTACTAGTGGCTCGGATACATAGAGAATGTGCCAATTACCCAAAGATAAAAAAAGAAAAAAAGATTTAATTTATATATACTAACGTTTGCTGCCATGAGCTGTAATGGTATCTGCTGTGGTCAGCAATACCAAGCTCAGATATTCACAGATTATGGAAATAGTCTTTATTTCAGTAGCGTGAAATCCATATGCATTAAAAAACAAACACAGAGACAGACACAATCCCATTCTGACTGGAAGTTTTCTGATTAGAATGGTCCATAACATCAGACAGCTACAGCAATGAACCCCACTGAACACTGGCCACTACTTAATTGGGGAAGTTAAGCCAAAAACATCTCTCTTCCTTCCTCCCTCCATCTGAAGAATCTCTTTATTCTAAAGGACTTCACATAACAAACAGAGCAACAATATTTACTCTTAAAAAAACCAAACAATTTAAATACTGTTCGATGAACAACTGATTTTTAACCCACTTACTTCTTTTCTAAATTATTTAATTCCAGAAAAGTATTTTCATATTTTTTAAAAAATTTGAAGGCATAAATTCACTGTATTTTTGGCTGGGAAAATAACACTTGAGTAGAAGAAATATATAGTTTTATGCATTTTTTGGCTGGGAAAATAACACTTGAGTAGAAGAAATATATAGTTTTATGCATTTTTGCTTGGAATTTTCAAAACTTTTCATTTCCTTACTCTCTAAACAATTTTTGCAATAAAATTTTGCTTCAAATTCTTCTGTTATTCCTCCTATGCTGCTTCATGCTTTGTTCCAATTGTTTTCTACTATCTGATCTCTACTTCTGATATTCTGAGAAGTGAGGTAAACATTAATCTGACACAAGAATAGAAGTACCATCTTTATTTTCCTACCGGAAACAGAGCTTCACTGAAAAGATTTCAATACTCAAATCCGAAAGCGGACATCTGACCTTTTCCCTTGCCCAGGAGAGGGAAAGGCACCCTAATGGAGAATAAACTGCCCCAAGATTTTCAGTCATCTCTGAAAATCCTATGAAAGCACCTTCCCCAGTTTGCATGTTCCTGAATGATCAGATAAAGGAGGACAATCAGGTTTAGGAGCAAAGTAGATTCCCGTATCCACTGGGATGTTTTTTACAATATTTTTCACACATCTTACTTTATTTTTCATTTACTCTCACTGTCACTCAAGCTCCTGTGACTTCAGGAGAAACTTTTATGAATGACCATTTATTAAACAGGAGACATTTGGAGACTGATTATAAGTAAGAAAGAATGGAGAGCACAAAAGAGACAGGTTGGATCAAATGACAATAATGTTTAGCAAGGATTACCTTAGTTCACACCTCTATTAGAATTTTATAAGTAATTGCACAGATCAAATTTTGAATCTATTAAAGATTAAACAGTGTCACCAATTATTTTAAACTGCTTTATAAAATAACCACTTCAGAGTCTGGCTCCACTTTATGTCTCTTGGAGTTTTCTAGTGTAGATGTGAAAGACAACTGACACACTGTGGTATATTTTGAGTTCATTTTGCAATGTTACAGTGTTATTATGTTAGATTCAACCTAAATAAAAATTAGAATATCTGAGTTACAACGACAGAATTTATATCTAAGAATAATGTTATGTGTATATCTAAAGAGAATTAATAGGAAGGGTCACTGTTTTCAGACATTGCAGAGAGTTTCATTTAGTTTATTCTTACTAATAAATATTATGGATATTAAAAGGAAAAGTTAGTGTTAAAGGCAATTTCCAAATATATATCTCTTAAAAGCCAAAAGCTGTTTAGAAATAGAAGGCTGCATCAGGAATTCTGATTGCTGCTATCTGATTAATTACACAGGATTTTTCAGTAATGTCAGAGTATTCAGGGGAGGACAGAATTCAAGGTAAGCACACTCCTATATCTGATATTTTGTGTCAGAATGCAGAGGTCTGGCATGCTATCTAGACTGTATATTCTATTAAGAAATGAAACCTTATAACAAGATGTATATCAGTGTCACCTCTATGATTATTCAACATTGATAGGTTTCTCTGGGAGTAAAGTATTTTCAGTTTAAAAATAACAGTGAGAAAAATACCACATGTGGAAATTATTACAGCATTTTTGCACCTATAATATGTTTGTTCTATTTCAACTCAGGCAACGCTTAGAAATGGACTATGCTATGATTAAATCCAAAACATGTTGTTAGTATAGAAAGCAAATCAGCAGTTTTCAAGTCCTTGATCTCATTTTACAAGTGCAATACTAGTTTTGTCCACATGGTATTTCCCAGACTTTCACAGTATAAGGTATGAAAACTGCCTGGAAAACAAACCCTATGGCGGGTATATTTAACAGACAGTTAAAAGAATGAGATACTTCAGCACAAAAGACATAAATAAAAGCCAGCTTATCTTCTGATTCACCTCAGTGAATCAAATGTATCTGTGTCTTTGCATGAGAAGTATGAATCCTACCTTTTAATTTCTGTCACCTGTGCTGAGGCACTATCTTTTATACTTCCTCATCTTCATATATATTCACATATATTCAGGCCACTGAATCACATAATTTTTACTAGAGAAAAAAGGTACTATATACTAAAAGAGAAAAAATAAATTAGATGTTTTCTCAGGAAAAATTATACATCATGACATTACTGGACCATCGAAAAACAAATAGCCACAATAAATATAATAAAATGTAATATGATAGCTTTTAGCAATAATATTTAAACATACACCAGCAAAAGAGAAAAATAACATGTGCAGGAGGTTATTAACAGTATATGCAAACAAAACATCAGGTTAAGTTATACAACTAATAGATAAATGTTATATTTAATTTAAAAAATCTAAGTATCATGCATAACAACTTATCTATGAAAATTAGCAGAAGATAATAATTTAGGAGAAATGCTGAAATTTAGTGGCTACAATTCTTGAACAAGATGGAATGAGAGAAAAGGAACTTCGTCACTGCAGCTGGTGGAAAGCAGCAGCATTTTTCATGCATTTTTTCATTAAATGGAAGTGGAGGGAAGGAAATGACGAGTTGTACATTTGGTACAAGTGGCAGTAGGTATGGCATGAGCAAGATCTCTGATGCAATAACCACGTGCTAACACACAAGCATTCAAAGATAAGGATGTTTACATCACTTTAAATGAGGCTTTTACATAGTTGTTCAGTTTACTCGTTTTTATTCTATCTGATCATTTGAAGCCAAAATTAGTTGAGACAACATTTGTCTCTAAGGTCAAACTACTATGAATGTGCTAAAATGGGTTTTATCACCTTAAATGTGTGACAGCAACATCTCTTCCTCAAGTGCCAGTTTGTTTCGTTTGTCTAAATATATTTGCAGAATGTGAAGTTCTCTTGTCATTCAAGTGGTAATATTTGATTTGCTTTTTCCTTTTCTGCCTTATATATTATATGTGCAACTATGAAAAAAACACTAGCTCTTTTGCTTTCTTTTACAAAATCCAGACTTTGTACCTTCTCTGTCCATGTAACTAAAACAACACGGAAATCTTTGCAATGAATCCTTTGCATATAATCTTATTGATTTTGCATCTCCTTTCCATGCCCTGACATACTAAACAGAGAGAATACATAGAAATTAAACATCTTACTGGGTTGGAAGAACTTTTCCAGTATAAATTAAACATTCATGCCAGCCCAGCAAAGCAAAACTGAGTAGTTAACTTTGAAGGAAGACCTTAAGAAGGAACATAAAAATACCACTGCAGCCATCCAGTCTCTCAAAATATCATTTCTGTAATTGCCAGAATTATAGCTTGTGGTTACCTGCCACATTCTTGGGTGCTCAACTCATGGTTATTGTGCTACCACAGTTTAAAACATTGGCTCAGAGCTGTTTTACAATCTACATAATGCTATATCTACTGGGTACAGTACTGTATCAAACAACACACAGGCCTTGAGACAAAGTGCATTGAAACATACCCACATAACAAATAACATTTTAGATGAGTAGAAAACACTGCATACTTGATGTCATTCCAAAAGACATCTTAACTTTTGGGTCTCAACCAGAGCATAATAATAATAAAAACAAACCGTGTTTTGCATCTTTTGACTTCTGTGATCACCAACAAAACAAGAGAATGGCCTGTTTCTCAAGGCCTTTTCCCCAGAACTTTTTTCCACAAATAATGAAGAAAACTTAATAAAAGTCACGTTAGGGAACATGTTCACACATAGGCCAAATTTGTCACAGTTTTAACCTCATTAAATGGCTTGATAATAACAGGACTATTAAATGTATTATGTACTTCCTGATAAGAAATTGAGTTCTGATTCCTTTTGTAAATTTCCTTTTGCCTTACAAATGATCAAAGTAGGGAGACAAAAATCATGATCCTACAGGATTTTTGTATTAAACGGTTGCTAGTAATAGAATTAAATCAGACCATTCAGAAAACTGAAAATAGTTTTCCTCTCCGTTTCATTGCCCATTCTGGAGAAGCCTACTCAAAGTAAAAACTGTTTTCCTTTGTCAAACACCTTCCAGAGAAGAAGGCATTGCTGTTTTTAATCTCTAGGCTGATGATCTTGTCTGGAACATGGAATATCTGAATTAAGACTCTTTTTACCCTAATGTCTTTCAACATGGTGGTCTACACTTGTCCAAGTCGCACTGTTTCCTGAGCTTTATGACTGGAGGTAGAGAGGGGAAAATGCTGTGATATATTTCTAAGTCTCTAATTATAGCACATTGACAGAGTCATTAAATTAAAAAATTACGTGCAAACTTTATGAACTCAGCAAATTCATATTGAAAACATAGACTTAAGCAGGAGACTGTTTCAAAGATATGTAAAAAGTGTTGATTGGTGGTCATTTGATATCTCTACAGCCTCGTTGCTCTTACCTGGCAAAATAATAGGATGAATCCATCTGTCCCTGGACACCTCAACCATTGCTTCCTTTTTTTCAGGTTGGTAACACCTAACCTCTGATCCTAATCAGGTTCATAACTGTCATGAAGAATGCCCATCAGAGCATGAAAGAATCTGAGATAATTGTGAAAATAATACAATCCTTTCCATTTGCAGTCATGGAAATCTTGTCTGCTGTCAGTCTGACTAATGATGTAGAAACCCAGTGAATGTTATACATGTGTCACGATGTACACAAATGTCTTGGGTTTGCTTTTTGTTTAGCAGTGTATGTATGACACAAAAACATAAGCAAAGCATTACTTCTGCTGTGGTTCACCTAATGTTCAAATCCCACTCGGTATTTTTGTAGTACCAGTTTCCCTTTTATTAGATCAGAACTATAAACTGAAGGCCTAAAATGTTTTGAGTCAATTAAAGGTTTGATGATGGTTTAACCAAATTATAGATTGGTTCATTCTTGTGTGGAGATACCAGTAGCACAATGGAAAACAGTGTCTATTTCTATGTTGCCTGTAGAGTACAAAATCAAAGTTTTACGCTGTTAACATAGCTAACGGAATAATTATTTTAATAGACAGTTGCAACCATTCTGTGTAATACTATGTAAAACTAGTACAAGCCCATGAAATTTTGGGTGTATCACCAAATCAACATCTACTGTCATGGAAGTTCATACAAGAAATACAGCCTTTGATTAATTTTTAAATATTTGACTTTTACTAAATGGTATGGCATGACTTGTAATCAGTTCAAATTTTATGGCGGCCACCAGTGACTTTTCTTGACACTGTCATGATCATTCTGTTACTTTATACTGCAGTATTTCCATCCCAACATTTTCGTTCGTACCTACAAGGTCTGAGCAGGTTAGTGTGAGGATACCTTACCTGATGTATAACTATTCAGACTGAATGTTGTTTTAGCCAAGGCAATACAGAAATCCCACTAGGTAATGATTTTCAAAGAACCTGTATTGTAGAATAAATGGAGAAAAGTAAATAATTTATGAGAGAGGGCTGTATTTTCAAGAGGCAGCCTTCATCCAGAGAATAATGAAGAAGGGTGGAAGTTTCTGTACTGTGGAGAGAGGAGATTTCATGATAAAGCTGGTAAAGGTAAAGTGTAAGCATATTTATACTTACAGAACATCCATTTTGATCTTTAACTGAAGAAAAAAAAGAACTAAGAACTAGAGAAAGGGAGAAAAACTACTAAACCAAGAAAGACACATTTAAAGCCACAGTGAAAGATGACATTTTTAGAACTTCCATAAGCTGTTTTGTGTGAGTATTGATAAGAAGGCAATGTATTCCTCAAATGAGAGTGCCAAAGTACAGGATGTAACAGAACTGAAATAAACGCCATAAACTTATGTAAATCAGTTCTAAAGTTGAATTTGAAAGACTTCCAAGTATGTTAAGATAGAAAGACACAGTCAAAAGAACATAAGCTCTGCTGTTTTACAAGGTAATGACCCCATGAAATGACCATGCAACCGCGAATGATGGATGTTAATGTTTGAAATCCCATATTCAGTTGATCTATTTTTTTAATCCTGTTTGATTTTTCTTTTCTTTTTTTCTATCTCGCACAGAGTATTTTATCAAAGTAGAACCTTAAACCTCAGAAATTAATCTTATGTTCCACTGTACAATTTGTATTGTTTATTTAGGCTTCAGCCATAATGACAGATATGTGTACTTTTAGATTTGTATCAAATCCAGTCACTCTTGCATTTGTCCTGGGGATTTGTGTTTAAAGATAAAGGTTTGATAAAATGAAACCATAAGGAGAAATGTCAGCAAAAGGAATAGCAAAAAAATGCTTCAGATGCTAATGAGATTCATTCATTGTTCAAGTCTAGATGCTTAAAATATTAAAATACATTTGTTTCTTTTTACAAGGCTAAAATTAGGAAAGAGTTTCAATTTTCTTTCAAGACAATGGTATCTCACTGTATCCTCTTAATACAAACATAAAGATAAGAACTGCACAATAACTGAGTTTTAATTAAAATCAATTTCACTAGGATTTTACTTCTTAAATTAAAACATAATTTGAAGGAAGTTTTTCCCCCTTCTAAAGAGAAATGTAATTTGGGAATTTTGCATATCTAGGATTCCACAGAAACATAGAATCACAGAATCACAAAATGTGCTGAGTTGGAAGGGACCAATCAGGACCATTGAGTCCAACTCCTGGCCCTGCCCAGGACTCCTCAAGAATCACATCATGTGCCTGAGAGCATTGTCCAGTTTATGATGGGTAGGTGGTGGAAGAATCTAATCGAAACACTGCCTCTGCTGAAGCTCCACCCACCTCTGGAACTACTAAGTAACTGTTCTTGTCATTTCACATCAGATAAGTGCTCCTCTCTCCACAGTACAGAAACTTCCAGCCTTCTTCATTATTCTCCAGATGAAGCCTGCCTCTTGAAAACACAGCCATCTCTCACAACTGATTTAGCATTCCCCATTTATTATACTGCTTCTTTCACAATGAAGATCTTCCCTGCTACAGATATAAGCTTCACTCATGAATGCATTCAGCCCAATTAAACTTCATGAAACTGTTACAGGACAAGACATGTTGCTGAAAGCACTACGATTTTTCTTCTACACAGAGCATGTATCACCAAATACTTAATCAACATAGGTATTCTAGTAAGGTTTAGAAGGTTCTACGAATTTACAGTAAAAGACTATTTTCAATTAATACTTTAAACCAAGTATATACATAGTCAAATATATTTAAACTAATCTGTTTTCCAGCTGCAAATAATGGATGCCCTTCTGACAATTCATTCTATCAAGAGGGAAAGCTTTGTCTTAGCCAAAGTATTGCAAAATTACATTTTTGTTCCATTAAGAGATAAATCATGCACTCCTCTTGTACTTGTAAAACAGATTCTGATGAAGGATTAACATAAATAGCTGGATTAATCACTTGGTCTGTCATTTATCTCCATAAACCAACATCACAATTTTCCCACCCAAGAAGATACTAATACCTGTGAGTTTGGAAACACTCATGTCTACTATCTGAATTAAATATCTACCCATTCATTAAGATTCATCCAAATTGAAGATATAATCATTTGTCATAGAATTTCTGGAAGAATCCCAAAGAAACTTTGTCACATACAGAGATTCTGATGTCACTAGTGAGTCACATACTCCTCATATATCTAAAAAACCATAGCTCCCACAAAAAAACAACCAAACAAAACCCACAATTTTGAAGGCCAACTTATACCAAAGACAATTCTGCTAAATTTCATTTAAAGGCCTTTTCACACAGAGCAGCTGGAGACATTAACAAAAAGAGAAATACTTCATGAGATCTAGTACTTCATTTTTCCTGAAATATTACTAGACAAATGACATCTAGGAAAAATAACTAGTATTATGAGTATGTACAGAAGCACCAAATCTGCATTGTGAGTGTTTCACGTAATTCAGAATGCCTCAGGAGACAGGGGAAACTGGAGGATTTATGTCCCCAAGCTCCGTTCCACATTGGCTTTGTGCTGATGTCTAGGGCAAGTTACAAGAGAGCATTCAGAAGTGTGCAGCTTTCCTATCATCTCACACAACTGAAGAGAGCCTGTTGAGTTCTCTAAGTCCCTATAAAGATAAAAACTCTCTCTCATATCTAAAGAGGACAATAATTTCTTTCAGAATTAATGGGTTTAAATAAAAGGTTTGTGTACACAGGGAAGAAGACGAAAACCTATTTTGTTTACAACAGCAGTAATAAATAGGCAAAGTTGATCCACCTTTAAAAACTGAATCAATGTATATTTTTGTAACCAAGCTATTAGCAAAAACCATATTAAAATCTTTAAAGAAAATATTTTCAAGGATATTTAAAGCTCTTTCTGTCTTGCATTAATCTGTTCAGTTTCTTACTTTGAGGAGGTACTCGGCAAAATTTGGTTTTTCTTGGAGTCCTTAAAAAAGCCCATGCACAGGAAAGCATATGGAAACTGCCCACAGGAAGCGTATATCAGATAAACATAGGAAGTAATTATTCAGCAGGAAAGTTTGGAGGAAATGGGTTGTTTTTCTGTCAGTTCTGGTGTTTTGTGGATTTCAGGACATCAGCAGTAATGAAGGAAATAGATTAGCAATTGCAGGGCAGCTATTGTTTATACAGTGTTGACACCAAATGTCACTCTCCTAGAATTTACCTTGTAAAAATAATTTAATACTGGGGGAAAAGCAAAGAAGTCTTTCTTTTCTTCTAATAATATCACAGCAGCTAATCTTAACATCTCTGCAATGAGAGAGTTTTGAGGATGAAATAATTCACCTGGTAAAGTAGTAAAATAAAAAAAATACATTAGAAAATTTCAAGTATTTCTTAGCAATGCTTTGCTTCTTTTTTTTTTTTTATGATAAACCTTTATTTTGAAATAAACTAGTAGTAAAGAAGCACCACAAACCCAACCTAAGAAAATATGAGTGTTTAAGTTGTCACTTTAACTTCATTTAATTCTTCACTGGGACGAGAAAATCCTCTTCTGAACTAAGTAGTCTCTTACTTGTTAGGGAACTCTCATTACTGAATCATCTGATTATACATTAGGCAAAGATATAAACAAAGATTCCTTTTCAATTAGTTCAACTGAACATCAAGTTCTACCTAAACACATTTGTTCTTTTGAAGATTTTCTAACAAAACTTTCAGTGAAATAAATAAGCATATGTATAAAAGCCTTCAGGTTTGACAAATCAGTATTTTCCTCATGAAAACTTATCATGGGAAAAACATATCCAGTGTACTGTAGTTCTAACTTCCCCCAGTGTGGAGAAAGGTATTTATGTGGAAAACAAATACAGCTATGAAAGTTACTCTTCTCTGTGCAGGCAACAGAGGTAAAAATCATTGGCCCACTTCATACCCTGACACTACAATTCATAGCAAGCTGCATAGAAAAAAGGACAGGACAAGAAGCAGGACAAACATCCAGAAGGAGCAAATTTAAGTACCATATTCTCATATGCACAAATATCTGCTCAGGACAGTAGGATTTCAGTGATACCTCTCCTCCCTCGCCCCCCACGTCGAGATTACAGACATTATCAGCAACCCTACTGGGCTACAGGCAGAACCGAGCCAGCTGTTCCCCAGTAGCTCTTCTGGTGCTACCAGAAAAGACAGAAACAGAGAAACTCCATATGGCTTCTTGGATTCACACTTGTTCCAGCTGTCATCAGTCCTGTGCAATTCTGTGTTTTATATCTTTACTGTGTTTTTAATTTTCATGTACTTTCCTCCCTTCTATTTGATTTAGTCAGTGATTTTGGTAGCTATTTCACTTAATGGCTGAATATATTATTAGGAATATTTCAGTTCAAATTACTTAAAATCTTTTTCTCTAAGGATTTTAATGTCTTATTTTCATTTTAGCCATTCATGATCATGTTAGTGTATTATAATCATCTTAAATCCAGACATGTAACAGACTTTGTTTCTCTTAGTAAAATATCATAAATAATCTTCAAACAATTTAAATATCTCTTCAAATTTTATCAGTTGATAAATGACCCAATTTTGCAAAGACTGTTAGCTATAATAAAAGAGCATTTCTTGCGCATGAAAAGTTGAAACAGGAAGGTAAAACTGTTTAGTAAAAAATTTTTGACATGTTCCAATTCATTTTATTTATGAACAATGAAGTACATTCTTCAGGTAGTACTATATTCTATCAGATATCCAAATAAAAAGATTTCTTTTTGCTTATTTAAATTGTTTCTTATGTGTACTTAGTTTCACAACAGCTTATCTTTGAGACAAAAATTATATTAAGGTACTTTCAGCATTGCAGATCCACAGTCACTTGTCATCCAAACAGCCTGTAGCTTCTGATCTTCAAATGCAGTTTCTTGAATAGATTAGTTACCTGCATTACATACATTGATAAGTTTGTCCTTACAAGGACAGAAGGTTTCAAATTGACTTTAAGAAAAACAGGACCAGGAAATGCAACTTGGCCTTTCTCACAAAATTTGCTGCAGCAGTTCAATCAAAAACTCCAACTAGTGTCAGAATGACCTGGTAGATTAGTCTGAATTCAAAGTAAAAAAATTTCCACTTGAAGAGCTGCCAAGACTGAGACAGATCCCTGCCTAGAACAGAACAGTGCCAGCTCTGAGCTTCAAGAAAGAAAGGTAACAGGAAAATAGTCTAGATGTGAAGATTCTTGGGAAACTTTCACAAAGGGAAATGGGAAAACAAGATACAGGTCGGGGGACTTGCTGCAATTGTTTTACCAGCCTTTCCTCCAAATGTCAATCTGCCTTTTCCTGACTATTTCTAGTAGAAAGGCTGAAGCAATGACCATTCATTCCATTAGGAATCATAAAAAGGTGCTAACCAGATGTTCAGTCCTATTTCTCTTTTTCTCTCTGACTTTCTTAGTGATATTGTGCCCAGATCAATTCTCTAAATCCCTGTCATAAGAATGACCATTAAGGTACCTTGATCACAAATGAACCTACCATTATTGCAGAGGGAGAAACAATGTCATGGTCTTCAAGAAATTTACCTTTGTCATGTTATTCAGTCCATGAAAATCACAATCTGAATCAGCCTTATAAGTGCAACACCATTTGAAGGGAGTATAGAGAAGACAGTGATGATCCAGCCCACTGGTATAAAAAACCCTTTCTCCACTGTTGTTGTTGTACAACACTGGAGTCTCTGGAACAACCACATTACAAGGAATTAATACTAAGAACAATACAGAATAAATTTAGTTGCGGGGGATTAAAACTTAAGGTTTCAGCCTTAGGTTTGGTTGTTTCTGTGGAGTACATGACTATCCCCTAAACATTTATTTGTCAGACTAGAGATTCTGGTTATCAGATTTCAGAGCTTTAGCTCTCGCCTCCAGCTACCTTTTAAAGATTCTACAGACCTCATGCCTCTGGGTGTTCTGTGCTTGTTTCTAACTTTCAGAAAGTTTTCTTTAAGAAGATCTGTTTGCTCTTATTGAAAATCAGAGTGGTAGCTTATTAAGAGAGAGTGCTAAATAAGCAACTCAAATCTCCTTTTGAACTGGTAAGAGAAAGTAGCTGAAAACAAACAATGTGACCCAAAATTAGCTTTTGTCTTCAGCATCTGATTTTCTCTCAATAGAATTTTCATGTAACAAACAATATGGTTTAATCAGTTCTCTGATTTATGCTGTGATCCCTTGGAAAATTAATTATATTTGTAATCATGTGCTGAAAAATTACTGTAAGAAGCAACATTTTCAGGGTAAAAAGCATTTGTTTCGCTTCTTTTTGTTCAAAATTTAGGGCATAAAGTCCCCTGGTGCAGTTTCTTTTCAGGAAGCAGCTTCCATTTATAGCGTTTATTGAAGTGGGAAGTATCACTACCAGTGTTATAGATGAGGAGGATGCATGCATTGAATAAAAAGTATCCAGGACATTTTACTCAAAATGTAAATAATCCAGAATGATTTTATAGTAAAAAATTTATGAGAATCAGGGTTATGCATCTCCACAGGTCCCCTGGAAAGCCTGGATCATGTCTTTTCCAGCTCTTTCCATCACACTACATCCTATAAATTACCACAGTGATACCTGTACCTGCACCTATACCTGTAGCTAACTGCTATAAATTCTGGATGCCCCCGCACACAGTCACTTCAGACTCTAGAAAATTTGATGTGGCTTTTGTTGACAGGGAGATGCAGGTGAAAAAAAATACATGAGAGAAAGAGATAGATAAGATCAGCCACAGCTCTGCTGCAAGCCATAATTGGCTGATACGGTCCTAAAGCTGACTGAGACCTGTTTTTACTGCTTAATTCCACTCTTGGAGCTCTGCAATAGATTATTGCTATCACTTTTATGATGAGTGAGAAAGTTACATCAGCATAAAGTTAATTCCAGGTTAAGCAAATCTGAGGATCTCTGAGTAGAGAAATATAAGTTTGGGTGACATAGTCATTGATCTGAAATTTGCTTTATCTCGCTTTATCACATCTTCTCTCAACAATATGGTCTTTCTTTACTATCCATTGAGATAGTTATGAACCCATATATGTGTGACATGCTATTTAATATCAGAGAGAATAAATGGATGAGTGAGGCCAAACTGCAGTAGTTTTCTGGTAGTTTTCGCCAGATCATTTTTACATGGAAATAATCTGTGGACAAGCTGGACATCGGCATATGACGCTAAGGCACCATTCAACTTTCAGGCACCCCAGATTACAGGAGAAGGCTCAAGTTTCTCTACTTTATAACTTTAAGACTAAAATCCATTTGGTGGTTAATTAAAACAGAAATGAATCTCTGAAAGGTAGTCCATAGTCAGTATTTTCAGGAGTTGAAACATTGCCAACACGTTGTTTTAGTGTGAAGTCTATTTCAAAGTTTAGGTCTTTATAATGTTCTGATAACTTTGAAATTAATTAATTAAAATTCATGATAATGCTTATTTTTAAAGAATTGATCCAAAGTTCTAGACTGAACTGTTTTCAGTTTAATGTCTTTTGAAAATGTATTTTTCTATATGAAATTTTAGAATTGTCATTCTAGGCTTCACATTCTTCCTTTGCTTTTTTTAAGTACTCTTTTTTCCTCCTGACTCATAAGTACTACCTACAGGGATCAGAAATATATATATATATATCAGACTTTTTATTGATATGCTAACACGGATTTTAAAAATATTGTTTGGACCTTTAATATAGAGTTATATTGAGTGCCCTTATAGAATATCTTTTTTATTCTGGCTAGGATAATAATAACCCTTCTCAAGTCTTCGTACTGTGAAGGCATCACTTTCAAAGCAAAACGATCACATTATAGACTGGTATTTAAGTTTGTTTTAATATTTTGGACAATTCTGCTTGGGAGGAAACAGTTTCATGAAAGGAAAGAAATAAGCAACTATTAGTATTAGTTTGTTGTTGTTGCTTTGTTGTTGTCGTTGCTTGTAAGAAGACGAACCAAACTCTCTTGGAATATGTTTCTTTATGTTGATGATTTGTAATTGTTGCTAGAGCGAAAAATGCGACCTCCACTTTATATTTCTGTTTATATTACTGTTTCAAAACTACTTAAACTGCTGACATTCAATTACTATCACAACTACACCCTGAACACAACTGTGTTGAAAAAAATCTAGGCTTTGTGATCTGTGAAGAGGCACTGGCAGTAGTGGAACAAGCTATAGTTGGGAAGAAGAAACACTTTCATGTGTGTCATTGCCCAAATGAAAATGTCACATCTGTTTCTAGCAATAACCATATCCTATTTCATTGATAGAAATAATAGATACCCCCTCCCATCCACCTCTAAAAGAGAGAGGTCATCAAAGCATAAAAAAAATGCACCTAAAACCAAGTCATTATTGAAGGGAATGCAGGGAAAAAAAATCCAAAGAATAATCAAAGGACAAAAACTGCAAAAGCAAGGAAACAGAAGAGTCTCCTACTCCTCGGTTAGGGTGCAGCCAGCAGCGAACACACAAACAACACTCAAAACTCCTTGAGGGTGTCTGGAAAGTTGATAGGTGTTGGTCAGTCATGGAGATGTGATAGGACCAGGGGGCCAAAACCATTCCCAGGGTTGCAAGAATTTCCCACAACAGTCCAAATTTCTGTCTAGCTTTCCCCAGAGGTACTTCTTGCCTATTGATGCCACATCACTGACATATACAGATGGAGTTTCCTATGGGCTCAGAGAAGACTCAGTCCCTGTGTGCCAGGCATCGGTATCAGCCTCACATGCCCATGGGCACCACTTATGTGAATTTATTCCTGCTTTAAATCCCCCTTCTGCCGATCGGTAGAGGACCTTTAATTGGACCTAATGCAGCTATAGATTTATTCACATGAATGAGTGTGATGAACCACTCCAAGAAGAGATTCGTTATTCTCAACTGTAAAAATTCTGAGCAGATTGGATTTGCATACCTGTCTTTTTGCTCATGTTACTTATGTCTTCTTGTCACATTAACTTGCTATGTTTTGATTAGGCATGGAAACAGATGGATGACTATAAAATATATCCAGGACCTTCTTTATGCATTTACATTTTCTGTGTCCATTGCTTTCTAATTTGATTAAAACAGTATGCTTTTGCATTTACATTCCCATTAATCAATAAATCTGCTTCACAGGGTAGTATATTAATCAATGACTAAAAATCCATACTCCCGCATACTAAGAAATTTATTTACCTACTCTAATAGCCTTACATTATTTTCTTTTTTTTTGCTGTTAGAAAATATCATACCACCTGATTTCCAACAAAATATTCTTGAAGAAAGTCAGAGTATTCAAGTCAGAGAAGGGAAAAAAAATTATTTATATATACCTGTATAAAATCTTCATTGATAGAGAAGACCAAGACAGTTGAAAGGGTTTCACTGGATGCCAGGATTTTATAATGACTGAGTTTATCACCTGATCCTGAGACTTCACAATTTACAAATATATCCTGTGAGTCCTGAGGCTATTGAAATCAAATTGATCCAGTCAAGAGCATGCTCCAGTCGCCGGTGTGATCAGCTTTCATCAAGGGGATACACTATAAAAGTAATTCTGTTACCAGGGGCTCTTTTACTATTACTTTTGCTCTTGTCTTCAAATTCAGAGTTATTTGTAAAAGACACTGAGTGCAAGGTCTGTGACAGCTCTAGAAAAATACCCCATTAAGGCTTATCTCTGCTCCGAAGCAATATTCCACATATTAAATGGTGAGCTTTACCAGTTTGTTTCTTTCTTTGTTTCTAATTGAGCATGTGCAACCAGAGTAGAGCCAATGAGTCAGATTAGGCATACAAAGCAGTAACTGTCAAGATCTGTTCAAATCAAAAGTAATCCTGGTGATTCACGCAACAGAGTTTGATTCATTTGAGCAGTGACAGGATTAGACATCCAAAATTACAAACCATAGTGCAAGAAGGCATAATTTCTCAAATCAGAGGTAATAATTGTACAAAGATGATGGAGCAGTGAGGAGGAAAGGTGTTCCCCTAAAAGAGGACATTTCTCATCAACAGTAAAAGAGCTTGGTAAAAATGTTTAATCCGAAGAATGATTCCTATCAGCCACCAGAAAATTTTAAAGGAATGTTTCAAAAAAAACTAGGCAGAAGCCTTCCTATGAAATCAAATGTATGATTTGGCTCACTAGGAAGAAAAGCTGTCTTTTCACATCAAATTTTAAAAATTACCTGGAACTATTTCACTGTCCTGTGTGAAATAAAATACCCCTGATTCAGCAGTTATTCTCATAAACTTGTGTGAAAATTCAAACCCGCAACAATGTCAACAATATTTTTAGGACAAAGAACACATCTTTCCTGTCACAGGTGAGGAAAGAGTGGAATATCTAGAGGAAAATCATTATGACCAAATAAATTACTTCCATGAAGAATATTAATAAAGTTACAATAAAGGTGAGTCAGTATTCCTTCCTTTTATATTACAGAAGAGTTTAATAAATCTATTGAAATGCCTACTCTGTGAATGCATGATTTGCTTAAAGAATTTAACATACTATTTTTTTAAACTCCCGTCTTCATGGTGTTCAGGAAATAAAAAGATACAACTTTTTGCTTTCAAAAACTGTAAAGAACACTAATGAAAATAAATTTCTCCCCACTCCCCTCTGTTATTGCTCATCTTAAGCAACTTTTGCAGGTTCAGTTTAAGAATGTCTAGTGGCAGAATGGTAATAAATCTGACAACATAATTTTTCAACATTTAACCATTTGAAATTGACATCATCAACATCCTGTATTTTAAGTATACATTCATCTGAAAACTCGTGTTCAATATACACTTACTTAGTGCACTTCAGTCAGAAAAGAAATAATACAAACTGCCTGGAGACCAGCATGTATGGGAAATGACAAATTTCCAGCAAAAGGTGGTTTTCTATTTCCATTTAACTTAATTTATATGCCACAAGTTTTTACACTTGAAAATGTTGGCATGAGATCTCACAGGTACAAATAAAGCAAGATTAATGCTTCCTTGTTTTCTAGTGAATAGTAAAGCATGCACTACCAACTTGCATTTCAAATGAATTGCCAATGAGGTAGATTGCGAATTGCAATTAGTTACTTAATGTGAGTAGGTAGTTAAAATATCTTTAGGAGAATTGAAGTGTAAATGAAGCTGTGTGCCATTCAGTTAACCTGTGCTTTCATTCATTTCATTAGTGTGCCATTTCAAAATCCGTATAGAACTAGGTGATTGAAAAGCTCACCACCATCATCCAAAGTATGCAACATACAGCTGTTCCCATTTTTATGTAAAGGGTTTGGTCATTTTGTCTTCAAGATCTAATTGTGCTTAAGATTCAGGTTGTAGTTTTCATATCTTTCAGTAAATTAACAGCGTGGGTTTTGTACAACTGATAGAAGAGTTCAAGTCTGGGCCAGCATAGGTCTCTGTTTCAGGGTGATCTGAATAACTCTACCAGCCCAGTGACTATTGATTTAGAGCTCCACTGATAGTAACAGGAGCTTAGATACCTTGATAACACACAGGTACCTGAATTTTCATGTCTGCAACAAGATGGGCGTTGGCCTCTTCTCTCAGGCAACCAGCAACAGGAAAAGAGAAAATGGCTTAAAACTGCACCAGGGAAGGTTCAGATTGGACATTAAGGAAGAATTTCTTCACAGAAAGGATGGTTAAGTATTGGAATGGGCTACCCAGGGAGGTAGCAGTCACCATCCCTGGAAGTGTTCAAGAAATGACTGGACATGGCACAGTGCCATAGTCTAGTCGATAAGATGGTATTTGGTCAAAGGTTCGACTCAATGACCTTGGAAGTCTCTTCCAACCTTAATGATTCCCTGTCTCTGTGAAACTCCACCCTCAATTTCTCTCTTTTTTTAAGTGGCAAGAAGCTTGGAGACTTGTGAGTACAAGGATCCAGAAAGCAATAAGTATTAATTATGGTCAGACTTCAGCTTAGTTCTGACTTAACATATGTTGAAGAGAGGTACTACAAGATGTGGCAGCATGCACCACTCTTTTACTAGAACTGATGAAAAGTAGAGACCTTTCACACTTTTCACACTCTCTTCTTTCTTTTATTTTAGGAATTCTCTGTTTGATTATTACTGTTACTGATGTATGTGAGACTGCATGAAAATAACAGAGAAAGGATTTGAGCTCTAAGCCTGAAACATACCCACTATTAAATCCTTAAAATAGTATACAAAATCAATAAAGAATTTATGTTGTTGCATGAACATCTAACTGGAATTCTCCACCTATAATGGGTTTTTTGCACTACTGTGCAAACACACTTCTCTGCATTACTCACCTGAGGGAAATGGCACTGGCACAGGGAGTGAAAAAACAGTTTCTTCAGTGTAACTTGATGATCTTGCAGTGTGGAGCCCAGATAACCATGCACAACTGAATAACGCTTGCATCTTATAAAATGTTGAAGCCATGGGTATTCTTGCTTTTAACAGGGCTATATAAAAGTTGAACAGATAGTTTTAGAGTTTCTAATAGATCCTATAGATTCATTGCAGTTTTAATTCTCTGTCCTTGATGTGATACCCTGCAGCTCGCAGAGGCTTATTTCTTCTCCCAGAAACAAAAGCCAGCTGGATGGCAAAGGCCTCTGCACCATAGACATTTAACATAAAGTAAGAAAAAAAATACTTTTTAGATTATAAGGTAAGAAGAAATCTACTTTTTAGGTTATACAACAGATCTTTATGCTGTTTTATATTTATGCAACTGTTTTTTTAAACAATAGTATGACAAGAGAATCTCAAGACTCAGTTATAACCACCATAGTACAGGTGTATTCAGGAAAGGGCCACAGAGGTGTGACCTCCATGAAATGTAACCAGCAGATATAATAGATGAATATGTGGTTATACCAGAGGTCCTAGAGACCAGATAAATCTATATACATGTAATAAAACCTCTTCCCTTTCCCTATAAGAAAACATTAATGTAAAAAATATTAAATACATATCTTGAGGTATGTGGTAACGCTCCTTTTTGTCTCTTTAAACCTGCTACATAGAAGTTCAGGTTTTCATAAGATCTTTGTTTACCTGCGATTAACATCTGTAGTTGAAAAGAAAAGCTCTTTTCACACCACTTTAAAGTCTGCACTTAGAAGCAATTTGTTTGTGTCTACATTTGAATAAAGAAAGGTAATCCTAGAGTTGTCCAGGACTGTCATTTACAAATGACTGCCCATTACTCATACAAAAGAAGTTATTTATAACTTGGTCTCTATTAGAATACAACCTGTTTATTTTAGGCTTGGTAAATTGCCCTTAGGTTGATGGGCTGATAATTATATGTTTCTTTCTTCAACTGATGTCTCAGGGGAAAGACATAATATTAGTTATTTGCTTTAACAATTAGGAAATTGTTCAATTAGGGCTCTAATTGACTAAATTACACCTGCAGAGGTCTAAAGAATTTCATTATCACCTGTGTGAAAGCAGCACGGTTCCCATTACATACATTTGGGTTTTTTCTATTTTAACCCCACCATTACCAGTTCTGTGCATATGACCACAATAAAATTGGAAGAACTTCCAAGCTTTAAGCATATTTTATTTTCATTATAAGTCAGCAACTACAATACTCGATCAGTCCCACTTTATGCTGTTTTGATTTGTATTCTTTTCAGAGTTTCAGTTCCAAAAAACACACAAAGAATTCAATACCTAGAGCAAAACCCTGGAAGTAGCAGTAAAATAGAAATATTTTCCTAGAAAGAGATAAAATGCACAAATTCATTTCTTTAAACAAAATTTAAAACTCTTAATTTTTAGAGGACAGACATAATATCAGGTATGTTGTACTTAGGAAAAATTAGACCTCTTGAAGTTACACCATGACATGTTTTTAATGACTATTTCTATTAGGTTTATTTATATGATACATTTTTTAGGAAAGGTATCTTGCATATTGGAATAACAGACTATCTTCTGGATTTTCCCTTGGGTGTTAAGATAATAAACATAACAGTAAACTGAACTGCATTCATCTGGCCGAAAACACACTTTTTATATCTCTGTATGTATTTCAGATTAAATCTGCCAGCTGTATAGCCCTGGACTACCACATATATTTCTCTGGATGTCGTTGCTTCTTGGAGAAAAGAGCATTAAATTAATTTCCATTTAAAATAAGAATCTGTGTGTGTGTTGTATCCAAAAGTGGTTAGGAAAAGGTACTCAAACAAATTGATTTTTTTTAATCTGTTCAATGGTTTCAACCAAATTATAACTTACATAGTTCTCACATTTGAGAAGCAAGAAAGTATAATCACCACACCAAATTTCACAGTTTGCCATCATTCTCAGCTAACTCAATAGCTTCCTCTGTTCATGGCCAGCTCTGTTAAGGCCCCACTACACTGATAACTCATATTTTCAGAATCTACGGATAACTGGAAGCTGTATTTCACATGGTGTTTAACTGACCATCTTTTTTTCTGGTACAATACCACTGATTTTCATAAGAATTCTGCTTAAGGACCTGCAGACTAACTGTTTAACTATATTAAGTATGACCTAATTTTCAGTGAAATACAAGATAAAGAAAATTAATTTTGTAAGCAATTTTTCAACTTACAGAAAGTGTGTATCAGCAAAAAGCTTTTTGGTAGATTTAGCTATTAGAAAGTACAGATAATAGTTTAGAACCAGAAACAACGGTGTGTTTATTGGTTTTTTCCTATAATGGTGAAATGCTTCTTTCACTTGTGTCCTAATCTTATGCTGTAGTTTGTATTTGCATATGCTAAAACATGTTGAGCATAACATCTCCTTCACAATGCTCTTTGCAATGATCTTTTGGTTCCCAGTCAGAATCTTTAAGTATTGCAGCAAAGATCATGACTTGACATAAAGGTGCACTGTTCAGAAAACTATCAAGAAAACAAGTCATTCCAAAGATTGTGTTGAATTAAGTTGATTTTCTTAGTAACTCTGCCACCTGCAGCACTAAAGAACAAATGTCTTCGTGATGGACAGGTCAAACGTAGTTTTTCATAAGGTGCCCACAGCTGTTCTTTCTTTTCCTAGTGAATTAACCACTTCATTGCTGTTCATTCATGCATGTGTCATTGTAGTTTTAAGGAGAATGTTAATGGAAAATGTAGCTTGAAGGTCTAGTCTTACTGAATCAGCCTCATTATCCTGAACATACTGATATCTTTTAGTCCTGAAGAAACTATTTTTGCCTTTCACTACATGTATATGCAAGAACACATAACATTACCTAGGAGAAAAAAAAATCAGAATTTTTAATAATCAGTGTCGGCAATATCATCAATAAAAGGTAATAATGTGGGGAGGGTTGTAACTAAGCTATGTGCCCTATAAGATTGAATGCACAAAGAAAGTTAAAGAAAGTGTCAGGTGATGAAAATGAGACAGAGTACAAGCAGGTTTTTTCCACGGTTTCAATAGTGAAGAAAACTGAGAACACATATTAAGGTTATGAGGTAATCTAAAACTAAATATAATTTGCATGGCAGAAAATGTAACTTAATAGGTATTAGCAGCAGAGAGCACTGTGTGGGTTATGAAATGCAGTGCTATGTATCACTTGGACCAGATGTTTGTTGGGTATTCATCTGTAATTCAAGTTCACTGTGGCCATACTAATGTAAGAAATTATCTATTACATTATAGAATGTTTATACATCAGCTAAGAAGGGTAGTTGTACTGTTCCAGACATCATATGGCAAAGAAAAAAAATTTAAATCCTCAAGCAATGAAAAAGGACTAATTCAGTGTAGCAAGAGCTATCCAGCTGTTACTTTGCTCTGTCATGAAGATCTTGTATTAATTCCAGGAGGCTAGTCATAAATAGTAGAATCAGAGTAAATGTTTACAATCTGTTTTATTCGTTATTTCTAGTCTTTAAAATTCAGCATAATTTATTTGTTCACAGTCAAATTCACTTTCAAAGTATATATCTTTCAGAATATTTTTGAAAATTTATTGAGGTTTGGGGGATTCTGTTGTTTGTTTTTTTTTTTAATTTATATCCACTGGTAAATACTGAAATTATTCCCCTTTCTGGTAATTCCAAGAGATAGTCAAAATTTTACAAGATTATAAACACTGCAAGGAACGAAAGTAATGATCATTCAGAAATCATTCTGATTTTTTCATATATGAGGGGATGTAAAATCTCTCTTATGACAAAAGATTTGCTTGCAAAAAGTTGTTCAGTTTCTTCAAAAGTAAATCATCCAGTAGGCTTTAAGAGTAAAAGAAAATAAGCTTGGAGATTCTTCATGTCTCTCTTTCTATTTAAAAGAGAGCTCAAGAAGTCCTCAATAATATGCTATTTCTGCAAGCTTTGCTACTGTACCAACTGGACTTTTCCATGGAATTTATATGAAATGCCTCAATTAAGGAATAAAAAAAAACTATCCACTTATCTGACCTGGTCAAGTGTATATGGTAGATTAAATATTAATCTCTTTCTCTTATATCAGGCTTCCTGGATCCTCTGCAGTTGTCCTGATGTCCTGATGTTTAACGAATCTTGCCAAAGGCCTGCTGGTCATTGCTCATCTTCTTTACAATATCTGCATGCAAGCAGTGAGAGCTCATGAGTCCAACTGCCAACAGTAGCCTCATAACAACTGATTGAACACGTCCTTTTCAAACTCTATACCCGGGCTTCTTTCCACAGGTATGAGAACTCAATGCTGTGGGATGGAAACCACTATGAAATTAGTGGAGAATTCAACGAGAGCAGAGTAAATTAAAACCAAACAACCCCAAATAACATTTCCATTATTCCAAAGAAGAGTACAGGGGAAAAAAAAGTTTTCCTGTGGTATTAGCTGAATTGTCAGGGTGTTTCTTCAATACCAGACTGATGGACTTACAGAATAAATAATGTGTACTGTCTATGACTGCAACTTATGCTTAGAGAGAAAGACCTTTTCAGGTAATTCACAAATTTTACATTTACATTTAAGCAGTGAATTTTTTGCAGTATAACTCAAGGAAGAAGTGGCTTGAGTTCAAGCCATAATTAAAATGTTTCTTTTATCATCTCTAGCATAGCCCACAGGGAATCTGTAACAACAGCAAGCCTGTTAAACAAGATAAAATACGGTAACATACACTTTTTCTGACAAGCATTTTACCAGTTTTCATAATCTCATATAAATAAATCTGGAAATCTGTGCTTGTGGACTCTCTAATGGAATGTGAAATCTTCCAGCAGGAGTAAGTAAGCATGAGAAGGTAATTAATGCTATTACTGTCTTTGTTGACAATTGCCAAGTAAGATATAAGGAACGAATTATTTCAGGTATCTCATTTGTAGATAGATCAAGGATTGTTGTGTTTCCATTTAGCCTAGCTGAATATGACTATCTACATTTAGAAAAAGGCCATGCAACTGAAGTGATAAACTTCTTTCATAGGCTCTATTTTAGCAACAACTCAAGAGTGGATATTTTAGATTGATAAATCTAGTTGTAAAAGGAACAAATTTAATTATTTTGCAGATGTTACGTTTTCTGAGAACAAGATAAATCATTATTTTACACTTTTGCATGCACACTAACATAAGGAGTTGAGTAGTTCTTGGCAAATGTTAGATAACACTCCACTGTACTTAAAATATTTTATGATTAATTTCAGGTAATTTTATCTACTGTTTTGAAAAACTTTTATGGACTAAGATAAATCACATTTATTACAGTATATTGAACTAACTTCTCTGATGTAGATTTGTTTATGCTGACTAATTCTTGATTAATCCAGCTGAGGATATGAAACCTCTTCACTTTAGGACTGACCACAAGGAGGTCACTGAAACACAAGCCACATTTATTTATCTGTATGCAGTTCTGCTTAAAATCATTGTTGACAAAAATAGACTAACTTAAAACCCAACTGCTCTCGTTTTGTTTGCTTGTTTATTCTTACATTCACTAGCTCTGAGTAAACACTGAGACCTTTTTGACATTCACTACTGCCCAACACAGTGACAGTAGTTAGTTTAGTTCAGTGTTTCCATTACTATCACTAATGTTTCAGGGTTTCCTTATGGAAAAACCATGTTTGTGTGCAACAAATGTTTACAGTATTTTGTCCACTTATGTTCACAAATAGTGACAGTTCACCAGTGATTATGGTTCAGTGAAAACAGACAACTTTCAACAGATTAGGGGTAAAGTGACTTCTAGATGAATTTAATTTTCCCCAACTAATAACTGGACAGTCCACTCAAATACAATAGAAGAGAAATACATTCAACAGATGGAAATATTGTTGTTGTTGTTGGTTGTTGTTGTTGTTGTTGCTATTGCTAGTCTTCTAACACATCAAAATAGAATTAATTTTCATTCATTCATTTTTAAAAGTGAAGCTTAGGTAGGGCTGAAAAATATTTTTTTTCAAACTATTTTTTTTTTATTTAATTTGTACTATAGTCCCTTTATGACATAAGTGGACTGATTACTCTAAAAATGTTCCATTATTCTGCTTTTTTATTATTATTATTATTATTATCAGGTCATAAGCTCATAAAATTTAAAGGTGTGTTTCCTAAAATTTCCAGATGTCTGTGTACCTGTCTGTCCTGGAGATTGTATTGCCTGAGGGATTTTTGTGGATTTGGCTCTTCCATTTCTATATTTCTCAACAGTTGGCAGACAGTTTTACTGTGGTTCTGTTTTGTTTTGTAATTGGGCAGAGTGGCTACAGCAAGTCTTGTAACCAGTATGTTGAAAGGTTAGCAAAATACACACAGCTCACTCTTGCTGTATTTCTCAAAGCTCTTGTGAACTGAGTTTTCTCAAATTTGTAACAGGCTTTGTGAGAAAGTTCCTTACTTTAAAAGACACCTGTCAAAACAGTATTTTAGAGCTCTGTGAAGATCTCAGACTTTACAGCATGGGAATCTCCTCAGATAGGACAAACCTTTCAAGTTAAGTCTTTCCATGGTGGATTAAGGAAGTGGAGGAAGGTGAGGTGTTGAAGGTTTATACCTTGGTAGAGATCCTGTGGGCACAGTACATCCTCAAAGATGTATTTTCTCTATGCTCACCCTTTACTTCCTGCTTTTCAAATAAAATTAAGACCTCACTCTGGTCCCATGTGCCAGATCAGCCAGCGATTGCCCAAAAAATTAGTAGGATCTGCTCTTGGCTGAGTAAAAACATGAACTAGACCATTAGTTCTGCTGTGTACAAGATTCACTGTATGACAGATATGTCAAAATTGTCCCTGGCCTTTAGGAAAGCATAATCATGCTAATGTGAGCATGTTTAATGACTTTTATAACTGTTTTAGTTCTTGCTGTTAAACCCTGCTTGTCCTTTGACAGTTTTCCTTCCTGAGGAGCCCATATGAGCAGATAGGAGGGCACAGAAGCACATCAAACCCCAGCACACCATTTCCCCTTCCCCACCGCCATTTCCCACTTCCCAAGAAGATGAACTTCCCTAAATAAGAATTTCTGTTTAGCTTCAACCTGGATAAAATAAATGCATAATGCTCTCTGCAGTTTAGCCTGTGTGAAAATTCATATGACTGCCAACATTTAACAGGATTCATAGCAGTTAACATTACCAATACTTCTAGCTACTGGCTAATATTGAATTCTGTACTAGACTGATTTTTATATTACCAAGAGGCCAGGATTTAATCAGTCATTCCATCTCTGGTACTGTTATTTTATTCAATAATAGTTAAGTTAAATACATTCAATGTATTTTTTCAACCTTGCTCACATCTTACGCTTATCTGATGATTTCAGAAAAAAATAGATATTCTGTACATTTGATACACAATATGTAACAAACTATGGTTCTCTCTTTTCAGAAATTAAAAAAAAAAAAGTCTGCTTCTAATTAATGCCAGAACTTTGATGGATTTGGCATAGCTACCTTATGTTGATCCTGGCAAAATTTAGTCACAAAAAAAAATGGGTTTATAAACTGTAATCAATTAAATCTTAACTTTTCCTTGTATTATTTATTTACACTGTGGTAGTATCGAGAAACACTAATCAAGGCCAGACTTCTATTAAAAGAGAATCGAGACCAGACTTGTATTAAAAGAGAGTTTTGTATGAAATATTTCAGCTAAATGATTCTGTATCCAGAGTCAATAGTTAAATGCAGGAATGAAATGAAAGAAGGAAGTAAATCTCTGGGAAGTGAAGTCACTGGCTTCTGTCACATGGAATGCCCATGGCCAAGAAAAGAAAGATCTTAGTCTGAAATTTAGATACAGTATTTTATCAGGAGAGCTATGCTCTTAAATCAGTAGAATTATCAGTTATTGTTTTGTGCAACCTACAATCAAAACCACATGCCTTAATTTTATCACCATGGACATCACATCCTATAAGACCTTACCAGGATGGAGATTTAATGGGTATGTACAGTATATACTGGTTTTGTACAGGGAATTCAGACACCTATTGCATTTTCACAGGTGATCTGCATACTACACACATGCAGAAGGTCTTATCTCTATCTTTCCTATAAATAACAAGATAAATGAGGTAAATAGTCCTCAGTCACAAGTGAGGTGCTGATCTAGAAACTTGGCATCACTGTTATAGACAATCAAGATTTTTAATGACTAAGAATTGGGATTTTTTTGTTACATTAGTAACTTACATATACAGAGAAATACTCTGAGATTCATAGTGTGGCCTGGCTTTGTGTTGGGTAGAAATAAAAGTTGTCTTAATATCACCACTTTAATTTACTGTACTTGCTCAGTAGATGCTTGCTCAGTTTGATGCACCTTCTGCTTACTAATTTTCTGCACAAATACAAACCCAGCACTGGAAAAAAAAAATAATGATAATAATAATAATAATGAAGCCAAAGATGGTGCCTTTCATCCGAGATTTATTGCACAGTAACTTGGTAGACCCAAATATTAAACCCCTCAGATTTTCATTTGAAGAGACCTGGATGCGCAAAAAGTTGCAATTTAAAGAGGTGAAAAAATAGGATTAGAAGCATTTCTGCACAAACCATTTTCTCTTAGAAATGCACAATTGAAAGATCAATTATTATTTTGTACGTTAGAAATGTATAATAAAAAAGCAAAATTATTTTGTAGTTAAGAAAAATATTAAGTAAAAAGTGTTAAAAATGGTTTCTCACAAGCAATTTTTAACATTTTTTATTTAATAGTTTAAACAACTTAGTCTTAGGGCACATATGTACTGTGGCACAGACAGATGTAGGAAGATGTAAATCAGCAAAGAATTAGGACTTGAGTTCCACAGACGAGTCTCCATATTACTATGGGTAAGTCTGAGCAGTTGTTGTTTACTTTTTTTTCCCTTCAAAACTGTGCAGCAAAAATCTAACTAATAAGCCACTGAATGAGTGACTGGCCACACACACAAGTACACTTATTTCTGACTAGGTTGTACCTACTATTGCTGTGCAATTTGTAATTGCTTCTGTTACAACAGCACAGTCAGGGGCAGATTACCATTTGATATTCCAGTTCAGTAAGAGAAGTATTCTTCATCAGTGACTTTGGATCACTTTTTATTTCTGAGGTGATGTATACTGAGCAAATAAAAGGGTGGTTAATACTTTAATACATTCAGAACATGTTTCCAGAGGAGAGAAGCAATGTATCACAATTAACAACGCACACTGAGCCTTTCACTGCCCCGCAGACCTTGAAAGATTATGCTTCGTGGCTTTGTTCTCCCTAAAGAAAGGGCTGGTATACATCACATCAACTGGATCAAGCTTATGACATATCTTATATGGTTATGTGTCAAACAGGAAATGTTGAAAAACAGCCTAAATTACTGTCCTAAAGTACTTGTAGTTTGCATTAGCTCTTTAAACAGACATGTTGCTGCTGGTGTTACTTTTATTTTTGTCACATTTCTGTTTACACAAACTGATACTTAACTGGAATTCATTCTGGACATCCATTAATGTCCATATAATCCCAAACTGTAGCAGATGTTATTAATCTTCAAAAAGGATTAGAGAATTTTTCTCACCATAGACAAAAATATTATACTAGTCTGGGCAACAAGCCCATTAAGAAACTAAAGTCAACCATACAGCCATGACAAACTGAGAGGGAAGATGCAGTTATTGATTTATTATGCATGCATATATAAAATATATACTATAAAGATGACATACATGTTGAACAGAAAAGTATTTTGTTCTGGTTTTAACATTCTTCTGATAAGAAATAATGATCTAACATCTGCTGTGCAGCCAGAGAAAGCTTCGTGTCCCCTGTTTGCTGTAGTATTTGCCACAGTGTGTAGTTATTAGGAATAGGTGGAAAAAATCACATCCCTTGACTTTAGGAGCTTGACCTCAATGATTAGGTTCCCTATACTGTGAAGAAAGGTGGATGTTTTCAAGGGGCTATTCAGAATACATGTATTAAGCAGCAATTAGGATTTCCACTTCAATTCTTTGAATCACCTCTAAATGTAACATTCTCTGTTTAATCCATAGGGAGCCTAAAAGTGGTCAAGCTTGGCAATGCAAACATCCCTCTTCAGTTGCTGCACACTCTTTCAGTGGGGCTGAAGGGAATTATATCATTCAAGTAGTTTATAGATGCCAGATAACACAGTTACAGTTTAAGCAACTGTCAATAAGTCTGATTTTTTTTTCCTGAGTGGGTACTTTTAGAAGATATGTATGTAATAATTATTATTCAATTTTTAATTTTTCTGATTTGACATTTATGTCCTTCATAGACTTATCTATGTAATGGAAATGCATAGAGGTGTATTGAATTCACAAGCTCATTATGCTGAGGGCACTAGTGAATATGAGAATTAGTGCATCTCTTTGAGCCAATGCTAAAGCTCTGTGCAGTCTTACCAAAAGAATACAGTAAATGTTTCTCTCTTCACTTACAAATAAACATACAAATGTTGTTACAAAGATTTTAATTTTTGCACTTGCTCATAGCAAACAAAATATATTTCTGGGCAATGAAAGAATGAGGAATTTTAATATCTAAATTTAAAAACTTACTGCAAGTATATGCTGAATGAATTCTGAAAAATAAAAGAAATTAAAATTCTGTGATTTAACAGAATTTAAACAAATTAGGTATACATGTTAAATTGTTCACAACTTCATACACATTTGCTAAATGGTATTTCACAAGCAAGAGGGAGAACTGCTGAAGGGATTGAGGTTACTGGACAAGCTAACGTAACTGAACTGTGTAATTAAAAGTACTTAGTCTGAGAAAAAATATTTGACTCCTATCGAATGCAATGAGAACTGGTGCAATTGGAGAGTCCCCAGTATGGACAGTACTGTAGTGTTTCAAAGACATTAACCAGGTCAAAAAGGCTGTAAAATATTCAGTATTAAGACTTATGGCATTATTGTAGGAAAAATGTTTAATCTATTTTGGGACTTAGAATAAGCTGAACAAGAATTTTTCCCCCTCTAAGCCAGTAAACCAGCACCATCTAACACTAAATGTAATTAGTTACAAATTGCCTGTTACAAGTTAATTAAACTTCCTTGTGTCTTTGCTGCTTAAGCAGCATGTAGATTCTTTTATGGACTTGCCAATTAGCGCATGGGGATTCTGCTTTCTAATTGGATAAAAAAGTAATAAACTGAGCAGTGTGCTGTTGATATCCAGAATGACTTTGTTAAAAAAATAGTGGAGACAGGTTTAATGCTTCAAATATTTATCTCAATTGAAATTGATTAAAACAATTTGAGGTTCCATTAGATATAGATACAATCCTTTTGTTAACAAAGTCCATCTGGTCTAAGAAAGAAAATTAAGATTCACTAATTGAAATTTGGAAGCTTTTTTCCAAACATGCATAATTCATACTGACAGAAAACAGAAGCTGCTATTCACCACAAACTGTCAAGTAGATGAATGTTTCATTTAGATGGAATTTAAGATTTCACCCAGCAAGAATCTACAAATGCTTATATTAAGCCACAGTTTGAGAAAAGAAAATCTGTTCTCTTTTTACTGGCTCAGTATTAAAATCATCTTTTTTTTTTCACTCTGAAGCCATCTTAACCTTAAGTGGCACCACATTTGACCTTTCTCATTGCCAGCACTGGAAGGCCCTTTCTAGATCATGAGCTGTGCAATCCCACAACTTCATTAGCAAGTGATTCTCCTTTTTTTAGCTTGTCATATATTTAGAGAATGCTGCTTTTGTGTCAGGATGCAATTCCAGTTTATAGGAGGGCTACATTTAAGTATTCCTCTCCTTGGATACTTTTATTCCCTCTTACCCTGTACTTTGTCCCTCAAAAAACAATCTCAGATCAGATAATTTATTTGATCTACACAGTGTTGCCACACAGTTACACTAAAGCAGCTGAGCAAACTGAGATGAAGACTGGGAACAAGTAGCTGCAGAGAAGACAGGCCTGAAAACCTTAGATCCTTGTGGTCACCATGCATTTCACATGGACTATGGCAAGAGACATTAGCTTAAATCCTCTCTGTTTCACCCTGGGACAGCCACTGGTGACTTCCAGGTATGATGTTTACCTGTATTTATCATTTTTGAGCTGCTGCTTTACTGTCTTGATGCATTTGAAACATGAATGAAACTATCACTTTTTACCAACCATATTGTTTAACTCAAACCATGTTTATCTTTAGATGGATCTTTTCCTCATAAATATCCACAAAATAATGAAAATTTGGCCTTCAGAGAAGACACTGACAATTGTATCACTGGCTTTATTGATGTTGTGTTTTGTTACTTGAACACCATTTGCTGCTCATGAAAAAGAAAATTAGATCTGAAACATAGTGGTTGTCAAGTGGTGATGGGGAGAAGAAACTGGTGAAAGAGATGCTATAATTGGAATTTTCCCTTCTGCTTTGCAGTATGCTCTGGATGAATTTTGTATCAATAGACTGCTTTGCTGAGCCAAGATAAATAATCACTCAAGTCAATGTACTCAGGCAAGAAAAATCAAAGTCATAGCACTCTGAAGGAAGCACAGGTGTTTTCTGTTCTTAGTGAACCACCTGCTCATGAGTACATACAGTAAAGGCAGCAGAAAAGAGGTCTGGTTTGATGATAATTTGAATATGAAAAAAATTATTAGGAAGTAGAGTATAAATAAGTACTCTCAGAACTCAACAAAGTCATATAAAGGAGTGGAAAACAATCCTCCTTCAGTCTACATGGATAGAGTGAGGCATAAATGCTCAAAATGAAAAAGTATAATGACACTATGGGTGCTGAAAAATAAGATATCAGCCAACAATGATGCTGGAAGGTGCCTGACATAATTCAGGTATCTGCTGCAGCTATCCAGCCACATCTACAAAGAATTCCATTATGACTAATTTAGCCTATTCCTCAGGTATCTTGTCCCGTCTAGAAAAACTTATGGTATATATATACAGGATATGAGAGAGTTGAACCTATTTTTTTCTCCCATCTGCTGGACCCAGAGGATGGATCTTAAATGATCTATAAGTAAGGAAGTTTCTTTTTCTGCAGTTTTATGAGTGACTATAAATCCAGTCTGACAGCCATAAATGATTTATTCGAGAAACAATAAAAATAAATTAATAACAGTGACTTGTCAGGGGAAAAAAAGTACATGTTATTTAAGAAATATTTATAAGTATTAATAATTTTTGACTGAACAGGGTAGAATTAATTTCCAATAAATATCCTCTTCAGTGAGTAGCACTTCTTTCAGAAATGATGTACATTTATAGAGCCCTGAAGAGAAAGCTGGAAGATTTCTCAAAGCAAACCCCAGCAAGGGGGTTTCTGCTTTCTCAGCTTGCAATTTTCACTAGGAAGTGTTATAATCCTCTTTTAAATATATATACAGGGCCAAATTCTGAAATATATCACCTGAGATGGATTTTAGATTTCCCTATTATGACTACTTAAACACTATAGCTGGTAGTTAGGAAAACAATGTGTTTGGTCCAATCCACAGATCCGAGGAAGAGAGAGATCTTGTAGCTTGGGTTAACATGAACCCCCAGATATACAAAGGAGGTCCTAACTCAAAACAGGATTTATGTTCTAATTTTAAGTGACATACAGCACCAAGTAGGAAGGGCAGAATAAACCTGCATGCTATGATACAAGGCTTTGGGATTTAAAGTGGGAAAATTTTATGTTTGTCTATTCATTTAATTGTAGATTATATTAATTATTTCATGTTTTTCAGCTATATTTTTTCACTAGTGGAAAGATGGTCTGCATGACCTAAAAGCCAGTTACACTCTTCTACTTCTCTGAATAGAAGGATGTTTCCAAGGGAACCACTTGCAGTCCTGTCATCTGGGCTGTAGCCATTTAGCCACTGCTACCTTGAATATATTTGAATATATTTTCTCACTCCTTGCAAATTCTCTGAAAGGTTTCTTTCCTTTGTGCCCTCAGTCTTGCTTGCTGCCTGCCCACCCTCCTGCTCTTTTTTCAACAATTTCTTGCTAATATGAACTCTATAGCAAAAAGCAAATACAGCCTTTTTCCACCACAAGCATGTTTTAATTGCCACACTGCTGCTGTCAGGCTATGGAAAACCAATACTATATTCCTATTGCAGTTTTAATGAAGTGACAAGTGGCTTAATATTAAACTGACATCATGGTTAACACCAAGTGGTGTTATTAATGGAGTATACAAACCCAGTTTTCTCGCTTTAACTCATAAGTATTGGACTGAGGTTAATCACCCATTTTTCTCGTGTATGTCTTCATGCACTGATCTATTTCTAATAGCTGGAACCTTAGCCCCTACACTTTGCAATAAAAAGAAAATAAACCAAATATTCAAAAGTTAAACAGCTAAACCAGGTTTACTGAACAGACACATTCTACTTTTGGCATGATTTGAGGTACGAATTTCAGTGCTATATTAAATATACTTTTTCCACTAGTTGCATAGAGGTGGCCAGGAGGAATGATTTATGATGGAGCAGTCTTTCACAAAATATATCTGTTACTTACCTCAGCAGTCATCCACAGGGACAGATTTCATTTAGTAAACTACAGTCTAAGTACCCAGAGAAGAATACTCAGATTATTCAATACACATAATACCAACACTGACTGTGCTTAAAGAACAGTCTGAACCTCCAGAGCCAATTAAATTCTCCGTTCATCTCAGAGCTTTGTATCAGACCACAGCCTTGATCCTGAAGGAGGGTAAGCATTTCACTAAACCTATTGAATGATCAAAGTTCAAGGTGTGACTTGGAGTTCTACTGGATCAGGATTGCTGTGTGTTCCTACAGAGAGAACATGCATCCATATAACCTGCAATAGGCCAAAGCTTTTAGGTTTTTTTCAGACACAGTATTGGTTATTTCCACATCAGTATGAAGAAAAAGGCCAAAGTGTTTCTCAGTTCCCTCAGAAATCATTCCACAGTATCAACTAGAGATATGATAAGATAAATTTCTCTATGGCCTCATCTTCAAGATTTGATGTCAAGTGTTTTTTCTCGGTAGTCAGAAAATGAAGTTTTACAAGGAATAAAGTAACACTGAATAAGCAATCACTTGATGTTGCATTAAAAAAAAAATCCTTCTTTAATATTTAGCCTCAGAGCTATTCACTGTTGACCGGATTAATCAAATTATTTTAGTAAAGGTTATAGGAAATACATCAGCAATAAAAATCGGTATGGCTAATCATCAATTTTTTTATTTTAAACATTAAATCTCAAGCCTCCTAAAAACCGGTTTCAAATTACACTAGTATCAGTCAATTTATACTTGTATTTGGGAGATGCAGTAATTGAAATAGAGTGAATAATTTGTAAATAATTTTTTGGATGTGAGAATAACTAAAGCACATACAAAACATAGAAACTCGAATCCCTATGAAAACCAATAAGACCTACATTCCTAAATCTGTTCACAGGTTAAGGACATTCCCTCTCCCTTCATTTATATCATATTGTTTGTGAATTACTAACAGAATGCCTGATATAGTACAAGACAGAAAACAGATTTTACACAAAAATTAGACACTTGAAAGAGAGATAGTTTTTTAACTAGTTTTTACTAAAAACAAAAAATTGAGGAAATGTTCAATAATAAGCTTCGTTTGTAATAATCACCCTGCATAAAAAGTACTGAGGAAGAAGTGAAGTATTTAATGGAAACCATGCAATGACTCTGGTATTCTAAAAAATTAACATTGATAATTCTTCAAATATACCTTTCGCAGCAGGGAATCCCTTATTAATGGTACTTAGGTAGGCAATACTTAGTCCATAAATAAGGCCTCAAAATGTAATAAACCAACCTGCATACAAATGCTCTGTGGAGCATTTATGTTGCCTTGTAGCGAAAGGCCATTCACAGGAAAGAAGCTGCATTTAGCCAATACAAACCAAGGTTGTACCTCTTTCAGCCTGGAAAGTGTAGAATAGTTTTTCCTGTGGACACCCCAGGCAAACTTTGAATGTAGAACAGTAGGAAGTCTGGGCAATAATCTTTTAGCAATAAGTAGTCAGAATCTTGATTTTCTAAAGTCATCTTGTATTACAAACATCCATAATCTTTAACTCCTCTAAAGTGCAACAGACTACACAGAGTGATTTTAGCTACTCTTGAAATAATTATTTATGCAGGAGAGTTTCTGTAAAGTGTGGGGATGTGCTTGGTTGTCATTATAGGATTCAATGCTGTCCTTTACAGAAATATCTCTCCTTTTTCCAGGAGAAAGAAAAAAGATATGCAGGGAATTGTCAGACTACAACACTATACTTTGCAACTAAAATACACAGGAATCCCCAAATCTTCGTTCCCGAAGCCTAGCCATGACACAGAAATTAAAGGCAGAATGGATAATGCAAGTCAAACTTTCAGTTGACAAAAATGTTCCCCTAGCTGTTTGCAGAAAGACCACTAGCAATGTTCTATAACAACTGAAGTGTGAATCAATGTCCAAGTGTCTATGTCAACAAGATATCATCATGGCCTGAATCCAAGAGGCTGAAGAGGAACTCAGGAGGTCTGTTCATGCTATTCCTTTATTTCCCTGACCTTGCATGAAGCAGCCTAAAAAATCTCCCATGGTCTTACAATTCCCTTTTCACCTAAATCAGCTGCAGATGATAAATAAGTAGATATATATAATTAAATATATTTAATAAATATGTTTAATATAATTTATAATCAATTAAGGTGGCAAATCATGGTAGAAATGGGAAAACCATAAAGGTTATTGTATTAATTATGTGTGTTACAAAACAGTAAATAATACAACATTGCACACTAACTTCCAACCAGATCTAATGACTGGATAATAATGACTGAAAAAAAGAAAAGCTGAAACCTTGTAGGTAGATTCACAGGGACTGTAAGTGATAACATAATTTTTAAGCTCCTTCATTTCCTTTATATTTTTCTGCTGTGAGCTGGAACTCTATCTTACAGTGACTCTGTCCCTACCTAAAATATCAAATGTGCAAATATCTGTATGTGAGTTTCAGGGAAGCCAAATTCCAGATCAGATCATACTGGATATCCATGTTGTGCTGCATACACTGAGGAGTCAGTGGAGATGGTTGGGCACACTTCGTTAAGGAATTGTGATTATAAGGTACACAAATTCTTTTAAGGTGCTGTGATGTTTGTTATGGATTTTTAAAACCAAAATATAAAATTTAGCACTGCAGACTGTACTGTGTAGAGTACAAAGCTGTCATGATTCAGCACCTGATTGGTCTAAACCTCATTAAAGCAAAAGAAATTTAAGGCTGCTTTCCAGCTTGCAAGACCAGGTCTTGCAGAAGGCACTGTATAAATGCATTATTAACCCTAAATAGTTAACTATATTAATACCTGTTCCCACTCATTTGTCAGGTATCAGGCTGTCAACAGATTAACTCTTAATACTTAGCAGGGGACCTGTGACTCAGTTGTCAAGTGTTTTAGTATTTACAAGACTGTAATGAACTGACACACAGCAACCAGAACTCCTAGATGTGGCCAGCCTCAAGCAATTGCTTTGGCTTTAAGATGAGAAAAATTAGCTGAGAAGAATTAGGACTAGAGCAGCAGACACAGCTGACTGCAATGGTGTTGTTTGTATAAAGATTCTCAGAGTGTTAAGGGAGAAGAAAGAATGGCATTCCCAGGGCTGGTGTGAGTGACATCCACTGGAATCTGTGAAATTATTTAAGTCTAGGTCTGAATGTGCAAGAGTGCCAATCAGTCGGAGCCACATATTGCTACTAATTGGGATCCCTCAGATTTGAAGGCCATTAGTCTCAACAAATAAAGAGTAGGAGCAGAAGAAGTACTCTCCTAGACTAGATCAAGTTATAAGACATTGTCCTTGTAAGTAATTATATATAAATGCAAAAAAACTTGCACGAGCTGTTTGGTCCTCTTGTCCAAGCTCTGATAAGCTGTGATAAATTATCACTAAATATAGTATAAAGTTAGTTAAAATATTTTCAAAAATCTTTCAATGGTAGTTGGTTTGAGCATTTATTTTTCTCCTTTAAATACAATCATTTCAACAATGTTAGACAAACTGACCTCATCAAAGGAACATGAAGATCACCAATAATTTTTTTCTATGTGACAACAAAATGAAGTTGGTAAATGAACAAAGCATCACTTACTTGTTAGTGAATGAATGGGATGAGTACCTCTAAGATTCCAGACCATATCATTAAGCCAGATTAAAAAAGAAAAAAGTGACAAAAACAAACCAAAGGCAGTGTTCATGTTTACTCTCAGAAAGTGCCAGCTTTATTCTGTTTCTGTCATACTGAATGTGTCTTATTTCCCAGTTAAAATCTAGGGGAAAAATCTCTTGACTTTTTAGCTGCTTATTTTTCTTTCTTGCTTTATAAATAAGAATGAAACTTCACATAGGGAAATTAGGAAAGTCCTAAGCCCTGATGCAATTTCCTCAAGGCTTAATTGTTGAAATATAACTGGGTATATTACAGGATCGAACATTCATGGAGATTATGCAGCATTATTAGCTAGACTGAAAATATCACATATATTCATAGTATTTCTTTCTTCAGCTTGAGCCAAGTACAGAAGCACAAGACTATTTCTGTAATGTGGGCAGTTTTAATAAGCCTAATGAAAGGATGAGGCTTAACTTCATTTCGGTTTTGAAGTTCTACTTTGAAGTCATATGTGAAATGATGGTCTTGGGTTTTCCTGCCTTGCAGACCTAAGCAGAGATGACTAGTGTCTCTGGACTTCTGTAGGATCAGCTCATCTCCAAGCACATTATGAACCCCTTTTGCTACAGCAGTCCCACAGACATTTCCCTGGATACCCAGGCACAGATATCTGAGAGTGTATGAACAGCTGGCACGATGCTGCTACCCTTGTACACCCTGGCAATGATCCTGCTTGAAGGCCCAAAACTGGTTAGAAGGAGGCTGAGCAGCATGATTTTGCCTTATTGAAATAATGATGTTTTCTCACTTAAAAACAAAATAAAATGTTCATTTTACCCAACAAGAGGCATTTGTGTACAGTAAAGACATATAGATTTTTTATCATAGCCATTGCAGGCCTGTGAAACATTTATTCAGCTGCCAATGCTCCACCATCCCCTCATAAAATTCCTCTATTTAATCACTGACCAGTAACTGCAGTAACAAATAAGCATGTTCCTTTCAACTGGATAATTAAATGCCAAAAAAACTCACCACTCAATATGTAATTCACTCAACATCTTGTTGTTTGAAGGGGCTAGTGTTCACAGATAGGATGGATTGAATTCCTAACAACATCTGGCATGAGCAATGGACTTGGCTGTCTCAGTAATAGCATTACATTCATGGTAGGAATGACAGCTAAATGTAGAGAGATGGATGGACCTTTTCTCTGAAGTGGCAGATTCGTGGTTGTAGCCTAATGAATCAGTATGTTGTAACCCCTGGCCATGTACATACTGGCCTGTTGGTAGTGACAAGCTGCATCAAGAGGTCCAGAGCAAATTGTAGTTGTCAGATCTAATGGAGAAGGATGCTGGCTTACAAGTTACTGGGAAAGCTGAGTATAGTTTCCATTCCAGTAATCTGGATCAAAACACTTCCTGATCGCCTTGGTCAATTTATTCTGTCACTTAATTAAACAAAAAGCATTACAAATCTCCACAGTAAGAGCAAAGGACAAAAGGAGACTCTTTAACCTTGGAAAAAACAAATCTGGATGTTAGGTCTCAAGTAAAGTTTCTTTTTTTCATAGGATCTGAGTTTGTAGAATGATTTAGAACAACAGTTCAGTTCTTTTTTTCCTGGATGTCCTAATTTTGTAAAGTGTTTTCTACTTGAAACCATTGAGAATGAAGGATGCTTAACACAAGCCAGGCTTTCAATAGCATCATTCAATCAGACACACGAAACACTTACTTAAAAATAATAATTCTTCTAACATCTAATGTATTAGATGATGATCCAACTCCGGAAGAAACAGTTTTTTAATTAATAGATTAAAAAGAGTAAGTCCTGGTTCTCTATATGCTCCTGATAGATTGAAAGTGGGGGAAGGGAATACAGATAAAAATAACAACAAAAAAGAAGAGGAGGTTTAATTTTTTTTTCATTGCTTTCTGCTTAGCAATTAACTGTAAGTGATTGGTGGACTTGGGTTTTTTTTCAGGCCTCCAAGGACACAGAAGAGAAATAATAGATGTTTTGAATGTACACTATTGACACTTATCAATATGATCCCTTCCACCTTTTCTTAAATTGCACTACATTAATTAGCTGAAGCCTAGAAGGAATGATGCCTGAGTATGCTGGGCTGAACAGACTTGTCCCTTGAGAAATTAATTCAGTATATACGTGTCCATTATTAGCATTTTACTGCCTCACTGATATATATTGTGTTGTACTGTAAAATACCTAAAGCAGAAGCCATTATGCTGCTGACCATAATATATTCTGCAAAGCTCCAAAGAGTGCATTTTAACCAGTCCTCTGTTTGCACAAATTTTTTTGTGCCTGCTGTTAATGTGTGGTGATTCAACTCTACTCTGTCGTTTCTCTGTCTGTGAGCACTCAGAGACATAATGATTTGGCTCATGAGAAAACATATCTTCTGATTGCATATATTTATTTATTTAGGAAATGCACATAAGCTCTTGAGGAATAGAGAAGCTGTTTTCCAAAGAAATCTGAAATCAAGGTAAATTAAAAAACAACTGTGTTTTGTCACAGAAACTATATTTTCAAAAGGAGTAGGCTGGTGTTTCAATTTCACCAGTGATGCATCCTGTAGAAGACAATCTTGTAGCAGCATTTAATTGATAAACTGCTAGTTTGTGAGCAAATGTGTTTGTCCATAGGAAATTTTTTTTCTTATAACATGAAATACTTCATTACAACTCTTGCGAAACTGTCAGATGTATTAATTACATACATGTACACATGTATTGGTTGCTCTTTTTTACTGCTGTTAGTTAGATGATACTGCCTGGTTATTTATTTCAGCAATATTAAACATCCAAAGAATGGGGATTCTTGTGTTTTGCCACTGTATCTTAATACCATATAGTAGCACAGCCAAAAAAACTTTTAATTTTTTACAAAACAGGGCTGTTAGATTGCAAGATACTTGTACAGGATCTTCTTAGAAAAACTTGTCTTTGCACAGCGCCTGAAACAAGAAGTCTGTTAATTGTTGAGGAAAACCAAACTTAAATAAGAAATATTAATTAATAATCTATCTAATAATAGAAAAACATATATAAATATCAAATTTGAGGTCATGACAGCTGGTCTAAGAATGGATTTTCCATGTATTGGAGAAAAAAACTCACAAATTGTTTTAGAACAAAAATGTTTCTGAAGAAACATCACGTATGTCTGTCACATCAAACAAAAGTGATTTAGGAAAGATTTTATGAAAATATACAAAAAACACATTTTGGAAGAAAAAAGTTGCTTACAAGTAAAAACTTAAACTCTTTCTTTCTAGTTGGTCCAAAGAAGTTTTATTTCTTCTCTCTTTTCTTAAACTTATGAAAATGTTTTGTCAAAATACAAAATCATTTGGCTAAACATTTTTCTGTATAAAAGTCTTTGACAAACATACACTATGTATTTCTACCTATCACAAGCACAATAATGAGTGAATTCATTTGGCTATCACTGATTTCTAATGGGAACTGAAGGAAGCAAAGGTATCCTGGCAGGGTCCATGAAGTGGTAAAGGTCCCACTGATTTTATAATGAGTGTTATCACAGTGGAGTTCTTGCTCTTTCTTTGCCACTTTACAGAGTCAATGTTTTTTGACTGACCAAGTCTGGGTAGAAGTAGGAACAGGTTTTTCACGGACATTCTCAAAATGGAGTTAAGCAGCTCTAGAATTCCCTTCTCAGTATGTCTGGTCGGGGAACAGATTAAAAATATACTTAAAACATACTTTAAAAACATGCTTTCTGACGTATTTGTTCTCACAGATTTTTATGAGGAGAAGGATGGAGGTAAGACACTGACCCACAGAACAAAGTAATTTGAGCTGTTCTTACTGAAAGGACAGGTGTGATTTCAGGATTATTGGCGGGTCCAACCTGCAACTTTCAAAGTTGCCTGCAGAGTTAACTTGCCAAATTCTGTATTTCATAAAGGATTTTTAGAACTCTCATCAAGTCTCTTTATTTCAGAAGTTTAGTGCTCGATAATTAGAGGCAAGATGTGGAAGAGCAACAAATAATACAGATAGAAAGGTACAAGATCCATCTCAGCACAGAAAGCTCTGTTCAGCATAACTAATCAATAAGTTAAATACAGATGGATCTGCAAGGCATGCAGGCCTCACCTGGAAGTGATGGCAGCTGCCTAACAGAATAGACAAGTATCCACAGGACTGAACTCCAGGTCACTGTCATGTAACAGGAGCTGGAAAGTCAAGAGATAGAAAATCTCTAATTCTAAATGGAACATTATTGAAGAGTATTTGCTATTTATTAAGGTGAAATATTTAATGAGGCACATTTTGCCCTGACTTTATGATAGCACAGTACATAATACTGGTTAATGGTGGGGACATGGGGGATGAGGAAAACCTACAAGATTTAATGCCCACTTCAAAGTATGCCCTGTCAAAAAGTTTAGCCTAAATTAATACTGTTTCATGATTAATATTTTAGAAGAGTAGACAGACAGTCTGAAGAATACACAAGCAGTTCTAACAACACTTAAGGGAGTATTTCTCTTTTTTTTTTAATTAAATTGGTGTTAATATGGAAAGTGGTGAAATAGATAACCACCATTTGCAAACTACAGAGAAAACAATGATTTAACCGTTTTTTAAAGTTGATGGGAATTCAGCAGTCTGGGGTTTTTTTCTCATCCTTGAAGTGGATTGTCAAAGTACAATATGGAATGACGTCTTGGATTTTATTAATTGAGATGTTTCAGTTTATTGAAAATGGTACTTCATAGAAACCAAACAGATTAGAGTCCAGGAACACAGTGACCTTCTTCTGAGGAGTTTACACCAGGTGTGAGAGGGAAATAATATCTGGAAGAGAGATATTGTGAAGGAAAGACTGAGTTTCAGGTAGGAAGCTTAGATTGAAGTTTATTGTTATGTTTACTAAATTTAGGAGCTAAATGGATTCCAGGAACAGAACACATCCTGAGATGACATATCCGAACCATTTTCCCTCTTTAGCAAAATCAGGATTGTTTTTTCTTAAATCTAAATAGTTTTTCTTATATTTTTTTCAATATTATTTGTATGCTTCTGTATTGTTAAATAATTTTCCTGCATGGTTTAGAAAACCATGGAAGTTTTGATGACAGAGTGATGCTGCTCTGAATTTGATCAGACTCTGAAGAAATTTGGAGGCTCGTTTCTGAGCTTTTGTGAGAAACAAAATTTTCAACTGATATGTTGAAGTAATTTTATGAAATAAGTTTTGTGTTTATCTTTTCTTTATGCACTTAAGTCATTCACTAATGTACAAAGACAGCTTCTGACCTGCTAAATTTTTCAGGAGGAGGAGGGTAATTGCACTTATTTGAGTGAAGGAACATATTTTCTCTTAAAAATATATGGCATAATAGTCAAAGAACTAAAGAAGAAATTTTATGTTCATCCTTCTTTTTTCTTCCTCTCTTTCCAAAGGAAAACACTTCAATGTGAAAGTTAATGATTTGCTTTCAGACTAGATTCAACCTAGCTTAATTCTGAATTTTGTACTTTGATTTAATATTAACTACCAAAGAACCTTCAGTATTTGCTGCAGGCTGGAGAACATGTAAATTTTTCTTGAAATAACAGTACTGGTTGTTGGGTTTACTCATGTAAATTTTGACAGTGATTTTGGGCATTCATTCACAGATGCCTAAAGGACACAAATCACTTGCTTTATTGATTTCTTACAAAATCTAGGTCATTTTACCAAGGCTGAACCTAGCCAAGAATGTTCAGATCTACATAAATGTAAGGTCAAACAAATTGTCTTTTTAACCAAAGGTAAGTAAAATTGTAGCTATTTCAGAAAATGTACTCTTGGAAATCTATTTGTTACGAACTAGAATTCTTTCATGTATTTGCTGCTTATGCTTTTGTCTTCTTATTTCTAACATTTGTCACCCTAAGATGTTTCGGGATCTGTATTGGCATCACCAGTTTTCCGTGCAGAATTACATGTTCCAATTTAATTAGGAGTGGCATCTCTTAATGCAGTGCCAGCAACAATTTTAAACAAATACCATCTCCTGCAGTCTTTTCTGTGCAATTAACTCAAAGTTACAGAAGGAAACCTCATATCCCATGGTGTTCTCAGAGGAAACACTGTCCCATTAAAGCTTGCATTCAATTGTTTCTTCTGTTGCTGAGAAAGCCTTGTTTTAACTGAAAAAACTGTTAATCCCAATTTCTATTATAATAACTGGTGGGGTTGTATCTGCAACAGTTCATTGTTAACAGATGCCACAAGGCAAAGCTATATGTGAGCAGCAGAATGGTTTAAATCCTGTTTGTTCTATACGTCTCTCATCTTCAAAGGAAAAAATTGCCAAGTGCCTTATTGAATTAACTTTTTTAACATTCCATTTCTTGTCACAGTCTTTTTGGTGCTTCGTCACAACATGGCTTACTTTTTACTATTCATCAGGCCTTCTTAGTCTCCTTTTGTTTTCTTTTTTTCTCCCTCCAGGAAATGAGCAATAGAACTGAATTTCTCTTTCCCCTTTAGGTACCATCACTATCAAGATGTCAGCCAGTTTCTCAGAATTGTTTTACTCTAACTACTTCGTTTTGCTCAGGAGCAACATACAACACACTTTGGGGTACATGGAAGGGCTCATTGTTTTTAAATTACTATTGCCAAAGTGTAGATTTTATATTACATGTTGAACCCTATCCTCAAAAATCTCCTCTTGAAAATTTTTGGAAAGTCAGAACAGTTAATTAATAGTATTGATCATTCATTTAGGACAAATTTCTATCTTTAGGGTGAGGTCATGTTGGAAAATCAATAAAAGGACGTGTGTGCATTCAACAGTCCACTGCAGAGTCCTTACTGGAGGTTCGTTTCATCTTTTTTCTATGCTTTGACAAGGCTACAAGTCAAGAATCTCCTAGGTAGTGTATTTTCCAGAGAGATCATATAACAGTATATGTTCATAAGGATTATTTATTCATTTACAGACCAAATTCCCATCTTTGTTTGCAAAAATAACACTGTCAGAGGGCAATGTCCCTGTGCTGTCTCTAATTTCAAGTGGCTCCTATCTGAACAGAGTCCAATTACCAGTTCTGATTTCTGTGAGAGGATGGAATAGCAACTTAGCTCCTTTCCAGATATTTCTTGATATTTTCTAGCATGGTATGTTTTTCTTTAGCCAGGAATTTCTAATCATTGTTTAAAAACTAACCGTAATGAAGTTTTAATGAAGTTTTAAACTCATTAGTCAAAAATAAACAAGGTATTCCTCTCAGAAATACCTCTTATTTCACAACAATTACATCTAATCCAAGTAAATTAGTTTTCCAGTTTTTACTTTTAATCCATTCTGGAATCCTGAAATTAATTTTGCCTTTAATATAATTTCAAATTGGCTTTTTCCTTTTTAACTCCCCAGACAGCCAATATGTCAGTCAACTTGGTCATACACTGGTCTTAGTAATGGGGGAGTCCTTCAGCATCCCTCTTCCTTATTGCAAAAGAAACTACACAAAAGTGCCAAAAGAAAGACTGCTGCAGTGGTGCTAACATCTATAAACACAAAAAAAAGGTAAAAAAATAGAAATGAAGTGAGCAAAGCAGCTTTGAGGAAGCAGTGTGTGTTAGCTTAATTTAACAAAGATTTAATGGTTTTTAATGATAGGAACGCAGAGGGAAAACAAGCAAGAGAAAGGTATTGTGGAAATAAAAGTGACTGGGATGAGAAGGAGACTTGGAAAGGGAGAGTAGTGGCAAGGAAGTGTAAAAAAAGGTGGGATAGAGAAACTATCTAGAGTTTATTATCCTGTAAAATAATTTAGAAAGAGAGAAACTGATTTCCTTTTGTAGTCTTCTGGTTTTGCAAATATGTATAGGAAAGGTCAAGTGGCCGTAAAACAAGGTGTCCTTGCCCTGCTATCACTGTTTCAGCTAAGCAAACCCAGCTGATACAGCAATTGAGGAGAACATATAGAGATGGGAGTTGTGTTCAATCTGGCAGATGATCTACACCAGAATTCTGGGCCATTGAGTGAATAGGAGGCTGTAGGGAGCTGAAACAGGAATTAAAAAATCCTAAACTAGGTATGACTGTAAACTGTGGAAAGCAAAGATGTTAGGATTTCCTGCCATTTTTATTGTGGTCATATTTAAGTTCTTAGTGACAAAACCGGGACAAAGAAAGCATTTGGGCTGTGAAGAGCATTTGGGCTGTGTGACAAGAGAAAAACCTCAATACAAGTTAATGCTAATATTTTTAACACTGTAAAACTTAAACTCAGCATGAACTACTTCATCTCCATGGGGGAAATCAGAACAACTTACTTCTTCACTACATCAAAAGATACTGTGTAGGCATACTTTCATAAAAGAATGACAAAAGACAAAGAAAACCAAAAAAACCCAAACAAACAAACAAAAAAGCCCCACTAAACTTTATCACCAGATCAGACTGATTTAAGGGTGGGAAACAGAAGTTGGGATTTGATGCCTATTTTCTACCCTTGAAGGTCAATCGCTTTGCTATTGACTGTATTCCTAAAAGATGTGAAAAAATGAGCTGAGCTGCAAAATTACAGTTTGATGATAACATCAAGTAGGTACTAAGGGTAGTAAGAATGAGGTAAGACTATGAAGAAATCCACAGAAATACTCAGTGACTTGGCACCTAAGTTACGGGAGAAATGCAATGCAGATAAACAGGAAATGATGCCCATCAAAAATAAAAATTGCAAAACAGAATACAATGTGTTTGCTCACACCTTGAACCCTATATGCACCTCAAAAAACATTTATTAGAACTACAAAAGGTCCAAATAAGAACAAAAAGAATCTTAAATAGTAAAAAACAGGTACAAAATAGGTTAAGTTTTAACTATCTGCATAGAGTTTAGTCAATACTACTGTCAGCACAGTCTCTATGTGCAGGCCATTTATTTATACACTAATAGCTTTATTTTTAGCTCCCTTTTGAGCTGCTGCTGCTACTGCCAATATTTTGGTTTTATTGTTTATTCTTTTCTGGCACATAACAATATCAAGTTGATTGTGCTAGGAAGTGCTGCATTTCAAAACCAGGAAGACTGTGCTGATATAAAAAAAAAATGCTTTGAGATGCTATAGGACTTTAGATACAGGTAAAGATGTGTATTAGATTAATAGTAATGTTGACAGGTAATTTATTATCTGCAAAGGAATTCATCAGCAGTAGTAACAAATGGCATCTGAAACATTATTAATTGTCTTCTCTTTCTTGCTCTGGTCCTGTGAAAATATTTAAGAATCCCAGTCTATGTAACCTAGTCTGAATTATGCCGGACAAAGCTGACTTACTAAAACAAGAAGGAGTAGGAAGAAAAACAGTTTAATAAAGTGGCAGAGCTCATTATTCTCACTTCTGAGTGCACTTCTCAGCAGCTCTGTTGAAATTGCTAGCTAGACAAAATATATTTCCTAATCTGGATCTTTACTAATAAACTCAGAGTGCAAATTGTTTCTCAAAGAATCTCTCACATTTGTGAAAATATCTGAACACATTTATTTAATTGGCTTTAAAAACTATTGAAAAAATAAATTCTTGTAATCTGACTGTGTTCTAGCTTCTGCTAATTCTGCTTTTGTCACTGCAAAATTCCGCTTTTTTTTGCAAAAGAAGGACGTTCTGTGCTTTTCTACAAAGTAGAAGAAATAGTAATATTTGTAGTGAATGGGTAAATGTATGGAGCACAACCCAGTATGTAATCTAATGCCAGTTTGACTGACATTGGACACCAAAGATAATGCCATACAAATGTTTGATTTGAAATGTGAGGTTTGTGCTAAAATCAAGTCCAACTGTTCAAGTTTTTTATATTAAAAAGAAAACGGCATTCAGAAATCAAAATCAGTGAAATTCAGCAGAAAGACCACAGAAATAAGAAGAAACACTTTTATGGTTAAACTCTACACATGAAGATCATTTTTCTCCTTTCTCAGTGAACTATAATAAATTAAACTGTGTAACCTTTAGTATTTTACAGCATTACTGTCTTACCTTTTCAGTAGCAGGAAAAAAAATCCCCGAAATGTAACTCTGCACCCAATACTTTTGGGTAAGAGAATCCAAAGAGTACCTATGCAAGAGTAAAGCAAGCAATTTAAATGCACTGTAACATTTACACTGTGGTGGTGCATATAGAACTAACAGGTTCAAGACTTCCTTAAGTGTGTGTGTTGCATATGGCCACAAGAATAGGTTGTAGTTTGTTATTTATGTCATATAGCATCTAAGAAACAGAAATTTGCATTAGATACCATAATAGGAGAAGCTTTAATTCTGAGTAAAAAGTGTGAAAACTGCTTTGCCTGTACATGTAAGAGGAGAACTTGTTGCTGGATTAAAATTTTGTAACATCACTGTATTACAGCAATACAAATGTTACACAGTGATAATGACACCCATTTAACTTCTTCAGTCTCATCAGGTTCTCTTATTCTTTATCATTTTCTGTAGCTATAAGTAAGTTAACATATTTCCAGTTTGCATGATCAGCCTTAATTTGAGCAGCATCAAAATCCTGGGCTAATAAAATAGAAAAAAATATTAACTATATGAGTAACCAGACAGCAATATATTTTGAACCATGCTGATTAAACGTACAGATGCTATAAATATATTAAAACCAGAAATTAAGTAGAAGTTGGAAAAAGAAGGCCCTCCATTTCACAGAAGGAAATTAAGTACTCTTACAGAAGGTTATGGTACATTATAGCAATTCATTTACACACTTACTATAGTCTGAATGCTTTTAAATTATGTACATGAATTAGATTTGGGTGAGTAACTGCCCTCCCCTCTGTTTGTCTATCTGTATGGCTGACTATATTTTTATGGATCATTTTAGTAAAGTTTCCCACCATTTACCACATGTAAAATAATTACACAGTTCATTTCTACATTCCAAAACTACAGGTCACTGTAGTGTCTGAGTCTGTATCATATGACCTGAAAACTCAGACATGTGTAATATTTTCTACAGCTACCACAATAAAATAATTTTCCAGATTCTGGTTTTAAATATAAAAAATTAATAAAATATTAATTAAACATTAATGCTCAATGCACACTGAAACACTGCCAATAATTATATTGCTTTGGGAGGGGATTCAGAATGGAAATTACTATTGCAGATCTGCTTGAAAAGTAAATCCTGAGCCAAAAGCTGCAGACTTCATTTCAAAAGTCTATGAAAGTGTGTGATTTTATTTTCCCTCCCCGCCCTCCTAGGAGTTCTCACTATGCAGATCATCAGCACATTTTTAACACAATATTAAACTAATCCATTTTTGCATTATTTCTCCATTACAAAAGTAGTCTGTATTGCAGAGAGACAACACTGCAACCCAGTACGTATGATACACAGAAAGCAAGGTGGTACCACACATACAGTAAATAAACCAGCTACTAACTTAGCAAAAATCAAATGGCCAGTTATGGGTTTGCAGAAAAATACAACTTCATACATTTTACAAATATTTAATTTTGTCTTTTGTACTCTTTGTTAATATAGCCCTCTACAGATTTCACTTGAAGGCTGTAAGGAAATTTCAAGAGGTGGAAAAGACATTGTGCAACCTATTCAAGAATATGGGCCAAGAATCAAGAAGGCAGCCTAGTAAGAAATGGCTTTGAGTGGCAACCTATAGATTTCTAAATCCCTCTCCATAGGTTTTTTTTCTATATTAATTTTCTGATAGAAAATTAGTGCAGAAAAATACCACCATAAACTGAAATAATCCCAAGAGCTCTCTTTTGACTTTCCCAAGCCAACAACCAGGAGTTTTAGTTTTACCTGCTCTCCTATAGTCCTGGAATTCCTACTCTTGACTACCTAAGTGTATGGATTGAACTGAAAAAAAAAATTCAAAAACTCATTTTCTCAAAATTTTCCCCTAAGTTTGGGCAATCTCCTGGAAGGTAGGAAGTTAAACCTCCTTTGTGTGCAAAGGCTCTAAAACATCTCCTGGATAAACCCCCTCCTAGCAGAAAGCTGTTTAAGAGTGAGGGCTGTTTAAGAGTGAGGGTTCTGTTGGCAAAGAGGGCAAGAGAGAATTATCTTAAGCTGTGCTAGGGAAGGTTTAGGTTGAATATTAAGAAAAAATATTTTACAGAGAGAATAATCAGACATTGGAATGGGCTGCCCAGGGAGGTGGTGGATTCACCATCCCTGGAGGTTATTAAGGTGAGACTGGATGTAGCACTTAGTGCCGTGATCTGATAACCACAGCAATGTTGGATCAAGGGTTGTACTTGATGATCTCAGAGGTCCTTTCCAACCCAGCTGATTCTATGATTCTATGATTCTAAGAAAATATGTCACTAGCTGTGACACATCCCAGAACAGGATGATTTCATTACTTGGTCCTCAGGGAATGCTGTCCCCTTAGCATTACACAGGCATTCTCTGGGATAGTGCTAATAAGGCTTACTAAAACCATGAATGATTAAACTCTATGGAGCACGAGAATGCTCAGTTTCTTGCCCTGGCCTCATTTAGTTTATTAACACAGGTGTACATGGATGCAGTAGCATCATTTTTCAAACATCTCAGTCTTCAAGGAATATTGTCTGAATCTCCATTATTTTATAGCACTTTTCTTCTTTTGTTGTATTTATTCCTAATTGACTTTGCCAAAAGTAAAATTATGATCTGATTTTCAGAGGTGTTAAGGAATTAACATGTTTCCTTTCAACAAAGTGTTGAGCACCTGGAACATCAAATCTAACTTTGGCATGGGGAGTTGGAGCAATGACACAGTGAACAGAAACACAGGTAGTCTCCTAAAAGGAACACCTTAGAATGAAAACACGGGCACTAAAGAAGGCAAAAGACCAACACAATAAAGTCAACCTTGGAGCAGCTTGAGTGAGAAAATCTTTTTTGTACATTTTTTACTACATGAGAAAATGCTAATTTTTTATTGCCGTTTTCTAAATTAAAATTCATTTTAAAAAGGAACAGCAAAAAACCCAATAAATAGATGATACTTGTGTTGAAATCAGTGTCAGTTTTGTCAATGATTTCAACCTATTATTTTTTCTTATTCTGCTATAGTTTTAGTCTCAACTAGATCTGTCTGATTTTGAGTTCTGACAGAAACCTTGCTGCCTATATGTTGCTAAAGTTGTAGCAGAACCCATATATATATAAATATATATGTACTTTCATAAGATTCATAGTCATTCAATGGCTGTCCAATGTACATTGAACCCTATGAAGGCTTATCCATTTTATTCATATTTTCTCATTTGCATGGACAAATGCATAAAATATACCTATCTGTACAGACAAATTGACAACAAATTCTCTTGTTGTCAAAACAAGAGAAGAAATTCTATGTTTAAAACCCTTTCAACTGTCTGTTGTATCACTTTTACAAGAACCTTTCCAAAAAGTCAGCCTATGTAATGCAGAGGTCGAAAGGAAATTTACAGAAAAAATGAAATTGTGAAATGGTGATCATGTTTCTTTTCTTTTGTCAGGTCCTTTACAGCTTATTTAGCAGTACTTCTGTTCCTGCCTTTCTCAGGAACACACTTCCATTAGATTTACAGTAGAGTTCTACAGACAAACCACAGTGAGTTTATGAGGATTGAGAGGATTCACAAGAGGCCCCAGACCTGCAGACAGTCTGCAGTAGTTGTGGTCTAAATATTGTGGGAACTCAGAACCTTTAGCTTAGGCCTCTAGACTAATAATTTTTCCTCTAAGTAGAAAAGGATGAATCTTATTCTACTCATTTTAGTGCATATATTTTTTTTTCTTCTTTACCAACAATCTAAAAAAGGTCATTACTGAAGCAAAGTAAAACTATTCCCCTGGTTTATAGGTGTTTGTTCAGATTTTTTTCCCCTGTTAAATAAGCACTTTCCTGAATAAGTTATGATATTCAGATGGCATCTAAAAGAAAACAAAAAATATTTAGGCTTTGACCACTATTTTGTTCCTGAATGCTATGGAAAGAAGACCTATAGCATTGTGCAGTTCTTATTTTGTTTTATTTTTTATTATAAATTCCTTATCATTTTTCGTTCTTTTTCTTAAAAGGTTCTATATTAGGTCCCAAAGAATTGTAACATGTTTACTTTTGACAGCAATTTCATAGGCTTAGATTTTATTGCTATTTTTTACAGTCTCTGCAGTTTCCATACCTCAAAAACAACTTGAGAATGGGAAGAAGTGTATTATATAAGGGGACACCAACTACCTCAAACAAGAGAGCCATAACAGAGCTATATGGGATGACAAGTTAAGAAGCCATTCTTAGAGTTGTCAGGCACCTTGAGGAACTTCTTGCTTTCAGTACTAGGTGAATCAATCATATTGAATGCCTTGATATAAATCCCCCAGGGATTGCCTGAGCCAGCTCAGTTTCTGAGTCACTAATGAGTCATAATGCTTTGTCAAAAAATTGCTCCCCAGCACTTCAGGTTCAAGTAGAGGGAATTCTGAACTCACACCGGTGCTCCATAGGAGGCCTCTAACAAAGCAAGGCAAGGTCTGCAGGCAGACACAGTACCTTTTATTCTACCACCTGGAGTGGCTGGAGAAATTAGACATGCTTTCAGGCACACGGGTCCTTTTTCAGGTCTGAAATAACTTTAAAAACTAGATACTAGTAGAGACCAATGACTCAGAGTTTAGTTAGATATGTATCAATTAGATCAACTTTGAAAGAAAAGAGAGTCGGTGACTGTGGAGTAGAGGAGATGTAATTAGAGGAAGCCAAGAGGCAGAGAGATGGTAAGGTACTTTCTGCCCAGGCAAAAGAGAAAGAAAAGTATCCTGTGAAACATGGAGAGATTGACAGGGAAGGGATAAAGAATTTAATTTTCCATAAAATCAGTATCTCTCTATAGAGCCCATGATTATCAATAGAGAGATAAATTTTAGTTCTCAGTATCTCTCAAGGATATTTTCTAGGTTTCTTTTCTTTTTTTCACGACTATAACTGTGCTTTAACAAGTGATACCCTCTCCACTTACTTCTTCCTTACTACTATCTTCCTCATGTTCCTGTCACCTTTGGTATCTACAGCAAGATTGCACCGCAGTAAAGCAAGAAAGTACATACAATTATCTAATAACTGAAAGAATAATTGCCTATGATTGATAGAGGAAAGAAAATAAGATTGATAAGCTGCAGGCAATTTCCTTTTGTCACATAGTGATCCAAAATGTCATAACTTCTATTTCTCTGTAAGGTTACCTGGTTTGGATTACAGGACAGAAGAAATTGCATCAATACCACCTGTACACAGATGGGACAGTAAAATCTTCCTCTTGCAAACTTGTGTATGTGCATAGTTGAAGGACAGGTTATGCCTGTATGTCTTGCTGCATCTGCCTTTCCTGGACTACTTTTCAGCAAAGTTACTTTCATTTCTGCTCCAATACTGCAAACCCCACTTCTAGTGAATATCTATCTTATTCACAACATCCCAGATGTTCTTATCTGCAGTTTTGAACCTCCACAGTTACTGAAACAAATTTCAGTTTCTTCTCAATACCAATGCATATAAGTTATAATGAACTACAAAAGTACTAATACTAAATATTTATGAGCACTACAGTAAGAATAACAAGTGATAAACTTATTTCTGTCACTAACATGCTTCTAATGAACACAGTATAGAAAAATACACAAATGTTGTAGATCTCAGCTAGCTAAGTGATCTTTAGTTCCTTGTGGAAGCAGAAGACATTTATTCAACAAAGAGCTTAGGATAGAGACAAAATAAATAGCTCCAGGACACTACCACAGGGTCAATGCTTCCACACATCCTGAATGATTTGGCAGTGTTTATTTCTGTTTCCAAACAGCAGATGCTTTCCTGCATTAATCGTGCCTTCAAATACTCACACAAACATACATCCATGCACACACATGCATATTTACACATGAACGTGTACATGTGTTCATGTGTGTGTAGATGTTTAGCACAGTCAGAAGCCTGCTCTTTCCTTCTTTTCCTTTCTTTCTTTTTTCTTTCTTTCTTTCTTTTTCTTTCTTTCTTTCCTTCTTTTCCTTTCTTTCTCTTTCTTCCTTCCTTCCTTCTGCCTTTCTTTTCCTTATTTTCTTTCCCTTTCTTTTATTTCCTTTCTATTTTTCTCTCTCCACATACACATTTTCTCTTTCCTGTCTCCCTGCCTACCTTTCTTCCTTTCTTGTTTTTTTGGTAGAAATTAAATAGCAACAGGAGTTCATTTCATTCGTTCATTGCATTCAGTGAGTAATGTGATTCATTTTGCCTAGTTTAGCCACCCAAGATAAAGTCATCTAAGTTTCCTCCAGATTATCTGCCTTCTTGGTCTACCATCTCTTGTTCTTCAATTGTTTTTAAAGAAAATATAGGAATTGAGACTCTGCTCACAGCTAAAGACAGATGAATGTAAGTACTTGTTCAGATGTGTCTGGAGAGCTATTCAGAACCCAATGCAGACAACAACATCCAGTCAGATGAGTGACTGCAGATTCTATTATCTGAATTGACTAAGAGCTGGATAAGGTTGCTGAAAAAAAGATCTCTAGAGTAATTTGAGATGCCCTGGAGAGTCAAAGATATCCATGGAGGATCGACAGATAAGACTCCCAGAAAACCCATGTTTTTCTAGAACAAAATGTGGAAGTTGGGTGAGATATCCTAACGCATTTCATGCTGACACTAGATGACTATTTCTAAGCAACTGAACTGAATGACTGATCTCCATGAACTGTACAAGAAGCTTAGATTACAAATAATCCCCTAAATGTAGCTGTATTGAACTGAATCCTTCCTTACTTGATGTCCTAACAATGCACTCAGCAGTGACTTCAGCTACCTAAACATGAGCACCTAGTGCTGCTAGAGAGTCTCTAAATCATCTGTAGGATCTGATCTTATAGGCAGGACACAAAACACCAGGGACACAATAGCATATCTAGACTGCGTAATGGAGACCAGGCATGAAACATCACAAAACTTAAATAAACAGAGATGCCTAAGTTCAGGAAACTCAACCCATTCTCTGATTTTTATTCAAATAAGAGCTTATTTGATTAGTCCAATTTTCAGTTATGGACAAAATTAACATATTGAACACTTGACTTTGTACAAAAGGAAGATCTAAACTACAGATGCCATATGTTTAAATTAATAATGTTACTAGACCTCCTACAGTAGTTGTGCAAGTTTTGTAAACAACATGTATACCTCATAGTGTCCCATAAAAAAGCCTATAACATCAGGGTTTATTAGAAATTCTAAATATCTATAGACTTTAATATACCTTCTTTATTTTTATATAATTAGGATTTTATTTTATATAATATAAAGTGGATTAAATGGAAAATTTTTGTACTTATTTAAACATTTCTTTCTGAAGATTCCAAGTCATTGTATAGCTGTGAATACATCTAAGTTAATGGAATTTTGTAGCATCACATTCCAGATTCTCTTTTTAAAATGATACATCATAACAAAATGAAATGTTCTGTAGTGTCTGACTGATGTGCTATGAAAAATACACTTACATATCTCATATATGAATGCTATAGTATTATGCATTTCCTGATCACTCTAACTTGATTGATTGATATCATTTATTCTGTATTAGCAGAACATGTACTCCAAAGAATTTAATTCACTACAGATTCAGATCCAGAGACAAAAAATTTTGATAAGCACTCCTTGTCTCTGAGTGAATCCATATTGTGACTCTAGAGAAAAGAATATCTTCTACTTCCTGCTAATCTCTAGTCTATCCAGTTATGCAAGTTTTTCTTGGTTCTTTTTGCCAAGATGAAAAAGTTCACAAAATTTTTCTTCTTGTTGTTTAAAAATCTACGTTCATCTCTCCATTAATGCTGATATCTTAACTAGGTTCCATATTCTGAGCTTTCTCTGTCTTCTTAGCAAAGACATAGTACTGTTCCTAGGCAAACTTCTTTTATTTCAGCAGGTACTCTGACATCTCTCCTATTAAGAAAGATTTTAAAAAAACCAACCAAACCCCAAACCAATGTCAACACCCTACAACATTCTTGGAGTCAAACTCAAGTCACTTCCTATGGGACTTAGAACATATGTAACTAATACTCTTTACATGCCTAAAAGATATTATTCACAATAGTTGTTTTACAATGTTTCTAGATTTTGGAAATCCATATATTTTGTCTTGCCATCATTTTTTCAGCTTTGGACATATCTACATCTCTAAACATAATTCCAGCTGCGCTGGCCTGAATACCCCAGCAGCTGGCAGAACCAACAAGGATGAGAGTCCTTCATTGTGTAGCCAGAGCACTTCTCATACTTGCCACTCACATCCAATGAAGCTGAAAACACAATAGGGACAATATGATATTGCCTGCAGTGATTCTGCACAACAGCCTAGTGCTCAGGGCCTGGGTTCATGAAGCAGAAAATTTGGACCTCTCCAGCCTGCAAGAAGCATTTAACTTATCAGTGTTAATCCCACACCAATAAACTAACTGCAAATATGAAGCTTGGATTAAAGGGTATTCTTCATCCCAGCCCTCAAAAATAAATCACTTCTTCTTTCAGGAACATAATGTCTCATAACAGGTATCTTCTACTGCAATGATAGAACAGTATTCTAAAAAATGTATGAGCAGAGGAGATGGAAAATTCAAAAGCACTGAGCCTATGCAGTGGAACTCGCTTTTCTACAAGAGATAAATAAACCACAGATATCTCACTGTCAGAGTATGTGAAAAATTTATTCTTTCAGTTTGCTGTTTCTTCACACAATGTTCCTTATTAATGAATTAAAGAAATAAAGAAACCCTATTGATGAACTGAAGTCTTTCTCCTACTTATTTTGAAATAGTGTTACTGAAACTCCCGTACATCCAGCTATCCAAGCTTGGAGATCTATTTAAAAACAGACAAAAATTTTATATTGTTAAGAAAATATTGGTTTTAAACATATTGTTTTCTTAACATATCATTGTCCAGAGAAGTTGTTAACATCCCATCCCCAGAAGTATTCAAGGCCAGGCTGGATGGGACTCTGAGTAACCTCATCTAGTGGAAGGTGTCCCTACCCATGGCATGGGGGGTTGGAATCAGATGATCTTTAAGGTCCCTTCCAACCCAAAACATTCTATGATTCTATGATTCTACTATTTGTTTTTAAATGTTGTAAATCTCCATAAATGAGCATTATCTTTTATCATTTAAAGAAAAAAATTAGTAATGCTATATCACAATACGTTCTAAAATAAACTGGAATCCCTCTCAAACATGTAAAAAGAATAAATCTGCCCTTTGAGTATGTTTGTTTTGGATTATTTTTTCATTTTGTAAATCCTAACAATTTCTATTACTTAGTAATATAAAAACATAAAGATAGAAACTCAAACTTCTTTCAAAGTGCAAGATAATGTATTGATTCATAAAAAGTCTACCTCCAACATTCTATCATTTCAAATTTTTTTTTGCCTGTATCCACAATTAAACGTTGCTATAACCATCACTGACACTTGTTTATCACGTCTATGGCTTTTGTACTTCCACCTCTGGGAAAGAGGTTGGAATTGAGAATGTTTGGAATAACCCCAGTAGGTGGAGATAAAGAGTAGCGACAAACAGAACCTGCCTTCAAACAGTGCAGTCTGGTTTTCATCATCTGGGAGTTTGTGTGGTTTAAGTGACACGGTTTGACAGAGAAGGATGACTGATTCAGTGCTACAACCACTGCCACCCTTAGCCTGCAACCCCAGCAGACTGCCTGGTGCCTCTGTGCTGGCAGTGCCTCTGGTGAATCCCACACCGGCAGCAGCAGGACACTCCAGCTCAGAGCCAGCTCCAATGAATCACTGCCTGGACCTGAAGTGTGTGAAGTGACTAACGATACAGGAGAATAAGGGCTAGCAGGAGGGAAGCTTGCTGAAAACTCCTGATGTCACCAATGTCTGTTTAGCACTTGTTTGTTCTTGCCAACTGAGCAGCAAGACAGCCTGGTTGTGCAGAGGAAGTACATCAATTTTCTGAAGGCAGCAGCATTTTGAATAAGAAGGAATAGGAATCTTTTCTAGAAATAGGTAAATTATGAGCAGCCAGGATTTTTAGGTTATATTTGTATCTTGCAGTAATTCAGACAGAAGCAGAAACCTCACAGTCCCTGTCCTTGCTGCTCACAGTAATTCATTGCAGAAGAGGCCAACATGAAAAATTAACTCTCTCCCTCACAAGTATTGAGTCAGGAGCATCAACAGATTGTGTAACAAAAGACATCTCCTCAATTATGATAACTACCTATTGTGTAATAACACGATTTGTTGACTGTGAGAACATCAACATGAAAATATTGCCCTGCAGCAAAACCATAGGTCCTGAGATCCTGACATGTTCATTATTGATTTCTTTTTCCTAAAACCACTTTCTGGATTATGAGCACAACCACAAACTAGAGTCTTGCATAATGGGATCTGGAAGACACATTATCGAAAGCAACAGCATTACTAGCAGAGTATATGTCTTCTCTCTGTCTCTTAACAAGTTTATTACCCCCTTTTTCATCACTGGGAACAGGTAACCAGGTGAGGCACACATGACACTGCCATTGACTGGATCACACAATGACTATGGGCTTAATTGTACAAAATAGCACCAGCTCCTATATTGGAGACAGTATTTGAAAGGTGACTGGAGCTGCATTTGATGAATGGAGAACTGCCAGTGTTACGATAGAGGAGCAGAACTTGAGACGTTCTTCCATCTCACCAACTTGTTCCAAGCAGTGGATTTGGCACTGAAAGGAAAATTTAGAATTATGTTGTGCTCTTTCGAGTGAAAGGAGCAGAATTCAGCCTAGTCATCACGTAACTTGTCCAAGGGAGAGGGACACCTTAGGATACTACTATTTTGGAATAATTTATTTTTAAAACTTCTCTTTTTTTCAGCATGTAAATTAGTATCCAACTCTTTTATACTGAGAGTGGATGTTAAAAGCTGTTAGAGTTGTTGTTCTTTACTGACTCAATCTGAATTTTAGCTTTTTTAGCATTAAGGAAAATCTCAGTCCAATGAGAAAAAAAATTACTAATTAAGGAGCAAAGAAAATGTAAATTATATCAGTTTCCCTCTCAAACTTGCTTATTCTCATCTATGATTAGTCTTTAGGTACAAGGATCAAAGCAAAAGAGGCTGCATAAATTCTGTGACTTTACATTTCCAAGTTTTACGCCAGTGTTTTCTTTACATCAGTTACCAAATATCTGATTTTCATTTCATTTAGTATTTTAGGTTATTTCCCTTACAACACAATAATAGGAACCTGAGTCATCTATCCCTCAAATGTCAAATTGAATTAGAAAGATTTCGGTCTGGTGATAGCCTTAATTATAGCAGCTTGATAGTGTTTTAGGCTTTTTTCCAAAGAGATAACTGTAACTTTTTAACTGTCATTTTCCATCCTGGAAGAAGAGTTTACCTAAAGTGTTCAGATAAAGAACTGAACTACATCATAGCAGTTACCATTAAGTTCTTAAATTCTCAGGCTGACTCCTCTAATTGTCAATATTATCCTGTAAATCAGTAGGGTCTATAAAACTACTTTTCTTTTTCAAAACATCCTATCAGATCATTATTGGGAATAAATGTAGTTTCTGCTGCCTCAAGAGCTTCTTCTGTTCCAAATATTTTAAATGCAGAAAGACAAATTCCTGTCATTTTAATTTGTGTTGGGTTTATGATTGTTCAAGACATTTAAACCCAGCTTCTTAAAATATACAACTTAATCCTCTTTGTGTCTATTTTTATAGTCCATTTTTTCTCAAGTTAGGTGCTGTATAACATCTGGGGTATGATGCATGTTAGTCAGTACTGAAATCTATCTTCAAAATACTAATAGTTTTGTCATATAATTTTCAACAATCTTGAAGAGCAGATATTTTCATACAATTTTTGAATCTTATTTGAATGACCAAAAGAACTGTTAGTTCTCTTAGTAGTATGAAATTCATATGGCCATCTGCATGGACACAGCAAACCATAGATCACATCTAATGAAATAAAGCTTAAAATACATATGGGGTTTATTGAAAATGTTACAAAGACTCATAAAGTCGTCAAATCCTGAAGGCACTTTTATAAATCTTTCTGTCTTATAAGAATACATTATTGTGTGTGTGGTCCTTAGCATTGCAGGAGAGCAATGAAAGTTTGTACTGAATTCAGTAGTCTAATGCTTTTTAAATAAAAAATAGTCAAATACATATGTAGACAAGCTGGTACTTTGTTTATTCCACAAGTCTATCTGTGATAATAAACTCCTGGTAAATATTTGCTCTTTGGAGATTAGATTTAACATACTTGCATTTACTTGCAATTAAAATGTTGCTTTCCTGATGACTGTTGCATGAGCTGCTGTATTTCATAAGTGACATAACAAAATGTAAAGATAAGAGTTAAGTGGAAAGAACTCTGTTGTGAATACAACCTTGGTCTGTTTCTGAAATCAAGTTTATGGCAGTCATATTTGAATATTTTTTCTCTTCTTTAACCTTATTGCCATTTGACACTATCAGATCTTAAATCTGTAATTATTTTCTGATGTTTTCTTTTCTTTTTTTTTTCTTTAAAAAATGCCGTCATTTTACAGCCTTTACCATTTTTGTTAAAGAACAACGATGCTTTTCTTCTTTCCTTATATGATTTATTGACTATTATGCACCCAACACTTCCAAATTGCTTCTAAAAGCAATAAAGTAGCAGGATAAATTCTGAGAAACAGAATGTACTTATTGACTCTAAAAACAGAAAATTCAAGATTAATGCTATATTTTTCATGGTATTTAAAGTTTTTAAACTAAATGCAAAAAGGTTCTTTTATTTTTCCATACTGCATCAGTCCAAAGGGATTAGCTTAGTATATGAGAAATATTTATGATGCAAGGAATATAACAGTCCTTCAGTAGTTCCAAGCCTGTGATGGCAATACACTTTTGCATTTCCTTTCATAGCTTTACTAAGTTAAAATATGCCTAAAGCAGATCGTGCTATTACAGACATTATAATTGTTCCATGTATATATGGACCATCTTCTCAGTTGTTGTAAACCAGGTTAGCTTTGCTAACTGCAGTACAGTGACTCTGGTGCAAACACAACATGGTAATGCAGAAACCACATATGTGTGTGCAAACACTTTCATCCTTCATGAGCCCACTTACACGTGTGGTTATACCAAGCAGTTCCCAAGAAACTGGCAACACTGCTAATTTTAGAAACTTCCATGTCATAGAAGTAGAAATAAGCACCCAGTAAAAATGAGGATATACCTTAGTAATTTCTCACTTAAAAATTTAGAGAAGGAAACAAAGCTGCTATAATTTAATCTTTTTTTTCCTTTTCCCCCACTTGTGTTTTCATAATTTCTACTTTGCCATCTCCACCTTCGTCTTGCTTGCCTTCCACTTTTCAGCATTAGTCATTGAAAACAGTATTACTTCACTTCTCAAAAACCTAGTGCACATCTTCATCTGAATTAATTTCTCATATTTTTTCCTGCAAAAATTCAAACTCTTCTCCTCTGTGTCCAGGATTTTGTTCTACTTCTGCCATAAAAAATGTATAATTTATTTCCAGGTTTCTCTTTCAGTTTTATCATAGACAGTACCTTTTTATGGGAGTCTAAATAAATTTTCTGCCTTTAGTCAATTGTTTCTGAATTCCTTTCTGAACCACTCTCCTGACACTCTATACAAACTGGGTGCAATTAATTGGCATGAACTGAAGAATATTTCTGTGTTGTGCCATAAAGCACTCATTGTTTTTCCTTTGTTACTTTAATAAGAAAAAATGTATTTATAATTAAGTACTATACAAGTAGATGGAAATTCTATTTCTGATGGTTTCAAATCGAGTGTATGTTTTGAAACTATTGAGCTATCAGCAAGTAGAGACACTGGCAGAGATTTAACAATGTATAAGTGTCTCTGTTCTCTTCTCCACTGAATCACAACTTCAATTACAGAATTTTTACCTTCTATGTGTCTGCAGAAGTACATAGGAGAGAGAATTTTATTTTCCTTAGTTTTGCCTGCTTATAACAGTGAAATGCAAAAATACATGACTTCTATGTGATGATTATCCTTGTTCATAATTTTTTTTATGAGGATCATCTTTCAGCCCTGCTACCCACTTCCACTTCACTGGAGTCAAATATCAACAGGTTGAAACTTGGAATAAGCAAAGATCATGGTAGAAAGGAGGTAACAAGCAGAGTAAAAGGCTTGCTACAGAACATATGTCCTTGATTAAAAAGATATCATCCTAAAATTTGTATCATTGTGCAGAACCTCCATTGGATAACAGGTAATTCATTAATTCATGATTCTTCATCCAGAGGATGAAGGAGCCACTGGAACAGGCTCCCCAGAGAAGTGGTCACAGCAACCAAGCTTGACAGAGTTCAAGAAGCATTTGGACAGTGTCCTCAGTCAAATGGTTTGTTTTTGGGGGTCGTCCTGTGCAGAGTCAGGAGCTGGATTCCTTTCCAGTTCAGAAGTTTTCATGATTCTATGATTCATGTCTTCAACCAAGATACCGTTCCTTCATTGACATTGAGGAATTTAAGGGCTAACTCTCACAGAATGGAGAAGTTCACACAGTAGAAAAAATAAAGGTCTGTGATCCAGTAGGATGCGTAGGATCCAATAGGATGTGATGCTCTGCATCACATCTGTGGGTAGGAACCTAGGAAACTGATGTCCCTTCAGAAAGTAGCAAACACTCAATATTTTTCTTAAGTTTTAGACAATTCCCATTCATTGGGAATTTGCTACTGATCATGTCTTCTCCTCTTAATCAATGAAGACTTTTTCCCAGTTTTGTAATGTGTCACTTTAGTTCTGACCACTGTAAAGATAAAAAAACCTCTTAAGTTTTAAAACAAGGTCTTTTTAACAGGACCTGGGCTTTTTCCAAATATTTTTCCTAATAGAGAAATACACTGAAATCCTGAGCAGTTCTTATGACAAATACAGTCCAAGGTGCTTTTCCTTTTAGGTGGATAGAAGAATATCTTTCCAACTTCTATTTGTTTGCAGGTGAACTGCAAAGTCCTGAAATGGTCACTGATATCATTAGCAAATATTTATCTCCTTCTTCTAGCCCTACTACACAAGATTAGCTAAGGCATTCATTTTCATACACTACCTTCTTTTTTCAGCTGTATGTTTTGATCTGCCTGGCACTGGTTTTGATCTAATGCAGGCTGAATCTCCTGACCTTTAGATTACTTTGTAAGGCCAAATTTTTTCAGTTGTATTTTATAAAGAGGTAATCAAATACTATGCTAAGGATTTCATTATGAGTCCCACTGAACTCTCCAACTGTACTTAGCTCAATTATTTAAAATTACATATGTGATTTAATTAACTTGTGACATATTTGTGCATATGGCAAGTAACATTTCACAAGTTTATCTTATAAACCATATTTTAAAGTGTTACTAATAGCTACTGATAGGTAAATAAATGTAAGGAAAAGACAACCCAGCTCTTATAAGGATTCAAAGCCTTTTCTCCCTCCTTGCTCCTCCCCTGTCTAAACATTGAGCTTTGAAAAACATAAGTCCTACATCTACAGGGTGTCTTTATATTTTGATAAGCTGTATAAGATTTGTTCAAGCTCCCCTCCTATGTGCTATAAAATATTTTGGTTAAGGAAAGAAAACTTTGAGAAGCACATTTATGTATTAAAAAAAAAAAAAAAGAAAAGATTCTGATTAAAATTTGTTGAATTGCAATTGCTCAAGCCAAATTTTATCTGATAGCCGCTCAAAAGTTCTTTTTAATTAACTAAATTAAATAAATTGATTGTACCTTTCGTATTTCTGTTAATTAGTATGTGCTAAGAATCATTGTGAGAAGAAGAAGTAAGATGAACAGCACTGATGGTATCAATGTTACAGCTGCCTGTCACATCTGCCAAAAAGTAGACTGAAAGTTTCTAAAAAACAGTGAGATACATTATAATGAAGACTTAGGGGAGAGAAAGAGATGAACACTAGCATTTTAAACTTCCATACCAGCCCTTGCAGAATTGATGACTGCACGTGGGTGTAGCTGTCAACTAATATTCTCTGAATAACTCTATTACCTAGAGAAATCAGAGACTCCAGTGAGTTTATATTTTTACCCTCCTGAAACTAGTATACACATACACTGTGTGAAAGAGATATTGGATTGCTTGGTGTGCAGTGAACATATATAATCCACTATACCATGTACCTCTAGGTTACAAATCTGGAAAATATATACCTTTTGGGCTAGTGCATTTCTCTTTAATTTCAATAAAAATCACAGACCAGCTCTCTTCCATGCCTGGGCATGCATAGCTCAGCTTTTTGGGTAAGAGAAATTTACCTCATCCGTGCAGAGGGAGTCTCTCTGCGACCTCACCACTCCCTTCCCATCCCTTTAGAGGTGCCATAGCACAGTGGGGCCCTACTACTCTCTCCTGCATTGCCTGTCAATCAGCTAGGTTTTAGAGAACATAAATCATTTCCATTTTTAGTTGGACAGCTGTTAGGTTGGGAAAGGGAAAAACTACTGGGATATTATGCAGCTGTCAGAAATCAAACCATGATATTTGGGTTTTATAGCACCAAGTTTTCCACACAGAATGTCCAGCTTCATATCCATATACAGACTCTCCCTTGTAATGTCCAGGGTCATCATCTCTTCCCAGCCAAACTCTCAGAAGCATTTTCTCTGGTGCTTGGAGCAAAAATAAGGCAGGGTTTACTCAGGAATCTGTCATGATCTCAATGATAGGATACAATGTGGGAGATAGAGTGGTTATAAGAGGTTGATGAAAAATTAATGAAATCCTGATGAATCTCTCAACCCCCAAATGTCACAGATTATATTATGAACCATGTAACGAATTCACCAGGTTATGCTGGCTGTGTGCCAAAAGTTTTCTGTGTTTTGTATACTTAACACAGACATTTCACTTTGTTGCTCAGTGCAATATTTCTGAAACATACTTAACTACCTTCTTTAATTAATCAGCTCTCTTGATACAATTCTTTATATTATCTTCTGTGAAATCAGCTACTTTCCCTTCTGTCTCCCTGTTGTCTGTCCCCCAGAAAACTGAGTCTTAATTCAGAGAAAACATTTTTTTCTCTATACGGAGAAAAACAAAGATGAGTTTAAAATGCTGCTGGATTTTTGTCTTCATTCCTCAGCCTTAGTACAACACCTTGTACAAAAAAGTAAGCTAGTTGGTGCAAGGTTCTCCTGTTAATCTTTTGCACTCATACTTTTCTTCACTATTCTGCTGTTTTCTGCCACTTATGAGGATGGGTATTTATTTTACTTGGATTAATTTTGATTTCAGTCTTCTTGACTGCATCTTAAGTATTTCCCATGCATTACTGAATCGCAGCCAAATCACTTTAACTCATTTCACATTCATTCAAGTAGCTATTGACTAAGTAAAAATAATACTAGAGTGCATAAAAAGCTTGAATAACTTCCTTTCTGATTAGTGTTGCAGTTAAAATCTCAGACTAACATCATAGGCTGCTCTGTTCTGAATTTAAAGGAACAGATTTAGATCCCACTCTTTTATCAAACACTTATACATCTAATCCTTTAAAAAATCTATAATTTTGCAAAGTTTTACAGCTTCAGTTTTTCAAATCATTCAAAGACTTCTGATTCAACCTTTTATCTATTTGCCAACTTCAGTTTTGTCAATAATAATGCTATGTAGCACTGTTTTGGTCTTAAAAGAATTCACATTCCAAATGGCACCTTCCAGTAGTCTGAATCAGTACTTTTTGTCAAAGGTATATGAAGAACTATCAACAATTCAATAACAAATTTTCCAAAAGGCAATCTTTGAGAAGTGTGACCTGTTTGCAAGGGCTTCATCTTGTATTCACTAGCTATGGAGCTTATGGGAGGAGCAGGTTTGAGAATCAAATAGGTATAATCAACCCAGTTACGTAGATATGTCTTCTATCTTTCTGGTCACAAACTTATGTTTCTGCATGCACTTTCTTTTGAAAGAAAGTTGGAAATTGTAGCTTTGTCTTTTTGTATGAGCTCTTTTGTCAAACTATCCAGGCCCCAGAGTTTCCAGACAATTCTTTCAAAGAACAGGCTGGTAGATTTGGAAACAAGTTCTTTGACCTTTGGCTGGTAAGTGGTACATTGTATTTTGTCTGACCTTAAGTAATTTTCTGTACCAAGACAATTCTATGTATCTAATTACAGCATTAGTGTAAGAATTCTTCCAGCTGTCCAGAAGGTTTTGCTATTGGATGATATCATAACCAGGGTGTTATTAAATCTCACAGCAGCTGGAGACTTGACTCCAGTCAAGCAAGAATCCTACAGAGATATCGAATAGTGATGGATTTCCTGTATATCTTTCAATGAAAGAAACCTAAGAGTTTTTTAAGATGTCATAGTGTCAGCAGAGTTTCTAAAATAAATCTACATCATCTGTTGAAACTATTTTTAAATTTGTATGAATGTAAAAGTTGTTGATAACTTCTTTTGAGTCTAAAAGTTCTCAGTAAATCAAAATCACAAAATAAATGCATGCATTTCTTCTAATTCATGTTTTCAAACTTTGGTAGAAATAACATGGAAAATATAACATCAGCATATTTCTAAGAGACAAAGTACTTCTCCAACTTTATCTGAAAACCATTGGTTTCATTATGAATGTAAAATGTATACTTTCAATACAATAATAACATAACACAGATAAATTATTTTAATTTCCATTTCGAATTGCATCGAGGAGTTTAAGGCCTTGAAAATTTTTCTGAGCATTTTATATTCAATCAGGTCAAAGTATAGTCCAGTTGGACAAAGCAACATCATGCAAGTGGCCACCCACTCTGATTTTCATCATCTTTTTTTATCATCTCATGAAAATTGATGGATTTTTTAAAAGTAAGTGCCAATAGTTACATTATTTTTTTTAAAAAATACAACCTTTTTAAAGAAATCAAGAGTTATTGCACATTAACTTGCAAGCTGCAGTACTGTAGAAAGCCACAGCACCCAACAAAAAAATGCACCTCCAAAGTAATACTCTAGTGGAAAAGGGGATTACTGATCCTGCCTGACTTCAGTTTTACACCTTAATATAAAGATTTAGATTCTCAGTTTTCCTTTAAGATAATGAAATACAGGGGGGGTGTCTCCAGGAATTATAACCAAGATGTTTAAATTGGACATTAATCTGTAAGCACTGAGCTGCCTCTTTCTCCTTTCCACAAGTCACAGGGAACAGGGAAGCATTCACATGTGACTTGTGCAGATAAATTCTTAAAGAACCTTACATTCGTGTTCAATGTAAGGTTCTTGGCTTTGCTTTCAGAATACTAACATTAATTTTTTTCCAGGAATTTTTACTTTTCTTATCCTACTCCCAGACTCCTATCCATAGATCTTTTCTCTATATCCACAGAGACAGAAGGACACATGGAGTAAAAATAGTTAGAGGACAGAAAAATAAAGTTAGGGAGGGATGGGAAAGCTGTTTTTGCCAAATTTAGACCCTATCAAAACCCCTTGGGTTCTGTATTGCAAAATAGACCTGGAAACTTCTAAGTACTAGTCTAGTCTGGTGTATGCTACTTTTTTTTTACTTTTTTTTTTAAATATTCCTCTGGTAACCCTACAAACAAAGGATTGCTTTCAGGTGAGACACACAGCTTGCTAGAAAAAGTTAACGCTAAGAGAGAATACATGCTCAGAACTGGAAAAAGAAGACAAGTTAAAATTGCTCAGCAAGCTCGGGAGTCCTAACTGGTCTTTTCTGTACTGAGACAAATTTCAATTCCTAGAAGCTTTTACTCAAGAAGTAGCCATTACTCTTCAGTCCAGCTGTGAACTTGGGATAGAGAATATACATGTTCAGGAATGGACACTACAAGCAGTCCTTATTCAAACAGATAACTTCACGGAGGAAAGACTGATCAATGTTTTACAAGATTAAGCCTTTGTTGTTTTTTCTACATGCACTTTGGAAGAGTAATATGTCCAAGAACAATACTATAAATTATATTCCATCTTTGAAAAATACGACAGAATAGCAAATTATACTCTATCCTATCATAACTGCCTTCCTTTCCTGATATCTTAAATTTGAAATAAAAGGATTTAAATCAGAAAGAAGACTTTTGAAAACACTGGTTAGCCTGGACATCCCAGAAAAAACAATACGTGTGTGGAACAAATTTTTCAGTTCACTCTGTAATTCAGGATAACATGTAGTCATAGTGCTCCAGGTGAATCCTGATCAGGAGTCATAAACAGCAACAGGTTCACCTTCCCTTCTGTGCTCCAGATGGAAAAGATCTTTCCACTGTCCATCTGGAGACCCTGTGTTGCCACACATCTCCCTTGAATCCACAGTTTCGGTTTTTGCAAGGAGAGCAATTTATGCATGACTACACAGTTGTAAAGAATTTCACCTAAATTTCCTGTAGAAATTTTGACATTACATGCTTTCTGCTGCTAATCAATTTCTTTTAGCAAACTGCCTAAGTTGATCTCTTAGAAGTTATCCATCAAACAATTTAATGAAATCAGGTTAAGTTACAGAAATCCTACTGAGATCTGTCGTTTCCTTTTTTCTGACATACACTAGGCTGGAATTTTACTGAACGAGTTCCAGCATGTGCTGTACACCTAATTTTTCATGAGGTAGCAGACATCTTGCCATTATTATTCCGTGAAGAGCATTCACCTATGACCTCACACAAAACTGCTCATCAGAATCCTGCTTCTGAGAGGAAACTGCACTAACTCTGCTTCTTCAAAAGAATTCCAGCAATTTAATAGAGAAAACGTTTTAAGATTTAACTTTCAGAAATTCCACCATGGTAGAATGGACTCTACCATGCCAAACAAGCACAAGTTTTCCACATGTGATGGATGAGGACTGTTAGATATCTAAGCAGATGCATATGTGAATACATGCAGATAGAAAAAAGCCATTCTACTCCCACTCAGGAGGGACAGCATCCTAACTGTGCCTCTCATTGTTGTCTTTCTGATGTTCAAACCCTGTACTAGACCTAGCAAATGTCTGGTCAAATTGGGATGTGCAAAAAGGAGTTACTCTGTTCTTCTCCAGGCATGGAGATTTGCTCTAAAAAAGTGACTCACAAAAGCTGATTTAAAAACCAATAATAATTTTAGATTAATTATAAAAACAGGATGATCTTTGGAAAAGAAATGTTATTTTCTGGAGTTGAAGGAACAATTTTGACTTCACCTAGATTCACCAAGAGTTAGTATGGTTCCCTCATAAAAACTGGGAGTGTGAAGTCTTCCTTTTTATTTCTCTGGCTTAGTGGCCAGTACACTTGCTTGCACTGTGAAACTGAGGTTATCTTCAATTTTGCATGAGGGAATCTGAACTAGCAGCTCTAGCGTAAGAGTTCTAGCAATTAGATGGGAGAGTATTTTTTCTCAAAACTGTGGATAAAAATAATTATCTCATACTGGAGCTTCAGGAATAAGCCTGTGTGTTAATTTCACGTCAAAAGACCACAGTTTCTGCAGCCTTTCTCCCATTTCATTAAAGAGTGAGAAGTTCTAGCTTATTAGAGAACCCAAGAAAAAAAAAAAAAACACAGTAGATGGTAAATTCAAGGACTTCTAAGGCCAGGGAGGGTTATTACACCAAGACTCCTGTATAATGTTATGCTGTAGTAGACCCGGTTCTTTCTCTTTGATTAAAGGCAATGCGAGGGAAGGATCCAAAGTAATTTTATTTTTTTTTTACATGAAAATAGGAATGACCCAGCATTTCCTTTGCTGTTTTTTATGAAAATAGTTAATTTCCTCTCTGGGAAAGAAAAAAGAGGAATTCTTCTATCCTTTCCATGTTAATGTTATTGTGATATAAACCACTGTGTCTGAATATAAAAGTAGCTTGACCACTGTTAACTCTTATTTCTTCACTAGAAGAATAATCAGTTCCCTGTTTCAAGTCTTTTTGCTAGTCTATTACTTACACATTTCTATATCTTCATACTAATACCTCTTCAATGGTTAAATATTATTGATTTGAAACAAGCAATTACTCTGCAGAAACAAAAGGTACTGTTTGAGTTCAGTTGTCCTACACCCTGGCTGTTTCAATCGTAGCCATGAGCTGAAACACATATAAATTATTTTGATTATTTTCACTATGCTTATCTAAATTTGTCAAACTATCTGAGCAGATGTGCTTGACTACCATCTTTGAATATCCTTCTTTTTAGGCTTCTATATCTATAAATGTAAATCTATATCTATGTCCTTATGTATAACATTATGTAAAACATTATATTTAATATACATAACATTTCTGAACATGTCCACCACTAAATGTAATGCTCTTGAACACTGGACACCTGCCAGATCTCGTCAACTCACAAACTAGTACCTACTGGGCTGACTAAGGATGCATTTTCACAATCAGCAACATAAAATGGTCCCCTCCTCCACCAGCTCAGCAATCAGAGTACCCAGTCTTGAGATAGGCAACAGAAGCCAAATGTTCATTGCTGGCCAGTGTCTGGAAGTTCTAACCATGAGGCATGAAATGCTCTCAGGCTTTCCCTAGGATGTAATTATTTTGCACAGGATATGTGGTGATATAGGTCACCCCTCCTGTTACATGGGATCAACATACACTCCTGATCCAGTTTTTAGGTCACATCCTCCAACAACAAAAGGACGTGCCTTTCTTTAGCCGTCGAGGGAGGTATTTTCTCCTGTAGTAGCAACTATGAATTTGATTTCAGGTTTCCTTCATTCTAGCACAAAATAGCTTGCTGATGGGGTTTACTGTCTATGTCTTAAGTTCACTTTGCTATGGCATTCGGGAACTGACAGTATTTCCAGACTAATACCTTTCATTACCTTGTAAGGCAACAAGGCCTCCAGCTTCAGTGGGGAACCTGAGGCAGAAGGAGTCAAGGTGACATTTTTTTGTTCTGACAAAGGAAGTCTGCAGTAGCAGAAAGAACTGATCTCTGGATTGAATAGGGTATGACTTTACTCTAAAATAGCTGTCCAAAAATTCCTGTGTCCCATTCAGCTTTTCCCAATATCTGTCGGTGATTCAGATCACAACAAGAATATTGAAAACCAGAATATTAACAGCACAAAATACAGTTAATTGAGGATGCAAGCAAAGTCTTATCTGGGTACTTTGGACTACATCTGTGTGAAAAACCATTGCCTTCTTCGCTCCCATTTCACTGAACTCCTACAACAGTTTGTATTTACACAAGATCCTTGATTGCACCAGAACTTTTTCTGGCTTACCACAGGTTCCATCCTTTTTTCCTGTGAAGTTCAAAAGCAAATACTATTATATCAGCTGTTATGTTTTACTTCTTAATTTGGAGAAATATGTTACTCTCAAGAGTGGAAATCAGATGGGTAAGGTTGATATTTTATTTAAGTTGCAAAATGGCTGATTCACTCTGCTTGTTCTTTGCTAGTTAAATTGTATCTTATATACTAGACTCACTGAACCTTGTGAAGCCAGACCACCCATCTCTACATAGTGAATACAATAATAATTTTTTTTCTGATCTGTCCACTGCCTTTTCCCCATATTTGGACCAATTTAAACATTAACTATCGATTTGCAAGCTTGCGACTTCTATGCAATATTTACAATCTTTTTCCCAATAGAAAAATAGAAAAAAACTAACCTTCTCTTATAGTTTTCTAGTTAGTTTTGAACTTTTTCTCCAAGACTTTTGGCTACAGGAGTTTTTTGATATACAGCAGTAACACTTAGTGAATCCTATAATTCCTGACACACAACTAGATATCCATTGACTGCCCCTCAACTCAGCACTCATGATTTACATTTTCTGGTTCACTCCTGCTAATTAGCACTAATGTACTAATGAGACGTTTCTTAGCCTGAAACAGAGTGTATAATAAAGCACTGACCTATTTCAGTGCTTTGACTCTATATTATGACTACAAACACAATCTTTGTGTTATCACCAAGTAGCTCACCAACTTAACTGGAGCTGGCGTAATTAATGGGATGGGCGCAATAATGGATCACCATCAACATCTAAGTACAGTGATGCAAAGGTGCTACATAAGCTGTGAAAAAGGCATTATAAAGAGATCTAGAGGACTTTTTTTTTTTTATAATGGAAACCAAATCTGTCCCTAGAACAGGCTTTGTACAAACACCCACGAAGGGGCAGTCCCTGCATAACACAGCTTACCTTCTACTTAAGGACATAAATCCTATTGCTTCAGTCTTTGGGGACAACCTTAAAATAAAATGTTTTGATAATGAAGATTTATGATGGGAGGAGTGCATTTCATTGTACATGTGTTGCAATTTTGAAGCTCAGTGCTCTGTGAAAGCAATAGTGCTCAGTTAGATGTAGTTTTACAGAAATACTTTCCAGTTAGTTTAGAAAACTGATGTTAAAGTAAGACTGAAAATACAAACTGTGTCAGTCCTGGAAAAAAAACCTGTAAAACAGAAATAAAAGCATATTTGGATGAGTTTTGTGTTTAAACGTATGACCAATCTTTTGGATAGTATGCAGAATTTTTGAAAGTGTCGTGTCCATCCTCACCAAAAACAATTTCCACCTTAATTTTTTTTTTTTTAAATTGGCAATTTTGAAGGTAGTTTTAATTCAGGTAATCATATAGGAGACATAAGCTCATGTTTTCCTGCTCCATTTCAGCAACCAGATTATTCCTAAATTGCTGATCGCCATCCACTAAAAGAGAAATGAGCAGCAACTGCAGCTCTCCAATCATGGAGCTTTCTTTTATAGACTCCCTGAAGTTTTATCCAACTGATTTGTGCAACCAGTTAATCAGAAAAATATTAATTTAATTTAGCAGGCCACAAAAACTTCCCTGGAGCTTCCTGTAATAATTAACCACATCTGTTACATTAAAAATTTCCATAGTAGTAATTCACAGTAAGTTTGTGATAAGGCATAGCTTCAGAAGTTTAGTGGGATGTTGATTTATTCACCAACGCCAGAATTTTAACTTTTGTGTCCATTACACAATTAGTATTTTTCCAGCTTTCAAGGGAAATTCTGTAGAGGACAAAAAGATCTGGATATATATATATATATGACATACCTACTGTCATACAGTCTGTAAACATTCTCTGCTGGAGAGTAGCAAAGTTCAGTATGCTATAATTTTAAATTAATAGATAGACTAGTAATAGCAGAAGTAAACTGACATTATTTGTCAAAGATCAAAATGAAAGTGGTGGTTGCAAATAGATCCTAAATTTTGAATACTTTTCCTTTTAGTTACCGAGTCTTTCCCAGTTTTGACTGGTTAACCAGTGCTGACAAAAGTTTGGAATGGAGAGTGAAGTCTCAAGGAAGTTTTCATTTCTTTGGTACATTTGTTCTGTATTTTGGTTACATAGGTCCACACTTCGGGGTAATTGACTTAATCCCTTTGCTTTTGCTTTAGTGCCTCCTCTGGCTCTCCTTGGACATCCCTGGAAAACCAGTTGTCAGAAGGCAGCAGTTCCCTCTAGGGAGCCTGATCTCTCTCCCACCTGGAGCACAACAGTGAACCACACAAAAATTGCAACCAGCTGACTATTAAGATGTTGCGGTGATAATTGCTGCCTGTCAGAAGAAATGAGTGCCTGCTTGGTTGGGTAAGTTGTCTTTCACCTTTTGGTTGAAATATATCTGTTGGATGTCATTCTTCCCTTCTGGAGCAATGACTGCATAGGTCCTTCACAAACCAAATTCAGTCTCAGCAAAAAGACAGCAGATAAAAACAGTGTCCTATTTCAAACACAATGGGCCATAAGGCTCATTAGGATATAAGATCAAGGTAAGGCACAGGACAAATATTTAATATGAACACACTCTGTGTTGCCACATACACAACACATATATATATGCTACTGTATTTGCATATATGTTACTGTATTATATGCATCTCTTTATGGGTGTGTCCAAATACTTTATTAGTTCAGATGAATAGTGTAGTTTAAAGAAAATGATTGAAAATTATTTAAATGGGTTAATTTCAGTGAGTTATCCTATCAGTGAGAGCAATCTGGATTCTTTGGAGATAAAACTAAATGAGAATGTATGCTTCAAAATCACACCTAATCACACCTGAAGGGGATTTAGTTCACCAATTCAGATTACCACTGGCTTGAAATAAATCCTCATGAACTCCATGGTGCGGACATGAATCTTTTGTACCCTCCAGTTCACTTTAGAGATCTTTTTGAATAAGGCCAAGTCACAGGCAAAAGTTAACAGCCAGTGACTAAGTCAGAAATGCCTTTTTGAACTAGAATCATAGAAATTTTTGGGTTGGAAGGGACCGTTAACAGCCATCTTTTCCGAGCCCCCTGCAATGAGGGACATCTGCAACTAGACTAGTTTGTTCAGAGCCCCATCCAACTTGACATTGAATGTTCCTGAGAATGGAGCATCTACCACTTCTCTGGACTACCTGTTCCAGTGTTTCACCATCTTAATAATTAAAAAGATTTCTTCCTTTATCCTTAATATACGCTCTTTTAGTTGTAAACTGTTACCCCTTGTCCTATCACTATCACCCTGCTAAAAAGTCTGTCCTCATGTTTAGATACTGGGAGACTTCTATAAGGTCTCCACGGAATCTTCTCTTCTCCAGGCTGAACAGTCCCAAGTCTCTCAGAATTCCCTCATAGGAGAAGTGCTCTCCCACTCTAATCACCTTCATGGCCCTTCTCCAGACCTACTCCAGCAGGTTTCTTGTGCTGAAGACTTCAGAGCTGGATGCAGCACTTCAGGGACTCACCAGAGTGAATTAGAGGAGGGGAATATCACCACCCTCGGCCTGCTGGACACGCTTCTTTTGGTGCAGTCCAGGATATAGGGCTGCAAAAGTGCATTGCCAGCTCAAGTTCCAGTTTTCATCCACCAGTACCCACAAGTCCTTCTCCGCAGGGCTGCTCTCAACCCCTTCATCCTCCAGCCTTTATTCATACTGGAGGTTGCCCTGACCGTATTCAGGGACTTGTGCTTGGCCTTGTTGAACCTCAGGTACATGTGTACCCACTTCTTGATCTTTTCCAGGTCCCTCTGAATGGCATTGCATCCCTCAGGTGTGTCAACCACACCACTCCACTTTGTGTCTGCAAACTTCATGAGGGTGCACTCAGTCCCACTGTCTGTGTCATTGATGAAGATATTAAACAGTACAACTCTACAAGGGACACCACTCATCACTTGTGTCCATCTGGACATTGAGCCACTGACCACCACTCTCTGTGTGATCAGGTACACTTTGGCCTCTTGATTTTTTTTCCTCAAAACCCCTTTCTATTCTTATAAGAAAAAGTAAAGTATGGTTGTTCGTGTCTGTAGACAGTTAGGCAACCCAGTAAATATATTAAAAATTAAAAATTTAAAATATATATATATAAAAAATATATATTAAAAAGAATAAATATTGGTCTCTGTATGTAGTGTCTGTGAAAAACTCAAAGCATATTCCTCTTCTAATCAGTCTTTATCAATAATAATATAAAACCAAACTGCTGATGATCCAATTACTCCAGTTTATACTTCAGTTCTGCTGAGCCTGTCATTATCAGCTCATTACAGAAACTTTCATGTCAAATTCCTGGTAGATCTGGAAAGGGAGTTCACATCAGCAAATATTGCTTATGCAAATGAGAGCTGAAGAGTAACCCAGGGAGGAGATTCAGCAGTTGCAGCTCTCAGTGTTCATAACACCAATAACTAGCTATACAAAATTACATTATTTTGGCACACTGCATTTTACTGATACAGTATTTCACAGTAGGTTCACATGCTCCTCCACTCCATATGTTTCAACTCCATATGCTTCATCAGGCCATATGCTGTTGAAGCAAGTATATTACAGTGTATTACTTGGAGGTTGACAAGCACTTCTGGACTCAAGGCACTATGTCTTCAAGATAACAGGAGAGTATTTTCCTTCAGATTTATAGCATGTTTAAGGAAAAAACCTGACTTTTAAGAGAGACAGTCCTTAGACAGCAATCACATCAGCAACAAGATCTCTAAGTCTTCTGTAACTTTAAACTGTTCAGAAAACCACAAACTTTAAATTACTTGATTTTATAAAAAACTAATTAAAAAACCAAACAAACAAAAAAAAAAAAGGAAACCCACAATTATTTTTGTTTGTTTGTTTACTTACATTGGCTGCCTAGATGTATTGAGACAGCAACACAGTTATTGCAGGCAAAGCAGAGAAGAGGTTACGGAGGGAGTGCAGCTGTCAGTTGTTTCCATCTGAAGCTACCAAGTTCTTCCTGAAAACCTGTGTGTCCTTCAGGATTTCTGTCATCCAGAAAACACTATCTGTGCCATTATGTGTACAAGCACAGGATTAGAAAGGGCAAAATAAGACCAGCAATAGGCAACCTTCCTATGTAATTGAGCCCATTTTATGAGGCCATTGGCTTTGGAATGAAACATAATCATACCATTTTGGGCAATTTTTTTTTTCTGTTAGAAGTGAGTGGATGAGGGAGGGGAGAAAACTTGGACTCTACCTGTCTGAACCATAGCAGAGGCCAGAGAAGGGGCATAGAAAGGTCAGAGGGACCTTGGGGACCTTGAACTCATTACTTGGACTTCTAATTTGTGTGCATCTTGTGGGGTACATCAAGAGGATGAGGTTTGCATTTGTTTGTTTTTATCGTCAGAGTTGCCTTGTGGCCTCCACTAAAATGAAGAAGTATAATCTCCACGGGGCAAAATGAAAGCCAGCAAACCTCCCGCCAAAAAAACAGATAGGGAAAAATGGTTTCTGGGCCTTCCTCTTTGGGACATTTGCCAGGTGAAACATTTTAGGATTTCTCCACCATTTACATAAACATGTCTTTCTTGTTTTCTTAATCATATTAGGCTGGGAGTGTGGTTTTTTTCTATTATTTTTTGTTTCTCCACTGGTTAGGAAAATAAATTGTCAATGCTTTACATACCTTGGTTGTCCAGCTTTAGGGTTTGTCTTTTAAGAGAGCATGGTAATAATCTTAGCTTTTTCTCACCAGTATTGTATTGCATGAGTGCAGCCAAATTTTATGGTTGCAGAAAACATTAACAGGCCAGGCCAAGAGACACTTTTTCATTTTGATTTAATATGAAATTTTTCATTGCATCCCCAGTTTTTTGCATCATTACTATAATTATTTGGCATGTTTTATTTTTCACACCAACTGCAGAAGGGCACTCTGCCTGGCCCCCAACTCAGATCTGGGGAGGCCAGCCAGTCAAAAACGTTTGTGCATGATGTAGTATTATTAACTGCATTTCATAAATCTTAGCTGACTTCCAGTCTAAACTCCTACTTGTTTCTTGCTGGTATTTTCCTCTTTCTGTTTTTTTTTTTTTTTTTTTTTTTTTTTTTTTGCTGGTTCACAAAGTATTTCCTTTTTAAAACTTGGCCAATATTTACAGAAGAATACAGAGGGCACAACATTTAACATATCAAACGAGGACAGATTCCCTGCTTAGAGTAACTTTGAATGTCAGAGCTCAGTCATGCTGTGTAGGCACAACCGAGATTATCGTGCTTTGACAAGATAAAATTGCTCTGGAGCTTCAAGGCAGAGAAGAGGACTACACCCTACTCTGCCTTTCTCTTGGAAATTCCAGACTATTGCTTCACTGCAGCTGACCTGTTCTTTGCAAGATAAGGAAACCAGTTTATTCTTTCCGTCTTCCTATCCCACACAAATGCTTCGCTAATCCTTTTGGAACAATTTTCCCCTATGATAGAAACCACAAGGTGAAATTTTTTAAATGGCAGCCAAACAGTGTGGGAACCTCTAAGAAGCAGTCACCACCCAATGTAGACACACATGAAGGCCAAACTCTTTTTTCCTGTCCAACTCCTAGAAAAGTACATGGGGTTGAACATTCAGGAAAACCTACTAAACTATCATAAGCAACACCATCTACCACCCTTTAGAGCAGTATAATGGGGGATACTTCCCAATTTACCTTTCAGAGTATTCAGAAGAGTGAGTTACGAAGAGACTGATCAGTGACATAATAATAAGAATGAAGAAGAAAAAGCAAAGCTGGAACTGAAGAAGGAAGGTTGGTAGAGGGTGAGGTCTATCCTCAAGTTCCTCTGTCTGATGCATATAAAGCTCTGGCTTGGAAATAAGCTTGAATTCTCACATAGTGATTAGAAATGTCATGGTAAGAAGAGACTGGGGAGAAGGTTCCAGGCATACCAGTAATGAGTCTTTAACAATGAGACCTTTGCAAGTTAGGCCTCAGCAAAGACTAATTTGGGAAGATATCTGAGCAAAAGATATCAGATACATAGTTATGTAGAAGAGAATTTAGTTTCTAAAGAAAATGTACTGACTTCTTTCTGCACTCCAACATGATGCAAATGCCACACTGCAGCTATAGGGGACATGTTGAGTCAGTGCTCAACATGGCACTAAGAGAATCTAATTTATTATTGCTGCTATTTTTATTACAGTTATTCCACTGGGAATAAAAAAAGCCCAGCAACTTAACGGCTGGTGTTTTTTTCTGCTTTCCTCTTGCTAAAGCTTAGTGCAAGTCATAACTCCAGAGAAACCATCTGGGATTTCAGTCACAGAGACTTATCAGTCCCTCTGCATGAGAAACTGAAATTCTGCTACAAATAGTGTCGTCTCCATTTCACAATTGGATAACTTTATCATTATGCATGAATTCTGAGCATTAATTTTTTATTTGTTTGTTATGATGCCAGGTATCTCACATGAGGCACAAGACTATTTTATAGAACATTGGAGAGCAGTGAAAAATTTAGAGGCTTTAAAGCCACAAGAATAAATTTTTGTTTTTCCTTTGGAGGGTAAATTGCTAAATAAAAACAGAACACCTGTCTTAGGTCAAGACAAATTTTAATTTTAGTAAGTTATCTTGTAAAAAAAAAAAGATATTTCCCTTCAGGGGCTGGGAGGGGAGGAGTGAGAAGCTGTAAAAGAGTAGAAATTTGAACATTTTTTATAATTTTTGACAGATGTTATGGGGTTTTTTAATTCAAGATGAATTTTCAAAAAACCCTCTAGTTTTGTCAAAATTTCTTTTTTGCTCTTTATGGCCCCCAGAAACATAAATTGTATTATCCTGTACATCCTATATAAGATTTAATGACAATCTGGTCAATGTGTAACTATTTCTTAAAATGCTCGTGCAATTGAACATATCACATCAGAGAACTCCTCTCCACAGACTACTAGCTTTGCAAATGATTCTGGAAGTGAAGTTTTAAACAAAAATGATCCAAGAGGTTTTTTTGCCTCTAACGGGAATTTCCTCAGTCATTAAACAACAAAATTAAACATTAGAATAAACAAATATTGGCATCCAGGATCCTCATAAATATTAAAAAGGGATTAACTGAGCTCTGAATCCCTGGCTCTGTTAGTATAGCTCAGGAAATTTATTACTTTTTTCAAAATAATGGGTGTACATTTTGTACCACTGCACAGGTTTTTATATGGGGCTTGTAAAGTTTGCTGTTGACTGTATCCATATCTAGAGAAATTACTCAATGATGGCATCTAATCCGTGTTTCAGCCAAGGCTGAAACTCTTAGAGCGGGGTCCAGATTTTTTCCCTTTATCCACTGACAGTGTCATTTTCATGCTGCCCTATTCAGAAAGCATAAACATTTCTAAATACCTGCCATAGCTAGTAGCTTTTGATACAAACCAAACACACAGAATAAAGAATTACAGTTTCATTAGGGCTTCACTGACAATGACTGTGTAAGTCTCAGGCTGCAAGAAGGGAATGAAGGGCACCTTCATAATATTATCAAGAGAAAAAATATAATTTTCATTCTTTGGTTGCTTGAGAATAAACAACTTTAAGTATAGTTGAGCAGGTAGTGCCAAGATTACTAATGTAGTTTCCTCAATCTGATTTTCTGATGTACTAAGCACCTGAAAAAATAGTTCCTGTTCTTTACCAGCTTTCTCTCTCTCTTTACATGTATGTATACACAAATCACACATAGAGAAATAAAATAATCGGCTCTTTTCCATAAGCGTCCTTTTTTTTTTCACCAATGTATAAAGAAATGCATTCTATGGTTCACCCGTTTTGGCAAATTTCCATAGTCAATAATTCCCTATAAAATTTATCTGTGAAAATGCCCATTTGTATTAGTACCAGAGGAATGACAGTTTGAGCAGTTCTGCCATCAGTAACTGTGGCTTTATCTCAGTAGGAAGGATATGGTCTCTGAAGTAGGCTTCAGAATACTGAGGACTGCATTGCTTCAAGTCAATGCCTCTAAATACAAACTATTTGTTTTGTTATTATCAGTGTAAGATCCAGGTAGCAGCATTCAGCAGAGCTTTCATTTTCCAAGTGGTCTAAGATACAATCATTACAACAGACTAGTCCTGGAGAGATGAATGCATCCTGATAATACAGCAGGGGTGAAAATCAAATGTCAGTTTGTACTGACAAAGAACAAAACCAGAATATTTCACTCAGAGTTCCTGCTGGAGCAGCCAGAAAACAAAACAAATAAAATGATCTCCAAATTCTGAACCAAAATTGAATTTTGGCAAAGAGAAGAGGTAATGAAACCTTTCTTCTAGCTCCTTCCTGCTAACTGCTAATCTCCCCGACTCAGACACACACTCATCATAAAAATAACCTGGACCTCTTAATTAAAACTGCTCTGGTGGAGCCTGGCATTCTCAGGTGCCCCTGATCCAACAGCCTGGTCTTGCATGGGAATGGGAGGACTGAGAGAAGTGGACGTCTCTGATACCTGCTTTATGTTTATTTGACCTCCTTAAGTCTTTGTTTATACACATTTCTTTCCTAGTGAGAAAAAAATCCCACTACACCAACAGAACAATAACAATATTTTTTAAAACATTTATCTTAAATTAAAAAAGAAATCAGTGAGTTCAATGCAGGTACCTGGCTTATTCATAAGACAGGGAGAAAAGAGAATACAGTAAAATATATACAACTGTATAAACATTTGGCATTTTAGCCGTTATAAAATATAAAGTATTCAGCTGTAGATTCTTCACTGTCTCTTCATCTTCATTCTCTCAAACAAATCTTGAGCAGGCACATTTTCAGAGGAAGCTCTTGAGGAAGATATAAAGGAGGAGATGGTAAAATCCAGAGAGCTTTTTTATATGTTTGGGGGGGTCATTTTTTCACAGTTCTTAAGCTATGCATAACCAGAACCTCTGGTTCACCATAACATGCTTTCAGTGTGGCTGTAAATGAAGATAAGAGACTATTATTGGAAAAATTGTCAATGGAGAGAGGAATTCATACAGCAGAGATGTAGGAAGGGACACTGCTGGAGGAAGAGACTTGAAGACAAGGGAAATAAGAACAACTGACCACCTAACAAATAAGTAGATTTGGAAAAATATGTAAGTCAATCCATGGTGAAGTTACAGGAAATTCAAGGAGTGCTTTGAATAAAAGAGCCTCTTTTCGTTTGCCCCTCTTTTCATGTGCATAACAGAAGTTTTCCTGTTAGAGTCAGGTTAGTGAATACACTTTATCTTGGGAATCCATTAAGTGAAAGAGTAGAGGGCTTTCTGCCTGCCAGAGGAAGCCTAAACTACTTATATTTGACAAGAGGGAGTAGGAAAATCTTATGGAACAAGGCATTTTTCAGGGATTTAAATGACTCTGTACGTGATTCTATGATTTACAGTTCTGCCACTGATCTATTGCATGACCTTAGGCAAGTTACTTCACCTTTATGCCTCAGTTAACCTGTTATACTGACATAATAACACTGAGCCTTACTGGGCTTCAAGATGATGAAACATTTCTTTCCTAGAGCTAAATCCTCTCTGTGATGTGAAAAAAAACCCTCACCGGTGATTAATCCAATCCGTTGTTAAAACTGAGCAAATGTACTTACATGTTTGAAAACAAAATAATTTCAAACTTTAACGGTCTGATTTTTTAATTTGTAATTCGAATTTATAACTGATGTGGAAAGGTTTGATTTAAAAGAATCATGAGGGTTTCCTAATATGAGCCAAGGAGTGAATGTGTGGGGATCTCTGTGGTAGGGAACATGCATATAACAATTGGGAGTCCCTTTGCATTCCCTCCAGCATGCCTCTGGCTGTAGGAGCCAGAATCTAGCCCTAAATTAATAATTAGCACTTTCAGTTTAAGCTCTCCAGGAAATGTCATGAGGACAGACAGAAGTAGTAGAAAATGTTAGTGGGCAGTGTAGAAAGATAAGTGCCAAGAGATTTATACCATGCATTCTTGACAAGCCAGAACAGAATATCAGCATTTAAATAACCCACTGGCAAGACCTTTCACATCATTTGACTGTGGTGGGAGGAGAAACTCTACAGGGATGGCCTGTGTGTGTCTTCATAGTTAATAAGAAAGAGGTACTCACATCAGCATGTATGTGAGTTCAGAATGGGATAAAACCTCTGCATTTGCAAGTGGCTAAAGTCACATATATCAGGTTATGCTTCCCCTTAGCTGTGTATGCATTTTGAATTTAGCAGAAGAAAGTAGGGCCCTAAAACTTTCTGATCAACAAGAAAATAGATTAAACTCAGTGATAGAAATATCACAAATGCTATTTTAAGGGGTGCTTTAAAAATCTTGTCTTCCAATACAATATGGTGACATATTTTTCATTGGAGATAATACTGCCAGTGTTCACTATGGGGCATTATGGACACATATCTGATGAAGGCCCAAAAAAGCATACAATTTTATACACATATTAGTCCCAAGCATGACATTCTTAGTGCAATTATCTAAATCTTACCACTTCCTCCTACAGGTATATAATTAAATTAGATGTAAAAACACCATCCACAAATGAAGACAAAAAATAAATGTTTGGAATAACATACTTTCCAAGTATCCTGTAAATTATCCTAAATAAGTAGGCACTAATTTTTGCAGAGTTGGTATTTCATTCCTAAGTGTTGTAACATGCCACTGAGTCAGCTGAAGAATAGTTGATTTGTTATTAACACATCTATTAAACTAAAAAAGCACATTTCATAATTTATGTGTGAAAAACTCTATTAAAATGCAACATCTGTTTTACTCCTTGATTTCTCAAGTTCTATAAGGGATGAGAAATTTCTTGAGCTGAGTTTGTGATCTAAGTTTTTTTGAACATTATGTCAGAATAGGAAATAGTTGACACAGAAATTGTAAAGCTGTATGTGAAAATCTGGAATAGAATAAAAAATGTATTCCACCCATGCCTGAAAACGTCTAAGGGACCAGACTGTCACAGAATTGCGCGTGTGTGTTTGTATCTATGTGGATATGTATAAATAAAATAAAAATATACAATGTATACATGTAAAATATATGTATACCGTGCATATGGTGTGCATACACATTTGTCATATATATATAAAAGAAAATAACTGCAGATGATACTACATCTTCAAACATGATGTTTGCTTAAATTAAAAAAAGTCTCTTGTGTTCTACAGAAACAAAATTGAGGCTTTTCATTAAACCTACCTACTTCATGTATCAAAGAGCCCATCACAGGATGTCGTAGTCATATTAGAGGAGCTTCTCCGAAAAGAGTCTGAGATTTAGGTGGGTTTTAGTTGTTTAAACACCCTTCTGGGTTAGCAGAGGTTCACAGCCAGTTATATAGATATGTTAACCACCATAGCAGCACTTCTACCACAACACAGACGTGCTCACAGGGTGGGATGCAAGTCCTGACGGTGTTCAGCCCTGAGCTGAACCAAATAAAGCAAATCAGACCTGGCTTCTTGGCTGCAGGGTGTACCAGCTTCTGGGCTTTGGGATAACCCAGATTTCTATGCACACACATGCAGAATGTGTATGTAAAATGAGCACACACATCCTGTGTAACTCTGGGTGCCAGGTGTCTGGGGCACAGTACTGTCATCCCTAAGGTTATGCCTGCCTTGTCAGAAAACCTGCCAAAGGTGTGCTGAAGACTATGTGGGTTTTGAATCCTTCTGCAGCTGAAGCATGAAGAAGGGCTGAAAGCTATCTCAGGATATTAAGATTTACCTCTATATGTGGTCCCCAGTAGAAATACAAGCATCTTTAGTGACTTGCTGGTAGCAACAGAGGCACCTTAAGGGTTAGACAGCAGCTGAGCTGCAGTTTTGAGAATAACAGTGGTGCCAAAACGGGGATTTAGCTAGTGGTCCTCATTTAGATATTAAAATAACTTCAGTTAGTTGGAAAATTTGAAACTGCTCCTCAGAAAAAAAATCTGGCTTTAATTGTGGCTGCTGAGTGGTTTCAAAAATCTGGTCCTGTACAAACACACTGTAAATGTAAGCAAATACTGATCCCTTGCTGAGTTCTCAGATCTTTTGCAAACAATCTGAGCCTTCATAAAAATACACAATTTTTCACTTATCCTATATTTTGTCTCATATTAGGTCGCTAGCCAAAAACCTTCTTACCAGCAGTCAGTTTAATATGCAGAATGAAACAGTCTTATTAGTTTAGTTTATTTATGATGACAAAAGGAAAAGCATGAAAACCCCAAGATGTAAGTGGCAATTTATTCCTGATAAGTAGTAAATCAGCAGGATTTCACTGCCCACATGGGAACATGCAGTTAAATAATTGATGATAAATAATGAGCCTCATAAATGTTCACAGTGGTTTTGAGCAACTATTTACACATGAGCTCATTCTACAAACTCTCCTGCTGCTATGACCATGATAACCTGATGTCCTTACTGCATTACAGAAACATAAGATGATAACACCAACCATCTCTGTGGTTAAGTTTATATTATTCATTGCCAGGTTAAACTATTTGTTCACTGCCTCCAAGACAGTGCTGGGTTAATATATCAAACTGATGCATCTTTTGTCATGATAAACTTAGCTCACACTATATCACCATACATTCCACTGATGTGGCCTTTGTCTGAAAAAAAAAAAGTGCAGAATCATTAAAAGAAATGAGTAAAGGGAGACAACTGTAAACCTTTATGTTCTGGGTCACAAACCAGTGAAAAACACTGGTACTAAAATAAAAAATAAATATAAAAATGCAGTAACAAAGTATTTTCCAAAATATCACAGAGTCTGAACACTTGTAAATTTGTATGCATCCTTTTTCATCATCACTGTTCAGCACTGGGCATCAGAAAAGCCCCAAATCGGCACTAACATGATAATCTTTACATTACTGAACCTGGGAAACCCTGAAGCTCTTGAAAAAATAAATCACCTGAGAATTCCCTCAGTCCTCATTGACACATGTGCTGATAAAGCAGCCAGGATTGTACAAATGTTTATTTTTGGGGTATTTTTTCCTTTCCTTTCTCTAGGTTGTGATCTTTTTTCTCCTGTATTGTCTAACTATTACGCAGTGAATTTAATGTGAAGCAAGATCAGGAACTTCAGTAGTTCAAATCTGTTGTGCTGTTCATCTTTTGTTTTGCTTCAGAAGCATCCAGCAGGACTCCACAATGACCTGACCTACTGGGGCTGAGGGTAATCACAGTTGTCTCTGATTTTGATCTTCTGACATCCTGAACACATGGTCATTCTATGTGTAAAAATTATTAAATTCAGCACTGAACTGAAGTTCAGAGCCTTATGAAAATCCACCCTTCTAGATGGACCTCCCATGCTCAAAAATACTTTTGGAAAGCTTTTGAAATAGCCCCTGACCATTAAAAACCAGGCTTTAGGGTGGCTTTGAAGGAGGTAATACTGTTGGATGTCTGGCATGGTGCACTGCTTACACACATGTAAATTCAAGGTAGCAAATCACATGGCCACTCAGTTATTCTGTTGAAATTGATAAAACACAAATGAGAGGTGAGAACTTGGCACAATTTTTCTTTTTTCAGTTTCAGAAGAAATGGAGGATGCGGGTATGGAGAAACTACAGAATGGTGATTTTTAAAAAATAGCACATACCAATTCACAAAGTCATATTTTATAACAGGAAATAGAAAGAGGGAACAGAATGCATTGAGTAAGTTTGTTTGGGTTTTTTTTAAGAAATTTTTAAAAAAAGCTAAAACTAAAGTACAAACAGCCCAGACCACATCTGATGTATGAGGCTCTGCCTGAGCAGGGGAGAGTGGCTGTGTGAGGAGAAGAGCCAAAGCCACAATCTCCTACCAGGCGGATGAGTTGAGGACACAGCCCGAGCAGGGCGTGGGGACAGCCCTGACACTTGCCTGGCCCGTGGCCCGAAAGGACTCAAGGTATTCCACAGCAGGAACTGTCTCCTGGGGGATGCACAGGGCAGAGGCAGCTTGGGTAGGAGATGAGGGAAGCAGTCCTCACAGTCTGCACCAAGCACAACCCCCAACCAACAAGCAAGGTTTAATTATGTGGAGTTGAAAGGCAACAGGTTGAGCCCCAACAGTCTGTTCCCAGCCCTTGCTGGCCTTCTGTTGGCAAAGAAGGCAGGGAACACTGAGGCACCAGCTTTCTGCCATGTAATCACTCCAGCCTCCTGCTCCTCTGCATCCCTGATCCTCAGGCATTGATGCTCCTCTACCTGTCTGATCCTTGGCCTCCCAGATGCCCACAGGTCCTACAGCCCTGCCAGGGGTCACAGCTCCTTCTCCACAAAGAGTGCCCTGGGACTGTTCCACTGCTCCCTCGCCCTATCTGGTGTCCTCTCTCTGGGTTCCAGAAAGAGGTTTAGTGCTGCACTTGCCTATATCTGTAGGCTTTCCTGCTCACAATTTCCTTCCCAGCTAACCAAATTGTCATTACTGCAGTCTCTCTGAGCAGAGAGAAAACACAACATCTTTTCTTGCTCTCTATTCCTGGGAATGGTAAACATCCTTCAAGATCTCACTGCATTGTTAGAAGGGAACCATAGGCACCTTGGGCATGTGTTTTTGCTATGGAAAAAGATATTAAATGTTAAACTGTTTTGCTTCTTGAGGTTTGCTTGTTTTAATAGCAGACCTTTTTTTTAGGTCTCATTGAATTTCATCCACCTGGGAAATAAGGACTTGAACTCAAAATGAACTCAAAACAAGGGCTCTCCTTTTTGAGTATTACAGGTTGCAGAGATTCTGTAGGCAATTGTGTGTAGCTTAAAAAAGTGGGGGAAAAAAGGTTTATTTTTATACTGTTACTCCAAAAAGCCCAGTTTTCACATCTCAGCTGGCATGTACTGACTTGCCTTAGAGAAACAGAAAAATTAAAAGACAGGCATTCAAAATAAACCACATAACAAATAAACTATGTAACTGTCACCTCACAACATTTGTTTCTTGACACTGATGATTTTGCAAGAGAAATAATTTCTTCCTCTGGGACAGACTTATTTTTTTAAAAGATTACTGTATTCAGGTTGCACACCCTATCTTTGTAAAACCACATTTGGTGTCTGCAGCCTTTTGTTCAGAGGAGTTGCTTAAAAAGTCAGTGCATCATAAGGTGACTTTTCATAGTGATGATGTTGAAATATAATATAAATTCATTTTATTGATTAATGACAGGCAAGCAATTAGAGGAAAGAGAAATTTATGTGTAAATATGTATGTATAAATATTCCCATGCACATGTAATATGCATGTATATGTATGAATATACAGTTGCACATATGTACCTATCTGTGAGAATATATACATTATTAACAAGTCTGCATTTGATTATTTAACTCAGAATTATTCAGAGTTAGGATTTTGTACTTTTAAACTGATAAACCAATAGGGAAAAAAAGTGGTTTTGAAAGAAGAAGAGGAAAGTCAAAGAGCTTTGCACATCTCAGTCAGTGTGGGAAAGTTGTTGATACTCATCTGAGTGAGGTAATTTGCAAGGAAGACTGGTACTGTCCCTAGGTTTGCTGAAATATAAAATGAAATTTTTTTTCTCAAACCCCATTTTTTGCTGGACTAGGAGCAAACAAAGTTTAGTTACTGAATGAAACATGGAGGTCAGTAACTCCCATCTGAGAGGTGATAACTTCATAAGACACAATGGCCTGATCGCTCAGTGAAAAGCTAACTCCATGGCAAATTTGTTCCACAGAAACAGGAGAGTACTAACCCATTTCACATCATAATGAGACACACAGGGTCCTTTGGGAGAAAGTGTAGGAGATATTTCAATGACACAAATGTCATCACAAAGTGAAAATTTCTTCCAAAGGCTTTATTTAAGTCACGAGGAGTGGAAGGGTTATCTTCCTTGAAAATAAGTCTTACTGCATTACTGTGAATGTTCCCATATGAAATCTACTTCTCCTTGGAATCCTGCTAAGCCCTTGACCTCAGAAACATTTTGTTCCAATGGTTTTTACAAGGTAATAAAGAAAAGGCATTTTCTTTAATAGGTGTTAGTTGTGGTGTCTTTCATTAAATGCCCCTTGTTCTTTTATGACAAATGTCTTTATTGGAAAAACTAAATGAGAACTCCTGATTTATTTTCTCAATATCATTCATTACATAAGTCATCTTTATCTAGTCACCTTTCTAATAAGTTACAATGTTCAGTACTTCCTCCTTCAGAAAGCCTCTGAACCTCTAAATTTTTTTGATGTTCATTTCTGAACTCTATTTTTCTATCCATTTCTGCATGCAAAATGTTACCAGCACTGCAGTCATCTAGTTGAAAGCAGACCACTGATGCTTTTCATATTTTTCTGTGCGCTCTCTCTCTAACACCTAAGCATTTTTGTTCATTGTTTTAACAATGGACATACCTTCACAGTTTTGTTGTGCAGTTGGACCTGTAGGCAGATCCTTTCATTATGTTCTCCATCAGAAAGGGTGAGCCAGTCTTCAAAGGGGTTTTAGCTAACTCCCTTTGTTTAACCTAAAATCATAGTGGGACTAAATTCAGGCACAGTCAGGAGAAAGGATAGTGAAGATGAGGTAGCAATAAGATTCCTCTCCTCACAGAAGATCAAGAGTCACATCATCACATCACACTGCACAATGACATTTCTAGAGGAGGGAAAAGGAAAAGGGGAGGCAACTACTGCCCTGCTTACAGTGCCATCAAGGATGAGTGCTGAGACACATATTGACAAAATCATTATTATTTCTCACTAAATGCTATTTTCCCCTTCCTGTTTTGGTGAGGAAGGAGTCCTCATAGAGTTCCCTTTCTGAAAAACATTCAAACCCGACTGTGAATAACTGGAGTCCAAGGGCCAGGGACTTGAATTTTACTGTTACTTTGACATGCAGTACCAGAGCATGCTCAGGCATTTGCTCATCAGTACAGGGGCAAGGACACCTGGCTTCTCACCCACAGCTACCTGGGAGACACTATGTCAGCTAAGATATTAGGAGCACAGGGGACACTACTCGCTGGGGTCTGTCCTTTCCAAGACAGTCCTGTCCTCCGAGGCTTTCAGAGCCCAGTGGTTTTCAACAAAAACCTTATTCACAATACTTATTATGCTTATGAGGGGTTTTCCACAAACTGTGTGCATTAAGTGGAAGATAAGAGCTGTGTAAAAGCTCCCTGCTTCATCTGCTGTTACTTTAAGACTGTATGCTACGTTAAGACTCTCCTACGGACCACAAAGATCTTTCTTTTTTACCATGTGAATAATGAAAAACAGACAAATGTCTGCTTTTAAGATAAACCACCCAGTGGAGGTTTCTTGTGTTTGGTGAGCTGAGAAATAGAAACTATTGCCCAAGCCACCAGCTACGGATTATCTCACTGAAAAATCATAGAATAGCAACAAACTATTAATTATCTTTTCTTACTGTAAACTACTGAAATCACTTTGTAAATGTTTTATTTTTATAATGATAAACATTTCTGTCACATAGTTTGTATAATTAATCATTTTTCAATCTAAGGGACCATCCCATTTTCACTGGAAAACTGTTTATAAAAAACCTCGAGAGTGAAAGATTGTTAATAAATTTTTCAGTGTACACTCTGTGTTTTTTTCGGTTAAACAGTCACTTGGTATTTGAGGGATGTTTGCACTGACATTCAGACTATGTCAAATTATGCAGCTAAGCTGTTTTCACAGAGGAATGGGCGTTAAAAAAGCATGGACTTGGGAGCTGTTCAATGATTCTCAATTTAGCTTCTGCAAAAGAAACTTAAACTTCTGAAGAAAGGTTGTTGGAAGCAGCTTTATGGGATGAAAAGTGGGAAAGAGATAATTAAGAATCCCCTGTTATGTTCATTCCCCAAACTAATAATACTATTTTTAAACAATATAACATGAGAAACTAAGTATTCTCATTCTGTATTTCTTGTGTTCACATCGCAGAAGGCAACAGTATATGACAAACAAATTTATCATACACACCCAGCTTCCTTAGCAGCTCTGCAACTACTCTCCCAAGAGTGTCTTCCAAGTTTCTTAAGAAACAACACCCCCAATGTCTTTTCAGCTATAAACTTGCAATGAAACAATCCCTTTCTTCAGGGTAATGATAGGATCTTATTTAACATCCTTGACTGAGCAGAGCACCTTCCACCTCAAAAGCATCTTTCATATTGCTAACAATGTCAAGTGGACAATCATGTGATACTGAAGGACTTAACTGAAGTGAGAAATTAATTTGATAATATCAGTCTGCATTTGTGTTTCCAAGATTCCTATTCTGTGTTTTCAAACCACCTAGGACATTGTAAAAGACATGTTGAGTTTGGCTTGTAATGAAGATTTGATTGGCATTCTTTGTGCACTTGCATACTACTGCAGGCAACCTAAACTTTTGAACTCAAGATTAGGATTCTCTGTTCAAATATTTCTTATGAAACATGATATTTTTCCAGATCAAATTTTTAAATATGTAAAATTAGGATGCAATTTTTTCCTTTCAAAAACATTTGTAAGTAAGCAACGTTAATCAAACTTGGCTCTCAAAATGGGTATAACTCAGCTGTTTCAAGATCTCTTCTGCTTAGGTTTCCTGTTACTCTTTTTTCCCCTAATGGTCTCAAATTTCCTACACATTGCATTCATAGAATTTCAAGAAATTTCTCTATCATGGGAACTTGACGCTACTCATGGAAGTAAAAACAGAGCCATGAAAGAATGAAACTTTACTTCCATAATGTTACAACAGCTGTGAAGGACACAGATTAATGTCAAATTGAGACAAAACAAAAGTTTTTTCTTGCAGAATATCAGTACATAATAATTTAATATTTTATACTAAAATCAAAGTTGAATGTCATGGCACTCAAATTCCCTATTTGTTGCCATTCTAATGCCCAAATGATTTTGGTTTATTTTCAAATCAAGTATTTTTATATTTGATTTCCCATCTCATTATGAAAGAAAAAGATTTCTGAACATTTGTAGTCATTTTAAGAGAAATGCAAATACTGCTTGCAATACAACACAATATTGATCACAGTTTCCATCCATAAAAATTCTTATTACTGTATTTACATGATATATTCAGTCTCTTTTTCTTAGGTGCATCTCACACACTGCCTCATATTGGGTCAGTTCCACATAACACAAAGGCAAAGAGCGTTTTTTCTGGAGATATGCCCAGAAAAATTTAACATTGCACATGTAAAAATTCTAGTAGCAGTTGTGCCACTACAAACCTCAGAATATATATCAGCAGATATTGCAGTCACACCTCAAAACCACAACCAAAATGTAACTGATTGAATCATATTTAAACTGGTGGATGCTACGAACATTTCTAAATCATAACTTTTTCCTCCTCTGACATTGAGAACAAGAAGAATGTACACAGAGGCAAGAGAGTTGCTTCAACCAAGCGTGGCAGTGTGGTGCACTATTTTAACTGTAGCAACAAGTATACCACCTTCATTCCTTGATGACTATTGTCATTGCTACGCATGTTCTTGTAAAATTTCTTGTACACCTTAGAGAGACTACCAGAAACAAAAGAAAAAGAAGGGGGGGGACAAAAACATAGAACAACCACAATAAATAATCTCAGTCCTTGTGCCATGTTTCATGTGACATTTAGCCATGATCTGATGTTGCTAAGTTCCAACCAGACAGTCAAGACATGTTCATACAGCAATGTGTTCAAACACCTGCCAATGGAATTATTCAAAAATTTGAATTTATCCTTTTTTTGTTGTGTGACTTTTACCTCACAGAGATTTTGCATGGGAATCAAAACTTCTCACTTACTTGATTTATAACTAGCTCATACATGCTCCAACACTTTTCAAAGCATACTGTGGCTATAATGAGAAACACTTAAGAGTGCTGATCTATTCATTGTAAGTATGCGTGGGTAAGGCATAATAATTGTGAGGCTATGCTTGTTCTCAGCTTACAATGGTGAGCGTTCAACGATTGCCAGGTGAAGTATTAACCATTTCCCCTGTGTCGCCCCCATATAAATGAAAATACTGAAAAGCTACAGAATTAGAGGCCAAGCTGAAAACTGTCAGTTCTAGCTTCTCAAAGCTTTCATTACCCATGTCATGTGTGATGACATAACAAAAAATTCTTTGATCTTGCAAGAAGAGAAAAAACCCTAAATTGAATGTGAATTGTAGTATAGGAGACCTCACACGGCTTTTTAAAAAGGCAAAGAGTTCCTGAGATCACCCATTTTATCCATTGTCAAGAAAGGCCCACCTCTATCTTGGAAGCCACCTTTTCTGGCACAAATGGTGAGATATCACCTCAGACAAACCTCATAGGTCTTCAAAGGGATGTGCAGGAGGTTCACTAACAATTGCCTGTATTTGTCAATGGGTAGTTAATAAACACACTGCTTTGAAAATTTACCTCTGCACGTCCGCTCTTCTTTCAGCTGTACAATGGCAGCAGCCAGTTTTCTAAAGAAGCTCCACCCAGTCGGCCTTTCCAGCTGAGAGGGCAGGAGGACATCTGTCTCCAGATACAGTGTCAATCATATTCTAACAATCAGTGCTTCTCTGAGGCTCAATTATTGTTTGCACTAAGTGATCTATTTCTCTCAGCTAGTCTTCTAAACTCCCTTTTCCAAGGTTACTGATTACGAGATATAAAAATCTATCTCTCGCTTGACTTTTTTCCCTAAAAGGTTTTTTGCCATCGAGACACTGAGCAGCATTCTTTATGCATTAGATCCCAGATTCTTTCCTGGTGGCTCTTCAGTGTTTTTACCCCAGAATATCTCTGTCTGATTTATCTCTCGGTCTAACGCCATCTCACTCTAATTGTGTCTTTTCTCTTCTTTTGCAGTAAGACTCATTTTTGAGAGAAGAGTCTGATGTTTACTGCACACTCCCCTAACTAGAGAACTTTTCATCTTGTCCATTTGTGAAATGCTACATGTACCAAACAGTAAAATAAGAAATTATTAAACATAAAATAATATACTAAGCAAAAATGATAAAGTGAAGCATGCCTCAAATAGAAATATGATTCATAGCTTTCAGAGTAAGCTAATAACAAATCCATTTGTCATGTGCTTGGCTATATTAATGAGTTTCTATACTTATTTAATTTACTCATCCAAAATGTTTATTAGGGGTATTTTACTCTGTGGCATATGTACTATCATGCAGCCCAAAACATATCTTATAGTCATGTTTCAGATATAATTTGTCATATAATATCTCTCTCCATCTTAATATGAAATCATCAGAAACACTTGAAAACAGAAGGTATGAATTCTTCAGGGGCCTTCAAACAGAAACAGGATTTTTTCCTATGCAGGGAGTCTAACTGGGAATTTGACATGTAAATCAGCAAAGAAGCTGATGTCAGCTTCCAGATTAACTTCTTTGCAAAGGTAAGACTCTAATTTCCATTTTAGGTGTTCCCAAACTTACCCCCATATGTTGAATTTCAAAGCACCACAGCTGGTTTTACTTGGCTCTGTCTCACAAGGGCTCCTGGCAAGCAAGATGATGAGTGCAAACAGGTAAAACTGCATGAGACATATGTCTTCACAAATAGCAGCAGCTCATCATGTGGTACTTATGTTTGTGTTTACTGCTGTTTGAAGAATGATTTGTGGTTGTATTCACACCATCCTAGAGACCAGGAGCCTTGTTTCATTATATTTATGTTTATTATTGCATTGTAGTAATGTGCCACCTTAATCTTTAAACCATTTTCATAACAATTTCTCTCTAAAGTCCGTGTACAGGTCTGTCTGAACTCCAGCCACCTCTGTAGGAAAAGGCTAATACACATCTGAATAGTCTAACTGGACAGTTGACTAGCATGAAAGTCTTTGCAGAATGTTAACGACCCATAGGCAAGTGGCGACTTAGACTCCTGTCAGAAACAGATATGTAGACTCATATTTGATTTGAAATTTTTCATATGCACAGTTATCTGACTATGCTTCCTCTCTTCTGTACCTCTGTGTAGGAATTGCTACAAAATACTGGAGGGTAAATGCAGCAGCTAAACCGAAATATACTCTAGTCCCTTGACCCTAATGAAATATTCATTGAAAAAATAGCAAAATCAAACACATGCACAGATATGATGAACAGGAAGTTCTTTTGTTCCATATATCCTTTTCTTAATTTTTTTCCTATTGTCCCCGACTATGACATCCCTTACTATTTTAAATATTTCCTCTTCACTTTTAATGTTTACACACGATTTTGTAGAGTTCTGTGTCTTTCACTGCTGGTCATTTAGTCCAGCAACAGATATTTTGTCTCATTCTATGCATTTTCCTACTCTGTGACATCCTTTTCTTTTTAATCTAATTTTCCTAAACAACAAGGATTGCTTTTGATGCAGATAAAAATTAGATATTGGACAAAAATCTCAAATATATTTATATCTTATTATTCTTACTTTAAATAAGTCAATTTAAATGCTGCTATTTTTATTTCAAAAGTGCCATGTTACTTAACAATTGGTGAGTGAGCAGATACAAGCTCAGGATATGCTCAGGCGGTCACATGCATCCTCAGCAGTCCTAGATAAGGCCATGTTTATGTTAGCACTGCACTGCTTTTAGCATTTGAAAGATATGGTCATGGATATTTCAAGACAGTTTGAAAACAGTCTCTTTTGGAAAAGATTTAGAATAAAATGAGGCCACGCTAAAGACTGAGAGAGTGGAAATTATTATATTTTTACCCCGACTTTTTTATTTTGAACAGGACTGGATGATTATGGTAAATTAACTCTGTGGATGTGTGTAAGAGATGAAGTATTGCTAGTAAAAACCTCAGTACTTAGTGGATGTTTACTATCTTACAGATACCTGTAAGACTGATTCTAGGGCATAAATCAAAACAGGACTTAAACAGGTAATTATTAGGCTAGCTTCAGAGATACCACATATAACTATTTTAAGAGAAGAATTTAGGGGTGGAGAGTGTAAAGTAGGAAAACTAGGAAACCTATCAGGAAAAATAATGGCAAGAAACTACTACCCTTGCTATTGCTACTTTATATTTAGGTGTGCACTTCAAGCATTCTTGCAAACATTTCAATAGCAACATATAACCTTAATGTCATCCTTCTAATACAATTACTATAGGTCCCATCAATTCGAGCAAGTATGTGCTACAACTTAGCATGTGGACATATTTTATACAAGCACCTGCAAAGCTGTGGGTTTTGTGAAAGAGGCCCATTTAATGCAGTTCTCTCCTGACTTTCCCACTGCACATATTTCTCCCATCTTCTGAATCAGTACCTATCCCCCTGCACACATGCATACTGAATTCCTGAAAAAAATCACATTTGCTTTTGTTTTCAATGAAAATGTACTCAGAATTACTTTTATAGCTCTTTCAAAAGGGATCTCACAGAGTTTTAGAAGCTTCCTGTTTATTTTCTCATCTCTCTCACAACGGATTATTCATTTAAATTGTCATCATTATTAATGCTCAGCAGCATTAGTGTTCTGCTTCAACCGAGTGGATTTTTAATACCATTTTCACCTGAGCCCAATTGCAGAAACTGCATATGAATAGTAACTTGGAGTATAACTTTATATTAAGATTTTTTTCAGGGCAGCCGTAAGGTTAGGCTACCGAGACTCACTCATATGAGAATACCATTACAGTTCTGATGCAAGTGAACCTGTCATCAGTCATGCAGTTAATTGTGCATCAATCTTGATCCCCTTTTCTATTACAGTCCTTCACATCGAGACCACAATCTAAGGCAGAAGTGTCAGCACTAACCAGCTTTGTAATATAAGTTCATCCTTAAATACATCAACTATTTTTTCTTATTTCTGAGCTAGTTGAAACAAATGGGGAGGAGGGACTTTATTTAGCTGTCAGTTGAGCCGAGAGTACAGACTGCACCTCTGGGAATATGGATACAACACAGAACGCCTGGTGTTCTCATGTTAATGTTAATACAGTGGATCCTGTTCCAGCTCACTTATTTTAGTACTGGAATTTGAGCCTAGGGAATAGACCTAATTTGTACAGTTTTATATTCAAACAGGGACAAACTTCATACAATTTCATTTCTTGCACAACTGTCCACATCTCCAGAAAGAAGCTGAATTATCATGATTTTGCTATTTAAGGATAGAATCGAGCTATGGAGGGGGTTTTCAGGGGTACTATATAACTCTGTTGGAACTGAGTAGTTCAGGTTTCCATTCCACCTCTCAGTCACCAGGGTATAGAAATGGGGCACAGATTTGGCATCTGAGTAGGGAAACTGTATATGAGCACAGACTCCTGCATAGAGAGTATAGCTGGTCACAGCTCTTAGCTGAAGGATTTATGGGTGGATATATTATGTCTCAGCATCTGTTCTGCATCACAGCTTCTGACATGGAGAAAGAATCTCCCACAGTGATTTGAGCAAAGACAACAATGCATTCATGGACAATATGGCAGACAAAATTTTGACCCTGAAAACAAAGTATTTGGTTCATTGGGTGTTGCTTAGATTTTCTGAATGTAGTCAGGCTTCTTACTTCAGAATTCTACATAGTATTAGACATCAATAGCTAAATTCAGGTCACTGCATGATTTCGTTATCATCTGTACATGCTCTGCCAAAATAAAACAATTCACATTTTAAATTAGAAAAAAATACAATATCATTTTGTCTTTATTTCTGCCCAAGTTTGGCCTTATTCTTTGTCAGAAGCCTGGTAAGCAGCCTTTCCCAGTATATGCAGTGTTTGATGTTCAACAGACATAGAAATTTATTTCAGACTGAAGAATTTTCTTTTGGAGAAGTCTTATGGAGAGTATGGAGAGGAGTCACTTAAAAGTGAGCTTTGTTCCTTATTTTACATGACATTTTCCTCCTTTTTATGAAAAAAAAGAATCATTTTCACAGATTGAGCAAGTCTTCCAAAGTAATGAATCAGATGTCCAATGTTTGGTTTCTCAGTCACATCATATCAACAATCACCAAGCTTGTACCAAGGACTTACTATTTTTGTACCAGTCTTTTAAAATTAAAATATATTTTTCTGGTGTTATTATTGCTTAGATACTGTCATTCTCTCCGAATTCTTTAATGACCCTTATCATTGTCAGATGTGAGCACCTAAATCGTAATCAGGCAATCTGATAAGTCAAAAGTTCTATGGAAATGATGATAGAAAGAAGGTTTCACTGACTTTACTCAATTTCATTCTGCTGAGAACAATAAAAAACTAAATACTAAAACAGAGCAATTCTAAGAATATGTTTTATGGGAACAGAGGGTAACAACTTGATTAACAGATGATCCCCAGAAAGAGGACTAAGAAACCTGTAATGAAATAATAACCAAAATTCAAACCTTTGTAGTACAGACTAAAACTCTGAAGAGTAACATCAATGATACTTTACCAAAGGACATGTTTGCACACAAAAATCTAACCAACAACTCTTTCACAAAGTGCAATCTGGGCCACTACTAGTTTGGTTATTCAAGTCAGAATTCAGTCAGAATACTATAAATGCTTCAAATGTTGCTGTGATGGGACAATTTGGCTCTTGTTTGAAAGCATAATCTGGAACTGACATACTATATTCTTTGTTATAATTTAGGAGGAATGGGTATGAAGCAGCTTTCAAAAGAATACAGACAAATTTACTATCAAATTCAACCATATATTGCATGTTGTAAGGCAATGAGAGCAGGGATGCTGTTTACAAGAATAAATTTAATTTCTCAGAGGACAAAAATATAACACAAAGAAATAGCTGACTGTCAGATAGTAGCTTTGAAATTGTTCATTTCTAGGGTGACAAAATTATTAATGAATGCACAGAAGGGTTTGAGTTTAATGGAAGCAAACACCATTCTGGGGTAATTAGTGGGATAACTATCTCTGCTGAAACAATGCCCCTCATTTACTTCATCCTCTGCCAAATTTTACAAAATTGGCAATGAGAATTATGAAAAAATAATTCGAGAATTGCTGAGCACTCTCAGCCCTCTCCTGCTTTCAGAATGAATGAGGGTATTAAGCAGTATCCTGAGAAAAGACATAATTATTCCACTTCAGAGCTGTACACAGACTACTTCTGAGTGGGGATAGGTTATATGCCCAGGTTAAATTGTTCATAGACATTTAACAACAAATTGATGTTAATGCACCATCTGGTAACGTGTGTCCAGTTCCTATTTATCTGATAATACAATTCCTTTCCTTACTGATGGCTTTTACCTTTAGAAAATGTCCTGTATGTAGCAGTACAAATGTTAAAAAGCTGAGATATTTCAGAACTTATACGGTTTACTGAAAATACTCTTATATTTTGCAAAGAGACCTAGGTGCCAAGCACTCGTTGTTCATTGCTTGCACTGGCTGTATCTCCATACAAGCTGATTTCTTCACACAGAGGGTATTTGAAAGTTACTGTAAAGCATGTTATATGATCTCTTCTTTAATAAGAAAATCCTAAAAAATAAGGAACCTTCGGTCTCTTCAGTCTAAATCTAAGCAGTTTGAAATTCTAAGTGTGCTTGATGTAAAGTCTGCTGCTACTGAACTCATTCAAAGTGCTTATGAGGGAAATCTAGTGTATGTGGGTAATAACCTTCACAGGAAGGAAATAGTATAGAAATAGAGAGAGATGTGCTGCACTGAGAAGCTGAGCTGCCAGCACTTTTGTTTCCACCAATGCTATTTTATTAGCAGCAAGTAGAGATCCAGAAGTCTACCTTTCAGGGTGTGTCATTAAGTACTTGAGGGTTTTCAGTATCACAATTTGAACGGAAACATTAACAACTGAAAGACTTTCAAGATACACACTTTAGTCCACAGTGCAGTATCTTTTCCAGCCCCTTGGACAACTGTAAATTGGAATTAACCAATGGAAATGCCCAATGTAAATATTTAAATTGATTATTCTTATCTTAACTTGTGCATTAGCTAAAAAGCCCGAGAGGCTGCCAAGCAAACAGTCCTGAAGAGTTCTTACTGAAGAACAAGACCTTCCAGTTACTGAAGTGAAAATACAAACAGAGCTTCTCCTAAAAATTAACTGTATGAATAGAAACAATATTAGCATTCCATTAGATACAAAACAGTGGGGGAAGTTCTTGCCTATTGAGAAACAAATTTTTTTTCTGAAAAACTATTGATTACATTTAAATACTTGTTAACTAAACTATCCAAAGGTCTTTATCAGTCACAGATATGCATTTTATTCTTTATCAGTCACAGATATGCATTTTATTCCCCCCCCCCAATGAATCTGTCTTAGGTAAGTGGCATATTTTTTATAGGGTCTGTATTTTCATATGACCAAAAAAAGGTGTTGGTTTTTTTTGTTGTTGGTTTTTTGGTGTTTATTATTATTATTGTTGTTGTTGTTCTATATAACATGCGACCATGCTATGGATCCCTCATTCATGCAATAGGAGTGCTCAGTAGTGTGGATTGTTCCATTTGTGTACCTTGAAGGATAATTTTCCCAAATCACAGCTAGATTTAGACACCATTACCTACAATGCAGTGCCATGACAAGACTGTGTAAGTTGTGTCACTTACAGCATTCATGTGACAAGATTGCCTAGAAGTCTCATGCTACCTGCTACAGAAAGATAATTTCTGCCAGGTATGGAGGTCTGCACAGAAGACCTGGAACCACAGCTATCTCTACATCCAGTGGCAGCATGATACAGAGATATCTGTAGCTTACCTAATGCCATTGTATCACATGAAGCATGGAATTTGATTCATCCAGTGTTCCATCTCTGCCCACTCTGCAGAGTTCCAAAATCCAGCCTTATGTCAATGTGATGGTTTTCATCAAAAAATAACAGTAGTGTGTTTTTTTCAAAAGCCCTCTCTATCAGCCTCCACATGCCCACTGATGGCACAGGTTATAGACTTGACCAAGTGAAGTTGGTGCAAACTCTGGTACTTTAGAGAATATGTTCTTAATTTATTTAAATGTTTTATTTATGGCAACTCAAGCATATCTTTTTCAACATAAAAAAACTTTCCAGCTTAAATTGAACCAAACTATTTAAAAAAACAGTATCAAGAGAAAAATTCCTGAGAATATTTCTGTATTTTTTCACTAAATGTGTATTCCTGTGACTTATTCAACTGGTCCTGAAGAATGGAGAAGGATTTATAATGGAAGTATTGACACTGTCAAAGACACCTGTTGACTTTCTATCCTGGAATATTTGATGCACACATCCCCGTGATCTTTTCAGTAATGTTGTACCAACAAGGGTAATGTGTGCTGCAGCCCTCAGAAAGTGACACCCAGCACAATTTTATTTTTCTCATCTCATGGGAAGAACAATTGAAAAAATATGAAAATTCTGAGTATTTTTTGCATGAAATTATATTCTCAGATTACTGATGTTATGAACTGAAGAGACTCTCTGCTTTTTAAAGGGAAGGACTAAGAAAGGTTTTCTTCTTGATTAGTTTTAGTCATCTTCACCATGACTGTCTAGTTCAGGATTATGATTTCCAAGTCCTCTCATTACAGAGAGGAATTGGTGTCACTAGAGTGTGCAACACCTTCCATATCTGTAACATCTTAGTCATACAGAGTGAATATTTCTTTTCTTAGTCTTTCTTCTTTCTTAGGTCTTCCTGTTATATGTGCACTTGTAAAAACAGTTTCAAAATTTCCTCATCCTTTCTTTCACTTTTTTGCATCCAAACCTCCATATATCCAATGTAAGAGATTTCCTCACCCAGACAGATTATACGTAGTTAAATACTCGTTGCTCCACAGACACTGCCCTCTGTTTCAGCGTATCTTACTTTCCCATGCTGGGCATAGCTACCTTAGGTTTTCAGTTTGTCTTAAAGCCAAAATCTGTCCCTGCTCATCAAGAATTCCACCTAGTTTAGCAGTTGAACTTTTTGAATCAATTAATTACTGTTGTTGCAATACATAGTTGAAGTATGAGCAATTGTATAAAGTAAGGAGTGACTAACCAAGAGGGGAATAGAACGAACGTCATTGGCCTACTGACAAGAAATGAACCAAAACATGATTTGAAAAAAGATCCAGTTCTTTCTACATAGATTTAAAAAACCAAAAATGATGATACATGTTTCGGAGGTAGAATATATGTGAATGGAAATGCTTCTAAATTATTAAAAAAATCTGCTGGAGACAAAGCCCACTATGTTTATGTGTTATAAATATATTTATATATGCCCACATGTATGTGTATATATGTGTGAATATATACGTTGTTAGGTGTGTATACACACAGACGTTGTGCACGTGTATGAGGACAAAATATGTGTATTAGTTTGCAGTGTCAAATAATAGCAAAAATGTCACTGCAGTTAAACACAGAAAGACACACTTGTCACTGAAGTCTAGTCACTTTTCATATGTACTGCCCAGAACTGAACATAGTGTCTGCAGCACAAAATATATCATTTCCCCTCTTGCTTTCCTCTGAATGTGCCATCTGACCTAATGGCTCCTCAAAACAACCCAACACAGGTTTCTATAGTTTCCTAGCTGTGAAGTTTGAACACTTCTCCCTCTTTTTTCATCATAAAATCCAGGAATAATCTTCCTTTGTCACACATCCAGAATCCCTCCGTGACAGTTTCCATTCCCAGATCTCCATTTATGTTACAGATCCATTGACTATTTTTTCTTTTTTGTACTAAGAAAAAGTAGTCTTCCTGCAGAAATGCAGTGTCTTTTAAATACTCCACACACACTAATTTTATCTTTAATATAATTTATTTCTTCTTTCTCTGCTAGTTGTAGCCACGTCCTAATTTTAGGTTATAGAATTTAGTCCATCAAATCTAATTCCATAAAGAAACATTCCTCACCCACATAATTATCTTTCCATCATCTCTTTTAACTGCAGAGTGGTCTAGAGCTATGTTTTCATTTGGATCCTGTGTATTTTGATTTCTGCATGTAGTTACTGATTTTTTTTTCCCTCACAAAAGGGTATTTATTTTATAATGATCACCTGATGATGGGATAAATGGTTTTTCCCACTAAGCCCACACTAAAAAGTAAGCATTTAGCTCCTTGTGCTCCAGATGTAGAAAGATCTGTAGAAATTAGATGAAGTTCATTCATGCAGTGGAATGAAAGATATAGGAGGAATATTTAAGTCAAATGTGCAAGAAAAATGTCTCAAACTTCCTGCCAGAGAATAGGTGCCAGAGAAGAAGGCTATGACCATGACTGAGAAAGAAAATTCATCCATTTCTGATTTGTGTGTCCTAGTTTGTGACTTTGGTACAAGGTGTTCAGTGTTACCTCTGAGTTATCTCTCTGAGTTGCTGCACAGCATTGAGATACACTTCCTCTGTGCTTTCCCTTCAATCTGAAAGGTAGGAATTTAGCATGAGATCCAAAAAAGAACCTTTGCCATGTGAGGCATCTAAACAGAATAGGTAGGGGATTTTTTTTTTTTTTTTTTTGATAACTCTCCTGAAGGTACATGTCTAAATCACCATTTGGGCACCTGAGTACTAGGGTAATGCTGTAGTAAACCTATTTAGCAAGTTTCACACACCCAAAATTACATCATTTCCGACATGCCACATAGGCAAGACCTTCCACCCACCTTACCACTCCCTGCAAAGCTACACCTGCTCTCTTGTGTGCACCCAAATCCATGCTCCAGGGATGCAGGGATAGTGGGTGATAAAGCTCACAGTCAGAGTTAACGATACCCAAATGTGCCCCAACAAGTCCTCAGAGAATTGTTAAGGGTGTGAGTGAATTTACAGAGAAAGGTAAAAATATCTCAGTGAGTCTACACTAGTGTTACAAAACGAATTTTTGAAAACTAGCACATTACAAGGAATTCACAGGCTATAATATCAGTTAGTCAGACAAAATATCCAGACTCATACAACAAAGAAAGCCCTAAGTTTCTAACCTTTCTCATGTAACCTTTAAAATGCAAATCTCTTCAAAAGCAAATTTTGAAGTGGAATAGTAAATATGGGTAAAAGTAAATCAGATCATCAGATATTAGTTTAAATTCCAAAATCACTTCCCAGCTGTGAAACTCTTTAAAAGTTGTGAAAGTTTTAGGATAATTCAGTAACAGTAAATTAGATTGTCCTAGATGATAGTTCCTGTGTTCTTATTAGTGTATCTATGTGTGGGCCTAAAGATAATTTGCATAGTACAATCTGTATTACAGCAAGATGGGGCAAGCACAATCTGTTTACTTTGGTTCAACAATTGCTCATTCTGTAGCGAAAGAAAAGGTGGGGCTGGTTCCTTCAGGTTCTCTCTGCTTAACCTTTTTTTTTTTGCACCATTGCTATGTCTCACATTTGAGGTATGGAAAGTGGCAAGCCTAAGATGATTTCTTTAAAGACTGTTTCACTCTTACAGCTTCTCAACAGGACTTCTTGGCTTAAGAATGCACCACACTAACAGAAGACATCTAATTCCAAGTTTACTAGTCTGTGGTGAGAGCATTGCAAGATCAGGTCTGCATACGAGGATGTCAGTGGTTGGGTAAATAAAACAGATGAAGGGCTATTCCCCCACTCAAAATAAGATAGCATTGCTCACATCTGTATAGGTAAAGATTTTTCTTTCACCTTCACCTACACTATGTGTTGCAAACAGTATGTGGCCTGTGCTATGCCCTGAAGCAAACGCCAGTATGTCTGGGAAAGTCTTAGCACAAGTTTTGTGCCAGGCAGAAGACTAACAATTAATGAGTCAACAAAGTGGGAGACTGCTTGAAACTGTACTGCAGCCCTTAGTTTATTATTTTAGATATACCTCTGACAAAAGGGAAGGAGGTGCCTGAGAGAGTGGGGTGTTTCGTGTGTTCTTTTTTTCCATCATGGAGTGAAATGAAGTCAACATGAGCAAGACTAGGGGTTCCAAGCAAACTTAGCAATTGTGTGCATCAGCATCGCCAAAAGCAGAAGCTGACTCGGGGCATCACCATTTTTCCATGCCTATCCTAAGGTCCTTCATTTTTTATTTGCAAAAATGGGGTGAATACACATTCCTGAAACACCATTTGAGTGTTTTAAGGTGACTCTCAAAACTAGAAAGAATTCCCCATTAATACTTTTCCAGTGTCACAATTTTATTGCATACCAAATATGTATCCCCTCAAGAACATTATACATTTGTTTTAAATGGCCTGCTGTTTTATTAAATTGGTTGGATTTGCCTATGCTGAGTTTATGGCTTTCTAATGAAACCCTTATTTGGGTTTCATTTCTGCGGAGAAGTGTCCCATGGCCTATACCATGTGTAATATGGTCATAGCTGTTTTAGGTAGTTCTCAGTAGACCTCAGAACAACTTGGTCCACATAAATGATGGCATTCCTTCATGACCTTAATGAAGGACTGTTTAACCTTTAGCAGTCATGAAAAGGAGAAAGACAGCTTCCAGCTTTGCTGGATGACAGGATGTCCTGAGAATTTCTGCCTTTGGATCTGCAAACTTATGTATCTTCTTTTGCTGTGGAGCAGAGTCACGCAGCATAAAAAGCCACGACTTAAAATGTCTCTAATATATTCGAGCTGAAAGCATAAAATGCTCCCAATGTGTACTATGCTGTCAGCTCTGCTTAGTCTCTACATAATTAGAATTATTTCAGATGTACATAGGAAATAAATTTTGAGACATTAATAATTTTGTTCCACTGCTTGGCAAATACCAATCAGATGCTGCTGTGTTGTGTAGTTTTATATTCTAAGAGTGGTTTTGATTTAGACGCCACTTTCAGGTTCATTTAGACAGCCCTCACACCTTTTTTAAAAAAATTGCTGTTCAGAAATCCCAGCACTGATTCTGTTAAGTTAACTTTGCATGCCCAAACACCATCTCTTATGTCTTTTATGCACCTGTCTGGGTTAAGACAGAGTAACTGGAAAAGAGGAACTCAGTAGCAAAGAAGAGCCCTTTGTCACACCACGTTTGCTTCAAAACTGCATGGCCACAGACACAAGACTCCTATTAAATCAATTGTGTTTTAGTAATAGTTTACATAGCAACAGTAATTATCTGAGTTTCAAAAATAACATCAACTATACATTTAGTAGAAAGAAAGATTTGTGATACAGCTGCACTTTTGGCTTCTTTGACATAGATTAAAAAAATAAAAAAGTCTGCATATTGAATATCTGAGTTGAAATGGTAAATTTAAGATTATTTCAAGAGGACTGAAATTTGCCTCTCCCGTCAAGATGGCATCCTTTATACACATACATTTTGAAGGTGGGCATATTAAGTTTCCCTTAGGCTTCTGTAACCAAAAGTCAGCAGGCACTAAGGTATATTTTAAACCAAGCTTGAGGATGTAAAGCAAGTATGGTCTGAGAACACCTGAAAGGACAAAGCCCCTCCAGGATATGCAGAGAAGTTTTCTTATGCTTCACTAGTGGAATTTCAGTATAACCAGTGCCTGGGTGCCATTGCAGAGGCCTCTGTCCAGGTTGTGCAGCGTATCCACTTTCTCAGAGCCAAGTCCATTTATGATATCTGACATTGTAAATCTAAAAGTTAAGGCACTAGGACCATTATTAGATGTCAAAACTTATTAAAAAATGAAGACAACTCTGTTCTGGTTCTGCTAAAACAACCAAAAGTACTGTGTCTATTCACTCATGAAGCATCTTTTGAATTTAAGAGATAATCTCTGCTGGAAGCAGTTTTATTGTCTTTTGTGTAAGGAAATTTCCATTGCCACCTGTGTTGGAAAAAATTTGGATATAAAGGTATAAAATATCTAAATGAAAATTGTTACCAATTAAAAATGCATCTGGTTCTTCTGTACATGACAAAGAATAAGCAGATGGTATAGTAAGATGAGAACAAGAGGAAATTTAGAGATCAAAATATATAATTTTCTGTGTTAAATGGAGCAAATTACTTCAGGAGGTAATAAACAGAAAATTAAAAAGATGAGAGACAACAGTTACTTGGTGTTCCTTATCAGCGTGCACGGTAGAGGAGATAAATGCTTACGTTACCCATTGTTCTGGTCTGGTTTCCTTTTTGACTGTCCTGGAAAACTCTTAGTAAAACATTGACAATTGATGGAAGTTCAAAGAACAAGCAACCTGATTTTTTGTTTGAGAAATAAAAACCAGAAACCATTTTAAAATGTTATTAACTTAACTTCCTTTTTGAATCTTTAGGTCATGTTTTGCATGTCTTTGCAAAGCAAACACTGAAGAAGGCAGCAGTCAAATAGTCCCTGTAAAAGGCAGTCAGTTGTTACTTTCAGATCTAAATGTGTTCATTAACTATATAATTCAGCATTATGCAGACAAAACTACATGCTTCCTCACCACTTCCAGGAACTTGTTTTATAAATCCAATGGGGTCTCAGTTTACAACTCAATTGAAAAAATATTGCACTAAAGAGTGAGAGTCATATTGGTAATGCTGCTTCTGATCCCAGCTGTGCTAAAACTATGCATTAATTTTATCTGTACAGAAGAACAAGTTATATTAAAGCCTTGACCAGGGATTTTAGAAGTTTTGCAGCTCTTTCATAGCTCTGTTGTGTGAGTTAATCACATTTCTGCATTTCTGTCTCAATTCCATACCTATTTTAGTTTTACAAAACTGCTCAGATTATCAAAATGAAAAAGTGACAAATTAATACTATATTATAAGTTCTTTATTTGTAAATCATTATATGACACAGTTCTTTAATAACTTGAGAAAAAACAGATTTAAAACTGACACATATCCAACATGGGCAGTAATTTTCCAGTTTACTTACAAATAAGAAATTAAATTATAGTATTTGTCACATTATTTACACGAAGGACTCAGAAACACCTGGTATCATTTTATAGAAAGGGAATTGTCTTCAAGTGTTAAAGGCAAACCGAAAAACAGTTAAATTGTGTTTTCAATTCTACCTGAGAATTTGGTGAATAAAATAAGTAAAGCAACCTAAATTTCATGGTCTGACTAATAATCACCATTCCTCACAAATTCTTCTTTAGCTAAAATTTCCTTCTGCACTCTGACTGGCAACGCTGATACTATCTTTAAGAGTTATTACTTCTGTTTTTATCTTTGTAGCATCATGCTTAGCAAGGGCAAAAGGTGAGCAGCCTGAGGAATGAAAGGTGGCAATGAAGCACACTTTTCCAACAGAAAAATTTCTTAATTAATGAAAGAACTTATTTGGAGAAGCTATGAGATCTTGAACTTTGGTTGGATTCCTTTCAGAATGCACATTTAAGTCTAGCACATCATATTAAACTTAATAGAGACATAGAGGGAACCTGAAATCACGCAGAGTGTGAGAATAACTGGTTCACTCTTTAATTAAAGTGTGTCTAAAACCCTATATGTGAGAGAGATTCTGAGAGACTAAGATTATGTAACTGTAAACATTCCTATAATTTCAATATATGCATGAAGGTCGCCCAGGAAGTGGAATCTTATGCCTGTGCAAAACATCCACCTCATCATTAAGTACAGTTTCTACCACTGTGCAAGTAGTGCACAAGCAGTAGGAATGTAGATGGATATCCAGTAACTCATTGGCAAGGCAAAGAGCAAGTTAGTGCAACAGTGTCTGCTACTGATGGCAAAAAGAAAGAATAAAAAATATTGTGAGTTCTGAAATGAGAAGTTATTCATACCAATACCACTGCTCTTCTCTCAAATAATGTCTTGTCAGTTTTGGGGAGTTCAAAAAGAACATGCATAGTTTAGAAAATCACTTTGTTCTATGTATTTTTTTACATCTAAGGCCTTGTGGAGGCATTCTGAATCTTGCTGAATATTTCCTATGTGATTTATCCATTTATACTATTTCTCACTAGAACTGAAAGATTGAAGATGTTTTCATTTGGGGACTGTATGCAATCTCGGCAAGTGCTTCTGTTGAGCCATGGTGGTATCAGCTTTTGGATTACATTATCCACTGTTAGCTTGCTTTTAGCATCCCTGTGTCCACCAATATTAGGAATGAAATCTTAGATCCACTCTCTGTTGTTAATAAGCCTTTTTGGGCATTCTACCCATTGGAAAGAAAAATTGGATTACACAGAATTAATTTAAAATCACATGTCTATTCTTTGTTAAAATTATATGCTTTCTTAGCAGATATATTTTCATGATTCAAGATCCTAGAAGGGGTTGTGCTCTTCTAACTTTGCCAATAATTCTATACCCAATGACTTGGCTATAGCAATGCACTATTTCTGCCCAGTGATGACAAATTTAGATTGTGGGTCCTTGGAATGATGGAAGATGGAGTTAATAGTGTAAATCATATGGCCAGTCATGGTGAATTGCATTTAAAATATCTTGGCCTAGTTTTTTTTTTTCTTGGAGCTCTCATTGTTGATGAGAATTACTAGAAGATTGTCCAAACCAAAATGCCTTTCAAAAAACATAACCAAGCTTTGGATATTTCAAATCTACTCAGAACAAGAACCACAAACCTATTGGTTTCTTTTCCTGTGGCCTGACTTAAGCCCAGACACAAAGTCTGGGTGATGGTAAATATGCACAGCTTTCGTGCTGCCTTACTTCAATTACTTCTAACTACAAGGATGAGTCGTCATAGCCAAAACATTAAGGAGGTCAAGGCACAAAAGAAAAGAGATTGTAAACATCCTACCATCCTCAGTTACACTCTACAGGTATGTACATTTCTCTCTGCAAGGGAATATTAAGAAAGGATTCGTGAAGCTGGTATGTACAGCAACTGAGTGTGTGTAGGATCTGTGTGCAGGGAAAGAACCAATTACTTCATTTTACTGAGCCCCAAACTGACGACTGGAATTTTTAGCTATCAGGGTAGCAAGCAGCAAAAATTTCACCCAAACTTCCCAAGTCTTCACATTTTAATACAATGGTAAGTGACACCAGTCTGTGCTAGAAGTGACTGGGAAATTTCAGAATCCAGCTACGAATCGCATTGCCATGCAATATATGCTTAATTATATCTCTCAGTTTTCATAATATAAAGCTAAAGAGTTAATGTCATATTTTGAAAAAAAGTTCTTTCTTTTCTGACGTCCTTAAAAGTAAGCATTGAGTTGGCTTTCCTCCACAAAATATATTCTCTGTTGAATCAGGTGTGGAAAAATTTATTCTCGCAGCAAAGTGAGCTAGATTCTTTTGACTATTAATTCTGTAAAGTAGATGATTGCCTTGATTGCTTCACCTGATTCAGCTGAGGTGGAGCTAAAATGTAAATGAAAAACAAAGCTTCTTTAATCTTTGCCTTGGGCTTGACCTTGAATTCCTCGAGTTCCTACTTGTCTCATTCGTTCCAGTACAAGATCTGGAACAACTTCTTGTGTATTTGGGACAACTGTTCAAAGGTGCTGAAAAATGAGAGAAATGAAACAAAAGGTAAAAAGTAATTTCAGAGACCTCATTGTGCTTACCTATTTCCTTTCTTCAGGGATTCAATTCAGGGAGTCAACATCATGCTTATCCTCTGTCCGCTCTAGCACTGTCAGTGCCACTATTATAGGTGCTTGATTTATGGACTAAATTTCACACCCTGAATGCAGCCTGTCAAGAATTGTATCCTAATAAAAGACTGTATCATCAGACTTATTATGGATGTTGAGAAAGATATATAGGGGTTATTAAATGCCAGGTATCTGTTTTAGTGAATAACCAAAAAGTTCATGCCCAAAGAAATAACTCACTGATAAATGAATGTAGAAGTTGCCTTGTGAAATGTGTATTTGTAAACGAGTAAGATAAATTATGTGTTAAGGGATTAAAGTGTGAACTCATTTGTTGTGTAATGATGCTCTATATTAGCAATCACTACATCTATTGTTATTAAGATGGGAGGTTATGGCTTTGTGATCCCCTGATGAGTAGAATAATAGCAGGATGACAGGGAAGAAAAAAGCAGGGAATAAAAGGAAACAGTTCAGTTCTTTATAAAAACATAGTCAATAAACTTCTCTAATGTAGACACAATGGAAAGAAGGTACTTGAAGTCCAGGAGTGTCAGCCTGGCAGTGGGTGGAGCTTACTGTGGCTGTTACGGGCATGGTTATTATCCCATACCAAGTGGTATTTTCACAAAAAGCACTCCATATTTCTAGATACTTAAGACTTTTTTATCTTCCCTGGGATGAGCAAGGGTCTCACGGAATTTCTTATTAACCTTTCATTTCAGAACTTTTACATTTGACCCTAAAGACATTCCAGGTTCAGTGAAGGAGACGATGGAGAAGGGACTCTGCATCACAGAAAAGCTTTCCACCAGTGCAGAAGACAAGTATTTGCCATTTCTTTCAGAAAAAATATTTTATGAATGGAAAAATTTATAGGAAAAATGTAATAAAGGTGCAGGGAACATACCTGAGCTCAGAGTTTGAACAGCTTATATGGAAGAAATATGACAAAAAGCATCCAGTGATTTCCACAGCAATACTGAAAACCCAAGAGGTGGTTAGAGGACAGAGGTCCTCAGAGCAGAGGAGAAATGGGCCTGTTCCATCTTCAGAAGTGAAGAGTAAGGGGACTGAGGGGAGATCTCATTGCTATCTGCAAAATACCTAATGCAAGAATGTAACACAGAGCACACTCATCTTTGTAGTGTCCAGTGATGAGACAGGAGGCAACAACCCAAACTTGGGAAACAGAAAATTTCAATTAGATCTAGGGAAATGATCTCCCTAAGGTTGTTTTTTTAAAATCTCTGGATACCCTTACTTTACAAAAGGGTACACAAGTATTTTAACGTGATCTTCTCTTTAAATGCTGAAATGCCATAACTTTTTATCATAAAAAACCACAGCAAAACAATACCAAAATATTTGTAAGGGGTCAGAATGAGTCTGGAAATACACAGAATCCCTGAGATCCATTCTTGCATAAGTCAAGATATGCGTTGATTTATGAAAAGAATGAACAAGTAATGGAATATTTATGATTAAAAGAATTGTAGCATCTGGGGAAATTGATGTGATTTAGAAAAATGGTGACGAGAGAAAAGAGAAAGACAACAGCATAAGGAGTAAATTAATGCCTCAGTTGCTGATCATTTACATTTTTTTAGTTTGCCTTGGAATTAGCCTCCTTATCTGCAGGAATTGGGCCACATTTTTTAATATTTCACTGAACCAGTAAGTAAGCTTTTTAGCAGCTCTCTAAATTGTATCATAATCTAAAATTATGAATGTATGTATTGCATCATCTGTGAAACTTGCTTCATGCATTTTATTGCCAAAGGAATTCAAAGAGAATTTGTATGGGAAATATTTTCAACCACAGAATTTCTGGTGACATTTTTCCAAAGGAAAACAGTATAATCTGCTTGTTTCCTTGAAAGATATATTCTGAAAATAGGATTGGAAGCATATGGCAGCACTTTCTTGCACCATGGAATGGATTATTTAAACTCCATAGAGGCCATGAGAGCTCTTTTCAACATTTTTGTTACCTTCATCCAGGCAGTGCCTTACTCAGGTTCTTGTTTGGTTTGGGATATGAATCCCCCTCACTCTTCCCCTACACTGCATTTGGAAGGATTTCAGGAAACAGCAGAAAGTCTTAACACTGCTCCAGACCCAAACAATTGTGGAGTGGTGCTAACTCTCAGACATCATTGTCCTTTACTAGATGGGTTATTTAATGTTTGCTCTGTGTTGTTCAGCTATTAAAAAAAAAAAATCAGGAATGTTCTGTTCTATAATTCTGTCTATAATACCCTAGCATCAGTTTATAAATCCTGTACAGGATTTATAAGTCAGGCTCCTAAATTACTGCAGGTAAGGATGAGTTCCTGAAGTGTGATTTTAAAGGATGAATTTTTAAAAAACTAATGTATTTCAGGTTCTTTTCCACTTATGTTCTGTTTTTCAAGACTGGATTTTGTGCCTGCAACCTTTTCCTTCAGCTAGAATGTTGGAAATTCCTCTTTCACTCTCTTTCTCTTTATTTTTTTTTAAATAAGAGCAGAGATATTTTCCTTAGCAATACATGTAAGGAAAAATATATCTTAGGCAAACCCAAAAGTTTTTATCTATATTTATATAGAGGAGATATTGAAAAATTTGAGGAACATATCTATACACTTCTTGTATGATGCTCTAGCTATGATATATCTGTGATTTTGTTTGTCATATATATTTTAAAATTAGGAAGATCAAGGTTACTTAGTGCTATTACTCTTCCAGAGAAAGTATGGCATGGCATTCTTCATAGCAGTAAAGCTTGCACTGGAGACTGGTCGCTTTTAGAGAACATGATGTATCTGTTGCACAACAATGTGCTTTGTATAACTTGTCCTTTGTCCCAGAGAGAAAACTAGGTTAAACTTAATATGGGTTGTATGTAGACAGGTGTTAACAGAGAACCACATTTCATAATCCAGTGTTAGGCAACAGACCATGCATTTAATTTAGTTTGGAAGCAAAAAACCTGCTGCTCAGGTAGAATTAATTACACTTTGAGAACATTAATTTCCAATATTTAAAATTCTTTCTAAAGCAGAAGAAGGGTCAGATTCTTCTCTCACTTCCTAACTTAGAAACACAAAACACTGGTAATTCAACTGGTTGGAGAAGTGGGGAAAAGACATGAATTTGTCAATCATTCTGGACTGCTACTGCATATAATAGCAATTACTCCTGCTGTTATATGAGGATCACAACATTGCTTACAAATAACAATTACATCTCACACCACTTGTCTTACGCAATGCAATACACAGTAATATCCAGATGAGAAAAATTAAGCTCAAAATGGAAGGAATCCAAGTTTTTGAGTTTTTAGTAATTTTATCTCCCTTTCTATGCTGGTAGAAAAGTCTGGAACAGTTATTTTTGAATTATTTTCTAGCAAGATATAGATGCAAAAAAATTTGTCTCCTTAACAAAAATATTAAAAAAATTTATTGCAGATAACAATCCACCACAGAAAATGTATGGAGCTGTCTTTATTGTGTGAATTTATCCTCTCCTAAAGGACCTAAAAACTTATGATTTTTTGATGCCCATTCAAATTATGTGTCCACATTTCAGTGTAAGAACTAGAGACAGAAAGAGTTGATTCTTTATCTTTAATGGAGTAACTACTTTCTGACAGATCTCTTAACTGCATCATCCTCAAAGCTAAAAAGGTAATCTAAAAATGGAAAGGCAGGAGTCCTGTTGTAAAAGTTATCATTACCTGCTTAATATATAAAGAGTGCTATATAATTGATGGTCTGCACTGTTCTGCTGTGGTAGATCACATAATATTGTCATGCATCTTCCTTAATATCAAGATACTTCAAGTCATATCTCAATTACTTCCAAGAGTTCCAGATGCACCCTGAGTTAATAAAATGCCTGCATGAAATTATAATTGAAAAATTAATATAATTTGGTTTGATCACTGACTATAGAGTCTGAAAATCCATAAATTAAAAATAATGACATATCAACATTTTACAGAGGGTGGAGGCAGGCAACAAGGAGGTGCTGAAATTATTGTTTGGCCTGCTACATCTGGAGCCTCCAACAGCGATCTGAGTAAAATGAAGAGAATATTAAGTCTTACAAAGGAATAGTCTTTCCACTGACTGACTGCATGTCCTCTATCAAGTGTAGCAGCATACTAAGAAAGTGCAAAGTAATCTAGTTTTGATTAAACAACAAAACCAAAACACAACAATCTAAAACACACACCAAAAAAAACCCCAAAACAAACAAATGGCCACTCTCTATTGGATAGTAAAGTGAGTGGCTATTTGATGCCTAAGCAGGAAGGCTAGCCAAGTGCTGTTTAGCATGCTTTTGCAAATAGCTCAGAGATGACCATAGATGGCTAAAAATTACTGGCAAGAATATTATGTATCCTTTTAGACACAGCAGCAGCCAGAAGTACACTGACAAATCAGAACATATTTGGGCAAGGCCCTAACAATCTAAATTCATTGAGATGACTCAGAATTACTCTGATGGTGGCTGATGATACCTTCAACATTTATAACTATTTGTAGGGTAATAGAAGAACCATTTACAGGTAAGGAGTAAATTCATGAAGCTTAAGTTCAGAAAAATGTAGGTAGAGCATAAAGAATCCTATGTTAAGGGAATCCTCACCTCAGTGTAATGAGGTTTTTGATATTATTGAGTACATGAATGAGGGAAAACACAAAGTCTAGAGCACACAGAAGAGAGAATCTTTGCCTGATAGCACTTCCTACTAAAAGGCAAGGGACTGTCTTAGAAAGAAATATGTTAACCCTGACAGTCAGAGGCCGATGCCTTTTGTAAAATAGAAATGCACACTTCTAGTGAAGGATTGAAATGTTATTCTTGTAAAACAGATTATGTTATTGTAATGCAATGCCTGAATTACACTTCGTCAAAAACAACTGTAGCTTAGTTTTGGTCTTGTATTCCTTGAGTTTTGTGAATTAAAAAAAAAAAAAGTCATGCAGATCACTGGATTACCTGCTTAGCTGCTGCAGCCTGTTTAACTCACCTTGTGAAGAAAAACGACTCATAGAAATCACCACAAGGAGTCACTGACTGAACCTGTATGGTGGATGTTATATATTGAATATCATAATGTTCAGGATAAATTTGAACCACTGTCCTTTTCAACTTTCTGGAAAAGACATCAAGATGACATGATAACACATCTCTAACAGTTGTAGAAAAACGCATGAATGATACAGAAATTGACTGTTCAGCGTGGAGGAGACTGAGGGGAGACGTCAGTCACAACCTCCTTGTGAGGGGAAGAGGAAGGGTAGACCCTGATCTCTTCTCTATGGTGACCAGTGACAGGACCCAAAGGAATGGCCTGAAGTTGTGCCAGGGGAGGATTAGGGTGAATATTAGGAAAATGTTCTCCACCCAGAGGGTGGTTGGGCACTGGAACAGGCTCCCCAGGGAAGTGGTCATAGCACCAAACCTGACAGAGTTCATGAAGAGTTTGGACAACACTCTCAGGCACACGCTGTGAGTCTTGACAATGGTCCTGTGCAGGTCTAGGAGCTGAACTGGATGATCCTTGTAGGTCCCTTCCAACTCAGCATATTCTATAATTCTGTGATTGTTCATTCATAACCTGGAGGTTTGGGAATGAAGCTCGTCTTTTTGTGCTTAATTGCCAGGAAAAAATATATTGACATAATTGTCTTTTTTTAAACAGTGTTCACAGAAAAAGTCACCCTTTTAATCCAAGAATAATTATAGGGTAAGAAACTCTGGCTAGTGCATGTCTGAGACACAGTAGTTGGAAGTGATTCTCTGAATACTTTGCATTGACCAAGCAGAGCTCGCAGAGGGCTGAAAGTCCATTGCCAGCTTTATGTTACTGGGGCTCAGTGATTCTCTTATCTATTCTCTCCTGTAAATTGCCTATTGAATTGTACCTTGCCTGAAGCTTCTGGATATGTCTCCGCAGAGGGCAGAGCGAGTCAGCAGTTCAGATCCCAGTGGGTCAGGAGAGGAGAAAGGGCAGAGTTTAGCTTCCTTCCAAGAGTTTCAAGATTTTTTGATGCTCATTGAGATGCTACTTAGTTAAAGAAAATACAACCTAAATAACATATGGCAAAGACAAATAAGAGCTACTAAGAAGCAGATATTCTTTTAAGTCTTTTCACGGCAGGTCACTTCAATTGATCCTGAGGGTTGTAGGGCTGCCTGCACCATTGCTATCTCTCCTCCAAATTCTTCTCCAACCTGTGCTCACCTGTCCCTTCGAAATCCGTGTCATATGCCTGTAGTTGGCTCATGCAGTAAATTCCCTTGTGCTTCACGGTTTTGTATATTAGTTAATTTCCCTTCAGAGAAGGATGTATTCCCTTTCTTGTTTCTTCGTAATCATCCTGAAAAATTTTTGCTCTCATGTTGTGCCATTCCTACCAAAGTGGGAAGATTGGCATCCCTAGCTACAAACTGTGGGGGATACACAGATAAGGTAAGGGTAGCTATAACACACAGCTCCTTCATGTTATGCCTGATGAAGGGTAATTCTTGTTGGTTTCCAAGGGGTTTTTTTGGTTTTGTTCTTGGAATAGGACACTCAGGAGAGCCATGCTGTCATGCTGGTGCACTCAAGTATATGAGACAGGTTATACAGTAGGATTTACTAGCTTGGCTGCAGTTCCCAAATAATGCAGCTGTATGGTATGAGGTACAACGCTGTAGCAAACTTAGAATGGGAGAAGAGCAAACCAATATGTATGACCAATAGTCTGGTTGCAAAAGAGTGTGTAGATACAGCCATTATTTGTCTTTTTTAAAGCAATGCAAAAGTCTGAAGAGTATATCATTGACAATTACAAAATAGGCAGTGTCTATTTCAGTCAGAAATCCACTTGGGAAATGGTAACCGACTCCAACCTCCCTGAATAAACTGAATTTTAATATAGTAATTTTGAATTATTATCAGCTCACAAATCTTGAAGAAACAAGGAAAGGGAAGGGTGGCACTACACTTCCTCTTCTATTTTACTTTAGTTAAAAAGAGAAGGAAAGCCAATGATTTGTACACCACCCTCATTCTCTATGAACAAGAATCAAATGATAAAATTCTAAGGAAGCAGTTTTAGGAGACCTACTTGTAGTAACTATGCAAAATTACACTCAAATCTTAATGTGTTCTGATCATGGCATAGGAAAGAATTTTTTGTGGAGACCTTTGATTCAGCCCATTTTATAGTGAGCAAGGTTCAGTTGCTATCAGTTGGGCCCACATTTTTCCATTAGCATTTCATTATTCATTCAAACTCAGTCGCAGTGAATGTTCCCTGGACATTTCCCTGGGGTCAGTATAAGTACCTAAGTGAATTGCATATGCAAATATTGGGTATAATGAAGTGCAGATTCAAAATAATAGCCACAAACCAAACCAGGAAGCCATTTTGAACAATCTGGGCTATGAAAGTAAAAGAACAGTGATCTGTGTTGTCAGTTGTACGAACCAGAAAAAAAATTTTTACAGAAAACAACACAGCTTAATATTTCATCCTATTTCACTTCACATTAACCTTGTTTTCCCAGCTCTTTGTCTCTTTTTGTCAAGTGTTAACAGCATGCAAGATTTTAATGCAAGGATATTAACATCATAATCATTTTTTAAAATGTGTCCCATCAGCAGACAAATAAAATTTGGCCAAGAAAAAAATAATAGAGCCAGATCAAAAAGGAATAAAATTTTCCATTGATTAGCTTTTTAATCTGAAAAAGAGAAATAAAACATTACCCAACAAAATGATGTTAAAAATCAAGAGCTATCAATATTTTATGCCTGAATCAAGAATATGGGCATCACGCAAACACTCTGGTGACATAAGAGGAGCAAAAACTTTTATTTTATATTGGGTTTTGGTGTTTGTCTTACAGTAGAGGTGCACTAAAAAGCGCTTTTTAGCTCAAGATCTTAAGGCGTGTTACAGAAGTGATGACTCCTAGTTCCTCTGTACAGGTGGGAAAATAAAAACTGTGCAGTGGGGAGTGACTAGCTGAAGTCATTTAGCAAACTAATGTTTAAATTGGGATCACAAACTCCTCAGTAGTGGTTCTTTGAGCATGGCCAGAACTCAGATGACACCCAAGGATTTCTGATGTCTGCAGATAGACATTTGTGTTGAATAGCTTGAAGGATTCAGTTTATAAATTTGTATAGAGTTAAAGCAATTCTTATTCTGGATTTATACTACTGTAAAATCTTTATTCTTACTTGAATGTATCAGTAGTTTTTATTGTCTGCTAATCTCATCCATTAGCAAATAACTGATAAAGCTCCACAGGTCACAACTCATATCTTTTTATCATGAGATCATACAGGTGAGCTATGGTACCGTTATTCCTTAAAGAACACCTCTGGGGGAAAGAATCAAATCTCCATTTGATCTGACAATGAAATAATTGGAGAACAGAGTAGTCACTGATATTTCAATCATCCAATCATTAAAATGAGCTGCTAGTTAAGAGTTGGATTCTGACTAGCCAACCTGAGCTGACTACAACTTATCTAAAGTCAGATAAATTTAGATAAATCCTCTGTGTTCTTCTAAAGTCACTCAAAGGAGATTGGCAGCTGCTGAGAACAATCTATGATTCCTATTTTACATGCTCTTTTAATGTGGAAAGAAACATTCTCCGGAGTTACCTCTGTCTCTTGATAATAGAGGACATACAGACAACTAATTTAGAAAATATGTAAATACACATGGCCAAACTTTTTGAGGAAAGTCTCACAGTAGTTAAAATATTCCATCATCCAGACTGTTTGAGTGTCGCTCATACAGATTTCTACATTGTCAGATAAGTCCTACTCGTAATAGTGTGTGACTATGCCTTGAAATAATAATTAAAATAATAATTGTCTCCTGGTTTACTTTTCTACTTCATAAAGCTTTCCCCTGCTTTATGCTTCCTCTTGACTAGTAATGAGATTGTAATCTTTCCCAGGGCTGAGGCCCTGCTGCTACCCCATCTCTTCGACAACCCTGTCTCAAAACTGAGTATTCCTATAAAACCACAAAACAAAAAGACAATGAAAATCACATTAGTATATCATATTATTAATTACAAGAGGTATAATAAATTTTCGTTTTTATGTCACCTTATCATTTTACTTCTTGTAATACAATAACAAAACATTCATAATGGCTTGAAGGTGAAAGCTTCTGAGCCAGTATGGCAAGTCTCTACTGCTTGACCTCAGTTTAGTATAGAAAACAAGTGTTTAAATGTCTTCCTGAATCAGTGCTTCAAAGTTATGAGCATTTCCTAGAACAACAAAGCTGATGATATAACAGCATAATCTTACAGGAGAATTTTGAAAAATTTTTCATAAGCTATATTAAAAATTGATTATGTTGCTTATACAAGATTTATGTTCAAAATTGTTTGCTCCATTTACTATTTAAAATAATATTGAGTAAGTTTATATCAACAGTAAAAAAAGTATACATGAATATTTGCAAACGTTTACATATAGGCTAGAGAACATTTTGATTAAGAGCAGAATAATATGTGGGGGGGTTTTCTCTGTACGCTGAAACAGAGAGAAAATCAAATCCATGAAACAGTACTTAAGAGTTTGTTTGAGATATTTCACAGTCTATCTTGGACTAAGAAACAAACATAAAATTTCTACCTTACTCATTGTAATTCTGTGTCTCTTTAGCTTTGTATTTTTAAGGATTTGGGGGGTTTTTAGGTCAATCCAGAGTGCTGAAGTAAATTAAACAGACTGTGAATTAATTTGATTTGGGCAGAGATAAATTGCTGATTAAGTATAAAGTATCAAACATGTGATACCCAGCAGAAAATATTGATTTTATTTTTTCTTTAAAGAAATTTGAGGGGGTATCTTTTTTAAAGACTTTGTCTTGTTAATAACAGTACTGTAAATATGGCATAATTGGAGACTGCATGTGTCTTAATTCCACCAGTCAATCCTATGCACTGTTCCACTGCCTGTTATTACGCACAGTAACACTTTGAACTTTCACATGCCTATATTTATTCAACAGATGGTAGAGCTTGTGAGAGGATCAAACACCTTCCTGACAAGAGAGCAGCTCATTTTGTGCAAGGAAACTGCCAGATATCTTTACTGGATGGTAAACAAACTGATAGCCTCCTTCTTTTCCCAGGAGGAATTAGCTGCATGCAGCAGCCACAAAGAGGGCAGAGAGGCATGAGCTGCCGAGTCCTGCAAGCCTTAATTCAGTGTCTGGTAAGGAGACACTGGATGTACCTTGCAGGTCGCAAAATTATGCTAAGACAAAAAGTTCACCCTCAAACTCTCTATCATCTGGATAACAAACACTTATGGAAAAATTCTCTTAAATATAATAGAGAATGGGAATCTTTCTGCAGTTTTCTATATTAATTTACAAATTCAGATTGTTTGTTTAAATAATTCCTAAAACAATTTCAGCATGGCTTTATGGCTTTATCAGAACATAATAAGAAAATAACAGTAAGAAGATAACAAGAGTTACAGTGGTCCCGTGTATTGAAGACATCTGCTTTGAGAAAGTTAAGAAGCATCATGAGAAACCATTATTGAAACTGTACAGTTTTAACTGTACAGTATTTTTTATAGAAGCTTCTTTACATCAAAGCATACTGTTTTCATTTCTGGCGGCTGCTCTAGGACTTTCCATAACAGACAATACCTCAGCACGAACTTCTCACCAAAATTTATAAAAGATATCAGACCTAGCTCTGTAGTTCCTTGTTCTAGCTTTAAAGTGGAGTAGCACAGAATTCACTGATTTACACTTCCTAAAATAGGTTTCAAGATGAGTGAAATAATGCTGAAAATACAAGAACATGAATTACTGGAACCAGCATGAGTCAGTGAAACACAGAAGGAGGGGAAAGTCCAGTGGGAAGTCCTTTATAACTGCAGCAGACAGTGCTTTCTGAAGTGCCCTTGGAAACAGAAATATGTGCACTGTTGCCCAGGTGACAAAATCCAAGTACATGGTGCCTACTGTGAATGAAACAACTGACACTGCCTGCTCCTTGTGGAGTGGCTGGTGTTAGTGACACTAAGAGCTGTCACTCTCAATGGGCATGAGAAGCAAAGCCTATTTTTGTCGATATGTGTTAATCATCTGCTGGACTAGGCAGTTATAAAGGTGTAGATTCTCCAAGTAAGGTGTTTGTAAACAAGGCTCATCTTAATTTCTACGAATACATATGTAAGTTCTATTATTTCTGTCTCGTGTCTCTGATTTTTAATTTCTCTGGTTCTTTCAGACTCTTCCACAGCTCTGCACTTAAAACATTACAGGCATATAGTACATAAAACTGACATCTTAAGGGTGAATTGTTTTCTGCTTCTCCAACCATTCATATGCCCTAACTTGTTCTGCAGAGCATTTTTCCTAATTAAGTGTTCCCTTTCATATTAATCCCTTAACATCTGTCTAGTAATCAAGAACAAATGTTTTTCATTGGTATTCTCATGGAGTTGTTGGGTACTTACCTCTCTTGCTGCAATGTTCATCCCTTTCAAGTTGGCTTGCATTTTCACTTGAGTTAGCAGCTGACTTGGCTGCTGGTTACTGTTTCTCTGACTTTGTTCTCCGTGGGTCACACCATTAGCTCATTGCCTGGCATGAAAGACAAAACTGACAACAGAAACAAAAAGAGAATTCACGAAGTTCCATATCTTCTGTTCATGTCCAGGTTTTAAGAGGTACAACCTCAACCACACACTGTCTCATAATTATATCTACTGTTTTTCGAGGTATACACTTTCTCTGTTTTTCATATGCTTAAAAAGACTGGTATGATATAAACAAATGCAGGGAAAAAAAAAAACCAAACAAAAAACCCACCAAAAACAAAAAATGGAAGAGAACCAAGCAGACTTGTTCAGGGCTTTTTAATTTCGTAGGTGATTACAGCTTCAGTGGAGCACAGGTTATTTGCCTGGTTGTACACTCCTCTGAAAAATAATTTTCAGGTTTCTTATATAGAAAGTTTGCAGTGGAGATGGATGGAAAATTTGTGTCTTTTGTCCTAAAAAAAAAAATCAAAAAGTGGAAAAATTCATCTTTGCTGCAATAGTTTGATTTTCCACCTGGAAAGTTACAATAAATACTTCAGAACAAGTCAACTCTCATTCAAAGAGAGTTGACTTGAAAAGAAAACATGAAATCCTAGCCTATTGCTATCATTAGAAGCCTTAAAAATTAGAACATACCAAACTTTTATTGTGCTAAAGATGCTAGGAAAAATTTGAGAGAAGGTCTAGAGCAAGAAATGTATTTGATTATTTCCACTAATACTCAGTTCCTTAGAAAGCTTTTCTTTTTCTCCTCTGTATTTACCCTAATGTAATGTATAGATGATTCACAGCTTTTTATGCTATGGGAATGTAGGCAAATATAACTTCCTTCTATATATTAAGATTGAATTTTCTTTCACCTTTGATAAAATAGGATTCATCTTTTATGGGAAGTAAAATTCAGGGAACACAGACATATATTTCTTTACATGTCCTATTTAACTGCACTGGTCCTTTTTCCATGTTTGACAGAGGCTTACTAATGCAACAGCTTTCTTCACTAATAGCAGAGAGGTGAGGGGCTGCTCAGTTGAAGATGCTTATATCTATATATCAATGAATAACAGCTTGGTGGTTTCACTTACACATCTAAACAAACTTGTGGTCCCTGGGACTATACGAGAGCAAAATAATTATTCGGAACACTGTGACAGGGCACACTCCATAAGCTCTGTCTTGTAGCTTGAACCTAAGAGTAGCCTCATAGTTTTCTTAGACCTGTTGTCCAGTAAGAAACTGAATTGTTTCCTTATAACTGGGTGATCTAAAGCCTAAAAATTATTTTAATGGTGGCAAAACCAGACGTATTATTTTTCATTTCAAGATAGGAATTAGATTTTTTGAGAGGAGTCCTTATCCCATTTTCAAAAAACTTTTCCTTTTAAACCATCCTTTTTATTTGTTGATATGCAATTGTCTGAACTATAAAGATACCTAAAATTAGAAATTCTTCATTAGTACCTTGAGCAGTCATGGGAAGTCAGTCATTGACATTGTTAAAAACTGGTTTACCAAACATCTGTCAGGAACAGTTCAGTTGCAGTTAAGTCTTGTCTTCAGGAAGCAGGGTGGCCAGACTGAGCACCTTCCAGCCCTATTTTCTATGACTATATTACTAAGACAAATATGAAAATACTTTTAAAGTCAGTTTACTTTAAAAGGCTTTGAGCAATTAATTACAATGGCAAACAGTATCATCCAATTTCACAGCTTAAAGGAAGAAAGAATCACCACTAGGATGGTTTGGGTTGGACAGACCTTAAAGATCACCTAGTCCCAACCCCCCTGCCATGGGCATGGTTAGATCTTTGGGCCAAGATGTAACCTGGCTGTATACCCACCCACCACATGCAAGGAATCAGTATTGGCCTCACCAGTGAAAGGGCAGTGTTCACACTGTTAGGAGAGGCTCTTGAACAGGAAGCAGTGTAAGCCTTATCAAAAACATCCTCAGCTCAGAGCAGATGAAGTTGTCCTTAATTGTTATTGGGCTGGAATTACCAACAGTTGGGTGTAGAATATAAAGTGAGCTTGAGAGTAAGATTAAATAAGAAGTCAAACATATTTGAGTTAATAACATTCTTTTAATCATCCCTTCTTCTGCAAACACACTACATACTTATACAAATATATACACACTTCCAGATGTTTTTAAGGAAGTTCAGAGTCTGAAGTTCCAAGTAATAGCAATTTTTTAAGAAATTTACACTGTGCCATCTGGAATTAGTATAAGATCTACTGTAGATCACATACATATATACACTACAGTACACTATTGTGAGTAAAATGAATCATGTCAATACATATCCTTTCAATGCTGCTGTGAAATACTATTCAGCTTCCTTTATATTCAGGAAAAGAATGAAAATTCCCTTAAGAGGACCTGAGGTTAGCTCAAAAAAATGTAGCTGTGCAGTTACAATGCTTGTCGCAGGTAAAGGAGGCACTCTACCTCTCCATCTGAATTTGTGTTGATATGTGAAAAGGAATTCAGAGCAGAAAAAGAATTTGCTTACACAGCCTTGTGGTTAGAGGACCCACATGGGACAAATAATCCTGGATTTCGTTCTCAGGACTCTTACTGGTTAATTTGTACACAAGTAATACACAAATAATCATAGGCAAGGACAACTTATGTTAAATGAAAAAATAATCACAGGCAAGGAATCCAAAATTCTTCCCCCATGTCTGTTCTGTCATGTTCTTTCTCTTGGTCATTAGCCTCCTACAATTTTTTTCCCCTTCTCTTGCCACATCTTTAATAATTATCTTAATAATTACAGAAAGAAAGAGAGAAGGATGGGAGGAAGGAGGGAAGGAAGAAAGGAAGGAAGGAAGGAAAGAAGAAAGGAAAGAAGGAAATATAACTGGTAAAATATTATCCTTTAACAATAAGAAATGGCATGAGTGTACTGTGTGACGTTGAATCACAGAATGACCTGCATTGTAAGGGACCTTAAAGTTCCAGCCCCTAATGTCCTGTAAGTTTTTGTTACTTACAGGGAATCTAGTTCTTCCATGAAATGTGCAGAAATACTTTCAGAGCTTCATTTGGATATAAGTATCACATGGCTCTGTGCCCATTTCAGGGCACATCCACCAACAGGTTTTTAGGACACTAAGGTAAGATAAATTAAGACATTGGGAGCAGTAAGAGAAAAAGTAGATGCTAAGAAAAGTGAGGTGCCTTCAGAGGTAAGCAGTAGTTGAATGTCAAAGCACACCATTACATTTGTTAATAAAGACACTATACTTTACCCTAAGTCCCATTTTAAGGTGCTAAGTTCTTTTTTTGAAGTAAACCATTGCAAAAACAGGTATAAACCAGGTGACAGTTTCTATGGTCATGTCCTGGACTGGAACTCAGAGACCTGTCTTCAGCTACACACCTCTTTAAATGCTTGCAGATAGAGACCTATAACAGAATAGCAAAAATCATATTGTCTGACCCATGTTGTAACAGGCAATAGGACACAAGAGGATGGGAAGAGAGTCTCAGATGGAACATGGAGGCAACGCAGTCCTTCATCCTGCCCTGAGAATCTGTAAACTACATTTAAGAGATGTTTCTATAACCTGTACTTATAAACCACCACTGTTAATATTTTTATACCTTTCCTGGACCTCCTTTTGCCATGTTATAAAGCTTCTCCTAAACCTTCATTGCTACACTTTAAACCAACCAGTTTCTATCCTTACAGATGCATAGAAAAGTTGATTTTCTATCTCTCAGTTGCATTTACATTTCACATTTGAAGCTTTTTAGACTGCTTCCTTTCAGTATTTTTCACTTCCAACACTCAAATCTTGTTTTAACTAAAAAAAAAATTTAAATAAAGAGTTGAATCTTGATAAGTTACTCCCGTAGTTCTTTATTTTTCCAGAGAAAAGTTTCTTATCTCCTACAATCAGATGTAGAAAGCTTTTAAACTCTCTCAGCTTGCAATTGCAATTCAGTTGCAGACAGTAATCTGCTTTTCTCACACCCTTCTTAAAGATAAGTCTACTGAGAAAATAAGCTCTTCAATAGGGCAGCAAAATGGACTTCTGATATTAGAGTAGGTCTCTGGACATCCTTGTGATGAAACATTAACAGTACTCCATTTTAGCCCAGGCTGGGATGAACAAACACTGTGCAGCTCCCAGCCTTTAAGGTGCTGCTGTCAGTCAATGGCATTGTGCTGATTACAGGCAGAATCTCAACTGGTACAAACCAGTATAACTCCTATCAGACATCACACTCAACAGTTCTTGCCTTCTTTATGAAAATGTGCCTTCTGACTGCCATAGGCTTTTATCAGCAGCATGCTTTGCTTAATGTGTCTGAGGTCTATAATGGCATATTGAGCAATATGATAGGCATCTCATAAGGCTATCTGATCTTTTAAGGTCAAGGATGAACTGTAACATCCCTGAAGCATTCAACCTCTTTTAATTAGTGACTGAATTCTGTCAGAGCTACCTACTGAAAGACATATATCCCTTTCTCAATCTGCTTCCTGTCTTAGCTTATCTGTTTGTATAATAAAGACTCATCTTAGTTATAGGAGACACAGACTTCTCATTAAGAATCTTGTAAGAACAGTACCAGTTCACATTTAGTGGGAGCGTGCACCCAAAAACTCTTTGTATAGTTTCTCTAAAACCCCATGTTGTTCCTGTTGTTACAGTAAATAGTTCTGCAGTAGAGGATGCCATACTTTAGTATATATATACACCTATAATTAGTTTACTGTGCTTATTTTATATATGCAAAAAACCCATTGACTTCAGTGGGAAATTTGACTGTGCAAGTGTGTACACTCAAACTGGGATATAGGTGGGATAAATTTGGGTGGGATAGAGTTAATTTGGGTGGAATAGAGTTAATTTTCTTCACAGTAGCTAGTGTGGGTCTGTGTTTTGGATCTGTGCAGAGAACAGTCTTGATAACACAGGGATGTTTTGGTTATTACTGAGCTACCCAGTGATCTACACTACTACTGAGTTACACAGAGTCAAGACCTTTTCTGCCTCTTACCCCACCCCACCACTGAGGAGACTGGGGGTGCACAAGTTGCTGGAAGGGGACACAGCCAGGACAGCTTACCCCAACTGCCCAGAGGTGTATCCCAAACCATACAGCATTGTGCTTATCAATAGCAGCTGGGGGAAGAAGAAGGAAGAGGAGGACTCTCCTTTTGGAGAGTTGCCCTTTGTCTTCTTAAGTCACCATTGTGCATGATGGGAGCCCTGCTTTCCTGGAAATGGCTGAACACCTGCCTGCTGATGGGAAGTGGCGAATAAATTCCTTGTTTTGCTTGTATACATGGCTTTTGCTTTGCCTATTAAACTATCTTTATCTCAACTCACGAGCTTTCTCACTTTTATTCTTCTGATTCCCCCATCCACAGGGGGAAGTGAGTGAGCAGCTGTGTCGTGCTTGTTTGCCAGCTGATGTTAAACCTCGACAATCCTTTGTGGCACCCAATGTGGGGCTAGAAGGGTTTGAGATAATGAGAAATTTGATTGCAATGTGCTAAGTTGAATTTATAGCTGTTATTGCTGTTTAGCCATTAATTGACAGGCTTCTGTGCTTGCCATGGGGCTTGCTTGCCTCACTGTATATTAGAGTCTAGTGCTTGTTAGTGGCTGCTTTTTGCTTTCACTGTCTGCTGTAGTGTTTGTTGTACTGCTTATCATCTTACTCTACTGTGCCTGGGAACATTTTGATAATAGCAGTGGTGATGTGCCTGGGCTGGCAGATGGCCAGGGCATTGCTGCTGTTTCTGTGCTGCTGCACTGGACAGGCTGGAACTACAGCATGAACAAGCTGAAAGGATGTGGCCTGTGGATGAGTCCACATGGGAGCAGGACACCCCAAAGCCTCTGTGGGTGTGGGTAAGTCCACATCAGAGTAGGTATATCTCGAAACGTCTGTGGCGGTGGTTGTGTCTCTGCCACAGCTGGTTTACCTCTGGAGGGATTGTGGCCTGACAGTAAGTCCAGGCTGGAAAAGGTACACCTCAAATATACACCTCAAAGCCACCTCTGTGGCTGTGGATAAATTCATGCTGCAGGAGGTACACCTGAAGCATGAGTGGCTGTTCAAGAAGTCATGCTGAAGCACCTTAAAGTGCGTGGCCATGGATGAGCCCTCCCCTTGAGGGACTGTGGCTGTGGATAAGGCTCACTCCTGAAGGGACCGTGGCTTTGAGTAAGACCACACTGATTCAGATGTATCTTTTAAGGCATTATGGCCCATGGAAAAGGCTACACTGGAACAGGTGCCCCTAAATTGATTGTGGCTGCAAATAATCCTATGATGCAGCAGGTATATCCCTGAAGAGGCACTGGCTAATAGCTAAGTCTCTGCTTGGAGCAGGTAAACCCTTAAGGAACTACAGTTTGTGGATAAGTGCAAGCCATAGAAGGGGTAATGGAAGGATTTAATTCCAAAGTTAAATCATATGTTCCTGTCCAAAAGAATCAGGGAAGCACCTTTAAACAGTTGTAACCTGGTATTTGAATTGCATGTTTAGCAATCACTATAGCAGGAATAAGAGGAGGAGAAGCCTTATAAGAAGCAGTGCAAGTGCAGCAGTCACTCAACTTGAACTGGCTTTGGTGCCCAGTAACTCCTCACAACACACCGTCTCTCTGCCCTCAGAGGTGGTCCGTCGACTAAGGGAATTCTATATGTGTATTACAGCAAAAGATGGGAATGAGGATGGGGGTTAATGATGATGTATTGGATAGTGTGGGACCTGAGCATGATGTAAATGCTGTGGAATAAGGGTTGGAGAATGTGCTGGTGTGATGGGAAGTGGTGAATGAATTCTTTGTTTTACTTTACTTGTGTGCTTGACTTTTGATTTCCCTATTAAACTGTCTTTATCTCAACCCACAAGTTTTCTCACTTTTACTCTTCCGATTCTCTCCCTCATCCCAACAGGGTGAATGAGAGAGTGAATGAGCAGCTGTGTGGGACTTAGTTGCCCAATGGGGTTTAAACCATAACAGCAAGAAATGCCATTTGGAGTTCATCAGGTAGACATATCTTTTACTGTTTCTAAAGCATGTCTGCTCTTGCATTCATACACAATGTGGGGATAGTATATGCACATGTTGTATTAGAGGTTCTGTTCTTGCTTCATTTTAAACAATGGCTGGGCACCACTCCAAATTGCTCCTTATGAAAATGTATTAAATGTAATGGTTTTGAAAGAAAGGTATTGCATGGGGTCAGATAAATGTAAAATAGTTCCTCTGGGTACCAGAGCAGTAGGAATAAAAAGTGTGTGAATTAATTTTTCCCTGGCAGCTAACACTATTCAGTGCAAAATTTGTTCAGGGTTTGTTGCAGAGCTTAAATATTTGAGCTTTTTGAGATTCAGTTGAAATATATGTTTGTTTTTTCTAAAGCTGTCAGGGGCATGCATGTGTCAGTTTTCATTAAGAATAATTTCCCTCAGGATCTTTGGCTTAAGTTAACCTTCAGACCTCCACTGACCCCTTCCAAACCATCAGGGTTTCTTTTTGTGTGTTGTTCCATGGATAAATGTACCTGCCAAAACCTAAGAGCCTTCAGAGGATGATGTTGACTGAATGTCTGAGCAGTTCTCAAACCTAAGAAATGTGCCCTGAAAACTGCAGCAAGAAATTCTCCTTCTTTCTTTCCTCTGAAATGATCTATTTTCCTAATTCTAATAAAACAAACACTTAGGTAAGTGTATATAGCAGAGACATTTTAAGGTTAGTGTCCTCTATGTTAAAGCTTCTTTCTGGAAGAACTGTGTTGTGTTGTATATGCTAAAGCCCGATTCCCACCCTGAAAATTTATACCTGCAAACTAATGACAAAGCACAATTCTGGTGATTCTTTAAATATAGGAAAAGGAATCCAATTTTTTGACAAAAAATCATAACAGTAATATGCAGCTAAGGTGGCTTCTCTGAACACAATGCTGCTTTTTCACTGGCCAGAGAGGCTTCCCAAAGATCATAAGCCCTGCTACTGCACTGGTCAGGGCATACATCTGAGCCCCTCTTTACTGATGGTATAGGCCACCCATTTTCTCAAGAGTTAATTTTGTTCCCTGTTCAAATGTAGCAAATAATTTTAGAGTTAGGTCATTGCTGGCAAGTAGCGGAGGACTGTTGAAAGTAAGGAAGTTTCCAGGGAAAAGCAGAGACTGAAATATTATTCAAGGATCTTTCTGCCTGAAAATCATGAGGTTATTGTAACATAGCGTTCTGGTTCACACGATCCACTGATGTTAGTAAGTAAGGAATGCTGAAATGTTTTGATTTGAAGTCTGTGTTGGAAATGAATAATTCACTTCACTTTTGCACCCATGAGCTGAGAAATAAATGTGCAATACACATTTCTCTTATAGAATGTTTTAATGAAAGACAGCTTATTTTCTTTCCCTCAGATGAAATCCCATGATTAGCTCTTTGTAAAGAGCTATGAAAAAGGTTTTTTGCTGCAGAACCAAGGAAAAGGATCAGATCACTGATTTACAATAAACCATACCAGTAACTGATATTTTAATGGCTAATGTTTAGCGTTATGAAACCTTAACATGGATAGACTTTTGTAAACACATCTCTCAGTGTGAGGTTTATCTGAAGTTGTTATTACAGATGTAATAAAACATTTTTCACTTGTGCATTTAATAGCTGCAGAATTTCCTTAAAGTTATATACTAAGCTATATATATTGATCTATATGTTGGGTTATGGAAAAATAACTTCAGAGGAGGTATGTATTCAGTGCTAGATGTTTTCCCTCTCTCCAGCTGACTCCATTTGCCTTTTGGATGGCCTGGATAAAAGTGCAACCCAAAGATGAGTGAAATCTGGCCCTTGTTTTTCATAGTTTTCAGAACAGAGATAAGCTGAAGCCATTCTTAGGAAGATATTGTTTCTCTTAAGCAGGATTTACTCTTACGTTCATCATATTGGCAATATTGCAGTTTCAAAGGTTCTACATTCTGCAGCATGATAGGGCAACAGACAAACTAGAGTTAAACTCCCTCTGGAACGTGAACAGGTCTGGTCATGACAGCAAAGTGCACCACGGTAATTATGTATATTACTGGGTTTAAAGGAAGATACCTTCTTAGGAATGTTCAAATTAAAAAATATGTTCATGAGAGTGGTATACAAATAGTCTCAAACTGACTGTACACTCAGCCTTGGCCTGCTGGTTATCCATTTAAATATCAGTGACCCTGTCTGGAAAAATTCCTAAGGGAGAGAAGAAAATATAGAGCATGTCTATGTGGTCAGAAGATGGATGTCATTCCCTTGCTCTGTCCATGGCTTGGGGCCACTGAGATGTTATTCCGGATGCTGTTCCACCAGGCTCAGGGCCAGATCTTCCAAGCATACCTTTTCCAAAAGATTTAGGATGGATCTCAGAACTTTAAAATTCACCCTGTTTTCCTGATTTCTTCTATGAATGTCATGTGGACTCCATTAGAATTTAAGGAACAAGATCAGTGACTTCCAATAAACCTTTAGGTTTTGGAAAATAATGGACCTCAGTAACGTATTCTGGACTCCAGTTGCCAGTTGCTACAGCTTTCAGTGAAGTACTGTCTATGAAATAGCCAGGCAGTTTCCTCTGAAGCAATATTATTAATGTCATTGCAAAATGAGTCGTAGTTCTCTAACTGAAATTTGCCTCTGAACTAGCAGTTAACCTCAAAAATAATCTTTCACTTTTGGAAGAATTCAAAATGAGACCAAGAAACCAGCACTGTTCAGTGTGAGTTTGTGTCTCCAAATGTTACTAATTATTGCATAGCATCTATTTTTAACTTGAAAACCCCCATCTCCAGCTTTCCTCACATCTTTGCTGGTCATTATTTTTCATATAAGATTCTCATAGTTACCCTAATGCTTTAAAATGTGTCATCTAGTATAGGTTGTCTGCCCTTCTAGAGCCAATGAAGAAATTCAGGTGCAAATAAATGTATAAATTTAGGTATTCCACATTATTATATTGCTGTCTCAGTCTCATGGATAAGACTCTATATTTCAATCAACTACAAGGGAAATGCATACCATAAACCTAGGCTATAAAACCTGACTTTTAGGTGACTAAGATCTTAAATAAATCCCATTCTTTGTGTCCGTATAAGGTACTATACAATAATGATCATAACCTAAAACTATGCAGATACATTTTCACAGAATCAGTCTATGAAAATAAACCAAACTTAACTCTTATACAGCTTGTCTGAAATGATCATACATGTTTAGCAGTATATTATTTATTTTGTATCATTTTTGTAGGTGTCCAATACTGCAAAGGTAACTCTATTTCTAGTAATATTGGGGGAACTGTGAGTGTCCATCATCTGAAGCAATGATTATTTTGCCCTGAATTTAATACTGACAAAGCTATACCAGGATGTTTTTGTATTATTCACTGGACTAGTCATACTCTATTAAAGGTAATCAAAGTCATGACGGAAAAAACATCACAGCTGTCCTAAATTCTGGGAGTTTGGCTCAGGGGGATTGGACTGTGGTACTTGAAAGGACCTCAGATTGTGATGAATGGTAAATAAATGAAACAACCTCTCCCTAAACAGAGAATTCATCTTGACTCAGTCCTTTTGGAGTACTGCCCTCAGCGTAATCTGCATTGGGAAGGCCAGACCTACCCACAGTGGGCCTCCCCAGGGGTGTGTTAAACCAGCTGACACTAAATGCATGATGTAGCATCAGGTGCCCAGGAATGTGTGTGTTTCACTGGGTCCTACTGTCCCTTCACCATGATTCACTCGGCTCTTCACTTAGTGCTCAAACCACTTTTTCAAAGAATGGAGACATTTTCCTTAGCCATGCTAAGGAATCTCCTTTGAAGATTTAAAGAGAGATGTCACTGTTTTGGTATCCTAATTTGATGAGAGTTGAGTGGCTAATTCCTTGGAAAGGGCTGTTAACTAAATTGAGAATGCCCTAACTTTATCCAGGATTTTTTGGTAGCCTTACAAACAAATTGTTCTCAGAACCTTTTAGTGTCTGAGCAAATGAAAGCTGCTAAAAGTATGTCCTCATATGCAAATTTGACATATTGAAAATGGCTTAGCTGCTTTGCACTCTTATACATTCTATAGGTTAGTAGAAGTATTCCAAACAAGTTACTTATAGATTGGACTCTAACTGAAGTGCCCTATCAGCTTATTGCTGTCCAGAAAGGTGCAGAAAGAAATACAGAATGTAAGATTCAGTCTTGTTTCACACTATTCTGGTTTAATAGGGAGCTACAGATTGGAGGGTGAGCCATGGGACTGCATTTGCAAGTGTGTTTACAGATACAGTATTGATTTCCTTGCTCAGTAAGAGCATTTCTGTACTGCCACTGCTTCCAATAAACAACCCTGCAAGAACCTACATGGTTGTGAAGCCATGATGCATTATTTAACAGGAGCTAATCAATATAAAACAAGTATTCCCTTTGTTACAGGAGTGCTATTGACAGAATGCTTCTCCTTTTTAATTTTTTATTATTTTGCATTGATTGCTGAAGCCCTGCATAGTCTTTAACAACATATACTGAACAAGGCCTGACCACAAATTTCACCTTATATAAAAAAAACACATTGCCCCATTTTAGCACAGAATTAATTTGGAAGAATATCCAGTATTCTAAGAAATCAATATGAGCATAGACATTAACTTCAACAGAAGAAAAACCAGGCCTTTGATCAGATATAAAAATCAGTCCATTTAACTATCTCTGAAATAAAAGATCAATACAAAAAAAAACCGAAAACCTTCCTATTCCCAAACAAGTCCTTGACTTAAGAGTTCACCTGGAAAGAATGCCTGGAATTTGGATTACTCTTCTAACTGGAGAGAAAGAATCTTGCCACCTGTAATTTCAAAAATAATATTCTCTACTCTGTGTCTCATACTTGACCTGCAGTTCTGCTAATGTCATGCCTGTAACATCATTCAAATGATAGTAAACAAGTGCAAGATGGAGTTCCTAAAGCTGGACTGCCTTGAAATACTTCATTTATAATCTTTTAAGAATCTTCACCCAGTTCAGTTAGAGCAGGGATGAAGTAGGAAGAGAAGAACATACTTAAAAATTTCACTTTCAATTACTGGACCTTCCTTTGTAGGAATATGCTTAATTAGTGAAGGTTTTAGGACCTTCATAGTGAAACTCATGGATATCAGTTGTCAACCACCAGGCTCATGGTCTCAACTGGCATTCATTAACTGCTAATATGGTATTCAGGGAATCAGATAATTTGTCATAAAATTGTCTAAAAAAACACTAAATTAATTTGTTGTTTGAGTATATTTCTCTTCAATTTTATAAAAGGAAAAATACAGCCGTTTTCTTCCAGTCTAAAAGCTAAAACTTTACACTAAAATCTGAACTCTAAAACTAATATAATCTTATTATTTTGACTCTTCATATGACTACTGCGGTGAGGGATTTCAGTATTGCTTGGAGTTGAATGATGACTAAAGTGTCATTCCAAATTGAAAATCTTTATGAAGAAAAAGGAGAGGAATGTTATGTTTGGTGTTTTGAAAATGGTAAGTAAAATAAACATGAAACATATAAAGGTAAGACCCAAATATGAAGCAGGCAGCTTTTTATCTCTTGCTCAGAGAAGACACTTTACTATTCTCTGAAATCTATTTCAAAGAAAAAGAGAGAATAAATTGGGAGAAGATATGTTTTACTGGGTAGGAAAAGAGATGGAGAAGATAGGAGCAGAGGATTTCATATTGTTGTTTTACTACAAAGTAGTCACTAGTCACTGCTGAATGTAGAATGCTTAATGGTCTCAGGATGTCCCCCCAGTTAAAGTCTTTATAAATTGCAAATATCATAGGTGACTCTCTAAAACAGTTTACATATATTTCTTAATTGTTTAGAAGTATCTTGTGCTACACCATTCTACTAGCAGTCAAAAAATATAAATAGATAAGAGAGAGATGAGAAAAGGAGATATTTTGCAGTAACCCTAAGCTTATACCTCATAGCATCAATCACACTGAAGAGCGCAGCTTGCCAGAGGCATTTCCTTTGTAATCCAGAAGACCATCTGTACAGTGTCAAGGAATAATACAGCAAGCAGAAGCTTTCATACTTGGTGCCTGTGCCTATGTGCATATACACACCTACTGCAAAAGCTGAGATGAATTCTGCCAAGTGTACTAAGAGAAGACATCACAGGTGCTCACTTTATAAATTATACACTAGATATTAGTCATACAAAGTTTAAAATTTGTCCCAATCACCACCCTAGAATTCTCAGAAGTCTTCCTGTGTGGATGTGCAGAATGGCCATACCCAAATTTCCAAATTTAGGTAAGGAGGACAATGATTCTTTGACACACTGAGGGTTGTGTAGGGGAGCCCAAGGAGTGTCTCATGAGGGTATATGAGAAGAGAAAAGGAGCATTGAAGTAGGTGTGCTCCCTGTCTGGTAGAACATATAGAGGCATTCCAGTTTTAATCAGATTATTGGGATTGCAAGTGCTTTGCTTAACGAGGGAGAGATCTGTTTTTTTCAAGGAGATCCAAAGAGCAGACAATCCAGAATGGCCAAGTGGACATAGGTGGTTTGTGTTATAGGGTGGGAAAGTCAGTTGTTTTGTCTTGATTAAAGAGTAGACATAAGGCTATGCAGATCTTCGGAGTTGCAAAATCACCTCTTTCAACAAGGAGAAAGAGGAAATCACCTGAAATTTTGAAGCAGGAAGGTAAACCCATGCAGTAGGCTGATTGCTCCTGCCAGAGACAAACACTTTCTAAGTAACTGCACTAAGCAAGGGTAAAGATAGATGGCAAAACAAGCCTCAGGGCTGCCAAAGCATTGGAATTCTGACAAACAAGTACCACAAGAACTTAAAGGCATGCTGATGGCTTTAGAAAAGGAGTCGACCTGAATAAATAGGTTAACCCCAGCTAGAGATTTAATTCAAAACTTGTACAATTTTGACATTACAAGATTCACTCTTGTTTCATGAGCTAGAACAACTTCTCTTTTCATGAAGTAAGAAATTATATACACATGCAAATTATTGATTTATTATACTATTTTCTAATTCTAAGAAAATTCATATTATTCTGTCAGGATTCTATCAACTTTTTTCCTTTTCTCTGCTTACTGTAGAAGCACTGTCGATACTGCTATATATCTGAAAAGATAAACACCTGGCAACTTGGCAGCACTTAAGCATTCTTCATCCTTATTCTTTTATGCATCATAAGGATCTGCTCAGAACACCCACATACATGCACAAACATTGTGTCACTCACACATAATACACTCCTTTTTCCAACCACAATTTTTCCTTTCCCAACAGTTCCAACTATAATTCACTGGCAGAGCAAAATCTTGGAATAAGCATCTCATTTATCACTGGACAAAGACAGGCCTTTACTTCTCCTCAGCCCTAAAGGCCAAGGTGGAACTGTCTGCATCTCATTTGTCATAAACTTTCAGTAGATGAGTTAGTTTATATCTGGGTGGACCGAGACAGGCTGGAGCTTACTGCAGTGGGGTTTTTTTTATCGTTTTAATCAGGATGGGGGCAGAACTCACAGTTTTATAGCTTTACTTTCACTGCTGAGCAAATCTGACTCTATCCTGCCTGCAAGAACAGAAGAGCTGTGGTTCAGAAGAGCTCCCTGGGGTGCTCCGGCCAAGTAATTACAGTAACTTGCATAATACCTCTCATCAAGAAACTGCATTTTTGCAGCAAGAAGAGAAGTCTTGTTCCATACACAGCAGAGACTTAAAAAAAAAGAAAAATGTCAGTCTCCAGTACTAAACTGCCTGTAATCCATTTTACCTTACTGGCAACAAGTAAGGGCAGCAAAACAGGAAAAAAAAAAAAAAACTAAAAGCATTATGTGGAGCTTACTGGAGGACCAGAAAAGACACTACTCTTATTGTCTCAGTTTGGTAGAAGGGAGTTCTCAGGAAGAGTTTGCATAAGAGTCGGTTAGCGGACCCCGAACAGCAGAGGTCTCTTACAAGCTATCTCACAGTTCTTCACTGCCAAATTCACAGGCTACCACCCAAGGAGGGATTTTGCCTGAGGCTTGCTCTTCTGTTCCACAACTGCTTGGTACATGCAGATGCCTGCATGTGTTTCAAAAGCTGTTAAGTTTGTGCAAGTTGCTCCCTTCCATCTACCCCATGTCAGTCCTGCTCCCTCAAATGGGGACACATCCAAATGACACTCACCAGGCCATGCACAGACCATGAAGTCCAACAAGGACTTTTGGTGGATTCCAGAAGACAAAGGCTCTCAGGATGCCAGGAGAGTGTCAAGAGGAAGGAAACAATGATTTAAGCTGTTATTTATAAGGTATATCATGTGCAAATTGGGACTACTTTAATAGGGAATTAAAAAAAATAAAATAGTTCCTCCAGAGGATATCCTCATCCCTTAGGCATGTTCCCCAGCCAGTGGATTGCTGGTTGCAGATGGGCTGCATCACCTGCTGGCTTTATTAATGGTATACAAGTCCATTAATGGACATATTAATATGTAAAATTAAAACGCTTTGTTTATTAGAAGAAAAAAAAATCCCAGTCTGCCCCCCAAAAAACTAACCGATTTAATTTCTTTCTCAAGCAGCAAGAACAAGGACATATTTATTTAGATTTAGCTCAAGCCAAATTAATTTCCATTTTTTAAAGATCATTGGCATATAAAAAGGTAAAATACACTGTATTGTGAATGAATCCCTATTCCCTTCCTTGCTCCTTTCGCTACAAGGCTTAATAAATTAACAATGTGTGAACTTTTACTGAGATCCTGGAGGGTCCAGAAAATTTATTTTAACTGTGATGAGAAAACTTAGTCTTATATATTTGTTCTCTATTCATAAGGTACAATGTATTTTTATATTTCCAATTTTTAAAGGCTCCACTTTCTTTCAGAGAAACTAATTGGGTCTGTTCCCCATCCATTTTAACCGTTTTTCCTCAAGCTCAAGGATGCCAAGGTTCTGCTTAGTTCATAAAGCATCTGATAGTTTGAAAGAATAAAAAAATTCCTTTTCTTTTCTTGGTGAAGCGTATATTTAAGGATGAATAGACCATTTTAAAATTTCAACAACAGCACTTAGCCAAGAATGCAGAGATTGATAGTTTCTCAAAAAATTAAGATTATTTTAGGACATATTTGGTTAACAAAATATCTCAGGTTTCCCACCCAGCCTCAACAGTTGGCTTTTGCTGTACTAACCACTGCTGTTAAATTACATAGTGCACACTACACTTATGATGGACATGGTTATAATGGACAATTGGTTATAGCGGACAAAAACAGATCTCCCAAACCAAACATATTAAGTTCAAGACATTCCTCTCTGGTTATAACAGACAAACATTGGCCACAATGCCAATTTCTGGACTTTTTTCTGAACCCTATAAATGTACTGAATAGAAATGGGAGCTAGTGAGGAAAGTTACAGGAATACTATGTTTTTAAAATAGATTGTGCCTTAAGCCAAAGACTGAACAAGATGGTAAAAGAGGTTATGCCAGACTAGCACTTTCTGCTAACCTGATTGACCACTGCATACAAGATAAACCCAGAACTTTCTATAATCTGTTCTCTCCTGCTCTAAGAGCCAACTTCAGTGGGTGCAGTACTGTGGAGATGTAGAAGGACTACAAATCACTCCCTTCACAGGGCTCTTCCTCAGATGGCACAGCCTGTCCTGCCCCTTCAAAAGGCCAGACACTCAAACGTACTTCTACTGACATAATAATTTTCAAGGTAGCCTTTTACATTCTGTTTATATGCATATTTGCCAAGGGTGCCAGGGGAGTAGGTGGGTCAGTTAAAATGTACCCATTTTAAACAGAAATAAGAGCTACACACACAAGCACCCACTCACAGCTATGAAATAGCTCTGGTAGAAATAGAGAGTTTATATATTTGCTGACTAAGGTCCTGCAAGTGGATACCCTGTCAGCTGATGCTAATGGAGACAAAAAGCTGACCCAAGATGTAATTCCATATTTCAATAAGAAGCTTTGTTTTATTCTATATGTTCTTTGGGGTCAAAGTCTGTCAAGGCACAGTCCTGGCTTCCTGGTGTCTAAAATTAAAAACAAATACTCACTACATTTGGTAACAAGAACAATGTTACCTGTGAATTTTAGTTGTGCCCTATGTGACCTCCCTGCAAAATAGTGATGAACATCCCAAGTCAGCACAAAGTATTTTACCTAATAATTACAAAGAAGTTCCAACACACATCTGAAAATAAATCATGGAATCATAGAATATCCAGAGTTGGAGGGGATCCAAAAGTTCAACTACTGACTCTGCACAGGAAAAGCCAAAAATTCACACCATGTGCCAAAAAGCAGCATCCAAAATCTTCTTGAGCTCTGTCAGGCTTGATGCCATGACCACTTCCCCAGACAGCCTGTTCCAGTGCCTAACTCCCTGTCGGTTGAAAGCCTTTTCCTAACATCCAACAAAAACCTTCCCTGACTCAGCTTCAGGCCATTCCTTTGTGTCCTGTCACTGGTCACCACAGAGAAGAGATCAGTGCCTGCCCCTCCTCTTCCCCTACAGGAAGCTGTAGGACTGCAGTGAGGTCTCCCCTCAGTCTCCTCTTCTTCAGGCTGAACAAATCAAGTGACCTCAGCCACTTCTCATATCACTGCCCCTTCAATATCTTCGTAGCTATCCTTTGGAAGCTTTCTAGTAGCTTTATATCCTTCTTGTATTTTGGTGCCCAAAACTGCACACAATATTCAAAGTGAGGCCACCTCAGTGCAGAGCAGGGAGGGACAATACCCTCCCTCAACCAGCTGACGATGCTTTGCCTGATGCCCCCTAGAACATGGTTGGCCCTCCTGGCTGCCAGGGCACTGCTGACTCACATTGAACTGGTCATTCCTTTCTGTTGCAGATCCCTTTCTGCGGGGCTGCTCTCCACACTCTCAGTCCCCAGCCTGTACAGATGTCCAGGGTTGCCCTGTCCCCCATGCAGAATCTGGCACTTGCCCTTGTTAAACTTCATACTATTGATGACTTGCATTCTCTGAAATATGATGGTAAAACATCTGTCATCCACAATAGTCTGATGGACAGCACACATTCAAAAGACTAGGAAGCTCACATAGTGATTTTCCAGGCAGCCGACACCTGTTTCACCCATCAGCATCTTCCCTTCTTGTCATACAATAAGAGCATCACAATATATTGCTATTGTCTATAGATTGTTTCTTTTCAACAGCAAGACAGGTGCCGCAAGTTTCTTCTATTCTGGAGAAAGCTTGCTAACAAAATGTGATCAGTGAATGATCATTATGGCAAGTCCTGTGACTGGAAACTGCATAGGGAATATAAACTGGCAAACACGCCTCCTAGAATGATAGTAAAAAGTGTTTTCAAAGTCTATTCAAATGTACTATATTTTCCAAAAACTGTAGAAATTGTCTGTTTTGAATTAGTCCATTCAGATAATTTGGGATTTTGTTGGAGTTTTTTTAACTTGGGTTTCAATATTTTAAGGCCTATTTTCCAGTTATTAAGTAGTTCCTACCTGTTCTCAAGCAGTGCTAATGCACAGAATTTGAAAGACAACATGACATATCATAAATAGATATGGTTGTCATACAGAGTTCTATGCACTTAAACTATCATTTTGGCACAAAACTTCAAGTAACCACTGGACTTTCTCTTCACTGTCTAACCAACAACACAAGAATAAAACATAAATATGTGAAAAACATATCATTTCCCTAGAGAGAGTCTCAAAGAATTAGGGGTGCATGTTGACCTCTTTTGCTTATCTGTCTTCTTTTCTTTTCCTTTTTTAAAGATATAACACTCAACGGGGGAAGAAAAAAAGGCAAAGAAAAAAGTGCATTAAGATTACATTTGGCATTTTAAATACAACAAAAGGTACTTATAGGGCTGCTTTATTGTACAGTCAAGTAAACTCCAGCTGTCAGCTCTGTGATCACTTCTTCAATAGGCAAAAAGGACTCGGCTCTAACCTGGCTACATGCTGGTTCTCACCAGTAGAACAACTGATATTTTCTTCCATATGAATTGCATTCACAATTATTCCTTGACTTTCAAGGAAAACTTTGAAAGAAAAATGTGAATAGACTTCCAAAGTGAGTGTGCTTCTTTTTGCTTTCCTTATTTTTTTTCTTATTAAAAAAGCTGTATATCTGTTTTTATTAGAGCTGAAGTAAAGATGAAAACTTCTGCAGGATGACTTGCAAAATCTTGTGGGTTTATTGGCATTCTCCTACTATGTTCACATTAAAAAGATCAAAATATGCTAAATATGATCCTCTACCTGAAAAGAGAGGAGCTACTGCATATATAGAGTCAGAGAATATGCATTGCTGAAACTTTGATCATTTCTTTAAATGTGACATTACAGAAAGAAATGAAGTGAATGGGAGTTCTGTCGTCTTCAACCGGACCAAGGGTTTACTAGCTGTCTTCTGATAGCAATTTCTAGATTTATTGAGTAACATTATTCAAGGTTCATACTTCGCAGAAGAACAAGCATAACTGAACACTAGAATTGATTTAAATCTCTGAACAATATTCTCCTGAAAGCTTCTTTTTTTTAGAATGTTCTCTTTTAAATTTTGTGGAGGGAAATTAGGAAATCAAATAAGCTTAATTTTGAAAATCTGCTTCAATCTTGCTTGAAATTAGTGATATTGGCAGTTTTCTCTTATGACTTTTCCCTTTTTCTTTGTTGATTTCTGTCCTCATTTTCTTTTGAAATCTATACAATAAAAAATTAAAAATAAAAAAGGAGTAGTAGACGAGGGGGAAGAGGAAAGGAATGACAATTATTTGTGAAAAGAAATTACTTTTTACCATATTTTATCTCTTACATTCAAAGTCAAATCAAGACAGAGAGAAGTGATGTAGCTTCAAAACTTCAAAATTCCACTTTGCCCTCTTTTCAGTGTATTGCTATGCTGCTTTCAAAAGACTCTATTTCACTGCATTTTGAAAGCTAATTGCATTTTGTATGTTGTTTCTTTTATGAAATTATCTTCTTTTCTAAGTCCATTCTATTAACCAGTTGTCAGAAACTCATAAAAAATGCCACTCTAGGTTGCTCCATCATGTAGGTAGGCAAAACACGGAAGACTGACAGTAGCAGTCTGTGCAAGACCAAGCAGCATACAGCCTTCAGCAAAAATGGGCCCTAAATGATTTCAAAAATTTGTTTACTGTGGCATTACATATTTGACAAACTGTATTCCAGCAACCTAAAATATAGACAACTATTCAGCAAAAAATTTCTTTTCAGTGAAATGTTTGTCCAGGTGATCGACTGCTTAGTTTTCAGTTCTGACCTCAGTCAGCTGACCTATCTGCTCTTTCAGCCTTCTCCAAGTTTATCAACCTTAAGACTTCATAAAATTGACTCAATTTTGCCATAATTTCTTGATTAATCTATAGTTTATGTGTTTATATGAAAAAAATTTTTTTCAAACGTCTCGAATCTCTGTTTATGGGTTCTTGGCTGAAGGATTAACTACAGAAACGACAAGCACGGAGGGAGCTTTCTGAGAAATTTTTTGGCTTCAACAGTAACATTCTGGTTGCCTCATAATCCCATTGAATGATTTTAATGTAAAAATGGACCCAAGGAAATACGAAATATAAAGAGTGGTGTTGCATAGGGGTTTTCTGTCCAAAATATTCTATGTCATGTTAAAGAAACAAAACCAAAAAAACAGCTACAAAATTTCATATTAGGTTCATGAAGGTACTTACTTCCATCCTCAGCAACAGACATTTGTAAAAAGAAAACCATATATGTATGAAAAATTTTTCAAGAAAAAAATTATTTCAATTTTATCTAATACAAATTTCATCCTGTTGGCTGTATACTTGCTCTGTGTGCACACTTAAGCAATGAGCAGACAAATGTTCAAGTCCACACATTTCATTATTCATGTCATACGTTTTCTGTATGACATAGAAAGAGATATTGTTTGATATAGTGAAACAGAGAGTTTACCACAGATCCAGTCAGAGTCCTGGCATGAAGTATTTTGATAAGTTAACAAAGTTTCTGACAATGTCATTGATAAGAGTAGCACAGGAAAACATTTGAAAAATTTGATATCTGTACCTGAGGATATCATTAATCAAAGTGAAGGTTTACTTTTGAAAATCCTTCCATCTGGCATATCTGTTAAACACCTGTAAACATCTGTAAACACCTGCCTACCTCCAGGGTATTCAATACCCCATGGTTCTTCACTCTTCCCTCCTAAGTTTTGTATAGCAGGAAACTGCAACTAGATTTGCCTTCTAAAAATAGTCACAGTTACTTGGTATATCTGTGTAACCTCTTCCAGAGTGGGCAAAAGAGCCCTAGCAGTTCCAGGTAGGACGGAAAAAGTTCCTGTAACATGACATGTATGTAAGGTGATGATAAAAATCTCATCAGAATGGATTACAAAGCCCAGTAATCAATAGCAAATGAGCTTCCTTCTAAACATTGCTCTAGATAAAGACCAGATTTATACAGTTTATTTTCTGCTGTCTTGTCAATGTTTGGTCCAACAGCCCTTCAATTTTTATTATAGCAATGTCCATTCACCAACACATCCAAAGAAATATAAAGAAAGCTTCTCAATTTCTTAATATGATTACAGCACCCTAGAGTTTTTATGACAGACATCTTCTTAACATATAAAATATATTCTTTTCAATTAAAGGCCAGCAGAATCGATTTATATTGGTTTAATTCCAAAGTAGGTTCATGTCAGTGGAATCAGGGCCAGCTTTGAATTTGCCTTTGTGTTTAAATAATGTGCATGGTTTAAATAATGTTTGTGTTATTGAGGGAAAAGTTAAATCACTGAGAATACATTCCAACACTGGATGATTCTTCATCCTATTGTATGCAGCTGTGATAGCCATATCAGCCCATGAAGTCAAGAGGGAAAAAAAAAAAAGAATTTAAAATTATTTCAATTAGTATAAATTATTACATTAACTGGTACTTACCAGTACAATGCACTCAAGTATCTTCTAAATTCTTTCTAAGCTCTTAGTGTTATATTTATATAACATTTGTAAAACCCTTAACAATTCAAATTGCGATTATTTTTAACTTGAACCTCAACCATATCAGAATAATATTTAGGAGCCTGCTGTAAATTAAGCTACATAAAAGAATATTTTCATTATTGATTTGAGGCAAGAATGGATATCTACTACACATTAAGAAACAGAGAACCAGGATCATTGCTGGATCAATGCTAGAATATTTCACCATTTTTTAATTCAATATCCTGAAGTACTGACAACTAATAGGATGAAAACTTCGATATGCAGCATTCCTCACATAATAATCCTCAGCTTTCAGCAATACTTAAGATTTTCTACAAATTCACTATTTTTTTTTTGGAGGAAGTTAACTGGAGGATATTAAGGCATTTCTATGTACTGACATCAGAGTGAGAAAGCAGGTAAATAAGAATAAATATATAACACTGAACAACACCCCTTTTCTTTTTTTCCTGCTTTACTATAACAAGTATTTAGCTCAGTCACATCAGCATGTAAAAAATTATAATCTTTTTTTTGTTGAAAATTTTTCTTGTTGAATGCACTATGACATAAAACTTTATGTCATTAGAAATAATATCACATTTTTGTAACTATACAATAGAAACTTTTTGAAAGAATTATCACGGAAATGTAAGTGCTAGGCAGGTGTTGAATCATTCCTAATATTTTAGTTATTAACAATCCTAGAGAGTTTTAATTGATTGGTAATCACTTAAAGTCCAGAGCTGTTTCTAATAGCAGAAAGGTATTTTAAGACACTTCCAACTTCAATCAATATAACTTATGAGTATAGTTACTTCTCAGAATTACTGAATATGCCAGGCTGAACAAGAGTATTTTCTAAAATTCTGGTGTCATTTTACTAGACAGTAAAATAAAATTTAAAAAAAGGTAAGTGAAAACTTATCTATTAGCAATCAAATAGGTAATGGGAAACTGCAATACAGGCACATGACCCTGAGATTAGTTCAGCTGGTTGGAACATGGAGTTATTAACACCAAGGTTGTGAGTTTGATTCCCATATGGGCCATTCACTTAAAGTTGGAGTCGATAATCCTCGTGAGTCCCTTCCAACTCAGAATATTCTGTGATTTTCATTTTATTTGCATCTCCAGAAACCGAGGTGCTTCTTTATAAAAATTATTTATATTTGCAAATATTTTTACATACTCATCTCGACATCTTGAAAGTCCAGTACATAACAGCTCAGTTCTTTGGATTGTGTAATAAGAAGCACAAATCATTCCATGATTTATCAGCAGTCATGAAAGAGTACTTCCTTCGTTGTCAATTTTCGTAGATTGGAAATGAGCTAATATATTGTTGTAAATGCATAACATGTTAGTCCTGTAGCAATAACTGCAGCTCTTTTGCATTTCAGTGGCTGCTAATTTTTCTTTGGAGTTCAAAAAGAAATATAAGTGCTCTGTTATTTTAGAAAGCATCCTTGGGCACAAGCAAAGGTTTTCTGATCTTACTGTGGCCAGTTCTTAGTCTTTAAACATTAGCCACATTTCAGGGTATAAGGGATTCACAGGTGAAATTTACAGCCTCATTTGAAACCTTCCTCCAATGTGAGAAGAAACTAAGATCTCATTCTGGCACCATCATGGCTCTGAAGGCCCTCCCCAATCTGCTCAGCACCTCAGACTGCCACAGTGACACAGCACTGCAAGTTTGTATAGACAGGTGTCCTGCTTTATTTATAGACTTTACGTCTGGAGAAATGCTTTTAGAGAGCTCTAGGAAGACCTCTACCTGAAAACTACCAGGAGGAGTTTGCTTGCAAATGCATTTTAAAGCCTCACCCAGAACATCTTGCAATAACATAGATCAGCACTCGAATACTGCCAACACATTCAGAAAGATGAATGAAGAGTTCAGACTATGTTCCTTTTTTTTTCATGACATTACCCAGACTGGGTTGCAGAGTCCTGGGACAATATCCTGTTTGCTTGCAGAAAGTATAATGTTTTGAGACTCACACCTGAAATGTGAAAACAGATTTAAATTTAAGTGACATTGCTTAATGCTGCTCTGCAAAGCTTCAGCTGAGTGATTTAGGCATCTCTTATATAGGCAGGAGTTGCATGAATTGAGAAACCTTGCTTTATGGTAAGTCAAGATGGACATTATAGGGGACAAATCAGGTAAATTAATCACAACACATACTCTCCTCTATGAAGTAATGTCATTTTTTCCCTATTTTATTTTTTCATTCTTTTGCCCAAATCTTATTTTGTGTCACGGAAATCAACTTCAGAAACTTCGTGGGTGTTATCTCTGCCTCAGAAAAGGCTGAGAAAATAAATCTGACACCTCAAATAGATAGATCTCAGCCTCATCCTTCAGTCTTCTCTGCCTTTTCGTTGAAAACTATACATTCAGATACTCACAAGCTCTGAAGAAGCACAACTTTTAGCTTTCTTTACAAGCTCATTCTTTCCAGCAGCACTAGCTCTCTCCATCTCCTCTAAACTGCCTTCTTGTCCTGCTTCTACCTTACAGCCCCATTCAGCTTCCTAGTCTGTGCTTTCTTCTACCTGTCAGAAGTTTTGATTCCAATAAGAATTTGACCCACTTTCATCCTTGTTAAACCCTAAAGAAAAATGCAAGAAACCTGATGCAGAAGTTATTGCAACATGTATTTATTCTGTAGCCATAGTCCAGACTGAGATTCAGAGCCCTAAAAATATTGAGATTGGAGGAATTTAAGAAATTAAAACCAAACTTGTGACTCTCAAAACCCGTAAGCAACTCTTCTCTAATGATCAGAGCTCCTAAACATTCTGAAGCAATTTTAGCACCTAAGGAAATGTCTGAAGAAATCCTTTGGGCTATTCTTTGAAAAATAGGTTTGGCTATATCTCCACTTATTAAAAATAGGTCAGCTCTCCTCAGAGAAGCACTGGAAGCCAAGAAACTGGAATGAGGGAGAGAGAAAATTCTGCCAGGCTGCAAGTTAGACACCTACATCCAAGAGGCAAGACCAAACCAGTCCTTTGCCTTCAGAAGCTGCTCCCAACTCAATGTGTTGACTGCCTTTGCCCCACTGATGACTTTTCTCCTGAGTACACACAGTGATGACCATGAGCACCCCTGCATGACTCAGGGCTGTGTCACCACACTGCCTTCCTTGTGGGCTCCAGCAGTGAACCTGAGCTAGGATCATGTGACTATAAAAGTTGCAATTGTATGTCTGTGCAAAACATTCCCTGATTGTATTTAATGCACCTTCACAGAGTTAAAACCCCAAGAATTTAATCCGAGGATTTATCTGGAGAATCCAGCCCTGAACAAAAACATCTATGTGGTTGTTTTCTAAGAGTTTGTAAATGGCATCAGTGACATTTCTTACAGATTTCAGCTAGTAAGAGCTCACCAGGCATTCCAATCCATTATGTTTCTCCACTCCCCTATCACAAATGATATTTTAATTTTTATATTTTGACTCCGCTGAACACTCGAAGGCTGTATTGTTTTGTAGTTCCTAGGGCACCAGGCATAATAAACAGAGAATTTCAAACTTCTCACAGCCTCATGCTGTGATAACATTGTCAGTTTACCCTCATATTTTAAAGACTGTCTCCAGTCATCAGGATTGAGATCACGGGGTACACTTCTACTGTCAAATCCTGCGCAGCTGTAAGTTGCCCAAGCCCCCAAAACTGCAGACTGTCATCTATTTGTAGTTCAGGGACATACGACTTACTTTCTGTCTTTTGACCAAAAAAAAATTTTTAACCAGGTATAAGGGATCTTAGTTTTGGAGAGAAGGTAAACAGTGAAGCTACCTGTAAAAGAGATGAGATTTTCATAGTAATACTGCTAATATTAGTACAGCTGCCAGTATTAACATTAAACAAAGAAAAAAACTTAAGAATTTTTTATTTATTACTGTCTTCGTCTTTAGTACCTGATTTCTTTGCTCTGTCCTCAAACAGCCTTCATTGTGTCCATCTATTTTCTTATACTCCAATTCTTGGGTGCAAGTAATATTTTTTCTCTTGTATTTGGAAAGTGCCCAGGTCATTTTAGACACAGCCACAACATAAATAATTGTTATCCAGACTGCTGGAATACCCACTCTGTGAGTTAGCTGCATGGTTGCACGTTCAGTCACCTCTTGTTCTCTTCCAGGGATTGTCCCATATTTCCTGCAGTTTACTGCCAGCAGGAGTTTACTGCCATCTATACAATCAGATGTACAGTTTCAGAAAAGAAGATATATTTCCCCCGTCTTTTTCTAGGAAAATTAGACAATGGCAGTTGTAATGAACTCACTAAAAGGGTGACCTACACAGAGCCTACCAGCAGTGAGGCTGTGTGCATTACTCAGCAAGACCTGCTGCACACACAAGTATAATAAACGCTGCAGGAGAGGGCTGCCTGGTGAACTCGTGGTGCAGCTGTGGAGCACTGTGATGCTAGCCAAGTGACCCCAATCTCAGAGCAGTCACAGAATCCAGAAAGCTGAGTTCATAACAGTTATGTGTTCATAGTCAGTGGGGAAAGAGTCAGAAAAACAAATATTTCTTCTTGTTTTAACATGTGGGATTTAAAAGTACAAGAGCTGGCTTTAAATTACTGACCAGGTTCTCTAGCTCTCCAATGTACCAATTGCTTTGTGTTGGGATAAATGTAGCTCCAAAGAGGTCAGAAGGAGTTCCAGCTGACCTCCATGAAGGATCTGTTGAACAAAACACATCAAAGAATTGGATTCCCTGAACAATCTCTTCCTCGAATTTCCCTTTTGTAAAAGAATGGAGAATGTTACTCCCTCTGTTGCATAAAGCTCTTTAAGAACTTCAACAGAAAGGAAAGAAATTAATTCATTGAAAAATTTTGGCATCACTGCAGAATACCTACACCTGTAATGAAAGCAGAGTTGTTCCATTTATAGTATTATATATGTGACTAAATTAAATTATTTGTGAGCTCAGAGGTATGTAACTTGTAAAAATTGATTCATAGTCAGAAAAAGTTTATATTTTTTTGAGAGAGATGGAGACAATCTCTTGGAAAGTGAAACAAACAATTCCCATATAATTAGATCCTTCACAAAATGTATGCAACTGTGAATTTTGCATTAACTTAAACTAGGTAAATTAACTTCATTTTATCTATAATATAAATGCATATAAAATATCAACAATCTGCAATAATTATTAATTGCAGATTTTATACATATCACACTATCCAGACACTTAGCAATCACTAGTAATCCATTCTAATATATAGCAGTAGAGTTGTACTTTTAGAACAATCTCTGCTGAAGTAGCAAAGTGACAAATTCACCATTGTGTTACATTACCTTTACATTTAAAGATACCTTCCTATATTATGCAAAAGTAGTACAGTGCCAACTATACAGTATCTGTAAATGATGAGCCATTCAGCCATCCTGCAATCATGCCAAAGTTATGATTGCACAGCCACAGAGCAAAAATTAACTTTCCTTCTTTTTGACCTGCGTTTAGGTTATATTATCCACAGACCATGGTCAGACCTCTGCAAATTTCTGCACAGGAAAACTTTATTAATATCCCAGGGAAGTCTTAATTTCTGTCTGTTTTTCTTGTTTGGCGTGTCAAATAAACCGATATGGACCAGATTCTCACCAACTAAATTCTTATTCATAAAATTTGCCTATAGTAAACAACTAAACATCCTTGTCCTGGCCTTTGTAGGTAGTGTAGAGGGAAAGAGATATTAAAGTAAAATAATTCCACAAGATACATTAATCTACACAGACAATTGTGTATCAGGTTACTCAATAGAGAACATTTTTAAGCACATCTAAGTTAGGTAATGGAATAATTGAGCTTTCTTACACAACCTTAATTAATCTCAATAAAGTACATACATTATGAGACAATCTTAAGTGCTTATGTACTACAAATCCTGTATTGCATTTTACAGTGCACACAGCAGTCTTTTTTTTTTCTGCAAATGAATCAAAATTGTCTAGAGTTGTCAGAAGAAGCCCTTCTTACAAATGCCTATGCAATAACAATAGGAAGTTATAGCTATCGAAAACTAAATAAAACCAACAGTTACCAGTGTTTTCCATCTGGGATCCTCAAGAAGATTTACACAGTTCTACCAGAATACTTGGTATCTAGTTTGCAAATGAAATTAGTGGAATTACAACAAAGTCTTCATCTTTACTTTGAAGACTGTTCTGCATTGTTCTTTATGACGTACAGACCAAAATAATAGACCTCAATTTTCTTCCTTTCTTGAAACTACTTAAAATTGGGGATTACACAGTTCACAATGAATTTTTAGAATTGCTTTCTAAAGCTTTGTCCACATATGCATTAAAAGCATATGTCTTGTTGCACTTTCTAAAGATGGAAAGGGTTCTACCTGTATTTACATATTTTGATTCAAAATCTCCTTTATTCTCAGTTGGGAACAGAAGAGCTTTTATTAGTCTCAGCTGGGCCCAGTCCCACAAACATTTCAACTTTGCCTTCATCAGATGCAGATCACACCAGCATTTATCCCCACTAATCACCACTCCCTCTGGCACCAACATTATCCTGGGGAGTTTCCCATTCACCTGACATCAATTACCCTAGACCCTGCTGATACTTAATTCATATCATCATACTTAATTAATCATTAACCCCTTCACTACAGGCAGTGTTCTATAATTGGTGTTCACAGCATCTGCAAAATATTAAGGGTATTTGACTGATCATTCATCATGAGCTCTTCTACTGGAGCATGAGGTACAGGCTACACACTTCAGGCATGTTTCAGAAGGATATCACACAAATATATTAACACTAGGAAAAATTAGTATTCCTTATCCAGCAGCTCCATAAATCTAGCAGCTCTGTATTTGCCATTCAGTTCTCTTCAGAGCCTTTTAATAAAGTCCTGTTCTCACAAGGACATCACGAGACCTGCCGAATCACCTAGCCTGGAGAAATGCTCATGGAATCAGAGCCCATTGAGGAGCTTCACATTTTAAAATATTTAAATAAAAAAGACTCACCGATTTAAAGGAAAAGTCCAGTTTAAAACGTAACTGTTGTCAGCTCACTCTAGAAATAGAACTTTTCTCCTGATCACTGTACTTATGGAGCTTGGTGGTCAAAACATCTGAATGCATGAGGTGTAACCACAGCTAGCTATGCAGCTCCAAGAATATTGGATGTTGTTTAGGTGATACCATAAAACAGGATATTTTTTTTTTAGAGAGAAGCTAGAATTCTATCAAGATTCAAAAATCCACTTACTTGGAGTAATATTCCACCTTTTTTTTTTCATTGGAGACCTATACTATAGGAAGATAAAAGTCTAATTGCATGGAGTCTGGTGTAGGACATGCAACGAGAAAGGAAAGGAGATTGAGGAATGAAAAAAATATCAGGAATGACTCATTTCAGGGATCAATCCTTTACTCAGAATGTGAAAATATTATCCATTATCAGTGGATTTTTCGTGGGTTTTTGTTATATCTCATAACATCTTTTCATGTTTATACTTTAATGGTGCATTTGAATAGAGGGTCTATAAAATCACATTTATCTCAAGGAAAAGAGCTACAGAATTGGTGGAGAGGATATATCAGTGAATCTCAAGTTAGCAACAAATCTTGACGTCCATATTCTACACTTACTCTACTGAAAAACAAATAGCACATTGCTGATGAGATGTTTTCCAGGTCTTTATATTCCGCTTTTATTTTGTTTTGCTTTTAGCTTTACAGAAGAGAAATATTTAAAGAGTGGAGTATCTAACAAATCTCATTTCACAAGCATCAAGAAAGAGGTTAATGAGGTTTCAAAATAGGGTTAAGTGGTACCACCATCAGAGAAGCTGTGAATGTTTGTAGAAGATGCACATGAAAGAAGACCCATTTTAATAGTATGGAAGATTCTCGCTTTCATTTCTTCTAGCAGGGTAATGTCAGAGAGATTTTTAAATTTTTATTAGAGGTGCAAGATAAAATAGAACAAAGCCACATTTACTGGCCTCATATCTTTACTAATCAGGTTGCAGAGATCAATTAATACAAAAATAAAAATTTAACTATTTTTTAATATCTATTTCTCTTAGAAATATCTCTAGCAAATACATCAAAGTTTTACATCAGTCCATGTCAGACTGAAATCAAACAGTTTTTCCTTTTGGCCAGGCAGAATACAATCGTATCCGTAGATCAATGTCTATTACTTCACTTTGAAAACAAAATAAAACAAAAATAATCAAGCATTCTATTCCCTGCAGTTCCACAGAAGTGATTGTACCAGTCTTTAACTTCTTACAAAGACTTTTGTCTATGTAGTAAATCAAAAGCTTACAGGTTACAAAATCACCCTTACCTATTACTATCATCGGTGTTATTTCCTTTCACCAAGTAAGGAGCCTGTTGAGCATTTCCAGGGAAAGGTATATTACTACAGGAATCTCTGGTTGCAGAAATAGAGGAAGATGGTTTATTTCTAGTAGTTGGAAAGAGTTCAAGCTCAGCCAGTTGAGAAAGAATTTTTTTAGCTAAATGGTTTTTGCTAAATTTTTCCTAAAGAATTTAGCCAGAGGCAGTCAGTGAGTATGGAAAAGTTCAGTCCAAACAGCTGAAGTATGATGAACATATTAATATTTTAGAATGGGATTTTATCATGAGATGTGTCAGGCAACTTTAGCAACAGACAGATCCTTCTACACCACCACACCAACTCCCCCCAGTATTGATCTCCTTAAAGGCACCAGTGACTGCTATTAATTCCATACCTGGCTGTAATGGATGATGTCCCTCCCATTCTCTTTCAGGCTAATTGAAAAATATAAGCCAGTGCATTTATGGAATCCAGTATCATGAAAACCAGAATCTTTTCCACAAAAGAACTGTCACAATGGTAAAAGCTGAGCAAAGCCAGGCTTCAGATTCTATGTTTTTTTCTTGTGGTTTGTATATACACCCCAGGGAGGCTTCATGGCAAGGGCGAGTGTGCAAAACAAGAAGAAGTCTTGTACAGGTGGGCACTCATGAGGGAACAAAAGGAAAAGACCCCATGGCACTGGAGAGGACTGAAAAATAAACTTGCAAACTGTGAGCAAAAGAGCTTCACTGTTGGTTTTTCAGTTGTACCTGTTCTGCATTTGGCTAGGACAATAATTTTTTTCTCTTATCAGAAAATAATATCTGATGTTCATTTATTGTACAGAGCAAAGACCAAATTTACAAACATTTAATTCTACTGCTTTGTGGTTTTGTTGGGGTTTTTTTTCTCTGACATGGGAAAAACCTTTGCAAAAATTTCATAAATTATAATAGTTGCATTTAGTTTAATAGTTAAACACCACTACCTATTCTTGATTCCTAATAATACTTTAGTCAGAGAAAGTTTTTTTTCAATGGCATTAGTCTCTGTAATCTAGAATTATGCTAAATTAATACTTATCACACCTTTTCACGTAACTCATGATGAGTCCTCTTGTCATCAAAAACAAGGGTTACACAAGAAATAATTTGTTGGATTACAATGTTTTAATACTTTCTGATTTAGCACATTAGTGTTTGACAGGAGAGATAGATTGTTATTTCCAATAAGAAAGCACAACACAACAGATCAACTGGGTGGCAGTGGAAGCTCTAAAGCCTCCTCCCTTTAACACTGCCTAGTGCACAGTGCAGTGAGATGTATACAACAATTGCATCCAGCCCTGATTATTATATGACCAGCTGCCTGAACTGTTCCTTCTACTAAAATAGGTGCCCACATTGACAAACATCAGTTCTCCCCAGCTAGCATGATGGTCATTGGGCTAACATGCTCACTTTTTCTACTACTAACCCACTGGCTGTTCCTCTCCTGCAAATTCCCCCTCCAAAAAACATTTCTTGATCCCATTGTCCGTCTGGGATTTGATTCTTTGTGGCCAAGCCACAGCCACGTAGATTCGGTATCTCCTGGGGACCCAGGAGATGGCCAAGAGACAATGGAATAGCAGTTTCTGTTTCTACACAAATAAATATGTCCTTGAAGGTTGCTGCCAACTTTGTGTCATTTGCAGGACTACTGTCAAAAAGGACATCCCTGTAACTACAAAGTCTAGTGATTGCCCTTTTAGAAAAACCTTTTCTTTAATTGGTTAGAATAGTTCTAAGAACTGCTGTGAATCCTATTGTCCCTCTCTCAATCTAAAATACTCTTACAATTTCAACAGAAATATATACCAATAATATGAGACTAACTAAAATTGAAATAAATCTATAGCTTTCTTGCCTCTACATTCTTTTTAATGTGCTCAAGTTAAAATCATGAATATTTTGTTTTCTATGCATATTATAAATTTCTTTCTAAGCAACCTTAATTATGACTGTCTGATTGTAAACATTTTTTAGAAACATTAGGATACTTTAATTGCTTCTATGCTATTTCTGTGGCTCACTGAGAAACACTCTTTCTGGGTAGGCCTCTGAAACATACTGAAATATCCATCTAGATAAAGAAAGCCTCTTGTGGAGGGATTGCCTGAACAGCAGATGGACTAGCACACTCTTCCGACTGTTATTGTTGTCTGACCATTGACGATAAGTACAGACCAAAGAATAAATTTTAAAGTAACTTCTGCTTACCAGTTGAGCAGAAAATAGCAGGCTGGTATGGAATAGAAATAGTAAATGGGAGGCATATGTGGGTTTGGAACTGTAAAGAACCCCTGATAGGATTGGGCAAGCAGTTTCATTCCAAGTCCAAACAACCTGAACTCCCTCTATATAATTATGTTTGGATTTGGGTTGGTTTTTTTTTTTTTATGTCCGTAATATTTTGTTTGGCTTCTGGACTGTTTGGAAGTTAGAACTTCTTCTGCTGTCTATTTACTTATGGCATTCACTGCTGGCAAGGATTATGCATTTCTGAACTATGGAAATCTAAATTCCCAAGGATACTTGAAAATTGACATTGTCAGTAATAAAGTTTAGATATTGTGGGTAATTTCAGTAATGAGAGGCTCACATCAGTCTTGTCACTTTACTTTGTTTGCTTGAAAGGTGAGGGCTGGATCATCAAGTACGCGATATGAAGCAGCAAGTATTCATCCTGATTATTATGGAGGTACAACACTGTCACTAATAAAAGTTATTCAGGGCTTTACTCTTTGGATGTGGTCAAAAAGCAGGGTTTCTTATTTGCAGGAAATGCTATTTTGCCTGGTATTTTGTTGCAAATTCAAACGTAGAGCAAAACTTTTCAAAATTCCTTATAAGCTTGAGACCCTGGAGCAGCCCAGTGTTCCTGTCAAACAAATCACTGTCTTCATCACCAAAATTGCCTCCTATAAAGCAAAAATACTACACTTATACTGCCCAGCATGCACTCATATTCGGAACACTAATCATGATTAGTGAATCCAAAATAAAATATAAAAAATAAGATATACAATCATATATACAGCCAAAATAATATCTTCTCCTCAAACAGTAGGTGGAAGGATTGCATAAGTGCTTCTCTAAAGTGTACTGTACAATGCTGCAACTGCCTGAGTTTAGCTGATCCCAGTTTCACTAATTTCTTGTAATGCATTTACTAATTAGTTGGCCTCCCCAAGTTGAAAAGTTTTCTGTCTATGCTAGATGTCTCCTAAAGCACCTATTTTGCTTACCCAGAATCCTTATTCTTTCAAAGCTTTGTTTGTGCTCTTTACTTGTGACACAAAAACTTCAAGCTTCTGCATGAGATATTGACACTTAATTTTACCTGAGTCTAGTTAAGACTAGAATTGCCTTTGTATGTGTTGCTGAGCCTTTTCCATACTCATTACTTCACTATCAATCTAAATTTTAAAATGGTGTAATGATAGGTCCAGTGATACGATTTAATCTGTACCCAGGGTTGGTACCTGCTTGGTACAATTTACAAAAAAAAACTTAGTAAGAGCACATATTTTGGTAGGATTTCAAAACTTCAGCCAAGAATTCCTAAAAATTGGTCCAGCATCTCCTTTGGAAGTAAACCTACTAAGGAACTGCATCTTAGTAAAAGCCCACTTCCAAACATTTTAACCCCATTTTAACCACACAAAGCTGGATGTCTTAACTAAGGGTATGCTGTCACAGAAATGTCAGGTGGTTCTTTTATGACACTGAGACGGATTCTATGGGGACTCATTTTATTTTGTCCAAAGCTCTGGTTAGAAAGATTGAGGGAACTCTTCCAGGACATTACACAATGATCCTTCATTAGAAAACTATAAAGTTTGCTAGGAAAAAAAATTTCTTCTGGCTTCCACACTGTGTAACCCCATTAAATGCTGTAAAACCCCCCTCAAAATTGGCTTGCACAGAGGCCAGATCTTTTACTCTGGTCATCCGTCATTAGTCGTTAATGTAGTTAAACTTGTCTCAGAGTTTCCACTGACAAATCTCAACTTTGATGGGTTATGATTCAGCTGTAAATTGTGACACTAGAGTGATATTTAACAAAAAAACCTCATCCCAAGAGCAAATAATAATAGTATTAATATAGTTACATGTATTATGTTTTATGTTTTTAAACTATTTATGTCCCAAACAGCTTATATACCTGGGATAACTTTTAAAAGGAACTAACATTTAAGGCATGCCTAACTGAGGGTATAAACTCAGTTCTTGCCTAAACGGTGTTTCTCTGACAGTCCTAGCGATGCCCACTGTACAGGGTAGCAGACTCCCCCACACCGTTGGCCTTAGCACTATTCATGGGGGTGTTCAACTCGAATCTTCATGCAGATACTCAACTCCAACACCACTGAACTGGAGATGAGGGCTGTAAGTTGTCTCCTCTTTAGTTGTTCAGTCTCAGTGGCAGCTCAGGGCTTCTCAAATCAAAGACCCCCGTGAGGCTGCCTGTCCCCAGCTGTGTTCAGAGCAGTGGGTGCCCAGGGGTTGCCCACAGCTCCCACTGAAGGATCACAGCACTCTTTGGGGGATCTCAGCAGGCACCTTCCTGATCTAGTCAGCTTCTCTTCTGACTCTGTCAGGCAGCTGCTCCCCCACTTTCGGCAGGATCCTGCTGAGTCAAATGCACAGCAAAACTTCAGAGTCACAGATTTGCACAAAAGTAAGATTCTTATGTGTGTTATGCAAGTGTTTTCTCCTGTACTGGTACTCCATGGAAGTTGGGAGCTGCTCCCCAGGGTAGATATCAGTTGCTGCAAATTTCCAGGGCCTTGTAAGACAGCAAGACACCTTCTTTCATTTTTCACTTCACGTTGAAAGTGTTTTGCTTTACATGAAACCTTACTTGCATCTTCTGCTCATTACTCTCTAAGATGTTTTCTCGGGTTTGTAATATATGCTTTAAAGTATCACATTTTTTTAATATCATTGGTCTATCATACATAGATCTGTATATCTGTTGATGCTCACAATTCACATTCCTTGTTAAAACCAAAGCAAAGATGTGTTGTTTTTTCTCTTTCTTTGTAATGGTAAATGTAGAAATAAATGGCTACACAAAAAAGACCTACAATGAACATAAGAATAAGATACTACATTTCCCTTTTACACAAATATATATATTTTAAAAAGCCATAACTTTCCAATGAATTACACAATATGAAATTATGTAATTTGGAAAATGCCAAAAACAACATTCTAGACTTTTAAAAAAATAATTATAATTTTTTTAAAAGTAACAATATGCTGCAGCCAGCATAGCAAGTCAAATCTGAGCATTTTGCAAGAAAAGTTTGCATAAGCAGCACATGTCCTTTTTCAGCTAATAATTCTGTCTCTCACAACAAATATTCTCTTTTTTATTTATTATTACTTGACGATAAACAAACAAAAGAACCTACTTGACCATAAATATTTTGAGATCATGTATGAAGAGGAAAAACTTCACTAGAGGTGCAAAAGCTTTAACATCAAGCTGAGGGAAAGTAGCAGAAAATAACTAAAATGTCCTCTTCAGCTGCATGAGCAGAGGCCCCCATGGCTCTTCTGTGCTCACCCACGGCAAGAAACAACATCATGTAGTCCTGGATCACTGGGGCAGAGGCCAGGCTGTGGACACAGACCAGGTATGCAGCCTCATTGTGCTCTCTCTTACAGACACATAGTCACAACCTTAAGCTGTAGTGAGGTATTTTGGGGTATATAGACGTTTGCAGACTAATTCTTCATTAGACCATGGCAAAAAACTAAGGAAGGAGAAGACTTTCTTATCCATCTGAACTTTATTTTTGTGCACTTAGATACAATAAATCTGCTGTCTGTAAGACAAAATAAATACTTTTCAATTTGTGGTTCAACCAATCAGATTTTTAAACCTTGCACTTTGCCTTTTAAGTTGTTTTGCAGGAATCCAGTCAATGTTCACCTTTCTAAGGTACCCAACCAGGCATGTCTGAGCTGCCCTCTGTGGAGGGGCTGTATGCAGAATTTCACACCCTAAAAACATGCTCTGAACTGCACCTCATGCAATTCATACCAGAGGGCATGCCCACATCCCCTGAGACCAGTCCATACAGATATTTTGCCTCATAGCTAACGCATTAAATGTAACCAAATTTAAACATTTTTGTGAATATGACCTTTCACATAAGGTTTCCTACACATTTAGTAAATGAGTTTTTTGAGGTATCAAAAGCTTAAAACTTCCCATTCACTGATGAATATAGACCTTTGCCACGACCCGCGGGGAGAGGAAAGGGATCGGGCACTGCAAGAAGGGTTCAGGACGCAGTAGAAGTCTCGTGGAGCAATGCCAATCTTTATTGGGGAAACAGTAACTTATAAAGGGTAGACTCAGGGGTGGAGTTTTGGATTAGGGAGGGGCGTAGGATTGACAACTAGGGAAATATGATGATTGGGCAGCTAGGTGAGGAAGGGAGGAGTTTGGGAATCTCCGGGGGAAAGGACCAATGGGAGCTACCTCTGCACTGCACCAAACTCCAACCAATGGCAGGCAGAGGAGCGGGAAAGCAGGGAAAAAGGCGGGAAAACTGTGGGGGAAGGAAGAAGACAATATGGAAGATGATTTTTCAAAAACAACAACTGGGGTACACACAACCATATAACAGCATAACAACAAACTGGGGAAAACTGGGGAGAACAAGAAAACTGTCAAGTCCGATATAGTGTCAAATCCGGTGTCATGGAGTAAAGTCCAGTAAAGTAAAGCCTTGTCCGGTGTAAAAGGTGTCACTCAGGGCTATAGATCTTTCTCCAGGCTTGAAATTCGTCCCACTCTGCCCTGCGTTCCCCAACAGACCTTAAGTATGTGTATATGTTGCCTCTGGAAAAACATTTTTTAATTTTGTTTTTAACCCAGTTAATTATCTCTGTCCACTTGCAGAGGATTGTGCCTTGATAAATAGAGCTCCAGTCTCTAATTTTCAGTTTAAAGGTCTGAATGTTAGTGAAGTAATGCTATTAGTATTAAGTAAATCCCTAGCTTAAAATGCAGGTCTGCATAGAACTTCTTGCATACCACACCTTTTAAAAGCTTCAATAATATCTAAAGCATGTTCAGTCCTGCCAGTACCCAGATCCACACTTTGCGAAGTTGCCTAATGTCTGGAAACAAGGTTTAAATATACCCAGAAAATATTATAGACAGATCTCTAGCAATATTTTTATATATCCATTTTTCCAAGGAAAAAGTGATTAAATTGTATAAGCTGACCCTCTTCCATTTTGTTGTAAGAATTCCCTGGTGCTGTTAGTTCATTCAAAGCCAGAAGTATCACTTTACACAGTTTTTCATTGTACTCAGGGGAAGTATATGGAAATTTTACAGCAATAAGCTACAAATGGGGATCTGGACTACAGCCAGTCTGCATCCTTCTCATGCCCTTATAGCATTTTTCTTCAGCATTTAGTTTTCCCCACAGTGTATAGAATATTTTTCCTGAGAGGCTATTATATTTGTTTTGGAGATGCAAAATGTAGTAAGTAGACCTTTAACAATGATGTCCAAGAGACAAAGCTGACATTTTTTCTTTTTCCTTCAAGAAAAATTCATTAGTGAACTTTTTAAATGCAAAAAATGAGGCTTTTTCCATAATATGTAGCTCTTGCATTTCAGTCTATTCTTTTCCAAGTGGTCAATAATTCCTGTTTGGGTGTTATACAACTCTATTATCGTTGCATATCTTGCAAAAAATTGTTACAAGGTGCAGGTTGGCCTGACTCAGTGTCTCATGTTTTCCCTTTTTATCTTTATATAAGAGAAAAGAGATGATAGCCAGAATAGTATTATAACTGCTAGAGGAATAATATTTTATAAATATAGAATATGCTGTTAGAATGCTATTATAGAATGTTATTTTAGACTGTTTTTAGAGGATAAGATTTTAGGAATATACTCAAGTACTGAAATATTTAAGCCCATAGGAAAGTTACTGTTTCGGACTTCTCATGGCATGAAGAAGCATCCATCAATATCATACAGGTGACATTTTAATAGAAGGCTAACAAATGTCATCCTTTGTATAATGAATATGTACATAAATATGTCCGTTGTAGACATCACAGTCTCAATTCATAAAAGATAGAATTTTACAATGAAAAGGATCAGATATCCCATAGAAACAAGAGTCATGATTTCTTCCCAGTGTATGAAATTCACTCTGGATCAGAATTTTCAGAGATTCTTTATAATGAAGAATTTCTTTTCATAGATTTCATAGGTCTGAGGTGGGAACTATCCAACTCACTTATATTTCAGACATCAACATTTGAGTCAGATACTATGTCTACCATTTGCAATTGAGGGAAAGAAGGTGGTACTGTAAGGAAGAAATTCTGCTGTCCAATTTTAAAATTAACTTTAGGGTGAAACCACATTAGAGACTATTAACCCAGTCTTTTCTCTGACCATAAAGGGGGACTAAAATGACCTATTCTGATAGGCCTTTCTACATTATAGATGTTTACATTTAGGTAAATGAATAACCTACTCAGCGGCAGGATACATGATATAGTCAGGACAAGAAATGGTACAGGCCTGAAATACAAAGGTTACCATATCACAAGGCCTTAGGTTAATGCCAAGTGTCCTACAACTTCTATATACATCAGCCCACAGCTTTGTTAAGGATAGATGTGAAATGATGTGAAATGAACTGAAATCAACAGCAAAACTTGTCAACATTAATGTGGTCAGTCATATGTTGAATTAGAATAAATTCCTAAAGATCCAGTTCCAAGGATGCTGCTAACACTTTTGTGATCTAATAGAATAACAGCAACAAGATCTCATTGTGTCTTGAGAGGTAATGGATGAAAAACATACCACGATAATTAATTATATAAACAGTGACAAGCTCTTACATATTCAGGGCTAAAATAAAATTCATCATACTTTTTTTTTGCGAAGTGTTCTAGAAAATATCATTTAATCTTTCTGTGCCTTTGATGCCTATCTGTTCAGTAAAGGGACAGCATTTTAATTCTCCCAGATTTGTAAGGTTAGAGTGAAAGTCCTTATTGCAAAGATGCTCTAATGGCTTACTGTATATCTTTGAAATGTCTAATATGAAGATAGCTCAGCTGGGATCTTTAGGTAAAGTTGGATTATACACAACATTGTACAAAACCCATAGTTAATCAATTTCAGTTCCTCACTCTTAATGTACATACATATGTATGATTCTAAGATGTAAGGAATATTGTATTTTACTTAAATTTACTTCTAGAAAATTATTGCTACTACGTAGTCACTGCTATTTTGGTGTCCACAGAGGATTTTTTAATTTAAAGGCTAATAGCAAGCATATATAATAGTGAGAATTCATGCTCATGGCTCTGTGTTTCTTTTACAGCATTTGATTAGTAACACCTAAAATTGCACTGAGAGCTATATTTCCTGCATCTTTATACAGCCTCAGAGCTATCATCACCACCAGAGGGGACACAAAGATTTTTGTGTAACTACAAGATTAACAGTTAGGGAAGGGAGGAAATGATTTTCAATTATGTACATAAAATAATACATTGTATATTCCATGTTTATTTTTAATATGACAGAAACATTCTGAAAATGGTACGAGATTTTCAACAGGTTACTTTCTAATACTGCTCTACCATTCATAAAGCGTTTTACCACAGCAGTCTGTATACACTCATTTTTCATGATTATTCTTCAGAAAGATGTGAACTTTTGACCCCCCACCTTCCCAACACAGCTTCTATTCATTAAAAAAAAAAAAAAGCTAACAGCTTATACACACATACACACACACACACCTACATGTAACACACATGGTGTATAGAAAAGGCACTTGGTGTACTGCTTGCTCAAGGTAACCCCAGCAACAAGAAATCTTTCAATTAATTAGTGTGAGGGGTTTCTTACATTTATTCTTAAAAAAAAAATCTTTCTTAGAGATTAAAAATAAAATTCTAAATAATCACTCAATGTGACATTTCATACTTATGTATGTCAGCATGTCAATTCTTGAAATTCCTGGTTCATGCAAACATAAAAAAGCAAATGGACAGCTGTATGACCAGAGACTATGATAAACTCTTATTTTTTGAAATTTTTTTGGTGGGGGAGGGATGGTTTTTTTGCAGGTTTTTTTACTACTGGACTCAATGATTTATAAGGTCTTTTCCAACCTAATTTATTCTATGATTCACTTCACTTGAAACAGAACTCTTTTTCTGCATGTGGATCTGGCTACCAGAGAGTTCTGAAAAGGATTAAAAGCTGGATTATCCATATTTGCTACTGAAATTCTCATTAAAAAAAAAACACACTTTTGACTTCCATTGAGTTTAGAAAGCTGATGAAATTTATTCTAAACCAGTTGAGCTTCTGGACTGTAAAACTGGAAAAAGCAGTACTTTGTTACAGCAAGGCACTAGTAGCTCAGGCAACAAAGATACAAGCAGGTGATTTACACATGTGAACTCCATATCTATCAATACAAAGATTATAGTATGCTACACTAATGTCATGAAGAAATACTATGCCTATTACAAGGGAAGATATCACAGTTTTTCCATATAGGAAATTAATTCTTGGGTTCTTCTGTATTCTCTATTCCTCTACCCTTTCACTTTGCTGTGAATCTGGATGAAAAGCGAAAAATAAAAGGAGCAAAGAACTAAAAATAAGTTTCATTCTTCTAGTTCCCTGACATTGACTCACTCGCTCTTATATGAACACCAAGAAATGTCAGCATACTGAAATTATATCTCAGGTGGACTGATAATCACCAAGATGTCTGTTAGTCATCCAGATTATCACTTCTTACTGAGAAATGTGCTGTCTTTTTGATCCAATCCTACATTCTGGGCTCAGTCCAATGTTATAATCCAGATAATCCTAAATATGAAGCACATTTAATCAAAACCAGTTAAAAAGGGGGAAATAAAACATGGGGTTAGTGTCTGTTATTTTACTCAACTTTCAAATGGCTTGAAATATCTTGAGGGTAAATTAAAAAAAAAAAGGGAAGGTGTTTCATCAAATCTGTGGTCTGATGCCTCTTCATAGTTAATGGGCAAGCAAAAACTTGCTGATTTATGCAACATGAGCAAAAAGCTGAAGTCACATTTACATTTCATAAATCAGATGACAGACTTGTAGATACTAAACTGCAGAAATCTAAAGAATCTCTGCAGCTTCTAGTCACTTAGCAGTAGAACCCCAGTATTAAAAATAAAGCAATCTATATTTATTATAACAAGTAATATCAAGTTATATTTCATTTTTAATTGACTCTTTCTCAGAGATTGTAAAAGTATCCATAGACATCCAGCTTTCTAATTTCTTTTGTGTTGTACTCTGTTAAAGAAAGGTGCTCAGTTTGAGAATACCACGATATAGGTGATTGCTCTAACCACTGATAATTTTACCTCCTTGTCTTTTCTCAGTGTGTACATTTGCCAAAATAAGCATCTGACTACAAGGCAGGGCCTAGACTTGTAGATCCCGATCAGATGTAGTTAGCATTCTCTAATGTGGAGTTGAACGCCACTGTTAGAGCTATATAGTAACGAGTCTGGTTGATTAGTGTAAGAATCTCTAGTCTCAGGGTACTGATTGGTGTTAGCAGAGAAGTTAGCACAAATTTAGTTAAGAACTGTAAAGTCAATCCATGCTCATGCCAGATCTACCACTGCTCTTGTGCACATATCCCTGCCCGACACCTGCCCTGAGTGACTGCAGTACACCTGTGTAGCTTTTAATGCATGTTACCAATACACTCAGACCCATCTAGTTCTTTGGTTTACTAAACTGAGAATCCTAAGGGTTGCAATCTTTAACTTCCACTAGAACCAAAAAAATGGGATCATTCATATCTAGGAGCCAATCTACCAAGGTATATCTTGAAAGTTTCTTGCACCTCCTTTATATGCGATCCAGGACACACAGACATTTCTGGAATATCCATGAATGACTTCTCCCCCCTCTCGGATTTTCAGAAAGTCTTACATATAAATCTATCCTCAATAACAGTAAGTGTATTTGGTTCACATCTAGATAACTCAGCATCTTTTGTATTATCTCAATCAATGTCTGCCTTGGGGGAAAAACTCCCACTGAAACACTACAAACATTCAGATTCTGAAACTTCTCAGGTTTGAATTGGCAAGTCATTATGTGGAATTGGACTGCAAACTTTATCCATTATCAATTTCCCGTGAGTTTTACTTTTGTGAATGCTGCAAATCACTCAGGTTTTTCCTATTTATTGTTTTATGAAATACTGCACAGAACCTTGCCAAAAAAAAAAAAAATAGACAATTACTGCTATCCATCACAAGCTGTACATTATTAACCTTGGTCTCATAATCCTCTATCTCATATATGTTGGTCATTACACATCAGATTTGAGGACTGATTAGCCCACAGTTAGCCCTGATGAATAGGTAGGCACTTCGAGATAACCACAGATGGCTTTTTTAACATGGTCTCCTGAATCAGAGACAACAAAGGTCAATTAGCAATATGACTGCTGAGCTGAGACAGTGATGATGTGAAAAGAAGTTATTACCTTCTTAGGACATGAGGGAGCCTTTCCTGCTAAAGCACAGTAATCTATATAGATAGGATGGCCTAAGTCTGAACAAAGGGGAAGTAGTGCCTTGAAGCCTCAGGACACCATTTCCCTTGTTCTCAAACTCAGTACTAAGCACTTGAGGCGAGGTTGAAATGTTAATGTAGGGGGTAAAGAGGGTCTCCCTCATTCTCTGGCTTGTCTTTCAAGGGATCTTCTCCCAGATTTCCATTTGAATTCTGGGGAGGAGATACATCAATACAGTCTTTCAAAAATAAATGAGGCCACAGGCACCCACTGACTGCACTCTATTTAAAACTCTCTTGTAATACTTTGGTTCAGCCAGTCTATATGTTCTTGTACTGTACAAAATCCCTACTGAGTAATGGCAGTGCTACTTAGAGTGGTGCCAAATCAGCACTGCAGGGATCCCACAAGTCACTGCAGACCAGCAGGTGACTACAAACTACCAGTAATGATCCATTGGATACTTACAGAACTAGATACAGATAATATTGCTAAGAAAGAGGTATAGAGCTATGGAGAGGATATATAGAGATTGTAGTGATAGAAATAGAACTTAATGGTGACACTGACAGTAGTGGAAGGAGAATTAGAGAAATTGGAGCAAATATATTAAATATATATGCCTGAGACATTAATTCACCTAGTGAGAAACAGAGTCTAAGTAGTCCAGCTGCTCAGACAGTGTTTTACAAGAACCTTGACTATAAAACCTTGTAGTTGTAAGCAAATGGATAGTGAAAGTGAATGTCTGTATGACTTTGTGTCAAATTAACTATCTCCAATAGATGAAAAAAATTTTACCATAACCATTACAGACAATGATGAGTCCTACAGTAAGGCATGCTGGAGGTACCACTCTATGGCACATTGCTTTGCATTCATGTAACTGTGAATTAAAGCAGCATGGGGAACTCTTTCAGAATGGCAGAAATATTCTCATAACAAAAATTCTTGCTATTTTCTAAAAGAAGATTTTTTTGCATCACATTAATAGTAACTGTGATTTATGGAGACAAGTCATAAAGAAGTCTATAAACTATGTGACCATAGTTTAGTAGAGAACTTTCTTCCATCATATATATTTTACAGCTTTACCTTGAATCCAGTGGCTCCTCAACTCCCCGGAAAATGAATCTGGTAATGTAAATTAGGTCTGAGATTTTGGGGGGAGTGGGATGGAAATAAACAAACCAGTGTTAATTTTTGGAGTCCAAAAAGCAGTTAGAGATTGTAAAAACTGAGTATGAATTTTCTTTCTTTGCAAGGGAAGAAGAGACTTTCTGGTATGCATGTATGCACAGTGAAAAAGATTAGGACTGCAGTGCTAATTGCAATACGGCCTAAAAAGCAAAGTGTACTAGCCACACTAAAGTAAAGCTGGTGGAACTATACAAGAGCATCCTAAAAATTCAACAGTAAAAAAAAAAAAAACAACAACAACAACAAAAAACTGAAAAAAAAATAAGATTTAACATTTACATAAGAGATTATGGTGTTTTGAAGAAGAAGGTTCTAGAAGTAGAGGATGTGCACCACCACCAGTTAAATGACTGAAGGGAGTATAGGAGTAGTTTCTTTTGGCAATGTGAAAAGACAATAGCATTATTATAAGCCAAGTTTTTTCTAAAACCCAGTAGCTGGAGTAAGTTCTATTAATGTGTTCAAAAGGAACACATGGCTAATATCACCTTCAAAGTCACAGATGCTGGATCATTCTAATGTAAATGTGATATATATTATTTAGTCTGCAACTGCAAATGATCATAGTTTCACTTCTTTTTTTTTCTGTCAGCTAGAATGTAAGGACATCTTAAAGTTCAGTGTCAAGTGTAAACCTGGCACCCCTGCGCAATGGAGAAAGAATGATTTATGCCATTTATAGAATGACCCTCCCAAAGTCACTATATCTCTCCCCTGGCTATGGCAGGAACCCAGTTTAGATGAGTGACCTTCAGACAATTAAACATGAGTCTATTATCATGTGCTATGAAGCTCTCTGAAGTCCTCTGCCTGTATGGTACTCTACTTGACAAATTCCTTGAATTGCAGGTGAATCAGTTAGCAAAGGCTGTGTGTGCACTATAGGAATAAAATCCTATTCTTATCAGAAAGGGGTGGAGATCTTTATTTTTAATTTGAGGAAGATATTTTTTTCTTTAAAGAGGCAAAACAGAACAAAAAGTCTAAAACCCAGAGAAGCCCGACTTACATTTCACAGCCCCAATCAAAACATCTTCACATGAGAGGCTGAGTTCCTCCCCAGCAACAAGGAATGATATCTGCCTGGAGGGGCAGGGGTGTTGGGAGAGGAATCCTGTTTTCTGCCAAGGGTGACCACCAGAGTAATACCCTGCAGGAACTGTTTTGTTACTTTTCCAAGCAGCATCAGTGCATGTACCTACTATTCCCAGACAGAGCCCTTGCCCATGGAAGCAGCTGGATAGAGGGCTGGGTGAGTAACCAGGGCCGTCATCTTGAAGGTTAAACATAGAAGAGAACATGGTGCTCTTGGCCCACCTCTAGTGTCCACCTTTATGAGCTTTGGAGAGATATTGTCACAGATGCCACTTGGTGTTACTTGCTGGCTCAGATGACTGCCTATGCTCTTGGTTCATCTCCCTCTCACAACAGCCTATGAGGGAACATAATACCCTATGGATGCTTGAATCAGCTGTTGCCAAGCTCAAAGTCCCATTGTCACTAAGGCTGTATCTCCCAAGACACAACATTTTTTTAGCTTTTCTGTCTCCTAATGCCAATATGAGCTGAATCAGAAAGATCTTGTCAGTCATTTAAGCACTCCAGCTCCTCAGAGGAGAGGAATTTTGTCTGAATGTACATATGAATCTTTTTGTCACATTCTAAATACAAGCAATTTACTAAATTTTAGTTGTAAAATACTTTGGAAAATGAACTATAAAAAAACCTAGGATGTATCTACCGCCAACTTTATTTACAGAAGTGAAAAGTATCTAAAGTTTATGATTTCTGTTTAGCGAACCTGGTATGTTCCTGGCAGACAGGAAAGCAGACTGTGTGTATTGAATGGTTTTTCAGATATATCCTGTTTCTGAAGAGGCTGCCTGTTCTCACAAGATCATGTGTTACTGACATTTGTCACTCTCATTGATTTAGAAGGACTTATCACTTGCCTCTTTTAAATCACTGGCAAATATTTCTGTATTGGATCTGGCTAAGCTGGAGTTCATTCCCCTTTAGTAGCCTCACAGTGCTGTGTTTGCATTGGTAGCTAGAAGGGCGTTGATAACACACCGGTGTTTTGGCTACTGCTGAGCACGGCATCAGCACCATAACATTCCTGCCTTAATCGAGGTCAAGATCCTGGGAGGGGACACAAGTGGGCCAGCTGACCCAAACTGACCAAGGGAATATTCCATACCATTTGACGTCAGTTCAGATATAAAAGCTGAGGCAAGGAACAGGAAGGGGAACATTCATTGTCTCCAATGGCTCTCTGCTGAGGAACCCTTAAGCGTGCTGATGCCCTGCTTCTCGGGAGTGGTCGACCATCACTGCTAATGGGAAGTAGAGAATAAACCGTGTTATCTTTCGCTTCACTTGTGCATGTGCAAGCTTTCAGTTTGCTTCTGCTTTAATAAACTGCCTTATCCCAACGCAGGAGTTGGTTTCCACCTTACTCTCTCCCCTGAACAGCTGGGAAGGGGAGTGATAAAGGAGCTGGGTGGGCACTTGGCATCCAGCCAAGGTTAACCCACCACAACTTCCTAGAAATAAATAGAGCCAATGATTATTGTCCTGATGGTTAATTGAATTCTAATACTTTTTTTCCCCTACTCAAAGTCTTGCAGCTCATTTCTACACTCAGATGAAAGTCATAGTGACCTCATTTTGAAGTTTGGTTTCAGTTTCTTATACGTCCCCATGCTTGTGCATCTCTGGTCCTCCTGTACCTCCATGAGCATTGTCTCTGTGTAACTGAAGGTATTCAGTGGTTTTCCAATTAATATAAAAGCATGCCTTAAATGTTTTTCAGACAGCACATACCGTAGAGATTTGCTAACTGTTTTCCAAAGCTTTTTCATTTTTTTTTAATGGAGAAAATACACTGGGACTTGATTGCTTTCTGGTGGGGTGGGATGTAATGTCTTCTTTTTTGAAGACAAAATGAAACAACCACCTCCATGCCCAGACTTCAGGTACTTCCATGCCCTACCCTTGGCTTATTAACTCTTACTTTCCTAGCATGAAACTTTCCTTTCTTTTTATTTTTGTATTCTTTTTCACTTTCCCTTTTTTCACTGGCTACCCTTCTTTCCACTGTTTTCATCATCACATCCCTCTCCTTATAATTTTGACTTCCTTTAAAGAATACATTTGTAAGCCTAATGATAAATATTTTGCAAAGTATGGAATCATAACTTTCATCCAACCACAGAGCTGGTAAGACAACTTGAAAATAATTTTCCTATTTATTAAAACTGGTGTCATTTTTAGTAATTTTCTATGGATCTAATATAATTCTCTAATTTTTAATGTGCGTTGGTTGAAGCATCTCACTACCACTCTAGTAGCTTAGATTTGGTAGTTGTTTTTGTTGTTAAATTTAGTTTGATAGAGTTTATTTTACTTCTATTTGAATTCTGTGATATTTTCCAACCAAGCAAAAGATTCTTGCCAGGAGGTTGTATAATTCCCCTATGATTATGTATGCATTCCTCCCTCTTTCCATCCTACCTTTTAAACTGTTTTTACAAGTTCTCTAGATATTCCAAAAGGTTCATAATTTATCTATCAGTCTTTTTGAGGCATCCTCAGTATTATTCATTCTCATACACTCGTGATTGCAGCTTTGCAGATACAAAATTTGTTGATTTTTAATATCTCTGTCATGTGTCTTCTGTTTTCTTCTGCTCCAATCTCCTAAATTATGTAATACAATGGATGAACTTAAAACCCCTCATGCTTTACAGTAAGGAGATATTGACACCTCTGAAACTCATGTACTATTTCAACTTTCCACAGAGATCACCATGGCAGTTACAACCATGCAGCTGACAGGTGCTGCTTCTATTGAATACTATATTTCTTCCAGCACACTGGTAAATCTGACCCTTCATTTTCTTTCTGAACTAGATATACTCAGACAACCTGTCATAGCACAAAGTATGACATGGAAGCAAATGAAAGTCCTCTTAGATATCCAGATGCATTTTCTTGTCCTTGTAGATGGTAAAGAGTGAATGTTTTGTTTGACAAGAGTTGCTGTTTTGGAGAGTAAAAAAATGGGGACAGTGAAAATATTAAATCAATCCATATCAATTTTCCCTCCTTAGTGGATTTTGCTGTTTCGTAGCCAAAGTAAAGGTTAGTTAAACAACACAGTCTTACTTTCAACCTTCACTTTTGTATTCTTGCAAACAGATTTCAAGTGCAAATCCAGGCAGACCAGATAATGTGTGGCAACTTGTTGCTGCCCAAGAAAGCTTTTTGCAGATTCATTTACTCCTCTACTGTGTGCTTCACAGAAAAAGAAGTTTTATTTTGAAATGAGGAGATAGAAGACCTACAGCATAGGAACATGGGCTGGGTGATGGATGATAAAATCCTAGAGGACTTATCTTAGTGATTGCAAACCAAAACATTGCAGTGATTAGGTCTTACTAAGAGTCTTTTCATTCTCTCCGTTGTACTACTTTCAGTCCTAAGGTCATTTTTTTAAAAGCATGCTCATGACACTACATACAATATCTTCAAAATTCAGATGTTGAAATTTTAATGTGACCCCTTTTCTTTTAAGTACTATAAAAAACTTTTGAAGCATGTATCAGTATTGTTTTACCCAGGAGTAAAATTATGTGATTCCTTATGTGGTTCTTATTTGGGAACACAGAATTACTGCACTGAATAATTGAAGAGTATTTTAGAAAAGAGAAATATACAGTCATCCATCTAGGAGCTTGTCTAAGTTGTGTCTTCAGATTCAAGGAACGAATAAAGGATTGAATAATGATTCAACCTTGTGTCTAAGTTGTAATTCCAGTTCCCTCCAGAGTGGTTTTCCCCCTCCAGTGCCACCTAACTTTTCCTGGCAGGTATTTCCCCTGGCTTAAGGTTCTCAGACATCATCTGGGTTTTCGCTGTTTGAAGAAAGACTGCAGAAGGAAGGTCTTAATTGCTCTTTTAACAGCAGCAGCTGGTAAAAGCATTAGGTCTTTAAATCTCACTGAAAATTGCAAGCTTTTTTAAAGGAGTTTGCAAGAAGGGACCAAATTCAGAACAGGCTCATAATGCTAGGACAGAGAGAAAAATGAGAGAGGATACTTTATCTGACTCTTCAGTGTTCTGTGGGTTCTAAATTAAGAATAAAAGAAACCCACAGTTGTAGAGAGCTGACTCTGTGGGAGGTCTGAGTGAAACAGTCCATAGCAGAAGGCAGAAGCCTTTCAGGAAATGTGCCATTCCTTCTGCATTAACTCTTGCCTCTCTTGAATTATTGTTATTAAGCTCTCTAGATCTGGTCACTGATAAAACATTCTTCTAAAAATTTGTCTTCTCCAGGACCATTCCAGGAATGGCAGTACAAGCTGTTGAAGGCATTTGTGCATACAATAGAGCTTTGTAAGAAATATATGGTATAACATTGATGGCATTTTAAAGTGCTGTTTAGCATGAGAGTAAAGGTTTACACAGCATACATAATATATAGCTCTGCTAGCTAAACGTCTGCTGCCAGTGCTTCCTCATGTCAACAATGGCTGCCATTGTTTAGTCAACTTAAAATCCTTAGAAATATAGCTGTGAAATTCTTTCCTCAAATGCAAAATGAACAGCCCTAATAAATAGACTGAGCTTTTACTGACATGAAATTCCGTTTAGGATTAGAGGAAGCTGAAGAGGTTTGTTAACATAGCACTCAGAGCGATTCAGAGCGGGTGAGGTAGGAGAATATTTAAAAGTACTCAGCCTGGCCTGGTTGTGTTTCTGCTAAAGTCAACCTCTCATTCACTTTAATGGCCAGAACAGAAAGTACCAAGTAGTACAAAATGAACTGATGCATCTGATGGAGAAACTCCTTGAGAGCTGCTCTAATAAACTAGCCAAGTTACTTGCTTGTAAGTTGGCTTTGAACTCTCTAGGTTTTCGTTTTCACATCTCTTGTTTTCCAGTACCATATCTAGACAAACCCTTTTGACAGAAAGCATCATTTTAGTTTGGGAGATTTTTAATGCTGTAAGAGCATATGATAACAGTGCTTAAACTTTCTATTTATAAGGATTCCTCTGACTTGTTTTTTGAAAGCTCTCCCACATTGTTCACTGCAGGCTTTTGATATTCAGGAAAGAAAATTTCCTTGGGTGACAAACTTCTCCCTTCGTTTCCCCCCAGCTCCTTTCAGATTTGGTCAAGACATAAAGTGAATAAATGTGATTTGAGATCCAAAGTGAAGATGGGAAACAAAGGAGAGAAACGGAAGACAGAAGAAAACATCCCATTTGCAAGAACGTGTGTTCTACCCTTTTGCTTTGCAATGCAAAAGAAAGCAATACATTATACAAGAACTAGGACAATAGAAGAACAGTACTACAATCTGCAATAACAAGTTGAGGTTTACTACTATCATTTTACTTCTAGTTCTCTCCCTTTGTACAGACACATTAGGTACAGTCCAAACTGAAGTTTTTTCTAGATATTACTGTGAAGTAGTGATAGGAGGAGATTTGTATAGCATATCTTCAATCTGACCTATACTACATTTTATGGGCACATCATTTTTAATCTAAAAAGAACATCTTAAATATAGATTTTGAAATATTACATTCAAATATATCGACAGTATTACTCAGTATTGTACCTTATGTACTATTTCTTCCCATAGAGTAGATACTGAGTTTTATCATTCCTGATCAAGACTAAATCCACTGTCTTCCTAATGACAGAGAGGGGCCCCCAGAGTTTAGCTTCTCAAAATTCAATCATTTTATTCCCAAATCTTAATTCCTTGGATTTTATGGCAGCTTTTTGTACTCTGCTTCTTAATCACAGAGAAGGACAGACAGTCTCTTTTCAGAAGATTTCATCTCAGAGGTGAAGTCTGTATCCTCACTGATGCTATCTTTATTGCCACATACAGCAGTGACATATTTACTCCCCATGACTGTCACTCTGGTGCCACTACCTGAAGTGGCAATTCCCTTTCAGTTAGTGATCACAGTCCTACACCCAGCAGCACTGGTGCAGACAAGCCACACAGATAGCTGAGAGCTGTGCTTGAGCGATGTGTGTGATGAAAGAAAAACAACAAAACAGCATGGAAAAGGGTGTCTGAAGTTTAGCTTTTCGTTGTTCATGTGTAAGGGTTTTGGTAATCAATCTGCCTGAGGATGTTGGGCTTTGTGTGTACAAAAGCACCATCTGCAGCTGTCACGTGTGTAGCACAATAAAAGACAATTTTTAAGAAACAGCTCAGAATTGGCAAGGTCCATGGACCCAGTGAGATTTGTCTTGCACACACACATCCAGGCTGCTGGCAGTATTTTGCACTGGAGTGTTGTAGTAATATTCCACTTCTAGTCTCACATCACCACAAGCATAATTTATCTCATCGTATTTCCACAGATCTAGGCAATAACACTTTTTAAATAGCATACTACTTCATCTACAATTACTTCTAGTCAGATTTACACTGTCCATTTCAAATGAACCTCAGTGTACGATACAGCGTAAAAGCAGGTTTTTACCAGTTAGGATTCTGGGTTTGAGGGACCAGTTTTCAGTGTTCACCCTTTCTATCTTACCTTTTTCTTTCTTTGAAACAGAATAATTCTGTATATCCAAATTTGGATGTGTTTGCTACTGATGGATGCAGCAATAACGCTAAGCAATACATATGCTTTCTTTCAAGCTCAATCATATCTAAGTCAAAGCTCATCACTCATAGTCAATTTTGGACTCATTTTCACATATTTGGAACTTAAAATATTTGGGAGTTCATGTTAACTGAAACCCTAGTGGAAGTTGTTTATGAGCAATTTCAAAAAACTTGGTTTATTTTTAGAGTGTTTAGAGGGTGAACGTCAATAATTCTTTGTTTAGTCCACTCTGAGCATTGTGACTATGTGTCTGAATCACTACATCTTATCTTGGATTAGCACTATAATCCTCTGGTTTTGAAAAGGCAGGCTATAACAAAGTAAAAAGATGTATTCCAGAATAAAAATTAGCAAACTAATTCTTCTCTTACCAGGAACTTATTTTGTTTGTATATTTAAATGACCATTAGACATTGAATAGTGTCCTAGGCATGTAACTAAAACCTCTCTGATGAAGTAATTGCTTTGGAACTTTACAGCAGAGAAAAAGCAGTTCCTTAATTAATATATGGATTTCTATAAAAGGATATGTTATTTCTTTAAGTATTGCATCCCTAATAGCCAAGGAAATAGATGGTCAGTAAAAGAAAGAAAATCAGTTCATTTCTTTTTTTGTGTATACAAAAAAGGCAGTCAATAGCTTTGGGGATAATGTAAGAACTATTTCTTAAAAACTGAAACAAGGAAGATAAGTCAGTGGTGGAACTGCTATAATTTTGAAAAGCAAACAATTAGCTAATGTTAGACACCTGCTCTCCTAAAATTCCTAAAAAAAATAAGCCTTCTAGAAATTCTGCCCATCAATAAAAAGGGGAAAATATAAACAAACAGAACTGGCATCCTGTAAGACAACCATTCTTTTGGCTTACTCGAATTTTGTAACCTTTCACATGAAAATCATTTGTTTGAATCTTTCCTTACTCAATATTAATGATTTAAGTCTACAATCATTTGACAGTTATTTACAGGTTTATATGTAGTTAACAGCAGTTCATCTGATGGTAGAGTTCAGAGCTGACAGGTATGCATCACCCAAAACTACTACTTGATTTTCCAGCTGGTGAGCAGCATTTCAGGGACATGAGATAAAGTCCATTTATTTATTCAGCTTCATTTGTGCTCATTGTTTGAAAGACAGGTAGCGCTAGGCAGTTGTTACTCTTCTGAATCTAGGGACATGTCACTGTGTTACATGGCCTGTATATCAAAGCTGTAGAGGAACTACCCATTTTATAGAGACTAAGGCAACAAGGCTTATATCTACTAAGCCAACACTATATTGAAACATCCATTTTTTGTTTGTTTCTTTGAAAACATTTTTTATAAACATTGCTTTAGGAATAGAATTGTCCCTAACATGTCACTTACTTAATATTCTTGTAGTCATTAGAATGCTTTTCTACATTATGTCAAAAATTTCTTTTTTGTTTGCATAGGGCTTTTGGTGCGAGTTTTTGTTAGTTCAGAATTATCCCAGGAAAACAGAAACTGGCTTTTGTCTGCCTTGATAATTTTGTAGAGTTAAGAACTTATGAAAGTCATGCTTAGCTGGATTTCTGTATGCTTTACTTTAGGCACAAAGACATTCCTTCATGAAGCATTGGATTTTTATTTTTTTTTGGTTTTGCTAATGGGGATCATGATCCTTTAAAGGCTCATATATTAAACCTCCTGCCTTTGAAAGTGGCTATGCTTCTGTTCCTGTGGTACCTGTGGTTGTCACTTCAGTGTACGCCTAGATGTTATCTTGCTTTGGTGAAGAAAGTAGCACCACAGAGAAGGGGAGGCTGAGCAATGGGTACCAGAAATTGGTCATTAGCCATAGCAGTTCATTAATGTTTATATAGCTATCTCTGAACTGCCTTGGCCATTAGGTGTGTAGTTTCATTACATTCACCTGCAACACATGCAGCATTGAATAATTCAACCTATTCAGCACATGAGTTTGTACCAATAACACGGGGGAATAACATTGAGAAAGATCAACAATTGCTATGTAATTGTGTGGGTTCATGTGATTTCAGTCCTTACCATTTTAGCAGCCTCATGTCTTCCTTTTTCTGTCACCAACAGCAAAATTCAGCATATCATTAGGAATGTCTCACATACCTGAAGGGATGAAAACGTCAACCATTTAGGACATTTTTTTAGTTTAATGAACTATCTGGAAAGAGGCTTGTTACTGAAGAAAAGTTAGAATAGCAAAGACCACCTTTCCTTCAAAATCAGTCTCAAGAATTGCTTTCATTTCTCCTTATGTGTTTTATTACCTCCTGGCTGGGAACAAACTGCCTTCATGGCTGCATAAAATGTGGTGAGTCCTACAAAACTTATTCATTACTTATATTTAAAAACCAAGTAATATAGACAGTGACAGACACAGAAGAAGTAACAGAAGGAATGCATATAATGACATTTGCATTTTTTATGCAAATAGAAAAAAAGCAAAAGCAACCTTTTCACTACATCTCCAGGTTCCCATACTCAGCTTTAAAAGTTCTTGAGCCCTGACCAACTTCCAACAGTAACGCTGCAAGTGGAATCTCTGATTGAAATCTGACTTTATTCCTCAAGGGAAGTTACAGAATAAATTACTGAAGAAGGTGCTAAGTCTTACTGATCTTGGCAATGTCTTGAGACACCAGCATCTAAAAAAAAAAAAAAAAACAAACAAAATTTCCAGTATGTATTAGCAAACCTTATTAGGTGGGAGGAGGAGGTGGCAGGGCAGAAAGGATACCTGCTGTGGGCAAACCTTTCACTTCTGGGGCTTGATGAGTGCCAAATCTCTGCTCTGTCTGTCTCTGCAAGGGCATGAGGTCTCTCCAAAAGTGGGCTCCTGCACTGCTACCAGGCACACTGTGGCTGCATGTGGGAGAGCAGGACAGTTTTCTGCAGGATGTGCAGGGTGCACAGCCATCAATTGGGCAAATCCGAGCCAACAAAGGGTTTTACCAGCAGCACTTCTCACTCTTCTGGGTTGTTCCAGCAGACAATAACATGGTTTCTCTACTTTGTTATTGCTCTCTCCCTGTTTCCTCAGGGAAGTCAGGTTTCCATAGGAAACTCAGGTATGGAAAGCTGATTGTGCCCGAGGTCTAGCAGCAGACACCCTCAGGCAGGAAGGCAGCACAGTTGGTCCGGTGGGAAGAAGCAGATGGATAGAAAGCCAACCTGCATTCCAAAACTATTTAAATCTAAATGCTCTTTTGCTGTGGCTCTGTAAAGACCATAGAAAATTGAGGAATATTTAATCAAAAAGAGAGGTCACAATGAAGGAGTTTGGGTAAATGGTGATGCCAAAAAAAGGAAAACAGATAGTCCTTTGCAAATAACTGGCTTGTGTGCAGTACTCCACTGGTTTCCCTGATGATCTGTCTTGGATCTAGTATGCTGAGAATTCTGGTCACTTTGAGAGATCACCACACTACTACTAGTATGAATACAAACATTCTTTTAACTGCCAAAAAAGCTTACAGCAGGTCTTGAAATAAATTCAAAACAGGTCTAGCATCATCCTAGCCTGTCAAAGTAGTAGTGTAGGTAATAATTTGCATGCTTGCAGACTGATATGAAAATGAGTTAGGGTAAGCATTAAGAATGACATTTCAATAATAATAATCTGGCTACAGACAAACTTCCCCAGGAAGGAAACACATTTTAAATAGTCAACACAAACATACAGTCTTCGAGGTTATCCTCTCAGTGAGAAAGTTGGATAAAAACACTCACCATTTCATATGTATAACCCTATATATATATATATATATTTACCATATATATATAAAATCCTACATATATATATTTATAATTTTAAACCTGTGAGATATATGGTAGAAACATAAGGAACTACCATTTTAGACAAAATTGTCTTAAAATAAAGGTCAGTGCTTGTCCATGGTGTGGTTATGAGGTTACAGACACCCCAAAAAATTGCTGAGTTTTGTGTACAAAAGAACACAAAAGTCCAAGTCAGACTGAATAAGACAGAGGAAAGAAGTAAGAAAACAGAGCTTTTCTTTAGTATTCATCTAATATTAAAAAATAAACCTGAATATTTTCCAAAGTGCAGGTAGACAAATAAAAGTTTAGGCAGCAGGATTCAAAATTGCAGTGATTTTCAAGTCTTTAGCTTGGTCTATTGTAATTATTATATGCTTAGTGTATTATGGGACCGAGAGTATGAGTGTTTTGCTTAAAAGCTCATTCACTTCAATTCAGCGTGAGCTGACTGAATGAGGCTTCTACAATGTATTGCTACAGGTCACATCAGAAATATGATGACCTAAACCAGATTATTTGGAAAATACTTTTAACATTTATATCCTTGCTTACTGATCAAACTAATAATCACACCTCACAAAAGACTGTCAGAAAAGAAATCAGTTTAAATGCCAGCAATAACACTGAATTCTCCATTACACACATGCTTGGTTGAACAACAAAGACTCTTGCAGCAACAAAGTAAGCTATATTTCCTGGATCTGCCAGTTTTTCGTGCAACAAAACTAGAGATTCATATGTTTGCATAGTATCAGTCTTCATCACCTGTTTCAAAATATGCAAGAGAGATGCAAATTCTGCAATTTTTCTCTCTGCATTCCCTACTCCACCTTGAAAATTGTCATATTTTGCTGAACTTCCAGTTTGTTTCAGGGGTCTGGACCATGACAGGTATTTTTGCTCCAGCTTAAAGAAGAGAGTGTCCTGTAGCTGTAAAGCTGTACAGGTAAAGCTGTACAGTTACTTGACTCCCATAACAGCAAAACTGACACAAGAGGGAACATGTCCTCTAGTGTTCCCTCTCTGATCTCTCCTATTTTGACTTGAAAGGGAGAAAGCTTGGGATGTAACTGAGTTTGTTCCAGAACTGAGAGAGAACAGATAGCAGTGGAATGAGCATCAATAAATAGAGCACCCAGTATCCCCCTCCTGGACTTAAAGAGCAATTGTAGAAGATATGATATAAATGTTACAGTATTTTATGGCACAGATCCCTATGTGATATGGCTCAGATAATTCCAGAATTTCATTTAAGTCAAATATCAAACAACTGAGAAAAATTGTTGAGAAATTATTTTGATAAAAATGTGGCTACTTGCTGAAAGTGAGAGAGTGTTTGCAGAATTATGTATGAGAACTAAGGCAAACAGATCATACTAGAGGTGAGATTCATTCAGGGATCTTTAGGGAAAGAAATATTTCCATACTCTTATTTTTTTGTCAGAATTGGTATCGTCCAGCAAAGCAACTTGCCTTTTTGATATTTCTGTTCACATGTTTGTTTTAGGTCGGAGTGAGGGGCTATGTCTGTCTATGAATAGTAGAAAACTTATCTACGGTGTCCAGAGATGAAAGTGCCTAAAGCATGAATAAATGTGTGAGTGAGCAAAGTCGATGCTGGATAACAACTCGGATGCAGGTCTGAATCAACAGGCAACAAAACACCCAGGAGAAGGAAGGCATAGGTAGCCCAGTGGTAGAGATGTCTGCAAGCTACTCTGGGTTTGTGGTAAGAGCATGAAGGATAAAATAGCAATGTAAAATTAGTATAATTTAAGAAAATCTCATATGTGCCTTGACCTGCAACTGACACTAGCTTTAAGTTATGCCAAAGAATCAACTCTGACTCTTTTATGCTACCAAAATACTTTCTTCTCCAAACAATAGAATTATCTCCTCCCACACGTACCAAGATCCTCTAGAAGTTCAACATAACTCAGTACATAACAAGGATTTGGGCAACATTCATTTCATATTTGTAAGTAGAAGTAATAAGAAGAGAAAGAGTTCTCTTGAGGGAAGATACAAAAGGTTTCTACCAGAAAAAGGAAAGAAAGAACCTAAAGATAATAAAGAAAATAGTGGAAAATGTGGAAAAAGCCTTAAAGGAAAAGCACACCCTGCTAAATCCTCTGCTCAGCACAGGCAAGAAAATAAGAACTGCACAGGACTAAAGCAAGTGTAGAAACCCACAAGCCAAGGAGGCTTGCACTTAAAACACTTAAAAAGTGAGTAATCCTCCCTTGTGAGTAAGGACCTGTGGAGTTCTTATTTTCAGCCCTGACTGAGATCACAGGTGTCATTGGGAGGTTTGTTCCCAAAGAACATGCCTTCCTTTCAGGTCATTTTGTAGCCTGAACATGTCAAGAAAGAGGATGACCTGGCATTACCAAGCAGGAGATTGTAAAGTCAAGTGAAGCTGCTAAAAGTCAAGGCTGTACCTGTAACCCTTTTGCTAAACTGCTTTTCTTGAAATTAAGGCAGCATATCTTTCTAAAAGATGTACTACAGCTACACAGGAAACTTCACACTAGTGAAATATTAGTGGTAAAGAGCCTATGTGCACTGTTATACGAAGGTATAGGCTAGATGTTAAACAGTTTTCTGACTTCAGAACAAATGAACTTATGACTGTTGTAACAAGGAACACATACATAAAACTGAACTTCTGAATGGATTTTGTAGAATATTCATAGAAGGAGATGTGTCTATATAATTACTAATAGTCTCATAGTAACTCTAATTTTAATAATAATGTATTTGATAATGTAAAAAATTATATGTTCTGCTGTGACCTTGATGCTTAATTTACCAATTTGATTTTCGAATGTCACATGCTTTCTAATGGCTTCATAGGAGTTCAAATCCATTTAAAATATGCTGTGGAACTTGAAAAAACAAAGAATCCCATTATAAATTAATTAAGGAAAAAAGTGAACATTCACCCAGAACATTCTGTTAAGCATATAGATGAGTTATTGAAAGAAAAAACAGCAGAAAATAATTGACTGAATTTTTATTTTTTATGAATCACTCACCCATGGATCTAGACATGTCCAGCAGGCATATGTTAATGTGATCACAAGTGGTGATTTAAAGCATAACAACTATTTTTCTTCTCCTCTCTACATTCCATGATGGAGTATTTGCCATCCCTAAGCCTCAACTGAAGCAACCAGCAGAAAATATAACTCAGCCTTCAGAAACACCACCATATCATATATTTATTTCTTTGAAATACATAATGCTCACTTCATTCTCTCATTTTCTGCAAAACCTTATTCTTCCAAAATATTTCTAATCTACTGCTTCAGAGTTTCGTGTATTTGCAAAGCTGGAGGAGACACTTAAAGCAAAACTGCTTCTAATTCTGAAATACTCTTTATCAGTCCCTATGTTTTTCTGCTTGAAATAAAAAAGAGTCCCAGTGCACGCATCTGTATGTCAGCCTAGAAACAGTGAATTTTATTTTTTTTTCCTCTCTCACCCACATTTAATGAATTTAAAACTGACTATTCTGTTGGTAAAGGAGATAAGGGGGAAGGGAGCTCCTCCAGCTGTTAGCAGCAACCTCAGTGCAGAGAGAGGCTCACATCCAACTGCTGCAGACTGGAACGGTCGGACTGAGGGCAGTGAAGTAATCCCAGAGCAGGTCTAGCTCCTAATTGTCCCTGATAGTTTTCCTCAGCAGTCTTCATTGTTTGTTTTCTGTTTGGGGATTTCCCTTCAGTAAGTATGCAAGTTTGGAAAGACTGAAACAATTTCAATTTTAAAAGCAATAGCTGAATTCTTCTGCACTTTTTTCAACTCCTTCCCTCATTCTCATTCACAGTCCCCTGCTCTTATTTTTACAGTTTTTACATATATTGTAGCTTTTTGACACAGTTTCATTTTTTGTCCTGTCACATCCATGTATTTGAATTTCACATCCCAATTTCCTATTGTGATATGCATTTGAGAAGGTTCGATGACAACTGAGTCTTAAAAAAATGAGTAATGAGTGGCATAGTGTATTGACTACTCTAGATTTACATTTCCCTCAGCATTCACAGGAGTCTAATTGATTTGTGGACCTTGTGAGCTTTCACTCTCCAAAAAAATAGTTGTGTATGCAGTCCAGTTATACCCACGGCTATTAAGAATCACAATTTGTGTTAGAAATAGTAACAGAATTCAAGACAGAAAACAATCACCTTTTTCTGGTCTGTTTCTTTTCTAAACTAGGCCAGACCCAACACTTCCACTGAGTACAAGATGAAGACTTTTCTGCCTTTATTGTCAAGTAAACACAGTTAAAATACATAAAACAGACATATACAGTCAAAATACATGGACTATTTTTAAGGCCAAATTTAGTAACTGATCACAGTGAATTCAGTGTTTCTAAATGAGGTCAGAAGTTGCCCCTACAAGACATTTTCTTCAATTTCAATAAGCTTTGCTGACTTTATCAAGACCTACTTTCTTGTTTTGCATACACGGAGTACCTCGTACAGTGGACTACTGCTCCACATCTGAAACTGTATGTCACAGCTGCAACACAAAGACAAAACTAAAAAACACCCAGTATGCTGTAAAATCCTTTTACCTGGCATCTTTCTCCATAATACTGATATTTTTTATGTAAAGATAGCAATTTTGAGACAAAAGTAAGGCCATCTTTCTAAATTCTTAATGTTGAAATATTTTAGAACACCTACACACAGCTGGTGACATAGTCCTGAAATTTAGAAGATAGAAAAATAAAACAAATAAATCCAAGAACAACACTGAGCTGGATTTCAGTTTAGTTGGAAAAATCTTCAGGGTTTAGAAGCATCCTCTGCAGAGAAGTGCAGAGAACCGAAAGCTGGAATACGTTTCCAGGCAAAAAGAAAGAGCTCACTGTTGCTTGTATTCCATTAGCTGAAGGGTGCTTAGGGATGGGAACAAAGTTCAGTCCCTTGGAAGAGACAACCCGAGAGCAGCCCCGCTAGAGCCAACTGTACAGTCACTCTTCCAGCACAGCTGACAAACAAGGCAGGGGAAGACAGTGAAGGAATCAAACCCAGGTCTAGCTGTAGCTGTAACTGCTGGAAGCACTGTATTCCAATACAAAACTGCAGTAAATTATCAGCTGGAGCAGGGGACTGACTACACCCAGAATTATTAATATTTTAATGTGTGAGGAGCTGAAGGAAAGATCTCTAGCTCTGCTAACCTCAGCCACTTCTTGTGACTGATAACATGAGGGACCTTAAGTGCAGGAGGGTGTTTAAAGAATTGCTCTCGTGGGGCCAAATCTACACGTTTTGCACTCTTCATTTGTATGAACTTGTTAAGGAACTGCTGTTGTTGTCAAGGTGAAAGCTCTCCCAAGGCAACTTTGTCGTTCTGTTGGTACATCCTACATAACCACAGGCTCTTGATTCTCTCTAGGGGAGATTTTCTGAGGTAAAAATGTGAGTTACATGCCCAATTCCCATTATCTCTCGAAGACAATTACATGCTTAACTGCCCTCTGTGTCTTTTATAACCTTCCCTTTTAGAGTCAGATGTTCATGATTACATAGATTATCTACAAAAAAGGTTTCACAACAGCAGTACTTTGAGGTACTTCTTTAAAATACTACTGGAAGGTTTGACAACATACACAAAATATAGAGTAATAATCATGTAGTCTATGGATTGTTTGTTTTAAGAAGCTGACATTTACATGCTAAAATAGGATACATTTTTAAGGAAGCATACCCTCAGTCTAAAATATATGTAATTATGGTTTATTCTGTTGCTCCAGTGGATTAAAACATTCATTCTACAGATAAAATATAATCTGGAAGGTTGATGACTTTTTAGAACATCACAGAAGAGACTTTACTGTAAACTAGTTTGCTGTAAACTGAGTTTGCAGTAGAAAACTATGTCCACTATGTGCTAAAGGGTTGCTGTCTCTCTCAGTGCTGGTCTTGCTTTATTTTTCCTAGTGTAGCTGACTGTAAATCTTTGAAATTGCATAATGCCAATTAAGAAAAATAAAGAGCAAATTGAGATACCAGTACTCATACAGGAATGCTGTTGGCTGAGGCCCCAGATATTTTTTATGTCTCCAGTGATTTGCCTGTAGCTGTTCCAGGAAGTTTGGGAAAAGCTTTGCATTGAAATCATGCTGCAAGTGCTGGAAAAACTTTACCCTGGGAAAGATTTGAAGCCTAGTTCAATGTCCTGGGTAACCTATCTTATGACTTCTATGGACATTCTCAAGGTTAATAAATTTAGCAGAACTCGAACCAATCTCCCCCCACCACTTTTCATAGCAGTTTTACTGAAGAGAAAGTTAACAAATTGTTTATTTTTAGTGTTATTTTTCTCCTCCTTTCTCTCTTCCCAAAGTCTTGGAATTTTGTTTTTTGTTTAGTTTTTTTCCTCTCAATGCAGCTACTCCTATGAACTACTTAAAGGGAAAGAACTTCATACTACCTTGATTTAAAAAAATAATTTATTCTCACTACTAAAGTCAGAAGATTAGGGACTACTCTCCTCCTAATTCGTGTGCTTGAGTCTGGTTTATTTCTTTTTACAAATGAAAAACAATAGACAAAACCACAATAGACACAAATAAAAAGTAACTCTGGAGAACAGCACAGACAGTGGACCAATTAAGCTTCGGCTCAGGAAGGCCACTGCGGAAGGATAAGCCATGTTAAGAGTTAGCTTCTGAGGAGGGGACAAAGCATTTAATGTCAGTTAGTTTCAGTCAGTAGAAGATACAGTGGAATTACTGTTTTGAGTGGGATTTTTTTCCTAGGAATTATTGCATTTATTTTCATTTGTTAGTGACTGGTTGGGCTCTTCTGACCTAGAGTGAGTGACTCAGAAGCTGGGTGACCCAGTCTCTACAGAGGAGTCAAAGACCTAGGAGCCGCACTGCTCTTCTCAAGATGCCTGTCTCTAATTAAAAGAAGAGCTAGCTGACTTGTTTGAATTAGAAGCCTTATTTTTAGGTGACTAAAGTTAGTCAAGAAAAGGGTTAACTGAATAAATTCGAATAATTGTATTGCTCTTCATTTCCAAGTTAAATCTAGCAAAACAAAAGGTGTGTAAAAGCTGTAAAAAACCTGTGGGAAGCAGCAATCATTTTTGTGATAAAACTTGGGAACAAAACTAAGAAATATAATAGCCTTGAAGTTTCACAAGAAATAAACTTCTATGGTAGTTTTTTCTAAATATGCCAGGTTTTCACACTTCTTATTCAGACTTCTTGAAGTACATTTTCTTCATAAATATGTTGTATAGAAAAATTGTTTTTATAACCGCTCACATTTGGCAAATTGAAAACCCCGTCTCTCATTTTGCTTTGCTGATATTTCACAGACAAGGGTAAGTAACATCATAGAAACAATGATGACTGTGTGTACTAGTTGCTTTTAATAAAACTGTCAAATACTAAAACCCCGTAAGTGCATAGGTGTATTTGTAGATTGTTTCTCTCCAAATGGATAGGAAGAATTATTTTTAAAGCCACATTCCCAAATGTAAAGCTCAGGAAACAAAAATTAACTCACTACAAAAAATATTATGAAGAAATGAAGGCAAACTTTGGACAGAGATAGAAAAGGACAAACTATTGAGTCAACTCAAGAAAAAATATTCATTAAAAAATTAATTTAAAGTAAACCTTTAAAGTGTATTTTTAAAATAACATAATTCTAAGTAAGAAAAGCAAAAAATGAATTATTTGAGACTATTTTGTTTCCTCTTGGTTTTGGTATGGCTTTTTACTGTTACATCAACATTATTCAAGTTATATAATCTATTAACATTATATAGTATATAGTAGCCCTTACTGGAATTCAAAAGTACAGGTAGGCATTATTTTTTTGATAGAGGTAAAATGTATAAACTCAGATATAGACAAGTACTTTATGTTCAAGTACTTGCATTTAGCACACAAGTACTTAATATCACTTTCAGAGGTACTGACTGTAAAAATCCCAGGGAATTTAACCAGGAGAAGAATCCAGGGGTTAGATCTGCAAAAGTATGTAGGCCACTTAATCACATCAGCCATTTTAGTGGAAGCTGGATGCTTAGATACATTTAAGGATAGGGCTATAAAACTGCAAAAGTGGATTAAGTACTGCATTTCTTAAACATCCAGATAACTTGCAAAAATAGCTGGTCTGAATTAGTTAGTCAGATTTACTCTATAAGCCTGCAATAGTGGTAACAATTTTGGACGCTTACTAGTGGATGTGCAGAAGCCATCATGTTAATCAAGGATTACCTGAAGCTGAAGGTGTCAAAGAAAGGGTATCTCAGTCCTATCCTTGAAACATAATTTAGCTCACATTCTCAGGTAAGATTTTAAGGTTTGTGCAAGTTCTGGAGTCAGAAACCCAATTGAAGTTAGCTTCTTGCCTTTACTTAAGGAACTTATTTTCTGCATTTGTCAAATCTGAAAGCCACATTTATACTGCTATCCTTGTAGACAGCCAATAAACGGGAACCCTAAGACATGCTTTTTTGCTCTTTCTCCACAAATGTTAAGAGACAGGGTTTAAACCATATACTTCACTGTGGTTCTTCTAAAAGGACAAACTAATACCTCTAGGTGTCCTTTATTTTAATATTGATGGCAATGAGAAGCTTAAAATGCTCTCCTCGAGGCTGAAAATTCTTACAGACTTTAAGGACACTTCAGCTTTAAGAGTAGAAATAATCTGGCTCAGTGTAGATGTCAACACAATTAATCATTCTGGGTTCCCTTGACAGTCAATGGAGATCTATCCAGTGTAGACAGTGGAGTTCAGGTTGTGATTCATGTCATCCTGAAGTACACACTTAAAATAGGTCAGTGAAACCATGCCCTAATAAGGCCTGTTTCTCTTCATAGACTAGAGATGGAGTCTAAGATGGTGAATTCAACTGAAGATAGCTGAAGCTAAAAGTAATCCATGCCTGTACTATGCAATACAACTTTTGTGGATGTAGTCTATCATAGTGTCCTGTCTTTCACGGAACAGGATGAAGAAAATGAATTTTCAAACATAAACATTTTTAAGTTCAGACTCCTGCAGATTTACCTGTAAAATATATCCCAAAACTTATAGGTATCTATTTTAAGATTACAGTAAAAATTAATGTAAACAGAATCTAAAGAATCAAGGTCTTCAAAGAAAAAAAAGAAGGAGAAACTAGACATGGGATTTCAAAAGCAAAGGGATTTGAATGTCTAATGGAAATTGAATGACCATACCCCTTGAGTTTCTTTGAAACCTAAATATTAGTAAAGAGATAATTAGATCAAGAAAATATTGGTATTTCTTAAGATTTCTACATCGAAGAGTGAATGCAGAAAAAATAGCTAGTTTTTTTTAGCAAATATGTTACAGTCATTAATCATTCATTCCATCATATTTTATGGCCAGAGAAAGAAGAACATTCCAGTACTCACATTTTATTCACTTCAGCTTTTTTCAGTGCACATGAATCCACATTTATGCAACCTCTGACCACTGATTCTGAAAAATAAAACTCACAGGAATCCTGTGAGCATAGCTCTTTTTCAAAAGGACCATTTAAAACCTTAAAAATAATTGCTTGTATTACACTCCAAATGCACAATATTAAGCTCTGTCCATTAAGAAGTTTCTAAAGAGATTTTGAGAGGGAAGACTTACAATGAATACCTTTACTAATAAAAAACCCAAAAGCATATGTATTTATCTTTACATTAGCCTGTCTCTTTCAGCAGGAAACATTATAGAACTGTGATTACCAGGCACTGAGGACTTTTTTAACATTTAAAATAAAGAAGAGAGGGGATAAGCTGTGTTGAGGAAAATGCAAGCATTGTACCACTCACCAGACCTCCTGTCCCAGAGAGATTTATTTATTGGAAATTATGGCAAGAGGAAAAAGACTAAATAACTTTAAATTCCTAGTTATTATGTCATATGTAGCCCCACAGTACAATATAGTCACAATCTGCTGTTTTGTAAACCGAGCTGTCAAACACTTGTTATTTTAAAGCTGCAGCTTTTCAAGGTCCTCTGACAGCCAGTGGTCTCAGCTCTCAGCCTGATTCATGGCTGGCTCTGAGACAGAGGAAGTTCGTGTCTGCTGTAATCTAAACACTTTGCAAATGGAGCATTGGAACAGTGGTGAAAGAAGAAAATAACCTAAACCCCATAACCCAGACAAGAATCCTGCAAAGCTTCTGGGGAGAAGAGAAAGGAAATAAGTACAACAGCATAGTCTGCAAGATCAGCAAATATATTCACATGATTTTATTTCAAAAACTTTCAGAGTTTCAGACAGGGGGAAGAAGTTGTTTTTAAGCCACTTAGCTGAAAAGCAGTGAGAATTAGTCTCTGTCAAAAGTATGGAAACAATGTCCCAGACGTGTACTTCTGCAACATCTGTATTTTCCATTTCGAGTGTAAATACAAAAAGGTTGGTTGTAGGAGGATTTATCCTTCTCCTCCCTTCCCTCCCACCCCTGAGAGTTGTGTCTTGCCCTTAAATTCAGACCAGCGGAGGATTTTAAAGCATAAAGAGATGTGGATAATTTCCACTGCACTGAACTTGAGATCTACAGTTTCAGAGGTTCCATGCAGACAGTAAAGGGCAGATGTGTTCCTGGGCTATAGTGAAACGCCTCTATAATACTGAGATAATGAAATCAAGACACATCTTCTGCTTATTCTTTCTTAAAGCAAACAAAAGTTTAATTCAGGGAAAAAATATTTTAAAAGCTCCTTAATTAATTAATCAAAAGCACATTTATTATATAATATCAGCCTAGAATTAATTTCCCATTTTGCCCTAATTACAGTTCTCCCACATTTACAGTCTTCCTTGTCTCCAGTGCAAATGTGTCTGTTACTCGTCTAATCCTCATTCCCTGCTCCCCTCCTACCAACTTTCATAGAGCAACCCTCATCAAAACACACTGCCAGGGTCTGAAAGAGTCCTTCCATCTGTCCCTTACAGCCTGGTCTGACCAAGTGCACAAGTTTCTAATTTTAATTACACATATAGACATATAGGTAGCCTCGGGATAGCATTTAAGCTACAAGTTTCTCTCCACTGTCAGGAAAAAGTACATTTCTGGATGAAAACTTGGTGATTCTGTCCTACCAGCCCTCATTGCAACATAAATCAACTGTATTTTTGTAGTTCGTGTCTGGTGAGTTACAGCTCACTTCTTTAGCTTTTTTTTTGTAGACAGTAACACAATACAGGAGGAATTGTTGTAAAAGGGAAGAATTTGTGAGAAGAAATAGTAGTGTAATTTGTATACATTTTCTGTAGAAGGACACCATGCTGAAGGTTTTGGCAACTTACTTGAAATGTTTATAGCAGCCATAATACTTGCCTTTCAAAAATGATTTATGGACAGCTGGAATTTACACACATTGCTTGGAATCTGTGGAAGAATCCATAGGATGGTTCATGTTCTTCGGAAAGTTGGATGCCTGAAAACAGAGTTATGGAGACAGTGGAAAGTAGGTTCACAAAGTATCTGCAAACTTGTGCCAGCATTATTGCCTTTGTCATCAAGTAATGGAAAGGCTTTTCTAGTTAAACTGAAGTAAAACTCCCAGCTTTCTTTAAAAAAGTAGATCTGCCTGCTGTTGGTCTGAAGAATTGCACCAAGGGAATGTAAATTTTAATTTCATGGTGCAAGTGTTAAATTATTGCCATCTAAGCTGTCTGCCAATACTACATGAAATCCCATCACATTTTAATAATTGTCCTTTTGTTTTAGGTGGAAATACCACATGTGTTATGATTTGGAAGTTTTTATGTGCAATTAGAGCCCTGAGAACTACAGCAACATAACCACATTCAGTTCACCTAATTGGACTGAGAGGAAACTGTCATTTCTGAAATGGTTTGTGTCCTTTTGTGTGTCTCTGTTCATGCATGCATCCATAAAAAATGAACCTTATTTTCTCCTTCATCTTGTGTTAAAATATGAGAAATTCCTTGCAATTCAAACTGAAAATACATCTGGGTATTCTAAATTAATCTCAAAACAATTTTTGGAATGCATGCAAATACAAATCTGGCCTTCTGAATCACAGAATTCTTTCCTTGTATTTTCTTTGTTATCTCTTATGATGCTAAAATGGATTTGTTATCAATTACTTGTCTTTACCATGCACTGGGTGACATTTTTACAGATTCCAAAACTACACAAAATCAACACTGGCACCTCTGCCAACAAGGTGAAATCTAGAAAGAGAGAAAGGTCACTAATTCTAGTATTCTCTGACTTTATGATTTATGTCCAAAAATTAGGCTAAGAATTGCAAATCCAAACAAAAGTCCTGTTTCAGCACCTAAGCTTACATCAGAACCTATGTCTGGGCACACAGAGATTTAAGAGCTCATCTACCTTTATGAATCTGACATTTCTTTCAAGAAAGTAGAAATGGGGTTTCTGAGTATTTCCTTTCCTTTTCTCCCCTCTTAGGGAATAGAAGAATTGCCTAGACTGGAGAAAAGTAGGGTTCTAAGGAGTTTCGGGTTCCATCCTCTATGCTAATAATATACCTTAAATCCTCTGACATCAAAAGATCACTAATGGCATCATACCCTCCTGCTAGAGGTAGGTCTATTTTGCAGGGATCAAATGTTGCTGGGTTTTTCCTGAGCAAAGACTGAGACATATGTCTGTAACTTTTACATCAGTGAGTCTGATTCTGAAAGAATATCCCCTTTTTTTTCCTGTGCAGACTCAACCATTCAGTGAGACACTTATAGCAGCTCAAGTTTTGGAGAGTCCCCTCACAGCACAAGGCAGATTATCTCATTGTAAAGCTCTTGGAAAAATGTTGAGGTGCCACAGTCCTCTCTTCCAAATGGCTGTAGACAAGAACAGTTCTGAGCATGCCTAGAAACTCACTTTTGGAGAAATTTAATGACAGAAAAAAAACTTCAGCGGGATCAGTTAGAACCTGGGGACGAATCTTGAAGATCAAGAAGACTCCAGTAAAATCCTATCCATCTTACTGAGACAGCTGAGATGTTTACAAGAAGAAAATAAGATCCCAAGGCAAGACACCGGAAAGTTTATTCTTTCCCAAGAATACAAGAACAGAGTAGCAATGGTATTGGTTCTTAGGGCTTTTTATCAAATTAATTATCTTTTTAGGTTTAAAAGTTTTGGGATCAACATTGACTATGATTTCACATGTATAACCTGAAAATATGTGTAATCACAGTGCATGTTACATCAAAGTTTACTGGTGAACATCTAACCTTGTAAACAACCTTTGTTTACACAAAAAAGACAATTAGATTCTTCTTTTGTTTTAGAGTTTACGTGGTTAGAGGCTGAGATCATTATTTTTGAAATGTGATGATGGGAAGACACAGTAAGTACCCCTGTGAAGTTTTTAAAATGAATTCTGCAAATAAAGCCCACAACAGAAATACATATTGTCTCCAAAGAAGCAATTATCTTGTACCATGTTTGAATAACGACTCGCAATGTTTTATCATCATCAGTTTACATAATAAGTCATAATGACATTTCAAAATATGGTGTATACATTTTTATGATTGTCTTAAGTGTGCAGAAGGGAATTGCCACAGCCTAGCATCATAAACTATGCAAACCTTTCTTGGAGACTGCTTTTTTATCCCCATCCTCTTCTGCTCAAGCTAAAGCATGAAGGAAACAGAACACACAAATAAAACTGTTTTAAAATAGTCCCATGTGTCTGGCTAAAACAAAAGACAGGAAATTCTTAAAAGTATGGTTATAAACTGAAAAATGCCTATGAACATGGCTTCCTAATGTCATGGATTTATGTACCCATAATTATTTCACTATTGATATTTTCTTTGTTTATATACATATAAAAATGGCACTGGTCAAAGTGCCAAGACCACATTCTTAGTCTGAGATCTGGAACACAAGTCCTGCTGCCATTGGCTTCTCCTTCAGCATTAAAGATGGAACTAAAGGAAGCCCCTAGATTTCCGCTCCTGGAAGTTTTATGATTAAGCATATTTCTAATCTTTAAACCTAATTCACTCTGGAGATTAATGTCTTGATTCAGCTTTCAAAAATTACATGGTAAATCTCAATGAACTTCCAAATTGTCAGGAGGACAAAAGGCACTGCAGTTCCAGCAAAAGTGCTCAGCACTATCCAACGTCTCCCACGAGGGACCTTGCTGCTCACAGGAAGATCCAGAAAGGGACCATGGTGCTCATAGACACACGTAATGCAACATCTGTCTAGATTTCAGGCATCTAGCCTGCAAAATACAATCCAAAATCAAGATTAGATATTTGTTACAGAAAACGTACGACAGGTTAAGTATCTGAGGGCACTGACTCAAAGAAAATACAAACACTGTAGAAATATCTGACTCACAAAACTGAAACTCAAGTGATGTCATCACTCTATGAAGTTTAGGCACTATTAGACATCATTACCTGTCTGGTTAGCCTTTCTGAGAATGACCAAACTAGAGTATTGCCTGCCCCGGAAAAGCTTCAGAGCAAGCAGGGAAGTCAATTATTTTTAAATGACACTGAGGTCAGACAACCAATGAATGCAAGGTTTTGAAGCCACAGTTTCAATGTAGCACCTTAAACCTCATTGTGCTCTATTTTAACTAATGGGTTTTATCGGCCTTAACTTGTTGCAGGCCTGTGAAATGTAGAAGCATGTAGATATGTCTCCCATGTCCGATGTTGTTTATGCATTGCTTATGAAGAAGTAAGGAATTACAATTAAATTCTGCTCATAAGTGAACACACTTACAGTTCAGAGTTTGTTCCAGTTCCAGGAAGACATTCTTTTTCTTTTTTTTTAATGTGGAACATTTCTGAATTCTTCATTATTTTTTTAGAAGGACTTTCTGACATGTATCATTCTCTTTAAAGTTCATTAATGTATTTCTCATGTGTTGCATTCTTAAGGCAAAAAGATCAAAAGGATAGATAGGTTCAGAGCACAGGCTGTAAACTAGTTAGACTTCAAGATGATTGACAATATTTGAATCCTGTTCTGACAAACTATACAAATGACTAAAGAAGAAGGATTCTTCAGTTGACTCTTTAAAACAAATTTCTACCACAGGACTAGACATATCCTATGGCAAAGAGAAGGGTTTGAGCTCCGCACAACTACACAGCCACCTTTTCAGCTTAAAAAGCAAAAGCATGTACACTACCCTGAATATAGTTTCTTTTCCTTTCCTTCAGTAAATCCAGGCACATTGTCCTACAACTCCTTTGTCCCAGTTCAGTTTCTATCTACTCAACCTCTGTGTGGATCCTTTCCTCACACCACACAGTCTCCTCATAATTCACCACCTCAATTTAATTTGGGCAACAGAAGTACCACTCACGGCCGTATCAGTGGAGCCTATGCACAGTGTTGGAACACATCATTTATGTTTCCTATAGATGGCAGCTATCTTGATACAGAACTTCCTTTTCCTTAATTAAAAGCTGTGCAATATGTCAAGACATGCAGCAGTTCATGAGCAAACAGTTTCTTCTGTGGTCAGCAACTCCTGGCCAATTTAGATGCTTGAAGAGCATCCTTATGAAAAGGAACTAGTTTGTCTTCTTAGGTCAATGAGTTGACCGCTTCGCCTGCCAGGATCTTTCACAGTGGTGAAAGTTCTTGGGGAAAAAAAAAAAAATTCACAAAAACGAGAATCCATTGTCAATTTGTATCAATCATTGTATCATTTTGTTCTGGTTGAAAAGGTTACACAGCTCTCATAAATCAGTATTAAAACCCATAGTGTTTTTAAATAATTTCTGCTAGACACTTTTGGCTTCAAGCCTCTTACAATGTATAAATCTTACCTTTCAGCTTCAATTTGCTCTTGCAGCATATAGGATTTTCCTGGCAACACTGAAGCAAGACAATATTTAACTTTAATGTCAGAAAAATTTTCCAATTGAAATTAACCCAAATATTAATTTCCTCTCTATTCTTGGTGTTTACATGCATCAAATATTTGAAGACAGTTATCATGTTCCTTCTTATGCCTCAGTTAACTTATAGTATATATTTTTTGGTCCTTTAATCTTTCTTCATAAATCAATTTCTCTATACCCCATAATCATGCACATTAGTCCTCTCTGAACTCCCTCCAATAACAAAACCTTTTGTTTATTCTTTCAGATCCCATGCTTTAAAAAGTTCATCATTTTAAATTTATTTAGGCTCACAAGGGAAATTCCAAAATTAATATAAAATGTTTGATACAACTAAGTAGTAATGCTTAATAATAAAATTTCCTGTAAGCTTCAGCATATAGCAAACATACTCAAATAAAGCTGTGTATTACAAGTTATTTTCCCTTTTCTTTTGCAATTTGTGTTGGATTTTCATAGTGCAATGCAGTGTAACTTTATTGCATGAAGTCATGATGGAATTTACTTTATCTAACATTTACATTCCACAATTTTCTAATCTCAGTGCTTAAGACCCAATTGGCCTCTTTTAGATTTGTACCTCAGAGTGAGATGAATCACTACATTTAGCACACTAACTATGAAGAAAGTCTAAGACACTCAGAATCCAGTCTCACATGAAGCTACTCACATGTCTACACACACAGACTTTTGTATTTAGTCAAATGAATCTCTGACGTGTTATCTTCACATCACATTCCTTGAAAAAAAAATATTAAAACCAAAGGAAGTTCACTACTCTATAGTATAAAATAGTCCTTCCTGCAAATCAGGCTAGTCAAAATATTGTATTTATCTGGGGATCTCCAAGATTTTTGGTGTAAGACACAGTTTTGTGTCTAACTGAAGTCTAGACAATGCAGAGATGGGAAAGTTCTCAGTAATTAGATATCAAGACCCCAAGGCATTAAATTATTCTTGCAAGCAACAGAGTACTTGGGAAGTTAGCATCAGAGTCAAAATTTGCAGAGACACATACACACCATATAATTAGAAGATTAAGGTAGAATTATGACACTGCCTTTGGGAAAGTCTATCTCTTAATTGTCAGAAAGATGATTAAACCTGCCACGTCAGATATTTTTGCTAAATTGAAGATATTATGAATATGAGAACTATAGATCAGAGTTTGTTTTCTTAACTCTTAAAGAAGAGCCTGTGAATTGGTAAATTTCTTGTCAAAACCATCACGATCAAAAAACTGGTGCTTTTAATCAACCCCTCCAAAAACATAGGGTAGGTTCTCATTCCTAAGAAAACACATTGTTCCTTAGAGGAGTATTTACTTTCTGGGAGCTTCTGTCAAACATTTTTCCCAATTAATGAGCATGAGAATCTAATCACAAGTGAACTAAAAAAACACTTGCAGATGTCCATTTTCTTCAAGTAGCAGAGCCACGTCCTTTCAACCTTATCAGTTTGGAAGAGCTGCTCCTCTGTGGAACTGTGTTCACGGAAGGACAGGGAGACCAAAGTCACCAAATGACCACGAGACTCAAGAAGTAGTTCTACCACTCCTGTGGAGCTCAGGGTCAGTACAGCACTTCCTTGGAAATGCCTTTGAAATAGCACTGTGAGCTTCCAAGGGAACTGCAGTAACATACTGAAAGATGCACAAGTCATGCCTGTGAACAGCAGGAAGTAAGCTCAGCAAGGGATGGTAGACCTTATTTCCCTGGTAAAATATCTTCCTACAAGAAAACTAAAGGGTTTTTTTTCCTCAGCAATGTAAGACCATGAATTCTGTACTTGATAAAGCAATTGGTAGTGGAACATTGTTGGACTTATAAAATGAGTCCACTATTTTAACAGTAGTGACAATCAACAATCAGACTCCATATGTAAAATACTGTATAAGATACTGCCTTCTTCTTTTTTTCCTTTGTAATCTGTGGACTTGTTTATATATATAAAAAATGACAGCATGTCAGACCATTACATTCAAATAAAATGCCAGTAACAGAATAAATTTTTTCAATGTTTTAAGACTTTCATAGCTATAAATAAAATAATAAAATAATAATAAATTTAATATAAATAATAAAATAATATAATTAAAATAATATTTTGATATATGGGTATGTGTTTTGTTTTTCTATTTTTTTTTCTAAGACTAAAGAAAGAAGTGCAGAAAGATGGAGAGACGAATTAAAAATTATAACCCTCAAATATTCATAAGACCCTGAAAGTTTTTCAAAAATTTCCCAAGAACATTCCAGTTCCTGTAAAAATAAAGCCTTGTAGAAAAAAAAATTGTTAGAGAAACACAATTACTAACCTGGTATAGATCTTTCTCTTTTTATTTTACCATTTTCCATCATAAAATTTGGATCTTTAAATTATTCTCTATAAGCTAGCTTTGCATTATACTATCTCCCAGAGTTTCAGAACTGAACAATTTTTCACTATATCAACTGTTTTCAGGAGAACTCTCAGTTTCAAATACTTTGAAAGACTCACTTTCCAGACTGCATTCTTGCACCTGCAGTTTGGTCCTTCATTTTAGTGTCCCAGTGCGAGCTGTGCTCTGTGTCAGTGCTCATGCCAAAGGATGTGCCTGTAACCAAATTTGGAGTTTTCCTACTGCCAGTATGCAAAATGTCTTACACTGGGACATGTGCTGCACCATGAGGTGAATCTAGGGTCGTACTTGGTTTCATCTGCCACTATTTGAACTAGAGACCCATTCTGACTCTAGGTATCGTTGGGACAAGCCAAATAATTGCATCAAATGGAGGTAGTGAATATTAGAATACATAAGTATATCTTGGAAAAAAAATTGTTTCCCACTATCTCTTCAGTGGCAACACATAGGAATTAAAAAACACAAGTAAAACATTCAAGTAGAGGTTAAGTAAAGGAAATAAACCAACACTCAGAGTCAGGAATTTTTTTCTTTGCTTTTCTGCAAGGATGGAGTCACATAAAAAACAAACCATTAAAAGAGTTTTAAATTATCATCATAAAAGGGTTCACAAAAATAAAAGTAGGTATTGCTTTTTAACAGGGTACAGCTAGAAATTTACAACTGGAGCTATTTTGTAGCATAACACAGCAATTCATTCTAGAGTAAAGAGTACAAAATTAGGTCAAAATGCCTGTTGAGGATGCATCAAGTAAACTCAGAACTTCATTACACCTAATTCTAAGTGTTCAAGAATAGTAAACGTTTAACAGTGACGAAGGAGGAAATATTAGAAGAGGAATGAGAAAGAATGCCTAAAGGATTAAAAAAAAAATCAGAGGGCTTAAAAATAGCAAAATGAAGATTTTACAGAATAGTACAAAATTACAAAAACTTCTTTCAAAAATGTAAGAACAGAAGGTCGCTGAAGAATAAAGTATTGCCTAATGAGGACCATTTTTTAAGGGATGAGGTAGAAAGTGCTGAGAAATTTAAATAAATTTTTCACATAGCTTATCAGAAACAAAAATTATAGGCAGATGGGAGATACCTGTACACATACAGGTATACCTTTCCTGAGGCAGAGAGAAGTAAACACTAAAGTAAACAGAGAATGTATCTGAAATATTACAGGTGACAATCTTAGCATGTATCAGATGAAACAGTTCCTCAGAGTTAAGACATATCCACTTCCGAATTCACAGAAAGGAACAAAACTGGAACCACTTCACGAGTCATTTAAATCAGTTTGCTGTTCAAATAACTATTTTGTTATGCAAGATGTGACTTCAAAATCAATGGGGTTGTTTGCATGAGTGACAGTAGTAGGACCATGGACAAGAGAAAGTTTTAGTGGATTTAAAGTAAAACCTGTGGAGTTGTTCAAGAAAGAACCTGGTGCAACCCTTCTCATTGCATACCACTAAAAAAGTAAGGACTCAGAGAAATACTATCTCTTTCTGGCATATTTTAGTGATATCCTTTTACACAGGAAAGTCAATTTCTTCAAGTCCAAATATAGAAATAAATGCTTATTTATTACATGTATTACAAAAGCAATAAAACATAAATTGAACGAACTATGGAGCAATGGATTTGCAGTGAGAGAATCTACTAATGAAAACCAGAAGTTTTAACTCTGACCAGAAGTGATGAATTCTCCTAGTCTAGATTCAAGTTTAAACTTCTACAAGTAACCATTATTCTACATTAAAGATAACCATCTGTCATATTTTTAGCTACATCTATGAAGGAGTTCAGTAACTTCAGCCTAAAAAATTCCAAACACAGACACATATTTTCAGCCAAAACAAAGTCAGAGCCAGCAGTAATTTTAATTCTCTTCACTAAATATTTTTTGGTTAGGAGAGTATGTGTAAAATGGATGCAGTTGTAGTCACAATGGCACAGGGATGTATAGGGTTTATAGAGTGAATATCTTGCTGAGGAAGAATACGTGTGCCTAAAAGGTTATATTTTCTTCCAGCTGCAGTGGTTATTGTAGGAAAAACCTTTCTCTCTCCTTCCTGATCTTACTCTTCCTTAAAAATCTTGGTTTGGGAAGCAACAACACATCTCAGGATTTTTGCTTTGGGTCCCTGAGAACAAACCAGGAGTTTTGGAAACCCCACTGTGCTCTGCATATCTGTGGGAGCCCTGCTCTCTCCCAGTCTGCACAGGGTACCCAGCTCTGTCTTTGGGCTGAAGACAGACCAGAAGAGACACACATGGATGTTTGCTTTCTGCTTGCTGACTGAAAACATTGTCTGGGGGGAGGACAGTCTGGACAGGCTGGGATGTACCTCTCAGAACATTTGTAGAGACACTGCACAGGCTGTCTGGAAAGCACCTGCATGCTGGGAGGTGGGAAACTAGATTAGGCTATTTGATTTCACTTTTGTTCAAAGAAATAAGGCTTTGAACTTTCTTATAAGCAGAGTTGCTTCAAAGAGAGACAATTTCACCTTCAATCTTTCCACAGAGGAATAATCCCAAACTTCCAAACTTTTAACCAGACAACAGTATCAAGAGCAATCCAGAAACAAAGGGTAAGTCAGGGATTGCAAACAACTGCTAAGACATTAACTGTACACAAGATCTGCCAGCCTACAGGTTGGTTTTAATATGGCACTCATTAACTGCTTGGTATTGATCAAAATATCTTGCAAACACACTAGCTGTAAAGCAAATGGATACTTCAGCATAACTCTGTGTCATCTGTCCTCAGACAAATGTATGTTTCCAGTCTGCTAAGTAAAACAGAAATAAATGCAAACTGTCTACAAACAGACAAGAAGATGAAGCATTGCTAAAGCAGTCAGCATGATTATTAAAAGCCATTCCCCATTAAAAATAAAATAAATAGCTTGATCTCCACAGCCAGCTGAAGAGAACAAAACAAAATACTAAAAGACCAAAAATACTAGCATTCCCCTTTTCAGCCTGTTAGCAAGTCAATTAATATGTAAAAGATGACTGTGCGTTTAAAAAATATAGCAACAAAAACTATCAAGACAAAACTTTATCATCAGCCTGAGCAAAAAAACTTCAGGTGAAGCATTTCTTAATGCAAATTACCTAAAAGAAAACAAAAACCTGAAGCTATCCAACAATTCATTTTGATACATGCAATATACTTTTTTCTGATACACTTTTTCAGGACAAATTGACAAGGGGTCTAAAATATCATGTAGAAAATTAAGAGAAGATAGTTGCCTCCTTTTACTCAGTGTATCCCAGAAGTTACACACTTAGTTTGCCAAATCATCTTGTACTTCACAAAGTAGATGCTTCCCCTCCTTCTCTAAATACTGTCCTGTTTGCAAGAGTAAATTTTTCTGTATTTTGCCAGCTGTGACTGATTAATTTCATACAAATAACTAATGAATCAGAAAAATATTGTGAAAATAATAGCTTGAAAATTCATCTGATGAAAAGACTTCTTGGCTTTATTCCCTGGTACAGCTGACATTTCTGTTTCTGTAAAAGGTTACAACTTTCACACAGGGATTGAAAGATATCTTCAGCATTCACAGCTTTAGTGGGAGTGAGGAAAAAGAATTATTTGAGTATAGCTCACCCAAACTGTATGCAAACAGCCTCATTACTAGCCTACTAGATCTTCCTCCTCTTCCAATTGGTGGAATTTTCTTCACCTCACCCCAAGTTATGCACCATCTCATTGTTATCTAGTTGTCTTTTCTTTTATTTAATACAGTAGTTTCTGGTAGAATTTCATTTACATTTTGGGTTTGTTTTTTAATTTGGAAAAAAACTAAGAAAAGATATTTTGGGTTAATCTGTAAATATTTTATGCAACCGCCAATGAAATGAAAAGACAGATACTTTATAGAAAACTGGCCTTTTCTGTTTCGTGTTCCTTTCTTCACCTTAATTGTTCTTCCTGTTCTACTTCAAGACTTTAGTGAAAAGACTATTAATATGAGTACACTGCATAAAGAGCAGAGGTATAAAATTATTCAATTAGAAAGCTGTATCTTAACTCACATGTTAACTATAGCTCTTCATGAACTCTTCATCCTCTGCCAAAAGTTCAAGTTGAAACTGGGAGATAGGTTGCACTTGTTATTGGGCATTTCTGGTGTTTCCATTAGTTTAAAAGCTTTCTATCTGCCTAATGTAGCTAATTATTATCATTTGGGGGACACAGCAGGGAAGCCATGATTTTCTTCCTCACTCAATGGTCACAGATCATGGGGAAGAGACCAAAGTCTGGAAGAATATCTGACCCATTCTCATTATCTATTTCTATTCTAAGTAATATCAGTATAGAGTTTTATATTATGTGAATGAATATTTAAAGTTAATTTATAGCTTTCAGTGGCAAATTACAACTAGATATGACCAAGAGAGGATTAAGCCCATCATTTTGTTTAAGAGCTCAGATGGTTGGAGTAATTGGATGATAGCTGTAGGGCATCCTTTTGGTCTGTAATTAGGTCATTTCTTTCTCATCCCCTCATGGTGTGTATAATTACAAATTAATTTGAAATCCCACTGTGAGTGAAGAAAATCAGTTTAATAGAATGGAAGTGCAAAAGCCACAGGATATTATTTTTAAAAAGATTTTTAGTGTTTATGCCAAAATAGTCAGTCTGGTTCAAAGTCACGTCCCTGTGGACTGCAGGGCTCACATATGGTTTCTTTCTTACATTTTATAGGGACACAGATAAATTTCCCCCTTAAAATAAATGACATTTCATGACTACACCAGTCATAAGAGTTTTGATGGGCATCAGTGCTGTCAAAGGACTTCCAGGCAGTTCTAAACAAGGTGATCTAGTCAACCATTTTACTCTTCAGTCCTGCCACAATTTGCTTGCCGTTTCAAATGTGTTTCTCTGCTTCTACCCTGAAAGTGTTGGGTGTTGCCCAGCCCTGTCTAGCATACCTGCTCCCGTGTGCTGCAGGAGCTCGCCCGTTTCATCTCCTGGCTGAGCTATGCTGCTGGCAAGTTCCGCTTCCCTCCCTTTATCGCACGGCTGCGGTCGGATGTGTGGGACCTCCCGGCTGCCTGAACGCCAGTACAGGTAAAGACACGCACTTCTGACAAACGGGCAACCCCAACCAGAGACAATGTTTTGACTTGCTGAACTTCCTGTTTCACTCAAGGGACAAATTTGTTTTCATCTCTCCCCAGAAATCTTGAAAGGGGTCGGTGAGAGGGTCCCAGGTGTGATCTGAGCACGGGGAATGTCGACAGTGAGCCGGAGGCCACATGGGGTGTGTGTTTAGAGGGAAAGGAGAAAAAAATGCAGTCAGTGCAGAGAACAAGAATATCAAGATTTGATCATATTTGTAGGTGTCTTGTAAAAACTGTAGAACATCCCATGCCGTTAGCATGATAAATCAGACTTCTGGCAGAAAAACTAAGAAAATAAAGAAAGAAAAAGAGAAAAGAGAATGGAAAAAAAAAAATAAAAAGAAAGGGAACTGCTTAGATATAAGTTCCAAAGTTCATCAAGTGGGTTCTTTATTGCACAGTTCCAAAGCCAAGATGCGCTGGGGCATGTAGAAAATATGGAGGTGTTAAAAAGCTGCCGAGTTTCTTAGTTTTCAAAACCAGTTCAAAGTCCTAGTCTTGGATTACTCATACTGTGACCTTGAGGCCTATTTGGGATGCCATAAAAACTGTTCCTTCAGGAAGGAAGGAACAGATTATCAAAAGGGAAAAAACTTCTTTTTATTCTAATAATGTCTTTATATCAATAATCTTTTTCTTTTACATAAAACCTTTCATTTAGGTATATCAATATATTTATTAGATTTTAAAAAATAATAAAATCCCAGCACCATGGGGAAAACCTGGACCAACCACTTAGTACAAAGAGCTAGAGAAAGAGATTTGAATGTACTTATGACTCACAGGAGAAATATGAAACAACAAGGTAACCTAGTCTTCTTATCCTAGAAATAAAAAAGACCTGCTAACAGGATATATCCATCGCAATGTTTCTGTAGTGGTAATGTCACTCTGTAATTTTTGAAAAGACAAGTATTTTTAAATTTTCAAGTGAAACTGAACTGGTAAAACATTTATTTTTATATTTTCATTTGAATTTGGTTTTTAATTCCAAGGAAAAAAACCTGAAATTCTATTTTTTCAAATAAATTTCATTTTTTACTTGGAAAATTTTTAACTTCATCTGTGGAGCTTCTAGGGCAGAAGATACACATAAAGGTTATATAGGAATCAAATAAATATGTAAGAAAATGAAAGAATAATATGCTCTAATTATAATTTTTCTTGCTGCTATAATTAAAACACTATATTAATTAAAAATAGATTTTTGTCTCTGCAATACAAACAATATACTTGGGTGATTAGTCATTTACAGGGAAAAATCTACCATGCAGATCTATTACTTATAGGTATTCACTTATCCTGCTATGACTTTTTAAGTAAATTAGTCTGACTAGCTGGAGGCTATCAGTAAGAGTTCTTATACAAAAATAAATACAAGGACCAAACCAGAATAATTACTGGCTGTTTAAACTCAATTTTTTAAGAGTTTTTTAATTTCTCCAAACCACAATTAAAAAATGGGTGGTCTCAAATTAGCTTCTAGATAATAGAGTTTAAATTATGTGAGTGGTGAATTAACTCATTTCCCTCTAAGCCTTTACAACTCTTTGTTTGCTGTGTAAATAATTCATGACATTTTATTTATAGCAAATCTGTGGGAAATAGAAACTCACAATACAATATTTTACTTCTTTTCTTATTATTGTTTATGCCTTGGTGCTAACAACAACAAACATTCTATTGACATATGCATTTATAAGATAGAAAAACATTTATCCTTACCGTAAAGTTGCCCTATAATCATTTCCCTGTTCAGGAGTATACTAATGCACTTAGATCAAATAAATGCTGCTCACAGTCTGCCCACACTCCTCCCCTCAGGATGCTACCAGAGCAGTGCAACATTCACCTCAAACCTCAAAACCACTTGAATAAACCCTTGGTTTGATGTATTTCTGACCCTCAGGCCATGCTCACAACAGTTCATGAATGCAACTTGAAGTTTTGTACACATCTTGAAATCTGTGGTCTCTCAACCCTTAAAGTTTCCCAGGTGGTGTTCTCCCCACTTCCTTCCACCTTTGCTTGGTTCAGATGCCTGGGGAAAAAGAATGAAGTGGGTAATTTAGAAATATAGCCCCTAAAAATGTTCTGATGTGGTAAGGAGAGAGAGGGTATTACCAAAAAAAAAAAAGCTGAATGGAGAATGGTAATTCCATTCACGGCAAACATGAAATTTGTCAAATTCCTTTGTGTTCCACATTAATCATAGAATGGTTTGGGTTGGAAGGGACCAACCCCAATTCCGTGGGCAGGGACACATTAGAGTTAAAAAACTTTATGAATATTTTAGGAAAAATACAGGATTGTGGTAGATATCTGTTTTCTTTAGACATCCGATATAAGCGAAAGAAGGAGGTCTAAAAGTGTGGGAGGCCAAGCTACAGGTTCCTGATCTGCTTGATAGAACTGGTTACCTTCAGTAAGTATTTCTCTGCACCAGGACTTTTTCAGTTCATATCACTGTCCTAACCACACACACTGAATCTTGAGCACTGGTCCTTGTTCCAATGGAATTTCCTTCTCAGAACTATTTTACTTTTTATATGTGTTATTTCCCCAGCCATTCTCTCTATGCTGTTCTGCTGCAAAGTGTCTACAGTCTAGGTGGAACCACTTCAGAAAACAAAGAATTAAACCAGACTTTTAACAGAATGAAAGTGATTTTCCAACTTAAAAGTCACGATAGTCAACTCTGTGATGATATCCTGAAGCCACAGTTCCTTCGTCAGGAACAGAACAGAATTTGCACCAAAGATACTAGAAGTCATAGGACTTTCCTAGGAAATGTGAGATTAAACAGCCATTGGCATGGCTGGCTGAATCCTTCCTCCTAGTACTAATCCAACCCTGCACCACTGGGTGAAAAGAGTTTTCCTACAATTTGAATTCTGATGGGGTTTCCCCCCTCATTTTCCTTCAAGAGCTTGAAATTAAACACTTCTCATTGGGCTAGATGGTCAGTTCCTGTTAGAGTATCTTATATCCAGCTTTATCTTACATTCTAGGAACATTATTCTTGTTAGGTAACATGCTATTCATTTTTGCCATGGACCCCTTAACCTATTATTCTATACCATCAACACAAAGGAAGAGTGTCCTCTCCTTGTACCTTCTTCTTGTGGGTGGTAATATGGTAAAATGTATGGGATCCCTTCCTGCTCCTTACAGGAAGAGGGGTCTGCCTGCACCTGATCTACTCATAAGGACATTGAAAGTAGGTAACAAAGACTTGTAAGTGTGTATGAGTGTAGTGTATTCTCAGGACCAATATATTTTTGGTGAGACTAATTTCGAATAAAATAAATCTATTTTCGGATAAAGCTGCCATTCTTTACACTGTCCCATAAGATTAATGGCCAGGTTTTTTCCGAAGTAAAATATTAGGTATACTGTGCTATGACATAGTAGCCTATAACTATTTTTTAAATTCTGGTTCAAAATTGAGACTCAGACCACCTCTGCCAGGCTTAGTTCTATCAAAGTATCTTTTCACAAAAAGTAGCTTGGCACAAAAATGCTATGCTAGTGTTTGCCAACAGGAATGTTTCCCTGTCTTCTATATAGAATATTCTATGTAGAAGCAAGGCCTTCTATGTTCTTTCTTTCATAGTAGAAAGGATTAATAGAGTTAGCTAGACATTATTGCCTTTCAACTGTAGTAATAGGGGGTTGACTTCAAGCAGGATAAACTTTAGTTTCCAGATCTTGTGGTTGCAAACGAACACAAGTGAACTGTGATCTTGGGATTATGCAACGTTTGAGATGCAGGTAAAACTTAATTAAAAGGTTTCATAAGCATTTTCTTAAGCTCCAAAGAGAAGTGAAAGAAAAAAACCTACATGAAAAAGCAGGCTGGATTGCGTTGACTACTATTGTTTAATGAAGTCTCATTTTTAGGTTTTAAACTCAGAAGTGATCATCCTGTCTGACCTAAAGTACAACAAAGGCCGTAGATTTTCACCCAGGAATTTCATCCTTTCACTTAGTAATGCAGGGTTGATTTGATCTTTTACAAAAACATGCACTCTATTGAAAGTGATGAGGAGTTTATCCCTCCTCACCAGCAGACTTACAGGTAATATTGCATACTAACAGTTGTCGCACTTCTAAGGTTACTCAGTCATTGACAGGAAAATCCATTTAAGAAACAAATCTATCCTGAACAAACAAGCCTTTAATCTATTGCATTATCTTCATTAAAGGTGACTTTATTCTAGGATCCTGAGGAAAAAAGGCTTTTATAATTGCACTGCCTGCATGTGAATGTCTGTTTATAGACTTTTTAACCCATTAGCCAACCATGGGATAACAATCTCAAACAAATGTGTTTCCCAGAAATAGGTAGCTAGATAAAATGATTCTACTGGTGGCATAGTGGACTTTAATGTTAGACACTGGAAAATCTTCATAAGAAAAAGAGGCTGTAAATGTTCCAACTACAGAAAAGCTTCATTTGAAAACTGCGGTTTCACAGGTGACACAGAATTGCTTACCCACAAAGAAAGGGAGCATATGACCATTCCTCTGAAGGAGCTAGGAAATGTGGACCACCATCAGAGGATGTTGAGGAACCCAGCTCACCTTGGCTGAATCCTTTTTTCACAGAGCTTTTGGTCAGATTGTCTTTGCTTTGCTTCCAGTTCTGTCATTTTGTTCTCCCTTTTATTTTTCCTCCAATTCTCTGAGAAACGCTCCCCAATTCAATAAATTGAAGCATCTTGCTGAACAAAAAAAATAAAATTCTGAATTTTGTTTCAATGTAGAAAAAAATGAAAACCTGTGAGCTTGATTTAATTTCAGCTGGTTTATTTGTCTTTATGGCTCAGCTACTGGCCCACCACCCATCCTTAGTAGCATGGCTGTATCTCAGTGAAGGCATTTTCTCATTTTTTCTGTGGAACTGGACACTGAACAAGTGCCAGAGAGGGACAACCCCTGCCTGAAATAGCTGCAAATAACAAGAAAAATTTAATCATCTATGTAACTTAAGGCACAGAAAAGTGAAGTGATACATGAAAAGCCACTTATGGAAGAACAGGAGTAAGGAGAATGTCTTTTAAGTCCAGCCACACCTAATCCCCCTGTAACTGGCACACTTAGCAGTAGCATAGTTGGGTTCATTCTGTAAGGGTTTATTTCAGCTAAACCAGAAAACACATGGCTCTAAATGGCAGAGTTCATTCTGCATTAGCAGGGATCATTTTGGAAAATACAAGGCCAAATGCCAGTTGTGTGGAAATCAAACAGTAGGGGAAATTGTGCTGCTTATAAGAAAGAATTATAAGTTCAGTAGATTGAACTATCGAAAATTATAAGCAGGACAGTAACAATATCAAAAGCATTCTGAGTAAATAAAAATAATTCAGGAAAGACTCTTCCTCATTTATTCATTCTTAGTGAAAAGAACCAAACCTACTGAGCATGGAGTTGCCATCATGGAGCTTCCCCTCCCCACTCCATGTCAAACCAAGATTCATAAAGAAAATTGAAAATAGTACTCTCTTTATCTGAGATGATCCATTCTATAGGCCTGTATCAAAGGTTTGAGACTTTAATGGGTAATCAGCCATCTGGAGACATTCCCTCGAGGTGCCTGCATATTTTGATTACAGCGGAACTCAACACTACAGCTCTGCTGCTCAGGATGAGCTCTCTGTGTCTAGTACCTTATATTATTAGACATATATTTTGTATTAATTTATACCTTGGGGAATTATGGCACATTAGTTTGCAACTTGAAGAAATCACCTGTCTCTTTAAATTGACATCAGGTGAAGCTTCTACAGCCACATAGCAAAAGCTTCCTCACATACACATATAAGAAAAGGCCTCTCTCAGGGACCAAATTGTGATGAAAATGGCCACTTAGAAGCCTTCCATAGCTGCAATGTTGCCAGCTCTTGACATTCAGGTCTCATGATTAAAACTTTAAAAGAGATCATGAAAATAGAGTTCATGATTGTCTTCAGTTCCTCTTTTTTTCTTTCTTTCCATCTTTCTTTTTCTTTTTTTCTTTCTTTCTTTCTCCCTCTCTTTCTTTCTTTTTCTTTCTTTCTTTCCTTCCTTCCTTTTTTCCTTCATTATTTCTTTCCTTCTTTCTTTCCTTCTTTGTTTTCTTCCTTCTTTCGCTTCAATTTTTTTCTCTGTCACTGAGAGGTCTTGGAAACTTCAAATCTTTTAGAAGTGAACACAGTGATTTTCACTCCACCACATTACTCTAGTATATGATGTTTTAAGAAAACCATCAAATATTGCAAGGCTCAGAAATAAAATTACTGCAGCTGGCAACATGGCTGAATGAATCATTCTCCCTAGGATCTTTGTATAGACCAAACACGCCGGCATGAGCAACTGTTCTCTTCAAATAGAATTGATGGTGCCAGAAGGAATGAGTACAGCACAAAAGCTGTGTGGCCTGTCCAGACTAAGCTCCTTTTTGTGTCTGGCTTTGTTGGTATCTCCTTGATTGCTCTTTTGTGAGCAGAGTCAGAGTATGTATGATTTTTACAAACAGTCTTGTATCTATATTACAAACCTTCACAGACAGACAGTCAAACACAAACCAGCTGCAAAACAAACAGGCATTGCAATATTATGCTCAAGACAGTAAGTCTGGCTGAGAAGAGCATAAGAACCTAGGTTCAGTTCCTGGTTTACATATCTATTTGTTCATCTTACAAAAAAACTGAAATAGCCTCATGTGTCCACCCATGAATAGTCACAGATGTGTAGCCCAGTGTTATCTCTCACCACCTACCCCCTTTCAAAATGTCATGGCTGATTTGCTCACCTTTCTTTTTTTTTTTCTTTATTCTTTTTGTGTACTTGTTCCTACTGGCCTGTTTGCCTGCCAGCCTTTCTCCTCTGAAAGCGAGTCCACCTATGTGCTCTGGGTACCACTGTGAAAGGCCAGCTTCTAGTCCAAACTTCACCACTTCACATAACAGAGCTAAAATTATTTATTTTAACACAAATCAGCCATAGCTCAAACTGTTCTAGTCATGCCCTAAGAAAGGTGTGCATACTGCAGAAAAAAAACCACATACAGTTTCAGATCTCATTCACACTGTGACTGGGATGCAAACATAGGATTAGAGCAGGGCTTCCATGAAATCTGGAATGCTACATTCAAAACTGAAGCTGCCTCAGTTCCAAATATTTGATGTACTTATATCAGGAGGCACGGAGACATTTACCACAAAAATTCCCCAAAAGCCTTGAATTCTGTCTCTATGTGCATACAACCTCCTAAGGTCTCTCAGTCAAAGGCACCAGCGTCAAAGTCCTGCCTAAACTTTAAATCCACAAATGAGCACCTCCTGTACTTATGATCTAAAAGACACGAGAGAACTTTCTGAAAACAATGCCCAAAACATCCTTCCCTTTTTTTAAACATGAGCAGAATATTAGCATAGACCCACCTCTTCTATTCATTATTTTGAGGGTAAGAGCACTTATCACTGAAAATATGAGAATATTCAGCTCTACATATTCTCTTTTCAAGATGTTCTACCTTTTAAACTATCCAAGTAGAGAAGACAACACTCAAAGGCCTTGCACCAAAGATCTTCCACTTTCCATAAAAGTATTAAAGATTTTCAAAAGTAGGGAAATATAGAATAAGATGACCCTAAGACTGAGGTTATGGCACTTAACTTGCAATAGGGCATGAAAAGTCCTGGTTGTTTTCTCAAGGCCTTTGATAGATTAAAATTCGGCGGGATGAAACAGAGAAACAGCTTGTGATGCAGACTCTGGATGGCACCATTCCCTCCCCAGAGTGAACTAACTGCCTGGAGAATGGGTACTCCCTTTCCCAGTGTCTCTAGGCAACAGAGATCATGTACCACTATCTGACCTGTCACCCTGGGAGAATGGGGTCTCCATTTACTGACCCCACTGTGAGCTGAGACATGCAAAGAGACTGAGTGTCCTGCAGTTTAACTACAGGACTAATGATTAAATTGCTCTTTCCACATCCTCTATTCTATTATTAAAAAGAAAAAGCGTGATCTCGGTTGTACTTTCAAAAGAAAATTTACAGATGCTGACATGCAGGAGAAGCTTCCTTGCTGTGAATTGCTAACATGAGGGAAGACACTGTTTCATAGTTCTCAGCAAAAGTCCTAACATCCAGGGAAAGGGAGTACTGGCATGTAGAAAAACTCACTCATTAGTATTTCCTTGTTACTAAATCAAGGATTCCTGCTCACATCTCTGTTTTAGGCATAGAGTTCTGTCCAGGTATTGCATATCCTCAGCACTGTCACTAGGACTTATTTTGAAGATCCTAGATGCAGATGCTAGGCTGTGAAACAGTCAGCATTCTGCTGTCCACATCACCGGTCAGAGACTGTAAACAAAACTTTCAGAAGTGAAAAGGTGAACAGGCTTCCATTTCTTGGAACCCTGTTGAAACACTACAAACATGTGTCTCAGAAACCTATGATCATCCCTTAAACTTCAATCCCTTTCTTAAATAAAATCTAAAAGGACATTTAAACATAAACCTGAAAATACAGGCCTTATGTTCATGAATATTCTTGCAACATTTACTTGACCCTCATAAATCAACTTGTTTGGGTTAGTCCAAAAATTTTGTTGGCATATATTTTATTTTTTCTTTGGTTAAAGGAAAATTTAATTTTGTATCAAGTAAGTATCCTATTATTAGTGAAATACCCAGAAGTGATTTGTGCTTGCATTTCCTAAACATTATGTGTTGGTTCCTTATACTAAATCAAAAGTCTCATGGAAAACTTTGCATCTAAATATTAGGAAAATATCTTACTTCATAGGTCTAGTAGACATTTAATTTAATAATTTGGGAAAAAACCATAAGCCTTACCTATTTTAAATGAAATTTTCTATTTAATTACTAAATATCTCATGGCTATTTTGTGTCACCACCTCTAGAAAACTCATTGCAAACTTATTAAATACATGTGAAGATTTGAAATTCTAGACCACTGAATTGTGGAAAAAATTTAAGCACACTAGGTCCTGAAGACAGTTTTTCCTACAGGAAAAGCAAAACCAAGACAGAGGTGAAAACAAGTTATGACAGGCTGTGCGTGGACATTGTTAATGGTCTGTGCCTTTGACTCTATATTTTCTGAAATTAGTTTAGCCTTCATTTGCCAACTTTTTTTTTTGTGTATTCAAGTGATGTATTTTTCCTCTACATTACTAAAACTCTGCCAGAATTATCTAAGACCTGACTTTTAAAAAATGTTTTCTGTGCAGCTAATAGCTGTCTACATTGAAACCCTGTTCAAAAGCTGCCAGTGTTTCTGCAGACACATCTGCCAAGGCCTGCTAGCCCTTTTAGCACACAGACTGTTGCTGGTTTGAGAAAGCAGGCACACTCAAGTTTAGCTGTTTTTCCTTACTCCCGGGTAGGCACAGACACAGTCATGTTCCAGGGCCATGTCACTTGTATTCACGGGGCTCTGTAGGTTCCACTGTGGCTACTGGTGGTGGGTGGTGCATGTGGATGTGGGGTTCAAACTGCAACTAAGTCACTCAAAGAGGTTACTACCTCTTTTGCTGCTCTCCCCCAACACACTGAGGGAAGACAAACCTCCCTGTGCAGTCACTTCCTAACCTGCCAAAATGATCTGGCTTAGCCCCAAAAAGTGATGGTGCTATTTACAGAACCAGTTTAGAGAGCAAACACTTGGCAGAGCAGGAGAGGCAGGATAACCAGGTATGAGGATGGTGAAGCTCTGGAGACATGGAGATTTCAATGTCTGAAAGCAGCTGAGCCGTGGTTGGAACAGCATGTTGCACTGCAGCTGGAGAGGTCTGCAAGCACGCAGATAAATAGCAGTACATTTTATGGAAATATTTAAAACCGCTCAATTTCAAAACAATCCTAATGACCTGTGGTTCCTACTGAGGACTTCTGTGCAATTTAACTGTGGTTATAGGGGACTGGCACTGACTAGGAATGGCTAGTGGCTAGTGTGTGGTAATACCTGTTTGTTTGTGGTGAGTGGTGGTGGTGATTCAACCAGATGTCTGGCATATGCCAAATACCATTAATCCCACAAATACGGAAGGAAATCAACATTTGCAGAATAGATTTTAAATAGACAGAGTAGCAGTTTTCTGGAGGGAGTGTAGTAAACAGGAGGAAGTCTGAAGAACGGAGTATGAGAAAAGGTAATCTCATGAAGCCATCTGATTAATAGAAGAATACAGTCTCAGCTGACAGAGATTGAGTGAGGGATGGGGGAAAACAGGCAGATTGAGGAGAAAAAGAAAGGGAACAGGCAACAAGTGACAGAAAGCCCAAGGAAAGTCTGTTGATCAGAGAAGACACTCTCTCGAATTCCACCCCACAATGGCTTGCAGCCCCACAGATTGCTGGCTAAAATGACTGATCACACTGTCATGAACACACTAACCTATCTCAGTCAAATGAATAAGGTCAGTCCAAATAAAAGATTTTTGTTGACTGAACTCATTGTGACCAAAACTATCAGAAAAGACTCCAGGGAGACTTTATAGCAGCCTTCCAGTACCTCAGGGGAACCCACAAAAAGTTTGGAGAAGGTCTTTTTACAAGGGCATGTAGTGATAAGAGGGGATGGATTTAAACTTAAAAAGGGTAGATTTAGATCAGATATTAGGAAGAAAGTCTTCACTCTGAGGGTGGTGAGACCTCTATTGAAGAGGTTGCTCAGAGAAGCTGTGGGTGCTCCATCCCTGGAGGTGTTCAAGGCGGCTGGATGGGCCTGTGAGCAACATGATCTAGTGAGAGGTGTCCCTGCCCACGGCAGGGGGTTTGGAACGAGATAATCTTTAAGGTCTCCTTCAACCTAAACCATTCTCTGATTCTATGACTCTGTTTCAGAACTGTTCACAAAAAGCTGATTTATCCCAGAAATAATAAGATGAGGGAGATAACATTATTATTTGATATAAATGCAACCACATGATGTGTGTCTAAGAACAACTGTTATCATTCAGCAGATATCCAACTATGCCTACTTATTGAGGTGTGGCTGCACAGTGCTGCTCAGGAGCACAGCTGGGTGACCACCAGATTGGCCAAGGACACAGGTTTTCATGGTATTGCTTAAAACAGAAGCACATGAGCTTGAAATACAAGCATTAGTAGCCGGTATGGGCATAGAGCAGCAATGTGTTAGCTACCTTCTTTCTACAACTAGTATTTAATAGATTTAAGATTTATGCCTTTGCAGATCATAAAGCAGTAGATTTTGAACCACAGTCTTCCATCTAGTCTTTCATTTGCCTTCTGTATTTGGTTGAGGTGTGCCTAATTTCTTATATCTAAATAAATTACAGCTCTTTGGAGGAACAAGAATTTATGTAAGCAAGCAAACACTTAGTTTCTGTCCAAATGTGCTGTTTTCACTGACATTATAAAAAAGTGAAAGAATAGTAGCAAGAAACTGCAAACATAAGAACACAGGTCAGCAGAAATCACTGCAGAGAGGGGCTATGCCTGCTGCCTATAAATGCATCAGAGGGCAAAACTGGGACACAGGAGGCCAATACCAGGTCTCTCCAATAGCTGACAGACACCAGCTGGTGGGCTGTGGTGGGATGTGAACTTGCCTGTTGCAAATGAGGCCCATCCTTCAAGCTAGCATGTTAGCACTGGTATACTTCCAGCAAGCAGTCTGCACCGTATACCAAACTGAGCACTAGGGTGGCCGAAGTACAAGGGTGTTATTCTGCAACATGGACAGGACTAAGAGCAGGGTGAGGTGAACATCTAGCTGCAGTTGCCTAAATCACAGCAAAAAAAAGGCAGGTCATTTGTCACTTACCAGGGCCTTTTGCAAGGAACATGTTGGGGGGAAGGTGGGGAAAGGCCTGTCTGTGCCTCTTGGTTTTCACCTCTCTTAAGCTTTATATATATAAAGGTCATATGCTCTGTCTGCTTTAATTTTGGTGGAGTTAGCAGGAAAATTCTTTCCCCACTACCATCTACTAGCATAACAAGCACCAGGTTTCTCAGTGAGAAGTATTATTAGACAAAAGGTAGGAAAATGTAGCCTGTGCACTAAAGAATGCAAAAACTAGGTACTTAGGTTCTTGAGTCTAACTATATAGACATCGAAGGGATAATAAAACTTTAGCTAATAATTGCTAGCAACTCTAAACGTGACTTAATAGCTTCAGTTTAATGATTTGGGTCTAAATCCAATGACAGAGTTAGAGTTCCAAAAATTTTAGATGACTGGTCTCCAGCATGGAACCTGAGTTAGGTGGCAACATTCCCTAAAGGGAGGGCTAGCACCTCAAAACGGGACCCAAAACAGCCAGCTCAGCAGGGAGTAGCCTGAGGCTTCTGTGCTCCCAGAAGAATTCAGAGATGGGTTTCTGTCTTCGTGACATGCAGAGCCCACCATCCTCTTCTAGATTTAATGTTTTTTTCTTTGAAGGAACAACATGAGGTTAGTTTTTTGTTTTTCAGAATTGTAAAGGAAGCAAAAAAGAGTCTTTAAGTCTATTGAATGCCATCTTCATGTAAGACGTGATGATCACTTCCTTTAGAGCAATGGATTAGAGCACACACATGCCAGGAGAGTACCAGAAGACCAAAGCAGAGGAAGAAGGTGGGAAAGTTTTTCTTTAAAAATGCGATTTTGTTTTTTCATAATAATAACATATGTAAGAAGACGTGAAGTATCTGACTGCTAAGTGATTGGTTCTGGTGGAGACAAACTAGTGAGAAAGTGCAATTCAGGAAGTCAGAGGTGAATGACATGGCTCTGCAATATATTACATGGCTCTCATCACTTCATGTGATATATGTGTGAATAATTAAAAACTTGAAGCTGCTGTGTGTAGGTTAGAAACAGGGAATTTGATTCCTGATACATAATATCTAAAAGCAGATACTTATCAGTCACACTAAAAATTATTGGTGTTCAATCTGTGTAAATTTAAAAATAAAAAAATGTAGTTCCCAAAAGTTAAAGGCAAGGAGGTTCAAGTCAGCTCTTTTATTCCCTCTCTTTATAAGTATGGTTAAGAACACAGTTAACTCAGTCAAGAATCTTCTTTTTTTTTTTTTCCTTTTTATTCTGACAGGGGTTCTCACTCCCCCCACTGAAGGAAACTAAACTCAGAGAACTTTACAGGCATTTCTATTGACTCTGTGAATAATCTTGACTCTATGGATTATCCTCAAGCAGCTGTGGAGAACACAAAAGATTTCCCCAGAACATAGGAAAAAGAATACTGATGCAGCCCGGGGCAGGTTTTTTTTTCCTCAGCTCTCAAGTGATTTTTAAGAGCCAGCCGGTCTGGAAAACGATGAATTTGTTTGTACAAAAGGTAAACACTGCCAAAATCAACAAGTTCCTTCCTTAGGGGCCTGTAGAGCAAATTGGTCCACAGATTAAGACAGTTCAGTTAAGTCATGTTGGGGCTGACATAAGCCCTTCAGGCTCCCTCACTTTTACCCCAGAAAATAAAAAGAGAAAGTGATAAGGTTCTTATGAAGGAATTATACATAGTAGGGTCAGAAAAATGAAATAAATTAAAATTAATCTCCTCTGTAAATTTCCTGGCATAGGATCTGGGAGGCTTAACTGAGATGGATGGTAGGTTTACCAGTAGTTTCCTTTGCACTGAGTCAAATAGGCTCTGTCTTGACTCGCTAGACTGGTATCGGTGAAGGATTTAACAGTGATTAGAGCTGTGTAAAATGATCTCATATGTTGTCACCTGCCAAAGAAATTGCAGTGGGTGAAGCTTAACCCTATTCACAAGTCATTTTTCCAACCTAAGCCAGGAAATGTGTTAAGCAAGCAGAGCCACCGTCTCTTACAGAGGTGGATTTCATCTTCATGAATGTACTAGATGTGTGTGAGAGACAAAGTGAGATGGGAAAAACACAGCATTTTTCAATCTGCTTTGCGCTTTCCCAGCACTTTTTATTTCAAAAGCATAAAAGAATTAAGATAAACTATTTTTTAATCCTGGTAAGACACAAAAACATTCATCACTCTCATTTCATAGATCAAGAAACAGAGGGAAATAGCAACTCAATGCTCATGCCAATTCTGGTGCCATAAATCATAAGAAAATTTTGTCAGAAACAGTGTAATAGGAGGGCAAGGAAAAGTTTTCAAATTATTCTCCTAAATAAAGGTGCCTAAAATTTTAGCAAGCAGTTCTGAATACTCTGGCTGGCTGTAGCTGACATGGCCAAGGTCATGCATAGTTCAGTCGGACTTTATTGGCATGACAACATCTTCACACACAGCTACAGGAAATCAGCAATGCAGCTGGGAGGGAACCTAGGTCTCCTGACTAGCAATTCTGTGTATTAATGACAATACTCTGCTTCCTAGTCCCTTACATCCTCACAGCATTTTTCAACCATTAACTAATACATCTGTGAGATTTGTTTGAGATGGAGATGCAACAAGCAAGCTCAAAATGAGGAGCATGTAGGGCCACCATTTCAGTGGGAAAAGGTTAACTCACTCTAATTAAATCCCATAGAGGCTCTCTGTTCAGAAACCACTGCATTTTAAAACCAATGAGGGTTAACATCTCATTAACGAGGAGGTTAGTTGCTATAAGGCTGCTACATAAAGATTTTTGATGCTTATTTCTGCTGGAAATCAGTGTAGGGGAATATTATATTCAAAAGCCTTTGTCAGAAAGGCTGAAGAACTGTTAATCACTGCAGTTACTCTCTCATTTTGACCTAAATTAACATAACTGCATACGTCTCCTTTTTCTGCTCATCCATGCATGAGACCCTACATGCTGTGTCACATAATCAGAGGGAGCACACATGTGCATCAGGTCATATGACAACCATGCTTTGTCTCAGGACAGAGCTATTGCACTTGCTGTCACCAAGAGGGAAACATCAGGCCCACTCACAGTGGATGTGGTGATGCACTACATGGAAATCCCTTGCTGTTCAGAACTCCTGTGGACCCAGGTCTCTGTCCTGCTCCTGGACTGCAGGCACGTTTGCTGAACACCAGCAGGGATAAATACCATAGAAATTCCTCAGCTCCATGAGACACAGATACTACAGCACCAGCACAGCCTGAGCCTTGTTTGCAAGGGGTGCCAAGTGTGGAGCTGGCATGTAGCACTGATCCCTGCCTTTTACTGAACATAGACTCCTTTGTATTGGTCCTACCATCATAAGACCTCTCCTGACTATTTTCTATTTATTATTGTCACAGAGAAAAAGGTTTTCATTTGGTATATGGTGGAGATAGTAAAACTTTGCCTACTTTTAGAAAGGTGATTAATTTATATTAACAAGGTGCTATTAGGAAGTGAGTGACTGAATAAGAAATGTTAATCAGCTAAAGAGAAATCCAAGGAAATATACACCTCATATATGACTAATAGTCAAGGAAGAGGAAGAACCTATGCCAGCTAGAAGAAAATAGCAAACAAACAACATATGTGTTGTTAGCAATTCAAAACTATATTTCACAGCTTTACCATTGAATGGCAAATTTACATTGTCACTCCTGGTTATATGAGAGAAGGGCTTATTTCTAGAATAGTCATGGGTTAATAACTTTAGTTAGCTTCTCAAAATTGAAAAGTAGCAAGAGGAATCATCACTGTTGTTATCGCCACAGGGTGGTAACAGAATTCAGTAAATTCCGAAGAAAAATACTTAAAATGTCAAAACATAAGCTTAACTGAATAAAAAGTTGAAGTGTAAGCCCAACCCAGAGAATGGAAAAGTACTGGATAAAACACTGGAAAATATACTGCAGGGAACAATCCCACCTTGGCAGTGAGATAGACTAAATGACCTAATACAACTTTTCCGTCTCTAATTTGTGCGATTCTATGATTCAACAAAAACAAACTGTGAAATTAAAAACTGAATCAAGTCCATAACCTGGCTACCACATTTTATAAATGTATATATACACATTTCTACAAGTATTTAAAATAGTGACTCTCTTGGCACTAGAGCTACAGGAGATATATGCAGTCTGTCAGATTTCTTCTTAAAACATTCATCTGGCTGCCAGGTTGAACAGATGCCAGCAGCCTGAGATAGACCTAAGAATAACCCTTAAGACACTCTGGAAAGAAATAATCACTAAAACTGAAAAAGTCAATTTTGTTGAACACTATGAGCTAAAACCCTGGTTTTGTCATGAAAATCAAGGCAAAAACCAAAACAAACAAAAAAAACGAACAGCAGGAAAGCTGAGCCCTCAATGTCATCAGCTATGTTGGAGAATGGATGCTCTTAGGCATCTACTGTTCTTTAAAATGGTGTACTTCTCCTCTGTGGGGACACTTACAAATAAAGTTCAAAATTGAACTGACAGTTAATGAGTAGACTGATCAGAAGATACAGCATTCAATTCTTCTCCTTATTGGATACCTTCACATCATAAAAAAAAAAATAGAATATGTAATACGTCCAAGTCCCTTTGTCCTTTTTTTTTTTGTAATCATCTTCTTTTAAAGGAAATTACTACTGTCAAATGACTGCAAGAAGAGATTTATAAATTTAGGTTCTCTTAGCTTAGTTTAAAAGTATTCCAAATTAGAATATGTACTAACAAAGGCTGTCCTGTTTTCTGAGAAGAGAAATACTGACCTTCAAATGTGCTTCCCCATGCAGATAATCCTGTGACCACAGAGGTTCCTGCAGTTGTAAATAATTTGAGACCACCTGGACATGTCTAATGCAGACAGCCTGGGGAAATAAGTCATTCAAAAGAAAAACGAAGTCTTCTTACTTGAGTCCCTCAGTACAGATCTGTAGCTCTAAGGCTAATCAATTAGCTCCCAGAAGAAGAATGGGTGGCTCTGTTCTGGAGTACCAGCTTCAGTGCCTTTCTAAACAGTGGAAGAGCCCTGTCATCCTGTCTTAAATAAGGAACAAGCTTCACCACTGAGAAGGACAAATATATGATTTAAACAAATAGTTTATTAAAGGAGCAATTGTAAAAGAAAAGATTCATCCTTTATTTTAAGGAGTATTTTGCCATCTTAGAAAAATAGCTACTGTGAATTGCTTTTCCACAACAGTGATCCTTCAATTATTAAAGAATTTTTTCCTTAAAGGAAAAAAGAACACTAGAAGTGTTGAAAAAAGCTGGACAGACTATAATGAAAATGATTACCACTGGAGATGAATCAAACAAATTTATTTGGGAAGGTGACACGGCAGTTTCCTGTCGGTAGAATAGAAATAGTCGATGCATAAAACTGCAAGCTCCTTCGGCTGCTTTTAAATTCTTTTAAAGTTGCCTTATTCATTAGTGTCCCACTTCTCAAGTCTGCTTTAGCCTTTATTCTAAAGTAGATGTTAACAGAGCCATTAAATCCTTACAGAATCTCACATCTCATGAGTTAAGGATATTTGTTAAAAACTCAGGGATTTAGAAGCCAATACTACTGATTTTCAGTGCAGTTTGGGCTTCGAGGTTGTTTTAGAGTTGTTTTAGAGAATTTTACTCAGAGTCAGAGTTCCTACCACACTGTCCCAGCTGGTAGTGGGCCTGGAGGCCACAGTTTTCAGTAGCACAGGAAGCACAGAAACGCTGGCTGCACAAGACCTGCAGAAACCCCAAGAAGGAACTTGATGCTAAAGATGGAAATGCCATACCTTGTCCCCTCATTTACAGCTAGCTGAGTTTGTCTCTCTGCAACTGGTGCATTTGTTAGGCTACTATAATAATATTCCGTTGCAGATATGGCAATACTATGTTAGACCCAGCTTAACAAGTTCAAACTTCTTGACCTTTACAGATCTAACACAGTTGCTTAACTTGTGCAATTTCTTTTTACAATCCATGGAATAATGCACAACATGAACAACTCCCCAGTAAATCATCAGACACATAGAAGAGAAATGCTCCATTAGGCTGAGCCAGAGGACATTTCGTGTGTTTAGCTCCAACTTACAAGCTGAGCAAAGCTCCTGACTCCACTTGTGTTTCACAGCCATGAACTATTCCAGAGCTAGGAAGCTAAGCCTTCCACAGGAAAATGGGGGGAGAGAAGGAAAAGGTAGCAGCCAAAAAACTCCCTTATAATGTTATGATTGGGGTATTTATTTCAAAGATCCACATTCATATTCCTCTTTGGGTAATTGAATCTGAGCCCAAGCTTCCCTATGCATATGCTTTTGGGAACCTGGGGACAATGTTTCTCAATTTCTCAGATCTTTCCTTTTCCATTAATTAAGCAAACTGCTCTTTAGGGTAGAGAGAAGAAAGCAAGAAATTAAGTGAAGGAAAAAGCTGACGGAAAAAACCATCCCCTAACTTGCCAAAGAGAACATTTTCCTGAGAAATAGGACACCTGGAGCTGAAACAAAGTTGTATGAACCCCATTCTCCAGGGCTGTGTTCTCTAACTAGGCCATTCTCCTGCAGCTCGGAGATGCTAGAGAACATGCAGGAAATTTGAGTCTGGGCTGACATCTACCCAGCAGGAAAAATAAGATACGTTTAAGGATGAGCTATGTGGACCAAAGTACTACTACTGCAAGTGTTTTAAATAGGTCTGTGTAACAGAAGGGATTTTGATAGTGATGCACAGACAGCTATGATGTCTTTGGATTTAAAAGAAACAGGTTGAAACCTAGACTTTAATCACAAGAGTTTAGTAGCCCCTTTGGAAGATGAGCCTCCAAGTACCCACATTCTTTTTGAAGGGGGACATGGGTGTTTCTGAAGGTGCTTTCACTGTGCCATAAAATGTCATGCAGAGGTATTCGGAAGAGTGCTACACCTGGAAGTGCTATAGTTGTGCTAAGTGGGTCCTAGGGTCTTTGGCTATGAGAGTACCTGATTTGGTGGATGCCTCATCATAGGCCAACATGGTTCAAATTCTGTTCTCTGCTTATGATAGTTAACTACTACTTTTAATGCCCATATCTAAATTCTAGCCCTAAGGTACCTCTTAATTATGCTTCACAGTATAGTGTGAACACCCCCAATGAAAATATTAACTACAGTCCTAAGTTAGTCTTTCATAACCATCTTCCCTATAAAATATGGTGCAATACACACAGTCTGAGTAACTAAAGTAGGAAATTTGGAGGAATACAGGATTCTCTTGCAAACAAAACAAGGTGTTGCAATATCTTTTTTCAAACAAAATATGCTTTCATTTATTATTTTAATACATGAAAGCATAGTTATTAAAAAACACCAACACTGAAATGATTTTTCCCCTAAGAAAACTATAAAACTTTGAGAGTTTGACCCCACTTAAAACAGTGACAGATTTTTGAAAACTTGAAATATTTTTTAGAATGGAATGTCAGCTTTCCTCATACTCATATGCAATTTAGGCCTCTAGCTGCAGTGAACTATCTGGTTTTATGGGGTCTGCCCAGATAGTCTAGATTCTTTGGTCTGAATCTAAAAATGTTTTTTCCCGTGCTCAACTTTCCTACTGTGTGTGGTCCCACAGAAATCCACAGGACTCCTCACAGTAATTAAACTAAACACAAGTGTGAGTTTTTGACTGTATCTCTCATGGGCTGAGACTACATATTCTCATGGAAAAATAAGTGTTGTCTGGGGAGAGGGGCGGTCCTCTGATTTACCTTACACAGCTATTATTCTGTATTAAAAATGCAAATAAAATTATAGTGTCATATTTTATAGCTGTAACTGCAGGTCTGGAGGCTTCCTTATATGATGCCAAGAATCATAAGTCAAGAACTTTAGAATGGGCAATGAGTGTTTCAAATTATTCCCTTATTTTCTCAAGTTGCCCGGACAAGGATATTTTACGTGGCTCTTAATTTATTATCTTTCATAATAAGGAATGTTTTGACAGAAGTATAGCATTATGGAATATTGCTGAACATATTATTAGACTTAATCATGGTAAATGGGTTTCCTTTCCAAAACTGTATGGTCCTGTCTATCTTTCTCCAAGATATTTGGATAACTAGCAGTTTCATTCTTCATACGTCTTTATACATTTATGTTGTGAAAAGATCTTAACAAAACGTGTGCTCTGGTGGGTTAGCACTGCTTTTTCTGAGTCAGGGGTAACGAGTGCTGAGTCAGAGGGATCATACAGTAATTCCAATGGTTCAGGTCATTATGTTCTTCTCAAATGAGACAAAAAGTCTACATTTTAAAGAATTATTAGTATCAAGAATACTGTTCCTTTTTATTAGTGTTTGGGTTTTAAATAGCATCAGTTCTTAAATGATCATTGTTTTTATTTTACCACTGGGGAAAAAAAAGTCACACAGAATCACACAAAATCAAGTTTAGTATGAAGTAATGACTGATCCCAAACCTTGCATTATACAGAGGAAAATTGCGTAGTTAAATAACAGCTGCCAACTGTGATTTTGAGCCAGAACAACAGCTTTTCTCAGCAATGTGCTGGGAGACATCTCCAAAGTATGTGGGATGGTTTACAGTGCTCAAGGGGAATGGGCTGTGTCACTTCTGTGAGGAGCAGAGCACAGTGAGGGAAGAAGGAAGCAGAAAGACAAGGACAAAAATAAGTACCTGTGCCCTGGCTTGCCTCTGTGTAATTCAGAGAATGTAAATCATCTGCATTGCAGCCATTTTTAGGATTTTTGCCTTCCTCCCACTGCTATGCTGGAGCGGCAGCTTATACAAGTGTGTCTTGGGTCTGAAAGGAGAGAGGAGTGAGAGCAGGGGCAGCCATACAGGCCAGTCACTAACAAAAGTGCTTCCCAAAGTCCCCATGAAATATTATCTCTCACAGGCAGCTGTTCAATAGCTCGTGATGTAGGACTGCTCTCCGGTCAGCCTACTAGATTGCACAGCACTTTCACCTCAGTTTACTTTACTTTATTAGATTGTAAATTCAAAAGCGTTATTCTCAGTGTTCAGCAGACAGTTTCCCTCACCAGTAACTCTCTGTTGCTCTCATAATTACCCTCAGCACCATCCAGGCTGTTGTTTGTCTCAATACATCAAGGAGTCAAGTGCCTGGGAACATAGTCTAATCCACTATATGCAAGTAAACCAAAGTTTTGTCATACAAAACAGAGTAGATCACTTCTAGAGATGGCAAAGCCAAATTTGTCACCATTTTGGTTGGAGTTTCTTTTGTCTGCCTGCCTTGAAAGTTTTTGTTTGGTGACATTGGGACTTGCATGGATTAAAAGCCAAATATAAAAAAAGTAGATCCTGGATGTCCCAGCTCACTGAGAGCAAGCCCCTTGTATTCTACCACAGCCTCAGCCTGATCATGAGCTGGTACAAAATTACACAACATGCTGAAGAGTGCAAGTCCAGCAGGATCCAAATGGCACCAACATTTGTCAATCTGCTGGGGTTTTAAAAAAATAATTAAAGAGGAACAAATTTTCTGTGTGAGCAAGATGAATATTCAAGTTCCATGAGGAGTAATTCAAAGGAAGTTTGCAGTAGTTTTCTGCTGTTTAGATTAGTCGGTACAAATGAAAATACAGTTAGTCACAATCTTAAATCCCAGCTAGGACTAAGGGCTTGCTCCACAAGGCTCAATCTGCCATATAACTGGAGTTTAGGGTATGGCTTCAACAGATATCAGAGAAAATTTTATTGCTTACTCCTCCTGTAAATAGTCTCTTCTTTTACTGGCAGAAATGCAGACTGTTTTCCCTCAGAGAACTGAAAATAAAAGGCCATAATTCCTTGGTGAGCCAAGCTGAAACTCTCCAAATTATTAAACAGTCATTTAGCCAAGGTCCAAGACCACCTGTGAGTATAGCAGCAGCTCACACATAACATGGAGGAAGGGCATAGTACTGGAGATCTGTGACCTCCTCCAATTTTTACCTGTATGGTGTAATAGTTACATTTGCTGGTAATGGGAAAAATGAGCGTCCTGTAAAACACAGACAGCAGCAGCTTCTCTTGCCTGGGGTGCAGCTGCTCACCACCTCAGGGAGTCAGAAAGGAGTCCTTATTTCTGCCACAGCCACAATGAATATGGGGAGACACATACCAGTCTCACCACACAAGCCAAAGCATTAACCAAAAGATGACTATAATGAGCGTCAGGAAGATCAAATTAGGGTCAAGATAGCTTGGTGTTCTGCTTGCTTGCTGCTTACTCAGAAATAATTTCCTCTTTCTGTGAGTTATTTGCTCAAATGAGGTTTGTAAGAGCCCTTATCTGACTCAACCTCCAGGCAATGATGTTTGGCTTGCTGGGTCAAATTATGCAGCCACTGAAAGCAATGGGAACATTCTTGTGATTTCAAATGGAGGCGAATCCTGAATTACCATACACTATAGTCCATATTTCCTATACAATTATTATGTACTAGTTACTCCCCACAAATTAAAAAAACCTGTCCATTAATAAAAAGAACTAAAATTATATTAGTTGCAGCAACTATTTTCTTTGTGAAATTATCATTTTATTCTCCTGAAGAGAAACCTACCAATACAACTTATTTTGTCTATCCTTCTAAGTTAAAAGTCACTGTATTTCCCTGTTAAGATTGAGGACAAATATTGGACCAACTCCTAAGAAAAATGTATCAAGAACTTGGTGATTTTATATATTAAGCATATTGATTCAGGATTCCAAAGAGTTTCTGCTGAGTTTTCAAGCCATTTTAGACTTGTGTTTAACTCTGAGTTCATGGGTTTCCTTATTGAGTTTTGAGCCTCTTGAAGAAAGCCAGAAGGAATTCCATATTTGCCAAGACACATGGCATATAAATTTGCTTCCATTTGTAGCTGAATCTCATAATGTCCCACTTTTCCATCATCCTCAAGGTCTTTTAGATGAATTTAGATTAATTTAGATTTTGCTACCCAAAGTCCCTTTGGTGGCAGCTACTGGCTTTGCATAAGAAATACAATGAAGTCCGAAGTCCCCTTAAAACAAGAAGAAACTTGTATAAAGAATAACTTGTATAAAGAATGACCAAAGTCAATATCAGTGTACTACACAGTTTTTCGTTAATGTATGTCTTCCCTTTTTTTAAAAACAGTCTGCTTTTCTTTCTCCATTCCGTTACTTTTTGGGATTCTCCATTAGCCTTCAAATAGTCTTATCTAATCTCATGGGACATCAATATGAACTTTTGATTTCATACTGTTCTCTTCCTCCATCTATGCAATCCATATTTTGCTATTTCATGATTTAAAAGTGCCCTGTTTTTACAGTAGTTGCGGAAAATGGAATCCTTACCTGTGAGGGATTGTAACTGTGGGACCATTCACAGCACAACAGCAGAAAGGAAAGCTGCAAGTGCTGCTGCTGGAAAGCTATGTACAATTCTCCTTTTCTGGCAGGGTTTTGCATTTCTACCAATGCAAAGATAGCAGTCCCAACATAGTTCACCTGGTTTAACAAACCTGCTGTGTCTGGTTTGATGCAGTCCAATGCATATCTAAATACATTTATAGATATAATTCCTTAATAACTGTTTCTTTACCCAGAGACATAAATAGTGACCACCTATTAGAACCAAAGTTCCTAAGGTATTAATATAGAATAGATACCACAGAAATCTGCCTTTTTGTTGGGGTTTGTTGGGATTTTTTTCACTCAATGATTAGCTATCACCACAGGAAAACACCAATTTCTTTTAGCCTCAGAATTTAATTCTTTATTCACCCTATGTTCCTCAATAAACATGTTCATCTGCAGGATTAGTTTTATCCAGCTAATACCCAACTGCTGTTGAGTTAATCAAACAGAAACAGCAAGGAGGCAAAGACAGAGAACAGACCTGCCACTTACACACTTTGCAGCTAGTGATGGGCAGGCACCCAGCCTTGCTTCAGATAAACAGCTCAAAAATTAGATCCTTATCTAGACTATGTTTCTGTCCCTCTTTCAGAAAAAAAAAATAAAAGAGCTGAAAAAGCTTCAGTAATGAGAGTTTAAAGTAGCATTTTCCAAATGTATTAAAGAAAAAAAAAAAAAGATAAAACAGACCTATCCATTTCCAACCAAGGATGCAGAGATGCAAGAGACACATTTTTACAAGATTCTCTTTTGCCTCTCCCCACTCTCCACTCATTTCTACCCAACCCTCAAGTCATTTTGTCAGAGATAGAACAAGGGGAAATGATCTTTCCATAGAAATGGAGTTTCTTAGGGAAGTGATAACCCACTGACCCAAAACATATCACAGAAGGACCTCTCTGCCCATGAAATTCAGTCTAACTATGAGGACACTTCTGGAAGACTTAAGGCTTCCCAGAGCTCTACTGAGACTCACAGGATACAGTGTTCAAGCAGCCCTATTCAAACTCAAGACAGAGCTTTTGCATTCCCTGGCCATCTGATTGTCCACCCTGCTCTGTTTCTAGTACTCTTCAAAACAGAAATTAAAAGGGCACCATTTAATTCAACAATTGCTACAATCAGGTGCAGCTTTAAGAGTCACTGTTGTTGAAAATACCTTCTTCACAAGAATCCGATTTCTAATTGTCTTCCAAATAAGCCTGGAATAAAGCTTCCAAAGACTGAAGTTTCCCCTGAAGCGCAAATTCTAACTTTGAGTCATCTCTGGGTAAAGCTAATTCACAGTCAAGTGCAAAATCCATCTGTTCTAATTAGGTGACAGAGTTTGACTCTCCCTGTTTCTCACTCTTTTCTATTCAGTCCTGTGCAAGGTGGAATATAAAAATTAACTCTAGATGTTGGAGACCAGCAAACTGAATAGCTGCTAAAGAAATCAAGCAGGCCTCTTAAAGTAAAAGATTTTCCTTCCATCAGACAAAATCCTATGCAATGGAGACCTGTTAAATGAATATCTGAGGAAGCTGGTCTGTAGTGCATCCAGCATAATGGATAACACACTGTTAAATTTATCTATTTTCAGCAAATCAATCCAAAATATATTTCATATAATGTGATAGACTGCTTAAACAAGTATCACTCACTCAAGAGAACTGCTGAAGTATTTTTGTGTAATGTGGATACATATTTAACAGATTTATATTTCAGATGTAATTACCCTTTGGAGATTTACCATCCTTATGGCTTCAAAATCAGAACATAAGAGTACTGACTACTAATAGGGACTTTATTGATGTCTTTTCCAGTGCAGAAGAAAAACTCTGTAGTACTCTGGTATTGACTTTTACAGCTCTGACTATTCTTTGTACACGTTTCTTCTTGTTTTAAGGGGACTTCTGGCTTCATTGTATTTCTTATGCAAAGCCAGTAGAGCTGTCACCAAAGGGACTTTGGATAGTAAAAAGGTTATTTGAAAAAGAAACTGAAACTCTATTAAAAAAAAAAAAAAAATTCCTATTTTTGCTTTCTGAATGAGATTGTTTAGGACAAAACCATGATTTTGTATGAATGGGACCTCTAGAACATCATTGAGTTAATTAATTTTATAAAATTTGTAAATTACAAGTTGCCTAAACTCCTCTAGGATGTCCAAAATACTTCATAACAGTCATTAATCAATATCTCAGTTAACCTTCCTTCCTCTACAAATTGTATGCATATTTTCTCTAAAGAAAGTTCTTGAAAACAGAGATTCCCTGAACAGGAACACTGTCAGATTTTCAGGAGGACAAAAGTCAGATCCTTTCCTAGAAACAACCCATTGCAGTCATTCATAAAGCAACTAGCTGAAATTATATAACGGTAAGTCAGCTGACCTCTACTGCTAAAAAAGAATGAAAAAGGAAAGCAACATGTTAATTAGGAAAGCTCCAAATCATATATAAGTTCATAAATTGATGACAATCACTCAGAAGCTTATAGGGAACCAGACACTTAATCAGTGAATTAACATAACTTGTTTCATTCAGCTGTCACTCTTAAACAATATCTATTGTATATTTTGCCCCAACATTCAGATGTGAAGCATATTTCATGATGTAGTTTGGAAATCCCAGGTCTGTGGACAACTGTAGCATCCTTAGAGATTGCAAATGCCCTTCATATTCAGATTAATCATTCTTTCTCCTTACCTTAGTACAATTAATGGATACAACAGTCTTCAAGAGGTACATTTCTTCCATACAAAACTTCATATTCTGAAAAAAATACAAATCTGATTTAGAGTAGGATTAAAATTTGAGACATTTTCTCATAAAGGAATTTCCTGGAAAAAGAAATAAGGAAGAAACAGGTATCTGTTTCCTGGTTGATGAGTTTTCCACAGCAAATTAAAATGGCAAGGCCTGAGCATATGGGAAATCAAAGAATTTTGACATAAGTTTTTCCCTCTGAAAAAAAATGGATTTTGAAAATAGAAGGATTCTCTTTCAGTTAGTCACTCCCACAGAAAATCCCTGCTCAGTCCACTAAGCACAAGAACCTATCCAGATTCTCTAAAAACTTGACGTATATCACATGAAAAGCTGCCATGAAGTATTTTGTCCACTTCATTGCAACACAAAATGTGTTAACTATGTCTGTGTAGTGCCTAGCACTACTTTCTTGTCTTAGAGAGAAAATGCAGTGGAAAAGAGAATTCCCAGTAAAATGACTTCAGGAACTACTGATACCACGAGGCAATATTTCCTAGATGTTCTGACATAAAATATAGTAGAAGTGTGAAACTTCCACTTTCAGAAATGTCAGGACTTTTTCCCTCACAAAATGTTGACATTTCAGCAAAACACATATGATTTTGTAGTGTGTTTGCATTTCACTTGAAAAATAAAATGCGTAGGATGAGTGTTTCCAGACAAGTTCTGTTAAGGAGTGAAAATGGTTGGCAAAAGTTCAATTCTAAGACTGTTGCCTGTCGTTTTGGGACACCCATCTACCACTATAGAAGCAGACATTCTCCAGATCTGATCTGAGAAAGCAGTAAAAGCTCATCACATTGAAAATAGTCAGACTTTGTTCCCAAAGAGAGCAAACAGAGATTCACCAAGCTATATACCACCTGGAATGGCTTTGCAGGTCAAACTTCAAATATATTCTATGAGGGGAAGAGTTTATTTTCTTTTTGCTTCCATGAAGCTCCTTATTAAAACAAGCTCAGTTTGTGGGATTTATTGCACCTATAACCGTTGACAGAGTCTACACAAAGCTACTTGTGTGTGGTAAGGCTGTTAGATATGCACTTAGATGAAGGTAAGAAGAAGACATCATCTGTGCAATAGATTTCCTCACCCAGATGATGACATTTCATTTTTTCCCATCTGGAGACAGAAAGAATACACCAAGGATCTTAGGAAACAGCTCTATGAGATAAGATATAAAGGAGTTTTTGCCAGCTTAAGCCAATACAAGGTGCAGTGAGATTTTCCAGCTGGAGTTTGCTTTTTCTGCCTTTTACATGTGCACTCATGGCCAACGCGTGAATTTGTCATCAGGCTCTAACAAATTGCTGTTTGTTTTGCAGACTGCCTATGTCATCCCCAGCAGGAGCAAGTAGAGTGCAGAGCAAGAGGCATTGCAGCTGGTGCAGCAGCCCCCACTGACAGACATGAGCCAACTGCTGGGATTTAGCGTCGCCCTGCTCCCCACACAGGCTGATCCTGCAGCACAAACTTGCAGCCTGGTCTCTTCACACTGTTTTGCCAAGTATGTGCTTTGTAACCCCAGCTGCAGCAGAGATTCCCTGTTCATGGCCACAGTTGCTCAGCCCTAGCAAAGGGCCAGGCAGCGTACCCTGAGGTAACCCAAGACTGCAAAGACCCTCTCAGGTAAAATCATCCTGACATCATGTGACAGAACTGTGCTCCTGTCCCCACACACAGATAATCAATGCCAATTATTCATTTCTTTATGAGGCAGTATTAAGAGATTGTGTTACACATGTCACAAGAACATTGTCATTCTTTCAGTTTCTCAGTCTACAATGGAAGTAATCTCCATAGAGCAGCAAATGCTGATAGATGAGTAACCTAAACCAGGAGACTTCTGTATTGTTTCAAGAAGATCCCTGGGAGGGCTTTCCCTAGCTTTAATAGCATAGTTCTTGGGGTTTTTTTCTGTTTCACAAAAATATATGAATATTTATCACTTATACTTTTCAGGAGCAACACCATAAAGAGGAACTCTTTCTGCCCTCTCCTACTTACCATTCATCTGTAGTAAGCAGCCCCATATGGATTAAACATCACCAGATTATATCAAACACACCAAGAATGAAGTAAATCGTGCTTTACCACCTCTTTCCCCATCAGAACTGCAAAAGAAGCACTTATATGGCAAGGCCATAAGTGGAAACACTCTGAAAGCACTCTCCTTTAAAAACAAAACAAACAAACAAACAAAATTTTTTCTAATGCTAAGGTCATTGGAAAAAAAAATAAAATAAAATTCCACAGTGTGAGTTTCCTGGTGTTCAGTACAAGCTGAAATTAGAACATAGCCCCATAAGCACAAATATACCTTTTCCAACTCTGACTATGAATGAAAAATTCAAGGGAGAAATAATTTTCTACTGCAAAATAAAATGTCCCATATCTTGCCTTTGACCTTAAGTTTTTACCAAACACAACTATGTGACAGATAGTCGTAGTGATTTCCATAGTGATCATGAAAGGAAAGAAAATAGCTCTGTAAAATGATTATTAAAGTCTCTCATACATCCCTGAAAACAGCTCTCCTCTTTAAGTGCCTCTCTGTCTTCTTTCCCCATCCCTCAGGACAGAGAGGAGGCCTCAGCTCAGGTTTGTGTCACCAGGCAATGAAAATCTACAGTGGAGATGGGAATTCTGAGTCCCAGCTCTCTAATATCTTTCTGCAAAATTCATCTGGAGGCAAACTCAACAACGTGAAAATTCTTCTTGGCGGTCTTTGTCCTGAAAGATTTCCAGGTAAACACAAGAAGAAGTAAAGAAATCTTATCTCAGCAGCTAAAATTACCTTCAAAAAAGTACAAGGTACATGAGCACCTTTCTTCTGGCTGTCCACAGGCACCTGTGACTCCCTCAGAGTTACAATTCATTGCTATCAGAGACCTGAGCAACAACTAGACCAATCTGAGTAGATATTCCATGTAGGAGTAGCCTGCATTTTATGACTGAAGAGTGGACAAAATAGGATGCATAGCTTATGCACTCCTCAGTGAATACAGACTGTAGCCATCAGTTTTACTCTCCAGAGGAGATCCCACTCCAGAGGAAGGGAGAAGGAAAATATCAGGTGGCCAGGTAAATATCTCCTGTAACTCCTGTGAAGAAAATAACTCCAGAAACTCACAGAGGTGTAATTGAGTTCTGTCATTTGCCTTTAAAGTGGCTGTTTTTCTCTCTTAGTCTTCATCTTTGGGAGGGTTTTTTATCATTTCAAGCAGTCAAAATTTGCCTTGAGACATGATATGTTCCAGGTCTCTGGGTTTTGGGGGATAAGAAGCAGCAGAGATGAAATATTTAGGTCACTGGCTACTGTTGGTTACATCTTCCCACTGAAAGCCAGAGGAACTTTGCCTGGACATAGGACTGAAGGTGAGAGGGAATAAAAAGTATATCTGAATGTATACTATGTGGTTTAAGAGGTAGGATTATCCTCAGATGAGAGTTTACATACTGACCAGCTGTCCTGGCAGCCAAAGGATGCTGCTGCAGCCAGCAGCATGAATCCCTTTGCACACAGGGGAGAGAGGAGGGCTTAAAATTAATTCCCATTAAAGGCAGGGCAGTCTTTTACCTCCGTCAGGAGAAAGGCAGCAAGGATCTGGGTGCTCTTCCTTAACCATTAGGGTTTTTTCCATCTTGTATTTTACAGATGCTCCAAATGAAGGAGAAAGATTTCTGCCTTAAGGCTCCTTCCTGAGTTATACAAAATGAATCATGATTTTATGCAAGAAAAAGTTATCTCTTGACAGCAAAAAAGAAACAGGAAATGTCAGAGATTCAATGTATGGACTTCATGACTCTTTAAATAAAATAAAATCCCAGACAGCACATTGTGTCTTGGGTCATTTTAAAATCAGAACCATTTCTGTACTCAGCTCTATGCCTTGCCCTGAATTCACAGCTGCTGTCAGGACTATTTGTTCTTAAATCTCTGTGAAGCATAGCAAAGTTGGAAGCTGTTCTCCTTCTCCACCCTCACTGACTTCAGGTTTATCCTTCTTCCCTGACTATTACTTCTCTTTGGTTTGGATTTTTTAATCCACTCTTCTTTGCTCTCCCCTTCAGCTGCCCACTCCTCCCCAGTTACTTTCAGCCCTGTCCACTGGTCTCTGTTCCTCTCAGCACTTCATACTTACATCACTTGTCTTTCCGTTTTCCTGTCTTCTGCTTCATGTCCCTCACCTGTGCTTTCTTGCTTCACAACAGCAGTTTTACCTGCTGCATCTGACCATTAGCTCACACTGAATTATATTTCACGTTGAGTGTAGCACAGTGTTACATCTCACAGAAACCCGAGGACCTCTGCTACACATACAGGCTTGAACTGTTCATGCACACTTTTGTTTTTGCATACTGTACATGGAAAATAAGCTAAAAAGGAGTAATTTTAATGTGTTCAATAAATTCAGATGTTTTTCCACTGGCTACCACAGGAACCAGATTGGACCCTAAAAGAGGGTAATTTGTGGTAATGATAGCACTGTACTGCTGATTGGGTATTTTGTGGGGAAACTGTTTTTTAAATAATGGTCGTTCATCAGAATCTTTCTGCAGCAATACTGAATATTGAAAACACTGAAAAGGGGGCATTTCCAAGGTGAAAAAGAGAAAAATCTTCATAGAGTCTTGGTTAAGACAACTGTCCTCTCATTTCCCTCATCCAGACTGAGCTCTTGTCTGGCTGCTTAAAACAAGTCATTTGCATCCTCATACTCACCATGTCAGGAAAGAATCACAGGCTTCCCCACACTGTTTTGTAACCCTGGCCTTAGAGGATCACTTCTAGATACAGGGGGTCTTTTCAGTCTCTGTGCTTGTTAAATCCATGACCTCTCTGCTGAAACAATACTTTGGATACACTTACTCTAGCAACACCCAAGCATGGATCAGACTGCTCCTTCACTTCCTCAGCTTCAGATGAGTTATAGCCAGTAAGCTGCTGTTCCTCAATGGTGAGACAAAATGTCAATGGCAAAAGACTCAAGCTCTTCACTGAAAAGTTCTGGTGCTGTGAGTACTGCCTGTGAAGGTCTGGACCACCCAAGTGCTCCCTGGCTCAGTAAGGAAGGACTGTGTTACTGAAGAGTGGAGTCAGGTTTGAAAATTCAAGGTTGTCTGTTGGAGCTGAGGTCACACATGGTACTTCTGCAGCTCGCTTGTAGCATCAGGCTCCATGTCAAGGTTTGAAAATGTCATGAAATCCTTTCTGAGAAGACCCACTAGTTAGAATTTACACATTTTTAACTGACAAATATTCTTTCAATTCCTGTTCAGACAAGATTTTGGTTGTTCATTTGCTGTCCCTGATTGAGTGGTATGCTGGTTTGGGTTGGGGTAAAGTTAATTTTCTTCACAGTGGTTAGTATGGGGCTATGTTTTGGAAGTGTCATGGAGTTTGGAAGGTGTTTTGGGGTTAAGTTCAGCAAAGTCAAAGGCCATGACCAGCAAATTATGTCATTTCCCATTCTCATACTGAAATTCTACAAATGGCATTCTGGGCATCAGCTGAGAAAGGCTATGCTCAATTTTTTTGTGACTAGTATTTTACCAATATCTTCATTCTGCCAATCCCACTTCTTCTTATTCAGCAATAAAATATACTGAGCATTTTTGCTTAGCAGGAATACATTCTGGAAAATTCTCACGAAATTTTATAAAACAATTGTCCAAAAGTGCCATATGTTCCCTATAGTTCTTTCCAAAAAATCAAAGGGAAATTATGACATTTCTTTTGCCACTGCCATTGATTTATGCACTGTGGTTGAAATTTTGCACTACTAGACAAATGCCATTGTGCTAACTTCATTTTATACTAGCAAAGATTTTGGCCAAACACATAAGAAATTCTTATAGTCCTGATCAAACCTTCTGCTGCTGTTAGAGAAAAGGTGGGTGCCAAGAGGATGGTGCCAGACTCTTTTTGGTCGTGCCCAGTGAGAGGACGAGGAGCAATGGCCACAAACTAAAACACAAGAAGTTTCACCTCAACATGAGGAAGAAGTTCTTTATGTTGAGGGTGGCAGAACACTGGGACAGGCTCCCCAGGAAGGTTGTGGATTTTCACTCTCTAGCGACTTCCAAACCCACCTGGATTCCCTCCTGTGTCACCTGCTCTAGGTATCCCTACCTTAGAAGGGAGGTTGGACTAGATGATCTACAGAGGCCCTTTTCAACCCTAACAATTCTGTGAAATGTATTTTTCTGCATAGGTACATTATTATGCTGTGCAAAAATAGCCTTGCTTGTTATTCAGTACAGAAGGAGTTAAACCAGGACAGAAATGTACTCTCTGAACCTTAAAAGTATTTTTGGAGACACTACTTTGGAAAGGGTAAATCTTGCTTGGTTTTTGTTTAAATTAAAACCAGTATTGTACTGACATGTCTGGATTAGGTTTTCAATGCATTTTTCCAACCTGTTGGACACTTTCCACAAATTACAAAAGGACACCACAGACAGAAGTGAAGAGAAAGATAATGTTACTTTTGTGCAAAAATTTCTCCCCAGGGGTATATAAAGAAGGTCCATATACATTTTTGTGTAAAGATACAGGACAAATTTACTACAACAGAGAGGAGCAGTAAAAGCAAATTTATTATCATTTTTATCATTCCTGGCAGTTTTTCTAGCAGACAGCCCAGGTCCATGAACTGTGTTAGGCTTTTCTGTAGCTCAGAGTTTCCACACTCAAACAAATTTGGGAACTGAAATTCACTGCTCCTGTCAAAGTGATATAAAAGAATGGGCCACCTCTTCCAGCACACACTGTGTTCCTGCGCACAAAATCATAGTAAGAGAGGATCTGGGGGAGGATTGCTTTTTCCAGAAGTAAAATAAATTTCTTTCCTGAAGAGTTTAACTGGAAAACTAGTTAGTTTAGCATGGGGTGTTGTTTTGTTGGTTTGGGTTTTCTAAATTGCTAGTTGCCTTTTTTTTTTTTCAGATCGAAAATTCCTTCCTTGTCTGTTAACTCTGGATCATTTTTATTCAGTGCCACTGACATAACAGCTCAATGTCTGAGGACAGACACTGGAAGATAACAGCAGCTCCACAAAGAGCAGAATCCTCTGAGTCAATCATTGTTCCAGAATCAACAAGCCCAGTGATTCATACTGTTGTCACACAGTATTTCTGCAGCATCTTCTTCACCCTTGAAATAAGCCTGTCACCCACTCTCTAACAGCTGAAGAAGTATATTCTGTCTCTGGAATGAGAAAAAAATCAGAAAAAAATAGTATTCTTTCACTGCAATTATTATTTATCATCTGATCTGCAGGACTTTCTGATATATTCCTTGAGGGTCTAATGGTAAGCATGTAACAGAGTATGGCAGCTCATACCACTGCAGTCGTTATGCAGTTCAGGAGTAAGGGGGTTCAATAAAGAGATAAAATACATCCCTATTAGAAAATAGTGTCTTTCCAAAAACAGAGCTGTTTCCATAACAGATCAGAAGATCGAGTCTCCTTTCCCATTGAATGATCACAGTGACCAATTTCTACCCTTTTATGAGGAGTATAAGATTTGGCTGCTCTCTACCATTTAGCAATATTGTTCCATTTGAGATTCAGTGTTTCATACCTCCATGGTGCCCAGGGAATGTTGCAGTAGGTTTATTCCAATGACTTTCCTTCCCAGAGCCACAGGCAATGAACATTGTCACCTGTGACTTCGATCATCTCACACAGAAATTCTGGAAGTGATACAAAAGGGTCCAAGAGGTTCAGTTGCTACATCCCTTCCAAACTATTTTAATTAAAAAAAAATGCTTTCTGTCTTTTATGGTTATGTCATATTTTAACAGCTCACACTTGGTGCTCAGATCACAGATTACATCCACAGCTGAAAACTGACTTGTGAGGTGAAGCTTTTAAAAGGTGAGTTGTAAAATAAGTGTGTCTAGAAGGAAGGGAATGTGCTTAACAGAATATAACTAACTAAATTTATAACTAAAATCCGACAATTCTAGGATTTACCCAAAACTCCTAAGCAGTCCCTTTCAATTGGCTCCAATAATCTTTGGGTATGTCTACTTAAAAAATTTATTAAAGCAAGTTTTATTACCACATTCTCCAGCTTTTTTGCAAAGAGGAAACATATAGAAGTGAATTGCTTCTGACTTGAATCTTCACCAGCGTTGTCTATCTTTTGGTGGCCTGTGAATGCAACCATAATATTACATCTATGTTTTCAAGTTCTCTCTGAATTCAGGAACTTATATTTCTACAATTTCCTAAATGATCAAGAATTAGGTAAAGTCTTCTTTTTCTAAATAAATTCTACTAGAGTTCACTGAATAACACAAGTAAATGCACTTAGAGACATGACTGTTACTTCTTCACTTAGCAAACAGAGAGATGATGCTCTCTGGAAAATCAAAAAAAATATCAGAGATGCCTGGATATTATGGTATTTTGATTCTAGCTACCAAACCACTAAGATCACAGAGATCTTTTGGATTCATAGCAGCCATCAGCTTCAGAAAGCATTTGGCTTTTCTGACAGTGATGCAAACCCCTTTCCTTGAGGGTGAAAGTGAAGATACAGTGCAGCACCTATCTGCAGTGTGATACTTAACTGTAACAAACTGGACCCCTCCACTCGTTTCCCTGCACTTGATAAGCATTCTGCATGAAATTTTGGGGCCAGAGAGCACTCCCTATACACGAGGCAATGCTTGAAAATTTTCATGCACATTTTATTTCTCCTTTGGAAGAAAACTTTTTTTAATAATTACCATGTCTATGGAGGAGAATATAAAATCAAATAAGCAACAATGTCTGAGTTAAGTATCAAGAAAGCACATGAGCAAATGGATGAGTTTCTTTTGTATTTATCACCATGATTGGACACCAATGTATGCACTAAATATGCAAATAATTTACTACCAATAATAAAATATCAGTAATTTCCTCAGAACACTCATAAGGTCTTTAGAAGAATTTAAAAACTGGACCAAATTCAGGCAAGAGAGAAATTCACAAGATTTAAAAGATTTTTGCAGGCAATTCATGCATGGAAAGAAAAAAATCCCCCCTTCAACTTGATGAAAACATTCAAGGGGAATCCTCATTCTTCTAACTAATTGCTGTTTTTGTCAGAAGTGTAAACGCCTGCCATGGCACATCATAAATTACTGATAACATATCACCAGTGAACATTTGTAAGTGAGATAAATGCAGAAAGTATTTATACTGCTTCCAGACCAATTAACTCTCTGCCACCCTTCACCACCCAAGTTTGCTGGTATTTAAGTTATTGACAAACTGAAGCTGCTTGTCTTTTAATAATCTTTGCTGTTGCGAGGTGTTATTACCCCAGATGCACTGCAGAATTCCAAATCCAAGTCATTTATGAAATTCTCCCCCAGTTCCCTCAAAAGGGGCCCTTGTTGATTTCTCAAGTACTCCAGCAGCCAGAGCCCACAGTTGCTCTATGGAAAGATGTGACTCATGCCCAATTCATTCATTTTAAATTCTCTCCAGCTCAATAACTTCTGGCAGTCATTTCAGCCCATTCTCTGGGTGTCAGAAAGGCAAGCTGTTTTAGCTGGATGTTCTCTCTGGCTTGTTAAATGGAGGAGCTGGATTATCATTGCATTCCTATCAATGAGGTGCTATTCACCAAAGATTACAGATGAGTGAAGAAAGAAGTGTGGGCGTATCTATTTAATATTGTAAAGAAATACACTGTCTTTACTTATGTGATGGCTAGTCATTCAGTTATTATACCATAATTTACTGGACATTAAGGAATTTCTAAACTGTTCTAACCTAAGATCACTCAAATCAATCCTTGAACTTGTATTCCAAGAACTGTCCCTTCTCTAGCAAACTCAGACAACCCATCGGCTGACATTGTGTGAGGCTGATTTTTGGAAAGGTAAGTCTGTGTCCTCCAGCAACCACACTGCTTCTTGCAGCTTCCACTTAATGTACACATGGCTTCTCCTGAGAAATGCCAGGCAGTGAATAGTTCCTTTATTAATGTTTGAGCACAACTGCCCTTTGGCTTGGGAAGATTCGAATCTATGTCCACAAGATGCAGATTGGACTGTCTTGAAAAGATAAAGGCAGTGCAGATCAGCCAGGAACTGAAAATGGAATAGGGCAGTTTTTCTGCTATCTCCACTAAGAACCTGTGCTACCAGCCTGGAAAACTGCTCTCTGGTCCAAGGGACACGAGCAGCAGGCATCTGGGGATGGGAAGACATCTAAATGGGGAGGAAAAGGCAAGCCAGAGCTGCTAGATCTGATCTGCTCCAACTAAAATAATATTCCTACTCTGTTTACAATACACATGGAACTGATTCAAAACCAATCTATTTCCCATCATATACTGCAGCAAAATGCTTTAATCCACTACTGTATTCTAGATAGAGAAAAATAGTAAGATAGCATTATCCAAATGGCATGCCTTTAAATTTTCACAGCCTTTGAGACAGTGTGTCCTAAAGTGACTTCTCAGATCCAGAGACAGGGAATGTTTTGACGCTAATTTGGATTTACTAATAACAACATTACTGAAGCTGTGGAAAAAAAATACATAAACTTCAATTTTATTGTGCTTTCTGTTTTCCAGTGCCTCTGCTTATCAGCCTACTAAAAAATTTTGGTTTCACAAGCAAACATCAGGCTCAAGACAATCTCCCACACTCAAAATGCACGGCATCCTTTTAGTGTTTTCTGCAAGATCTGCATATTTTTACATTAAAAATAATGCTATTGGATATACAGAAAGAGCATTGGGGAGCCCTGTCCACCTTTTTAATACTTTTTTTGCAAAAATTTCAATGCATTCTAACCACTTAGGATGCTCCTGAAACCGTAGGCAGCTGGAATAAGACACGTATGACCTTAGCAGCCATCTATCTGAACAGGATTTTGACAATTCATCAAATACTGTTTTTCTAAAACAATTTATATTAGGCAATATTTGGAAATGGCTATTTAAAGCTAGTTTAAGTGAGAGTAGAACTTGAAAAATCCTTAGCAAAACTTTTTCAGATTTTCCACTCAGCCTTCTCAGTACCTTTTGGCTCAGATTCATCATAGCTATCTTTAGCCAACCAGAACTTTAATGCTTAGCCTAAGTTGGGCATCTTTTCTCACTTTTTTGGTCAATAAAAATATATCGTTTCTCTACCTCAGGCCTACAGTTCAATTCCAGATATTGTATTCTTCCCGAGACAATACAATCAGAGGGTCTTTCCAGTCAATCACAAGGCACCAATGATTCAAAATTCCAATAAAACTAAATTTGAGCTGAGACTCACCTCTATTTATTGGTAAAGGGAACTGGGCATTTAAAGACCAGTGATCCTTTTAAAATATTCCCTTCTTGTTAACTGTAGCTTTCACATTGTGATATCAAAAACTGCATTGCTAAAAGACACAATTTTTTAAAAGAAAAAAATGCATTCTCTTAAAAGGTACTATAAAAGATACCCAGCAATGCACTTCCATATTGCTCTGGCTCTCAGTACAACTCAGCAACGCTATGTAGAAACACCAACGTCCCAGTCATGCTGTTGTCTGCAACTTCACCCTTTTCAGCCAAAACAAAGTTTCTTACCTACCCAAGAGTCACTGGAGATCCACTCAGGTGTTTGCATGGTAACAGTAACATTGCACTTCGGGGTATTGTTCAGGCAGATGTGCAGCCAATAAGTCACACTGAATAGTTTTTACTATTAAGCACTGGCTTCCTTTTTTGATTGTTTCTTACACACACATGCCATTGATCCGGCACCACTCAGATTACTGTGTAGAGTTTTCCTTGGTATTACACAGGTGTTAATACTGCCTATAATGAGTGCATTACTAATTAGGAAATCCCACTCTATGGGCCGATTTCAATTCCTACTGATTTTGATTTTCCTCCTTTTAGAAGAAAACTGGGTAGGCAGCTTGGGCATGGGTGTGTTGGGAGAGTCAGGGAAGAAAAATCAGTAGTAAGTGTTTATTGTTCTGTCTGTGCTTTCTCAAGGATGAACTCAAATAGATTGTTTGGAGGAAGGTTAATGAATTTAGATCATGGTTTACAACAGCTGTCAGCATACTGGGAGAGGCTGGGGGGGAGCAATCTGCCCGAGGTGAGGAGAAGCTCTTAGAGTAGCAGGAAAGCACATGCTGAGAATTCTGCTTTTTTGACAGGTCAAGTAAAGTGCAATTTATGAGATCAATAAACAGACCTACCATTATTATGGATTAACCCAACTTTGCTTCATCTAGAGGCCTCTGCATTACTGGAGAAAATGTATATGATTCCGGGACCTTCTGAAACAGGCAGGTTTAGGTGGAATATGCAGGGAAAGCAGGAAAAAAGGGAGACAGAGATTCACCACAAAAATTCAGTTTTTCCTACCCTCTATTTCATCTTAATATTCCTATACATAAGTCTGAAGGTTCACCTTTTTTCCGGTACTAAACTCATTCATCACACAAAGTTTCTAATAGACCAACCCAAAGGAAGAAAAATTAAGATTTGGTTTCTTTATCCTTAGAGAAATTTTCCTCACAAACTCCCTATTAAGCTCTCTCACATCTAACACTTCTATGTATGTCAGCCTGTTTAGCTCTCCACTAAAACAATGAAACAGGTGAAGGCCTCATGTATCTTCATTTTTTGTGGTGCTGTGCCCTTCTGCAGGTCTTCTACTGTCTGGCTGGGACATGTCCTGTCAGAGGTGAAATCATAGTCCTTGGCAAGCTTAGAATGATAGTACTGAAACAATGCATCTGGAGCAATAACAGTGTTGAGCAGCCAAATGATGAACACATAGTAAATTCCATGATTATATGGGAGAGCATGATGTTAAAGTTCACAGGAGGAGAGAGGTTATCTTTCATGAGAGGTAGCATATAGGGGTGCTGAAACCACTTATCCCAAAAATTATGAACTTCCAAAAATGGCTTATCTTTTGCTCTGTATTTGTGAAACACTAAGAATCCACAGCATCAACCCTGACTGAAGTTTCTAAGAGCTACAATAATATCGATAATAAAGAATTTTATTGCTTAATTTATTAGAACATACTGCCATATGAAAAAATGATGTTCCCTTGTTTGAAGACAAGCAAAACAATTTAATTTGGAGAATAAATATTATCAACACAAAAAGAATAAAACAAAAATGACAGCTCTTGCTTCAGACCAGAAAGTAAACTATCACTACTTCTAATTTTGTTGCTAGGTAGGACAAGACATGAACCACATGACAGTGTTTGATCTAAAATGTGACAACATGATATATTTTCTTGTGAAGATTTTGGGTGAAGCAAAAAAGCCTTCTTAAAAAAAAAACAAAACAAATCAAAATGAAACAAAAAACAGTTGTAAGTCTCTAAATCATATCCTTTATATATATATATATAAGTAAGTAGACACATATTTAATTCCGTGCTTCAAAATTCTTGTCAGTGTGCATTTATGGGGAAAATTCTACTACCTGAAAAATAAGAGAAAGACAGAGAAAATACATAAATGTCAGTAAATATTTTATAGCTATTTTAAGTAGCTAATCTGTGCTGCTGAAATGCTAATTATTTGATTATGAAAACTGAAAAGTATTAATTTAACGAAACAAATTTCAGTTCCAAAAAAAGTCAGGATCACACATACCATCTGGCTTGTCTTATTCAGGTATACTATTCATTCACTATTATCCAAATTTGTCTAAGATGTCAGATGCTATCATAATCTGAGTATAATGATGAGCATATTAATACTCTTGTCCATTTTCATACTTTCACAATTGTCAATACAACTGTTGTGCCCTACGTGGCCCTTTATTTTTGGACCTTCTCCTTGAGGACTGAAACAGATCAAACACCCAGAAAATAAAATATGCAAGTTGAAAGAGTCCCATGGTTTTAAGATGTAGTATTTCCCTGCTATTTTTACAATTGTAGCCACAGAGGCTACTACAGCCATCACAGGATGCAGAAAGAGGGTTTTCAAGCTTACAGCCAGGTGTTATACTTTTATCTGTCTTATACTCATAGACCCAAGGCTCTGACCTTCAAACACTCATATTCTATATCTGTAAATTTGGGTAGCTACTTCCCTGGTCTAGTGCACTATTCCTATGTCTTCTATTTTCCCCCAGAAAGCTTCTAGTCCACAAGACATTGAAGATTTTTCACACTTTAGTGCCCTACCTTTTCTTCTTTAACTCCCCATCACAATCCTAATTTTTTCCTCTACAGACTCACTCCTGTCCACAAAATCCCAGTTTTTGTCATCTGGATAGGATAAATTTTGGACAAGACTGAACATGCAGAACAGAGGAGACTCAGATGTGTTTCTGTCCCCAGGGCAGGTACCATTCATCACAGTTTAGACAGCTCTCCAGTGCTGGAGGTGTGACGACAGATTTGGGACAGCTTATCTCAGCACAGCAGTCACGTACTGTAGTGATGGTACAGTGACATAAATTTGAGTGTAAGTTGGCCACCAGACAACAGTCCCAGTGGTTACCACACCCTTGTTTTAGTGATATGAAAGTGATCTCCAACACAGTGCACCATATTCTGTATGTGGTGTTACATGCTTTGCAAAACCTGGTTTGCAGACACAGAGGTCAGTGATGTTAATCATATCATTTTCCTGCAGTCCAAGTTGTGATTTGTGTTACACCACTTCGTGTATACCTTAATGCATTCAGAACAAAAGTATACTTGTATAGGTATTAAATTATCTCTTTTTTCAGCACAAAACTAATTGTGGTAATACAGAGCTCAGCAGGGCAGTAAAAGCCACCTGAGAACTATTCCAAGAATTTGCTTGTCCTAAGTTCCAGATCACTGCACCTGCTGCAGCTATCCCAGTGAGATAATCACTGTGAGCCAGATCCTGTATCATGCACAGTTTGGAAGCCTTCTGTAAAATGGGGGGTGGGGGGGGGAAAGTGAGATGGGCTCTATTCTACAAAACACTATTTAAGGAAAAAAAATTATTAGGAATAGTGCAATAAGAAAAAATATATAATTGTAAGTAGCACTGGTCTCGTAAGTCATGAGAACTTACATATATTGCAGTTTTAAAAACTTGGTTTTAAATGTATTTCCTACAAATTCCACATCCCATGTCTCTCAATAAGCTCAAGTGTGGCTACAACAAGGTGCATTGCCAACTTATAGAGGGGAAAGGGATGTGAGAAAGAAGCTGTAGTCTTTTTTTAAAAAAATCATGTAGGCTAAATAATGCATTACCTGTGCTGGTACATTGTATCTTTCTGTGATTTTTGTGTGTTATTTTCCCTGTCTTTTCTATGGAGTCATCTTTAAATTTGAGTCACTTGCAAATCACATTGTTTCAAGAGTGGAAATACAATCTCAATTATTGAGTGTTTTCCCAGATGGTAGATAGTGTTACTCTTAGTTACTCATGCACATGTGTTACAACAAGTTTTTGTCTGAGGCCAGGGCTGCTGACATGTTTGTTCTTCACAGTATAAAGCCAAAATTCTTCAATGAATGATCTTATAACACAATTTGAAGGGCTAATGAATGTGAGGAGACGGTTGGTTGTGTGAGAAGAATTAGACTATCCTTCATCTAAATATGCTGCACTACCTGTCTAAGAGATTCTTACCTTGCCTATTTAAGCTGTTACTTCATACCACCTTTCAAAAATCAGTTCAGTGTATGTACTTTCAACAGCTTGTGGATTTTAGAGCTGTGAAAGAATGAGAGAGGGAACCTGTGGAATCTCAAGGCATACAGGAATCCCATCAGAACTAAAATTTGCTGGTGGAAGGTAGTCTTGCAGCACTTAGATGACAATGAACAGGAACAGCTACTCCCCTCAGACTGCTCTGGTATTAGAACAGTCACCATGAGAAGGGTCCTGTTGCTGTGTAGTTAAATAGAAATAAGGTCTGATAGTTAGAATGTTAAAGACTCATTCCACTGTTTTCCACTATTTTTTTCTCAGCATTTTCAAAATAAAATATTACAGCTTCGGTGTTTGAAATGGTTTTTCATTTCAGATTTAAACTGTATTTTTAAAGGGGTTAAAAAAGGTATGGGGAATAAAGTCAGTGGTTCCTTGAATCCAAAAAAACTTATCTCTGGTTTGATTTCATTTCATTTTATTGAGAAGAGTTGTAAAGATTTGTTATCCGAACCAAAAAATCAGTTACTAATAAATATAATGAACATGGAACAGGGATTAATTAATTGTAAATAAGCAATGATCTTTTTAAGTTAAAGAATAAAGTAAAAATAAATAATTCCCAAATTTTGTTACAAAATCCATAGTTAAAACTACAGCTGCAAACAAAATTTCATAAATTTAGGTAGATAAAGGAAGACTGCCTTTATTGATCTACTTATATACACTCCTAGAAGCTAGTACAAATGAAGTTTCCCATCTCATCAATCTGTTTTTCCATGATTATTGCACTCTAGAACTGTGGAAGTCTGCTTCTAAAGTCCATTCTACCATGCATAGTCTAAGATGTATAAGATTCAAAAAAAAAAAAGGTGGAGTTCCTCACCAGGAGAGAAGAGTGTTCCTTCAGGCTTCACCTTTTTTAGGCATCTGAAAGTTCACTATTCAGTCTGAACCTACTCAATAGGATGCCCCAGTATCAGCACAAGCTTCTTTGGAGTGGCATTTACCCATCTGAAACTAAGGGGTCCAAACCAGGTCATCTGAATTACCCTCCATTCATTATAGAGGTGAATTTTTGGAAAGCAAACTTAAGATGAAATTAATTGTGTCTCTGACCATGTAATGTTTGTCTTCAGCAACAGGAAAATAAGATTAAGAAGCAAAGTCCCTTCATTTTCTACAGATGTTTGGATTTCCTGAGCTAAAAAGTTGCCAAAAATTACCAGAAGGATTTATCAGTGATGTTCAGAGACCTTTTTATATACACGGTTGGTGTCAATGACCAGGTTTCTAGGTGGCAAGCACAGATTAAACTATTCCCTTTATTATAATACTTGATCCTTAACTGTAAGGTTTTTTCTTACAGCTCCAAGAATTCAAAAAATAACACTATCTTGTCAGAAATATAAAACAGTTTTTCTGTTCTTACAAATTTTTGGTGACAGAATCTGTGTGTTGCATCTTCGTATGGTAAACAAATACATAAATATAGTCTAGTAATCCACCTTAAATGTAAACATTTTCATGGTACTTCCTTTTAGAGGCTGTTTTCATAGTTCTACTTAGATCAGCAATCCTGTTCAAGTTCCACATTACCTCCTTGTCTTTCTCAACTTAAAAAAAGCTACTGTGCTTATTGAATTAGTAAGACTTCAATCCAAATCTGTCCTCTATACTTGCAACATTACTGTATAATTGGAAAATGATTTAGCAACAGGCTGTGAGTAGAAAAATCGATAGACTTTGATAATGAGATCTGTCCTACGTGTTCCTAATCAATTATTTAAAAAAAGAAAGTATATTACAGGGGGTATTTCACATGTTACTAATCTTGCAAGCCAATGTTTTGTATTCCTATTTTACTAATAAGGTCTTGTGAGGAAGACTGAACTCTCTTTAAACTATCATTCATCTTCATTTCATATCCTGCCAAGTCCCTAAGCAAGGCCAGAAGGGCATGGAGCTTTTGTGAAATAATAAACTATTCCTTGCTTAGAATGTTGATGATATTATCTCCACTGATAGAGCATCTGTTTGCTACCTCATTAATCAAAAACATTAAAATGCTATAAACTCTCTTCTTGAATCTTAAAAAAACAATATTTACTTATTTTGGTTTTGTCTTTTTGACAAGCTCTGCTCTGCCTACTGCAATGGCAGAATTATTTTCCCTTAGTGTTCTAATAATTCAGTATATCTATCTATAATTCAGTAATCTATACAAAGTAACTTTTTGTTCTTCTTTTGCTCAGACTGAGGAAAAAAAAGCACTGAAATGCAGATTAGACAGCTTCTCTGTGATAGTAATTTTCTTTTTGTTTTTGCTTTGTTAAGTCTTTTAATACCCAAGCAGAACACCTGGGGTACCAATATGCCATTTAGACTTTGACCTGTGTTGAGTGCATTATAACTGCACTGCCTCGGGACACCAACAGTAGAAGGAAATTTTGAGACCTCAACCTGAAAGTCATATCTGGCTCCCCTTTACTCTGGTGTCACCAGTAAAAAAGTTGAAGTTTCATTATTAATTTCTGCAGTCCACAAGATAATTCATCTTCCTCCCTCAGAATAATAGACAGGAATTTACAAGAATGCAGTCAGGAATGCAGGTGATTATCAATATGAATATAAAGAAAAGAGATTTTTCTAACAATTCTACATTTTTTTCTTTCCATTTCTCTGTCTTAATGCTTTTTTAAGTCACCTTTCAGCTGTATAAGACTTCAACTGTGATAAATCAGTCCTGAGAAAGAAGTAACAGAAAGCATAGCAGGTCTCTGAATAGGTGGTAATGTTTCTTCAGATGCATAATATGATTTACAAAGTTCTTAGTATGCTGAATTGCAGCTATTTCTCTTCATCAGCACAATGATACATAGTTTTAAAGCTTCTTTAGAAGGTCACTGGTAGGGATTTTTAAATACCTTGAAATGTCTATTAATCTAAGTTATAATCCAATGTCTAGAAGTATTTGATTATTTAACTGAAATCTATAACTACTGTAAGAGTCAGGTTGTCACTGATCACCTCATACTTCTAGGAGGCCTGTGTCTTTTATAAGGGGAAGAAAATAATTTATGAAAAAGGTGAACAGCTGGAGACTGAAACTATGCCTTTTTTGTCCTTTCTTAAACCGTGTTTATTCACATTTATTTTGATGTGAATGATTTGGATATAAAAGTACACCAACGAAGGCATAAAAAATACGGAATGATTTGCAATTAATGGCAGCCATAGAAAGAGCCTTGAGAACAAGAGAGAGTCAAAAAATAAACAAACAAACAAACAAAAAAGTTGTAGCTGATCAAACAGCTGCAAAATCACATTATTAATTATGAATGTTTTGAGATGGTTTAATGGCAATTGCATTGTATTTGCCTTCTGGATTCCCAATGAGCTGTGATTTGTATTTGGATGAGCCTTTCAAAATTTTTCCACAAGAGGAGGGCTAGAAACTAGCTTTGGTAACAATATCTGTAATTCAGCATCTGCCACAGAGGTTTATAAACTCCACCTAGTACTGAAGAAACTCAAGTGAGTTGGTAATCCCAGTTAAAAAAAGCTGTTGTCCCAGTCATCAAAGTTGATAACTCAGCAAGAAGAAACATTGTGCTTGGGAATATCTTTTTTAGAGTCATTCTCACATACTCAAAGTTTTACAGCTAACTCTTATTTCATTTGAATCAAGTCTGTTCTTGTTGTTTTGACTCAAATGAGCAGCTGACCTCCTTATCTTTGTGATCGTTGGTGCACGTATCACGGCTTGTCAAATTTACAGCAGTGCTCATGTCAGTAGCTACGGTTGATTAAAAACCTAGAGGTCATCTTCCTTGTGCTCTTATCTTTCATTTTGATTAAGTAATTAGGAACTTTATGCAATCAGTGATTGAACTAGCCAATGTTAGATTCCTAAATCAATTAAAGAGGTCCAGGAGAGGCTAAGTAATTTTTTTTATGCATACAACTCTGTTTCTGGAAGTCAATCCAACCTCAGAGTTAAATATGCATTTATTTGACTATCTAATGTGTCAGACATGAGCACAGTCATTCATTCATTCATTCATTCATGGCCAGTCTTGGCAAACGAAGATTTGGGAAAGGTCTTTACCCACATTTGTTACAAGCACGCTGGTGATACAGGGCTTTGCAAATGTGGGTAAGGCCTTCGAGCCTGCACAGTGGACTTTTTAGGTGAGACACAGTGTGCACTGAACTGAGCCCACCCTTTAATCCTGAGGTTCATCTACCAGGGCCGAGCAAGCTTGGACGGTGGCAGCAAGGTCCTCAGGACATAGGTTTGTTTAGAGTGACCTTCTCTTAGATGGATGGCCTTACAGGGCTGATGAGCTCCATCTGCCCAGGTTTAGAGTTGTCCTTCTCTTCTGTGTGTTCCAGGACTCCCCTCTCATCTCCCACGATGGCACTGTCCACACAGGCAAAGCTCCCATTCTCTTGCTCCTTTCCACGCCCAGGGCTGGGCCCCAGCACCCGGGGCCACCACGATGCACGCGTTCCGGGGCCAGCCACAGTAATATATATGGCAAAATGCATCAAATATGCATTCAAAATAATTCTCATACCATCCAGTGATAAGCAAGACTTGTAGCACAAGTCATAAACAAAGCCCAATGTGCCATCAATGCTAAAGAGAATTCTGTTCCGGATCAGATTCTCTCCCGTGCCCAGCGCTGGGTTTTATAAGGTGCTGCAGTACAGCCTCTCACGTGAGGAGATGCTGAGTCTGTTCATGGGCAGACTGAGCAGGCTTTTGTTCAGGACTGATAGCATTGCCAGCATTTCAGCAGAGAGTATACAGGTGCCACAGTGATGCACTAGGGTGAACAGTCTACACTCAGATGAGCTAGCTAAGATAGCTACCACAATGTTGTATCATCATATGCAGCCAAATGAGTTGTTTCATAATGAAGGAAAAGAGGGTTCCTTTTCCTGTATTTGTGGAAAGCAAATAGAAAGGTATTGCTTTACCTCAAGTCAGAGTTCACTCATACTGTTGGACCACACAAGTCCCTTGACCACGTCATAAATTATCAAACCTGAGCAAAGAGTTGACTTCAACTTCAGAATCTTTAAGAAAAGCATCAGATGTCTTATCTTTGGTCATTCTCTCTGATCATGTCTCTATTGTTAATGTTTGGCATCTTGACCTCACAGTGACATCTCTGCTTTGAGGAGGTCCACAGTGACACACCTGTCCACAGGCTGGGAGATCCTGCTCTGGTTGATGATTACCACCCTATTTTTGATTTCTCATCCCAGAGTTACACCCAAGAAGAATTAGCACATGAACAACTGCAGGAATCTTGAACATGTTTTGATTTACTACACACATCCTAATCTGGCTCAGGACCCCACAGCTGAGATAACACTTTTAAAATTGCTGAGTGCTCTAACCTTGGCCTGTGATACAGAGATGATGATGGAAATAACTTCTGCTGATAAGTTAAATTGTTGAGGACAGGAGTAGGTTGCAATATAGAGAAACCATTTTTCAATTAATTATAAAGTCAGACAGAAAGATTAATAAAGTTGATGTAAATATTTGACTAAGGCCATTTAGAAAGCCCTGACGTATTTCTGAAACCAATGGCTGAATATCACAAAATCAAAACTACAGAGTGCAATTAATTTGGTTTTGGAACTATTCCCAGCCCTGACTTGACTAAAAAATAGGTGTAGTTAATAGCACATGTTTACACAGTGTTTTATAGTTTCAGATTGCAAAGTAATAATGAGTTAGCATTTCCAATAGCCCAGACAAGTGAGCAGTCATTAGGCATGTAGGTACTGAGAGATTGAAAGGATTACCCCAAATCCTTTGCAAAATATGGAAGAATGAGCTTGCAAAAAGTCTCCTTTATGACACTCAAGCATAGAACTTTAATATAAATTGATCCTTTTCCTCAACTAAATATAAATACATGCTCCTCTTAAAAGTATAGGGTAGTCTAAAAATCTTTCTACTCCTTTAGCTCTTTAGTTAGTCAGCATTCGAAAACATCTCTAAAAGCCCTAGTTTTTACCTGTCTAACCCTGCTCTAGAGCTACAGTGCCATGTTAGCCCAGCATTACACTAGAGTAAACCTCTCCTATCTCACACAGCTTTGATGAAGTTATCGTTTGTAGACAGACATGCTGCCAGCAGCTCACACTGGAGGAGTGTAGACTTGCCCCAATCCAAACACTGTTCAGACACACTGGTATGCTCAAGCCAACCTGCACATCCACCCAGCACTGGCCTGAGGACCAGGCACAGCTCTGTGCAAACCTGACCACAGAGTTTCTATCTCAGTGCTGCCTTGTGTCCCGAGCTGCCTGAGCAGGGGTCTACACAGCCGTGTGGTATCTCTGTTTTGGATGTGAAATGGTGCTGACCACAGCAACGGTGCTTCCCAGATCACACTTTAAATCTTCATACCCAGAGTTTTCTCCTTTAATTAATGCTTCCTACACCTAGAACCTTTTCTTCTCTTGTTTGTTAAATCAAAGTTCCGTTAACAAACTAAGGCCCAGGACCAGAATCCTCAGACTCATAATGTCTATTATATTCTTCATTAAGTAATGCTGAACACATTTATAAACGTAAGCTCATGAAAAGAGAACCTCCGGCAGCACTGTATATTTCAAGATTTCTGCAAAGTTATCATAATCTCACAGAATATTTCACATTGCAACAAATATTTCTGGCTCATAGGAGTTCCTGGAACAAGAAGGAACATGTAGGTGTGAAAGTCTCTCAGTGTGTTGTTCAAATTACAAAGAAATATGTCCTCTTACTGAAATTTCTGTCCCATAGCTGGACAAACAGTGCTTAAACTCCAAACATTGCAATAGTTGAAATCCCACAGTATTCTTGTCACCACCAGCCCCACAAACCAAAACCAAGGCAAAATCAAGTCTGCTCCTGGCTGAACTGGTTGGAGTTATGCTAAGCTATTCTCAGTACAGAACTGATAATCAGTAGTTCCCAAATGCTGATGATAACAGCAATAAAAAGAGCGACAGTAATAATAATAATAATTATTATAATAACAATGATATAGTTACATACCTCAAGCTGCATTTAAAATCTCTTAAACATAATAAAACTGATTAAACCAGATTCAGCTTGTCACAGTCTGATGCATCCGCCCAGGAAATTCAGAAACACTTAGCTCACCACAAAGCAAAGAGAAAACAATGAAAACACTTGCAACAGTCTCTTGTTAATGGGATATTTATGGGCCAGTGTTTAAAGTAGAAAAAAGAACAATGAAGTGCTGATTGTTGTTCTTTAAAAGTTAAAATATTGTTTTTCAGTGTTTCAAAATTAATTACAACACCAAAAATTTTAGTGAAAGGTGTAATCCAGTAATGGTCACAGAAATGGGACATTAAAATAAACACTCCAAGCTGAAGGAAAGCCACAGCCACTGTAAGTCAACAAAGTTACATTGACATCAATGGAATTATACCACATTACACCCACTGAGCTTCTGGTAAAATGAGCAAGGAGGAGAGAGATGCAAATGTGTATATAAGGTGACCTGAAAGCTAAAGGAAGACACTTAAAAATATTGAATGGGATGCACAAAACCAGACAACTCATCATTACTTCAAACTAGAGGAGGAGAACATTGTAGGATAAAAGTTATGAGAACAGATATAGTACCTAGTACTGCTAGACAGAATTCAGGTTCTCACATTGGCTACTGAAGTGTGGATAATATTTTCTACTAGATGAAAGCTATCTAGTCCTTTCACTCAAATATAGAAAGATTTTCACCAAGATGGAACTATTTTTTATTACTCTGAATGCAAGCTTCTATCCCCCAGGAATCCTGGGATCCACTCTTGTAGAAAACACAATCAAATATTCAGCAGAATTAAAAATACAAGACAAATAAACTATTTTATTAAGCTACTTAGGTAAACACTATCAAGACACAGTATCTCTTAAGCTTGAAAGACAGCTTGCTTCTCCAGTATGTTTTTTTTAAACAACAATTTTTAAAACATTGCATGTTCACTTAATTTTCACTAATTCACTAATTACAAGATTTTTATCAGGATGAGATTCATCTCACATGAATTTCAGTGTCTGTAATGCATATATCTAGCTTGCAGTGTCTCACTCAGCCTGACGTGGTCAGTCCAGAAGAGTATAGTTCTTCCAGAAATGCTTTGCAATATCAACGAGCCTCATGTGGATGTTCCAGATACCCCCCAGCATCTGAAACAGCACCTAACATTCATGTTTAGCAAACTAAACTCCACTCCTATGGTCAGGCTCAGCTTGCAGATTCAGACTCTCACCTTCAGGCGTGGGTGGGTGGGCTGTGCACCTAAGCCATCATGACAGATGGGAAGAGGTGGATATTCTCAGATAGGATTTGATACTTAAAAAGGAGGCCTCTAATAATATTTGAGATGGTATAGGTATACCTTAAGTTTTCCACATAGGTATGGCAGATTTGACAAAGATAGGTCAGGTACAACAGCCTCATGTTTGAAGAAGTACCTGGAAGCCAGGCAAAACATTCTTTTTCCTTTGTACGTGCCATGAGATGCTAGTCCTGCATGTCTGAATCCCAGCTCAAGCCCATGCAGTCAGTAGAGACTTGAGAATGGCTCAGCTGCTGGTGTGTAGGGCTCTGCCTTGTGGTGAGACCAACCAACCCCAAAGCTCCATGTGCTTCAGATTAAAATTCCATTTCCTGTTACAGAAGTTTATAAACCTATTTTACAGGTGAACACACACACAGGCGCCTAAATTTAGGTAACTGGATCTGCAAGCTCATTCCTTTCTGCACGCCATAGCTACTGGAGAAAAACAGACACTACACCACAGCAACTATCTGGTCTCTGTTAGACCATAAAGCAACTGTAAAGTGAACCATTTTTCAAGAAATATTTTAATGGAAAATTCTACTCATTTTCTTTTTAATCCTCAATGGCACCAAATTTCTAATTATCAAGTCCCTTCCCAAAATGAATCTCCAGTTTCAGATGTTTAGTGCATTCATTTCAATATGGACTCATTTAAGTAATGTGCTACAATGTTTCACACAGTATGTGATGGTTTTCCCTTTGTATTCACTTTCATAAGGGTACCTATACCTCCAAAAATGTTAGAAATGCCTTTCATTTCTGTGCACACAAGCCTTTCAACTCTTCTAGTATCTGTAGGAAAAAAAGTACATACTTTCACTGGTAGTGGGCAGGTACTGTGAGGGGGAAGCCCACTGAGGAAGGCTGAAGTGTAAAAACACTATGGTTCACAAAAATATGTTTACATTTAGATATTACTGAATATCCCGTTTAGATGTGACTGGATATCCAATTTATCCGCTCTTTTTCTCCTGAAATATCAAATTCTTTACTGCATCTGAATGCTTTGGATCACAATGAGCATTAAGAATAAAGGGTATCCAAGGCTGCATTTTCTTTTGTGCCTTTCTCTGAATTCTGTTCCCTCATCCCCCTTTCTCATTTTTCCCCAAACAATATCCTACCTAATGGAGCCTAATTTTTTTTCAGAGTCTACCTAAAGAAATATGTTTCACACAGAAGGTGAAGAGAAGCCAAGTGTAGGTATCTTCCCCCTTCATACAAACAAAGGCAGAAAGACAAAACTTGTGTTTTACAGTGCCTGTACATCTCACAGCTCTAGCGTGACTAAGTGGAGCTCCCCATTCCCTGGATTTTACACCACCATTTGAATCACACAAAACTGTTTATAACCTTTCAGCACTGCAGATGACTGGTACCTGAGTCTTGTTTTAGTTTCTCTCTCTCTTGATCACTATCACATAAGCTCATCCTGCCCCTCACAGTCACGGCACTGGGTTCTGGTTTCATGACACTAATCCTCCTGGTTTCCTCTGTACCAATGCTCCTTCATGCAGAGGTCCTCACCCCTTCCAGAGTCAAGATGTTAAGGTGAGCTGAATTGACTCCTGTTGTTGTGGTTACACACTTGAACAGAAAATTACAAGACTTTCTTGTAAATAGATTTGTATTCCATGCTTAAAGTCTTGGCTGCAACCCAGAAAAAAAAAAAGAGATGTATGAGAAAGTGGAAAAAAATGTTATGTTTAGGGAGCAGGAAGGATTAATTTTCTGTGTCTTAAAAAAATAATCTTTATTCTCACATTTTACTTTCTTTTCAAAATACTATAAAATTATTTCCTGGGAGTTAGCTTGTTTTTCCTCAGGACATGACACAGATCAGGAGCAATGAGGTTTGGAGCACCACAATACTCAGAAGCCACAGTCCCAAACCAGCATCCATTTGTGCTGATAATGTAGAAACACTTTCAACATGCCTCACCCTAAGAGCTAAGGAGTACTGTAGCCAGCTCTATCTCAATTGCTGTTTTAGACACTTCATAAAGTAGCACAGTGAAACTCTTTGAAGGTAATTGCCAAATTTTAATAATTTTAACAGTTGTAAAGAAGATCTAGGGTGACAAATGGATTGATAGTCCGTGCTGCAAAGGTGAACACCCATCTGCACAGCCATTCTCTGTTTCAAGGCAGAGACTATACACTATATCAGGTGGCATTAATGCATGGACACTAATAGATAGCCAGACTGATTGAATTTAACTATTACTTTTCTGCTTCAATTTACCCCATCAAATTTAGTGGGACCTTTGATAGGAGCTTTTTATTTTCATTATAACCATCTGGTAATCTGTGTAAAAGATGGAAAACTACAGTATTTATCAGCACTTAACCTCAGAGTTGCAGAGGATGTAAAGAGAGCAGTGCAGAAGACAGAGTAGACAATCTGAACATCCTCTTGTGCTGGAGACACTTGTGCCAATGACCAGAGAAACTTCTACACTTCATATAAAACCAAGGAGATGAAAACAGATTGGGTTGTGTTGAAGATTCGTCTAAAAAAACACAATATCCTGGAAAAAGAAGTCCTGCTAAACAATCTGTAAATTATAGTAATTTTATTTACCATTTTTGGTCCAATGATCTGTCAGCGCGCCTAAAGCTTCCTCTGCTGGAGCAGTTGCTACTAATTTTATTGCCTTCTATTAACAAGAACTTTAATCAGATTTTTAGTCACATTGTTTTCCTTGTGGGGTCTAGTTTTAAAGAAACTATTTTGCCTTGGTCTCAGGAGAATAACTTTCTGCAGATTCATTAATTTAATGTCTTGAAGCAGAAACACTTTTTTTGTCATTTTTGTAATTTCTTCTATTCGCATTAGTAGCTTCTGTGTTCCTGCATGTTTCCTATGGTACTCACACCTTCTACTGCATAAATCCTTCTTTTAAATTCCTTACACTAGATTTTTTATATAAAAAATATAGTAGAGTCCACTGAATATTTCGTTTTCCTGTGAGAACCTGCTCTTTTTGCTAAACTGATGTCACATTAGAGCAAAAAGAAGTCAGAATTGCTTAAACTCAATCTGATAACACATTATGGAATTCACAATGAGACTTACATTGGAGGTTTTATTACTATGTAATAGAACTCATTATCCATCCAGAAATTCAGTGGTCTTTACTACAGTAGGAACAATAAGGTGCACAGAAATTAACAGGAACAATCAAAGAACTAAGATAACAAACATAGAGAAAAAATATTTTTTCATCTAAAAATTGAGATGACAGTCTTACCTTGTCAAAGGACTGTACTGGTTGAGAAGCAGAGGTCTCAGAGGGACCAGAGCAGTCAATGATGGAGGTAACTCAAAACATATTATCCTTTACAAAATGTTTATAAATATTACTATATTTGAAGCCTAGAAGAACCGTTGTGATTATCTAATCTGACACTTGCATATCAAGGCAGCAGATCTTCTCCTTGTAATTTCTGCGATGACTCCACAGTGTCTGCCTGAATAAAAGCATTTATTAAAAAGACACATACTCAAAACTTAAAAGTAATCCCTGTGATAAATAATCTCTCACAATTTATGCAATATTAACCCCGTGTTTACTTACTTTCACTGTTAATATGTGCAGGGTTTTTTTCTAGTTTATTAATCTATTTTTTAATTTTAGGAAACTTTCTTACACTGAGCTTTCTTTGCATCACAGTGATCAGATCAGTCCATTTTTTTATGATTGAATTTCACCGCCCTCATGAAAATATTGGTTGATGCAATAAAATCATGTCTACGCCCTTCTTTTGGGCAATTAGATCTCATGAACCTTATGAGACAGAGGAGCATCATTATAGCTCTTCCAATTCCATCATTTCTGTTGATCTGCTTTATAAAGCATAGATGTACTAGTGGAACTCAAGTGTTATGGCAGGAATGTTATGTATTGTATTTGCAGAATACAATTCCCCATCCCTTCAAAATTTTCTCTAGTCTTATCCAAGGGGTTTTTTTTCTTGTTGTGTCATGGTAAAATCATATTCAGTCAGGTCTTTACCCAAATGTTGAAGACCTCTCTTAACTTCCAGAGGCTTGCCCAACATACTGTAAACCTGACCTGTGGTTTTCCTTTCCAGATGTGTGATGTTTTATTTGGCAGTATCAAGAGTAATATTTTCAGTGTTTCTCAGCCAAATAATTCACATTGATCTGTGTTATTTATTTATCCTATTAATAACTTCTCTAGTAATCTTTGTGATATATATGTCTTACCAGTATTTATTTTATACTTTCTTTTATATTGCTGACAGGAGTATTAAATAATAATTGGCCTAGAAATGCATCGCAGGATGATGAATTCTCTTACATAACACTTGGAGATCTATCAGTAAACCAGTCTTCTATTTCATTTAGAATACTATATTATGCTAATTATTCTTTTCTTCTTGACAGTTTCCATACTTCTGTGTATTGTCTACATCATTTTTTCCTTCTTTTGTGGCTGGACAAACCTATAAATAACCTCTGTTTGAAAGCTGTGAGTCTAAAAATAGAAGTTGAATACTCCAGGACACAATGCACGTTGTTATTTTGCTAAATGAGGGGGGAGGTGGAGCACCTAAAATGCATTTGAACGTTTTCTCAAAACTTCCTGATTTAAAAGAGAAAGTTCTAAGGTACTTCTGAAATATCCAGATGTCCAATCTGCTTAACATAAGATTCTAGTTTTGTCTAGTAACCACTACCTTTAAAGTGTCCTCATAGTTATTTTAGAGAAGGTACCTACGAAGGAGAGGAGATCCTGACTAAGTCAGAAGCTAGGTTTCTCTCTTGAGACTAGATATTTAGACTAAAAGAGTTGTCCAGGCTACCTATGCAAGTGAAGATATGCACCTTCAGATGGTTTTAGATCACCTAATTCAGATAAAAATTTTATAATGGGATTATCTTATGAAGTCAACTATGTCTCTTTGTAGAAGCCCAGATAATTAGCTCGTATGAGACAACTAATTGTTTATAAAGTTAACATGAATACAGATGTAGGTTCTTGGACCTTAATGGGTGACAATTCCTGCTACAGCCTTACAAAAGATACCACCTCATTCCACTACTGTGTAGAAAAAACCAACATTTGCTCAGTCTTAAACAAGCACTTCACAAAAACACGTGCAAGTGAGACACCTGCATTAGACACATTACTTTTATCAGTATTGTTGCAATTTGATTAAATAGATTTCAAATTTAACATGTACTATTTTTCACAAATTCTTACTAAATTACATCATTCTTATTATCACCTGTTATTTTCCAGTTTAGCTTTACCTCTGTTTTGCCAAAGAGAGGTGATTTCTCTCTCATTAACAATCAATCCCAGCACGTTTAATGATTTCTGAAGGGTTTTTGAAGCTCCTCAGTGCTGCAAGATTTGCAAGCAAGTGAAAGAAATTCAAAATCTACTCATTCTGACTCCTTTGGCAGTCAAGGGTGCCAGTACTGATGATTTCAGAAAAATATTTAACTTCCAGTGTTTATGTTTACGGTCCTCCCTATCTGCTGGCTCAGTAGAAAGTATTTCCTTAATACTTTATCATAGGAATACATCATCCTGCTGTTCTTCAGGAACAGATCAAAAAAATATTTGTTGAACACTTCCTTTTCAATGTTGTGATTACTACCCTTATCTCAAGTTGCACTGATACAGTTGTTGAACTATTGTTTGTTCCTGACACATTTAAGAAATTCTTTTCTGAATTTCCCTGTTTTGTTGTCTGCTTTTCCAGTGATAGTTATTAAGACTTATTAATATCTCCCTAAACATTTTATTATACCTTGTCCTCAAAACTAGAATATTATGATCTGTGCAATCTAAATATCTTAATGCTTTTCTTTTTTGCTTTTGGTCATAGCTGCAACATATCAGAGCATTGCCTTTATATTCACAATACTGAATTAGAAGTTTGTAAAGCTCCTCCTGTTTGTTTCTCTTAAAGCAGATTTTGCTGTTAAAACAAGTTGGCTCAATGTTGAGAAGCACAGTCAGTCAGCAATCTGTGTCTGTTTTTTCCTTTCAGTTTATCACAACTGCTCACATGTCCATCAAAACCACTTGTTATGAATAGATTTGATGCCTGCAGAGATTAACAAATTGAGACCCCATGATGCAATCCTGAGACCCAAGTGGAAGGATATAACATATGGAGGCCAGGTTTTGGTGAGCCATAATAGCTCTGCCTGCTCTGTCCAGATGTTTGTGGGGGCCCAGACATGTCAAACCCCTCCATATCCCAGTGTATCACACTGTCAAACAGAGAAATCAAAACACCGTGAAAAAGGCTAGTCCCATATGCCTGTAACCTTTCTGAAGCCAGATAAAGCCAAGAATACACAGATTTATAGTCAATTTTCTAATTCAAATATAAAAAATTCTGTCATTCTTTTTAGTCTGTAGGACTGCATGAGTGTCTGACTTACATATTCCAAAGGCAGAAGAAATGTGTGTTCTTATAAGACTAACATATAAACAACTTCTAACCCCATCTAAAAAGCTGCTTGTCCTGCTAACATCCTTATTCCCTTATAAAAATCATGTGAGTTTTTGGAAACTTTCAGAGGTAATCAAAGCTAGAGCAAGGAATACAGTGAAGGTACGCTACATAAAAGGAGAATTAGGAGGTTTTTCACAGTACTAAAATGTCTTTAAAAAATATCCAATTCTTTTCTAGCCATCATGGATTTTTAAGTTTAAAATATACTAAGAATAAAACAAATTATTCTACATCCATGTCTGAGATGAGTAGATCACACTTCCTTCAGTTAACAGAGACAAAAAACGCTTCTAGAAGGGTGATTCTATTTATTCTAAAAAGGAAGTCAAAGATCATACATGCCTCCTTTATGTACAGAAAGAGAGTTAAGGATAACTCACTCAGAAAGACACATCTATTTACTGACAGACACCTTCCCTTCAGCATTAGCTGAGATGAACCTTAACTATTTTTTCAGCTTTCCATGACTCGTATTCTGTTTCCCTCTTTTCTGTTCCCTATTATTGGCTACTTTCTGAATAACCCACATTCCAAACTAATGCTATATAGTTGACCTTCAGTCTCCACTCCATGTGGTTCTCTGTACCATTCCACAGTTTCCTCAAGGTCTTGTAGTCTTCAGATCATCCCTCCTCCAAAGCATGAGTCAGTTTTACCAGGCACATGCCTATGGAGAGGAGGAGGACACTACAGAGCAGTCACTCTATTAGGAGTGTTCCTGTTGCACGGATACACTTCTTCCCATCTGCATCACAACTGTAGTGTGAACTATAAACTACTGTACCTGTAATATGTTCTAGCAATTGCAGCCTTTTAAATAGCGAGGAGGTAGAGAGAGAATTTCTCCACCCGGTTACCAAAACTTTACATTCATTATGGCCTTGAAAATGTGAAAAACTGATCCCTCACCTAAGTATTAGATCAAGTGCTATTTAGGTTGTACGCAGGAACGAACTCTGAAGGACACTTCCACAGCCGCTATCACTACTTATTAATAATTACTTTGATTAATAAGCTTCTTTATAACTTTTAATTTTGTTGATTTATTTGATTATAAAAGTATCTGAAGGTGAGCTGCACTAATCTTGGCTAAAATTGCTTCCATTCCTCTTATAAAAATCCTCTATTGTTGCTTATGACTTTCCTGAATTTTATGCCACCAGCCAGTATTTTCCATGCTAGGAGTATCCATTTAGTTGCATGTGGAATGGAGGGAGAACGAGAAGGACTGGACAAAGGTGAGAGGGAAGACGTCTCTGTCAGAACTCAATATCAATTTCCTTGGATGACAGTAGAAGAAAAAATAAGTTATCTTTCCCAGGTCAATATGATTGTACAATTAATTCCTTGATACGGGTCTTTGCTTCTGTACTTTGAAGCACAGTTTGGAAGTTTGCAAGAGGAGGAGAGACCAAAATGTCAAGTATACAAACTTGCCTTCCCTCTAAGAATATGGCAATGCTGAGCGTTTCTAAAATGTCAATAGTCATACAATAGTTTTTAGAAAATATGGAATTAAAATACTGTAAGGTGCTACTCTAGTCTCTGTGTATTGCTGCATATAGTCCAGGGCTTTAGGTTGGAATGGTCCTGGAAACAATGTTGATCTACTGATGCTGATGCAAGCCTCTGCAGAGCAACAGTCTGTGTGTAAACTCCTGTTTTTCACCCATCATACCTTCTTTGAAACCCAGGTAATGTGAAGCTGAAAGACTGTTGTTAATCAAAGAACAATGGAGTGATAGGAGTAGACAAGGAGGTCGTGAGCTAGGATTGGCTGGAAATTTATTAAAAGAGATAAATGTTTCTGCCCACCCAAGATTGAACAAAAAATATTGGTTTTGGCAGTAACTATGTGGAAACCTTCTGATACAGGCACATCTTAGCTCCATTAATTCCAGGGAGACTTTTTTGCAGTCCCTGTAAGAAGGAAGCTTATAAGAAAGATGGACAAAGATTCTTAACAGGGCCTATAGTGACAGGACAAGGGACAACAGGTGTAAACTGAGAGTAGATATAGATTGGATATAAGGAAGGAATTTATTTTGTATAAGGGTGTTGAGACACTGGAACAGGTTTCCCAGAGAAGTTGTGGGTACCCCATTATTGGAAATATTCAAGACTGGTTTGGATGAGGTTTTGAGCAATTTGATCTAGGTGACGATGTTGCTGCCCATCGTGGTGGGGTTGGAATAGGTAATCTTTAAAGGTCCCTTCCAATCCAAGCCACTTTATGATTCTGTAATTTTATGTCTAGTCTGAATGACAGAAAAATCCACCTGGTAGACCTGTTGGTAATGGTAGGTTTACCACCTTGACTTGCGTTGCCCAACTGTATGTCTGAGACCTTGCAGTGATGAACAGAGCAGTTATGGGATTTCTACTTCAGATTGCCTACTCTATCTCAATTAGCTGCTCTGTATATACATCTGTTGACAGGGTCTTGAATTACATGATTTCATAACTTGTTTTCCATTCAGTGGGTGAGTCAGCAGTGTAAATGAGGCAATATTTTCTTTTTTCCTCTCAGCATTCAAGGTGCAGTTTCAGCCCCATTTACTGAGAATCATTCAAACCTTACACAGAAGATAGAGTCACTATTATCTTATGAGTCTTTCTATCATCATGCCTTCACCATACAAGGAAGCATGGTGAGCCCTCTGGAGAGTGCTACCTGGGCCAGCTCTTGAACCAGAAGCTGTGTTGCCACATCAGCAGGGTGCTGCTGATAACCCTACTTGGAGTTCAGATCCTTCCTTTGAGCCAGAGTTCACTAGTATGGGTGCAATATTGTATCAACACAGCTGTTTTACTTTTGATACCTGCATGGCTATGGACATTTTGGCAATCTCATGGCTAGCTGGACCAGGTTTGCAACATACCCTGTTGCGGTGTAAATATGCCCAGTGATGCTCATCACTGCAACACCAAGATTAAAACGCACAGGGCGATGCACTTTCAAGCTTGCATTGTGCTGCTTCATCATTCTTTAACCTCATTTTTAAAAACACTACCTAAATCTTTGCATTTTTTCCTTCCCACAAACAAACCTAAAAGCATTTCTCATCAGAAAAAAATAAATTAATTTAGAAAGTCTAACCTAAGCCATTCTGAAGACTAAAGAGAAAGTTAAAAGCATTTTTAGAATTGTTTGAGCAAAATTTCAAGTCATTATGCTTTCACTAAAACAAATATTTTTTTTACTGCAAGATTGGTTTAGCTTTCAAAAATTTTAGTGATATTATTTTCTTTCTTAAAGAAGTTGAGATTCTGAGGACTGTGGTGATTGATGTTAACGCTAATTATAACTACTCTCTAACTTATAAGGAATCCATATAGGCAAATATATGAAGATATCAATCACTACAGAGAATGTCTGTACTTTGCAATTTTTATTTATATGACAGATAAAATGTGAATAATAGACTGTGCCCATTCCATATACTACCAAAACACATTAGAGCTTTTCTATAAGAGACACAAATTAGTCATGAGCCAGCAGGTTTGAGAAACACAAAGAGGTAAATTACAAAGCAATGTGCAGGGATTTAGCTGCATGACTTCCATTAACATCAATGGGATTTAACTGTGTGACTCCCTGTGCACCACTTTGCAAATTTACCCTAAATTGACTAGCGTGGTAATTCCTAGACAGCATGCAGTGGGGAAGTGACTGCTTCTGTAAACACAAGGGACTGTTGATTCTCAAACGTCTCCATGCTGCACTCAACAAAGAACAAGCATTCAAAGAAACATTTTATTCCCTACATCACAGGAGGACAGGAAATAAAGACACAAGCTTAGAACTTGTGCTCCATAGGGGACTTCAGTTCCAGAAATGCCACTTAGGGAAAACAAAACTCTCTTACTGATCCCTGATACTGTCAGATTCCTAACCTTCTGAGCCTAAAAAATCCAATCCTTTGGTACCACATTGGAATTGAAGCAGTAAATGAGAGTAATTCCTTAGTTTCTGTACTGACATGGGCTGAGAAAACATAGAATCATAGATCCATAAAATGGTTTGGACTGGAAGAGACCTTAAAGATCATAGTTAATTCCAGTATTCTCTTTGTTACTGTTTCTCCTGAAAAAAAAAAATTTATTTGATGACAAAGAGTTTTATTTGTTTTCTGCTAAAAATTCTTATTCATTTGCTTTCTCTGCTTTCATAAGTTATCTCCCCTTTTTTCATTATTAGGTAGCTAAAGGTTTCATAATTATGTACCTACCTCACCTTTTATTATCTTTGCAAACTAGCTGGAACAGTTGTATTCCTAACGGAATAAGAGTACAGACCTTTTTTGCATTGTGTCTTTTCCAAAGTAGAGCACACAATTTAAATAAAGGCAAGAAACACAGTATGTGGGACAGCAGAATATTAGCATGCAGGTGTTCATTTTTGATTTGAAGGGGGTGGATTAGTAGATGGAAAATTTTGGGAAAATGTTAGTAGTCATATTACAGATAAAAATTATGTAGTTTTCTTCTAACTGAGCCATTATTTTTAGATTTTCAGAGCTATCTGTAGTTTTCTGTTCTATAAAACCAAAACCCTGCTCCTCTATAGGTATCAATCTCACAAAAGTCAATTTGGAGATAGTATTGTTCTTGGAGAGGCAGTAGCATGTTGTAAATCTGTTGTATAAATACAACTGTAAAGGAAAGCAAAGAGGAGCAAAGCTACTCCAATTGCATTATTCTTTTTGGTAAGTTATTGTTATGTTCCTGTTTATATTATGCCAGTTTCCAAGAATCCCGGTAAGAATATGGCCCATCTCTTGGGTGCAACATTAAGACAGGTGAAGCCTGAAAGCCCAAAATATAGGCTAGAATGGCGTGAAAGAGCATACAGATGTAAAAAGCCACAGACATTCAGACCCATATAAGTTATACCTAAGCATTCATCACTGCTAGCCTGTTGCACCCCACTGTACAATCCAGCCTAATAAACTAATGTTTACTTCAGAAAGCCCCAATTTCCCCTTATACAAGATTTACTAATTCTTCCATATTCTCAAATATGGAATTCAGGTCCACTGGAATGAATGAAAAAAGTTGATAAAGGACAGTCCTGTATGGCATCAGCTTCCTTCCACACTCTTCATTCAGCCTTTTTTTTTTTGAGCCTGGGGGAAGATCAGCAGGTATCTATTTCCAACTTGTATTATCTAAGGATTCTCATTTTCATCTTCCCATTTGAGAAGTAAGTAATACTTCTGTATCACTTAGCTCCTCTATTAGCACTGAATCTCCTGAGTCCCTTTAAAGTGGATTCTCAGATTAAAATCAGCTATCCTCACAGTCTCTTCATTCAAAATGCACTGAAAAGCACTGAGAGGGAACCGTATGTTGGATAATTATCCTGATATCTCAGCACAGTGAAAGGATACACACATCCCTTTTATGTCTGTGTCATTCTAAGGGGTTAGCAGTTCAAATCTACTCACTCTGATTCAGATACCAAAAGCAAACCTATTCCTGACTTGCTGTTTTTCAAAAATACTAAAAAAAACCAGCATATTTTTATTAGTATGGCATCACTGAGAAAAAAACATGTAGAAACAAAAACAATTCACCCCCACTCAAAGTACTACTCCTGTTGAAAGAATATTCCTTTTTACCCAAGCATATTCCTTCTGTAGTGAAAACATTCAAACTGTTACTGCAATGACCAGTACAACCCTCTACAGTCACTTCTGCTGCTGAACCAGCAGGGATGTGTGCATATGTGCATACTCAGGCACTTCAGTGTCACTTGAAATTCTGAAATTTATGGTGCAATGATGAATTGTGGATATTTAGTCACTCCCAAGGTTTTCCATCTCAACAAGCCTTTCTACCACCCTTCATCGGGCCCACAGTCTATAGCCAAATATATTAATTTTAATGGTAAGCTCCATTATGACCATCTTTTACTTAGAGCCTCACTTCTGGATTCATGCACTTACAAAAGACATTCCCCTTTATTTCTTTATTTTTGCTGTCATCTCTCTCTAGCCTTCTCACAAAGATTAGCAGGAAAAACTCAAAAACATGATTCCATAAGATTGAAAAACATAAATATAAAAATCACCTACTTAGTTGAATGTAGTTTTTGAAATTGGGTAATTAGTTGCTATACCTAAACAATTAGCTTGTTATATTGAAAGAGTGGTTCTTCAGCCATCCTATGATCTCTTCAGAACGTAGCTGCTGGCTGCTGAACACAGAGTATGTAGAAAACCCTATGAAAGTGGCATCAGTCAGAACATCTTGTGTTTAACTGTGTCTGCAGTCAAGGACTCCTGAATTTCAGATGTGCTCAGCCACATAATTGATGAACAAAGTCTATACTCACTTCAAATGTCCCCTGTCTTCTTTTTTCTGACTGCACCTTTCATGTTTAAGAAACATCCCCACCTAAACCTGGCCACAGAAGAATGTCACACACAAAAATCAGTTTACTGTACCATTAGACTGATGGTTTCTTTCACATGGTGAACTCATGTTGCTTGCCCTAGAGTTGGGTGACAGTTAATGAATACTTTCTCATTACCTGATCAGCAGCAGGTATAAGAGAAACTGGCTCCCTACCAGCTTCTTCCTTTTTATTTCCTCCTTCTTTCCCCATTCCCTTCCCACTGTCTGTTGTCACAAGCAATTGAGTAGTTTCAAAAAAAAAACCTCAGAAGTCTCCAGCAGGAACTGAACTCAAGCATGGGTGAGAGACTGAGCTCCCAAGGACACATGGATTTGCAACCTCGCTGCAGGAGGAGAATGCTGGGGAACCTTACCTGTATCAGCTGCAGACAGCCCAGCAACTTGACACCTGGTTTTCAATATGGTGATACAACAGTCCTCTGCCTTTTGTAAATATAAACTGAATATGTATGTTAACTCTTTTATGGGTTGGGATTAGCAATAAATATACATGGAGATACATTCGGAAACATCACTGTTCCTAGATCTCCAGACCAAAGCTTATTTCTCAGTCAGAGCCATCAGCACCTAGAAACTACATGTATTTTTTACATGTAATTTGGGAAAGCAGCACTGAATGTCTACATCCGGCTGCAAAACAAATATAGAATTACATAAAACCATCCTTAAATTCTTTATCTATTAAATTTGTTGATTTCTTCACATAGCATAACTTCTTTCAAAAGCAAAGAGTTCAGTCAGTTATAAAACTATGAAAATATTTTATCTTTTCCCTGCTAAGACTAACAAAAAGTATTGTACACCATATGTGGCACCATATTGTTTTGAGACAAAGGGGTTTGTTGAATAGAAATTCAAGTAAAATATTTTAAATTCACCAATGTATAAATTTCAGATAAGAACAAGAAATAAGGATAAAAACATATGTCACTATCATCAATAGATTCAAATCTTCCACCATGGTTTTACATATGCTTTTGTTATAGCTATGCTGGTCCCACTGCAAGGACTTAGAAAATCTCTTCTTTTTCAGTTGCAGGAGGCTTTCAGTAACATAGTGAAAACTCCATAACAAGGACTTCTGTATCTACTTTGTAAAAACTTATTTGGCAAGCATCTTTCAGTAGCAGGAAATAACTGTTAACTGATAGCAGATAATCAAAATGCCTAGTGTTCTGGTCACAGAAATTACTATGGTATTCATCAGGTAGGAGAAAAAGAACTCATTTGTGTTAGTAACTATGCCAAAATGAGTTGATACTGTAAAGTCTGATGGAGCACACACTGTATGCATAGCTTTTATTCTCCTGGAAAAGTTACAATCAGATAAAATATATTCATTGGCTTTAAATCTCACAGAAAGCTATCCAAGACGTTTACTGTAAATCTATCATTCAGTGATGTCTGCTATATTTTACTTAGTCTTTGATTTTCCTTTCTATATACAGCTTCAGGTGGAGACATTTTGGCGAGAGTTAATATGATAACATTAACAGGCTTCTTGCACCATTTTTGACTGCCTAACAAAATAATTTATTGCTTACCTTCAGGAAGTTATAACACTGAGAACAAAGTGGTAGGCTACCATCCATTAAAGCTTTGTACAGGCATTTGGATTTCTCAAATCATGGGCTGAGTATCCAAATCAAGGAAAAAGACAACCTAGTTGCTTGAAACAAGAGAACTTTTATAGTTAGAGTGAGGCTGAAATTTCCAGCATTGACATAACAGATTTCTTCTCTCTTCATGCATTTCAGTCCAAAAAAATAACAGAATGCATAGTAAGAAGATAAACCAGAAAGGAACATGTTCAACTGACACCCATGGTAATAAAATGATAAATAATAATGCTCTGAGTATTACAAGTTGACAGATACTTGTAATATTCAGTGCCCTGTATGCTACCTTCAGCATAAAAGTGGGCCAAAAGCTATGAGGTGCAGTGTACTGGTAGCCAAGTATTTATGTCCTGTTCTACTGAAGGAACTTTTGAGCTGCCTCCACTGCTTGGAAACAAGCTGTGACAGATGAATGTCACAGCTGTACAAAGAAGTGCTGCTACCGAGCTTGGAATTTTTTCTGACACAAATTCTGCCACCCTCAAAAAAACAACATTCATTTGTGGAGAAAGGAAGCCATCTGTGCTGTTCACCATTCTGGGACTGGTCTGTAAAGTTTCCTTCCATCAGCTACCTCGGTACTCTACAAGTTATAAACTAGTCTCTAGAAAGGCTAACTTCCTCACCAGGGTTATATCTCCACACTTTATAACAAAGAACTGAGAACTGTCACACTTTGCAGTTGCTAATTTATGACTCTCTTGGGTATGGTGTAGTAATTCCTCCGTATCACATTTGCCTAATTTAGCACTCCTGACTTAAGCAAATGTTCAGTTCTACTCCCTGTAGGAATTATTCCTGAGAAAAGGTCCCTGCAGAAAAAAAAAAGAAACCTAGTAATAATGCAAATCCCACTGTAGTGGAAAGGCTACATTCCTCCCACACTAAAACTAAATCAGCTGAAAACTGCTCTAGTGTGCATTGCACTTGAGGGGGTTTCATGTGTGAACTTGAAAAGCGGCCTGACAGTGGTCAGAAATACGTTTTGAGATGTCAGCTGTATGAAGTAACAGAATTATGTGAAATTGTGGCTGTAACTGTAAAGCAGATAAGAATGCCCTTGAAGTTGGCTAACTTCTGAAATACTTAATCATTCTAAACAATCCCAGATGGTTTTACAGCTCCAGAACTATTGTAAAATGTATATTTTGAAAAGTTTTCAATTAGGGGGAAATTTGAATGGGCTTTTGCATTTCAAGAAGATATCTCTTCTGGTGGTGCTTCTGGTCTCTCAAATGAATAAATCCTCAGCATATTTGTATCTAAGAGAGAACATAACCATAGAACTACCAAATTTTAAGTTCATTTTTAGTCAACCGTTTTCAAAGCACATTTTTACTAGGACAAATTAAAAAAAAATCAAAAGAAAGGCAAGGAAAATTAATTGTATTTTAATTAACTTAGCTCTTCCTTTTCAAGATAGTTATAGTATAGATAAAAGTTATGGGTTTATTTTCTAAATATGAGGTTGAAGATAGAATTTTTGTCAGTTTTTCAGAAATATTGAAAAGTTTAAGCAAACGGAACTTCAGTGAAATATTCACTATTTATTATACCCTTATATCTCAACAGATTACAAGCATACAACAAATACAGCCTCTGCCAAAAAAACCCTTAAAAGCCACAAAGTCACTTTTCAAATCTAACAGTGTCCTTTGCAGAGAATGGTTCCTGTAATAGTCTTTAACATCAGCAGTTGGCACAGGCTGTAATATGCAGTGGCTTATTTTACACAATTTTGAATGAAAGGACCGCACTCTCAGACTCCCTGACTCTGAGTGATTACTTGTGCACTCAGGTTAAAGCTGTCTGGTTCTCTAATAACTACCAAGAGTTTACAAAGGGCTAGAAAATGATTCTATCTTGTGCTACTATTAACTCCATCTCAGGATATAAGTAAGACAGTAATACTGGGGCAAAATAAAGGTAGGTAAATTGGAGCATGGAAAAGAAAAAGCCCTGGAGAAACTAAGACAAACCAACATTTAAGCTAAAGTTTGAATTTTGTTGCCGTTTAAATTAACTACTCTGAGCAAAAGACTCACTAGGACACTGATATAAAGTAGAAGCTAGTTCAGAACAAGCTTACAGTTTATTCCAGTGTAAGTCTTTCCTATGCCTAGAAATTAGACAAGGAAAACTTTAAAGTCCCTCTAAAAGAAAAAGTTGGAGTGTCTATAAAGCCCCTGATTGCCACACATACAGTCAGAGTTGGTTGAGGTGTTGCAGGTGAAAAATGTTGGTCTGGGTGTTGTTGGATTGTGAGTCTTTTCCCCAAATGTTGTGGGGGTTTTTTAATGAATAAAATGACTTTTAAAAAGAAACCCTTTTAAAGAGCACATGTTGGTTACAATGAACTATCTATCAGCAAGTCCACTGGAGAGTAGGTGACTGCAGAACTGGTTAGCACGTGACAAGTGTGGGTTTTTCCCTTATTCTCACTTTGTGCTTTTATTCCCCTGCCTTTCCAGTATATTTACCAAGAAACCTTTTTCAGCAACCTTTTTATTCTTATAAAGCTTGAGGAAAACGGCATGAGAAAACTTACGGAAGTTGTATCACAGCTTGGGCAACAGGTTTGAACTTCATGGCAAATGCTTTTTATCATAGCACTAAAGACACTTGTTACTGGTTAAAGAAGTAATTTATGCCTCTGTTGGGTCCCTATAATAGAGATTCCTCAAAGAATTGGAAGCCATGTGACCACCACTCCAACTGTTTATGACAGATCCTAACTATTCCAGGAAAGAATATAAAACAAGAAATCTCTTCCTTTACAGACTGCTCCCAGAAAAAAAGAATGGCTATTGTCTTCAGACAGGGGCAAAGATTTGTCCTAAGATAGGCAAAATGCTGCCTATTACCCTCAAAAGGAATAGTGACTGTTCAAAACCACCTACATGTCTATAGTCATTATCTACATAGTATCAAATGATGCAACATTAATTTTTTACAGGTTCTTTTCTTGGGGAACCAAGAAGTCTGACTCAGTAAATTGCAATTTATTCAATTAAATTCAATTAAATCAGTCACAATCACAATCACTGAGTATTAAATGAGCTGGCTAGGATCTTCTCCATATTTTATTTGCCTTTCCTTGCCTTTCCTTGCAATTTCCACTGTCATCCTTTTCATTCTTCTAAAAAAACTGATGATAATGAAGCCCACCTAAATGCATATTTTTGTGTGCTTGTCTTTTCTAAGGAACAGGTTTAAAGTAAACTTTCCACATCAGCAAGGTTTCAATCCTGCCAATCTTTCTGAAGACGGACATTGCAACAGAAGGGTAGAGAATGAGTTGGCTGCAAGCCCACCCTGTCTGGGTGGGGAGAGGCAGAAATGCTAAGCAAACGTATGACCTGTAGTGATGAACAGGAGTATGTGATATAAAGATAAGCTCAGTCTGTCAAGTACAGACACTTGGGGTTGCAGGATTTGTTCTGCTGGAGTCAGAATCCCGTCCTTGTTCAAAAGTACCCAAATGTCAATCCACTGAGAACAGACTAATATAGAGCACCAGAAACTGATCTATGTGAGAAGAAAAAAGTGTAGAATTTCTTGTAGGAATGGATACCTGTCATTTAGTAAAACAGAACTATTATGATTACCTGTCAAAACATACAAATCTTTTCTTTCTTAAGGGATCTAACACCTTTCCACATATACAGAAAGAGCCATTTTAAATAATTCTTCCAGTAACTGTTGGAAATCCACAGTACCAGGTATTGATCCACCTATCCTCTGGCATTACAAAGCATGAGTTGCCTGAGTTTGTGTCCACTACTTTTTATTCCAAACCAGCAATACTATCGTGCCTCCTTATAATTCTCCTCCATCAATAGCACAGAAGTGAAGACATAAAATATCCAAACAGCATAAAGGGCATATTTATATAATGATTCTAATTAGCAAGTCTTGGACACATGACAAACTAATATCATCTATTCTGTGGTGACTGACTCTATGTGTATTCTTAGAACAGAAGAAATAATGAAGTTTACCATAGGTCCCAGCATATTATGCTTAACTAAATCACCTGACATATGGTGAAACCTTTGACTGTGCGGACAGTTTAGGCAGCAGTATCCTCACCTGATGTATTAGAATTAGTTTAGCCATGTTAACTTCAGTATAAACCTTAAAACCTTGGGTCTGGATCATGTTGCGAAGAAACCTGTTCTCTTACAGTATTTAACACTGTACCCACAAAGGCTTTGTACTGGCACATTTAACAGTGGCAATCGGCTTTCTTATTCCCCAAAATTAATTAAGGCAAACCATGGAGCAATATACTATAGGTAGAAAAGTGTAGCAGAACCCAGCTCACTTTAATAGATAAGCTGACCAAATACACCATCACTGTAAGTCTGCTCCAAAGCTGTCTTAAGAGAGATGGATTTGCTGGTGGTGTGGTGGGTGATAGTTTTTACACTGATGAACATGAGCCACTGCTATTTCTGTGATACTGCCTCTCACCAGAAGCTTCAGAGATCACTGCCAAACCATGCTGTTAGCTGATAATCATCAAGCAGCAGCCTGACCTTTAGTGCCTTTTCCCTCCCCCGGGGAGCATCCTGTGCCCGCACGCAAAGAAACACAGGAACCCAAAGGACACAAATAACAAAACATCCTTATTGACCACGGAAGAGCAGACATCACCTCACACAGTGATCACCTCAGTTTGATCAGAGCTTCATGCACCACTTACAGATGCTTAAAGCCAGTGTGTGTCCCTGACCCCCATACCTCCTCACAATTACTCAGCAGCACATAGCTCTATCCTGCAATGGTCAAGAGGACAACACGTGTTTGCCCACTTTCCCTGGCTTGGGATTCTGCCTTTATTGATTATGATCAGCTGTAAAGCCTGTGAATTCTGGGTGCTCCAGGGGTTTTCTTGACAGCTAACTAAGCCTGAGGCAAACACAGACTCATGCAGCTCCAAACAATCCTACCTGGGTTTCTTCCTCCTCCCCCTTCACTGTGCACGGCATTTAATGGTAATTGTTTATGATAAGGAGATTTTAATTGGGAACATGCACTGGCATAAGTGTCCAGTATTTCATATGCCAAGCATGCGCCACAAGAACAGTCAAAACACCTCCAAAGATTCTTTTAAATTTTCATTATTTCCCTACAGCAGATAAAGAATCCCTCCCCCACTATGCACACATACATTTATGCAGCTGCAGCCGAACTCCAGTTTCCTGTGACAGCTGATTCAAATACAGACCAAGTTACTAATGCTGCACAAACAAAGTTGTTGGTTCTTTCCCAGTAAGCAGTAGACAAATGTCAGAGAAACCAGTGCAGTGAACTTTTATAATGGCAGTCAAGCAGAGAAATTTAGAGTTAAGCATATGGACAGCTAGCCAATGCCTCATTGCCAATCCAGTGTTCATCTGCAAGTGAGAGGTAGTGTGCTGATCTTTGTTTGTAATTGCTGTTTATGCTGAATAGGATTAAAGGATTTCAGAATTATATATAATGTAAGAGTATTAGGAGAAGGAAAGTAGATTACAGAGTTCCCTTGCAAGCACATACAACTCCACACAGACGCAAGGAAAACGAGAGATTTCTCACACTGTGAGAAGGGGAGTTTCAGGTTTGTAAAAGACAGCAGTGGGAATGGTAATTTGAGTCTCATGCTAACACTTTTTCTTTAAAATTTGCTTATTCATTCAAGCTATCAACATGTTGACTCATTTCAGTTTGGCTAGAGGTAATAGCTGTACTCTCCCATGCTTCAAGTTTCAACCAAATTAGAGAGCAAGTTAGGATTCTTCGCCCTGGCTGACAGTCATACACAGCTGTCAAGACAGCAGAAGGCTTTCTCCAGGTAAATGAGATCTGCATTGCCATGGCACAGTTCTTGCTAAATCCTTTTATCTGATGCTGCCATCAATGAGACCCACCAAGGAAGAAATACATGCCATGCCCACAATTATGCATACCCTGCTAATTGAGTTTCCTTGTAAAACAATAAGCTTCTAGGGGAAAAAAAAAGCTTTATGCAACTGACAGAAATAATGCCTCAGCCTTTTGGATTTCACCGTAAATATAAAGAACAAAACCACTCCAGTTGAATATTTTACAGGACTTAGAGAAGAAAAGGTCCTTTTTCTGAGCTACAGGTACTTATATAAGCATTTTTTGCAGTTCAGATTTATCTGAAAGATGGTTACTCCCCTTCATTAAATAGACATGCAATCATCATTTGGAAGAAAATGGATTTTGTAACAAATTATCAGACAGTTATGACCTTAAAGTTTTATCATTCTACCTAACTAAGTGGAGCTCAGTAAACAGGTCTGTCTAAGAACCTCAAAGGCAGACTATGCATTTCTCAGCCTTTATCCATCAGCCTACTCCATGTCATCTAGAGCAGCCTAATTAAGATTTTAGAAATGCAAAGAAGCCTTTTAAGATCAAGAGATTTGTGATATTTCAAGTCCATAGTATATAAAGAGCCCAGTAAGGTTTCTGGTCAGTAGTGCACAGCCTTCATGGCAATGTCTGAAATAGCAGGTGAGTACACTTCTAATACATTATCATCTTCCCAACTATATATCCAGTAGAGAGACATGACAGAAGAAAAGAAGTTGCAGTGAAACTTCAGATGACAAGTTGTAGTAGCCAAGCAACTGGTTTTCAGATGACTTTTCATTGTGTGTGAGTTTGGAAAAATGCTGAAGCAGCAGACATGAGGAATGTGTTTCCTAACTTCACAATGATTACATTTTTCCTCTAGCAATGTTATTTAATTTATCATCTAGTTGGTGTTCTCCAATGAAATGTTCATTTCCAGGATAGCAGAAAATGCATGCACCTGTTGAAGGGTATGAAAAGCACCATATTTTTAATTCACTTAGATACAGCTCAAAACAGCGTGAGAGGTGTGTGAAACTTTCACGGACGTAACAGCTGCTGTCATCAAAACAAAAGTTCTCTCTTATCTGTATACAGAGCATTTGCTTGTAGCGAAGGAAGTGGACTGATCATCCTGCAGCGCAGGGTCTGAGGACCAGATTTCATCTATTGAAATACTCTGTTGTGGAGAAGATTGAAATGCACTAAGCATAGATTCATTCGCTCCACTTAATTTCAGACTCTTTAAACTATACAACTAATGATGTGATGAGCTTTTGTTTATTTATCTACAACTTTTGCTAAGCAAGGAAAATGCCAGAAAGCAATTTTTACCTTGTGTTATCTGGTTTCATCTTCTAGGGGCACTTATGTTCTACCCTAACAAGACCTCTAATTTAGGCATCTTGTTTTTGGAAAGGCATCCAGAATCTGGAAACAAGGAGAATGAAATCGGTCTACATTGAACTAACGTTAAAATAACAGAAAACTTCTCCTTCTAGCATTTCATTTCTCCTGTATAGATCACTAAAGAATGATTTGCTACATATCATACAGCCTTCTGCCTTGGTGTTTCCCTCAACTTCCAAGGCATTAACAGTAATTGTCCCTCACTTCAGAGCAGAACTGTGGTTTCCTGCTTCTCTCTCAGCTCAGATAACAGCTCTACCAATCCAGCTCTTACAGCAGATTGTTTCATCTAGTCAGTCAATACAGGTTTGCCTTCATTAGGAAAAAAAAACAATCCTAGCTGTTATGAGAAGTAATGTCTAAGGCAAGATAAACAGCATCAGATAATAGAAGCAACCCTAATATTTAGGTTGTTCTTCAATTATGAAAGATTATGACCTTTGCCTGAGACATCTTTGCAATAGAAGCCTTTGCTTCAGACTTTTGAAATTCAGCAGAGAAAGCCCTCGGACTAAAAAAGTTATTTCCCCTTTGTCTTATGAAATTCCTTTTGATTTTAGCTGCAATCACAACTGATAAAAAAAAATAAAAAAAAAAAAAACCTAACTACATTTCCTTTCTTACCATTGGACTCCCCAGAATATAAGAACAGTTGCACTAAGTCAGACTGAAGGTTCATCTAGCTAAGTTTCCTACCTCTCTGATAGTTGCCAGTAGCAGATGTTTAGGGCAAACATGTAAAATATAGGGCATACACACTATGATATTCGCCAGTAAACCTACCAGCTTCTGTCAGCAGTTTAGGGATTTCCTGAGTCTAATTTTAAGCTTCATAGACAATATCAACCAGGGCAATCCTATCCACATGATCTTTTACTGCTTAAATATCTCAAATGGATTTGTGGGGAGATGCTTAATTTTTCAAAAGCTGTGGTGGCTTTTCCCCACTGAATCGGTGTGTGTACTCGTTCTCAGTTTTATTACTGTTTACAACAGATTTCCTAGTACAAAAGCCAGACAATTGCTCAAAACTCTCTGGAATTCATTTTAGACACTGCTGCCATGTTTGCATTCCTTATCCACCCCTTTATAGGTTGTGGGTGCACAGCTATGACAAGTTGCTACCACGCTTTTTACCACTCTTTTCACTATGGAACATCATTCCATAGTGAAACCTCACCTGTTAATACATGATTTTCAGATATTTGCTCCAAGTCATACAGCATAAAAGATCTCCCTTGTATGTGATCAGTCTCCTGTTCTACTCTAGTCCACAGTGAGCAAGGTCCTGGGCTGCCCACATGCCTCCACCTGAGGATTTCTTAAAGCACAATAAAGTAGCGGCTGGTTGTACCCTGTGAACTTCTATGATCTATCTCACTTCCAAAGTTACCACTGGGGACCAATTTAGGAACACTGAGCTCTGAAGGGTATTTAAAAGCTGTTTAATGTCATTCCGAAACATACACTCTGTGATTTTAAAGTCAATTGCAAATTAAACACAACTTTTTCAAATTCTGTCTAATTAGGGGATCAAAAACCAGGAATGTCAGTTCTCTAAGCTACAAATAATGATCCTAAACTAGCACCTGCTATTTATACCCTTTTCCCAATGCAAAATGGCTCCAGCTGTTTGATTCAAGAAATACCTGTACAAATGTTTTGTGTTCGAAAGCAGCTGGAGGGTGAAAGCGTCTTTGGTTTGAGCATGGCTAGCCTGTTTAATTCTGCTGCCTGATCAGTCTGTAAACTACTATCAAATTGAGCTTTTTTACTGATACTGCCTCTGGACAGTCGTAATAAGGCATATGCCAAACAAAAGGACTCCCTTTGGCATTTCTTGCAGGGGACACAAGACTTGAGTGTAAGAAATAAAGAGGATATTTTATTCAAACTACTGAACAGAGGCACTACCTACACTTCTCCTTGGCTCTTTCTAGTCAAAACAACACAGACTACACTGTAACTAGTGAGCTGATGCTTACTCTTCACTTTTATGTGTTAGCTTTTCAAAACTGAACTCTTGCACGTGGATGACCCTGCAACCAGCATAGAAAACTAAATTATTATTTAGATTCATGTCAGCGAGTCCCACTAAAATTCTTACTCTATCATTTAATATTTTCAGCTTACTGTATGTCTTCATATTGAAAAGTATGTTTGTAGGTAGAAATTACCTAGGCAAAGCTGGTGGTTTCAGAAAGTCAGAAGGGATATGAAGCAGCTGAAACTCTTGATTTAAGAAGCATATGATTATTTTTGGCAACTAAAAAACAAATGAAACTTTTTGACAGAAATAGGGGTAACTGGGACAGGCTTTAAATTAAAAAGAGAAACACCCATATGTGCTACATCTCACTGGTGCAACACAATGCATTACCCTTAGAAATGTCCTAAAATAAGTAACTATTGAATTTATAAAGTCTAAAAGTTCAAAATGGGAATCAGGCACTGATTTACTAAAGTGTCAGCAAGGTAGATAACACAGTACTTCAGCACCTTCGATCTGCAAGCACACTGAAAACTACGTCAGTCCTTGTAACATTAAGCTCTGAGTATACACAGTTTGCAAACAAGTCCTGGGTTTTGCTCAGCTAACATGTCTAACCCAGATCCTCAGCCTTTGATCACACCTATCAGATCCAGACTTTGTACAGTAAACACAGAAGTAGTTATGAATTTTTATTCCACACCACTGTTATTAGGGCATTCAGTGGAAAAATGTAACGGCAGTCTCATCCTTGTTCTAAATCAGATAAAACTTCAAAAACCTCTGCCCCTTTACAGGTGGAGGATGGTGGCAGTGCTTAGACATGGATGGGCAAGAGAAGAGACACTCTTTTTTTTTGCTGTTGAGAAGGAGTCCTTAAATTCACCAGAGGGATGTGGATAAATAAAATTGCAATCTGACAAGGATGTCACAAAAATCTCCACATGTTCTGAAAGACACTTGGTAGATAATTAGCACATTGTAAAAAATTAATATTGTTAGCTAGGAGATATTATTTCAATGTTTCCTTTCACCATTTTTACCTGGCTATTAAAAAAATCCAAATTACCTAATTCTACCTCCATGGTCTCTCAGATAGCCGCATGGCACGAATTATTTTTCCAGTCCAATCTCAGCTGTGTGCAAAAGAAAAAAAGGATGGGACAGCAAAAACAGTATCAATTCTGAACCTGGTTTGTGTGAAGAAGAAAGATCAGGTTTTTTTACCTAAAATCTAAAATGTTTTTTTTTCCTCAAAATATTAATCAATTAAACACAATTGCTTAGATTAGTTGCTGAGATTCCTAAACTTTCGTCAGCATTATAAATTTACCTGAGTGTACAGCATAAAAATAACAGTCAGAAATATTCTTACTCCAAATCATGGTCTACTCTGAAATTCTTATGTTTATATATTATAAGTTGCAACTGTCAAAATCCTGGGTTGCTGGAAGTTTTGATGGAAGTTTTGCAGACATTTAATTGATGTTACTATTCACTGTGCTTAACTATTTGAGAGACAGATTCAGCGACAAAAATCAGTGAGCAATACATGGCCAGTCAGCCCCTGTAATATATCCTGCTCACTTCAGAAACATTTCATGGACTTTATTTACCAAACATACACCCGGTTCGTGTGCCAAGACTCTCCATGCAGCAGTGACCTGCTGATCAGCTGCATTTAGATCACATTGCACTGGGCTGGACACCCCAGGGCTGATGTGCAGTGAAGCCTGGAGCAGCACCCACCACTCTGTGCTGAGCTCCTGGGCTCCAACACTGGGTGACACAGCTGCAGTTCCTGCTCCCTTCCAGCCCCACCAACACTGATCACACTGCATCAGGTAGAAGCTGGCTGAAATATAGATGCCATACCTGTGTGCCTCTCTTTGGCACTTTCTATGGGCTGCCTTAGGCAACTCACAGCTCATTTAAGCCCCATACTGAGTCACACACTCCCCCCTGGACAGACATGGGTATGTATATGAGGGGTGGAGGCACCTAATTAGAAGCTGGAATTCACACAGTACGGCAACAGACACATTACAGGATGCCCAAGCTTACACATGGAGCTTAATGTCGAACTGTTAGAGTAATTTTATTAGGCGTTACATGTCGCATCTCTTTGATATTAAATATACAATAATTGGATTATCTAGTATCTCAAACAGGTGGCACTGCACAACTGCACAGTTATTCAAAATCATTTTGGAGCCCCAAGGTTAGAACAGATTCCACTCAACTCCACTTACCTTTCAGTAAAACCCAAGCTGCTGAAACACAATTATGCAGCAAATTCAAAGGAGCTACAATATGTGTTAATGTGTACTCGGTACACTGACCTTCCTTTAAGTTTAGCCATTTAAAAATAAATACTAGAGAATTATTTAGATTATTTTTTTTGAGATCACTGAAGAGGAAAACCTAAATATTCATACACTCCATCTCCATTTTCCATGTAATAATTCCAATCTTCATTTTCATTGCTTCTTTAATGTTGGCAAGGATAAATTAATTGCATTAATTCCTTAATTCTTCAATGAAGGAGTCTAACTTTGATTTTTAAGATATGGCAGTTTCCTAATTAATTTTATTTGAGAACTTTCTTCCCTAAAAACTAACTTCAGGCAAGGTTATATGTAACTACGTATTTTGTCTTTGTTTGGGATCCTTATAGCACTATTTTTTTTTTAGCACTTTCAAAGTAATTAATGAAGTCGAAAAGTCTCTCATAACATCACATTTCAGCCATGCTAAAGCCTTCTGCTTTAATCTTCACTTTCTGACACTGGAATAAATAACTGGCTCTTAACTTATCTAAATGAAATAAATTAGTGCAAGAAAAATTCAACCCATGATGTACTTCATTCTGTAGTATTACCCACTTTCATGAAACTTCATGCCAGTCGTGTACCTCTCCCAGGACAAACGTAACAATATTCTATAAAACTGCATAAATGTTAAAATAAAGTCATAGAGAAAAACCTGGCTTTTTGCCAATTTCAAACAGCACAGAAATATGTTATTCTCATCCACTCCAGGTTTACAAATTTTGCTGTGAGCAAAACACATTTTTGCTGCATCCTTCTCTAAGTAATTTTCCCAGGGTAGAATAAGTTTCTTCCTTGAAGAATTTTGCTTTGCAAAAAGAAACTGCTAGAACTCTTTTTCTTATTAAAAGCAGTTTTGTGGAGTACATTACAATGAAACACCCTCTCCTAACCACCTAATTATTCCAGCATCTACAGAAAACAGAGACAGGTAGCAGCAAAGTAATAGTTCTAAATTCTTCCCTAAAGGTTTCTTTTCTCTGCACTTCCCCAGTCTGCTGAAGCTCATGCTAGCCAAGTTGCTCAGAGACATTCACCTGAGGATGCAAGAAGATTCTTCATTTTGGACTAGTGAGTGAACAAATCGTCATCATTTTTGGTGAGATATAATAATCTCTCTCAAGGAAAAGATATTTATTAGCATTGCACAGTCCAGACTATTATGTTATTCTTTAGCAACACTGAATCAAGATGGGTCTGGGAAAAGAGAAATAAAAAAACCTTCTGTCTCCCAACCGCTGATTCACTGCAACAGGGGCACCTCCTGGAGCAGGGTAGTTGTATGCCATTCCTTATACAAAACAAGGAGCAGATGCTTTTTTCAATCCTAAGTGAATTACATGAGTGAAGACCCTCCTTCATGCTACTGAGGTATATCAATATTGCAGATCACAGAGTTATCTTCAAGTCAGCTACTTAATATAATCCGAGTAGCACAGGTATAGTAGCACAGAGCTCAACATGGGCAACAAAAGGCCACGAAACAGAAACATTAAGAAATAAATTAAATATTCAATAATCAGCCCAAACAGAGTTCTTGTTGCTGCTATGGCCAAAGTTCTACTGAACCTTAGGCTAAGTTGTTTAAAGCTGCTAAGGAATCTCTTAATTTATAGACCACATCCTTAGCATTCCTCAAAAGCTCTTTTTCCTTTCTGTTCCACCCTGACTGGATACAAACCCAAGACACTGCTGATTTATTTTTTGGATACAGTTGGCAAAATTATGTATATCTAGTGGCCAGATTCATCCTCTATAGCTCTCTCATTCCATGCCAGTGAGGAAGCTTTTATATTCCCTGACTGACATGCTGTAAGGTTTGCTGTCTTTACTGTTTTTTGTTTAGTTTATACAAATTAAATACAACCAGATCTCACACTCGTGATCTAAATTGCTCCCCAATATGTCATATTTTGCTGACTATAATGCACTTTACAGATGCAGGGAGAGTAAAGAGTGAAAGGGGTCACCTTCCTCTGTTATAACTCTTATGGAGGCTGGACTTGATAAATCAGTGGCTTAAGCTGTTATAATAAATAAGATGTTTTTCTATGCAGTCCTCACTACACAAGCTTAACAACCTAACACAGGAGATGTAAATAAAGTGTAAAAAAGGAGTTCTCAGCAGAGTCAAGATGATAAGCCTGCTGCATTAAAAAAAATAAAATCAATGACTTTTTCCCAAGTGTTCACTGAAAAATAGCACACGTCAAAGCATTTCTTCAGATGAATAAACATGAGGAAAGTGTGGTTAAAAGAAGAGTTGAAGGCCAGGGCTCCAAAGCTAACATTGACTCCTGGTTGTCACATAAGCAGTCAGTGCTACTATAGGAGGATGGAACTGCTAGAAGAGAGTTGAAAGCTGAGCTATATTTTCTACTTGGGCACTGGTCTCACAGCCCTCAGAGTGTGTGTTTGGGTTATTTCAGTGTCCTCTTTGTGAGTTGCGAACCTTCTAAGGGTTATTTTTGCCCACTTTTACCTCCAACACCTTGTTTCAAAGGCTTGATCTCAGGCCAACAAAGCTAAATATGTCTGTTCACTCACAAATATGATGGGTCTTTATCTTAAATTTAATCTGAGGCCACTAGAACCGCAGAGATGCACCTATTCAGTTAAACTGGCAAGGTTATAAGGTAGAGACCATAATGAACTTACACACTCTGAACAAGCAGAGGGGAATATTTAACCCGTGCTCTTTGGTGGGTTGCACAAGCCCCACTGACCTCAGCTTAACTCTGCACTTACCTAGGAGGCCCCACACAAACATACAATACTATCAGAGCTAAAGTTTAAAACTCATGGTTGACAAAGACATTTTTTTCTTGCATATAATGGAAAACCAGACAAGTCTCACATGCATATTGAATGTCAGAAGCAAATCCTTTAAGATATTGTGTTGCTGAAAATTTCATATTTGAATATACTTTGGCAAACCAGATACCTACTCCACATGTACTCTATGAACTTTCCCCTGCTGAAAAAAGAAATCATGCCTTTCAGCTATTTCAGAAATGAAAATATTCCATGCAGGTTATATTAAAACATATGAAAGTGTATAAAATATAGTCACGGTCAAATGCAAAGTCTAGTGTCAAATGTAGCATTGAGGTTGCTCAATCAACCACACAAATCAGGAAATTCCAAAAGTTAATGGTGCATGGTCTTCTCTTATATAACTCCATTGAAACTATTTTGCATTCCCAGAACTCACTGACATAGAAACACATGAAGCATTTCCATTTATTTTAATTTCATAATGTTTGTGTTACTTATTTTGTGGTTTAGACTAGTAGAAGATTCTATCTGGACAAGTTAACATGATGATAAAACTGAGCTAATTTCGATCTGGGTGTATAATCTTTCCAAGAGAAACCTGAAATCAAGACCAAGCGGTCCAAAAACCAATTAAGTACTTAACAGTTCAGGAGTTAATTTCCTATCTCTCGTACAGGTTTCCAGGTGACCTTTAGTAAACCATCTAAATCTCCATGCAATATTAATTCATTCCAATATTAGTATATTTAATATAGAACAACTTAATTTCAGCTCAAGCTGCTTTATTTTCTTCTGCAAGAACAGTGAAATAAGCCAGGCTTGAAGCTGGCATCAGTCACATTTTTTATTCATTTGAATATTTATTTTGAAATCATATCAAAAGGAGCATATCTTTCTCACACTGTCATAATACAAGTAGCCCCTATAATGCTTTATGAAAATTCAAAACAGAATCACTAGTCATGAAAAACATCAACTTGAAAGGACTTTTAGAGAGTCAAGACTGACTTAAATAGGATTAGAACTGAAGATTGAAAGCATGAAGGAAATCTGGACAATTATCCCATTGACTTCTCTGTTGTCAGGATGTCACCCAGCACTTGTGTCATATTAGCTGTGACTGCTACATTTCACGTTTGTCAGGAATAAATGCACATAAGTCTCCTGAAAAATATTGAAAAATTTTGTATTTCCATTGATTTCTTTTCAAGAAATAAGATATGAAGGAAGCCTTTCTCTGGCATTTTACTTCCTACCATTTGGTTCTGTTACAGTTTCCTACTACTGCAAAGGTTGAGTGAGGAATGCTTAATGGTTTAAAATTTTTCTTGAAATGTAAAATATATTTTAAAGTAATAATAGGTGTAATATGTTTTTATCTATTTGGAAAATGCATTTTACTTTTCCCTTAACCTAGTTTCCTAGTGTAAAAAAGTGGATCAACTCTATTTGAACAAGCCATTGTCTGAACTACTAAAAGATGTTCCTGTAAAATTGCAAATTCTGTAGTGTTTGCTTACAGAAATTAAGCTGAAACATATTGGCAGCACTAAAGCAGTATAGGCACCGTTGATTTATATCACAAATTGTCCTAGTATTTTTACTATTATTTTGATGTGTTGATTAAATATTTCATATGCAATCAAATATTCCTTTTCACCTCTTCTAGGAGGTAAAATACACATGTGGACTTCTTACTGTAGAGTCTCACTTTTCTAAAATGCATAATACGTTTCACGTGTATTTACAGCCTCATTGAGTTGTATAGCAATATTATGGATGCATTTCCTACAGGGGGTGGTTTCACAGGTGTTTAAAAAGAATGCTCCTGAGTGCAACATTTTATACAGTAATCTCTAATTTAGCAGACAGATGTGAAAAAACACATGTAGCCAGGAAATTCCCTAATAACAATACAGGGGGATGGAAAAGAGTACACATATTACAACTAAGGCCAGTATTCATTTGTGCTCAAAATTAAAAACTATACTCAAGAAAATAAATGTACATCATTAATTAAATAAATTTTATGAGAGTTCAGCCCTTCCTCGTCTGTAAAAAATTAGCCTAAAGTAATATTATCATTACCAAGTTTTAGAATCGTCTGATGTAAAAAGTAATTTTAACTTGACCTTTTATTTTCTATTTATTGCTAGGAGCATGTGCTGTGCTGTTCACTAATGATGTCCCTGGACTGCCCCACTCAGAATTACCTCTGCTAACAGAAGTTTGCTGCTGCTGCTTCTGCAAAGAGTGGCATCTAGGATGGAACAAATCCTCCTGGGTCTCAAGTCCCCAGCTGTCCACTGGTTCCCCTTATGTGACTTGCAGTGGGCTGAGAAAAGATTAAACAGCAAAATAACCCACAGTGTTGGGAACAATGACCAGAAGTTCAAATTTCTTCTTTCCCATGGCCTGAGTGACTAACCAAGGTTAGTAGTCATTGCACACAAAGTCAATGCAATGCAAGGATGTAGGGTCGCTGGAAATTTCTCAAAACCCTAGGATATAATTGCTTATGTTACATATAAATCACAAATGAGGAAGCTCCAAATTGCCTGGAGATACGGAAAAGTGGTAAGTGTCAAGCCATTCCTGACAGATTCAGATATGTCAGTGCTAGAGAAAATGTTTCAGCTTCCCAGATTTTCTCAGATAAAACTACAGTCAAAACAGAAATGAAAACGCCTAGTTACCAAGATGACAGTAGAGTTATTTAGTCCCTAAAATTGTCTTCCTTTGAATTAAAAATGCTTTCTGAGAAAGAAAAAGTCCTAATATTTTTTCAGAATTTTTAATTTAAAAAAAAACAGCATTCAAAAATTATGATATTCTTTTATTATGGTTTTTCACTTGTTAATTTTTGTGTTTCATTAATTATGTGATACATAGCAGATTCTTAGTCTTTCACTATAATATACCATCTCTTAGAAACACACACTTTAATAGGCTACATACTCCTTCTGGCTTATACAACATGTCTAGTCAGCTCCTAAAGCAGATGAATGCAGGTTTGTGTACGACAGGTTTGAGGTAAAAAAAAGGGTGTTTGTGAAGGCCATCTTTAGCCTCAGGGGTCAACTTATGCAATATCTTCTGCTTTGAAATACCCTCTGCTGGAGCCTCTCTTCCTATCAAGCAGGGACAACTTCAGACCAAAAAAAGGGTTAGATTAGCCACACTGAACACCCCACTTCTAAACATGCGAGATTTTTTTACTAAGAGATTAAAGTGCAGGCACACTGTAAATTTGTCACACGCTCACAGACTGATATCTTCTTGCTGCCTCCAAACCCTTCTGCATCCTGTGCATTTCTCACTAAGATCCATGCAAGTATCTACAAAACCCATGCGTATCAATAAGTTCAGCCTGAATTCAAACCACAGCAAAACACAGCTTTCTCAAAGCCTACAGGAGCAGCAAACACTATAAATCTAAGGTTAATGACAGAAAATGCAATGCACAGTGCACAGATCCAATGAATGTTCTAAGAAATCATTCCCAGGTGTACCAGGTGGACAGACTCAGACCAGCTTCTTGTGATAGTGATAGAAGTGTTCCAGCATTCACACTGTGCTTACATATGCAAGCAATCCGTGGTGAGAGTTACATTTTCTGAACCATGAATATAAAATAGAGAAGCTTTCAGTGGAAAATATGTATGCTTTCATCAGTATTTTTCATTTAAATGTTCTTGCATGCTATTCAGCGCCATCATTTAGAACATAAATTCATGCTTTTCTTGGATCTTAGTTCATGAATGCTGCTCAGAAAGGGCTATGGATTCCACAAGAAGCATCAATCCAGAAATTGCTCCACATGAGGTAAACTCTGACCTTATGTCTGCCTCCTAGAGAAATTAAGCGAGTTTTATAACTATGAGAATCTCAAAATTATGGGTGATAAAGTCTGAAAGAAAGATGAATATTTAGGTTAGCAGATAACTCTCCAGAGTTATCCATCCATCCATACATACATCCACGCCCACTAGAAAGCAGCTTCAGATCAAATGAAGAGCAATAGATCTTACAAACACAAAAAAGCAAAGGGAATGAACTCAGTCTAAGCACCATTCAAAGCAATACACAAAATGAATCCTGGAAAGATGACAAGAATATCTATATGGACATAAACTATAACACACTCTGCCAGAAGTCTGACAGCTAAGGGTAGGAAGAAAAATATATGCAAGAGTTTAGACCACGTTTATGAAGTTCTAAAATATGAAAGATGTGAACTCTTTTGCTATATCACAGTTCCCTTATTTAAAATCCTGTAAGTCAGTATTAGCTGCAGTAAAATGGCTAAAAATTGTCTTATCTCATTCAACATCTGTTGGATTTTCGCATGATAAAGAGTATCTTCAGTCCATATATTATTTTAATATCTAGGTAAGCCACATTCTTAATTTTCTTTAGCATGTCACTAAAATCTAGAAGAGGGAAAATATAATTTTTAGACCTTTTTGAAAGCTCATGTGACTAGAAGTGTATCATGCTGACTTCTAATTTCTCTGAAGAGGATTAAGAAAACAGAAGATTTCCCAAAAATGCCCAGAGATACAAGACATGATCTGGCAGCCTTACTCAGAGGCCACCCATGGAGTGAAGGACTACTTAACACAAGTACAGTTCGTAGGTTCTGGATTTATGAAGCTAATGGAAAATTAGATCATTTTATTTGCATTTTGTAAAATGCAAAAGCAGTAAATAGTAGAAGGAAAGATGTAAAGAAACTGTCTGTTTGTTTGTTTCCCATTATTAGGTAGCACTGGGAGATGTTAATAATCTGTATTTTATTTTTTAAGAGTGTGTAGTACTAGGCTATGCAAGATATGACTTCTGGCTAAAGTTGGTAAACTTCCGAATTTCTACTATGTTCATTCTTGAAATCCAATTTTCAAGAGGATACCAAGTCCTTGGTGAAAACAGTCTTTTCTTATATACTTACCAATGGGTTAGAAGTAGACTGGGATCATATGGGAATAATCAATCACAGTTTACATTTAGGCCATTCAGCACATTTAGTACACACTTACACAAACAATGTATAAAAAGATATATACTATTAAAAACATTGTTTTGACACAACTCAAGAAAATACAGAGTCAAAGTATTCTAGGTCATTTGGACACATCTTTCTTCCATTAATTTTAATGGAAGAAATGCCTTGCAGTGATACAATTTCACAGAAGCCAGATGAACAGTATTGATTTACTTTTCCTAAGAGCAAGGGTGTAGATCTCCCAAAAAAGAATCAGTTTGTGAATCAAGATGATACTATGTCAGAAAAATTTAAAAGTACTCTTGTTTCTCAAAGACATATTGGTTAAAACCCAGAATTAAATACAGAATTATAGAATAAAAAATTTCAAAAAAACCTCGAAAGGCCACCTGCTGAAAATAGAGTCCACTGTAAGTAAATGTCTTCTAGAGGATTGAGTTATATTGGACAGCATACTAGTCCTATTTAACTACAGACAATTCTTAAAAAATTTAACAGGCCCAGGGCATTGATGATGTATTAGAAAATTCACCTGTTCAGAAAGGATTATTGTGAGCATGATGGGTTCAGCATCAGTGAAAGGATGCAAGAATAGTTGATGGTCACCTCCATGCCCCACTTGTCAGTCTTACATATGTGCTGTTTTGTGGACTGTGAAAATGTAAGGACATCCTATCCTGATATGTTGCAGATTTCTAAAATGTCTAATTTGTGGAACTGCTGTTTTATTGTTTCTTTTAGTATATTTTGTTCTTCCAGCAACAGTGGAGGGATAATCTTTCTGGAATATTGAGTCTGATTATACTGTGTAAGGCTGATATTTTTACCAAATAAAATGTAAATATAGAACTGTGTGAAGGCTAATCTGGAGACAAGAAGTATCATTTAATTGGCTTGTGCTGATAGCCTGGTATTTTTTATATTTAAATAAAACATCACAGCCCAATTGTGACTTCATGTCTTTAGTTAAGTGGAAAATAGCACATGCTTTAACAAACAGATTTTTTTTTTTTTACTTACAGATCTATGCAAGTAAGAATTTGCAGACAACACAGTAAGATATTCTGCCTGCTAATAATGAGTTGAAAAGCTTTGTAATCTGTAAAATAAGAAGGACAAAGAGCTAAAAAATAATACAAAACAAAACGAAAAACTGCAGGGTACCTCAGAAAGAGCTGCTCAATTTACAGTTGCAATCCTTTTATTTTCTTTTTCCCTCCTACACCAGAACTGTATGTTCTGGTGGTGTGCAATGATTGCCTTCTGTAGCGGCTAGAGCAATGTAACTCTCTTTCAGAGGACCTTTGTTTTCTTCTGCATTGTAAAGAAGACCCCTTTGCAGAAAAGGGCATTGAAAGGTGATGAATTTGGCATGGAAAAGGCATCACAGAGCAAAGCTGCAATATTGGGATACTGCTAGAACACTCATTAATGTCATCTCATTATAACTGCTTAAGATGCTCCATAGGCACCCAGCCTTGCAACCATTTCCTGGACTATTTGCTTTTAACACCTTGCTCCTTTCTGTGTGTACCTCCAGCACTCCCACTTTTTATCTCATCAACCATGAACTCATCACCTTTGCCTTCAACAGCCCACTCCTGCTAGCTCACAAGGGCTAGCAAAACATTGGCCACATCTTAAACTCACAAACATTTTCATGTTTAAAGTCCCTGACAGTGTCTGGGTAGCCAGTGCCCTGAGATCACAGCCACATATGCAGCTCCACATTGTCTTGTAGTTTCTTTGTGCTTCCTCTGGCTGCAATAGGCCTACCAGTTGTGTCTATCTCATACTTAAAAGTTGTGAGTTGTGTAATGAAGGATTTTCTTCCTTCTAAACCTTTTCAGAGTGTTCAGCTGGGTCAATGATCACTGCTCGTGCACTGCTAACATACATCCAAGGGGTAATAGTCAAATATTTGCTCTCAAAAAGATAACAAAAGTAATACTTTTTCCTACCCAGACAGAAGAATAATGGAAAGTTCTTAAGACAGTAAGACTTACTTTGAATATTTGCTAAAAGAGTTTAAAAACTGATAGGGCTGTAATTTATTTGCTAGCATTCCTCTGAATAAAAAATTACTGCATGTTATCAACATTTTGATTAAGCCAGTCAATTGCTGATTTGTTGGGTTGTCTAGCTTTTAATGGATTTATGTATGGAAATGCTTAAAAAATGCAAGAATATTTGCAGAAATACTGTCTATAAAGCCTTCAGTAAAACATGTCATCTATGAGAATGTGTAGTATACTCAGTGATTTATTGCTTTCCATTTAAATGACACTTGCTGAATTCTGAAGGACTTTCTCCTGACATATAGCATTTCTTTTTTGGTCCTTAAATACATGCACATTCACACACAAAACCACATTGAACAAGACAGATGTATTAACATTTGTTAGCAGGTCAAACCAAAACATTATCAAGGACACAGTGTTCTCTTTGACCTGCTAACACTTAAGCAAGCTGCAACAGCCCTGCATAATTCAGATTGTAATATGTTTTACTTAACCTTTGTTAACTAGCACATGAAGGAACAGCTTTTCTTTTTAGGGAGGACAAAACATGGTGTTTCAAAAGGGCTTATGTGAGTTGAGAGTACAGCTCTGTACACAGTTAAATCCTACATTTGACTGCTGAAAACATTCTTTCCCCTTTCCACCCAAATCCACATGGAAACAATAGAATAGGGGAAAAAATGGCTGAATTGAAAATACTTTGAATTTTTTTCCATACCAAAAGAGAAAGACATCTTCTCCCGTTTGCACATGATGTTCCCTTGTGGACAAAATAAAACATCTAAAGGCACATGTCAGGAAAGACCAAGGAAACAAAGGACTAGGTTCATAAATATGTTGCAAGATAAGCTTCACTAACCTAGTCATTGGAGCACATCCTGTTGTCTTCAAACTACAGTTGTTGCCTCTGCTTCTGGGATTTGAGGTCAGAGTGTTGTACACTACTCCAGGCTACTTCTCAAAGTATTTGGAGACACAGATATCAAAGATAACTGATACTACAACCTAGACTTAGCTCAAAGCACTCCAGCCTTATAGGCAAATTTTGATTTTCCAGTGTCAGTAAAATGTAGTATGCCAGGGAAGACATCAGAGAAGCAGTGAGATTTCTGGTAGAAGCCTCTGAACTGAAACACTGGGATTTTAGGAGGTAGATGGGAATGAGTGTCTAGGAGGAAATCCTAAAGTTTACAGGGGATCAGGAGCCATGGCCTTCCTGTCTTTCCACTTCTCATTGCTTCTCTATCATTTTCTTTCTACATGCGGTCAAACCATTAAACAGATAATCAAAAATCATTCCAGTGTGACTCAGAATTGTGAAATAGCCTGAGAAGCCACCATCTTCTGTTTGTTTTCTTTTCTTTTCCAGCAGTAATTTCCAGGAGGGCTACAGCACAATCTCACTTTGTGATGCAATCTGTCACTGGTTTGAAGGCAGGCGAAGTGAGGAAGGAGGAGGAGGTAAGAGTTGTAAAAAATTAAGAGATTTCTCAAGACCCTCCCCTGGAGGTCCTAGAAGATGTTAACATAAGGTAAGTGGCTAGGGTCAGTTCTGGAGGCGGATTAGAAAAAAAAAATAAATTTAGACTAATAAAAGCTGAGAGAGCTTCTGTAACTCATCATGTTCCTGTTTTTAAAAGTACCAATATGAAAGAGCCACTAAAATAAAGACCTTCAGTTTTCTGATTTAAATAAATAAATTAAAAAACACATCAGTACTAAAGGGATACCTGTTACATTGCCCAAAGCAGAATTTTTTTCTAAAATGAGTAAAGCCATTGGGGAATAAACCTTATTGTTCTATGTGTGAAAATTCAGGTTCACACTGGTCTTCAAACACTTTCCAACACAACTATTGTTTCCTTCCTCAGAGCATTCAGAACAATGGTGAGTGCCTGCAAGATGAAGGTTTCAATATCTGAAATACAGTCTCTGCTCACAGAGTAAACAGTTTTCTTAGCATCTACTATCTTTCCTTCCCAACTCCACAGGCTTACTGAGGAAATAATTGAAACAAAACTAAGCTAAACAAGGTAGACTTACAGAAGAAGACAGACCATCTAGAAATACAACTGTGGAGTAGTCTTTACAAGTAAAGGCTGCAATCACTCACAAATCTCTGATATTCATCACAGCCAGAATTTCCTCCCTTGGCTTTCAGCCCCTCTTCAATATACATGATGACTTGTCAAATAACAACAAATTACTTAATTTCTTGGTTAGAGCTCCTGTATCTGAATGTTCAAATGCCCTAAGTATCAGCTCAACCTCCACAGTACATTTGAATGGGAGCACAGTGGAAGTGGGAGAGTACTTTTCAAGTGCATAAAGTAGCATTTCTGCTTTTAAGATGTGCACTATGAAACACTGCTTTAATTCCTCAGCAAATCTACCCCAGGATAGACAGGCTGAGCTCAAGCACTCCAAGAATACTTTTAACAGTCCAATCCAAGTGCTTTAGTCCTGGCTTTCCTTGTTTCTCCTCTCTGTATGGGGAAGGAGCCAAAGTAGTGGGGGGCACATTTCCTATGCAGCTTTACCTGTCATGGGTTTGGCACCAACAGCTACAAAAACCCCACTCTGAACCTAAGGCTTTCCAGTATGGGTTGAAATTGCACACATCAATAACGTTTTCCCGTGAGAAGATATATAATGTTTTCCTTTGGGGCAGGAGATCTCTATTATTGTATTAAAGTTAGCCTGTTGCACAATTTTGATTACACTGTGTCTGTTTTAATCAACTGCTTCACTCTGTGATATTGCTTAAGGAAAAAAAAAAAGAAGGAATATAATTTTCTCCTCAAATCTGTCATCAAGAGCACCAGATACCCTCTTAATAAACTTTTGTTCAAAACACAAGTTTTGCCAATCTCAAAGGCTGTCATCTCTGAGGTACATCAAACTAATTAGTAATTTAGCAGGAGTAGAGGGAAAAAAGTTCACTTCAGGCACTTTAGTAGACAGAGACAAAGAACAAAGTTCCTTTATCTGTATTAATACTTAAAAAAATAAAATTAATGACCTGCAGTTAAAACAGTACCTGGAATGATTTTATGGAGTTAGTGCTTAATTTGAAAACATTCACAGACTAAAAGTATTTAATTAAACTAATTAGACACCAAATTGCTTCTCTTTGAATGGAAGGAAAACAATATTAATAAATAAGTAATCTTAATGTATGTACTATAGTAAAGACAGTATTAGACTCACCAGGATCCCAGACAGAGGCTCAAGCACAGCAGTATCTGCCTCCCACCACTGAAATGGTGATTCCCACTGGTATGTATCATGGCCAAATCTGTCTCCATCCCCACCCCAACTGCAGGCAGCCACAGCATTTACCCCAAAGTCTATTTCACTTTTCTGTTTCATTTGTTGCTGTCTTACTGATGGGAGTTCTGCTTATTTTCCCAGGGAAATTGGATGATCTTACTACAAGAATATTTGGTTTTCCAATGCACAACACAGATCCATGCCATTTCCAAAGCCAGGGTGGACAATCCCTTGTGTGGCCAAACAGAATCAATTATTTCAGGTATATTCAAGAGAAAAGAACAAAATCCTGTTTTTATATATATACCCATCTCCCAAATCAGCCCATGGCTAACAGCCCTGATTTGTGACAATTTGTGCCAAGTCAAAGCTGTATCAAACTAAGTACCTGTACCACAGCCCAGCAATCTACTGGTCCACCTCACTTGAATTCCTTGCCTCCCATAGCTTGGTTGCACTGGAAGAAGGGTATTTTCTGTAATAATATTTGTGTACAATTTTTTTAAATTGTTTTATATATACAACGATAAATTAAATATGTAAAATCAGTATCCAGCTAGTCACTATTGCCTATGATGTATTATAGCTACACGCATAAAGTCACAGAAATAAACATAGGAAGGCTTTTATATGTGATTAAAAAGAAGGGAAAAGTATTGCAAGAGTGATTAAATATATTTGATTGTCCTTTATTTTTTGTGTTTAGCCTTTCAAACTAGCAGTTTGCATGATGAGAACTTTCAAAACTTCTGCAAAATCCAAGGGAATTAGGAAATTATTCAGTGAACAGGTATAATTTGTCTGGGTTTTGGGTCTTTCTCAGTCTTTTGGTTGAACATCACTTCCTTGAATCACAACACAAGGTATTTTTTAATAAAATGAAGTATTGGTGTTTGGTGACAATGAAAAAATAGTATTATGGGTGCACCTTTGCATGGCTCAATCTTTCCTTCTTTTAACTATCAAAACCAAATATAAAACCATTGCACGGTTCCCCCAGTCATACACTACAGTTCACTATTTCACACACCATACAGTTTGTTATTTTTAGGGTGTTTTGTTCTCTTTGGGGTCGTAACCCTGCTATTATCTCTTGTAGGACCAAAAATGTCAATGGTAAATTGTATATGAATTCAATGAAAAGATCTCATTGGTTTTTAAAATTTATATGAGATTAATCTTACTTTTATATAAAGTAGATGACTGTGTACAGGTGTCCTTACCTGACAGATGACTGGTAGAATATTAGTAGTCAGAATGGTATTTTTACTCCTGAGAATGTTTTTTTACCACATAGAAACAGCATAAGGCATTCTAGTCCTAATTGTTTGAAGCGTAAATAGACAAAGCAAAATACAAAATGAACAGAAGAAAAATGCTGTTTTCAGTGTCAAACCTTCCCATGTATGCTGGAGCTGGGCACTCATCTGGCTCACAGAGCCCTGCAACACCTGTAATCCAGCTATAAGGGGTAATACCTGCATAAGGAGGAAGTACCTAGAGAGTTTTTGCAGAAGTATCTAAATTTCTAAATATGTTTTGTAAAACCTTAATATTAATTGACTTGCCTAAAAAGACACAGACACTTCTCAGAAGAAGAGGAGGTCCTCTGAGTCCCAGAAAAGTGGTTTAATTGCCTCAGCATTGTTCCTTATCAAGAGCTATAAGACTATAGAATAATTACATGATAACAGTGCTTAAAAGCTCATCATTTGGACCATGCAAAGTGAACTGATGAGCTGTAAACTGATGTTTGGAAAGGTGACCTGAATGGAAAGCAAATATTTTTTTCAGTCACTTATTCTCTGAGATGGAAAATTTGAATTCTAAACTACAGAAACCACTGGTAGTTATTATTTTTAAAATACCTTTAAAAAAGATGAATAAATGAGTTTTCTGCTGTCTGAGGATACTAGTACTAAAATGGGATGGCATAATTTAAAAACACTCAAGAAATAAGTAAAGTCACATCTTATTTCAGTTTCTTAATTTTACTTGTAAATTTTCACTAACTTGCCATAAGTAAACTGCTTACAGCATACTGTAATCATTTGCCAGTCACAGTCAGACAAGTGAGATTTCTGGGTAGGCCATTTGCTTTGGATTTGAATACAAATGACAGAATTATTTGGATATACCACAATTAAGTCTGTCCAGTTATGATGGCCATTTAATGAGCTTCAGAAAGGCAGAAAGGAGTTGGCTCTACCTGTCTAAGCAGGGTTTTAATATGCCATAAACCTAACATAATAAATAATTTAAGTGCTGAAATATAACAAAGCTAAGACTTTCCCACTGACTCCGTAATGTGGATTGTCACACATGGAGACAGCCATTAGAAATCCAACCAATAACAAAGTGAAAATGAGTAGATCACAATATTTGACTGCTAAATATTACAAATGTGCTGTCTCTCTTCATAGCAACACGTTATGGTTTGAGATAGTTGTAACCCGCACTTGACAGACATTTTTGTGGCTGTGCCTATGGGTCTGCTCTCCTGTGTCATGTTGCTAGAAGGCACAGCCCCGAGAAAGAGTGAGTGAATGAATGAAGGAAGACAGGGAGCATCTCACAGAGTTGTATCAGAAATCATACGCTGCCCTATTTTAAACAGAAAACCCAAATGATTTCTATCAGATGCTAAATTAACCCAGCGGGGATTTCTCACTGTTCCAAGCGGAAAACTGCTTTATTCGTAAATATAATTGGATATTTGAGAGATCGCCATGTTTCATATCATGAGTTGTAAATGTTGGCTGGTCCATAAAGGACTATCATGGTGTCTGCACGCCTTTACCAAGGCAATTATGCAGTTGATTAAGTTCAGCAATGCCCTGAAACCTAGCTTTAGGACAGATTCAAGGTCCTAAACCAACAGAAGTTGGCCTTTTCAGTGTCAAGCAGGAACCAAGTTGGCAGCACTGCCCTAGGAGCCTCCTCTGTCACTTATGACATGGAAATGATATTGAAATGGAAATACACAGAGGTGAGGGGGATAAGAGGACCAACCACCTTTAAGCAGGAAATGTGAAAATTACCCTTAGTTATGGTCCTCCAGGAATAAAGGGACGATATGATTTTTACATCTGTTAAATTTTCTAAGTACGTTTTTCTTTATGGTGACAAAAATACATAATTCAAAGACAAAACATTTTTCTACCACCATAAAAAGTTCACAAGTTATGAGGTAATTGCATTAGCACGCTGAGAAAAGAGAAGAGAATGCAAGAAATCCTGATTGGCGTTTCTCTGTTTAAAAGGAATTATTTTCCAATACCTGAGCATGCCCAGAGGAGCTAGTCTCTGAGCAGCTGTGAAACAGAACCTTTTTACTTCAGGGTTAGTGCAGGGAGCTCATTAGCACAGCCTCAACCCTCAGCTAAACAGCCTTGTTTGCATATTGAAGCAATAGAATGTGAAGGTGTTAAAAAGGAAGAATTGCAGCCGCTACTCCTGACTGACATGTCTATCTGGGCTCTTGTGTTTACAAGAGAATAACGAAGCTGCCCCAAAGCCCCTACTGGGCCTGATTATTATGCAGAGGCTTCTTAGATTATGTATAATTGATATCCATTTTCCCTCCAGCTAACCAATGGCAGCTCTCAGGAGTAATGCTCACTCTCCTGCATCTTACCAAGCAAGCAAACACTGGAAATTGCTATCTTTTGCTAAGCTTAATAATTTTTAAAGACCAAAAATTGACATTTACATTTTTCAGAAGCACAGATGACTGCATTGTTGGTGGAGGTTTCCTGCTAATAATAATCAAACAGTGGAGATACTGTATTTAAGGGTGTTGATGATCTGGGGCTATGTTTGTGTATCTTTTCTATATATTTATACACATACACATTCAATGGACTGTCTATATAATGTGTGTGTATGTCCCAGTTTTCTCATACACTAACAATATGGCAACAAAAAGCAAGGACAGGTTCTGAAAGATTATTTTCTGCCATTTTTAGTGAAAGATTTGCAAGGTGAGTTATGCAGGCAAGGACATTTCTTCAATTACATTTACCTGTCCCCTTTCTGTACTTACAATAGTTATCTTCATCCTTACAATTTAGGCCAAATGTCCGACTCCTAAATCTGACACAGGCATAAAATTGAGTAGCGCAGTGTTCACTTTTTGTTTCTCAGATAGTTCTCTGCTCTTCTAAGAGAAAATCCCATTGAAGTTTTTCCTCAAAACTACATTTAGCCTTTCAATTACAAAGCAGTTATGAGACAGGAGAGGTTTTTTTATTTCATTGGTCAATTTTTTGTTGTTTTTAGGGGCTTTTTTTGGTCTGTTTCAGAGCTTTTGAAAGGATGTTTGTGTGGGAGGAATGGGCACAATAATTTTTAAAGTTTTGCCAGCAAAGAGTTGATCTTGAAAATTAAATGCTAATAGCTTGCGATAAACATGCAAAGTCTGTATAACCCTCTCAATGTGCTGTACTTCAATCCTGACCTTCAGCCTTTTTGCTTTTTTTTCCTGGATATCTCTTCAGCACAAACTGTCAGTTGCATGGAGAATTTTTTATCCATACAAATAGTTTCCAGAATAAGGATGTGTCCAGTCCAATCATTTTCATGTCACCTTTCTCTCTAGAGGTGAAGACCAAGCTCACTAATCCTTTCTGCTACCTAGCCTTGGCAGAATTTTAATTTTAATCTGCTCTCTTAGGAAATGCATGAGAAAATGCAAGGAATATTAATACATGGGCTGAACTGGGTTGAATGTGAAAAGGTGAACGTTCTTCCACTCACTTATATACCTATTCAAAAGCATAGCCATTATGAGTGCACTAAACCCTCTCTCTGCACAGAGCAAGGCAAACCAGCAGAAAGGAGGATCATGAATTGATAGAACCTCTTATAATCACTTCTATAACTACCGAAAATCTACATACTTCTTCCATCCACCGAATAGCCTGAGTAAAACTAGATAAGAATAAGGAAGGAGAATACAACCTGATTTCTGTTCCAGTAACTTTTCAGAAACCAGGGAGTAGTCATGGAAAGCTGAACAGTTTGCAGCTGCCTTTACTTTAGCATACCCACCTTTATGTTATGGAAACATAAATAGACAGAAACCAGCCACAGCAAAAAAATTTCTGCCTAAAGAAAGGCAGAAATAGTCCCAACAGGCAGCCATACACATAATGATCTCCTGACCTGTATTTAACAAAAACTACACACTAGTTCTAAGAACAAGTGAAGTCAAATAATCGTTTCAGAGTTGCACCTTTGGCCAGTGGACCACAGGACTGCAGTCTGCACGACCACACAAAGATTTCAGGCCACATAATTACATTCCAAGCAGTATTAGTCCTGCTTTGACCATGTAGTCAGTTAAGTGATATATAGGTCTTCTTTTTTATAATATAAGCATCTGGTTTTTTACGTAAGCCTCTGCAAAGTGGCTCACTGCAGTTCTACAGAGAGCTTACTGGTCACATATGTCTGTCTCTCCACCTCCTTTCAGGTGCTAACTTTCATTAAAAGAAGTTTTAATTAAATATTAATTTATTACTTATTTATTACATAGTGCTTTTCCATGTCAAGAACTGCTGAGCTTGCCATACAGATACTATTTGATCTCTGGGAGGAAAGGATGTGTCCATGGATGGGAGGGGGCATGATCTATATTGAGGTGCAGGTCACGTTATGAAAGACTTAGGTCACATCCAGCATTTATGATGAATCTCAGGAGTGGCTCTATTAAAAGGCATTGTTTTGTTGTTCACACATTCAGTATTATTTTGAGATGCTCCTTGAAAGTATTTGTGGTATTTGGCCATCACCTGCCCTTGAAAATGAAACTATCAGGAAGAGTTTCACCTCTGTTTTTGCCTTCCCTCTCAAAAACCAAATCACAAGCCTTCTTTGATTTCCACCAGTGTCCAGTAGAGACCATTATACTTAGTTTTTCTTCAGAAATATAGAACCATCTCACTGCTTTGAGTTTGGGAGTCATCTTCAGCAGGTATCTCTCAGGAAACATGTCCGGCCCAGTTTGCCAGGTACTTGTAGAAGCTATCAACAGAGATAGGGGCTAACTTTAATAACACAAAATCTGGACTCATGGGAGTGTGATTCTTTTCCTTCTTTCTTCTGTTATATAAGTCTAAAATAAGGACATAAAAGCCATCCTTCTGAAGAGCAGATCCTGTTTCTCAGTATACTTTCCCTGAGGAGTCACCTAATGAATACTGAATGTTTTTCTTTTATAATATAAAATACTTTCCAAAGCCCATTTACCATCGTCACAGGAATAAAAATTGTGCTGACTATCTGAAAAAGATCATAATCAGTAAATATGCCATGTGATGGGCAGACTAGAGCTTTGGTCCAGTTCACTATATGATCCATCTACAGCAATTAAGAAATATTCAAGGTTTTGTCCAGGAAAGCATTTAAGTATTAAGTTATATATACAGACATACTGAGTTTAAAAGGTTGACTGAGAATCTCATAAGAGGTTTTTCTTTTTCTTTCCTTTCGTTTTTAGATTACACCAGATTTTCCTCACCCTGTGTTGGTAATTCTTTTTCCAGATCCAGGGGAAATCAAGGCACACGGCCATACATGAAAATCTATATTTTAAATCAGCTCTGCAACACATTTTTTATATTTATTATCTCTTTATCATTTTTCTTGGTAGTAACAGGGGTCTTTTGAGTCACGGCTTCTGTGCCACACTGATGGCACAAAGGAAGCCACAGCATGAAAAAGACTGCAGGACATGATTATAGCAAAGAATAATTGAAGTCCCAGGAACCTATAGTCCAGAATAAATTTTAGCCTGCCATTCAGTGTGTTCTGCATTCATTACTATTCAGTGGAAGTGCCATACACACAAACAATAAAAAGTTTACTCTTGGCACTAGAAATTCTCACCTGCAAGAAGGCAAAGCAGTCTAAAGTGGAGACAAAATAACTGTTGGAATGAATATTTAATGACTTCTTCAAGAGGTTAGCACAGGGAGAGAGGAGAACAAAGTTTACCATTCAGAGACTACTCTTGTATAAGGCCAGGGAAATTTGTTTTACAACTCCATTGAAATATAACATAATCTTCCTCTTTATTAGGTAGACCCTTGTTTTAATTTGTTGCTGCTCTCTAACACTGAGAAACACCTGAAACTTTCAGTATCCTAAAGAAATAGACTATATTTTTATATAAATACAGAAATAGTTCTAGTCTCTTTAGTAGCCACATTGTATCCTACTATAACAGAGGAACTTAACACAACGCATTTGCAAAAGTCAGTGCCCAGGAGCTACCTCAGCTCTTCATTTCCTCTATACCTTGCTGGGCTATAGCTAATAGCTAATATGTTGATCTGAATATCACTGATCTTAGTGCCTTGCAAAATGTTCTTTTGAATATAGGTTCCTAAAAATTGACATAATTTTTTGTACAGGTATCACAAAGACAGTATCACAAGGAAAAGAAATGGAGAGACATTAAAAGTACCACTAAAAGACAATCATCTCTCCCAGCACAAGCTAAAATTTCAAGTCCGAAGAATCTGATTATGTCCATAAAAACATAGGTCCAAAAGCTGCTAAAGAACAGTCCCTTATTTGTTTTTAAGCCTGTTAGTCTTTCTATCTTTTGTGTCTATCACTGAATTTCTCTTCATTTCCTGCCAGACAAGCTATATAGATAGAATGCCACAGAGACAAGAGAAAACTTCCCCAACCAGGTGCAACTCACTTGGGCTGCTTTGTTCCTCAGGAGTTCATTTTCAGGCAGCATCTCATTGTTTCAACGAATTAATCACCAAAACCCTGGTCTGGTAATGAAGTGCTGTGGATTTGCAAAAGCTCAAAAAGCATTATATTTATTACCTGAAAGAAAAATGAAGTGAGCGCTCAGTATGGGAAAATGAGCACAATGATGCTGTCAGAGGCCAGTCTTCCTCTGGAGCTGTTACTAGTAAAGCTAGCTAAGTCTCAAACTCTGTGGTTCATTTTTGACCTGCACCAAGTAGTCATCTCTATACTTGTACTTGAAATCTAGAACTCCATGGATCTTGGGTTGTTGTTTTCCACAGGTTTGGTGAAACAAACTATTCTCAAAGACTGGCATCAGTGTGATTTTTGTTAGTACTCATACAGGCTTAGATTCAAATACAGGCTACTCATTAGTCTATTTTCATCCTCCCTCTTTCCAAGCCTGTCATAACTATTACCATGTTCTGAAGGAACAATTGTGATGTTTATGTTATTATTCAAGTGGGTAAATTCATTACATTCTACTTTATCTCATAACATTTCTGCATTTTACCACCGTAAAATAAGACAGACAGGATTTTCAGGAGATAGGATGGGCAGATGTCTTTAGCTTTAAGCTATAACAAGAGAATGGAGAAAGCACTATAAATGTATAAATATGGCATTTCCTGAGTCCCACTGAAACACCCTGCAGAAACATTCAGCATATGTCTCCTCTGACACTTGAGGCTCAATCCAAGACTGCTATAACAGTCTCTTACTGCTACACTGAGACCTCCTCTGCTCAAGCTCCACAACTCTCTCGAGAGGAAGAGTCAGCAACTCTTCAGCAAAGCATTGTTGTTGGTCCAAGCTCTTACTCGTGGAGATGGATCAAGCATAAGAAATCATCCACCACCAAACAGACAGCTGAGTTTTTGCAGAATGGATACCTCGAGACTGAGACATGGCTTGGCTGCTTGAACAGTAGGTGCTGCCACAGGAGCTCAGTCATGACAATGTTGCTCTGAATATACTAAAGTTACTCTATTTCTTTCAACTGTGATTACTGCAGTTGAAGTAGAATCAGTGCCAAATAGGTTGTAATTCTGACACACAGCACTTGGGAGCTCAACAGCAAAAATGCATCCCCTGACCTTTTATTGGAAATTCATCTCCTATCACTAAGAAAGAGGAGAAAATAGTGTATGGTGAGGTTTCCTATTAAAGCATCACCAAGCCTGTCAAGTGCTGAACACGTATTGTGCTTAAACACATGCCAAGACAATCTTTGTCTCTCAGCATTTCCTAAATCAACACAGTTTCCTATAGGAAATTTCCTAAAGGAAATACATTTTACTTTCTTTCAGCACAGTAGAATTGCCTAGTTTGTTCATGGCCCTTTTCAGGACCATAATATGAGCCATTAAGCAAAACATATCCATTCAAGATTCCCTATTTAAAAATAATTTATAACAATATCAGAACCATATCTCTGTATGATTACAGAATATCATTTAATAAAATTTAGAGAGTGAGTAAGGAATATGTTTCATTTGGTTTACCTCACATTACAAATACCTGTAAATACACATACAAAGAAAGCATAAAACATAATTATTTTTTTTATGAACCATACTGTGGGGATTTATCTCATCCATTTAACAACACAGCCTCTGAAATTAAGTTAGTTCAAAAGAAAGTACACATGATCCTGTTGTAGGTGCTTAAGACAAGTGTAATGAAGCTAAAAGTTGGCTCAGTCTAGATGTCCAACATTAAGGTGCATGAAATTAGAGAAGATGAAGACTCACGGTAGTGCTGTGTGGCAGACCAAAGCAGCAAAGGATTTGGGCCAATGTTGAAGGACTTGGACCAGGTGTATGAACCATTTTTGTTACAAACTGCAGAAGAGATATAATTCTGCCTGTACTTCTTGGAGAATTAGGTTTTCTATCTACACTGAAAGCGGAGTGCAAGGGCAATTTGTAGGCATGCGGGGCAGCAGCAGATTTTCAGTAATAGATTGATTCCGTTCCCCAAACATGAGAACTTTTCTTAAACAAAAGTACTTCTGCACCTCACACCTTCATCCAAGCCTTACCATACTGACCTTCTCAGTATCTCTCATTTTGGTGATTAGGATTTATTCATGTGTATTACATCAGAAATGTATAAATTTTTGATAATAAGAAGGCTTAGCTGGACTTTCTCTAAGACTTTTAGATGCTGACATTGAAAGAAATAGCCATAATAATTAAAGAGGTAGGACAGTCACTTAAAACAAAACAACACAGTTGCCCACTTTTTACACTGACTCTCAGAAAATCTTATGTATTTTTAAAATAGAAGTTTCACCAGAAGAGCAATTGGAGTGGGAGGGGTGGTGGTGTGTTGGGGCCTAGGAAGCTCAAACAGTCTTCCAGAAATGAGGAATGTTGGCATGGGCAGTGATCTAGTTGTGAAACACTCACGCCACTCACTCAGTCACTCAGAACTAACAAGCAGTCTAAATAAAGAAATTAGCATAGAAAGTAAGGTCTCCCCTGAATTCAAGGTAACAAAACACCTTTATGTAGGCAACTAGCATTCCTTTTAACCATCAGTCATCAGTTCATTCATAGTTGCCATAGCAGAAAGCAACTGAAGTATTTCAAAGAGTGTCATTTCAGAATTGCTGCCAGAAATTAGAGATGAAGGCTTATCAGCACAGAAAACACAAATCTGGCATAGACCTCCTGTAAACCAACAGTAGCAAGGAAAGTGAGAGGCTGAAGTTCAAATGTTTTTTTTACGCCAATTCCACCCTGCTTTGATATTGTAGTTTCTAAGTTTGAATCACTGGAACACAGTAGCTAGTCTCTTGTCTTAGCCAATGTTTGTCTGGCATCTAGCAAAATGCAGCTTTGCCTGTGGTTATAGGAGTTATGATACAAATGAGTAAATATTAAATATAACCATTCATTAAGGGGATAATCTTTTCCTAAAGGTCTCTTATGAAATAATTCATTCTTTCAATAAACTTTTCTTTATCTGCTGGCTAAGGACTTCATTAAAAATACAAAACCTATGAGGAAGACTGAATAGTAATACTAATAAACAAATACTTCTGTGAATATCTTACTTATTAAAAAGAACAATTAACAACCAGCTCCAAAAGGAAGCTTCAGTCTACAAATAACGTGTTTGCAACACAAAAAATTAGAAACATCTTTTCCACATTAAAAGTCAGTTAGAGGAGATATGCTACCAGAGTTAGGACAGAAGCATGGCAAGCTGTGTAGGGGAAAATTATGTTCTGCCATGAGATTAATTTTTGTAATTAGAAGAAAAACAGATGAGTTTTCCTGCACACAAATTTCCCTTCAGAATGCAGTATTATTCTTTGTGGTTACATATCATATTGCATTATCACCTTTTGTTCTTCTCTGTTACTTCTGCAGAGCTTAAATATTTATCCAATTCACCATTCCAGTTCCATGGAATGACTGCCATCTACCATGTAAAAAATTCACTTTATAAAATATGCTTTGTTTCTAACAGCAAAACGTTTTTTTATACCTCTATTACAGTAGACATATCATGTCTTTTTCTTACTGCTGCCACTTAATGAACCCTTCCCAAAATTGTGCCATGCACTCTAAACCAACAGTGGGAAGCATTCTTGCATTAATAGCTTTGTTACCTAAATAATGGAAACAAGCACAGAATGTAAAAGAGGGCATGTTACAGATGGAGAACTGAGACACAGACCGATTTAGTCAAAAGTATTTTCCAAAGGCATACAATAAATCAGTGGTAGAAGGTTGGATTCCTTGTTCCCTATTCAGTCTCAAACTTTCCTTTCTTTTATTATTTCCTCTTCCACATGATATTACTTACCCACACACATGAGCAAGATAACTATCACAACTATTATGCTGTGCTATTATATAGCACTAAGGATGAATAAAAATGCAGGCTATGAAGTATATCAGTTTTATACTGTGCTTTTGAATGTCACAGATCTCCACCCATAACAGTTCTGCATCACTGTTTCCATAGTAACAAGATAACATGAGACACTTTGGTGTATGTTACTGTCTCTGAAAGAGTCCAACCTCAAGATGAGAATACCATATTGGACTTTGTAAATGAATTCTGATTTGTACCTTTCATGCAAAATATATCCCTGAATGATGTACCAACTTGAATAGTGAAGTTATTTAATTTGATGATGATACAAAGACATAGATTGAAAAGAAAACAGCTTTTAATGTGTGACAATGAGCTGAAAATGGTTTTCTTTTTAGATAACAGGAGCTACAAGGCAACAGATTCTCATGCCAAATTAAATAATGTTTATATTAAATTTACAGGAAGAAATTAAGTGATGGTAGTGATATATAAGGCCCAGTAAAAGACTGTAGAGAATTTTTTAATAGAGTAGTCCCCCAAATTACAGCTGACAGTTGAAGAAAAGGTGTTATATGAGCTCACTCATGGTACAGGTAAAATGGTAGCAAGTCAGGTGTCTGCACATCCCAGCAGTTGAGATCTGGGAGATGAGAGAAGTAAAAGAGCCCAACAAGAGGACATTAAATTACAGTGGAGCTGAAAAATATCAGCAGGTACTATGGACAAGGAGCTATTTTGTCTGATGTGGTCCAAAACTACTAGGAATATGTACATGGAGACTGTAGGATAGAAGAGAGAGGGAATGGTACTGCAAAGATAGGTAAGAAAAAAATTACATACAAGTTGTAGACAAATCATGCACATCCACCTCCAGTAACCATTTCTACCACTCCTAAAAATTTGACCTGATTGTGTGCAATACCAACCAAACTCTTCCCACTGCTGAGCTGCAGGGCCCACCACATAAGCTCACTTCCTTGTCTTATTTTTGGAATGTTCTTCAGGATATAAGTTGTTTCATAGAACAGTTTGAAGTGCAAAGCACATATAATGGGTTGTAAAACTTGGGGAATTTTCTGACTGGTTCCCTATGTGGCAGGAATGTGACTGAAATACTGTAGTCTTATAATTCAATTACTTTTTTCATATATTTTGGCTGTTTATATTTTTTGTCTACCTTTTGATGTCTAAGAGTTAAATTAATTCAAAACGTCTATGGAGTTGGAAGAGCCTCCCTCTGACTTGCAGAGATGTGCATGGCTGGGCTTGTATTCTCCTACCATATGTATCCCTTTTAATGGTTCAGACTTCAAGGGACTGACAACATCTCTTCATTTGATCAATAGCCTGAACCGTTGCTACGTGCTCTAGCATGTACAGTGGAAGGGGCCTGGCAGTGGTACCTTTCTCAGAAAAAGCATTAAGACAAAGTCGCTTCTTTCCCCAGCACTCCCATACCAGCTCTTTGTGTGGAATGTCACTAAATCCAGATGGCAGCTCCACACTGCCACGCTGGAGCAGCAGCAGCTCCACACTTATGAGGTCAACAGCCACCGGGGAGCACAAAGGGGGGCTTTCATCAGTCAGTCCATAACCAGGAGAGAATAAATTAAATTGCTTCCCCTAAAACACTGCCCAACACTCACTGCAAGGAAAGTCTTCAGGTAAATGGTCTTTTCTTCTCTCGAAACTTTGCTTCACATCATTTGTGAGAGGAACCTGGGGAAACTTTTGTAAAATCATGAGAGTTGGGGATAGACTTGTGTGAAAGTATGAAAGTGTAGCTCTATGGTCTAACGTGCAATAGTTTCCACATAAAATAATCTATTCTTCTATTCCTGTTCTGTTCAGGCTGGTGGGGACTCAAGTGGCTCTAATGAGACAAGGATGAGCGAAAGGCAGAAAGGTAGACTGTGAACTGAGTTTCAGCAATAATATTTCTCAGGGGCTGGTTATGCTCCTGAGTTTTAAAGACCACTCACTTATGAAGGACTATAACTGAAGCTGAGTATAAACATGTATCTGTATCTGAACAAAAGTGAGATTTTTCACCAAGACATGCAGTGATCTCACTCCTCTCCCAGTGAACTAGTCCTCTGACCTGCCCCATGAAAGCTTTTCTTTCTCCCTCACTGCCAGCTCTGAGCATCCTTTTCATCCAGAGGTCTCTTCCATATCAGATCACCTGCTCTGTAGCTGACTTTTGCTCTAGCACTGCTCAGTTTTCTAGGGAGTTCAGAAATGACCTTATGTTTTACAGAGCTCATTCAATCTTTCAAACACAGTAAGAAATTTTGGAACCTATTGTATATAGTACCTGTCCATAACACGGCACACCACTAAACCTCATGCCCTACCTGCAGATTTACAGCTGAAATGTATTTAACCTTCAATGCATGCAAGAGCAAGAAATAACTAGAACTTTGCCTCAAAACAGGGACAGAAGAAATGTGGATATCTGATGATAGAACAAAACTTTCAGTAGAAAAGTGACATAAGAAGTCTTTACAATAATGCTGATAAATAGATTGTTATAGGTGCTGGGAATTGCTATGGCACTCTTCACCCTTTTGCCTTGCAAAAGAACTTGCTAGAAGATAGCAATAGAATTCCAGACTCTAACCTTAAGCTTGATTTAATCCCGTAACAACAAACTATAATGATATTCTTTAAATGGAGAGTACTCAGATGTGCTGGGTGAGATAAGTAAAGCAAAAGCTTTGGAGACTATTTCACTCCTTCACAGGGAGAGTTTGAAGGGGATGCCTTTGTAGTTTGTTTTGTTTTAGTAAGGGTTTTTTTGACAGTCCTGATTTGCAAGCCAGCAAGTTTCACTGACTTCCTGCATTACATTGACCCTACCTCACTTGGTCCTCAGACAATTATTCTTCTGTTCATCACTTCTAAATGCTAGTTTTGGATCTCCTCCTTGTTGCACATCAGACCTTGCACTACTGCCCCAACTCCATGCTTCCTTATTACCTGTGTTTCACCACTTTCTTTTAGGGGACAGTCTAATTTTTATTTTCTTCCCAAATGTTTCAGCAGCAGGCAGGATAACATAAAGTAGGTTTCCTTTTTTTACTATTACAGTACACAAGATGTGCACAGCAAACTGGAACAAACCAACTGACTGTATCAGAGTCCCTGGTGTGGAACAAAATAATATATTTCTTTCATCATGATTCCCACTTGTGACCTCACATTGTTTATGAACTCTGGATGCAATGTTTCTACTGTTAGATGTCTGCGACGCAGTGGGGTGGGAAGGATACCAAAAGGTTTTCTTAATAATCAGCTAGAAGGAAACAGGCATATTAGGGTGAGATTCATTCAACAAATTTGAAGTGCTTGTTTTAGGCTGAGATGTGTAAAATTTTACTTTTAAGGTATTGAGTCTTTGGGGGTTTAGGGAGAGTGATTGGAACCACTACATTAACTTGATTTCTCCAAAGCAATCCAGCTTTGGAGATCAAAAGCAGAAAATATATGGCAGACATTTACTTCTAGAAGTCTTAAAAAATTGAGGGGTTAGTTCCTCCTCTTGATTATGGCAGGGTTATATTAATTGCCTAAATAGTTTAAGGCACAGTCCTCTGGAAGGAATGATGAAAAATACCATCAGTAAGTGAAGAATTCACTAGGGAACACATTAAGAGAATGAGAGAAATATTTTAGGACATATTTTAAACCCTGCCAGTTATGGAAAACAAAATGCTCATAACAGGGACTCTATAAGATACCTTAAGCTCCAGTGTTGTAGTACTCAGAAGTTATTGTTTACTCCCAAAATTCTCAACTTAAAATATTACATGTTGTAAATTTGTATGAATAAAAATGTACAATTGTACATCCAACAGTGACACTCTTTCAAGAACAGAAAAGCAAGACATTCTTTCCTATTTTTCCTGGCATACATAGGCTTCAGAACTGAGATTTCTAACATAGTATAGGAGCACAAAAATAGGGGAGTTTTATCCAACAAATTGCAGAATCTAGCAACAGGGAAAGACAAGAAATTTTTTGCCTTTTTTGCTTTGTTGCTAAGTTTTTCCTCTACATATTGGAAATGAACAGAGCAAAAGGAAAGGTAGGCTTGAATTCAGAAGAAATGAAGCTTTGATCTTAAAGAAGTTAAAAATCAGAGTGTAGAGAGTACACATATCACTAGGTCAGGGGAAGTGATGTCACACTCGTAATGAGCAACAACAATGCTTCTGAAAAAAACAACTTCAAAAAATGCCTCCTAGATATTACATCAAGGGGTATGTTTGCATGTTAACTGCCTCCAAGCCATCTTTTATATTAAACTACTTTACGTGCAAGACTTCCAGATCATTTACAGGGCAAGTGTTTAGGAAAGTAGGGGCTTTCCAAGCGCCTGAAAAGATTGTCTGACTGATTGTCTGTCTACAGGTTTCTCTTAAAGCTATTTTAAGTATATGATCCCATCCCAGCTATTTAACTCAGGAACCTGCCAATCACACACTGCCTAATTGAACCCTCGAATACTGTAGGATTGCAAGCCACAAAGCATATGAACAAAAATGTGAAGAAAGAGTTTTCTGCTGTGATTTCATTCTTCAAACCCAATTTGAAGAGGTCAAATTTCAGATTGCACAACCCCATTGAGACTCAGGGACTAAACTGGGACAATTGAAAAAAAAAAAAGCTTTTTTTTTTTTTCTACTTTTGAAAAGCAAGAGGAGGTCTTTAATACTAGTTAGTTGCTGGGGCTGATAGCAAGGTTTGAGGGTGGGAAAAGGACAATGCAAACTGAAAAAGGGAGACATAAGTCAGTTTTTGTACTGCTGAGCTAGTAAATGGGTGACTGACTGACTGTATGACATCCCCTTCAGAGTCACTTGCAATCCTGCTTTCTCGTCTGAATTTTTTTTTTCTTCAAAGAGAAAATATGGGAAAGCAAACAGAATAAGGAGCTAAATAAGGGCAAATACGTCTGGAATACATTTAACAAAGGGCTAGAAATAAACTGTGTATTTCACAATGGTTGGACTGTGGTTCTGAGCCAAAGTCCCCAGAGGTTAACTGAAAACCCCCTTGATTTCAACATGCTCTACGTCAGAACCTAAATCTCAGTGTTTTACAGAAGTAAGAGTGGCAATATCTATCTTGGCATGTATTAAACAAATTTAAACTACTATTTAATCAGCATATACTTGGATTTACATTGTCGCCATCTTTATTGATTGACTTCATAAACATGTGTGACCTCAGCTGGTGTAAAACCTTAGGACTCCACCAACTCCAGTAGAGCAGTGACAGTTTATGTCAGCAGAGAGATCTGAACTGTAAAGGAGAATGGACTTTACACAGCACATGGTCATCATGTTCTGAAATGGTATGAAGTATGACTGAGCAGGTTCGTAATATGAGCTGAAGAGCAGTTACTCTAAGGAAGAGAAAGCATCTGACTACATATGCTTATGCAGCAGGTGATTTGCAATCATGATCACCCCCAAATGTTGTCAGAGGTGTGCCTGGCAGCCTTTTTGATATTTAAGGGCTAAGTGAGTGTTAATTGTACTCACCTTATTTGCAGAACTTCCTCTATCTTGAGAGCATTAGTGACTGTCAGGCTGCACACTTTACATAGCTGTCTACTGGATGCTTTACTTTTAGTGACTTTTTGGGGGGTTTTGTTTGGTTTTTTTTTAACCTGAGGCGTTTCAGTCATGTAACTTCAGCAATCAATTTTGGCCCAAAGCAGCATAGGCCTCAGTCACAGAGAAGAAAGTATTTGCATGCAAGCTCACTATTAAAGCACCAGGGAGAAGAGTGAGTCCACAAAAGCTTAAGAAATCAAAATCAGAATTGAATCATCACAGAGTCAGCTAAATTATTGGCCCTGTAATTAGCCTTTTTGGAGGTCTCTTAATTGTTAATCCCTTTGCTCATTATAATTGCCTTACTGAATCCAAATAAATCAAATTTTTTTAAGAAATAATCATGTAATTCTAATGGCTACATAAAATAAAAAATACGGAAACTACTTTGTTTGAGGCCTAATTTAGATTAGGCTCTGTTGAAAAAAATTTGTCTTGGGAACAGTATTTTTTGCAGAATTTTTTTGCGAGAGCACTGAATTGGAAGGCTGGGAGAGGTTAATATTTCATTTACACAGTGTATGCAAAGCAGTTACATTTAAAAATTCACTAGATTGGGAGTATTCACTGCATATGGAGAGTGAGTCAGTGCCAAACAAGAACTGCATCCATGCCAGGAAAGAGAGCCAGGGGTTAGACATCTGTAAAGTGTTGGACAGGATGAAGACAAACATAAAACACTTTGGTTCTTTACACATCTAGGTGATTTTCTAGCCATTCATGTAGATCTAGTTTTCCAGACCAAAATCACTGTATGTAAAGATACACATTTTCATATTTTGCAATGCACAGAAACTTTATTTCATCCCATAAAGACTGACTTTAACCTGAACATATAACACTGAAATACCCAAGGTCTTATCTGACCCAGTCTGGGATTAAAAAAAAAAATGTCATCCAGGTGTCTGGGACTTCCAACACTAACAGGAATTACCTCATTATCCTACAGTACTAGCCTCATCAGATAAAGAAGAGTATGGGGGGGAAAGATGTGGAAACACGAGAAGGAGAACAGATGAAAGGAACTCGGGAGAAGAAAAAACATGTTGAGCCTTAATTGAGCTTGGAGAGGATGCAGGAGGAGTAAAACATAGTTGGCTGACTTATGATTTATTCTCTCTAGTGATCTGTGTTTGCAGTGGATTGAAACATGCTCTTGTTCCTAATATATATTTTATTCCTTGTTTATCAAGTGTGAAGTCAAGGATGAACAAGTTTAAGTTTGGGCAAAGCATGATGCTTCTTTATCAAGAAAGTAAATCTTATCAAGAATTACTTTGTAAAGCCCAGTGAGCATATTAACATTTTCCAAGTTGTTACACATCATTCTGTCTTTAGCCTCAGTTAGTTTAGTGTGTTATAATAAACATTTAAATGTATTAAACTTTATATAACCTCTTATATGCACAATATGCAATCTTGATGCCCAGTGCTTCACCAAGAAATCATCACTGAGCACAAGAAAAGAATTTGAGGTTAAATTTGGACAGAGAAAGAGAAAAAGAAGAGCAGAACCAAATATACAAATCAATGAAAATACAATCCTCTTTCTCCATTCACCTACAAAAGGAAGGAGAGATGACCAAGTTTGGAGAGGTAGCAGGAGAGAACCAACATAATAAACAGAGATCACTGGTAACATGTCTCCAAGGATTCATAAATATAACTGTTGAACCAGACTTTGTGCTTTGATTCCTATTTGTGGAATATTTTGTTAGCTTTAAGAGAATTTCTACAGATTCCATGTTTACATACATGTTTAAAATTCCATATTCATAGAATCATAGAATCAGCCCGGTTGGAAGGGATCTCTGAGATCATCAAGTCCAACCCTTGATCCAACACTGCCGTGGTTACTAGACCATGGCACTGAGTATCACATCCAGTCTCATCTTAAAAACCTCCAGGGACGGAGAATCCACCACTTCCCCGGGCAGTCCATTCTAATGCCTGATTACCCTCTCTGTAAAGAATTTCTTCCTAATATCTAATCTAAACCTCCCCTGGCACAGCTTAAGACCATGCCCTCTTGTGTTACTGATAGCTGCCTGGGAGAAGAGACCAACCCCCACCTGGCTACAACCTCCTTTCAGGGAGTTGTAGAGAGTGATGAGGTCTCCCCTGAGCCTCCTCTTCTCCAGGCTGAACAACCCCAGCTCCCTCAACCTCTCCTCACAGGACTTGTGCTCAAGTCCCTTCACCACCCTTGTTGTTCTTCTCTCGACCTGCTCCAGCACCTCAATATCCTTCCTGAACTGAGGGGCCCAGAACTGGACACAGCACTCCAGGTGTGGCCTCATCAGCACTGAGTACAGGGGAAGAATCACTTCCCTGGTCCTGCTGGCCACACTGTTCCTGATCCAGGCCAGGATGCCACTGGCCTTCTTGGCCACCTGGGCACGCTGCTGGCTCCCGTTCAGCTTCGTGTCAGTCCAAACTCCCAGGTCCCTTTCTGCCTGGCTGCTCTCCAGCCACTCTGTGCCCAGCCTGTAGCACTGCAGGAAGTTGTTGTGGCCAAAGTACACAACTCAGCACTGGGCCTTGTTGAACCTCATCCCACTGGAATCAGCTCAACTCTCCAGCCTGTCCAGGTCTCTCTGCAGAGCCCTCCTGCCTTCCAGCTGATCAACACTCCCCCCAACTTAGTGTCATCTGCAAATTTGCTAATGGTGGACTCAATCCCCTCATCTAAATTCATATGTACAGATACATATAATCTTTTCTACAAACTACTTTGTGGAGTTTTGAGGCTCAAGCAGGCTCCAGAACTATATATAAGTATTTAGAATACCATCACAATTAGCCCTGATAATAATGAAAGGAGTGTTTGAAACTAGCCCAATACACCAAAGTGTCCAGTTGCCCTTGGAAAGCAAGAGTGTAATAAAATGTCATCTTTGAAATACAGCTCTCTATCTCCTACATACAGCTGAAAAATTGCCACTTCAGCAATGAAACATGACAGCTGCTCAGAAGCATCCTGTGTCTCTACATGCTTTTCTCTTCACTTGGTTAGGATGCCCTCAGTAACTGTGCCCTTATGGAACTTTTAGTTATAGGTATTTTAGTTTGGGAGAATTGCATGACACATAGCTATCAAAGGATCCATTACTATAACACATATTTTTTCCCATGATCGCCAAATTCATAATTCTGTAGACAAAAAAAAAATCTGTTTCCTCTGGATGTATGTCTCAAAGTCCACATAGGTATTTAATGTCATTAACATGTTAGTGTCATTAACATTCCAGTTTTTTTAGTCCTTCTTCATGATTAAATTAGAAGGGAAAGAAAACCAAAAACAATTTATGGAATCAATAAGTAACCTATAGTGAACTTCAGGTAGTTGCAATATTTTCTTCTACTGTTTTAGTATTACTTTACAGTGAACCAAAAGTATATTAAAAGAGGAACCATCAGCATCCTTTTTATTTCTCATCCCAGATTATCAGCCCTCATGTCTTATTTTACTTTTTTAAATTGCAAGCACTTCTTGAGTTCTTATCCTTTGCTTTAGATATAGCAGCATCTGTACAACACCAGCTACCTTTGTCTGAAGGAAATGTGTGAAGTGTTCTAGGATACTGGTCTGGCCTGATCATGCATTCCTCAATGTTCCAATACCCAGGAAAGACACATAAAAAGATGTATAATCCATTTAATTATGGAAGTAGCACAAATTACTGAAGGACAATATAAAAGGATGGCACAAACCCATAGGAGAAATATTTCTATGGGCTCAGGAGCATACCTGCGACAGAATTTGAAAGGGAAATAATACATCACCAGAAAAGACTTTTAAGTGCTTTATTAACAAGAGAAAAAATTAAGATAATAGTTAACAACAAAATACAGTTAATTACTAGCAAGTGGGTTAAAGCATTGATTCTAAGACAGGATTTGGGGAGTGAACTTATATCTATTATTAGACTAATTAAGTAGTAAAAAAAAAAAGTCTTCAGGAACACAAACCCTGCTCCAGAGACAGATGTTTTTCTATTTTCCAGCTATATCAATTGGATTAATAAAAGAGAGTGTCTTTTTCCCACAGCATTTCCTTGCTTATACTCTTAGGCTATCATAGTTACAGCATTATCACTATGTCTGGAAAGTGTTCCGTGATCTTTTTGCTTTAGCCTTTGCTTAAAGATCAGTTTTAATGTCATAGTCAATCTCATTAAAATCATAAATAGAAGAGTGAAAATCGGGACAAAAAAGTGAAAGAATTATGTAGAATTCACATAGATAATATTGAAGTTTTCAAGTTGGCTAGGTTAAGTGTAATTCAGTGCTGAGAAAACAGAAAACAATATATAGCCACTAGCAATTATCTTTAGCAATTTCAGGAGTACAGATTCCAGAAGACTAGAAAGAGTAAATATTTACTTACTTTTAAAATGTCAAAAAGAAGAAGAGAACCTCACTTCAATTACCAGAAAAATATCAGAACAAATAATGAAAAGGTCTATTTTTAAGAATCTTGAATATAACCAGTATGCAAGAGACAAGATGAATTTCAATAAATAAATCATGTCAGAGCAAATTTATTTCTCTCTACAGTACATAAGATGCTTTAAGGACAGAGGAGAATAAATACTGTCATGCATTTGGATTCTGGTTTTTGACATCTCACAGGACATTCACATAGACAAGTAGATTTAAGATAGTTATTTGGGAAATCCCATTCACAGAATTAGTCATCAATAGTTATCAATGATTCATTTTCAAATGAGCAAGACACATCAGGTCAGGTTCTGTAAGAAGCTGTATGACATATTCATTAATGAACCGGTAGATGATTAAGATGCTCTTCGCATTTTAAAATACACTAAGCTAAAAAGACTTCAAATCCTTTGGAGTGCAGAATGTACACTTTAAATGATCTTGGTGAACAGCAGAAATCTGAATCCAGCTAAGCAATTAAATTAATTCACAGATACATGCACAAGTGAAATTACTTGAACAAATATAAAATGGAGAATGACTAACCAGACAAACAGTGTAGAAAAGAATGTGACAATTAGAATAGATCACAAACAAGCAATAAAATCATACAGTTGCATAAAAAGCAATCATGCTGGCTTAGAGGAAATTAGTACATTTTATGTTAAGCACACAAAATATTCCTTCCATTCTACTCAGAGCTGGTAATTCTTTACCTGGATCCCTGTGATCACTGCAGGTTATCACATGTCAGTATGAAACAATACATCGACCAGCTGGAGAAAGTCCCAAAAACAGAAATAAGAGTGAACTTAAGGGGGAAAAAAAAAGTTATCCTGCATAAGACTTTGCAAGAACTGAGCTTGCTTAATCCAGGAGGGGGAAGACTAGGAGAAGATTTGATAACAGTTCTCAAATTTTCAGGATTCTTCGTGACAGCAGATAATGAATTGTTTTCCACAATCTCTGAAAAATAGAAAACATTGCAATAAGGAAGAACTGGGTTAGAGGTGGCAGAAATAATTCAGTGTGAAAGGCCAACTAAGCAACGAGTAATAGACCTACAGAGATTTTTCCTGAGTGTTAGAAACTTTAAGGAGGAGCAAGCCAAACAGTGAGGACTGGTTTTCTGTATCGATCTTGTTTTGAAGCACACATTTGATTTAGTATATCTCATAAATATTGCACAAAAAGTATAATAATCAAACAGTATACAACTTTCTACACTTGCTCTATTGCATAGACTCTGGTGATAAATATATATCTCTATTAAGAGTGTTGTAATGTAAGATGAATACGAAAAATGAAAGCAAATTGAATGCCATAAACAAGGATTCAAAATTCTTTTAACTAGGCATCATTCTAGTGACTACTGCAGAGGAATGGAAAGGGAAAATACCCACACTTTTCACAGATTTTTTAGTCGACCACTACTTTCTGTCCAAATATTTCACTGATCCAAAGAAAATAGAGTTTAATTATTAATTACACACACAAAAAATGAATGCCTTTGTGAGCAGTCCATATTGCATTGGCTTCTAAGGTTACTGCATGCTCAACAATTTTCTGTTTTTTCATACTAAAATGTAAATAAAATAAAATCAATTTCTGCACCCTATAGCTCTGACATGGCTGTTATTTCAGAAATATCAATTTTTATCACTTTCTTTACCACTTTGAACTTTTCGGTAGATCATTAGTTACGTAATACTGTTGATGATATTTATATCATAAAAGCATGATTATCAACTAACCTATAGGTTGGATACATGTGTCAGCATACCACATGAAGGCAAATCCTTTAAGCAGTCTGGATGACACTCCTCTAAGTTACTCAGAGAGCTGAAATAATGAAAATTATATCTTGTCCCATTAAGAGGGAAGGTAGTCCCCATCCTCCCTGACATAACTATATCTAAATAGTGTCTACTTTGCTGTAGCCTCCAATTCTTTGTCGCTTCTTACCTTAATATTTCTGAGAGGAATAACATAGGAGTGTTTAATTAAGCCTGTGATGTCTTTATTTTCCAGGTCTTTATAGTGTCTTAATAGCAAACGTGCACTCTTAAACAGACCTCTCTATCTGGGTGGAAAAGTTATGCCAAGACCAAGAGAAATTCTGCACACCAAGGTAGGAAGGACCAAGTCCAAGAACAGTGAGAAGGCAAATGCTGAGCTTACCCTCGCTACTTAAAACTACGTCTGAAAGTCCTTCTCTTTCATAAAACACACTTCCTATTCTTAAAATAATGAGTAATAACAAAGAATAGCTGCTGTTAAAAGCAGCTAATGTTTCACCTGTCCCTGTTAATGTGCACTCATAAAACTCAAAAGTCATTCACACAACTTTACTCACAATGGGAAATATAGACTATAAAAAGTGTTCACAAGATCACACCTGTGAGTATGGATACTTGCACTTCGAAAAAAATCTATGTATCTAATAAATAATATTTTCTAATGAAAGTGAGCTACTAGGGACTCCTCATAAAATGTAGCACTATAAAAAAGACTATTTTGGAAAGTTAATCTACTTCATCAGCAGGATTCTCAGAAATCAATGTCATCAAAAATAATATTTGAGAGAGGTTTTAAAGTTATTTTTAAAAACAAGTATACATACTTTCTGATAGAAAAGAGAAAGCTTGTGGTGAGCTGTACAAAACCACAACTTATTGCTGCTCTGATCATTATTTCCTTTTCCCATTTACTGGACCACATACCAAAGCAGCTATGACAAGGTCCAGGAATAACTGTGTTGGAGCTTTAGAGCTGCCTCTAGGTCTGTCACATTGCTAGACTGCCCCTGTGTTGTTTGTCTTCCTCGTCCTCCAGAATTCCATTTCTTTCCTTTCAACATTTTTTCCTATAATTTGTCTGGTTTTTATCCATTCATGGGCAACTTTCCACTCAAACCCTGTATACATCCTGGACACACAAGGTGTATATAGCAGACCTTCAGGCTGCGAGTACAGATTTTGCTCAGGTGGGCAGATGAATTTAAGAAGCACATGCCTACTGGCATTGAAAATGCATACCTGAGACACATCCTGCACACAGTCTGAAGGCTTCACAAACACATACCTTAGACAAGTACCCCTTTTCTATTACAAACACAATGTCCTTTTTTTTCCTGACTAGATCCTGGTTCAATCTGGAAAACTCAAACTTGATCCCATATTTCATGTGCTCTGTTCAAGTCAGGAAATCTTAGTGTGCTGTCTGGAAACACCTTAAGGACAGAGTTGGATTTGGTTTGAATTTCGTATTCTGCCACTGAGATGAAAACGGAAGTCTCACTTTTTAGGTGGTACTTGTGTCTACACCACTCAGACAGAAAGCTTCTGAGAGCGTCCAGAATATCCTGCATGCCTGCACACCAAATATGTTTGAGTCACTCCCAGCATATATCACTGTACCTCCTACAGCTATCCACAGAGAAAATCCTGGGGCACTGGTTTTGTGGTGTGCAATAAGCCATCCATCACTCATCCTCCTATTTTACACACTATGTCGATGATATGAGCCTACTGTGCAACCCTACATAAGACACAGGGTCTGGGAAGCAGGGGCAGAAACAATGGTCACAGCCAGATGCAGGCGTCACAGTGTCAGGCCTCCCCACTATTTCCCAAGTGTTGACTTTGTCTGAACTTGTAAATAGAGGCTGTGCCTGTGCATGGAGTAAGGATAAGATGGCATAGAGGTGCTCATTGATGCAAGGGCCCCTTACTAGGCAAGCTGTGGAGATGCCACCACCACCAGCTCTGCCACCGAGGGTCTGCAAGCCGGAGGGTTGGTGCAGCCCTGTGTACAAGAGTCCCCAGAACAGCAGTGAAGCTGCCCTTGCACCTACAGGGCACAGCTCAGAGACACAGTCATGGGTGTAGCCTCCTCTCACAGCAGGTTCTCAGTGCCCCTCAGCAGGTGGACAGTCAGGACAGTTAGCCTTGATGACCCCTTCAACAGTGCCACAGGGCACTGGGCTCTGAGGTCCAGCTATCACACCAACTATCTCAATCACAATGTTTGTAAACCACTATTACAATATCCTGTACAAATAAGGGTTTGTCAACAAGAATAACTGCAAAGGTGCAGTCAGTGCTTGCATGGTATGCTGCAAGGACTGTATGCTGCAAGGGTGCCAGGCCTCTTTCTCCTGCTGTCCCTGCATAGTGCCCTGTCAAAATAGTCATTGCTGCCCCATGGGAGTATAGGTAGCATGTACCACAGGGGAGAAAGAAACCCAGATAAGCAGGGTGCAGGAAGGAGAAGGTCTAACCTGTCTTCCCACCTTCTTGGCCTCGGTTTTGATCCATGCATCAAAAAGTGATGTGACTGGTGATCCACAGAGATAAGGAATGAGCCTGCATTCTCCTTTATTTGGACACTGGACACATATCCAGCAGATGAAAGGGGAGGTATTACATCTTTACCAAGCTTCATCCAAGTAGCTTCACACCATCCATTGCCAACTTGAATTTCACGAACACAGACTTTCTCCAGTGATAAAGAAACATTTACACCATAAGTCCTTTAAGGTCCAATTTTTGCACTAAAAACAAACTTGTGTTTTTTAGGAATGACAGAAAATGCTATGCACATATTGATAGATTGAAAAATAACAAATTGTCTTTTCAAAAATATTAAAAATGCACATTACGAACCATTATGAAAATACACTAATATTGCACGGTACAGATCACATTCTTATCTCCAGAACATCCTGACCTGAATCTGTCCTTATTCAGCTTTTTCAGGAAGATGGAATAATCCCTTGGGACTTCACCAAGCACAAAGAGGCAAAGTGATGTGTCCACAGTAAGTAAAGCAGTGATTCAGAAACATCCTTCCTCAACCTATTACTTATCAAGCAATATTTCCTCACCTTATTAACAGGCTAAGAGATCATGAGAATCAATGAGATTAATTGTGCTTATAGATAAAATGTATATTGCAGGTTGTGTTTTGTTACATCTGGGGTTGAGGAGAAATCATACATTGCATCAAATGACTGTCAGTTCTGCTGCAAGCACATTTCTCACTGCTCAGCTATAAATAGTGCTCACAACAGATGTGAAAAGTATCACGCTCCATTCTGAGGTGGGAAATCGCTGAAGAAAACTGTTCTGGTAAACAAGCCCTTCCTGGATGGCTGTCTGAATAACTGGCAGTGAGCACAACTCCTGGATCGCTCTGCTGACAAAAACTCCCTCACTCCTCCCTGCTACTAAAGCAAGGCTGTGTGTCAGGGAAGGCTGAGGCCACTAATACAGAAACTGAGGAGTATTGGTGTCAGCCTTAGAAAATGCCCTTTTTTTGCCTGGCAAAACTGCTCTTTATAGCAAATCATCTCCTGGATATGGTCCGGGTGTTTAGTGCAGCTCACATCTCAGCTGTTGATACCACCATCTTATTGCCAGCCCTCACCACAGGCTCAACAGTGGCTCAGCCCCCATGGCAGACACACCAGATGTATTTTCCTGAGTTAGAGATTCCCAGGGACAACTTCACAGCATGTACGCAGCCTCTTTCAGTGCTGCTAAGAAAGACTTTTCTTGTGTCTCACTGGAGTCTTCTCTGCTACAGCTTAAGAACATTTTGCTCTCCTGTCCATCAAAAATATGGAAAACAAACTATCCTCATTTGCACCCTTCTTGGTTTGCTTTTGAACACCCTAGACAAGGTCACTATACCTGCTAACAATATTTTACATAGTTCAAAACTGTTAGGTGTTCATATATCATCCTGTTCCAGAAAGTACATGGGACGCAGCAGGGCTGCTGCATGTAATCATTTGATGGAAAATATGTTTAAGGTATTACACACCTCTGCTCTCTTCTGCGCTGTCATATAGGATCTCCAGTACCTTGATGGCACAGCATTTTCCAGGTCTATTTTCCTGCTTCACCAATCACATGCCCCACATCCCATGCAGCACCCCTGCCAGGGAGCCTGGGAATTCATTAAGCCGTATTTACATGAGCATAAAATAGGCTAGCTGCTCTGCTATTACTAAACATACCACTAAACTGATACTGTTCCCCTTGGCAGTTTGCACAAGTCATCCTTCAGAGGTACCCACTCCTTTCCACTGACCCTATGAGGAACACAGGCTCCTAAATTTTAGTGCGCCAAACTGTATCTGTCTGATATCTAAAGCAGACAGTGAGTCAATCTTGCATCAGCACCAACACAGGTGGTTATCTCAGCATAGCACTTTTGGTGTATGCAATATTTGAGTAAAATCATGCAACAGACCTCCCACAAGCATTCAGGTTGGTAAAACTTAATAGCTCAAATACTTCCAAAAGAAGCAGCCCAGTCCTGACTGAAATGAATTTTTTTCCAAATGTAAGTGAAAGTATGGAAAATATTTTGCAGTCTTCAGTCTGAAAATGAGGATAAGCATCTAAAGCAGAAGTCTTCATTCTGAATCACTGGTCATTATATATACCCTTTAGGTAGTTAATATTGAGCTTCACAGTATGGATAACATGTTGGAAACTTCTTTGTAGCTATCCAAAGAGATAGCTAGAGATATCCTAGTTACCACTGACATTTAGAATATGTTAATTGTTTTCCTTCTCCTTTACTTTTGACAGCTACGGCTTAAGAAAGGACTTTGATATAGCCCATGACATGCCTGAGGGTGTTTTTAAAAAGCACTTTGGGGGAAGAGGAAGAGAATGAATACAAGAAAATAAAGCCTGATCTAAATTAGTAATTTACATGTTCCCAGGTGTTTCCTTCTTGAGATCTCACATAGAGCAACTGCATCAGATCACCTGTAGTTTAAGGTTTTCAGTTTGTCACTAAATCTCTCCTCCTTTTCCATAAGCTTATCTCATGTCTTCCAGATTACTCTTGTTTTCACTTCACATCGTCTGCACAAACAAATGAGGCACTCCCTCCCCCGCAAACACAAACCCATGTGCACTCATGCTCCTCTCTTTGGTCTGCATAAGGTAGCTTGGCACCAAAAAGATATGTGATTAAGTTTTAACAAGTGTCAAAGCCAAGTGGCTCACAGACACTTACCTGGAGATCAGAATGAGGTTTAGGTGCTTTCTGAAATTCAAATTAGCAAGTGTCATTCTTCCTGCCTTCTACCACACTTCAGGGAATGTTTGATCTGCAGAGAGAGAATGAGACACAGAAAATGAGCAAGAGAGAAACCTCCAGGATCCAGGGGCTCAGACTTCCTACTCCCCCACACTGCCACTGTCTCTGGGAGCATGTGAATAATCACAGTTACTCTTGTTTACATGGCCCTACTGCAGGGCACTAATGTAATGTACTGTAGAACCAAATTCCTCATAAATATTTAGGTCAAGGATTTCAGCATAGAACAACAGTACAATTAACAATTCAAAATGCTGCCACTTGAAGTTATTTTTGATATCATCAGCTGGAAGTGAGCAGACATGCCTTTGTTAAGTTATGATGTAGTCTATCATTTCTAATACAGTATCAGTGCAAAAAAAAATCAGTTCCTAAGAGCATTGATCAGAAAATTCATAATCTTTTTTTGTTTGCTAAAGCACGCATTTTATAAAGACTCTCATGATCTCTTGTTACTGCCATGTTGCCCAGAAATAAAAGGGAAGGAAGGAGATCTAACATCTCATGACCTACATGGGTTCTTTATTTTTAAAAATGCTAAATTTAGGTAGTTTCTGTATCAGAAAAAAAATTAAATAAATCGGCATACACAAAATGTATTTTGTACATCAACTTAAATATAAATTTTACACTTCACATAGTGGTCCAAATTAATATATCAGTGTTTACCTACATCTACTCCTCATACCTCTTTACTATACTATTATACAAGTGCTTGAAAAAATATGACAACACCTACAAACATAAAAAGAGTTGCAATAGCAAATCACAGTGTATGAGCAATAGTGATCTCCTTTCTTTTTTAACTGAAAACTATTAAGTCCAGTGAACTGTAAGACCTGCATCCTTTGTTTACCCAAGTATCCCATTAAGCTGCAGCTGACATATTGAAAAGGAAAAGAAAGATAAAATGAAAAAGAAACCAAGTATGAAGAAAATAAGAACTGTCCAAGAAGCAGAGTTTTCCTCCTGCTTATGCTCAGTCATCAGCCTTCTATCTTGGCAGCTTCTGTGTTTGCCTGCTCAAATCTGAACAGTTCATCATCCAAACTTACACAGAGCCAGGGCCTGTTTTAACCACACTGCATACACTGACATTTTCTCCAGTTATACACATTTTAAATACTGAGTCCCTTCTGCCACAGGACAGAAATAAAATGACATCTAGTTATACTGAATCTTCTAGTTCTATATTGGCCTGTTGAACTTGGGATTAATCTTTTTCTGGATATTGATGTGATTTTGGGTATTGATATAAGCAGGATAAAAAATACATGGCACCAGGTGGGAAAATGCATGATCAAGGCACCATGAAATCTTTATCTTTTCTGTGTGTTTTTCCTGTTGTTCCAGGAAACTTTGATTTCAATCCATCATCAAATTAGACAAGAAGCTGCTACACTAAGTCCTCACAATGGAGGCAGTGGTGTGGTTATGCAGCAGGCACATGGCAGACAGCAGAGGAACCCATTCACAGTGACTCTTCCTGGTTGAAAGCTGGACTAAACACAGCCCTGTCAGACCATGCTCTTGACTGCGTCTAATTCTCAAGTGACCTCTTTTCCTACTCACAGAGAAGTGCAAGGCAAGGACAAAGGAGAAGTAATACCTTTGAAACCATATATGCCTTTCATTGTTAATAAGAACTCTTATACATATATAAAAGAGGTACAGTTGCTAAGTCTTATTAACAAAGAATCAGAAAACCACACCCCCCTGTGACTTGCTAATTATGTACCCATCCCTGTAAGCGTTCAAGGCCGGGTTGGATGGGGTTCTGAGCAACCTGGTCTAGTGAAAGGTGTCCCCCTACCCAAGGCCGGGGAGTTGGAACTGGATGATCTTTAAGGTCTGTTTCAATCCAAGCCATTCTATGATTCTATGGGCACAGGATGTGCTGTGTACCTTAAAATTTTTGCGATGGTCCTCTAACTTGTCTTTGAGTGCTGCTAATGTGGCTATTTTTTGAAGGCAGCAGTAAGATCTGAGTGTTTTCTGAAAATGCGAGAGGATTTAAAAGGATGAAGGGTCCGGATCTGAAGACATTCTTTTTATTTTATTTTTATTTTAGTTCTTTGACATACTCGACAATCTATTCTTTTAGACTGATGCAATCCGTTCAGAAAAGGTATCATAGCAGCAAGCTTGAACTGCAGTGCAAAAAAGCAACAAAGAAATTGCTGTGTTCACCTTGTCCTAAAGACTTTTTCCAAATATATATATATATATATATATATATACATACACACATACATAAATGCCTTTATTTATAGCTCTTTTGAACTATAGAAATGAAGAAAGAGAAAAGCATTGAATAATTCATCGAATTTTCTTCCTTTATCACTCAGGTCCAATTTTCCCACACGAACATATAAAACCAAGCTGAATTCTAACAAATTATTAATATTAAAGATGCAACTGTAGCATTTTATCCCAAAGAAAAGAAGTCTTGCTAGTCAGCATTGCTAGAGTTTCTGTGACCACTTGGAGACAGGCATCTAGATCTGAAGCAGCCATCCTTGTCTCTGTGCATAGTCAATGTAGATGACAGAGCCCAGGGACTGAGAGGTCTCATCCCAAGCAGAGAGGTAAAACAAACCACCTGAATACATTACAAAAGTATCTATTTCTCACACTAAAAATAAGGGGAGCCTGGATAACTACTTCAGGCATGTACCCCACAGATGTTTCAAGTCATGAGAGATTAAACATTCACTGTGTCCAGCCTCTGACAAACCAACCTACTCAATTTGAATTATGACTACGGAAACTGTGCCAGACAAATACATATCAATATTCAAAAATATTCTAAATATACTGCTACCTTAGGGTCACTGCAGGTAACTCCAGTTAAAATGTGCTCTCCAGGAATATTCAGCAAGATCCATTGCAAAGTTTATACGTCAATAAAACACTCTCCTGTAATAATAGAGCTTTGACTTGACTGTAGTGAAATTGAGCATTATGCAGAGAATACCCTTGCTATACTGTTTACTAATTTAGCTTTCAAGACTGTGTTTAGAGGGATGTTGAGAATTAACTAGCATGTTCTCTATTTGTGGATTATGTGGGTAATTCCCCAACCTGAAATACGAGTACATATATCTAAAAATAAAGCTCCATACGCAGTTTCCCAGTAGACAATTGCTTACTCATTTAAAATGTATGTTTACTTAAAATTTCGTTCTCTGGGATGGCTTTATGAAATATACATTTTATTTTAGCAGGGATTCCCAAAGGAGTCAGCTACCAGGCAGCCTTTTTCTAGCTCCTTCAGTACAAACTGTGTAAAGCAGGACATTAAATCTGCAATAACAGGCAACACTCAGAAATTGGAGTTTCAGCTGTGTTTATGCTGACAGTGCCTGAGGAGCACCTGGATCTGAACAATTCTGTTAGTACATTGGATAATTCATTCCCAGTAATTTGTTACCTGACATTAATTTCCTACAAAACCATGATATCTGAATGCACTCCACATAAAATCACTTTTCAGGAAAGTCAGAGGCTAAGAGGAAATAACTGAGTGAAATTTCCCTAGTTATGAATGTTTTCAGTATTTTTGCATCCCAAACCCCTGTAAGACCCTCCCACGGTAATTTTAGCTGCTTTTGTATTAGGCAACGAAGATATTAATTCTTCCAACTGGAAATCTACCTTAAATTCTGTCCCACATTTTGAAAGCATGAAGAGAGACTAAAAAAACAGACTTAAGAAGGTTAAAAAGTATGCAGTCACTCTATTGTATAAATTTTCTAACTACCAGCGAATTCATGCAAAAGACTTAATACTATACATCACATCCAACATGGTCACACAGATCATCTCCATTAGATAGAGTCTAATAGTACCTATATACCAACAAAAGGACTTGTTTATGAAGAAACATTTACTGCAGTTTTGAGTAAATATAATGCTCTATTGTATATTACAAATCCTTCAAAATCAATGTCACAAACAGTCAAAACAATAAAAGTACGTTACAAGGTTTTGGTTGAAATAAAGGACAGGGAAATAGTAGTATACTGTTTGGCAGGAGTCCTGAAGACATTTATATCAGGAGTCATTTAAAACTAAATCAAAAGGGATTCAGGTACCATTGGCTACAAGTAATACCAGCCAGGAGAACTAATCTCGATGAAATGACACTAAAAAAATCATTTTTTAATGCACTGTTTTCCATCAAAGCCTTTCACAGAATAAATGTCTTGAAAGAGTTTGACTGAACTGACAGACATATCTGAACGTCTCACTCAGCAAATATAAATCAAGATGAAACTATAGATGGTTTTATAGAGGAAAATAGAGGTAAACTCCAGAGACAGCTACGGTTTCTAGTAAGGAAACAAATATATTTAGTTACAAAAACAAACAGTTGTAAAATACAGGAGAGAAACTCTCCTCAGAGCTTTTATCCAGCAACTGATAGCAGAGGTGAGGAGTACTTGCTACAGGGAAAGTGGGTTACTCACAATATTATTAAATGTAGGATTGGGTTCTGCTCAGTCTTTCAGACCTGCCATATTTGCTGCATATCCACCTATATCAAAATGCATTGAAACTGCAGGATAAGAAAACCACATATTTTTAGGCTTTTCTAAGTTGAGCAGGGCTCATAACAAGTGAAATACGGAAATAAAAAGAAATTTTAGGGGGGTAGGTTAGAAATAGAATAGGAAAACAGATAAGAAAGAAAATGTTAAGCAAATTTATTTTTTTTAATCACAAACTCTAGCTCTTTGTAGCCTAAGTAAGGTATTTACAGAAACCCTACAGCTGAGGACAATTTGACATGTAAAGAGGAAATGAGCTGTTAGTTTTGAAAGAGAACATCAAAACCAAGAGGCAGTATAGTCCGTCATGAGAAAGTTACACAAGAATCATTTTACAGATTTGAAATGTTGAACACTACAACTCTTTTCCAAAGCAGATAGATAGACTTCTCTGTTTCCAGCCTCACCACATGTCATATTCCATTTCCTGCAGAGATAGAGTAATATCAGGTATACAACTTTAGGCTAAGAAAGGATACAATCCCTCAAGCTTCACCAGCAGGTGAGCAGACATTGTACCAGCCTTCCCCAAGGCAACAGCTATCAGCAGTCACATCTTTCCCCAGGAGAGCACACAGAAAAATCCATCTGTTTCCCAATCAGGGTATTCATCATGTCAGTAAAATGATACAGAAATTTTGTTAGCAAACTTGTTACCCTCTTGACTGAAAAAGGCTTTGCAAGACTGAACAGTTGTTTCATAAATATAGACAGTTATTGCTTACAATTGTAGCATCAGTGCCTAGGTCACTTAAATGAAAACATTTCTTTCCCCTTAGCTGCAACCAGCTCACTGTTGATTTCTCTACTGGGGCTGCAGATTGGCAGTACTGAGGTGACATGGTTATCTGAAAAAAAATAGACCCTGGCTCCTTGTCCTGGTTCCAGCTGGGATAGAGTTAATTTCCTTCCTAGCAGCTGGTACAGTGCTGTGGTTTTGGATTTAGAATGAGAAAAATGCTGATAACACAGCAGTGGTTTAGCTGTTGCTCACAGTGCTTACTCTGTCAAGAACTTTTCAATTTCCCATGCCCTGCCAGTGAGGAGATGAAGTAGAAGCCAAGAGGCAGTGTGGCCAGGACAGCAGATCTGAACTGGCTAAAGGTATATTCCATACCATAGAATGTCATGCTCAGTATATAAATGGGGAGGAGTTGGTTGAGAGGGGCTGATTGCTGCTCATGGACAGCCTGAGCATCAGTGGATGGTGAGGAATTATATTGTGTGCATCACTGGTCTCTCTTGAGTTTTATTTCTCTTTCTATTTTTGTTGTCTTGCTTTTCATTTTTATTGTTGTTGTCGTTACTATTATATCTTATTTAAATTATTAAACTGCTCTTAACCCACATGTTTTATCATTTTTCTGATTCTCCTCCCCATCCCAGAGGAGGCAATGGGGTGAAAATTGATCAGCTGTGTAGTACTTTATTGCCAGCTGGGGTTAAACCACGACACTTCTTTTTCCCTTTTTCCCTTCCTTGGCATTTATTTCCACCTCCACACCAGGCTGCACAAGTGCTAACACCGCTTGTTTTCCCAAAGTATCAACTCTGTCATCCAATTTACCAAGCCACCTCAGCAGGTCAGGGGTGCAGAGTTAATGTGGTCAGCAGGAGGGAAGGGGAGGCAGCCAGGACAGGGTTACTCCAGCATCTGTGAGGGCTCAGATGCCCCACACACGACAGCTGATCCCCATAACACCTCAGGTCGGTTTGATGACACTGTCCCATAAGAGGCCTAAATAATTAGAGACCTGAGATTTACAGTTACATATGCTAATTGCTTTGTAAAAAATCAGGTAACAAAAGCTGCTACAGCAATTCATTTATAAGTTTATTAGATGTATGACTAAAATTTCAATGAAAGGGTAGACCATGGGAAAACTCTTAAAAGAACTATGCTTTACTAAATAAATACGTCCACATCTAGTGTAACGATGTATCTACTGTTTATCAGAACTGCTATGGTCTATCATGTTGTCTCTTATAGTAAAAGAAATAATGATAATCATCTACCATAATAGAATTCCTGCTTATTTTAATAGATGTATAAACACTTTAGTTCAATTCGTCCATTAAATCACTAAAAAAAAAAAGCTTCTGTTAAGTTTCAACCCTATTAAGCTTTGCTGGATTGCTGTACTCTTCATTACTGTTGTCTCTCAAAATACCACCTTCACTTCAGCTGTAAATAGCCCAGGAAAATAGTTCAAACCTTAAAGGGAAACTTCCAAAGAAAAGATATTTTTTCCCTCATAACTGAGACCTTTCCCAAGGGAACAGTCCACTTTTGGATGTGTTAGTGCTTCATGTTTGTAGGAATGGAAAAAAAGTATATAGAAATAATGGGTTGGCTGAGTTTATTATGAAAGGATTGCTCCTATTAGGAGATTCAGGGCAAATAAGAGTCACGATAAAACAAAGTTATGGCAGAAAGCTTGGAGAATTTGTACTAGTTTCAATATCTTTGCTTCCATCTTCTAAATTGCCAATTGTCAAATGTCATTACTGCTCAGGCTGTTAGCTGCTCATTTGATTACAGCATAGCCCCCTCTCTGGAGTATGGCTCTCTCCATGTGTAAAATCATAAAATGTACTTGTGCAGGTGCAAAACTTGGGAAAGCATGAAGATGATAATTAAAGATATTTTGTTGTCTTTTTAATACATAGATACGTCTACAACAAAACACAGAAATACTAAGCTGTTTACATCTATTTGTCCTCAAAGGATTTGCAACTGCATGTACTTCAATAGTTGCCAAGAGTTCTTGCACAGTTTTAATACTTATTTATGATGAAGCATACCAAAGGAACCACAAGTCATTTAAGAAAATGAAATAGGGAAACTTTTGAGGTTTTAGTAGAAAAACAGACTGGAGTGCAAGTAGTCTAATGTAAATGAATAGATGGCTTCAATGAAAATGAAAGAGAAGAAAACTCCCTCCTGGGGTTCATTATGCCTCTTGAGCTGTTGGTAGTAAAGTTAATTTTTAAATGCTTTGAGGTGATTAAGAACTCAGGCATCACTCTAAATGTAAATAAGTCCTGTTTCATTTCCTTGCAGTTAACTGATTGCAGCAGTCACCAGCTACTTAGCTTGCTGATGTATTTGAGATCTGTAGTCTAGTTCATAATTAACCCTCTTCATATGAAGTGAAAATGTTACCAAGCCTGGTGCTAAACATATATAACCAGGATGTGACATACTCACGAGAGAAAGACAACATTTATATTTGTAAATCATGAGGGCAGTATTTGAAGCAAAAGTATCACAGAATAGAAATCTACATAGAAATGAAAATTTTGTTTCCATTCACACTGGATGCAGCTTTAAAACAAAACCAAAATATATGCAGTTTAGACACTTCAGCATAAATAGATGAACTATTTATAGTAAAATTTGGAAAACCATTAAAGTTGGACCTCTTTCTCCCCATCAGGTCGAGTCAACAGAAAATTTCAACATTCTGTATATGAATATCACATACAAATTAAAAATCTCAGATGATAATTCATTCTGTTTACACATATATACAAGCAATTAGGAATTAATACCAATAATCTGTTCAAGGCAGTGACTGGGACCTCCAAAATATGTATTGTCATTCCAAATCTCTCTCAAGATTGTTTCAGGGCTAGGCAAATGTTTCAAAAGTGACTAATGTTGTGCACCAGTTTGTAATTACCTAACCCAGGACATGCTAAACCATAAGCAGTTAAAATAGATCTACTGGATACTGAAATACTGAGGTAACAACACTCACCTCTGAAAATTCTAGCCTTAAAGTTGCCTAAACTTGCAAGAGGAAACCTACATCTCTCTCCCTCTCTCTTAGCAGACTAAGGTTAAATTCTTTCACAGTTCTGAAATATTTTAGTAAAGGCTCTTCACATCTTTCCTACTTCAACCTTGATTGTTCTTGTGATATAAGCTAAAAAAAGCAGTCCAATAAGTGCTGAATTCAGGACTTTTGCACTCCCAGACTTACAAACTAAATGATAGGACAGTTAAACTTTTATTTTCTCATACATGTCATTGTGTCAGGGATTCCCCATATCACATCAGGTAAATGGAGATTGAGATTTGGTCCAAAGATCAGCTTTTTCAGTCACCCATATGCTCAAGGATAACATCCTCCCTGTGAAGAATCCCAAAAGTACCTTGGTACTGCCCCAGTCTTTGTTGTGGTGGGAAAAGGTGCAGTTTCTCAAGACATTAGGTTTAAGCCATTCAGAGATTTGTGAGTCTACACTTGTATTTCCAGCTCCTTCAAGGAACCAACAGGCAGCTACTGCTACAGAGAAAATCTGTGGGTCCTGCACACCTATAACCGGTCCTAACTAAGAGGGATCTTCATATTGCAGCTATTTCAAGCTGATTTAAGGTGATATTCCATATATACTTCACTACCATGGTAGTATAGTCAGATTGGATATTATGAAAAAGTTCTTCACTAAGTGATTGAGCTCTGGAACAAATTTCCCAGAAAAGTGGTCATGGCCCTATGGCCCCCACAACACTCTTAGACATATGGCCTAACTTTTTAGTTTGCCCTGTGTGGAGTCAGGACTTGAACATGACAATCCTCATGGGTTCCTTCCAAGTTATGATATTCTATGATTCTCTATGGAGTAAAGATACAGGCTTTATTAGTACAATACAGGTATCCAAGTACTCCAAAGTCCAGGAACCTTCAGTACAAGTCCTAGCCCCAAACTCTTGTAGTAAAACATTTTTCTCACCTGCTGTCAGGTTTCTTTATGATCCACAAAGGTATCTGACACTTGTCCAAGCATACTATAAATACTGAAATATTTCAAGGCAAACAGAGACCTACAGAGATGTCCATTTTCACATCTACCTGCAAAGTCAGTCATTTCACATGGTTAGTCAAACCAAATTTAAACATTCTTTTTTTTTAACTCAATTCCTTTTATTTACTTGAATACCAGAAGAATTGTTGGAGGAAAATGTACACAAAATAGACATGATATTTTCACAGTCCCCTTCTAAACCAAAAAGCCAGAAATATCTCACAGCTGTTAGGTACACCTCTGCCTTGCACAGAATGAGAGACTGTGCATGGCCGTGGCAGATCAGAAGGAACAAAGAAGGAAAGTAAGATTCATCAGCAAATAAACTAATGAGAAACTGATCATTTCCAAATGAATAACAAAATGTTAAAGTCATTTTAAATAAACTCCACAAAAATGCAGTTGTTCTTTTCCCAGCACTGATATTTAATCCCAAGTAGCTAAAGTGGAAGAAAGAAATGTCCTAAACTGATCAGGATAAAGACTTCCTAAAACTGTTGGTAGTGTGAGCTTAACTCAGCACTGCCCCAGCTAGAACCCTATTTCTGCTCCAAGATTGTCACAAATTTATTAGTAAATTTGATGAAGTAAAATTTACTCCAACCATTTTGGAAAGAAGGTCTTTTCTGTGAATTTTACTCCAAATTTCCATTTTCCCACTGATAAGTTTTAACACTATTTTCAAATTAAATATACTATTACAATCTTACCTGACAAACACCTTGAATACAACTTAACAGCTGGATTTCTAATGTTTTTTCTTCAAGAAATGACAGCACAATACAGTCATATCTGGCTAATAAGTAATCTTAGCTTTTACGAAAGTTACCAGAAGAGTTTCTTTTCTCCCCTGCTCTTCTTCAACTTCTAAATCAAATTACAGCAAATATTACTCATGTCTCACTTTCTATACTTCACACTTGTAGTTGGAAGAAGATAGGGAGGTGAGAGAGGTTGATCTAGTCATTTATTAATGTCAGGGAGCTTCAGGCTAGAGCTATTCAGTGGGGGAGAAACGTTGTTGCTCTCAGTAAATTGAGGCAGGTCACGTCAGTCTTGCAAACAAAAATTCTCCAGTTGTTCACATTTGCTAAATAAAGGTTCTCTGGCCAGCTGCCTGCTGACAGCCACAGAACAACAGCAGCAAGAAACATTGCACATCTCTCAGGCACCCGCAGGGAAAGCAATGGTGCCCCATATGAAGCTTCACAGAATTTCCAAGCAGTAAACAAGAAGACACAGAGAAATTACTAGAAGGCACATTTGAAACAGGTACTTGATTGTTTGTAAGGAGGAGCTGGCTGCAACATCTCCAGCAGGCAATGTCTTTTCCTTTTCATTTTTTTCCATATTCTAAATATGGGTGACTTCAAAATTTATTTTTTAAATTATGCCAAGTTTGGAAGTTAGGCTTGAATATTCCTGCACATGGATATGTGCATCCAGTGATTACGAAGATGTGAGTTAATCTGTGATTATAACTGGAAATTAATCTTTTGAAAATAACTCTCAAAGCAAGGTAATAGCTGCCATACAGTACACTTCAATATTCATTTTTGCAAGCAGAGCAGCTATCTACTTCTAAGTTTGAACTTTAACCATCACTTCAGAATTCTACATCAATGTCCTTATTTGAATCACAGACACATTATTAAAAGGAGGACAGTCTATCGAAGGCCAGAGCCACAGCAAGCCCACAAAAACACCAATTAATAAATGTGGATTTAGAAAGGTACTTTCTGTTATATTCTGCTTACCAAGGATCTGATTCAAACTTTCAGCAACTGTAGCACCCCATAAGAAGGTATGCAGGCAAAGAGGAGGTAATTTTGTTCCTTTTGTGCTGAATCTTTCACTGTGCTTCACTTTTTTGTGCTAAATGAGGACAGATTCTTTGCATGGATGTTTCCCACCCCTCAACTCTCGTCCTGACACCATGGGACACCCATTCCCACAGAGGACAGGTCACCTTCACTGGCCTCCTCCATAGGATCATAGAATCATAGAATGGTTTGGGTTGGAAGGGACCTTAAAGGTCATCTAGTTCCAACCCCCTGCAGGGACACCTTTCACTAGACCAGGTTCCCTCCCTCTGGGGCTGCTCAGTCACAGGCAGAAAGGAAGCTAAAAGTCTTCTCAGCTCACTGACTGGCCATGGAAAAGTATCAGAAATCCTGGTAGGCACTAAATGCAAAGAGTCATCCCAAAAAACATGTTTATTTTAAGCCTTCATATTTTTTAAGTAATCTTGTTGTCTTTCGAAGAGGTGAAAAAGATATCTAACCAGTTTCGAATGTTTGCAAATGGCAACCAGTATGAAGTGTATAAAACCACAGTAAGTGCTTGGTGGTAGTTGAGAGGTTCTTTCCCAATACTTTGGTATGGATTACAGTTTTCTTCATTGTACCACTGCATTAGTGCAACCTTTCCCATGCCTTACCTGTCTGGGATAACAAGAAGTGCTTTTTCAGAGGAGTATTGCAGACACTAATATTGAATTGTTTACAGCATCACAAACCACAAGTGTAACATCCCATTAGCAGAGCAGGAGCATACAGCCTTGATTCAGTGTCCAAATTTATTTTCTCCAAGTGAGACTCTGGAGGATACTCAGCCTCAGCAGCCCTCAAGTGCAGAGGATTAGTGGATGCTCAGCACCTCTTAAAGTATGAGCAAGACTGAGCAGGTCCAGCCCACGCTGACTGCCCGGGTAAAGATTTTCTCATCTTATCCTCAAAGCTGTTCAAACCCTGATCCTAACAGAGGTCTTAGAGGGCTTTTTAATTTTCATACTTCTCAAACTCAATTTAATTTAGTCATCCCTCTCAAATCAAGCCAAAGACTTAGAGGGATTTGAGGAGAAATACAATCTTTTTTCATTAAAAGCAGGGTCTTATCACAGATCTTTGTGATTTGTATTGTCGTGGCAATAGGGGAGATCGTGTAACTGGGAGTGTTTATTTTCTATGAGTAATTAAGGTTGAGAGATATGATTGTAATTCTACGTGCTTACTTGCAAAACTATGTACTCACTTATACCTGGGCTGGGCTTGGTCCCTCTGGCACCAGTTGCCAAAGTTATTTGTGTGTGCATATATCAAGGGCTTTGAGAGGTCAAAGAAAGACCATTCAAACGAGACTTAAAAAACCTTGTCAGTGTAAACAAACTTCTTATCAATTTGAGAAAAATTCTGATTTTTACAACACTCTGCTCTTTTCCCATCAAATCCACAAAAATATAGCACAGAAAGTTTGTCATTGCATTTGAAGTGATCTCCTCTTTAATTTAGAAAGAGGAGATCAAAAAAAGAGATGCCTTCTTTTAACTTTAGGGAATTTTTTCTCATGTTAAATAATTATTCACCCAAATTCATATCTTCTTTTATACTTGATCATGTTGGTCCCCCAGATCCAAACGCCCAAACAATTCAAAATTGGACTGGAATCAATTCTTACTATTCGAGGTTATGGGCATACTTGTTTCCACAGGTTAAGGTAATGCTCCACTTCTAGCCACTGACAAAATACTACACCCGGTTTTAATATCTCCCGAGTAAAAAACAAACTAACAAACAAAACACCACCACCAGCCAAAAAAAACCCACCACCAATCAACTTACAGGACAGAGAGAAGGTTGCCTGGACAAGGCTGTGACTTGTCAGGTAAGGACAGCCACAACTGCTGATTACAAAAATGCAGTTTTCTGTTTTGACCAGGGACAAGCCCCTCCAGTAAAACATGATGCCAATTAGCATTTATTATAGATGAAAAAGGCTGGTTCCTAACCTTCTGTGATACTAGAAAGAACCGAGGACACTCCAGTTAATTGTATGATATACAGGTACTCAGTTAATCATAAAGCACAAACAGCCTCCTCAGATAATCACCCAAGAACTGCTAATTATGAAAAGAATAGATTATACTGAAAAATAACCCATATTTTAAAACTTTTCTCCTGGGCAAGGAGATTTCTTCTCTTTTCTTACACTGATGTTTATTACATTCAGTCTTTGTTCAAGGGATTTTCTTCCACCAGCTTGCTGTTCTCGGCTACATCTAATCTTTCACACCTGTTCAGACTTATTAAACTTAAAAATCCTGCATATTCATACCTCAATTAATTTCACTGCTTGTAACCAAAATCATTTAACTAGGGAAAATTTATACTTCTTAAAATATGATACAAACAGGCCCATATCTTTCCCAGTCAGTGGCCAGTTCCTGCTTATCCAAGTTCTCCCACTCTCAATAACTTCTAACCAAAGACCAGAGAGATGAAACTGATACCAATGAAATTTCTGGTGACAAGAAACATGGCAATCTGAAGCATTTTTAGCCCTAGTGCATTCCTTCGGACAGAGGACCTATACTAGTGAATTAAGATGAATTAGTACTGAATTATATAGACAACATATACATAGACATATGTATATAGACAACAGGTCAGCAAAGGCATATAGTGCTTTTGGAAAAGTCCATAAAAGAGTGTGGCGAAATAAAAACCTGAAGAAACGCACAAAGATCAGTGTTTACAGAGCCATAGTGCTGTCTACTCTCCTATATGGATCCGAATCATGGGTCATCTACCGCCACCACCTGCGACTCCCAGAATGCTTCCATCAACACTGTCTCCATACAATTCTAAACATCCACTGGTCAGATTATGTGACCAATACATCTGTTCTAGAACAAGCAGCAGTCACAAGTATAGAGGCCATGTTGCTGAGAACACAGCTGCGATGGGCAGGGCACGTCTCCAGGATGAAGGACCACCACCTCCCTAAGATCTTGCTTTATGGTGAACTTGGCACTGGCTGCCGCATGAGAGGAGCCCTGAAGAAAAGATACAAGGACTCTGTGAAACAACATCTCAGCCTTGGTCATATTGATCAACACAACTGGTCTACTCCAGCCTCCAATCGGGAGGTCTGGAGACACACCATCTATAACGTTGCTGCTTCCTTTGAGAACGCCCACAGGATCACTCTCGAGGAGAAAAGACAACACAGAAAGAATCATGCCTTGCCGATACCATCTAAGGAGTCTTTCTGCTGCGCCTTTTGCAACCGGACTTGTCTATCTCATATTGGCCTTTTTAGCCACCAACGCGCTTGTAGCAAATGTGGGTAGAGCCCTTCCCAAATCTTCGTTCCCAAAGCCTAGCCATGATGATGGAGTACTGAATTATATACTACTGCTGAATTAATGTCATGAGTTCATCAGAGTCATTTAACATCATCTTCAATATAAGAAGAGTACTTAATCCTGATCAGCTGCAACTGTCCTCAAGCTCAAATACCAGTATTGTCTTATGGCACCAGAAGTGCCCACAGAATCTAAAAAACTTACACTATATCTTGCAATGTTTAACGAGAAATGCTACATCTACATCAGCATTGTTTGCCAGATTCTACAATGGCATCTCACAAAATATTGAATATAGCTAAAAAAATGAAATGCTATGTTCAAGATATCTTATGGCTGAAGATTAATTAAAACCTCTGGATAAAGATGATGGCCAAAACTGCTACTCCCCTTGCACTTTGGGACTTCCACCACAAGGGTACATTTTTAAGGCTACACAAGACTACAAGACAAAACTCTCACAAGCCTACCTCCTAACAACCTTGTTTTTCACACAGTTATCAATATATGTGTACATGTGTAGGGATGCTCATATACTCAAAAAAAAATTTTAAAATACTTTATTGCATCTTAACCACTTTTAGAAAAAAATTAGTCCAGATGTAGCAGGTGTTCCTTATGTTGGTTAAAGTGGCTGTGGAAGCCAGCATGCTGTGTGGTATAAAAAAAACACAGGATGCAAAGACTAAATGGAAATGAGATTATCAGGGTCTGTCTCTAGAGACAAAGTGATTATTCCGTCCAAATGATTATTCAAAAAGAGCAGTCTCTGACAGGGGGGGAAAAAGATAGAATGAGGGTCATAGGGGGAAAGTGTGCATTGTTCAAATATTGATAAACAAGCTGCACAGAAGGGGGTAGAGCCTGAGGTTCCAGTCATAGCAGTGGAATTGCCTATTTACCGGATGATGGGAATTACCGAGGTGAAAATCTACTGGGAATGGACAGGGCATAAGAATGCAGAAAGACAAACTGACCCATGTGGAAATCTTAGGAACCCCCTGACAGGGATGGAGCAGTAACCGCCATCTCCAGAATAACAGGCAGTAGGAATGGAACAGCACTGATCAGCCAGAATCCCTTTTCATCAATCAAATTAAGGTTTAATATTGCAGTGGGAGGCAGAGGGGCAGGAAGGGATGTGGGTAAAATAAAAGGAGATTACATAAGAATTGCTCTTTACTTCTTAAAATTACAAAGTTGGGGTTCTGTTCCTATTAGTGTCCTATGTTTTCCAGCACGCTGTTACCTGCAACTGCTGGTGTGTAATTATGTGTTTCACAAAATGGTGCAGTTACAGGAAGCCATGACTAAATGCTCCTACTAAATAAGCCTCTTGTGTATTAGTCACTATTTTCATGCAGGAAAAATGGAGTTTGGCTCTTCCCTCATGTTTACACCCATTTTCAATTGGTCTCATCTCACTGCCTCTATATGTGATCTGCCATTGCAAGTGGAAGAAGACTCTGATCTGCTGTTTCAATTAACTTTTCAAGATACATATTTTCCTCCAAATATTAACGATATGCAGAACTTAAAAAATTACAAAGTGATGTTTATACTGGTGTATTTCAAAAGAATGAATGATTTAACTAATATAAGCATAAGAATAAACTTCCACTGTGTAGCAAAGGAATGCAGGAGTATGAGGGAATTTTCACATACATATTTTAATGTACATAGCAATACAGGTGTGCATTCTTATGACCACAGAGAAGAAAGAGAAAAAAAAAAAAGTTATATAAAATACTTTTCCTCCCTTCGCAGCCCAATCCAAATCCAATAAAGAGAATAAGAGGGGATGGGTGGAGACCCTTATTCAAATACTTTAGGATTCATACTTTTTTTTTTTAATATGGTTGACTCTTACTGTAGAGTTGCCATAAAACTTGTCAGTTGCATATATACTAGCTATAAAAAGTTCCCCTTAATAGTGACTTCATTAATTTTATTTGGAGGAATTTTGCTGACCTCACCTTTAGATGAGATGGAACAGGTAGAAGGGAATGGTGCGTACAGAAGACAGGCAGTTGTGTTATTTTGTGTTTGCACAGCACAGTGGAGTTATTACTGCTTTGCAAAATGGCAGCAACCTACAGGTAAAATGATAGCAGATCTGCATCATCAGATTGCATATTTCCATTGGAGGAGACAGTGGAAGTACTACTTAGCAATTATCTTTCACATATTAAAGATATAGAATGGTAAGGCTGACTTGGAAAAAAACTTAATTCCACGGGACTTTTTATGACAGTAGGGCAAACTCAACTGTCATTATGACACTGCAGTACTAGGATATTTCTAGAAACTTATGTTAATCAGTTGTGTCAGTAAAGGAGGAAAGCTATGTAAAGAACTATTAACTAAATCACCTGATATATTCACAACTGATACTCTTCCCAAATGAAGCTTCGAGCTGACCATCACCTCTTACAGATAGTCATGACATAACTCTGGGTGCCCTCTCTTTTCATAGGGATACAATTGTTTTCAGTGCTCCTCCTCTCCTAGCATTACTGGGATTTCACTTTATGCCATTTAGAATAAATGGAGCTCATTAATGTAATATTTTGTGCTGTGACTTCAGATTAAAGATGCACCCAGAAAAACACTATAGCTTAAACAGAAAGATAAGTAGAACTAGGAAAATAACACTCCCTCCTGACTGCTCTCTATTCCTCTCTAAGGTAGTGATTCTGAGAAAAAAGTTATCTGTTTGAATAAATGAATAGAGGGACAGTTGGCCTTCTGTGCATATAAGTTGGCTAGCTGAGCAAGAAATGTTTCAAAGACCTTGAGTGCAAGTCTTTGTTTATTGAGAATAAGCAATCAATCAGCCAGAGCATACAACAAGACCTTGTTCAAACAATGGATAATAATGAGTGCCTCAGTCACACAGCTTAGACTGGGCAAGTAAGCCTGACATTACCAGCAAAAAAGGCAAAGTCAACAGCATAAAAGTCACAGAATGTGACAGTTCAGGGAGGTCTCAAGCACAGGAATGTTAACACACGTTCAAATGGATAGAGGGCTTTCTTGAGATTTTTCTTAAACAAAACATTTATTATTTAAAGCTATCAAAACTTGCCTTGAAAACCAGATTAAATAAATTCCTCACATGTGAAATCTCTATGACTAAAGACCAACTTCTGTTAAATTAATTTTCATGAGATTTATAGTATCAAGATTATTTTTTCTTCCTGTATGTATTTGTATATGTTTTACAGATTTCATTTACAGCAATAGCCCCTGTTTATAAGCCTCACATGAAAGCAGGCCAAATGTGAACAGCAGCACAGAAAAGAAACAGTCCACATCATTAAGAAAAAATTAATGGAAAATCTAGTGCAAAACAAGAACTAATTATTCTGTGAAAAACATGCATCTCTTTCTGTTTCTCTTTCCAGCAATTTCTCAACTACATCCTTCTGTATTACAAATGAAATTATAAGTACTCTCAAATTTTGCAGCCAGTAGATCCTGACAGTCTTCTGATTACCTGGTGATGGATGAACTTGCATTATTTACACAGGAATGGGGTGGCAGGGGGAGAGAGGGAGAGGGGTGTCTGGAGAGAGACGAGAGACCAGATATGTAGAATGATTTCACATTCTTGGGTTAATGAACAGTAACAAGATGAGAAGTTCATTTGCAGCCTGCAAAATATACTTCAAAACAGAGCTTGGGTCAACAAAAAATTTATGGGTCTGCTTTACTTGCTGCTAACTGAAAATCCTATCACATGCAGTCTTCATTCTACCACATTTTCCGTGAAGAGAGTGAAAATCTTCAGATTAGCCAAGCTATTTGTGTGAGAGAGCTTACAAGACCATGAGATCATGTCAGCTGTGGTATAAAACATCGATTGATAACACAGGCTGTTTCTGTGAACCATTTCTGCACTGCATCCCAACAGCCCTTTCCTCAAACCTTTAGCTGCTCATGTAAGTTGATTTTCCTTGAGCCCTTGCAGAACTTTTCCCGTTCAAAATTTTTCTGTTATGTGGCTGCTTAAACTCATGCATTTATCTTATTTTTATATATATTAAAAAAAAAAAAGACTCAACGAAGAACAGCCAATGGAAATTTTTTCAAGATAATCTAGTATATCTTTTGGTTTTGATAAACTGAGCATTCCTGCAGCTACACAAACAGAGGGCATTACATCTCCATAAATAAGTATCAGTCTTATCTCATTTGTTTCTACATGCGCAGGAGAGACAAATGCTGGAAATGGAAGTCTGAGGTATATTTCACAGTGGACAGAACCAGGATGCACTTCCTTCTCCTGTACTGCATTTGGACAACAGCCCTCCAAGTCCTCAGCCTCTGTTGTAGCTATGAAACATTCATTTTCCACAGGTAGAAAGGAACTAAATTACACACTGATCACTGTACTCAACTGCTCCTTCTGCCAACAGGGAAAACACTGTGCTGAATTTTAAATGAAGTGAATTTGGTAGATATTCAGAGTGTGAACTGTATGACGCCTTGTGCACCCCAGGGGCTGCAGAAAGGCAACAGGTTTTCAGTTGCTTGAGATTTCAGTGGGTGAATGGCAAAACCAATAAAAAAATATGTGTATCATTAGGCTTAAATGGGAATGGGAATGTCCCTCATGGCAGTGCAAACTGGGGACAGACTGCCTGGCTCGTAGCTCTGCAAGAGGGGCCTGGGCAGGGGGTCAGGGTAATAGCGAACAGTGCTGCCTTAGCAGAAGAGCATAGCCAGAAAGACAAGGGGAAAACTGCTTCTACTCAGCACTTATGAGGCTGCATCTGTGTCCAGTTTGGGGCTTACCACTACATGAGATATATTTTCAACCTGGAAAGATTCCAGAAAAAGGCCATTTAGCTGGGGGCTGGAGGAGATTAAATCCAAGGAGAGGCTGATGGAACATGTTTGTTCAGCCTGGAGAAGGGTATGGGGGAATCTGATTGCAGCAGCCTTCTGCTACAGAAAAGGGAGTTTACACAAGGGTGGAACCAAAGTCTTCTCTGGAATGCTCAGCAAAAGGTAATAGTCACAACAAATTGCAGCAACACAATCTAATTTGACATAACAGGGAAAAAATCAGACTGAGAGTGATTAAGGACTGAAAGAGGTTGTCCAGGGAAATGGTGAATTATCTATCTTGGGAGATTTTTGAAATGTGACTGGACAAGGTCCTGAGTAACCTGATTTAAAGTTGCAGTTATTCCTTCTTTGGGTTAGATTATAGGACCTCTGGAGGCTTACTCCAACCTGTGTCTTTGGCCCAAACTCATCCTTACGGGCACGGCCATCTCAAAAGTTTGGAGATGGTCTGTGGTACCTCTGTCATGTCAAATCAAAGCACAAGAGATTGTTGCTTTCAGGAGACCAGGTGCAGCAGCAGCACTTTTGGAGGATCAGTTGGACTAGTGCCCTTTTATATATCCACTCTGCTGCAGCAGTTGAAGAGCATCGAAGATTATTGGAGTTTGTGTAGAGCACAGAAGAGTCTGTTATGCACAGGGGAGAATAGAGTCAGCACAGCAGTTTGGCCAGGAGACCTGCATTCTTTTATCCTGCCCTGTTGTCACCAGCTTCACTTGATAAACTCACTGGATCTCTCTAGGAAGCCCCAATGAGACAGTTTTCTCATTTACTCAGAGACCAGTCCACTGAGGTCCAAATCCTTTGGACAGCTTAATAAGATAAATATTTATTAATCTGAGTTACTATAATGGCAAAAGTGTTTACTGTCTGGGAGAATTGCTTCCCTCTGGTCTCCTCCCTGAAATTTTCTACAGCTGGAAGTTGCTCTTTCCTTCACATTGCCTGACTGCCCTCTGAACTCCCCCTCACCTCTCTCCATCCTTCCTGTGCAACTGGCATCAGACTCCAATCTCAGTTCCACTTTCCACTCTGCTACTACTTCACCCACTCTCTTCTCAGCACAGCCAGCCTGGGAGAACACTCACCTGCCATTTTTATGGATTTCGCATGTCTCTCTCATTCCTGTAATTCCTGCTACCACTTTGTGCATTGTTTTGCTCTGTGTGTTTGGATGGTGTGTCAGTCCAGGTGTTTGAATGCTCATGGGAGTGGGTGTAGTGAATAAAATTTATAGATTGCAGTAGTGGAAACTTCATAACAGCACCAAATATCTAGGGTTAGGTGAGTGTAAACTGTGCAGGAATTCACAGGACCGGGCAAGAATCCATGGGGGAGCAAAAGTAGGGAGATATATTTGTATTTCCAAACAAGTCATCCTTCCTTTGACTCTGATCCCTTGCAGTCCCTCCCCTGATTCACAGCAGCACCAAACTGCCGTGGTGAACCTTGTCTTGCAGCAGAATGAAGAAAACTCTCCCTGTCTGCAGCAGGACACACACAGAAACAGAAGGGATTTCTCATCATCCCCAAATTTTATGCTCCTCTCACACACTATCAAACATTACTGTTTTTTTAGGATTATATATTTTAAAGAAAAAGAAATAAACTATAGCTGATTACCCAACACCAGATTTTTGAATTGTCTTTTTACTAACCAGAATTTAAATCAAGCAGTTCTGTAAGAGCCCAGATTAATGCCTGGTGTTTTAGACTACCACAGCTGTGACTGGTATTGGGTATTTTGGTAGGCATGGGTTGCAGACAAAGCTTTCTGCTTCATGGAGATATTCAGAAATTTTCTCTTTTGATCTTGCCATAATACCTACACACACAGAGGATAAATACCTAAGCCTCATCTTAGGAAATCTGGTTAAACAAATGAAAGCAAAGAGATGGAGCAGAGAGGTATATTTACCAGTCAAACAGATTTTTTTTTTTGGTTGGGTTTTTTTCCTTTTTAATGAACACATTTAGATGCTTCTGGGTAGCAGGACATTTTCAACACCCATACATTTATTCATTTTTTTCTACCAATGTCCAGCATATGTAGGTAGCTACCAAAGCTCAGGCATTTCCTCTTGCAATCCCAGGTTTCCAGGGAATATAGCAATATATAAATGCATAAATTTAAACTGCTTTATAAATCCCATTAATGTAATCAGTTGTAGTTTGCACCTATCAGTCTGTCAGTTGTTACAATTAGAGCAACTTTTGAACAATAAACCTCTAAAAACATCCATCTTGTAGGTTTGAAATAAATAAAATAGTATGTTAACAAACTCCAGGAAAAAAAAAATCATGCTCCTAGCTCCTACACATGTTGACAGTTGCATTTTTAGGTTATATATAATAGACAGCAATCTTTGTTTGGAAGCCAACACACACTTTCCCAGTGAACTGCAGGATACATATAAATAATCAGGGCTGGAAAAAGGTCATCTCACGGCTAGAACTGGGGTTAGCAACAGCACCTTTCAAACCAACTGTTCAGAAAGCCTTAAGCAAAGCAAATCAAGCTAAGTGTAACATAACTGACTGTGCTGAAAGCTGAAAAAACTTAATCATAGGGATGAGCCAACCTTGAACCTTAATGCTCAACAAATTTTATTAAGAATTGACAAGTAACGAGAGAAGTTACACAGCTAAGCTGTAGCTCAAGGGAATAAGTGTGCAAAAACAAGACAAGGTGCATTTAATAAGGCCCAAGGACCACCAGCTGAGCTCGTGACAATCTATCAGTAACAGTTTGGTCCCAAGGTCTCCTTATTACTGCAGCAGGGTACATATGAATGGTATATATTGACTTGCAATAAGAGATTCCAGGAAATGTTCCCTTTTAACTTTTGCAAAATAAAATTTAGTTAGCAGCAAAAACCAACATAATATATTTTCAAACTGTGTCTGTTTCCCATCAGAAAAACAAAATAGATTTCATCAAGACCTACTTGTCCAAAGGTTCAATTTTCGTAACTGAAAATTGAGTTCTTTTTCATTTCAATGCCCTTGGGTACTGTCTTGTGGTCGTGTCATGATCTCATTTGCTTTGTTAGGCCAGAATCCCCAGACAAATTTACCTGTACTTCCACTTTATGCCTAGGGACTCCTATACTGCAAGCAAGAGAGCCTCTGCCTGAAAGTGGGAATTGTCTCCTAGAAGACACAAGTATTTTCATAAAGAATAATGTGCTCAGAGCAGCCCACAAGTTGTGCCCAGAGTATATAGATATAGCATGCTAAGAGTTGCTGCTTGGCAGGAGGAAAGGTGGCAGAGGAGAAAGCAGGATATTCAGAGGTGTTATACACTTTGCCACTGAATTGCTGTATGCTTTAAACACAGCTTCACAACCCTAATTAGGAAGCTAAACCTCGTGATTTCCTGATAGATTCTTAAATATCTTAGAAAAACCCTCAGGGAGAACTGTAAAAGGCAGGAACTCCACAACTGGACTGTAACTAAACACAATGAGTTTTGAATCTCACTCCAATCTGTCCACAAAGTCTGCTTTCTGTCTGAAATTTCTTCTGTATATCCAATTGGAAGGAAACATATTGGCTTGTTTTCTTTTTTTTTCTTTTCTCCCAAAAGTTTCCTGTAAGCCAGATAACACATCTTGCTCTGAGTTATGAAGGCATTTTAAATTAATACTGCATACTTAATCTTGTCTTAACATGCCTTTTGATTGGTTTGTTTGTTTGGGGTTTTCTTTTCGTTTGGTCTGGGAGCTACATTTGATGGGATGCAGCAGTTGTGCAATCCTACTGATTAACTGATGTTTGCTGTTAAAAGAATGCCATGAAACTTAGTTAACTGAAGTTTGTAAAAACTTTTACAGAATCTTAAAGGAAGCCTTAAAGGTAAGAAATAGTTATTAGAAAACAATGGAAGGACATCTGATGAAATGATATATAACAAAACTACAAAACAGAGGGTCTATGCAAATCATATCTAGATGAACACCCACTTGTAGCTCCTTTAGCAGAATAGAGGTGTTGAGTACCATGTGCTGGAGCCTGGTCTCATTTACCTGAACTGCAGTGATGCAGTGATGAGTTACTCCTGATTTACACAAACAAGAACAGAATCAAGCCAGGCAAGAGCCCGAGGGGTACGCTTAGAATGAAAAGGAAGGAGCTCCACATTAGGCAAACCCACCAGACCAGGAGATTCCTAGTTTGAACTACTTTTTATATGACAATTGCCAGTCCTCTGGTAAAACTGCCACCCATGTACGAAATCTTACAATCATGAAGAAGAACATTTCTCTTCCACTAAGGTACATAAAGTCAGTGTTTGGGAAGGGACAATGTCTTGTCATGGTCAGAAAAAATGATCTGGTAAAAACAATTCCTCCTTCCTCACTTATTTCCTGTATACCCTAACCAAATCTGTTTATTTTACTGACAGAGGGCATTTTTATTAGTTACCTGTAAGCTGGATGTTCTTTTGAGATAAATCTGAAGCACAATGTGAACTTTCTCTTACATCCCCAGCAACTATCCTGGTGAAGTTTCACTTGCAGCCCACACAGCAGTTGCAGGAGTTGTGATGGAATTACAGCACAGCTGGGTGTGAAGAGCATGATTGCACTTAAAGGTGCAGTTGCAGCTCTTGAATAAAAATTCAATATGCACATGTCTGATGGAAAGGTCATTCAGAAACAGAAGTATTCTGGCAACACTTTCTAGGGTAACTTCAACATATATTCAATGTCATGCAGGATAGTAGCTATTGAGAAGCTGTGAGGAGCAGCAAGTCCAAATGGGAAAGGTTTGCAAATAGGCTTACAGCCCACACAGGTTCAGCTAGTTCCTGAACTGTTGTTTGACACTGATCTCATCTCAGCATTTAATCTTCAATTTTCAAGTGAGTATTCACTTAGTTCTTATCACATGTAGCAACTACCTGGTTCTCATTACAACATTGCATAGAAAGAACAAGTCCCCATAAAATAAACCTCACCTTACACTCCAATACTCCATTTTGGGCTGACTACATTGCACACTACTAACATATCCACAATGACTTGACCCAACAGAGTACCAGAAATCTGGGGGAAAGCCAACTATTAAAGACAGATCTGCAAAGATCTGTCTAAGTATCCATATTTAAGGGCCATTATTCTTTTTCAAAGACCAACAAAAAAATTGAGGCTATGTCAGATGCCTGACAACTGTTATATAAGACAATCTAATACTGCCCTTGGTGATACATTTGTTCCCTTGATAGCTGTATGTGGCAGAGAAAAGTATTTACTAATTCTGTCTATTGCACATGAAACTAATTTGGGTTCCTCTGCCAGAAAAGTAACCAGCTTGAACAAGGGCGAACCAGAAGCAGGGAGTCACTACTTGCCATAATTTTATTTTCTCTAAGATAAATGGAAATAGTTTTTCTTTTATTTCTCTTTTTTTTTTTTAATTTTCTAATGCATTAAATTAAGTTGTGGTGTATTAGACACTCACCTAAAACCCCCTGAAAGAGAGATGGATTAATCAACACACAAGCAGTCTCATAGCTAAGCAGGATGTCTAAAAATAGGATCTCCAGATTATTTCCCTTGGGTTTCAATGTAAGGCTTCCAATTCTTTCAGCTTTTGAGTATTCTTGTTTCTTTTTTCCTAAAACTTCCCCAGTTTGTTCACTGTACTGTGAACACAACTGAATATAATGTTCTTGAAATGAAATTGCAAATGCCAGCTATAGGATATATTCTTCTTGCTTACATGAAGACCATGTTAGTCCTGTTTGCCAAGGAATTATCCTGGGAGTTAATATCCAGCTTATCCATCAGCCAGAATCTCACTTAGTTGTAGTCAGAGTGACTGTTTCTGGGACAATCTCTCCTCTAGTACCTTTGGTTTCTATTCTTTCTTCCAAGATAAAGTTGTCTGTTTCCAATTATTTGAGATCTCTCTGTATCATTTCTGTTCCTTACTTGGAATTTCCCCAGTACTTGAGCTATCTGCAAACTTTATCTGTGATAATTGAATTTTTTTTCTTTCAGAATATATGAAAAAAAATGAACAGAATGGAGCAGGAATTAATCCCTGCAGGGGCCCAATATAAGCATCTTTGTGTGCTAAGGCTTTCTCACTTACATTTATAATTTGAAACATAGTATTCAAGCACAATAATTTTGTACCTTTTACCTTTCTTCATCAAAATGTCATTGGTTATTAAGCAACACTCATTTCATAAATCTATCAATCAAAATTTTAATCCTATTGAAAACAAAAACTATTTTGAGAGGATTTCCAGGCTGCCAATCCATGTTGGCTACATTAATTGCATTATTTCCCCTGTTTATTTCTTAACTGATGCACTTTAACAAATTCATCTGTTATTGAATTCAGGCATTAAGTAACCTAGATTTCTACACACTGAGAAATGGTACCTAAATGTAATTTTAAAACATTTTAAGTGCTTTGAAACTTTCCTGGTAGCCTAAAACATATCACTGTTTATTACTGGAAAACCTCATCAGCCTCATCTTTTTAAAATCTCAGCTTTATATAATGAGTTCATAAAAAAAACGATTCAGTACTTACTTTCCCTCAACATCTTCCAAATTACTAATGAAAAGTACTTCTAATTGTGAGATTGCTTTTTCATCAATAAGGAGAAATATAATTTTTATCTCCTGTGCCACTTTTCTGTCATTGGTAACTGTACCATCTCACCTAGTAACAGACTAATAGAATTCTTCAGGATTCTTTTTGTTATATAAGTGAAAAACTTTCTTACAGTTCTAAATGTGCCAGCCACTGATTTTTCCTTTTCTGATTTTTGCCTTCGTCTTCCATTTTCTATAATTAAATATATATTCTGTATGCATTTATATCCACTTCTTTAGTAAGTATAGCTACTTTCATGTTTTTCTCTATACCATGTAAGGGGGTTTTTTAAGATAAAATCTTTCTAAACTGTATTGGGGGCTCTCATAAAATTTTCTTAAATCCCTCAGTTCCCTTCTTCAATAGCCAACTAGTGGCCATTTTTACACATGACAAATATGCATAGGTGCTTGTCACAGTGTATATGTTTCTACTTATTTAACATGCACATCTAAATACAGTAGTAAAATTCTATTCTTTTCTCAAACAATAAATGCATCTATCTCAATCACATCAACTTTTAAAAACACATTGATGAGATGTCATCATTCCCTTTTTAATTTTTAAATATTAACATAATATTTATTTATGGTGATTACAATAAGTCTTTGGCTTGGAGATGATAGTTTCATAGGGTTTTTTAATATCCAAATATTTTACTTTTATATTATGGTATTTTCAACACATCGCTCACACTAAAGTCTTCCAGAATACACAATGTACTTTCCTTTATTAAAAATACTCTTTAGGGACTGTACTTTTGTCCTTTTGTGGCTATCACAGTAGGAGAGAACTAAATTCTATGCCATGTTTTTCTGTTTTAAGACCTTGATTAGCAAACACCTAAGAGCGCTAGCTTTAAATTGTCTGTCATGTGAAGACTCCTTTTCCTTTGACATACAACACTAATCCTTGGGGAATTTTGCTTCACTGGTCCTTCCTTGGTTTTAATAAATAAATTTTAACTCTCTCATGCTTATTTCCATCTTGTGTGTCCAATGAGATGGAAACATCTGAAGCCTGTTGGTTCTTCTCACCACAGAAGGTGAGACAACATTGCCCAAATGCCTCTCCTGCTTGTTCAGTGTATTTCTGCTCATCACCCTCTATTTCCTACTATGTACAATGGTACCCCCTTCTCCTGCCTGGGGTGATTAATAGATAACTACTTTCTTCCTGAGTTTCACTTTCTTTGGTTGCTCAGCAGCCAGATCCCTTCTTCATAGTGCTGGAGAACTGCTGCCAGTCATAGTAAGCTCATCAAGAAATGTTAACCTTCGCTGATATGCCACATTACCTTACTTAGCCTTTCATTTACTTTTCCTGCTCTTTATCTGCTAGACCCATACTGCTGTATTTGAACTGAAGGTGGCAGCCAAAAAGGGACAGATTCGTATCTTTCTCCCTTCTAATTTGCCACAGTCTTCATACTTTCCATCTTTTGCTCTTTGTGGAGTTCTCTTTTCATGAAGACAATTTTTATCAGCCCAATTCAAAGAAGGCCAGACACCTTCCTTACATATCTTGCTTACTATTCACAACAATCTTTCCTTGTATCTAAGATGTCATATAGCTTGGCTCTGATTACACTTGCATAGCTGTAAATATATTTTCCTAAATGGAGTTGTTCCTGACATGAGCGGTAGGCCCTGTAATTTTGTAGCATAGCAACTCACTTTAGCTAAAATAGGGGTTTATTATGATTTTGTAACAGGAAGATGCTTTCATTCTGACCTAGATAAGAATCTCTTTCTCCTCCCTCCTTAAGACAACTATGAAAATGAGACTGTAAATCTCCTATGGAGAAGCTACTTGGACAAATCAATAATTTATGTTATGATTTTGAGAGACTTTCACCTTGAGGAAGTGCCAGCCCTATCGTTATTCTGTAGATCTTGTTTGAAAATGTTTTCCATTACTAATCGAGAGAACCTTTTTTTTTTTCTTATTATTTATACAAGGCTCCTTTGATTTTCAGTGTGTGACACTTCAGAATGAAAATGGTGTCTGCATTAATTAAAAAAGCAGATGAGAACTCTTACTTTCCTTCCCCCTCACTTAAAATCCAAGTAAAATGCTGGCAGGCAACACTCAGCACGTAGTGCTCTACTTCCAGCCATGAACCCCTTTTATAGATTTCTGTCATTTTAGCTGCTTCTGGCTAAAATCACTGGTTACAACAGTGACTTGGAAAGAAAAATGAGCAGTTAAGAGCAAAACGGGGGGTAGGTACACATGGCAATTAAATAAGCCTTCTGCAAATCTCAGGCAGAGAGCATGTCAGTCATACAGTTCCTAAAGGAGACCCTGGCAGTGCCAGGTTCATGCTGAGGCCTTTGGGGGAAAAAAAACATACAAGTTTATGCCCATGCACCTTTCATTTGACCTCCACAGCTTACTCAAGTGCAGACTGCCCTGTCAACAGCTCACTTCCCCAGACCCTCCCCATTGTTTCAAGAAAACTTCATTATGACTTGTAGCAGCATGTTCTAAAGCTGGCTTGGTTTATCCACAGGATCTCTTAGAGATTGGATAATTAATGGTCACCCTATTCTTACCCACTGCACCGTAAGTCAAAACCACTCACACAAAGTGAGGTAGCATGGCTGGGTCTGCCCACACAAAGGACAGACACAAGAGCTCCTGGAATGGCACAACAAACAGCACGGCCAGGGCCAGTCTCTTCACATAAGTTTCACATTTCCACCTCGACCACTGCAGGCAGCTGTGACATTTCTGAACCATATCTAGAGGCAGCAGATGACCTTCAGGCCTTCTGGAAGTTGCAGGACTTGTGTCTGTCTGCTGTATGCCAAGTAAATTAATTCCCTTTACTTCTTTATAGCAAACCAAACCTGAGATGTGACAAAGGGCTAAGAAATCTGGCAGAATAGGAATTACGGGAAAAAAAGAAATTTAAAAAAATCTTTGGTCTAGGATTTTCAGTGTTAGCACCAACTTCTACCTCCAATGGGTTTAAACTTTGTTTAAAATGAAGCACCACCCTGCAAAATTTTTACAGATTTCTGGAACGAAATTACTTCCTTTGTGCAAACATTCGACTATCACTCCAAACACTCTTTCTCACAACTCACTGCTATCACTGTGAAAAAAAAAATTCTGAGCTATATTATGCTGGAAATATTCATCTATTTTGGTTCACAATATGTAAAAAAATAAGCCCATATAGTATTGAAAGTAAAAAAAAGAAAAGAAAAAAAAAAACAACTCACCAAAAAAAACCCAAAAATTAAACTTTCCCAAACTTTTCAAGTTTTGATAGTCTTTCTATTGTAGTCTTACATTACTAACATAACATCAAGCAGGGCACAAATCTAAAACAAACTCCAGAAACATAACTTTGCATCAAAATAGAATGCACGGTTTTATTCAAATATTTTCTTTTTCACACACAATTAAAAACAATGTAGGCAATGAATGAATTGATAGGATGGCAACGAAGTTCATGGTCCCTGTACAATTTAAGATTATTCAACCCTTAACCTCAAGGTGAAAAATAATAACTGTTGGGTTTTAAATAACATCAAAATTTGATCGAAACTCCCAGTACACATCAAGAATTACGCTGGGAAAGGAAACACTACAACCTCTAGATATACAGATGTACAGATGCCTAGATTCAGATGTACAGACTGGGAACTATAAAGCTCCAAGTCCCTCCTAACTCCTAGTCTCACTTATTTCCTCCCCATTTTTATATTAGAGTTTTTCTTTTTTCCTTACCTCTTTACCTTTTTCCTTACCTGTCCCTACAAAACAGCTCAAATATCCACAGCATTCATGGCAGCAACTCTGTGACTAAGACAAACTGATGAATATGTAACATGATCTTAAAAAATGCATGTGAAATATGCAAAGGCATCAACTTAATGAATACTTTCATTTTGTCCTTTTTGTTTGCATCGAAGGGTCAGTTTATCAAACAATGAGCATCAGAATAAATTACTTGTATTCTGAAACCCAGATAATTCATCTGGCTAAACAAGGAGAATTATTTGAAATTAAGCAAAGGACTGGAATTTGTCTACCATAGGGTGACACAGGATGCACTTTTTAAATATCAGGGCATCCAGGACATTTTCGTATGTCATCTGAGATCTTAAAAATGTGACATAAGAAGTAAGCTTCCATCTTAGCAGTCAGCAACCAGAAACTATCTAAGAATTTTCACTGCCTTTAGAAGACTGTTGTAACAATTATTCATGTTGATTTCTGGAACTGAAATGTGAACACTTTGCAAAATGTAAAACAAAAAAAATGTTATTTCACCTACTTGCCCTTTAAGGGTGACAGAGATGGGCTTTTATTTCTGCAGTGGTGCATGATGAGGTGTCCATACAGAAAACTAGGGGTACAGTAGAAATACTCACTCAGAAACCTCACAGACTGGTGTCTTTGGGTATTGCCTATGAAGTGTAACTTTAAAAAGACAGAAAAACGTGAAGGAATTACATATAATTCCAGTCAGTCTGGTAAGATGAGCAACAGCATGTAAGTTGGGTCGTTATCTCAAAACTTTGGCATTTATAAACACTAGGTTTCAGAAACAATACTCAGTGTAAAATCTGACATAACTTACATCTGTATGAAAGTGTTTAAATAATTTTGAACTGACACATTCCTAATAATTCCCAGCCATGTTTGTTTGGAAACAATTAAACAAAACTCGTTTAAAAAATAATCTGTTGATGCATTTTCTTCATCTCTTCCAACTAATAATTCAACTCCAGAAGTTTCACCACAGTTTTTATAATGTATGCTTTTTTTTTCACCTGGGTCATTTCTTACCCATGTGAAAGTTATATCTCACTTTTTGCCTTCAACAGTTTGAAAACTTTAGAGAAATCATTAATATTAAGAAGAATGCCAAAGACGATAGTTTTCTCATCTTGTCTTTGTTTCTCTTTTCCTCTGGGCCACATAAGGATGTTCAAGTCAGCAGAGACAGTGTTGCTCTTTAAAAAACTTGCTGATTTAATATTTAGTAGGTGATGGATTCCACCTCAACAATCAGACTCAGGAATAAAAATAGTCTGAATCCCACTCAGTGCCATCCACAAATCCATAGATAGAAACCCAAAGAATTGTACAGCACAACATTTCCTGCTCAGTAAGCTAGAGACAAGCTGCTGTGATTCCCTATATATACACATATATTCTGAGCTGATGCCTGTCAAACCAGCCTCTGGTTAAGTGGCAAGCATAATATAGCTTCCTTTCCCTAGAGGTAACTGTCCTCATTACTGAAGCGAATGAACCCCTAGGTGTATAATAGAATCTTCTTTAAAATATTCATCATATGACAGCTGATATTTCAGCCATATTTGGCTGGAATGCTACATTTTGGGAAATTTAGGACTCCATAATCAATTAACCTAGCATTTTGCTTGCCATCTAATTTTTTTTTTTATCATAAATCATTAAACATTTATGTTAGCATGTAAGTTGTTATTCTCCTATTCAGGACTGAGCAAGACAAGCAGACCAGGGTTTCTCTTACAGCAATATCCATTAAAACACCTGGACTAGCAAGGCTGAAACTTAACACTTTCCCTCAGCCAAAAAACACCAACTTCTCCAAGATGAGTCACATCATCCAGCGTGGTTCTGTTTCCTTCACACTTCAGAATCAACACTTCAGGCTGTGAAAAGCTCCCTCTGCCAGCAGCTCTCAGGAAGATGGTGGGCAGGCGGGGGGAATAACACCAGGGCCAGAATACTCCACCAGAAATCAGAACAAAGAATCTGTGTAGGGAGAGAAAGAGACAAATACAGCAGCAGGCTATTCAGCCCAAACATTTCCATTCTCAGACACCAAAAAATAGTTTTCTTTTTGCCTCTCTATTCTTACTTCTTTCTTAAAGCAAATACGGTATTTTTCCCTGCCTACTCTTCCTATTTTTTGACTACCTCTTCTTAATTACAGCCACAAACTTCTGTAGGTTCTATTCCACCTGCCCTTCCACTGTATCACCTCCCAGCACGAGTACCTGCTGCCTCTTCAATTTAACCTTCCACAACCCTTCCCTGCCCTGTTCCATGCACAGCATGTAAGGCAGGTCCACAAGTGAGCCCCACCAGTGCAGAGGGAGAACGTCAGCGACATGCAAGGCTGCACAGGAAGTTTACACTGCACTTGCCCAAACTTTGCAAGCCTTCCTGACACCAACACAGCATTCCAGCACACCAGCATCATTTCTGAGTGATTTCTCATGTGATTAGGGCTGTCCCTCCATTTCCACAGGATACTCAGACGCTGGTGGCAAAAAATCATTCTTACTCTCATCAGGGCTTGTTTGTCATCAGAACCCCTCTTTAATTTTAGTCATTTGCTTAGTTTTAGACTACTGATCTCATTATGCTAGTCTAATTAAAATTATTTGCTGACAAATATTGTCAGTAAAGTAACAGTTGGTTAAATTAACACTGGCTTAGCCTTAGCTTTTTTATCAGCTTAACTATGCAGCACTGATTGATGAGCATTTTAAAGCAGGAATTCCTTTCTTCAGGTCAAAGGCAGAGAAGGAAAAGCTGGAGATTTGAATGTGATACATCAACAAGTCTTACCAAAGAAAGTCAGACATAACTGTGCACAAGACAAACCAAACTCACCTCTCCACAACTTCCCTGCAAGCTCGGTCATAATAACAAAGATGCATTTGGCCCAACCTGTTAAAACAGCATGAGTGGAGCTTAATATCTTGGTCTAAAATTACTGTTATAAGCAGTATATCTTGTTGTCTGATACTTATTTACTTTTTTGGCATAAATTGAGTATTTCCAGACCACAATTATTCCCACAGACAAAACTTAATTGCAATATTCATCACCGTATATGTCTAAATGATAGGGATGCTGGAGTGTTTTACAGTGAAAACACATCCAATTTTAATGAAGTTCAAAAGAAGAAATGTTTATTTATGGATTAAAGTACACAAAGATCTGCTGCTCACACTTTCTGAAATACTGACAGCTTTTTTTTTTTTTTAAGAGAGAAAGAGAGAGAAGGAGTGCAAGGGAAGGAAAGACTTCACATCTTGTACATAGTTGTGGTGAGTGGATCAATGTTCCCAGCAGACACGCAGAGAGCTACTGGGTCTTTTGACACAAGTTGAGATTAGATGATATACAGCTGAAGTCTGAAGACAAAGTTGCCTCTAAGAGGTTGCCTCTGGTGAAAGGGTGGAGGTGTTGTGCTGATAGCCTATTACAGCTGCAGGGGGATGTCTTGACATGTCTTGAGAAAGACTGCATACTTCTCTGTTTGGGGCTCAGCTTTGCTACTGTTCAAATTAAGTGACATCTTTTTAACACTCCTAAAGTTCTGAAGAAAAAAATGAACAGCATCCTGTAAAAATTTATTTTCTATTTAATAGGTACTTAGGAGAAAAAAAAAGCATAACTAAATACCTAAAATTAGCCCTTCTACTGAAGACTTAAATTGAAAACAACTTTAAGAGAAGATGTGAAGGCTTCAGAGTGACATGTAAATATGATTTTCTATAACTTTCATAGAACTATGAAAAAAAATTAAATACAGAGAAAAATTCCATTCTTGGATAAAATTTCCAGAACTCTTTTCCCTACTTGAATTTGCAACCACTGCCTATTGAATGAGAGTTGCTGCTGGTGGTCTTCAGAATGATCCACTAGCTGACAGTCCACAGAAATATTACTAGGGGGAATACCAACCTCCCTGAAATACAGATTCAGCCTGCTTGGAGTCAGATGTTGGGAAAGAAACTAGAAAACTGTGGCTGTGCATAGCCTTGACAGTACTTCACTAAAACAACAAGAACCCAGGTTTGCACAGGCTCTAGAAAGTTAACTGGTGCAAGAAACCTTGATTGTTTTAAAATTAAAAAAAAAAAAAGATTTTCATGGATTCTCTCTTCAGGCCTTCAGACTGGCTGTTCAGGCAATTCAGTTTTGGGATCAGTGTAAATGGGAAAAGGAAAATATGACAGACAGGTAATCCTTACTGCTCTGAAAACCACTGCTAACACTGACATGCTGTCAAACCATCCAAAGACAAGAAAAGATACAATCTGTTCCCATTATTACAGTCTAAATCTTTATGGATTCAACAACAGGAAAACAGTAAGTCCAGAGTTCAGCCTCAGCTTACATTTCAGGGACAGAGAAAGAAAAAAAAATACAAATAACTTGTGCTAAGCCAGCTAACAGCATGCTGCTCCAATACTCTGCCTCAGGCCATGCAGCCTCAGCTGCACCATCTGCCCTGGAAAGACTCCAGGGAGGAAGGAGCAGCTGAGAGTGCAACAAGTCAAGAATCCAGTATAACCATGACTGTTCTGTGCTATGAGTTCACCTGAAACCTCACCTCCCTGGATCCTGTTCTCGGACACCTACTTTCTTAAATTGTTATTTTTCATGCGTCCTCCTCTATTCAGCTGCCTTAATTACTTGTTTCTCTATAAATGCTGGCTTCTTATGCCTTTCCACTGTGTAACCTTCTCCCTGAATTCACAAGAGACAGCATCCTGGGTAACAGACACAGCAAAATGCCATTTACAATGGAAGTATTAGGTACCAGGAATAAAACACAGGATGAGATTGCTTTTAAGAGCAGTAAAATCCCTTCCAAAATCTTGTGACATCAATTATCAGAAATAGAAATAAAATGTATTTCCTATTTTCAGCAGCAAAATTCCCATTGATTTTAACACTGCAGGATATGTCCCTGTGCACTGAAACAAATCATCTGTATATGAATGCAGTCAGGAAGAAGTGGCCTCCAGCAAAGCAATTTTTTATCTTTTGGTTCTGAGGAGTAACAGTAAAAAGGTCTGTCCCTTCAGTCTGTATCTGTGAAGTCACCCACAAAGAGATGTAACATTCTGGATCACACTCTTTTGTTTCCCCTTTCTTTGACATCTTACCATGCTTCCCATTTTGTTTATAAATTTCTCTTTTATTCTTGACATGCAAAAGTTAGTGACTTCATATGAGGCCATAATGCAATGGCTTGTCCTTTCTAAAGGTAGACAGTGTTAGCGAAGGAATAAAATCCAATAGTCTCCTAGAGGAAAGAAAAAGAAGGCAGTATGAATCATCTACAGACTTGATGTGAAAACTCCATTTTGGCTAGCAGATCAGAGATCAGACTGGGGATATTTAAGTCCAAGTCTACAAATTCAGCTGGAGAATGTGACTATTGTGCTGGCAGTGCAACAAGACACACTCCCTTTTGCAACTCTCATTCACAAGAGAAAAAGGACAAGGAAGAATGACTCGTGAGCTGCCCTGCCTCAACCTGGGCAGAGGAGCTGCAGCTGTCCCCTTGTTACACACTGTACTCCCTAAAACCCCTTCTACTGACTTCAGAGTCAGCAATTCCCACGGGGCATCTCCATATCAGACTAGAAGACGCTCCTGGCAGTGCAGAGACTCTTCTCCAAAAATCCCTCCACGCTCCTGCAGGTGTACACAGGTCTGTGTGACAGGGAAGGAACCCTCATACTGAGGGATGACTGTATGTCTGAAATATTTTGCTATTGTCTTCATTACACCAATATCAAATCTTAAATTGCCTTTAGCAGGAGCAGGGTAGGAACCTTGCATGGCATCACATGAGTTGCTGAATGGAAAATGCACATTACCTGGAAACTGCCTTCAAAACTCATTTTAAAGAGAGACTTTGGAAAAGTCTGACATTTTCATCTTTGCAGATGGATTAAAAAAGATAACTGCAAATAATTTAGAAAACTGCTTATGTTTTTTACATGCATTTACATTATTTTCTGCTTTTCAACACCGAAATCCTGATTTTTTCCACTGGCCTTACTGTTCTGCAGGCAAGCACTCTCTGCTGCTAACTCTTCATATTCCTGAGGTAAAGGCAAGACCTGTTCTTACTTGTTGAAAATTAGCATAGAGCAAAATTTAATTATCAGAAAAGTACACATTACATAGGCAACTGTAAAGAGTTCAGTGCTTAGGATTTTGGAGGAGGTTATTTCTATACTTCACTTACATGAAATGTTTTCTGAAATATTCACATGTATATTTGAATCCATTCTTGGGACCTGGATGTCCAGCAGATGGATTACAAAATCTGACTTGCAGCTCTTTTATTATCAGTGCTTTCTGCTGCCAAATCCATGTCCTCTGACATCTCTGATACAATCCCATCATCACTTCAAGGAATATGAAGTGATACCCAGCAGATTAACACAGGGTAGAGATGTTCAGACCTGTTCAAACACTACAGGAGAGGGAGCCAAATGTCCTAGGCCAGAGAAGAATGTAAGGACACATGAATTAGAAGGAATGAGCAAAATGTCCTCTTCACTCACTGCAGTGGGTCCATGTGTGTGTGGGCACATTGCTTCCCTTCATTCACAATCAGTTCACAGACTGAAGCCACCCTTACCTCCTTTCTGCTCCTGGAGAGGGACATGCAGCTACACATGACCTCAATGAACATCAAACATGCTGTGAGGTACAGAAGGGTATCTGTAGGGAAAAAAAAAAAAAGAGGAAGAAAAAAGCAGCATAAATGTACTGTCTCAGGACAGAACAGTTCAGAAGAGCAGTTAGAGGATGCAGATCCAGCCGTTTGCTGTCAGTTCTTACCCAGTGCAGTAAGACTTAACTTACTGCACTGGTCAGTAAGAACCAGGCAGGGAGACTTAATTTTATTCCTTAAAGGCAGAAGACTAGGAGACATTAGGAAAGACCACCAGTATGATTCTGTCCTTATCATAAATGGAGGGGCTTACCAGGCCACTGTTTTCCATAAACACATTTAGAAGTTTGGCACATTTTGCCAGCTGTGTGACCTATTTATATTCCATTGTATTTTTCACAAGGGCAAATGTGCAAAAAACAAACTTCTGCCAATCCGAAAAAAGGCAGTAAGACAGAGCTGTCCTGTGATACTACATGTACTCCTCAGAAAATCCTAGTAGGATGTTCAGAGGCTATAAGGAGGAGACCCATGCTCACAGCATGCTTGCATTCCTCTCCTGGGATCATACCAGAACACTGCAGACTGTGTCTATGATAAGACAGCTTTCCATGCACGGAAAAAACAATGCCAAGGAATCTTTTAAGATAACAGTCTCACCAACTGCAGTCAAGAGCTTGATGAAGACATCTTTCACAAATCAAGTGAAGACCTCTGGAAACAATCCAAAAGAGGATGTTGGGGAGCAAAATACTGCACTAATAAAAAATTGGGTTCCTATGTCCAAATTTTTTATTGCATTTTTGGTTATTTCCATCTGTAACAGCCAAGAAATATGAAGGTACCCTGCATAGAAAGTTATGATAGTTGCTTTACAGAGTGTATCTGAAACTCCCATTTCCCACACTTACATCCTTACCATTGAGATTCACAGTCCCAAATCCTTCCATTAAATTGCTGACCCAAATAATGCATTGCAGTGAGTACAAGCAGTGCAACAAAGTCTGTGCAAGTTTAGATGCAACTAAAAAAGTACATGTATTAGTATGTATCAGATGCTTTTTAACTTATCTAGTCATCTTAAATATACAGTATTAGTCAACTATCTATATTTAAAAAGCAATACTACCCACGATACAAATGGTAGCATCCAGATTATGACAGGCACTGAAATTTGTGATCCAGGTTTCCAGGTTCTTGCAGGTGCAGATCAATACAGTCAGCTAGACACAGCAATGTGGAATATGTCCTTGCCCATGGCAAGGGGGTTGGAACTAGATGGTCTTTTAGGTCCCTTCCAGTTCAGATCATTCTATGATTCTATCAGTAAACTTTCCCTTTCTCAGATGACCTTTTACATCTGTCTATTCCTTTAGGATCTCCTGCTTTTAAGGACCAATTTTATTCTACTTTAGGGACAAACTATTCTTTTCCCTAATGGGAATAATGTGTAGCAACTATTAGTCACCTTTTTAAGAGATGCCCATTCAAAGGCATTTTCCAGAGACTCACATTGATCGCATGAAAAAATATGTTCTGTAGGAAGCTCTGACATATTGCAAATGCACTGAATGCTTGACATTTTTATGATTATGCTAATATTGTGACATTTGATGTGCTTGTTTTTGAATAAACATAGTGCAATTAAGTTCTCTGAAAGAAAACCAAAAAGAAACAGATCAATCACTGAGAAGGCAGGAAGAATGAAAACTGCTTCTACCAGCTTTGGAAACAAATGCCTGCTAGTCAATGGCAAACACATTTGAACTAGATATTTCATGAGATTTGTCAGTTTTACTCTGAAAGAGCACTGATAGGGTGACTTTCAAGTCTTAGTACAAGCAGTGGCTTCACTTTTACCTGTTCCCTCTACCTTTGAAGTATATTAGCATTTGTCATAAAATGACTCCTTCCATCACTGAAAGAATTACAACTCTTAGACTACTATTACTTCCTCTTAGACTGTTTCAAACTGGACAACCCAGTTAGGTCATGGAACCTTGTTTTTAACTTCAGCCCCTTTTAAAGCATGTTGCATGCTTCAATTATATTCCAAATTAAAGTAGGAGAGAGATAAGGTTTATAAATGTCAATACAAATTATTTCATAATTCCTCTCCCTCAACTACAGACCAGATTAACAGGAAGAAACAGAGAACTGAAAGAGGCACGACTGGAAGAGTGTGGTGTTTGATGGCAGGAAGGTTGCATGGATCAGAGCTGTGGAGTCGAGAAGGAAGAGCAGCAGACACTGGAGGAGAACCAAAGGGGGAACCAACGGTATATTTTTGGTACAAAGCCAGAGAAGGTATACAAAATGGCTACAGCTTGATTACAGCAATGTTAGGAAGCAAGATCTATCTCCTCTGCCTATCTATCTCCTTGGAAGCCGTAGCTCTCTGAAAATACTGAAGTAACTTAGTAGCAACTTTGGAGGCAAATTAAAAGAACATTCATAACCTCAGGAACTGTAGACATTTAATCTCTTGTTAAAGACAAATACTGGTCAGATTGAGTTTAATAAATCTAGCTTGATGGATACTCATTATTGATGAAATCAAGAATCAGCTTAATTTCAAGAAATCCAATTCCTTACACAATACATAATCAAGGCAACAGTAGCAAACTTAGGAAAAGTTACCAAAAAAAGGGGGTGTTGATCAAAAAAATTGAACTCATGGTCAATTATTGGCAAATCCCAAGTTAAACTCTGCAAATAGAGTTATAAAGAGGGACAAGCTGGAAAACTGTAGAAGTTTCAGCTCTTTTCCCTGAGACAGTGCAAGGTAACAGATTTAAGTTAAAGAATTGGTCTGAAATTAAAGGGAAGAAATAAAAAAGGATATTCAACGTCAAAAGGAATGAACTGGCAAAACACAAACCCTAATAAAATAATCCTTTCAGTACACTCAGAGACTCCTACAGCTTTTCTGTTCCTAATAAGATGTGTACACCTAAACTTTATTAATGTTCTCCGTATTTGTCTTTTTTCAGACACATGCACTCTAGGATTAATAATGTAGAGACACTTGACCTACAAAAAGATCTCCTCATATAATTGGCATGGCAACAGATGCAACATATCTTTAATAGAAGTGACAATTAGTGGTACTGCTTCTGCCACCCCTTCAGTATGACATTAACCTTTACTGAATTACTTTCCTACAGCATAATAGTAAACCCAAAGCTTCCCAGATGAAACATCCTTCTCTTGGGATGTTTTAACTTGGAGACACCTCAATATCCCATAGATTTCATTCCTTGGTCTTAGTCTCTTAACAGACACTTTCTCCTTTCGCTGGCTGCAAAGTGTTTGAGCAAGTTGATTCATTAGCCAGTGGTGCTCAGAAGGGAAACAAATCTGGAGGGACACAGTGTTTCTTTCTACTCAACTAAGTGCTTCAAGCAGGTCTACCTCAACATATAAGCCCAACTAGCAGCACGCTGCTTGCCTGCAGGTATGCAGTTAAGACAGAAATATATCCCAAAAGCTTTTAGCTTTTTAAGGCAATTAGATTTTCAGTACCAACCAGTGCCTCAGCTATGTGACCAGCTAAGACTGAACCAGACCAAACACACTACAGCCTATTTAATCCAGCTGGGAACAGTGAATATTTTGTGGGGGTTTTATTTTACCATATTTTAATCCCACAGAGAGTATATGTCTATATCTGAGCTAGTTAATTTAAGCTTTTTTTTTTAAGCTAAAAAAGAAATACAAGTATTTAAAAATGACTCATCTGACCTATTTTTGCTGATCTACAATGAGATTGATCACACCTTAAATTTTGTCAAGTCAAATGACTCAGTCTCTTTCTGACTTGAAAAACAGAGCATAATTATTAGCTCAGAAATTTTGAACATACAATGCAACCTTCTACTGGCAACAGAGACAAAACACTGCAGGTTACTAGACTCAGTAGGTCCAAATTCTTCTTCCCCTAGCACTGCACTTACACTACTTACCCTACACTGAAGCTACTTCACTTTGTTTTTCAGCACTAAAGAGAACCTTTGGCTTTCTCCATCTTAGCTTCCTTTTATTAGTTTTGTAATGCAGAAAAGTAAAAAGATATTTTGTTTAAATATTTTCTTCAACCCTTATGAATCCAAATCAGAAGTGGAAGTTTGTCTAAGGCATTCACAGCTGAATATCTGGATGTTCTATGTTCTAACAGATACAGAAAAATCCAAATCTGAATCTTGGTTTGAATTCATTTTCCTAACCAAGCTCCACTAGTAGAAATAAACAGGATCTAATGTAGTAGAATATCAGACTTTAGACCCACCCTGAATGATGTAGGTTTTCTAAACCCTGTATTTTTTATACCCTAAGGTTTTTTAAAACCCATACTCACTATAATCAAATCTCATTACCATGTCCACAGCTTTAAATTAAGGTTTACTCAGAATTAAAACAGCTTCTGCCAATTAAATTATTTTAAAGTACAAGTTGAACTAAATAAGGAAAGCATTAAAAAATCAAAAAATAAGCTCACAGATATATATATCTAGATAGATATAGATACATAAACACATTTTTCTTTATCAAAGGGCATTGTGAAAACTAAGCAATAAAGTAGCCATGATTATTATAGCAAACTCAAAGAACTAAAATATAAAATAAGACCAATACTTTCCAAATTCTCCAAGCTTTTGGCTACCTCTACTTTTGCATTGCCAGATGCGAAAATCCAATTCCCTCATTTCAAAGTGCTGAATTCACTACCATGAAAACCAATGACAGCTGGGATTACCCAGCATCTCTGAATATCAGATCCAGAGCCCCACACCTTCTTCCAAATTTAGAAACTCCTTTTGGCAATATTTGCCAAAGTAGTTTCCTATTTTGCTATACAACTCCTTAAACTACACAAGTCAGTTCTTAGGCCAGAGAGATCAAACCTCAGTTCCACCAAACACTGAGGGAGTCCTGACACTAATCACAATGAGGTAAAAATTAGCCTCTGCAGAAATAAGTGGAGGGGGTGTATATGAAGTTATTCATTGCATTTCTTATAAGGACTGAGCCTTATCTTTGAGTCATTCTATAATAAATACCATATCATTGCTCAATTGTATGGAAATGGTGATTAGTGGTTCTGCAAATGTTTTGTTTGGGATTTGCATTTTCTCATCAAAGGATACTTCTCTGCCTTCATATGCTGTCAGCCTCTTTCTGATGAGACAGCTCAGCACAGAGATGCCTCAAATGTATCAGGAAGAGAAGAAAACATATTAAACCACAAAAACGTGCAAGCTAAACACAGAGACTCTGAGTTCAACCACAAGGGCTTGGAAATGAAGGGAGCTGTGGTAAAATATTTTGGGTTGACTAAATACCATGCCCCGAAATTTAAGCTACTTGCAGTTCTTAAAAAAGAAATTCCAGAGACTAAGGCAGAATGAATACCAGCAGGGAATTTTAGTTTCCACTCCCAATTTCTGGCTTCAAAACCTTTTTATTTTATTTTACAACTGAAATTTTAGGGGTTCTGTATAATTTAAGCAGGTGTCAAATACATGTGCTCTAGACTATCAGCCATGAGGAAGTGGTTGGTAATGGGGAAGGGATAATAGTGTGAAGCCACCATCCATGTCAGAGCTCCTAAGACAGCCCTGGTTTTTAATAGGTCTGTCCTACCATATCAGTATGGTCAAGGACCTCCAAACTCATTTGCCTCGTGAGGATCATTTTCAGCAGAATTTGCTGTACCCAAAACCAAAAGACAATTCTTTAGATTGTATTGATTTTGTTAAGAGGGATTTCCCACACATTTATTACTGGCTATCACCATAATACTATGATAAGAAATATCCATGTCTTTTATCCTTATAGAAATACAATAAACTCCTGCTGTCCCTTCAGCACACCTAAAACTGTAAATCTGCAATAACTCATCACATCCCTTGTATAAGCCTTTACTCAAACTACTTTAAATATGTTTTGCATAGCCAGTATGATCATAACAACAGTTTGAATTTAATGGACCTTAACTGCCATTAATTCCAAATGGATACTACTGAGAGTGAAATAGCTCTTACAGTTGAGGAAGCAGGTGTTCATATAGGACAGAAAGAGGACTGAGCCACAGACTCTGGTTATGGGATACTTCTGATGGGAAAAAGTTTGTTTAGAGCCCATTGCTTACCTAGGTATGCAGTAAAGTAACATAAACAGTATCCATTTGAAAAACGTTAGTTTGCCTTTGTAGAAGCCAAGGCTTCAGTTTTGTGATTTATGACGTATTAAAAACTTTGGAGAACCTAACAATTAAACAAGATTATTTATTGGTTTTTTTCTATAAAAGAATTGCTCTTGACTGATGTCTCTAGACAATGACATCCTACATAAAATATATAACATAAGTAATCATTGTGTTTCTTACAACATTCTTTAAAGACGGAGGACAAGTTAACAGAATGCTAAATTTTCTAATACTAGATCTAAGTCTGAAAACACCAGAAAGAGCATCATCTGGAACTAACTGAGATGTAAATTTACTGTTTTAGGATACCTGCCTATTAGGTGTGAGGTGAGCCCATTAACTCATTCCACTACACAAATCTGAAGTAATATCATCCTTAGCCAGACTAAAATTAGAAGCCCTGCAACCACATATTGCACATTCTTCTATTCTTCTGCTTAAGGTTTCTATTTCCAGTCAAGACATTGATTGTGTTTTATTTCACACAATCAATGAATGGCTGATCAAACAATACACTGTACTGATATAGCTTACATTCAATCTGTCACTGGATTCACTGCCCATGAAAGTCTGGAAAACAAATACAGCACACGTTCAGAACGACAGAATGGTCAAGGTTGGAAGGCACCCCTTGAGGTCATCCAATCCAACACCACTGCTCAAGCAGGATCACCTACAGACAGTTACCCAGCCCATGACTAGATAGCTTTTGAATATCTTCAAGAATAGACTCCTTCTGATCTCTGAGAACCCTGTGGCAGTGCTCAGTCACCCACACAGTGAAAAAGTGTTTCCTCATGTTCAGAGGGAAACTCCCATGCTTCAGATGGTGTCTATTGCTTCTTGTCTTGTTAGTGCACACCACTGAAGAGGCTGATTCCATTCTTCTTTGCACCTTCCCCTCATATATTTACTTATGTGGATAAGATTCTCTCCGAACCTTCTCTTTCCCAAGCTAAACAGTTCCAGCTCCATCAGCCTTTCCTCACAGGAGAGATGGTCAAGTCCCTTAATCATCTTTATGGACTTCACTGGACTCTCTCTAGTATGTCCATGTGTCTCTTGTGCTGGGGAGGCCAGAACTGGACACAGCACTTAAGGAATGGCCTTATCAGAGCTTAAGAAATGGGAGGGATCTTGACCTGCTGGAAACATTTCTCCTAATACAGCCCAGGATAAATTTAGCCCTTGCTGCAAGGGCACACTGTTGGCTCATGATCAACTTGGCATCCATCAGGACACTGGGTTGTTTTTTGCAAAGCTTCTTTACAACCAGTTAGCCCCCAGCATACAAACAGTGCATGGGGTTTTTCCTCTGCAAGAGCAGGGCCTGTCACTTCTCCTTGTTGAACTCTATACGGTTCTTACCATCCATTTCTTCAGCCTGTCCAGGTCCCTCTGGATGGCAGCACCACCCTTTAAGGTATCAGAAGATAATCTGGTGCCTGAAGTGTAAAACTTGGGACAGATTCCAGCATCTAGAATGACAAAGCCTCAGGACTGATATTCTGGTGAATTACCAGATCTTTCCTTCTTGGGGGAAGCAAGGGATTCCCAGGTTCACCAGGTACGCTGGCACAGTTCTGTGCTCACTCCAACAGCATAAGGGATACCTGCATCTTACAGATAACCTTTTAATTAGGCAAATTACATTCCTCTTTAAAATGCCATGCAGTGAAGCAAAAAAAGACTGTGTCTCACACAGACATGTTGACAGCAATTTCTGTTCTATAAAAACAAGCCTCATAAAGACAGATTCTTTCTCAATGGTACCAACAGTTTTTTAAGAGAAAACAACAACAAAAAAAATTGACTGAGGGGGAAAGAAAAGGTAGATTTATATGAAAAGCGAGGAGTTTTTTCTTGTGGAAAAAGACTAGTGTCACAAGGTTCAAATATTTTAAAATATTAAATTTATTGCCTGATTGAAATTCACTATAAAATGTTATTCAAGGGAACTGATTAAAACCCTTGCCAAGTAGTATTATAAAAAAAACCTTTTATTTTTGCTAGCAAAAACCCCATAGCTTAATACTACTATGAGGCTTACTCCAACTCTTTTTTACAGCTTTTCATTAAATTCCATTAACTTATGATCAAATCCTGAGTTATATTTAAATTTCTTGAATTCAGGAATGATTCCAACAGCACCAGATTAATGAGAGAATCAGGCCCTAAGAGTTGCTTTTATAAATAGTCACACCTTTACATAGTTACTTTTTCCTCATTTTTTAAACATTACTACATTTAAGTGGGAAGGCTCTTGCAGGCTGCATATTCCTCACTCAGCATCTGTGGAATGAGGCTGTAAAGCATGTATCTAATGAGGCTGTGATCAAAATCAAGTTTTCAAGTTTGCCTCACTATCACAGGCAAAGAGCTTTTGGACTACAGTGGTGTGAATGACTACAATACATCAATTTGCAAACAGGGCTCCAGAAATAGAAAGATAACCAAATACTCTAAGGGAAGTCAAACTTCGCAGTGCCCCAAAGAGAAGCTTTTATGATCTCTAGAGGAGACACTGTATTAAGGCAAATTGAATTAGTCCCAAATTTATTTAACAAGGTTGGATTGATATGATTCTTTTACAGTTTACTTCACAGCTGTTAATCATTAACCACATTTCAGATAATCATCGGATATTCATTTTACATGCAATAAGATTTTTATTGAAGTTAACATAATAGTACATCTAAAGAACTCTCTTGAAAATGTTCCCTTAGGAAAAAAAATTATCTGCAAAGTAAGGCCATGAATTGTGTGCCTCATGGGTTAGCCAACTTTGTAAATACATATGAAATGAACATACATAACACTATTCTAATGCCATACGTAGCCCCTACTTTAATATGCATAGTAAATACTTTGCCTGGGTTTTTTTTATGAATATCACTGATTTACCCATCCTGGAGAGGTCAAGAGAGGAATGAGAGAGATTGTAGACTACTGTTTTACAGCTATCTTGTTCTTTCCTGTTTTGAGAAAGAATTTTTTCTGGCTGGACTTTTTTTCTGCTCCCATAAGGTCCTCCTTTGACTTAAAGGAAACTCCTCCCAGAAAAATTACTTTGGCCCTAATCCTGAAAGCTGATCTGTGTCAATGGACATACACAACATCACACTGAACCCAGTGGAGCTCAATTTGAATGTGAAGGTTTTGTTGATTCAGTATGAAGAGAAAAGTAAAAGTCAGAGGTTTCCAGGTAAGGTCTGTATTTATATCTGCAGTGGTTAACCGGCTTGTGTTTAGTTTCAAGTTACACCAGCCTATTTTCCAAATGAAATGTAACAGAAATCCAATGAGAACAATAAAAATGTTTCATATACTAAAAGTTAATTTTCTGTACTAAAATTATGTTCATTTCAGTGACTTTCTGACAGTTTTTTTTTCTAAAAAGATTTCAAAATGAGCTTATGGAAATAGATTGTTTTGTAAGCCCTTTCTCTCTAAATCAGCCAATTCTGTTACACAAAAAGAAATACTCCCAGTTAGTTGTTTGCCTAAAAATTTATGCTCTTCTGGTAAATAACTTCATTGATCAGAACTGCAGTGAAGGTGAATTGCATGTACCTGCCCTGAGGTACCTTCACAAAATTCTACCCAAGTTTTAAAGTCTCCTTAAGCAGAAAACTAATGAACCTACAGCCACAAAACTCGGGTTTTTCAAAGACTTTAACAAGCCGCTTGTAATTTTTTCTGACTTACTGAATGAAAAGGAGTCAGGAGGAAAATTCCGATAAAACTGCGTGTAAGCCAAAGGTTTGTTTATGTTTGTATGGATTAGCATTCACACATTTCCTGTTACTAGACTTCCCATTAGTGATGTTTAACTTTAACCACATATCCTGGGTTAAGGAATAGCTCCTGAAGTCAATTTCCTGATTAGGCTACGAAAGGTCAAAGGTTAATTTTGCAGCCACATGGTTAAGCTACCAACAGCTACTGCATAGCCTTGTTTTAACATATAAAGTTACTGCAAATATTAGCTGAAGGAGGTGGCACACTCTGGTGATTACACAAAAGTGTTGGGAAAAAATAATCCCAGGAGTTTATTCACTCTAAGTGAAATTTACTCTCTCCAGGTGCGCACATAGAATACACATCAGTGGAGACATTTCTCAAATATGGTGAGGCCAATCTGGCAACCTCAAATGTGTACATCCTTTTGAACATGGCTGTGTGACCACTGCCAGTGTCAAGAAACTTCCCGCTGTATATCATCTTAAAGTCTTTCTTCATACACTTGCTACAGACCTTGAAGAAGAAACCAGGCTTAATATAAAGTAATACAAGACTACACAAACATAAACTTATCATATTCTCAAAAGCACAGTGATTTCTGCTTCTTTAGGGGGGAAAAAATCAGCAGATGGATGATGAATTTGCAAACAGCACTGCAGCAGATACTCTTTGTTATACCAAATCAGCAGGAATTAATTCATCATTATTTCTTCCATTTAAATACTAAAGTGAACAATCCTCCCCCCAAATACTTAAGATGAAAAATGAAATATCTGAAAGAGTTTGTGGAGCTTCTATCTGGAGACGTACTTTTGTCCAACAGTAAAATCAATGTTTTTTTAATAGTGAATAAGCAATAACGGTTTATTGACACATATCAATAGCAATGAAGAATTCTAGAGTTAGAGATAGTAATCCAGACTTGTTCACACTGCACAACATTGTCCTTCCCTGGTGAGTTCTCATCTACAAATTATTTCATTCTGATTCAGTTTTGGTAACTCCCTAGCATAGAATATGTCAAATATTCAATAGTCATATGAATTAAATCCCATGTATTAACATTCTAGTCTTCTTTCAGATCTGTGAAACAGGTGATGGGGAGATTTGACATTGGATTTAGTAAAGATAGTCTTGGTACTTAGTTAGCTCATTACAACTACTGTAGATTAAATAGAGGGCTCACAAGTAACTAAGTAACCTGGGTTACAAATCATGGTTTTACAAAGGAAACTTGGTTTGACTCTTACCCAGGGCCTAAAATTACTAATACAGCCACCGCTCTTTGGGTGGCTGTCTGACGTTATCATTTATATTTGCATCGCCGTGGCAGCATTTTACACTTGTTTTGCACAGGGAAGGCCTCTAGATAAGATGTAAGATAGTGGAGACAGTCATCAGTCTTTACTCAGGATTTCTCAGCTGCATGTGAACAATAAAAAAATCCACTTTTTTTGTAAAAACTAATGCATTTGAATATGTTTGGAAATAGAGAACATCTGTTTCTTACACTTAAATCTGGTTAAATTCCAGTCATGAGGAACTGGTTCAATTTTCACATTTAGGCTGTTTGCAAGACATAATTTTTGTGAATCATTCATAGTCATTCAGCCTTCACTGCTTATAAACAAAACAAATATAAGTGGATGCACATGAGCTGTTCTTCATTCACTCGTGGACTTAACATTTGGAATTCACTTTTCCAGCCATGTGACTGGTTCTACCAGTCAGACAGTACAACTTTTCTTCTCTGACTAGATTTCTTAAACTTTGTAAATAGCATAGCACTCGAAAAACATGTTCCACCATCCAATAAAAACAATGAAGATTACCTGAGAAATAACAACTTTGAACAGAAAGGACAGTCTAATGACTTTTGTTATATTTAAAGAAATTTAATTCATTCTTTTTCAGCTGAGGGATATTTCTGCCTGGCTAAAGGTATCCATTTCAGATTTTAAAATACTCTGTTTCTTTCCTAAATGCAATGGAGCAGGGGAGAGGGATTTCTCTTGTCACATTTACACCAACTCATCACTACAAAAGCAGTTTTCCTGCCTGCCCAGGAGCTGCCATGTTACTGACCTGTGCCTCCTTTTTCTCCACATTTCCCCTGATTTAGTTTAGCTTGATGGCTCTTTCTGGTCAGTAGCTTTGACACTTTACCAGCTGATTTTGCTTATCTAAAACATGAAGTTCTAGGACTGTTTACATTTTAAATTGTAAATACTTTGGTAGAACATATGATGACATTTCAGCAGCACAAGTTCCTGTGATGTAAATCCTCCTGTCCCAATAATTGATTACAAAAACTGCAGGTACAAATTCCCTGTATTCTCTGGTTGGAATATAGCAAGGTCTATGGCCAAGGAATCTCACTTGCTACAGTGCCTTTTCCCTCTTCTTTCTTCTTATTATTGGGAATGTCTGCTCTATGGCACCTTGAAAAATCACTGCATTTTTCAATCTTTTGTTTCCCTACTAATTTTAATACCTGCATAAACACATCCAGGAGGTACAGAATTACTGGGTAAATGACTCTGATAAAAACACAATTTTTGGCAGCCCAACTCAGTAATGTTCTGTGCCATGTGTCTAACAGGTATCCCACAAAAAGGATGTATTCTAATAGTTCCAAACCTGCAATCCAGCTTATATTCTGACCATAAAGTTTCTGGTTTCTGTCACTGCTCTTTTTTTGGTGGGGGAGAGTTGAATTACTAACACAAGTTCATTCATGTAGAAATATTTCACACCTCTCAACTCTATTTCTTTGAAATCCCAGACAAATGGCCACTGCTCATGAATGGTGGGACTCTCCATTAGGCAGTGAGCTAGATGCCTGTTTCTCTCCTGTGAGAAGAAATACTGCACACTTTCAACATTGATAGAAAAATTGCCAGTGCCCTCGCTTTAAATGACAGTAGAGAAACTAAAGTATATAATCAGATCCTGGGAGACTTGGGTAATATGTTCCCCTGAGATAAAAGGTGTTCATCTCCTATTTTCAAAGAAAGTGCCCTAACCACTAAATTAAAGCTTGATCAAAGTGCTCTAGTATGGCACTGCGCTGCATCACAGAGCAATACGTGAACATCCACCAAATGCACCTAGAACCTGAATTTGATTTTAGTTTCCTATTGGAAATGAAGGGAGAAATCTGGCCTGTGGTTAGACATCACTATTCAAGATTTCCTAAAATATACAGTAACTATATTCCTCATTAATTGCTGTCTACTTCTGTCAAGATAATACGACAGCAACTCCAATGAAGTTACAGCACTTACAGTAGTACAGCTGATAGCAAAACTTGGCTCGATATCCTCAAACATAAATGGATATTTTATCTGCTTAGTGCATGCTGTCTCTTTTATTGAAACCAAAACAGTGAGACAAAAGTCATCCTGAAGAGACCAAAAGAAACTTAAATATGTATTTTTTTCTAAGCATATGAATATTTTATGATCTATGGTTTCCATAGTGCTTATTTACTTTGTTTGTTCAACATTTTGAGTTGTCAAAATAGGCATTAGAAAGAGCAAAAACAGAAAAATGGAAAATAAGTCAGTAAGAAATGGATTTCTTACATTTTTCCTTGGGACACATGCAGACATAGACACTATCAACACATTGCAAATAATATACTAATTGTTCATTTGGCCCAAACTTAAACCAAGAATTCAACACTCTCAGAAAGTATTCAATATGTATTTTTAAAATTATTCCAGTCACACTAAAATATAGAAAAGTCTCAGTAAAAATAATCATAGAAGGAGAAGAGAAATCAGGTATATTTTGATAAGAAAATATTGTGTACTCAGTACAATATCTTTATCAGATTAGCAAGTTTCTTACTAATATCTACAAGGAGATATTTTCAAGTCACTTATTTGTGTGAACAGTTTCAGAAAATGTTAAATGTTATGAAGTGTTTCTTTAAAATCTGCATTATTAGTGTCATTTATCATTCATCTTCATTTGCACTTAGCATTTTGGTATTGGTCTTAAATGTATCAAAATTTGCTTCTACCTTTCAGGTGATGACAGGGTAGGACATTGCTAAGACGGGCTTGCTTGGGAGATGCACAATATTTTTGGCTGCGTATTTTCCAAACTCTATGTTGTCTTCCAGTGAAAAGCAAACAGAAATATTTAAATTACATAATTGCCTCCCTACACTCTACCTAAACTCTTCTTTCAGTCACACTCTCTTCTTTCAGTGAACCTTAACAAGGCAAACTGAAAGCTTCCTTTGTTATCCTGGTCTATGGCACCTGAATGGTGCCAAACAAAACTGAGTTAATTCAGAGCTCTTAGCAAAAGGATTTCTTTCTCTGACTCCAATACCAAATAGAGAAAAAAACAAGCCTTTTGCTTTTCTCTCAGTGTTAACTAAGAGCAGAGAAAACAAAAATATCATCTCCTTCATGTTATGATTTACATACACTCGCCTTCCTCCTTTTCTTATTTCTTCTGAGTCTCCATTTGATTTCTCATGGTTATTATTCATCTACATAAAGGCATTACCACTTATGGTATGAAGTGGTTTTACATGGAATCCTTGTAATGCAGCAACTCATAACCATAATCTAGGCTAAATGTGTTACCTAAATTGCTGTGGTTTCAAAATTTACAAAAAAAATGTATTTCCTAGAGCAATCTAACTTCTCCTTTTACTAAAACAACAAAGTAAACCCATTAGAAAGACTATGAGTTTGAGCAATTAATTACACACTTAATAATATTTTATAGTTTTCTAAATACTTTAAAGTCCTTTCCAAACATTATGATTCGGATCCTGCCACCACTCCTCATAGAGACTAGAAAAATAATTGGAACTACTCCAAAAGCAAATTACATTTAGGTTCTGGGAAAATTTGGGTTCTGATTCAATTTTTTTTTCAAATAATTTAGTGACATCATTTTGACCATATGCATTTGGAAATGGAAACACCACATTAAGCAATTTCATGTAACAAAATGAAAGAAAGATAAGATTTCTCTCGAAAAAAAAGCTTTGACTCTTAAGTATCTTACATAGCTGAAGTGTTCCAAAGGCACAGAAGGTGGCCAGCCACAAAATCATTATGGAAAGCCTCAGAACTGGATCCTACCTCACATTTATTTCTGTAAATCCTTCCCTTGTTATGCTACTGCACCTAAGAATGAATAAGTAACTATTGTTTAGAGTTTCACATTTATTACATAACTAATGCCCTAATCACATTGAGAAGTTACAGAAATTAAAAGAGTATGATCATAATTTCCAATCTTACACATTTTCAAGTGTACCACTGACATGACAAAGAATTCAGCAACTACTCAAATCACATGGTTTGCAAAGGCATTCTTTGTCAAAAAAAAATAATTAAAATTTAGGGTTAAAGCTAGAAAAAAAAAAGACAATGATAAATACTGGTTCTGTTATAGCTATTCTGTTGGAATTTTTAAAATATTAGGTAAATCTTCGTGATTTAAAGATGTTGATTCAGAGAGTATTAGCTATTTACCAAATACTTAATAAAGTCAGGTACAAATTAAAAAGCTCAATATGTATTCTCAGTTCTGCATAGAAATCCTCTGTTTGGCAGTTGGAACCACATCAAATCAAATTTTTACTAGGTTTGAAAAAAAACTGCATATATTCATGGTTTCCACCGGCTAGTCAAGAGCTTGAAATATTGGTCTTGACTATCCAGTCAAGACCAATTCTTTCCACAGGAAAGTAATTCTCAGAGGAAATTATTTGTCACACTGCTTCCAATCTAAAGATCTAAACACAGTCTTTCCTCTAGCCTTTGGCACAACCCATAATAATTGGACCATAGGAGAGAGCAACAAAAAAGTGGATCCACAAGATGCATGCCAAATATCACTACCAGCTCAATCATTCGCTTTCTCACCTTTCCTCCCCATCAGGAATAATCAGTAGCTGAAGTATTAAATGACATGTCACAGTCATTCACTGATGGAGGAGCAAGACAGAATGACATATTCTGCTGATCATTTATAGCTATTGGTTGTTATAGGGTATTAACTTGCAATACACAGTCTCGTTTGAATTTCAGATGAGCAGATGGCCAGATGGATTAGCCTGTAAAATTAATATTCCAAACCCATATACAGCAGGACTTTGTATGGGTACTGACTGCTTCAAAACCCATGAAGTCGGTTTAGTGGATTTTATTTTTCAGGCCTTGCTTATTATTTGCTCCACAAATACTGAAACCTGCCACAGCAAAAGGCAATTCTGGAATGCTTCAGTATTTTGGTGGCATGGCTTCCTTGAATACTTCTTTCACAGTGCCAGGAGCACTCATTTCCAGCGCACATCTGGTGAAAAGACCAAAATTTGTTTACCTTACCTCAAAATATTTGCATATGCCTACAAGGAGGTGTACAGTACATGGGAGCTGGAGATATTAGGTGCCTAATTATGGCAACAAGCAACACTGAAATTATTGCCAAAAAAACCTCTCTGTGCTTTTCAGGTCTCACCTGGAGGACTGTATGTGTACACACCTGGCAGATGTCGCTCCCAGTTCCCGAACTGACCAGAACACTAGCAAAGACCTGCTGAAACAGGAAGGAGCAACTCACTTGCTGGTGTTCATAGGGACAGAGGGTACAGTTAGCGACTGCAGCCCAGGAGAAGGCGACAAGTTCCAGCTATTAAAAACTGTGAATTTCTCAAGTCCCCTGGATCTTTCTGAAAAGCTCACCTCAATTGCAATTAGTCTGCCTTGGCCTCTGACCCACTGCAGATGAACATAATACAAGTCTTGAGGGAAACTGCTGTATTTTAGAGCCACCAACTTGATTACTATTGATTATCTACTTGCCTCAATGGTAATTTCCCTTTGTCAGTAGCACTTCTGCCTGACTGCTCCTTCTGGGACTTAGGTTTTCTGTTATTTTTCTCTTTTTTCCCCAGATTGGCTCCAAGAAATATATTTTGATTATGTTTTCGGTTAAGCAAGGAAGGTAATAGAAGGGAAGGGCTCAGCTCTAATCACAATAGGAACTTATTAAAGAAATCCCTCATTGTTCCAGGGGAACCAAGAAGGTAACTTTTCAAAATTAGATTGTCCATGAGGTAAGTTTTCCTTTTCTGCTTTGATGGGGAAAAGCATAACAATTTAAAATAAATAATATATGAGGCATTAGAATACTCCCATATAGTTCTAATCTAGATAGTTAACGTGAGGACTGAAAGGATTCCTACAGTTAAATTACTGTGTGGTTGCAAAACTCGAAGACTAAGTTTAGAGCTGACTCTCCAATACGATGATCCAGCTGAGTGGTTCAGTAACAATGATGTCGGGCCTCCAAGCGGCAGATGAGGCTTTTGTTTTATTTGTTTCACAGTAAATATCTGGGCTGTTGCTTAGCAGCCATACACAGAGACAGAGGCGTTTCCAGACAAAATAAACTACACTACAGCAGGTAAACCTTTCACAGCAATTACCAAATGGAAATGAGATCTGAACTGATCACTGCAAAGCAACCCAACACCTTTGTTTCCTGCAGATGTTTTAAGCACACAAACAGCAATTTGGGATTTCTTGATGCCCCTGTGATAAGGCATCATATATTAAAAAAAAATTAGTATACTGATTTTGAAAAATTATATGCTGAAAATCCTAGAAACAGAGACCAAAGTTTTCAAACTTCTGTCAGCTGTTAAATCCATATTTAAATAACACATTAAACAACTAGATTTTCTCTCAGAGACAAGGAGCATTTACAACCGTTGCTGAATTCCAGGGAATTTTCATATATCCTAGGAGCATTGCACTCATCCAGAACTGAAATACAAATAACAGAGCACCAGACTGAAAAGCTTTTTTGGATGTTTTAACAACTTGGTATTAATTCTGATAAGTCTTATTTCTACCTCTGCTGTCACAAAAGCCCCGATACCCTGAGTTCTCAGGCCAAAACTCGTGCATGTCACCTACCCCTGAGTGTTTCATTTCCACACAAAGTCTTCAGCTTTCACAGGACTCACCTCCTATACCAAAAAAAAAAAAAAGGAAATGCCAAAGCTGCTCTTGCATATCGCAGCTGTACAGCTCTAAGGCAGGTATTTCACTGAGAAAGCAGCACTTGGCCTCAGTGAGCAAACAGAAAGGGCCAAATTCTGCTCTCTCTCGTTACCCTGGGGCATTCCACAAGGAGGAATCTGCATGTGAATAACCTAGAGAAGAAATGTGTTTCCAGACACTTGAGCTTAAAGACTGAAAAAATGCTGTTGTGAATTCTGTCATCTTATATTTTCATTGACGGGGTTTTGGGGGAAGAGTTGTGTTGTAAGGTGCTTTTTTTTACTCTCAGGGTTGATCCACAGGGCATTGTCATTATGTTGCTGTCTCACCTTTCAGTTGATAGACAGACTTCCTGCTGGAGAAACATTATTATTTAACCGGATCCACTCATCCTGCCACTGATTTGTTTTACTTTTGTTCCTGGCAAAGAACAGCAACTCTAGGTAATGTTTCTTTTCTCATTTGAGCAAGTCCTTCAGACTACTTTAGTAAATTAACCCTATGTAGTTCACTTAGTAAACACAGGATCTCCAGAAAGGATTTAAAAAACTAAATTACTTTAGCATTTCCAGACAATCTTTGTTTTTCTTTCGTTTTGTCTGACACAAGCTTAAGAAAATACTCAGGAAGCAAACGTGAATGTTTAATTCCTCAACAAATGTTGTAAGCACAGCATGAGAGAATCAAAGCAAAAAGGAGGGGTTTTAATAAACAATAAAGACATGCCAACTCTGCTTCTGGACTAGAAGTATTATCAATGAATCCGCAATAGTCTGTTTTTTATTACATTAATCTTTTCCAGTTTGAGTTTCCCTTTAGCACTTGTAACCCCTCTGGAAATCCACGTCTTCAATTTGACCACAATCAAATTCTCATTCATTAAGTTTAGGCTGTATGTACATATATTTGTGTATAAATATTTATGATACATCCTGTACTGTACACCTCTGCTCAAAGAGAAGTAATAGACTTCCTAAAAACATTACTAAATAAATTTTTTTCATCTCAGTAACATTAGAATAGACAATTATAATAGTCTCTTACATTCATTTACAAATCTATTAAGAAAACATATTCAGCATAGCTGTGTTCAATGGAATATTCTCTCTCCCATCTTGTTAAAGTTTAGAAACTTCCATCAGATGGTAAAAAGGCTTTAAAATATTACATTGTATACGCCATTCATAAAACTTTCCTTGAGGATCCAATCCCAACTTATGTAGTAGATAAGGAAAATATTCCAGTTAACCTAAAAAAGATTTAGTCTGAACTGTAGAGCGACAGCTACTCACCACTAACTTCATACATATTTTCTTCTTTCTAACTAGAAAATTAGGATCATAATTTGCACAATGGTCTCTACAGGTTAAACAAAGGATTTCTCTTACTACTCACCTTCTTGTTTTCCCACTCTCCAAATGGTCCAAGAATCACCAAGACAACAGGACACCTTCCAAAGTCTTCACTAATGCAGACAGAAAAGAAAAAAAAAGAAAAAAAATCCCAAGGATTTGTGCCCAAATGCAGAGCATTGCAATAAGTAGCTATTAGACGTGTGGGCACAAAGGAAGAATCTGTATGTTCACAGGTTCAGGGACTTGCTTTATACGGGAAAAATGAGATGCCTCTGATCCTCAAAAGTTAGGCAGGCATATTTTCAGGCTCCTCAGTTAGGATTTAAACACATAAAGGGGGCAAGGGAGGATCACAAACGTACATCTAACCTACTTGCAGTCTGAAAATATACAAAGCGGCTTTAAACACCCAGTGCAAGTGAGAAGAACAGTTTTGCTCCAGAGCACAGAATTCTGCAAGCTAATTTGGGAGAGGACAACATTAACCTGCGCAGAGCTTTAAACTGAATTAACCCTTGCACAGAAATTAGCTCAGTTAAAGTCAGTTTAGGTACCTCAACAGTCATTCTCCTATAGTCCATCCACCCTGGAGAATACCCTAAAAGCAGAGGTAGCAGCAGAATACCCAGCAGAGGTAGCAGCAAGCACTCTGCATGGAACAGTTGCAAAATGGAGAGAAGATTTCTCAAGCAGGGTTAATATGTTAATGTCCAGCAGCATTAACAAAACCCATCAACTGCACAGAAAGCAAAGAGAAGTGCAAGCAGATGGAAGCAAAGACTGCAGAGGAACTGCCTGTAAGACCATCCTGCTCTGGAGGAGCCACACAGTGTGGGGCACACAGCTAGGTCTGACTAGGAAAAAAGGTCTTTCGTAGGAATTTTTGGGACCAATGAGGTAGTGTCACTGCTGCATCACCTTCTTCAAAGTGAAGATCCTTAATATATTGACCAAAGGTGCAAACAAAAACATTAAAAAATAATTCCTCTGAAGTCCCTTGTCATGTTAGCTGCCTGGGCTCCTCTTCTGCCCTGTATATACTGTCACAGATCTCAGGGGTTCAGCAAATTCCTTCCCCTTCCATACTACTGCAAACTGCTGAGCTGAGTTTGTTTGCAGTGACCAATCCAGAACTGAACATCAGCACTTTGGCAAGCCCGAGCCAAAAATGCAGAGTACTAAAACCAGCACAAGCTCCCAGCCAAAACTGGTGTATGGATAAAACTGCTTAGGAACTCCAACTTCATCATTAAATGTTATGTATATCCAAACAAATTCCAATAGTGTGACCTAGCATCTGTAAGTTCTCTCTGCACACAGCAGTGCATCCATATAGGTGTTTTTTCCCTCGTAAATAGTCTGCCTTGGTGGATTTAAAGCTGTGAATACTTGAAGTTAATAGCATTTGACTTCAATCCATAGGCAGTACAGGATCAATTTTCTAATTACATATATAAAAATCTGTTTCCCCACACCAGAAAAAAAAAAAGAATACAATCATGATAATGTACTGTCATTTATTTATAACAAAGTCAGAACACCTGAACAAGAGAGGTTTGCAGCAAGATTTTTTGTTAAGTATGAACCCCATTCCCTTCACTTTCAGTCTTCCTGCTGTAGTTACCAATTATTACACTTAAAGCCAAAGCTGCTCTGAAGGAGAACAAGAGCTGGAACTGCCAGAAGTGAGGCTGAGATATTCAGTTAATAATTTAGCAGCAGCTACTTATCAGGATATACAAGTTCACATTCCTCCTTTTCCCCACAGAAACATCTTCTTCATGAAGGAATTTCTCTGGGAGGTCACTGCTAGAGAAGAGAGTGAATAGCACTGTCTGCAAGAAAATGCCTATTTCAGGCTCCAAGAATTATTCTGGATAACTTGCACAGACTTCTTTAAATGAATGGTAATAACACTTCTTTAAGAATATTAAATCTTCTATGTAGAGCTCTTCTACCACATTGCAGCATTTAATCTGGTTTGAAAACTAGATTTTGCCCTCACGTAGGTCTAGTAAGAGAGCCATATAAAACATGCAAATTAAAAGAAAAAGGTATAATTATGCTCTTTGGTATCTAGATTTTAAGTTTAGATAGCAGAAGAATGAGAGTGAATGAAGTATATCCAAAACCTAATGCCAAATTTTGGGTTGCTGAAAAGAGTCTATTCTTATTTTGTTATAAAAGGTGCAATATTATTGTCTCTTAAATATTACTCATTTTTTTTCGGACTTCACAGCTGCCATTGCAGGTATGTAGTAACATTACTTCCATTTCTCCATAAAAGAGTCATCCAAATCAAACAATATTTCTACAGAGCATCACCAAATATGATATACTCATCAACTACGATATATAAATGGAAATTTTGAACTTCAGACTGTAAAAATATGCTGGAAAGTGTTAAAGGTGGTACAAATAAAAATCATCTGGAAAAAAAAACTTCTCTGCTTTGACTAATCTCCTTAGCCAAGCAAGACAAGTTTATCAAAGTAAGTTTTAGTGATCAACTCTCCAGATTAAAAATACATCTTTGTGTTAAACTTAAATGGTTGTATGTTCTTCTGTATAATTCTTTGCTATGTACAGGAGATAAATTTGAGGAAGTTTTATTTCACTGAGATCCAAATTCATCTCACTAACTGCAGGAATTTCTCTGGGGTGCCTAATTAGGAGCCACATCAACAAAGGTTGCCTATATAAGTCAATGCTGAGAGACAGCTTTAAAGGATAATTCAGTGTTGCTACTCTAAAATTGCCTCTTCTCATGCACTATAGAACAGGGCTCCTAATCTCAGCTGGGTATTACAATTAGTTGAAATTAATTCTGGCCCCATCCCTAGGGTTCCTTCAGTAAAAAAGTTTTCCTTTTTTCTTTCATTCTGAAAGAAAAAAAATTATTCACAAACCTAAGAAACACGTAGGACAGATGCTCCTGTCTTTCACTTGGCCCTGCAGGCTTCTGAAAATCTATGGAAAATACCATTCTCACTGGTGTTATGGCTTCACAAAGTCATAACCACTGCCACTGCCTTAGACTGCATTCAATGTTCCCAGTAGACATTTCTAGCTAGCTAGCTTGAACTTCAAATTCACCCCATTTCTAAGCTATTCCAGTCCCCAGAAAGGATCTTCAACAGTCTAAGGCAGAATAAAATGAACAATGACATGGCTCCCTACTGCAAACCTGCACTGTTTTTGAACACAGATGGAAAAAGTAAAACAGAGCCCAGAGTAACTCTCTGGATGCATGACCCAGGAATTGGTGCACCCTGGAGTCCTGAGGATACACAGCTCTCACAAATGTATTCTGCTCTGTAAGTAACCTGCTTGTGAATTTGATACAGAAAGAATAGACAGTCATGAAACGAAAACAAAACAAAAAAAATCAAATCCATGTATTTATATAACTTCTCAGGATAGACTTGACTTTACCACAATCAAAGGACACAAGCTCCATTCACTCAGCCAAGTTCAGTATTCTTTCAATAAACCAGGTTAAAAAAAATCCAGGTTAGTGACATGCCAGTAAAGTAAGGGTCATTTAGGAATGCTAAGTGAGAATATTCAGCTGTCTAGTGTTTGGAAGGGGGCAGGGGAGAGACAAACTATATTTCCCCACATTTACTTCCTTTAGAGATTTTTTTTTTCCAAAAAAGATGCCTTGCTAAGGAAAAAACCCAATGATTTTTCATCCTTTCATAGTGCTCTATATGCTATATGAAAAACTAAAGGGAAGAATTAAAGAGGTGGTTTGGTTTGGTTTGATTTGGTTTGGTTTTACAGTCAAAATTCATGTCTATGTACTCTGGAAAAGTTGCAGTGACTGAAGAATTTATGAAATTGTGATGTGAGAAAAAAAGAAACAGGAAAGAGTAAACCCTACAGAAATAGAGATTCCATTGTCTACTGTCCTTCAGCCAAGATTTTCAAGAATGACTAATGATTCTGGCTGTTACAACGCCTGAATTGCCTTTGTGGATATTCATTTCCAGAAAGTGCTGAGTATCTTTCCTCTGCAAATCAAGCCTCTTGAAACTCTGTGTAGCTGGGTAACCAAGAAGGAGGCATGGAAAACTTCCTTTAAATTTAGAACATTTTTTTTAAACACCCACTTAACTACAATGCTCAAAAAGACACTTGGAAAAAATGTCATTGTGAAGTGATTGGATTATCTGCTATATAATTACAGTGTTGCAATACATACCCCTGAGATATTCAAGCAGCTTGAGAGGAAAACTAGGGATGATAATGTATTATCCGAGACATGAAGAGTTTAAAAATAGGCAGAAATAATGCCTCCAGCCATTTTTTATTTGCTACACCAAGATGATACTTTTAAAGTACTTCGTACATTTACTAGAGATTGTGTTTACCACCTTAGTGATCAGCCATAATCTAAATTATCTCAAAAAAGTGGGTTTTGCAGAGATTTTTGGCCTTTTTTGCAAGTGTAGGCACTCTCCTGCAGTTATAGATATAATCATACATGAAGTCTGAGGAAACTGATAGATCTGATTTGCATTTAAGAGTTCATGTAACCACTTAAAAATTCAGCTATCCTAATATCTGAACATTTAGTGCAATCCACTGGAAAATACACCACAGCATATAGAATTATTATAGGCTGCAAGATACCATTATTTCCAAGTTCACCAGGAATTTACAAATTCCCAGCAAAATATAAGATGCAAGCAGCTGCACATAAGATTAAATCCCCTACCTCCAGCAGTTTTACAAAACTTTTGCATGATATATGTTCATTACACAAAGCTAAGTGCCCACCAATCAAACTGCTATGAATGCCCCAAAGTGGTTATCTCTTTAAGAAGATAAAGTGTGTTGTTTATATAACTTATTAAAAATTGCACCCTTGCATTCCTTTTTCAGATAAAAAGTGTGAGGGCACTGCTTTATCACTTTAAGCATGTGTTTCTTTGAACATATTTGTGCTTTAAAGTAAACACCAATGCTAGTTTTTACGACTACTAAAATCAAAACACATCTTTTCAAACTAATCTGTACAATGGTTGGGAAGAGCCTTTGATTCAGTACCGTAATTATAAACAGGCACTTAAGTCAGAAGTCCTAAAAGAGCATCAGTCATTTAAAATCAAATTAACAGTTTGATTAATCAAACACCAGACTGTCAAGTCAGATAACATACCTGATGGCTTTGTTCAGTTACCAAAGAGGGTTTCCCCTTTAAGCACCACAGATTTCATCAGCAAAACAAATTTTACTCAAGCAGAAAATTTTGGTTTCCTTCAAATGTGCTCTACAGTATTACTAGTAAAATTCTCATGACAAGCCAAATTCTGCTTCACTTTCATGTGGTCACATGGCAGGAATTGGGAGACTTTACAGATAGATTTCCTGTCTCTTTGAGGCCCACTTTTCAGGTAAAAAAGTGCAGTGTGAGCCAGGAGGATGTGCACTAATAGAATCAGATCATGTGAATGTGGTATACCAATGTGGTAGAAAACCAGTTAATTTACTTATTTCTGAAAGTTAGTGATTATTTACTAGAATGTATATGAGAAGCCAGTGCATAGCATAGGATACATTGCATGGATTTTCACACCTGAATTCTCTTTCCCTCCCTTAGAGTATTTTCTGATCCCACCATATGACACAGAATCTGAAGATCAGTCTTCTCTACAAAAATTTGGAAAGACCCTTCACATTAGAGACAATATAATTGCTGCCATTGTGTTAAAATATCAAAATGGAAAAGATCATGCTATGCTATTACAGCCCCAGAGTAACCAAATGAACAGACTGGAATATGTCATGCTAGAACAGACACACATCTGCAGAACCATTATGGAAAACACCAGCTCTGTGTTCCACAAAGCAGCGTATTCCTCTGTGCTACTGGGATCAATCAAACTTGAGAAATCGTGACTGAAGAATTGTCCTCTGAAGTGAAGTAACATTGATCCTCTGTAAGTATGGCATTGTATCTGGCAGGAGGTGTCTCCAGATGTGCTGTATTTGATTTATGAAGAAAAATTATGTTAGTCAATACAGAAAGAAGGCATGCACTTCGATTGACCAGAAAGGTCTCAAACAAAGAGAAAGGAAAAGCCATCTTTTGTCTGCAGCATACAAATGCTCCTGGTGTTGGATAATGCTCCAGAATCAGTTTTCAATCCCTCGGGTGTCACAAATAGTCTAAAAACAACTATGAAGGTAAAGCGAGCGAGTTTCTCTCTATATCAGTTCACCCACTATTATTAGACACTGAAAGATTGCACCTATGACAAGCACTCTGAATTGTGAAGCAGCATCAACAAGCAGATGTGTGCTTGTGGGGATAGGCCTGTTTTCAAAAGAATGGCTGCAAATGCATGTCCTTCACAGTGTCTGATCCCGAGCCCATTTCCAGCATGGTAAGGAAGGATAAAATGGAAGTATGCCAAGTATAGCAACATAAAACCTCTAAATTCGTAGCAGACAATTAAAATTAAGGGAAACAGGAACAAATTCCAGATTAAACAGCAGCAAAGGAAAAACTTGAAGAAACAAACCCCATCACCTCATACACCAAGGATCTTTCTGTCATGATTCAGTATGCTGCCTGCATAATATCTATGGATGTGTAACCAAAGAAAAATCAAAAATGCCTCTTGTAAATGGTGTTTTGAAAAAACTGATAATTTCTTGGCTTCATTCCACAACTGTTTTTGATACTCCCCTGTCTATGATTACAATTCAAACTTTAAATGCCTCTACGCTTCCAGCCTAAAATACATATTATTTGTTAGTTGTATTCTAAATGACAACTCTTTCAAGGTGTCTGCATATGGGGCCATTTTGGGGGCTGAAGAGTCTAATTCAGCTTCGTGCATTTTAATGTTTGGTGCTGCCCATTGATAAGCTCTACTGAATGTGAGAGACCTAAATATGAGCAGAAAGTAATTGGCCAGTGGGATATTCTTTCCACAATACAAGAAAAACTCCTAAAACTGTGCTTAAAAAAAAAAAAAGGCAAGGAGAAAACCTTAACCCACTGCTTAAGTGTGTTATGAGTGAAACAATGATCATGGGTTGTAGGAAATCTAAAGGCTTATGGTAAAAGCATTTCTCTTGCTTACATTGGCATAAAGACAAGAGGTTTCAAAGAAAACTTCTATGGGTTTTGCCAATTCATTACAGTATTTCTGCTAAAAAGAATTTCCAGCACAGGTCAAAATCCAGTGATATATGAACCACAATGTCTTCTGAGGTTTGGATCAAGTATGCCATGAAAATTATGGCTGCTTATCTAATCTCTGAAGCTTCCTTTCTTCCTTTTCCCTCCACAGTCTTGATCTCTCCCTCCACAGCCTCATCACTCATTACTACTCACACCAATCCTTCTCACTGTTTTTAAAATATCATGTGTAAATCCCACCAAAGCCTTTTTTTTCCTCTTCTAACCACAAATATTGGTCTGATAGCTGCTTCAGATACCAAATCTCAGGATCTCAGGAAAAGAGAAGTGCAACAGCAAGACTCGAATCCTGTATCTGGCGGACTGAGTTCTTTTTTCATATCCACAGATGTTTCCCCAGGATTGAATGAACTAGAATTCACCACCTCCATCCCACAGTCCCACTGCAAAGATATGCCCTAGAGCTTGTAGATACTGCATGCAAAACTTTGTCTATGCATTTGCACAGCTATATAGGTAATTTGGACTTTAAACTTTTTATTCAAACCCATTACAGCTGGAATCGGTACAGTTTGCTGTTTGTGTTCCTTAGGGTGAAGAAGTGAATTCTTTTTAAAGCAAATGCTTGATCTCTAAGCTAGATGGACCATCAGACACTGATGACTAATGACAGCTATGTATTGTTTCACCTTTAATCCTCATTGATGTTAATGGAGACACAGTCTTCAGACTGGGACACCTAACTGCAAGTAACCGGTTCCCTTCATGCTTGAATTATCTACTGATACTGATGCAAGAACATTTTAAACCAGAGAAAATTTGATCAGGTACTATTCTCTGGAAAAAAACAATTTTAACAAAATCCAAAGCTTCCATCAATTTTGATGAAATCTTACATGTGTCAGTTTCTAGTAAACAACTGCTGTTGTATTTTTTTAATTTCCATTTTATTTCTATTTCATCACTTCATTTATTTTACACCTTTGCCATAAAATACTGATACATAGCATGCTTCAATACTAACAGAGTTTCCATACCATGAAAAACATCAAGTTTTACTCCAAGTTAGAACAAAAAGACATTTTATCCTGAACAACAGAAAAATGCCATTCTTAATCAGCAATACAACACCTAATTTAGGAACCTAATTTTCATGGACTTAGATGAATATGAAAGTGCTCAAGATAGATATGAGTTTCACTTTCAGAAAAACTCAGAAACAGAAAATAATGATCAATGCTCCAGACTGAATTTTTAAATATTTGGATTCCTTATTTTTCTTATATAGTTTTATTAAAAACCAAACAAACACAAAGAAAGGAAGAAAATTCTTCCCAACAGTATAATCCCATCTACCAGCAGTGAGGAATCATTCTCTTTCACATCCTAATGGACATTTCACTCTGTCAATGACACCCTATCACCTTGGCAATCATACAGAAAATTTCAATATACAGGTAAAATAGGAATGAACTAACCCCTTTAACCTTAGCATTTTGGCCACATGAAGAGTCAGTCCAATGTATTTTGTTTTCTTATTCCAGAATGCCTTTCCATGCCGATACAATCTGCTGGAATAACATCAGACTGCATTGTGAAATAATAGTTTTGTTAATAAACTAACACATTTTGCTCTATAACAGAATCCCTCCATAGAAAACCATTCTGAAATAAGTGTAATAAAACACCTTATTTTCCTATACATTGGTCAGTCAATTTACCCAAATTCCAGAGAGAAGGTCACTTTTAACTGGTGTCCAGGCAAATTGTTGCCACACCAACACCTCCACAATCACTAACAACAGTAATACCTGACTCCATTTTTAGCCTCATATTTTGTCCAAAGTCTAAATTCATGTTAAAAAACCTATACCAAATCAAATCAAACAAAAAAGATAAATATTTATGACATTTCATAACTTTTCTAAATCACAGTGGCTTAAAGTATAAGAATCTGAAATGAACATCAGAAGGGAAAAGTTCAGAAAACTGAGTAAATTCATGTCCCTCATTTGCTGTAGACAAAGATTACACTCTTACAACATTCAGATAAAACTAATTCAGATTGAATTAGTTCAACCTCTTGCTCTCAAGTATCTGATCAATAGAACAGAGCTTTAAAATTATCAAAAAGAGACTTCTCCAGAAGGCCATCTCAGTTGAAATCTACTCTAAAACTTCATTTGTTTTAATCTGGCATATATAATATAGATATGTCATCTGGTATACTAATGTATATATTCCTCAGTATTCACAAGAATTTGTACGAGTCTGGACCATTTCCTTCATAAATCTTAGGGGTGTAATAAAGAGAAGCCTTTCACAGTATGTCACTGTGATTCTAATTCCATTAACAACTTTATTTTACCAGAAACTGTGGCCCTCCAGATATGGGTTCTTGAGACTGCAGGATTTTCTTTTCCCCTTTGGATTAGCTTTAAATACAGGCTCATACAACTGCACAGAATAATAGCACTCAAAGGAAAAAAAAGAGAAAAAAAAAACAAAACCAAAACCAACTGTTATAGAAGGAGTTGTAATCAGCAAAATTCCAGAAGAGAAAATGGGATCGATCTAATAGCTTTTTCATATTGGTACTTGCTGTATCTTTAGAACAAACATTTATGGAAATTAAATCAAGACTTTCTCAGACTTCCTGCTTCCTTTGCAACATTCTCCCCTTTTTCTGTGAACTACAGAATACATTTAGTTCCCTTTTCCCTTGCCACCTTCAGATCATGCTATCCAAAGAGCATTTGAAGGAGAACTGTACCTGATTCAGTCAGTCCATCAGACCAAAGGATCTGCACAGGATAAATAGCTCTTCCCACACCAGACAAACCATTCCATACTGTTCATTATATTTTTAATTATAGCTGGTATTTCTCAGAACTAATCAAAAGGACAGCTCAGTCATTGCTCAAGAAGTCACACCCTTGCAACATTGTTTTAAACATCTGAAAGGTCAATACCAATAAAAATATGTGCTCACAGTGAAGAGTTCCTTTATCTGACATCATCTGCCCAATGCATCTCAATTCTGTCCAAACACTATACAGTCTAAAACTAAACTCACTGCAATGTGAACACCCATTGGGGTCACATCTGGATTCACTTGGTTCCTCCCAGGCCGGTTTCCCTGACCATGGGCCTGAGGAAGGTAACTTGACAGTGTCAAATTCAGGCCTCTCTTCTTGTACACTCACCAAGAGACAATAATACAGGGCCAAGCCTGCTTTCCTGACAGCAGAGATTCAGAAAAGAGGGTGTATCATTTAAAAAAAAAGAATAAAAAATTTATTCCATTGCTATCAGAATTCTAACTTACACTTTACAGTCTTACATAAACGTCTATGATGTGGAAAGAGAAGGTGCATCTAATGTAGACTGTACATCCTCTCAGAAAAACTAGCTTCTACCACCTCAGCTGAAAGCATTGGAGACGTGAGCAATACAACAACATATAAAGACCCCAAATAAACTTGGGACTCCTTGTGTTAAGTGCTTCAACCACAAATGCCACAGGATATTGCTACAAAGAATGTACTATTAAAAACAAAAGCAAAACAAAACAAAACAAACAAACAAACAAAACCCAAAAACAAAACAAACATACTAGGAGAATGAGAAAATATGTTTATTTCCAGATTCTTACTGCAAAACTGAGCCACACACATAGCAGACTACACTGGAAGGGTATAGAGAGTTAAGTATAACACTCATCAAGGTATCTCATGTTGCTGAATCAGAAGGTCACAACTTCTTTTTTACTTCAAATCCTTTTAGAATATGTGAACATTTCCTTCTTCTGAGTAGGACTGTATATCCAGTGGATTTTCATATTTTTGGACAGCACAACATACCTTGAAATGACTCCAAACCTGAATAACAGTGTTTTAAAATTAACTCCAGTCACAGTTTCATTCATCCTCAGTGGTGATAGAGTCCTGGAAGGGGCTGAAGGTCAAAAATACCCCTATCACAAGAGTGGCCATGCTGGGTCAGACCAAAGGTCCACCTAGTTGGATATCCTGGCTCTGACAGCAGTCAGTAGCAGATGCCTAAGGAAAAGTATACAAGCAAGGCAAGCATGCTGTGATCCTTTCCCTACTTACACTTCCAGCATCCTGTGGTTTCAGTGCTTCCTAAGCCAGAGGTTCTGACAGCAGTTTTATATGCTGAATTACAGGATTCAAATCCCCAGCCCTTTATTTTGTGTAGCAAGGGTAGAAAGAAATGTTTTGCAGTTAATTAATGCATGTGTTAAGCAAGATCTGGTTTTTTAGCCTCAACACAATTTAAGTGTTCCTGCTGCAAAATTACATTTGTTTAGGCACATTTCCATGTCACACATCTAGACATGAATTCCATCAATCTTATTTCATTTGCTGTTTGAAGCTGCGAAGAATCCAGTTTGCCCATAAAGATGCCAAAAGCCTAGAAACTTATTACACACTGCTCACAGTGTGGATTCAGATACATTATCAGCATAAAAAGAAAAAGGCAAATTAGGCCACAGTAGGAGAACGCATTTTTAATATTACAGTCTGCAGCTTGCATCTCTAATTTAATGCTGCTGTTTCTCAAAGTTATGCTGCATCATTCTAGGTTGCTGAATTGAAGAGATGACAGTGAACTAAATTTTTACAAGCAACTGGGTAATGCAGATAGTCAGTGCACTTGATGACTTTCAGAGAAACCTTCAGGGCCAAAGTGAATGAGACATTTTCAAAGAATTCTTTAGGCCTTCATATTGATAGAAATGCAGTATGAATATGTTCAGTATACCAAATCTGGGGAAAAGGGAGATTCTAGTGCATTCTTCCAAAAGAACAGAAAGGAAAAACCCTCAGCACCTGTAAGCAAAATGCATATATCCTCTGTAAATGCTCAGCTGGTTACATACACACGCCACACACAAACATCACGTAAATTATCATCTCAAGAAATCATTACTTACTGAGAGGATTATCTGCACCATTATGGCTTCTCTCTGGAGCTGATAGTTATCTTCTACATCATATCTACTGTTTACTCCAGCTACGGCAGAAATATTGAAAGTAGATATCAAAGAATAGCAAAGAAATACAGACAGCAAAGAAAAGTAAGTTGCAGAACTTCTAGTTTCCTGATGCATCTTACCAAAATTATGGTCAGTTGGAGCAAGTACATTTTGCTGAATTTGGTTTAATTTAAAGATGGTGACTCTCCCAACTAAGAATTAGAAAACTGATATCGAAGTACCCTGGGGACCATGAAACTTTACATTATGTTGTTTTTATGAAGTTATAGATTCTTCTGTTTAGGAATTAAAAAATCAGACAGCTCATATATATGAAAATTTTGACCTTAGTCAGATGGAAGCAGGAAGGGAAAGACCAGCACCTGTTGCCTTCATCCTAAGTAGAAGTCTTTAATATTAGACAGGTTCAATTTCAACAGTTCCAGTACCCTGAGATTTTATAATACCATTCAGATGAGGTGGACTTATCAGTTTACCCACTAAAATTACTTCCGAAAGATAATGAGTACCCACCTTGAAAGTTTACTTTACTAATATTCAGAGGATGCACACACATGCACCACAAAACCAGTCACCAATGAACACTATGTCTGCTAGCTACCAAATGGCACGCAGAGTAGAAAATTATTCAGAATTGTAATTAATCTCGTGATTATTCAGCCAGCATTTCATTTAAGATGCTTACAGCAGGTTATTTTACATTGTCCAAAATAAGCAGCCTGCTACCATTAGATACTTCCTCCATGCAAACTAAAGAATTCACAGTACAAGAGCATTTCAAAAGAACTAAATAATAGTCAATTTTCATGTCAGCATATTGTTGTCAAAAATTGCGAAAAACCAGCTGTTCTTCAGGATGGGTATTCAACATGTTTAGGCCTCTTCAGCATTTCTTGCCTTGCTCTGGGGAACGAGCAGTTTGAGACCTTTTGGTCTCTATTATAATCCAAAGTATTGTGTTACTTGAGCAAACAAATTAAACACATCAATTAACTGGAAAGAAGGTGTCTGTGATTCTTGATATCCTGAAGTGGAATTAAGTTAGCACTGGAACTCATATAGCAAACATATTATTACTGTTGGATGTTTATTCAGCAACACTGCAGGGCCTCAGGCCCTTTAAATTAAATTCACATGGCCAGTTTTTAAATAGACAATCAATAGTGCATATGTCTGTAGTGTTTGAGATATGTATGGTTTGCTAGACTGAATCATTGGGTAAGCTTTTAATTACCTTTTTTATCATCATTTTTTCAAGAAAACATATAAGAAGATAAGAAGTGTTTAAAGATATCAGGACCATTTGTCAGCCTCAGGCTGATTAGAACGTAAATTTCACACTGTAACTAATAATTTTAAACTGCTATATTCAAGTCCTTCTAGAACTCTGGCAACAGCACTGTGAATCCTGGGATGTAATTCATCTTGTCCTGCTGATCTGTCATTTGCACTTCTGGGTCATATCTTGTTGCTGTACTGCTGGTCAAGGTGGGTTTAGGGAAAGGTTCTTTTCCAAATTTTTCATTTGATAGGTGGTACACTGTCACTCTGAGCCTCTAATGTAGGGTCTTCAATCATTTTTACCCTGTTGGTTGCTCTTTTAAATTTCTTTTCAAGAAGTTTTCTTGGGGTTTATGTGTTTGCCTTTTTTGAATTTAAATATTACTACAGTAGGGGATTTTTTTTCCTTCCACAGGACATAAACTTTGAATTGGTCCTGATCTCTTCAGCCTGGTAACACCTTGAACTGCACTCTGTGCCATGTTAAAGATTTATCCAGACTTCACTTCTCCTTTTTTCATTTTTGACTATCACTCATAGAGGAAAACTTTCTAGAAAATATCAATGACGGTACTTCTTAGTGGCAAAAATACAAGCCTGAACCGCTTCTGATGCATTAGAGAAATTCCTATGCCACTGAGTTAACCTCTGTGATTGTAAGATTGTCATAAACCACAAATCATAGGTTTCTGATTAATAAAGCTCATAAATATCTTTTATATTATGGGGTAATACTTTTTATGTAAGAAAAAATAAGATTGCTTAAACTGTTTGCTTATAATCATGATTTTACTGCATAACACTAAGATTTCCTCATTTTTTTATATAAAACAACCATAAAGTTATTCCATCTTGCTTATATTTTAAGTACATATTAAGGATAGTCAAGTAAAATGCAGTTTCACATTCCATTTCCAAGAAAGTCCACAATGGGTGGCCATTTTACAAGGTAGCATCTAGAATCTCAAGAAAACTAAACCAAAACAGACTGGCCTAAACCTGAAACTTTCGCTGCCACAGCTTTGTTAAAAGTAGGAAAGAATTATGGTAGACCCATAGAAATTCTGGAGTACCTGAAGTGGTATTGGTCCCCTTACCACCAAAAAAATCCCCTTTTTGCAAATTCAACAGTCAAAATAAGCTCTTGAAAAAATAGTTCTCATTTGCAGCTGTAACTATGGAATTTGTAGTCTTAATTATGGAAATTTGTAAGCATAACAGAACCAGTAAACCTTGCATGATAAATACAGCTTTAGCCACATTGATAAAATAGCAGTTAGCAGTACAGTGTTTCCCAGACACAAATAGAGCAAAGGCTAAAACTGGTTTAGCACCAGATCTGAGGCCCCATGTGCACAAGCACAAGTGTGACATAATCTATCAATCACATTGACTACTACTGTAAATTCATTTGGAGACATACTGGAAAGACTTATTTTAAAAATCAAAGACAGTTTCATTTTCCAAAATGCATGGTGTTTAAATTTAATTAAACATTAAATTTGCATTGTTTGGAACAGACCTACATTTGTTTGTCTAAATCTACAAAATAAACAAACTACAGCAGCCAATATGCTGTTTAGTTCATATTAAATCCTTCACCTTAGGATGTGTAATGGCATGTAGGATTGGATTAAAAATATTGATCATGTGTTTCTGTTAAACTGGTTATCAGTAAAAATTATCAGAGTTGATATTTAAAGGCTAGATTTTCAGGAAAATTCAGCATTCAACATTTAGACACCTAACTCAGCAGACAGACTTTCAAAAGACCTTTATCCCCTTTTTGGCACTGAAATATATTAATTAGATTTCCAAGGACTCAGTCCTACATGGTATCAGGCATTCTGCCTCTGCAGCGGTGAAGCACTTCAGCACATTTAATTTAAGCATGTAAATGGTTCCACAGCAGCCATGGGGCCATTTGCACATTTAAAAACCCTCACACAATCTTATCATATTGCTGGCTTAGGGCCAAAGTTTGCAGCAGCTCACAGGAGTGATCCCAAAAGTAGTGATGAGGCCTGGGCACATTTGAAAGCCTCCCATACATACTGAACCTTGATTAAATTAAAGAAAGTTGGTTTCCCATTTGTCTGAGAGTTTGCAAGCAGTTGTGTCCTTACTCATTTGCTCCTGTTTGGAGAAGGAAAGAATGTGTATGAAGTCCTGTTTTATTGAACAAAATGGGGGGAAAAAAATACCAAAGGTGAATATAATTATCTTGAAATGTAAGTCTGCCCTTCCATGAAGTACTGTATATCTAAACTCTGTGAGCATCTCCACGATCCCTTTTGCCATGTCTGCTTCTCTTTATTCATTTGCCTTTTTGTTCACTGATATCTCATCCATGGACACCTGTAAAACAGCTGAACGCCAAGCATTGCCTCTGCCATTTCATGTCCCATCAGTTTCAGTGCAATTTTGGCTTTTCCACAGTCTTGGACATTGGCTTCTTATTGTTTCTACCACCGCTGCATAAAGGCAGTGGTCACCATTCTTTTCATTTAGATCAAGTGAAAAGTGATTATTGCTGGTGAAGAGCAGCTGGGGTGATGCCACCTTTAATAAACACAAAATAAAATGCTGCACGGAAATTGGCCTAAGGGCTGTCATAGCATCAGTGTGAACCATCAGTCATAACTGGATCTGTGGTCACTCTACAGATTGGAGAAGGCAGCCACTACTGCCAACATGAGTTACCCACTCCAATGCTACATGACCAAACTCCTTCCCTCAGGTCTCCATGGCCATGGAAATTCTGTGACAATGGTACTGCTCCTGTACTGCTCACCCACGTGCATGAGCCACACGAGCCATACCATCTGGCTTTACAGTTCACATTAGCAGCACTGTAACAGCATTTGCAACTGCTTCAGTGGGACATTTCCTGTTGTTTCTAGGAAGCTGACAGCCTCCCAACTGCAGCTCCTCTCTAATATACAGTGAGCACTGGTCAGGGATGCCAAGATGATAGTGTCAGTTCCAGCACTACATCTGATGGCATCTTTCTGCTACCATGTGCAAAATTTCATGCAGCCTTTTATCCCTAGTCTGAGCTTTTACACACATACATACACAGTTGTTAAAATTGCCAGCATTCTTCAGCAAAAGGACATTAACTCCTATGAATTTATCACTTTTAGAGAAAGCTTTTTGGATAAAGGGAATTAAAACTGTTCTTCAAAATGACATACATTCTTATAATGTGTAGTAAACATCACACTAAAAGGCAGGGGGGAAGGAAAAAAAAAGAGCATTCCATGCAGCCAGCAGCTGTCAAGCATCAAAGATTTCATTTCAACATTATGTCAAAACCCATGATGCTTTAAGGTTCGTCAAAACATGAGTACATCTCCAAGGCAGATGTCTTGACTCTTGAGGCTGTTGAATGGTTGGATTATAGAAAACTTACCCCCCTAAAAAAAGAAAAAAAAATCACCCATGCATCTAAAATTTTTGAGCAAGAAAAAGCACCCATACAAATGCACCAATAACAGTTACCCTTACTTTTGGCTACATTTCTATTTTGTCATCTTCCAGCTCTCCTTAACTGCCAAGGCCCTTCTGATTCCATTTGCTCTCCAGCTCTAAGCAATTGTTATTGCTTTCTAGTGGCATTTTTTCTTACTTGTCTTCATGTAGGTATCATAGATTTTTGTATATGTTAAAATACACATGAATAGACCCTGCAAGAACATATCAGGCTAAGGATAAAAAAGAATTCATATAGCTAACAAAAAAAAAGTGTTTAAATTTGGTTCAAGCTAACATGTTACCCAGCATACTGCTTCACAGTATCTGTTACATACCTATGCTCTAAAACTAAACAGTGACAAAAATAATGTTCTCCAGAACTCATAGAGATTTGGTCCTGTGCAGGGCCAGGAGCTGGACTTCAATGATCCTTCTGCATGCCCTCCAACTCGGAATATTCTATGATCTACGATCTCAAATATGTGAATTCTTCGAGTGGCATTAACTTGGCCTCAACACCCCTTAAAATGGCTAAAAAAGACAGTAGCAGAAGTGTTAAAGATATAAAAGATGTATTAATTGCATAAAGATGTATAAAACCAGATCAGACTGGATTTACGAACCAAATTACAATAAAACATCTTATTAACCTCAAAATTCTAAGGGAAATATCCATTGACATGAACTGTAGCAGCAACAGACATCTAGACTCTCAGAATGCCTTTGACAATTTTTCACATGATGGATTAGTACATATGGTATTAAATATAAGTTGCCCTAAGGAAAATTTTGAGACTGGATAAAGAAAATTATAAGACTAAAAAATTGGTTTATAGACAGAAAGAAGAAGAGGAGAATTTAAAGTATCCATTCACCATAACATGACAAGAATTGTTTTGCATGGGATTTCTATCAGATAGCTATTCTTCATATTTTGATTAACAAGGTACAGATAAGAATTAAAAGTTAAATCTGTATATTGTAATCAGCATCAGAGATTAGGAAATGGTTAAAATTAGAAGAAATATTTCTATTTTTATTAAAATAGAAGCTCAAGGAGATATGGGAATTTTAAGTTCCATGTGTAGAACGATGCACACAGAAATGGTAAATCCTTAATTAAATACAGGTCAAATAAGAGGAAAACAGTGTAAAGGAGAATGTGATCTAATTAGGTATGGTCACAGTTTTTATATTGGTCTAACACAAGCAGAAATTTAAATGTATTTTGCTTTTCTCTGAAAGCTTCTTTTGTAAGAAAGAAATCCTCATGGAAATCCACAGTAGTTTCACCACTAATTTCAATGGGTCAGGATTTCACCTGAGGTGTCTGATATTATTGGCTCTACCTAAACAAAGAAAATGTCACATGGGTAAGTGGTGAGGTTAGCTGCAACAGGGAAGTTTTCCACCTGAGAGAAAACTGGAACAAGTGAAGAGGGGGTGGGTAAATTTACCCTGATGAATTTACCTGACTAACTTAAGGATTTACTTTCTATAAATTAACCACAGTCAGATGCATCAGATGCAAATGGGCCCGTCTGAAAATACTTAACAAATGGTTCCTATAAATGTACATTACACTCTAGGAAAGTTCAATCTCCTGCCATGCTTCTGTCTCACACCCACCTCTTCCCTTTGTGTGCAGAAACAAATGGCTATCACCTTCTGGATTGGTTCCAGAAGGTCAATAGATAATTTAGATGAGTCTCACAGTTTTTGTAATGAAGATGCTCTCTTCTTGAGCCTCAAAGATGAAAATACACAGAAAGTCATTGAATTATAACTATGACTAGGTTTTTTAATTGCACTGGTGCTACCACTGAAAGCCATACCCCAATTTACTGGGGAGGTGAGGAGCTTGGAGAGGGGTTGTCTTTGAAGGCTATCACTTTGAAGTATATCCTCTCAAAGGAAAAAAAAGGATTTCATACAAAAAGACAACAAATTTCCACAGAAGATACTTCCCCAGAAGGTAGTAGTTCACTGCTACCTTACACCATGCTATCCTCAGATGACTGTCACTCATTCTTCACACCAAATTAGACCATCATGTTTGAATCAGGTTTCCAGCTTACAAATTCTGTCAGATTTCAGTATGGAATGGAAAGACATTGCTACCTCAACTTCCAACACAGTCACAGTAGGAACAGAAGTTTCATGAGGTCACTCAGTCACCACAACTCACTATTCAGCAAATCTGTGGAAAACTGCAATCAACTTCAGGGTACTGCCTTTATCTTTTGCTTCTTTACTCTCATAAATCACCTTTCTTGATTTCCTTTTGTCTTCCTGTGTCTTAGGTTCTTTGCTCTGCATTTCCTTATCTATAAGAACACGTACTTTCATTCTCCTTACACGCACCCACTTGCCCCATTTGGGATGCCACATACCAGCTAAAAGTTTAGGTGGAACTGAAAGTTCATGGAATTTTGTAGTCCACACTAGGAGGAAATTGAAAGCAGGGCAGAAGTCACTGTTTCAGTGATATTCAAACTACACCGTAATATTTTTCCAGGAAACCTGGAAAATTTTGTTGTGTCCTAGAGGTTACAAAAGTACATCAATCAGAACACAACTTTGAACACCACCTTCTGTGCAGATAGAGGTCTTGGTGACCCTGGTCCTGATTCATCCTGCAGAACACCAGCATTTAACTGAGATGCTGAAATAAGTAGCCTTTCATCTCAGGAGCTTTCTGCTATCACAAAGAGACACAGATATACATTAGACATGCTGATTGGTTTCCCGTGTAATCCTGGTCCACAGGTGTCTAACTGCAGAGAGTGGAGTAAAGAGAATATCCTTAGCAGTGATACCTCAATCTAGTGGTAGAATTAGTTGTGACCAATCCTGGTTATAGCATTTTTGCTAAAACACCTACTAGCAAGCAATGTGACTTCAGGAAACTCTTAATTTCAACATTATTTACTCCCTTAGAGCCTGTTTATTCTTCAACTGGGATTAAAAAAGCGTATGAAATGTGTCTATTGTGAACAACTAGGCATAACCAAGAGTGTAGGGAGATATAATTGTAAAAACTATCTAGGCACATACAATTATTCAGAAAGAATTCTGTAATGGTTGTTTTTGACAAGCTCAATGTATAGTCAAGACCTCAGTCAAGATGGTTTGCCAGGTCAGGGTGACGTAAAGATGGACATGGTTTGTAACAGAGGAATCCTATATTGCAGACTATCAGTCTTGGCCAGTTGACTTGCTCTCTGGAGGTGTTCATCTATCATTAGGAGTTACTTACACTCTCATCTGGCATGCTTTGGCAAAATATATGACATAAGTCATGGTCATATCACTGTCACAATAGTCTAGAGTAATTTGGAACAGAAAAAAATTATAAATTAGTATCTTTAATTATTGAGACAAATTCGAAGTTAATTTATCCTTCATGGGATATTATACCTTCAACAGAAAAAGCAGTTCCTCCACATGTAATTCAACCTATATTTGACAGCCCACTCCAAAACTCATTTGGACTCAAAGAGAAAGAATGTGTGGTCATGGGAGGACGTTCCTTGACACTTCCACAATCTACACAGGACCTCTGAAAAAAGACAAAACTGGAAGTAGTTACAGAGGATCTATTAATAGATTTTGAACAAAGAAAGTCAGACAAAAATTGATTGAAAAACATTTGGAAGGGTAAGGATAAGATAGCATTGTGAACAGAGGAATAACTAAATTCCAGGAAGGAGCTGCAAAATTAAGCATTATTAGTTTATGTGAGTACAAAAATGGATAACATTTTTCAGTATGTTTGAGGAATATCCATCACTTCAGCATCCACAAAAAACATTTTGCCTTTTAGGACTCACTGGGGATTTTGGATTGGTCATGTTTCCTCTGCAGTACTAGCCTTAAACTTCTCTGGTGCTCTTTCATTCTTCACTACAAGGTCTATAGTCATCTATAACACAGCTGTCTCCTTCGAGAATACACGCAGGATCACTCTCGAGGAGAAAAGGCAACGCAGAAAGAACCGTGTCTTGCAGAATATGCCATCTAAGGAGTCTTTCTGCTGTGCCTTTTGCAATCAGATATGTCTGTCTCGTATTGGCCTCATAAGCCACCAGTGTGCCTGTAACAAATGTGGATAGAGCCTTCCCAAATCTTCATTAGCGAAGCCCAGCCATGGTACAAGGTCTGTCTGTGACATTCATTCTGCTTTGAGCACGGGTTTGAATGCCTAAAGTCCCTTCTAACCTAAATTATTCCATGATTCTAGAATGTTTTCAAGACTCACAATTCCACAAATGTATTAGGTTTGGAAGTTTATCTTACTGCCCCAGGAATTAAAAGCTCCTTGGCTCATGTTCTATACCAGGTTAATACAATGCACTGCACTACTGAAGCCAGTGTTCTCAATAAGGGACACTGGCCCTCATACATCCACTGCCCAAAAGCAACAACCAGGCCCGTAAGAATCATAACCATGGATGTGACAATAAAAACCCCTTGGTACACATGGAGTCCTATATAGGATGAAATTTCCTATCTGAAGGATCTATCCTGGGGACAGGTTTTGTAAACATTTTGTTTCTCAGTAAATGCCTTATGAGATGCTGCACTATTCTGTTTTGAGCAAAAAGGCTTCCAGATCACCTACTCTTCTCATGGAAAAATGGTTTTGAAGAGTTGTTGCATGAAAACAGCCACGCTCATTATGAAAGGTTAATCATAATCAAGCTCTGTACAGGTGTATAATGTTGATGCTCTTTTTCATTTTTAATCTCAGACACTATGCAAAATAGATTTATGCTAACAGAAATGAACCTCTTTTGCAAGAAAAAATAAAAGTAAAAATATTAAGAATATTTTCAAAAATATGTACATTTTATTTTTAATGCTAATCCCACTACATAACAGCTCTTTCAGTGTGTTCCTAGAATCATCCAGGTTAGGGAAAATTGCAATCCGTAGGATTTCAAAGACTACCTAAATCCTACAGCATAATTTCACTAATCCTACAACACCCCTGACAGATAAGCATCTTGTTGAGTCTTGCATATTCCACTGATACTGGTTACAAAACAGCCCTTGGCAGCTTTTGCTATTGCATAATTGCTCCTATGAGGACTGAGTTGACTTTGAAATTTGGCAAATATTTTATCCTTTTTTGGAGATTTGAGGAGTTCCAAAAATAAAATCTAAATTTGGGATCCATTTTTCCTATAACTGAAACTGATTCTTAACAGTCATGTAAAACCTAGGCTCCTTAGGTTGGTGCTTAATATTTTGAACACATGGAAGATTTTTGCTGTGAAGTCTATGTGTTCTGCCACTGTATCTTTATTTCTGAAAGCAGGCTAGTCTTTCCTCTTTTCTGTTCGAGTTCTCCCTTCATAGATTCTCCATATAAAAAGCAGATTCAGTGGCTGAACCTGCAACCTGTCAAAGAACTCAAAATTAGACAGGACAAACTTCGTTATTTCTAAAATAAGGTTATCCATTATTGTTGTTTTCTTGTTAAGCAGTAGGAATAATTGTGACAGTAAGCCACAGGTATCCTTTTGAATCCTCACAGACATAAGCATTTTTTGGTTGTTGTTGTTGTGGTGGGTTGACCCTGGTGGGTGTGGTGAGTGTTGTGGTGGGTTGACCCTGGCTGGATGTCAGGTGCCCATCAAAGCTGCTCTATCTCTGCCCTGGTCAGCTCCACAGGGGAAAGAAAGTATAACAAAAAGCTCATGGGTTGAGACAAGAAGAGGGAATATCACTCACCAATTGCCATTATGGGCAAAACAGTCTCAGCTTAGGGAAAAAATTATATTATTACCAATCAAATCAGGGAAGGATAACAAGAAATAAATCAAATCTTAAAATACCTTCCCCCACCACCACCACCCCTCCCTTCTTCTCAAGCTCATCTTTATGGGGCTGTGGTCAGTTCAGCATGTGTTCTCTGCCTTTCCTACCTCCCTGAGGGGAGGAGCCTTCACAATCTTCTCCTGCTCCAGTGTGGAGTCACTCCCACAGGAGACAGTCCTCCGTGAACAAGTCCTGCCAGGAGCCTGCTCCTAGAAGCTTCTCACAGAAGCCACCCCTAAACCTTGCCACCTTGTCACCAAATACATTTTCATATCTTTAGATTCCAGCATGCAGTAACAGCATCTACAACATTTTATTAGCCCAGTGCACACGATTCCATTTTCTACTAACAAAGCAATAAACACTCCTCAGACAAGAAAGGGACAGTGCCATCCACAGCAACTTTCATAACACTTGTACTCACTCAGATTAAATGACAGGGTACAATTGGTGAAGGATTTGAATTAATAACACTCTCAGGGGGCAGAAGAAGCTGCTGCCCCTAAGAACTTGTCTTCTTATGATGAAATATATTCCAGTTCTACGCATAATTTTAATAGGAGTTGTTTACTAGACTGCTGGAAACATTTGATTAGTGTTAAGAATGTTTTAATTACAAAGCTCATAGAAACTCTTTTTACCCCTCTGGAGTAGTAAAAATGCCCAACAAAGGCTTGGCTGCTATTTGTAATTTGCAGACTGTGAGTGAATAAATATTTCAAAGTGTTTTGTTGGTGAACTTTAGTGAGCATCATTATGACGGAGCAATGGGTAAAGATCCAAACAAAAAAGTCAGTTGCTCTGAGCCAGTACTTTTTTCTGCCCTTGAATACAGGGGAAAAAGCCACTACACATAGGAAAGAAAAAAATAAAATGTTTTACCTTCACGGTACACAACAGCCTTTGCTGATATTTAGATCTTTCTTCTGTGCCTCCTAATAAGCTGTCAATGTTTGCTCTAACACTTAGATCAGCTCTGCAAATATATGGTGAATTAGCAAGAAGAATTCAAGGACATTTATCACAATAAAGATCATATATACCCCCTCAAACTCTCAAATCTTTTTCAATGCATGACATTTGGAAACACAATTATTCAATGAAAAAATGTTAAAATTATGCCCTGTTCCATTCTAAAGAAAATCAACTGAAATTAAAGATATTATTTTTGTGATTTGGGATTTTTTTCCTCCCTCATTTGACCAAATCCTTGCTCCAGAAGCTTATTTGCTAAACTAAAAAGCAGCAGAGAGTTTACAAGCAGAAAACTATATTAATATTTAACTTGGACTCGAATTCCACGTGTTGGTGGAATCAATGCACAGTGACTAGAAAAGTTGGTACTGACAATATATCTACCTGTAATAATGTCTCCAAAAACTGCTGTAGTGATCAGGTGGTACATAGCAGTTAAAATCCCTGCTTTTCCAAGTTTAAGCCACTACTTCTGGTAGCTGACAAAAATGAAGCATTTCTGAGAAATGCTTTTTACATGTTTTTTATTACTCAGAAACATTTAGGAATTATTCTCCAATAATTTTCCTTTGACAAGGCTGCATTTTGCTTTGCTGCTTGACTACTTGATGCACAGCGATGCTGCTGTTCTATTGGTGAAAAATTTGTACAATAAAATGCCCAAATCAATGTCATTTTTTAAAGAGGGAAACTGAAGCAGAGGGAAAAGTAAAATGCTGGGGCATTTTTTAAAGACTCTTCCAGGTATTTGTCAAATTCCCCAAAGGTACTGGGACCAGCATATTTTTGCAAAATGCATTTTCTAAAAGCCTTCTCAGTCCTTGACTCAGTAGTAAAATGAAAAGGTGGGAGATAAGCATTACCTGAAACCTCACCAGGGTAACCCAGTTCTCTCTTCTATTGTCAGTCACCGTGACCAATTTCCAAGCCATGATACAAAGCTAAGTTTCATCCTGCTTTTTCATGAAAGTCAAATATGTCCCTGCTCTTAATGAAATCAATAAAGCTTTTATATTCGTAGCAAGAAAGAGAACTCTGTCCTACATCACCATGCTTCAACATACCTATCTATAAATAAACAGCTAGCAAGCTAAAGAATTCAATTAAGTTTTCATTTCTCTCAGTCAACTGCAGATCACAGAGGAAGCACCAATGACAGCAAAGACAGATGATGAAAACCTGATCAATTGCTATCACTTCAATTTAGATAAAAAGTCACTCACTTTTCAGCTCTGCTTGGTGCCAAGAAGAGATTAGATTAAAACTAAATCAAGAGGAAAATAAAAAATCTAAACAACAGCCACAGAAACGTTTTCTAGCTCTTGTAAATGTCCTCAGTTAATCCTATACGTTAAGTCAGGCTACCAGCAATGGCTAAAAGCAAATTCCAGAAAGTTATTTCTTTTAAAGTTATCAGTACAGTTGAGCCTTCAGAGAAAATGAGCACAAAAAGTTAAACTACCTGTTTGTTAAAGTTGTCTCCGTCTATACTAGACTTTGGACTACATTAAAGAACTTTCTAGAACATGATTGGAGCAAACATTACAAATTATTGTGTCTGCATTACCCACTATCATGTACTACCATGCTGTGTGTGATTTCAAGAAGTTCTGGTGTTATTCAATTCTTATGAAGTCACTGCAGAAATTTGCTAAGATCTGTCTATCACATGCTGATTTATTTCAGTTTTGGGAAAATATAGATAAAGCACTGAGATGCAGGATCACCAACTGATACTTTGTGTTGCAAAATGATTTTGCAAGTGGCTTCATATAGCAAAAAACAAAGAACATGAATTTATCTCATTGTTACAAACAGAACAGAACACAAGTAAAGGGAGAAGACATCTATTTCACCACCATGAGGCTGTCATCACATATAGGAATCTCTAAAAACAACAGAAGTAAAAAATCTTGATTTTATTTTAAAAGAAAATATATGCCTTATTTAAAAGCTGAGGAATTGCACTTAATTCATCCTACCAAATTCTGTGTATGGCAGCAGTTCAAATATGAATAGCATAGCTCAGCAGGCAGAATTAGCACCAGAGGAAACATTTTAACGAGAACAATATTAATCCTAGATTTTATCTTTCTTCTGTCAACATTTGTCGCTAGTACAAATCATGCAGTCACTCTAACACATTGTCTCGTGATGCCCAGCCCTGTGGCTGCAACACACATCAAGGGTGTCTACCACAGCCTTGGCCTCTCTCTGGAACCAAGTGTACTGCAAACACATGGCCATGCACCCCACAGGGAGACCCCCATAGAAATATATACATCTCATCACATATACATCAGAGAGTATATCCCTCTTACACAGCTGGGCTTACCAATCCCACCTTGGGATTTATCACACACCCCACACACTGACAGAGTTGCCCTAAGGAGTGCAGCAAGGAGGGGGTTGCAGGCACTTGGGACAGGTTATGTGTTGACACCCAGAGGCCCTTGGAGAGTACAGGGAGCACAGAGTGGATCACAGACTGTGCCAGCTATTCTGCTGGGCTGTACCAGGATTCTGTGGCCATCTCCATGTGATATGAATAATCCTTTGTCTTAAATTCTCATTTCTAGCTGTCAACAATCACCATAGTGCAAGATAAACAGTAACCAAAAAGGACCAAAAGTTTTAAAGTATCACAAAATATCGCTCTTCTTTGAGAAGAAGGTACCATGATGTGCCCAAATTACCCCATAAGGCCCCATGTCAGCTCAAAGCTGACAACACTAACGAAACTCTGAATCTGAAAAACTTGTATGCTTTTCTGCCTCTTGTGCTAAAATAAAACTGGTTTTCCTTCAAACTTTCTACAGAGCCACCATCTTGGTCAGCTATTTTTTTTTTTGAGAGCAGCTAAAAAGAGGCAGAGAGCAGCAAGAAACAAGCACCACACAACCAGTGAAAGTGCTGGCTGTGCACTAGGATATTTAGAGGGAAGAAAAATGACATGGAAAATTCACACTAGATAAAGCAAACAAAACAGTGGCATCCCAAAGATCCATCAGGCAGAAAGATATTACAAGGTTGAATGACAGACACCTTCACATTCCATGGAAGCCATACACTTTGCAAAAAACTCAGAAGTCCTACAGCTGACCTGAATATTGAGTCAGCCCACTTAGAATCCCTCTTCCCTACTCTATGCTGCCTGAGCCAGCTTTCACCAACCATTTGTCTCCCCAGTTCCATATAAACTTAATTAATTAATTAATACTAACATTGTTGACAAGTCTTCTCCCATGCGGACAATAAAGTCCAAATCTTAGTTCAGGACTGAGAAATTTCACACGAAAAGTAAAAGGCTTGATTGCACAATATCAGGGCTTACATCCCTCTCCACACAATCATTTCTACACAGAAGTTGTCTTGTCATGTTGATCATTGCACCAGCAAACAAGCAAACACAAGGAAACTGTAGAGGAAGTCCAACAAATTTTTGCAAGATATTGCTGGGAAGACATGACAGATATAAACACTTTTAAGTGTTTTTAGCAGGGAATATCTTCACACTCCCACAGTTTCACTTAACACAGCCAACATCATCTCAACACTTTCCAAAGCTGTGTGCCACTTGATGTACAACAGAAATCAGCTGTCTGACATGCAACACACTAGTGAAAAGGGATTGAAGTCAACCAGCTACATGCATGGACAAGTCTTAAATTTCACAACTGTACAGACACTTGCAAAAGCACTGTTTGGCTGTGAGGTTTTTGTTGTTGATGTTTTCCATAGTCTTGTACCCATTGTTAGTCAACTACAAGAACACGGAAATGGTACAATGAGTAGCATTTCTCCAATAAGGCAGGAAGAGGGGAAGTGTAGGTCCAGATGCATCAATTCCAAAAATTGCTGGCATTATGTTCCAAGATTTAACCACACTGCATAGTGCCATCACTACTAGAAAAACGTGAGGAAATTATGAAAATAGAAAAATCAAACCATACATCAATATAAATACTCATTTGGAAATAAAATAATAAATTGTTATTTTGGAAAAATACAGTAACCCTACCCTCAAAGAAAAACAGACATCTATCAGTTATATTTTCATTGTTTCCATTCCAGAGGAAGATCAGAGAATTATTACTGTAGCAAAAAATAGAAGGACCAATATTTTCCCTAAACAAAATTTAGTATTTTAGCTAACCCTATACCTGCAGCATCCCATCTTCAAACTACATTTTCCCCCTTTCCTCTTCCCTCCCCTCCCCAAACACATCGGAGGGATGAAACCTACCTGCAGACTTCACCATAACCAAGAGTTTCCATATTTATGAAGACCCAGAAGCTAATGTAATCTTATTGCTGAGATGACAGTTGTGCCTAAGCAGAGGAAACATGAGGCAAAAAAAGAGAGAAAAAGGATGAAACAAAACACCCGAAGTAGAAAGCCTAGCTCAATAATAGCTTTTTAGATCTTCTGGAAAGAACAAATGAAGACAGAATATAGGCTGACTAAGCCTCGTCTAAACTAAGGCTGCTCAGAGGATATGTTTTAGCAGACCTGTGACATCTTCACTTTTTACAGCAGTGAAGCAAAGGGCACATACATCACAGTGTGATTTTGCATTATGAGGAACATCTATCACATAAAACCAGTTTTGCTTGGTTGTGTGATTATATGTGGAATTCTGGGATTTGTTCCTCTTTGCTGTGAATTTACTGCTATATTATTTTTCAGAAACATTTCTTTTCCTAGATGCCCAGAGTCCACATTTGATTCATTAGTGTGGGGTTTCTGGTTTACCCACTAAGTTGATTTGAACAATTCATTTGTTAATATAGTGAAACACATGTTCACGATTACAAATTGTTTAACAAGTCTCAACAAACAAGTCCCTTGGTGGTCTTGAAGTTTCTCAAAAGCAGATGGATGAGGTACAATTTTATAGATTCTCTTTCCTATTTCTGCAAAGCTGCTAAGGTCGGAAATAGGCTTTAGTGCAAACAAGGGGCATTGTCAGACAATAAAGAGACAATTGCCTGTGTTAGCACAACAATTAATTTATTTGCAGAGAACCACTCAGCCTATTTGTTACCAGAAATGTGCTAATTATTCCTGCTAATTACATGCAAAACCTTCATTATCACCTATATGAGGAAGAGGACCCCTCAGGTTTCAGTGACAAATTAATTACTGTGTTTTCCTTCTGAATGTACTTCTTGACAGTCCCTGCTATCTAAAAAATAAATTGGCTAGCAGGAAGCTTGTCTCTCAGAGACATTCTGCAAACTAAAAGCAAACATACAAATATCACATCAAGTCACTACTGCTATTTTTTCAGTCAGGTATATTCTGAAGCTCTCAGAATTTCTATATTAATTTACAAGCTCTTAATCCTAATAAAATGTATCATGCACTGCTAAATTCCACTATGTAGCTGCTTTCAGAGCCCTTTACACATCTATAAAACAATGGATAAGATAGCAGGGATTAGGTTTTAAAAATACAGCAAATAATTCCAGTGATAAACTACACAGTCAGTAAAACGTTTATATCATTTCAGGGAATAAATATTATTTAAAATTCATAACTGAAGTGAAAAAGACAGCAAAGGGGCTCTGAATTACTCAGTCTTGCATTATCACCATTCTAATTCAACATACAGAACACTTGCCACCAAGTCTTTGGAATGCATATCAGGGTAAGTTTTATGCAGAAGGGTGAGGAAGAAGAGGCAGGCAGGACCAAAGTCTTGATTTGGAAGGTAGGAAACACGGCTGGTGAAGGAGTTGCAGCACAACAAATCTGGCATAGGAATGCATGGAGAGGCTGCAGTGAATGCTCAACACACAAGAAGATACATTGACTATTCCAAAAGAATTATTTAAATCTCTTAAATTTTGCTTAAAACCTGTTAGGTAAGTTTCAGCCATACCTGTATGACACCTTGCTGATTGCCTGCCTCTACTTTCAGTAACAGTTGCTCTAAAGTGCCATACCCACTGTTCATCCTGGTTATAGTTACTCCAAGCATCCTCAGTTTCTGTGTTTGGCATAGCAGAATATCAATACCTTAACAATGCAGAGTATCAGCAGCATCCATTAATAGCACATGAGCATCACCACACAATTCCTGAATGTGGACTTACAACCACAACTTTAGGAGCAGTTGCTACACAACATTGTACAAAACAACAGCTAATCCATGTCTAGATACAAATGGGGCAGTCTTGGCAATGTGGTAGGGATGGGATAGAGTAGCTCAGATAGGGCTACTAAAAGGCTAGAAATAGTTTTCTAATGAACCAGGTGATGATTAGCACATATACAAAGTCATATTTCAACAGCCACCTCACCTCACAAAAATAAAGCAAGAGTAGAGGAGTGGATTCAGACTCTGGATGTCTGTAAGACCCAGCCCTGCCTCTCCAGACCATCAGCACAGAAAGTGCCCCAGAGCACTGAACCTAGCCTTAGAGACTAACTCACCCATGACTCACTGGACCTATGCCCTTCCTTCACCATAATCAGGGTATCACTTGTCATACAGCCCATTCTATTACTTGAAATGTAAGATACTTATCTTCATATTTTACTTGTATGTGTAGCCCATTTCTCAAGAGATTTCTGTTTTATGTTTCAAGAGACTTAGCTAAGTACCTCCCATTCCTACTTGTTTCTAAGTAACTGTGTTGGTGCTTTCTGCAATGTTCTCCCTCAGAGGGAGGAAGCCCCCATAAATAACTATATGGCAATTTATTATTCTCCAAGTCTACCTTTATCCTCTCCTTTCACTTGAAGCCTTCAAAAACTTCAGTAACATATTGCTAATAATATCCTCAGCTTCCATACAGTGTACTACTGAATACAGTTTCCAACTGTGTATCTTGGTTTGTCTCTTGTGTCAGAGGGTAAGTTCTGCAGAACAAGACACACCTCTTTGGTGTATTCTTGTAGTTGGTATGTCTGAAACACTACTCGACGATAATTGTTAATAACAGAAATAGTATGTAGTAATAGTGGTATGAAGAGGAGGGAGCATAGTGCCAGTTTTCCAAACCAGAAATGCAGGAGATGATTCAATATTTGGAGGTCAATACTACCTTTGTCATAATTTAAACAAACAAAAAAAGACAAACCAGCAAAGAAAACATGTCAACTGGCATATAACCACAGCTTTGTGTACTTATAATTTTTATTTTAATTTTAATCTATAATCCTGACTGAGGTTCCAGCATGTTTACACTGCCTTTATTCGTGTCCTCCAGCTCAATATCTACCATCATTCAAATAAACCCAAAAGATAACAAGGATGAAAAGGAGGAGTTCTGTATTCCATCTCAGTGCAGTAGGTTTGGTTTTTTTATTATTTTTCAGTCAGAGACATTCACGTAGAAGATAGAATGTGTATGATTTTATTTCCCAAAAATAGTAACTTATAAAATTATGCCTAAAGCTCAGCCCATACCACCAGCACAAAGCCTATATTGTTGATAGGTATTAGTTTAGTCCATGTGGATAATAAGACAAACTTTTTACATAGGAAAAATTGTCACTTCCAAATTCCAGTTTATTACCAGTTTTTTTGTTCCAAAAGGCAGGAAGGGTATCCCTGGCATAAGCAGTATATCCCGTTCCTGAAATTTAGAACACACTTTTTTTAAGCAGTGTATCACCCTGTGTGACTGAAAACCTGAAAAGAGATTAGGGTTGCTAGGCCTCTAACAAGTGCCTTCCAAACTACTGTACCCAAAAGTAGCTCAGATCCAGAAAATGTAAAACTAACCTACTATTAATCCATTGAAAACTCGACTCAACAAGCAAGAGTTTAGGAGAAGAATGCAAAACCAGTGCATAACTTACTCATGATAGAAAGACCTTTCATAATTTATTACAGCAGGTCGTTCACCAGATTCTTTTATCTGTTTGTCGATAACAAGAACAGCAACAATTGACTGACTTTGAGAGATGACTGGCAATAGGGATGCCATGTGGCAACAAAGGAGGATTCAAAATCTGAGCAGCAATTGATGGAGAAGGGAGAATAATCTGAAAACCAGAGGTGCATAAAGAGAGGTGCATGGCATCAGAAATTATTCAGAACTAGAACTGAAGGGGACAATGGAAAAGGATGATTCTAGACTATTTTTGCTATGGCACAGAGGAGGAACAATAGATGGCTTTCACAGTGAAACATTTGAGCAATAAAATAACGAGTTTGCCTAGAAGGGAAACCCTTTCAACATGGGCCGTAATATCTTCTAATTTGCCTGGCCTGAATTATGAGAACATATTTTTGGCCTGGCCTATACCACAAAATATGAGTAGGATTAAGAGCATTCAAAGTAGCTGACAAGATGCTGAAGCAGAAGAGAACCTTCCCACAGAGACTAGAAAGTTGGGGTCAGCACTGGATTAGCTGACATACAGACTGCATCTTGTGTTCCAGAGGCTTAATCACTTCACTTAAACCTATCAGCATGAAAGGTAGCAATAGAAAAATTATAGCTTGATTTGGCAACTATGTGACAAGGAATGACTTAGTAACATTTCTTGCTTCTTTCCCATGTGTGAAGTTTTCAGAGATCATCTTCTTCCTACTTATTTGTTTCCAACTAGATAAGAATTTCTGTAGTCAGAATTGTTACAGTTATAACAGTTTAGTAGTAAGGACAAGTTTTTCAAATGTAGGAGCCTAGAGACTTAAACATCTACAGATAGAAAGGATATGGATCCAATCCTCCTGAAACCAACACTGGCCTATCAAGTTCTACAAGAGACGAAGCAAATACTGACATGGAAAAGAACTGATCTAACTCAGAATTACAGTACTACTAGAAGTTGGGGGGTTTTTTTATTAAATACCATGTGCGCTAAAATACCAAGAAATTTTAAACTGCTTTATATTTGATGAGGAGAGGGAAGTAGTTGTTGGGTATGGGTTTTTTTAAAATCTACACTTTCCTTCAGGTTTTCACATGCTCTTGTATAAACATTTCCTGGCTCAATATTGTGTTTGCTCACATCACAGTTCTTCCACAGACGCATTTACTTCCTGCTGCAAAGAAGGGGGAGGGAGGGCAGTGTGCAGTGTAGCACCATTTATCCTTTTCAGACAAGGTTTGATTTAGAAAAGAACCAGCCACAACTTGCTGGGTACCAGAAGCCAAATAAGTTATTTTGCTGTTTGATTATCCACATCATTCAAAACCTGTGTCAGTGGCAATTGGCTTGTTTCCTGTCATGCTGGGACCTGGGTTGCACAACAAGTTTGTCTTGCAGAGAAATGCGAGGTGTCTGGAGTTGAAGGCTCCTGGAACTGTTAGTTTTTAAAAATTTTGTCTTGGACTGAGCACCTTAACTCCTCCCTGTTCTCTAGCACAGCAGCTAAAATGAAGCCATCCTCCTGGAGCCTGTATAGCCAGAAGCTCCCTAGGGACCCCCACACCCTTCCCCTCACATTAATGGGCAGCTAACCAATAGAGTAAAAGAAATAAATTAGCAAAAATCTTATTCTAGGAATAAAACAATCCTTATGTCAAGGAAGAAGACAATCCCAAAGAGGAATTTAAACAGAAGGATGTATGAGCTTTACAATTCACTGTACGAAAGAAAGCCTGTGCAAGGTACTGCATAAAAGAAAATGAGAAAATGGTTTTAAACAAAATAGAAAGTCTCCAAGGCTTGCACCACTAATGGAACTGAGAGGAGGGATGAAAAATGCTAGCGTTATCTCTGACTCAGGAAGTCCCAAAACCATGATTCAGTAGAAGGTAGGAGCATACACCAAGAAGGGATCATTACGTGCTTGACATTTTCTTATACGCTCCCCCAGGCTGCTGTCAGAAACAGGATACCCGACTAGACAGATGTTTAGTCTGATCCTGCATGACTGTTCTTAGTTTGTGATAGTAAGACCATAAATGTGGATAGGAAGAAAGTTATGTGCAACTCAGGGATCACATGAAACTCCAAGTTGATGCAGGCACAGCAGCCAACAGTGAGGACTGGACCCCAACTGAGGCGTGTCGGCTTTGAGCAAATTCTGACCTCTACGGACTTCACTCCAGGGAGAAGTTCATACTGCCTAAAATCCTTCTCATACATTTCAGGACTTGTCTTTAGGACATATGGTACCTTTGGAGTCAAACCACTTCCCCTACCCTCCTCTGGTTCTTCAGTTACATATTTCATTCTTTAAAAAAAAAAAGTTTCTTTGCTCTCTTGTCTCTGAATTAATACCTGTTATCATGCTAATGCCAATGTGGACATTTTCTGCACCGCATTTTCTAGTTCTTTGTAAGAAAACAAATCTCTCCAATGCCACCAGTCCTTCTCATATGCAAGTCATAACCTATTCAAAAAGTACAGTGTCCCTTATCCTGCCACCAAGTATTTGGGAGCTAAAACAGACACGCAGAGAGATTTTGCAATATAATAACAATGTCACGGGGTCAACCATAATTTCTAAGTTGTACATAGAATGGCCCAAATCATCACAGTTCAAACATAGCTGGAACAATTCCTGGTCAGGAAGGGTTTTACTTCTGACTTTAGCATAGACTACAGTCTATACTAGAAATTTTCTTTCACAAGAAATTTTCTTTCAGCACAGCCTTCAGAAAGACTACCTTTTCTTCCTCCTAGAATTTTAATTCATACTCTTTCAGGCAGGTTTGCTAAAGAGACTGTATATAGAAAATGTTACACAACAGTTGCAGCAAGTAGCCTACACAGCAGCTCATTTGCTGTAACAAATTGCACAGAGCATGCCACACACCAATACTCCATATTCTCTTCTGGGTCACTGAATTGATTCTGGTTCAAATTCCTGACAAACCATTTCATATGTAAAGCCGCTAAAGGACCAGAACTATTTGCTTGTGCTAGCTCAGACTAGCCTCTACTCTAGGAGACTGGGTAGCCTGCAAGGCAACACACAACACGGATGCAAGCCCACTCAGACATTTCTTGGATGACTAGCCACTATGATGTTATGTAAAAGGGAGCTGCTCCATCTTTTTTCCCAGCAGTAGCTGCTGTCACCACATTTTATTAGGAAATGATGCTGCCCAAGGATATTGTGTGTTCAGGGAACATTTACCAGATCAGCTGTCCCAGGTAACTCTGACCCCATAACGTCTGCTTCCTGGATCCTAGTCAAGCTTAAGGAGCAGGGCAAAGACCTCTGCTAAAACAGGGCTGTTTTTGACCTCAGCTGCCAGGCACCGTGGAATGGTAAAGTTGCTCATGGAGCTCAGGTGTCGCCAGGGCTAGACTGCAGTTAAGGAGGCACTCTTAGAGCCACAGTTTTGGACTTAAATAGCTTACTCTTCCAAATCTCATTCTAGGTAAAAAAAGGCGTGACTTCAGTGATACATTTCTCTCAAGAGTACTGTACAGTCTACAAATGTATTCCTCAACTGACTGAGAAAATTACTTACTGGTTGTGTGCACCATAGCCTGATCCCTAAGATGAGTGTTCAGGATATATAGATAATACATGAAAGAGTAATAATCAAATGATTTTCACTATGGAGGTAATCACCTCACTTAATTTCAGTCATCTTATAAAAAGCAGTGTCTCTTTCATAATGGGAGGGTGATTTGGTGACAGTACCAGCTTAAGCAGCAGCTTCTACAAGGTCAGACCTGCCACTTAAAGAATAAAAGTACTCAGGAACAAAGTTCAAAACAGGTGGGACAACTGGTCAGAAAGCAATATTTTCTCTCTGTTCTAACAACAGATGAAGAAGCATAGACAACTAGATTAAATTGGAGAGCAAGATACACGTGTTTGTGTTATAGTAATGTCATCTTGCACCAGAAAAAACAGGACACATGTAAAAGGATTTCTTTAAAGCTAATGCCCTTTAAACTACATTGGCATATATTTTTAGTTAGGAGCTATAAACTTTTTCTGCTCTAGGATTATTGCAGACTGGAGACTTGTACAACAGGCCAGGTACACCAGATAAGAGTCACACTATACTAAGAAAAAGAGAAGTTCTCAAAACAGCAATGCAATTGTTTAATTTACCTTACCTTATACTGTCCACCAGAGTAACATTAGTTCTTATTGCTAAGTAAAAATATACAAGTGCCTATGTAAAGAGAGATACAGAGATGAATATTCTGTTAATTTACAAGGTTAAAGATCTTTCATCAATCTTTACATATTAAGGAGTATTTATCATTTCTATCATAATGCCCATTCCAGTCATAACATTGTGCTCTTATGGAAGACCACAATTACTCTGCTACCTCCCAAATAATATTTCAGTGACTTTATTTAAGACCCCTTCCACATCAATAGTTCCCTATGACTGAACCTGTGTTTCAACAGGAAAAACTTTACTGGAGGAGGAAAAAGAAGGTAATTCCCATTAAATCTGTGATGCTTAACAGTGATACTGAGCAGCAACTTTTTTATGCTGTCTGACACCAGATGAGAAATCACTTTCTAATTAAATGGAGAAGTAGCATATATATGAGCACTCAGAGCCATTTTCTGAGAGTGTAAGTATACCATCGTTTTGCAGGGTAAGTCTGTTTTGCTTCTTTAAAAGAAGACACTAAAAAAAATATGACCTTGGAAAGATTTCCTATGTATGGCACAGAGAAACTGTTATTCCCAAGACACCACAGCTCCTAAGTGTTTCAAAAACAGGCACAGAAGAATGAAAAAACAGACAGGTGACAATAATGGCATGAGCAAAATACCTTATGCCTCACTCAAGTATTTTATATTCAAGGCACAAGTTACAACTCATAAATTTCATTAAATCTACCTAATTTATACCAGAATCCACTGCCTCTTTGTATTTCAAGGGAATAGAAATGCACGAGAGATTGTGGACAAAACTGATATTTCTTGTGGGAATAAAATCCAAACAGAAAAAGAGAGAGACTGAGGCTTAATCTTCCTTATTATTTGATAAAAAAGTATTTTCTGAGTAAAGGTACAAGTTATTTGTGGTTTTGATCACTCCAGTATGCTGTTCCATACCTAAGAGTAAAAAATGTTTCAAATATTTAACAAATCAGGGCTAATTATACAGAATAATTGAATCCTTAATATAAAGCCTGAGAGACTTTATTCTTCTAACGTTACTTGCTGCTGATGTGAATACCACGAGAAAAGATAAAGCTACAGACCTGTTAATACAAAGAAGACAGTTAAAAATTACTTTCAGTTTTGAGAAAAACACTAGACTCTGAATATAAGCTAATTATTAAAGTTCAATTCCCTTTTTTCCCCCCCAAAAAAGTTATTTTAATTACTGCTTTTTTATGCCAAGTGTCTGCTTTATTTAAGAGAAGAAATTACTTTCTATTTGAAGCAATGCCTACTAGAAATAAGAGTTACTCAAGGGCAGTGTTTTATTGATAAAGCTTTTTCTTTATAATCATCATATGTCATAACATTTCACAGGATTCATGAGGTTCACATTTTTTCAAAGGCAGAAACAACTGAAAGTTCTGATCTGGGCCTAACAAAAAAACCCGAAGCACTGTCTAAAGTTGGAATCATTTTTGCATTTTAAACCCTAGGTACAGCAAAAGTCAGGACTTCATAAAAGTAGGAGAGGTTATTTGTTACCGTAAGAGCTACCATTTTTAAACTGTTATGAGTATTTGCATACATTTGCATGCACTGAAAGCACAGCCATTCAGAACAAACAGCACAGCCATTCAGAACAAACAAGGTTCATTATGAAGACAAACATGCTGAGTATGACTGAGTGACAATCTACACAATAGCTGATTTAAACTTTACATTCACCGACCATTTTTCTGAGGAGGAGGAACAGCTAAGGATGCCTTATATCTCTTTGGCCATTTTTTATTTTTGATAAACCCTGGGGCTGCCTCTGTTAAGGTGAGAGAATACACTGAGGAGTCCGTTCAGCCTGTCGAAACCTCCGATATGGTCTTTGACTTCTAGCAGGCAAGCTAGAATCTCTCTCAACTAGTGGAATAGGTAGGAAAACTGGTTTAGCAAAAAGACATACACAGTTCTCTTAAACAGTTCAACTTTAAGGCATGTCTGCATGCATTCCTACTGCCTGTGACAATAGTAACACTTCCTTTCAGCCTAATAGGTCCTGAGCCCCATCCTTTGTCTGCTGATTAACTGCTCTATTCATTGACCAGACCACTAATTGCATGCTCCTTATAGTTACCCTACATTACTGTAAGAATTAATGAGACACAATTACAGCTCCCAGAAATCTCAGGCCTAGCCAACTGCAAAGCACTCCAGCTGAATAAGAACTCCCCAAGAATAAAGAGAAAAATTCAGCCCATTGTTCACAGGAAGCAGAATGTTTTTTGTTAAAAAATTGTATTTATTTGAAGCTGTTTCATAATTAGGCCCTGGAGAAAAAAAAAAAAAAGGAAGAATAGAGAAAGAACTTGGGAACTAGCATTCACTGAGAAATCACAGCGGATGCAAATAGACATGCACACAGTTCAGATATGAAGAGAAAAAACATAAGGATGGAGTGCATGAAAAATTAGTGCTGTGAATGCTACAAATATCTATAACCAATCAGCTGCTTAAACAGAGCATGTCCCACTGTATGGGAATTGCCACTAATGCAACCTTTTATTTGATAGCTTCAGTCTTGAGCAATTTAAAATAAGCATATGGCATGCTTTGCAATCATGTCTCTACTATGAGATGGAAGAAGAGGAATTTAATTTCCCACTCCCAGAATTTAATATGCATTAGAAGTCAGTGTCATTAGCCATGAAAGTCAAAATGAAGGACAGAAAATGAGTTTTTTGAAAATCAGCCATATTGAAAACTGCACTCACATTTAATCTGTGTAATCAACAGCCACAGCTATTCAGTCTTAGTGACTACAATCACTACCTATTAGCCTGTAAGTAGTTCAAAAGCTATTATTCTCACTTGAACAATTTTCCAATACACAAGAGACAGCATTAAGTTAATGAAGTTAATATGCAAAGTCAATATTCTGTGTTATGAAGTCATCCTATTCCACTGGTTCCTCTTCAACATATTTTCACCATATAAATTCCATTTAAATTACATGTACAGTTTGACAAAGCCACTGATACTCAAAATAGAGCTTGAAATGCAGCACTGTACTTTCTAGTCCTAGTAATCATTTTCCAGGGCACAATTTATAGCAGCCACTGAGACCCCAAACTACGCATGTCAGACTGGCACTGCTACATTCCAGAATCAACATCTTTGGACAGAGACAACATTTTTTGTGCGACTCTACAGGGATTCTCAATAATTGCACCTAACTGCGGTAATAGTTTAAATTCATGGAAAATGGATGTTCTTCTGATACTATCGCTCACTGATATCACAGCAGAACGCTTTCCTGCATGAAGCAGTTACCACCATGTGGTGCTGAATCCCAAGCAGGAAACAAGGCACGAATATGGATCAGAGACCTTTGTGTTCAGTGTATAATAAGTCCAATATCCCTGTCATAGAACAGCAATCATTAACTCGGGGATCTTTTGTTAAATGGCCCCTGTGGCTGGACTGGTAACAGCAGGGATCAAATTTGCAATCCTCGAGACTAGATTCATCTGTCAGGGAGGCTGCAAGCCTACAAATTCATGCATTTCCAAAGTAAGTCTCTAGGACTTGAAGTGAAAATACCAATTTCAATCAACCTTAGCTGATTAATCAACCTCAGTGCATGACCACAGAGCTTACATACACAGCTTTGGCTCTGGCAGTATTATTTGAAATGGGCTTTCCACATGTCTTGAAAAAACCTTTGAGGAAAAAGGAAACCTTTGTCTCAAATAAAACATCAGCTAGCTTCTTCATGCTGTTCCTGTTTCAAGCCCAAAAATAGAACAAGTCTGAATTCCTGCAGAGTATGATGTGAAATTATTTCTGCTAGTGCAAATGATGCATTCAGGTATCTGGTCCAGCCATCATTTCATATGTTATGAAATAACTTGAACTAATACAAAATATGTGTATGCTCAAGGCTAGATGTAATTTCTAGTTGGGCGTCTCTCTCTCCCATAAAAGAAAAGGGAGTCCTTCCTGCAGACAAACACTAAGACCCCACTTTTTAGCTCATCAATTCCAAGTAGGGTAGAATTTCTAGATGAAAGATAATTAGAGGCATACAGGAATTGCTTCGTAAGAGGCAAGGGAAGGTTTCAAGTCATAACTTGAGTTCACTCCCACCATTTCTACTCTCCTGTTCCACTACCGATTTCTTCAGAACTACTTCTGCTTTATTGTGCTGCATGTAGCACCAGCAAAGGACAATCCTGATCCACCAAGTGTTTCCATGTGTTTATTCTTCCTGGAACTGATTCACCCAAGGAAGGGTGTAGTACTCCGCATCCTTTAGTTTGTGTGTTGCACATCACAAGCTTCACTGCTAGGAAGTTTCCTTCCCTCCTTTTCATTGCTATATCTACATCCAGCCTCCCTTCTTCTTGCAAGTAGTTCAGTTAGTTAAACAATGGTCCTCTCTGTACTGTTTCCTAAGTGTGGCCCCAAAACTATCTTCAAGACTAGAAGTACCAACAGGACAGGTGCTAAACATGAAAATTCATGCTTTTTCAGGCATTATTCATGCAACTTGCAGCTGTAAGACAATTCTGTAGACAGAAGATGAATAGGAGACAGTGACACATACTATTCTTAGAGTTGCTCTGGAGGTCATTCTTTGGAGTGACATAAGCATAAGCTATGATATATCATCTCTATGAGCAGTGATATGAGTTGCATATGAGTCCCTACAGGATGAGGCTTAAAGCTGATTTACACTAGAAAGGTTAATATAGAAATTACACTAACAAGACTCCTCTTCCCAAGCAACTTCCACCTATCCCTCAAGAGAAGTAAAATGTACAGGTAAAAGAACTTCTTATGCAGCTTCTGCACTAGGGTTTTTGCTGGCATAGCTATGTCAGCAAAAAATTCATATCCCTCCCTGACAGGCTTCCTTGATAACACTTTCAAGTGCAAACCAGGTGTCAGTATTTCTGTTATGACAGAAAAAGAGTTCTACACTAGTCATGAGCTGAATACTTGGCCTTTTGTGACCTGGAAAAGTCCTTGCTTCCAAGGAGGTCAAATCCCATGATCATGTTTTCTACCAGCATAATCTCTCATGAGCATTGATTAATACAGTACTTATATGGTACTGTATTAACACATGTAGAGTAGCAGAAAATATATCAGTCAACATGCCACAAAAAATCCAGTGAATGTGAGGCACTAACAGTTCTACACAAAAAATTGCCGTGATTTTTAAATTAGACTAAAAATAACTTTAAATCTAATAATGTCTAGACATTTCAGCTGGTTTTACTTGGCACTCAGAAAGATTTAGATGATTCTAAGAAGAGATTATCTATAGGTTGAGTTCCCAGAGGCATCCAATCAGGAAACAAGATGACCAACAAACATCTTTCATTTTAATCAGCATTGTTAGGTAGAAAGTTAAAAACACCAGTTGAGAGCAGGTAGATAGCTTTTAAATAAAGCTAGGCTTTTAAATAATTAAATACATAGATCTAGCACATGGCATTAGGCAACTACCCCACAGCTGAAGACTAGAAGAAGCCATGCTGTCACAGGCAGCACTGCAGAGTGTCCCTCAAGGATCACCAACATTGTATCTGTTCCTAACCTAATTTACCATATTCTCATCTTCTCCAGTTCAGTTGCTCCCTGACCCTATGAGATCGTTTATGGAATGTGTTTAGGCCTTGCACTGATGGGGGAATAAAAGGCCCTTTCAAAGCACCCCTCACTGAGGTGGAGTGCAAGGACCATGGTCTACCTGTGGTGTTCCTCAGTACAAACTAAGACGTTTGGTGATAAAAATCAGCATGAATAAAACAAAGTGTCTCTAACTACTTACACATGCAACACTCATGGCCACAGATTAGCCAAGCAGCGTGAATCTCTGAGCCACAAGAAACAGTCAATCACATTAATTTCTTTAATTAGTTAATTAATTAATGTTCCTTTATTAAATATATAGAAAGAAAACATTCTTCACAAGCAAAAAGCAATCCGTGATATCTAAGCACTTAAATCACTACTCAAACTGTATCCTACTCCCAAAACTAAGTTAAAAGTCTAGCATGGGAAGAAAGCATTACATTGATTTATTCCCTGATTTACTATTGCTAGCTTCAGAAGAGCAAACAGCAGAGTAATTTCTGTGACAAAAGGATTAGACTGACATAAGGTTTTGCATTATTTAACTACCTGTGGCACATACCCCTCACCCTACACTTCTTGTCAGTCAAAAGAAGTAGAATTTGGCTAATATGCAACTTGCATATTGGGCTTACATTGGTCAAAAAACAGGTTGAATGGACAAAATAGTAGATTTTGAGCCCTGATGATTCCTTTTATAGCATCTTTACAAGGTAGCTAGCTCTGTTAATACCAACAGCCTTATGTTTCATACATTCCATTGTAAGAGGGAAGCTAGTTACTGGAAATTAGGTTTGCTGGTGCCTTTATTACGTGCAGAAAGTCTAAGAGGGGAGAGAGCTGAAAAGAAACAGATAAATAAATACAGGATAAGACTAGGAAGAAACATCTCCTAAAATAGAAGCATAATTAAGCATCTAAATTGCCAATTAACAGTAAATAGCCAAGAAGAAACATGTATGGAAGAATGCAGAGATGTGTGGGGAATTAAGAGGCTACATCGCAACTAAGTTTTATATGCGGGGAATTCCAAGGTATTTAGGTTCCTAAATCCTACTTAGGAACATAAAGTCCCACTCAGTTCTACAGGAAATTAGCCACCTTCCCATCTTTTAGGATTCAGGTTCAAGGATTGCTACCATGACACATCAGTGTACATGCCTCTCATGCGCCTGTCTCACTGTATTAGGCAACCAGAAGAACATTGCGAAGAAACTCTTGATGCACCAGTGACTCAGAACAAAACTCTCACTCTACCATAAATACATTTAATGCCTCACACATAGGACTGTTTAATGAGACTCAGTAAAAGCTTTAGAAGAGCAGTTGCACAGTGGAAACGCAGAGTATGTGGGAAGGGAAGCTGTAGGCAATTGCTTATTCTGAACTTACCTACAGGTTCAGAGATTTCTTCTGTAAAGCTGCCAGCCTTTCTTCACACACAATTATCATGTACCATTTGTATTACTGTAGAACCTACTAGCTCAGGTTATAGATCAGTCCTACACAGATGCAAAGAAAAAAAGAATATGATTTCACATCTGATGAAAGTCATGCAACCCAAATATTAGCCATAAAAATTTTTTTAAAATTTTTTTGGTTTAGAATAAAGATAGTTACTATCAGCCATAGTAGAATTATCATGAAAACATTCTTCATATTACATTTGAACAGGCTTAGAAAGGAGAAATATGCACTGAACCACAAGGAGAAATACAGATTATTACAGTATTATGTACAGTCTAGATAGGCAGGAGAAACACCTTCTTTGCATGTAGTGAGGGGTCTTTTAGACAGCTAGATAAAATGTATTCCATGTAAACGACTTACAAAAACTGAACACATGGGAACCACTCCAGTAACTACAGTCTTGGAAAGCTTTCTATTATAAACATGAGAATATGTTTGGATATCATTTATAACACACATTCTCCAGCAATAATTTACCCTTCCACTCAAAAACCTTGTATAAGCGTATTTCACTGTTACTATGGACAAAAATCAAAACAACTTTAGAGAGAGCAACAAAGGAAATTTGCATCTTTCAGGCAACCTGACACTGATATCTTCCTAGGATAAAATATATTTTAATAAAGATATTGTCAGCAATACATGTGTTCATGCTTCTTTTTTCCCTTCACACTCAGATTTTATTTCATTTATGTCATTATCTACCTTGCAAGTTTAAGAAATGCATCATTTATTCATGACTTCTCTTTCAGAACCCCTCAGTTACACAGATGACCGGGTTAAAGAAAAATCAAATGGTTTGTCTGAGAACAGTTAGTGTCAAAATAAACTGTGTGTGTTGTACTTCTGGTACCTGAAGTCATAATAAAAAGAGTCAACCCAAAAAACAGTGCTTGTTTTACCTTTTTTTCAGAATAAACTCTCATAATTAAATTTTTCACTTTTCCAAGTAGCTGACTGTGTATTCCTGCACAGCAGGAGGTTTTCTCCACAGACATATTGACTTGGACAATAAACAAAGCAAAAATCCCTGACTGGAGTTTACAGCTAAATTTAACCATGCATATTGTTAATAAAATTTGCATATATGTCTTTCAACATTAAGAAAAAATAAAAGTTGAAATTCAATGAATTTGGGCACTGTGCTGCTTTGCAAGAAAAAAAATGAGATTTAAGCTGTAATTTCCATATTTATTGAGGCTGTATGTCAAAGGAAATCTGTGCAAAAAAATTCTGGTGCTGCCTTGATGAGATTTGAAAGATGACAGCGTATTAATAGTAAAGGAGCTTCTCCTTAGCAAAGATGGCTTAAATAGTACCTATAAAACACTGATGAAGGGCCACCCAATTCTAGAAACCATTTCTAGCATCTCTTATCTTTCTATCTTTAAACAACAAAATAAGTAAAAGCAGCTAACATGTTTTGAAGAAATATCACCCACCGTTTCCCCTCATTGTCAACTTTCCCCATGAAACATTAACAGATCAGTTCAGCCTTGGCTTCTTACAATTAAAGGTGGTAGAAACTTTCATTCATTGATTTTTTGTCATAACACTGCATCAGCACTAAACCTCCAAAGACAAGAGCCATCAGTAGCAAACATTCACCTTCTATTTCTCATTTTTGTGTCTCTTTTCACAGCATCCTGGACACTTGGATGTCTTAGGAATGTGATTTAAAGGAATTAGGGTTTATAGTTCCTTTAAAACTAAGTTACTTTACCTGGGTCTGCCTATCCACAAAAAGTAGACAATGGGATGCAGTCCTGCAAGCATAAAATCTTTTAGATGAGCACATACACTCGCACACTAAAGAGAGAATGTCATACTCCTTTGAGGTACTTCTCCAGCATAAAAGTCGGATATATTCCAGGGATTATGCTGCTGTTTGGGTGGTATGGGGTTTTATTGTTGTTATTATTATTATTATTGTTATTGTTTTAGGGGTTTTTTAACTGAAGCAGGGAATTTTTATCAGTGAAGCACTCATTAAATTATGAAAATGTTCACCCTACCACAGTGCACTTTATGGCTTTCAGTACTTGCACTTGCTCTGGGCAGGATTTCAAGAGTGCCTGTAACTTATGGTTAAATCTTTAGAGTTTGGCTACTCCTCAACTGGAGGACAGGGAAGGAATAAATGCCATCTGGGAAAAGTGAAGAACTGGGTCATCACTTTAAGACATTACCTACAGTTGACTGTGCAGATAAGTGGCCCAGTCATTCCTTTCTCAAGTTTCAGGTGAAACAAACACAACCATTAACACTGAAACTACGAGATTTGTAACACCCCAGTGAGACGAACAGATCAGCTCACACCTCTCAAAGCACTTCTAGCACACACAGTAGGCCTGGGCGGGAGATCTCTGAATCATGCTCCCGAATTCTTCCTGCAAATATAGCTGCAACTTTTTTCTTTTCTAATAAACAAGCCATGCTGTGAGAGAAGTGCACTACAACTAGCACTTCTAGCATTCAGGCTGTGGCTATAAACAAATAAGGTCTCACTGAAATTCTGTAAAACAGAATGGTACCCTACTGAGTACCCTCGTGTGAGATTCAGCTGTCGAAACGTTACATCAGATTTTTTTTTGAGAATGTTTCATTCAGTTATTGTGCAACAGAGGTAGCTGAGGAAGGGGAGGAGTAATTTTATTCTGCAAAAGTGCAAAGAAAACTAGGTAAATAACTGCAGTGACACAGAGGAAGTTACCAATGTCTTATCTGCATTCTGGTCCAATCATAGGAAACCAAAAATACACAAGAATATAAGACTTTCAGTAGGGTAACCACAAGAAGCTGAAAGCTCACTCGGATGTGTTCATGACATTGAAGTCAGTGGAAGTCAAGGACCATAATTCTCCAAATACAGATTACTGAGCAGGAAACCAAGCCAGCACTTAAACATTCCAGAATCAGGCACTGAAATTAATGAGTTAAAGATTAATTCACTCACAGACTGTGTGTACATGGTCACCTCATGGGGCCATCACCAGGAAGACAAGAGATCTTCTTAGAAGAACTGGCTCTACCAGAGGCTAATTAACAGATATGCTGACTGTAAATAAAAGCAGGAGGTGGTAAACAGAAAAGAATAGGAAGTTTGATGGGGCTCCCAACGGATGCTGTGTGTCAATAAACGTCAGCTGAAACTTAGATGCTGCTTTTGTGCTCTCTTAAGGAAATCATTATAATCACATTATTCTGTAACACAGCCTAGCCTCATCTCCATGAATTGTACTAGAGAAGGTATTTTTGATCAACTCAACATTTGTTAATTACAAAACCAAGCATATTGAAGCTGTTTTGTTTTACATACAGAATGAAGTACTTATTTAAAAGTGAAAATTATTATATCCAGATTTCCTACCCATAAAACTAACAACTATTTCTTATATCCCAAACCAAACTAGTGACTCTTGTAAAAATACAGTTTATTTCAAAAATGCCAGTGAGACAGCACAAGCAGCTGTACAAAACAGACAAGAGACTGATATACACAGTTACAATTAGGTTTTTTAAACACAGAAACACTTTTCCAGTTTATCCTCATCATTTCCTAAACCTGTAGCAGATATATGCCTTAACTCTGGGTTTTGGCACGAGATTCTTTATGTGTATTTTATCATAGCATTTTCCTTCACTGACTCACAAATTTTCTGCCAATAAAGGACTACTTGGAAGGAAAACAGTTTTGATAGCACCAAATACTGAAAAGATGATGATTCATTGTCCATTTGCTGTCCTACACCCCCAAAAGTTAACTCCCACTGCAAGCTGGATTTTGTTTGTTGTTTCCTAATCCCCTCTCCCATTTAAAGACTTGATTTGACAAACCTTTTCTCAAGCAAGCAGACACTTTAAAGTAAGCAGGATCACTGACAGGAGGATAGACTATTTTGCATGAAAAAGTTTTGCAGGATGTAATCTTCTCTTTCCCTTGAAGTTAAAGTAATTACTATCTACTACCAAATGAAAGAAATTTAATAGTGGCAGCACAATTACTTGTGAACATATGTTTATTTTGCACCCAATTACTCCCCTCAATTCTTCCAGTTTCAAGAGTGGACAGATTTAGCAACTCTATTTGCTTCTCATTTCTTCAAATTATCATAAAAATTCTGATTAAGGAATACAAATGATGTGAGAGAGTTGCACTGTTCTGCTATTCTTGATATACTTTAGAGACAGGATTACAATATCTCCTTTCACTTCACAAAATTTCTAAACTAATTTTAAAAGAATTTATATATTTTTACTGCATTTTTAGGAAAACATGATTTTTTTTTTTTGCTGATTTTTCAAACTCATGAATTCTAATGTACTAAAATTTCTTCCTTGAACAATGATTATTTGAAATAAGACTAATTGAATGTGTAGCACTACACTTGCAAAAGTACTTAGATTCCACACACGAGCAGCTGTAAAGCGGTACCATAGGAGTTCACTCTTATGCTTCAATATTGTGCTTTCCTTTCTTCATTGTATTTCCTGCCACATTTTGGGTTCTAGTATGATGAATCTCTTTCTCAACAATACTCAAACTACTTCTTCCTTTCAAATATTGTCAGGCTATTATATTTTTATGCAAATAGTGATTTTAAATAATTCTGAGATAATGAAAGGAAGCTTTTATTAAAAGAAGAAATTTCTAGTACTGGCAATGTACTATAATAAAATTCTGCTGACAGAAATCTGAATAAAAGGTGTCTATCATGTCAGGAAAAGAAATAAAAGAGACACCATATAGTTTGGTCGATATTACTCTCAAGTAAACTTAAGCATACAGGAGTATAACTAAATACATATACTTTCAGGAAATCATAAAAAATCTGAAGAGTTTATTAAAAATATAGAAAAAAGATAGCTTCTGTCTTACAAAACTAAGCATATGCTCATTTACAGGCTTCAACATTAATGTCCGTGAAGATTAAAAAAGTATAGCATTGCTTAGCAGTCATGAAGCAAACTACGTTAAACTGTCATGAAAACTAAGCTAAAAATATCTGGAAAGATATTTCTGTAAGCGTTAACATGTAAAAGAAGCAATAAAGAATAATAATCAACTTTTGCTTAAGAAACACCACATGTTGCCAGTTCGTGATAGATTCTGGCTAAAAGCTGCATTCTAACACTGAGCTAATGACAGAACATAACACGTACTGAAACTAATGTAGGTCACATTAACCATTTTCCTTCCTGATTTTTTTTTATTTGCTTTGTTTTGTCTTCTTGTCATAAAACAAGGTCCAGTGAACTCTGCAGGAGTGTCAACTTATGTTCTACCCACCAACCAAAAGGTTCACAGTTGTATTTAATACATAGTTGTAGCAAATTCTTTCTGCTACAAGAAGCATCAAAACAGAAATGGAAGTGACAAAAGAAAAATAAAAAATCAACAAAAAGCTTGGGACTCCAGAATCACAATCTATTCAGGCAAAATTCTCTATCCCTATGCGCAGATCTTTCGTGATTGGCTTACACTTTTGCTGGAGAAAAGAATTTCATGTCTGATAAATTATGCTGAAATCCAGATTGCCAAAGCCCACACTGACTCATTCATTGATGTACTTATCCTTACCCAAGGATGGCTATGGCAATTCAGATCAAAGGTCCATTTAGCTCAGTATCCTGCTTCCAAAAGCAGCCACAAGTCAGAATCAAGAGAACAGAGCACGAGGAAAGAAATCAAATACAGAATTTTCCCCGAATAACTCCGTAGCCCTTCAACTATATTCCCATCAGGAATTCCTGAGACTGATGTGATTTATCTATTTATCTTGCCCAATGGGTCTTCTTTTTCAAACACTTAGCCAATTATCCCTTAAACTTACATCATTCATATCACTTCTACATCTAAAACATGCCAAAGCAAGGATACCCTGGGCAAAGAAACTAGGAACTGTATTGCAGCAATGTTGTTTTTTGCACAGTCAGTGTTCAGTGGATATGGTACTCATATTTGCTTATTAAAACCCAGTCAAAATAAAATAAAAAAAAAAGGCAAGATTGATGCACCCCTTAAAAGAGAGTTTTCATATACCCCAGCAAGTTGAGTCCAGTGGGAATTAGCATTCTGAGCACAGTAAAATGCTGCAATTTCAAGAATTATAACAAGGTTGAATATAGCTTGAAAAGCAGGCAGATGTCATGAGTGAAAAAACAGACACCCTAACAAAAGCAGCAAAAACACTCTGGAAGCCTCTCTCAGTCCAACAACCGAATTTTGATCCAAGGAGGTTAAATATAGGGCTGCCTGAAAATTTTCCACTGCATCTATTTTTGATGGGAAACGAGACTTTCAGCTAAACATTTTTTGGTTGGATTGTTTGGGGGGTTTTGGAATGTCTAAATATGTGCTTCTGCAAAGTATACTTTTCTTACCAAAAAGCCAAACTTACCAACCAAAATATTTTTATTTAAAACATAAAATATTATTAAGAAATGCTACTGTAACATTTCATTGTATCTCCAGCTTACCTGCTTTATGTGGCAGATCTCTATCAATGAGACTTAGCATTTAAACAAGAATTCTGATGATAGATCACTTTGAGAGATTCCCTACTTCCAGCACTCCCTTCAAAGAGGAAAGATCATGGCATAGTGTCAAAGGTGGTAGGCAGCCTCGGCCTTGCAGAACAGGGCCAGCAGGCATTCAGGTTGTAATATCAGAGGAGGACTACAGTAACATTTTTCAAATCAAGAAGTTTTAGTTTTCAGATAAAACCTCCCAGTCCTCTAAATTCTGTCAAAGCATGTAGTGTTTCCTGGAAAATTAAGACAAAAAAAAAAAAGAGAGAGAAAAAAGAAAAAAGCACTGTATTTTTTGTCAAAAATTCATGCAGGAAATTTCATGGGTCAAGCAAGGTCTTTCTTGCTCATTAACCTGCAGATTCAAAGCTAGCATCTGGACCCACACACCTACAAATCAGAAAAACTTTAAGCAGCAGTAAAATGTTTCAACTTTTCCATTCCAGTTCTGTTAGCAGGACTGTTCAAAAGCCAAGGAGCTAAAGCCAAAATAAAACAAACAGGGCTCATTAGATGTGATAACTCAATGTATGAGCTCTAACTTATAAAAAAACCAATCAGCCTACCTTACAAAAGCAAAGGATGAAGGTAAGATTCAGACAATGCCTACACTTACTAGGTAAAAAATCTGTAATATAAAAATGTGTATAGCAAAATTGGCAAAGTGGTAAGAAAATAAGATACTCCATTTATTATTCCCTTTCAGGGCCCTTTAATTCAGTGAATTAAACCAGAAGGAATAAATCTGATAAGACTAATACAAAAAAAAAAGTGAGAGTAACAGCTATCTCAATATGGCTCTTATCACCCCTTTGCTTGGAACTCCAAAATCTACTAGAAGAACTGAAAGCCTTTCATCTAAAACCGGGCCCTGAGCAGACCAAGACAGAGAAACACTCAACTAATACCACCAGAGAAAATGTTACAGCTAAATTTCTAGTATTTCTCTTCCCTTGCGGCTGCTTTCTGACATACAGTTGCATCCCCCCCACCTCAACAGCAAAATAAATGTATAAAGAAAATAAAGACAAGAAATCAATCAAGACTGCATCTTTTGTAACCCTTGTGAACCCACAAAAGTCAACTGCAAAAAATCTCTTACCAGTGGGGTACTCCTTTCTTTCCCCTCACCATACACACAGAGGACTATTCCTGCTGTCATTATGCCAACTAAGAACCAAGAAAATTCAAAGGAACTGGCAAAGGAATATCCTTATTTAAGAACTCAGTGGGTAAAATGAAAGGAAGAACATTTTGCTATTAAAGTGAAATTTCTTTCAACACTTTTCTTTTCAATCACACCATTATTTTACTAAAATAAAGATAGAGAAAGGTTTTTTAAGAGTTTCTGCTGAGACTAGGCACCAGAGAGCTCCCTATACACAGTTCCAAACACCTGTCTAATGCTGATTCCCCTGCACAGAGTTAACATCTTTGACTGTCTGATGTCATAAAGTGAAAAGTGCTAACACAACTTGTCATTCTCAAGGTAAATTTATTCATCAAAATTAGTACAAGCCCGAGCCTGCTGTCCTTACTCATATTTAGAATCACCAATCATGTATGTTTTGTCCCAGCGAAATCAGCACAGCGAAGGATTAGTCAGGATCTAACTCTAGAGATAAAAAATTTGTTTAGAGTAAGTGAAATACAAAGAATAAATATTCTAAATGAGTGAGGAAAGATACATTTGTTATTTCCACTTTAATTCCAGGTCAATAAGTAATTTCAGTAAGAATTCTTCAGCGTGATTTTTATCTTTCAATATTTTAAAAATTACTACTGTGCATCCTTCAAAAGCTAGAATTGGAAATAGTGAAACTTGAAAAATGTCTACTTCAAACATATGCAAAACATTATTCCCTTAAATTATAGCATTACTGACTTATGAGGTGCAAAAAGTAGCATCGGAATTTATGAACAACTTCATATTATTCAAGAATTTAATGACACCTTTTCCTCTTCAAATCAGCTATACAAAGTTTTCTCATATCTGGGGTTTAGTCTTATCCATGTCTTTCAACACAAAGTGTCTTTTTTTCTTCAGTCCACCCCTCAGTCATAAGTGCATTTCTCATTTAATCTGCAGCACGTGAGAGGGCATACATGGAACCTAAGGTCTCCAGATAGTTTATGCAAAAGTTCATAGGTCAAAGTGGACTACACTGCTTAATCTAGTCTCTGCACCAATCTAGATAGCCCAGATTGGCCTAGTGCAGACAGGACATCCTTAGCTCAAAGCCTTTCATATCTACTTCTTTTGTGCCTTCTTCCACCAGGACAGGCTGGGATGGATTTTGTGCCAGGAGTCTCGCAGCTCCTTGTGGTGTGGCAACTGAGCCATCCCAACTCTGATTTACTGTAAACAAGAGAGAACCCTGCACTATCTTCTCTCTTGTGGCTCCTGCTTACACCCCGTCAGCATCAATACTCAGAGCTTGTAAGAGTTAAATGCACTACTCACCCATCTACTATCACTTAACCCAAACATAGATGCCACAAAGTTAAGTAAATCAAGTTAATAGATAGAGCCCCCCTTAATTCTTCCAGTAGATCTGACATCAAAGACCAGACAGCTGCATGCCATACCATCTTAAGGGCAGATGGTAGTTATTATTTGGCAGCTGCCCACCCCAGATGGCCACATCTCAGACAGGTAAGCCAGGTGGATATTTACCAGAAGCTTTGCGGGGGTTTATACCCAGGTTGTTAAAACTGAGGCCTCCAAAACTGAAGACTGAACAAACTGACTTCCCAATCCATGCTGGGAGTAACAACAGTGAATGTGCCATTTGAGCATTTATGAGCATTAATGAGATTTTGATGGAGCATGGAAAGAGAATTGCAAACATGATCACAGAAGTCACTGGCTTGCCAGAGGCCTGGACATGCTTTCACTTTTAGAAGAGAGTGGTGCATGTTTATACTCTCATCTTAAACCCAGGGACCAGACCTCTCCTTGCCAGCCTGAATTCACAAAACATTCCTGAGATTCAAGAATGAATTTACATCCTAATGTTCTGGCAGTTGCTAGAAAGTAAATTCATGTTTACTTGGATAATCAGAGGAAGACAACACTACTCACTATATCCATACATACCTATTATGGTTAGCAATTTAACTGCATGATATTTTTATTATTCTCCAAGTATAGTGACAATGACTCAACAGACTGTTTAACTAAGGACAATTTGTCTTCAAAAGTCACATGATTTATCATGTGTGAAACACCACACCATGAGGTACTACAGTTTGTAGCATGGCTGAATTATAAATACAACTTGCTAAATAATGGGGGAAAAAATAAAAAATTTTATTAAGGAAAAAGCCCTCAAGAAATGAAGCAGTTACATTGGGAGAGCAAATACATCGCAGCCCGATCATGAACTGCATAGTGTGGTAGAACATGGCTAAAGCCCTTCAATACAAGTTCATCTTTTATTGCCCTCAAACTAAACTGCTGTTCCCACTGACTTCTTACATTTATTCTGCTGCTCATGCTGCTTCTCTAGTGATGCTCATGCATCCAAAGCAGCCTCAGGAAGAAGTCTAATCATGGTCTGCTCCAATGTTCAGCAAAATATCCTCCAGCCACATTCAGGGCCGCAACCTGCAGCTTCACTGCTGGAGCAATCCTCAGACCACAGCACAGTTCAATCATTTTGTCACTGTCCTTTATGGTAAAGGGACAGCAAAGTTCTCTTCCAGCAGTTTCTCCTCCTCCTCTATTTATCACCTACTCACTGCACTCCAGCAGTTGCTATTGCAGCAAATTGTATTCAGCCTATTTCCTTTTTGCCTGAGGTCTCTCTCATACCTCACTGACCAACAGCAGCATCATGCTACTGTGCCCATCCGTGATCAAATCTGACATCCCTGAAAAAGTATAAGCAGTACCTTGCTCTTGTCTACAAAAAGTTCTCATGAATCACAATAAAAATACAGGCTGACTCAGAAGACGAGTGGGGGTTTTTTTTGTGAAAGGAAAAATATCTATCAAACTATAAGATACATATGCACACTGTACTTTCCCATCCCTGTTTCTCATACTTTCTGCTTTGCAGACTTGCAGAAGTACAAATCAATTAGTTCCTTCCCATACTTGGATGGTCCATCATGTTGTTCAGGTCCTGACTGCACGTGGCATGTCAGAGAAAGGGATGGATTGGGAAAAAACAGTTTCTCTTACTTTTTATTGGTACTGTTTTAGGGGAAAGCTGAACACTGCGAGATGCAACAACTCCTCAAAAAGTTCCACAGTTTCTAGTTTCATGGTGTTGTTCAATGTATTGTCCATTCAAAATCCCCCATGTCTTGTAGCTAACCAGCATTTGCGTAGACAGTCTCTGGATAAAGCTCTGTGGCCTGTGATAGGAAGGAGATCAGCCTAGACAGCCCTTCTGGGTTTAATCCATGAAATTACTGCCTTCAGTCAAGGCATCATTTTAACAAGATTATTTGAACAATTTCCATGGACCAAGTTCTTCTTTTCAAACATTTTTATAAAAGCACCATTCAGTGACCTATCCAATGCAGACAATGACACACTAAAATTTACTGGAGAACATTCAGTGGGAATTAAAAAGCAATTTTTAACCTTGTAAACTAAACATCTGTATTTTTACATTAACAAAATAGCATGTTAAATCCAAGATTTTACATGGAATTTTTATTTCCAGTTAAAAAAAATCAAGAGCCAATTTACTTATTTTGAACTAAAATGCCCTGTAGTTACCATTACCTGATTTGGTGGGAGCCCCATAATCCCAAATGCACAGCGTCAAATGCACACGAAAATTAAGCTTACATTAGAGGGACCAGTGACAAACCCAAACGTTTGGATAGAAGAGGCATGAATATCTGTGGCAACAAAGACTTGTAGTGACAAAGACTAGTCACAAAGTGACTAGATGTGACAATATGTCAATTCTGTAAGTTTGTAAAAAGTTGTAGTATCTGTAACACTCTTGCCAGCTTTATATTTCTGCATGATTTGATGACTGGACATCTGTTTTGAAATCCTTGGAATAAAAAGTGCTCTAAAGTATTCTGTATTGCTATAGCAAAGCTCAGCTTTTCACAAATACAGCAGCTGCTGTATTTTCTGGAATAAACAGACAAACCATTTTAAAGACTTGACCCTTGATTCCTTCATCGCAGGACTTCTAGGGACTTCAGGGAAGTCTCAGAGTATGAGGAACACACAATGGGCTGTGATTCCACAGTCTTGAGCTATCCAGGCTGCTTTTCACTCACATACAGCAAAGCAGCCTCCTCACAGCTGTGCTGTTTTATATACCTGAAAGACAATTCTAAAAATTATCATGGTCTTACTAGGGAATTTGGATATGCAGTCGTTACTAAATTGCCATAAAGTTCCATATTACCGATTCTGTCATTACTGAACAGCTTCAAGACACACAGTATCTTTGTGCTGCATCTCTTTTCTCGCTTTAAGAAAACAAGAGCATATGAATGACAGTAAAAACGAAGCCAAGTGTACTGTAGAGAAACTTGGTATTCTCTTATTTCTAGGAGAGTTACAGTGTAATTCTAAACTGCAGCATTCAGCATGTCTCCTGAGCTTCCTCGCTGAAATATAGCAATGGAAATTTTACAGCATCTGTGTTGCTTTTGGAAGCCATCACCTCACATCTGCTGTCTCTGTAGTGTAGAGTTTAAGTTCAGCGTAAAAAGGTACTTTGTAATAGGCAACAGGAATCCTGACAAGAGCAGTAATTTACAGACTCGCTCGGCTCTCCTGACTAGACCTACTCAGTTTTAGATTCTATAGAGATTTTTTAAATAAGGTACGCTTCGAACAGCCACCAGCAAAACAGTCACTTAAAAAATGAAGTATCGCGTCCAGGACTGGAGACTTTTTGAACCTCTGTCACTCACTGAGACCTCTGCCAGACCTCTTCCTCACTGGGCATTGTTGGATCTCCTGACTCTTTTCAGTACGGTGTTAAATAAATGAGCACTAAAACAACCGTTTGCTACTTTTGGAAAAGTTGTGATGTTGGTCAGAAACAGCACTCTGCGTGCAATAGTGGGGCCGGTTCCGAAGCGGAGGAGCGCGGCCACGGCCCCTGAGCGCTTCCCTGTCCTGTCCGAGCTCGAGTGGGCGCCGGGTCGGGAGCGGCGCTTTGGGAATCTCCGCCGGGATCACACCGCGGACACAGCGTTTATTGCCCCATTATCGCCCATTTCCTCCTAACAAGGTAATCCTCGCTTTCGCTCCAGAGCGGGCGAGAGCAGCCTGCTGGCTCAGCCAACAAACTCGGGATTGTTTCTTGTTTGGCCTCACGCGTCCCATTTCCTCCCGGCGTCCCGCACCGCCTCCCCCCCGGGGCGGGCTCCCTCCCCCCGGCCCCGCTTCTCGCGGTTTGACTCCCGGCGGATCACACAATCCCTGCCGCGTTCCCGCGGTTCCATCAGGGCGGCCGCAGCGGGAGCGCCCGCGTCAATTAACAAACAAACGCCCCGTCCCGGGAGCGCGACAACCCCCCGGGACGGCCCCGCCGCGCTCGGCCCGCGCCCGCCGCCGCCGCGCCCCTTAAGGTGGTCTGGCCACGGCGGGGCCGCCGGAACTCCCGCCCGGCCCTTTCCCTGCGGCGGGCGGGGGAAAGCGCCGAGTCCCCCCGGGGCCGCCCCACGGACCCCGGGAGCGCAGGGCGGCAGGGAGGGGGCGCCTGAGCGGACACCGATCAGCAGATGGCTGCGCCGCCGGGATGGCGGGTCATGCCGCTGTGGCCGGCTGCAGGCGGCTCCTCGGCGAGTCACCGCCGCAGCGCCGGGCTTGGCGCGGGAGCCGCGGCCGGGCCAGAACCGGCCTCCCGGGACTCCCCCTGGGCTGCGGGGCACTCTCCGGGTGCGGGCCCCGAGCGCGTCCCCCGCAACTCTGCCGGGCTGTGCCCACGTCCCGCCCCGGCAGGGACCCGGCGGGAGCGTCCACCTGCCGGGGCTGCTCCGCGCATCCCACGGGGAGCTCCCGGCGCCGGCCCATGGGCGCACACGGAGCGTCGGTGCCCATCCCGCTTGAGGAGCTACCCCGCCCGGCGAGCGCCCCCTGACCCGCGGCTCCTGCGCCTCGGGGGTCCCTATGTCACCGCTCACTCGCTGCCCCCCGATGTGCAGGGCAGGGGCACCCAGCGCTGCGTTCACACTGCACGTCTGTGCGCCCGTATCCGCAGCGATGCTTTTGGGCTCGAGGGGCGCGGACAGGTACGGGCTGAGGTGCCACCGGGCCCCCTCCCGGCCTCGCCGCGCTCCCACCTCCGCCACCAACACGTGCGACGGGCGGTGCAAAGGCAGCCTGAGCCCAGCGGGACAGGACAGCCGGGATGGGACAGCGCTGGCACGGGTGACGAACTCCCGCGGGTACCAGCGATGTGACAGAAAACCCCTCTCGAGGGAGCCCCGAGCGCCGCTTAAACTGCCGCACAGGGACCGTGACTTGGCGGGGAACCCTTACGGGGGGACAGAAGTCCCCTGTGCAGCCTGGGCCGGTGCCTGGCCGCCGCAGCCCGCGCACCACGGTGCGGACCCGCACATCCCCGCACGCACCGGCGCCCGGACCGCGCCGAACAACAGCCACGTCCCCCCGCGGCCGAGGGCACCGAACAGCGCCCACCAGCACCACGGTCCCGCGCCAACTCCACCTTAAGGAGCGCTGGGCCCCGCCCCCCATCGCCCGCCCGAGCGCGGCTGATTGGCGGCTGGGGCGCTGGGGGCGGGGCCAGGCGGCTCTCGCTATAAATATTCATGAGAGCGCGGCGGCCGGAGCGGCGCTGCCGGGGCCGGAGAGCGAGAACTTGCGGAGGCGCCGCCGCGCTCGACCCGCGGCTCAGGTGGCGCGACCGCAGCCGGGGCTCCGGCAGCCGGAGGAGGCGCAGGGCGAGCACCGCCCGGCTGGCGCTCGCCCGCGAAGCCGAGCGCTCGGGTGAGCGGCAGAAGGAGCCGCTCCGGCCACCCCAGCCCTGCCACTGCCCGCCCGCGCGGGGCGGTGGGAGCCCGGCGCTGCGGGGTGCACCTCCCGCTCCCCGGGACGCCTCAACCATCTTTGCCGCGCCGGGGCTGACGGCGAAACTTCTGCACCGCCGCCACCGCCCTGTGCCCGGCCGGCGCTGGAGTAGCGGCGAGAGGAGCGGCGGCACCCCCTGGGCACCCGGCCCCGCGAGGAGCGATGCGGCGGCGCCTGAGGGGCCTCCCGTGAGCGGATCCCCTTCCTCCGGCGCCGAGCGGGGGATCGCCGGCGGCTCCCGCTCACTGGGTGCCCGCGGGGCCGCTTCCCTGCTGGGCGACGGAGTCCCGCGGGGGCTGCGAGACCTCTTCACCTGCGAGCGGCACGGAGGGGGCCGCCCTGCGCCCCCCCGAGGGGTAGCCAGGGCCGGGGGGTGCTGTGGCGCCGCGCTCCCCGCGGCTGCTGAGCGGGACGGGAGAGGAGCCGGGGCCGCCGCCCCCGCGCCGCCGAGCATGGAGTGGAGTTACCTGTTGGAAATCACCTCGCTGCTCGCCGCCCTGTCCCTGCTGCAGCGCGCCGGCTGCGCCGCCGCCTCGGCTGCCGCCGCCGCGTCCTCCTCTTCCTCCTCGGCCAAGGAGCTGTCGTGCCAGGAGATCACCGTGCCCCTCTGCAAGGGCATCGGCTACAACTACACCTATATGCCCAACCAGTTCAACCACGACACGCAGGACGAGGCCGGGCTGGAAGTGCACCAGTTCTGGCCGCTGGTGGAAATCCAGTGCTCCAGCGACCTGCGCTTCTTCCTCTGCAGCATGTACACCCCCATCTGCCTGGAGGACTACAAGAAGCCGCTGCCGCCCTGCCGCAGCGTCTGCGAGCGGGCCAAGGCCGGCTGCGCCCCGCTCATGCGCCAGTACGGCTTCGCCTGGCCCGACAGGATGCGCTGCGACCGCCTCCCCGAGCAGGGCAGCCCGGACACGCTCTGCATGGACTACAACCGCACGGACCTCACCACGGCCGCCCCGCCGCCCGCCAAGCCCCCGCTCCGCGGCGCCAAGCCCGGCAGCCCCGCCAAGGCGCCCCCCGCCGCCGCCGCCCCGCCGGCCGAGGCCCCGCGCAAGCCGCGGCCGCCGCCGCCCTGCGAGCCGGGCTGCCAGTGCCGGGCGCCCATGGTGTCGGTGTCCAGCGAGCGGCACCCGCTCTACAACCGCGTCAAGACGGGGCAGATCGCCAACTGCGCCCTGCCGTGCCACAACCCCTATTTCAGCCCCGACGAGCGCGCCTTCACCGCCTTCTGGATCGGGCTCTGGTCCGTGCTCTGCTTCCTCTCCACCTTCGCCACCGTCTCCACCTTCCTCATCGACATGGAGCGCTTCAAGTACCCCGAGCGCCCCATCATCTTCCTGGCCGCCTGCTACCTCTTCGTCTCGCTGGGCTACCTGGTGCGGCTGGTGGCGGGGCACGAGAAGGTGGCGTGCAGCGGCGGGGCGGGCGCGGGCGGCGCGGGGGCCGGGGCTGCGGGGGCCGGCGGCGGCGCGGCGGCGGGGGCGGCGGCGGCGGGGGGGCGCGGCGCGGCGGGCGGCGCGGCCGAGCTGCAGCCGGAGCTGGCGGTGGCCGAGCACGTGCGGTACGAGAGCACCGGCCCGGCGTTGTGCACCGTGGTCTTCCTGCTCGTCTACTTCTTCGGCATGGCTAGCTCCATCTGGTGGGTCATCCTCTCCCTCACCTGGTTCCTGGCCGCCGGCATGAAGTGGGGGAACGAGGCCATCGCTGGCTACGCACAGTATTTCCACCTGGCCGCCTGGCTGCTCCCCAGCGTCAAGTCCATTGCTGTGCTGGCGCTCAGTTCTGTGGACGGGGACCCCGTGGCTGGCATCTGCTACGTGGGCAACCAGAGCCTGGAGAACTTGCGGGGCTTCGTGCTGGCACCGCTGCTCATCTACTTGGCCATCGGCTCCATGTTCCTGCTCGCTGGCTTCGTCTCGCTCTTCCGTATCCGCAGTGTCATCAAACAGCAGGGTGGCCCCACCAAGACCCATAAGCTGGAGAAGCTGATGATACGCCTGGGACTCTTCACCGTGCTCTACACTGTGCCAGCTGCCAGCGTGGTCGCCTGCCTCTTCTACGAGCAGCACAACCGGCCACGCTGGGAGGCCACGCACAACTGCCCCTGCCTGCGTGACCAACAGCCTGACCAGGCCCGCCGCCCTGACTATGCCGTCTTCATGCTCAAGTACTTCATGTGCCTGGTGGTGGGCATCACCTCCGGCGTCTGGGTCTGGTCTGGCAAGACCCTTGAGTCCTGGAGAGCCCTCTGCACTCGCTGTTGCTGGGCCAGCAAAGGTGCTGCCGTGGCTGGGAGCGCAGGGGCAGGAGCAGGTGGGCAGGCAGCAATCACCGCAGCAGGAGGACTTGGGGCTGGAGGTGGTGGCTCACTCTACAGTGATGTCAGCACTGGCCTGACGTGGAGATCAGGCACTGCCAGCTCTGTCTCCTATCCCAAGCAGATGCCCCTGTCTCAAGTATGAGGAGGGCGAAAGAGGCCAAAGGTTAGGGATTGAGGGACACTGGCCTGCCTAAAATGCCCCCTCACTGTTTGGTGCCATTAATGAACCCCTAATGGTCCTTATTAGCCACAGCTTGTATAGAACAATGCAGCTGGCAGAGGCCCCAGGCTCCAGCCCCCTCCTCCTTCCCCTCCATTCATATGCAGGGAGCATGTACTTCAAGGAGCCAGCTTATTATTTTGCTGGCAGAGGAGGGTAGAGGCTCACCCGTGTCTTACAGAGGGCAAGGCACAGCAGCTTCTGAGTCACTCTGGACTAACACCAACTCTTTACTCAAGGGAGGGAGGGTCTTCCTCCCCCCAGTCCTGAGGTGGGAGTCTGCTGGGACTGCAGGTTTTTGAGATGTTGATGACCAGGCAAATGCCTTACAATATAGACTGAAACAAAACATGTCTTAATTATACACCCCAGCTAAATACGGGTTTCCTACATTAAAGGATGTATTTATATAATTATTTGTTACCTTGTACAGATGTGTAAAATATGTATATATCCAAAGCTATACAGTCTGTAAATTTTTTTGTAAAAATGTTTAGAGGCTACCCCTGTAAGAGCAAATATGAGTATTCTATTTTGTCAATAAAATGACTTTTGATAAATGACTTTTTCAAGCTTTTCCCCTACTCTTGCCTTGGTTCTTCGAACTGCTATATCTTTAGGTAGTTGTATAAACTACAAACTACATTCATGCTCCAGTCATTACCTGTTAAAGTATTGAGATATGTAGACACAAGAAAACAAGTCATTCAACAAGTTGTTCTGAAAAAGTGTTTGCCAGAATGGGGAGATGCCTTGCCATAGTTCTCTGCTTTTTGAAAGATGACAGTATCTTTAAACTGAGCCTTTACAAAAGAGTCATCTCACATGGCATGTTAAGTATCCTTTTAAAATGGGTGTTATTTTAGGAATGTGCACAGAGGCCTCTTGTATCTGTTGTCTGCACTTCTGTAAGCACCTGCCTTTCCTGGGATGCATACTGAAGTGTAAAAGGTTAATGTTTTAAATTCATAGATCATGTACTTTGGTGGAACAGCGAGTTGAGATTTGTTAGATCAATCTCTTCTTAACAGATTAAACTAACATCTTAACTTTTGTATATCAAATATGGTGCTTTTTCAAGAGAAAAGGTATTGTTCTTCTGTCAGGACTAAGCTAATTTATTTGAGCAGAAGGCTGTTGAATTAACAGAAGAATGCTTTGGCAATTGTTGAACTTTTTACCTGTCTGCCCAGTGGCTCAGAACATCATTCCTTTAAGAGGAGCTAAATGAATAGGGTTAATCTGTAGGGAACTTGGTTTCTTTTGAGTTTGGGAAAACTTTGATCTTTTCTCTTCACCAAACGTGATGTATAGTCTGAAGTTTCTTTCCCTGCTGCCTGGTTCCTCTTGTTGCAGACCAATTGGCCACCATGGAGCCTTAAAGTTCTTCAATTAAAGGGACATGGGACTTTTTTTTTTTTATTTTAAGAGGAAGACTTGTAACAGTTAGTGAACACCAGAGGGAAAAGGGAGAACAGCCTTTTAAACAGCTTTTCCCTGCATTGTTAGCCAGACTGCAGGCAGCAAGGCATGGCTTGGAGCATTATAGAAAAGAGCTATGAATGCCCTACAGGTGGTCTGCTCACATAATCTCCCCAATTTAAAACATTTTCCTTTACAGGACAATTGCATTACAAAACTCCCTTCTCTTTTGCTCCTAATTGAACCAAAGAACTACTACAAGATTTTCTTTAAAAACTGAGTGTCTAAAAAAATTTAAAATGTATTAACTACATTCTAATCTGTTTTCTAAAATGCGAGTACTCACAATGCCAGGAGTAAAAACTGCATTAGACATTATTCCAGATATTTTTATGTCTTCTGCTTATATTCTGTCAAATTAACAATAATTTAAAAGCAATTGGTTAGGTTGTGTGCTAGCAGTGAAAAGATAGCCCCAGGTCCCTTATTAACCTGCCAATCATGATAAGAGATGGGCAGCTGCCCTACTAATGACACAGATATCAGTCATGATTTGTGGGAAAAACCTTGTTTCATTGAGCACTGGCTTGATTATTGGTGTCCTTTTCAAAGATCTCCTAACTTAATAGACTTCACTTCTACAAAGTTATTGGGATCATGAAAAGGAGGAATTTAAAATGCTCCTAACTCCTTAGAGGGAAAAATAGTTTTAACTTCTCAAATGCAAAGGAAGTTCCACTGGAATTTGTTCATGGTACCTATTTATACACCAATTGACCAGGATCAGAATATTGATATACCTGTAAGTTGAAGAGGCTCTAGTATTTTCTTGTATTGCTGGAAACATTTTTTTTTTCACAATTGTTGAAACATTTAGATCAACGTGGCACTTTCCACTGTTGTCAGCAGGGCTGAGGTAGAGATCTTCCTGCTTGGGAAGCTCCACATATAGAAGCACAGTCAGTTCTGCAGATAAAAATCTGAGTGAGTTCCCCTCCAGCAGGTTCTAGCAAGGAAGACAGAGGGGAGCTACAGCCACAACTCTTGTCTGAGAATTTGTTTAGATAGGTCTCTTGCAGACTGCTGGTACAGGTTGCTGGTACTGAGATAAAAGCATTTCTAGTAAAAGAAAGGAAGTAGTCCTGTGGCTTAACCTATTCTGGAACGAGCCAAGGGGTGTTACAGGTGAATTTAGGCAGGAAAGGAGTCTCAGAGCTAGTCAAGTTACCAAGATGCCTGCTTTGGAATTGACTGAGTAATAATGCAAAGGCTAAACAAATAAAAATGAGGCAAAATTCAAATCACTAGAAACACAAAGATAGGGAAATGGTGCTAAAGAAGTTAACTTACAAGTGCAGATTTTTGTGATTCAGCATAAAATTCGTGTATAAGGAAAAACATAAACACCAACAGCAAGTCATTTAGGTATAAAAGAAATACAAATCCACGACTACAAAGAACTTCACATTATTAGGATATCTTTTATCAGAATTTAAAGATACATTTCATATAAAGACCAAAAAAATATTGTTGTGTCATTGGTAGGAAATACATGTTAGCTTTCAAGATCTGATGATAAACTGCCTTCTCCCTTACATTTGACAGAAAGCTATTAAAAATAGCACCAGCAGACCATGGCCCAAGCCCTTACCTGCAGAACAGGAGTGCCCTCGGCATCCCTGCTGGCCCAGGCTCATCCATGGGCAGGGACAGCATCCACTCACACCAGCTCCAGAGAGCTAAGGGAAAGCTCCCCTGTCACTGATGTGGCCCATAGCACAACTTGTATAGCAACATTTGGAGAGCTGCACAAATGGCAACTAAGAGCCTCCCATAGCTCACAGAAAGGCCTGACTGCTCTGTTCAGGCAAGTGACCAACCCAGCAGAGGAACATGGTTTGGGATTTTTTTCTTCCCAAATAAGCAACGTACCTTTAAAGTGTTATTTTTCTTTCCAGGACTCCTCTTTGCTTTACATGTTCCTGCTTCAAAAGAAAATGCTGTGGATTATTCTCCTCCTCCTGCTGCAATGACTAAATAATGCTGCAGCCTCCCACATTGCTGGCCTAGCTTCTGGTGGGCATTTTAAAAGGAGGCAGAGCAATGCAGGTGTGCTGGAGAGCCTCAGCAGGGACATCACACGTTCCCTGGGCCCTTCTGCTAAGGCCTTGGGGGCTATCTGGAAGTATCCTACAATGTACTCAAAGTTTTCCCTGTGCAGGAGAAGCTTCCCTGGAGGTTTGATAATCAGTCATGGAAGGGAAGGGACTTCAGACAGAGAGGAATTAGGTCATTCTCATATATTATAATAATATGAATGTGACCAGGCTTTCTGGGAAGGCTATGAAGGCTAAGACTGGCACACAAGGAGTATTTTTTCCTTCTTTCTTACGCAGAATTTGAAAAGCAAAGTGTTGGGGTGGTCACCCATTAAACAGTTCTTCAAGTGTGCTTGAGTAGTCCTAAAAAGAGTCCCAGGAGGGGTAGGAAAGCTGGAGGCAGGGGTGTCTGTGTGCACACACTACCCACAGCTTCACCCCAGCTTTGGTGCCCAGGCTCTCTTCAGGTTCACTCGGGAGGACACCTCACTAGGCACATGAAGGTGCCTTGTAGAAGAAATTGGCAACAGTTTTTCACAAGAGGAGACTTGTACCAGGAGACAAGGCAGAATGCCCAAATTTAAAAAGGAATCACTAGCTGAAAAAGAAATACATTGGGAGAATCCCAGGCCTACTTTGGAATATGAAAATTAATACAAGACCACTGCTTGATCCCAGTGACTGTGCTCAAGACATTTATGTCACAAGCACTACATGCAGTGCAAAAGCCAAACTAAGCCTGCTCAGTAAGTTAACCTTCTCAGTCGATAAAGACGTGGAATTTTATACGGGATAGACAGGCCACCTAAAAGCAAACTGGTGATAATGAACACTGAAAAATGACAAAAGATGCTCCTGGAGTGAAAGCTCTCCTACAGTCGAGATCATGCTGGAGGAAAGCTCAGTGTGGGCCAGTCAAACCAGCTAGTGGAATCACAACCAGTTTCCAAAGTGCCTGTTACAACCTGCCTGTAGCATGCCCTGCTCCTGCACCCCATTCCAGAGCCACACAGCCCGTGTTTCTCTAGGCACACACTTCTACTCCCACACACCGTGGTCGATACAGCTGCTGGCCTAATAGGGAAGCAGGTAAGGAACAACCTCTCTCCATTGCCCATCCTGGCCATGTTCCCTCTCTTTTTGTTCTGCATACAAGATGGTATGGAAGAGATAGCACATCTCTTCTTAAAGAGGCTGGGCAACAAAGGTCACCCTGAGAACAGTAGGATGAGTCTAAGAAGAATAAAGAGATCTACAAATGATGTTCCAAAGAAGAAATATTAAACAGGACAGGCTCCCAGCATGTGGTCATGATGAGTTCTAGGCAGCCTTTAAGAGAATGTAGTTAGAAATCTTCAGACAACTGTATTGATTTAAGCTTTTATAACTGCCCATCATTACTGTAATCAGGTATATGAATTTCACTAGTTCAGCAGAAAGGATCATACATCATAAATGCTGTGGTGGTATGGAAATAACTACTGTCTGGTGTTAAAATGTGGAGCAATAATATGAGGCGACTAAGGATAGTCAAATCACTTCAGAAACTACTACCTAAGGTCAAATACTGAACCAAGCTTTTTGAAGGCTGAGATAACACTTTTTCACTCCTACAAGTCTCTTATCTGTGCTCTCAAAACACTTTACATTCACTTGTTAATTAATAGTCAAATTTCTTCTTGTGAGACAAAAATTGTGGTAATAATACCCAGGCTAACGAAACTTAAATGCAAGTCTAGGGGAAGAACCTGGATTTCCTGACTCCACTCTGTGTTTTCAGTAAAGCTCCATTTTACAAGCATGTCCTCACACCTCTGCCCTCCCCACCAATTTCCCCCCAATAGTCCGCCAAAAGCCACAGTCCCACATTCCCAGTACCCAGGTACAGCAGCAAATCTGTCACCGGGGGCTGCCCGAGACAAATCGGGGCAATGGATGTTGAGGGGCTGGAGCCCAGTCGGCTTTTAAAAGAATGGAGAAAAACGAGTCATTGCTCCATTCGCTAAGGCAGGGAGGTATGGAAAATAGGGTTTACAACAATTTTGGAGTTGCACCGGGCAAGGAGTCCCGGCAGATGGAGGGACTCTGGTGGGAATGGGCGTGCGGAGAGTCCCGGTGGAGTGGCGGGAGCGGAATTCGGGAGGGAACCGGCGCTGCGCTCGCCATCCAGCAGTGCCCTCCACTGGAGAGACCTGGAATTCCACCACCAGGCCCTTCCACAGGCTCTGCATCTTGTCACCTTTTTCTCAGCTTCTCCTCTCCCTGGTGCGTGGCGAGGCCGTGGATTGGGTGATGCCTCCCCCGCGACCCCCGCTGGGCACTGGCCCTGCACACATCACTGCTGTCCTCGTCTGGGCAGAGGTGACCATCGTTGCAACAAGCAGAGAAGAATATAGGATTAAGATGTCCTTTTTTGAAATGCAGCTTTCCAAGAAAATGGACATTTAGTCATGAAGATGTGGCCACACTCCTGTAGCTACCCAACGTATTATAAAAGAGAAAGCTGGGCTACCTCTCTTGAACACTATCTGATTTTTTTAATATGTTGCAGAAAAGAAAATTTGTTCTTATTCCATCACTTTTGCCTTATGTGTGACTTGCTAGGTGCTTTCAGGTGTATTTTAAATGCATTAGATATTCTTTCCTCCAAACTTTTGTCATTGATAATTATATGCAGCATTCTTCACAAAGAAGCATCAGTCTTCTCAAATTATTTTTTATACTTGATTTTTTTCCCCAGAAAATAAACCTATGACTAGAATGTCCCATTTTCATGTCTTCTGAAATAAGAAAGAATAGTTTTTATGCTATGAACTGATTCAAAATGTGTTTGACAGACAATACCCTCATCATTTTTAGTGGCTGAAATCTGATCAGTCCCTTTCCATGTAGATCAGAAAATGTAGAAATCTGGCTTATGAAACAAATTACTTGCTTTGGATTTCTGTCCAGATGTAGAGCAGGAACAAAATGAAATCTGACTTTTAGGAAAGGAAGGGGAAATGTTTCCCGTGCAGCTACAGACTGTGCAGCTTTGGGCACCATGTGCTCTGTACATCGCTGCCATACGGAGCTGCAGCCTCCCAGCGCCGCAGAGGGGAGAGCAGCCACTCCACAGGGAGCTGCACGACTTTCTTTCTCCAAACCTGCTGGGCGGAAAACACATTTATCACTATGGTTTTTAAGTTAAACTTACTTTTTTGCAAAGCTCTAGGGAAGTGGCATTTTGCTATGACAGTTTGGAAGATCCCGGTTTTCCAGGATACGGAGCAGGGCGTTAGGAATAGCCAGATCAGGAAAACACAGAGACCCACACGGAGCTTCATTGCTGCCATCCTCTAGCTCATTAGTGTACAAGAATTGTGTGTGTTGTTTTTAGCAGCTAAAGAGTTATTTATGGCTTCTATGTTCTCAAGCCAAAGTGAGTGAGGGGTGCAACCAGGGCAAACGCATCAGAGCAATGCAAATCACTGACAAGGCATCATGAATGCAAGCTGAGCAGAATTTAAATACAATCCATGAATGAGAGGAAAGATTTGCATGAGGGAAAGAATCATTAGAATCTGATTTAACAAGCAGTACATAAAATGGGCCTTTGCAGCTTAAAATGAAGCAAAGCACATTCATGTTATACATTCTTAATGAAAAAAAAAAGCAAAATCACAAAAACCCTAATTTATTAGTAGAGCTTGGAATAGAAATGGTTTTCACAGAATACCTTTAGATCCTGATTCAGAAACTTGTGGTTGATTGCTTTCTTGAATAGAAGTGGATCATAAGCATGTAGGGTGGTAAGGACTATTTAAGTGCATGCCAAAGTCCTATTGATTTCAGTGAGATTTTTTAAGATGCTTAAAGTAAGTATATGCACAACTGTTTTCCTGAATAAGAGTGCTTTTCGGAATTAGAGTTTAACCCATGAATTTACACAGTGCTTTCAAACATAATTCCTTCCGGAAAAATAGAATAGATAAGAATTTTATTTTTTTTTAAATTGTATATTTCTGCATGTCTTAAAAGAAGGTAATGGAGAATTATTCTGGGTACGATTTTCTGTAAAGTCCAAAAGCCAACAGTGAGTGTGGAAGTTGAAAGTGAATAAGGTTCATAGAGCAGCTTTGATAGACCCTCTGTTGGTTTAATCCCAAATAAATGATGCAAGATTTTGAATATAAGGTATTATATACATAATGTCAGTCTCTTGGAAGAAAATGGCTATGTTGTTTTCCATTAAGTAGTGTTATATTCTGTCTTGGAGAAAAGTAAGAGAATTGTTTTTAAGAAGCTCCTGCCATTTTTCATTTCCAGTCAGTGGTCACTAACACTAGGCAGAACAAACTTTTATGTAATGTCTCCTAAAATAAAATGTGTCTATCTCTAAATGTCTTGTCTTTACAAGCAATGGCTGAGGTGGCAGATTCTGATGCTCTGTGTTTTCTGATACTAAGAGATCATGTATCTCTGTCAACACTGGAAAATCTTTTTACTTCTACAGAAGGATTGGTCCAGCTGCGTATTTACATCTCCTAGCATATTCCTGTGGAGCTACAACACTTCTTTTTATGTACTTCTCTCAACTGAGTCAGTGCCAACAACACATACAAGAATTCAAAGAGTTCAGTCTATGGCCATGTAGCCATATTGGCTGTACTTGTGAAAGTTAGACTTTAGTGTCAATTTTTCTTTTGGCTTTTTAGGAGATTTTGAAGTGTTGAAGTGGTGGTTTGCAAAATGTCTTTTTGAAATCTATGAAAGGTATGACCAATGTAATTTTTGTCTTTCCCGATCTTTTTCTAAATAATTCCACTGTGAAATTGTTTGACATCATATCATAGTCCAGGTCAGTAGAAATACTATTCTCCCAACTTTGCTTTCTCTGTCTCTTTTGCTGAATAAAAACAGTATTACATTTGTTGAAAGGTAACATCCTCTGCAGTAGTACTTTTTCAGCTGTTATCACTGCTTAAATACTTCTCAATATTTTCATACTTTTTTTTTCTCCTCCCTCCACCCCCCCTCCCTGCAAGTGCCATGTTTAGGTGAAGGCTGAGGTTCAGCTCAAGACTAAGACATGTAAACGCAGGTATCCTAATTTTTTTTTAAAGGTAAGCTATTTTATGAGGTCTTGTTGCAGTCAATAGAGTGTTAGTAATGTAGTCAGTGGGTCCTGGAAGCTGAGTCCATTCTCTTTAAGTAACATGGGCCTTAATTCAGTTGCCTTAATTCAGGGCTCCAGGTGGTCCTGGAGACTCCTATCCAGTTTCTCCCTGCCTCTCCAAAAGAGCATGAGTCTCCTGTAACTTCCTGTCCTGAATATCCCAGTTACCCTCTGGCAATTCTAATAACATTGGATACTTTTAAGGGCAACTTATTGGAGCCCAGATCTGGACTTGACCAGATCTCCTCAGAGAGTAGTGGGACTTTGGACACCTATCTCACAGCTGTGTGACAAATTGTAGGTGACAACCTTGAGCTGAATCCTGCCAACAGATGCTGGTGATTATTTTTATCATCACTCACATCTCTGTTGCAAGATTTCAGTATTTGCTTAGTGATATGTTCTTTAGTTGCTGCTTCCTCAAGTTTCACGCTTTTTGCTGGGCTCTGTCATGTCTTTGTACAAGCTAGCACAGTGTATAGTTTTGATTGTTCAATAGAGAAGTTGCTCCTTAGCCACTGCTCTGACCTCTTTGATCCCCTTAAAAGCATTCTGCATACTATCTGCTAAGGACTAGGGAGGGAAGGGGATTGTTCTTGACAAGATCTCTCTCTGATTGGTATAATAATATTAATTTATTCAGTATAATAATAATTTATTGAAAAGGTGATATTTTAGTATCACCTCTTGGCAGTCCCCTCAAGTGCAATGATATCTATGTGCTTTCTTCTGCCTCATTGTGGTGTATTGACTTCTCTATTCTTTATTTTATACTTTGAATTCTATTTTGCTGCTACTTCATTTCCTGACAAAATTTTAGAGAGGCAATTGTTTACTTTGGTTTGCTTCCTTTCTGCAGTTTTCACCATTTATCCAAATTTTAGGACCGCTTAAGGTACATAACGATGTATCCTTAATCCATGCAAGTTCCATCAGCTCCTCTAGAGAGCAGCAAATATGTTCAAATAAAACAGTAACATGATTCAATCTAATGTTTCCTGAAACATAGTCTTTGTTAACTCAGCTTGCTAAGTACAGTAAAGAGCAAAAAACTTTGGGGAGTGGAGGTCTTATACTTAACTCTGGCATTTTTAGACAGCCTGAGAACTGTCCTAGCCCTTCATTTAGTGTGTATGCACCCCCCTGCCCCCTCTAAAAGCCCTGCTTGAGCCCAACCCCAGCTCACCAACATCTTATGGCAGAGGGGAGAAGGAAGGCAACAGCAGTTCAGCCTGGGCCAGGGACCAGAATTGGATACCCACCAGACCTGTGGGCTGTAAAGCTTCCATCTTTACACAGGACTGTCAGCCAAGAGGAAGCACTCCCTGTAAGAAAAACACCCACAAGTTCTCCATTCCTCATGGCCGTCAGTGGGCGTTCGACAGATGGGACTCTGGTTCCTGGTGTGCACTAACTAGGATTTAAGGGAACTTGGCACCTGACAGGGTGGAACGTTTTTTTCTTTTTTAAGAAAAATAGCCAATGTAATGAAAAGTCTTCCTAGCTACAGACCACTTCAGACTAACACCACCATGTGGTGTTAGACCTAAATGATACTTAAGTCTTCAAGAGAAGGACAAAGGTCCCTCTGCTCCTTGAGACCAGTATCCAAAGCAAGACTGACAGGTGCCTGCCTGAGCACTCACAAAGCTGGCACAGCCCTCACAGCAAGGCAAACTCATTCTAATGGGAAAACCCATATAAAAGAGCTTCCCAAAACACGCTTATGTTCACAGGCCTGTCTCTGGTAAGGTTTTCTGCCACTAAGCTTCCTGGTCTATGCTTGAGCTTGTATTGACTGTCTAAAGCAGCTTTTCCAAAGGTTTTCCTCTCAGATATAAGCCTGCCCAATTAAGGCAACTTAAGTCACCCCAGCCCTGCAGAATGTCCATGGCTGCAGGCAGAACAGCTTTTCTTCAGTTTCCTGTAACCTACACTACACATCATCACCACTACCACCCCTGCTGGTGGCGTTCCCTTCGAATTGCCAGGTACTGAGGTACAAATGGGAACCACCTTCCCCAAAGTAACCACCTGAGCTCTGTTAAACACAAAGAACACTGTGAGATGGTTCTGGATGGACAGAAAACGTCATCAGTGTAAGAGCAACTGCCGAGGCCATGCCGAAGTAACGGGTCAGAATCCCATCTGGAAAATGAATTTACCATGAGTTGGCATCTTCCATTGCCTCAAGGATGCTCACCTCATTATGTTAGCATAATATGGAGGAGATGGAACAAGTCAGGCAAAGAGGGGAGAGAAAGCAAGAAGGAGTGCTTTGTATGCAGCTAAAGACCATGTTTATCATGACATTTTCCCCTTTCTTGAGTCACCCTTCATACCAGGATCCCGTCTCTTCAGTAGCTGCATGGCACTGGCTGGCTTCTGCTGGCAGACTGGATACAGTCAGATACAGCCAATATAGCAATGCAGGCAATCTGGGAACCAAGTTCTGCCTCATTTTTGGAAACACACCACCAAAGATCCTGGGAATGATGGAATTTGTGCTCTAGGGTGGATAGTGGAAGCTGTACCTTGCTTCTTTTTGTGATGTGTGCTGGCAGCTGGGACATCCTCACACAAGGTGCAGCTGGTATACTGGAAACACACAGCCTTCTGCACCGGGAGACCCCACCTGGCATCAAGGCAGACAGAATATAAAAGGGACAGAATATACAAGGGACTGGCAAAGCGGGAAATAGTTGACACTCACCAGCACTTTCTCTTCACAGACTGATTCCTGCAAACACTAACATGGACATTGCATGCTGGTATGCCAAATTGCAGGGAAGACTCATCACTGAGGTGGTAGGTGAGGTCTTCTGTCAGGTGCTGACTGAAGCACCCATACTCTCATGATATTCCTTGTGTAGTCAATTTTTGAGGAAGATCCTGTTGATTCTCCAGTGAAAGTAAATTTATCTATAGCTAACTTTGCAGACAGAGGTGTGCACACAATTGTATTACCTATCTATTAAAGGATTGCTCTGTGAGGTGGCCTTAGCTTTGCAACAGTTACTCAATGTAACCCTCTAGCATATTAATTTCAACTAATCTACTGAATTCTCATGAACCAGCAGAAGAAGTACTCTGTGTTTAAGGTGTTCAGTCTGTATTGGCAGGGCCCACAGGCTGCCTGCAGGATGCAGTAGAAAGTCATGAGAGATGTATTTTGGTGCCCCAGCTGAACTGTTCTTATGATGTCTGGAAACACTCCAAAATCAGGGCAGAATTTGTATAGAATTTGGTGTAAGAATCAGCGTGGGACAATATTTAAACCAACCTGGTGCCCAGGTTCTAGTGGACTGGAACCTAGGTCCTGCACAACAAGAATATCATACACTGGTATCAGCAAGCATTCCAACAGAAATAAACAGCCTAAATTTTTTGCTGAAGCCTTTGTCTTTAATTTGTAGCAAAACTTCTTGAAAGATAAAGTGTGCTGAGCCAAATTGTTTCTGGAAGTGAGCCTTGTAGGAATATTTTAGGAACCTCATGCACAAATAAAGCAACTACTTGGATGTTTTAATCAACTCTTTTTTTTTTCCTGGTACCATTTTAAGGATTTTTGCTGAAGTACAGAGGCCTAACTAAAGAGGGAGCATGAGACTCTTGTTCTGAGGGATTGTCAATATATCTGTGCAGGAGTCATGGAATATGTTTCTCAGAGAAGGATAATTTGAAGAAATTATTTGCTATGGAGTGGGACAGAGGAGAGTTCACAGATCTTGGTAGAGTTTGGTGCTCACAACACCAAGGTTGTGGATTTGATTCCAGTATGGGCCAATCACTTAGGAATTGGATTCGATGATCCTTGTTGGTCTCTTCCAACTCAGAATATTCTGTGATTCTGTGATTCTATTTATCTGCATTTTTCAATCCATTGCTGTAAACTCTGAAAATTAAGATTGATTTACTCTAAACTGAAGCGTCTCTGTGTTTCATATAACTCCAGGCCATGAGGTGGGTTGTTACCACATCTATCTATCTATCTATCTATCTATCTATCTATCTATCTATCTATCTATCTATCTATCTATCAATATCTGTGTTTGGACTATTCCTTAATATAGGGTCACCTTGGTAATTTCATACAGGTTTCTGCTCCACAGGATCAGTTCTGAGTGACTGATGGGAGACAAGGACGGGGCTGCAATGCAAATTCTGTAGTTTTCTCCAGTCATTTGAAGATCAGGTCATATCAATTCATATGTGAAAGTCTCTGGTGAACCTGCACAAAACTGGTATCTATCAATGCATCACATTTGGTAAACTGTGTTACAAATACTCTGTGTTTGCATTTCAGCAAAATGCTTTAGAAAAAGGCTTGCTCCAGAAGAAAAAAGCTTGGATTTGTTAGGCAGTGTATATGAGTTGTTTAACTACCTACCTTTAATATCTCCACCAGGCCTTCAAAGACAGCACAGAGATGTAGAAAAAAAGGTTATACCAGAAATAAAGAGCTCATTGCACTGTATATGGTCTGTTAGAAGTAAGAATCACTCACTCTGACTTGTAGAGAAATGAGCAGAAGGAGTGGGTGTCTACGTGGGTGTCTAATTTATCAGGACAAGTGGGGCTCTAAAAGCATCCTGATTTCTCTTAAAAAAATATTACCTATCTTCAGTGCAAGGAAGAGGCAATAAATCACAGGGGGAAATGCAAAAATTGATTCTGCTAGGTCAAAATCTTCTGTTTATTTCCATTATTGTTATTTTTTGCCAAAAGCAACATTTTCAGTGACAGAAAATGCCCAAATACACTCTGGTGTGCAGTGCCTAAAATCTCACTGGAAAAATAGATGTTACACGCATAGGAAAGTCAGAACTGAAAGAACTTACTTCTGATTGCTGATCCCAAATCCCACATCTTTCTTGTGAGCACCATATATAAACTTCAGTTTCTAAAGACAAGTTCAAAATCTGCTATTTTCATCTTCTTCACTCAGTAAATTGTTCATCAGTGAAAGCTTTTCAAAGCTAATCCACTACTCAACCCAAAGTGTTACCTGCAGGAACTGAATTAGAGATAGGTCTCTAATAGATCTCCTGGCATTTCCATGGTGTGAATGGCCTGGGATCATAACACAGTCCTCAGACTTAACACTGTATGTGTAGTCCCATAATTAAATTATAGTTGTGGAGATGGCCTGGAACATCCTGCCTGTCAAACCAAATGAAAGAGAACAGACAGTAAAGTGAAAGAAATCAAAAGTAGTGAAGCAGATTGTGATTGTCATCTATCTACATGGATGCTGGATAATTTTAATTGTAGAGATACAGTTGCTACACTCTGATCAGATTTTTGCCTTACTGGTGAACTCATTTTTCAGAACTGGCACTGCTGGGCATCACAGGCCAAGAGTTCATGCTATGAGTGAGTGGAGACCATCTAATCTGCAGAATATTTTAGCAACTCAATTACAATGTAAGAGCATTACATTTTAAAATTACTTCTCTGTCAGTTGAACATCAGGCTATTAAAAGTAGTACAAAAGACAGAAGTTAAAGAACATCCTTTTAAACTACTCTACTTTCCTATTTTTGGAGAAGCATTTCTTTATTATCCTGAAATACCACAAGCAGTAATAATTTATCTGTTCTCCATTGTAATCATGACATTACAATAAAATAGTGTCCAATTAATATGCTCTTTAATGATTCCTTCTAGAAAGACAGTCATTGCAATAATGATGTATCATGTAAGGGCAGATAATTTTAATAACTTGAAAGAATACACTGAGGATCTCTCTACATTGCTAACTTCAGATTTAATACTTATTCTGGGCTGAACTGAGAGATTCATGGAGAACAACTGCTGCTAACAGGAAATTATGCATTCCCTAGACACCTGTCTACAGTGTCTTTCACAAGCAAGGAGAGAGCCACAGCTTTCTGTTATGCTGATGAGAGTAAATCCAAATGACCCAACCTAGAGAGTGCAAAAAGAAGATAAAGTGATTATAACTGACTGAAACTTGGGGTCTGGCTTCTATTTTTGTATTAAAAAATATATTCCCAATTAAAACAAAACAAAGGAAATAGAAAAAAATTGTTTAGGAAAAAAAATTAAAATCTATCTTATTTAGGGGTAACACAATAGATTTTTTTTTTCCCCTTCAATCATGCTGATACTGCAGAAACTCCCAGTGATACTTGATTTTGCTACACAAAAAACATGGAAATTCTAGGTCACCAGAAGCCTGCTTCCTTGCTTCACATCTATTAGTTCTTTCGATCACACTTTCTGAGACATCTCTACAGCACCTTCACATTCAGGGTAAGGAGAATTGTTCTTTGAGAATTGAATGTGAGGAGAAATGTTCTTTCCAACAGATCTTTGCCATTTTCTCCTCCCCATTGTGGATGCCCCTCCCAACCACCACTTTTCATTTCCTTGAGCTGTGGAAGTTCACAATAGTTCAAACACCTTTGCACATCTTCCCTTGCTGGTAGATCCACCCACTGTGTAAAACTATGTCTTTGTAATTAATAAATGTGACTTGGAAATAGTTGTAGAAGAGACTCTGAGACATTCCCCTAGGAGCAGGTTGCTGATGACAGAAGCTTCTATTTACTCTTCAGGGAAAAGCCTATATAAAATCTTCCTCTTTTAATACACACTTTTTATAAACACATTACGTGCTTATTACACTGACTCTGAACCACACATCAACAGGTCCACAAGTCCCAAAAGCAGCCAGGTCTGCAGCAGAGTGACACAAACCAAAGGCCACAATCTCACAAGAAGTATCTGCAGACTAAGGAAGTAGTTCACTAATTTCACTTTCCATTTCAAACACAAAGAGGATCTTTTGGATTTGAAATGAGACTCTTCATTCATTAGAAGATATCTAACTGGAGACACAAAAAAAGCAAACTGTGTCCAGCCACAAGGCACTTATGGTTTATCCTACCCTATTTATATCTCATGCTGAGGGATGTATGCGATAGACTGAATCCACATTTGTTCCTTGCATTCCTTCTTGCAGCTGAGAAGACGCAAAGAATCATAAAAGGTTTCATTGTTGCAATGTTTTGTCATGGTATGTGTAATCAGCACAGACCCCATTAAAGAGGCTTTGGAAGATGAGAAGTTTAAATATTTAATGTTTTTCTGCCTATGATAAGTTTAATAATTAATGCTGCTCCTACCTTGGAAATGACAAATCACACAACAAGCATGCACAATAAAAGAAACAAACAGAGCTAATAGAGAAGAAAACCTTACTTAGAAGGTAGTAATTAAAAATGTCTGTAGCATACCTCAGGATCCCAAAATACTTTGCTCCTGACCCAAAGAGCAGTTCTGTCTATCTATTAAGCTACCTAATTTTGGGGGAGATTCAGAAGATGAGGGATAATTGCTAGTCTTTACCTTACACACATGAGAAATGATCCACAGAGGTTATGAGGCAAACTGTCTTAAAGATTTCTCTACCCCTAGGAGAGAAAAGGAAGAATGTGAAAGCTGTTGTCCCTTCATGTTCTGCATAGAGGAGCCAGCCATTGAACTATTACAGAAATAATAAGTTCACAACAGACAGAACAAGATTAGATCTGTATCTGGTCTAAACTGTCATAGCTGCTCCAGCTCCAAGAGATATCTACAAATACCAGTTCCTGACACCCTCTGAATAATCCATTTTATAAGACACTACCACTAGTACATTTCTCTGAGTACATGCTCCTACACATCCACTCCCACTGATGATCTGCAGGTATATGCAACCTTCAACCCCCACTGACTTGTAGCTGAAAGAAAATTCATCTCACGCACTGCTGTGCTTCACTGCTGGACCACGTTTATGTAAATGCAACAGAATTAACACTGAAGGAGAGCACAAAGCATGACTAATAAAATCTTCTGTGATTCACTCAGTTTTGATATATTTTCAAATTATTAGCATTAGAAGTCTGTCAGACAAAGAGGGCAAGCACTCTGATATAGACATTGCCTCTATATCCTTCTTTCAGGGTAGAAATCATTTTCCCTAAGCCCAGGTATGAGATAATCATATTGTGGGAGAAACAGGTATATCTAGAAAGTGACTCACCTTCAGAAATGCCTAAAACAGGTCAGGTGACTCATTCTCACCTTCTGAAATCAAGAGCCCAGTGTGACTATTTCAGACTGAGAGAGGTAGCACCTTGTAGACACGTCAGTGGCACATCTTCATTAGGGCACAGTCAGTAGAGCCAGGGCACGGACACCGCTGCTCAGTGCCAGCTGCTGGAGCTCTGACACCCTTCTGGCTTGCTCCTCCTAGCTGTATCCTGAGCAATTCTTGATTGCAGGACCTTGCTCAACAGCTAATCTGGATGCAGCCACTCCATTCTGGAGATGATTGTAGTTCACAGAATCAGAGATTGGTTTGGGTTGGAAAGAAGCTTAAAAATCATATAGTTCCAACCCCTCTGCTGTGGGCAGGGACACCTTCAGCTAGATCAGGTTTCTCACAGCCCCATCCAACCTGATCTTGAACACTTTCAGGGCCATCAAAAGCTTCTCTGGCAACCTGTTCCAGTGCCTCACCACCCTCACAGTAAAGAATTTCTTCCTTATACATAATCTGAATATACCCTACTTCAGTTTGAAGGCATTCCCCCTTGTCCTATCATTACAAGCTCTTGTAAAAAGTCCCTCTCCATCTTTCCTGTAGGCCCCTCTAGGTACTGGAAAGTGCTATAGTTGAATAACTCAGACATGGTCAGACTGCCAGCTGACATCAGCATCAGAGAAAGGTACTGCCATGGCGTTGCTACATAGGAGAGGTGATGCTTTCAAGAAATAAGATGTTTTTACACATCAACACTTGCTACAAAGGAAGTATTTTTATTTTATTCATAGTCTAGTCTTTTTGCTTGAAAATCCTTTCTTAGAGTGGGCTTTGAGAATTTAGTATGAGAAGATAAATTAAGTTTTTGACAGTAGACAGTATACAACTATAGTCATATCTTTCCTAAGCTCAATCTTTTGCAATAAAACTAGGTTAGGGTAAACAAGTGCTCACACATGCTCCTGGAAAACCAGGTCAGATACATCAGTGACAGTCTACAGCTTTTTAAAGTCACTCACATTCAGAAAACCATAAAAATGTTACATTTTCCAAAGAACACTTCATTAATGTAATATCCTTCAAACTCTTATCCAAAGTTTTTGCTTCTTTGTCATTGGAGCACAGTAGAGTATCACTGCAGCATAACCACAGCCAAGGGATTCAGCTGGAACTCCCTGAAGCCTCCTCAGTGATGCAATGATTTGTGAAGGTCACAGGGTGGTGTTCACTCTGGGCTCTATACCCATTCTGACTTCTTTGACCTCAAGCAACTAGTATTGCTATAATTTGATTGTGCATCAAGGTTTTTTAGCTCAGCTGAAGGGTAGAATTCTAAAATGTTGCTCTGAACTGCAGAGGAAGAAACTCCAAGGTGACAGTTGATCTGAGGTCTCAAAACCAGGGCAGTCTCTTCAACGAAGTCTTGCTGAAATCTCGGTCTCACTTGCCTGCATGTAGTTCCTTGCTGGTCACTAGCACACAACGGTTCTTCAGTGCTATCTTGCTTAACAGCAAGATCATCTGATACACAGCACTTGTTGCTGGTGCTGTTAAGGTTAGGGCTGGCAGTTTGCTGAGGGACAGCTTCAGAATGAAGAACAGGCTCTTCTTCCTCATCAGAGAGAAGTGAGCAGCAGCCATCACTGGTCTGGCAGCTATTTGATACTGGGCAGTCTTCATTTTGAGGTGGAGGAGAGCTTCTGTGCTGTAGTGGGGGAAGATTTAAAATGCATTCCTTCTCTATGCAGAGGTTTGCCAGCAGCTTGTTCTTTTGCCTTCTTGCTGTCATTCTCCGGAGAGCACAGACAAGATCTGCAAGGCTGAGCACAAAGGACAGGCTGCTGACTCCCCAGATGAAAATCATCATGATGGATTTCTCAGTGGGCCGGGAGATATAACAGTCAACTGTGCTTGTGCAAGGTGAATGGTAGCAGGAAAAGCGCTCGGGAACAAAGAATCCAAAAAGAAAATACTGCGCAGCTGCAAAGGCAGCCTCAAGTAGGGTCCTAAAACAGAGATGAACAGTATACGCCCCAGAAAAATTAAGGACACTTAGGTTCTCTTCATCACACTCTACTCTATTGACAACAGCATTTCTACAGAACTCCTTCATGTCTTTGGGGCTTGATAAACTCTTATTTCCTTTGCATCCATGCACCAGACAGTGCATTCTTACAAGGTACATAGCTACCTTGTGCAAAACATAAATGCTGAATGCAGCATAAGGTAGCAGGATGGACACAGTCTGAATGAGCCAGAATCTGAAATGAGATACGGGAGAGAACAAGTCATAGCAAACGTTGGAGCATCCTGGTTGCAAGGTGTTGCAGACAAAGCGCTCCTGCTCATCTTGGTAGAGGGGATAGCCTGCCAACACTACCACTGCCATTCGCAGCAGAATTATTAACATTAGCCAGATCTTTCCTAGAAGAGAAGAAAAGGTATGAAAAAGAGTCAGAGCACTGAAAAGGAAGGCAGGTAATGTAGTGATGCTCTTTCTATACACAAGATATTTGAAGAAATAGCCTCTGTAATCAGTCTCCCATCTTAGCAGATCCTCTTTGGCTTTGTTTTGACTGAGACTGAAAATCATGTGAAAATGTGTAGCTGACACATTCAATAATCTTCATCTTGACTTCACAATGTAGGAGTTTAACATACAATAAGCCATGTCAACCAAAACCTAATGAAAACACTCTGAACATATCCAAATCTGATAAAAAAAAATTCAGAATTGAGTTAACAATTTCACTTAAAGTTTTTCACTTGCTGTTGGGTTCCTACCCCTGCACTTGAATCTTTTCCTATTTAGGTCAGCTAGACAGTGTGAAACTCATCTAGATACAAAAGACTGTTCTTGGTCTTGGCCATGAAATTGCATGTAAAGTTTACTACGGTCAACAAAATCTCTCTGTTGTGTCTAGAATGGTATTTACTAGCAAGCTAATAATAAGTTATTATTATTTTTATTATTAGCAAACTCATGCAAAATGTTCTACAAATGTACATTTGTGTGTGCACATGTGTACCCCAGTCATCTCCCTCTATTGCTTCTTTGGTTGCCCCATCTTCATCATGTCTTCCAACCTTCATTCACCTTGGTGTGCAGCTTTTCTCCATTCAGACCAAAAGCTCCCTTCTGCCTTGATATTGACACCAAGTGAAGTCTCACAAGTTCAGCATTTTCATACATTGCTTACTTCCCCTTTTCCTGAATTCTCTCATGTAATTGCTGTGGTAGGGCTTGGTCTCACCCAGCTTGGGTTGGAAAGATCAGGCCTTATCCTTATTCCATTACACTAAGAGCAGTGAAGGATCAGGCGTTGGTACAGTACTTATCATACCTTTTGAACGAGACCGTATTATTCATGACAGTTTCTTGGAGGATATTTGGATGGGGTAGGTCTTTCTTAATTTTTTTTTTTTGTAAACTTACAAACACTGCTATATTACTGACAAAGTTATTTAATTTAAAAAAAGAGAAGGGGAGGGAAGGGGAGGTGACAGAAAAAAGGAAAGGAAAGGAAAGGAAAGGAAAGGAAAGGAAAGGAAAGGAAAGGAAAGGAAAGGAAAGGAAAGGAAAGGAAAGGAAAGGAAAGGAAAGGAAAGGAAAGGAAAGGAAAGGAAAGGAAAGGAAAGGAAAGGAAAGGAAAGGAAAGGAAAGGAAAGGAAAGGAAAGGAAAGGAAAGGAAAGGAAAGGAAAGGAAAGGAAAGGAAAGGAAAGGAAAGGAAAGGAAAGAAAGGAGAAGAGAAGAGAAGAGAAGAGAAGAGAAGAGAAGAGAAGAGAAGAGAAGAGAAGAGAAGAGAAGAGAAGAGAAGAGAAGAGAAGAGAAGAGAAGAGAAGAGAAGAGAAGAGAAGAGAAGAGAAGAGAAGAGAAGAGAAGAGAAGAGAAGAGAAGAGAAGAGAAGAGAAAAGAAAATAAAAGAAAAGAAAAGAAAAGAAAAGAAAAGAAAAGAAAAGAAAAGAAAAGAAAAGAAAAGAAAAGAAAAGAAAAGAAAAGAAAAGAAAAGAAAAGAAAAGAAAAGAAAAGAAAAGAAAAGAAAAGAAAAGAAAAAAGAAAAGACCAAAAATCCATGTCAGGGGGGTTGGAACTAGATGATCTTTAAGGTCCTTTCCAGCCCAAACCATTTTATGATTCAATGAAAATCTAAATTCTTTTCCTGGGCAGGATAGGAAGGCATAAATATATACTGTTGTATTGTCAAAGCCTAAAAATACATTCTGTACAAACACATAGAAAAATTCAACATCTGAAGTTAAGTTTAAGTTTCCTTTTGAGTCCTGTCACTAGTTACCTACATACTTTTGAAAAAGGAAAAAAGTCCACTTGGGAAAAAAAAAAAAGAGAAAAAAACCCAACAGAGTGATAAGATTAAGTCTGTACTTTAAAGAATGGTTAAGACAACATTTGTAACCACAGGCAGACGAACAGCAAATTCAGTGACTAAAGAGAAGCATATTATATGGAATTAATGGCTGAGAAATGCACTGAAAACCTCAGGTCATTAATAGTGAATGCACATCTCACATGTACACAAAGTTTTGAAGGCAATCTGTGAAATAGCACCAAATACACACAATAAAGACTTTTTAAAAATCCAGATCACAAAGCCTTTTACCTATAAAATATAGAATTATTTATAGATATTGTCTTGAAGAATTTTCTTTTGTATTTCCCATGCAGTTATTTCCCAATAGTTGGTGTAAACTTTAAATATTCAGATATATCCACAAAATTGTGTGATATCTATTATTGTACTGAACATATAGTTCAAGTGCCCCACAAAAACCACATTTGTGGCCAGTAGACTAATTATGGTCTAGAACAGTAAGACTGTAATGGAAAACCAGCTGGAAAAAAGGTTAAGGATATATAAGGTTTATGAGGGATCATCAGAGAAACCTGACGCGCTTGGCAAAATAATATATTATCTAACCATAAATAAATTGAGGCCTTTCCATTTTATCTTTAATTACATGAGCCTTAGTGGTGGTTTTGCCGTGTTTCCAGCTTCCTGAGTTTTGCTGGCAGGACATAGTGTGGGTCAATAGGAAACACCAGCTCTCCAGAATCAGGAAGCCATGTTTCATCCTTAGGTAGCACTTTTTCCCTATGAGGACCTCAAAGTGTTTGAAGCACATTAGTTAATTAAGCTCAAAATACTACATGCTATTTCACTATCAATTTTTAATTAGAACATGTACAAGAGGGAGTGTTGCTTAAGAAAAATCAATGGCTCCTTAGGAAGTAGTTTAGTATGACATACATTTGAGAGATAACCCCTCCACGCATCACCTTCCCTAAAGACTCAATCTTGATTAAACATACAAGAACAAGCCCCTCCGCTGGCCCTGTGGGGACTTAGTTGGATGTTCCCTGCCATGTACAACACAAACTACAACTACTGGCCACAGCTGGAGGCTGAGGGTCTTTGAAAGGCCCTTGAAACTTTTTCTCTGGTATATACTTTGCTCAAAGTAGCCCATTAAAGAGGAACAGCACCCTACTTATATAAGAAGGGTAAAAAAAAATAAACAGTCAACTGTTAGCTGAGGAAAAAAAACAACTGTATTTTGCTTTGTTTTGCCTTTTTTTAAAATGCATATCATCTTTATTTGTTTATAAAGAATAAAGTGTTGGTAATTAACCACAACAGTAGTAAACCACAAACCTCTCTCAGTAGAAGAGAGGAGGTTTTTTCCCTTCTTTCAATTATTTTAATCCATCACTAAAGCTATTGCATATATTTTACCATTCACTGGTATAAGGTGTTACTTCTGTCTGTTTTCACCATGACCCCTACTTCCTGATGACTGGAAGCTCTGGTATCAAGAAGATGTCAGAATATTTTGCATAAAGTTCAGGAAATATCTATCAGAGAGGGAGCAGTAACAAGAAAAGAAATACATTAACCTCTTAGGTATCAAGATAACAACTTACTCTAAGAATCAAAGAACCATAGCTAGAAATTAAAGTTGATTATCAGTAGGACACTTGGGTGGCTTCAGGATATGAAGCAGCAAAAGAAAGAAGATATCTCTTTTAAAGTACTTACCTACAACAGTCACATTATAGTTAAGTGTGACAATCAAAAATCCCAGCGAGTCCCAGCGCTCCATGTTCGAACAGGCTCAAAACACTCCCAGCTCCTGATGTCCTAACAATTTTGTCATTTCCAAAGGAGGCTAGAACTAGACAGGAAAGAAATAGGGGGAGGAAAAGAAGAAGAAGGAAAAAAAAAAAAGGAAGGAATTTTTGTTAAGGATCAAAGATGGAAATCAGAAACCCAGCCACAACAATGTATCGATGAAGGATTATTTTGATGATTTGAACAGGACTGTTAGATTTGAATGTTGGAATAAATCTTCTTAAGGTTTTAACAGTTTGTCTTGCAAAAGCTCTAGCTTGTCAGATCCAATTGCTCCTACCTCTTGTGTGGATCCTCTGTCCAGACAACTGCAAGTAGACAAACAACAACAGGAGTGATCTCTGCCATTGTAGACTATTCTTACCCTCCCGGGGCATACCAGCCTCCTGGCATTGCTGAGATATTTCAGTGGTGAAAGACAGGGAGAGAGGAAAAAATAGCATAGACCAGGAAATAACGGAGACCTCTCTGTCTCCCCACAAGAACTGTCGATGAATAATGGAAGGAAAGGGGGTAGAAAAGGGTGAGTATCCCTGTGTTTGAAAGGCAATTTCAGTTCACTGGAAGCTATCCCATTGCAATTCCCCAAAACCATTTTGTTTCTAAATCACAGCCTTCCTGACAGAACACCATGGCCCTGTCAATCACAGCCACACCAAATTTTCCTCTGTGTGCTGAGCTAGGCAACAGGCTGAGCCTCCCTGCTGGCACGACATAATACAGGGGAAGTTTTAAAAAAATAAACCCAAGGGTGTGGTTGGTTTTCAAGATGCCTCAAGTTGCTTACTTTTAATTTATATCAGTTCTTTCTGCTGAAACTGCTTGGTACTCTGGACATCACTCAAAAGATCCTAGGGCTACCTGACCAGCATTCTGAAACCCCAGCAGACCCTCAGCAGTGATGGAGTGAGCTTCCCCCTTGGAGCAGGATGCCTGCAGGGTCAGCAGTCCTTGAGTGCAAGGTGCAACTCCACAGCATGTCCTTGACACTTTGTGACTGTGCTGTACACCAGGGAAAAAGCAGGGATGAAATAAGACTCTCAGCTTTTCTTTACTCACCCCACTGCACCAAATTCCCTTGGGAAAAGTTATCTACACCAGCTATGGGATTGTTCCACTAACTATGGGATGTTACTCTATCCTTTTTAATCTGTGCTGTGAGAGGGGCAAACATAATGTGGACACAGTCAGGAAATAGTATCAGTCACTAGAAAAACAGCTGAAGAAGGAGTCTGTGTGTGATACAGCAAGGGAGAAAAGTGATGTCATGACATGCTGACACCTGTAGGGTGCCGATAGCTCAGGTACAGGCAAGGTGAGTTGGCTCAGAGTAAGGTGTATGGTGATACTGCATGACTTATGGGCTCTGTGACTAGGCTAAGCTTTATAACTGATCACATCTTACCTGGATAAAAGGTAAAACTAATAGTTTAATGAAGTAAAATATATCTGTACAAAGACCTTCTCCCCAGCTCTCTGCTCACAGACCTTGCAAAGCCTTGGCAGAACACACTGAGGATCCTTTCTGTAGTAAACCCCATCCCAAGGAAACCCTAAAAGTGGGATGTGAAAGGATGGCCCTTAAAAACACTTTATCCATTATCTGTGTAACGAGATTTTTAATTGCAGTAGTAAAAAAAAAAAGAGTTTTCTTGGTTTCAGAATTGATTTATGCAAAATATTTACCAACCAACCATTTCTTCTGTTACCAAGTTTTATTTATGGTGTTTGATGATGGCTTTAGCTTCACTTCCCCTCACACACACACCCCACTCACCCTTTTTTATATTTTTTCCTTTTTTTTGTGTTCCCTCCTGAGATATGTGTGTGTGAGGAGTATGGGAAGAAGGGAAAGCTGTAGGAAAGGAAAAAGACGCAAATGGACAAGATATAAATTATCCTGAGATACGAAGGTATTCCTGGTTAAACATCCTTTGTCAAAAATAAAGTCAGGAATGCCAAGATGGTGGCAGGATATGAATGCTCAGCAGCTGCATCCACACAATAGACTATAAATTGTCTCTGACAATATTGCCAGTTAAAATATCCTTGCTCGTTGTTGCTGTGAGACCTCTACCATTTGTGTAACAGGCATAACAGCTAGGAATTTAAGCCTCCAAACTGTTGCCTGTGGAACTATTCCAGTCAAAAACATCTGATATCCCATGGCATGGATGTCCTGAGGTAGGATGGCACATTTTCTTCTAAAAGAAAGCAAGCACCTTTCAGACTCACAGTGCAGCCCTAGCTTAGGTCAGAAAGCCCGAATTCTATTTTAGCTTTTCCAGACAACTTTAGCCTTTTTCTTTTAGCTTTTCTAGATAGCTCATATCTTACTTGAATCCAAAATTTCTCTTTTCTATGGTGTGTCCTCTACCCAAGTCCCTGTCATCAGTCCCAACTTGGGGCTCCAGGCAGATGTGGTTGTTATAAAATGTTTGGTCTCCACAAAACAACAGGCTTTAGTTTCTTCATCCCTTGGCTCAGCACTATCTTTCAGTTCCCAGCTGAAGATATTCACCATACAATTCCCCTTGTTTATTATTTATCTGTAGCTGTTCCCTGTAGTCCATTTGTCTGTAAAGACTGTAAGGAAATAGGGAGAGCAATATTACAGACATGGATGAAATAGCAGAGGGACTCCAGCTCCACAGTGCCACCAGTTGGTTTGGTACCATCTTCCACATCAGAGGACAGGCACGTGTTGCACAGCCCCATCCCTCCACCCATGCTCCAATACTAGAATCTCACAGACAACTCTTCCCAGGCTTTAAAGTTGTCAAATGTGTGAACTTCCACCGGATTCTAATTAAACAAGAGAGGCAGGTAGAAAACACTGAAATGGTTTTGGGTAAAGTTAATCTTTGAAACCCAGCAGTATCTTATCATATCTGAATTTAGGAGGAGCCCTAAAAGCCACTGGAAAGATTTCAGAGACCAACAAGGAAACATAAGAAGATGCAATTAAATCTATTTTAAAATTCACAACTGCTGTCCACATTTCTGACCCCTTACCACAGATCTAAGGCTTGATCCTGCAAAAATTTAACAGGTGTGATTCTATCATTGTGAACGACCCACTGAAACATTCTGAACTGCTGGAACTGCACCTCACTGCAGTGTGGACCTCTGTCACACCCCTAAACTTAGGCCTGCCTTACTTGGCACAAAGCCTAGCAAAAACACTTCAGCTAGACTTTGGCTCAGAATGATATCCAGAGGTAAGGTACAGTCAGCTTGAAGCCTCTTCAGGGCTTCCCAATCCAGGATCAAATCAGTCACCTGAAGGATTCCACAATCTACATCACACATCAAAAAAACCCCAGAAACTAGAGGTAGTCCTCTGGCATAGCAAATCCCAACCACATCTGTCTTATCCAGTCAATACCTACAATAATGACACAAGTGGGAGTTACTAAGGGAGACTGCACCCTACAAAGCAACTGACAATGAAGCAACCTCCCTCTTCCAGTTTAATTAATGTTGAGGCAAAACGGGCCACCATAGCAGCTTCCCTTATACAGAAAGGGATCTGACATTTTAGTCCAGGTTCTTTAGCAGATTATTATTTAAGAAATAAAAAACATAGATGCATATCTAATATTTTAGAGTCTATTTTTAAAATCTATTTAGAATTTTTCTAACTAGAAGAATTAGTGATGTACTAGTAAATGATGTATTATTGACAAATCTTGTAGTAAAACTAGGTCTTCTGAAGGTGATCTGTAAATTTGTTGTGGGGGGAATCTATTTGCAAGGGACAGTAAACAGTAAATGGCAATTTATCTTGATGGCCTTATTTTTAAAATTAGAGAAATATGGTAGAAAGGGGAGAGAAAGAAACAAGCTGGACATGAAGGATAGAGAAGTAGTAGGAAAAGCTGTCCAGAATAAATGCTCTTTTTAAGACACACGATACATACACCTGTCAATCTTCAGAGCACACAAATAGTGAAGGAGCCAGCACAGCACAGAAAGCCCCTGCTTTACACAGGCACACAGAGGACTGCACACTTGCATTCCCTGGGACCTCTGTCCAGCTGCCCCTCGGATATCCCTGCAGGAGTAGGTTTGAAAGCATCATCTCTCCAAAACAGCCATGGTAGCTACACAGAGATGGAGAAAGCAAGAAAACTATAACTCCAGTTGTAGGGCTCTAGAGCCTACACACACTGAGGTAGGGGAGAGGTGAGTGTTTTCCATCATGAACTCTTCAGTGGAGAGCTTAAACAACATGCTCCTACTCCCTCCACTGCTCCACTTCTAACCCCTCAGTCCCCGGAGGTGGCGCAGCTCAGGGCAAGGAAAGGAAACTTCCAATGAACTCCCATTCCTCTTCCCCTTCCCTTTCTGTCTGCCTTCCACTCCCAGGAAGGAGCTACAAACACACATGCTCAGATATATATAAATGCCTATGGGTTTATATGCTTGTGTCTGAAACAGTCCAGAAAGACCTCCAGAACAGTGAAGTTCAGCTCATTTTAAACTGCTCATATTGATTGGATTCAATCTTGTGACTTCCACAGTAGCTCAGTCAACTCAGATACATAAGCCTGGTACTTGTAGTGCCTCACATGTGTCGTGATGTCTCATTCTTCCTCTACTAATTTAGTCAGTCTAAAAAAAGACTATGTTTTACTGCATGCTCTTAAGGATTTAGTAAGATTCTCTTACTTTGTCTCAACCAGAGCCCCTTACTATAAATATTTGAAGGTTCAGAAAGGTTTCTAAAGGGAACCTGCTTCTAAGATGACAACAAATGGAAAAAGCAGGCTTTCTTCAGACTTTGGTTCAGCAACATCAAAGCTATTCAGTCAAGAATTTTGAACATTTCAAGACTGCTCCAAAGGAAAATTAAGTAATGGGAAATATTTTCTCATTCAGGAGCTCAGGGCCAATTTCTTCAAAAGTATTTTATTTACTAAGTAGTAAAAGTACAAAGTGAGTCCATGGGATTTTCAAAAGCATATTATTAATATCTGCTTAACTCCCACTGAAATAGGTAGCTACATGAATACATTACATTATTACTGAAATTTGCTCTGCTGTAACTGAAAAAAAATCTTACATAACAGAGGTTCCAGCTATTTTTTAAATTTTGCACTTAGCATTTGACACTGAGTTTTACACCTACCTTTTTTCACAGTGCAAATGCAAATCTGAAGGTTTGGAAAATTTAAGGATCATATATTTTATGACAGTGCTGGTGATTTCACGTTGAATTAGTGCCCAACATCTGGTTCTTCTTCATTGAGTTCTTCCCTCAATCAGGTCCACACATAGCAATGTTGAGGCAATAAGCACAGTGTGCCGAGATCATGGAAATTGTTTAAACAAGAAAAATGCCTTAAGTAATTGGGAAACAAATTTCATAATAAACAGAGGATGGCAATTATATCTTTGGCTCACCATGCTTTAAATTTAATACTTACGTGCTATTGCTTCTAAGTATGAATATTGCTAGGGCTGTGGAGAGCAAATAGATCCCTGTTCGCAACATAGACAACAAAAGGGGTTACTGTGTCGGTTCTGGATTTCAGCAAATAAATCTGTCATCTTAGATTTAACCTACAGGCAGCTACTGTGGAATTAAAATAAGAGTTCTTTACACCTTCTTGTATTTCATGGCTGATCATTTTAAGAAACAAACCCCATACTGTTGTCTATTGTTACTGAACACAGACACTGCTTTTTCTTTCACCATGGACAGATGCATTGTAACTACATGGTCATTAAACCAAGTCCTGGGCACCATGGGGAAAAGGCTAAACTAACATAGAAATGAAAGAAGGGAGCTGAAAAGAGAAATGGTATTTTTTCCCACTTTATTTCACATACAGTTTAAACTTCAGGAACCACTGCAGGCAGTACCAACCGTGGATTTCTTCCCTCATGTGAAGAAATGTCATTTTCAAGTCAAATTCAGGAGTCAAAAGGTATATTCTTTTAAATCTCACTTGCATATTGAAAATATGGCTTTAAATAAATAAAAAAGCTGCATCTTGTGCATAATAAAGTCCTCATCCAGAAGAGTATTTCTGTCTAAAAAGAATGTGTACTTTTATCATACTGTTTCATAATGAGAAACTTTGATCTTCAGCTGTGTTTAACGAACAACGAAGCGAAAATCTATTATTCCTCATAGTTGCTACTCACAAGTTACTAGAGGAAAAAAAAATATTTTTGCATCAATATCATGGTGTACAACTTATGTATGTGCATCTGGTTATAGGGTATCATTTATAGGACAATACATAATTCAGTTTTTACACCTCATCTTGATTTTATGAGGTTTGCTTTGACCTTAAATCATGACCTGTTAACAGTCTGTTTATTAAAGTTTAATGTGACTCTGTAAAAAGTCCTTTAAACGAAGTTCACATAGGCAAACCTTCACAACATAAGGAAAAAATGCCCAAACTTTTATTTCAGGATTTGAATTTTGCACCCCCCCTTCCAAACCTTTGCTTTACAATTACAGCCCTACAATGCCAGCTGCCTACAGTTTCCATGATTTCTGCTTTGTTTTCTTCCAAGAGCATTTTTTAACAATCATTGCTAAAAAGCTCGAAACATAGTTGGCAGTACACAAGGAATTCCTTTGTTAAACTGCAATAGCATTCATACTCTATGTATTCTACCAACCAGAATTTTTCATTTTAAAGAGAAGAGCAACATAAACTTCAGCTTCATAGCTCAGTCCTTAATAAAATGAATAGGACTTCAATACATGACTCTCATCCATGCATTTGAAAATTTTTACCATAATCTCAAAATATGGACCCTGAAGGATTTATTCTGATGGTTTAGAGAGCAAAAGAAAACAGATAAGAGTGGAGTTCCCCACAGGACCCATCCCCAAGGCAGGCTGCAGCTGGGAACCCACCAGTACTCCTTGCTGCTCTGGAGCAGCTCCCAACATTGTCCAGAGGCAGGGAAATCTCACGTAATAAATACAGATATCAGTAAATGTCATACTGGGGTCAAAGGGCAGAAAGCACAGGGAGAATCTGGTAGGAAGGCGAACCACTGCATAAATGTACAAGAACACCAATTCAGATCCTGTTTGTTTTTAAACAGTTTGAGTCTGTTTTCCATGAAACAGGAGGGATTACTGATTATGCTCCATTTACTTACTCACCACTCATACAGCACTGTAGTCTTTCTGTTGCCTGTGCTGCTGGCACAAAGACTAAACTACCTCACATTTCTAAACTTGCTCTTCTTAAGCTTTGTTCCAAAGGTAGTTCCCCCCAAGACCTGAGAAACATCTCCAGCCAACCAGGTTTTGCCTCAGCAAAATCTTTCAGATCACCTGGGTAAAGTGAGCCCACCCCAAGATATCAGATAGCTTCCACTGAAAATTCTTTCAGTACCAATAACAGAAATGAAATTTCATTACTATGGTAAGGGAAGAATGCAGCACACAAAGACAAAATAGGACCATTAGCTCAGTCTTTCTGCCTCCTCTGCATTATGACAGATACTTTGCCATTTCAATTGAATCTACAAAATTGTTACCAATTACTGTGTTCCTGACACTATTCAAAACTGTACTAATTCTTTTAACTGGCCACAGATATTTATGGATATATTCTCTGTGACCTACATTGTGCCTCCTAACTGCTGGTACTATTTCAGTTTCTCTATTTTTTTCCTTATTTGTTACATTTTGCTGCTTTTTTTTTTTTTGCTACCTTCATTCCCCTTTATGGGAAAAAAATATTTAAGACATCCTAAAACTCTTATGAAACACCTGAAAAAACAATTGTTTAAGTACATTAACCCACGCAATTTGCCAATGATGTTTTCATTTCTGGGGAATCAATCCTATAAATCCCAAAGAGAATCATGGTATGTCATATACCTGCATTCCTGAATATAACTGTATTCTCTCATGCACACGACAAATGAAGTTATGTCATGTTTATGTATATCTACAATGACTGAACTTCCCTTCAATAACAAAATCAATTTATATGCAAAAATATAGATTTTGAAATGGTATAGCACCTTACATCTTTGAAAATCAGCATGAGTTTTTCAGGACATGTTTAATCTGCATTCCCCCATAGCAGTACTGTGGTTTCTCCACACTTAGTCAGGAAGATAAAGGGTTTGACTTTATTGTTACAGCTACTCATATATTGACTCACCCTCCCTTCAGTGGTTTGTGGCAGAATCCCCTAGATGCCTATTTCTGATCTGCAGGAATTCCTGTCCCAGGTTGCAATGCTCGGAAGTAGGCAATGGCAATTTTCGGTTCAAGTAAGGTGCCCCCTTACCCTTCTTTCCTATGTTCAGCAATTATATGATTCATCCCTCAGGTTTAAAGGTTTCAACTCCTCTAACACTGATGAAACAACCCTGAGTACCTAACAGTGCCTTGGGTGAGCTCGGTGTTTTGGGTCAGCTCTGCCTCTGCTCTTGGGGCAGGTGGTTGTTACACAGTTGTAAATGATGAGACTTCCATCTTCTCTGGTCACTGATTTAATGCACAAAGCCCACTATATGCACTGTTGAACTATCTGCAGATTAATCAAAGAAACCAGGTCAGGCTGGATGGGGCCTTGAGCAACCTGGACTAGTGGAAGGTGTCCCTGCACATGGCAGGGGTTTTGGAGCTAGATGACCTTTACAGTTCCTTTCCAATCCAAACCATTCTATGATTCTGTGATTCTATGAAAACCCACTGGCTACCAAGCCTGCTCTGCTCTGAAAAGCAAAAGAAAAGATTTTGCAATTTCTGATGTGGCCTCCAAATTCCATGTTACCAATCTAACACTAAGAGCAGCATTGCTGCTAATGCAAAAGTCAGCTACTGAAGCAGAGAGGAGACTCAGTTAGGTCTGCATAAAAATGCCAAGAGCTCTGGCCAGCATGCAGGTCCTGAGACCTGGCACAGCCCATGGTGACAGGTACAGCACAGGAGGAGGCCAGGCAAGATGGGGAGGCCAATGCATCAGATGGATGCAGAGCTGCAAATCTGTTAGGTTAGAGATGCACTGGGGCTGCCCAACCATACAGACCCAATTTCACTTCACTGTGTTGTGTACAGAAACTGGTAACACAAACCAGCATGGATCTGCAGAATTTGGTGATTCCAATGCCCAGGAGTGGCAGCTCAGCCTTCAGGCTGCAAGGACGAGGGTAAGAAACCTGTGTTGTGGCCACCATGGGAACCTTGGCCTCCTCACCTGCTTCCTCGGCCTCGGTGCTGCCTCAGCCCTTTTCCCCCACTGCCCTGCATTACCATGTTATATTGCATTTCAGCCCAACTTCCCTGCAAGTGTATCTCAGGTCTTATAAAGTGTTGACAGGGTTGGGGTTTTCTGTTCAAATCCTGAGCAATCCTGCATTCAGGAGAACACAGGACATTTGGCAACAGATGCTGAAACTTTTTGTAAGGACACTTTATGAAGAAAAAAAGTTGAGGGAGACAGAGTCTGCTGAAGAAATCAAAGTCACAGTTTTCTTCTGTTCCCTGTGCCCTCAATCCTCTGAATCTCTGAGTTTATACTGAAAGTATTGGAAACTTGTAAAATTTCTTACAAATATTGGTGATTTGTAAAATGTTCATTGTTCATGTAACACGATGAAGGGCAGGGCCAAAACCTGCAATCTTGTATCACTGAATTTACCTATTCTTAGTAATTCACAGAATCCAGATAAATGCATTCCTCAGGGGGACAAACAACAGGTTCAAATGACATTTAAAATAATTGGTTTTTCTATTACGAAATGCCGCAGAAATTCCTTATCTGATAAAATTAAAACCAAAAATAAATGCTCGCATGCAGACTCCCATACTGAATTGTCATGGAAAATTTAGCTCAAGCCTGAAATTACAAAAAAAAAAATCCAAAATGGAAAAATTAAGATGCTGATTTTCAATCTATGTATTTCATAGAAGATTTAAAACTGACTTCTTGCCCTGGTTTCTTTGTCTAGAAGAAAGTTGCTTTATAAAAGTTAAAATGAAAATATTGCAGCTGGGTATCAGACATCTAAGCACACAGATCCAGCTAACACGTGGTTTAGCTATCTGCATGCTTTAAGGGGCAGAACAACTTTGTTCTGCCACATGCCAGTGAAAGAGAGCAGAACAAAAAAAGCCTTTCTGATGTACCGCAACGACAGGTCACCACAGAAAAGCAATGATTTCATGGTCTAGATTTCTCATAGGTCAGAAACACTGAGTGTTTTCACTGAGATTCATTATTAAATGGGGAAGCAGAAGAATCAGGCCAGTCCTTTGTTCACTGAAGCTCAGTGTCAGGGTGACATGACCGTAATTCCTCTACATGAATTCAGTACTGTGCCTTTATGCTTTGTAATATTTATTTCTGAATAAATACTTCAGCTGAAGGAATAATTGATCCAAAGTCTTAAATCCAAGCAGAACTGGGCGAACACTTTACCTGACAGTATTCAGAAGGATCAAGATACACCCAACTATTTTCCTAGGTTACAAGAACCATTCCTCTAGTTTCTCAAAGGACAGATTTAGAATAGGTGCCCTATAAAAGACTGCTAGAATACACATTCAAACTGTGGACTCTCTCCTACGGTAAAATGTAAGATACAAACCTGTTGTCAGTAATAAGCAAGTTAAATATTTAATAGTACAAATGCTGGTGGTGATTGAGACATTTAAACCATTTTCACTTCTGTGCAAAGCAATTACATAAATAAGTGGGAAGATAATTTTCCCTCTCTGTTCAAAACTATGCTATGGATAATGCAGAATTACTTAACTACAGTGGACTTGGGTTTGGGTTGTTTTTATTTGGGGAGGTATTGTCTACAATTTTTCTCACCCTCCCACCCTGTGACTTCAAAAGTGTCACTGACAGGTATTGGAAAGTGTCACAAACGGGAGAGTCTCTTTACCCCTCTCTTTACCCAACATTCATAGCAAAGAAGCCCCACAGCAGCACCACGTTACACTCTGCAGCTTTTGTTCTTAACAGGAGCTCTTCTACCTTGTCTTTATTTTTTTTTTGGTAAAGTCTACTCCAAATATTACTGATCATATTCTAGTAGTTGACAAAGTGTACTAAGCTTTTGCCTATGCAAGATGACCTTTTCCTGTGAAGCCACAAAAGGAACAGGATCCTTTTATGTAAGTAAGGTGACTGCCATTACTTCACAAACACTGCTATATCGTGTATCAACACCAAGATAGTTCTGCCTTCTAATGCATGACGTTCATGCATGTCCATCATGTTATCTGGTGTATGCATTTTACAAGTTCTTCTGTGCCATTTTGCTCAGTACAGTCTAGTCTTCCTCCTCCTAGGATCTATGGCAAAACAATCTGCATATGCTGTCCCATTGAAGGAAGACAATAATTCCTTAAGCTCTTTACCCAAGAAATTAAACATCATCACACTACTTCAGGTACATTTCCCCATCTTTATTTCCTGGATTATTTTAAAACAATGCACACCTAGTTGTGCCTCATAACCCTTCCAGCACATCAATCCCCATCTTTTTGGCCTTTCCTTTTTCTACAGAAGAATGCTTCACTTGCCTGAAATACGTGAACAAAAGTATGTGGCCACAAGATGATCTGTATTGTTTCAATATAAGACAGCAAGTGTACCACAGCTGCCAGTTCCCAAGATACTGTTTCCATGGAGAATAATTTGTATTACCATCTAAAATAAAGGCACAGGAAAACCCAGAGGCAGTGAAGCAAGAAAACATGCAGGGAAGAATTAGCTCTAGATTTAAGCATACTGTGGAATTCTTAGGTGAAGGTGATGTCTTACTCTAATGCCTGTTTAGTTAAGCCCTCATGAGTAAGTCTTCATCTGCTTTTTGAGGATTCACTTCACTGCCAGTGAATTCAAAGGGGTGGCAGTGCTAGTTCCAGAGATTTTCCAGCTTCAAAGTTCTACTGCGTTAGTTACCACAGCATCCCAGCCTGTGTCAGAGATGCAAGGAAAAAAGGTCTGAAACTAAATTATGTAAGTACATTAAGCAAATTATGTAAGTACATTGTGAAATTGTATTTCACAATATACAATTTCTGCCATTTTGTTGTCATTTGCTGCTCTCCATCTTACAGAGACCATTGACACCTTCCTAAACCATCTATCTATAGGGACCATTGACATCTTCCCAAAAGATACTGCCCAGAGCCTTGAGTGAGCTTTACAAACTCTTTACAGCGATTCTGGACAACTCATACAGGAAACACAGGTATACTGTACCTATCACCACACCAAGGAGCTTGCTTAGAATATCATCACCCAAGAATATCTCCAGCTGTAACAGTTAATAGTCTCTGCTGATAATGCTGAAACATATGGTATAAAGGGCATGAAAAAACAACTCTCTTCTTTCACAATAAATTGCATCAGACCAACTATTCTAGAAGGAACAAAAGAATTGCAGTCTACCTGTACTGCTCTGTCACCTGCCTTTCTTCAATCTGCCATCCTGTTGGCCTCTTTCTTTAATGGGAAAAGCCCAGTGATCCAGGCCAGGTAACAGAAGTAAACTCAAGAAAGGCTTTCTTGGCTGTAATCATCATATCATACAAAGGTTTGAGTTGGAAGGGACCTTACAGATCATCTAGTTCCAATTCCCCCACCAAGGGCAGGGACATCTTCCACTAGAACCGGCTGCTCAGGGCTTCATCCAACCTGGCCTTGAAAACTGCTGGGGATGGGGCATCCACAAGTTCTCTGGGCAACCTGTTCTAGTATCTCACTGCCCTCAATGCATTCAGTCATTTTCCAGCAGTGGTTCTGCAATTCATCGGTTACTTTTTGTGGATTCTTGTAAGAAGATCCAGAAAAGCAGGTTCACACACACAATTAAACAATCCTTTTCAGCATCTAATCTATGTCTGCTATTGATTCCTTACAATCAGCAGCTTTTCTTCTAAATCTTGTTTCCCTTTTTAAAGCACTTTCTCCAAACACTGGTTGCCACGTATTTTCAATCATTACCTTTAGTTTATGCAAATCAAAGTCTCATCAGTTCTGTGGTTTCTTCAAGGTGGAGTTCAGTTGAAGAGAAAAAAAGAAAAAACCCTCAGCAGAAAGACATAAAGACACTTACTGCACTTTGGGTATAGATACATTCCCACGTGCATCTATGTTGCACTCACATAGGTATGTTTGTGTTTATATTTGAGTTGGTTCCTCAGAACCTGTTAGAGACACTAAATGACAACTCCACTCCAGAGCAGGCAAATGTTGTCAACAACTGTCAATTCAAGTGAAAAAAATAAAATTCTGATTACAGAAAAATGCGTTTGAAACAGAAGTGAGGAAAGTGCTAAAAGCTAGGTTGAGTGAATTCCATATGAAGACCTAGCAGGAGCAGAGAGCAATATGAGTCTGCAGTGGATGTGCAGCACTTCAATTAGGAGTTTAAACATGTCATTGCAAAATGCAATGTTCATTACCAACCAAGGATGACTGTAAATAATTTGCTGCTTCAGCTGTTAAGATTTGAGGGGTTTTTTTCTGCCCTTTCAGTTCCTACACCCCTTCCCACATACTGCTATTTTTATATATAGCCAACACTACCAGATGTCATTTTGTCATCTGCCACCATTACGCCATCACCCTTTTCTGATGAGGTTTTTGCTACTTTTAATCTTTATATTATAGTTAAGGTTTCTGTCATTAGGAAAGCTGGTAAGTAGAGAAAGAGGTGTTAAAAAACAAAGTCTTAGTTCAGCCTCCATAAATGTAAACAGTAACTAAGCCATATATGCTGATCTCTCTCTCAAAAAAAAACAACAAACCCAAACCCAAACAAAAAACAATTACTGAAAAGGATACCATTACTTTGCTATCAGGATTTTGTATGTTTTTAGCAAAAGAAAACGTATATCATTTGAAAGACTGATTGGGTTTGTGGCAGGTGGAAATAGGTGATCTGACTGTTTTATTCTTGTATTTTATCCCATGACTCCAGTGCTCTCAAGTCCCAGGGAACAGTGTCTGTCAGAATGATATATATCACTGACAAACAATAAAATATAAACAGTAAATCAAATATAAACAAGTCTGCAGATGGAAAGAGGAATTAGGGAAACATCTCTGGGCTGCATACAGATGCAATATTGATCCAATTACCAATGCATAAATGACCAAACAAGTGGCCCACTGGCTCAACATATAAAAATAATTCATTAAGACAATGATACTTGAAGGGACAGGTTTATTATATCTCCCACACCTTTTCATTTCTGAGCCGGTGACCAAAGCAATAATGAAAACCTTTATCCAGAAAACATTTACAGCAAAACACAATGTATTTGTGCTGTTAATTAAAATGCTATATTGTTCTCCTCCCTTCTCACATCCAGGGTGATTCTCTGACTTTGCAATGGCATTTCCCACACAGTAATGCTTAAAAAACTACACTAAACACAACATAATCCTAAATAATAATTCTTTTTTAATAACCTGGTATAGAATACCTTGCAAACAAAAGACACTCATTCAGATTTAATGACAGGTACTGTATTTTTGGCAACCCTGGAACAAACCAAAGAAAAAGCAAAGAATTATTCTATAACCATGAGGGAAAGAAACATCCATCTAAATGTAGAGGATTCATATGGCAAAACTAAAGAAAAAATCCACACTTACAGCAGATTTTTTTTTTAATTCTTAGTGCAAGAAACATAACCAAGTTAATCACAGAGTCAGTACTAATTAAGAATATGGAAAATTCTCCTATACAGAGGTAGAGTCCAGTGCACAAGGCTAAAACGATATTCAATAGTCTAAACAAGACTGAGCCAGGTTTTACGGAATCCACTTTTTAAAGTATCAGACTGTATGTACATACATACAATAAATAGACTATACAATCTTTAAAGTAGTTTAATAAACTTCACAAAAATTATAGTAGATGCATTGATATCTTTACATAATCCAAAGTTCGTATCTCTATCACCCAGAAATGGATAAAACCAATATTCCTGATATCAAGTTAAATGGAAAATAGTTTAGCAAAGTGTTGATAAATCAAAATATTTTACACATTTTTAAAGCCTAAATTTATGCTTATAAAGGATGAATTTCAAATGCTCTGAAAATGTTCCTTTTGATACTATCTGTAAAGAGGTTTCAAATGCTGTAATTTGTTATAAACACTTGCCTTACATTCCATGTTCAAGGGAAAAATGGACTTGGATACTCACAGTTCTGATGCATTGGCACAACAAGAAGTGACGAGAATTAGATTATTTTAAAGGCCCAAAGGACACCAGGAGAATTTATGGATGAAACCTTCATGTCTCAAACTACATAAATCACATTAGAGAGTTAACAGAAAACTGTTTGGTTTTACTACTTCAAACCTGTCGGCGCCTTTCTGCCCGGAGGCACCTGATTAGCATCGCTCTGGGAGTCAAATGTGCATCTCTGGGCCCCCAGGTTTGCTACAAGCCCATAGGGCTTAACAAAACAAACATGGAATCTTTTATGGGTTACAACAGTAGTGCATAAATCAGGGACGTCTGTTGCCATTCATTTCAGTGATAGTCACAAGGAAAGGAACTGAGAGCTTTCCGCTGTATTTTTCTGAACTGTGCAAAAAAAATTGGGAAAAAAAAAAATCACCCTGGGGCATTACGAAGCAAATATGCTTCTACTGACAAGTTATTTTCTACAAAAGGTTCTTTCAATTGCCAAGGGGGCAACAGCCACAGTAAAGAGGGAAATAGTAACAACAGTAAGAGCTTAATAATCAGAGTTGGAAATTATGTTCACAGTTCGGTTACTTTTAATTTCTATAAGCACCTACGCTGAAAAACATGAGGGCTTGTATTTTAGCTTCCAAATCAAATCTCCTTGTGACAAATACCTTGTTAAGATTTCCATTCTGCTCTTCTACAGGCCTTCTCATTAGAACAATTTTTTTTTATTATTTTTTATTTTATACAAACAGACTCACTTTGATTTAAAGTAAACATATAAAAATCGAGAATATTGCTTGCAACAATGGACCTGGAGGTGAAGGAATGAACTAGTCAGGCCATACAAAAAAAAAAATCTCCCTCAAAATGAATGAATTCTGCTAAACTTCTAATGCTATGAAAATCTGCAAAAAGGATCACAAGATCTGTTGCAAATTTCAGAGATTTGGCCCAAGTCTTATCATCATCATCATCTCAAGACTTTAACAACTGTATCTTTATATTACGGAAAAATAAATGATTCCAAGAACTCAGGAAGGCACACACACCCAAGTATACTATAAATAAAATACATCATGAAATTACCAAGATCTTCTGATCCCTGTACACACTTTTGGTTCAGCACTATGGTCAAGTTCTCTCTTTTGAAATACAATAAAAGGCATACAAGAAATGTAACATATGCATAATAATTAAGAAGAATAATGCTAATAAGACAGCTTACAGAGAAAAGTGCAGTGAAAAAAACCCAATGCTATTTATCCAGGGGCTTGTGCTACTGTAAATACAGACTTTGTATTTCCTGCTGTGCAAGGGGAAGAATTTATCCTGGGAAGCAGCGATGAGGAATGCAAAAAAACCCAACAACAACAACAACAAAAAAGATATTAAGAGAAATCTTTAAGATGGAAATCTCCCAACTTCTTCTCCTCTAGTGCACAGTCTTCTGACTACATGGTTTATTTTCATGCTGCCATTTCCCTTCATGAGTACAGTATAATAGAAAATGGCACAGTTCTTAAATATTTTTCTGCCTCTACTTCATTTTTTTGTTTCTTCTTTCAAGCACCTGATTTGCTGTTTCCTCATAAAAAGTGTAAAGCTGTTAGTGAAAGTGAGAAAAAAACTGTTGCTCATCATCTCTCCCGAACACGGATTTCTCCACTTCTCCTTCCTGTAGGTTTTTCACTCGTGTGCTACACAATGGGGAGGCACTGTAAAGGCAGCTTGACAGATTTAAAAATAAAAAAATCGAAAGTCTTTTTTCTTTATCCCCCCGCCCCCAGCCCACTCTGAAAAAAATGGATGGATGAAACAGTACGTCCGTAGGAATATTCCAGTCTCCTCTGTTAGGAGATAATCGCAGGGGACCATCTAACCACAGTCAGATTGTCAGCACTGACCGACCGTTTCTTTGCAGCTTTCCTGAAGTCCTTGTATTTATCTTCACACAAGCGAGAAATGGCCTGTAAGAGACGAAAAAACCCTCAGTTGCATTGCCCACAGCTGTACAGGTAAAGTAAGGCTAAATGCAGATTCCTACATACAGGTAGAATTACAAGAAGTCAATTCATTAAGCAAAACACATGAAGGAGCTTCTCCCCAAACCCTCACTCTCAGTTCATTAGTCTTAAAAGAAAGACTTGCATTGCCCTACACTTTCGAAGGACTCAGAGAGCATATCCCAAGCCTTTTCTTTTCAGGTTAACCATCACAAATCTCACTGAGGGAGCTGACAGTGCTTATCCATTGCTACAGGGCAACTGATATATAGCACTTCATTGGTGAAAAATTGCAGAAAAATTAATAAAACAATTGTAGAATATGTAAGCATATTTGGAGAATTTATAAAGAGGATGGCTCTTAATTTTTTTATTTTCTAAAAAGTTTCATAGTGATTTTTTTTTTCTCTATTGAGAAATGCTCTGGCAGAACACTTGCCCTGCTTTGTTTCCAGAGCTAATATTTATTTGCCTTTCGGAAGCAGGTGGTGATTTCTGTGTGATCAGGCTATCCTACATAGTGCCAGAGGAAAATGTAACTCATATTCGGAATACTTTAATTTGCATTACAAATACACAGCAATTTTAAAGCCTTTTAAAGAAAGAGACAAACATTATTCAAGCACTGACTCCTTTTATACTATACTGGATTTAATGTTTTATGTTTCTCCTACTGTTTTTAGTGAAGTCTAAAACAAGTATTTATGATGGACCTCACATGCATAAATATACTGTGCCCTAAAACAGCCTGTCTATTAGAGTTCATATGGCTGGGACAGGCTACAGTTGGCATCAGTAGAGATGTCATCTCTGCTGATCAAACACGCAGAACTGCAGAGAAAGCTCACTGCAAGGAGTACTCAAGGTCAAATTAAAAAATAAGATGAACTAAAGCAGTATTTTTATTTACTCAGGAATGGTTTCAAGTGGTATCTCAAGATGTTTAATAAAAAGTACTGTACAAACAAAACCAGTACAAGTGTTTGATTATAAAACAAGGCATTACAAATAATTAAACAGCCTGACTCTATGGATCATCATTTTCTTTCTTGATCTTTACTTCTACAGCACAGTGAGTTGTAGCAGTGAAGAGTCCTTTAATTTTAATAGTCCTGCAAAAACCAGAGGCAGGTATGACAGAAGCACACAATTCACATCTGAGAACAAGGTCACCTAATGCTTTGGTCAAGCCAGCCAGAAAACATCATTAAATTAAAAAATAAAACAAAACTAAAGAAACAAACAAAAACTCCAAAACCACACACACAAAAAACCCCAAACCCCAAACCAATAAAAACTACCACCACCACTATGAGACCAGTTCCTACTTTTCAGTTGAAACTGAATTTCCTTTTATTAAGACTACTCTTGAACACAGTTTTCTTTATGGTGCACATGAAGAGAACAAGAGAATAAAATAACACAAATACTCCTATTGCTTTTTAGGCCATAATTTAACTCACTTAAAACTGCTTAATAACATTTTATTTAATTTAACCAGGAACTTAATGGACTAAGAGTTTATGCAATTCAATCAGATTTAAAATTCAATAGGTCAAAAGTGTTTATTCATGAAATAATGTCCCAAGGTATGGTTTGACAGACAGGTACACTGAGGTGGAACTCAGCTTCTTTTTGCCGCCAAATCAGACTACTACTTTAGGCATCAAACAGTCAGAGAAGGTAATCACTTCAAAATTGCCTGCTTCACAGGAAAATTTCTGTTCTGGGACTTGGTCAGACAAAACAAAATTTTGCTTGGAAGTGGCATTTAATATTTTGCATCTCTAGGCTATGCTGATTAATCGTATGCATAAGAAACACAGTGACTCCCACTTAAAGCACTTCTGAACCTAAAGGTGCCTTTTCATTTGCAAGTAATTTACAGAATTGACATTTGGAGGCTATTGGGCAAGGTAGTTAATCAACTTTAGAGTAACATATGGGGAAACAAGACAAAAGCAGAAAACTGTAAATATTTATTATTGTCTTTCAGTTAAAATATATCCAGATAGTTTATAAACACCTTTCTGTCATCTGATTTCTGCTGCTTTTATTGCTAGGAAAAAAATATTTTTTGACAGTTGCAAGGGACCATTTCTCATATGAAATCAAAACATTATTTAAAACAGCAACATTATTTCATCAAGTGAAATTTTGTTGGAATTGACTGAAATATATGTAATCAGTTAGAATGAATACATATATATTCTTCCATTATATACATGTACACAGAACTAAACTCAGTTCCTCCACTGAGTTATGTGAATCTAGATGAGAATTTGTCACTGGAGAAGGGGACAAGCAAGGTGAAAGAAGGTGGGGAATGGCAGTAGTAGTAGTGGTAGTAGTTGTAGCAATTAGTAGTAGTGTAAATATGGGCTGCATGCCTGTTTGTGTAGGGCAGGAAAGCAGTATGGCTGGCTGTGGCTTCACTACCAGGAATGCACAAAGGCACACAACTGTGAGTGCTGCACAGCCTCCACTAATTGACAAACCAGAGAAAACAGCAGGGACAGGCAGCACCACGTCTGGAAAAGTTGTATATGAAGAAAATGTATTGTTATGATGATGGTTCTTCTTAATTTACAGAGCATGAAAGAAAAAGCAATTGGTTATTCTTAACAAAAGAGAAGGCAAGTTTTGCTCTGTTTTGCTTTCCCTTTGCTTCTTGGATAAGAGGGATCTGAACATACAAAACACACAAGACTGCAATCAGTCACTGCGACACTGCGAAGCTGAAGATATAAAGACACTTCTCTCCTTGTAACTTACATATTTTTCTCCCTTTTTTTTGTCTGTTTGATCTATAGAACTGTATCTCCTAGGGCCAAGACAATATAGCATGTATTTCAAAGGGTTTGAACTATGTGCTCAAGTATCATCCTAACAATAAATAGCTCAGACAACATACAGTTAAACTGGGAGGGCACTAATAAATGCTCTTACAAAATCCAGCCTTGAAACAAGCACAGTGCTAAGATCACAAGTAGTAGTAGGGTAGGCACGTTTTGTGTACTTACCCCAAAGAGGATAATCTGACTCATATTTAGTTCAGCACATGGGATAATAACCAAGTGTGAGAGTAGGAAATTACAAAATAGTGGATTAAGGCTGGACATCCAAAACCCTCTTGGCAGAAAAATCTCCCATATTAACAAATAGTCCTCAGGAGAAGGAAAGGAAGCCTTGACATTTGACATAATTAAAAGGAAGAAGAAAACACACTACAACATATGCCAGTTGGAACAAACTGCATTGGCAGGTGGACAGATTAGATGATGTAATAAAAGGTTATTTGCCATTTTTAACTTGCTTGATTCCATACAACAGGAAAAAACCCGAGAAGGGTCGTAAAAATGGTTTCTGACTACTAGGTGGACTGGTGTAACAACTCCAGGACGCTTTAGTCCACAGACTAATGAAAGGTAAGAAAAAAATTACTGTCATTTAGTCATTTAAAAGACAAAGCTGCTTCTTAAGCGACAACTGTAAGAACATCAATAAGGAAAAGCATCCACTGCAGATGCTTGAGAAAGCAATGTAATTTTTAACAAGTATTGTAATGTCTCATAAAACCTTTAAGCTGATGGATCTTTTCCAACATTTCTATTTGATGAGGAACAGTATTCACTAGCACTGCCCTTGGTCTTCTTAAGGCGTTTGTTTTTTTTTTATCACAGATGTGTTTGCATGTCAGATCTAACACTCTTGCTTTAGATACATAAAATAGCTTTAAAATGCAAAAGTAGCAAAAAAAGCATAATAATATCACCATTTCTCCATACAAGACCTTTTGTGATCTCCCATGCCAGTAAATAACTTGCTTTAAATCTTAGGACTGAGCAAGGTCTTTTCAGTTTACCAGACAGGGCAAATCCTTCCACTGCATGTGTACATTTGCTAAAAGGCTGCTGTCTTTCATCACAGACTGCAGCTTTTCCCTCAGTATCAAAAATATCACAGCCTGTGTGGTACTGCATCTACTCCACTTGACAATCCAAGCAACTGTTTTAAAAACGGAGAACTCTGGTCTGAACAGCACACAAGAGACCTAGAGAAGTGCTGCAAATGCATTTTGATAACTCTTGGCAAGCTAAATGCTTAACTGTGTTCAGGGAACTAGGCTATAAATTATGCTGTCAAGTAGTTTCAAGGGCACACTAATGACAACCAAGTACTGCCAGGGAACAAGGCAGTTCCCTCCCTTCTGGCCACAGAACAGAGGCAAGGAGGTGGCAGACCAAGTTGGTTTTACAGCAGATACTCTTTCTCTGCCCTGAAGACATTCTCTGGCTAGCAGGGTTATTTACAGCCAACTTCTGCTGGCAGCCCAAAGCATCCTCAACACGGGGAAATTTTTAATAATACAGGTTTATTGAAAAAATATTCCATTAATTCTTTTTAAATATGTCTTTTCTTTAGTTAGTACAGAAGAATCACCAGTATTCTCTGGGTATTTACATTCATTTCCTATTTTTCTTTTCTTCTAAGGTTTTAGGAGCTATCACTGTCACCTTCATTGGTAACTTGCTATTATACACTGTATGTGATATAGACTGACAGTGTTAAGAAACTGTGTGCTAAATCAAAAAGTAATTAATTTAATTTTAAGATATGAAATGGCATTTATTATCAAGACCCCCATGCCTTAGTAAATCACCTCTCCTCTTTTTCATTTAAGATTACAATCCAAATTATTTTTTTTTTAATATTCTCTTTAATATAAACAAAATCTGATGCAAACTTAGATCACACTCCATACACAGAATTAAGTTACATTCTTATTGGAGCTACCTGTGAAATTAAGAAAGAATATTTAGAAAGAATCAGAAATCTAGTGAAATTTGCTTTGATTCTTTCTCCAACACTTCTTGTTCCCACTGAAGTCACAAACAAGACAATTAACATTCCCACGCACCATTTCCCCCCACAAAAATGTGCACAGTACTGCCTGCTTGTTTTATAGGAGCACTAGGAATTTCAGAGCATGCAAAGCTCACTCTAAACCACAGGTAAACAACCTCTAGTGCAAAGATGTTATGTAATTAAAGACGTGTTATGTTAAAAGCGGCCAGCATCTAATGAAAATCTTCAAAATTAGTAACGAAATGTGCACACACTCATGCAATAATGCACTTGAGAAACACACCAGAAAAATCAGGAAAAGTATATTCCAGTCTTGCAAAGGGCCCACAATTAGCTGATGATTTAAATTCCTCCTGTGTCTGTGGGTATTCTGTATAGTGCCCAGCATTTCACACGCCTAGACCAACATAGTGCTTTTGGCATATGGTATATTCAGGTCTCATAAGCATTCATGATTTATTCACTAAAGGCATGTGCTCATTTCTCTTCTGCCATTACTGAGAGAAACACCACAGGAGATAACAGGCTTGGATCCACATGAAGTGAATCAGTAGCAGATAACAAGAACATGGAATAGCTATTTGCAGCAACACTTGTTAATATTCTGTCCTTTAAGGTGGATATTCGATTTTAAGAAACCAAATGAACACACAAAACTAGACTGTGAATGGTTGTGATAAAACTTGTGGGTACTTTCACAAGGCCAATACAGACAACTGCAATTGAAAAAGAAATGGAAAGCAAGACAAGGTATGAAGCAAATTCAGTCAAGTGCTGTTCCCACAGCCAGCAATACTCAAGGCACTAATAAAACCATGATGAAAATAGGGCACAAAATACTCTAATATGTCATGGGAGTATCTGGGAAAAGATGGAAGAAGGGAGAAACAACGCAGAAGTTCCAAATCCCCCTATATATTTAACACTGAGCATCTTAAAAAGAAAGTGTCTTACCTCAAGTTTATATGCCCTGTCTCTGCTGAGGGGCTCCAAAGGAAAACTCAGGTTATTTGCTTCTGCCAGGGAACGCAAATCAAAATAATACTTGGCATAAACACTGGAGGGAACATTAATATTGAACTGTAACAGTTCAAGAAACTGGCGTTCCAGCTCATTCCTGTAGAAAGAAGATAAATGTGAAGACATGTTTCAGACTAAGCATTCAGAATGTAATTTTACTTTAAATTGCAAATAGTATAAACCAAGTTCATTTCTTATTCTTGCCAGATGCAATTATCCCAGCCTAAGGTTTGACCTACCCTACCAAGTTCTATTGGCGTACGTATGCCAGTGAGGAATAGGAGAGATGCTGCACCTTGCAGCTGCTACTGTGATGCCAATCAAGTCCAGGCACAGAGTTTTGCTAGTGGAAGGGGCACCTTTATCAGTTTAGCTAATACAGTTTGGGAAAGAAAATCTAGCAGGAAAAAAAAGTTCTCATAGTTTCTGCTGTACCTCCACTAGGTGGGTCTGCACACACAGCTATGCCAAAACAACACACACATGCCCTAAATTTGTCAGACATGTCTTATAAATGCTGCACATTTTTCTAACACCTAAATTACTGGAGAACTTATTTATTCCCTTCAGCCTTTCATAATCAATCACTTAGAATTAGTCACAAGAAACCTGAATTTTTCAGCATACTCTTTTTATGAATTTTTCCCTTAGATGCAGAACCAAAATTCACAGTGGTGATTATTTCTTTTCCAGCACCTAAAACAAATGTGTTTGTCAAAATACCTTATAGGAAGAGAGGTTTTATTTGAGCTCCCACTCTGTAAAGCTTTTGTATAGCAATATGTTATTACCTACACCGGTACCTTAAAAAGTATGTTGAGAAATAAGTCAACCAACAAAATTAAGGAATGGAAATTTTCATCAATTGTACAGTAACTAGATATCCTACATAATATTTATGCAGGGACATATGATACATTTAAATCAGTGACTTCAAGATATGAGAAATAAAAAAGATAAATGGGCACTGAAAGATGTTTGCTGAAGAGCAGAGTGACTGCACAGCAGGCATTGACTCTGATATTGCTTTTCAGTTACATTTTGACTGCTGTGTAAGTGTGCAAGGAATGTGCAATAGAGGTTGCACAGTTGGCAATAGAAGAGGAAGGATCTGAGGATAAAAAGTACTGGCACAGTAGTTTTTCAAAATTGAATGATTTTTCTTCTCCCTCTTTACTCTTATATCACTCTTACATCATAATCATTGTCCTTCTTTATCCTCACTCTCTCTCTGCCAAAATTCTATGTTTACATAATGATAAATATTAATTAACATTAAAAGACTAACTAAAAGCTAGATAGGGACTCTTTGGCATGAATTCACATTGCTGAAGATTGCAGCTTTTAAAAAATCCAAATAAAAAAATTACATTTTAAAATGTCTATGAACAAATACAGAATATTATCTTTTATACTGCCAAGATGGTATTTTCTGCAAGTTAAGCCTAAGGGTCTACATTAATGGATAACACAAAGCCTATTTTAATGGCGAAAGACATTGGCTGCACCTTTTTTGAAGAGCACCCTCAAATCTGTAAGGAAAATACATAGCCTCAGATTCTTACTATCCTCTAACTCCCAGATCTGAAAGTCAGTAGATTAACTCCAGCTGAGAAAGGAAAAAAAAACCACAAATATTTTTTATTTGAACTAATGTAATTTAACTAACTACCATATCCTTCTTCCACCATACACCTACCTGAGACTGCTTTAGCATGTGCTTTCTTGGGGCACTCCTCAAATTCACACAGAAATTCAATGTAAAGTTACATACAGGACTACAGATGCCCACTGCATTTCAGTACTCCCAAGTTCTCTACTAGCTTTTAGGCACAGTCCACTGTACTGATGCTGACCTATAAAACACTGAAAGGTCTGCACCATGTTTTGCAAGATACACTTATGCTGAATGATTCACAGCAGCTGAAGATCTTGATGTAGAGCTCTTCTTCTGCCTTAATAGTACAATGAAAGGCCCCCTCTTGCTTAGAGCTAGACATTTCAAAATCATCATACTGTACATCATACCAACTACCTGAAAAATAAGAAAGTAGGAAAAAATCCAGCACACCACAGATGGGCAGGGGGAAAAACTGGAAAAACTGGCAGCAGAAATATAAGCACCAAGTCAACAAGCACCAACATCTTTGCTGGGGGAGAGCTAAACATAAAGCCCGTGAACCAGATCACCAAGTACCTGGTTCTGCAGTTTGTGAGAACCCCAAAATCTTTAAGAAAAGGTTAAGAAGCTAAAAACCTTAAGGACAAGGACTTTGGCTTAGGTGCAGCACAGAAAGAGGGTCGATGTTAATACAGGTCTGCCACGTGAGTAATGGTGTTATATAGCTCCAGTGCAACTTATAACAGTAGCACCATCACATGTGTTTGTCAAAAACAATAACCTCTTTTTCTGTTTCCTTTCACACTACCACAGTATGACTCATCACCTGCCTTCAAGAAAAGTCCTGAGAATCAGCAATTTCAAAACTCACACTTGTAACCATTCTGATTAATACTGTCATATGGCACAGTCTAACCTGCCACTCTGCTTCAAGCTTTTCAGCACTTCAGGTCATGTCCCAGCTTCATAAATACTTTAAAAGCAATGAGATTGCCTTGGAGGAAGAGCAAATGGAGGGAGACTCTTACTGCTACTAAGAACTCAAAAGCATGAAAAGGATCAAGGGAAAAAGTAATTTAGAAAAATCATTTAGGAAACAAACAGTCAAGGAAGCATTATCAAATTATTCTGCATGGAATAATATTGCACACAGAAATGCAAAGGGCCTGATTTTGGTTTTTGTCCCTATTATCTCCCTCTCCCCCTTTTATTCTGTAAACCTCACTCTGTCTGGGCTACGTCAGAAAAGAAGCATCATCAATCATTCTTAAAGTAGCTTACATGTTTTAAAACAGATACTGAAATGGCATTACGTGGTATTTCCTACCTCTATCTCGAAACAAGCTTTCCCCCAAACTAATGAAAGTATCTACAGCATACCACAGTAATGCAAGTGTTTTGCATTGTGTTTTTCATTTTGACTTGGGGAAAAAAACCACCCACCTTATTACAAATCTCTTGTTAATACAAGATTTAGAGATAACTTTCCTAATGCTTGAGCAATGACAGCTACTCAGAATTTATAAGACTTATCTAGCAGTGCATGAGCATGCTTAATTTAAAACCATCATCTGACTCCTAACATTCAACCTTTCCCTTACAGATCATTTTTAGACCAGCTATAAAACTGACATACAGCAAAATATTAAGAAATTAAATTAGGGCTGCTGTAGCAGAAACACTTGGCCTTTCACTGCTCTGAGATTGCAAACCGAGATTCAAAAAACATTCTGTCAGCATAAACATTTCTTCTCATGTACTTCCCTCCTTACCCTCCTCCCAGAGGGGTTATCCACAACAACCTCTCTCCATTGGCTGTGATCCTGACTGAAGTGAGCTAAAGCACAGACAAGTCTCTATAGTTTTCATTACAGATACTTAGCTCTGCTTCAAAGAGCTCTGAAACACGTAGATACTGTACTAAAACATATTTTTAATAATTTTATTATTACTGGTTCTTATGAAAAAGGGGTGCACCAGTAGACTGGAAACATCACTCTCTGAATACACAAGCTGCAGTTGAGGGATCAGCCACCTCCAGCATCATCCCAGTGCCAATTCCAGCCGCAGCCCTTCCAGCACTGTTCTCACACACACACCAGTTCAGGTGAGGGCATCTCAGAAAATGTGCACAGCCTGTCACTCAGCCCTGAATGTGCACATGATTCAGACCCAGGGCACTTCAGCCAACATATATAACACCTGCTAACCCACCAAACCAAAAAAGCACTAGACTATTTACTGAAGACTCATTCTAGTATTTGTGAACATTATGATATTAATTGTATTTGTTCTTATTACAGTTATTTTTCTATTGCTGTTGGAATGTACCCTCAATAAGTCTGGAATATCCAGCCACATGTCAGAATTCTCTATGCTGTTAAAAAACACACTTAAGAATGCCATCTATTTAAAAAATGGAATTTTTTCCCATTTGTAACTTAAAACAATGTATTTCTAACACCTTGGAAACTAATCCAGCAGGATACAGGAGGGAAAAAACTTCAAAACCCAAAAGCATCAATTTTGAAGAACGGCAATAAATAAGTGGGTGATTATCTAAGGGTCATTAGGATCACAATTTTTTTCCTGCTTTACATGTTTGTCTACTGTCTGTATGGAAAATTAGCATGACCATAAATGATGCTGAAGTGAATAAATGCAGGCCCATTGGACGTGGGGATTTTTGTCAAATCATACATTTAAATATTCTGCAAATCTGTCTTCATTACTGTGCATGAGCATCCAGTGGTAAAATACACTTCAGTCAGAAAACACAAATAATTCACGTCTTTCATGTAAGCAGCTGCCAAGCAGACCTCATGCCATCTATCAGCATTTACCATGTTTAGATCAACACAAATATACAAACTTCATATAATTTATGAAAGAACTTCCTGTCACCCTCATACACATAGATCTTGGCATTCATTGACAAAGATAAACAAACCGCACTCACATGTCTTCGACCGTGATATCTTTCAGGATCTGGCAGTAATCCACATTCCACACTGCCTGGTCGTCCCAAACTTTGGATGCCAGCAGAATTGCCCCCAGTACAATTCGCTTCCAGTTTGCTGGACAAATATCTATCTCTGCATAAGTTAAAAGTCTTTCAAGATATACCTGTGGAAACACATTAAAATCAAGACTTGATCTACTTTGATATTAAGTATAAATGGATAAGAAAACTATTCTCACAAACCCATAGTGGTAATTTTAAGACAGTAATCCAGTCTCAAGAAGATTCTTTTATTATAAAAGTTGTAAGTTTGAATGTATACATTATGACAAGCTCACAACTGGATGTGATAAATCCATTTTAGTTGGCCTTTGCTTTCTGATGCTATTAACCATTTCAAAAGGCCAGGTGCCAGACTCCCGAATACAGCATTTCTTCTTTAGCTGTGACTTGCTCCTGCCTGCCACCCTAATGCTGAAGAAAACCTTACCATTATCTTATAATACTGTAAAATAAAATATCACTAATCGTTCAAAAATTTCTTTTTCTTCGCAAGGAAGGCAAAACAGAATTTAAGTACAAAATTACAAGTTCTAAACTATGTGTCAAGCCCATTACTAAAAATGGAGGTTTGTCTTTTTATTTAGAGCATCACTCTGAGAAGATTTTCATGTACAAAATTTGGTATTGGGAGACCACATAAACACAATGCTCAGTAAAAAGGCTGCACATGGATCTCCCCAGAGTTTGCACTACCTGAAGGTTCTGTGTAAAAGGTTGCCTTTTGTTTTCCAGGCAGCCTGTGTAAGCAACCCCCTTACACTCTATACTGCACAAAATAACTTGTAATCTTTCCAAGCAAAACTGCTCCTTGAATTACAAACAAACAGTATTCCTTGGAATTGTCCTTGGAAAGCAAAAAACTTCTTTAAAGCAAAACACTGCACTAACACAGGCAGCGTCATAAGCAGAAAGCCTATGGAAGCCATAATATCATGCCACTCAAATTAGGAAATGAAATTAATTTGCTTCACATCAGTGCAGATTTTGGCTTCTTACTGTAAATGCAAAACCTTTTAAATTTCAACTTTTCACATCCAGTTTTAGTAGATTTTTTTAATGAATATTCCACATCTACAGATACAAAAAACATACAAAAATCAGAAAATAACATCCTTTCTTACATGCAGCTCTAGCTTAGAAAGAGAGAGAAAATAAGAAAAAAAAAAGAAAAAAGAAAACGAAGTAAGGATTTTGTGTGGGCTCAAATTCAAAGGCATTTAGCGAAAAAAAGTAAACAGATGAGAATTATATTGCAAAGAAAGACATAGAATCACAGAATGGTTTGACTTGGAAGGGACCTTTAAAGGTCATCTATTTCCTATTCCCTGCTGTGGGGAGGAACACCTTCCACTAAACCAGGTTGCTCAGAGCCCCATCCAGCCTGGCCTTGAACCCTTCCAGGGATGGGGCATCCACAGCTTCTCTGGGCAACCTGTTACAGTGTCTCACCACTCTCACAGTAAAGATTTTCTTCAACAAGGCCAAGTGCCGGGTCCTCCACTTTGGTCACAACAACCCCCTGCAGCACTACAGGCTGGGCACAGAGTGGTTGGAAAGCAGCCAAGCAGAAAGGGACCTGGGAGTTTGGATTGATAGGAAGCTGAACATGAGCCAGCAGTGTGCCCAGGTGGCCAAGAAGGCCAATGGCATCCTGGCCTGGATCAGGAACAGTGTGGCAACAGGACCAGGGAAGTGATTCTTCCCCTGTACTCAGTGCTGATGAGGCCACACCTGGAGTGCTGTGTCCAGTTCTGGGCCCCTCAGTTCAGGAAGGACATTGAGGGGCTGGAGCAGGTCCAGGGAACAGCAACAAGGCTGGTGAAGGGACTTGAGCACAAGTCCTATGAGGAGAGGCTGAGGGAGCTGGGGTTGTTCAGCCTGGAGAAGAGGAGGCTCAGGGGAGACCTCATCACTCTCTACAACTCCCTGAAAGGAGGTTGTAGCCAGATGGGGGTTGGTCTCTTCTCCCAGGCAGCATCAGTAACACAAGAGGGCATGGTCTTAAGCTGTGCCAGGGGAGGTTTAGATTAGATATTAGGAAGAAATTCTTTACAGAGAGGGTAATCAGGCATTGGAATGGGCTGCCCGGGGAAGTGGTGGATTCTCCGTCCCTGGAGGTTTTTAAGATGAGACTGGATGTGATACTCAGTGCCATGGTCTAGTAACCACGGTGGTAGTGGATCAAGGGTTGGACTTGATGATCTCAGAGGTCCCTTCCAACCCAGCTGATTCTATGATTCTAACCCTACCCTCTTTCAGTTTAAAGCTATTTATAGCCCTTGTAGTATCACTACAAGCCCTCATAAAATATCCCTCTCCAGCTTTCCTGTAAACCCTCTTTAAGTACTGGAGGTGCTATAAGGTCTCCCTGGAGCCTTCTTTTCTCCAGGCTGAACAACACCAACTCTCTCAGCCCGTCTTCACAAGGAGAGGTGCTTCAGCCCTCTGATCATCATCATTACCCTTCTCTGGACTCATTCCAGCAGATCTATGCACTTCTTATGTTGGATACCCTGGAGCTGGATGCAACACTCCAGGTGGGGTCTCACCAGAGCAGAGCAGAGGGGCAGAATAACCTCCCTTGCCCTGCTGGTCACACCTCTTTTGATGCAGCCCAGGGCACATTTGGCTTTTAGGGCTGTGAGTGCACATTGCTGGGTCATGTTGAGCTTCTCCTCAAGCAACACCCCCCCAAGTACTTCTCCTCAAGACTGCTCTCCATCAGTTCTGTGCCCAGACTGTATTTGTGCTTAGGATTTCCCTGACTCAGATGCAGGACCTTGCACTGGCCCTTGTTGAATGTATTTGCACAGGCTCACATCTCAAGCCTGTCAAGGTTCCTCAGGATGGCAGATGAACTTACACCTCAGTAAAAAGGGAGCATGAACTTGCCACTATTTTCGCATCAGTGCATACTTGAGAAATTAGCTTTAAAAACTAAATAGGAGCTTGATAAGACACTATTCCTACACCCCCTTCATTACCATATTGATGTATCTTCCAATAGCATGTTGAGGGATGTGCATAATTGCTCTTGCTTCCTTGGTGAGAACTTGGGCTTAACTCCAGATATACTGTTTGCTGCAATGAGGCTCTGTATCATCCTTGGATAAAACTGAAGATGATAAATAGCTCTCCGGCAGAAAGGCACTTAGTGTAACTTTCAACTCCTTTCTTGTAATTACTAAAAGAGCATTTTCTTTTGTTCACTTGCTGCAGCCTCCTTGACTCAGTCTTAGGTTTTAAGTGCATGTGTTCAAGTAAGAGAAGACAGAAAAAGCTAAGACTTCTTCTTGCAGCAAACCTTCATAAAAGTTTATCAACGTCCTCAGTTAATGAGGGAATTCACTGTAATCTAGGACTTGTGACAGCACCAGTGTTATCTTTGAGACATTAGTGTATTTCTTCAACTTTCAAACAAGCTCACTCAGCCCCACACAGAGTCTTTGTTCTAGCTCTCTCTAGCTCTAGTTTGGAGAGAACCCACTGACTGCAGACAGGGATATTTAGGCTGGTACATACTTGAGCTCTCACCCTGCTGATGTAGAGCAACCTTGTAACAGCAGCATACACACAGCCAGGTGAGCTCTGTCTCTGATGCAGATGTGCCAAAGTTCATTATTCCTGACAAATGGAGCTCGACTGCTGGTTTCACCTCGGAGCATTTCAACACACGAGGCCCTAGTGGGATGTAGTATCAACCCAAGCACCACTGACGGGATAGCAGAGTAGGACAGGCAGAGTCTGCCATGCACTCACTACTGAAGGGGATGCTTCTGGCGCTGCAAAGATGTGCTGAATCAGTACAGACTTTTGGAGAAGGGCCATGTGGCTCTCAGCCTGTTTGAAGAGGAAGGCTGGTGGGGTGGTTAGTCACTACGCTACTCATCCCAAACAAACTCGTGGCTGGTGGGAGAACACCACCTGCTTTTGCTGGCAAAAGCCAGCCAGTCTTCCCACACATGCAGGCAGACATGCTCCATCTCATTTAAAAAAAAAAAAAAATCACTGAAAATGTTGGCCCTGTAATGGTAAATGTGAGATGTGGAAATACCATTTGTAATGCAATTATGTCTACACATTGAATAGTGTCTTAAACACAGGGGTCATTTTCTTAAATATGGGGTTTGTGTCAGACTGGGATTCTGAGTGTACTATGTGGTTCAGTGTATTTGCCTGTTGTAATGAATTTCACCTGCTTAATTTTCAAAAGCAAAACACTTTCTACATTCCTTTAGAACTAGATGCCATGAAGTCATATAATAATGCAAATTTTAAAAGATCACAGTAGAAAAGAATATTACAACTTGCATCCCAGAATGCTACAAAAAATTTACTTATATGTCAAAAGACAAAAAAATGCAGAAGAAACAGCGTGAGAAACACTTTTTTTCTTTTTTTTTTTTTTTTTTTAACAAAATCTGAGGACCTCCTGTCTTCTGGATTATTTTGGCAGGCATTCCTTTACAGAACTAGAACTAATGAGCTTTTAGTATCTAGAAGTTAAAATATGATTTGCCTCCACCCACCTTTAACAGCTCTATCCATGCCCAAAAATGGAACTAAAGCTTAAAACAAATTGAAGCTGATCCAACATTTTTACTTTTCTTCAATTTACTTCATCCTTTGCAGTGCCTGGAAGTAAGCTTTTGTGGCAAAACTTTTCAATACTGCTCTATTAAACATTCAAAAGCTGAATTCCCAAAAGACATAGATTTATGCTGCCTTAATTCAACAGCTACTTCTGCTCAAACACTTCAATAGCATCCAAGACCCATCTTCATCACACTTATCATTGCCCACTAACTTCTATGACTATATGTTTATATAACTTTTACAGAATGGTAACAAGACTACTTATATAGACTAAAGTTACTGATGTGACATTAGCAAAAACTTTCAGTGGCTTCAGTCAAACAACATATCGTTCTGAATTTTTCCCAGCTTGCAAAGAACAAATACAACCCAGTGTTAATATCAACAACACTAAAATATTCAAAATTCATTTTTACCATAATTCAATTCCTAGGTGAAATGAAAATGCAATTCTGATTGGGAAAATGCCAATGGACATTGGTCTATCAATACATTTTTACTTACAAACTCAATATCTCAGTCTGATACCTCCATTATTAGTCTACTGCATTTGGAAATGAACCACATGGTTCTACATGACTATCAATCTAACAAGCTTTGATGGACAACAGTTGCACCTCATTGGAGACATTTTAATAACTGAGCACAGGTCAGAAGATACAGTGCACAGAGTTAAGATTTCAGAAGAGCAATACTGGATTATTATTTTCCATCTCTTCCCACAGACTCACACTAAGATTTCTCAATTACTGACTTTTATACTTGGAGTATCAGCAAACTATTATTTAATCATAAGAGAAACCAATTTGGTGATTTGCCTTTGTTAAGAATTCACTTACCTGAATGAAAAAGAATTTATTTCTACTAATTAAATAAAATTACCACTCCATGGGTATAGATAATCCCAAACTGGTTCTGAGTTCACTGAACTCTGGAGAGGTTCATTAAGATGCAGCAGCCCAGGAATGTAGTTGAATGGCTTCCAAAGCCATTTCAGATCCAGAGGTACTGAACTAATTTGTTTCAGCACATACCTTGAGCTCATAAATCTTCCAGACCTGAAACAACTCTAGGCTGACCTAGTTTGGATGCCTCTGATCCTGACTCCCAGGACCTGGACTTGCAGTGGCATGGTGGAGAATGGCATTTAGCCATCCATTATAACCACTAGTCCTGGAAGGCTTTTTTTTATCCAAACACAGAACTGTAACATGGCACAAACTAAAAGGATCAGCAAGAGCATCCAAGTTCCAGCAGTGATGTTCCAGCAGGGCCACTGCTAAACCTGAACTAATCCCCAGGGTGATTATTTGCAGCTGGATGAATCCATCCTGGACTAATAACATCTAATAGTAACTAACCACAGTATCCAGTGTCGTCCCAGTTATCTAGGATGTCAGGCTCTCCATGATCCTGGATAGCAGAGTGCTGGTTACACAACATCCCAATCAACAGAACATAAATCTTTTGAAGAAAATGAAAACTAAAGATAGCACTGAAGAGTTCAGTTTTAATTAGTGTGAAACAGCATCTCATGTTTCCCATCTCAGAGGGCATTACAGCAGATTTTGGATATTATATAATACACTCAAGTAGAAAGAAAAGTTAAAATATTGGAGAAGGTTTCTTTCTCTTTTTTCCCCTTCAGGAGGATATATACCGATATGAAAGTGTTAAATCATTTCACCTCAATATTTCACAATCACAAAAACCACTCAAATTTTATTAAAACCTAAGGGGTTCTTATAGAAGTTTTGCATCTCTTTGCTACATCATTTTGAAGTTCTTCAACATTAACTTCCAACACCCTACTTACCACACTGGAGTTGCAGTCTAAGCACCCCAAACACCATTATTGTTTTTTTAGGCTTCTCTAAAACAATGGAGAAGGTTTTCTGTGGAGGTTATGAAATTTCCATCCTCACAGAAACTCAGAACTCAACAGGTCAGCCTGAGCCAGTTAGCTGTGCTTCGAGAAAAGGCCAAACCACACATGACCCCCAGAAGTCCCTTCCAACCTAAATTATTCTGTGATTATATCTGTCTGCAGTACTAGAATTTCCTGTGGTGCCACAGGAGAGGTCAGAAGTTGTGTGTTGCCTCCAAGGAGGCTGACAAGGAGTCTCAGCACACAGTAAGTGGGCAATCACTGAAGAAAATCACTGACATTACTAGAGTAATTCTGAATTTTGAGGCAGCAGAAAGAGCAAAGCACTATCTTCTCTCATGTGGTTTTTATATGGCTTTATGTCAAATTCTATCTCTATTTTACCAATAAAACTCTGGTGGCTTTAATTATTTCTCACTTGATTTACACTGACAGAAAGGAGACAATGTTTTTTGTATTTTAATTACCATAACGGAGAATCTACAAATGAGTCTGTATTTGCAAAAACCTCATTCCCTCCCTCACTAGGTAACCCACATTGTAAGTTGCAGGAGCACAGAGTAACTAATGAAGATATTTCCATCCCAACAGGTCATGGAGAAATACACAGTCCTCTTGCTTTAATGAGAAAACTTCAGTGTGTCACAATGCCTTGAAACTAAAACAATATCTATACAGAAAAGATTCTAATTGGTAGTGGGTCTCATATAGCCAAATCATGGCTCTAATCCAATCACTAAATTGCCATATGCTCTGTTTTATGCAATCAGTCAGTTCCCTACCACGACTCTCCAGAAATAACTGTGCTTTGCAATTGCCCAGCTGGGCATTTAAAATGTTCCACAAAGGCCTGGTGCCATCCATTTGGTGGAAAAGGACATCACATCATCATGGTTCTTGCAAATTCATCCCATTTCTATTTTTGAGACCAAATGGTAAAAAGAAGTAACAAAAGCAGTCACAAAATTCTGAAAAAATGTGAATAACTGCTAAGTACCATTGTAGATAATTACAGGAAACACTAATGGAATTGAGAGAAAGGTCACATATCTCCAGGTTTGCCCCGCAATTTACTCATTTTAAGACAAATATCTATAATACATATAAAATGCACTCAAACTATTAGGCCTGGAGCACAGCTACAAAGCCTTTGTTCCTCTTGGCCTCCTCCAGAATGTCCCCTGACACATGTCCAGGGGCTCAGGATTGACACCACAGATGGAGGGACCTTCTCCAAGTGTGGTCAAGTGCTGGGCTTCAGCCACCTCTCAGGGAATGCTTGAAGCCCAGGACAAAGGTGGACACCAATAATATTGGATATACACAACTCTCCTCATGGGTTTCTTACACAGGACAGAGCCCAGCTTCATTGCTCTGCCTTCCTCACCACCCATGAACCCTTGTGGTCACTGGATGGAGAGTGACAGCAGCACATCAGGCAACAAATATTACTTTGCATTGTACTCCAAGGTCTTCAGAGGAACCTGCACCTTCCATCAGCCATGTAAGGGCTGATGGTTCTATTGAGCCACCCAAAAAGGACCTCTGCTGCAGATCAAGTATCTCTATGGACTCTGATCCCTTCGTTTGTGTTCTTGTTTTCTTTTAGAGAAGTAGCAGATTTTTTTATATGTCGATTGAAATAAATATTTTTAAAAAGGTATTTTATCAGCATTTAAAAGTAAAAATATTCCAGTGAAAGGAAATCAATAAAAAACTTTTTCCATTCCTCTAAACACAGAAAACAAAACTGTCCTAAATACAGTAATTTTCATAACACAGTTCAAGAGTACTCTCTCTTTACCTACTTGCCAAAAATGTGACCAAAGATTACAACAGGAACTCAGGAACATCTGGTTGGATTAATTAAATCCCTATTTTGCATAAGGAGAATTTATTCTTACATACTTCAAATTTCAGATTTCCCAATATCAAATTCCCTTTAGTACCGTACGAACTTTGTACCGTATTTCAAAAGCATTATCCTCTGAACTTCACAGAATAATTTAGCTCAGGTACTATATGTATTTACATATCACTTATCTGATCAGTCTATAGCATACAGACCTAGCATATTTGCAAATGCAAAATGTGTCCTCTCTGAAACTACTACGGACACGGAAGTATATTAAAAGAACCTTAAATCTGACCTATTTGCAAAAAACTCAGAAAGTCATGTCAAGGCAAAGCAGAAAACCTGGACCATTCTGCACTTCAGGTCTAGTTCATAGGATTGTTTTCACAGAACAAAACATAAATATTTAATTCTCCTGACATGCAAACACTGTGCTGTTTTTCTGTTGGTACACTCCTGTTCACATTTTTATTTCCCATCCAATTAGCAGAATAACATAAGTACAACTTGCCACCTCTGCACTTAGAGAGATGGTAAAGAGGAAACAGGCATTTCTCAGCTTTGGCAAAGGTGAGAATACTCTGGGGTGAGGGAGACACACATGTGCATTACTTTCCTCATGAAGTCAGGTCACAAAGTATAGTTCAGTTATTGTCTGGGACTAAAACCACTATCTGCAACGCTTTAAATTGGTAACATGATTTTTAAAACTGATTTTATTCTTATGGTATTATTTTATAAATAAATAATGTGAATTTGTACTTAATTGTTTCAACCTGAGATTTTAATTTTCTACCTATCAGTATGGGAAATCTCTTGGCAGCTCTGGAGGCTGTGTGAAAATTAAATTTTTTGTTTAATTATAAATTGGTTTTGCTGTAATAGTGGAGGCTTTAATTGAAATATTTTAATTAAGTGCTTGAAGCAACACAATGCCGGTTTTTTGCTGGAGACTGGCTTATCTCGCAGTCTGGAGTTTCACATTTACTCAGCTCCTGTGCTGAACACAGACTTACTATAGAACTAATTGTTACTGCTGCTTCTACCTGGCTAATGGCAGGTACAAGACAAACAGGGAGTGCATTCAACCACACACCCTGGGCCACCTTAATAGTGTGGGCAGTAAAAAGGGGTGCTTAGGACTGTTTAAAAATAATTAGCGTGAATGAAAGAAAGATAAAGCTGTAGCATCTTGTTCAAAATGTACTGTGATCCCCACAGATACACTTCCTGCCTTCTGGCAACCCTCCCAGGGGGAACAAGTGGCAGACAGAGCTATCAGATTGCTCTCTGACGGGTGGCCAGACTATGGCAAAACATAAGCTCCAGCAGGGAATGCTGATCTCTTCTCCAGACAGGATATCAAAATTGAAAGCACTTGCAAGGTTCATGAGTAGCAGCATCAATACTATCAAGATTTCAGGAGTGTGCGGAGGGGGGAAGGGTTCATTGCTTTTTCAGAGATTAATTTCCACATTTGAATATTTCAGAAACAACACAATCTGTGTCTGGGGCCCCTCCTGATGACACGAACAAAAATAGAAATGGAATCTACAAGTACAGAGGAAATTGAGAACAGCAGCAGCAGAATTTCATACTTGTAAAACACCATTTGAAAACTTTGAAGGTTTCTGGAGAGACAGGTCAGGCAGGTGCTATTACCCTGAAAACAGGGGCAAGAATAGCTGAACAGTAAACTCCGATTACCTTCATCAAATCTGTCTGTAAACATCTGTATGGCTGCTTTGAGAACTAGGCTGTAATACACTTTCCTGTCACCACTGTGCTGGGTAAAAAAACCCAAGTCACATAAGTATTCAAGCACTAACAACTATGGAAACTGCTTCTGTAATAAAACAAATGAGTTAAAAACATCTATACTTCACTGGAAGTCACACCAAAAGAGTTACTTACAAGGAAACCAGACAAGAACCAGAAGTGGCAAGGAAGAAGTTAAAAATGAAAGATATTGAAATCTTTGCCTGGGTTAACAAGATTTGCAGCAAAAAACTTTCCATGCATTGCAGTAACAGGAAGATATTGCTACTAAAAAAAAAAAGAAAAGAAAAAAAGCCCCCCTCCTGTTCTACTACACAGTGCCCGCATTGATCAAACAACCTAAGATTGAATAACAGATAAACTACAAGACTGAATTTGACAGTGGATTAATTAAATTACAGAAGAACATACTGATTCACACAACATATCTTGTCTCCAGCAGAAATCACTTAGGAAGAAAAGGAAGAAGGACAAGCACTTAGTGCAATTATGTAAAAGAGACAGGCAAAATGTCATTTCAGAAAACAAGTAATGGCTGGGTCAAGTAACTAGGTAGAGTAATACTACAAAATATAAGGGTGGAGCACTGCAGGGTGTTTCTTGCCCTATTTCTCTCATATTCCTGTTCTGTACTGGCTAGTGCAATTCATTCTGACTGTCTGAAAAAGAAAAACCTGCCAACTAATCTTAGAAGCCAAGGGAAATAGATTAACAGAGGAAATGACTAGGCCTGGGCTTCAAAATCCACCTTCTCCTATTTCCCCTTCTTCCATCTAAAATGCATAAAAAAGCTGTTATGAAACCACATGTTGTAGTAGTAAAAAACCATTTTGTTATTTTAAAGTCTCTAAGTCAAGAACATGGCCAAAAATGTGCCTGAAAGCTGAAGACACTTGTCAGAGTTGACAGGATAAAAATTTCAAGAAAATTAAGAAATTCCCAGCTGGTGGAGATCATTTTAGCTCCTTCAATCCACATTGCTATGCTGATCCACACCAGCTGAAAATTTGAACCTTCTTTTGTGTTGTGCTATTTTTAAGTAGCTAAACTTCAGGCCTGAGTACAATTGTTAATCCCATGACAAGTATAGTGGAAGTAAAAAAGAGCCATCACCAACATACCCCAGTCACTCACTGAATCCTTCATGTGCTTGTCAATTCTTATTAGTGCTATCAAACTACCTACAGCTGTTCCTGAGTCTCTGCTGAGAGCTCCAGTGACACAGCAACCTCCCCAAAAGTTGAAGCCTTTCTGCTTTTAACATTCCCTCCTGTTCTGACCAACTATGCCACCTGCATTTTCTAGGAGTCACCTTAGCAGCCTGTAACATTATCACTCTGGTAGGGCACCCTGGGTTTTGCGTCATATGCTACCCAATCTCTTCTTCCATTACTTACTCTCCCCAGGAAAAATGAACTGTATTATCTCTTCCCATCAAGAAATCTCCTTGGTCTCCATGGTGAGAAAAAATTCCCTGGCAGCACCTAGATCTATTAAATCATACAAACCCAGGCTTTGAGAACAAAACTGGGTCTGTCAGATGGCTGATGTCATCTCTCAGACACTCACCAGGGTGACAATGGCACATTCAGCAGTCAGTTGAGCAGCACTGAACAACGTCCGAACAAAGCGGTAAATCTGTTTCTGCTCCGGGTCATGTTTGTCATAGTCTGGTGGCACTTCGGATTTCTAAGGAAGAAATACTTCCAAATAGGTGACTGAAACAAAACGAAGCAGACAGAAAAAAAGAAAGACAGTTCACATGAAAGGGAAGGAGAGGCAGGAGAACTTACCGAAAGGGGATGAAGGTTTTCATCAAAAATATCTAAGAGCATTCTTCCGTCTGTGTCCCTAAAAAGCATTAAAACCAAAGCAGTGTCATTATCTGAACACAACAGCACACAGCCCTCATAGACATATGTATTGTTAAAACTCCAACACACCCCATGCTGTGGGGTGTTAGAAACACTGACGAAATGTGATTTTCAAATACATGTTGGACATATTCTGCCATAAGGTTTCTGTGTAATATGAAATTCCTATTACAAAGTACACTACAATATTCAGCTTTCAATGCCCACGATACAAAACTTCTGTGGTCTTTACTGGGAGGATTAAGAAGTACTACTACAAACTTGTGATAAAATTATCCCAGCTTACTCTCCTTTTTTTAACTTCATAGTCTCCACCCTTGCAATCTCTTAACTCCTCCTCCTCCTTTATTGTCAACATTGTGAATGCTTACCAATACGCAATGCTATTTTTAGAGTAATCCTTTAGTTAATACATACGTACTTCACTTTTTACTTTTTTGGAAAACCCTATTGTACCAATAATTTCTGACAGCAAAAAACATTCAGAGCATATACAAAACATTCAGAGAAAATAATATTCCTCTTCATTGGTTTTCTTAGCTGTTTTCCTCTCAAATCCCTGTAGCTCAATATCAGCAGGCAAGTTGACGCAACTTCGCAAGTCTAACATCCAGGATGCAATATGAGGTATTTGCTGTCTGTAATTTTGGTAGGAACATTAACAATCACAAAAGCAAGTGGTGTAACAGTACCAGTTAGAACTGGCACTTTCTGGACAGATGCATCCATGTGACCTACTTATTACAATCCCATCTTTATTTTTAGCATCTCTCGTACTCTGGTCATAGAGTTCTTAAGAGAGAAACCACTGAATATGTCTTCTATCTTTACTCAGCAGCACGTGTCTCTCAGAGCATGCAAACCACAAGTTTTACAGTGGCTTCATGTCTGCAAAATGTATTTATTAGCAGCTAACATTTAAACCTCAATATCCGAAGGTGGCTTTTTTTCCTGCTAAAAAGTAAGCTAATGCTGCAAATAAACACTTAAAAAAAGAGTACCTAAACTGAAACAAACAAACAAAACCCCATCACAGACTGGGATAATTACTAGAAAATTCCTGATCAGTAAGGATTTTAGGCCACACTCTTTTACCACTCTTATACCCCTACATAAAAAAAGGTAGTATCTTAATGCAGAAGTAGTCTCCTTGGAATCACTGATGTGCTACAGTAAACTATGGTCCTTGATAATGAGAAGAGAGAAAGAAATAATATCCTAGTTTTAGGATAGCTGCTGCATGCAGCTATGAAGGCACATTTGATTGCCCTCAAAAATCTGTTAAAATAAAAGTTGAGATATTTTCAGCTTCACTACAATTCATACTGCCTCTTTCAAAACTAGACCACCTACTGATTGATCTAAGCATTCTTCATGGTTAAATTTGATGGAGTTTATTTTATTTTGTTTCTTTATTTAGAAAATTCACCAAGACTTATGCATTCCTTTAAAAACAAAATGAGTATAGTTTTTTTACCAGTTGTTGAATAGCTAAGCACAACAAAAGCTGCAGAAAACTGATCAGTATAACTATGATAGGGAGGCACTGGGAAAAGAAGGAATGATAACCAGAATGCTACAATCAAATGAAATGTGGGAAAAATATGAAGAAATATTACATTTCACATACAGTTTCTCAAAAAACCCCGAGATTGGTGAGAGTTTAAAATATTAGGAAGTAACTTAGTTTAAGCCTCCTGTGCAGAAGAAAAGGAACAACTAAATACTGTCAGAAAAGAATTCTCTGGCAGAGCAGATGCTTGACTCGTCTTCTATCAAAATCAACCTTGAATCTCTGTAAGAGTTACATACTCCCCACCCCCCACAATCTACCACATACGTCAACAACTTCCTTTTCGCCTATAATAGCAGGAAACAGAACATATGTTTTGCTCTTGCTGTTTCAGCAGCAAGTACAACTGAGTGCTGTTATCACGTTGTCCCTCCATTCCTAAATCAGAGACAACCAAAGACAGAGCAGTCATTCCACATCCTTCATTTCAGAGTTGCTAATTGACACACACGTCCTGCTCCAGCATCACTGCCAAGACCGCCTGTCTCAAGTGTGTGCACGGCACCTCCCCACCCCAGGCACATTCTGGAGGAAGCAGCAGTGACCAGTTTCCTGAATAAATCACCTCTCCACCCCACAAGTGAAAGGACAGAAAGCAACTTTCCCAAGAAGGTAACATTCAGGAGGTATTTGTTTTCAAGATGCTGACATGAGGCTCTTTATTTTATAAAGGTTTGGTCTCTCTATCTAGTAGTTGTAGGTCAAATTTGCATCAAGTTCTGCAAGCCCACAAATGGGCACATTTTACCGCAGGCAGAAATCAGCTCCATGGCAATTGGCATGAGACGACACTGCTGTTCTGTGGCTCTGGATTCTTCCTGCTCACCTGTGAGCTCTTACTGAGGTTTCTCACCCTTTGTAGCTCCTAATGTGCCCCATTCTCCCAAGCCTTTCACTCAGCTGGCATGATACTTTAACAAAGCACTTAATAACTTATTTCTACAAAACTCTGGAATCTGATTATCTTTGAGATCTCTGTTATTTAGTTGAGCATAGCAGAAATGGACTAGTTAACCAAACTAATCCAGAGATCACGGAGAAAAGGTGGAAAAGGAACCACAGATGGATAAACAAATAATCCAAGCATGACCACTCATGCCTCATTTCCTGGGAAATGAGATTAAAAGTTTGAGAGAAGATTTCACTCCAACTTTTGCTTTATATATTGCCATGTTTCAGTCCAAGGCCCACTGATGTCTTGGAAAGCCTTCTAAGAGCTTTCAGCGGGAATCAAGCCCTAAGCCTTTCTGCCCTTGTGCACTTTTAAAGATTTCTCTTGAGATGTCAGCCCTGTTTTAATAAGTGTGATGGGTTCCAGTGACCTGAAACATGGTCCCGAATGACGTACCAGCTGAACTTTAAACTCATGAGTAACTCCTTTTGTTCTAGTTGGACTTCTTATAGTCCACAAGGAAAAACGTCTAAGTGGCTTGTTAGATCAAGATCTAAACCAAGTTCTCTGAAAAGGCCAATTGAAAAGCCATGCACACAAAAATCACTTAAAGTATTTATACAATCTCTCCTTAGAAATGTCAGGAAATATTATTTTAGGATACTGTGACATATCATGAGGACAGGGAATTTAAGATACAAAAGCACAATTCAACTTGAAGAAAGCTCATTTATGTGCCAAGTTACTTTTTAGAGGACCATTTTTCTATTCAATTTCAATCAACTGGACTGAGTTGAGATCTAAAACATACTACACCAGAAGAGATAAGCCAGAACCTGCTCTGTTTCTGAGGACTCTTGAATTACATCCATTCACAATGTCTCCCTTACTTTATAATTCATGGTTTTTCTTTCAAAATCCATTAACTAACTGGTCACTGATATGCACAGTTAACTTTACAAAGGTGTAGCTAAAAATATAAAACTGAAAGACACTATTCAGATTTTTCTATATATATAATTGCAACTTATAGCAACAATGCACAAGTGCCCAATGCACATAAAATCAAACACTGAATCATCAAAGTTTTTCAATGCTGAACTTTACTTCCAGATCTTCATGGTACTTAATCCTCCAATTTTAATTTTCCTCTGTAAAATAATATATATAAATAAAATACATATGTTTCTTATTTCTAGCATGGGAATCAAGGAAACTACTATTCAAAAACATTTTAAAAGAAAAAAAAAGCATGGATTCTTAGGGCTTGGGCAGTCCATTTGTTACGATAAAAGATATTTTCAGTACAAGATTCTATTATTCACATACCTGTTTTTGATGTGGTAATATATTGCAAGAGCTACGCTGTAAAGAAAAATACAGAGTTAATATCTCAGGACTGTCAAATGATATTATCAGTCATATTAACATGTAAATTTACAACCTAGCACAACACATGACAAACAGTACGCTCAACAGTCTGTTTTCTTTTGTTCACTGTTAGATACCAGGAAAACTGCTGTAAACAGACAATTTTATAGTATTTGTTCAGCACACTTCAAGTGCGTGCATCCTTTTTAGTGGTAATTAAGTACCTTACAAAAATACTCATATTCCACATATCAAGTTGCACATAACTTCCCTACTCCACTACGTTAATGATAAAACTCCTACTGACTTCCAAGGTTGAAGATAAAGCATCACAGGCTAACATGAAATGTTGTCTGTCTTTCTATGTACTTATTCACATAGCAGACTCAAATAGTAGGTTCCTGCAGTTTTATGGCATCAAGTCACTTATTTTAACTCAGGAAAGCTGACTCCCTGAATAACTTAGTGCATTATGCATTTCTCATGTTCTCAACCACACACCAAAGCAACTCTGTTTATCTTCTGCACAAAGACAAGAAGTGTCCTTATATGCACAGAAAGCTAAGATTTTGGTTACATACACAACGAACTGATCTCATTCACATTTGAGATGGAAGGAAATTAAGGCATGGATTCTCATGGTTATCCTCCAGTTTCCAAGTCACAACTCATGCTCTACTCTCAATATGGCTTTACTGAAAGATAAAGCCAAGCCAGCACCCTCCCTACTTACTCCAGCAGCATTAAACACAGTCAAAGCTAAAGGGGAAAGAGGATGGAGCAGGGAGTTCACCAATTCTATTTGTTGATAATTTGTTTTGTCAGTGATTCATTGTAAGATGCTTATGTCTTAGACTGATGCAAAATTCCCCCCTTTTCTTTTCCATAAAAGGCATTTTAAAAGAGTCAATTTTATTGAGAGCAATTTTATTTAAGAGTAATTTTATTCCAGAATTTTTACATGAAAACTGAGATAATGCATGTTAGGAAAACTATGTTTGAGCTACCTCATTAGTAGAATTTTAAATTATTTTAGGTTTGGTTGGGGGTTTATTTTGAACAGCCACATAGGGGAAAATATTTTTCTCAGTTGACAGTAAATATATTTCACTAAACTTGTATGAGCTTTTACCTAGCTGCATTTTAGATCCTAAATACCTTCTAAATTTTACTTTTTTGCTATAGATACATATTTAAGGAATTAAGAAATACTGAGTACCATGGACATTAAAGGACACACTTATTACTGAACACAAGAAAACCCCACATTTATGAATGAATTTAATTTGACTGAAAGGTATTCCCAAAGGGAATTAGTCCTAAAATCTAATTTTAAATTATGCCCCTAGGAACACGCAGTTCCAATTCACTTTATGAAAGCAGATGCAAGAATCTATGGGCAAAGTTCTGCTTGGTGACCACATGGTTGCCTTTGTAACAAAATGTCAAATGTTTAGAAAATATTTAGTATTTAGAAATCTATCAGAATCTGAAAGTCCTTCAGAGCTGTAACAGATTACTTCATCCAAGTTTCATTTTACTTTTCATATGCTGGTTCAGCTGGCACTCAGTGTGCAAGAAAGATGCTTATGGAGATTTCTCTCACCCTACCCCTTTGATGCTGCAGATCTCCAGCAGAGACATTAAGCACACCAGTGCAAAATATGACCCAGAAGAAATAAATGAGGTGGGAAAAATACCTCCTTCACAGATTTACCTACATGCAATAGTCCTTTACCTGCAGAGACTGCCAGGATTGGGGCAAGAAATGAAGTTGTACTACAAAAGCAATAATCCTACAATCTCCCTACCCTTCATCCTGTTAAATGTGCAGCCAGACAGGAGAGTCAGAGGCCTTCTGGGCCAGAGGCCAGTTTTTCACCCCATGTAACCCCTTTTCAAGCCCTCAGACCCCTTGGGGACTCCCTGAAAATGCTTCTTGGCTGCTGCAGCCAGCTGAAACCACTTCTTCCCACAAGCAGTCTCAGTTCTGATGCAAAAAGGATCCCAAAACCCATGCAAAAAGCTGCCCTTACAAAAATATGCACACAAAGGATTTTAGACCAGAAGAGTATGAAATTCCAGGATGAAAAAAAAAAATCACACCAAAAAAACAACACCCCAAAAATGAAAAACCATTTTCCAGTATTCATCAGAACTATTTTTAAGTTACTAATTACAGAAACTTGACAAAAAGCAAGACTATCTTTCAGACAAGAATAGCTGACGAAGAATCAGTCAACTTGACTGCAAAGCTCTTCTCCTTTCCCCTCCTTTTTCCTTACACAGAAAAATTAAGAGCTGCCTTAGTGACCACCAACATTACAAACTACTTTGTATGTGTTAGTCTGTCATGTAACTATCTTTGCAACACAAATATTGACTTAATAAATTTTTGCACTTGAGTACACCAAGGTAACCAGCCCACAGACAAGTCAAGCGAGGCTATCAGTAACTATGAACAAACAGCATAAAATGCCTGAGAATTTGGCCTCTCTTTTTTCCCCTTACTGTACAAAATGTAAAGAACAATACCCCACAAACATCAATTTAATTTCTCTGCAAATGTAAAAAAGGCACCAGTGAAACCTGAAATGCTCATCTGAGACATTACCCAAGGGTAAGCCCATGTGTACATCACATACAAAGCTCCTCACTGCTCTGTAATAAATGTCCAGTGCCCTAGTATTTAATAAGGAAAGGAATCCAGAGGCAATGAGTTTCCATTTAAAACAGAAAACTGAAAGAGAAGCTAAGCAAATGAGTATTTTCTCATGCAAACTCTTCAATTTCATATAATTCCAAAATTCTGAATAAACAAGCACACCAAAGTTTTTAGGACTCCTCCAAAGCATTGAATGCTGAAGCACAAGGATTTCAGCTGCTGAAATATGAGATCCTTAACTGCTGCTTTCTGACCTACCCTATGAGTAATATCCATTGCTCATACTATTCACTAACTCGAGCATGACTGATTAAATAAATTTACTACTTCAAAAACTAAAAACTTTGAAGCTTGCTTAGTAATGGTTCAGAAATATATATACATAAATATATAAATGCATAAATATTTTGTTCTAGCAAAACCAAATAAATTGTAAAACCCACCATTTGATGGTATACTTGAGGTTTGGTTGACTGACTGTGCTGTCATCCAGGAAAATAGTGGAGCAGGAACTGTACTTCCTTCTCAACTGCCCAGGAGGATGCTATGAAAAACATGCAAAAGAACAATGGCAATTATGTAATACCCAAGCATATTTGTAGGGAGATGTAAGAATTAAATAAAGACAAATTTCTGTCTCTCACAATGATGCACACAGTAATGTGATCGCGTTTTGAAGCAGTTCAGAAAGTTCAGAAATAATCACCATTGCAAAAGTCACAACAATTCCTGCCTGAGACTTGACTAATGCTTTCAAGTCCCAAACTCCCCTCCGTCCCTCCTTCCCCAAAACCATGCAAAACTTTTTGTGCAGAATTACTCAAATACATACATACACTTGGAAAGCAAAGATGAACAAGACCTATGTTTCTGTCCTCATTCCAAAAGAGTAAGTGGAAGAGTGAAAAAGAAATCGTGTTAGTAATGAACATTGATTTAGCAACAGATATAAAACCATGCTTGGAGAAAAAAAAAATTTCAAAGCCCCAAACAAACAAGTCCTAGGGAAGGTTCAGGAAAAAATAATTCACCGATAACAGACTGTTATCGGAAAGGAAAGAAACTGATCGAAGGATATAAAAGAAAGTGTATAAAATATACAAATAAAAAAAGAAAAAAAGAAACGTATCTCTTAACAGAAAAGGCTTTCAGTATATTTTTTTCAAATATATTATTTTCAAAAGCTTTTTCTGTACTACCGTAGGAAACACTGGAGAACTCAGCCAAAAAAAACCTGGCATTTGACAACACTACATATTTCTGAAGATTTTTTTGCTGAAAGGGCTTCTCCATCAGCTGTTTAGAGCAGCCTGCACTCCACCAGTCTAATGAGAACAGTTTCATCACATCAGCTAATACTTATCACAATCATTAACCCTTTTTGATTTTATCCTTGCTTATTCCATCTACACTACTGAGTAACTTGACCAAGAACCTATGTCAGGAATGTCGAGACCAGTCAAATGACACAGTTAACTTGCAACAGAAGAGGTTTAAAATTCAGTTGGCACATCAGCATAGAAATTTTGTCGTACAATTAATGTTGTTTCCAGTGTTTCAGTGGAGAGACCAATGTCAATACCATCAGTGGAACTCACAGGCATTTACTAGCCCAGAGCAATTGGGTATCTAGGATACAACACTATGAGTCCTACCTCAGTACATCTTCCCCTGCCCAATTCCCAAAACAGATATTACTACAAGTGCCAGCATGCACCATCTCACTAACTCCATTTTCCATAGGCAGCAGACTTCTTAACGACACTCATTACACAGAGAGACAGGCTTCTGGTAAAACCTACATGCATCTAATTCATCTTTCTATATTTCCCAGGTATGAGTAAAAAACCATACAAAGTCTTCTATTAATTGAAAAAATCATTATCTGAAGCTGTCACAATAGTAGAAAAATTACATTCAAATTATCTGAAAGCTCACCAACAAATCCTATCAAAGTCCCTCATGTGACAAATAAAATTGTAGGTTAAACTGGGTTTTTTTTGAAGGCAAAAAGTTTACCAAGAAAATTAAAATCATCCCCCTTCAAAATTTCTCCAGGAACTTGGAAAGATACTTTGCAGTAATTGGAAGCTGACAATCTATTTACCTTCCAACCTATTATATGTTAAGCAAGGCAACCAAGAGAAAATTTAGAAGCACTGGAAACATTAATGACATAAAATGTATTATCTAGCATGATGCATACAGACAGAATTACTAGGGCACTGGTGCTTTATAGCTTTTATTCTACCACAGTTTAGTTCAAATTTTTGGATTCATCTGTTGAGTACCTTCCACAGGCAAGATAAAGGCAAAGTAACTTGAAACCCAGTGAAAATGAGACTGTCTAGCGTTTGGAAAAAAAAGGGAGCGGTACAGACATCCAGTACTATTATTAAAAAAAATTAAAAAAGCATATGGAAAGTTTTCATTCTGCATTTTAAGTGTCAACATGTTTTAAAGTTTTAGATAAAATTTAAGATAAATGGACTGGATTCATTCAAGGGAAGCATAAGTGAAAGACAGAAAACTCTGTAGCAACACCACTATCAGATTTAAATTTTCTTATGTAAACAGCACTCTAACATTTGACACATGTCAAATTAGAGCCACACACCTTATTTCTGAAACAAAACTCTTTGTGGATTTTCAGCCCACATCACACTTCATTAGGCTTAGAACTTTTCACACTTCAGGAAAATAAGTGGCCTCTCATGCCTCACTTTCTGTTTGTACCAAGTTGGCAGGAAGGAGCACCTCTCCCAGCCTGAAGAATGGTGCCAAATGTAAAGTTGCTCTCTTGGGTATATATACACACATTTGTGCCATGCAAATAACTAATGTATCGATAGCTCAACATTCCCAGCTTCTACTCTGATGTCCAACTGCAGTCATTTGGTGCATCAGGTAACAATTTTCTGCCTTCTCCTAATTACTGGAAAGCACCCTCAGTTCCATATTCTAGCTTGACTAAGCTGGGAGACATCTGAGGTCCCACAGTTCAGTCAAATAGGCTTTCTTTCTTCAACCTTCATAAAAATGCTGCTCAGGAATCTTCTCCATCCTTGCGACGGACAAAAGAGGTGTCTAAGCATCACCTCAGTATTCAGCACTATCCCACAGACAAACTCCCTTCTGTGTCCATTTCAATGGGATAAGTCCACAGACAAAACTGTACAGGAGCTTAATGCCTTTGTATTTCAAATCCATCACATCTGATCACAAAAATCTTCCATTTAGACAATCAAAGAGGCTCTAACTGAGAAAAATCAGGAGAGCTGAGAAGGACTGTAGAGCCTTTGAAGAAATTAGCAAGCCCTCTAACATTAATGGGATTCTTTTCAGGTTCTATCCCACCATAAGGCTGACACGGGAAAAAGAAACAACTGGTATAGCTCCTTTTGTAAACCTTCATATGCAAACAGAAGCATAGGACACATGTGGAGCCTTGAAAATCTCTGCTATTACAAATATTCACAAATCAAAAGCGCCTCATTGATTACGAAGAAGGATTCACTTTATACATACTTTAAGTTGCAGTAGTACTATTTTTGTACCCAAGCTGAGATTCCATAGATGTTATGTCTAACGACTTCAGCAAGACTTCCAACTTCACCGCCCATAAATTCCCAAAGAGCAAGCCAAGGAAAACATGGCAGGTAAAAACTTCTTGGAAAATTATACCCTGGTTACCCAGGCTTTGCTTGCAAATTGGAAGGCTGAAGCAAGGGACATTCCACAGAGGTTTGGTCTACTCAATGAAAAATATTGAGTACAAACTTTGATAACAGTATCCAGGGTTTTTTATTGAATTTGCAGTTGGCATTAACTTTCAGAGGACACTTTTCTAAACAAAAGGAAAACATAATTTAATATTTATAGAGTTACCATGTATACAACAGGGTAGTGTGCATGTCCACTCTGCTCAGCTGGAATTTTATGCGCTGTTTTGAACACTGTATTTCAAGAAAGATGAATTGATTTCAGAGAGTCAGGAGGACAGAGAAGAAAGATTAATCAGAGATTGGAAAAACCTGATTTAGAAGGGAAAGCTAGCAGACTGGAGAGGTTTTCTCCAGGAACAAAGCAACAATAATGGTCTTCAGTCACTCAGCTCAAGGGAGTTTCAAAGAAGAGAACACTGTTCTTCATGACCATTATGGATGGGATAACATAGAGCAGGTTTATATTAAACTACAGAAAATTAAGACTGGACATGAAAGTGTGAGAGGAGGCAATGGCAAGAAAAATCCCAAACCATCACCTTTTTCTAATAACAGAGAAAGTTTGAATGACTTCAGCAGTGATAAAATCTCCCTCACTGAAAGTTGTAAAGAAAAGGTAAAACAAACATATGCCAGGAATAGTTTAGCCACAGGTTTCTCTGCTCTTAAGACAAGAAATCAGACCAAACAACCTCTTGAGACGAATTCTGGACCAATTTTCTATCACTGGTGATTTCTTTTGGTAGAGAGGATTTGTAGCTCTTTATTCCAGAAGCAGTTGCTATTTTTCTAATTTCAACCAAAGACATTCACTAAGAAATGTTGACATTATAGGCCAATAAAAATAATGGGTATTTTTTGGAATTACTTCCATAACAGGAAAGGATGTATAATAGAAAAAGTTACATAAAATGCTCTAAGAAATCAAGACAATGTATTCCCATTTAAAGCCAGGTGTTTCTAGATTCCAAAACTTGTAATTTTCCCCCCTCCTACAGCTAGTACTAAGCAAACATCACTGCTTTATTTTTCTTCCAGCTTCATGCTGAAACTTACCGATTTTCCAAATCCCAGTTGTTTTAAGATGTTTGAAGGATAGGGTTTACTTGAAATTTACATAAAAAACATTTTATCAGGAATTGAATGGCTTAGTTTGCCATTAAAATCACACAAGCTCTGCAGAACTGCTTCTATGTACCTGCTGTGAAAGGAATTACAACAAATTCCTAATTTACAATGAGAATACACAAAATACACTTAGAAATTAAATCTAAATTTGTGGGGAAGGACAAAACGTTACTACTTCTTTTGTTAAAGTAGTCATTTTGGGGAGGTTGGGTAGAAACACCTAACAACGGGGTGCATACTGACCAAAACCCACACTCAGAACTGACCAGAAGGGGTACTGGCCAGCTCTGTCCTCTTTTGCAGCACTAGGAAGGTCGTGGCTCTCTGCCCTGGTGCTCAGCAGGATTTGTTCATTTGGGCATAACAGTCCCCTAATGAAGCTACACAGCTTTTGTACCAGTGCTGGACTGCAGCCAGGTAGCTTCCAGTTTCACAGAGGAGCTTCGGCCTTTTTCCAGTGCTCTTTTGCACTTGTCCATCAAAAGATAATTTGGAGCTTCTGCACTAAATAATGACAGCACTGTCTCTTCTTCCAGCAAACCAGGTGTAAGCTACTGCATGATTTTAAAAGGTACTATTAAATAATACTTCCTCCATGGAACAATTGAGGCTTGCTTGCACCCATCTGTGGAGACATGCCCATTAGCTTCCAGGCAGTAGGGCCTGATGGTAGGGCCAAGATGTTAAAAGGCAAAACTAGCATATAAAAGTACGTATGAAGCCAAATTACAACAGCAAGCAAAAACACCAGGACTGCTTCTGACTTGGAAAAGGGAGGTTCCTATCTTGAAGATCTGTTGCTTCAGGACATGATTTAGTTCTGACAACATTTTTCACAGAAGGAACATGATTTTACAGGTCAACAAAGTGCTTCCAAAATCAAGCAAGCCATGCAACACAATTCTCTGCATGGCTCTGCAAAGCTCTGCACTTATTTTCATTTTGCATAATATCAATACAGCAAAATTGTCTAAATTTGGTGGATATATTCACCTGAACAAAAGTAATAGGAAATTGCACCCTTGTATGCTCACCTGTCTCTGCCAACAACTACAATTAAAAAAAAGATCTAGTCCAACCACTCTGAAGTAATACCCCTTGTACCTCATGATTCAACTTTGTCCTCAGTTGATTAGTTTCGCAAATGTTTGATAATGTCCAAAACTGATGGCTTAGACTAGATCTGCACTTGCAAGGTTTTTGCTCTCAAAGCTTGTCCTTACTCATGTCAGCTACAGAAAACTCTGTCAGTGAACAACTGAGCTCTTGGGGAGCTCAGCAACCATTGGTAAACCCTTGTGCAGCACACACAGGCCCTACTTAACCACTGATAAAACACCCTGCTTTACAAACCTGAAGGATTAAATATTTCTTTGAACACTAAAATCAGCTCAAAGGCTTATATTTACAAAGCATGTAATTGCTAGTGTTGTGCAATTTGACCAGAGGGACTTTACTATGCTTCCAGCAGAGCAAGTATTACACAGCACCTTGTAAAAGAACTCCCCTGCATGTTCTGATTCTACCTTAAAAGTTATCTTTTGTTCCTCCCCTTAAAAAAGTTTGTCACTTCATACAACTTATTGCCTTGAGGTTGACGGAAGAAGTAAAATTTTTCACCCTGGAGGACAGGAAAAGGAGCAAGGAGCTGAAAGACATTAGAAAAACACATTTCAAACAGTATGTTTAGGTAAGCCATTAAAGAAAACCTGTTAATTCTAGCTTACTAGGTGCCTGAAAAAGAATCTTAAACAGCATCTATTAGGAATGGCATCAGTACAGGGAATCTGTGACCAGGTGATCTACAGAGGTCCCCTCTAGACCTGTTTTTCAGTGATCTTGCAATGAAGAGGGGCAAAGATCACAATAAACAGTCTCTAGGAGAACTTCAAGAGCACCTGAGAAGCCTCTAATCTATCTTCTCATTTATCCTGTTCTTCTCTCATACTTTGGAATGTTAATTAAAATATCTTAAGGAATTTGACAGCAATTATAAGCCTTTACAATAGCCAGCCTTGGGCAGTCCACTCGAAAACAACATTTTACATTTTATGTTGTGCTTTGCATTTTTCATGGATTAAACTACTTTTCAGACTACATTTCCACTTCAGCAAGTATCTTATTTACTCTTTAATCACTAGTTGAAAGTGTTTGATTATCAGTCACATGCCTAGCAGTTTTACAATAGGGAAGCAGACAGCAGAAGTCATGTCCAGATCCCTAAAAAAGACAATGCAGAAAAGACGCTGTTGCTACAAGGCTAGTGAAGAGTCTCCAGAATTAAAAATATGTGAAAGTGAGATATTACTTCCCTTTATCTTATCTCCCTTTTCCTACCCTTTATCTTCCTTCAAAAATATTCCAACAGGCAAAAAATATCCCTTTATTTTTACTGGATATTACTGTTTATAAACACAATTTTAAGAGTGTATCTTGTCAAGAAGAGAAGAAACTACTTGCGCTAACAGAGCATTTTCACCTTATCTGAAAGGGAAAATTTCTAGAAAAACTCGAAGGAGAAAGCAATCTTTTTTCTCCCTGCCCTGCTCCTTTCCCCTGCAAAAAACCAATCACCCAGTACGAAGAATTAGATACTGCAATCAATAATAAAAGATTCACTCTTTCTCCACCACCTCCTCAAAAAACATAAAAAGTCTTCTTGTTTGCTTTCCTTGTACAAGCAGAGATACTGATGCAATCTCTCTTCTCTGAAAAAGGAAATGCCTCTATCTCAGTCTGATCTTTATCCCCCTCAGCAGCCTAACTAAGCAGATTAAAGCACACCGAAGCAGGATGAAAAGCACAACAAAAAACAGTAACTGCCGGTGCAATGGGGAAGGGAAGCAGAGTCTGCTGCAACTGCTTACAGATTAAAACAGTCTGGAAGAAAGCAAACAGTACACTGTAGGTAGCGAACTCTGGCACCCAGAATGGTGCAAAGGATCCAGCACCATTCCCCAACCTGTCATCTGTCTCCTTGGGCTCCGTGGGAAGACTGAGATGACAGCTTCTCCATAGCACTCTGTCACCCCGACTTTCATTCCTTCCCCACCCCCCCAAAAAAAAAGAACAGCTGCTGGTTTCTTCCATCACACCTACTGACAAGGTGAATCTGAAACAGGGCAACTGTCAGCCCTTGACAAAGCATAACAAATCAAAACAGGAACCCACTATTTGTATCTGGGGATCAAAGGAAACTATTCAGCCAAATAAAATGTCTACAAAAAAAAAGTAAGTAAGAAAGGAAAAGAACAGTGGTGTGACTATGCTGAGAAAAAAAAAATTTTAAATGAGGAAGAGTCAATATTAATTATTTTTTTAATAGGTAATACTTCAAAACTGCTCTTGTATAAACTACTGTTTTCATCTGTTACTACACAGAACTTGGCAAGGAAAAAAAAGAAGGGAAAGAAAAAGTACAGCTTTTCTTGACAGTTCTCTTGATAGCCATCCATCCTGATCACTCGGGAGAAATACAACTCTGCCTGCAAAATAACCAGTTGTGCAGATACTGCAGAAAAGGATAAAAATATTTTGTTGCTCATCTTGGTTATTTATCACAAAAGGAGAATAAGTATAAAAAATAACAACAACAAAAAGATGACGCTATGGAAAAACCACAGAAAAGTGCTGCATATTATGATGAGGAGTTCTTGTCAAAGAAAGACAAAAACAACACTCCAAAATTTATGTCCTCTGGCATGTCTTCTCCAGAGCAGATGTGAGGACTAAGCACTTCACATCAACAGGGAAACAGATGAGTAGCAATAGCTTCTGTTACAAATGCATTAGCACACACTGAGTAACAGTGGAAAAGCACTGATCAACCAATAGGGTATTATCACAAACTCACCATGTAAATACAACCCATCATTTGTCACATACATTTGTTAAATCTAAGTTATTCCTTAAATTTCTTCCAACAAGGTGGTCTAGGAAAATGGTTCCCTGAAGTCTGAAAACCTAAACACAGTTGCCAGTTAGAAGCCACAGCTACCCCTTCCAAAAGTGATCAACGGTTTGTGCATTAGCTTTAGCAGACTGAAAATTTAGCAGGTGCTGAATGAATACTCTCAGGTGTGCTGAAAGGACAACTTAAATATCACAGGTCACATTTGAAAATACAGTTTATCTATGAGTATGGTCTAAAAAACTTAACTACCTTGTAAGGACACACACAGAGAAGGGACTTCAGCTTCATAAAGGTTATTTTTAGCTTTATAATTCAGACGAAGTACTTTGTAAGTACAAAGAAGTGAGACTTAAGGAAACAGTAAACCAGAGTATCGAGGGAAGTTCACACTACTTAAACCTCAGCCAATGCTTTGAATTACACTTGGGGAAGTGGGGGGAACCAAAAAAAACAAACAAACCAAAAATTAAGAAGTACAGTGCTTAGGGTATCAGCTGCATAAGCTGCTACACTGAGCTCCCAACAACATGACTCCTCAGTGATCACCCTTCCCTTTTCTGTAACACGTCCAGCATTGCCTAAGAACACCTTATACTAGGGTTTGCAATAGTGTGCTTCCTGCAGCATCTGCAATAGTCATCTTTGTTCAATCTGCTGGAGGAATCCACTCACAATCTGCCTAGCACAGATCACATCTTTTACATATGAAATGATTCAGGACACATGAGAATTTCATCCATGACAGGTGGACTGTCACAGAAACTCAGTTAATACCTTGCTTTGCAATGTCTAAAGACTAATTTATTTATTTTTTTGCATATAAACCTTCAAGTTTGAGGGTTTTTTTAAAAGTATGCTGGAAGTTACTGAGCACACATTATTAAGTTTACAGGAACCCAGTGCATTAGCTTTACAAGTAATTTTGTAAGAAGAGAATTGCTCTGCAAACCACCCTCACATGTATTATAAACAATGGAAATGTTTTACAGGAGAATAGAAGATAAGCACAAAAAATATCTGGTAACCCAGCGGGGCCAACTTTAAGGCTTTTATAAGCCTCACAGTATCTCATGACTTCTCAGAATCTTAACTCTTGGGAAACTGAAGATCTATGCTTGCTTTTGAAGCCAGGCAGTAGTTTCAGAAACACTCCCCACAAACCAGTTCTGCCAACAAATGAAGCAGTCCTGCCTTCTCACCCCACTCAGCAGTTCATTCCTGCCCTCACGGCTCCTTCCCTTTCTGCAGGTGCAAGCCCTGGAGCAAATCACATTTAGGAGCCCCATTTCAGCTTTTAGCTGAATCTACCTGCATTTGTGTTCCAATCCAGTTTACCTGGAGCTAGACAAACATTTGCCCCAGCACAAAGGGATGAAGAGGTTATAAACCACATCTGTTTGTTTCAGCGGCTGCAGTGGCTTAAAAATTAAAAGACAGTCTGTATTTCCAGATAGAGAGGAACTTAAGAACTTCGTTTCACCTTAAAGGCAAATAGCACCTGGTAGACAACTAGTTATTTCCCTTCTCACTTTTACTGAGCCATGACTCCAGATATTTCAGTACAAGGCTTCACATACTTGGAACCACCCTGGTTCCAAGTAGCTTCAGTAGTACAAACAATACTAACTGAGGCAAAGGGCCTGGTCCTGTACCCAAAACAGGCTACAGGGGATTTGCCCTCAGCTTCACCAAGAATTTGATTCAAACAGAAGAGAACTGAATTGAAAAATTCCCAGGGGTATATAAGCATATCAAACCCCCATCTTCATTCTCAGCATGTACCACATGTCAATCCACATTTACATCACATCAACAATGATCAGGCACTTCAGAACAACTGTGTAAATATCAAATGCTGCAGCTCTCTGCCAATGCAAACTTGCATACAAATGTAATCTAAAGTTTTGAGAGTGTCTATAATAATTTTAAAAATCATACTAATGTGTGCAGCTCTTTTTCCCATGTATCAGTCACCTTCATACACTGGTTGTGAGCATGATACTGTCTTCAAACCAACAGGTTTGCTCCACTAACTCAATACCTGAGACCTATACTTCTGGATCCTGATGCAGAACAAACATGTGAAGCATCAGCACCCACTCACCAATATGGAAATCATTGTCATAACTCTTATTTACTGTATAATATAGACAACAAGGAGAAAGCTGCATAGCGAGGCATTTTCACTTACGTGGTTTATATAGAGACTCTTGCGTTTTTCTCTCACTGCAAAAACACAAAATATGATAGAAATATTACATGACTATTTTTCCCGATTAAGCTTCTTATACACCATTTATAATAAAAAGAACAGGAGACTATCTATGTGCAACATCAGAATTGCTTTTGCACTAACCAAGTATATTCATTAGCAAACACAGAAGGAACATACATTTGTATGCAAAAAGGCGTTTGTGCTCACTAGTGTGGTGATGGGTTAAAATTCTCATCCATTTGGGTACTTCACCAGGTGCTGGTCCGCATGGGAAAGTTAATATGCAGTGAGCTACAGTCCAAGCTAGCAATGGCTTAGCCATCCTTCACCAGCTCTCTGTGTGGGTACTCCTGAGCCACCAGTGTCTTCATGCAAGGTACCTTGCTGCAAAGTGGCCTACGCTCCCTTGCAGGTATGAAAGCACCTAAACAGCTACACCACGGAGTTAGCAAATTCTCATCACAGCTTACTGTGCACTAACTCCCACGGAGGGGCCTTGAAACCATATGTATTACACCACTGTCTTCTATAATGATCAGGTGCAACCCTGAAACTATTACTCATATTGGATGTAACAATGAAAATGTATTAACTTTGGTGAGCATGAACCAGTCACCACAAGCAATGGTTGCAAGTCAAAGCCACAATTAGCCAAAATAGTCAGAAAGTAAACAGCAACAAAAGGGAGATAGATATATAGAGTCTTAACTGTCAGGCAAATGCTTATTACAGCTGATTAAATATACTCTATTTAATTTTTTTTAAAGCACTTCCCAATTAACTCACCCCATAGAGGGCCTGCAGAGCTCTGTTCCAGTGAAAATACCACAGCATTTAGGATACAAGTCTGGAGGCAACTAACACATAAATCAAACTGCAGGATTAAAATAATAATGGTTTCATGCTGTAGGTGATTAAATGCACTTTGGTGCACCATGATTTGAAAGCTATGCAACCCAATACACTTAGCAAAAAAAGAGTGTTCATAATGGTGGGATAGCCTGTCCATTCCCTGTTGGATGCAAAGCCACTATTTGTGATTTATTATAAGCAAGCAATCTCACACAAACAAGGCTCTATGTGTGAATACTGTGAAATAATTGTGTTTAATGCAGACATAAAATGAAAATTAAAAAAATAAGAAAAAACTTTTAAAAATCCTTACATAATTTTCCTCCCAGGGAGCAGAAAGGAGAATCACACATGACAGATGTTAGCCATGTCACTTAGAATATGCTCAGATCCACAATTACGGACATTGTATAAGAAACAGAATTAAACAGGAACAGTGGAAAAATTCTGATAATCTAGTAAATAGTTAAACTGCGTGAAATACTGCTAAAACACTGCACTACACTTAAGTTCCACACAGTGCATTTATCATCAGCAAGAGACATAAGTCATCTAAGAGAAACAAAAAAATGATGGTAGATACTCCTAAGAATAGCCAAAGTATTTGTCTAGTATCACATATTGCAATGTACAGGAGTAAACAATTCTGATAAGCTGTGTGCAAACCTAATATAGTATATAACTCAAAGTTAACACCTATGGACTGTGAAATATTGAACACAGATAAGTATTTAACAGTGTTTTAATCATAAATAATTATACCTCATACAAAGTTCTTATGGACAAAATCCTATAAAGACAGCCTGCACATACACTCCAAATTCCACTTTAATTCCCTTTTTTTCTCTTTAGTTTTTTCTTCTGTATTTGGTCTTGTATCCATTATTCAATTCCCCACAAAAGTGCAATCATTTATTTCCCAAAGTAAGCATATTACTCACAGCTCAATCCCATTTGTTATTTCCAGTCTCCAGAAGAATATGTTAACATATTTATACACATCCCTCACTTCTTCCTGCTCAAGCATTTCTTGTGCTGCACATCCTTCCAAGCATCATGCTGACCTCCTTTCCCTATTTTCCCCATATAACAGAAATTCAGTTAGCCTGGATGAGGGACTACAAGAAGGCAGCTGTGCTTCTGGCTCACTCTGCCACAGTGTAGGGCTCAGCTCCCTCCAGAACATTTGCCAGTGGGGAACTGGGCATAGTAGAAACCCATTTGGTCACAACTACTCTCTTTTGTGACCACAACCTCCCCTTTAAACAAGGGCAAGCCAACTATTGCCCAAGGCAAAAGGCTATTCCTGCCAAGCTAAAATGACTGTAAAGAGATAATTCCACTGGCTTCAGTCAGTTCAAAAATGCTTTGCACTGCTCACGCAGCTCAGTATGGTCTGCAGCAGAACAGACCTTTGTGTCAGAATTAACCAGCATTTTGCAGCACAAACTCCTAACTGCAACTCCATGCTTTTGGGTTTTAGGTATGGGGGTTTAATGACACAGAGCTGAACAGATTTAAAGTCAGTTTAAATGATTAAACTTCTACTTTCCTTTTAACATTTTGAAACTTGAAATTTGGAATGGAACTCTTCAAGTGGAGCCTGAGATGCTGCCAAATTGTCTTAGTTTTCCTCATTCTAAGGTCAATGACCTGTTCCAATTGCTGCAGGCACTCTCAGCTGTTATTGCTGAACTTTCACAATAGTAGGAAAGTATCCTGAAATTACAGGGAGCGAGGGAATACACACACACACATACGTGCACATGTGTGTATATGCACATATGTATGTATTTTTCATTGAGCTGTAATAAAAACTTTCGCTGTGTAATTTCTGTACTATCTTAATGTTAACCCAAAGACAAGAGGATTACAGCAATAAGAATGTCTCACATTTTGGAGCTGGTAATTCATTTCTTTTTGTTTTATACAAGGAGACTGGCCCTAGTTAACCTTAAAGAATAAGTGCAGTTTACTCCACTTCTATCCACCTACATAAACACAATGTCTGAAGCCCATTGTTGCACTGATAATGCAAAATTTAGCCAGTACACTGAATGTGTAAAGGTCAGTCTAAGTTAGGAGAGATGGACTTCTGGAACCCATCGACAGGAAAGATCACTACCAGCACCCTGGAGGAGCAACCATTGCCTCCTTGCCATCATAAAGGAAAGGAAGTTACAATGTTGGAGTGCTAAGGTTTGGAAATCCTGGCTTAATCACAGCCACGCACTAAACAGTGAATGGCTTTCCAGTTATCTAGACCACCCAGTTTACAGGCCACGCTCAGCAAATGAGGGAGAACTTGCATAAAGCACTCACAGAAGTTAAAGACATAAAAGGTTATATTCTTTAATAGCTCCCTAGAGAGGGAGAATTCCTCATGTATGATTCAGCACCTAAAAAATTCTCACAAAGAGATGGAAACATTTAGAAAAGCTATTTTAACTAGGAAAGGAATTAATATTTATTGTGACTTTACCTTTTCTACAGATTCATTGAATGCTCAGGTAATTAAGGATGCATTCAGACTATTGACTAATAGGGACAGGACAGTTTAGATGCTTAGCATGGCATCCAGGCTACACAGCACAAAGGGAATTGGAGATCACGTAATAAACAGAGCTGTCATGTCCTGTCTTGCTATATTTGGGGTAATCAGCTTGTTGCTCTTCGCTTACATGTTGATCACAACCAGGCCAAGCTCCTGTGACAGGACACACTAAAAGACTACCAGTGAGGCTGAAAGAGTACAGGGCTACTAGCAAGCCAAACGTGGAACTGCCAGAAGGCAACGCTGCCAAGTCCCTCTAGCTGGTAGTGATGGACTTGGCCATTTCCCACTGTGAAACCATGTGAGGCACACTCACAGTCACAGCCAGATCCTGGATGAAACCTGGAATCCTGATGCCATTGACTCTGTGTATTTTAGATGTCCACAGGTCTTATCTATATACATATTTTCACTTACAGTCAACAGGGAGGTTTACCAGTCCAATACTATACAAGTAATGGAGCAAGGTAGTTACATGCCTTAGTTAGGTGTTTTCAACATTACCAGCTCAGCTCTCCTCTTCTACATGGTCTTAAGAAGTCTTGGGGGTCCCATAGACTCCACAGGAGGCTGTCAGAATACAAGCCTCCACACCCTAAAACCCCCTTTTATTTTCCCTTTCACAAGCATTGCACTGGATTTTGGTGTTAGGCAACATCCTTGAACAGTGCAGTAACTCCTACAGCTCAGCTGGTTCAAAAAGGGGACCAAAGTACAGCCAAGCAAAATGCTTATGACTGTGAGTTGTCCCACCAGAACGGGATGGTTCTTGGCAATACATCAGTAGATAAATGTTTGCAGAATCCTTTTTCTTTCGTACAAACAAAATAGCCTTTGTATTTTTTCCAGTGTGATCAAGGACAGCTGAACTGATCTTACACTCCCGTTGATAACATTTCTATAGCACTTCACTAAATTCATTGTTCTTACTCAAAAATATGTTATTCATATTACTTAAACTAGAACAAAGCTTCATAGACCAACTCTAGCATGAGTGTAAACTGTCATTTTTTATAAAATGCTTAAAATTAACTCCATACTGCAATAAATGGACCACTATTACTACAAGAAAGAATAACCATCTGATCTGGTCAAAATTTTAGTTTGTTGGACTTGGGTACACCTTGTCCTTTCTTTCAACAAGCTGTAACAAGAAATAAGTAGCACCCATATGGGATTAAATAGTTTCAGAACACTGCAAAATCACTATAAAACAGACATCAATCTTCATAATACAAGGTACTATGGAAATATTATCACACTCATTTTACAGACTACCAAACCAGATTAGTATGGTAAATCACATCCAAAACCATATGATGAGGCACTGACAGAACCACGGCTGAATTCAGAAGGACAGTCTGAAGGGCAAAAGAGGTACTCACATAATCAACTCTTCAATTAGGGCCTAAATGTATATCCTCTTTGTTCTAGTCATGCTCAAAAATTAGTAAAAAATATACAGTAAGTGAAAACTACATTATTTTTCAAGTGTTTGACACTGCAATTTACTATGTAAATCAAAAGCGGCATTTACAGGCAGCAAAAAGGAGGACAAAGAATTCATACTGAACAGTCAGGATTACAATTCAGAAACTGCTTTGAAAGTCTTCACAGAAAATAATGTGTTTTGCATCGATTATTCATCTGCTTCTAAAACAACATGTCACACACGTCCAACAGGGAACGAAAGAGCCAGAATAAATGGCTTCTATTGTACTGACTCTATCAGGAGGCTTGTTTGGCAGATGTAATTTCAGAGCGGTTGTTTTGTCCATGTATTAAAAAAAAAAACAACCAAACTCCAAATATATAATTATATCAAATCCATAATGAAAGAAGAGAGAATGTTTGGGCAGGATGGGAGCCATTTTGTTATTAAAATCTAGTATTGAGCTCATTTACAGTATCACCTATACCAGAGAAACTCTGGACTGTCCTCTTCGCTAATGTAAACAGCTATTTGCTCAATAAAATACTTTCCTCACCAGATGCTTGCCCTAATGTTCAGAGTTTACAAAAACTAAAAATAAACAGGCCAAGAAACAGATACACAGAAAATTTTTTATTTAGGGAAAATATTTTTTCAATATAATTATATTAATCTTTATCCATATTTGTACTATCGGTCTGACAAAACAATTAACTAAAGGTGTGACCACTTTAAACTCTTAACATGATGCCTCTAAATGCCTCTTTTTGGGGAGGAGGGGGCAATTATATATTAGAAGACTATCACATGCATGCTAAAAAAGGCTTTACAGATAACTGCAATAGCAAATACTGTAATAAATTCAGTAACCTACCATCTGTTTGTGATTTACTGAGAAATATTGTACTGGCCCGTGGATGATCTGATGGGTTGAATTCCATGTTCAAATCTGGAAAGAAAGAACAGCACAAAAACATTTATGATTATCCAATGGCATACACAGACTTTCTCGTTCTTTTCAATAAGACCAAGTTTACATACTTAAGCAGCTACTGTAAAACAAAATCCATCTTGAGGTCCATTTTTTTATCCTTCCTCGCACAAGTGGTTCTTTTTGGCATGTAAATCATTTACATCAACACAGCTTTGGGATTAGACTTCAATTCTAAGGTTGCTTTTGGATTAAGACAGATAAAGAAGCTTGAGAAGTCTGTACACAAGAAATCAGGAATTTCCCATTTACCATCTTTTTCTTCTCACCATGCCCCAAAACCATTGATTAGCACAGGAACACAGCTTGTTGTATGTAATTATAGAAGAATTAAGTATTGCAAACAAATGCACAACCCTCTAAAGACAGACAAGTTTCCAAGATTAGACAGGATTAAAAGAAGTAGTTATTGCAATGTAAACAAACCTAGGCCAGGGTGTTTTAAATGGTCAGGGTTAGAAAAACTTGGAACTTTCACAGATTAACATATTCCTTGCTGTAACAACTTAAAAAAAAAAAAAGAAAAACACAAACAACAACAATAAAACACACAAACAAAAACACAACTTCCCCCACAAACAAAGAAACAAACAACCCAAACAAAAACAACAACAAATCATTCCTAAAAAACATTTACCAGGCCAAAAATTGAAATCTATTGTACACTATACAAACTTCTATGAATGCTATTTTCCCTATCAAGGATAAAACCCACTGAATTTACTTATTCCCAAATTCCTCTCCACTACCAGTTTGTCAAAGCTTACATGCCTATATCCACTGGAAAACATGCTACTAAAATAGTACATAATCTTTTTGCATCTCTTTGCTCTCCCAGTGTTGCTATCTCGACTTTGGTACTCTAACATTCTCTTCATCTTCAAATACACATTCTCTTGCATTTGATGCAGGCATTTATGTGAGATCACATATGAGCACTATTATGTTTCTCTTCTGTGATTATCCCAGGCTTTCTAAAATTCTCTCACTCTCCTTTTATATCTCCGTAAAAGATCAGCAAAACAGGAAATTAATCCCCAGGTCTTAGGAAAACAAAACAAAGTCTTTTCGTCCAGGGGTCAAATCTCTTTGTTCCTTCACCATCCATCACCATACTCTGCTCTCCTTTTCCCTTTTATTTAATAATTTACTAGGTCTTCCACTTCCCTGCTTTTTTCTCCTGACCACACACCTCTCTACAAATGTGCTTTCTGTTCATATTTTTCCCTTTTATGCTCCCTTGGTTTTCTTTTCATCTCCCTGCATTCTTCAGCCCATGAGATGAGCAGCCCGACATGCTGCTGCTACCTGGGCATAACTTTTGGAAAAAACATTATCTTCTTTCCTACATGGAAGAACCCAGAAAGACAGAAGTAAAATCCCTCAGTTGCAAAAAAATCTTTTTATTATTATTATCATTATCATCATCATCAATGCCACAAAAGAAAAGAAATCCAGGAATTTCAAGGGAAAGCCATTTTGATACTCCCAGAAACCACAGACAAATCTGGAGAAGATCCTAGGAATGTCATCTTAAGCTAGGAGTTCTGACTTCAAAGGGCTGTGAATTAGAATGTTTTCATGTTACTCACTGCATCTCACTTAGATATACAGAATTAAAAAATAATCACCCACAGAGATAGTGCTGGTAAAGACTGTTTCCCATTTCAGGACAGTTTTTCCATTAAGCTGAATTCAAGATGCTTTTCATTAAGTGAAGAGTAATCAGCATGTAAAATGCAAAATACGTTGTCTTTTATCATCGTCATCTTTTATGAAACAGCACAATATATCACAATAAAAAAAACCCACTTTTAAACCACTACAGATACTTTTTCTGCAAATATTTCGAAGTACAGCAGTGCAAATTCAGTCAATAAAACAGGACCAGCAACATGAAATTGAATCCAGCTTACAAAACAATGGAAAACAGAAAAGCACTTTGTTCCTTCAAGCCTAGAAAATTATCTGTTCAAGGAGTAATAACAACCTGGTACAGACTCACAGTTTGCTCGCAGGGCTGAAAAGAAAGAAAAAACAATTGCTACATCTTGCAGTCAAGTTTAATCTCTTTTAAGATTCCTATGCTACAAAAGGCTATTTTGCAGAAGCAGTAAACCAACAGAGGACTTAAAAGTCTGTCTTTCAGAAAAACTGTTAGTCTTCTGACAAGAGCTGAAAGAAGGTCAGCAAAACCCCATCTCAGCAGCTGCAAGAGGCCAGTCCAGGGATTTTGAACCATCTCGGGAGAGGCAGCTGCCCACAGCCAGGGAGCAACTGGGGCTCTTCCCCACCGTTGAACCCCACAAAGCACCACATGTCCTCTTCCTTCCACATCCCTTCTCTCACATCCTCCCCAGCAACAGCAACCACCAAACACATCCATCTGCCTTTCTCAAACTGCCTGCACAAAAATCAGAGGAGGAGAACATGAGTAAGGGGAATGATAAAGCCTGTTTTACCCAGCACAAGGTGGTCAGAAGAGGACAGGTGCTGCCGAGAGAGGCTGGCTGCCCACCTCCCTCTGAGGAACAGCACAGGTCTCGTGGGTTTACAGGCAGAAGAAAGCATTGTTAGGTGTGTATCTGCAACTCAGCCACTCCCAGCTGCTCCAAGGACAAGCGTTAGAGAAATCCAAACACCCCACAGGCCACCAGTGAGACCATGTCACTGCAGGCCACCACTGCTGGCACACAAGAGTATTAGGATGGATGAATTTTCCTAACATGTGAGTAAGATTTCAGTCTCTGGTTGTTCTTAGATGTCTTAAATCATTGCACAGCTTGAAAACAAGTGTCTTTTTGAACGTGGCAACGGGTTCTTACAGATCTGTCACTAGAAATCACGTTACAGAAGAAAAGAGATCAAACTGCAGATATAGAGATAGCTGAAGCTTGTAACTTATCACCAAAGAGCATTATCCATCAAAAGGTTAATTCCATCCTAAAGAAAATAATATATTCATACTGCTTTAGTGTTACTAGTATCATTTTTTAGTATTTGAAAACTACCATGAAAACCAGCCATAATAGGAAAGGTTTACCCATTTTGTAATGAAATAGTCAGAGATTTAAACTCACTCAAGCAAAGCTCAACTATTCAAAAGAAAGGAAAACGAGAGGCAGAATTTCAATTATTGAAATCTGCACAAAAATGTTCTCCACTGCTAGCAGTCTGCTCTGTAATTCATCATAGCCCTCAAAGGAAAGACTTACAGTGAGTACTACTCCCAGCAGTTACCCAGCATGCCAAAATCAGCTTTTAAGAAAAAGCCACTGTTTCATAGACAGTCCAAACCTGAAATCTTTCACTGTAGATCTTCTTTCAAGTTAAGCAGATTTGGAATATTTTTTCTACATCTCTTCCTAGTTCAAAGATCAAGTTTTCTTTTTTTTTTTTTTTCACTACTAAAAGATTGTAAGGTTATGCAAAATATAACTTACTACCTGTAAACATCTAAACAGTCTGACACCCCATGAAAATTTCAGGGGTTTTGTCTTCTCAATATTAGGAACCAAAGGTTTGTGTATATAAATTCATGTATACATACACATGCAAATATCTACAGATGGATAGATAGACAGACAGATGGACAGATAGACAGGCAAAGTCCAACTCAGGTACACTTCAGCTAAGAGAGCATGTGTCTAACAGAATTCACACAATTTTGGAGGATTTGGGCAAGAACAGTTACAAATGCATGCAAATATACTTAAGATTGCATTCTCTTATTTGCTTAGCAGCAGCCAAAAAATCAGTTATTATAATGGCCATTATGATGCATCACATCAAAATAAATTCACTCTCCAAAGAATAAAAAGAGTAGATTTTGCATATGACTTAATTTGGTACATAACCATAGTGAAGTTTTAAGACAACCACCAGAAACACAATGAGATTCACCCTGTACACTGTGAGAAACTTAGTTCCTAAACCTACAGCAGCTGCATTCAAATATGGCCATAAAAAGAAGCAAACTGTAAAATAGTTCAGTTTCAGGCTTGGGCTAAAGCCCAGGCAAGATTTTAAATCTCAAAACAAGATCTTAAAAAGCATTACTGAGACCAGAAATACTGAATACAGTCTCAGTTTGCACTTTTTATAGTGTGAAAAGGGTAAGAATAAAGTTCAGATGATTATAGAGGCAAGCTACAAGAATGGCAGACTGCTGAAAATGCCTTCAAATGAGAATCTGAGTTGAAACTGTTTTGTTGATGAAAAAGGAAAACTAGGAGGTGTCTGCAGTTCACATGTAACTTAGTAAGTACTAAAAGCTCTCTCTAATCTAGCACACGATATCACACAAACAGTGGAAAATGAAAGCAGAAAGAAAGATCTTAATTACGACCCTGGATGAAAACAGAAAGAGGATAATTAAGCACTGAAGCTCCACACCCAAGGAACATGCACTCAACTTATCTTGATGTTTTCCCTCTCTAGAAGATTGCTCCAGCCAAACATCTTTGGGCTTTAGTCCAGCATGAGTATTCAGGCTCAATTTAAGAATAACTTATGCAAGTTACTGGCTTATGATTCATATGCAGGTCAGATCAGATGATCCCATGGGCCTTGAGCGTAAGTTCTATAAAATCGTCAGAAATAGCAATATTTAAATTATTAAGTACAAAACCTCTGCAAATCCCAGTGGCACATCTGTAAACTTTCCAAAACTGCACCAAACTCTGCTGCAATTCTTCAGAAAGAGCTACATTTTCAGGCTTGTGGTCAGAATACATTATGCAAGATAAAAAGTAAAAGGATGAGACTAAATCTCTCATGGCAAAATTTTAACAAAAAAAACCAACTGCTTCTTAAACTCATGAGTCTGCTGTGACAGAAACAGGCATGACAGGAGGATGAAGGATGGGTGCTGTAGCAACTAACTTCCGACCAACACACATCAAAGCTTTTGTCATGACACAAACAGGAAAAACCAACACAGTCGCTGCTTTTCCAACACTGCACGTGAGCTGCAGCAGGTCTGAAAATGTGTTTATTCTGTCAGAAAAATAAGATGTTATTTCCTTCCTTGTGAACAATTAAAGTCAGGTAGTTTGCGCTGCCAAAGCTCTGATGCTGATTTGATAACAGACTAAAGGCTAAACTGAGTAAAACACTAGGTTTAGACTTACACAGTTCTGAAGTAATCTGGTGAAGCTGCTTTCTTTCCTTCCCTTCACCCCTGGGACCACAGGCTATCACTGACACTGCACAACCACCACTATTGTTAAAGAAAGAGACAGTGTCCTGCATCAATGGCCCATCATACGCCTGAAAATGAAACCAATCCATGTTTCTTCATCCTGTAAGATTATTTTTTTTTTAGTCATGTAAAGGGACTTCAGGTAAGAAAAGAACAGACTTGTCCAGGGCATGCTGCAGAGGGAACTGAGCTGACCAGGCACTACACAAATTATTTTACTTCTTTACCTTCTTTTCTCCCCACACAGCCTGACATTACAGAGCTACTGCCTGGTATGGTCTAATGGGTGGAAAACAACAAAAACACCACAAAGGTGCTTATCAAGGAATTACAGGAATGCAAACCATGAGCAATGTCTAAGCCCTACGCATTTCCCAACTGAAAACAATCACCACAGGAGCAAACAGAAAGGGAAGCACAAGTGATCCAAGGGAAGTTGTTGCTCTAGCTTTCAGTGTACCAGCCTGTATGAATGACCTGATGTCATCTGTGAGAAGAGAAACAGAAACAGTATTCTCCAGGCAAATATGGGGAGGTAAGTTTCCCCAACACTGAACCTAGAAAAAATTGCTAAAACAAATTTCAAAAGTCTCTTGAAAAAGAAAGTCTAATTATAACTTATGCCTTTCTGCTCCTTTCTTACTCTGGTGGGCTGTTCCCCCCTGTTAACAGCAATTAGTCACAGGTATAGTAATGAAAATACTTCCTTAAGCATTATTATGTTATTAGCATTCCCTCCGGAGCTGGTAAGAGTTAAAAGGACACCTGACCTAAGAGCATCTCCCTCATCTATCTCTAGTCAAATGAAGCTAAAAACAAAGACTAAAACAGAACTGAGAGCAAAGAAACAAGACTGAAAAAAGCAATTTCTCACTATTATTATCAATTTTCTTAGATTTTGTTTTAAATCACCATAATTTATGCAAAAGAGGTATCATACAATCTTACATTTGGAAAACCCTATGACTAAATCTACTAGTAAAGTTTCCATTTGAGATTTCTGTCCATCAATGTCTCTAAAACTGGGCTTCACCAAACACTGGGACTAAAATAATTCACAGGGATAAATAGATAAGGCACTGGGACGCTTTCTGTTCAGAGGTTTTTATAACTTTCAAGACAAAATAAGACTGAATTGTATAGGCAGATGTTACTGGCAAACAACAACTGCACCTGCTTTTACACTAAAGCTTCCAAGATGTGAGATCCACTACTAAAAGTTTCAGCTCATGTCATTCAAACAGCACACAATCACGGCATGAAGATTTGCCAGTATCAGACCACAAGATCTATCTGTACCTTTTTACAGTTCTTCATGTCAAATGTAAGCAGCAACTAAGCTACCACAAATGAAAATGCCTCTCGGCTGCATGCAGTACTCTTGTAAGAACGAATGTTAGTGATCGTGTTCCAGTACACTCTAACAGTGATTATGAAAATAAAAGAAAGCTGGGAATTGGAAGGCTTCCAAGAGCCAACTGGCTGGAAGGGTAAACTCCTTCAGGTTTGGCTAGGTCGCTGGAAAAACTTGGATGTGATCTTTGCTACCCTGGAGCTATGGTATTCTCTGCCTTCCATTCCAAGCAAACGTCGGGCATGACTTTTCTCAGCAAGCTCCAATTACACGGTGACTCTGTTCCAGGCTCTGCTCTGATCTTGGTTTTCGAGGGAGACAGAGATAGTTCATCAATAAAAGGAGCCCTCTGTGGCAAATAATGCTCATTTCTGTACAGTTATTCCTGACCAGCCAGCCAAGTAACAACACAGGGCAGTTCTCATGGGCACAGCTGTATTTATTTTCTCTTCCACAAGCAAAATCATAGTTATAACTTTCCACAGGCTGAACAAAGTTCGTATCCAGGATTTTTAGTTTTGTATCATTTCTCAGGATTTGCTTTCCCTTACACAGCAGTCTCTCCCAACTAACTAGACACATCTCCAAAGCAAATTAAATTATTTTACACTACATGATACATCTCCCTTTTTTAATGTCTCCTTACATTTAGAACATGAAAAATACCAATTAATAAATATTTTCTCTCTCAAATTCATCTCATGAAAGTTTTTCAGATATTCCAGTACTGCATCCAAAATTAATTTTAAAAGTTTTATTGATATATAAGACAGAATATAAGAAAAAAAATAATAGTGTAAACACTTGCCCATTTCCTCCCCCTCAGAAAAACAAAGAGGAAAAGACAATTTCTTCAGATTACATGAAGAATTCAGCATGGACTGAAGAGAGCAACAATGCAGGGCTATTATTCCATGAGATTCAGAGAGGAATCTCTGTGCTTTTATTAACTGAAGAACATTCCCCCTTTAAACACAACTGGCCACTGTAAAAAGTGCCTAACACAACACATAAGGCTGTGTATACATGTATTTCCATCATACTCAAATACTGCTCCTCTGGCCTTTGAGCATAACACAGAATCATTGAATCACAGAACTATTTAGGTTGGAAAAGACCTCTAAGATTACTGAGTCCAACCATTAACCCAGCACTGCCAAGTCCACCACTAAACTATGTCCCTAAGTGCCATATCCACGTCTTTAAAACACATCTAGGGATGGTATTGTCAATGAAAGGCTACACAGTCCAATGAAGCCTACAAAGACAATGCTTCAAAAGCAGCAGCATGACCTTCAGGCAACCTAATTTCCACAGCAAACATCCAAGTGAAAAGTTGAAATAATAACAATTTTTGAATGTTAATGTCTTAAGATGAAGACATTAAATACTGTTTCTGGTAGAAGTTAAAAGCAAGGAGAAAATCTAAGTAAAAGTACTCTGAGATTAATACTAGTGTGAAGACAAATACCAGCTGGAAGAATATATTCTACTGCTTTTTAAGATTTCTCAGTATGCTCTTAAAAGTTATTCCATCTCCCAACCCATTCTAATACCCTAGCAGTAAATTCAGTCCAGATAAATTAAGACTGGGTAACAGAAGAAACTGGTCATGAAAAGGCAAAAGAGAAATTTAGGTGCACTTCTCAGTCCTTTTTTCCGTTGTACCAAAGAAGAACTAGTAGTCAAAACAGAGATCCTACTTAAAGAACATGAATTTTATTCAGTTATTTTGAAAAGTAAGCTATGTGATTAATGGAATGTAAATATTTGAGCAGGGTTAGATAACCAAGGATTGAAAGGAAAAAAATATTCAGAATTATCAGTTTTTTCCTTTTGCACTGTTCCAGGTCTTTGGAACACGTTCATAGTGTGCATACAGCAGAAATTGAGGGCCATTTCCTTTTAGGACCTAAACATGAAGATAACTGAGGACACAATGCAGGCTGGAGTCAGGCTAACAGTTTGTCCTTTTCCTTCAAACCTGTAGCTCAAAGGAGCATTAACTGTTACTGCCCAGGGAGGTTGTGGATGCCCCAATCTCGGCAGTGTTCAAGGCCAGGCTGGGTAAGGGCTTGAGCAACCTGGTCTAGTAGGAGGTGTCCCTGCCCACGGCAGGGGAGCGTCAGGACTAGATGATCTTTAAGGTCTCTTCCAGCCCTTAACATTCTATGGTTCTGTGGTGACTCAATCACTTCTCTGGGCAGCCTGTTCCAGTGCTTGACAAGCCTAGAAAGAAGAAATGTTTCCTAATATCCAATCTAAACCTCCCCTGGTGCATTTCCTCTTGTACTGTTACTTGGGAGAAGAGCCTGACCCCCACCTGGCTACAGCCTCCTGTACAGAAGTTGTAGAGAGCTACAAGGTCCCCCCTGAGTCTCCTGTTCTCCAACCTAAACAACCTCAGTTCCCTCAGATACTTCTCCTAACACTTGTGCTTCAGATCCTTCACCAGCTTTACTGCCCAGCACCTCAGTGTCATAAAGCATGATTCTTCTTACAGTATCCTAAAACACCCAAAGTGTAAATAAAATAAAATACAATGGCACACAGTCTATTCTAAAAGCCAATTCTTAAGATCAAAGTATCTTGATATAACTGCATATCACTTTCCTTTCACTTATCTGAATGAAAATCTAAGTCCAGCAAAGTAGAACAACTTCTCAAATATGGTACCTGCAAGACTTTCCAGTTTTCGTGTTAAAATTAGCAAGAATGATGACAAGCACATCTGTGAACATGCCTCCCTTCCTTCCTGACAGCCAAAGACAGGCTACAGCACAAAGGACACTGTTAAACATTCTGTTAAAAACTGTCCTCTTGGAAAGCCTTGTACCAATCTTTTAAAGATAATTAAATTGGTTTTTGGTTTTTTTTAATGAAGTATTCAACAGAACCTAGCCCAAGAATCACAGCTGGACCCAAAACTTGTTCATACACAGGATATCCATAGCATGTGCTGAAATAGAGACAAACTGACTCCAGAGATGAGGAAAAACAGTCCCTAAGTTATTACCATTTTTCATGGACAAAAATTCATTCTAAACCATCATTTTCATTATACGGAGAATATTACCAGACTTTTGAAATGAAACAATTACACTGGGATAGAAAGTGGAGCCCTGTGAGTCCATCACAGGCAAGACCTCACATCACTTCTGACTCCTTGGCAGGTTCCAGCCCAGCAGATACAGGCAGCCTGAATAAGACCCAGCAGGCACAGCAGCCTCCCTCAAAGGTCTCAGAGCTGCAATCAACCACCTGCGTCAACTCATCTGGAGGAACACACCCTCAGGGACACACATGTGAAGCCGAGCAAAGCTGGTCTAACGCTTCTCACCAAAAGGCAAGGAAATGCACCTGACATTTCAGTTCTGCTGTTGAAGTACAAAGATGGGGTAAGGTTTGCCATTGCTTTTTCGGAAACACAGTCTACTCTGAATATCATAAGTAATATAAACAATAATATGAGCACCTTACTCGCAAAAAAGCTTTTTTTCTCCAATAATCATACATGATATTGTGGCCTTCAAGTAATGCAAGATGGGGAAAGAAACCACAGTGCAAATTGTAAGAGCACCTTGTTTTGCACCTCTGCGCTTTGCTGTGCATTGCCCATCGTTGTTCCTTTTCTCACTGATGACCTTTCCATTTTGTTACTAAACAACACTTCTGGGCACTTGAGAACACAGTACTCAAGTTTCCCAGTTCCACCTTCTCTCTCAATAGCCTTCCTCGATTAAATGGCACAGAGCCAGCCAACACAAGCTGTGATCATATGACCATGCATCCCTTCGGGAGCATCTCCCATTCCAAGTGTATTTCTGCACAAGGCAGCAGAACCTCACCACCTGAACGGCTCTATCACCTGTTTCCAGTGGGATTTATTAACACGTTAACTACTGCCCACTTTTGTCAACATCACTCATGCCCCACTTGCAGCACATGTAGCAACAAAAGGAACTAAGCCACTGTCCTATTATTAACCTCAAACTGAAATTCATGCATTTCTTTAATGCCCCTGTGACACTGAGCACCAAAAATGCTTTTTCCCTAATGCATTTTTACTCAACTTAGACACTACTTTAAAATGAATTTACACTGTTCTATTAGATCCAAAGGTCGAAAGAATGGAATACAAAAGGTTGTGAAAAATCTGGGGTTTTTTAAATTATTTCTTTATTCCCCCAAATCTTCGTTCGCAAAGTCTAGCCAGGAATGAATTTTTTTAAAAAAAATCTTATTTTTCTTCACATAAATGTATCAGAAAAAAATTACCTTATGATTCACTTACCACTCATTATAATCACTTTACGTGATACATGTAAAATCTTTTAGCTATAAACACAGTATCATTACAGACCTAAACAAATTACATCAGCTGCTGCCATACCAAATTACTTTACTTGTTGTGTCAAACAGTACTGCCGTGCTCTCCACCAAGAGACATCAAGCCACCCAAGCCCCAAGTGAGGCTGGCTGTGAACGCAGCCACTCTTGCCACAGATTTAACTCAGAAGTTAGAAGCTGGCAGGGAATTATTTGTCACTGAGCCAAACATGCAATACCAGTCAGCAGAGTTGTTGGGTTAACCTACAGCAAATTGAAGCAATTTTACTTGAAGATACAGATCGATACAAAGTCATCAGCATAATCATCATCATTTCACAGCTGAGCTGACATTATAAGCCTGAATCTTAGATTGAAGTATGATCTGCAGCTTTGCACCAACATGTATGCATTTCACCATTCCTCCAAACAGACATTATTGCCACGCAAATCAGTAAGAAGCTGAATGACCTTAAGGATGCATTATGTTCTGCAAATCAGGACACAGGAGCTTGAGCTGCAGCTCAACTCTACATCTGGAAAAAGGCACCTCATAATAGTGATTCAAGCTCTGAGGAGCCCTCCCACCCACCAGCCCAGCAGGGCAGGACGAGCTTACCCTTCCTCATTACTTTACTGAAATGATTTTTAAAAATGCCAGTGAAAATGGCATCTTTCCAGGCTCTCTTCTTTTTTTCTTTTGCTTCCCTACTGAGCTGTATGACCTAAAGTTAAAGTAAGTAGGTAATCCGTGAAATACAAAAAGAAAAGTATTGATCCTGGTTTCTCAGAAAATTTAGTGGAAGTGTATTATAAAACATTTATAAAGGTACCTCTCTGACTTCATGGGCAGCAGCTGCTTTTTTAATATGCAAAAACATAATTTGCAATCTTTTCTGAGGAACACCACAGGATACTTGGTAAACTACAATAACAGGCTTTCAATTTTCCCCCTGCAGATTTGTATTCACATGGCAACCAAGTTACCATGCTACCAAAATACAGTGTTAAAATCACACATACAAATTGCCATTTAAAACTGAAAGTCAACTGATACTAAAAACCTCTCATCAGTGAATCTCTACATCTGTGCATGTAGGAAAAATCCCACAAATATATACAGCTAAAGCACGTGTGCATGTATGTGCACACATCTGACCCTCTGAGCACTTCCATTACTCAGGTGTAGTGCTGTCCCTAGACCCAGGAGACTCAGTCTTATTAAAGTCTGATGGTAAAACATGTACAATACAGCTTGCTGAATATATACCCACTTCAGATGCAGCCATGACATTAGTGCCCAGACTCCAGACACTACAGCTTCTATAATCTAAAGCTCTGTGACTTCCACACTTACATGTCCCATATACCACGGAAATTGGAGCAAGAAGAGGGAAAATTATAATTAAACTCTGAAGAAAAGATATATAGATCTTTAACTCACATTTATTCTCAGTCTATGAATTCTTGAATTGACACTTGTTCTCAGAAGATTCAGTTCAGAGTCATTAAGTGCTGATCTTGGAGAAGTATCTTATAACAACTGAATATGTTGTGAAATTGTCACTGAAAGAGTTACCATTTCCAGTGTAATAAAAAGCACTATATTGATAATTTGTTATTTGTTGCAAATTTATAACAATCTAAAACATCACCATCTATCTTCGTTGTGATTCACCGTATTAATCTGAATATCTGAATAGCTTTAAACAACCACAGAAAAGTCTTAAATTTACTTTTAAATCAAAATCGTACAGAAATTCTCTGTTCTTGTCCTAAACGTGAAATTACTCCTGAGATTACACTGGCTCAATACCCAGGACAAGTAACATTCAGTCCCAGAGCAGCAACTAGTTTCAGATCCACTATCTTGCAATGCTCCAGTTCTTAGTAAGAGCCCTGGGCAACTGAAAAAGGGATAAAAGCAACTTCCTATTTGTTTTCTTCCGAGTCAGGTGGACAGAGACATTGCATATAACATTCAAGTCCTGAGGCTGACCTGATCAGCCACAAGCAAGACAGCCATTCTAAATTCAGGCAGATAAAACTTTACCAGATCAAACCCAGAACAGGGATACCTGTGCCATTGGTAAGAAGGGGGAAGGTCCCTGTGAAACAGCAATACAAAGACAAGTCTCAGAGAACACATGCAAGGACAAATTAAGTACAGCAGGGACCAAAAAGTTGAAAAGGGTACTGCTATTTCCATTACAGATGAGGAACTGAGGCAAAGGAATAAAGTCAATGCATCATTAAAATCCTGGTGCCATTCTGCACTTAGTCCACAGCTCTCTAGGTCAGACTCCAAGCCTCGATCTAGATAGGCAGAAAAAGAACAGCACATAGTCCTGTGACCCCTGAAGTATCTTGTCCAAACGTAATAGTTACTTTCAGATGTCTAACTCAAAGCTAGTCATCCAGTTGCCCCTCAATCAACAAAGCATGCAGTTTTAGAAGTGAGATTTTTAGTGGCTATTTCACAGAATCCTAAAACAAATATTTGGGATAAAACAGATGTGTCATATTCTGGACATACGGATTCTTTTCCACTGGAATAGTCAATAGTAGTGACAAGCTCAGATTAAACCAAGATTCAGTCACTTAAAGTTAAATCAAACTAATCTTCTCTTGGTTACCAAATTTCTGATTTGCCTGTGTCACCCAGGACAGGCCACTGACTAGTCACTATGCATCGTGAATGAAGCTGGACTCCTTGCCCTCACATCCCACTCTCCCTTGATATACTACACAATCTTTCATTTCACCAGCAAATCAGTCTGGATTCCTAGAGACAATCTTTCCTTCACTGCACTGCCTGATGCACCACTTGGACCAGTCCATTCTTGGTACAGGATGAGGCAGGAATCCTGTTGAAAAACAGCATATGGCCATATAATATAAGAAAACTGGGAAAGGTAGAGTAAATTTCTTTGATTCTGTCTAATCTTGAAAGTTCTGGAATCAGTTTTCCTTCCTTTAGTCTTTTAAGCCTTTTTTAAAAGCCATGAATACATATTAAGCTTGCTTGAAAATCTGGAACCTTTTCTAAGCAAAACTTGTTGCCCTGAGAAACCTTCCTGATTCAGGAGAGGACCTTCTAATGTGTCAAGTAATATTATCAATCAATTTGGTCTCTGTTGTTCCTCAGGCACATCAGAGACAGACACAGTAGGACTTTCCTTGTCTTTCCTGATACATTTATTGACAAACATACCAGGAAATTAATTAAAATATACATAAAATAATGTAATACATGGATCCGGTCATGCTTCTAATCATTCACATTGACATTATGTGCTACTTATTCATTAAGCAGTAGCTTATTTCAAGATTATGGGAACTGTTCCATGTACCAAGGCTACTGGAAAGATACGTGCAAATGTCAGACTATATGTAATGTAACACTTTTGAACAAACACTCCCTATTATTGCCTGGCAGGGAAATGCTAATTTAACTCACCGAGTTCAGTTCTTCTGAGCTTTTTTTTTTTTTTTTGCCTTAAATAGCTCAACATGTTCAAATGTTCATTGCCAAATTCAGACCTGTGGTCAACCCATTAGATAAGATACAATGAAAGCAGCAACAGTGAATTGGTACCACAGAACAGCTAAAATCACCTCATGTGAGTCTTGAACACTGCTTTCAGAGTTGCTATGAGAAAACAGAATTAGAAAGACAATATATTAAATCAGAAAAGATAATACCTAATGCAGCATGCTAATTAGGATGATTTCATCGAGTCTCCTCTACTGAGAGAATCTACTGACAGGGAAGAATAACCACATCATTAGCAATTTGTACTGCTGTCAGGAAAGCATTTAGTCACACCATAGATTAAATGTTTAAGCAATTGCAAAGCAGACACGAAATTTTCCAATACAAATGCAAATGTCTAATCTGCCAATAAAAAATTAAATGCAGTGAGTCATTTTACTCAGGACAGCAATTCCTCATCTCAAATATCATCAGAGGGTTTTTAATTAAAACACGACAGTTGACATCACAGGAGACGTGATGGCACATCACTGGCTCATGCTGTATGTATAGAAGCAGCACCTAATTGAACTCTGACTGCCCTTAAAAAGTGAAAGAGTCACCACCTAAAATGAACATGTGGTATTTACCTGAAGGTCCTACTCTTCTGAACAACCTATTTTTAATAATGGTGTCCTGATAGTGAAAGTATCTGGATACAGAGAAGGAAAGTCGAGCAGGTTTTTGTAACGGAAGGTTTTGTCTCTCAGACTTCCTGAAGTTCCTTAATGGGATGAAGAATATTTGCATAAGGGAGATCTGGTAAACACACAGAATCACAGAATCAGTTAGATTGGAAAAGACCTCTGAGATCATCAAGTCCAACTTACGACCAAACACCACCATATCAACTAGACCATGGTACTAAGTGCCATGTCCAGTCTTCTTTAAACTTCTGCAGGGAGGGTGACTCCATCACTTCCCTGGGAAGCCCATTCCGATGTCTAATCACCCCTTCTGTGGAGAAATTCTTTCTAATGTCCAACCTGAACCTCCTCTAGGCATTCCAACCTGCCTAGGCATTCCAAAGCCTTTAACAAGGTCACCTGCTTCTGAAGCTAAGCAAACATTAAGTCCTCAGAAAGGCCAGGCACAAATTGCAAAAATGATGGGGAAGGAAACACAGGATTACATAGTCACTTTTCAACAACTGTTCTCTGTTGTTTATCCAACACATTCAAAACCAGGAAGTGGTTTTAATAAGATGGCAAAGTCTGCAGTTGATAGGATGTAACATCACAAACCAGCATCAGCTATGAAGAATGTCTGTACTGGTCAACAAAATGGCAGATGTAGGTAAAAGCAGAAAAGCTGGAGTACATAGGAAAAAAAATTCAAAATTCATCTTCAAAATTATAAGCTTCAAATATTGCTACTTAGGAAATATGTTGTAGGAATTGGGAAAAAATGCAATTAGTATGGACACACTCAAATCACACAGAAGGAGGAGGCTCCTCAGTAATGCTGTGAAACTACTTTCCACACAACACTGAAGTTCTTACAGCATCAAAGGGTTCAAAAGGGATTAGACATGTTCTAGAAGACAAATTCATTAAGAATTGGAAAGTACATAGTAACAGCTCAGGGAATTCCCAGGGTGCAATCTTAGGGTAAATATTGTTATGTTCCTTTGTTTTATTGTTCTGGCAATGGCTCATGGAGGAGACAGGAGAGAAGGTTTGTCAGAACTCCAGTATAACCAACAGTGGTCACATTAAAATCCTGTTACTTTGTCATCTGACAAACCAGCAAAATAAACAGCTTATTAAACCAAGTAAGTCCTTTGTCTTTTAGAGCTACTAAATATATGAATTAACTAAACCCAAAGCATGGAATGTATAAGACCAACATGTACTTTTTAAGCAAGGAACAAAGCTGTCACTGTCTTGTAGTTTAACATTAACTAATTTGTCTCCACTGCTGTAGTTTTGTCAACTTTCCAGTATCGGATTTATGGCAGCATATGGACTTTCATCCTCAGACAGCACCTTTGTGCTCTTTATCCTCAGAAGCATTTGTCCTTCGAGTAGCTGATATTCTGGAAAGTAGCAAATGGGGGCACTGCATGACTTGTACATTGACCACAGAACCCAAAATATACGAGTCAGAAGTGAAAAAAGTCCAAACCAAATTTTCAGTAAGGGCTCAATTTATTGATCTGCTACAGGTCATGTTACCACTCCAGTCAACTCAGAGGTCAGTGAATTGCTCTACTGCAGTTTTTCTGGTTAGAATAATGCTCATGTATAATCTAACACTATATACATGTTGATCCACTGTAAATTGCCTAACAATCTGAACAAGTACAGGAAGAATTTGTCATGAACGTTCTTTTTCCTACTGGTATAGCTCTAGACTGAAGCCATATATTAAAAAACAACTCTGATTTGTAAAACAATGATTAGATTTCCTAGTTCTGCATGGAAAGTTTACAGTACTTTTGGGTAGAGAGAAACAGAGGTCTTAGGTTTTGAGTTTGGTGTTTTGAGTTGTTTTCCTTTTTCTTCTTGAAAATGGATTAAATGCAGAGGATTTTGTAGGTCCTTCCTACCTATGAAAGAAACACAGGAAGGATTTCAGTTTTCATCTGGGTTATGTTGCTTATTGTGGTCCCTATATTTGGCAGTGGGCAGTTGCCCCAGGCGTGTGGAATAAAATCAGAATGGTCTGGGTTGGAAAGGAACCTCAAAGATCATCTAGTTCCAACCCACTTGTCATAGGCAGGGCCACCTTTCAATAGACCAGCCTGCTCAGAGCTCCATCCAACTTGGCCTTAAACACTGCCAGGGATGAGGCATCCACAACTGCCCTGGGTAACCTGTTCCAGTAAAGAATTTCTTCATAATATCTAATCTAAACTTACACTCTTTCCAGTTGAACCCATTCCCCCTTGCCCTCTGCTCTTGTAAAAAGTCTCTCTCCAGATTTCTTGTCAGCTCCCTTCAGGTACTGGAAGGTTGCAATTAGGTCACCCCAAAGCCTTCTCTTTTCCAGGCTGAACAATCCCAATTCTCTCAGCCTTTCCTCAGAGGAGAGGTGCTCCACCCCTCTAATCATCTGTGTGGCCCCCCTATGGACTCACTCCAACAGGTCCATGTCCTTCTTGTGCTGGGGACCCACAGCTGGATGCAGCACTCCAGGAGGTCTCACCAGAGCAGAGGGGTAGAATCCCCTCCCTTGACCTGCTGCCCACACTGCCTTTGCTGCAGGCCAGGACACAGGTGGTTTCTGGGCTGCGAGCGCACATTGCCAGCTCATGTCCAGCCTCTCATCCACCAGCACTTCCAAGTCCTTCTCTCCAGGGCCCCTCTTGATCTGTTCATCCCCCAGCCTCTATTTGTGCTTGGGATTGCCCCAACCCAGGTGCAGCACCTTGCACTTGGTCTTGTTAAACTGCATGAGATCCCCATGCGCCCACTTATCCAGGTCCCTCGGGATGGCATCCCATCCTTTAGGTGTGTCAACAGCACCACTGACCTTGGTGTCACCTGCGAATTTGCTGAGGGTGCACTCGATCTCTTTGTCTATGCCATTAATGAAGATAGTAAATAGCATGAGAAACAGGAAAATCGAGTATGGAATACACTAAAGAAGAGAGACATAAAATCAGAAATGGAAAGAAAAAGAGGCACTATACCAGACAGGCAACACTGTGTAAAATACAGGAAAAAACAGAAGAGCTGCCACAGCTAGTAAAAGAAAATATCCAAAATGTGAAAGCCTACTCAGCAACAGGCAGGGAGGGCACCGAACCACTGGTTCATGATTTAGTACCTATCAACTTTTGTTGAACGCTTCTACTGGTATTTGTTAAACATGTTATTTAACATATAGCTTACAACACGCCTAATACAACAAAGTGAGGTTTGACAAAGCTTTGGCTGTAAGGAGGGACTGAATTCTGACTCCACCGGCACCTACGTCAGGCTGCCCTGCCACACATGAAGCATAGCACTGCTGACTGAGAGACAGAGAAACTTTAACACTTGAGTAAATGCAGAGCAAAACTGCTACTGCCTTTTATACATCCCAAGACCTTGGTGGAATTATTTTTGTCAATGTTTTTCAAAATACCACAAGTTCACATTTCTAAAAATTGGATGCAGAAAAATGTTTTCATTCTGACACACACTTTTTGAAACAGAGTCAAGTGGACACAGACTTCTTCCCACACTTTGTAAGTCATGGCCATTGCAAGCTAGAGAGGCAAATTAGAAATGGAACATCACAAAACAAATAAACAAAAAATACTCTTAAACTGTCATGTTTAAATGTTCCCTCACTGCCTGAAATTTCTTCAAAAACGTGTGAAGGTACAACTCTGTATTATGATCTGAATGACTCAGTTGACCTCTGAGCATCTGCAAAAAGGCAACAGAGTCGTCCTTCTCTTCTTGTCCCTCAGTTGCATCTAAGTTGTGCAAAAAATGGCTTGACTGACCAGCTTCACCTACTGCCTGTGATCAGTTTGGATCTCATCTTTACTTCATCCTTGTTAACTCCCTCACAAAAATTCCCTGCTACTTTTTCTGTAATATTGCTGCAAAATTTGGCACCTCACAGCCTCCTTATATAAAAGGAGAATTAATTTCACTTTGATGTTTGTACTTTGTCCTAGCAACATGAAACACACAGAATTTGATTATATAATCTCTAGATATGAGGGAGGGATTTGGAGGTTTGCCTGAAAATCTGCCACTTCGATGCATTCAAAAGCTCGACAGCATGTTTTTCCAAAGTACACATCCATGTAGCTGAAATCATAATTGAATTCCTTCACCCTACATCATCAAAAAAATTACAAAAAAACCCCAACAAAGCCACAAAGGCAAGGGGGGAAAATAAAAAAAAAATTAAATCATGCAAGACATCTGTGCAATAACCTGGGCTTGGTCCTGCCATAAATGAGAACTCCAAATAAGTTAATAGATTTACACCAATTTATACAATCCAATAACTTCAGTGGTTTCAGTCCAAATACCAGCAGATCAGTCACTGCAAAATACAGTCACCAGAACTGACACTGACGTCACTGTTGTTGGCAGCTTTCTCTGAGAATCTGTGGCCTGGCTGAACCTTGGCCTTTTTTCAATAAACGCTCAGGCATGTAACATGTCGGTGGTTCCAGTGACAGCAGTGTTAGACAGGTCTTCCCTGTTCCCTTTATCTATCACTCTTCAGTGTGTCTTGGTCTTATGGCAACTGGAAGTCTTCCAGTTATCAGTGAAGTCGGTCTGGTTTCATTTACAGGCTAGGATTTTCAAAAACACCACAGAAAAAGTTTTAACATTCACTTTTGCAACATTAAGAAAAGTTCCAATTATTCTATTTGAAGATTCACAGAACTGAAGAAAAGCACAGAAAAGAGACAAGGTTCAACTCAACATATTTTTACAGCACAAGTACTAGCAAGCTGAATCTAGCTGAAATGTATCAGCCTTTGAAAAATCATTAGCATCATCTTTGTTTTCTTTTTCAACCTTTAAAACTTGAGGCTGTCTCTGATCTGTCTGACTTCAAAAGCAGAGAATTATTTGTCCTCAATATGATTATATCTGCATACTGAAAAACATTTTATGAATGTTTTAATTTTTGATGTTTGAAACCTCCACAACTGGACACCAATTTGCTCCCATATAAATAATTGGAAAACTGCTGGTCTATTCCTCAAATCTTTTTGAGATCTTAGTCACTTTTCACCAACATGGGCAAGAAATCCCTTAAATTACTTTGATTAACTGAATATGAAAATATATTCTGAAAGTTCACAGTACTTCATTTCCTCCAAATACCAGGATGAATGAAGAAAGAGAAACAATTTTTAAGATATCCATGTCAAAAGTCTGCCATGTGTCTCATGCCTTCACTTTGGGTACATACCTCATGTTCCACACCTCCAGGCCATCACCTACCAGTACTCCAGGTACTGCCTTTTCTTCAGCACAGTAACAGGAAAGTTGTCACTGCAGTTGAGTCAAAAGGCTGGGAGTCCCAAGATTCAGGTAAGCCTTCAACTCTGTCAGGGATTCCCAACATCGGTATATTAATTGCTGACACTTTCAGAAGAGCAGCTGTTTCTTGCTGTAAGTTTGCCACACAGCACCTCAAGGCTCATGCAGCACTGTATAAGAGACTGTCTGTCTGCACTACAGCAGCACAAGTTCATTTCAAATCAGTAGTTATGCGTAATGATTCAGAAGAATAGTTCACACAGAGCTTATAAAAACTTCTAGATTTTCAGAAGTTCCTACTAAGAAAGCTGCCCTATCCCGGCATGCTTTTGTCTATCCTTTCTGAACAGGACTTTAGTATGCACCCACCAAAATAAGATGATTGACTTATACTAAATATTTGAAGAACTAACGAGAATGGTTGAAAAAGCTACTTTTCTTAGCTCAGAAAATGAGTCTGGGAACTGGAAGACACTCAGTGAGCCAAGAGGACAGAGCTGACACAAGCAGGTTTGAGATGGGAAAGGAGTGAATATGAGTGCTCTTACAAAAGAAACCTGGATCCTTCTCCTGAGCCAAAGCAGAGTTCCAGAAGAGAAAACAGACCAGAGGGCATAGACTTTTGCCTAATCTGTGTGTAATTTATACTACTGAGTAAAGAGCAATGATGTCTTAAAATAGTTCAAAAGTATAGGGTGACACACGACACATACCTAGACATGCAGTGGATGTCCCAGAAAGTCAATATGGATGGAGATCTGGGACACTGTCATGTTTCGGTCCCCAAATACCCTGGAAGTTAAGACAGATTTGAGAGTCGAAGGCAGTCAGGATGTTGCCCTGTCCATTTTGTGACAGGGTAACAATAAGCCTAAAACCATGAAATCTTTCAGATGTGCCAAGAAAGAACACAAAGGCATCCTGAGATACAGAAAGCATAGCACATGTCCCAGCATTGCTGAAATCCTGAAACTGGGAGCAGGCTGAGGAGTGTTCAAGTAGATTGGTGTCAGTTCCACCAATCTGACCAGTCAGATCAACTCCGGAAAAGACAGGATATCACAAATGAGAATTCCTGCACTTCTACCATGAGGTGAATCCATCATCTCATGAGCAAGTTTCCACTTTTTGACACTGCAAACAGCAAGCATGCAAAGAGCTACTCTTGAGGTTTAGGCAACTATACAGGCAGTCCATGTTGGCCTACTCCCATTTTTTCAAACCTGTGAGACCAGAACACAGCAGAAAACTGTTAAGTACTTTCCTCAAAATCAAGCAGGTTACACCTTTTTCTTCTGTTAAGCCATAAGCTATTTTTTTCACTTTTGTTCCAAGTTTGTCACATTAGTGTCAGAAGAATCATATTTTTACAGAGGGCATCCTTTCCAAATACTGTTTTGTTCACTTCTAACTCCTAGGTGACCAAAACAAACATGCTAGCCAGGACAAGACAAGCTGGTCTCAAAACAGTTGTAAGAAATTTATGCTGAAATGCTTTTTTTCCACAAGTAAATTTTCATCATTATTATTAACTGTCATAAGAAAATCTGTCTCTCTGCTCTCCCTCCCACTTCTCATCACTAGAAAAAATTCTGTAACAAATTAGTATGTCTCCAACTGTCATAGGGTAACACATACACAAAAGGGGTATATGTTCCCTTCAATTCACCCTAAAATTGTTGTCTTCAATCCACCACAGAAAGCAATAAGCAATTAAAAAAAAAAAAAGAAGAATTATTAGAACAGAGCAGGAGTTTTCAAAATATCTTTATTTGCCTCCCTTTCTTTTATCAACGTCAATTTTTCATATTGGATTTCTCAGAAAAAAAAAATTACACCACCACCAGCATTTTTAAAGCCACCTTCATATTGCCTGAAATGAAAAAAAGCACATGAACACAAGTATTTGCCAGCTATGTATAACCTCTGTAGTATTTACAGACAGATGGCTGTTTCCATATCAATTTTCCTTAAGACATGTGCTTTTCTGTCGAACAAAACTCTCAACAGGAATTTTAAAAACTTACAAATGAACACATCAGCAAATGAAGTACAGTCAATATTGTCAATTTATCTATATGACACTTAACAGTAATCCAGGTTGTACTAGTCTTTACTGTACTCACGGAATCTAATCTGTCTCTCATTTGCTCACTTAATTTCTTCTAATTTCCACACTGGCAACTCCAAGCTTCAATTATCTTCTATTCATAAAAGGAAGAACAGTAAGGGCCTAAGAAATGATAGACCACTGCACAGAGAAGGGAATTCCACCACAGTCAGTTATCTCAAGCCTTCGTTATTTGTAGGCAGATGAAGCTACATACAGTTTATTGCTAAAGATCCTTTATTAAATGTAAATTAAAAGAGGATCCTATCATGCTGTTATTGTTTGATCTCTACCCAGGCCAAAAGTAGAGCTTGAAGTAGAGCTTGTTATGTGATACCTTCTTTCTAGTTCACTCCAACATCTCCTGCAAACACTTATATTCTCAACACTGCTAGTGAAGCCTGGTGTCAACTCAACTGCTATCTCCCATTTAAGGGTCTGCTCTGCTCTCTTGAGAAGATTATCAGACTCTTAATTAAGACATTTGTATATACAAATTATTTTGGGAACTAGAAATATTATTACACTGTTGGAAAAATTAACTCTTCTACTCTCAGTAGCATAGAATTGAACTTTGTGACACATTTTGGGCAAGTTACCCTTCAAACTGGACTCAATTACTTAGTCTTCAGTAAAGCAAACAAAAATTAAAATCCAAATCATCAAAAGTAACCACTTCTACCACCAATATAATAATTCCTCATCTCAAAGTACAACTAAATTTGTCTAACTAGTAGCAGCTGATGATCATCCATCACTAATTTAACCATTCTCCCCTGTTATGTATGTCCCATTCCATCCAAGCATGTGCTCTAGTACATCCTTTCACAATAACTTCCAATGCTGCCAGCCTTTGAATGTTCCTCTGATCACATCTTACTGGCTAATAAAACATTTGGAGAATGTCTCTCTAAATACTGTCTAGACCACAACAGGCTACAAAAGCTTTGCCAGAGGTTTCCACTCTCTTTACTGAAAAGTGGAATATGTGCACCCAGGCCTCAACTTCAGACATCATTGTACAGGTGAAAAACCTAAGAAAAATAAATCAGCTAACAGTTAACAAGTTGGTATAAAATACATTTTTCAAGCGGGTGCCAAACAACAGTAGATGACTGTATGTGGAACAAATTCAGGATGCTACTTTACACTAGCAGCTACATCCTGAAGGTTTCTACAAGAATTTCTACTCAACTGCTGCCTGTGGAGAAGCAGTCATGGCTCTCCAGAAGGGCTGCTTGCAAGATGTGAGGTTGTAGCTCAAGCCCTCATAAAAACCTCCTGCAGACAAAAGATCCATGATCCTTCTACAAATTCAGGGTGAGGTGCAAATGAGAAAAAAAGGAAAAATAACAGAAAGGAAAAAAGTCTAAGCAAAACATAAAAATGTTACTGTCCAGTTCTAGATAGAAGTCTCGAAGCCCAGCTGTTAATACAGCTCTAAAGCCAAGGATTGGTGCTTAGTGAGAACAAATTCATACTTCTGTTTCCAAAAGTCTGTGAATAATATTATCCTGCAGTCTCCTCTGACTGCCAAAGGTTTGTTCCACAAAACTCTTGTGTTGCTGTTCCCAGTCAAAGCTGAGGTAGAAATCAAGGCAAGATGAATGGGAGGGGAAACAAGGGTCAAAGGAAGGTATTTTAATTAAGTCATTTCCCTCACACAAACCGCCCCTTCCTCCGCGACGTGTGACTTTTGGTTTGGGTGGTCAGTAACAGGAATGGAGTGGCCCAAAAGGAAATCTTTACTGCCTCAAGTTCTTGAATACTTGGTGCAAACTCATATACCAGCCTATGTGTGGTACGAAAAAAACCCTAGTCATTAAATAACTTGAGAGTTCTGTCTGTCGGCTTAGACATTGTGGTGTTTGCTTAATTTTTCCCTTATATTTTCAACCAATGCTTTAAGAAGCTTCAATTGATGCAGGTTGCTGGCCAAACATTTAACCAGCTTGTGTCAGTAATGGCTTCTTCTCCAAGTGCAGAACCTATTTTCCAAAATATAACTGATAAATTCAATTTGAAAAAAGGAAAGCCTGCCTACTCTATGAATAAAACTAGTAGAGATAAAATCATTAGTTCTAAATTTCAGAAGGATAAAGGGTCTAGAAACCGTACAGGAATAGTTGCTAGATATTCCTCCTTAATTAGTTAAAGAAATACATCAATACTTTCCCTCTACTGACATTCTTAGCATATGGGTTACTTTATCCCCTAAGACAACTTCTAGCTTTGTGCATTTCTTTTAAATCCTAAGTTCCTTTCAAATAGAGCTTGACATACATGACATTTAAAAGTGAGTTATGTGTTAGCACCAATTCAAGTATATATTTTTATTTTTATCAAGCACAACTATCACTACAGACACCTTTGAAAGCACGAAATATCACTAGAAGTTATCCTCTCTGTACATCAGACAGCTTATCATTCTGAAGCAGTTTGCATATTGTTAGTAATAACATATTTGAGGAACCTTATTATCATGTAAATAAAAAAATATCATTTAGCATTTTCTAGCAGAAATATAAAGATTAACCTACTTATAGTTTTATCTTTCATTGAATATAGTTGCTTATCTAACCTGTAGATCTTTCTTCTCTGGTCAACAAAAAAAAATACTATATCAAAGAGATTCAACCTCTTCTATAGTTGCTTCTGGAATAGACATTTTGCTGACAAACTGCTCCAAAGTCAAGTTTCTATTAATAAGCACTTGAAAATATAAAGCTTGCCATTTAGAATCTCATTTCTTGTTCTGCACCTTTGAATTACTACACAGTTAAATTCCTTGTTATATACCAAATGAACTGGCACCCTACTATCATTCTGCCATATTACAACACTGGCTGGAGAACACCTGTTGGTTTTGAGCTACAGTGATCAATGGCATGAATGATTACATCAGCAGACTGGCAAATAGATCTAGTTTTAAATCACAAAAACATATGCTGTGGCTTTATGATTTCAAAGGGAGTTATCACCAACCATTAGTGAAAGTGAACAGGAATATCATGCTCTCCCTATTTCCAGCTTTGATACCTCGATCTGTTTTCACTTTTTCCTTGCCAAAATGTCTTAGACACTTTAGGTGTTTGTGAAAGACGTTCCTTCTCCTTGTTTTTTTGGTTTGGTTTTTGTTGTTTTGTTTTGTTTTTTTTTAACAGGACTATCCTCAGATCTCGGACTTAGTTCAGGAAGCTTTTCAATTAAAAATTACACAGTCCTCCTGTAAGTGTTCTCTTTTTCATCTTGCTTGAATTCCCACAAGTCTAGCTTCCCCCAAAGACAGCTCAAGAGCAAAATTATGACAAGTGCCTGCCACGTACAGAAACATCAGGAGGAACAAAATTAACAGAGAGCAGAAACTGACTGGAGCATGTGAAGAAAAAGGAAAAAAAGAGGTTCATTTGTACCTCTCATCAGGCATTTCTCTAATAACTGATTTTTAGCATCACCCTTATAGGTGGTAATTGGCTGCAGTGACTGAAAAAGCAAATGAAAAAATATCATCCATCCTCCTGATGCAATTAAAAACCTTGCTCTTGGCCTACTCACTACTGGGTCAAACAGCAATAGAAAGATAAAAATACTCCCTATGGGACAGGGCACTGGAATACTCCTGAGTCATCCTTTCAGTTCTGCCAGTGACTCTCACTACCTGTAAGGATTTCCATGCACCTTCTTAGTGCCATGAAAACTAAAACTTTCCTTTTTTTTTTCTGTGAAGGCTGAGAAAATCTTGCACCATGCAGCTCTGCTTCTAATAAAATGCAACTCTGGAATCTGGAATGCAAATTCCAGGAAAACAGTATTTCACCAAATCTCCCCTCCCCTCCCTCCCATTTGACACAGTGGAAGACAGCAAATGGTGCACCTCAGAAAACATACCAGAAGACCAAGACAGTAGAACTTAAAGGTAACTTATCCATTGGGACAGTCAGCCACTGAGGAAAGGGGTAAACCTGAAAGTCCATCATCATTCCCTCCCATCCTTATTTACATTCTTCCTCAATCTTTTTTATATGATATGGTGATAGATAGCTATAACAAAGCTCATTTAACCTAATTATTTTTAATATTACAAGAATAAAAAATGTTGAAGATGCTAATAAAAAAATCAGGAATGACAAAAATAAGAGGAAAAAGTACGATAAATTGCCACTCTAATGGACATAGCATAAAAAACCACAATATAGTTTCACTTTCTTATAGTAGGGTTGTTTGTTTTTAAGAAAAGAGAGAACAAAAAACCTTTGGCCACCAGAAAAAAAAAATTACACTACTGAACAATTTCAGCACTTAGTCATTCTAGACTTATAAAGATTTGATTGGTTATCTGGAAGATCAAAAAGACTAAAAGCACATCAGGGAAAACAGTTACAAACCAGATTTCAGAAAAATTACAAATCGGGCATTCAAAGATATACTGGGTCTCATTTCCCACAATCATCCCTTTCTGGAGTTTGAATGTATATAAATAGAAACCTTTCACCAAGAGGTTTATTATATTTCATTTTGAAATAGCAGGAAGTCTGACACTTCAGACAATGAAGGACTTCACATGTACATATTCTTCATGAATAATTAATAAACAGTCAGCTGGTTTGGCTGCTTTAAAAGCAGCTTGGTTCTTTTGTTTCTTTTAGCTGCTACCCTCCTACTTGCAACTGTAAGGCAGGCAGCAACACTTTTTTCTTCCTACCAAACCAGGAAAATACTCCTTAAATCATAGGCTGAAACAACTTTCTAGATTACACAGAGATACAAAATGTCATTATTCTCTCTGTAACTTTAAACTCCATAAGAGAGTTTAACAGCTTGACTTAAAAATATTTCGAATAACAACTCACAATTTATTTTTGTTTGTTCTCCCTATTGCTAAAATATTTTAAGGCAATGTAAACCGTTAATTAATTTTAAGACTAATTTTAATACCTTCACTTGCTTAACATAGAGTAGGCAAACTGTATTTTTCTGTGTTCCATAGTAAAGTAAGTAAATGTTACTGGTAGAGCACATCGGACTCGACCAAGCCACACCCACTTGTTCCAAAAGGTGTAATGCAATATAAAGTTCTGGTCTGAAATGAGAGATACAGTTGACAGACTATGGGAAATCCTTAATTTTTCTTTCCTACATTTTTAGAGGGAACCTTTTTGCCTTTAGAAGCAGAAATACCTACAGTATTACCTGAGAGTTTTCCATACATATTCTGTATTCATTTTGAGGAAGTACTAGTAGACTACACCAGTATCACTTTCACCAGTTTTAAAAAAAAAAAAAAGTAAGCTTGACTGTCATTTTATACAGTCTGTAAGGGTCATTTCACAGTCACATTTAGTATCTGCTACTGTAACAAAATTTCAAATACCATTTATCCTAATGCATGACATAATCACTACCTTGACATATTTTCTATTTAAACTAATGAATGCAGCACACAACTCAGGCAGATGGAATACTTCGAATGCTAATAACATTTACAGTTATGAATGTTATGCTGGAAATGTAAGCTTCATGCTACAGGACATTAATCAGGAGAGAGTTCCTCTTGATTTGTCAGATATTCTAGCAAGAAGACCATTTATTTATTTTGTTCTGAACCCTGAAGTACTAAGCAGACGCTGCAAGAGTTCCCAAGCCAGCAGGCCGATGGTATGATGCAGTACAGCAAATTTTGCTCACAAACATGGCAGTCAGGGGGCCAGTGACACACTAACAAAGCCACAGGACAACCCCAAAAATCACACCATGTGTCTGAGAACATTGTCCAAACCCTCTTGAACTCTGGCAGGCTTGGTGCTGTGATCACTTCCCTGGGGAGCCTGTTCCAGTGCCCAACCACTCTCTTCAAAAGGGTGAAGAATTTTTTCCTAATAACCAACCTAAACCTTCCCTGATACAGCTTCATGCCATTCCCTTGAGTCCTATCACTGGTCACCAAAATGAAGAGATTGGTGCCTGCCTCTGAACTTCCCCATGAACTACCTCTCTAAGGTTGTCCTCATGTGGTTCTTCCATGTGTTTGCATACAACACGTGGCACAACAGGCTCCTCTCTCTGAAGAGAGTCAAGAAAATCTAAGGTAATGGGATTAAAAGTAATTGGCGTGTGAAACTACAAGTGGAAGATGTTAAGTATGTATCACAGAATCACACAAAGCCACAGAAACAATTAAGTTGGAAAAGACCTCTGAGATCTTTGAATCTAACCTCTGACAGAACACCACCATGTCAACTAGACCATGGGCCAAGTGCCACATCCAGTCTTTCCTTAAACACCTCCAGGGACAGTGTCTCCATCACCTCCCTGGGCAGCCTATCCCAACGTCTAATCACTCTTTCTGTGAAAAAATTCTCCCTAATGCCCAAACTGAGCCTTCCCTGGCACAGCTTGAGACCATGTCCTCTCAATCCTGTCACTAGTTGCCTGGGACAAGAGGCCAACTCTCACCTTGCTACAACCTCCCTTCAAGTAATTGTAGAGAGGGGTAAGGTCACCCCTGGGCTGCCTCTTCTTCAGGCTAAACAATCCCAGCTCCCTCAGCTGCTCCTCCTAGAACCTTTAGACTAGGACTCTCTAGACCCTTTACCAGCTTTGTTGTCCTTCCCTGGAATCGCTCCAGCACCTCAATGTCTTTCCTGAATCCAGGGGCCCAGAACTGGGCACAGGTCTCAAGGTGCAACCAATTTCTATTATCCTGAAATATCTTGAATCATTACCCTAAATATTACAATCTAAATTATTACCCTAAATATCCTGATATCTCCTATTTGTTGGAATAAGGAAACTTTCATCACTAATTCAACTGAAGGTACAGCCTCACAACTGAAATAAATACACAAGGTAATGTTTATGTATGAATATTTTATTGTACTGTATTCTGAAAAATTTATACTTGTTTGGCTAGGCTAGTAGTCTCCCACACACTCCCAGCTGACCAGCTTATGTTCCCAATATGTACACTTTGACCTATTACTTAAAACTTTTGAAAGCTTTAGAAAAAGTGTTCAGAAACCTTACAGCACAGTTCTCAGACTTTGCCAAGTTCAGCCAAAGTAGTCTGGTCTGTGTGCAACCTTTCATCAGGTCTCCTTCATTTTGACAACCTTTACTCACCCCAAGTACACACTTTCCTCTCCCCTGTGGTTACAGAGGCAGTACACACAATGAGCAAAATAGGCCAGCTGTAGGAACAAATCTGCAGCACTGGATGAAGATGGTTATTTGAAGGATCTCTTCCTCTCATCACAGAAAACAAGGTGTGCAGTGGACTGTATAAAGAGAAACCAGTCTCTCATGATGTCAGAAAAAACAGTTCCTCTGTCTCTAGACAGTGCTTGTTTGCTGCTGGGCAAACCCCAAACTTTACAGAGGCCATCCATAGCTGCAAGTTCCTCGTACTCTGCACGTCTGGACTTGAGAGCGTTAGTTAACTGGTTGGACTCAATGATCTTAGAGGTCTTTGCCAACCTAAATGATTCTGTAATTCTATGTCCAATTATTCCTGATCAAAAGACCGCCAGAGTAATCAAGAGTTGCAGCTCTCAACCAAGAACAGCAGCTTTGCAAAGAACATGAACCACTACATAATGCTCAGAACCTGTAAACTGAGTTCCTGGGCACTTAAAAATGAGACCAAATTAGCAGGCCTTTCCAAAATTACTCTGTATATCAACTCATCATCTGTAGTATAAGAATAAACCTCATAAAACTCCTGGAAGACTAGAAAAAACACTTGTGTTATAAGTTACACAGCACTACTGTGTAACTTACCTCGGAACAAGATTTCATCAGTAGCAGATCTGGGCCCACAAAGTGACAAACAGATGAGAAAGGCGCTGAAAAGCAGTCCATTAGGTGACAGTGCTACTGAATAAGGTACCAAAGTGTCCATGGTTCTGGAATGTGCATAACAAGAGGGGAATGGCAAGATGAATCAAGTTTGAAAGGCAGCTTTAACTCCTGAATTTTCTATTTCTCAAGTGTTCGATTTTCAGCCCTTAGTATTTTTTGAATGCATCATTTATAACACAATTCATATAGAGAATGCCCACTGCCCACCTGTTTCCTTTGCACAAAAAATTTAGAGGAACAGGAACTGTGCTTCACAGCTGGCCACCATATAATTTTAAAAGCAGGTTCTTCCTTTTTGGTTTTGCGGCTAGGCAACTTCTTTTATTAAAGTGACCACCCGAAGTAAAAAACTCTTAGCCCAAAATGAAAATAAATAAATAAATTAATAAATCCCCACTGTATTATGAAAAAAATTGGTGCATATATTATTAGCAAATTAAAATAAAAATTAATAACACTGAATTTTTTAAAATACTCTGAATTTGAATTTTTTCATTACAGTTCAACCCTAAAAGAAGTTTTTAAATTTGATTTCATTCATTTTAAATTTGATTATCTATTCATTGTCTCCAGAAGGCAAGAACTAGGAGAAAAATATATTTTTTTTTTATTGTCAGGTGCAATAATTGGAATTCAGGTGTAGAACATCACACCAAAAGCTACTTGACTGTCAGCCTCCCAAGCATGCAATAAATGACACAGTCCTTTAAAACAGCTGTGAATTACTCGTTTGTAAATGATAAAACATACTTTGCTAATAAGTAACTACACAGACCCTTATTCTGAACAAACACTATATAAGTCACCTCTTAGCATCAGCTGAGATAAGCAAATGTTTGTCCATTGTCATTTGGTCTGCAACTAAGAACAAAAACCATGAAGCTGCCAGAAAGTTTCTAATGCAGTATTTTCAAATCCATTTATGTGTGCTTTTTACACTACTGTGTGTTTACCAAGTAAATAAAGTAGCTAAGCCGCTAGTCTCATTAATCTCCAGATCTTCATTAAATATCAATCAGCACTCATTTTCCTGTGAGTTTTGTTCCACTTAAAATCATGCTTACCTACACAGAAAAGACAGTGGAAAAAACAGAGGAAAACTGGTACAACAAATGAAGGTAATGTTCAGGACATAAAAATAAGCAGCCAAATTACAAATCTGTTTCTGACACAATATTTCATTAGTGCTTGCTGCACTAAGTGCTACATTTCACACCAGTAGGCTGCCCTTGAAGAGACCAATTTTTTCACTGTTTGTTAACTAGAAGGTATTTAATAGAAAATATTAGAAAAACTCTAATTACGTGGAAACCTAAGCATTTGTATGAGAACCATTGCTCAAACAGCAATTGTCTTCATCTACCTTGGCAACAGAGCAGGTACAGACACACAAAGAGGCTCTGGATTTGGGCAAACAAACAGGGAGACAAGTGAACTATCTGCAGACAGAGTTTTCATTATTATTATTACGTTGCTAAATCCAGCTGCCAAAGAAAGACTTTCATCAAAAGTCAGGTCACTTGGCAAAGTATTTCTTGGCACACACTACATGCCCCAAAGGCCCAAGGAGTCTACCAAACAATGAAACAATGATTACAGGGTATTTATTTATATGTGCAACAATTTTCCTATGCATTCAACTACATCGAAACAGTTACCACGTATTAAAAAAAGAACAAAAGGGACAAAAAAGAGGAAAAAGAAGAGAAAAGGGGGGAAACAAACAAACAAACAAACAAAACTACACACACAAAATATAGGCTTCAGTTGGATAAAAAAACTAAGTAGGAAAGTACTGAGACTCTTACTACCTAAGAGTAGGTAGGAAATTTCAGCTATCTCTTTTCTAAATTGACACCTAAAGAAGTGTCATACTTGCTTATTTTTGTTATTTGCAAACAGGGTTTGCAGACAAAAGATGATGTCAGTGCCTTGGCTTGAAGATAAATATTAAAGCATAACACTATTTTTAGCTAACTTCCTAAGGAAATCAAGCATATGCAACGGTGCTAACACTCAGCTCTCTCTCCTACTATTTTTTGAACAAAACACCAACTTCAATAAATTTTGTTAAAGGCTAAGTATCTCAAAGCAACAACCTGCCTGTGCATTTTGGGAAAGCTGGCAGGCTAGTGTAAGAAAGGCAGTATATCAAAGATCTTGTTGAAAGGAAGGAGGAACTGATGGTTCATCCCAAGGGATGGTTGCTGGCCAGCAACTTGCCCTTTGCAGCCCAGACACAGCACTTATGTCTAGTCAAAGACATAGGAAAATAGGAGGAAGATGGGGCACAGAAGCACAGCATACATCTAACAAGCATCTACGAAGAAAAAAAGAAAATAAAATTTAAAAAACAGAGAGAGAAACTACATTAGACTTGCTGCTCATGAAACACTACATATGGATCTGCACATAGTATGCTATGCTCTGTCTCGGCAGGAAGATTAGCTTCCTGTTTAATGGGACTTATCCATCCCTGATTAAAATGATCCTAAGTGCTCCTCACAATCTTTAAAATATGCCCCCTGGCACTAATAATTTTATGATGAAGGCTAAATTATGTTCAGATTGAATTAAAAAAATTGAGGCAAATTGCATTAGGCTATTTAATACAAATGTTCATTCTGAACAGCAATTACATGTTTATTCCCGTATCCTGTAGGAACAAGGACATAAAGGTGATCTGTCTTAACAAAATCTTCAGATGCAATGAGAAGCAAAGACGGGAGATCTTAACTAGTGGCATCTGGTTTTCCTGTGTTGGTAGCTCTATTGCTGATAAGCACCATAAATTACTCTTGTATCAACAACTACAATGTCACACCACCACCTGTCTCCTCCCATTAACCTGTTCTTGGTGCTGTGAATATGGCAAGTGAATTTTCCTTTACTTTCCAGATGTTCTATTTTCTTCCACAACAAACTCAAATGTTACAGTAACATACAGCATTATTTATTTGTACATCTTCTCTTTCCTTGAATTTAGGTTTCCCGTCCTGTGGTCCTAGAGTTCAATTTTTTCCTTTCTAGATATAACCTTTTTCAAAGTTACATTATTTATTTTCTCCCTCTTTTGGATTTATTTTTCTTGCCCCAGGGTTTTGGTTTTTATGTTTACTACATTTTCTTTCCTCTTCATTAGTAGAAGAGAAACTGAAGAAAGACTGCTATGTAGGGAAAGTGTGCTCTAGCATAAAGCACCTAAAGGAGGGCTGTGGCCTAGAAAACTGGAAGACTCAAAGAGTTTGCATGAGGACAGTAAGAATTGCATGAGAACACAGAACATACTATAATACTAAATTCCATTCAAATATCGCTAATTTTCCCCAAAAAAGAACAAAATCCCTTTGCTAGGCTCATACTCAACCCATCTTGCTTAAATAAAGCCTAAATTGTGGGCTAATCACCTCAGCCTCCCTGCACAGTTGACAGAGATGAATCCCAATGTGTCTGTGTTATTCTGTGCACATTTGAACATGGAGATATGGAACAGAAATTGACTTAATTTGGAGAAGAATTACCTCAAGAAAACCAAATTAACACCAAAAAAAAATTCATCAACATGCAATTAAACTACTACATTCTTTTGGTGTGTTTGGAGAACAGCAAGAAGACAGCAAGTATATTTGTAAAATTGTGTTGAAAACCGAGATAGCGTGTGGCTGGAAATGGGATTTGCTCTCTAACATTTCTATTCATATTGTTCTCTCTTACACAGGGTCTGCAGCTTCTGTTATCTTCCCCCATGCTCACTGCCCTTCAAATGGCTGAATTCCTCCCAGACAGCTGGCAGCATCTCCACTTTTCTTCCCTGCAGGTCTGACTGATCCTTGCCTCCTCCATCTCCGATTTCTCTAGCAAGCTCCCAGTCTTCCCACACTGCCTGCACCCTTACCATGGATACCTGGTAAGTCAGAACACACCCACACATGTATCTCTTTCACATGTTCTGCACTGTAACTCAAACAAAAGCACATAACTACATGTAAAAGAGACAGAAGGATGTTTCATCTCTAAAAGATGACAGCACAGTGCATATCTGATATAATAACATGTCTGTTATGCATATCTACTTTATATAATTCATATATCCCACACAAATGGAGACAGGCGTCAAAATTACCATAAATTGATAATATAAATTTTATTATTGGTTTCCTGTCTTGGCAATAACTTCACACAGATAATTCAGGAAACATTTCAGGTGCTTTTCCCCTCCCTACATATCCGAGTCTACGGATAGGAGCCACTATACACCATCAGATACACTCCTACTTACATCAAGGCTTTCATCTTTTAGATACTAGCATTAAAAACTTCAGGAGAAAGTGAAAAAAGAGGCAGACAAAAGAGAAAAGAAATAAATAAAAGAGTAGGCAGATGCAGGTTTTCACCTCCAAAGGCATCACTCATGTTAAAAATTATGTCAAACAGCAAAGCACTAAAACTTTTTTCCTGTCCAAAACTTCGTCGGTTTTCGACTCACTGCTACTTTGTCACCTTATTAGAACCCTCACAATTTTCTCAGCACTAAGTTAAGCAATAGTATTTCCCAGAGTTCTATATTCAAGATGCATGCACAAACATCAGGATAAATTAAGGGTGTTTATAACCACTGAATGAGCAGAACTAAATGGTTTTCTGAATGATAGGCACTTTTGCAGAATACCTACCCACATTTCTAAGGTACTTATCACTGTAGGATGTTCTGACAAAAAACCTTTGTTCTATTTAAGTCTCCAAAGACTTCTTTTTTCAGTGCTGGAACACAATGAACAGAAGGTGGAAAAGAAATAAACTGCCACATAAATGTAGGCATAGAAAAATCCTGCAAGTCCCACATTTTGTTACTGATGTCTTCTTTGCTTTGGGCACAAATGACTGGTACAAACAAGACAGAATCACAGGCACACAGCAGACAGCCTGTGAATTCATCGGAGGCACATTCAAAACGGCATGTACTCAACAACTGATTGCTTTGGGAAAGAAAACAGTACAGAGGGTTACACCTACAAGGGTTCTAAACTAATTGCAGGGCAAGCAACACTCAGCCCTGATTTACAACCGGCCTAGGTTTATTACAAAGCTCCAGAAACTGTCTCCTGTTCTGTACCACAAAAATATGCAGAATTAAAATTTAGGCTTAGGCAGAATACTTCAGCTGTGTATTCTAATGTCAAAACCTTCAATAAGAAAAACAAACCAAGCAACATCAGTCTTGCAGAAGAGATGGCAAAAGGCTCATCCCCATGCTACACATCCATCACCCAGGCTTAACATGAGGGATTAAGCATTACACATGCCACCTATGAACTCACAACTACTCTGTAACGTATTTGCTAGTGAAAAAAATACATCTACAGGAGGTCATCAAACATCACTATAAAGACAGGAGAACAAACACCTTAGGTTTAAAGCTCTGCTTGGGACAGACCCTATTATCCCTGATGAAATAACCACTGCAATAAAGAAATACGTAGTTCAAATTTTATTTTCTCTTAAGGACTGCACTGACATTCCTCCAAAATACTAAAATGGGTCACAATATTTTTATTAGAAAGGTACACATCTTTGTAAGGTATTATTCATTATTAAATCAGGAGTTAAGTTTTTAAGAGATGTACGTAGATGCCACATAATTCTTTGTTACTTATAAAAGCAATAAAGGCTCTGCAGACTGAAATGGCTGCTCACCATTAAAAAGGGAGGCGAGAAAGACTCTCTGAACAAAACAGATGTGCATTTAAAAATAAATAACTCTAGGGATGACAGAGGCCCCTGTGTAACCTCATTAGGTGGGAACAAATTCAGGATTTACAATATCTGCAAGGATATTTTCCACGATTTATTTTTAACAGACAGTTATGAATTTTTATCTCAATGCAATGTAGTAATGGCTTTCTGTCTACAGAAGAGCAGCTAAAACAATGTTCAACACTGCATTAAAGAGGTAAGCTTCAGACCTGCAAAAGGAATTACTGCTCTAAAGCATTTTTCATAGAATCATAGAATCAGCTGGACTTGAGATCATCAAGTCCAACCTCTGATCCACTACTGCCATGGTTACTAGACCATGGCACTAAGTGCCACATCCAGTCTCATCTTAAAAACCTCCAGGGATGGAGAATCCACCACTTCCCTGGGCAGTCCATTCCAATGCCTGATCGCTCTCTCTGTAAAGAATTTCTTCCTAATATCTAACCTAAAACTAAACCCTGGTAGAGCTTAAGACCATACCCTCTCGTTTTACTGATAGCTGCCTGGGAGAAGAGATCAACCCCCACCTGGCTACAACCTCCTTTCAGGGAGTTGTAGAGAGTGATGAGGTCTCCCCTGAGCCTCCTCTTCTCCAGGCTAAACAATCCCAGCTTCCTCAGCCTCTCCTCATAGGATTTGTGCCTATGAATCTCTCATATTGCTGGCCAAAGGACAGAAAAGTTTTGAATTATGCTGAGTATATACAGCCATAAAAACTGAAGATTTACCTGCCATTCATTTCAAAACAACAAGTTCAAAAAAATACATCTACAAGCACATAAATGTCAACTGCATTTTTCCACTAAATAGGGCAGAACTTTGGCTATAAAGAAAACAAACCAATCACCAAATAAAATCCAGCCTTGAGAGATTTTCTTCCAAAATAAGACCTTTTTTTTCTTTTGGCCTTACCCATTTATAGGGAAATAAAGACTTGGCTTTCATTCCCATTCAATCTCAATTATTAGCTCTGTAGCAGCTGGTCAGCAGCTTGGATGAAACTAAAGCATCCCCAGTAGCAGGACCACTGCTATGCCATATATACCACAGAAAGGCTGTTTACTCAGCCAAAGGGTTAAAATGGAGTGGCACAGGGAACTACAAGAATAAAGTATCCCCACAGAAAGGATCACAGAAGTAGCCATGAAACCAGCCTTCTATCTCAGGACAGTTCTGGACAGACTGAAAATCACTGAGTGGCTACTTTGAACTGTCACCCTGTTACCAGGTCATTGACAGAGGTGGTGACTGAGAGACAGTGCTGTCCCACAGGTTTTCTCCTACACAGAGAGGTGGAATCCATTGTGGGGAAAAATGCAGAGCAAGCCCGAAGTGACCCTGGGACTGTGATGAAGAGCTGACACCTCCAGAGTCCCTCTGCTATTTTTTCTCTAGAGGTATTCTTATGCACTTTATAACATACACCCAGAAGCCTGAGATCAGCCTTACTCTGCATTCTTCCTCCTGGGCTGTAAAAGGCTACATCCAAAGTCGTGCCTGCTTATCAAGGGATTTTACATAACTGCCCTCGACAGGCACACGAACAGCGTGTCAGCACACATGATGCCTTCCCAAACCAGCCCTCACTACTTGACCTCACCTGGACAGCACCACTGGTGGAAAACTGCAAAGAGAAAAACACTGTTCAGGAAATAAAGAAAACTAGAAATGTCACTGTATAACAGATTGTTGGCAAAGAAATTAAATGCATTAACAGCTTATCATGGTCAAATAAGGGAAGAGGAATGTCCCATTCTTTCCCATGCCTAACAATGTGGTCTATAAACCAGAAACTTGTACTCCTACAAACACAGCCCATACACAAACCAAGGAAAAGGAGAAAGGGCTCGCCATGAACACCACCACCCGAAGATGGGCATATCCTGCCTATCCGCAGCTGGGAACTTGCACAAATAGGAGGTGAAAAGGGAGAAAAAGCAATGAAAACCTTTCACAGGGCAGATGAAGGTCATAAGAGGAAAGGAAATGCTGGATAAAGGCAGTAGTCTACTTTAAGAAAATGAAAATGCAATGCTGTAAGCCAGTATCACTACTGTCACAAGTTTGGCTACTGCTGTAGTTTGCCTTGAACAGAATCCAAGGACATTTAATAAACTGATCAAAGTTCCCTAGTTTACCCAGTTCTGCAAGGATTTCCACCAGACACAGAATACTATTTGGTAGCATAAAATACATTTTTCAGCAATTTCAATTCAACTTTTTACCTTCCAGAGCAGCAGTTCAACACGCTAAATAATGTCACCTCTCCACTGGGGGTGACAAAACACTTTAGCGACAGCTGTGTCCCACAAACAGAGCTAAAAACTAATCTCACAAAACACTTCAAGAAGACTGTTAAAATAAACATAGAAAAACAGAAGCCTTGAAAGGAGGCACTTTGCAGACCATATTTAAAAAAAAAATTTTCTATTAATACTTTTAGTTTGAACTGTTCTGACTTAATTCTTTCCATCATCTGTTACTACTTCACACGTCACCACTCTTTAATCTTTAGTTTTTCTTAGAAAAAACAGGCTGCCTGCTCTCAGTGTTCACCAAGTAGCAAAAAGCATGAACAGAGGACATATTTACTGTCTCAGAGAGCTCATCTTTGGAGACCCAAGTCCTTTCTGAAGTATTTCTTTTTAAATCGCTTCTTTTGCTGCATTAAACAAAAGAAAAAAATCTGGTTTTATCTCATTCAATCTACTTTTAACTTAGTCCTTATACCAAGCTTCATATATATTTGAAATTCCAAATTTGTCATCTTTGGAGATTAACTACTGAACCACAAAACATGCTCTTCTGTGAAGGTAAGAACCAATGTTACTCCACATGCACACTGTGTATGTTGGCTGCTTAAAACAGAGCAAGACAACAACATTAACTATTATGTGAAACCCCTGAAAAATATCCCTAATGAGCTAAGAGTGCCTCTAAAGTTGAGCAAACCCAAATTTAATTAGCTCAGTTGTTTCATGATGTCAGAAAGGACTTTGTAAGTTTTTCAGCTGAAAATGGAATATACTTATCACAAATTAGATACTGAGTTTAAAAGAGAGGAAGGAAGCAGTTCCTACCAGATGCAAAAAGGGAGACCAAAAATTTTAAATAATTCAATGGTCCTGTCTGGTCCCTACTACTTCAGCCAGTACTTCAGCTGGCTTTGATTAGATCCATGCTTACCAAAAAAAGGCAAAAACAAAGGCAAACCTAACTTACATGATTCCATGCAGTTCATGCAGCAAGCACAAACTCCAAGGACAAGCCCCTGTTTCAATGAGGCAAACTAAGGAAAAAGTTCTATTACCCCACCAGCAATTCCTTTTGTTCTAATTCTATCATTTTCCTTCCTAGGAGCAGAGGCATTTATTTTTTTTAATATTTAATGTATTTTAATATATTTTTAATATATTCCAAATTAAGTAGCACTGAAACTCTATATGTCTGTGCCACCTGAGAAGCACCATGACCCATTCTACAGGACACCACAGCTTGCACAAAGCAAACAGATCTTTGTCACAAATATATATTTAAGCTAATTTTCCTTTACCTAAAAGCATAAGAAGAAAAGCACCCTTGAATAGAAGAATAAGACACACGAAATACACACTTGATAGGTTTTTAAACTGAGCCTTGCACAACTGAAATTACAAAATGTAACAAAAGAGAACGAAGACATTACAATACACCATTGTAGAGTTACAGCTGATAACAAGAAATCAAACAAATCCAATAGCAGAAATGTGGTGCTTTTTACAAATAATCTTCATGCAAAACCCAAGATTATTTTCTCAAAGCAATAAATGTAGATGGAAACATCCAGGGCTATTGGTAGGAGAGATCAGTTTCCAACTAAAATGGAGGTACATTACCAAAATGAAGGAGCAAGTGGTAGCAATGGGAAATCTAAAGAAAAGTGGAGAAAGGCAGCACAGAAAAATTTGTTCAGCGGCACAATGTAGGAGAGTTTAAACATTTTATTACTAAAACCTAAAGAAGGAAAGACATGTACAGCTTCAAGATATACCAATTTCACCAGGAGAGGACAGGAATTGTTTCCCATTACCATTCTAATAACGGAAAAATGCCCAAGGGAAGCAAACCTGTAATGCAGCAGAAAGCAAACGTTTCAAAAAGTGTTTGTGGGAATAAGCTGCACAGAGCCAACACTCACACTGCTCCCTCCAGCCGGCTCTGCTGAGCCTCATTCCACAGAGCAAGGAGCACTCGAGGAAAAACGGAGAACACGAGACAGAAGGAACAGTCCACTCATACAGATATAAGGAAAAAGCAGCCAGGAAAGAAAAAAAAAAAAGACTAGAACACAGACACCCCTTCTCAAGCTGCTGGGAGATGTGAGCACAGATGGGCAATTGGAGACCGGTGTCCCAGAGGCTTTGTGCTGCCCTGAAGGAATCCTTCCATCTTGTGGTCTTCTGCTGTTGGAAATGACGATAAATACACTCCAAGACTTCAGAATAACAATGGCAAAAACACTGTGGGTGGTTTGGTTGGAGTATTTTTTGTTTAAAAATTTTCAAATAACTAGCATCAACAAGAAACCTGAGTGTTTAGTCTCATTCTATCAGCACAGTCAGTTATCAAATTGTGTAGCCTCTCCCTGAAGCTGAGTGCCTGCTGAAGCAGCGCCCAAACATGGCCCTTCTAGGAGGGCATCTCCCCAGAAACACTTCTACAAGGAACACACACTGAAGAGAAACATAGATACCACCTCTAGCACCCCAGAGTCTCACAGCATAGCCTTTCCAATTCTATCTATACCACTTAATTAATTCTTCAAGAACACTCAGAAGATATGGGGACAAATAACAAAATAAGGGTAAAATAGATTAGCAGGTTTTTGTCACAGTCAAAGAATGAAGAGCAGCTATAAAAAGGGCACTGCTTGCACACAGTATTTTTCAAGTATTTATAGGAAACAGTTGTTGGAAACCCACAACAGGCACACCTCTCCCAGGAAAGGGGCTGGAGACCGAAAAAGAAACCAAAAACCCACACCCAAAACCCCAAAGTACATTCATTACTGGAAAATGACCACCACTCCTTCTCCCAGTGCTGCCAAGGCCAGATGAATAAAGCAGTTTGTGCCAGCACACGCTGTCTCTAACACAAGGCATCACGTACACAGGGTCACAGGGATGCAAGATACACTCGCTACTGTACAGTCCAATTCTTTGTCTTTATTTGAAAACTGAAGGACAGAAGTAAAGATTCGGGAAGCCCACAGAGCCCTCACACTTTTTTCTTTTTCTATGAAACAAGACCTTACCCATAATCATTAAAGGACAGAAAACAACAGTTCACAGGAAAAATACTCAGGTTCAGGTGAGGTCAGGACCCTCCCAGGTCCATTTTGTCCCCTGGCAGTGCACTGACACCACCCAGCAACACTAAAGCCCAACAAACACTAATGCACAAAAGCCAACGGGACTATCTACTCAGACCTCTATTTAATACATAAAGTATTTATTTATAGATGTTGGGTAACAAACACCTTTGTTTTGGGGAAAGCAATACTTCACAAAATTATTTAGTCAGGGAGAACTAAACTAAACATAAAGTTAGAACATAGCCAGAAATAAATGAGTAACTTTGAATATAGCTGTCCAAAAAGGTGTTACGAAGAGAAAAAAACCTGAGGATTATTATTTTGATTGTTGCCACTGTAAATTATTATTTCTAAATATCAAGGATTACCTTGCTATTAAGTCAATTTTCTTTAGAGTAGCAGGTTCCATATCCAAATAAATATATGTTTCTAACCCTCAAGTCCTTGTTCTTTCTTTAAAATAGTAATAGTAATAACTACTCAATGAGAAAAGTGGGTTCAAGTAAGCCCCAGGATGTACAAGCAGCCCATTACAGAGTCTGCTTCACCTAGCATTAGATTCATTTTTGAACAAGAAGGAGGAAAGGAAGATTAGTTACCTGAATAACCCCTATGGAAGAGGAAAATAATAAGATTGCAGAATACAGAACTAAGGTGTGTCTCATAAAAACAAATATAATGTTTATATATTTACCTGCACTTTATGCTGAGGTACAGGAAGCCAGAACACCTTATCGGTTTTAAAGACTGTTTAAAGATCTCACTGAAGACTTGTGGAAATTTAAAGAAAAACGTTGAATCTTTTCATGATCCCCCTGGTCTACAAGGTTGGCATATGCTGGCATATTTGGTTACCTCATGCTGATTTTTCTTCACAATTTATTTTAAAAGAAAAACAGTTTATTTAGGAGGAAGACTTACTGAAGATTTTGTGTAACCCAGCTGAAATAGATAAATCTCCACATCAGGAGTAGTTGGTAGTTCAGTGTTCTTGGAGGTCTAAGACAAATACAAAGGCAACATTTACAGACGGAGACTTTATCAGCAGATGTCAAGGTCCAACACAAAGCTGCTTTAAAAGGCTACAGCTCTGTGGCAGAACAGGCAGGGCACCACAGCAGGATGCAAGTAACAACACTGTTGTGTACTATTACATCAGAAAGATTTCCACTAACTGTAATCTCTGTCTCTCTCTTCAGCCACTAACTATAAATAGTATCAACTCCAAAGCACTAGGAAATACAACATGCTAGACTGGAACTTCTGCTAAAAGAAATCAATTCAACCAGAAATCTGTATTTTGATATTGGTAAATAGTTTTCTCGAGACATAAGATACAAAAGATGACACATTAATGCTGTGCACTCAAGCAGTTCAAATAATCTAAGCCTAAAGATGCAAGAAAGCATGAAGTTTCCTAGGGAAGTAAATACAGATTTTAGTTGCAGGACTAAAAAGCAGTAATAAGCAAGTAGTATCTGTTCACTTGGTCTCGTTCTATAGTGGAGAAGTGCCCACTTCATTCATTTTCAAAATCCAGCTTCCACCTACACAAGCTTCTTTATTAAATCTAGGTCTAAGATGGTGGCCAATGAGGATTATATAAAAACTTGCTATATAATTTGGTACTAGATGCAATTTTTTACTAGACATAGAATGGAAGCATAGATTTAGTGCTGGGCTGAAAATTCCAGTCATGCAACCTTAGAAGCCCATGGCACATCCACCCAAATCTTTAAACTGCTTCATTAATGTTGTTCTTGCCATGGCTAGTATTTTTCATCTGGGAAAAGGCTTGCAGTAGCTGGCAGTGATTGAGGTGAAGAGATCCCTACTGACACAGCGTGTAATTCCACAACAATTTCAATCATGAAACTGCATTACAGAAATGGATAAATTACAATAATAAAAGCAGGTGTGACAGTAGGCGAGGAACTGTAAGAAATATTTCCTCCATCTAATAAAGAGTGCATCTAATATCCCATTGGATTTATTTTTTGCAAGTTTAATCGTGTTAGAAAGTATCTTACTGTGCAAGTATTTGTACCATATAAAAACTCTCTAAGCTAAATAAAAAAGTTACAGTTATTGAGTGAATTATTCAACAAGAATCAGAGTGGCAGATTTATCAACGTTGGAAAGCAAAAATGTATTATGTACCTACACTGCTAAATATTTTACAAAAAAAAAAATCCAGGAACAAAAAATCTGCAGCAAATCATGAATATAATAAGTGCACTTCTAATGAGAACATTGCTTTTAGAAGCAAAGAATTCGCCCCTGAACAAAAAGAAATTATCCTAAATGTCATCTAAGAACAAATTGCACACACACACACACACCAGCCCACAAGCCCTAAACTCCCAACAGCTTTGTCGGCATTTCACTGGACCAATCAACCTAAAAGCAAAAAATGCAACAATTACTGTAGTGTCTTCTCAGACTTTGAAATCACATCCCACAGTATTTCCTGTACTACCAAAAGCACACAGTGATGCAGAAATTTGCAGGAGTTCATTTCCTCCTACAATGTGCCCAAACAATCTTGAAGGCAACTCCTAACACTATATTTAAATTACAGAAGATGCATGTAGAGGGAAAGCTCAAGAGACGATGTCAGGGAGGAATCTTTTAAAAAAACGTAACACTAATTATGCTTCAAAATTATGACAAGCATCTCCCAAGAAAGTGGGAGCATATCAGTGCCTGAAAGATTTAACATCCCGAACTGGTGGAGAAGTTTGGGAAGAAAAACCCAACACCAAAACCGTTTTGTAAAAAACTAATATTAGGCTGCATATCATATAATCCAAAAACAGGCAAAGGAGACAATTAGAGTTAATAATATTTTCTACAAAAGCCATTTTGATCTTTCATACTTTTAAATGAACTCCAGCCATTAGAGGCTGTCAACCATTTCTTATGTCAACTATTCTCCATGCAAATCATCCCATCTTTTAAAAAATTTGAAATTTCAGACCCTAAATTTTTCCTAAAACAAATCCACAGCTTATTAGGGAGGAGAAGGAAAAAAAAGAAAAGAGAAATCAACTACTGCTTAGTCAGTTAAGAGTCCCTCTGCTTCCAGCAACAAAGCTGGGAAAGAAAGCTAGTTCGAATTCTTTCAGTGAATCCCATTAAAGCTAAAACCTGAAGTCTATACATGCTAAAGAAAATAAAGGTCCAGGTTTCCCTTAGCCAGCTATTAACATGAACAAGCTTCTGAAGTGAGGGGTTATGCAACCATTGAAATAAAACAGTCAAGACCTCCCAGCAAGATCTAAAGCAATGCCATATGGTAAGTAATGGGGGATTTTATTAGTTTTTTTTATTTCCAAGAACACTTAGAAGCATTTGTTCAGATCTTAATGGAATTTTGATAGCTTTTGTCCTCCTCAGGAATCACTGTTTATTTTATCTATCAGAAAGACAACTGCTGTGAAAACATTATATTAGAGTACAAGAACATTATAAAGTATTATGGCAGTATTAGAGGCTAACATTTTCAGAAGAGGAGACAAACTTTTTTTCAAAAATTAGGTACTTCCTTAGTCTCAGGCATACTCAACAAAGCAGGACAGAAATTTGCTATGCAAGACAAGTAGCATTCCTTACCCCACCTTACCCAGCAGAGATACCAAGAAATTGTAAGAATGAACCCCAATTCAGGTGACATTTGCAACAAAAGTAATAGAAACCACAATTACCAATCACCATTTGCAGCTAATGTGCATCTTAAAAACATCAACATCATGGGGACAAAGTAGCAGCAGAACAGTGAATTATCATTTGTTTATATACCATGATCTTCCAGAATCAATATACAATCAACAAAGACATTTTAAAAATAGCAAAATTAAACAGAAAAATAAAAGCATGCTCAGAATGCAGAAGTTTGCTTTAACATTTAAGAAAAATGTAGCTTTTGTTTAAATTCTTTTTTTAAATTAAAAAGATATAGCTGATACAGCAGATCCAACTTGCATATTGCATTGATCTACAGCTTAGCCCTATAAAAACTTTATTTACAGAAAATATGGTTGGGATAGACGTCACAGATGTTTACCTCCTACACCTCAGTCATCTTAGTAAAATGAAACCTCAGTGCAAAATTCAAACCCAGTGTAATAAGCACAGCTAATTTCTGTCTTGAAGAAAGCTAATTAATCCCAAAGGTCTATCAAAGCATAATAGACGCTGGTACTGCATTAGGAAAAGCAAGAAGCTTTGAGCTTGTCTGTGCTGCACACTCTTCATATACCACAGTCTGTTAGGAAAAAAAAAAAAGGGGGAATGAAAGCATAACATGGAAAAAATCTTACACCCAAGAAAATAATTTAAAAAAGGCCAAATTAGCATTGCATGTCTTTGATTTTCTTTTTACTCTTTTCTTTTTAAAGCTGTGTAATCTCAATATTGCTGCATTTAATTGTACAATAATTCCCACCTGATCAGTAGTGCAGTTAAAAATACAACCTCCCTCTGAAGAAAGGCAGTAACACTGTTAAAATCCCCAACTTCTCTGCAGGGCAATTTGCCAGAAAACAGATCCAGATTATTGGATTTCTTCTTAACTGTGTGAGTGCCTAGTACCAAAGGAAGACCCTGTTGACTCTGTGTTCCTCACAGGACAGCAGAGCACCGGCACACATAACACAACAGACAGACAGCACCCCTGCACACCTCACTGTCCTGACTGCTGTTGGAAACAGAGCCAACGGGAAAGATCATGGATGGCTTCAGGCACTTGAGAGATCTAACTGACCCTGTCTTGTCCTTGGCAGCTTGCCCTGCCAAGACATTTGAAATGTTGCTGCCCAAGGTGCAGAGTCTTCCCTACTGCACTTCCAGGTAGGATCCTCGTCCTGAGGGTTCAAGCAGGTGTGCAGGGAGTGCCCACCCAGGGCCAGGCACCTCCTGGGGGACAAGAGTTCTGCAGGTGACAGAGAGGAGTCTGACCCCAAAAGGCGAAACACTCGTAGCACCAGCCCTTCCAGGCAGGTCGGGCAGGAGCCTCGCCAGGTGGGCATCCTGCTCACTGCTGGCACCTGCTCGCATCTGTGCCACACACACCACCTTCAGTCTGCATCCACGACCCCTCCAATCCATTTATAAGCATTCTAGAAAACAGCCTTCATCTCCCTTTACTTTAGGAACTAGAAAGTAATGAACTGGAGTGGTTTCTTGCTGTCATGGCTCTCGCAGGTTCTGCTGGTTTATGGCACACCCGGACACCGGCAAACATAACGCACCGACGTGGAGTGCAGGCTGTCACCAGCTACAGTACAGACAAGCCTTACTGTGGATAAATTATGTCTCAGAGGCTGCATGATGCACACAAACAAGAGAAAAAGAACACAGCCAGCTCCTCAGGAAGAGTAGGGAAAAACAGTGGCTGAATAAAAGGGGTGGATGGAGAAGATTACTGACTGTGTTTCAAACTGATCACTGATTACTTAATGGAATAAAAGACTATAAATAAAAATATAGTTTACCACTCTGGTAATGATTAAATTTACCAGTCAGAGCAATATGTGAGAAAGCACAGAGCCCAAGAACCACTGACAGCAATATTTTGATGAGCATTAAATTCTTAAGAAAAAAAATTTAAGTGAAAATTGCACAGATACCTAAGTACATAGTAGATGCAATATTACAAAAGCCAACTAATGGTTGGAAGCAGTGATAAATAAATTTAGATAAAACTTACATTTACTGTCAGGATCATTAACCTTAACAATTTATTTATTGATATGGTGATTCTTCTAAGTGTTCAAATTAAAGTTGAATGCCTCTAAATATATTTTAAGAGTAATCATTTCCTCCAGCTTCAGTTAGCTACAACCAGAAAAAAAAAAAAGAAAAAAGGAATATATGAGGATACATGCTTGGATTTCCACAGTGCCAAAATAAATCATTTTATCTGAGCAAGATTCTCGCTCTGTCCTCACCTGAACACAATAATTCCACAAAATCTTTCTCCATCAAATAATGTGAATTTAGAAGTACTTTTCTATATTGTAATCCTAACTGTACACTGGAGAAGTATACCTGGGGACAACATAGATTTTTTTTGTCCTCTCAGCTGATAAAGGGATTTCCTACACTGCACTCAAAACATCCCCTACCACATGGTATGGGATGCCTGAAAGAAAAAAGCCTCAAAATTCCTGAGCCATTTGCATAGCAACAGTGAATCACCAAAGCATTTGCAGCAAGTCATGTCCATGTCAAATCCCTGACAGGAAAGACCAAGCAGGGATGGGTCCTATATCCAGGTTTCAAGACTCTAGAATACAGCATCAAGACAGTCAGCAGACACTTTCAGGAGTTTTCTTCCCATGCACTTGCCACTGACCTACTTCACTGTGACAGATGGGTTCAAAACCTTATTACTTAAGGCAGGAATTTAGAAGCTAATTTTAAAAAATCTCAAGTAATGTATATAAACTGATGCTCTATTTTATTTGGAGAAACAAGGGCACATCCCTCAGTGCCAGTACAGGGGCACAGCCAATGACCTCCCTGCACAAGGAACAACCTGCTTAATAATCCAATGTTTATCTCCAGGCTCTCTGAAAATCTATGAAAATGTATTACTAGCATGGTTATGTTTCAGTTAAGCACTGAGAGTGTCATCCTGGCTGGTAAATTCTGAAGCACTTTCTTGCTTCTTGGTAAATTAACATCAATCTAATCTCCATCAAATGTAACACTATTCTAAAGCCTGTGTCTGCTCAGACTGATACAAATAGAAAAAATTCCACTCGAACTGTACAGGCTCAGAAAATCTTGCATATTCATTTGAAGTAAAGAAAAAAGTGTGAATAAGAACAAGGTCATAGCAAAAAAAAAATTACAATGGAGTTGCTTTTAGCTGGAACATAATAAAGCAAGTGAGCAACTGCAGGAATTCTCTACTCTGCTATACCTTTAGTGTAAGAACTCACCCAATCTAATACCACTAAGGAAAAAGGAAGGCTGGAGAACTGCAGACAGCATTTTGATTTCTTACACACTACCATGCACATTAACAGTTTTAAGGCACGAGACTCCCCCGGGCACTGCAGCTACGAACCCAAACCAACTCTCTCCTGCTGTTCTATCACACATATTTATGAACGTACCAAAAATATTTTGAAGGCAACACTTAAAATAAACATCCACCACAAGCAAAAGGAATTGCTATATTGATGTGGTTCCTTTCATCCTGACTTGAAACCATGCTGAGATCCAACGATAACAAGAAACACAGAAGGTAGAGTTTGTCACTGCTCTTAGCTGCAATTTTGACATCTGTTTCACAGCTCTTGGAAAGCCCATTTCCATTAATCTATCATGAGAAAGGACAAGAGATAAAATTCCCAGGCTGCAGAGGGCATTAGGAGACTTTCCTAGCTGACTGTACATTAAGAAAGAACTGTAACAGCCAAATTATGTTTCTGTGAATAGACGGAAGATGCTGTAATTCCATTCCTCCTTTTGTCTTAATGGAGTTATTTATGTTGCAATCCTGAGGGCAGACCACTTACCAAAGACATTGCCAAACACCTGACACACACAAAAAACAGACTAAGAACAGAAGGTGACATCCTGGTCTCATTCAACAGAAGCAGGTCCATCCTTCCCTGACTTAGCCTACAAATTATCATTTGTAACAGTTTATATATATATATATTGCTCCTGCTGCACACCAACATTTAAGCAGATTACACCAAACAACCCGGAGGTTCATTATCAAATCTAGGTAAAGTAAGAGAAATGACTGAAGGTTTGACCACAGAGAGAGCTTTAAATTGCTTAAAAGCATAGCTTTTGTAGTATTTGTGCATTTTAAAAATAAGAACAAAAAAGTTTGCCATTCAGTATCATTAATACATAAACATAACAAGTTGCTTTAAAGTTGAACTTCCCTCAGATTAGTATCCTAAATCAAAGAGGGATAGAATGCTGGTCATATGCAGTTTCAACAGAAATTATGTACACTCAGTAAGCTGTTAATACCTGGGCTTCTTTTATTTAAAAGATTAATTTCAAGCACCTGGCCTTGAAAGCATAAATCTCTGTTTTTATTACAGGATTCCAAACTGGCTTCCCTTGTACACAAGCAAAAGCAATACTAAAAGCAAATACAGTGTCTGACAACAAAAGATGTTCATGGAGAAGAGGGAACGAAACCAGGAGGAAGAAAGGAAAGACTATTTGAAAAAACTAAATTAAACCATTCATCATATATATTTAACAGGTTTTCTACTTTCCTGTAGGATACTAACACTTTGTACTCATCATATTTGCTACTGAGAAAGAAAGAGGTCACTAAAGAGCACTTACCCTCTTCATGTAACTCTGAGTTACTAACCCCACATGCTAAGCTAACAGAAGTATATATGTTAGAAATGTATATATATGTTATACATATGTATATATATGTTAGAAATGTTCCTTTGAGCATGAAGAACAGTCTGTGATATGAAAGTATGTTAGTACTCAGTTTGCAATCATAAATACAGAAACACAGTGGCTCAGCCATTTGAAAGAGAAAAGTAATTGGAACTAGCTCCTCTGAATTAACTTAATAATCAAAAACCCAATATTATTGATCTATATGGTGAGAGCTGCATGAGTTGAAAGATACTTCACTTTTGAGAGTTTACTTTGAAGTCTAAAGTAAAATAAGCATGGTGGTCTCAGCCCAAGTCCAAACACCACCAAAACTCATCTCAATTAATCTGGACCAGCTGACTTCCTGGTAGGATGCAGGAGAAGAAATTGTGTTTCTCTGAACAAGGCTGGCAGTAGGAAAACAAAGCACTGAGAACTTCGCAGCACAGTTAAAGGCTGGAGAGGTCTCTGTCTGCATTGCTTTAAGGAACAGAGAACAACCACCCCATTGCCTGCAGGATGTTTGTTATCTAGAGTCATAATTAAGGCCATTTCAGCTACACTGCATATGGGAAAGCAGCAGGAATTAAGAGTAAATACCAAAACTCCTGTCAAATGGAAAATTATTTCAACAAGCTATGAATATTTGTCATTATCTCTGTGACTGTATTTACTGGGCTTTGACTCCCTCTTAACAGTCTTCATTCAATCTCAGCACGAAAAACAACAAGACTTCAAGTTTGCTCAGTTTTCCCACTCAAGATGAGGCAGGAGACACTGACATTTGTACGGATTAATAGAAATCTTTATTTTTCAGACAGGATTTAAACATAATCCTACAAAATACTTCCTATTTGAGGAGAACAGGAAAGGTTTAGGGAGTCACTCATCTTTTAACTTGCAGGCTACTTTTTATGTATGAAAATACTCAGTACATTTCAATAAGTATGAAGGAAACCAAGATAACAGTCCAGTTTACCACACACTTTGTGGTTTAACCACAAGAAATAAAAAGTAGTTGGCCCATGGGAGAATGTCTGTATGAAGCGGGGTCATGCTTGAACCAAAACTATCCCTAAGGCTGCTTTAGCTATGACAAAGCAAGAAACAGAAGACTCTGCTTTATGCATTAGATAGTATACTCAGCATTCTACTTCTGATGTTGTGTGACAACAGGTTTTCACCAGTTGGCATCCACTGAAAAAAACCCAACATATATATATATGTTGAATTATGCCATATACAGCCCCCAACCTACAGACATAACACCTCTGCTTATCAGTAAAATACTTCCTCATAGATGATGTAAGGTTAAGCCCTTCTCTTCCACCTCCTAGCACAAATTTATTCCTTCTTGGTTTTCAACTTTACCAAACTAGAAAATGGTAAATCTTAGTTTATTCATTTCTGTTCCTGTATTTTGTCAAGCTACACTGAAAAGGAAGGAAAAAGTTCTTCAGCCATTGTCAACAGGGAGTTCAACCAGAGAACCAAAGGACAAAAGAGAAGGCCAAAGAGGGAAGGGGTGCTTCAAATGCAGGAATCCAAGCTGCAATCTTAGACACAAAAATGCAAGAAATGTTTTGGAGGTTTTTTGTCTCTTTCCTCCAGTATCACACTACAGGTGAAATGGTATTAAAAAAAACACATAAGGAAGAACAAACTCAAAAGAACTTGTAACAAAAAGACAGCTAGGCCATATCAACACTTGGCTTTATTTCAACCCAAAAGAAAAACAAACTTCAACACAGGGAACAGCAAACACTGGGAAGGGTGACCATTTGCAGGCAAAGGTCAGACATCTGAACAAACTTGCTGGAGCAAGGGAGCTCTTCAGACAAACACTTCCTTTTGGCAAACATCTTCCCTCGTACAAGACACTTTCCCCCCATGAACACACAATGCATTTACAACCTTCCAAGCGTATGTAACATGCCACTGGGCATCTGATACATCCTTATGGTGTAACCAAAAGTTAACCCACAACAGAAGTCTCCAAGGTTTGCATCAGCACTGAGCACATCCCTAAGAAAAAGGAGAAGAATACGGATTGCTCAGGCCACAGGTCCATTTTGCACTTGATCAGTCAAGCACAAACACAAAGATTTTCTTTCCCGTCACAAAGTGCTCAGCCAAGGGAAGCATGACCAGTAAGTTAATAATATTACAGTACTGTCACTGTAGCACTGAAATTAGTATTATTACTCACAAACTCTGATAGCAAAAATGGAACTAAAACGGACCAAATTTGGAAAGGTGTTATTTGGGGACAGGGAGAGAAGGAGGAAGCCTATTCAAAGTCATCTGGTAAAATGCTAAACTAATTTACAGAAAAACATATAAGTAGGTTAAAACCCTTGAATCAGAAGACAAGTTTGAGGAAGACAAGGTAAAAGCAATATTAAATTAATTGCTATCAGGTAAAGCAATATTTTGTGCTTGTGCAAGAGGTCTGTGATTTAGACAGCTTTCTTACCACTTGTTCAATAGTTTCCCCTGCTTATTTGCACATATTTGCACAAAGCTGAAAAACAGATTGTTACAGAGCTCCAACATTTCCATTTAGTGCCAGCTACACTCAGGTCTATTTTACAGCAGCTTCTGTCATAACAAGAATTACTTCAAAAAACTTCTTTCCCATAGTCAATTCTTTGATGGCACTTATCAGGACACTGCGACTCCTCTCTATCCGAAAGCCGTGTGCCTGTTTGAAACTATTTATTCACAATCTGGTTGACAAGAGTGTTGTTCAACAAAGTAAAATTCAGATTCTATAAAATACAGCCTCTACTAGTTACTCATCCACCTTTGTGAAAAGATGTAGCTGGTTTAGGATTCGTTCTTGTTTTACATGCACTTTAGAACCTACCTAGTTCCCTTACGGTAAAGATTCAGATATGGGAAATCCTAAAGGTGGAGCATCATAGTGTCTCCAAGTTCACCCCCAACTGATTCCCCAGAGGGAAGAAGCAATAACTCAACATTCACAGTTGCAAAAAAACAAACCTAATTGCTCCGTTCCTACAGCAGCAACACAGTGATTTCACAGACAAACATAAAGGAGCTTTCAACTGGAAAGTAAGGAAAGATTATCCAATTTCTCTCCTAAACCATGCCAGAATCCTCCTGCCATTGTGCCAAGATCTTAAGGTTGGCTCTGATCACTAATATTTCTAGGGGCTGAAAGACCTTTAAATCTCCAAGAAGCAGGACTAACACACCCAGAGGATGCAAACTGGCTGCATTTCTATCCTACAGGCTTTGGGACAGGGAATTCTCCACGGAGCAGACTCTGAACTCACTGTCTCATTCACCTTGTAAAACTCTGGAAAAAAATACACAACCTTTCCCAAGGCAAAACCAAAGTGTGCTGCACATTATATGTCCCACAGGCCTGCTGCTTGATAAACAGCATAGTCATTTCACAAATGTTATAAAATTCAAAGTGTTTCACACATTTTCTAAAGTCCTGTATAAGTCCTGATAAGCTTTGTATCAACTGCACAAGAAAAGTTATTTTTCAATTATAGTTCTGTATTAGTTACCTATTGGTTAACTGAATTTGTGCCACAGAAATTAAATTACTGGCACAGTATTTTTAGAATACAAAAATAAAATGATTACACCAGAAATTTTGCCTACTATAGGCACATTATGGCAGACAGAGATAAAACTCATCAGCCTACAGCCTGCCACAGCCTCACATGATATCAGCCATCAACTTCAGAGCACACATGAGTGCCTTTGAAAGGAGACACTGTGATGTGAGCCTGTAGATTAGAAAGGAAAATTCAAGCTCTTAAAAGGGATTGCATGTTGAGATAAATGAGCACAGGTGTCACTGGTTTAGCTGGAATTAGCATCAGAATTTGGGACTCTCAAGAATTTAGAATGTTTAGAAGTCTGTGAATAAATTAATTTAGTGAAGGAAAATGATCTGTTAAAAAAGAACTTCATTGCTTGGGGGTTATGTTTCTTCACCACGGAAGCAAGGATTAGAGCTAGACAAAACACACAAAGACACTCCTTCCAAGGGATCAGTGTGCCTACCCAGACCAGGGTTAACCCTGAAGCTTTTTTGCTCTCAGCATACTTGCAGTTCTGTTCTGACTTCAGTTTGCTAGAAAATGAACCATCTCTGCATTACAGCATCCAGCAACATGCCAAAGCAGCCTTAAAAAGAGAAACTCCACTTCTCTGTGATGGAAAAATACTTTCCAGCAATTTTGTTAACCAATACAAAACTAATATTTTAAACATTTAAATGCTAAGGCATACAGATGTGGTTTGGTGTTTCCCAAAAAATAACACATCTCAAATTCCCTGAAAAAAAGGCCATTCGATTATCTGCTTGAAGCCTACTGAATCATTTGCTTTCTTCAAAGGGGACAAGAAAATAACCCAGTCAAATTTTTCACACACTTAAATGCTGTAACAGAGGTTTGAAAGACTGGGTTCCGGTATCTTAATTTCACAGTGTCCCAGCAAGTTACTTAAACAGAATAAAGCACATCTCTTGAGGTAGCAGGTCCTCTCCAACTTCTGAGTACAATTCAGATTGCTATTTTTCTTGCTGATAATCTAAGTTGCACTTCTTACAGAGAGATTTTGGAAATATAATTAAATTGTTTTTAGAAGTTTTAGTTTTAGGTAACTAATCACATCAGAATTATGATAACAAAAACAGCAGATGCATATTTGTGGGAACAAAGTTAATTTGCATGATTAGGCATCAATTCTTTAATCAAAACTAAAATAAAATATATATTTCTTCATTTTGTTCGGTTTAGGAAACATTAAAACATTAATTAAACATTGCCCATCTCACTTCCTAGCACACTTACACTTCAAGGTGATGCATCTATTTTGTAAATATTCATCAAAAGTGCCAAACCCTTCTCCATTATTTTAAGAATATACACGCATATATGCAAATAGGAATATGTCGGAATTGTCAGTTACTAGAAGGACCATTACATTTCTTTTTTAAGTTAAAAATGAGCATAGTATCAAAGCATGACATACCCTATGCAAAAGGGCATTTTTCACAATGCAACAGAGAAAGGAGGAACAGAAATACACAGTCAAGAAGACTACAAAGGATCAGTTGAAATGGAAAATACTGGAAGTAAATTGACACGAATTGCAACAAGAAGCTTGTGAAAATATATTCATTTCAAAACCAGACTATTTTAACTATTCAGAACAAGGAAAAAAACAAGAACAGTCATCCAGAAAGCAGACAATTCTTAAGTAGTCTATAGGGCTTTCTACACATCAGTGAGGAGGAGATATGGCAGTCCTACTGGAACAGAAAATAAGCAATGTTTGTGAATAACAGAACATTTTCCTTAAATCGGTAATGAACACATCAAGAATATTTCAAAGGCAATACAAATAAAACTGGAATTACTTACTAATAGTCTGAAAGCTAACAATCTTATAAAAATGACAGAAGAGTGGCCTCCTAAAGAAAATGCTTATCTATCTTTTTTTAGCAGATACAGTTGAAAGGGTAAACACAAACCAGAATTAACAAAATTAACACCTGCTTGCAATTATTTTTCTTGAATTAGAGCAACACACTTCCACACCCAAATTACAAAGTTAAAACAGAAGAAAGAACTGAGACGGTCTTGCCAAACCAAAGACTTTAACTCTGTTAAATCTAAAAGCCTTCTGCTGCCTTTCCATCTGCCTAGCTGGAGTTTCAGTGGCTGTCACTGAACAATTTCCAGTTAAAAAAACAAAACCAGGATTAACGCTGATAGTGGACTCTGTCTGTTCATCCACTAATTAAATACAGACACCTCCAGGCAGAAACACATGTGCTTGCTGTACCTTCTCCCTGACACAGCTGCTGCTGCTGCTGCACACGTGAATGCAAAATACAGAATCCACCCCAGAGAGCAACACTGGGCAGGGCATACTCCCCTAAAATGCCCGTTTCCCATATAATACTCCATGTCATACTGTACACAGCCCTTATCAGCTGGTTTCTCTTATCTTTGGATACAAGGAACGGCAGAACACCAAACAGTTGTTTATTATGTGTGTAGCAAATTCTTAGGAAACAAACATAAGGGAGCATCTGAGACATCAGTGAAGTCATGGGCAATGGCTAGAAGTAGGTAACTGCAAGCAATAAAAGAGACAACAGAATAACATCACCTTCTGTCTATTTACTTTTATATCCAGACTTTCTAAAGCAGCATCAGACAATGCAGAGACTTTATTGCAATTTCAGAAATTACTGGGGACAGCTTTAAAATGATCATAGAAGCAATATTAAAAATGAACAAGACTTCAAACCTCAGAAATTTAACTGGACAAGGGGCAGTTTTGAAAATACTAACAGTGTAACATTTTGTAGGTTTTATCTGTCAGGTTCCTCATTAGGCTTCAAATCAAGATATGCAAACAAATGTGCAGAATTATTTTTTTTTTTTAACTAGACCAAAATTGCTGAGGTTAAAGTATTTTCTTAATCAGCGTTCTGGGTAGGCTTTAGATAAAATACATAAAAATTATGGTCTAGAATGTCACCTCTTGACTTTCATAAATGGAATATTCTGAACACTAATCTTCTATGAAATACAATCCTTGAAAAGGTTTTTCTATTCATTGGAAATGAAGAGGAATCAAAACAATAACACCACAAATGCATGAGCACTTGACTGTGGTTTCAAATTGCAATATTGCTTCCTCCTTGAATATCTATCTTGTGAATAAGTGCAGTAAGGAATTCAGCAGGGGGGATGTTGGAATTTTTTTCCCCTTAATCTATTGTTTCAGGCACCATCGGATTTGACATGAACATCCACTTTCACAGCCACTCTGTGGCTAGTCCTCAACTTTAGTTTAACCTCTAAATGTGATTTACTGTTCAAGTATGTAATTCTTACAATTGCTAAAGGTGTCTGTATAATCAAGTGCAGTATATTCTGGAATATACAAGTACCTGAACAAACACACCACGTGCTGTTCACCTTGGAGGGCCCATGAGGCACTTCTCACATATGCCCTTCACATCTTCACAGTCAGCACAGAAGAAAACGGTTTTCAGCCAGGATTGGTAAAAATGAAAAACTCCTATGTGAGCCAGGAACTAAGGACCAAACCCCAAATGGATACCTTGGTTTTATCTGCAAACAGGAAGGTTTTTTTTTTTGTTGTTTTTTTTTTTGAGAACAAACAATAAAAGTTAAGACAACCTATTGTACAGCGTACAGAGGCGTAAAGGAATCAGCAAAGTAAGTCTTTGGTTGTTATCAGCTCTATGTGATTTACATGTTCCTGGCAGGAACCTATGTTTCAAGAGCTTCTATGTTCACACAGAACCCTGGATTTTCTTTACCAGTTGTGGGGATTTTTTTATAAATGTACGTAAGTATGTACACACATATATACACAAACACACATGAAAAAAGCCCAAAAAACAAACAACCCCACAACTAAACAAAACCTATCCTGTAAATCTTACAGCATTATTTGACTTTCAAGGAAGCAATTTTACTACAAGAACTAGATTAACTTTTTATTTGGTCTAAACTGGCAGGAAACCTCTCTCTTTCTTTTCTTACAGGCTTCTGAAAAATTACACAGCCTAAAGGAACTGCCAAACCTCGGATCTGACTTCAAGAGCTGCCTCAATACATCACCTTGGAAAATAAAGAGATAAATTTTCTTAAATGTGGCTCTACTGAGTCCAGTTAAGCTTATTTACAACAGATCAGTATGTAACCCTACATATCTGTCAGAGCTGAGAGAAGGATATTGGAGCAAGCAATTTAGGGATGCTGCAATTCCTCCTACAGTCTGCAGTACCAATGAACAAGACAATATTTCCCACCCATTCACCATATGTCTTCTAACGTGCTTCAAGGGCTTTTAATTCTCTCACAAATATTACTTGTTGACATGGAGATTGCTCTTCTTGAAAGATGCCTTCTGTTATTTTTAATGCTAGCTTGCAGCATCAAGATACTGTCTTTACAAAATAAAAATCTTTCATAACAGGGAAATAAAAGAATTTCCATTAAGGGGAAGAGGACATATATTAACTTAAAAATAAATTCTGGTCCCAAGAGCCAGGCAAGATTTTGTAAGATTATTTAATATCCAAATTGTTTTCTACTTTCTTTGTGCATCTCATCAATCCTTTTTCTTTAATTCCATCTTTCTAGTAAACAGAGTGCCAAGGACATTTCTTTACTGCTGTCTGAGCTTGAAAACACAGTAAGTTAGTCATTAGTAATATATTATACTAATAAGCACAAGCATGAATACATAAAAAGTGTTGTTCATCACAGCAACCTTCATTTGCAAGTAATTTCTGATTCTCCATTGTTTACTAGGTCAGTGTACCACCATGGAGATGATAATGATCCCTTTTAATCAAAGGAGTGAAGCTAATGGAAATAATTAATTGTAACTACCAATGTATTAGCTATTTATGTAAGATACACAGGCATATGTCTGAACATAACTGCTATATAATATGGAAAGGAAACTGTGACTTTTTCCTCCCATCTGTTTTAAACTCCATTAAGAAAATACACTCACCCCAAGTTTAGCTATGGGATCAAAAAATGCTATCATGACCCAGTCCTGGATAAAAACTTCAGCCTGCTAGGATAAGAAAGTTTATTTGTGGCAAAACAATAAAGTAATAAACAGAAGATGAAAGAGAAGAGAAGGAAACAAGAAAAGTACAGAGGGTGAACAAAGACCACCAGACCCAAACAGCAAAATAGACAGAGATAACGCCATTTAGCAGTGGCACAAAACTGTTTTTTTGAACCAAGTCATGGGTTTCTCTCCAAACAATAAGCAAATATTGTCAAACTCTTATTTGAAAGATGCCATAAAAATCTTTCCAGAGATCAAATAGGTTCCTGGGTAAAATTATTTTCCAAGTTCCAGGTAGATATTATTACCAACTCTCTAGAAGACATCAACAATAAAACTTTATCAGTGCATATTTGCCCTATTATTTTCTGTCAGACATCAAGATAAAAGTACCTGAGTTACTTGAGGAAAGAGAACTGTAACAAGCAATAGGAAGCTAATAGGACTATTTACAAATCAGATGCAATATCCTCTCTCAACAAGTGCCTTGCTGAACAGACAGTTGAATGCTAAGCAACTTGCTAAAGCAAGCTCCATGTTCTGAATTACTTCAACAAGCCTTAGTCTCACACAGGGCCTGTTTAGCAAACTTATCATAGGAATTAACTGCAAGATAACAAGCAGCTCAGATGCTTTCATATCATTGCAAATGTAAGTGTTTTACAGCTAGCAATGGACTTAAGTATAGAGTTTACATGCACTGCTGAACTGAACTTCACACTTAATTATATACTGCTGGAAACCTGCCAAAGCAGTTATGTCAGGAGTTACCCCCCACCCCCATAGTTACCTTTAACAGCTAATTTCTGGTATATCTGCATCAAAACTAACCTACCTCAATGAAAACCAGGATTAAATCCCCCATGTAAGAACAGAAAATGGCGCAAGCAAGTCAGCACATTCTCATGAGATCTAGGTGCTATATCATTTTTATCAGATAAATAAGACAAGTCATAGAGTTACAGTGACATTTGGCAGTGACATTTCCTGACTTAACACATGACATTCCCCACAGCTTTGGTTAGCACAGCATGATCAGTGTGAAGGACCTGCAGATGGAGATGATGGGATGGCCAGCAAGGAGAGCACGGGGAGCACCCATGACCATTTCAGCAACCTGCTGCAGAACCCTTTCTAGGAGAAGCAGACAACAGAGCTGGAGGGCCTTTCTGACCTACAAAACCACAAACTAAAACCTTGACATGGACAAGAGCCATAGACTAACCAAAACCGAGAGAAGGGAGAGCACCAGACATGGGCCACAAGTGGGAGATGGAAACTCCCTCTAGGTCCCACCATTCCCTGGCAGGACAGGGTTGGGCTAGGCTGGACTTCAGCAACCCAACAGAGACAGCACAACTCCCTTCCTGCCCTGCAAAGCCCTCAGGTGCCACCTGGTTTACCAGAAAAGGCCGGTCACCAATCCCACTGACCACTGCTGAGCTCAGAAGTCACACATTCCCACTCCTTCAACAGAAAGAAAACCTTTTCCAGCACAGACTCTGCCTTTCTATTAGGCAATTAGAAACCAATCGGATTTGAGTCCCCAAATAGAAACCAAGACGATTCCTCACTTGCATGAGGAAAGAAATGCAAAAATACAATGGTTAGAGAAGATTTACATACAGCTGGACACATTGAATCATGGGCAGAGTATCAATTACAAAGATGGTAATTACCAAGAAATTTCTTCCATGAATTGCAGATCTTAAGACTGCTAACTAAATCTCTTTGTAGCTTTTTATTGAGCAGAAAGCAGTGTATATGCATTCCACTACTCTTCAAAAAGAAAAATCCTACACAGCCTTATAACCTATTTTAAGAATTACAATTCATGGACCATGGTTTATTTGTAATCCCAAACTGTAATCCAGGATATACATTCATCATAAAGCACACATTTCCAAAAGACATAAAGAAAATTATAGAGATCAAAAATGCTACTTAGAAGTCCAAATATATAGTGGAGAAACACAGAAGTCTTACCAATATGTGGATAACCATCACAAAGATCTGAGAGAACAAGGACTATTTTATTCGCCTGACTGCAAATCATGTAGGAGAGGGAGGAAAGCAGGAATGTGCAGCAAATGTTGAAATGCAAACCTGATGTAATCTGAAACAGGGTTTTGAAATCAACATTTAAAGTTATGATGCCACCCTGGAGGCTTCACTGACCCTGCTCTAGAACACACTGTATGTGCTGTGCACTTCTCAACACTCAAAGAGAACTGCAAAACAGAAGAGGAGATGAGACCAGAGACAGGTATGTCTGTGTGTTGTGCGTAGAAAAAGGCTGGGCTGAACGCAGGCAGGAGGCAAATAGGGCAGATTGTGACAGACTGGTACAAAACAAAGGGGGACGACTAGAAAGGAGATAAAAATCAATCTTACTAAAGTTATAGTGAAGGAGAAATGATCAAGAAATCATTGGAAGAATGACCAAAAAGGAATATATTTATCTTTGAGCTCAAAGCTGGTTTTACCATCGTACTAGCAGTACAATTAAAAAAACCAATAAATCCTCTTTTTACTTTAAAAACATTATTTTCCAATACTTTGGTTAAACGTAAAATCTTAAGAGCAGAGTTTTCATCCAAGAACACATATACACACACACAAAAAAAAAAAATAAAAAAAAAATTGGGGGCAGAATCTGTGACCTAACAGTAGCCTGGTTCTTCCAACAAAGCCAGGAGGCCTAGCCTTCACTTCTGGAGCTTCTTGAAGCTCACAGATATCCCAAGGACAAATGCCATGCTGGGTTTACATCACAGTTATGTAGCAACCCAGTAACAGCAGAGGCCCTCAGCTAACCTCAGCACCAGGAACAGGAGGAAACACAGGCATCAGAGGTGTGCCCAGGACCTTGCTGCACATGCCAGTTCCACCATGCAGGGGTTTACCCACAGCCAGCACCTTCTCTTTAGCTTGGCAGAAGTCACAGCCTCAGACAGCACCATACTTCACTGGAGTAACCACTGTGTATAGTCAGTAAAAGCACACTTTTTGTCCCCTTAGAGTAACACACATTGATACCTATGTGAACCCATTCTGAGATCATCAACATAAAATCAGAGACAAAAGAACTGCTGAAGTGCTCCTGTAAGTTCTCTTCTGTTCTCTATCCACACACATGCATAATTTCACTGCTGTTGAACTGCAAATTTATATTCAGAAATTAAAGCAAGAAGTAATGAGAAAAAGAAAGGAAGATAAAACCAAAAAAACTCCATAACCAGATACGTGAAAAATAGGAAAGCAGTTGTACGATGTAAGTTCAGGTTCTCATGTAGTAACGTAAAACTTCAGTGTTTGGAGTGCACGAACTCTGATTCAAATATGTGCTATAAAAATAATTCCTTACCACAGTATTTTTTAAAGAAATATGACTTAATATCGAGAGCTTACTTTTCACAAAACATTCAATTCCATTTCAATTTAACTTGGCAACGTACCTTTCACTTAAATATCCATTTTTGCCAAGGGGAAACAAGTTTCTAGATTTAGAATTTACATCACTGCTTATATATGGAATTTTAAATTTTTTTTTGTTTGCTTTAGCTTTCAAAGGTGGTATTGGTTTCTTTTTCTCCACAAAACAATCAAGTTAAATCCCTCCTACTGCATATTATTTTCATCATAGACTGGATCTCTAGGAATATATCAGTTACAGGAATCCTCCTCATACCTAAACCATTGAAAAAGTACACAAAACCCTCCGTAAAATTACAATTCCAATTTCCTTCTAGGTCTGTACAGAGAGGATAACTTTGTATTGTCAATGTTGCATACTAAACACTTATCCTAGTGAATTGTCCTAGAAGGAGGGAGAACATTTAGCTGCAGGAAGCGTGATTTGAAAGCCTAAAATACAATTGCATTTCCAAATTCTTCACACCCTTTCCACCTCCACTGACTGACTGAGTGAACGCATATGGATTTCTGCCAGCTAGGAATAGTCACAACACCAGCTTTAAGAAGGAAGTGCCACTGAGAACTGTGCATTCCCAGGGAGCATCAGGTTGGACTGACACAGCTCAGAGCAGAGGCACATGCAAAAGATGCTGTTTTGTTCACTCCTGAAACTGGATTTTATCTTTAAGTTTACTTTAACATCTGAACCTCAAAATCTACTACACATGACCATAGCAAGAAATATGAAAACACTAATCAGAGGAATGCTCATGTATCTTCATTTCAGGATCCCTTTTCAAGAACTGTTCACTCCAAATGCAAATAAATCAATCATTGATTACTATTTAATAATAAGAACACTAGGATTTCAAAACATATGTATGAACAACTATGTCAAGTGGTTCATTTGTCCTTATTTTAAAAGTGATAGTGAATAGGACAGAGAATTTCAAATTAGATATCATCCTCAACAGATCTTACTAATTTGGGGATCCAATACATTTAAGATTCTGCCTATAGCAGTTGAAACTTTGTTAGCAACTAGAAATAAAATTCTTTCTAGTAAGATCTGAAATTGTTTTTTTCCCTAGTTACAGACACAGTAGAATAATGCTCTCAATGGTTAGGCAAAATATTCTGCCACTGGACTTACCATTATGAATTTTCTCTCTGTTGATTTCACTTATGCAGTTTCATAAACCTAATAAAACCAAAATGAGTCCTTTAAAGTTCTCCAAAATGAAAAAAACTGAAACAAATAGCAATCAGAAGATATTATAAAGATCCCAATTCCTAACGGCTCTGGTTCTACTTCCCAAACACTGAGGAGACTACAATCCTAAAGTAAGCAAACCGTCTGAAAACACAATTTGCTATTGGAATTATCTGCATGTTCTCAATCATAACTTCTTTTTCCAACCTGTATTTCACACTGGTTATGTTAACAACATTCTTTGAGGAGGAGGAAATGGGGGGGGCACATGTTAAATTCGCAGAGGGTGCAGATTACTGAACAAAAACTGCATCTATGATGGTGTGACATACACGCTACTTTTTTCAAGCTAGAAAAACAGATGAGATCTAACACCGAACATCGGCCTAGGAATCAAGAGGTCTAATTGATTTCAAATGCTAAGACCTTCTTCAAAGTCTCTACACCATTTGCATCCTTTTACAGTGTAACAGAACTCACAAAGTACTTCAGAGATGTAATTAATGCTTGAAAAGCTCCCTGACCACAGCCTGAAAGTTTCTTTTAGCCAAAGCAGGGAAGCATGGCCTGCCGTGTTCAGGACCAGCTTCAATTCTCAAACTTCCAATCTTCAACTAATGCACTGTCCAGTGTCAGGAAAGAGGATAAAGAAGCCACTGTATGCTTCAATGTAAAATGGAACTATTGATAAACAGCACAAAACCATAACTACTGCCAGCTATTTCACACACACAGTCTCATCGACTCACAATTCCTAAATTACCCCCTCCTTAGAGAGCTTGCATAGAAGTGAAAAAGTGTAGGATAGCAATTCAAAACACTGACCAAGCGTGGCTCCTTTCCATGCAGTATTACTTTAAGTATCTGAAATTAATGTATTTTTTCCAGGAACAAAGATGGTAAGTTTCTTTATCAGCTAGAAGCATCCATTACGATGTCATAACACAAATAACAACATGGCAATAAGAAGGTACCATAAAATACTGATGTTCAGGGACAAAATACAAACCAGAAATGATTTTAAGCATGCCAATGATTTGCTAATTCTAAATCTAGAAAAGAATCCCTATATCATCAAGTCTTGCACTTTCATTTAGTAACACTGCACCTTTATCAAGACACTTTGGGTAGCCTGGCTTTACAAAACCATGGAGTAGTTACCACTTGCTCTGTACAGAAGGTATGTTTTGTCTCCTTAGAATCCAACTTCTGGATTCAGGAATAACTCATCAATTCCCACTCTTAATGAAATACCAACACAGCAAAGAATCTCTTAAAATTTCATCACGCTCTCATATTGGTTTCAGTAGCGTTGAAAGTAAATATTTTCACTTCCCATCTGATATCTTCTGGATCTCGGCCACAGGTGTATAAGAATCATTTTGCAGATGAAAAAAAAAAAAAAGGTAAAAAGCCTGAGATACATTCTTTTTAACTAAAGTTGGGTGAGGTTTTATTTAAAAGAAAATTATGAATCAGTAGTTGAAGGCTGACTCTCCTTACTGCAAAGAGACAAAGATATCACAGTGAAGCCTCTTTCCCTCTAAAAATCATGGTGGAGAAGAGTGTGGGAAATGTTACGCAAGGTGGATGAAAATTCACTTTTAATCTTGGGATTAACTCTACTCCATAAACTTGTCCGAGCATTCAACTATTGCAGCTTTCTGCAACATTTTCACACTGACAAAGACAGTAATAAAGTGCCACTCACAGCAACAAAAACTGATTTTATTGATACATTTTGTTCAAACCACCACAAACTACGGGAGGAGAGCACAAGTCTTGCAGTGTGAATTGCATCTATGATGGCATAGCAAAGATGTTTCAGTAACATGGTTACAGCGTTAGCCTGACTTAACGGTATTAATTTTCAAAGAAATACAGAAGTCAATAAATAGGAGTTTGATTTTGATGATCCTTGGGGGTCTCTTCCAACTCAGGATATTCTAAGATTCTATGATTCTAATGTCTGTTAATGGAAAATTTACATTCCTGATGATCTGAGATACTTGTCTTAGCTGAACGATCATCGGTCTAAAAATTCCTTTCCAGCTTGCAGGCCCAGAATGTTAAAAGTGTAATGAGAAAAGAAACAAACAAATTAAAACAAAGGAGGGAAAACAGTATTTCATGCAAATTCTCCAACCAGTTTTCATTGGTAATTTCCCATTAATGCCAACCACAGCTCCTTAACCAACTTCTATACCAGCTAAGGATTAGAAGCAGGAGCACTGTCCTGAAGACTAAGCTCTTTCTCCACCCAGTCCAGACTAACGAGTGCTCCAAATTTAAGCCAGTTCTCCCAGAAGCAGCTCAAGAGCTGGTGATGCTCCAGCAACGCTGGCTGAGGGGATGGGTTATGGGGACATGTGGGGCCTACAAAATCAGCAACAAAAGTAGTTTAGGTTGAGCTCAGTCAAACCATCTCTGAATTTTGGTCAACTTCTGCAAAAAGTTTCAGCTCAGGAAACATGAAAATCCCAACAGTCCATTTCAGCAATTCTGGAATATTTGCTTTTAAAGCTGGTTTGTAAGGAGACAAAACTGTTACAGAAGATACGGAGGAAGTGGTAACTACTCCAGTAAAGGCACCACCTATGCACAGTGCTGGGAGTATTCTACCTAAATAACAAATTGCTAGGCTTAAAAAGTTTATTAACATTTACTAGCTGTTCACATACATTTCAGAGTTGTATGGCACATATATTAAATACTCTGCAGGATGAAGTAAAAAAGATCACTCCATATGTCAGAATGCACATAGAAAATCAATACATTTTAAAAGTTCTATTTATCCAAATTCAAAGGAATGGAAAAGAAGCAAAAGTAACGTTGATTCATTTCTACACAGAAAGCTCAGAGAAAGGCTACACATTCTTTGTGTTTTCAGTTTGTACAGTGTATTTCATATTCTTGCAAACATGTTAAACAAGGACGATATTTAGACTACGTCTGATGTGCAGCTGGCTGGCAGGGCAAGGACAGCTATCAGGTAGTGCCAGGCACTGCTCACTTATTCCCCTTTCAGCCTCATGCTACATAAAAGAGAGCAGCTAGAAAAAGGCATTCACAGTGTCAGTAAGCTGCAGTATGTGCCAGCAAACAGCATCTCACATGTTTCAGGAATAGCGTCCTATCATGTGAGAGCCAAACTTCAGCACTGCTTTTTGTATCATCTGACCTGAGCAAGGCCTGGAGATGCAGTAAACATCCCCTGGAAGTCTGATGAACACATAAAATTAGGTAAACCAGCTACGACCACACAGTGGAAAGGTTTTCATTCCTTTCAATTACATTATTCTTATTACATGTAAAATCCAAAGGGGGTGGGGGGGGGCAACAAAATACAGTAGTCTTTCCATTTTCTGAGACCTATAATTTTAAGTCCTGTCATTCTGTTTCAAGTACCAATTTACCATTGTTGATCTTGTTCACTTTCAAAGAAAATCAGATGGCAGTGCATTAATAAAATTTTTAGAGGTAATTTCAAATATGACTAGTCTTAGCTTGTGTGCATCTGAAAGCTTCTACAGCTAAATATGAAAATACTGACTTCATGCACAGCATAAATTTAATGTGAAAGGGAAGTTTTAGGAGGTTTTAGGAAGGCTTTGTATAACACGGTGGTGCCTCTTAGGAGAAGCAGGGCACACACAGAATAACCAGATGAGGCTGATAGCAGACTAAAAAAGAAAGTTGTGCAGTATGCATCATTAGCAGTGTGCAGTACAGGACTAAGTTCAGTCATGTAGGCCACAGCAGGCTCTATTTTTAATTTTTCAATGCACCAGAATGCAGTGGTGGTACCTTGATACATGACCTCTGACAAATGCTTAGGTAGGTAATGCAAACAGTAGCACTGAAAAGCACATAGATCACCTCTGCGCTGGAATTCTGGCTAAGGGAACAAAACAATTTTTGACTTTTCTGCAAACAAATAAGACTTTTTTTTTTTAAGAAGGTCTGTCCTTTTACGATGCAGGTTTTAGCAGAAATGTCTGTGTGCAACACAGCGGATATTTAACTTGATTCTGAAGCGCTTATGTCTTGACTTTTGAGAATGTAGGTCAGTTCCTTCACAACATGCAACCCATCAGGCCTTACTGTTGAAAACACCACTAGTCCCTTTCAGCAAAATTCCATTAGGTATATGGGGCAGACATTTTAAAACTTTCTTGTATTTTGCTAAAATAAAACCTATAAAACCCAGTAGACGGAGATACGCAAATACTAACTAATCTCACATCAGAGATTCCCACGTGCCAGTTTCAAGAAGATGGAGAAAAAATATGTAAATGAACAAAAAAGTGGCTTCTTGAAAAGCAATCCATTCTTAGGAGCCTGTTCATTATGCAGCAAAAAAATTAACATGATTGACCCAAGGTGAAAAGGGCTGAAGACGTTTATCAGTGATGCACAGGTCATTATCTGAGCTACCAATGCATGACCCAGTGACATGAGCAGAACTTTACAAAGAGGGAGATAAACAAACAACAACAAAAAAATCAGATTTTTGGTGGGGGGAGGGGGAGACAGGGGAGGGGCTCATCATTAACAACTTTCTTTTCTTGAAATAGTCTAGGAACTCTCCATCCAGCCTCTATTTCAAGAAGAGCCTTTTGGCCAATTTCATTGTACAGTATCAGCTTTGCTTCATGCCATCATGTTTTGCCCCTCACTACAGCTCCATACTTGAAAAGCTGACTATAGAAATCATGCTTCAAACAGAGAAATCACATCTGCTTTTTCACAAGTTAAACCACCACTGGGTCTGTGACTTGCTGATGTAAAGAGTTAAGCAGAGCCTAGGCCCAGCTAGCAAGGATTTACACAATGCATACACCAAGATGCTCACACAGCTTGCACAGACAGAAATTTGCATCCCAATGAGATACAGAATCTGACACAAAGTTTTCAGCCATTTTTACTTATTGGTGCCATTAACACTGCCACAAAAAAAGTCTTGATGGCAAACAGACAGATGTAGGAATCTGCAAGTATTGAATCCACTGCTACAATTCTCCTCAACTTTTACATGTGAAGCACTGAAAAATATGGAAGCTCATCCTTAGCAATAAATCATCAAAAACAGACGGTAAGCTCTGTATGTTACAATTACCCTCTTGCTCTTCCTCAAAAGCAAAAGACATAAACAACTGTTAGGTGTTCTTCATTATCATGAGCTTGTACAAATAAACAAAAACAAAAAAAAAAAAAGAAAAGAAAGAAAAAAAAAGCACTCTGGTGACTGTCCAATATTCAGAGAAGCAATTCTGCATCTTCTTAAAATTTTTTTTGGGGGGAAAAAAAAAAGGAAGAAAGGTCAATTCAACACGAGTATTCTTTAAAACAAGTCACTCGATAAATTCCTCCTAATCAAATCTCTGTCAAAATTCCCTTCTCTTTCAGATACCATTTCAGAAACAGGTGTGAAATATTAGAGAAATTGAGATCGCTCTGACAAGGTACCAGTGATGTAGAGGTAACATTTTGCCATAAAACCAGTTCTTACTGAAATAGAATTGCTCCAGCCATTCTTTGAAAAAATGTTAATGGATTGGGTATGGAGTTGAATTAGAGGAGACAATTCAAAGGCATGATTTTGAAGGCAGATTTGATGAGTATTTCCTTAGGAAGTATAGAAGACAGGCAAACGTCAAACAGTTCCACTAGTACTAAAACTTCCAGTTAAATCACTCTTAAAGGTTTGACATCCCTCCCTCTTTTTCTTTCTCCTTCTTATACTGCCAAAAACAGGGCCTGCAACAGTGCAAACCACGCATCTCTTTAAAGCTTAAAACAGCCCACAGCTTATTTAAAGGCTCTAAAAGTTCTTGATTTATTCAAGCAGCTTTATCCACTCAAAATAAATAAAATGTTTCCTGAATTTTCATCCATATGAGCATGAAAACAACTTCCACATAAAACATATTAACTCAGACACTGCATGGCACGATTTTTACAGTTCCCAGAAGTACCACTGAAAAGGTAAACACTTGTTAGAGACACGAATTTTCACTTTAAGACCTGTCACTGCCACATACACTTGAGTAGGATGCAAGGGCTCTCACTCAAAGAACAGCGAGAAATATAAATTCGAAGTGTCAAAAATGTTTCCTTTCACTGCACCAGTCTTTGTCATCACTTATTTAATTAAAAAAAAAAAAAGTACATTTGGCAACACTGCCAATTTGAGAAACTTCATGACAGGAACGTTAAGGAATCAACACTGAGCATTCTCTCTTCATGACACAGATAACCACACTACCATTTTTTCGTCATAAAATGGTAAGAAAATCATTAGTTCTCTACTGTGAAGGGTTTTTCCCATCCCAGAGTTTCATCTGTAGACATTTGTATGCCATACAACTTCAAACAATCTAACAATAAAAACGTAATAGATAGTCTAATAAGAAATAAATTTCAGAAACACAGAATCATCTTATGACATTTAGTAACCAGTCTACCATCTAACCAAAAGACCATCAGTGGGTATCACTCCAGGGTAAAAGACCTGCAACTAACCACACTTCAAAAAGTAGTTTTACCCAAAGTCCATCCAGTTGTTCCGTGTGAACAGACATTTATTATCTATCAGTCTCCCCAGTAGAAACTTACTTCTCAGACTTTATCCATAAAAAGGGGCGAGACTAGAGTAAGGAACAAAAAGGAAACCCAAAAGTGTTTGCTCTTTTTCAGATTTAAAGACACTTTGACCATCTGAAAACGTGTCATTGTACTGTCAGTAGTTCCAGACCAAAAACAACAAAACCTAAAAATAAATAATGCATGAGGTATTTTCTGTCTTCTAACAACAAGTTACAGCTTTAGACTTTAAATGTGCCACAGTATAAAGGAAAAGAGAGAGAGAACACACATGTGCGTTGACCCAATAAGTTAAACAATCAATCAATAAGGATTTTTTTTTTTTTTTTGCAAATAACTCAGATGCAGGAACTTATCTGCATTACACGCACATTTTAGCAAGCACACATGCACTTACTATTTCCACCAATGTCTTTCTTTCCATCCATTAAAAAAAAAACAAAAGCAAAAAACAAAAAACCAAACAAATTAAGAACAAGGCACAAAACCCATACATCTCTGACCAAAAACTTTACTGCAGTCTGTGTTGGTATAGCTGGAGAAATCCGTACCATCAGAGAAAGCTGCATCCTGCTACGCTGGCCACCACTGATGTTGGAAGAATTAATCATTCATAGATCAACAATTGGTTCTTTCATCTCCCTGGCTTTCTCAGACCAAACCATTATGTATTTTTTTCCACCTACTGATCCTGTTACAGTCTAATTTTTCAGCTGCATGTAGCAAAGACATCTCAAAACCACTGATATTTCCAGAATGCACCTCACTGAAAGAAACCAGTGAGGGTACCTATCTGCTTCTATGGGCTTCACAACTTTACTAGTCTCAAGTACTGACTTAACATAAAATTCTGTACTAAAATCACAATCAGATAAGCTATGGAAAAATGTGGAAGGCAAATTGAAGTGCACCCAAGTCCGTCTTTCTGGCTTTCTACCAACAGCAGTCCATGTGAACTAATCCATGAGATAGCTGACCTTTTACCAAGTAAAGTTTTAGGACTAAATACTTCAGCTAATCAAAAACTAAATTACATGTATCCATTAACTCAACCCATATCTTTAAAATTAAGCTGTATTCTGGCTAGCCAAAACGGCAGCACATTCAGTCACTACTAAACCAACAAGAATACAGCTTTTTTGATATCACTGCAGAGAAAGAGAAGGAAAGGTGGCATTCGTGATTCCAGAGCGCTGCGCCTCATCACGGCAGTAACAGGGAAGAAAAAGTCACTGGAAGAGAAGGTTGTCATGGGAAACATTTCTCCCACTTTTATCGCTGGCTGGGTTTGTCCTTTAAAGGCTCACCCCTGCAGAGGCCTGGCAGGTGACATCCCGGCAGGTGACGTGAGCTCGGCACAGCCAGCCCTGCCAAGGGCGAGGGACGCCTCCCTCGGGGGCCAAGCCGAACCCGGGTGTCCGAGCCCGCCGGGTCTGTCCATAATGCCACCCCACGACACTCTGAAGGGCGAAGGGTCTCGGCAGTGCAGATCTGGGGCCAAAACCCTGCACCCTGCGCAAGGATGCAGGCGGGAGGATGCTCCCCAGCCCTCGCTAGAAGGGTCCCGCACACCCCTCCCGGGGGAAAGGAGCAGCTCTGGAGGGAGAATCCCGCGCAGATGGACCGCGGCATCCCCGGGAGCCCCGCGGGGGCGGGCACGGGGACCAGCACCGTCCGTGCGGCCCGGGGGGACACACTGTGCGGGCAGCGGGACCGGCCGGACTGGCCTCACCCGGGGGAGCCGCGGGGGCAGAGCCGAGCCCGCCGCAGGGAGGGGAAGGGAAGGGATGCGGGGCTCCCCGGGGCGCCCGCCCGCGCTCACCGTCGATGTTCTCCCGGTCGCTGATGTGCTGCAGGTTGCAGCCCGTGTCCTCCCGGCTCAGCTCGGCCTCGGGGCGGTAGGACTCCAGCCGGGAGTGGGCATTCCGGCGCAGCTTGGGGCTGGAGGAGACGCAGCAGGACGTGGTGTTCCCCATCTTCTCTGCCCGGCCCCGGCCCGGCTCGGGAGGAGGCGAGGGGCGGCCGGTCAGCGGGGGCGCCGGGAAGCCATGGGCGGCAGCGGCGACGAGAGGGAGCGGCGGGGGAGGAGGAGGCGGCGGCGGCGGCGGCGCCCTGCGGCTGCACTCGCCGGCCGGTCCCCCCGGCGGCTCATCCGCGGAGGCGGCCCCGCAGCGCGGCCCTCCGGCGTGGGCTGCGGCAGCTAAGCCGCCCTGCAGCGCGGGCGGGCGGCGCGGGGCCCGCCGGGGCACAGCCCCATCCTCCCCCGCCCCCGCGCAGCCGCCGCTCCCGCCCCGCGCTCGCACCCGCGCGGCAGCGCCGCAGCCCCCGCGCCAGCGGCACCGGCACCGCACCGGCAGCGGGAGCAGGAGAGGGAGCGGGAGCAGGAGCAGCCGCCCCGGGCGGCCCCCGCGAACCGGTTCCGGTTCAAGCGGGCGGTGCCGCCTCCCGCCGGGCGGCTGCGGGAACGGCGGCACGGCCGCTCACAGGGGGTGGCGGAGGGGCCGCCCCGGCTCCCGGCCCTCCTGCCCCGAGCGTCCCCGCCGGCCCGCACACGGACGCTCTCCCACAGTCCCGGAGCTCAGCACGCTGGCGCTGAAGGAGCGGGGGGTGCAGGCGCTCCCTTCCCCGCAGCGGTGCCTCCCGGCCCGGGGGGTCCTCGGGAAAGCCCCGTGCCCGTGACCGCGGCGGGGACCCCGCGGGGCCGCCCCTGGTCTAGGCCAGAGCCACCGCACCTGCCCCGCCGAGAGGGGCCCGCATCCTGTAGGGAAACATTCACTGGTGTCCCAGAGCTTTTTAGGGGCTGCGAACTCTGAGAACTCGTTAGGTCTCCTGTAGACTGACGGTGCCAAAGAGAGCAGGCCAAAGAGGAGTGTAATGCACTCCCTTCGTAGTACCTTCCCTGTGTTCAGGGCTTTCCCAGGCAAAATCCACTTTTGCTGTATCGGTGTAATGCTGAAGATGGGGATTGCACATGGTTTTCATTAGTCTTTATTGTTTTGGGTTTTTTTTCTTTAAATGTCTGTAATCTAAGCACATCTCATGACTGCTGGAGGTCTGAGTCATGGTAGTTGAATGGTTACACTGATAATTTGATAATAGAAACACACTTTTCTGTGTTTATAAAAAAATGCTTTGACTTACAGCCCTGTGCCTGAGGAGCCGTTACTTGTTATTCTACCAGGCATCTCATGATATCTGATGTTTTCACAAGATCTGCTCAAGTCAGATGATTACATGAAAGACTTGCAAGTTTTCATCCTACATTTTTTTCTCATATCCAAATTGCAAAGAAAAATTAATTTTTAATTTTCAACTACCTTTGAATGTTTATTTGATGCAAAGCTACTGTAGTGGGATACAAACAATCAAAAAGAAAGAAAAATCGTGGAGTTTTTAAATGAAACTATTTTGAGGATGTTTAATTAGTTTTGTGATACCCCCTCCTCAAGCATGGCTTGGCAGCAGATTTTGAGTTACATCATCCCTTTGTGTTTGAGTAACTCAAATGAGGATAAGTTTAGTATATTTTGTGTATTAGTGTCTTCAGTAGTTTGCATCAAGACCAAAAGAAATCAGATATTAGCTGGAGCTCTGATTTAGGAGTGTTGTCTTGTAGGATATCATGCTAACTAGTGCCTTCCACCACCATATCATCATTTGCTGAGGGCACTTCAGCTCCTCCCTTGGAGCTCACCTTGCTCTTCAGATGAGCCTGAGCCTGCGCCCAGCTTGGTCTGCACAGACCAGGCCTGGGCTTAACCTGGTAGCAGGGTTGGTTAAACCTCACATGGGCATAGGCAACAATCAGAAAATCTCAAACACGATTTTTTACGAGTCAAATAATCTTAGTATATATACAATAGAACAGCAAGATGTTATTGAAACACCTGGCTTACCACATCTCACAAGAGGACCTCAACAGAATTAGAGAAATCTCTGTGGAAGTATTATTATTATCTGTTCTCTTGCTTGCCATGGCTCCCTGACCTGCCCTGTTAAATTCTGTCTTCTTGTAGGAAACAGGGACATGTACTCATTTGTGGCCTTTTTGACCTGTAGTCTCCCAGCACAACATGGGCACTCAGGGCACCAGTGCCATTGTCTTTTAAGTACATGCTTGGGTAATGCTAACTGAGAAACCATTGTGTTGCCTTGCCTTGCTCTATCAATCCCACTACATTTTTACATAAGCATTTCATAACCCCTAATTATTTAGAAACTTTAACAGCTATAAATCTATTGGAGCAAACTCTTGGACAAAACTTGCAACTTAAACTTGTTCCACGATTTTCATAAGCTTTGAAACAAAACAGGCAACCACATGATGGAGATAGGTTAATTACAAAGTCTGCTTCTCTAAGTAGAGCTTTAAACAACATTTTCCTTATTAAAAAGGAATGATTTCAACTTTAGTTCATGTTTAAAACTAATATTCTAAAACTAAACATTTAAAATGTTTTAAATACTATTTAAAACTTGTGATCACCAGTTGTGACCATGTAATCACTATGTGATCAGTAGATGGATGATCTTTAAGATCTCTTCCAACCCAAACCATTCTATGATTCTATCCATCATTCTATCATTTTATGTAGCTACCTATTTTCTTACTTGCAGTCTTTCATTCTGAATTTTTCATCTACCTTTATTCCTCCTCTTTTCACTCTAAGAGCTTGCTGAAGTACATTACAATGACAAAGGCACTAAAATACATATTTAAAGTCAAAGAAAAGGGATGCTGCTCCAGGGTAATGGTCTCCTGCTGGTATCTAAGAGCTGAGAAGAGTACACAGGTGAAATACACACCAGGAAAACATAGTTTTGATTACTTTATTTCAGCTATCTCAAGTGTATGATGCAAATGTAGTTGCATTATTTGATAAATATTGGTACAGTAAAGCAAGAACAGTTCACTGTACCTTACTGACATACTTAGACATCGTGTATGTCTTTCTTTGATGGGAGACTATTCTATTCTTGATGTTTACCATTATGTATTTTAACAAGTTTGCCCTCCTGAGCAACTGCATGTGTCAGCTGAGTACCACATAAAGCTCCTTAAACCACAGCCAAGATTTTCAAGCTTGGTCAGTGCTGACATACCATGTTTACAAAGGGCTTATTCTTCCACAAAAATATTTTCAATCTGTAGCATCTCCCCTCTACAGAGGATACTCCACTATACAAAAGATAATGGATTTTAATACGCTAAAATTAATGATGTGACCCATTAAATTTTGTGCTTGAAATCTTCCTGGAACATTGTTGAAAAATATGAGTATTTCAAACCAGCAGATGTAGGTCAGTTTTTTGCTTAATATAAGCTTTTATCTGTTTTGAGCAGATAAAAATTGTAACAATTATTCAATCCAAAACTTTCTTCCTGCAAACCAAACAATTTGGGAAGCACAGTTAAAAAAAAATCTTAAGATAAATGACTGGTGACAACTAGATCTTTTAATTCTGCTGGTCTTTCAAATACAGTCTGAGAAATTTGTGTCACACAATACCTTCCCCACACCGCCATCTGATGTTTAGTAAGAGTCCTACTCACAGTTTGGGCATCCACTCTAATGCCATCTTGCCAAATTTATCACACATAATCATTGTTGGGAGTTTAAGCAGAAGCTTGAAATTAACAGTGCTAGGTACACAGTGGTCTGGCTGGTCAGCTGAACCACACCCTAAACTTTGTTGATTGTAATAGCTACATTTCTCTTGACTATAGTATTAAATTCCAAATCAACTAAACCACAGTCATGAACACATCTGAGGAATTCTTATTGTTAATATTTTATGTTTATTGTTACAAGTGTAAATTGAGTAGCATTAATACTTTCTTTCTCAAGGAAAGACCAGAGTGCATCCCAGTTGATTCTGCCCTGGCCTGTATAGCAAAGCCTTTCACTGTGCTGCTCCTCGAGAGAATGCATTCATGGATCAACTCTTAGATTCCCACCCCCATGGATTTGAACTGACTACTCCTGGGGCAGATTTCCCCTTTGCTGACGGTGTTGATTCTTCCAGGATTAAGGCAGTCTTTTCTTTCTTGCAGGTACAAATCCAGTGCTTGCCAGAAAACATCCTTTCAGCCTTGACACAAGTTGTCTGAAGCTCTGTCTATGCCAACCCCAACCATTGTGCCGTCATCAGAGACATTTGGAGGTTTCTGTGGTACATTGCAGGGAGCTGCAGCTGCTGTTCACAGGAAACACATCCAGACGTAACAAGAAGCAGGTAAGAGATGGGAGCTACTGCTCCAGTGTTACCTGGCTTAAAAATACTCATGGTATCAGTGAAATTAGTCCTCTGGTGAATGGCACACTTGTTCCATAGAAATCAAGTGTCTTACTTGAATCAGAGAGAAACATGCAAAGAGTAAATCAAGACTTCTTTTGGAGATCAAGGGAAAAATTTGGGCTACCTAGTTCATGTATTTAATTTTAGTGTGTAAATTGGGATATTATCTCATGCTAGCCAATGATGAGATACTATTCTAGGCAATAATGCAGAGAACAAAGTCACACTCATACTCTGAATTGTGTGGCAACCAGAGGACCCTGCCTATTTCCATTTACTCTACAGGAGAAAATAGTTGCTTCAAGAATGAAGGTGACAGACCAGAGAGCAGGTGTTACTATGGTTCTCTAAACATGCATAGCTCAGATAAGTGCATATTATATTATTACCTTTTTTATTATTGTGAGGTTACTCACCATCTTGAAATCACTGGAGAAAGAGGCAGTTTCCCCTCAACTGGGGAAAGATTGTTCATTGTTTTAGGGGAAACACTTCAAGAACAGCTATGCTGGAATATTAAAATAGATATGTAACTGTTTGGGGTTTTTTATTATTATTTCTTCAGGGATTGAACAAGATAAGATCTGCACTTGCAAGTAGCCAGAAAGCCACGCATTACACATATGAGGGAAGATCACCCACACGGCACAGATCTGCCATGAGCCTTGGGAGGGGAGGAGGCAGTTCAGCCAAGAGTACCATGGATGCCCTTGCATTGTGGAGAAAGGCACAAGCAATTGGATTTAACCAGCTGGGTGGAATTTGATTTGATTAGCTTTGGCACAGTTTCACATACTCTCAATTCATCAGTGAATGGAGTAACTATATTGGAAAGCTACTGGGGAAAAACAACATTGCCCCTGATGCTGCTGTCACGGGCAGATAGAGCACAATCCCATACAGTCTCGCTCTGTGTTTTTCTCTCTTCATTGTCTCCCTAGTTAGTTTTTTTGTGCCAGTGTGTGTCTTCCTGTATCAGGATTGGCTGCCTTTTCTTGGTCTGAGATCTTGGCGTGGAAAGAGCAGTAATTACTCCATGGTATGACTCGATGACTATGAGCAAGGGTGGGAGTGCCCCCTCTTGAACAATAAAACCCCTTGTAAAGAAAAGCCTAACTAAACAAAACAAAATAATGTGTAAAACCAGGCAGTGCTGCCACAAAGCACTTTGCCAGCCAGAGAGTCTATATGGAGTATGAATAAGAGCCCACTGTGTTTTATTCCGTTCTGCCTGTTAAAGATCCCATTCTATAAAGAGGTATCTGTTAATCTGTTCTGATTTCATACAAGCCCAGGCAAATAAAACTTCTTTAGTTTCAATGAAGCTAGTCCTAATTTACAGTAAGAATGAGAACTGAACCAGCCCCAGCAATTTGGGATAGCATGTTCAGACAAAACTTTTTTTCTCAAATTCATCTTCAGAAAATAAAATCACCCACTTTTATTCAACTCTCAATACCTGGCAATTTTGAATATCAGTCATGGCAGCTCACAGTTAGAAACATTTAAGTGTACTTTGAGCTTACAAGTCCTGTAATATAAGCTAATAGAGGTTAATTTGCAGAGGATTAAAGTCTTTAGAAACACAGCTCACCAGAAAAGCACGTGTCTGTACATACATTTGCTCAGCCGTCTATACGAAGAAGAGCATCAGGGAAGTTTATTGCTTTATCCTACAGCTCCCCAGAAGACCAGCCTTTTTAAGTAGAATAAAGAGGGCTTTGTTTGAAGAATAGATTTGAAAAAAAGTTAAAGGTTTCAGAGACAGGGAATCAAGATAAATATGGTGAACTGTACAGACTCATCTCAAGAACTTTTCTGTGAAACAGAATCAAACTGAGTAAAGTTCTCCCAAGTATTAACATCTGTATTGAGTGAAAATACTTTCCTCGGTTAACTTTCAAATCAAGAGGTGAAATTAAAAAGTAAGAACATTCTCAATATGAAAATTAAAGCTCTTGAAGCATCCAAGTTTTCAATAGAGAAGCATTCAGGCATGAGTCTTTTTGATTTTTAGCATGGTACTACAATTGTAAATATGTAGGAACTCAGAATTGTAGAGAAGCCAAAAATCACCCTTCTCCAGACAAAACCCCTGTGTATATGCATGGAAAACACAGAAAATGGAAATATGGATCTTAGAGGTAAAGAACCAAAAATCAGTTAATGTACTTAACAAATGAACAACAGATATATAATTTTGAGTGTGTATTTCTGAGAGATTTTGTTCTATTTCCTCAGGTCCTGTATGGTATTAGGTAGTACTTTTTCCTTTGAAAAATAATGCAAGATTGAAAACTATACACCAAAATGGGCCAAAAGTAGAAAGGAATAAAAGTAATGAAAACATTACCCCTTGGTATTCCAGAGTCCTTTCCCTCTCAGTGAAAAAGTACCCAGGACATAACAAGCCTACAAAACTAAAATTGAGGCTTCCATGTGAACATTTAAAAATTTCCTCTCAAATATGGCAAAAGCTGGCATGATCCTTAGAATCAGTTTCCATTATTTTGGGAAAAAAAATCTGCTCCATTGCAGTCTGTGTTAAGACTCTTGAAAACCACTTAACCCCTGTATCTCAGGTCCCTTTCAGTGAATGGGAATCATAGAATCTCACCATATGAAAGGGGATTTTTAAGACTAAAATCTTTAAAACAGCAAATAGTTCATGTGTTGCAGGAAAGGGGACCAAGTAAATAAAATGGATGTGCCATGGTATTTCTGACATGCACACCAACACTGCTGAATGCAGTGCCTGTACTGGTAATTAAATGTGAAACAAATTCTTGTCTGTTGTAATGCTTTTTGCCACTTGTGTAGTTTATTAGCTTTGCTGTCACCATCACTCAACAAGCAGATACATCACTTGATAGAAGAAATGCCAACAGGAAGATAGCAAGTTCATAGGTTAAAAAAGTCATCTTTTCTCTATAAATAGAGCTGGTATAAATCACCAGAGTCTGCAAAATGGGCTTGGGAAAATTAGTCACTGACCTACAAACACTTCCTGCTGGATGTCTGGGAATCCATTTCACACAGTTAAGAGTGACAAGAACTAAAGCAGCTAAAGAAGCAGGACTTTATGGCAAAATAAAGAATAGGATGTCCTAGCAAACATGAAAATAAAACCAACTCCAACTAATAAAAATACAATTGTACTACTGTGGAAGTATTCTAAATAATCAAAAGGTAAAATGAGCCATTTAAATCTACCATTTAATAAAAAATAAAAATAAGGGAATAGTTTTAAAATTCTTAATGAGGAAATTATTATATATTTTCAGTGTCCTGCAGTCCTTGTGGCAGCTCTGGAATTTCAGCAGCTGACCAGCCAGCAGGCCTCATGATATGCCATGATCTAACAACATGTGCTTAAACAGGGAACCCAGCACAGCAACTTCTGTAGGAAACTGCTGACTAACTTGGGAAGAATCTAGTCAACTTGAATTATACTTCAAATTAAAGAGGATATAATTAATAAAGACATTTTTATCTCAAGTAAGGAACTAGCTTGCTGTTTTCCCTTCAAAGTTAATGCTACCCTTCACTGCTGGAACTCTTCAGCTAACATTATACCCAAGTGTCCTCTGCTGTCACTCAAAAAATACCCCTTAGGGAGTGCCACAGGAAATAAAATACATGCATTAAAACAGGTATTTTCTTAGGCCCAGCTCACTGAATCCCCAGGTTTACTCCACAAGACTTTTGTTGTGCTCACAATTGTGACACTTTCAAAACACTGACTAATTAAGTGATGAGTGTCTCTTTATTTTAAAGCTACTTCACTGGAAAGGATTTAGAGACACCAGATTTTTACATTCCAGGAACTTTGAACTCTCACATAATTTGACAATTAAGTTCTAAAAAATAACATTAAAACATATTACAAGATATGACTACAAATTGCAGCCCTCCTAGATAAGTTTGGCTTCAAGCAGAAAAGACAGGCCTCCTCAAATTCATTTTGAAAAACAGAGAATTGTCTTGTATAACACAGGACAGGATATCTGTCTATAAGTATATGCATTTTTTTTTCAGATTTCGTAGTAAAACTTCTAAAATAGCATCGAGCCCTTTCTAATAAATAGCAAAAGCCCAGTAAAAAATACTTTTTTGTTTCTACAATCTCTGAGTTAAAATAATTTCTAATATTGTGTGAGTTACATGAATTGTAAAATTTGGTACAAGAGTACAAACAAACTTCTTTCTTTGGAGTGCTTAGGCAATTCAGGTCAGATGTTTGCAGCTGCCCCTTAAAGGTTTAAGGCCAATGAAATCCAGTCTGTATTCAAGCTTTACAAAGTCTCTAACCTCAACCTTAATTGTCTTTGTCCAAAATTAAGTTGCCAAGGATACATCTCACTGTTTAATAAGGTGGTTTATCCATAAGGGTAATATGGTATTTTCTCTTAGTCTGTTAACTAGTTTCATAATTCTCCCAGTTGCTCAGACTGAGATATGTTAAGAATTCACAGCTGCTTTGGCATTGCTTACATAGCTAAAATATGTGTCTTGATAGTGGCTAATATCTCTCATCAAATATGTGTTGGCAAAGCGTTTAGGTTCAGGATAAATCATGCTGCTAGCCACAGTGTAGTCAACAAAAGGATAAAAATTATACATTATGTAATGCAAATAAATTTTCCATAATTCATCGAGAGTGTTAGGGCTCACAGATTCCTTGAGTTTGATTTATACCTTTAATCATGCACAATCCCATTGATAAGAGTTTAAAAAAGCCAAAACCAAAACAGAAAACCTAAACCAGCTTTGCAGACCAAAACTCCCCAGAACAAGCACTGGAAGAAGCAGAAATACAATCACTGAGTTAACCGTCTCATTGCAAGCCCTTGCACTTCAAAATACCCTGCTTTTAGATGTGCTTAAACTTAATGTACAATTCTGCAGATGCCATCAAAGCAGTAAATGTGTCAGGGGCCTCTGCAGAATACAGCACCACTAAAAGCTGCATGGTAGGGTCAGTCTTAGGGAGAGTCCCAACTCCAAGACCTGCCCTGACCATTCCTTCAGCCTGTTCTACCAATCAATTTTAGCAAGTCCATATTTAATAAGAATATTCCTTTTTGGTTTTTTTGTTCTTCCATAGAGGGCCAGTCATGTTGTAGAGTGTCTTTCCACTGACACTGCATCAAATCCCTTGGGCCCAATGACAGCAATACTTGCACATATGTAAGAGGGTCACTTCAGAGGGGAGATTTGCCATCCTGAGCTTTGGAGGTAAATATCTCCTTTCCAGTGAAAGTAAACAAGAACCAACAGCCTACGTTTCATTGGCACCATTGGAAATCTCAGCTTAAACTGATGCATTCAGTGCACAGAACTTCTAGATCCTACTAATGGTATGCTGAACAACACTGGCCAACACTGAAAGGCACAAACCTGTCCCTCTTCCCTTTCCCTGGGACAAGTACACAACGAGAGGAAGGAAAATCCTTGAGTGCTATTCCTTCTGCAGGCACATGAGTTGGGAACTTGTCCTGCCCTCAATGCTACCATTTCCCAACTCTGGCACTTGTCTCCTGAAAAAGCCAAAATATACTACCTGAAACTCACTCTAAATCACATGTTCAGTGTTACAAAACTGGCTGTCCTCACCTCCCACATGCATGATCATGTCTGTTCCCCTCTGCTGATGTGAGCATTTGTATGGTTACACAGGAAGCTCCATCAGGAGCCTGTTCTGTTTGAAGCTAAGTCAGCCAAAGGAGTTTTCAGGCAGTCTCTAACCCAGCTCACCATGTAATTGTGCTAACATGATTTCTAGCTCAAGAGAAGCAGTGGAAATATGCAACTGGGGAAAGATAGGACTGTTTTTCTGGGTCATGGTCTCACTCAAGGGGCTTAAGTGACTGAGACAGCAGCCTAAATTTGGGAATCATGTCTGAGAGCAAATGTATTCTCATGAATCCTCTCTATTACTATTCCTATACAGCCACTTCCTTTTGTACAACATTTCAGTGTTTTTCCTAAGTAAGATGCTGAAATAAAAGCAGGACAGTATTTTTAATCATGTGAATTTGACTGGTGCAGACAACTGTAGCTTCAGCAGTTTATTTGAAACCTTCCACCATGCTGTTCTTTCTGTATTGGTTATATCATTTGCTTCCACTTCATGAATCTGGAACATCAGACAGTATTGCTCAGCACAGACCAAGAATCAGAAATATATAATACAGATGCTGAAACAATCACTAGCTTTTTATTAATCCTGTTATGTTTATCTATCATGCTGGAAATAATAATTCCAAATTATTCATTTCACAAGCACAGTTACTGGATCTCTGCTTGTGCAATATTTGAAATGTATTTTTAAGTAAAAGATGCAAAGTTTTTTGCTGTGCCAAAGCATAATTAGAATTGTAATGTTCTGTCAAAGGAGGAGTTACATATTTTCTGACAAAAGAATAAAAAAAGTGTGGGGAAATGAGAGGCCATATAATCAAGTAAAACAATCTCCTTTCATGCCATTTCTGAGAAAAAAAATATTAACAGCTACTGCACAATCACCCAACTTACCACTTCCAACCACTTCAACTTACTATTGGTTAGACATGAGGAAATTGCAAGCTACTGGTTTCTACTTCCAAAGTTGTGATGTCATGCTATCTTGACTTCTATCAATCTACTTGAGCATAAGGGAAGCTGATGCAATAGAGAAGACTGCCAAGTATTTTATCTGACTGCTACCTTCACAAAACCAACAGAAATATGTTACATCAGGAAATAACCATTTATAATAAATTTGCAGCATTTTACCCTTTGAGGAAGGGCCTACAAATGCAAAGTTCTCTCAATTCCTTCTAACAGTTCTGAGATTATATTGTATTTTTTATGAGAAGCGTTGGCATGAGAGTCCTAGAAAACTAATTTTCACACACTCATAGAACAAGCGTAGCCTGGAAGAATTAAATCTTAGCTTCCTTGCAGTCAACTGAATTCCTCCTGAAATAAGAGAAAAATTATTCCTTCATTTCTTGAAGTCTAAGTCAAGAGTGGGCAGTTTTAGTTCTGAGTATTTTTGAGATAAAGATACTTGTGTATTGTCCTGCGTATCTCATTAATACTTCTACTTACATATGTATTTTTTTACTTTCTCTTGTACACATCCAGGACTTCCCCGGGAAATATTTTTGTGGGCAGAGGTCAAAGTTTTTCAGATTTTCTCCACGATTTCTAGACCCAGATATGTCCAGATTGGACTAATGCACTGTCCATGTCATCTGCCCGTTAACTCTACGTGCATTGATTTTTCACATTTCCAGAAAAGTTTCACAGCATTGTATATTCACAGCTGTGTATACCAAATGTACTTGCTTTTTCTTGCTCCTAAGATCTGGGAAATCCTGCTTTCTTTTCTCTGTTAAGGCAGTGATTCTTTTAATTTTATGAAGGATGGACACAGGCCTTCTTTAGTACCTCTATTTTACTCATCTTAGCATCATTTACATCTGTGAAGCTTCTCTCACCCACAGTACAAAAGTGCTGAGCAGTGGCTGTCTTGGTTACTGTACCGTGTATACACGTGAATAAAATTGTCCATCTGCAGTGTAATTTTGGAATACATAAATGTAACTTAATAGAGAAACAATTCCTGCCTCCACAGTCAAGTTTTTGCTGCAGAACTTGGAAGCTGCATAAGGATGGTCAACAGCCCTGGGACAGAATTCCCAATTTGGGCATACCCTAATCCTTGCGAAGGCACAGGAATCCACTACCTCCAGTCTTCATCCCGTTTTTAAGGCAGGTCTCTGAAGAATACACATTTGAAGTGAACCTTGCCTAATCTGTGTAATTAGCTAACAAGTCTGTTGTGGTTTAACCTCAACTGGCAGTTCAGCCCCACACAGCCACTCACTCACTCTCCCCACTTTGGGATGGGAGAGAAATTGGAAGAGTAAAAGAACTCATGGGTTGAGATATAGACAGTTCAACAGGTAAAGCAAAAGCTGTGCACACAAGCAAAGCAAAACAAGGAATTTGTTCACCACTTCCCATCGCAGGCAGGTATCCAGCCACCTCCAGGACAGCAGGGCTCCGTCACCTGCAACAGTCACTTGGGATGACAAACATCATGGCTCTGAACATTCACCCCTTCCTTTTCTTCCCCCAGATTTACATGTGGAGAATGGCACTATGTGGTGAGGGATATCAGTTGGGGTCAGCTTCTTGTGCCCCCCCAGCCTCCTTGCAGGTGGAGCAGTGTGAGAAGCAGAAAAGGCCTTGACACTGTCAGTACTGCTCAGCAACAGCTAAAACATCACCGTGTTATCAGCACTGTTTTAAGCACAAATCCAAAGCACAGCCACATACCAGTTACTATGAAGAAAATTAACTCTATCAGCACAAAGTCAAAGGAAGCAAAACTGAGTCACTTCTACAAAATAAAATGCATTTTTTACAAATAATGGATAGAGTGCAAACCCTCACTCCAGTGGCACAAGACCTAAGCTGACTGTAGAACGAGTGAATTCAAACACTTGGCCCGAATAAACACAAACCCCAGCTCTCTAATAAGGCCTGAAACAGGGAAATTATGCACAACTAGGATTAGCATTTTTCAAATTATATCCATATATAAGATGTGGGACTAATGTTTTCAGCTCACATAAAGACATGCTGTCTTCACTAACCACCCAACTCAGCAGAACTCTAATGTTCTTACACAATTTCCTTTGCAAGACTATCACCCCCAAGCATTGGACAGGAAGCTTAGGCCACAGACTAAGGTATTAGGACTTCTGATGTAATATTTAGACCTTGTTAGTTATCCATCCAAGAACTTGTTGGCTACAGTAGGAAGAGGAATTAACTTACAGGTTCACGGATTTGAGATTCTGAAGTCACAGAAGTAAACATCACAATGAGAGATGCATTATGCCATTAACTAAGCATTATTCAATACACATTTACAGTAAGCTCCATTCCCAGCATTTAATGCATGTAGCACAGAGATATTCTGTTCTGCTCATTCTCTTATTTTGAAATGCATCTTAGTTGCTTAGGCCTAGTCTTTCATCACATATCCAAGGGGAACGTAGGAATTGTCATAATGAGCAGGGACTGTAACCACCTTCCCTTCCTGCGTCACATCATGTAAATTAAACAGCATTTGTGGTATCAAAACAGTTTCCAACAAAAGGGTGCCCTGCTCACCTCATTTTATACTTCCTGGAGTTCATTTATGAAAAGCTATAAACCAGATGGCATCTTCACCACACCCACTGGTCTCTTCAGATCAAAAGAGACCAATCGAAGGTATCACAGGGAAATTTAATGTTCTATTCATTCTGGGGTTTCATACTCCTGTGCTGTCAAGTCAGAAGCCTTCACTGGCATTTTAAATTTGTTTTGATTTCTTTTCCTATAAGAAAAGAGGTGAAATTATTCCATTGCAAACCAAGCATTTTTAGCCAGCCATAGCAGGGGGCAGCTGCCTTCGTCACTAAGCAATTTCCTTTATATAATAAAGGGAAAAACACTGCTGAAGAAAGTACTGAGGTGCTGATGCCAGAAGAGACTAACTAAGTATCTGTGGGATTTTCTGAGGAAGAAGTACTCCTCTCTTTTTGGCAACTAGGGATCTCAGTTTTGTAACTCTTTATACCACTGCTACTTTCACCATTGAGTCAAGAGTTACTACATGTATGTGATGTAACTATATGGACCAAAAACCCCACACATTTTTAGGGACAACTATTCTGACAGTCTTATTTCAACAAGCTGATCTGTATTTCTGTATCCATATGTACTGGGCATCACCAGTTAAAAGCCTTTGCTATCCTACCTGCTAATGCAAACCAATTTCCATAAACAGAATGGTGAGGTGCACAGAGACTGCAAGAGCATAAGATAACTACTGTTTTTCAGATGGGTTTGATTGGGTCAGGCACAAAGAACAGGAGAAGCAAGATCCGTAACAGCTCAGTAAGTCAAGATTTTTTGTGAGGTAGTGGTAAGACTGAAAGCATAAATACAGGATAACAAATAGGTTTCTGTCTCCACAGAGAAGTAATCACACACGTCCTAAAGCTGTCAGCATCAGTGGCAAGTGGTACTGCAAATGAAGACAAAAATATCTTCAAACATTTTCAGATCTGCACTGATTATTAATTTATGTTGTTCATCTGAATAACATAACTTTTGAAGTTGACATCGGGAATCCACATAAACTAAATAACTATCTAGGTTAGACTAGAGATATGGGTTTGGGAACTTTACTGCAATATGCAATTTGTACATTGTACAATATTCAAATTTAAAACTTCCTCCCTAGCAAATTAAAAAAAAGTGAAGAATTTTGGGGTTTTATTCTGAGACTGTTTCACAGGTAGCAGTGAATTTTCCTTTACATAACATTGCTGACAACTAATTATTGACAAAAATACAACACACTTTAACAAACAAGTTAACAACGCTCTAGAATATCCTTCTGGGACTGTGTATTTTCAATTCCAAACAAATAGTTCACTCATTTCCAAGAGTTGTAGAATTACACTTTAGTTTAAGGCCTGTTTGTATTCTTATGCAATTGTTCAACTCTGTGAATATCCATAAAATATTTCTAGAGTACATTTGAAAGGTAGGAACTACTCAGAAATAATTTTTTACTTAATGCTAAATAAGGTAGAATATGCTAGCTGATAAAGAAGAGTAAAGAAAAGAGAAATAAAATAATCATTATCTAGTATTTAACAGTCATGGATATCTTTGTACTTCAGGCTTAATTATATCCACATTCACCAAAGCAGAAATATTAATGAGAACATGGTATTTGACTAAATATACTGCAACAGGCTCAGATCTAAAGACAAAGTTTTATTGTCTAAAATGGGATGTGAATGAACTTGGATATCTCAGTCTTAAGAGCTCTTGACATGGTTACAGTTTTGCTCCTGTTAACAGCTACAATTTTTTTAAGTGCTTATAGTGATGCTACTTACACTCAATCTAATCCAAACCCAGAACACAGGCCTGATACCATTAGGGGTTTAAATTAGCTTCAAAGTTGTAAAACCTACCTCATACTTTCAGACCAAACTTGACCTATGAAGCCAACAAAGCTATTATTATCCTTTAAAATGACATAATCCACACCTGGGATGTTTTTGGAGCACCTTCTGCGGCACAGAATCAGGACTGCTGTCCTGAATGCGCAGGATACATTCAATTCCTCCTCTGCCTAAGAACATTAAATCTTACCTCTCCTGAGAAGTCTTTAGCTACCACACTGGTCAGGGTCTGCCATCTGTACACCATCTCTACTTCCTTACCATAGCTGTTCCTCTCAGGACTTTTTCTTAGGAAAGGTCAGGAATTCATAATCTTGGTGTTGGGTGTATTTTAATTAGCTTTAGTTATTGAAAAATCAGCCCTGTCTTCCTGCCTATTCTCTGAAGTGCTTGTTTGTTCAGTGGAAGGAAAGGGACTTCATCAAGGGCAAATAACTCCATCCTCAGAGTTAGGGACCACACTGTGGAAATGCTGCCTGCTATCCCACTGAAATACAACCTAGACTTCAGAGGAATACCCATTGTTAGATAAGACAAATATTAATTCTATCAATTAACAAACTTGTCCAGGAGTCTGGAGAAAGAAGTCTTGGACTCTCCACGCCTACTCCTGTGAACTTTTCTGAATTTTAATGTAAGTAGTCATGTATTGTGTAGACAGCCTGTGCACACAGAGATCTAGTTATCACACTCAGGACTGGATATCTAGAGTTTAGACATGCAACAATTTACAGTACAGCCTAATGTCTGGTTCTTAAGATAAAAGTATTTCCCACAGCAGGTTCACAAATGCCATTGTAGTTCTCTTGGGTACCATCAGTGTAGGATGTTCTTCAAGGTTTCACCCCCTCTGGCACCTCTGCAGTGATGAGGCACAAGTACATCTGCAGCTCAGGTTCTGGCTCTGAAGGACTCTGTTCTTCAGGCAGTTCTGCTTCTCTCACCATTGGACATAGCTTCACAAACACTGAAGGAGAACCAGACATAGCACTCCAGACTCATTTTGTACTACTCCTGAACACTGAGCTAAGACAGTAGGCACTACTACCTTTTCCAGCCCATTTGTTGCAGTATATTCCTTTATTTTGCCACAGGTACCTACTGGGTTTGCCAGGCTTTTTTTTTTTTTTTTTAGCTTAGATGCTGCTTCTAGGTCCAACTAAGCTTTCTGCTACAATTATTGACTGATTTGAACAAACAAAACATGCTGATTTGGGCTAAATGTCACATAAATCACCTGGTCATGTATCGGCTACATTCCCTGTATTTTTTAATACCTTTAATCTTACATTACATTGCTAAAGATTCTAAGCAGATGACTTAATCGGGAATATAATCTTTAATCACATTTAAAATGCATTTAGTCATTATCCTTGTGATTTTATTCATTTGATAGGCTTATTTCCTTATCAAGTATGTATTTTAAAACCAAGCTGCTGTCTTTACACCACATCTCTACATTATTGCAAAGTTCATATTTGATTTTAATAGGACTGGTTTTGTATCAGCAATTCCATTAAGTGTGTTTCACTTTGCTGGGCATCAGCCCAAGATCCCAGACAACTAATCTCTAAAAAGTGACCTACATACTTAACCATTGTCCTGCTCATATGCAGCACTAATTGGCTCATATTTTATGTTTGATCTATACACAATTTCTCTTGTGCAATTGCATAAATCATTACAAATTAGTAATTTTTCCATATATGAAGACTTTTCAAAGAGTTAATTCAGACAGATAAAATTGCCCCATATCTGAACCAAAAATTAAGTTTATAAGACATGGTTAACCATGTTTTCCTCTGTCCCAAATGTAGTCTTTCTGCAATGAATAGTAAATCCATGTAAGCACTAGGTTTATTTGCTTAGAATTTTAGCAGAGGTAGGCATTGCAATCAGATTTTTTACATAATCTCCTATAAACTGATTCTTTCAGACTCTTTAGATTGGCTGCACATCTGAAATCTTGTATTTTCAAAACTTTTCCAGAGGGCAGAGAAGTGTGTGAGGAAATACTTGGGTTAGATTTAAAATCTGTTATGAAACTTTAGAGTACAGCTTTGATAATTTTATTATGGGGGTGTCCTCTTCTTGTTGGGAGAAAACTTTCCCTACCTTCAAATTTGAGCATATACTTTTACTTTACCTTAGTACACATGAAAAAGCTCTTGGACATCTTTGTAGGCATTCCCTTTGTGTGAAGTGTGTACAAAGAGGAGTAACAAGTTCCATTGCCCAAGGTGGAAGCTGACCACCTTGCTAGTGAAAAATTCAGACTTGAACATTGTTACCTAGAGGCAAGTAGGTCAAACTCTGCTGCAAGAGCCATGGCACTGAGAATATACTTTGAAAAACAAACTAAAAGGAGCTGATGGAAAGTGATACTTGCAGAAATAAGAACAACCTGAACAAGTTCTCTTATATCTGATTTTGGGCAAATGTGCAGGAGAAAGCAAAGTTTCTTTTGTGAGTAATTTACTATGGGGATGTGCTACAAGCGTGTCACTGGAGATGGCTCTGAGCTGAGGCCTGTAGATACTGCTGAGCATATTTGCATGAGTTGTTTCTCTTCTCCCCTCATCCATTTGCAAGTTGGACAGTGAGACCTCTGCTGTTAGTAAAAGTGCTTTGCTGTGTTATGAGGGAAAATCCTTTTCTGATCCTCAGGGAGTTAATGGCAAATGTGGGAGACCAAACAGAAGACTTAAGCACTTCCAGGGCTAAAATATCAGTTAAAAAATGTAGCACTTATTTATTTCATAATTGAAAGGGGGGGGGTGAACTGGAAACAGAAAAATTGATCTACTCAAAGAGCAAGAGCTAATATTAGCTGTTGTTTGAGCATAAAATTTCTAACCTCAGAAATGCTCCAGTCTGGGAAAGAGATCTACCACTGGCCAAACCAGCTACGCTGGAAACAAATGGGACAGCAAATCAACTTTATAAGCTTTGCAGTCATACACTGAAGTAAAAGTGGATACGACCCTCTTCAGACTGTATCAATTGCAACACAAACTTTTTAAGAACTGCTTTAAACTGTGACCAAGTTAACATTACATTTATGACTAGAAATTGCATGACAATAGTAATTGATCTAAATGTCAAATTATATAAATATTTAAATTAATCTCTTACTCAATAACAACAATTCCCAAACCATGTCTCTTAATTTTTCACTGAATAGGCCCATAAACTTACCATATGGAAATTCATTTGTTGTTCTAGATCTTGACATCACATGTCATGTATTTGGCTAATTCTCTTGAATGTTTAGGTGTTCAGTTCACACCTCACAGGTGCTATGGAAAAACACGACACAGTCCTATAAGAACTATGCATACAGACAGCCACTTGCAGACATGACTGGGGGGGACAGGATACAATACAATCATGGTCATAATGCAGAAGCGAGCAATTTATTAGAAGAGTGAAATCCATCTAGCCTGAAGAATGATTTTCTTCATCACTGTGCCTTTATCTTTTCCTGTGTTCTGCATTCCCTGTTTTTACCTCCCTCTTCTATTTGCAGAATGATATTTCCAAATACCTCAATTAAAACTGCATTATTTCATTTTCCCTTCACACCACTATATTTCAAAAGATACTTAGATTTTTTATTATATTTAATGTTTGTGATCTAGAACTAATAACTACTGAGCTTCAATAGCAGTATTTGTAATATCATTTAGATATCATTTGTAATAGCATTTAGATAACATTTTATTATTATTATTATTTCTATAAATTACAATTAAATGATTCTCATTTTGTCTTTCACTAAGTGGGACTATTGGCCAGGAAGACTATAAATTGAAAATTTATCAATATTAATTTTTTACCACTTAGAAGGCTATTAAATTATAAATCACTTATTTCTAACTACATATGAACACAGGAACCGCAGGAAAAATTAGTTTGTGTCCTCAATAGCCACAGAACACCTCACTCCCCATATCTCCCCCCCCAGGATACAAGAAATTTCCTACTTCTAGAACATCCTTTGGCTTTCCATCAGTTTGGAAATAAAGTGCAGACATTTATACTCCACAAGGTGTCACTCTAGAACAGCTGGTAAAAAAATAGTCACTTTTTTGCTTCAAACTTCACCCAAAAGGTCAGAAATAAATAGCATTTACATTGAAGAGTGAACTACCAGACTCTACTCAAAGCTACTACAATGCAACAGTAAAGGCAGTGGGTATTTTTCCTTTTAAATATTGTATTTTAAAACCAGTCTATTTTTAACTTATGTACCTAGCTGAAGTGTGCAAAATTGACAGTAACTTTAAATCTGGGAGAGCATTCAGCAAGTATATTATCAGGATACATGCCATTATCCTTTAATCAGCTACTGCTGGCTTGGTGAAGAAGCAGAGAACAACATCAGACCCAACAGCTTAGGTCTGCAAGGTATTTAAGCTTTTTAATAAAATACATTTTGTTTATAAATACACTGTCCTTTTAAACAAATATGATATATTCCATAGAAATTTGAACATCCTCCAAAAATACAAATAGTTGTCAGCAATAAAAGTAACAAAACCTCGCTTTCTATGCTTCACGTGCAATCAGTGAATTAATTCTCTGGAATCTAATAGGAGAGAATTCCAAGTAAGTTTTCTTATAGTTAACAAAGCTTACTTTCCAACTTTTCCTTTAGTAAGTCCATGCCCTCATTGCTAACTACCTATTTTCATGAACTTTTGAGAGATCTTTGACAAATCCACTTTAACTGACGTCAACCATCAGGTTCAAAACATACCAGAAAAAATCAGACACAGACATGAGCGACTGTCATCTCACAGGAATCGAGATTAGTACTTCAAGAAAATGAAAATCATCTATGAAAAAGAACAAAAAATGTATGGAACACGTCTGTTAGCATGGAGATAGCTATGGGTGACAATTTACACGAGACACAATAGAACTGGAAGCAATTTTGAAATGTTAATGCTTTTCATCCTGTGCTCAATACTGCAGAGCTCTGATCCCTGCATACACTAACAGGGTTCTTGCACAAAAAATACAGAAAAAGTCCCACAAACAAACTCAAAATACCTGCCTGCTTCTGTTACTCTGTAACAGTACAGCTTTCAAACACTTTGTTCACTCCATCCTGCCTTTTTTTCCTGTTTCTCTCTAGCTGTATTTCATGTTAGGCCCATTTCTAGTAGACACACTTCAGAAAGGCTAATTAGGTCAGGCCTCAAATGAGAGAAGCAGAAGAATGTCTATGTCAAAGATCTCAACAGATCTGGGCTGCTCACCTGTGTCAAGAAAGCTGCAGTTGCAGGCCCATGTCTGGATCTCTGACGTAACTGAAAACTTCACAGCTAAAGATGCAGGGGTGTAAGGATTTAAGCATTTTCTTGTTTGTATGGCAGCTGACAGACTTCAGAAAGCTTTTAGTTCACACAAGCAGGATCTTGGGAGAATGTACTTCTTCAAAATCAATTTCGTCACGCAAAATACCTCAGTATGCATTAAACTTAAAAATATGTTTGCAGTTCTCTCACTTCCGTAAGAACTAATGAAAGCTAGAAATGTGATGAATATCTTGCTGAGAAGAAAAAAAAAATCTTAAGAGAGCTATTTCAGAAAAAGCAAATCCTATGGCTTGTTAAACAATTCTGCAGCAGCTTTTACCTGGTGTGAGTACAAACACATTGGGGAGGGGGAGGGCAGAACCATGAAAATGAGAACATTAGAAGCCTCATTCAAGGATGTTTGGAAATCATATTTTTGAAGCCACAAAACAAAAACAAAGGCTTGGCTAGGTAACCAGCTTTCTGAATTGTGACATTTTTATAGCTATAATTCCATTCATGAGATGTGTTAATCACACCCAATTCCACTGATATAGGCTATTAAAGGAGAGGAAAAACCTCAGCAGTAACCATAACAAATACACTTCCTTTACTGTTTTTTCCATTCAAGTTAAACACAATACAATGAAGTTATTTTTTTCCTTAGTCTACATAAAGCACTCAACTCTCACATATTCTCTCTTTTTGAGACTTTGTTCATATACACAGCTTCTGCTTCATACTACTTCAAACAAGCCAGTTGCAAGAAGGAAGTTCTAACTCCAAAGTAGGAAAAAACAGAAACCTGAGAAAAAGTACTAGAAAAACTCATTAGACACAGAAGAAAGTGATTTTTGCTACCTGTCATTGCCTGCCTGAATAAGATGCTATCAAATTACCCTAGAACTTAAATAACTCATTTTCTTCAGTGTTGAAAGTAAGCAAATAATAGAACCAACACAGCTTTTGCCGGAATAAGGAAATCATTGTTATCGCTCATCCAGAAGAGCCTCAAAGTGCCTTAAAAAAAATTCCCAACCAAATTAAGCCCCCTCCCCACACAATATTTTATACATGAAGGCTGACAACCAAAAGGCAGTTACTTGTGTCAGCTGCTTAACAGCTCAGCATTCACTGCAGTCTTGCCATGTACACACCCATGCACTAAACAGAAAAGAATGTGGGCAAAATGAGTCAATCCAAACCAGAAGCTGAGCAGACCCCTTTGTTTTCTCTGAAGTGATACTTCATTCAGAAAAAGAGCACACTAAATTTAGCTATTACACTGATGTCTGCAGGATAACAGTACAGACTAGCAATTATGTTTGATAAGAACAGAAGGAAAACCAAATGGGAGACAACTTGCACTCCTTAGGACTGGGCTGTATCAATGCAGCCAAAAAAAATAAATCCAATAACTATTCTTCCAAACAGCAAAATCTATGGGAAATAACAATCAAAAAAAATCCCCTCAAAGAAACTAAATCCGCACCTATTCACACAATATGCTTATTTTAATCCCTTTTTCCCAGGTCACAACAGCTGAGGCTGTTCTAGGGAGTCGAGAGATCTGCCTGGATAGTCTAGAGATTTCTCTTTGCAAGTCTGCTTAAGAAACAGCTGTGACTCAAAGCTGTACCTTAAGAGGAAGCTGACTATTACATTCCTCATCACCCACAACTCTAGAAGATTGAAGACATTTTTCAAGAGACTATTCTCGCTAAGCTACATGAAAATCTATTTGAAATTAAAAAAAATTAAAAATCCATGTAGTCTTGAGTACAACTTCCTGTAAAGGCCAATCCTCTAGCTATCAGTAGTAAAGAAACGTGCAAACAGTTGTGTGGTTTCAGGAAGAGAGAAGAGTTTCGTACCCCAGGAATGCAGTTTTCTTACAGAAAGAAAAAACACAGTTATTTTGGCCTTTTTTTTCTGATAACGAAGACAACAAATTCCTGATTCTGACAAATCCAAGCTTGGGCACTGCTGAAATTCTCTTGTAATAAACCAACTTGGATTCATTTAATGTTTCTTTATTAAGAACAATAATGTGTTGAAAAGGTCTTTTCCCTGCACCACATCAAGCATTCTGTTTCACAAATCTGAACTGGAATCAGGTTCCTTTGGAAATTATATTGGTATCCAAAGCTCAGAGCTATATTTTTATTAGGGAAATAGGTACTTTCCAGTCTTGTCAAGTTACAGGGTGACACAACTGTCAAGTAGGACAATTAAGAGGGAACACCTCTTCAGTTACTGTTTCTACTCCCAGAGGTTGCTAAGAATGTAGAAAAAGTATCAAATTGTGGTAAAAGGCATTAAAACTAACAACACACACACACACTACAAAACAGAAGGCAGGTTTTGATATTGTGGTCAGGAAGTTCTTTGGAAAGAATACTGAACCCAAAGCCTAGTTCAATTGAATTCAAACCCCAGTTAAGTTTCAATTTTCAGATTTCTTCCATGAAGAGTAAGAAGTAACAATGAATTAGTTCCAACCATTTCCACTTATTCTGCCCTTTGAAAGGAAAACTAGCAAGCACAGGACTTTATGCATAAATGCAAGCTTGATGAACAGTAAGTCAAAAGAAAAATTCTCTTCCTGTTCATAGCACGTGTGGATTCTAGTACTGGCACACATTCAGGAACATTCAGGACACTGATGTAGAACAAATTGAGTCCCACAACTGATCTAAAATATGAGAGGGCTAAACTGACACTTTATTTTTTCTCTTTAAACTCAATGAAAACTTTATGATTTATTTTCCTTTGCAATCTAAACTGATTTGTATATCCTAGCATATATCCTATCTATTGCTTTAATCCTCTGACACACCTCTTGAACAGAGGTCCACAGCTACAGCATTCCCATTTCACCAAAGTATTTTGGAACCTAAGTTTTTTGGTATTATTTCTCTGACAAACCCCAGTGGTACACAGACTTTTCCTTCAAATCTTTATTTAATCTCAAGTAAGTATCTCAAAGTTTTCAGTGTACATCTCTCAATCCAATTCAGAACTTTGCAGGGTTTATTCCTTTAAGTAGTAATCTGGCAGCAGATTCTTGGCATTAGCGCACACCTGCCTTTGCCCATTTTGACATAAGTTATTTCCTTCATCACATCTTGGTTCTCCTTTTACCAACTGTAGATTTTAAATGTTCTTATTCAACAAATTTGCTCATTCTTACTTTAAAATACAGAAATGTGTGTTGCTAATTCTTTCAAAATTGTTATACAGAACTGAATTACTGAGAATGAAAGAATAATGCATCCTTTTTTCCTAGTCATAGCCTAAATGAGCCAGCTTTTCTGCAGCTGGTTCTCTGAAATAGGATATTTCTCCCTGGTGCAGATAAACAAATCAAATGGAATTTTCCAGAATGACCATACGCCGGGAGCATTTGCGTTTAGCTTCCATTATTAACAAAACACCCCCTCCAACAAGTAATCATTTAAATAAAAAATAAACATTAATCAAATGTTTTAAAAATAGGGCGGACTACTCCGTGCATAAGGAATTGGCTGGATGGATGCAGCCAGACAGTTGTGGTCAATGGCTCTATGCCCAGGTCAAGGCCTGTGACAAGTGGTGTCCCTCAGGATTCTGCCTTGGGCCCAGTGCTCTTCAGTGTCTTTATCAATGACATAAAGAGTGAGATCAAGTGCTCCCTCAGCACAGTTGTGGGTGACACGAAGCTGAGCAGTGCAGTTGACACAACAGAAGGATGGGGAGCCTGGACAAGCTTGAGAAGTGGGCCCATGAGAACTTCATGATGTTCAAGAAGTCCAAGTGTGAGGTGCTGCAGAGAAGGACATGAATGAAAAGCTGGTCATGACTCAATGTGCTCTGCAATGGCTGCACAGAAGGCCAACTCCATCCTGGGATGCATCAAAAACAGCATGGCCAGCAAGGAGGGAGATTTTGCCCCTCTCCTCTGCCTTTGTGAGATCCTACATCCAGCTCTGGGGTCCTCAGCACTAGAAAGGCATGGACCTGTTAGAGCAGGTCTGGAGGGAAGCCACGAACATAATCACATGGCTGGAGAATCTCTTCTATGTAAATATGCTGAGATAGCCATGTTTCTTCATCCTAGAGAAAAGAAGGCTCCAGGGAGACCTCACTGGGGCCTTTCAGTACTTAAAGAGGGTGTATATAAAAGAAGAAAAGCAACTATTTACACAGGCAGACAATGATAGGACAAGGGTGGACGATTTTTAAACCGGAAGAGGAAAGATTCACATCAGATGTCGGGAATAAATTCTTTACTCAGAGGGTGGTGAGGCACTGAACAGGTTGCCCAGCAAAGCTGTGGATATCCCATACCTGGAAGTGTTCCAGTGAAGCAGATATTTCAAAGTTTACTTTACTTTTGTTCCAGAGCTGCAGCAGAGCCCTAGGGGCCAAAAGGCAGCTTGTTTCCTCTTTAATCAACTGATGTGGCTGCGAGAAGTGAGAGAGAAGACTTCTTCTTACAAACAGTCTCACTTACGTACCTAATAGGACTTTCAAAAGATTCGAGAAAGTTATCCTGTGTATTCCAAGTAATTTGGGAAACAAGAAAAAAAGATATACATAAACCAACCCATCCCAACAGGGTCAGAGTGAAGTGGGTTAAATGCAAATTCAGTTTAAATTAAATTAAGATGTCTCAGTGACTTCAGTATGATTCCATCCCTCTTCCCCTCCCCATACACACACTCCCCCCTCAGTAAAGCCAATTAAGTAGGAACCAAGCCTTTCTTCCTACCACATCAGTAAGGCAATGGTGCTATTAGTTCCAGCAAAGTTCCCAAATACTCTCCTCACAGACTGTACTGGCCAACAAACAATTAGATCACTCCTGAATTAAAGAAATACCCAGAAGCTACTTTGCATAAGCACTATTTTCTTTCAAAGCACAATGGAAAGTGGCACATTCTGTATTTACAAGAGCTGTAATCTACTTTTCAGAACACACACAGGATCACTCTCGAGGAGAAAAGGCAATGCAGAAAGAACCGTGTCTTGCAGAATATGCCATCTAAGGAGCCTTTCTGCTGTGCCTTTTGCAATCGGATATGTCTGTCACATATTGGCCTCATAAGCCACCAGCGTGCCTGTAACAAATGTGGATAGAGCCTTCCCAAATCTTCGTTCGCGAAGCCCAGCCATGATGAATCTACTTTAAACATGGGTTTATTTTAAAGATCTTCAGCTCTCAGTTATGGGCTATTTCAAAACCCAGTGAATCAGCAAATAGCTACTGTTTATTGGAAAGTTTCCTTCTTTAGGACACCTTTATCATCACTCAGTAGTTTGCTGAAATTGTGAAAAAACTGCACCATCAGTCTTTGCTATAGGCAACTGTCCACAGGTGTACAGAATCAAGACTGTGAAGTATTCAGGATGTAAATTTAAATTTTGATATACAGACCTCTAATAAATCAAATATTCTGCAGACTACAGAAAATTGAGATAGCAGCCATATAACAGAGAGCTTCTTACAAGTATTTACAATATGCTTAGCATCATGTCATGAGCTTAGGTGTGGTTTTTTCCTTTGTCCTCTTCCAGATACTCATGGCTTTTAAAGCAGCTCAACCAGGTGTTTAAAGGAAATCAGACACTACACAGGTTAAACAACATGGTTCTATTAAAAACTATCTTTAACCATGGCAGTCAGTGACAGCAATACAATACTTTTTTTCCACAAAGCAACTAATATAAAAATATGCCATAAAATCATCTGTAGACTAGTATGCTAGTATACATACATATAATCATAACATTCTTTTATAAACTCTTTCCTGAGATACCTTGGGTGGTTTGATTTTCTCATATTACTGGATGCATCATCTTTATAATTCATCTAAAACAACTGTGAAATATTTTCTATGTGCAGGACACTCAGTAACATGTAAAAAGTAGTATGTAAATATATGGCAAAGAAACAGCTCTTAGAAATTATGCGCTTTTTTACTCTGATATATTTTTTAACATTTGGCTCCTTGGGAGACGGAAGGGAGGAGCATGAAAAACCTGAAATTAGAGCTATGAATTGACAAAAAGCAGGAAAGCATTCAGGAATGTTAGGAGTTGGAATATAATATAAATGACACAAAGAGAAAGCCATAATTCACATTGGCTATGTATTGTCTTATAAAGCAACTGGACATATCTTAATTCACAGTATAATAAATATTTTTACTAATCTGTTTTGGAAGAGCAAATGTCTTTTAGGGTTTCAAGCTCCTGTATAAGTTTCTTGTTCTGAACTTCTAGCACTGCAACACGACTCTCCAGACATTTTATGTATTCTTTCTTCCGACGTCGACATTCTTTAGCAGCTTCCCTGCAAAAAGCAGAAGTAAAAAGTGCAAACAAAAAAGCCATTTGCATGCCATTAGAAAGCTCAGCAGAGTATGGAGACTATGACAGAATTCCAAATTTTGGAATATCTCCCAAATCAGTCTGACAACACTAAGCAAAACTGGGTTCCACAAGGGCCTCAAGTGTCTCTTTCTCAAGTTCATATGGCAATCTGTAGAATTGCTTCCTCTCATGCCTTGATTAAAGTTCATAATAAACGAGGTCCAAATGAAAGACAGTTATTCTGCTTTATGACAATAAAGATCTTTGAGGGCCTTGAGTTCCTCAATGAGAGTCTTGTTTTGGTTTTCAAGCACAGCCACACGATTTTCAAGACATTTGACATATTCTTTCTTCTTTCTGCGACATTCTCTGGCAGCTTCCCTGGAACCAATACAAGGCAAATGACTACAGGAACAGCCACAATATGGCAAAGACTGGATAAATGCAATTACCTGCAATCCCTGTGGTTCCACAATAACAACAACAACAACCAACTGCTGGATTGCACAAACAGAACATAAGGTAACAGCCAAAAGCAATAACATAGTTAAAATACAATTCAAAACAACTAGAACTTGAAACTAATTCAGCATCACCAAATCTGAAGATGGAACTAATACACAGAAGAACTGAGAAAAATAGTGAGTAAATGATAATGTATTGACTTGAATTGTACTAAACATTAGGATGGAAAGCAGCATTTCTTCTTCCAGTCACATTCCATTTTGTGTGTTTATCGGGAGCATTGTCTTCTGCCATCAAAATCTTAAAACCAAACCCAAAGAATTTACTTTCAGAAAACACAAGCATAACACTACTCTCTTCAGATAAAAAGCTAGATGCCAAGCTCACTAAGTGCTCTAAGTTTTTACCTTAAGGTAAGAACATACAGTAAAATTTTAGCCTTAACAAATACAATCAATTAGCATTTTAGAACTGGCCATCTGAGCACATTCACATGGGTCTGTATTTTTTGTTAGTGGCATATGATAGCCTGAAGCCATTCTCATAGTTCTGCTCAGAAGTCTGTTATATTGAAGCTAAACACTTTAAATAGTGTTTTCAGAGCATGTGACTAAACAAGCATTCAATTCCAGAAGAAATATCAGAAGTACTGGGAGTCTACTCCTTTACCACCTTGGAACATAATAAACTGTCAAACCATGAGAGTAATGTTTCAGCAAGTTATGAGCTATAGCATAGGCACTAGTTTTAAAACTGAAGAGAGGAGAAACAAAAGGAAGCGCAGCAATGCAGTGATTCTCATGAGTAATTTAAAATAAAGGACAGGCATGAGAGCAAAGCAATACCATTAATTCAATCATAAGGCAAGTGGTTAGTCAGTGTATTAGAGATCTGCACAGCAGAATATTTCTTCTACTAATCCGCCAATGATAGAGATGGCTACACATTTAAAAAAAGACAGACTCCCTTAAGAATAGAAAGAAGAATGCACAGAGAAAGACTGATATTTACAACATTCAGTCAAGTCCATGCCAACTAATTAAAAAATATACAGCCAGCTCACACAATATGCCTCACAAAATGACAGGGGCACTCCAAAGTAACTTATCCCAATAGTCAAGTATTTAGGAAAGTCTATAATTATCATTCCATCCTAGAATAAGTCCTCTTCATAGCATCATTAATGGACAGCTGCTAATGAGGTCCTCAGATATTTTCCTAACCAATTCTTTGCTGGGATGTTTCAAAATGAAAAAGCCCATCCTGTTCACTTTACTGTCAGAAGTAGGGAGGACGGGAATTAAAATTCAACAAAAAGTATAACTCCAGATCATCACAAAAATTATCTGATACTTATTTCTGCATTACCATACTATTTTCAAACTAAAAATCCATGGGGACACAGTCAACTCTGGCTTTCCAGAGTCAACAGCCAGTACTCTATGCTGTAAGGACGTGGGATGACTGACAAAGAATTTTCTGCCTTCCCTTCATCAATTACAAGCAGTGCTCATGACCTTAAGAAGAAAATTTCATTAGAACGTTTTGGGGTTTTTTTTGAACCTGATTATGAATTGTTGTATAGTCTTACCTATTTTTCAAAAGTCTCAGCTCTCTCTTGCGTGTTGCCTCTTCTGCCATTTGCTGAGGACTATGCAAAGTCCCTGGTGAGGCTGCCATGACCACTCCCTGAGGTAAGGTGGTAGTGGGAGTTCGAATCTGGTAAGCTGGCATGTCTCCAGTGGCAGCTATATAAAAGAAACATATTTTAAACTTTATGGCAAAAAATAACTATGCATATGTTCTCTCTGAAAATAACAGATTTCTGTCAATGAGTTATCTGGGATCCCTGATCCATAGAATATTTCCCAGGTCTGTAATGTCACAAATATATTTTTTACCTTAATAATGCTTATTTCCACACTGTAAAATATTTAAATTGCTCTAGCATTGTGTCCCCACCAGCCAGCCAGACTGAAGCCTGTGAAAACTTCCACATGGCTCTCTTCAGACAACACGGGGAAAGCTGTTTGAGAAACAGTTTAAGCATCCACACTTATTTCCTGTTTGCACAATCCCACAAAAAGATGGCCCTGCTGTTGCAGCCACTGAGGTTTATATGCTACCCTGTTCTCTAACAGGTTTCAGGAGTCAACCTGCTTCAGTAGACAACTTTCTCCTCCTTCCTTGTGATAGTCACAGTACCAGCCTTACACTCCTTCCTTCTCTTACAACAGCAGTTTGGCAACCCTTGGAAAATCAGTGAGAGCTGCAGTTGCTAAAATGAACAGGAACAGACAGGCGTTCGTGAGGACAGGAGTGTGATGACCACCGATAGGATGCTGTGGCATTAGCAAGAGGAGGTGGCAGTGGTTGCACAGGAAGGGGTGTAGCTGTACAGTAAGTCAGAGGGCAAAAGTTCAGATTCATCTCCTGAGCCTACCAGTTTTGAGCTCTCCCCAAGCTAAATGCTGATCTGACACGTTACTTGAAACTGATACCTTTCTGATAGCCTCACTTCATTTCTGTATTTCTGATGTACTTTGTTGCTACTTGATGTACCTCAACTTTAAAACACTGTGAAAGTCCTAAGCACTTGTGACTCGTCTGACGTAGAAAAAAAGAATCAAACAAAAAATGTATCCCTCTTCAAATTCTAAGCAAGTACTTATCTGTTCCTCTTTATAAATATTTTATATTATTACAGAACAGAACTTCAAATTTTCTCATTAAAACAGCAGAACATAAAAGATGACATTTCAAAGGCTATTATGTTACACTTAATTTATACTTTAATTCTTCAAAGCAATATTCAAATAATGGAAAAACTTGTGTGTCATGGTTTAATCCCAGCCTGCAACTAAGCACCACACAACCACTCACTCACCCCACCCACCACCCCCCCTCTGATGGGATGGGGTAACAAAACTCATAGTTGAGATGGGAACAATTTAATAATGGAAATAAAATAATAAATGTAAAGAAAGGAGAATAACTAAAAGAAAGAGAAATAAAACCCAAGAAAAACAAGTGATGCAAATGAAAAGCAATTGCTCACCACCCACCGATGCCCTGACTGTTGCCAAGCAGCAGTCCCTGGCCAGCTTTTCCTACAGTTTATGTGCTGAACATGATGCCTTATGGTATGGAATATCCCTTTGGCTAGTTGGGGTCACCTGTCCTGGCTGTGATCTCTCCCAGCTTCTTGTGCACCCCCAGCCTACTTGCTGGGAAAGCATGGGAAGCTGGAAAGTCTTTAACTTAGCACAAGCACTACTCAGCAACAACTAAAACATCGGTGTGCTCTCAACATCATTCTCATCCTAAATACAAAACACAGCACAGTACCAGCTACCAGGAAGAAAATTAACTCTATCCCAGCTGAAACTACGACAACTTGGAAAAATAAAATGTAGACACAAATATTTTGGGGAAGTTGACAGCTACAGAAATAAAGAAACGTCAACTACAGGGGGAAAAACTAAACTTAATAAAAAGATACTATTATTCTTATTATATTAGTGCAGGTGCTTCGCTAATTAAATAAAAAAAACAGGATGAAGTTGTGTTTAGACTACAATTCCACAGCCATGTCCTAAAATCATTATCAGCTTAAACCCCTTGCACCTCCCCCAGCTCTCCATCCTTCGGGTAAAAGTGTTTGTGGAATTACAAGATGAACTGGACCAGTGAACTGACCTGGATAATCCCCTGGGGATGGAGGGGCGGAGGGAGGGAGGGAGAAATCAGCTCAGAACAGCCCTGTGAGCGCTGACAGGCAGCCGCCATGAACACAGGGCTTGGTTGTCTTGTACATCTACAGGGGAATTACTGAAGCCTTTCTTTAAGTTCTCCACAGTCACGTCAATGGAACGGTACTTCAGCTCACTATTTATAAAAATGGAATGTTAGCAACTCCTCTGGCTCACCTTTATGCTGGCCACATTACATACATTTTATAGACTCTATGTTAAGAACTACCTTTTTTCTACCTCATCACTAGGCATAAAAGAGATGTTGTCTTAGTTTGCATTAGCTATAATGAATTAGAAATCCAAGCAAGCTATTTTGTCGACCAAGTCATGGGGAAAGCCCCATAACCCAGGTCACCTCAGCCTGGCAAGACCAACTCCTTTGTTGTCTTTGTTTGATTTGCACTCAGATGGCAGTGAACAGGGCTTACTGCTGCTGTTGTGAAGAGGACTCAGTGTGATCATGTACGTGCAGCAAGGCTTAACAAAAGTGATTCCCTATCTCAGCCGGGATCAGCAAACACCACTGTAAGTAACAGCAGGTCCCGGTAGTGGCTGTCCCTGCTTAACAGTTGTCTCACTTATAAACCTGCCAGCATGATAACACAGATAAACAGCCATTCTGGTGGTACAGACCTTGCAAGCCCAGACACCACTGTCTTTTAAAAAAAGCAAAAAGCATAGCATTGACAGAATATCTTTTAGCTGAGCAGTAATATGTGCTTTATGATATATCACTGCAAATCAGTACTTTCAAAGACTGCAAAGTGGTTTGTATAGTATCTCAAAAAGTGCCACTGCGTTCCCCAGAAAAATACCTTGGAAAAGGTGAAATGGGCTTCAAGGAGGGGGAATAAACTATTTTACCAAGGGTATTTTAAATCTAGTAATGTGTCTATATGATAGAGAAGCACACAGTTTGGCATCTGAGACAAATATCCCACACACCTTAATCCAGACTGACAAACCTCTGCGGCCATTTCTAATAAACTTCACAAAGGTTTAAAGTAATTCCTAAGGCACCAGAGGTAGGACCGAGGTTATTAACAAAGCAACAAACTTTCAGCTGGCACAGTTCCCTAACACACTGCCCCAGGTCAAGTTTGTTGGGTTTTTTTTCAACTCCTTAAAACTGCAAGGGAGTAAAAAGTCACTGAAAACCTGAAGCTTTCAGTTGAGACTTACAAAAAGAAAAATTATTAACAGGAAGAGAAACAGACAAAAAACAACTACTAAAAAAAACCAGACCACATCCAGAAGAGCACAACAAACTTTGTAAATTAAGCTCTGACAATTAAAAAAAAATTAAAAAGCAACACCTTCTTGGAAAAAGTAGCTTGCTGAACATTAGAGAGCATCCCCACACTCGAGTTCTTTCAGTGACTATCCAAGAGAAAAAAAGCCTGATGTATTTTTATGTCTATTCTCCCCTCCTGTGAGTCATAATGGTGGGACTTGATTATCAAAGGGGTTTTAACTTCACCACTAAACTGGCTACACCGGGCATGAATCATTACCCCTTTGAGCATTAAAAACACCGACTCGGAGAAGATACTCATCTTCGGGTTAATCAAACCATGTGCGCCAGCCCCGAGCAGCAGCACGTAGGAGCCTGTGCCGGCTGCGAAGGGGTTAAAGCTGCCGAGCAGCCGGAGGCAATTGACGGAGCAGAAAGGAACTGACTAAATCGCAGCATGACTTGGAGCTGACGTCAATGTGTATCTTGTTTGGAGTTTAACTTTTCCAGCTCCCTACTGCAACACGATTCCAGGAAATCTAATGACGTCAGCCTTTTGAACTCAATTAGCTGAGGAACAGACCATTTTAACAGTGGAGGAGAAAACAAGCAGGCGTTACAACGCTTAGAATTATTGCTCTCAAATTTATTTACATTCAGGATTTTTTTAATGATGAGAGCACAGGGTTTATTTACACTGCTGAAGCAATGCACACCTTTTCTTTACAGCTAGGCTTAAGCCCACAGCTATCAAATCTGTAGTGTTTATTGCTAAACAGAAAAAAAAAAGCAGCGTCATTTTTACAAAACAAGAAGCAACTATAAACATAGTAGCATATATGACTATCTTCACAATACAGAAAAATGCAAAAGACTGGTGGCTTTTTTTCAGCAAAATTCTGCCTCAAGTAGTAAAGACTATTTATCTGAACTAATCTCTACAAAAACTCATGCACTAACAGTGATTTTTTGGTTTCTTTTTTTTTCCAATTGAAACTATTAAAATTGCCCTGAAGTCCTACACTAACTAGATAGAAGATATTTATGAGTTTTGAGAGACAGAAGAGTTACAGCAACAGGTTCAAAATAAAATGTCACAAATACTAACTACGTCTGCTTAGACATAGAAAAATACAGTGTAAAAGGTGAACAAAATTATTACCTGTTTCATCTCCTGTTACAGCCATGATCAGCTCCTGCACACACAATTCTCCTGCTCCTCTACCAGAGCCCAGCATGAACTGTTCCAAACTAGCAAGCATGTGCAGGATTACAAGCAAGAGCACTGACATCACAGTGACCTCACTTGCTTACCACTGTCATTAATATGCTCTCTCACTGGAACAGCTCACTGAAACTGCAGCCCAAAGAATTCCTTTTCCAGTAAACTTGTTTTGTTTTTTTTCCTCTTCCATATTTTTATAATCCTAGCTTTGTTCTTTTTTCCTGAATTATTCATAAAGCTACAGAAAGCACTCACCACAACGCTGGCTGTAAAGTACAGCCTGAAAATTCACAGCACTGTCTGACAGAAATTAAAATGTGGCTCTAGCACTCATGAATGAATTAAAATGATAAAGCTACGACTGGATAGAAAATAAGGAAATTTTAAACAGACATGCAACTGTTTTGATTGGAGCAGTTCCACTAAAAGGCAGAGAACTCTGTTGGTCAGACATGCGAGACAGGAAAGCTAATAAGCTATAACAAATAGGTAAATGAAAGGCTAGAGCTCCTTTCTTTGTGAGGCTACCAATAAGCCACTCATTTAGTTTCAGTTAAAAGCTTCAGAAAAGATTAAACAATGCTCCAACAAAGTAAGTCAACCTAATGCTAGCGATTTCAGGCAGAACAATAACTCTGGGTAAGGGCTATCTATTCCCCCTTCCCTGCCTTTTCAAAATATGTCCAAGAGATCTGGTAGACTTAATTTTAAAAAATAAATTAAAAAAAAAATCAGCTCTAACAGAGTTCCTCCTTACTTATATCAATTTAAATAAGTTTCAGACCAACTGGTCTGCATGTAGGGCATGGCAAATTTCTAAGGTCCTTGTCTGTAATAAATAAATTCAGACTGGTAATTCATCAACTATGAAACTAAGCTGGATGGCAACAGTGGAAGCATCAGTGTGAAAAAGGAACATTCTGTGATTACAGGACCACTTCAGGATCATATGAACAGAAGATCAGAACTGAAGCACACAAGAAATTCAAGCCACAGATCTCAAATATCACTGACCATATAATGAAAATACACATAGATCCCAAGAGAATGATTTTTATACAACTTTTCTATGCTCATTTTTCACTAATAATCAAACACTTTCTTCTTCTTCAGCTAGCAAAAAAACCCTTAACCTGTATTAAGAAACTGTCCAGACATTAGATCTGCCTCTTATTTTGCCTACAAATGTAAACTTGTAGCAAAAGCAGTGTCACTCAGTTGGATCAACACCTTTGGCACTTTTCTCCTAATATTTTTTCCCACCACAGGTTATCAGAAAATATCAAGTACAGGGTTTACGTAATCCATTATTACATGAGATTCATCAACAAATACTTTAGAAAAAAATATCAATACATATGTTATCTGAAAGATTCTGAAACAGATCTTTTCTGCCCTGAGACTGATATTTGTTATATTTTTTATTCCTTTACTTCTATGATTATTACAAAAAAAATTTATGTTCTAACCATCCATAACAATTATAAATTATTACCATATATATAAGTGGGAAGATACTAAGCAGAATGTTTTTTCCTATTATAATCTGTGCTATCACAATATAAGGTGACCATTCAACTACAAAGTGTACATAAATGACAAGTATTCATAACTATAATCTTACAGACTTTTTAGCATAGGCAAGATGACCTGTACTAAGGACATTTCAGACACCTGTATATTCGCCTAATTCCATTGTCTCACCCCATCCTGAATAACTCAGGTTTGTTGACTATATACAGCTGCATCACTGTTAACATCCTCAGGTGCTTTCACACTCTTTTTATATACCCCTTTTTAACTAAAGATTTATTATTTTTAACATTTTCCAATATCAATAGCATGTATAGTAACTTCAAGTCTTTTATCTTCTCGTCATATTCAAGGTCATGCTCACGTATTGTTTGGTTTGTACTTTTCGCTGTATATATGTGTAGCACTTTTCCTCTGTGTCAACAGTTACGAGCCTCACTGAAGCACTGGACTTTGAGCCAAAGGAACAGAGAATTCCAGGAAGTCAACTTCTCTGACCATGGACAGAGAACAAATCAATGTCATTAAAGGTATCCAGAAGCTTCCAGAAACATGATATGGCAGGTATTCAGTAGCTGTCTCTCAATCCATTTTGAAGGTTTCTATCCCAGGCAAGACACTTCATGAGCTATTCCAGCTCATCAAGCCCATCACTGAGACTGAGTAGCCCCGTCAAAGGACTACTCTGTAACTGAGAGTCTGTAAAGGAAGGTTGGTCAAATGAAATTCCCAAGGACTGAAATGCTGCCAGATAGAATCCTTAAATTCTGTGTCTCTTCACAGACTTGGGAAGTTTTTGGAAATAGGTGAGGAGTTAGTCTCTCTGCCCTGACCCCAAAGCTCTGAAGAATCAAAGCAATACCTATAAAACACTACAGTCAACCTGGAGAGATGGAGAAGCTTCTGATTTAAGGGATGTGTAGGCACATGCATAGAAGATACTCAGAAAACGTACTATCAGAGTGAGAAATTTGGTTGCGGGACAGCCAAATTTGGGTCTTAAGGCTCTGCTAAGAATGTATTCATAATAACATTTAGGGATGTTATAACAGTACTCTCTGCACAATAAAAACTAACATTTAGCTAAGGGTTTTTCACATTATAGTCTTAAAACTTTCCTGAAATGCTTCTGAGAAGTCTTGGGACAATGATGTATTACAGCAAAGAATTAACCAGAGGCAATGGAAGAACTCAAATTTCATACTGCTATTTTGCATTGTCTCAACAAATTCAGATATCTACAAGCTATTATTGTTATTAACACTCTTGGCTACCTTTACAGCAAAGGCAGAGAAACAGCCACCTAAAGACAGAACTTATTTCAAACATCTACAGCAGGTAAAATAAAGCACTTCAACCTGGACTTCACCAACTACCTCAGATATCTGTGCCTACACTTATTTGATGACTTTCATCCACTCCATGAATACATATTTAACACCTTTCTAGCTCTTCTCATAGTTTATTTCAGATAGCTGTTTTGGCTTATAAGAGCATTCATACAGCCCTCTCTTCGTACTTCTCTGTGTCAATAAAATAAAAATTTTTTAAAATCCCCTATATCCTCCATAGGATATACTAATTTAGTGACTCCACAGAGAAATCTCTTCTCCATTTTCAAAGGTTTTCATCAGCATTACCCAATTTCCCTGATAATGATAAGAATCCAAGACACCTTTGGTCCTCCTGTTCCCTCAGCATTACCAAAAGGAAAAACATCATGTACAAAATACAGTAAGTCTCAAGAATTCATTATTCACAGTTCAGTTCATGTGTGCATTTTATAGGATCTTCAAAGTGCTCTTCTGTGAGAAAACTAGCTTCAGTTAAGGATCTGCACTCTAATAACGACAAGAGTCATAAGTTGCAAGAAAATTCTGCACTGAACATATCCAAAGAACTTCAGAATTTGTTTTTTAATAATATTAACTGCTGAAAAAAATAATTTAGTTTAATATACTAAATGAGGTGCACCTTCAGCATCTCACTTCAATCTGTAACAGCAACTATATTCCAATTAAATATATGTCTCCAAAATCTGGACAAGAGAATTCAAAGAGAATTCTAAGCAGAAAGTGATTTTATATTGTTATTTCCTTCTTTTAATCAAAAGTAGTTGCTGCCTTGCTGAGCACAGAACCTGAGTCCCCTCCTAAGACTATCTTTCATCTCGCTATCCATAAGTATTGTATTTAATAGTGCAATAATGTCAACACAGTAAAAAACCTTTTAAGAAAAATTGTTTAATATGAAAAAAATTATAATGCATTGGACTAATAAAACATACCTTGAACAACAACTTGGCTTCCAGGAACAAAAAACTGTTGTGTGCCATCAGATGTCTGTCCTGCATATTGCACAATGGTAGCACCCGGCTGAGGAGCTCCTGAATTTGTCACTGTCTGGATTGTACCACCTTGAGATATAGTAACTAAACAGAAAAGAAAAAGGTAAGTTAGGCAATAGGAAGAGATAACATATGCCAGAAAGCAAAATTCCCTTTTTGAAATAAACATTGTCTGATAGGACTCCTGGTCCTCTCCTTGCTTAAAGATCAAGTGTACAATAAAACTTAATGTTAATACTGATTTCCACAAATATAAAGCCTGCTTTGTAGTACGTGCCATATGTATAACAGATAAAAAGCCACGTTCAACATATTTTATCTACTTCCAGAAATAAGAACTCTCCTAGAATAGTGTTAATATAATTTTTTAAAATAGTAGCCCCTAGCCATATAGAATCATTGTTGTTCTAAACACAAATGTAAAAGTTATTTTAAAAGCTATGTTTATTGCCTCCCACAAAACAAAACTCAGGACATCTAGGCAAAGAAAGAGAAAGTCTTCTGACACTCCTTTCCTTACTGCAAGACAAAGTTTAGCCTAACAATATTTATCCAAGTTGTACAAAGTTGTAAAGAGTCCAACATTTAGATAAGAAGAGAAATAGAACAAAGTGGGATTTTTCCATCCATGTAATCAGCAATATGAAAAATACAAATATACTTTCCTCATTAAAAGATCGTATTGTATTCCTTGCCATAATCAAATATTTAGAAAAAATGCAATTCCCTAGAGACATTATTAACTGTATATTCCTTTTGAAATTAGTATTGCCTTTCTTAAAGAGAGAAATATCATAGAATGGTTTGAGTCAGAAGGGACCTTCAAGATCATCTGGTTCCAACTCCCCTGCCATGGGCAGGAGCACCTTCCACTACACTGGGTTGCTCAGAGCCCCATCCCAGCTGGCCTTGAACACTTACAGGGGTGGGGCATCCACAGCTTCTCTGAGTAACCTGTTCCAGTGCCTCACCACCCCTACAGTGAAGATTTTATCCTAGTATCTAATCTAAACCTATCCTCTCTGTTTAAAACTGTTGTCCTCTCATTCTATCACTACCTTCCCTGACAATGAGTCCCTCCCCATCTTTCCTGTAGGCTCTCTTTAAGTACTGGAAGGCCACTGCAAGGTCTCCCTAGAGCCTTTTCTTCTCTAGGCTAAACAACTCTAGCTCTCTCAGGCTGCCTTTATATGGAAGGCCTCCAGCTCCCAATACCTCCATGGCCCTCTCCTCTGGATCTGCTCAAGCAGGACCACGTCTGTCTTGTGCTGGGTACCCCAGAGCTGGATGCAATACTCCAGGTGGGGTCTTACCAGAGCAGAGGGGCAGAATCACCTCTCTTGACCTGCTGGCCATGCTGCTTTTGATGCAACCCAGGGTAGGATTGGCTTTCTGGGTCACAAGCACTCATGGCTGGCTCATACCCAGTTTTTCAGCCATCAGCACATCCAAGTCCTTTGTGGCAAAGCTGCTCTCAATCCACTCTTTGCCCAGCCTGTATCCACGTTTAGGATTGCCCCAACCCACATGCAGGACCCTGCTCGTGGCCTTGTTGGACTTCATGAGGTTTGCACGGGTCCACCTCTCTACTTTGTCAAAGTGTGACCATCCAGTGAATTCCTTATCCACCAAGTGGTCCACCAGCCAAATCCATGTCTCTTATGCTAATTAAAACAATCCTGAAACTTTCAGCTGAGAACCCAATTCCTAAGTAGTAACAAACTCCTTTCTCCTCTAAAAGATATTTAAACTACAAACATCATGATTGTATTTTTGATCTGAGATGCTACAAAAGTCAGATGTAAGTACAGATTAAAGTCAGATTCAGGCTTGCCAACTCCTCTGAATTCACTGTCAGATTCACAGTATTTGATTACATTCTTGAAGGCTGAGCTCTGCTTATCGGATTTATGTGAATTTTGGAGATGGCTGATTTCAAATGTTCTGTTTTAACAAGAATTGAGTACCTTGAAAGTGCAACTTCAGATATAAACACTTCAAAGAGCATTGAGATTGCCAAATCCCAGCAGCTAAATTAGCTTCTTTAGGGCTAAAGGTGGAATTCCTCTCATGCTGAATGAAGTTCAGAGCCTTATCTGTAATTCTGGAACAGGGTTCAGCATGGACCTCCAGTCCTGCCTTTGGAATGGGGAACATGCAATGTAAGAGCATCCTAACATGTACTGCACACAGGCTCTGTAAGGCACTAAGGAGTAGTGGAAGGGGGTGGCAGGGTGAAGAGAGCAAGATGTTGCTTTGGTCTGGCCTCTAAAGCAGAAAGTGCCCCATTTGGGGGCAGGGTGAAAGAGAGAGAAGCAAGAGAAGTAAATTGTTGTATTCTCTGTTCTTCAAGAGGTCCAGGACAAGAGCAGCAGGATTTGTCAACTCTACCTCCCAGAGAAGTTACACAGAGCCAAATTCTGCCTCTCAAGAGTTAGCCCCAAAAATGGTATGTCTACACCATCACAGAACCATACTACATAAAACCCAGTCAGTTTGGCTTCCTGAGCAGTAAAACATCAGCACAGAATGATTCAAAGCTCTTCACTCCACAGTGATTCTGGTTAAACAATTATGTCACATCTGTACTGCAATTATTCATTCAGATCACAATCCAGGACTTTCTAAACAAGAGTGAATTACCTCCAGTAACTGCCTCCCCTACAGGACTGATCCCTGCCATATTCCCAGAACAAAACACTGCCCACCCCCCATTCACTGTCCTGATCTCAACCTCTGCACACACTTCGTTGTGCTGGGGCTCTACTGAAAACTGGGCTTTCTCTCAAGACCATGGGACTTTCCTGGACAGTCCCTGAAGGTTGATGGGTATAAGTAGCATCTTCTAGCCAAGACTGAAGACAATACTAATACCACTGTCTGACTACAATAAACTGCTCTAAACCAGAAAAAAAATCAGATTTTTCCCTCCCTCCCAAAACAGGAAACGGAACTAAAGTTGGTTTTTCCCAAAAGACTTCTTAATTCTCCAGTTGTTAAAATGCTGCCCTAAGACAGCAAGCAACCCAAACAGATGGCAAAAGAACTAATGATTTTCATTTCCCCTGCATCTCTTCAGGCAGATCATCATGATATGCACAAGTAGGCAGGGAGGTGGGGAGGTTGATTCACACACTCCAACTGAACAAACAATTCTTGCACATTAGACCATCACCATAGGTGAGGAAGAAACTATTTTTTTTCAGTATGAAATAACCAACATGACAGAACTACAGCCAACGGAGTAGGTTCATAGTCAAACAAGGCTACAAGGCTCCTACACAAGGCAGTGCCTTGTGCAAAACCACTCATTCCTCTGACAGAAAGATAACACATATGTTGATAGAGGTAACTGGCAAAGACATTTTATCTGGTCATGCCTGTCAGTTTGTCTGCTTCCATAAGCCAAAGCCAAGAAGCTCTGAGGAAAAAGATATTTGGAAACCATGGCAACATACCATTTTGGCTGCTAAAAAGTGGAGAACAGCCATCGCTGTTGCTAATGGAAAAAAAATACATTTGTTTTCCAGAAAAATTTACTTATCAAGTTATTCCAAAAATAGTTATCCCAGACATCCAGACACCAACACACAGTCAAAATGATCTTTTCAACTAAACTGCCTTTCCTGAATACAGGAATAGAGAGAACAGTAGAGAAAAAAGGACCAGCAAATGCAGTAACATATGACATCTCTTTTTCAACCAGGGCACACCACAGATGGCCACAGTGACACTGCAAGACCAGTTCTTCATTGCCATGGACACTGTACAAGCTTAATGCATAAACTGCTGGGTGCCTGCACAGGACAGCCTGTGCAAACAATGCTGGCCAGGAAGAGAGGAGTGCTCAGGCATAATAATGATAGGCAGCAGTAAAGAGCTATTGACAGGAGATGTAAAGATAAAGTAGATATGTGTGGTGACCTGCATAATATCCAGTTTAAAAATCAACACACAAGTTGCTGCATTCCCACACAGTGTTCCTGGTTCTAGCTAACAGCAGTTCCTGAGAATCACAGGCAGCCAACAGGACAGCTCAGAAATGCTCCAGATCTGTGCTTTATACATATAAGGACTAGAAGTCAACAGTTAAGCTCCTTGGTAAATTCCAAATTTGGACATGCTCTACTACAAGGAAATGATTATCCTTGCTACCACCTGGTACCAATTTTTTCTAAGCAGAATTAGAACACACAGACTTCACTGAAGCAAAAGATGGGTGATAGTTTAACTTACAAAGCTGAACTTAAAAAAAAATCAAATAAATAAACAAATAAATTGGGTCAGAAAAACCACTCCCAGGAAGACAAAGCTCTCAAAATGAAGTTTTGGAGCCAGAAACAAGAGAGTCCATGAAGGCTGACATTGCATCCTGAAGCAATGCCTCATTATGATGAGAACCTTAAATATACAGCACATGTTTTAGGCTACAACTATGGCTCAGTCAAAGAAAAAGTAGCAAAAACCTAGAAATCTTCCAAGCTTAGCTTATAGGCAAGTTTAAATTAAGAGAAATGAAATTTAATGAAATCTTTGTGGATTCTGTTGTTCAAGCACATTGTTAGTATTGCTTCTCTGTTGCTTAATTTTCACAAGTAAATGTCTGATTGAACAAGAAAGCAAAAACTGTGAATCTTGTTATTCACTTCCCTATCCCTATGGTTTATGGCTGTGTTCAAACAAAAATACACCCTACTAAGAATCACCTGCTGCAAGACATTGCTAGTCAAAGTACAACTCTGGTTTCCTAGAGGAAACTATGATTAAGAAACCTAAACTCTAAAATTTCTTAGAATCCTAAAGGTTTTCAGGCTCCCTAGATCATGATAGTCTAGCACTTCTTTTTAAGCCTTGAAATGGCAAATATATATGTATTTTTTAAAGTAAACCTAAGCAAAACCAAAAATAATATTAAAAAATTTAAGAAAATAATTTCATTTGGTCATAAATACCTGCCAGATTCTGTACTAGATAACTGTAATTTAGCATGACCATTAGTCCACAGAAAAGAACACTTCAGATGCTTGACATCACATAGCAAACATTTATCTATGTCTATAGTTTATAGAAAGGGTAAGAAAAGCACCCTAGGAGCACAAGCAAAATTACTTTTTATGCTGAAAGGATAAATAATATTACAGGCAAATTTTGCCTTCTCAGAGTTAATAATTAGTTGCATAAATTAAAAATAACTGAAGAACTCTAAGAGTGAGTAAAATGCAATTGGAAAGTCATTCTATCCTCTTTTATATGTCACTGCAATGTTTTAATAGACTTCCTCTGTTTTCTCATTTCAGGAAAAAAACACACCACTTCTTATGCAATCTTCCTGTCATTATATCAAAGGAAAAATACCTGCACTTTAGTGTGTCTACTTATGAAAAGACATGAAAAAACCCTACGAACAGTAGGCATGAAGCTTTATCAAACACATAACTGAAAAAGAGTTATTATAAAGTTAACCCTTAGACAACGTCTGATTAAGCCCAAAGAAGCCATAGAGAGTAAGTTAAACAACACTTTTACCATAAATACAGGAATAAAAATATCCAAAACCAAATCTATAGAACAGAACTGTGAATCTAACTTTTAACTTGCATTTGGATGAAGTATCAAATGTTGGAAATCACAATTTAGGTTAGTTCTGCAGTTTAAGTGTTCATACATGACAACTGGAGACATAGTTCATTTAAGAACAAAAACTGAAAATTAACAAATAATTTCATACTCCAACCTTACAATTCAAAAAAGTCTAATTGTCATTTCATATAATAGCACTGATACATAGCAAATCACAGGAGTTTGAAACTGCAATGATTTAAAACACTGACCATTCATATAAAAGTGTCAACATTTTTCATTTCACCTGAGTTTCACCTCCACATTTTAATGCCCAGAAACTCTGGAAGAACTAAATCTAGCAACTAACAAACATTACAAGAAACAGACTGAAAGTCTATAATGACCGTGTTAGGAAAAATTAAATATAATAATTGAAATTACTTAGAAATACAGACGCTCTTATTCTTTTTCATCAAAATCCAACATCCCTATTTATTATGAAACTCTTACAAAGAAATGTGTGCTATGTATGTTCTGCAACATCACATAGTACATGTGCAAACATACGGTATTGCCCTGTGTTAGTATGATACAGGCTGGTTGGCATGGCCATGGCAGAAATACCAGAAGGAGTTCCTTCATCTTCTGACTTCTCTTCTTCTTCAATCTTTGCTACTGCAGGAGCATCTGATGAGAGTTCATTCAAAATTTTTCTAAAAAAGAATGTAAGTAATTTTATGTATTTGAAAATCCATATCCATAGGAAAACTAAATAACTGGCTTTTATCAGACAGTTTTGCTGTAATATATAAGCTGCCTTTAAAACCAGCAAAACCAAAATAAAAAGTCCTTACCGGTATGAAGGCCTTCTTGAAAGTATTTCCCTACGTTTTTGGGAATCAATTACCACTTCTGATACTGCAGCTTCATCTGCAATCGATGCTACCTGTAATAGCAAAGTTCCTGAAATTCATAACTTCATTAAAAAGAAAAGATAGCAACAGAAAAAAATACTATTTTTAAAAATTCCTTCCATGTTTGCATATAGGAAATTTATGCACTTATTTATCACTAATCATGAGATTTCAGATTTTTTTTCCAAAGCAAAGAACAAATTATGAGGTTAGACAGACATAGCCACTTGGTTGACATTTTCCATTTGAAAAAGAAAAAAGTCAGAGTAATCCAGGTTACTTTTTTTGTGATTGACACTTACAAAAAGTATTGAAGATAGACTTCTTTAAATGTAACAATATTATACAATTTGATTAGCTTTTAAAGTGAAGTTAAACATGTAAAACACAAAATACTTCACTACTGTGTCTTAAAGAATAGATATACAATATAAAAGTCTCTCCACACAACAAAGCTATTTAGAAAATAACTTTATTTAAATGTACACATTTATTACACTTACTAACACATATGCATAAATACAAAGACATTGCTTAGCAATGTTGTGTGAGTTTTAGAAACACCTGACAAGTCCACAATATCTCATTTTTCAGACTTTTAGTATTAGTATTATCACATCATGTTCTCTTAAAATTACCTAGGACAACATTAAGGCCTGTGGCTAAATCACATTCTTGGCCACTAACTATATTATTACACAGAATTGAAAGTCATTATTGAACAAGGAAAACACACCATTTTCTTGGATTCATTTAACCACTCAGAACTACCAGTGTGTTACGATTTCCAAACTGAAACACTGTCATAAAAAAATCTTTTCACATAAAGACAGACTAGACTGCAGTTTCAGACTAAGCACTGTCTTAAACACTGAACAAACACTATGTAAGTGACCAGAAGGCTCAGGTGTTTGACCTGGGAGCGGAGGCTGCTCAGGGAAGTCAAGGAATAGTTCTACAATTAATGCATCTGCCAGGCTTCAGTGCTCAATGCTAGAAAGAAAACCTGCTTGACCTCAACAGAAAATGAGTGTCTGGAAGGTTCTGGAAATTTATAGGTCTGGGTCACCTCAACTCAAACCTGCAGAACTACACCTTGAAGGAATTACAGATTATTGCAGAATAAAATTGCAGAATTGTTCCTTCACTTGTTATTTTTATTAAATGCCATTTCTGTGTAAAAATATTTGTTACAGCCTCATTTTGCTGGGTAATATGCAGCAAACATCATCAGATCACTCCATGTCTGCCTCTCTGCCACCTAGAAGGTGAGAGGTACTTCTGCATGTGTACAGATGTTCAGCTCCAAAACCGACATCAGAGCTCAATGGCAGAGACACAGGCACTTCAAGAAGTCTGTGTTCCTCCTTTTGCAGGATGGACCAATACTGAGAGGCAGAGAGAGGTCCTGAAAGGCATTTCCATCCCAATGTGTCTTCAGTGATCCTTCAAAACTAAGACAGTATTGCACAGCCAAGAGTTTGGGCATCCTTACTCAAAAAAGAATTTTCATTCTGCTAGGGAGTGGAGGGTAATAAATATCTATTTGCTCCAGCACAAACAGCAGGAAAACAAGACCTTAGTTGCCTTTCAACCTTCACATTAGACTAAAGGGTATCAATAGCCACCCCTAGTTTCTGAAGATGGCTGAAGAAGCTGGGAACAGTCATACTTTGGCAAGAAGGTAAGGAAATCACAAGATGATTTAAGAATTTTCATGTGGAAGAGGACATTTTCTGCAAGAAATCTCAGAAGTTTTACTTTTCATCATGACAAAGAGAGAAACTAACATTTCAGATCATTCTAACAGCAAGCAACCATATCCATGATGTTAACAAACAGAAACCATTGTCATTTTTCCTGGATGTCATTCAGATTGCAACTTTACCTACTTCAACTTTATTTGCATGGGAACAAATCTAACTTGAAACCCGCGTTAGTCTGCCAAGACCTAGTACACTACAGGGGGAGCAAGCAACAAGTCAAATAACAATCTGAACTTCAAATCTTCCTACAAATAAAAAAAACATTAACAATACAATAAGGAACATTACACAGATAAGCATTTTTTTTCACTCAAAAAGCAGCAGCATTACGAGAAAAATTTTGAACTTTCCGGTTGGGAGCTGCAGGTGTTTGAGGGAGAGGTCACGCAAGCTTCAGCATCAACCTTCAGTATACTTTTTTTTTTTATTAAAGTGATATAATTTCCCAAGTCCCCCATTGTCTGGCAGAGAGAAGATATCAAGTAAAAGCCAAATGACCTGGAGGAAATGCCAGATGGCAGGATAAAGGACTGAACAGGAACACAAAAGGGCTGAACACCCTCAGTAATGGAGTCTTTTACATCATCTTCAAGCCCTTCTCACAGAGTGATTTCATTTGCCATTAGCAGCTCAAATGAAACCAAAGCAAAAACCTGGAACTAACTAGTCAGTATTAATTGGGACAAAAGTTTCTTGTTTCTACTCCTTTGGGAAAGGAAAGACAGCCAGAGTTCACTCAATACAACAAATAGTTGACTTCCACTCCCCTAAGACAACACAACAGCAGCTGGCAAGAGATTCCTGAGAAATTGCTCCTTCTGAGCTTTGAAGAAAGTCCTCTACCTTTGCATGTATATCCTGCCTATACTGAGAATGACTAATATGCTTATCAAATAAAGGTTACTCCGGTAAATTACAGTTAGAAAGAATTCAAATTAAAAAAAAAAAAAGTAATTACTTTGAATACTCTGATTTGACTTCATGTTTGACCAAAACCAAGTCTCTTGACATCTACTGCATGTCTTTCAATAGTGATATCGAATTCCAAAACCTTACAAGGTTCCATCATCTAGACCTACTGCTCAAAAATAAAATACTCGTTATCTGGCCAAGGTTTTATTCCTTTTCTCTAATATACATCATACTTACATGTGCTTTTTTAGTTATTATATTTGAAAGTTACTAAGAAGTCTCTAACACTATAAACAGCGTCTCAAGAAGACTGCAACATGTTAAAGAAAAGCCACATGTTGCCAATAACCACAGGTAAAACAGTTCCCACATAACAGGTGTATCGCCTCTCTTACCAGAGGTATCAATTCTATTTGCAAAATGCATTTTGGTTGACATTTCCCAATCAGATTTTAACAAAAATAGAGCAAAGGCCTTCATAGCTTACAAGAAAAACACCAATGGAAGACCAAGTCACATTCAAAACACTGTAAATTCATGCTCTCTCTAGTCTTTTTCACTATTTAAAAGCTCTGAAAAGTCTTATACATTTTGCATTGATTCCTGTTTTCTAATACCAGCAACTTGAAACATGTGAACATTTGCCACATAAATGTTTAATTTTGAAGGTGCCTGTATTTTTGGTCTCTACATACCCACATTCACAAAAAGCAATACCTGATGCTACAACAGGGCCTGCTGAAAACAAGGAACCACTTAACTGTATATGTAGTTTCAATACATCCAGACCCTTTGCAAAAATAAGAGATATTTGAAAATTTATGACTGCATAGTCTCATTAGAAACATGACGTTCACAGAATTTAATAAAACAGAAAAACTGCAAGATACAACTAGAGTAAGGCCACGTTATCACACAAATTTGCTGTTGCATAAGTGCAGAGTTCCAAGACACCATTTTTTAGAAGATAAACAGGAAGCATTAAGGAAATGCTACACAATGCTTGTAGAGCTGCTACTGGTTGGATGTTTGCCACCTTTCCCTCCGCTGTTTCCTGCGCCATATGAGTAAATCTTGCAGCACTGGTAGGAATGAAGAGAAACTGAAGATGGATTGGGAAAAGAGTCATGAAGTACCAAATATTCATGAAAATGTAACAATAAAAGAGCTAACCTGAACAGCTTGCATGTGTGGTGACTGAATGACTGAGGGCTGTGTGGCTTGAATGACACCCTGGACATGAACAGTTTGACCAGAAGGCAACTGCACTAGAGTTACAGCTGGAGATCCTCTTCCAGCACTTGAAGCAGCTACAGAAACCTGTAAAAATTACAATCATCATGTTTAAGTAACATGTCTTAAGACTTCAGCAAATGCTTTTAGAAGTGACACTAAAACAAACTGATTTTGTTGCCATATCTAAAATAGCTTAGATGTGTAATAGTTATCACCCACAAAAATTAACAAGTTTTACTAGTCAAAGTTTGGCATGTACCTTTTCAAAGGGTATGGAAAGCTTAAAATTGTTCCCTAACAAATTGCAACTCTTTCTTCTTTTTTTTTTCCTCCATAGACGTCTTGTTTTCTTTTCAATTGAAAAAAAAAAAAAAACAACCCTAGGCCAACACACACCAAATCTGCTGTTGCTACCATGAAGGTTAGGAAGAACTTCAAGAAATGTAACAAAAAACATGCATATTCACCGAAGTGGTATGTTGCTGCAACAACATAAAGGGCAGAATGTTCTTAGTCAGGAAAAAAAAACAGAACTGCTTCAGTTTTGCTTTCTTTGTTAGGTAAGAAGTTATGCTTTTCAGATGGATGTCTCAAGAGATGAGAATTTTTCAGATAAAAAAAAACCACCCTGTTAAATAAAGCAATCAAGGATTTGTAAATTGATTTAGTTTAACAGACTCTTGTTATATATATATTTATATATCAAGAAAAACAGAGTTGGAGTGTACCAGGGCTTCAAAATACCAACAAAAATAAAGAACAGCTGGATCTTCTTTAAGCCTAGCACAGTTGAAGTGTTCTGTTTAGGAATAATCTGGTCCCTTTTTCTGCTGACATTTTAGAGGACACAGCTTTCCCCGGCCTTTGGTTCTCAACCCTCACTGCTGAGGATGAATGGATTAAGAAACAGTTTAGCAACTACAGGCTAAGAAATAGTTCAATATTTTTGCTATTAGTGTTAAGTCTATTAACAGAAACAAATGCTGATGGCAAAGGGAAAACAACTACAATTGATCTCAAGTGCTGTGTGATGAAACATCTCTAAACTCAGAAAAGGAAGAGAATTATAAACAAACTATATGATAAAAAGAAATACTGTGGTTTTTAAAGTAAACTGCATTGAAAAGTCTTATTTCTATATCCCACACAATCAACAATAAACCCAGACTCATATATAAAATTCTGATGTTATTCCCTTCCTAGCTTTGTTCTCAGCCCCAAAAGGTATCTGGATTAGTAAAGCTAAAATTGAGATCACAGAATCACAGAATATACTGAGTTGAAAGGGACACACAAGGATCATCGAGTCTAACTCCTGGCCCTGCACAGGACAACCACAAGAGTCACACCATGTGCCTGAGAGCATTGTCCAAACGCTTCTTAAACTCAGACAAGCTTGGTGCTGTGACCACTTCTCTGGGGAGGCTGTTCCAGTGACCAACCACACTCTGGATGAAGAACCTTTTTCTAATATCCAACCTAAACCTCCCCTGACACAACTTCAGGCCATTCCCTCAGCTCCTGTCACTGGTCACCACAAAGAAGAGATTGGTGCCTGCCCCTCCTCTTCCCCCATGAGGAAGTTGTAGACTCCGATGTGTGATGAGATGACAGTGAGAAGACAATCATGATGAATGCTGAATATTAAAAAAAAAATTAAAGAAAGTTTTGTATTTTTTCTGTATTCACAATGAAGGGGTTTTTAATTCCAAACATGAAAGAACTTTTCATTCCTGATCCATAAGCCATAGCTTGCCTGGGAAATATTCCTTTCTTGAAGCAAGTGAAAAATGTTAACTACTATTAAGATGCACTGCTCTGAAAAAGACTTGATGGTGGTTCAAATTATCTTGAAGAAACACTGTTTCTAGGAAACAGAGACAGGATCTTGTCAACAGTCCCCATGCAGTTGTTCAGCGTTAGAGGAACCTGAACTGCTTTTCAAGAAATAGAACAATTTAGGGCATTTCTAACCCTGAAAAGGAAACAATCATTCCTTAAGTGGCATGAAATTATATGTAGATAGGACGTGCAAACCTTTTTCCCAATCTGCAGAATAAATATTAATGTTAAGAGAAATTTATCAGAAACACATATTTGAGATTGAGCTCTAGAAAGTCTCAAAGATCTGAAGAGAATAATCTATTTTGTGGCAAAGTTGACATCCTTAACCCAAGCTTCAAGGAGAGAGCACAGAGCAGTCTAAATGTTTACAAAGCATGCCAACTCCCAAAACATTATAAAGGCAATTTCACCAAACCTTTTGACTTACTGATATCTTTGTAAGAGTTCTAATGTGATACAATACTCTGTGTATCAGAAAGAACTTTCTGAGTACAACACATAAAAAAACAGTACAAAGTGAACAGTTTAAGAGTTTCTATTTGTACACAATGAGTTAGGCACACATGATCAGGAAATAATCCAGTACTCAGGATTAAGAAACTACACTAATTTAAAAGCTCCTTAATCAGTATAACCACACAAGAAAAAAAGAAAAAAAAAAAAAACACACTCAGCTAATCTCTTCTGGACTGAAGTTTACAATACCACAGGAGAAATTGTTCTGTTCCCATTAATTCAGATAACAGATCAAATGAGGGGGGATAGGGTTGAGATGGCAGTATTATAAAACTTTCATATGTCATATTCTGCATCTCTTTTATTAAATATTAGAAATTATTAAACCCATTTCAATTCACATTTCCTTTTCCAGTTTTCAAGCTGAATATTTTGGTGTTAACTGAAACACTAGAACCTTTTGGTGCTATCATGCGTAAATGCTGACTCAAATAGACTTGGTAAAAAAAATTCCTTTGTGACATCAGTGATGAGCAATGCCACCTCTACCGTCATTACCTCAAGGGCTGTCTGGCACAGCGACTGAAAACAGTCTGCAGAAGCAACTCGGGAACACAGTGGGTGAGGGGAAGCTTAACACATTCTATGGATTCTATGCTCCTAGGCGTGCAACAGTCAAGTCTAACAGCTTCAACAAATACCAGCCCTGCAATCCATAATAGCAGTATGGCACTATACTCCATGTGTTTGGAAATGTAAGTGCTCCCTCTTCCACAGAGAGAAAAGCAGCCAACAAAGAAGATCATACACTACTTTCATATCAAGGCACAAACTCCTGCAGAGAAAGATGTTCCTCATCATTTATCTGACTTCAAGATGCACTGTCCATCTGAACAGTTATTCTGTGGATGTACATGCTCCCTCACACATGGTCAGATAACTTTTCCCTACTGAGAATTAGAGGTTACATTTACCTTCAACCCCTTGTACCTTCAACATTGCCAATACGAAGTAAGCAGTACACAGGTCCATCTGATTTCTGCCCCTGCTATTGAATCTAAACACTGCAAGGACTCTAGAAGTAAAGTGAAAATTCTGGGAAAGGAAAAGTCAAGGCAAACCCATCCTGGATTCATCTAACAGAAGAGCAAAGGACTTGCCACGCTCAGGCACCGAGTACCCTCTACAAGGAAAAGCTGGAGACAGGGAAGTTTTGATCAATTCCAAAGCTGATGCAAAAATAGAAGCACATACTTTTAAGGAAAACAACGTTAGGCTGATTTCAGACATTTAGTGACAGCATACCCTTTGAGGAAGCACAAAATGGTGACAAAGCTGCACATTTATAATCCTCCAACATCAGCTTTGCTAATGGTCTAGAGTTGCATTTGGCAGACCGGTTTTAGGACCAATTTTTTTAAAGTCTGGCAAACTCTTACAGGGCTCAAACTACTGGGGGCAAGATATAACACAGTTTGATGTTGAGAGCCCACAAGGACAACACCCCTGAAGTGCTAAACCTGAGCAGTTCCAGCTTGCACTGGCTAAGCACTCCAGGCTCTGAAAATCTCCCTCTGATCTCTCTGACAGCAGTTCTCGAATTGTAAATCCTGATGTATGTCTAACTTCGGGTCAGCACCAAGAGGTCAACAGATGGTATCTCAGACAAGGACAGCAGACAGCTCTACTGACAGACAACATGACAAAGTTAACAAAAAGTGAATCAAAGAAAAACCATCAACATGTAGGATTAAAAAAAAAAAAAACAAACATGACAGAACTGAAAGTATTTTTGTCAAATCTGAAAATGGTCTAAGTACATTGATCTTACATTTTTATAATTATATTTAGTGTAGTGAGCACATGGCAACAGAGAATGCAGTATGGCTTCTAGAAATCCTGCAAAAGGAACATCTAATTTCTCCTTGAATACCATTGCAGATGTAACTGTTCCAAAATATGTTTGGCTATCATCACCACTATAAGAATATTCTAATAAAAAATTAACTTCCTTTTAAGAACAGATCTATATGTATCAACAGAAGATCTGTGCACGTGAGACAACCCATGAAGCCCATCTCTAAACAGGTTGAGAAATTTTCCATCTTGCACCTTTTGCTCTTCCCTGAAAGCATCCCTCAAAAGCATCAACCTTTTGTACAGATGTTCTGTACACTTTCAACAGTTTCTAAAGAAAACCACCAAAGTTTTTAACCAATTAATATTTTCTTACCTATTTCTTTTGGTGGCTGGATCACAAAAGACTATATCAATTCATTAACTGGCTGAAAGTGATGGATGCAAGAAATTAAACTATAAATGCGATCTTATTCTACATTAAGTCACTTTATTTAAAAAAAATCCTTTAATGGACAGAAAAATGTACCTCATTTTTGCTAGTTTCAAATTTACTCATTTTTGTTTTTGTAGAAAAAGTCATTTTACTTTCATCACCAAAAAATTGCAGGAGTATATAGCAGTATCTATGACACAAGTTAGGAAAACCCCACACACACTCTTTTCCCTACTAATAATGTATAATAGCTCCTTCTTAGCATCAGAGGTTATCCCATCACATCATAGTGCTCCAGCCCAGACATTCTTAATGTCTCCTCTGCCTCTCAACAGGGGACACATTAAAAATGCTTCAGCACAAAACAATCTCTGCCCTCTAGAGATGATCATCTTACGGAATACCTGTCCACCTTTTTAAAACTAAATGGCAGGTATTTCTTTAAAAAGCCTGAACTCCAGGGGAGGGAAAAACAAACATGTACACAAAAACCCTCCAAAACAAAACAAAAAACAACAAACAAACAAAATCATCTCCACACCAAAAAAAACCAAAACCAGAAACAAAACCACAAACAAACCGAAAAAGCCCCCCTCCTACCTAGTTGTATCCCCAGCATTTTGCTTGTCATTCCCTGGACAAAGTCATAATAAAACCATTACATTCCACCTGGACATAAAAAACCCCACCTTTTTACTGCAAGAGCAGTCATCTGCTGGTACAGATGCCCAGAGAGATTCTAGAGACTCCATCCTTAGAGATATTTAAAATCCAAGCAGACACAGTCCTTCGCAACTTGCTCTCACTGACCCTGGTTGTGCAGAGAGGTCAGACTAGATAATCCCAAAAGGTCCTTCCAACATCAGCCCTTCTACAATTCTTTGGTAATACAAGAAAACTTCAAATTGAGTATTAAAAGATAGCATATTAAAATGTTTTACTTCTGACTGAAAAGAACCCAGGTTAAACAAACATCTTGCTGAAAAAAACAAACAACAGCCCCAGTCCTCTGTGCCCGTCCCCAAGATATCTGAAAAGGAGCCCTCAGCTTCAGTGATCAGGAATTTTAGCTCTTGGTAAGAATCAAGTCATTCTTTTCTCTATTTCTGCATGTTTGCAACTAAATTAGTAGGAGGGATGGTTGGAAGTTGGCACAAGGTACATTTCAGTCACTTTTAGTGGCTGTCTTCTCTTCACCGCACTCGTCCAGAGGCCAAAGAGGGAGACAGGATCTGTGTCCCTCTGTAACAGTCAAAATACACAGACACTGGACCAGCGGCACAGCCACAAATTCCTCAGGAACACCCCAAGTTTCCCATCTGGTACCACCAGCAAAACCAGTCAGATGTCCCACACAAACCCCTCAACACACACCCCTGACTCTCATCACGACAAAGCACCTCACCTTCCAAGCCAGCCAGATAGGAACATAGACTAAAAAAATCCTACCCATCTTAAGTCAAAGGAATGTCATAACAAGGTAAGTGTTCCACCCAGGCCCGCTTTACCAAAATCAATGCTGTGGCAGTGCAGCCTCAGGGCACTGAGGGGGCGTCAGGGCTGCAGGCCCTGGGAGCCAGTGGCAGCACCAGGTGGCTGAGGAGAGAGGTCTGTCCCTGGAGCCCTCTCAGCTCCACTCCTCTTTGGAGTGGCACAACTGCACCAACCCACTTTTCTGGACAGCACACGAGGGATGTCTACGGCTGCCGCTACGTGCACCAAGCAGCTCTGACAGGTCCAGGAGAGCTCTCTGGGCCGTCTGACCAAAAAAAGGGACTCCAGATGTCAACTCTGGACTGTTAATCTTAACCTTCAAACTCAAGTACATGTTTTGGTTTGGTGCAAGTTGAATGAGATTCATCAATACTTCAGAGTTATTAGTTTTAACTGAAAGAGATGAAGCCCATACCCAATACAGTTGAACCTTCACACACAGTACTCAAGCATTAAAGGCACACAAACATAAAAAGTGTTTTCCTTGGGGACGCAGCAGAAGCTCTCCTACAGCATTAGTGACAGCTTTGTCTCTAGATCAACATTAAAAATCCCAAGTGACAGAATTCACAGGTATCTTCTTCAGACACTATTGCACAAGCCAATAGATATTACACATAATTCATCCTATGAAGTTAAAGCACAAAATTTGAACTGAACTACTAAAGAGAGAAGAAATGAGGGGATGACATCAACAGAACAACTCAAAGTTCTTGATTTCATGCTCCACTCTTAAAGAAAAAAAAAGAAGAAACCCAACAAACAATATTCGCCATGCTGCATAGATCAAAAAAAAAATGTTGATAAGTATTTTGCAGTCTTTGTGTCTGAAGATGTGAGAAAAAGAGCAGCTGCCTTCAGTTTTTAAAATATACCTATAATGTAAATCAAGTATCTAACATACCAGATACATGGCATCAAATCTTACAGATTAATAAATTCTGTAAGATGTTTTTTAAAATCGCTTCCTTTATTTCACAAACGGGGTTTGAAGATCCTTTTAAGTGGTTCATAGTTTTCTGAAGCTATAAATCTTAGTAAGGTCAAGAACCTTATTTCTCTCAAGTGTCAAATGTTTCATATTTTAACAGGTATATATTTTTAACGTTTGAGAATTGTTACTATATAATCTTTTATCCATTAAGTACCAAAGAATAATCCAGATAGAGCAACCATACAGAACACATGAAGTATGTTTTTAGAACTCCAGTCACTGTCATTAGATACATTAAAAATGTACTTGCAATTAGATGAAATATGTTCTGTACAAAAACTGGAACTAGGAGAAAATCATGGTTGTTTTTATTCACGTTTTCATTTTTGTTATTCATCACATCTTCAAGATACACGTTTTAGATGTTTGATCTTCCAGTCACCTTAATTCCTTAGGACCCTCTTCCCATCTCTATAACAATCATCTTGTAAAAGCGAATGTAAAAAAAAAAACGTGTCCACCAATCATTCTACTCTGAAAAAGCTGGCTCCTGAAAGCGTCACCTTTTAACAGACCTGATGTTACACTGGTCCTTTGTTAACTACTGCAGGCATAGTTTCCAGTATACCTTTGCTATATTTTTCCTATTTGATAGCAACGCTTATAAAATATGAGAATGCCATGCAAATTGATAATTTAAAAATCACTGCAGCTCTGAATATCACTTTATTGATTCTTCTCATCTTTCCACATTTCAGCTTACCTCAGATCCTGAGGAAATCTGACTTCGGCCTGACTGATTCTGAAGGTGACCAGCATTTCCCTCTGTCATAGAATCCACTGCATTGTCATCCTGTTCAACCATTTCCATGGTCATCTGTCTAAAAGTAAATACATACACATTTAAATAATGCAGTAGATGGAGGTATATAATGCAGTACATGGAAGAGTGCAATTCCAAACTATTTTATATTTGGAGCAGACAACTAACAGAAAATAAATAAATTTCTGTCAAAACAATCAGATTAACTGAATAATTTCTTTCTGTTCCCCTGTATTAAAATATCAATTATATAGGTAGGAGCCCTAAAACAAGTATTTTGGAAAGCTGCAAGGAGAGGCAGTTCTGGAAATGGCTGTCAGGGAGGGACAAGCACAGAGCCCCAGGGTCCCATGCCTTGTTGCCAGCAGGGCTGGGAGCACAGTGCTCCAGAGCAGCCCAGCAGCACCACCCACAGCAGGTCCCCCGGACCTCACATCTTGCAATAGGCATGGTTCAAGCTGCCCAGCAGCCACGTGCTGCTACATTCCTCTCAAACCTTCCAAGATGCTGATTCCCAGCTGGGATCTACACTTGAACTGTCTGTAAACTACTCATGGCTCAAGACCCATAATGATTCTTCTAATTTTGCAGGGTAAGTTTCATAGAAAATTAGTAACTTGCTGACCCTCAATTCAAACTAAGTTTAAACTCCATACAGAAAGCTTCCAAATGTATCTGCTATATAAAAATGCAATTACCTGACAGTTCCTTTTCGATATCTCTTGGCACACTTAGTCATAACGGAAGGTGTGAATTTTAAAACAAGAGCTCGGTTCTCTTCGTCTCCCTTTCTCTCCTACCAAACCCTGCACTGAAGGTGCAACATTGAACAGGTGATGTCAAACATTGCCATGGCAACAGGTCAGTTTACAAACAGAACAGAGACAGGATAGGGTCAGGCAGAGGCAGGCAGGCCCTCAGGCACGCTCCCACCTACACCTTACTTACACAACCAATAGAGGCCGCAAAAGGAAGACATGGTAGAGATGAGGGATTTAAATTAAGAGGCAGCAAATCTCAATTCCTTGGGTTCCATTACTGTAATTAGGGGATTGCAAGCCTGTCTGAACTCAAAGTTCAACTATTTCAACTGGCTGATAGTTACTTTGGTTTTTTCTCAGGTCTTACACTGAGAGATGGAAAAGGCAGGGAAAGAAAACTGCTACCTATCTGACTCTGAGACTCTGGAATTTAGTCCCACATGTTAAAAGTAACTACACTGAGTCAAATTAAATGTAAACCAAGCTCCTTTTGCGGCACTATTTTAGAGAACATTCCAGGATCTTCGAGGATAAATTTTATTGGTTTCTTTGAAAGTCACCCTTTTTGCCCAGAATAAAGGCATGAAAATATGAAAAGATATCCAGTCAAATGATGCAGAGCAGAGTTTGAGCTCATATGCCTCCAACGGTATTCTACTGACCAGACTTACAGTACTACAGCTAGGGGTAGCCAAGCTGTACACAATTCAACATTTTATAAGTTAACATTAGTATTTTTGCCCACATAAGTTTCATATCCTATCCAGTATCAATTCAGATTAGAACCATAAGAAGTTATTTTACACCTAAAATCTTTCTACATTTTTGTCTTGTTAGTTACCACTAATTACCTTTTTCTCTAGATCCAATCAAATTAAGGATCTACTGAAATTCACCAAAGTCAAACAATTCTGGGGAGAATATTTTCACCAAGCTTCCCACCATATTTTTCCATAAGAAAATATTATCTTATTAAATCATTCTGGTTTTATATATACATGCAATGTAACAACAAAAATAAAGTAGGAAAAAAAATTCTTTCTTCGTAAACTAGGGCCATCCATAGAGTCTTAAACATGAAAGCTCTATCTGGTTCATGGTAAGAATGCCTCCATAAGCTTCGTAACAGCTCACACACCAAGGAAGATTAAATAATGCATAGGTACTGGCAACATATTCATTGTAATCTCTTCCTAAAGATGGGAATAAAGTCAGAATTAATTCACTTTATGAAGGCCATGAAGTATTTTTGTATCCAGAGCCATCTGTCACAGAAAACCTACTGTTGGAGGGGGAAAAAAAAAAAAAGAACTTATTATTCCCACTGAATGCATTTCATAGAAATTTTACCTAGAAAGAGCCATTTTTCATCTTGGAAAAAAAAAAGAATTTAGTTCCTAAGTTTAGCTTAATTCCTCACTGATTGTAGAACACTATAAAAATTTATTTATTTTTAATATTTATTAGGATTTTCCTCCCAAAGTCTTTTCATCTGCAGTGCTCCAGTAACTGATTTGATAAATAGCTACAAAAAGAGCATCAGTGCAGCAGAAAATCTAACAAAGCTATTCCTCGTACTTTGCAAAATACAATACAGACAAAAGGGTGTATTTTTTAGATTATTTATGTTTAATTAGAAAAAGAACAGCAAGTACTATACACATCAGTGAAATGACAAATATACCTAAGATTTTTGATATACATGAAAAACTCTGGAATTCATATAGATTTTCCATTTATAATTGTGTATATGCTGACTCTTAATACAAATGATTGCTTAATTTAAAACTTTAGCAAGGTGGAGTAAAGTCTGCAAATATGACTGCCATAAAATTCAGCTGTTATCCCGGAACACAGCAAAATACTCTTCCTAGATAAGCTCAAACCCATCTCTTTTTGACAACCTCTGCTTGTAAGCAGAGACTTGACTAGAAACAGCATTCAAATATAAAGATCCAACCATAGCCTAAAAAAACCAAAACAAAAATAATGAAGTACGTGAGTAATTTTAAAAGATACACTAGTTATCTTGGCATAAACCTTCAATGAGAAAGATGACTAAAGATAAAATGAAGAACATTAGTATCATAATTCAGACATGTTACAAGATTAGGAATGTTAGACAGACACAAGCACAGGGGATCACAAAAGTCGCAGGTCAGTCAGCTGCAGTCATTTGAGCCCACAGGGTCAGTCACACAGAGCTGTGTCACCTCATGTGGGCTTGTGCACAGCTCAAGGCCAGGCATGCTAAGGAACTCCTGAAGTGCACAGTCCAGTCTGGACTGTCACCGTCTTTGGAGCACTCCCATAAACTGTCAGATTCCTATAACCTGAATTGCAGAGGGTTTGCATCCTGTATATAATTTTAACATGAATACTCCAAACTGTTTTTAAGAAATACACAGAAAAATACTGAGTGATATCATAATTATGCCTTTTCTAAAACTTAAGTAATACAGACTATGTCACAAAACAGTTTTAAATCCAGTCCAGAAACTACTGACATAAACAGTTTCCACATGTATCACACTCAGTCTACACTGCAAGCAAATTCTAACATATGCATTGCTTTAAGTTTAAAAGAAAGAAAAAAAGAATTTTCTGCCAAGCACTAAAAATCCTTTATAAAAGTCTATCAGTAGTAGTATCTACCACGCTTTAAAGTTCACGTTACCTTCCTTCTATTTTAAAGTAAAACTAAACAAACAGTTTTTACATATGTGGTCTTACGTCCTGTTTAAAATTATGTGTTTTTCTTCACTGTGAGATTAATTATATACAAGTTTTAGTCTTATACTCAGTATTAATACATTATTTTCTTACGTTTTCTACCTTAGTTGCTTACAGTCACTGAACAGTAATTTTAAATATTCATCTGGATTTTTAAATTAATAAGCAAGTTATATCTCTGTACTCCTATAAAAACAGGGCAAAAATGGTTTTCCATAATGTAAGCAAAGACACCTGCTTCTTCCTACAACTTAGCAAAGAAATCTTCAGGATCTGGTACAAAGTTTAACCGCTACCAAAACTTGTAACATTTCAATATATAAGCATATGTTTACTACAGTCACTGAGATGAATGTACAGCAGGTCAGTAGCAGATAAACACTGACTAAGATGATGCACACAGTGCACATCATAAGCTTCTTCAACTGCCATCAGTTGAAGCATCCCTGGCAGGACAAATCTGGCAGGCAGAATCAGCTGGAGGAAAACACTGCCAGGTTTCCTAGAAAATTGGGAGTAATTTACAACTAAAAGTGTAAACATTTTATATTTTTGTCCACAGGTAAAAGATGAAGGATGGCATCTGCATCAAGATACCCTATTCTGTAATAAAGAGCACAAAAAATCCCTTCACTTCCCCCAGTATTGCTGCTTGTTTTCCATCACTGAATATTCATACAAATACTTAACATCTGCTGATGAAATTAAACTGCAAAAACAAATGGGTACAATATTTTGCATATCTGAAAATGTGTGACTGTCTAATTAAATACCCAGAGACATTTTAAAAAACAACTTTTTTATTTCAACCATACTTTATACATGAGAGACTTCTTACAAAGGAGGCTTATTACAAAGAAATTCATAAGGGGCTGAGAAATATGTTTCAGCCCTTGCTCCAAATCACTTTGAAGGCTTTTATTCACAAGGGAGTTACTAGAAAGCAAGGTTGTGAATTTACAAGCACCTTTTTTGCATTTACTGATGACTCCAGTGAGTGTGGAAACTCTCATAATGCACTCGTTTCAGAAGGGCATTATGTTTTCAAGTACGAACTCTAATAACCTGTTTTACTACCCTATGGTGTGAAGCACACCAGCTGGTAAGGTGGTCACGGCGTTGAGCCAGGTAAAACAGACTAGATTTAGCAAGTGTAAACTTTCAGGTTTTTTTATCATCAGAAGCTTCGTCACTAAGTTTCTTGCGTCTCCTAAACTCTCAGTGTTTCCTCATTTTCTTCCCCATCCTGTTCTTCCTTGAAAACCCTATCAAAACTCTAAAAAGAAAATTTAAAAGCCCAACCTGCCGTTCTTGTGTGCACAAGCAATGTTACCTGTCCACTCTGCATCTGCCACCTCAACCACCCGGACCAGGCAGTGCCGAGCCCGCTGGGAAGAGGACACACGGTCCCCCTTCAGAAGGGTCCAACCAGCCCCTGGATAGGCCAGAGGACCATTCAAGCATCAGTCCCTCTGGAATCACTCAGCACTCAGCACCACGTATGATGTTGCCGCGGCAGTGGGGGATGCAGACAAAACCCTCAAACTTAAGACCTCGGACTCACGGTGCCCACCGTGATCCTCCCCCAGCTGTTCTGCTGACCCAGCTCGGAAAACCCTGTGGGCCAGGATGTAATGGGGTGTAGCGGGCTACGGGGAAACGATACCGGGTATCCCCACTCCGCCTCGGCCGGGTCAGCCCCGCGGAAGCTCCGGGACCGGCCGTCGGGGCGCTCCGCCCGCAGCGGGCCAGCACTGCCTCCGCTCCTCCCGCTCCGCCAGCCGAGCCGAGCCGAGCCGAGCCGAGCCGCTCCCAGAGCAAGGGCCGGAGCCGCCCCTGCCAGAGCCCGGCGACACCGCGGCTCCCGGCCGGTAACGGAGCCGGCGCTCCGCGAGCCTCGGCTGGAACTCCCAGGACGCGGAGCGGCCTCGGGGCCGCCCGGCCCTGAGCGCGGCGCGCTCCCGGCTGCCGGCGCGGCCGCGCTCGGCCGCCTCACTGCGCGCTCCCGGCGGCGGGGCTGAGCCGAGCGCGGCACAGCGCCCCCCGCCTGCCCTGCCTTGCCTTGCCCTTCCCTGCCGTGCCTGCCCCCCCGCCCCTGCCCTCCGCGCCGCCGGCGCCGCCCGCTGCCCTCCGCGCTGCCCCGTTGCCGGCCCGCGGGGGGTCGGGCTGCGCGCACATGTGTCCCCGCCCCCTCCCGCAACTCACCCGCCGCCCTGTACGTGCTGCCCCCGTCACAGGGGGTGGGGGGGACCGGGGACCGGGCGGAGCCGCGCGTCGGCCTCACGTCAGAGCTGATGCAGCCGCGCCGCCGCGGGGGCGCCGAGGAAATGGCGTCTGCGGGGCCTCCCAGCGCCAGCGGCCGCGGCGAGAGGGCGGGGCTGCGCGCGGGCGGTGGCCGCGGGGCGCAACGGCCGCCGCGCTGACCAACCGCCGCCGCGGGGCCGCCGCCGGCACCGCCCATGGGCCGGGGCGGGACGCGCCGCGGAGCGGGCGGGGGGGCGGCCCCGCAGCGCCGGGGGCGGGGGCGGCCGGTAACGGCCTGGGCAGGCGCGGGGCCGCCGCGCTCCCCTCACACCGCGGTCGGGGTGCGCGGTGATAGCGGGGCGGTGCCGCCCGCCCGCCGGGCCCTGCCGATAAGGGCGGTTGGCTGGGCCGCTCCTGACCCAGGGAAGGGGCGCAGCGCAACCCCCGGCTGTCCCTGGGCGGTGCTGGAGCGCTGAGGGACGCGGGGACCTGCCCGGGGGCCGCCCCACCGCGCTGATGCCCGCGGCTTGTTTTGTAATTGAGCTTGGTCCTTTACATCAGTCGTTCGTAGTATGGCACGGTGTTTTATATTTATTCGGATAAATAAATCAGAAATTGCCGACGAGGAGGGACGTGCGCGTTTCCCCGCTCGCTGCCATGGGATACGTGCGAATGTCATGAGTCATGTCGGGCTGGTGCCGTAGGTGTGAGCGCGGCGTGTGCGCAGGGCCTGTGTGCTCAAGTTTAATAATATTAAAATGCCATAAGTGCGTGAGCCATAAACTTTGTTAATAGTGGTGTTTTAACATCGTATGTCTTAGTGTTGCTCAGTGTTTTACAAAGTAGTGTAAGAAGGGATTACACTGCAGTATATTTTAAATTACATATCTACGCATCACTGCCCTTATATTGTGAAGTTACATAATGTATTTACCATTTACCCTTTTTTTCTTTTTTTCTTTTTTTTTTTTACTGTGAGAAACTATTCAGCAGTGTGCTAAATAAACATGAAAACCTAAGTTAATTTGACATAACTCATTGTGATTGAAGAATTGGAGGATGTGTGTGTCAGGATTGGTGATATGTCCGTGCAGGTCAAACACTCAGTCTTATTCATGGTATGAAGAGAACCTGGGTATTGATTTCCTGTGTTTAAAAAAAGCCAAATAACTCTTATATCTGACTTCATAAAAGATGAATCATATTTACTTGCAAAGGTTTTTGCCTTTAAGCATTTAGTTCATTAATTTGCTTCACAGAAGTTATTTAGCACAGGTATCAAAATCACAATGTAGTGGAAATAATACAGGATCTTCAGTGTTGCTATTGCTTGTGCAAGTTTTCAGTTTTCATCCTACATTTCCTTTGTTGCAATATTGAACAACACCCCCTTCCTGTTTTGAGTTCTGTTTCCCTCCCTTTGTTTGTTGCATGTATTTTATGTGTCTATTCAGGGTTTTAAATAGGAGTTTCTCTTCCCATGATTAATAACCTTCTGATTTTACAGCTTACCCATTAGGGACACAGTATTGTTATGCTCATTTATTAAAAGATATGCTTTACTAGAAAATCTCTGGTCAATTAGCAAATATTTGTTAGAATGATAAGATAATCAAATGAACAGTCAAGTGTAAAACTACTGAGAATTACTCTGCTGAAACCTTTGGAAGAAATTCCAGCTTTGCCTAGTATAATCAAAAAGCCAAAAGTAGCTTGGGATACTTATAGCACCTCAAAAATGTTTTTGAAGGTAGAAGTCTTATTGCAAACAGGAAGAAATTTCGAATGAGTGTGTTAAATAACGGAAACCACTGGAGTGAGTTACTTATAAACAAGCTGAGAATTTCCATGAACTCTTAAAGCATGAATTTGGAGCAGTTGTTTTTTAGTAGTTTTCAAATCATAAGCAGCTTTGAAATGTTTAACTAAGAATTTACTACTATTTATACCTCTTCTCTCTGATAATTTAATGGAGTGTATTAGAGGAGTGAATGAGCTGCCAGAGGGATTTAGATCTTGGTTATACAAAGATGACTAACCAGCTTTGGCTCTTAATACAGCTTGCTGAACTTGGTGGGCTGCAAGAGAAAAGGAATGAAGTGCCTTTGTGTTTGGGGTACCGTGTTTGTTACCTGAGGCCAGAATGGCCTTTGCCACAAAAGCGCTCACTTGAACTAAAACAGTTTTCTTTAAATTGGTATCAATCCCTGATATGAACCCATTTAATTTTGAATGCTAAGACCAGAAGCAATCTGTAAGAAGGCTGCACAGGTCAGGATTCTTTTATGATTGTCATAATTTACATAAGATGGTTCTGAACATAAGTTTGAAAGCCAGGCTCTTTGCTGTTGTCAGAATGACTACCTGAATCATCTTTTCTCTCTAATCTAAAACGTCCAACCTGATGTTATGTCCTGCAAATTCAAGGAAGTATCAATGATTCAGTAGCAATTACTTTTTAATTGAGTTTTCTGGGCTCTGGTGGGCAAAGCCAGAAATATCCTTTCAACCTAGGTCAATTTTGAAGTCTGATCCGCTGCACCATCACGAAGAGAGAAGTACTCCATCAACTGAGGTGGGGTATTAGATGAGCAGGGAGTTGGAGCAACTTCATTTGGCACCAAAAGAAACCTGGTGCTCTTTGCAGAGAGTATAAATATTTCACCAATGCGTATTACATCAGTAATTACTAAATTACTGCTCTGCTAAGGCAGCGCTTTGACTTTTGTGGGTTGCAGAAGCCAGAAGCGCAGGAAGGAACAGTCTTGAGGAATTCCAGGTCTGGCTTAGGGAGAAGTCTGGCCTAAGAGCTGTGAGGCTTTGCACCCCCTCAGCTACCTCTGCTCTGCTTGGTGTCATGTAAATAACAGGATTTCTTTGCTTGGAAGGCTTGAAGGTTTTTATTGGTGAAGGGAGTGTCAAGTACTATACTAAGTCCATTCTTTAAAATATTTTTACTTTGATTTTCTCAGTTTTTAATTATTTAATTTTGGATAAAAATTTGCAGTAATGCTGCAATATTTTACACCCAAAGGATGAAATACATTTCAATGTGGTTTGTTTGTGTTTGATTTGGGTTTTTTTACTTTTTTAGGATTTGTAATAACAAATTGAATTCTATAAATACTAAACAGATATCACAAGTGATATGCTACTATCCGATATGTCCTGCAATTTGAAAGAAGGGGTACTTACTGGTGCACCAAAACATAACAAAGCAAACCAGAGTGCACTGGCAGTTAAACTTTAATCACATTATTAGTCACTGCTTGAACAACAACACAAAAACCTAAAATGATTTGTGAATGTATAGTTAGATACTTGGTGTGGTGTCTGTAAGTAAAGCTGTATGAGAAGGGAATTGACAGGAATCAGTAGATGATTCCTCATCTACTGGTCCTAGATCAGGACTCCAGAGCTGTTGTCTCCCTACACAGTGGAGCCAGGACAAAGAAAACAGTGGAGAAATTTATAGTTTGACAAATAACTTGACATTCTAGAAATTACTGTGTACTCATTTGTTGCTTATTCATTTCATAAGAGAAATTATTATAGTGGAAAAATAATATTCTGACTAGGTGACAGTGTGAGGTGCATGAAATGTTTTAATGGCTGGTGAGTTCCATATATATGCATGATGGTATTTCTGTTGCAGCAGAAAAAAAGAATGGTGACTAAGATCTACTACATGAAATTTTCTCATTTCCTCTGCTGAATAATGAACTTTCCTTATATAATACTTTGCTCATAACATGAACCTCACATGTACTTAACAGTATTCATAACCCTTTACAATCTGTTACTGTTTGTAGAGATCTTCGAACTTTTCAGGTGAAAAGCACAAGGTTTGTATAAAACATTATTTTGTACTTATAGCATGAATATTATAGCATGAGTAACTGATGTTCTTTACAACCGCTTGAGTTCTATTTAAAATCTAAATACATAAAACTTCATTATTAAAAGTCTTCTGAATAGGCTGTGTTTAAAAAATTCTACACAAAACACAGTTTGTAACCTAATGTGAATACACTGTACCACAGGAATGCGATACCACAAACTGTTTGCATATGCTTGTTCTTTGCAAAAGATGTATCCTGTAAAACAAGGTGAGCCAATGCAGCAATGTGGCCGGCACTAATAACACCCTGAGAAACTGCCTTACACAAAGGTGGATGACAGCAACCATTCAGATAATGCTATAAAAGACAAACACATCTAAAGAGCTCACATTTATTAAAAAATATTCAATGAAAATATGAAAAAATACCAAGAATTATTTGCATTTGGTTAACAGTGTGGCTGTAGACTAGATTTTCTAGCCAGCTGTAGGTTGCTTTCAACGGGGAAGCAGATTTTCTTGTTGGCGGTAGAGGGTTGTAAGCAAGAATACAGAATATAAAATGAAAAGCAAATCTGCTGAATAAATGAAGGTTGCTAGACACAAAGTAAAGATGTCTGGGAACTATAAAGAGAAGGAAGAGATACAAGTGAAAAATGACTAAATGGAATAGTATTGAGTATAACAGAAGATTATTAAGCTATTTGAAGTGTGTTTATTTGACAGAGCTTCTGTATTTCTTTCATGTCAAGAATTGTTAGTTCTTAATCTACCAGTGATACAGATGAATGGCTAAAGCAACACATTTTTCTGAAGAGGATGTATCTTTCATCAAATGCTCAACTAATCTATCTCCTTGATGATGCTATTTTGCCAGCTGGCTTATTTATGAACTGTTTTTTCTTATTCTATTTATCTAGCACTTTTGCAAGTTACAGAAGGTTTTCATCTCCATTAAGTTTGAAAGATGTGTTTTACTGAATTATTTGAGAGACAAATATATGTATTTTTTAAAGTAATTTCTCAGAAAACCCAAGGAAACTGTCAGCGGAATGATGTCTAGTTTAATTTGGAAAATGATGTTTTAGAAATGGGCACTAGACATTTCCTATTTATCATATTTTAGTGAAGATGGATGCTACTTGCTCTTTCCCCCCCTCCCTTTTTTTTTTCTGGAAACAACAGCTTTGCAAATTCAATCATTCAGTCTTGTCTCAAAGCTAAGTTGTGTTGTCTAAAATTCATCATCACTTAGAGCTGTGTAGTCACTGAGTTCAAATGTTTTTCTTTTGTGTGTATATATACCACACACACAGATGTTGAAATGCTGCATACTGGGGTTCACTTTTTTAGTATAGGGGTGGAACCACTCAGGATTTACATGACTGTTTTCTCCAAAGCATTATAAAAGTTGTACAGGTAATTGATCTTTAAATACACAATTTTACTTGTCACTAATGTTAGAGAATATTTTTAGCACTATTTTTTTTGGCAAAAAATATAACAAAGAAAGATTACCTAGGTTTGCTCATACAGACAGTTTAACTGCTTAGCTACAATGACATGAGAATAAATTGGTGTCCCTTTTTAATAATGGATGGGGGAAAATGACATTTGCAAATTTTTTTCAAGCAATCTCAGATTCTGGGGAAGGACGGAATAAATTTGGGAGATGAACTAAGCACTTGATGGCTAACTAATAAATATTGTTTGAGAGAGTTCAACTTTTGTTTACTTTCCTATTTCATGAACAAAAAGATGTGGATTTTGTCACTGTAAGTAGTGCAAGTTTAAACTCCTAAACTGCTGTTTTTTATATATCCAGCACTGCCATCTCGTGGCCAGGACTGCAGTGAGCATCCGCTTCCTACCAAGAATTAAAGGGCTTTAAGCAGATAAAATAGCCACACATTTAAAATTCTTCATAAACTTAAAAAAATGAAAGCTACAAGAATAGTACTTTATTACTCTGTATTTTTATAGTCACAAAAGGTACGCTCAGTTTATACTCGTATTTTCACAGAATCACAGAATCTGCCAAGTTGGAAAGGACACACAAGGGTCATCGAGTCCAACTACTCCCCCTTCACAGGACCATCTCCAAAAGTCACACCATGTGCCTGAGAGTATCGTTCAAATGCTTCTTGAACTCAGACAAGCTTGGTGCTGTGAGCACTTCCCTGGAGAGCCTGTTCCAGCACCCAACCACCCTCCGGGTGAAAAACCTTTTCCTGATATCCAACCTACACCTCCCCTGACACAACTCCAGGCCATTCTCTCAGGTCCTGTCACTGGTCACCGCAGAGAAGAGATCGGTGTCTGCCCCTCCTCTTCCCCTCATGAGGAAGTTGTAACTGCAATGAGGTCTCCCCTCAATCTCCTCTTCTCCAGGTGGAACCGCATGAAAGACAAACACCCACAATAATAATCTAGATTAAAAATAGCTGCAATGAAATAAAGGTTCAATCCTGATTTCATTTATCTTGTTTTTAATTCTGTACCAGCATAATACAGTATTAGATGTAGCATAAACATAAAGTAGATAGCTCCCTCCAAAAGAACTTATTACTTAAGAGAAAACAAGTTAATGCGAACAAACAGAAGTATCAGACAAGAGAAAACAAATGCATATAAACAACAGGGGTAACTCAGGAAATACTGCAATACTGGTGAACAGACTTGATAGCAGATGTAATTATAGAAACATAAAATTTGCGTATGTGGTGGCAAAGTTTTAAGGTGGCATATTCATGTAGTACAGACAATCCTGTGTTACTCTCTACTGTAATCAACAATTGATAAAGAACTGATAGAAAGTTACTGAGAAGAAATGGACTTGTCCATAGGATCATCCTACAAAAACTTCCAGAATTTCCATCTGTTACCCATCTATGACTCTGCTAGCTACAGCTACTGAAAGACAACACTGGGCTCTGGTCAAGCAGGATTTAAAGTAGGTGTTCACGTTTGCTGTCATCAAGAAATGCATCAAGACATGGCTAAGGTAGCTGAGCACTCCATTGATTGGTTAAGCTTTGTCAAATGGCAACTTTCTTCACTGGCATTCTTGGGCATAGCGGGTTAATTCCCCTCATCAGCAGCTGGGCTTCAGCAAGTAGGAGCAGCCCCACCACAGAGCTAACAAACACAACTAAACTCACTGCTGCTAAATCATGTATGCACTCATGTAAAGCATTGGTGAACACACACAAGTTTTAGTCTTGCTCTTGGCAGATAGATTAGAATTATTTCTTAATGGATTGTAGGAGAACCTCTCTGTTCTTTTGGAAATGCAGGCAGCACTGTGGGAGTGACAGGCTGACCTAGGCAGCACACACAGTAATGCTCACAGCTTGCTCATCTCAGACTCCTGCAATATCCTGTTCTGTATTTTCCCTTGGTAATTCTCTGGCCAAGCTTGACAAAGAAACTTGAAACAAAGAACATTCAGATTTTATGAAGTTTTTGGACTTAGAAATTGTTATTTCCTAAATACATTTGAACCCAAGAACAATTTTTAAATACCTTACATAAAAAGCAATAATGAATGTTCATGTTCTTCCTCCTAATCATGATTACCTCATCTGCAGTCTTACAGAACAGAGTTTGCAGAATAGTTAAGGACTCAGTATCTAATGTAGTCTGTGGGATTTGTGAATATTCATAATTTCAGAAAATCAGCACATGAGTCTCCCATGATGAACACACAGAATTATTAGCTTTGAAAATACCTCCCTTCCCATATCTATGTTTCCAGTTCTCAACAGTTAACATAGGACAGGACTTCTTCATATAACAGAAATTTAGAAAATATGTGCTGTGTAATGGTTGAGTAGTGTACAGATAAGGATGTTTTTCATTAACTGCTGTCTAGCTTGTGTTATCTGATATGATCTTGTACAATTAATACATTCACACAGCATGGTTAAATAGCATAATTTAATTGTGCCAGCATATATCTTAACTTCTAAGAGTTTAACTCGCAAGCTTGTGGCTAACACTGCCACTAAAAAAGAGCCTTCAGTCCTACAAAAGGGTGAAAGTGCTGCAGATACAAACCAATGATTGCAGAAAATAACAAACAATCAGAAGCTGAAAGTTACAGCCTCCCTTCTCCCAGCAAACAGAAGTGAATCGAACCAGCAGAATAGAAAAAGAAAAGGCTTTAGGCCGAAAACAGAGGAAGTTGCAAGAGTTTAAAATGTCTAGAAAGAGTTAATAAAAATAATTTAAAAAGAAAAAAAAAAAAAGCAAAAGCATTAAGGCTTAATGAAAAAGCTGTAAGTACTGGAAATGAAATGGGCAAGGGCTTGAATTGAAAACAGGAAAATTGATTATTTTTACTCGAGTTTTGAGTAATTTGATAAACACAGTTTTCCGAAACAAGTATCTGTTTACCAGAGAACCATGTCTCTGTAGATACGTGCACTACATGTTGCAAATGCATCCTTTTCTTAGCTTTTTTTTAAAAAAAAGAACTAATATTTTTAGTTGGGAGTGCTCTCTGAGCGGCAGGTCCGCGTTTAGTCCCGGCTCAGCGCGTGGTGTCTGCACTGTAAGCCCGAACCTGGGCGAGCTCTGGGCTCCCACAGCGCGCCGGGCACCGAACACCTTCAGCTACTTAGTCTCCAGAGCGACTTCACTTTGTTACTCCGAGTGAACAACTTTGCATTACCCTTTTCCGCCAGGAACTCCAAGGGGGGGCGGGTGCCCTGCTAAGCCGGCCAGGCCGGGCGGCGCAGGGAGTCTCTCGCACCTCCAGCACGTGGTGGGAGAGGGGGAAATTCCCCGCTGGGAGCCGGCGGCGGGACGGGGACACCCCCACCTTCTGGGGAAACCGCTTCACGCAGGCCCCGGGAACCCCGCGCCCGGGTAAGGGCCCCTCCCATCCTGCGTCCCGCCGGGTCCCGCCCGCCCTCCTGGACTCCATGTCGGGAGCGGTTCCCCCCAGTGGAGAAGGAGCGGCGCGTGCGCCGGAACCACCCCGCCGCCGGGAAGTGCGGCCGCCCGCGCTCGCCGTACAGCGCGGGCCGTACCAAGCCGCGCTGTCCGGCGGGGGGGGCCGGGTTCGGGAGGTGCCGGAACTCCGGGACCCTCTGGCCCCAGCCCGTCCCGCAGCCGGCGGGAAGAGCGCGGCGGGCACAGTCCGGGGCGGCGGCGGCGGCGCGGAGGGCGAGGCGGCAGCGCGACGGCCGCAGCTCCGAGCGGGGCCGCGGGCCGCGCCCCGGCCCGGCAGTGGCGGCGCCGGCGGTAGGGGCGGGGCGCGGGCGGCTTTGGGTAATGGCAGCGCTGTGAGGACGGAGCGGGGCAGCGACCGCGGCCGAGGGCAGGAGCGAGGGAGGCCGGGCGGGGGTCGCTGACTCGGGCCCCGGGCCGCCAGGTAATGCCCTTGCCCGGCCCGGCCCGCCTCGCCTCGGCCGCCGCGCTGAGGGGAGGGAGCGCCGCGCTCGGGGCGAGGCGGCGGTCCCGACCCCGCCGGGTGTGCGCGGGGGCGATCGGGCCCCGCCACCCCGGCCGGCCCCGGCCCCGCCGCTCCCCCCGCCCCAGGCCCGGCCGCGTCTGTGCGGCAGCGCCCGCGCCTGCCCCGGGTCCTGCCCTTGCCCCGCGGGGAGGGCGCGGCGCGGCCTCTCTGGCGGGGCCGGTCATTATTATGTCCTGGCGGCATCCTCGGCCGGTTTCGCTTTTGTTTTGGAGGGGGAAGGAAGTGGGGAGCGAACGGCTGGGTCCGGGGAGCGGGGCACGGGGGCGAGGGCAGGCAGAGCTGGTCACCTGTTGGAGGCCAGTGCTCCCGCCCTTGGCTGTGCACCCACCGCTGGCTTGTAATTTATCGAGGTGGTTCAATAGGTTGGAAATTTGGAGAATGCTTTGATGCTGGGGGAAACTACATTTGTTTGAACGAATATGTGTCATTTGACACTGGTATGTTTTAAAAGATGAGGCGATAGAAGCAACATCTTTTCATTATTCTCATGTGTAAATATGTTTCAGCAATATCTGCTTACCTTAGGGCTTGTCAAACAGGTATGGTTTCCCACCCCCTGAATAGTATAAACCCTAGGGTAGATATTCTGCCCTACCATAATTCTTACTATGGAGGTTTATTTGCATCAGTACAAGACATTTAATATTCTAAGCTGGTGAGCTTGCACAATGCAGACACCAAAGCACAGCAAACCTCAAAACCCCACCATCTTACAGGAAAGTTTTACTACATTTAGTAGTGTGTCTGTAAAACACATTTAAATTCATATTGGTGTGAAAGCTGTGAGAGACTGCAAAACAACAGTCAGCTTTATCTTAACTCTAGAATACTTTGTTGACTGTGTGAATGCTTTACATGTTATTAGGTTTTGGTGATACTGAACACAAGTTTACTGATTCTGTGTGATGTACTGTGGGTAGGACTTTTTCTTCACCCTTCCTTCCTCCCCAGGGTTTTGCTTATCTGTGAAGAAAAGGTTCTTTTACCTTGGAGGTACCACGTGTGTTTCCAAGACAGTGACCTATAATGTAACACTCAATTATGTACAACTTCATTACCACAAGCACTTCTTATGATTGTTAATTTTGTTTGTGGACCATGATTTTTTTTTTTTTTGGGGGGGTATCAGCTTGTGTTTTCCAGAATAATGGTATTAGAGCTCTTTGAAGACTACCACTTTCTCCCTTACCCCCTTTTTTTCAGTTCTCACTGATTTTCTGTGAAGTAAGCTGCTACTGACATCCCGGGCTTGAAGTAATAACCATGTTGCAAATATAACAACATTAACAGCAGTTGAGGAGCTTGGTTAGTTAGTCGAGGGGGTGTTTTGTATGCATGCAGGGTAAAAGTTACATCTGATTTTATTGTATTTTTTCTTAGACAGAGAAGTTCTTTACCCTGCAAGAGCCAGCAGTGATTAAGCTAGTAAGTTAGTTGCTAAATGGTTTTGTAGCATGACATTTGATTCTTTCCCTTACAGAGGTCTGCCTCTTGTGTTCAAAGTCTGCTTGTCACAAGCCTTCTGTTTTCCCTTCTGACCTTGAAGATTTGGGAAGACAAGAATTACTTGTTCATGTATTTAAAATGAAAGAAGAAATATTCTTTCCATGTTTTATTTTAGTCTTACAATGTCATGTTTCTGAGCAGGAACTAGACTTGTTTTGTGCGTGGAATGTCACACATCAGGTCCTTTCTAGATTAGGTGCATAGGACAGAGACTAGTGGAAACAAAGAAGAGGCCTTCACAGTTGTCTCTTTTTTTTTTTAAATCACCTTACTTTTTCCCTGGTTTTATTTCGATAATTTAATGTTGAGGGTTTCTTTTTCCAGTAAATCTCTTCCAGTATTTTTTATATGAAATTATTAACACAGCTTCTGTATTTTGAAGCCATGTCTTTGAAAGATTTCAGGATTTGTCCTACTGCATAGTGCAGCAAACTGCACAAGCTCTACATATTGCTCTGTGTTTAGAAATGTTGTCTTTTTGCCATCCTGATCAAAGCTTTGAGATTTTGTGGCTTTTTAAATGTAGCACCAAAAATGTCTCATGAAAACCTGAGGTGAATGTAGGCTAAAAACTGACAGTAGTAACTTCAGATACTCTGGTAATAGTTCAGTGTGTTCCTGCCCAAAATTTGCTCAGATACAGCTTAAACAGGCTTTGCATATCAGTGAACAAATAAGAATTTACCGGAGAGTTGTTATCTTCATATAGCACTGTTAAATGGACAGCTTGGTGAGACAATGAACTTCATGAGGCATGATGTTGTTAGATTAATTGGTGTTATGTTGTAGGCTACTTGTGCAAGATGAATGTTTCATTCCATTATATTAAAACCAAGAGTTCGTGAGCTTAATTTTGGAGGGTGGGGAAGCAGGGGTGGGTGTTCGCGTTGCTCTGTCATGGTGGTGCAACACTGCGCAAAGTTTAAATTGAAAAATTTAAAGGAAATGCATGTATTTTTTAATGATTGTGCAATGTTGTCTGACAAGTTTAATTCTTCTACAGATTAACACTAAAGCCCCACAATGTCCTTGAAACCACGAGTAGTTGACTTTGATGAAACATGGAACAAACTTCTAACGACGATTAAAGCTGTTGTTATGTTGGATTATGTTGAAAGAGCAACGTGGAATGATCGCTTCTCGTATCCTTTAAGTGAAAAATCTGACTTAATGTGTTCAAATGATGTATTTAGCACAGAGGAAGCCCGTGTTACACAACAATTTCAGTGATCTTGATCAGAAGCTTGTTGTAAGGCTGTACCTGTTATTAAGCCTGAAGATCAGTGGATATGTTGAAAGGGATGGAAAATTCTGTGTATTTGGGAAGTATTCTATGTGAAAGTCACCATATTGACAAAAAGTCTCAGTTTTAGTCACTTTTAGTAGCTCTGTTACTTAGCTTATGCTATAACTGTTCACAAAAGTGCAGGCCTTGAGTGTCCCCTATTCTGATAATGAGGTTTTCTTGTTTGTTTAAATGTGTATGTGGCAGGGGAAACACCAAGGACAGAGAATGCACATCTTTAAATTTGCGGTGCGGGGAATAGCGAGGTTTTTCTGTGTACAGATTTCTGCCTCTCCTTTGCACTTCTGTCTGTACTGGTGACTAGCATATTAGACATTTCTATAGCAAGGGTTTATTAAAAAGCCTTCTTCCTTTCCCTCCACTATCATAACCCCTCTATTCTTTACAGTTAAGTCATGGTTAAAAATAATTACTCTTTCTGTGATCAAATGGTCTTGCCGTTCAAGTCAGAGCTGTATATATATCGTTGTAGCAAAAGGTTTGCATTTTATCTGTAAAATGGACTTGTAATTTTTTACAAGGTTTAAGTTGCAGTTAACTTCTTTTAAAATAAGTTCTAACTGTTCTAACCAGTTATACTGTGCTCTGTGTCTATGTATTCATTAGCTATTACAGTGTGGTGAATAATTAGACAATTTTAGGAGGCTTTGCACCTGTTCTGCAGCAATTATACAGAGTTTGGTTTAATTATAAGGGGGAAGAATGGTTTAGACTTATTTATTGATTTGTTAATTCTTGTGGGTGAAAAAAGAAGCTCCTGAGAAGATTCTTGTGTGTGGATTTTTACAACACAAGCTTATTCTGCGTGCAGAATCTTGACTATAAAGTCTCTTCTTGTTCTGAACCTGTTACCCGTTCTCAGAATTGCTTTCCCATGTGCCTGTGTTTTGACTGTGTACATGTGTATACTTAAATGGAAAATTTAGTTGCTTGTGGACCCTTATTGTGGTGAAATAATCTTTAAGGAGCTCTTTCATATTAAAACTTGGTAATTAGTTTCTGGAGACATGGCTCGTCACCTTGTCTTGGAGTCAAGTTCAAGTGACTCCAGAATTTTCAGACGTTTTGAACTAATTAGTTGTGTGCTTATGTGCTGACAAGTTGAACTGCAGTCATTCTTTCTAAGCAGTTTTTGAGGGTTTAATATTTCAGTCTTCAACAAGTGGTTAAATTCTGTAGCTTAAAATTCTAAACATTTAGACAAGGGCACCTAAAATAGATTTAAATATAAAATAATAATTGTTGCATGAGATGTTGAATTGATTCCTCGTCACACTGTTTCACTTAGAACTTCTTATGTGGAGACCTTGTACACAAGTCTGCTGTTGATCCTCTTTTGGGATTTACTGCAGTTGATTGAACATCAGAAAAGGAATGCTTACGAATAGCGGACTCAGGAAGCTGTCTTGGAAGAATCATTAGGCATGTAATTCTTAAGACCTTACTTACTATCATCTCTTAATTATGGTCCTTGGAAAGTGGTACTATTAGTGCCTGATTTGGCACAGGCATGACCTTTTTGGCTTATTGTCTATGGCTGAGTGGCCTGAGGAGTTTGTGTGACTTGTAACTTCCAGCTTGAATGTTGATTGTTTAGTACTTCTGCTTCCTGTAACCAAACTCTGTGTTTTAACACAAACTGCTCACTGGGTATTCAACAACTGGGTGAAAGTGGTAGTTCTGTACAGCTGGTGTGAAAGCTTTTTCCAGGCTTTATATATAAAGAGAACTAAAGTCTTGATGATATATTTTAAGTAGATTTACCCTTTAAAAAATATGTCATCTTGTTCTTTGTTAACTTCTTATTCTCAGTTAAATTCAATATCATTGGAGTAATCTGTTTCTAGACACCTACAGAGGTTTTAAGGGAAATGTCATATTAACTCTATTTTTCAGATTGCTTAATAAGCACAGTTTAAATAATCTGTCCCAGATTATTTGAATTGTGTTTTAAGGAAACTCAGACAGGTTACTTCGTTGATTATGGTATCAATTGATCTTGTACTGTATAGTTGAAACAATAATGTGGAAACAAAGGATAAGCTACAGCAAAGAATCAGTTTTCATCTGTAGCAATGTGTTCTACGAAGTGTTTGCTTTCTCTTGTGCTGCTTGAGACAGCTGAGATCAAATTGAGTATGGAGGCTAATAGTATTTGAGGGATGAGAGGCTTGTACTGTGCATATTTCACTTCTAGAACTAATTTTTGCCCCATTAGTTCCCCAGAACTTGTTTGTCTTGAATATAGTGTTTCCTTTGTAACTTATGGTAATTTTATTGTTAAAGGTAGCTTATTTTTAAATAAATCCTTTATCTCAAACTTGAAATTCTTTAATGGCAATGAGCTGGGAACCACAACTGTGTAAGAGTTAAAATCTTCTGGAAAAGATCACTTGAAAGACAATATGTCACTTTATTTAAACAGTGAGTCATCTTGAGACACCTTTGACCTTCAGATTTCCTTTAAGGTTCTCAGCAGAAAGAATTGTGTATGGAGTTGTTTCATTGTCTGGAAAACAAGTGACAGTTATGTCTCTCTTTGAGATGTTATTTACAATAATTTGGTTATTGTGAATATGTTGTATAACTTTCTAGACTTTGCTGCTAACTGTTCAGTAGACCTGGGAGTGCTCTTTAAGTTAAGAGGCTGCTCAAGCTTGGTTAGAGTGGTAGGTAGTTCATCTGTGCTTTGATAACTACTTTTTACTTAGAACTTTTTCAAACAGGTAGAACATCAGGCTCTTCCTGTTGTTGTCTTGGATTTTCCACCACCAAATAAATAAGATGGACAGTACCCAGGGAGGATGGTAGCTGTACTGCAAATAGAATTATTTTAAAAGTATGCAGCAGCACCACCGGCTTTTTTTTTTTTTCATTTCTCTGCATGTTTGTTCTTCTTCCTCTTAATTCTCTGTTTTACAAGGATTCTATGATAAACCAGAAACTTAAACATGTGTCTTTAACAAAACAATCAGCCCAAAGAGAAGGAAGAGTAAATAAAGTTCACATAATCACAATTCTTTCTGATTATGAGTCCTCAAGTCCTCTGTGAATTTTGATTCTGTTATGGAAGAAGACCAACAATTGAAAATTTACCCAAAGCTCTGAGTTGGTCTTCTAGAGAAGATCTATTCAAAACCTTCTGTTGATATAGGGTCTTACCTAGATGCTTTTTTAACCCTGAGTTCAGTATTTGTGAGCTTTTATGGCTCTGGATATAGTATTTTCTGATTGATAGTAGTTTTGTTGTTCTTTCTTAGTTTGGAAGTGCTTAGGTTTGGGTAATGCCTTGCAAATAACAACAGCCAAAGCACTTAAATCACATAAGGCTTTTGATGTTCTTGTTCTCAGCACAGAGTGAAGGCCCTTAAGCAGCAGTTTGGCTTCAGCTTCCTTTCTCACCCTCCAAAACTCCGTGCTGAACTGGAAGGACAGATGGCTTTCACCATTAAAGCTAAATTATTGAACAGTAAAGGCTTCTTCCTGATCTTCTAAGGAATGGCAGCACAGGAAAAATGTGCTTTAAGTGTATGGAGTAAAATGCCAGTGATGATTAATGATTCATCTCCCCTCAGAGGTTATTTTTTTTAAGAGATTCACAACATTTTGGACATGACACTCAAGTTTGGATTCTGGACTGAAAGATAGATAAAGGAACCAGTACAAATAGAGCAAGAATGTAACAAAGCTACTCTGTAATGTGTATTTCAGTCTCATGATACCTTTTGTAGCAATTCAGAAAAGCTTAGTGCCCCAGCAAGTAGCATTTGGTGTTGCTTTTTAGTGTTTGGTGGATACAGGAAAAGGTGTGAGTTGCCTGTTAAGTGCTTCTGTGATTAGGCTCATAGTTTGCATACCTGCTGAAATTAAACAGAGTAGCATATGTCAAGGAGGAATAATAGATTCAGCTTTCTTTGCTTGCAAGAAAATTTTTTCTCTAGAGTAAGGAAAGGTGTGTTTGGAAGATGTGAATTTTCATGAAGGAGTACAGATATTATTTTCATACTTAAATAGGATTACTGCAACTAAGAAGCTTGTTTACAACAGTCAAGTCATCCAGACTTCTAACAGAAGCCTAGGGCACAGAGGCTAGATTAATTCAGAGATATTTGTTTGCTGCTTTCAAATAAACTTCTGTTACTATTTTCTTGTGCTGTTTGGGTGAAGACTGCATCTTTTCTCTAAATTTGAAGTACATTGTTTTTGTAGTAGAGATCCGTTATAGTTTTGGTGATTCAGATAATGTAGTTGTGGATCTAAAGAGAAAAAAGTCAAGTTCCCTTTGCTTGTGAGTAGCTTACAAAGATTTCTAATTCTGGAGTTTATTTTCTCAAAGATATCTTTGCATAGTGAAGAGGCTTGTGGTCTGAATTGTGTTGAGGATGCATTTGACTACCAACCATCCTTAGACTGAGAAAATTTCTTGGAGAGGGGAAAGTGTAAAAAACAATTGTTCTTTATAATGTCTTTAAAAAAAATTTCATTCTTTGCTATTAATTTAATAGGGGTTTTTATATTTTATTAGTTACAGCTTTGTAAGCTATTGCAGTGCAATGCTAGTTACTGTTACAAAGCAGTGAATGTTGCCTGTTTTGTTTGCTGGGGTTTTCATTTAATACTTCTTACCTTTCCAAGAAGAATTCTGATAAAGATGATCTATATGGATGAAATAACTGTACACAAGATTAGATTCTGGTGGGGCTCTCTGAGATTCCAGTTGCCCAATGAAGGGTTTTTTTTCTGATAAGTTATCTTACATCAGTATCTTACATCAGGCCAACAAGGCTGATATCCTGGTGAGAGTCTGTTGCAGATCACCCAGTCAAGATTATGAGGGTGATGAATTATTCTACAAGCAGCTGGTGGATGTCTCAAAATCGCCAGCCCTTGTTCTCGTGGGTGACTTTAACCGGCCAGATGTCTGCTGGGAACTCCACACAGCAGAGAAGAGGCAGTCTAGGAGATTCCTGGAGTGTTTAGAGGATAATTTCCTGCTCCACCTGGTAAATGAGCCTACCAGGGTGGAGCACCACTAGACCTGCTGTTCACAGAGAGGGGCTGGTGGGAGATGTGGTGGTCGGTGGACGTCTGGGACACAGTGATCATGAAATAATAGAGTTTTCAATACTCAGAGATGCAAGGAGGGCCATCAATAAAACCTCTACGTTGGACTTCGGAGGGCAGATTTCGGCCTATTCAGAAGACTAGTCCAGAGTGTACCTGGGGAAAAACCCTTGAAAACAAAGGGGTCCAGGAGGGATGGACGTATTTCAAGAAGCAAGTTTTGAAAGCACAGGAGCAGGCTGTCCCAGTGTGCCGAAAGGCAAGCCGGCGGGGAAGACGACCGGTCTGGCTGAACAGGGAGACATTGAAAGAAACCAGGGTAAAGAAGAGAGCCTCCTGATTATGGAAGAAAGGGCTGACTACTCAGGAAGAATTCAGAAATATAGTCAGGTCATGTAGAAAGAAAATTAGAGAGACGAAGGCACAACTTGAACTGAATCTCGCCACCTCTGTGAAGGATAACAAAAAGTCCTTCTACAGATACATCAATAGCAAAAGGAGTGGCAAGGAAAACCTCCATTCTTTACTGGACATGGGCGGGAATATAGTTATCAAAGATGAGGAAAAGGCTGAGGTATTTACCACCTTCTTTGTCTCAGTCTTCAACAGTAAGACAGGTTGTCCTGAGGACAGCTGGCTTCTGGAGCTTGTAGAAAGAGACAAGAATCTGAACAACCCACCTGTAATCCAGAAGGAAAAAGTCACCTACTGAGCTGCTTGGATCCCCACAAGTCTATGGGACCAGATGGGATCCACCCAAGGGTGATGAGGGAGCTGGCAGAAGAGCTCGCCAAGCCTCTCTCCATCATCTGTCAACAGTCCTGGCTCACTGGGGAGGTCCCAGATGATTGCAAGTTGGCAAATGTCATGCTGATCCACAAAAAGGGCTGGAAGGAGGACCCAGGAAACTACAGGCCTGTCAACCTGACCTCAGGCAAGGTGATGGAGCAGATCATCCTGAGTGCAATCACACAGCACCTACAGAATGGACAAAGGATCAGACCCAGCCAGAATGGGTTTAGGAAGGGCAGGTCCTGTCTGACCAACCTGATCTCCTTTTATGATCAGGTGACCCACCTGGTGGATGAGGGAAAGGCTGTGGATGTGTCTACCTGGACTTCAGCAAAGCCTTTGACACCGTCTCCCACAGCATTCTGCTGAAAAAGCTGGCAGCCCATGGCTTGGACAGGGGCACTCTGTGCTGGGTCAGGAACTGGCTGGAGGGCCGGGCCCAGAGAGTGGTGGTGAACGGGGCTGCATCCAGTTGGTGGCCGGTCACTGGTGGTGTCCCCCAGGGATCAGTGTTGGGCCCAGTCCTGTTTAATATCTTTATTGATGATTTAGATGAGGGGATTGAGTCCATCATCAGCAAATTTGCAGATGACACTAAGCTGGGGGGGAGTGTCAATCAACTGGAAGGCGGGAGGGCTCTTCAGAGGGACCTGGATAGGCTGGAGAGTTGGGCTGATTCCAACAGGATGAAGTTCAACAAGGCCAAGTGCCGGGTCCTGCACTTTGACCACAACAACCTCCTGCAGTGCTACAGGCTGGGCACAGAGTGGCTGGAGAGCAGCCAGGCAGAGAGGGACCTGGGAGTTTGGATTGATAGGAAGCTGAACATGAGCCAGCAGTGTGCACAGGTGGCCAAGAAGGCCAATGGCATCCTGGCCTGGATCAGGAACAGTGTGGCCAACAGGACCAGGGAAGTGATTCTTCCCCTGTACTCAGCACTGGTGAGGCCACACCTGGAGTGCTGTGTCCAGTTCTGGGCCCCTCAGTTCAGGAAGGATATTGAGGTGCTGGAGCAGGTCCAGGGAAGAACAACAAGGCTGGTGAAGGGACTTGAGCACAAGTCCTATGAGGAGAGGCTGAGGGAGCTGGGGTTGTTCAGCCTGGAGAAGAGGAGGCTCAGGGGAGACCTCATCACTCTCTACAACTCCCTGAAAGGAGGTTGTAGCCAGGTGGGGGTTGGTCTCTTTTCCCAGGCAACTATCAGCAAGACAAGAGACCATGGTCTTAAGCTGTGCCAGGGGAGGTTTAGGTTAGATATTAGAAAGAATTTCTTTACAGAGAGGGTAATCAGACATTGGAATTGGCTGCCCAGGGAAGTGGTGGATTCTCTGTCCCTGGAGGTTTTTAAGACAAGAGCAGCCGCAGCGGTAGTAGATCAAGGGTTGGACTTGATGATCTCAGAGGTCCATTCCAACCCAACTGATTCTATGATTCTTTTTTTTTGGTAGTATATATTTGTTTTGAGTATATTAAAAATTAAACATGCATTTGGAGAAAACTGTGAGATGAGAGCTTGACACTGCTCTGTAGACTAAGCTGTCAACTGTCTGTGTCCTTTACCTCCTTTTACATGGGCATGTGCTTTTTTTGTGGTAAACAAGAGGAAAGCAGATCTTATGTCTTCCTTTAATTAAAGTAATCTACTAAATCATTATTTCTAACATGACTGGTTTTATAAAGTGTATTTCTAGTATGGCTGGTCTTTTAATGCCTTGGTTTAGTAGAAAAGCATGATGTTTTAAACTAATTTTTTCAGAATTAGTTTATTTTCCCATGTGAAGCTTGACCTAATCCTTGCTTGACTTTTCTGGAAGCAAAATTCTTAATCATAAATTCTCTTCCTGACAAAGCATCAAGCAACTCTTAAAACTTGATATAAATGTTGCAAACCAAAGGCGTAGCTCTGCAGGATACTTTAAGGAGAAAATGAGCCTAAGAGTTATAAGTGTTTGCTGCTTTAAGTTAGCAAGTAAAACTGTTTTGTGTGGCTGTGATCTAAACAGGATTACTTAATTTATAATAATGGTTAAAAATGAAACAGTTTTTTTTTATCTACACCACCATTGTGATTACTGAATTTTCAGTGTCCCCTGAAATTGTTTTACCTGTGGAGTTGGGGGCAAAATGCAGGGACAGTAAATTGTTTTGGACTCCAGGAAGGAAGACTTGAAGTCAGCTTCACCTGATGTTTGCTCTGCTCTGTATCTTGCCTAATCACATTCTTAACCTAATTAAAACTTCTTTCCATTATATGAAAAGAGTCAGTTCGTGTTGGCTGCAAATACAGAGGAAGAGTTGTGTGTGAAAGCTGCTTTTTCACTTTGAGATAATTGTATGTTATTCGTAGATGGCAAATAAGTGGTAGAAGCCACATCAGTGTGGCTTCAGGATCTTAGCTCTAACATTCCCTCATCATCCACTATATAAAATTTAGTATTAATGCTGTTAGCTTAAATTCTTCCAAAGTAGTGCTTACACCAATTCAGAAAATGGTCCATTTTATCTATTTTACTTGACTATAAAACAAAACCCACCTAAACTGCATGTGTGTGAGAAAAAAGGGTTCTGTAAATCATAAATTTTGTTGATATGTTTTCACACTTTAATACCAACCTTGACTTTGAGCCCAGAGACATTTATGCTTTGTGTGTGGCCTATCCTGAACCTCTTGGAGAGAGACTTTATACTGAGACTAAAATTTTTTTGGAAAATCACGTTCGCCATTTGCACAAGGTAACATGTACAGTTACTGGTGGGCACGTAGGTTTTGTTTGTTCTTTTTTGACTTCGGGAAGGGGGTTTGTTTGAATTTTTTTATGAGACTAAATTGCAGGTGACAGTTCCAGAGACACAATACTTATATATGTGGTGTATGTAACACATATCACACAACATAATATTACAGATATCTGTTTATGCAACACTAAAGAAAGAATTTTCTTTCTAAGCTAACGTTACAGTTTATATAATACATTCATTGGTTTGAAAAGTTCTTTCTTTTTTGTTGAATGCTTGTTATCAAGCAATTTACAGAAATGTCTTAATTTTCCAAATGTACTGTAGTTTGTTGTTAGCCTTCTGTTTCAACAGAAAAGTATCTACTGCACTGTCTTGGAAACTGATTGTATATACTCTGCTAAAACAAACCCAACCAACTTCTGAAATATGTGGGAAATAACAAAAATGCTTGGGAGGGGAGAAAGTAATGGCAAATTATTTATTATGACAAATAACAATATTTGTATACCTGTTTAGTTTTGGGTTAACTTCTGTTTCATCAGCTAAGACAGTGGATTCCATCAGAATCATGGTTCGTCATGTTGAGTAGATAGGATGGATGAACAGTGTCTCTTTGTATATCAATAAAAAGAGAAGTAGATTTAAATAAGATGCCTGCCTGCCTTAAGTGTCTTTAGAGGGGATAGAGCTCTGCAAATTCTGGATAGTGCTGCTAAATGGCTTGGTGCTATTTTTTGAGCTTATGTACCTGAGTATTTGACAAGATGGGCTGGGTGTCTTAGTGGGTAATTCCACTGGTTGCAGAGAGGATAATTCTGACACTTTGCTAGACTAAATCAGTTCACTAAACTAGCAGAGAGCTCTACCTCATTATTTAGTGAGCTGAATGAGCTCACTTAGGATAATCAGGCAGGTGCCAGCACAGTAGAAGCAGTAGGAAGTAGCGGAAAGCACACATCCGTGTTTTTAAATTTGCCATCCACCACTTGTCTTTGAAATAATGTTGGAAGAGCTTTGCAAAATGCATTCTGCAGCAGAAGGCATTCTCAATTCTGTTTTGTCTACCAGCTTTCCTCTTTTACATTTTTATTACTTTTTTTTCCAATTTTTGCATAGACTTCATTGCTGCTTGAGCCAGATTTTATAATTACAAACTCTAGGGAGAATTATACTTGAGTTCTTAGGATCATATTCTCCCTTACAATTCATAATAATTAGTTGAAATTGTTGAACTTATTTCTTTGAAGTATAAATATTTTGAGAAGATGAGTACATCAGCAACTTTTTAGTTGATGATTACCTTAAATTTCAAAAGATATGGGCCTAGATTAGCAGAACTTCAAAAGTGTTTTATGTTTATATGTATCTGTACTTTGGTAAACTTGCTTTATTGCATGGTTCTTGGTAAGTATAAGGGCTTGTCTATCCAGTAAGGCACACTGGTTTTAAATGGTTATAGTTAGGCAATTCCTCCAGTGTGCATGTGGCTAAGTGTATTTAAAACTGATGTGTCAATGAGGGAATAATTATGCAAGTTATCTCACTAGAATGATGTAAAAATACAAACCATGCGTATTCAAGAAAGTACTTTTGAAAAGATAAGTAGAAAATAATACAGTAGAGAGGATGTTGTTTTTAAATGCAAAATAAAGCAACTCCAGGTGGTGTAGCTGGTTTACCAAAACTTGGTAGTGTGAAGATATGTTAGTTTTCTGGTCATTGCAACAATGCAACAATTCTGAATATGTGATTGCTATTCCAAAATGATAATCCCATTATAACTTTCTGAGTATGCATGATATTTTCATACTAATTTTAGTGGGGGGGGTGTGCCTTCACAGAGAGTTCTGGAAGCTGAAGAACAAGTACTGGTTATGTATCACAGATACTGGGAAGAGTATAGCAAAGGGGCAGACTATATGGACTGTTTATACAGGTAAGATTTGCAAAAGAATTGTTAAACTTTTGAAATTATTACAACGATCTGCAGGTTAAGTTGAAGAATGTTGCTTAAAGAGAGCAATAGATGAATATGCCCCAGGTCAGTTTTGGAGAGAATATAGTTATAGTAGCAGAACACGAGCAAAAGGGAATAATGCCTCAGCAGGTAAGTTATCTAAGATGGTTCCTACTCTTTTTTCATTACTAATATGTTCTACCTGATGTTGCAGTGCCAAATGTATTGGTGCTAATCAACCCTGCAGTGAATTAGGTCATAGTCCTAGGGGTTCTTCTGCAAGGAGGGAATATGTTTTGTTTTTTGACAGAATGTTTTGGATGAAAGTATTTCTGAAGACCTTAAGAAGATATTCTGCTTTTTATAAAGTGGTTCGAGTTCTTTTCTTACTTGCATGCCTGCTCTCAAAAAAATACTATAAATTAGTTGACTCTGTTGTATCCCAGGTTCTAATTTGTGTAATTCTTCCAGCAATGAAAACGGATTGATTTTTTACAGCTAGTAATCTTAATGTTATTTAAAAATAGATTCCTTTAAGACTTGAGTACGCTTGCATCTGTGCTTCTAACCTGCTAGGCGCTATTTGAAGCACTACTAAAATGTAAGACACTTTTGAGCAAAATTCATAAAATGCAAGACTAATCACGAGACTGGCAAATGAGACAAATGTTTTCTTTCTTTGGTGTTGATTTTGATTTGGGTTTTTTTTCACCCACCCTCCTGGGTGCATTTTGCTAGGAAAACAAATTTGGATTCAGTTTGAAAACTAAAATCCCACGTATGCTTGACTCTAAATATAGGTGATAAAACTGATGGAATAAGAAACAGTTGATATTAAAGAACTTTCTTCAGTTGTTTTGGTTAGTTCTGATGATAAAAAATAATAGATAAAAACAATGCTAGACATTAGAGCTTATCAGTGTCTTGGTGCTGTAACTGTTTTCATAGATACTTGTAAAAAATCTGGTTTGTGTACTTTTATTTCAATTAATTGGAGGGTTTTCTTATCCAGCAAATTGAAATTAAGTGATTTAAAGAAAAAAAAAACCAGATTTTTTAAAATCTGCTCATAATAAAATCCTAAAATCTAAACACACATAGTGCTGCTTTTGTTTTGTTCCGTTTTGTCTTTTTTTTAAAGCAGTTGTAATAATACCAGCATATCAATGTATAGCAATTTTTAGTTCTTTATGCTAGTCTTGGTTCTCTTTCTGTATGTACTGATGGAGAGAGAAGGTGTGAGTGAGGAGAGCACGGGGCTTTCCTTTTTAGCAAGTTTAACAAGAAAAAGTAGACTGGCAGCTGTTGGCTTTGTTCACATGGTGGAGACTGGGAAAAGTACCATCAAGGAACATGCCTGCTTAAGGCTGGTGTTCCAACTCTTGTGGATGTCCTTACAGGTTATGTATGATAGTGAGCCTGTAGCCTTCTGCACAGACCTGCATTTACAGTTTGTGATGGTTATCAATGATAGCAGAGGGGTTTACAGTTCTCTGTAAGAGTCTAAAAGTAGGTTAGGCCACTGTATTCCAGTTTGTCATCACTGCACTGTCACAAGTTTTCCTTCTTTGGACTCTGTGGTGTCCTAAATTCTTTCAAGTTCACAGGTTTTCACAGCGTGTTTCTCCTTTTCTCCTTTGCTTGGCTTTTGCCTTCCTGCCCAGAGTGTTCAGGCATCACAAGTCTGGTGCAGCCTCTGAACACTGAATCTCTTCAAGTGCTGGCTGTTTTCAGTGTCTGAAACCGGGCATCTCAAAACTGCTGGTTAGATCAGAAGTTAAAAAAACATTCTCAGTTGTCTCATTTAAGCACTAACATAAGGAATATTATAAGTGTAGTTATGAACAATATTAGAATTTTTCCCAGTTATCAGGGAAAGGAGAATGGTGCAGTTTAAATATGTTATAATATTTACTTTATGGAAATACTGGGAATCAAGAGGGATGTTTTCCCAGGTCTTGCACAGAAACCATTTTCTGTTATTTATAAAAACTGTGCATACAATAGTAAATACTGAATACAAAAAAATAAACATTTATAACATTTCTTCTTTATCACTGTTAATTAAAATAATTTCTGCAAATTCTTTTCTATAAAATTTGCAATTTAGCTGTTTGCTAGTTCTCGTGACCTGGGTCAGGGGTCATAACTGACAAATGTTTGCCCTCTTAAAATTGACACTACTTCCGTGTTTCAGTCTGAGAGAAATGCAAAATAATAAATAATAGAAGTAGAGAAAATACTTTTAACTTAAAAATATCTCATACTCAGGAGTGTTTTTCTATCATTAATAATAGATAAACTATCAATCTAAACTATTGATAAACTATCAATCTAATACTAGTCAACTGCTCAGAATTTAGCAGTTATTTTGCATATATATGTATGAGTTAATATGGCAGTGCATGTAGATAGGTTGGATTCCTACACAAGTGTATTGCTCACCAAGAAAATGCTGACAGTGATATAGCAGGCTCTTGTTTGGTTTCTCAATTACCAACACTGTACTGTTTTAATATGATGTAAGGTCTTTTAAATTGAGGTAATTTATCTTTTCAGATTTTCCTACAAATGGCACTGGCATTGGTTAAAGGAGATTATATTTTGTAAAGACATTCCACAGTTCCAAATCTATTAAAAAAAAAAAAGAACTTTTGCCTGTTTTGATTAGAATATCTTCATTTCTATAGGTACCTCAACACACAGTTTATTAAGAAGAACAAATTGACTGAAGCTGATCTTCAGTATGGCTATGGAGGGGTGGATATGAATGAACCTTTGATGGAAATTGGAGAGGTAGGTATCTCTGAAAGTGGGCTGGATATAAACTGTATTTAGAAGTGCTGCAAGTTCAGCTCTGTCCTTTTACAGTTTGACTTTTCTGTGTCACAGAATAGGAATATTGTAGAGTATGTAAGTACTGAACCCTTTGTAAAATGAGAATATAGTTTTGATGTAGATAAATACTGGCAGGCGAAAAAAGCAAATATGAAAACTATTGGAGAATTTCAGTTTTAAAATATGATAACTTGCAAACACACTTTGGATTATTAGGTGACACTACTATCAAGAAAATGTTTTGAGGAAGCAGTAATTTTGTTTTTGGAAACCCTTGAAATATTACTTTTAGGCTTCTATTTCTTGATGACACAAGGTACAAAAGCTTTTTTTTTGAGATTAGTCTTCTGCACATCTTATTTTCTAATGCAAGCTGTTTTGAACTTCAGTTCAACTCAAATTTTAAAAGAAAAAGTAGGTATTCTGTGCACAAAAGTGTCATGTAGGGAGGGTTTATCTTTAAAAAAAGAAGTAATTTGTGGCAGGCACAAGGGTGTTGTCACAGTTACTAATGGAGAGGCTGAGAGTAATTTTTAAATACTTATAAAATAAAAAATCCTGTCAGCAGTAGGACTACATTCTGAGACTTCACTCCATGCACTGCAACTATGCAGAAGTGGGGTTTGTGTTGTTTGTCACTTGATGGCTACTCCTACCATGAAGTATAAGACAATAAAGCAAAAAGACAATTTTACAGTTAAGGAAGAAGAATTCTTTAAGCTACAGTGCTTCAGTATGTCTTTAAAAAGATTTTGAAAACACTTTTTCAGTCTGCGTCAGGATAAAATCACAGTTCTGAATACAGCTGAGTACCAACTTGTTTTTTGAATGCTTGTGTGTGTATGTTTGCTTTGGGTCCATATGTACACACACTGCTAGCTGGAGAATTTATTCTGTCATTATATGTTTTGGTATCTTATTTTTTTCCTTTCCTCTCTACATTTGCCTTTTTCACTACAGTAGGAAGTGAATACCTCTTCTCTTTTGCTTTGGAAGGCTAGAGAAAATGCTGCTTTTTTCCTTAATGTCAGAACTTGACCTGTCAGTGATTACAGTTCTGGCTCTTTGATTTCATTGTTTGAAGCAGGAGATCTGTGTTGCCTTTAGTTAAGAGTAAGGAGAGATTGTGATGCATGAGGAAGCACCTTCTGTACTTCTGACCTAGCTGATGAAGAGGGCACTCACTGCCAGTTGAAATTGCTAATCCTGTGGCAGGTTGGGGATGGGCTGAAGCAAATTCCAGAAACATTATGTGCTTTAAATCAAGGCATTTTAGGGAAGGAAATTCTTCTCTCTTCTGTCTACGCTGTCTCCAAGGCTTGCTATTAGTGGCGTCTATAAAGGCTTATCAGAGCTTGGAAGTGCATATTGCTGCACTGTTTATGGTATCTCAAAATGGCATAAATGTTATTCCTTAGTTCCTCAGACTGAGGTTTAGCACAGTGTGTTCCCATGATTGTCAGAGGTAAATCATAGTCCTGTGTGAATGACTGTTAGTTCAGCTGCTTTGGGGGCTGGGAATAGGTCTGGGATTGTTCTTGGGTGATGCTGATGTATTAATGAATTCTCCCCATTTGAGTGCTGCTCCATTCTGAGGTATTGCCCAAAGGATGGTAGTGGCAACTTTTGTCCATAGCTTTCTGCCCTAGTTAATGTTTACCAAAGAAGAACAAACATCAGACTTGATAAACTTGGGTTTTTTGAGTATTCAATTTTTTTCATGTTTGTGGAATCCTGAGTGGGACAGAAGGGCAGTGGCACACTTTTCTTCAAGCTTCTCAGCCATTGTTCCAAGGAGGATACATTCCTAGCTCATCTTTGGGGCAGGATATGGGGAGGATCAAGATTCTTAAGCTGTACCTGGCAGCCTTTTGTTTTTTGATGAAGGTGTTCAGATGACAATTTCTGAAATTCTACTAATGAGTTTTTCATTACCTCACTCCGCAAGACTCCTTCCATTTCTCTGTAATAAATACTGTCTTTGTAATCTGGGGAGATAAAATTTGAGTTTGAGGTAGTAAAGTTAATCTCTGTTCATGACTGATGTAGGATTAGGTTTGTCCTGAAAAGTAATGGAGACTTGAGTCCTACACTCTTGTATTAAATTGCAGCACTGTTTTTGGTGAGTTTGTTGCTCCAGTTCACATTTCTTGACCTATAAGGCACTCACCAAGTATATCAAGTCTTTGGAAAGCATTTTCTCTTTAATGATAGTTCCTGTAGGATTCTATCTTTTATTCCCTGGATTGCACAAGGGACTTTAGCAAAAGTCCAAGTATTTCAGTTTTTTGTCACTTTAGAGTGGAAGGAATTTCATTTCTCCTTTTTTAGATGACTCAGATTATCTGGCCTTTATCTACCCAAGAGCAAATATGTTTATTATATATAGTTCTCTTCAGTCTCAGCATCAAGTTACAGAAGTAATGCCCAGCATTTGTAAACTGTACTGTCTGTCTTGAAGTTTCTGTCTCAACATCACTCGTGTGTGCTAATGCAGCTTTGAGAGCTTTTCAGTAACCTTAGACAAGTACATGCTTGCTTAGTTCTTCTGGGGTGTAACAATAGGTACGTTCCCAAGACCGGAGGTGGGTGTGTGAAGTGTGTGGGCATGGCTTCAAACAGCTCAGCATCCCGATTAGTGTTCCAGACATTCAGAAATTGTTGTCCTAGGAAACACAGAGGATGAGATCAGTTGGTGAAAATAGTCTGCCAGTGCTTGCAAGAGATTGCTTCTTTCCTCTCTTATGTTATGGATACATGGTGAAGGGTACTGCTTTTCTGAATCGAGCCCCTATCACCAATTTCAGATTCCTGAGTTTTCGATAGCTCCATGGGCGCCCTGAATAGAAGGTAATTAAGATGTGCCTTCTAACTTTTTTTCTTCCCTCAGAAACAGATTCTGGAAAATGGAGAAAATTGCCACATTCTGTATCACCAGTCTAGTTGAAGTAAGGTCAGTTCCTCTCTTCAAGGAGGAAAAACTGTCTTGAACTAATATATCGGCTTGCTGGATTGAGCAGATTGATCTGTCTGTAGTTTATTGGACAAGAAAATTCCAGCAGACAACTTGAATCTGCTTCAGATTGGTAGCTTGTATATGAGAAGGACCACGCTAGAGACCACATTTCAGAAACCACGTTGCAGAATAGATCTACCTGAGGTTCTCTTCACCTCATAGGCACAAAAGGTGTCAGTTCTTTTCCTTTTTCTTTCCCCCCACCCTTTTCTCTCCCTTCAGAGCTGGCTTCTTTCAGTCTTCTCTGCTGGATGAATTGCTGTTGTCTTAGGGAAACTTAACTGTTCTGCTACTACTCTGTAACAGGCACGACAGTGAAAATCACTCCTAGGACAACTTTGATTTCAAAACATTATTTGTCTTCTGATTTACAAGCCAACTTTTATCTCTTCTTTAACCTGCTTATGACGCAGTTGGGTCAGGTTTACCTTCTGTACCCTGTATTTCAGCACAAGTTCTGAATAGCTGGTCAGAGCAAATTAGTTTGTCTGCTATTTAAAAGGAAGATTTATTTCACAGAGTGGATCAGGTTGGATACCTACTCAATAGCTATGTACCTGCTTTCAGTTAAAACATACTTGATTAATATTTTAATTTTTAAACCTGCTGTGTCAAAGCCTTAGCAGCAATATTCTCTCTGTCCTCACTAAATTTTGCAGTGTAATTTTTTCCCAGTCTACTACTCACTAGTAGGTGTTTTTGGAGGTCTTATATGTGTGGTTATTACGTGTATATGAGGGATCACATTATCCCCTTTGGGCTTTACATCTGATTTTGACTTAAGTGTAAAAGCTCGTTTGAACGATTGCAGGTGTGTTTTTTAAAAATGGTATATTTTGGGAGCGATTACTTCACCACAAGAATTTGGGATAATTGAGTCCATTTGATTGATTCCTCTAATGATACATTAGCAATAGGGTGGCTAATGGTAATATGAAGGTGATTTGTATTCCATTTGAAGTCAAACAGACTTTGCTTAAGCTGTGTGCATCTTAGTTTGGGGATACTCTCTGTGTATTGGATGAAAGGATTCTGTATCTTTGACTCCTGACAAATTGGCTGGGAGACATTCCCTTTTGTCAGCTGAGGCTTATTTTGCCATCATTGTTAGAAATACTGCATTTTTTGCACATTCAAACTCTCCAGGTAGAAAGGTGTGTTATTTACCTACTACTGTGCAGATATTTTGTTCATAAGTACATTCAAAATCTGCCCTTGTAACCAGCTTGCTTAGGGTCCTTATATGCATTTGAGAATACTTGATGGAGTGGAACCAAGGAATGAATCAGTTCTATCAGCTGTGTAGGAAGAATGTAGGCTGGGAAGGATGCATTTAGATACTGCCTGACTAGAAATTCTGTGTCTGACACTACTAGTGTACAGATCTGTGTGATCTTCATCCAAATGCAGTCAGATGTTGTGGAAGAAAAATGTGAAAATAATGTATTAATATATTGAGAACAGGCAGGGTATAGGGGGGTGGGGAGGGGAGAATGACAAAAGAATTAAAAAAGGAGGAAGGTTATCTAAAAATTTAATTTTTAAAATCCTGAATGAGAAATGATGTCATCTTTGATATTGTTTTGGGTTTCATTGGGTTTCTTTTTGTTTGGTTTTGTACTTTTTACTGATGTAAACTTGTGTTGTGTCCTGACAGCTAGCTCTTGATATGTGGAGAAAATTAATGATTGAGCCACTGCAGGCCATCCTTATTCGGATGCTCCTCCGAGAAATAAAAAAGTGAGTGTTTGGTTGTTTTTTGTTTTAACATAGTGTGGGGGAGGGGTATTGCACTGTTTTTACTTTGAAAAGTCTGTGGATTTTGAGTGGATTCTTTTATGTTTGGTTTTGTTAAGGTAACTTCTTACCTAATGATGATGGTCTATCATCTTTTCTCATTGTAGCTACATATTTGTGGCTTGCATGTGTAGAAAAAGGCTCTGAAAACAAAACAGTCCACTCCCTGTAGCCTCAGGGTAGTGATCTTCTCTGTTTCAGCAACCCTTCTTCCTTCTTATCAATGGGATTGGGGAGAAATTAGAATAATTTTCCAGGTCCCATAGGATGCCTCTTGCCTTTTTCACCGCCTGATGCTGACTGCTTATGGCTTCTGTGCTGTCAGTAAAGTTAAGGACCAGGCCTTGGGCAAAGATTTGCCAAAGCCAGAGAAGCTGTTTCTTTGCATGGGACCCAGAACAATTCTTGCTTATCTACCAGGAAGACCAAGCTTGTGGGTTTCTGTTGTTCAGATGAGTGCTTCACTTAACAGTCCTGCTGCTTTACTTGAAGGAAATGGAAATAATTATTTTTTTGCACTTTGAGGGGAAATCATTATTTCATTTCTGAATACTTTTTTTTTTTTACTTCTAAACAAAGACCCTGGTAGCTACAGGGCTTGGGACTTTTAAAGTTTTGATTTAAAACTTCTACTTAACTCCCAAAGGACCCTTTTATTTATGCATAAACAGAAATAGTGACATTTACCACAGATCTTGTGTGTAGTTGTAAGTTCCATCAGTTTCTACAATTCTACTGCTATTTAGGGTAGCTCTGGAGTTGCTGATGACTGGGTTTTTTAAGTGATTACTCAGGTGACCAGACTAGTGTAGGTAAACTGAGAGAGGTAATTTGACTGCTTGAGGTTCCTTTGACATGCATTTGATCAGATAAAAACTATTTATAAGGCATTAAAAACCTAATTTTAAGATTTTTATTTTTCATTCCCAAATGATGTCTGTCTTAGATGGCATTTCTGAGACCAGGAGGTATTTACTTGCTTTCAGTTGTTGAACTGTAGTGCCTTTGTAACCAGGGCTGATACTACTTTATCCATATATTTATACTGTAACAATTTATTTTTATTAAAGGAGGATTCCCTAATTCACTGTGAAGAAAATTCTCCTTTGTTACATCAGGCACAGAGACATTGAAGACTTGTTTCAGTCAATGTGTGTATTTCACTGGTGGGTGGGAGTGAAAATGTGTATAAAAACTTTTTTCAACAGAGATCTGATGCCTCTTAAGAGTAATGGTGTGTATTTACCTTGAGGTTGACTGCAGACCTCACAAGGGTGTTTAGATCAAGCTGTCACTGGCTTTGGAGGAGGCCTGAAACTGTAACAAGTTGACATTATTTGTAATTAAACTATTTGGAAAATTTTAAATAAAACTTGAGTCATTGTCTCTGATGGTTTGATCTGGATTTTCCCCCCTTCTTTATTAAGGATTCTTTTATGTGATCTCAAAGAAGTTAATGCAATTCTGCTTCTCAAAATACACATATAACTATTCATACTAAGTTTCTTTTAGCTACTTTGTGATCTGCATATCATTTAATGAATTATATGAGAGAGAACTACTTATAACTTTTTTTCCTGCTATCATGAAATTTAGAGTTCACTGTGAGGATTCTGAGGACGACCTTTGCATGTAACTCTAGGCTGGTTGCTGTTCTTTGCTGTGATTTCAGTGGTCAATACAGTTTTTAAGAGGCAGTTTTAAAGACACTGCTGCAAATGACTATTAAATGTTTTCTAGCATTGAATTCAGGAGTTCAGGGATTAAACAAAGTCTTTGGAGAAATGGATATATATCCATAAGTTACATCTGTCAGAGATGCAAGAGTATGCATGGGCATAATATTACCTAAAAATTGTAATAAAATTACTAATACATGTATGTGCTTAAAACCTCCTCTGTAATATAACTTCTTAATAGTACTTGTGTGTGCATGGTTCTGTTTATTACAACACCTCTAAGAAACTAAAATGTATGTAGATGGGACAGTTGAACTACTTCTAGCAAGAAGATTTTGTGTAGCCTATGACAATATGTGGAGTTGATAATCAACACTGTAGTCAACTGGCTGCATATAAAACTATGTTTATTACTGTACTGGAAAAGGTAGGGGAGCAGAGCCACAGCTTTTTCTTTCAGGTGTATTTACCTGAAATCAGTGTATTTACCTGGAATTTTAAAGACTTCTGACTAAAATCTTGAGCACATTGACCTTTTAGAAGCTATAAGCTCGTGCAATACAGTACACATTAAAAATAACAACAGTCTTCTTTTGGTACATGAAAATAAAGAAATACAAGTAGTGACTTGTGGTTCAGCTAAACAAAATGACTAAACTGATCTAAGAGTTTACTGATGCCAAAAAAGAGCAGGCTGTGCTCTACTACCTTTCATGTGCTGAATTAGGTGCTCCTCTAGTCCCTTAGTGAACCAACTCAACTGCTAATATGACAGAAAACCATCTTGGCTGTTATTTCTCCAGACTGGCACAATGAGTCAATTCAGCAAAGAATTAGATGAGTGCCAAAGCAAAGCAAGAGAGAGAGAGAGAGAGGCCTGTGACTGAGCAGAAGGGAGCAGGGTTAGCCCCCTTGAATGGCAGAAATTCTTAAATCATGTAAGCCTGTCTTGTCTGACTGCACTAGTTAATATAGAGTTCTGAATATAACACACTTTCTCCCCCCTCCCTCTAGCCCAAGCACTCCTCCTACAAGGCAAGCTGAATATCAACTTAAGCATTTTTGTTCCAACACAAAAGGAAGCCGACAAGATCTTGAATTGTGAGAAAATTCATCTATGAAATTCTTAAGCAGAAATAATTTGGAAGTTATTCAGGTGCTATCTCAAATGACAGTGTGATTAGTACAGACTAACCAGGAGAGGCTTCTCTGCTAAAGATAACTAACACTTTCTAACTAACTGAACCTATTCCTGTCTAAGCCGATACATTATTTATACCATTTGTTTGAAATTAAAGCTATTGGAAGTTAACTTTTTAAAAAGTATTCAGAATGGGCTCTTCTAATTGACAGTAAATTCTCTAGTTAATTTGCCTCAAAAGACCTTTGGTTTGACAGAGCAGAGCAGTTCTTTTGAATGATGGAATCTTCTTTTAATAAATCCAGTATTTATTATTGTACCTTAAATTTTAAAGATGTTCTTTGAACTAGTAGTAGTACACTGTACAACACATGTTGGACTTCCACTGTTAGCTTTAGTCTTAAGACAGGAACAATATGGAATTAATATTAAGCAGCACAACTTCCTTTAGCTTGTGTTTTGTAACTTTTTCCTTTTTTTTGATAAAAGAAACTTGTCATCACCTAAATTAGTGGAACTCGTGTTTCTAGCACTTTGTTTTTATCCATATTCCTCACCAAACATCATCATTCCCTCGTATCCTCCCAGATATCCTGTGATATCCCTTCAAACTGTGCAGCATTTGCTATGTAGCTCTAAGCATCCCTATTGCTTGCTGACTACTGCCAAGAAGGAAGATGTACATTTGATACTCTACCTTGATGGAGTCCCCTATTTCATTTTAGTTTTGGCAGTTGCTCTTACTACTACAACTTTCATGAAAGTCATCCTTGAAACTTCTCAAATTTTGTTGAAACTAGTCATTTGCATTACAAATTGCTGGGAGCAGAGCACCATTGGTGTAAATAAAAACCTGAAGCTGCTGCCAGACCAGGCACAGCCTATTCCATGCTGCACTTGTTTTCCTTTATCACCTTCGTGCAATCTGACTTCTGCTTCAAAAGCTTGTTTCCTCCCTTCCAGCTCTTCTGGGGAGCATGTCTCCTCTACTTTTACAGCTTTTTCTTAATAATGTGTTGTCCTTCAAATCCCCTTGGTCTGACCATTGCTGCCCCCTCCCTTCCCCCATCTGCCTGGGCTAAGGTCTGAAGTGGCCTGTGAACCGAGCAGAGGGGAACTGGGACTGGAGCTGTTGTTGCAGTAATGCTTCCTGTGTTTGTCACCAGTACCTTTCCAGGTCCAGAACCCTGCCTGTTAGAGCTGAGCTGGACTGTCTCTTGCTAGAGCCCTGCTTTGTAACATGCTAAACTCTTAGTTCTGTGGCTTCTTGCACTCCATGACATAGCACTGTGTTCACAGGCTGCATGCATCCTGCAGCTTTCCATGCTCCTGGACCCCTCCAGGCTGGAGTTACATCCAGGCCCAGGGCAGGTGTTTCACTTCTTCCCTTCTATGATTCTGTGCTGCTGCCTCTGCCATTGTAAACCAGACCTGTCGAGGGATGTTGGCACGGATGCAGGGTGTGATTACATGTACCCAAACTCAGATTTGTTCTGTTGGTTCAGCTACCACAACCAGAGGAAATCTTGCTGTTCCCTGGGCGGAAAAATCAGACCATCCCTGATGGAACCTGTCAGTTCAGTTCACTTATAATGGGTGATGAAGCTGCATAAACCATACTGTCACTGCTCATAATCTGTTAGAGAGCTAGTTCTTTACACCTACCGTGAGCCCAAGTTTTCAGATCTTAGACAGCAGTTGTGTTTGAAAGCAATACCCATAATTAACAGTGTTGTGAATGTATGAAGATGGTCTGATGTGTGTAGTAAAATGACTGCTGGTATGGCTGTGCTGGTAAATCTCCCCAGCTCATGGGCATCCTCAGGAGTTTTTTTCAATTACAAACCGAAACAAATGACATGAGCAAAATTACTTCTCCCCCACACCACCCCAGCCAGGATGGGTGTATGGTAAGGCTTGGGTTTGAAGTATATTTTCATTGACTTTACCTTTTTTTTTAATCAGTCATGTAAATGACTCTCCTATACCAACATAAGTTTCTAATAGAGAACTCATTTTGTCTTTTTAGTGCAGTCTAGGTAAAGTAGAAGTTCTTACTCTATATACATGCATATATGTGTACATACATATTTTAAAAAGAAAAACCTTTGAAATTACAAGTGCTTATGCTTAAGTGTAAATATACTTTTGTAAATCATATTTTAGTTCTACTTAACACCTTAGGTGTTAGGGAATATTTTTTTACTTTGTTGCAAAGTGCATATGAAAAATGGTCTTTTTTAGAACTTTTCATGTCTTAAGAGAAAGTCCCTGCTGTTCTGAGTGCGGGTCTGTTATTTCCAGTTTTGCAAAGGACTGAGCACCAATGTTTTTAGCATGCAAAACACTTGTTTTAATTACTTTTATTTTCAACTGAATGGAACTCAATATAACATTTTCTTGAACTCCCTGGTTTGAAGCTAATAAATTGACTGGAAAACGTAAGGTTTTCCTTTTCTGATGTATGATTAAATATTGTGACAATGTTCCTGGTCTGTTATTTGTTCCACTTGAGGTCTACATGTTGGATAGTAGATATTCAGAAAAGAAAATAGCGTGCTTCTTGCTGTGATGCTGGTAAAAGCTGTGGATTGTTTTTGGCAGGGGCAAGAGTGTAAAGGTAGTCTATATAATAAAGGCTACAAATACAAGATGGAACTTACTGTATCTTTTGAACTACTTGCTCAGAATATGTAATTTGGAATACTTATATCCTTAGCAAACACTTGGAAATTTCATGACCTGTAAATGCTTTTGAATTACTGTCTCAACAATTCAAACGTATATTAGAGAAAGAAGAGTGCATTTTTTATTTTAAGATAAATCTTCTTCAATTTTGCCAATTTAAGCAGAGGAGTTTACTGGAAAATGTTTTCATCCAATTTTATTTCATTCAGCTATCAGATGAATTACACAAGATACCTGCATTTTCATAAATGTTTGCTTTGCCTATTTCAGTGATCGCTGTGGAGAAGACCCAAACCAGAAAGTAATCCATGGGGTTATTAACTCCTTTGTTCATGTTGAACAGTATAAGAAAAAATTCCCCCTAAAGGTAGATACATATTTCTGATTCTATGTTTTTAATTTTGAATGTTAAGCCAGTGTATGCATTATTTGTCCTTTAAAAAAAATTCTCCCTTCTAGTTTTATCAGGAAATTTTTGAGTGTCCTTTTCTGAATGAAACAGGGGAGTATTATAAACAAGAAGCTTCAAATTTATTGCAAGAGTCAAATTGCTCACAGTACATGGAGAAGGTAAGACATTCTTTGGTACACATGCAATAACTAAAATCTAGTATTATCATTTTACTGATGATACATGTTTTCCTCTACAGTTATAGTTGTTCTTTGTTATGCTTTCATGCAATACTTTTTGGTGACATGGTTAATCTGAACATAAACTACAAACCTTGCTATGGATGGATGGTTGGCATCAAAATATATCATAATAAATAATAAATTAGCAGCATGTAAAGTAAAAAAAAAAAAAAGACAAAAATAAAACACAGATCAGGTTGATCAGTATTACTTCTTCACTTCCTTGTTTTCTTTCAGTTTGGAGTAGCATAAGATGAGAGTTTTTGCATCATAGTGGTTAAAGAAGACTTTAGGTTGTTACAGAGCATTATTAAAAATTACATACTCTGAGATGGATTTTCTTTTGTTTTGCTGTGTGGTGTATAAAGTCAAGTAGTTTAGCTTGTAATTCTTATACCTCGTTTGAGAAAACAAAGATTAATACAAGACTAGGAGTCAGTCCTTGGTGCTATACTGTCCACACTACTAATATAGAAAAGTTGAGGAGAAGGCTGTGAAATTGCTTTTAACCATAAGGAGCATAAGCTAATGGTTGCACACCTGTGGTGAAATTTAGGGACAGGCTAAGACTTCAACTAAACCAAAAGCAATGCAGATTAATTTTGCCTATTGTTAACACTCTGCAGCTGCACTGCTCTCCCTAGACTCCCCTCATATTCACAGGATGTAAGTGCTTTTATGTGAGCATTCATATGACTTATTTTATGATGCCTATTTCCTTCCTGTACCTATTGAGCAGATGTTTTATGTACAAGCAGATGGATTTGGAGCAGTAAAGTGGTTCTTATAGTCTCTTATAGTTAGGTATTGTCATAAAACTTTCTCCAGAAAGAGCAAGGAGCGTGGTAAGAGAAATGGGGGAAAACTGGTCACAAAGTTGAAGGGAAAAAGAAGTTTTGAGAACTACTGAAAGCTGCTAGTCAGTATTTAGAGTAGATTATATTATTTCAGCAATAGCCTGATTCAAAAGAGCAAATTTAATTTTTTGGCATCCTGCACACGTTCTTTTGTAATTTTTACTTATTCTTGTGTTTCATGTTACATACATATAGTGCTGTATATTCTGTTTCTATTTTGGTTGTTAGTATTTCTTCAGCTCTCAGTTTGAACACTTGTCTGCAGGTTTTAGGTAGATTAAAAGATGAAGAAATGAGGTGTCGGAAATACTTGCATCCCAGCTCATATGGCAAAGTGATTCATGAATGCCAGCAGAGGATGGTAGCTGATCACTTGCAGTTTCTACATGCAGAATGTCACAATATTATCAGACAAGAGAAAAGAAGTGGTAAGTCTGTAGTCACAAAAAGCATAAAATGGTTTTTGTTTTATTCATTTAGCATTGGGATTTCCTATCTTGTTTTCAATGGCCTTCTGTGCACTTAAGTACTTTCAGCTAACGTTACTTACCTAGAAATCCTAATTCAACCCTGAATGACGTTTTCTTTTACCATGTAATTAACTTTCATTCTTCCAAATATGTAGTCAAAACCTTCTTTTTACTGTTAACAACCCTACTTTTGGCCAGTGCTCTTTCTCTTTCCTTGTCTTAGCTTAAAAACGCACTGAAGTCCTGTGTCCTGTAGAATTGATCATATTTTATGTTTGTGTTTTCCTTTGTAAACCAATGACTCTGTCTTTACAGATTTCTTCATCATTAATTGACAGGTTAGGATTATAGAATATTTTGGCTTCTATTCACAACCACTTTTTATTGTCCTGAATCTTTTGTGACCTCTTGTCCCAAATCCTTTTTAAAGAAGGAGATGTTCTTATAATTAGATTCCCTACCTGACTGAAAAAAAGTCTTCCTGATGACTACTACATGCTTCTTACCCTTGAAAGAATGCTTATTCTTGCATGGAAGGTGGTATCTATTATGTGAGACAAATTATTTTTTCACAGCCAAACTCAAATTGTATCTAATAATAGTGTTCAGTTTCCAGAGTGTTTTCCAAGTTTGATCAGAGCTTGGATCTGTTTTTTAGCAGGGGAAGGGGGGAGGAATAAGAAAATCATAAAAATAGCAGTTGCTTATTTATAGCTTTTCTAACCTGAGAAAAATTTCAAGCCACCACTGGCACAGTATTTCTCCATACTAACCCACCTCTCTTTTTGGATTCTCTCCTAAAGAAGCAGTATTGGAAGAGTGAGTTAGTCACAGTGTCAGGACTCAGTAAATACTGGTATTAGCCCTACTCTTTACTTTTATTATTTTGTCAGTGATCCAGTGTATGTTAATTTTTTTTTCAAAACAGTCTCGTTTCAGTCTTTAAGAAGTTCTGTGTGAAATTATGATACTATATTAAGTGTCAATTTTCAGTTGTTTCTAACCATATTCTATAAAAATGTATCTCTGTTACAGACATGGCAAATATGTATACTCTGCTTCGTGCTGTGTCAAGTGGTTTACCTCATATGATTCAGGAACTACAAAACCATATCCATGATGAGGGCCTTAGAGCAACCAGCAATCTTTCTCAGGAAAATGTGAGTTTCCTCAGGCAGCTGAAATTACCTATTTGATTAACAGTCTTGATTAATTGTTTGCTCTTTTCCTGTTAGTCTATTCTGGTTTTTTTCAATTTTGTCTGTATGAAATTAGTTTGGGACATGATGGATAACTTGTAACCTCTGATCAGCGTGGTTAACTGTGTGACACATGTCTGTCCTGAGAGTTGATTGTTGTGATCTAACCAGAAACAACTGCAGCTAGATATTTCTCATTGTTGCTTGTTAAATGCTGTCAGGGCAAGTAGGTCCTTTTGTTCTGTGTATGTATTTTTTCCTGAGTTTCTCTTAAGTCAGTGGCATTTGCTGTTCTGGTATATTAGGAACCAGTGATTCCATTTAGTTTAATTATGTAGTATTTGTAAAGACTTGACATCCTGCCCTGGTTTCAGTGTGATGTTTTTCACTAATAGCTTTGTAGTCTCATATTTTTATGTAGTTTCTGAAAATACTCTAGCTTAATTATTTTACTAAAGTGCATTTTCAGTTCATATGTATTTAAATTACTCAATTCCATGTTTGTTCCTCTCACATTGCTGTTCAGACACAAACAACAAGCTTTCATTTGACATTATGTTTGTACATGTGTGTACAACTTGCTCACTTTAGGATGGTGACTTTAGCCATCCAGTGTTTGTATCTACAATAATACATAAATACAAGCTGTTGTAAATTCACTAATTTATTGACTGCACAGGAGTGCTTACTCTTCTGTGACTCCTGTGTGCATACAGAAAATGGACTGAAGTCTTTAGTAGTATATTTTGCTTTCATATTATTTGTAGATTTATTGAGCTTATTCTTTCAAACTTACAGGGTCTACACAGGGAAATAAATACAGAGCCATGAGGGTGGTGACAATTCACAACCTTATGTAGATAATTTCACAGTGTCTCTGTAGGGGCTCCTCCAGCTCCTGTCAGTCCTCTCTATACACAGTGGGATGCTAAAACGTAGTGCATGAAATTCAATTGATAACTGGCCTATGGAGGAAAATGTAAAGGGATCATCCAGATTTTGTGTCTCTGAAGTCAGTGTGTAGGAGAAGCAGCCGTTTACTTACTTCAGTTGCATTTTGGCTTGATTACTGTATTTATGTGTTAGCATTAATGGTTTTTGGAAAGGCTAGTAAAGGATTTTAGGGTATGATCCAAAAAATTAGATGACATGAGAGCAGTATAGACCCAAATCTATGTTGGATAGCAGGACTGTAAATGTAACGTGGTCTTTTTATTTCCAAAACATGCTCTAGAACAGTCGTGTGAGAGTACAGCAGTGCAGAACCAATCCTCTCAATGTCTTAATCACTGTGGCATTAACTTTTATAAAAAAGAGTAATTAGGAAAAAATCTACAACTAAGGTAGATATGTTTATATGTAGATAATACTACTTTTCTCATTAACTTGCTTTCTGTTTCATTTACCTCCCTTTAGATGCCAACTCAGTTTGTGGAGTCAGTTTTGGAAGTACATAGTAAATTTGTGCAACTCATCAACACTGTTTTGAATGGTGATCAACACTTTATGAGTGCCCTTGACAAGGTAACTTTTACTTAAGTAAACAAGGGATTGGAAAACAAAATTCGGGACCCTGCTTCAACCTCTCCAGAATTCTTCAGAGCATCAACACATGTTCAAAGATAGAGTTTTTATGCAGTTTTTCTAGCTTAGAAATGCAATGGAACAAAAGACAAGCCAGTGTTAGAGGGAAAGATATGTACAGAGGAAACCACTTTAATACTTTAATGTTTTCAGAAAGAAAGGCCTTTCTTTTCATCGCATTTCATAAGACAAAAAGGATGCTGACATATTTAGTGTAAATGTAAGTGCAGATAATAGACAACTTGTGTTTGGGAGGTTTGGTAATTCTTAAATGCATTTGAACTTGAATTTGCTTCCTGACATAATGTTTGACTCTGAGTGCTTTTAGTATTACTTACATAGAATATTTGCAGTCAACTTGAAAAATCTAAACAAAGAGTATCTGAAAACTTAAATTACTTCAATCACTGTCACAATAGGTAACTTTTTGCAGGAGAGAGCTGCAGTTGAAGTTAAATAATAAATTTAGGGAAAGAGGCTTGCTGCTCTTTTATTTTAACATAACGGTTCTAATTTTTATGAAGTTTAATAATAATAATTATTGATTTTAACTATTAATTGTAAGTATCTTTCCTGTCTATAATTTCCTGTCATGGGATGTAGACATATGGTTCATTGCTCTTTTGTGGTGTTTATAGTAATTGCAGTTTGTAATCAGCGTCCTAGTCTAAGCTTTGATAATTTTCAGCCAAGGTTAGTATGAAAAGGCATAGTGAAGAAGGTACCAATAATAGCACCAATAGTAGTTACCCATTTGTATTTGTGATATGGAGAAAATAACTATCATTTTAAAACAAATACTTATCTCAGTGCCAAACACATTTCTGTCTCCCCTGCAATTAACGTCACGTACCAGAAGGTGGAGTAACACGAGATTGACAACTACCTTTGGCAGATAGCAACTTAGATTTTGTTACATATACATCGCTTTTTCACTTCAGTGATCATTCTTACAATAAATATTTAAAATATTGATCTCGTTAATTTTTCATGGTGGAGATAAAAACTGCTGCCTCCAGTTTTATTGCAAAAAAGTGCTCCAAACTTCAAAGTTTCCTATTCCAAGTCATGCATTCCTTTCTCACAGGGGTTCTAGAGACCTACTACCAAGTTTTGAAATGTTGATGTATTGTACAAAAACGTTGGTTGTCAGTTCATCTTGATAATAAGAACAATATTTTCCTTCCATAGAGGAACTGTAATTCCTGGGAACTGTAATCACGCAGTATTTTTGGTTCAATGTTAGTTTAAAATGTTAATTTAAATGCGATGTATGGTTTAGAAACTCGATTATTCTAACATTTTTTTTTCCATTCTAAACTTTCATTATCTTATTCCTTTTCTTTTTGTCATATTCAGGTTTTCTTTAGCCACCATATTGTTTGTACTGTACTGCTTCAAATTTCTACTTTGAACAATATTTTTCTCCTCTTTAGTCTATCAAAAAATCCCACAACCAAAAGAACTTTTAGTTTTTACTGTTGTGAGCACACCATATATGCTTTTCAGTTCAAGATACATGCTATCCATATAATCTACTGTTGTTGTGCTGGTGTTCAAATCTGCTTTATCTGCAATTATTCCTAAGCCTCTTCCCATCCATACTTTTGCACCGTAATATTGCTGTATTCAAAAATCTTCATACTTCTGCAAAGTTTCTAATCAGAACTTGATTTGTTCTCCCATTTTCTGTAATTAGCTTCTGTTCCTCTACTCTTTCCACTTTTACTTAACTCTCAACTTAAACATGTTTAACAATAAAATTCTCCCAGGGCAGTAATTGAAACCTTTTTATTCGTTGTTTCTTTTTTGATCCCCCTTTGTGTAATTCAGTTTTATAGTGTCTCAGATGGTCTTTGCCTTGAGCATTTTTTTTTGATTTCTTCAAATCTCATAAAAGAAAAAGGTGTAAGTCATTTACAATTTTTCTCTTTGCTCTATGTTCTTATGTAGGCTTTGACATCAGTAGTTAACTATAGGGAGCCCAAGTCGATCTGCAAAGCACCTGAGTTGGTAAGTGATACAAGTAGAAAGTAAGAATTCTTGTTTATAATTGTCAAATCAATTGGCACAGGGTCCCTCACATGAATATCCAATTCTTACACTGGGTCACCTTCAGGTGTGTATTTCAGTAGTAGCAGTTTAACTTGCACACACGTTTTGTGGGTGTGCAGAGTTGTTATGGTCCTGTTTTTTGATATAGACTGTATTTTCTGCGGATGTACAATGTATAGTTTACCCATGAATACAGCCTTGTAATAGAATGTGAGACTGTAGACTGTGACTTATTTCACATTTGAACTTTGTGTAGAAGTTTGGAATACCTTGGCATACATTTGTTCTCAAGCTTGACAGGTAGATTTGGGTTTGATTTTTCTTTTTCTAATTTGAGCTGGCCAAGTACTGTGACAACTTGTTGAAGAAATCAGCAAAAGGAATGACAGAGAATGAAGTGGAAGACAAACTTACAAGTTTCATTACTGTTTTCAAATACATTGATGACAAAGATGTATTCCAAAAGGTAACTTTTTATATTCAATAAAGGTTAAAATATTACATTTAAAGCATACTTGAAGCATGCGATTATGCTTCTTAACATCCTCATATCTGGTTTTTTTTTTCAATGCAGTTCTATGCCAGAATGTTGGCAAAAAGATTAATTCATGGTTTGTCTATGTCTATGGATTCTGAAGAAGCCATGATAAATAAACTAAAGGTAACGTAATATTCTTCTAACACAGAATGAACAAAGGAATATGTAGTGTTGAGAGGGAGCAGCAGAGGGTGCCAGAGGTAACTTATCAGTCAGTAGGTCTGTTTCCAATAGCTGAAAGGAACAACTAGTTTTTTGGTAGTCTATGAAAGATATATGGCCAAGTATCATCTAGGGATTTGAGATTTTTATAAGGTTTTGGGTAGTTTTATTAGATGGGTTCAAATAATTCATATTAACATTATAAATGTACCAAGGACTTTCATAGACCATGTCTGTCTTTCAGTTTTATAGGATAACATTGTTCATGTAGATCATTGTGTATAGAGTGAAACTAAGATAAATCTGGTAATTTTATTTTACAATGTTTGTTTTCTATTGTAACTAGTGTTTTCTGTAAATGTAACAACACTTCTGCTGACTAGATTTTCATATTGTAGTAGTGAGTGGGCATAATTTATACAATAAGGACTGTTTTCACTGTGAAACCTCTTACAATATTTCTTCACAGCAAGCCTGTGGTTATGAATTTACCAGCAAGCTCCACCGAATGTATACAGACATGAGTGTTAGTGCTGATCTCAACAATAAATTCAACAACTTTATCAAAAACCAGGACACGATTATAGATTTGGGAATTAGCTTTCAGATATATGTTCTACAGGTACTAATGTATGTTTATTACTACTGAGTTACTTGTGCTTATTTTTTATGTTTTGATAACAAATGAACAATTTTTCTAACTGTGAATGCTTCTTTGTATGGAAACTGATGCCTTGTGATTACTGTAGGGTAATACTTATTTTCCTAGTGTTACTTTTTAAAATTAACCCAGTAGCTCCCTAAACAGTAGTGATATAAAATGTCTTGTGCTTTCAACTTCAGTTAATACCTCACTGGGGTGTGCATAAGGAGCAGTAAAAAATGAGCAGTAAAACTTCTGGGATCAATTGATTGTCTTATGACATAATGTACACTATAGATCTGTTTAAGAGTGTTATTTTTTTCTTAATGTATATGTTGTCTGAAAATGTTAATGCTTTTATTTTTTCCCAATATCTTTAGGCTGGTGCATGGCCTCTAACTCAGGCTCCTTCTTCTACATTTGCAATTCCTCAGGAACTGGAAAAAAGTGTACAGATGGTAGGTTAGTAGGAGGCTTCTTGTAAACATGTGGAAAATGTAAAATAACTCCAAATAAAAGATCATCACTCGAACAGAGAAAAACCTGAGCTGCTTCGTTTTGTTTGTAAATTGTGGATATCCTGTTTCCAGTCCATAGGAAATGTGGAAGGGTCACTCAAATACCTTACTGAATTTATGTATGTATTTGCATAGCTTTTCTTTATTTTTAACATCTCTCTTCTACACTTTGTGATTGCTGAGGGAGATGTTAATAAATACAATTAAGTCAACTAGGTTGGTTCTTTCTTTAAAACCAATTCCTAATATTTAAAGAAAAGAAGATTCTGTTTCTAATATTAAATATGAACAGATATAATAGCAGATTAAGATGCAAATACAGGGGTTTTGTCCTGTATATCATAGGAGCTATTCAAAATCAAGCTTTGTGCAAACTTCTTTAAGGCTAATTTTATGATTTCTCAAAGCAATAAAGGTTTTACTTTGGTCAAATATTCTTTTCTTACGTGATTATTTCTACTTTGTAGAGGTAGGTATTTTGTTGTTTTTGATTGTATTATTGTGTTCTAAATGTTACCTGTACAATGTGCGTTGATCTTTTTTAAAGTGTATTTAATGGTGAAGTACAATTTACACAATAAAAATTTTGTATTATTGGACATAACAGATTTTTAAAAGCAGTTTTTATACCTTAATTTACTATCTGATGTAAATTATAATGGTAAATGTCTGTTTCTGTGGCGAGGGAGCTTTTTCACATATTGCTACTGAGTTTTAGAACTATTTATTCTGCTATATTTCCCCTCTAGTAGGTGGCACTTTTAGCAATATAATAGTTTCCAATTCACACTATGCAGTCACCAGAAGGTGACTGATGAGATTTTCCTGTTCTTTGTGAGTTCAAAGTAGGAGTATTGTCAGTTGTGTCTCAGTTGGAAAATTGTTACAGGCTTCTGTATCAGAAGCAGCTTAGAGTCTGGGTTGCTTGCCTAATTTCACTGTTTTGCCAGTTTAAAGGAGCAAATTTAGTCATAGCTAGAGTCATTGCCCTAAATTATAATTTCCTAAGGCAATAGAATATGACTTTAGGGGGGTCTTTGAAAATTGTCTGACAATGTATTTACTGTTAAGTTTCATCATTTGACCCATAGAGAGAGAATTCTCTCAGGATTCTGACCAGGATTTAGAAAGAAAAAAACCATTTTGCAATTGCACTCCAAAATATGTGAATAACTGGGCAAGCTGTTTAGCAGCTTTTTCTGAGACTGCTGGAGCTTCCTGTAAATATATATTTCTCTGAATGGTGTACATATACTGGTATTCATACTGTGTAAGCTTGTGGGTGGAGAAACACCCGATTCTTAAAGAGGTCAAAAGTTCCTGGTTTTGTGTTTTCCTTCAATGTTAATCAGAGTTGCCAGACCAAATTGGAATAAGCCAAACTGATGTGTACACAGTGTTGGCTATGGGGGTTTAGAGAGTTTGATCCTGTTTTAGGTAAAGGTTCTTTGAATCTGCTTAAGTTTTTCTCATTACCAGAGGTGGACCTTATCAGGATTCAATCATCGGCATGTTCCAAAGGAAAATGCTGTCATGAATTGATCTGCAATGTTTGCATCCAGTAGGGTGAACATAAAGCCAGTATTTCTTCATTAGGCTGGTAGGGTGATAATAAACTATTATAAGTAGTTACATGTGTGACTAATTGAAGTTCATTTTGTTTTGCAGTTTGAATTATTTTACAGTCAGCATTTTAGTGGAAGGAAGCTTACTTGGTTACATTATCTTTGTACAGGTAAAAACAAGTGCTTTGCTAAACTTATGATCTATACAACTGACAGTTATTTGCTAGAAGTCCTTTTCAAATGGCAACAGACTGTGGAGTTGGAACAATATTTTACCTATAAAGTCAACACATTATTTTGCATTATAAATTAATTTAATATTTACTACATAGTATTTCCAAAACTTATGTTTTGTAAACTTGCGTGTGTTACCTGTGATTTATTAAATCCAAGTAAAACTAGAGTTGTATGTTCTTAACTACAAAACAGCACTACAGAACTGCTGAGTTAATAAAAATTGACCTGGAATTGTTTTTGTAGTATAGCTGTCCCTTAGATAAATATGAAATAATTTTAAGAATGCATATTATACTGTTTTAATCAGGTATGTGAGTATCTAAGTAAACAAGTATTTATATTTACTGTATGGGAGTACATGTTAACATCTTAGAAGATATATATAAAATTATAGTTTATTTTAGTAAGTGTCAGTAAATCATGTTTTATTTCAAATGCTTTCAGTATCAGACTTTAATGGCTGAGCACCACAGCATATTACATGAAGATGAAAAACCAGACTAGCATACAATATAATGTTATGAAAATCTAATTGGAATTTCTATTTTTATTATTATAAATTATATTGCATTGTTCAAAACAGTATTGTTTTGGTATTCATAGTTAGTCAGAGGGGTTTTTTTGTTGTAGATCACATTCTGTAACTGTGAATTCACAACACCAGTTGTCATCATCCCATTTCAAGTGTAAAATGGAAGCTTGAATTGAATGTCTGGAAATGTGTGAGGAGTTCTGGTAGTTAAACTTCAGATGACTTTTCAGCACCTTCCATCAGTTTATAAAATACTGTTGTATCATTACAGGTGAAGTAAAAATGAACTATTTGTGCAAACCTTATGTAGCCATGGTCACAACATACCAAATGGCAGTGTTGCTTGCCTTCAACAACAGTGAGACTGTCAGTTACAAGGAGCTTCAGGACAGCACACAAATGAATGAGAAGGAACTGACAAAAACCATCAAATCTTTGCTTGATGTCAAAATGATAAACCATGACTCAGACAAGGTATGCCGTGATGATATACAAGAGTTTCACGTTTTCAGTCTTGTCATTCTGATATTTCTTGAGGGCTTGTTTTAATATAAAATAATTCATTGTTTAGTCTCAAAACTGTATTATTGACCCTTGTGAACAATTATAAATTTGTATTTTTAAGGAAAGAGATAGGAGGAAGTAGACTGTCTGCCATATAGGCTTTCCATGCCTATAGCAGCATGGTCTGCTGAACAGATAATAAAACTGGGACTGTTTATTGCTTCTGTTGCATTTCATACATATGCCTTTAGACTCACCACTGTTGGAGGGGAATACACCACTTTTGAAGTTGTATTGAATCAGGGGAAGGAGCCTGAGTTGTAAACCAGAATCTTACAGCTATCCTAAAAAGATATTTGTGGGATTAAGAGACTGAAAGCAGCAGCAACGGGGTTCTTCCTTGCTGACAGATTACAGGAGATGCAAAGAGAGCAAGGAGGGTTTAGGCTGCATTTTACCAAACTTATCATTCCAGGAGTTTCATGGAATTCCAGTAATATCTGAGCTTTGTTTGTGATTAAGGCAATGGTTGATAAAGGTTCTGTTTCTGACTGTCTCGTCCTTCTGTATGGCCTTTGTGAAACCAGTTACCCTTTTTCCCATACAGCGAAGGACACAGAGGTCTGTTAAGTAAGAAACATGACAGAAGTGCCTGTGCATCCTGTACAGACATTAGCATGTGCTTCCAGCTAGCCCAGAAAGCCCACTATTCAGACAGTATCAGACAGAAGGTACAGAGATAAGCTGTTCAGTTCGCTTTTGAGAAGAATTCTAAAGCTACTCTGATGGCAGGAAAATTTTAAGAAAGGGGAAGTGAGATTACAAGGAAGATCTGATGCTTGGCTAAAGCATAGGACATGCTTCCAATGTCTAGAAATGAGCTCAGGTTGGAACAATAGCTGGGAAGATGTCTGTTAAACCATGAGTCAAATAAAACACTGGGAGCTATTAAAGAAAACAGTGAAACTTTTCATTATCTTAGGAAATTGCCCATTGTTTAGAGGATTTATCTTTACTTATGTCTGTTGTATAAGGTTTGCCCAGTTCCTTTAAGGATATGTTATTGAAGAGGGAATGATACAGCTTTCCAACCCTTTCACCCTTTAATGTTTACCACTGCATTTTCTAGCTCTTTGCCTTTCAAACTATTGTATTCAAGCATCTTTGCTATTTCTGTTTTCTTTGCACTCACTCCAGTAATGCGATAGTAGATTTGTAGACAGCCTATCAGATTACTTATTAAATAAACAAATGAACTTTAGTGGCTTAAGCAGTGGAATTCAATATACAAACTTCTCTTAACCTGTATATCTGAGTGTTGTGGTTTCACCCCAGATGGAAACCAAGGCCCAACAACTATTTGCTCACTCCCCCACCAGGAGGATCAGGGAGAGAAGCAGAGGGGCGAGAGGTGAACACCACAAGCAGCTTTTGGCAAAATCTGTATTTGTCCATTAGAATCATGCTTTTTAATTTCATGCTCCATACACAATTTATTTTGGTTTATATTCAACTGTGTAAGGAGAATAATGCTAAAATTTAATGTTAGCCTATTTTTTGTTAGCTTATTTTTTTAAAGCTGTTGGTCTTTCCTGTTTTGTGTTAAAATTTCTATACTATACCTGGTGTCCTGGTTTTATTTTTATTTTAGCAAAGAATATTTGTTGCAGAATATAAAATTAGAATTAATACTGTTTTGAGTGCATATTTAGTTAAATATTGACTGTGTTTACTGAAATATTTGCCCTTCAGACAGTTTGGCAACATTATAAGGTCTCAGAAGTCCAGTAACTTTATTCTGCTGGAAATTGCTAGTACTTCTACAGACTCTTGCCTGGAAACTGCAAAGATCAATCCAGTTATCTTGTTAGTTGAAAGTAAAGGTGTTTTGATTGCAAGGAGTAGTTACCATTTATTGAAAGAAATGGACTTTTATGTGTGGAAAAAAATTGAGATTCTGACAGGAAAAAATTAGAAACACACAGATGCTGCAGTTTTTCAGCTGTTTCTGCTATAATATTAAAAAAAATGCTTAGATATTTTTCCTTAAATTCTGGGAGACAACATTAGTAATAATTGTAAAAGCAACAGCTCCTTCTCGACGTTCTGCCATAAATAAATGCAAATCCTGCTTTCTCTGCAGGAAGAAAATGAGTTAAATGGAGAGTGCTTGCAACTAAATAAGATGTCAAAGTATTAAAAAAGAAATTGCTTTAATCATATTGACTTGTTAACAAAATTAATGTATGATAGAATTCTTCATAGTGTTTTCTGAAGTAGACGACTTCTAGGTTAGTTAAACTGTAGCTCAAAAAATTGATTTGGTTCAAGTGGCATTTTAGAATTTCCAACTACAAATCTGAAATTGTTTGTATGTATGTAAGACCCTAACTGTGACTTTTCAAAGTAAATTGCTACCGTTTTCTGGTTCTCTTTCTGATTTTTAAAAGAGATTCTTTATTGCAGGAAGACATAGAGACAGAGTCTACGTTTTCATTAAATATGAACTTCAGCAGTAAACGAACAAAATTTAAAATTACAACATCAATGCAGAAAGACACACCACAGGTGAGTATTCTTTGGTGTTTCTAGCTCAAACAGCTTAGAAACTTATTTCTCTAAAATGGAATTTATTGTGTTAGTCTGGTGTAAGCAGATGTAAGATTCACCGAGTAAGATTTACATAGCCATAAAGAAATTGTGTGAGTTTAAAACTTAAGCACTGCAATTTTTTTTGTACTTAAAATACAGGCAGGAGAAGATAAAATAGGGAACAAGAAGGCAGAAGGAAAAGATAAACAAAATGTACCAAAAGGGATTGACATTTAGCTTGTCTTATGAGACTTTTTTGTTGGTGGTGTTATCTCATGAGACTTTTTTATTGGTGGTGTTTGCAAAAGCAACTTATTCCAGGAACAGCAGAACCAATCAAATATTTTCCTATGATTTTTGTCTTTCGGCAAGTAAAATTAACTCTTGTGTTGATAATCCTGTATCTCCTAAGACATAGGATTTTGTGCAAGATATGTATATGCTGCCAAACTCAATACATTATAGTAAATTCTGCCTGCCTTTCTCCCTAGCAGAATTGGTGGTTGGGATGCCTGTCCTACCTTCCTACTGACTTTAAAGAAACCTCGTATTCTTGATTTATGGAACTACTTTGCCTGGAATTGAACTTCTCCTGCATTTTTGTATTAGTTGACCACTTTTAGTAAAGTAAAATGTGTAGGTTCCAGATCCTTTTATGAAGTGTTTATTGGTCGTACTATATTTTAAACATTAATGTTCTTGCTATATCCCAGGAGATGGAGCAGACCAGAAGTGCTGTAGATGAAGACAGAAAAATGTATCTCCAAGCTGCTATAGTCCGTATCATGAAAGCACGTAAGGTGTTGCGACATAATGCTCTAATTCAGGAGGTAAGAGAAAGTCCTCCTCTTCAACTTGATTTGATGAAAATCTTCTGGAGAGTTGGGTAAAACATCTGACCACAGAACTCTCCTGTGCTGAAACTAATACCCCAGTGAAATTAGTGAGGATTTTCTTGGGATCTGCTTTGAACTGCAGTACTGGAGCACCAGCTGGGATCCCTCAGTCTTGTAAATGTGTCTTACCACTAAAACATTAAGTGCTTGCTCTTTCCTCTTGGCTGGTTCTATGCTAACAGATACTGTATCCTATACGAAATGTTGCCAGAGCTATAGTTACAGTTGAAAACCTGAGTATGGATATTCTAAGTATGGAATTTGCACAGAAGCACCTAGCCAATTTTTAGCTCTTATAATACATGGCTTAAATTTTAAAAGTTGTCTGAGTATGAAGACATGCACTTTTTAACCTCCCTTTTCCATTAGGTGGTACAGTTCTCTAGATTTTTTAGATTCTGGATTAATGATCTGTGAATTGTCACAGGCTGGCTGGGAAGGTAGTGCTATGTCATTGGTTTTTCTCCCATTTTTCCATCTGTCGGTCTCCTGCCTAATTGTATTTTTCGTTCCAACCTTTGCTCCCACCAGCCGGTTCCCAGTTTTAGTTTTCTCAACCTTCCAAGGCATTCTTTCTTCAATCTAGTTCACTCTTGTGTCCCTGAGCCTTGCTGGAAGCCTCAGAGCAGACTGGTGGGAGGAGGAATAAAGATTCCTGCTTTATTCAACCGTTTTGAGGATGGAGGTGGAGAAGCATTGAGTAATTTGTGGTGATGGAGGAAATAGTTTAGTACACCCACCATTTAATTTTTATTTCTTAAAAAAAAAATAAGCTGGTACAGAGAGTTTGTAAGCCCAGAACTTGCAATGTGAGATATCTTAAAAGTTTTGGATATTGAAGTAGTGCTTGTACACAATTACTCTTAGATTGAATATCTAAAAGGTAAGGCACCATAGGTCCTGATTCTTCTCAAAATCTTTGGCTGTTTGGTTTCCTGTTATTTAAATCATCCATGCAGTTATGATGAAGTCCTGTAAGAATTTACAAATAAAACTAGAAAGGCAAGCCTTGTTTCGTCTTTGAAAATATTTTTCTCCCCACTCAAATTATTAGAAAAAGATTCCAAAATGTACTTTTCTTGACACCAGTTCATAAGGCTGAAATAGATTACAAATTTTTATGTTTTGGAAACAAATCCTTTCTGGTTGCTTCTTCCTTTGTTTAATGGAAGGGCCACTATCTTATGTGCCTCTGCTGTCTTTTGCTCTTGCAGTGGTCTTGCAGAATAGTCTATTAGCATCAGGAGCCTTTTCTTTAGCTTTTCAAGAAAGGGAGATATTTTGATAGTTACTCAGTTAAAAACTAAGTAGTGAGTAAAGTTGCAATATTGTTACTAATTCTGGTGACGTTGTTACTTTTATCATGCTGTTTATGTACATGCATAATGTATTCACTTAAACTTTCCTGTCTGACTTCTTGAATACAAATGAATCTTTTTAGAAGGAGTCTGTGTACTACAAAGAGTTAATATTTTCTCACCTCATTAATATTACTTTTTTTTAGCTATAAGGGTAGGATTATATTGTTGTTAGATATATGATTGAGAGACTCCTAACCTTAATGTAGTTGGCTCTGATTTTAACAGTTAGACTACAGCCCCACACATTTTGTTTAGGGTGAGGTGTCCAAGAAAACAGTCAAGGCCCCTGGTAGACCTATATATGTCAGCAAATGGTCTTTGTCTGAATTGTTAATTGTGTTAGATATGCCCTGATAATTTCGATTCTAGCTCTATGCTGCAGTGCCTGCAGGACGAGGTAGCTTTTCCCATAAAACAAGTAAGTCCATGGATGTAGTGGAGGGGAAAGGTCAGTGCAGTCGTTCCCAGAAAAGTTTTTATTCTGACCATAGGTATTTCTGTCTATCCTTCTTATTTGTATTACCTTTGAGGAAACAAAAACAAATCAGAAAAAGCCCTTAGCAATACAAACCCTTTTGTTCTCTCTGTCCTAAGTAAATACATGAAGTATGATGATGACAATCAGTTTGAGTGTAGGGCTGAAGTTAGGTGAAACCTGAGCAGATGTATTAGTTTGTTAGCACCCGCTTTCTCCTCATTTGTGCTACTGTGGAACGTACCAGACCCTTGGCTGCAAGCCCAACAAAACTCGCTCTTTTGAGCTTTTTGTTTGCTTTGCTGGGTGAGTTCCACCTGGTGAGTTCTGTTGGCTCACAGAGGGCTCCAGCAAACTCTAGAACTGGGACAAAGCCAACTGTGAGAAGTTGTAAAGAAAACAGGAAATCCAGCTGAAATAAAGATCACTTTCTTTACAGAAGAAATTCAAAACTACAGGCAAAATATATTGTGACATTTGAGTAGTAAGATATTTTGTTTAAAAAATTTTTCAAGTTCTAGATTTGCATGATCTGTTACTACTCACGATTTCCTCTTCTTCTCTACAGGAGAATGAGCAAAACTGAGAACTATCAAGAGAACTAAAGTTTTGCCTGCAGTGGCAGTTTCTTCCACAATGCAAATATAGATTTGTTTTTACAGTAAATAAATTTTTACTGCATGTATTACAAAGTTCCAGCTTAGGCAGATGGAACTCACCAAATTGTGTATCTGTCTTCAGTGACTGAAGGAATAGAGGTTCACCCTGATTGTCTCCAATTGTATAGGAAAGGAGATCAGTGGTAGCGGAACTCCACTATGATAATAGTGAACAGATGTGTTTATATTAGATTAATTTTTAACATGGGTATTTGTGTTCATTTGTACTGTGACAAATGAAGCAAGCAAGAGAAATGAAGAGATCTGGGGAACATGCAGCCAAACTAACCAGTGAGCTCAGCAGTCAGTTTCAGTGTCCTGACACTAATGCATAAAGATGCTTTCTTGATTGTTATAAGTTGACTACTCCAGGGTTATTTAATTCTGTGTTTAAAAGAAAAGCATACTGAATTTGCCTTAAAGCCCTTAGCAAATATTTAGATGCAGTTTTTGACTGTGAAAACCAAAACTAACACAAAAACTATGTCTTTCTTTTGCAGGTAATCAGCCAATCAAGAGCTAGGTTTAACCCAAGTATCAGTATGATTAAGAAGTGTATTGAAGTTCTGATAGACAAACAGTACATAGAGCGAAGCCAGGCCTCTGCAGACGAATACAGTTATGTAGCATGATGTTGCTATCCTGCAGGTATGATTGTAAGGAGATCATTGCTGTCACTGTTTGGTGTGTTCCTGTGGGAAGAGGCAGGCCTGTGCCTCCATAATTGGTCACTTGGCAGCCCCTGTTTTTCTGCTGTTTACAACATCACCAGTGCCATGTCATGAGCGTCAATGAAAATGCCTATAGATATTTCAAGCTCATGTCATTATGACATTTCTTAAAACTTTACTAAAAGAATGAGTGAAGTATTGCTGAAATGTGATGAATTGGTTGGGTACCATGCTTTTTTTTTTTTTCCCCCTCCCCTTTCACGTTTGCAGTTGATGTTTTTTAATGTATCTTAAGACAAAGTAAAAAAAAAAAAATCACACAAAAAACCTAAATATTGTAATATGACAGATAACCTAATAATTGTATCTACATTAAAATGTAAAAAAAATGACGAACATGATACTGCTGCTTGTCAAATAAAAAAATAAAGTTATATAATGTGTCTCGAATGATTGTAGAGCTGGATATAGCATTAATGTCTGTAAATATTATTCAGGCCTGAAGAGTAAAAATAATGTTATGTGTTTGGGTTTTGGATAACCTCAGAAGTAGATCTGACGTAAGAACTAATTTATATAAAACTGAATACCAGGTATGTCATGTTTGATGTGATTATAAAAAAAATATTTATGGTTAAGTGCACATCTTGTTTTCTTGAGATTAGGCTGATTTACATTCTTAGTGCCTGAAGGCCTACTCTGTGTCTGTTAATCTCGCACTGTAGGAATACGTTACAAGAGAAAATAAACTGACACTTGAGGGGATTTAATAGTGTAGTTCACAAACAGTTAGGAATAGTTATCACAAACGTCAAAGATATAGTTCAGTGGCTTGTGAAACCACCTTCTTAATGGGAAAACATATACCAGACTGGTAACTGAAAACTGTTTTTTTCACTAATGTATTAGGTAGAAACACTACACGGAGATCGGTACCTGTGTTTGTTTCCACATAAGCCCGTGCAGCCTCTTGACTCATATGGTTGTTTTGATTGTGTTTTGTTTTCCTCTACCCCAATTAGATTTCCAGCTATTTGGGTGGGACAAGAGATCCACAGGCTATTTCATGTCCTGTATTGTTCGTCAGGGTTGGCATGGTGACTGTTCACTCTCACATAAGCCAAGTATAATTTTATAAGGTACTAGCTCTACCACTGGAAGTAACTGGAGTTTAAGAGCATTGAGAGTTTGAACACACTGAATCCCTGCTGCAGAAAAGAGCTTCCTCGTGGCTATACTTGCAATTATGATTGATAGGATAAATATTAAGTTAACTTTAAATGTTCTATTTTTGCCAAATTTTATTTGTGTGCATATGAAAATATATATGTAGATATATACTATTTGCAATATTTTTTTAGATTGTGTGATAACACTTACTAAAAGTCCACAGATCAAGAATTAATTTTAGAGAAAAAAATCCCTTGGAGGGAGCTTTTTCCTTTTTTGTTTTTCTAGTTCTTCACTGTATGAAAGGTTTCTCTCTAACCCTCAGATTATTGCTGTCTCTTATTTCTTAAGTGGCATTGCATTCATATTTTATCTGGAGGATATAGGAAACTTTCTATAATTAACTAGGAAATGCATCAAGAAATGGTACTATGTTTTTCTGATGTGGATTTTGCTGAGGATGAATAAAGGGCAATAAATGATGAAGGTCAGTAAACATTTCTTCCATATTTATGGTATTTTATCCCACTACATTAAGATACAGATTTTTTACATGGATTTATGTCTTAAAGAAGTGAGGGGTTTTTAACTGATTATAATATGGTGCAGTAAGTCATTGTCTCAAGTGTTAGTTTAGAGTTGTCTCTGTGTGTTGGGAGACAGCAAAAGTGTTAAGTGTCACCAAGTGTAATAAACAGGAGACGCATTAGCACAGATTTTGACTGGAATGACTTTTAATCTATTTCAGTGTGAAGCAAGCATATCTGTGCTTCATTAAAAAATCGTTCATTACTTATAACAAAAATAAGGTCATATTCTATGACACAATACAAAAAAGAGAAGAAATATTGCCTGAATGTTGAATCATCAGGTCATTTCTCCAGAAAACAAACAGTGACAACCAAAGCTTCTGGAAACAAATGTGTTTTGTCTTGTATCTTGTTTATGAGTCAACAGATTTTAAGCTTGTTTCTTCATAAAAGGGTTAATAAAAGGTTTATTTAAATATAGATTGCAGTAGCAAAATTTTAAGGCTGATTCTGAAAAAGACTTGACAAATTTTATTTTCAGAATCATTTCGGAGACAACACAAGAACTTCACTGCTCTAGCCCAAACGTGCAAGGTTTTAGCATTACCTTATCTCTGAATTTTTGCATTGCTAAACCATCAAAAGTAGTATTTTGGGTTTCAGATAAGCATGCTGCTGAGTTGAGACATGTTTAGCATGTTAAAAACATTCATATATTTCAGTGCAGTTGGCATCCCCCGACAGTGTCTTTCATAATTACACACAAACTGGGTCTTTTCAGTGCCTCTTGGGAAATGTGGCTATAACTGGGAAACGTTTTGAATTCTACTTTATAAGTCACACCTTCCCCCTAAGGAAAAAAGTAGTGCAAATATTCAGACCTCTGTAGCTGGGTTTTGTCACTGAAATCATTGCTGGCACACAGGGATGCAGCTTATGGTGTAGTGCTTCAGCCTGGCAACAAATACCTTTGGCAAGTGTCAGTTCAAAATACTAAGTGCTAAAGGGTATTGACAGGAGAGGCAAATTGTAAAAAGAGAAAGATATTTGTTTGTCATGAGCCTATTGACATGTATGACCTGCTGGTTTATAGGAAGCTGTACAGCTGACTCTGGAAACATAATGATTTCATACGTCTCATACATGTCTAATATCAAAATGCATGTTACCTCTAGTACTGAGTGTTACTGATCATTCTTACTGTACTAATTGAAAATGTATTTCTATCACGTTTTAATTTGTCTTCAGATTGATTGTCTTATTCTAGGAAAGGAAAGTGTGTACCTGCATTTCAGTGTGTTCATACACACAGGGCTGCTGGAGCTACGAAAGGTACTTAAGTCACCATAACATAAGAAACTGTTTGCAAAGCAGAGAGTATCATTACTTTCTAAGAAGCCTTTCAATGAGTACATCACTTTTCCAAATAAGAAGCAGAGTACAGAAATTGATCAACAGAGAAATACATTTTATAAGCTGATATCTTTCAGCTATGCTTCGAAGATCATTCTTATCCTTAAAAAAAGTTAATTTTAAGAACAATGTTGCAACATAGTATTGATTCTTGGGCATAAATTCTTTGTACCTTGAGATAAATATGTTAAGACTGTCTATGCCCTACAATATGGTAAGTACTTAGAGTTAATTAATCTGAGATATCACAGTGTATGAAAACATACTCTCCAGAATCAGTTGCTCTTTCACTGAGTATTTTCTCTTATTACAAATCTGAAATTATCTTTACTTGCTTATGCTAAGTTGTACTGCACTTCTGAGCTGATAAGAAAACAGCATTTTTCAAAGTTGTCAGGCAAAAGAAGAGGAAGGATCCAAACAGTGTTTGGGTATAATAATTTTAAAACAACTCAAGACTTCGATGAACCTCTGTATGTGTGTGTGTGTGTATGTGGTTTTAAAGAGGGAGGGTGAATAAATATGATCTTAAAAGTAACCAGACATGTGTAGCTTGGATGTGCATTTCTTATTTTCTCCATTCTGTGGAATTTACAATTGCATCAGTAAGGGAAGAAAATAACACACAGCAAAAGTAAAGAGGTAGATGAGGAGGATAGCTAGTTGGCCTCCTTTTTTGAAGTACTGGAGTTGTGGGTTTGTGTTCTTTATCTTAAAATAGCTTAAATGTGCATATGTTAATGAACAAGATTACTGTTTAGTTCAGTATTGATGATTACTTGTCATGTGTTTGAGGAAGAATCGTGTCACAGTACTCAGAGAAGCTGTGCATCTGACATAGTCATCTGTTGGTGCTGCTCCCACCAGCTGTCCAGGAGCACAGCACAAGACTTGAAAGCTCCCTTAGTCTTCCCAGTAAGCCCAGCCTTCCATATGCATCTGAGAAGTGACGGACTAAACCTCAGAAGTAGTATGAAGCAAGCCAAAAGTTCACTTCTGAAACAGTTCTAATAGTTTGGGAATTATTTCCACCATTCATTTCTGCACTTTCTTTGGGGCCCTTGTTACTGAAAGCTATAAGTGGTGATTTAAGCAAAACTGAAATACTCATTTGTTTGGTTGCTTTGGCTGGAGTAACAAACAGCTTGCACTAACCCCATAGTTCCTCCTCAGCTGGAGAAGGTGATGGGAGTGTGCATTACTTGTCTATTACAATATCAAGTACAAACTTTACACTTGAACCACTGGTAAACTTGGTGTATGGGGAACCCTTTCTAGGGCTTCTGACTAGCGGGAAATCTCCTCTGGTATTTCATACTGAGGAGGGCTAGTCTAGCTTTGTGTGTCCTTTCTTCCACTGAGATAAAATCATACACTGGTGTTCTGTAAATTTTGCTCTCCTAATTTTTGATGTGGTGTTGTATACCAGGAACAGAAAATCATGTATTTTAGTACTCTGGAAAGTAATGTAGGATGGACAAAACGCTTTCCAGTGTCTATATAGCCAAGGCATCAGTTCTTTCAGTCTGACTCTTATCCAACTAAACACTTGATAAATTGGTATTTACAGGAGCAATGGATACTTAAGGAGACTGTTAGGCGTGTTCTCATCTGAAAGAGGCAGTGTTCTTAACATAATCATTGAATGGCAAACACTGTATTTGTCACCTTTTGGTGGGAGCTGGTGGTTCTCATGTGTGTCAAACTGAGTTTTTCCAGCAGCTGAGAACAGTGGCCACGTAGCTGTGAACAGTCAGTAAAGAGGAGTGGTTTGAGGGCAGATTTGAATCTTGACAGGTCATGCTGTTGCCTGTCTTTTAGTGTTGGTTATATAATCTATAACTTACTAGGTATATATGGTATAAAGTGTATTGCTTCTCTGGTAGTCTTTCACATTATGTTGAACAGTTTCAGTTGAGTTTCAAAAGACATACTTGGTCTGTTTTCTTAAAAACCCTATGCATGGGTACATTTTCCTTTCTTCTTTCTAGCCACCAGCTTAATAGAATTCATGGTCATCAAAACTTGAGTTTGAGAGAATAAAAAAATATGTCTGAAACTCATGATACTGTGTAGTCACCTGTAGATTTAAAGCCAGTTCGTGTTTCATGGGATTTGTTTTAAGCAGGGCCAGGCATTTGGCTCCCTCAGAGTGATGACATACATGGAGTGAGGTGCTGCTAGAACTAATCAAGAGGAAACTGTCAGTGGAAGGGTATGGATGATCTGCTGACACTTATGCTTTGAAAGTTGATCTAGTGCACAGAATGTAGCATATTGCTTGTTCCCTTCAGGGTTTGCTCTGTTTTAGAGGGAGGCCATGAGCAGTGATGCCAGCAGGCATTCCAGAAGCAGGAGGCCTGGCCTTTTTGAGTCTGTCTTCATTCTCTCCTTGACCAGAAGAGTGCCCCAGTCTTACCCAATAAGGCAAGCAAGACCTGTTACCTGTCTTGGATGTGTACAAACTTAAACTTCCTTGAAGGTAAATTAAATCAAAAAGTGTGAGCTCTTACCTGCTTCCCAGGGCTCTTTATGTATTTTTCATTGCAATATTGGAAGGACTAGAAAACAACAATTGAGACAAGGAGTCTATAATTTAGTCATTAAGGTATTCCTGTGGGAGCTGGGGCCATGGGTGTGGGTTCCCATCAGTGGGTTGGTGCACTGAAGATGAGCCATCTGCTTCTCAGTGCTGAAGGAAAGCAGCAGGGGCCAGAATTCTGTATACAAATGTCATCCTCTGTGCTTGTGGATGTCCATAATAGACATAAGTGACAGTAATCCAGATACCAGTAATGACAGAGTATGTGAACATTTAAGTTTAGGGGTCGGCTCACCAGCTGGTGACTCAAAAACACTTGGAAATTGGCCTTTCAGAACTACCTTTATGGGTTTGCATATATGTTCTTCCTGATTGCCATCTGAAGCCATGAAAAGGAGTCACATGAACCTCATCTGTAGCTTCGTCTTAGCAATTCCAGGTGAAGTTCTCTTTCCCTTCCCCCAGGTGGGTGTCTGCTGCCACATGTTTTAGTGTGCTGGTAAGGTGTATCTAAGCCTTACTGTAGCCACAAACTGAAGGGAATAGATGTACACCCACAGGCATTCACTGCTTAAAATCTGAGTCATGACTGTGAATCAGAGATGTGCCCGTTGCAGCAGGTGAAAGAGATTTGGGAAGATGTAACATTCCTCTTGGGAATAATCGTCGTCTGACTTTTGGCTAAGGAAACTTCCCATCTGCGTGAACATAGACTCTAGCCTTAAGAAACCTCTATCCGTGGAGAAGACCCTCCCCTCCCCCTCATCATCCATCCTGGAAGTGTTCAAGGCCAGGCTGGATGTGGCTCTGATCAGCCTGGTCTAGTGGAGGGTGTCCCTGTCCATGTCAATGAGATCTAGTGGGAACTAGGTGGTCTTTAAGGTTCCTTCCAATGCAAACCATTCTATGATTCTATGATTTTTTTTGAGTCAAATAATTTAGAAATTACACTAGCTTCTCCTCAGCCCTCTTTCCTCAAGGCAGTAGCCTTGCCTTTTTTGGATGCTCTCCCTCTTTCAGAGCACTGGCCATTTAATTTTTAAAAATGTGTATTTTAAAGGCCGTGTGTATAGTTTGACAAATGGGAGAGAAATGGAGCTTGTGCCGTGAGCATGACGGGTATTAACTCAGTGGGAAGGGGCAAGTAGGGACGTGTTCAGGTCCTGAGCGACAGCCTGGCAGCTGAGGCAGAAGAGTGTGGGGTTTTGCATGTGGACCAACAGACCCTCTTTATTCTTTCCCACACCCAGGCACAACCTTTGAAATGCAGACTTGACAGGCAGAGCTGGAATATCTGCTCCTTCCCTTCCTGGTGCAGCTCCTCTGCGCGTAAGGGCTGCGTGTCTGGACAAGCCCTGCTTTGCCAGCCAGGTTCATGGGGAGAGGCGGTGCCAGCGCCCTTTCTGCAGGAGATGGAGCAAGGGGAGTGGAAAGGGTGCTGCAAGTGGCAGCAGGACATGGCCTTGAAGATTTGCAGAGGGCAAAGGAAGGTGTGATCTGCATGGACTTAATTTGACATAGGGACAAAGACCAGAAACTGCATAAAAACGCCAAGAAGCATTATCTGTATTATCTGAGGTGGCTCAGGAAACTGTAGGTTATGTGGATCATATGCAATGATAATGATGAAAATATGACAGGTGAAATAGCTTCTTTATGCTCAGATTTGCTTTTTACCTTTTTTTTGGATCATTTGTAAATCCTTTTGTAAAATAATACACAGACTTTGAAAAAGTAGATCTTCAAGAAGTTTATTTTGGAGGGGGTTTTTTGTGGAATGTTTACTTCACAATTCTGGCTGATGTGGTCTCTGGGCTTTGCATCTGCTGTCTAAATGGACATTGTGCTGTTGCACATCTCTAACAGTGTCTGACTGAGCTCCAGACACAGGAGAATTGTTTCTCTTTGCAGGGGCTGTTCTTGCTGCATAGACCTCACTGAGAGGGGCTGTTCTTTCTTGCCATACCCTTCTAGGCTTTGGTACCTACCTAGTACATTTTGTAGATGGCAATTGTACATAGCACCTTAAAACTTTTTTTTAAAATTTTAAATCTGTGCTTATCAATATATGTCACAAGTTTTGACTTCTCTGTATGCTTCTGTAGCAAGCGGTTTGGCCTAGCCAGCCTTAGAATGTTATTTTATTATGGTCATACTCATGTGAGCTCTGGGATACCTAAACCAAGTTTTCTTCAGGAGTTTGCTATTGGTTGTGCCTGTTCTTAACACCAATTATAAAACTAAAAATCACATTAAATCCTGTCCATGCAGACTAGCGTTTTGATACCACTCCTACAGACCACCGCAAACTGTCAATTAGTGCTTCATGTGCTTGAGAGTAATGTTTTGAAATAACTTTTTTTTTGTCCTCAGAAATCTTTTGGGTGTTGTATTGTTCATTTTTATGTGTATAAAGTGCTTGTGAAAACCCTCACTTAGCTATGTACTAGTTGGAGTATGGACAACATAAATGCAAACTCCTTTTCAAGGCGTCACCTGCAGTGATGGAGGAAGCATCTGGGACAAGACATCTTCGTATTCAGACTCTGCTGGAGGCTACAAGGGCTCTCAGATATTTTAGAGCAGTTATGTTCAGTAACAACTGCTCTAAAATCACTATTTGTAGGAGAAGTTGCAGCATGGAAGGGAGAGATCCTTCCACTGGTTTCACACATTTGGGATTGTTAATTTCTTTACTCAACAGAATCATTGGCTGATTGGGAAGGTTTGGGGAAGGTGGCAGAAAGCCATCAAACCTGCTTGGGGCATTACCAGCAGCGGGGCTGTTCTCATCTTCCCTGGAGTCACTAGTGCAGTGTGATTCCCCTGTTAGCTCCGCAGCAGCAGAATTAATTCTGGCTGTGTGGAAACGTGGGTGCTTTCCTTAAAGTGTTACAGCAGAATTCCTTACTGTTATTAGAGGCTTTCCAGCCATACTGACTTGGGGGGGGGGGGCAGTGTGACCATACATTCCACTGAAAAGGTCAAATACTGGGAAGGCAAATATGCAGAAATGGAAATGTGTTGCTTCTCCAGGTCAGGATGAAGCATTTCGGGGTCCTTGAGCCTCTTCCTAGAGCAGAGGCCCTGCTGCAGCCTCCTGCCAGCAGAGGTAGCTACTGCAGCTGAGCTGGGCAGAGGGAACTTCACTCGGTGCTGCGGATCCCAAAGCCAACTTCCCACAGCAGCAGCCAGCTTTTCCCAACAGGATGTTTCAGGAGAGGAAACACTCTCCACCGTGGAGTCAGAATTTAGCAGATGCTGCAGCAAGATGAGCTGTCTGGGGCTCGGTAAGGAGAGCTCGGAGGGCTCAAGACATAAAAAAACAGAATGAAACTTGTGCACACACACTTGAGAGCTGGAAAGAGAGGATCCCACTGCTGCCATGCTCTTAGGATTTTGGGAAATAGGATTGGTGTTCTTGGAGCCGTCCTGTACAGGGCCAAGAGTTCGGCTTCAATGATCTTGTGGGTCCCTTCCCACTCAAGATATTTTATGTTTCTGTGAACATTAGGACCGTGCTGGGATGCATTTCTGCTGAGACAGCTGCAACCTTTTAGCAAATTTGGGTGGGAGGGTAAAAAGGTGAAGATGCTTTGTATCTCAGCCAAATGCCCTTTTGGAGCTAAGATGTACACATCTTGCAGAAAAATGTACCTCACTTATTCTCTGGAATCTTGGGTGGAGGTGATCACTGTTCTCACAGGAATGGGATGTTTGGGGAGCACCTGCAGCTTTTGAAAGGTATTGATCATCTTCTTGCCAAGACAAAGGGAAAGAGAAGAAGGGCTGAGAGACAAGATGGGTGTTAAACTGTTCACAGGCAAGTCACTGTTATAGTAGAAGGGGTCTAGAAAGGTGGGGAAAGATACAATTTGGGGGTTTAAGGGTGTGTGAAGTGGGGGAATAGACAGATGCAGAATTAGCAGTGCAGGAATACATCCTGTGTTTTGATGTGTGGTGCATCAGGAAAAAAACATAACCTACAGTTCATCAGCTGGGCAGTTTCTAAGCACAAGTACAGGTAATGGACAAGAAACTTCATGTTTGATTCCCCATAATTTACTCCTCTCTTAATATCCTCATTCCTTGTATTCCTGTCAGCTGCTTCCTCAATCCCAAACCTGCTTTCTTCGAGTTCTGTGTGGAGTATCTGATGGGTGTGAGTTTTTAAAGCCTTGTTTTAAGTAAAGGGATCATCAGCTAAGGATGTTGCATGTGAGTGAAGTGGGGGATCTAAACTTGCTTTGGGGAAGAAGCTAGAAGTAGTGAAAGCAATGAGAGTTACAGGTGCAGATACTGAACTTTTCCCCAACCTTTTGAAATGGGTTAGCAGAGCTGATATATGATTTCCAAGTGAGCAGGAGAGAATGGGAGAAGGCCTGAAGCAGAGAAATGGATTGGGAATGGAGCCAGGGAATCTATACTTGTTTTACCATTTGAAACAGGCTGTGGCTTATCCGGGGGGGGGGGGGGGAGGGAGAAGATGTGACAGTAGAAAATGGGTATAATAAATCCTGTTATTCGGAGGCTAGTGCTGCACTGCTTAATGCCTCCTTACTGTTTTGAGGTTTCTGTCTGAAAGCTGTTTGCTTTTTTTTTTTTCTTCAAAGTCTTTTTGGGTTTGGGTTTTTCCTATTTTTTGTGGCAGAAATAAGTATTAAGATGCCTGGATACAGTAATCTGTTTGAAGTACATAGGACAACCCCATGGTAAGTAAATGTAAATATTCTAATCATTTCTGTTACAGAATACTTGTTTTCATAGATTCATCACTGTGGTGGGCAATGCTGTGGATCTGGAGAAATGCAGGGACTCATCTGGGAGCAAAAGCCAAGACTTGCCCCAGGTAACCAAGAAAGGGGAGTGTGTTTTCAGTCTGGCCTGGTGGGGTCCTGAATTCCCTTGTGGCTTCAGTAGCAGGATTGGGGAGGGTTTGCTCCCAGGCAAACCTGTAGAAGGGTGCCCCTAAGAGCTTTGGATTACCTCGGGCTCAGTGTAGGGAACTGAGCCTGGATCTTCTCCTTCCTGGGTGTGCACTCTAATCCCCAGGTTATTAAGTAGAAGGGATAGGTGAGAAGGTTGCTGCTTCCTCTGGCTCTGTTTTAAAAGGAAGTATCTGCCATCAGTGCACTTCATGGGGCTCCTAATCTTGTTGTGTGTTCTGAAAACACACTTCAGACGGAACCCCTTAGGGGACATGAGGAGGTTCTGGAGCCTGCTCAGGCTGCAGTGCTGAGCTGTTCAGCCCTGCTGAGACTGAGGCAGTTCTGGCATGCACAGAGGTGAGACATCACCTATCCGGAACATCGGGAAACCAAAAAAGTAGGATGCTTCTGTGTGTGAAATTTCAGGATCACAGATTTTGTGACTATTGGGTTTGGCTTGATAATATGGCACAACATTTTAATTTTGAATAAACCTTGACCTAATAAAGTCAGTCTCCATCTCTGTGAGAAGCAGGGATTTATTTTTTTTCTTGATAACATGCAGCAAAGGTCTTGAACAAATTTTCATGGGCAACCCCACTGTTGGATTAGTGCCCTCATTCAATCAGAGCGTGCAAAATACAAACCCTAGGCAGAGCTAAACTACAAAGCAGAGGAGATTTTCACAATGCTAAATGGAGTGAAAGCACCAGGGGAAAAATATCTGAAATCCTCTTACACGATTATTAAAACAAAAACACACACACACACACGAAACCAGCAAAGTCTTAGACTGGGGTGCCACAGGGAACTGGCAAGAGAACAGCCTGTTCTAGTTGGATGCTTTGCTTGATATTAGTTGGAAGCTGTAACAAAGAATTTATTCCAGGACTCCTTGTAGATCTCTGTGCATGAGCTGACCATAGTGTATTGGCTCTTTTCTCCTTCCACTGCCGATCCCAGCTACCTGGCAGCTCTTTTCACTACCCCTCTCTAGTCATATGTTCTCTCTTTTCTCCCTTCAGGTTATTAGGAAACTTCATCCTCATCTCTTCTTCGCAACCCTCATGTGACGAACTTTTTGGCCTTTCCACCCAAATACACATTTTCATCTACAATTGCACCCATGTGTCTGCTCTGGATTTCCCTGGATTAACATTTCCTCTCAGGCATCTTGTTTGCTTGCACTGGCCTTCTGTGCACAGACACTTTTAGCAGTGTTAAGAGACAACAGTATGTGCATCTTGACTGGGATCCAGTCTGCAAACTATTAGAAATAGATTGGAAAATCTTTAGGAGCACAGCCTTATCTTCTGACTTCTCTCTTTGGCAGCAATTCAATGGCACCTGCATCCCTTTTCAGCAAAAATGGTAACATTAGTAACAGTAGGGTCCCCAGTGGGAGACTAGATTGCTGAAGTGGTATGAAACTGTCTGAGAATATGTGGTGGAATGGACAGCATTGTTTACATTTCAGGCTGTTCCAACTAATGGTACTCTCCACTGTGCTGTATGGAACCTTGCAGGTGAGGAATTACTTTAATTATGGGTAAACTGCATCTAGTTCATGGGACTGAGGCCAGTGATTATACTCAGAAGACGAAGTATAATATAATGAAATAAACATGCATAAAATTGCATGAGAGTATGAAATCTTATGTGAGAGGAGTAAAAAAGAAAATAGAATGAAGCTGGATGGCAGAATGAATACCATTAGATTTGCCAGGCCAGCTTCATATGCATTCTCCTTCTCAAAAGGAAACACATAAGTAGAGGAGAGAATTTGGCCTACAGGCTTTAATCCAAAACTAATTAGGCAAATCATAAGGGTTTGATAAGAAACATCTACCAGGTACTGCAATAATGAATGACCTTGCTCTGCCACATACCTGTGGGTGGCTTAGAGTGTGGTGGCAACTCCTGAGTGTCTTTACTCCTCAGGATGTTTCCATGAGCAGAAGAAAGCCATGGTGGCTGCCCTAGCAGCTGGAGAAGGTGACAGTGAGTCAGGCTTGGCCTCTAATATCAGCTGCCAGCATGCCAAAAAAACCCAGACAGTGAGTATGTTAGTTCTCGCTGTGGATGAAGACTCCATGATGGTGCCTGAACCCATCCTGCTTCTGGAACCATGCTAAGGTACCATTAATGTGAGCCAAAGCTCTCTCCCTGGCTTAGCTGTTGTAGGATTTCTCACTTAGGTGCAGCCTTGCCAGGAAGGGTTGCCCCCTCAGCGCGGCTCTGCTGCTGTGACTGTCGGCTGCAAGAACATGAGAGGTTGGCATGTGAGCCCAGAGCAACTTGACAGAAGAGCTGTAGGACTGTAGATGGTCTCTGGGAGCGTCTCAGGGTTTCAAGGGGTATGCTTTGGTTTAAAAACGTTTGATGAATACAAACAAGAAGGGAGACAATCTGGAGACATAAAAAAGCTACAAGGGATGGCTGGGTGAACTAAATTTCAAGCTGAACATGAGGAAAGCCTTCCTTACCATAATTTCTAACTATTTAGCAGCATCCCAACATTTTTGATATTTAAAACTAGAGTGTAACGGTTAGGAAGAAATACAACTCAGAGACATTTGGCAAGTGCAGAGTTCAGTGAACTAGAAGAACTTTACTGTTTCTAATATATTTTGACTGAGATGCTGGAGAACATCCGCAGAGCTCTGGGAAGCTTTTTTTCTTTGTCCTTTCCAGATATTAAATGCAAGATCAAAAAGAATTTAGATTAGTTGTCTTAAATGAAATTACCCTTGTTTGTGTCTTTCTAAATAGGCTACAGAATAGTTGCAGTTGTTTTAGAGCACTCAATTATTTTCTAAATCTATTTAAAAGCAAAGGCTTCTTGTTTAATGACTTATGTTTTGTTTTATTGAGTAGACAGTTTATAATCATAAGCAATTTTGCATTTAATAACAAACTTTGAAACTCAGTGTTTAGGAATTGGTAGGTTAGTGTTTGTTGAATTAATATATCCTTTTATCTGGAAAAAAATTCCATTCTTTCACAGCATATATAATCCTTTTTTGATGTCATGGGATGTCTAACTTTAGAAGTCTAGGGTGTAAATGTTTGCACCTGAGCTACTCATCTTCTTTCTTGTATAGTCAATAGGAAAAAGTAGGTACTTTGTGGTTTCCTCTGAGCTATTCTGGCTCTTTACAGAGAAGAAATGCTCCAGAGATGCTACTGGCTGGATCTCTACCACTGTGAGAGGTTGAGTGATTAGGTAAGATACCACTTGAGTGATTAGGTAAGATACCTACACTTATGTAGATGAATGCTGTGCTGGGAACTTGGCCATAGGAAATGGTACAAGGGAGAAAACAAGGCAGGGCCCAAAACTTGCCAGGAAAAGACCTTGCAATTTCTCTGAACATTCAGAGAATGTCAGTTTGAACAAGACCCAGGAGCAGCTGTGGGAAATCAATTACTCATGATACTGTAAGAAGAGGATTGACTTTGGGATTGACTTTGTTTGTGGGGGTTGGACATGTAGGAAGAGGATGCTGAGCTGAAAGACGTAACATGTTCCTCCCAGGGCTAAGGGCACTAATCCTCACAAAGCTCAGGCTGCTGCTGCCTCGATTACTGCGAGATAAGGCTCTGTTGCTTGAGCTAATGGAATAATGCAATTAGGATGAGGCAGTGCTCATAAACTCTTATCCTTTAAAGGGCTGGTCTTAATGAAAAAGTGACTCCCACCATGCCAGGCACAGAACCTGCCTGGCCAAGCCTTGCTGTGTTGGAGAGCCACCATGTTGTACCTGCCCACGGCTCTGGAGTGGAAAGGACAGATTTGAGACAGGAATTAGGGAAGAGGGGGAAGCAGAGGAGAACTTGATAAAGGTCATAGCTGTGAATGATGTGGAAATGATGAGCAGGGATCAAGTTCACTGTCTTTTTTTCATGAAAGAACTGTGGGACACCAGATGAAGCTAGCAGGAGTCAGGCTAAAACCAATAAATCGTAAAACAAAGTGGATTTTCATAGAATGGGTAATTGAGTGGTTAGACGCTTTGCCTAAAGGATGTTGTTACTGCTAAATGTTCTTGTGGCTCAGGAGGAGACCAGACAAGTTCATGTAAATCTGTGAAGGGGTACTGATACCAAAGAAGCCACATGCAGCCTAAGAAATCTCTGAAAAGGGCTGGAGACAGGGATATTACTGGCAGAAGTACAACATGTTCTTACACTCTAATCTGGGCTAATACTTCAGGAATCAAGATACTGTGTTAGAGGCATCTTAATGCTGAGTTTTGCAACCACTCTTAGGTGTTCTCTCACCTCTAGAAAGCCATTTAATCTTCCTTAAGTCAGTAACTTTTTTTTTTTAGAGCAACTTTTCATGTTCTTCATAGCATAGAATCATGTTTTCTTTTCCTGTCATGTTATAATAGTGATTTGTTTTGTTGGCTTTACTTATATTTATTTTTAAAATGAGATATTCATCTCAGGGGAACAAAACTCATTAAAAAAAAAAAAACTTATTCATGCCAAAACACTTCTGGGAGATCTGTTTTTGTACTTTAGAAGATGCAAAAGTAAATTTAGCTTGCTGAGGTCAGACTTTCATCTTACTTTCCAAAATAAGCTACAAAGAGCTATTTGCATTATTGTTACAAAACAATGAGTGCATCGACAGCCTTCAGCTTTCTGTCCTGCCTAGTAGGACTCCTACTGCTATATCCATGGGGAAAACAGTGTGGTAGAGCGTAGAGATGGACATAGATACGTGGAAAGTGAGGGCTGATAGCATGGCTACAGCACACAGCCCAGGCTGAAGGAAGAATCTGTCAAATCAGTATCATTAATCTGTTGTCACAATGGAAAGAGCTGAGTTGGAAGGTCTGGTTTCAATATTTCTAACACTGTGTGTGCTTGTTATTATGTAACTACTATTGTACAATTCTGGGCAATTGTCTCAAAACCAAACTTTTTCTGAATGTCCAGATTCAAACCTGTGTGTAACAGAGATGTTGAGTGCTCCCACAAAGCGCTGCAGTCCCTGCAATGTCTGGTTTGGATGTGCAAATCCTCTACAAAGCGCAAAATTCGCTGGCAAGGGAGGTTCTTGAATCTCTGGTCAGGAATCTACAAATTAGTGTACTCTCAGCAGTTTTGTCCTTTATCATCCTCTGCTTCACAAACTCACTGTGAAATGGGTAATGTTATCTGCTCAGCTCAGGGTTATTGAGAGGAAAAAAAAGCAAATATTCACAAATTTTTTAATAAGCAAATGGCTAATACTGCACCTGATGCAAAGACTGGGCAGTGCACTGTAAGGAAGGCTTGGGGCTGTGCAGTGATGTCTGTTTAGGGAGATAATAAGCACTTGGTGTTGCAGAAATCCTGTGACAAGATCAGCATGTGGTTGTGCAATTTGAGCTCTACTTGCATCTGTCTTTTTTTTTTCCTGGTGATGGTACAGTGCATTTTATTCACTCCAGCACCTTTGCAGAATGAAGATTGTACAGGCACTTGAAAATGGCACCTTGAAAGAGGCACCATCCTTCCCACAAACATGGGTAATCAGAGGGCTTTGCTCAGGGAAGCCTTTGGGGATTTTAAATACCTCTTTAATGTGAATGATGGTGCTCATGCTGTTGCAATGGTAATATATTGATTTTAGCAGCAAGGGGAGCTGTATAAATGCATGGGCAGCACACGTATGTCCGAGTCAGAAAGAAATAAACTACAAAAGGCCAAGCCAAAGATATACTTGTGAGTTAAAAGTTATCCTCAGAGTGCAATGAGCTTGTGTCCTTGGTGGCAGCAGGTAATAACATATCAGTAGTGACTGGTACCTTGAGAAATTGCCCACTGTGTAAGGAAGGTTTCAGCAGAGTGTGTGCACTAAACTGTTGTTATGACCTCCTAGCACTTCCCTACACTCACTCATACAGGTAGTGTAGTATTACTCAGGCTAGAAGTAAGGGAAAGAGAAGCAAAGACCAAACTGCTGTCCTGGAAAGCAGATGTTTATTTCTCCTTTTCCTGTTGGAGAACAATATCTGCACAGTCAGAAGTAGATGCCAAAATTAGCAATGAATGTGTAGAGTGAGCTGATTAATCTTCAGAGTAAAATGCCTTTGGTGTGACAGCAGAAAGCCAGGATGAAAATTGAGGTTAGTCCCTGCAATGCTGTGCTGGTGTGTGCTGCAGGAGCCTGCTCCCAGTAACTGCTGCTTCTCCAGTGTCTTCCCAGTAGGAATACAAATGCCCAGGTAGTAAAGAGTGAGACATTTATGCAGGTTGAGCTCCAAGCCTGTATGTGTAAAACTCCCATTTGTGTTATTTGCTCTTGCACATTACTTAGTTTGTGAGTACTGAGCCTATAATCTATAGATTCCTGAAATTAATTTTTGAGAAGATCTGGCTTATCTTTTGCCTCTGTCAAAAATAGACATGAGACATAGTTTTTAAGTCAGCTGAATGTGTTACTGAAAGGATTAAAATTAATCCAAATTTTTGAAGATGAGTGAAAAAAATTACCCATTTTTTTTTTCAAACTGATTCCCTCCCCAGCAACAGCAGTTTGAACCAATATGCTGGAAAGTTTCTATTAATCTTCATAGTTTTTGGATTGATGTTTTTCTTGACTTTGAAGTAGCAGTCAGTGAGACTGCTGTAGATGCCATGTATAACATAGACCCATTTTCATATGCTTTTTCCCCACTGTGAAGCTCGGAAGAGCATGGACTCAGTACCCAGAGATTTAACAGATGCCATGATCAATCACCTTGTGAGACCTACCAGTATCCTGCAGAGCTCTTACTTTCTCATAGACTTTGTTATTTTTCATACAATTTTATCAAACAAGTTGACATAATAAAAAGGTATTTAAGTCCAAGAAATGAGATTGCTCGGTCCACTGAACCATTGCTTTAATTCCTCCTCACAACCTACCTGCTACTTTTGCCTTATTTTCTTGTTTTGCTGCACAGGCCACAGGCTGAGGATCACACTCAGTCCAAATAATTAAAAAAAAAAAAAGACTTTAGCTGGACATTCCTAAAGAACCTCATAAACCTGCTTAAGTGAGCCCCTAAAATCTCAGTAGGATTACCACTGAGATATTGGGTCTTTCTCCAGGCTGAAATGATGCAATCTGATGGAGGGACATCAGGCTTTCCTGGTCCATATCTTGCAGTCAAGTATGTTTCTATCCGAAGTGCATCCTGCTCTCTGACTCATGAAGCTCACACTCCTCACCAACATGAGTTTGGCACTGGGCAGCATCTGGGTCTGACCCTTCAGAGTCAGCTCTGATTAGCAGAGTTTGATACTTCATTCTGTGAGAAAGGCGATGGATGTTGTTTGACTCCGTGCGAAGGAAAGTGAACTGCATTCAAAGGCAAACCGAGATGTTCTCTGTGTTTAAAAAACAACAGAACACAAAAACAACCCCTGAAAGCACTACAGTAAGCAAACAAGAAAAACTTAGAGCAGATAAGGCGTAGTAGGGGCAAGCCTCCTGTGGGAGGTCAGACCTTTTTGATATAGTCAGACAAACAAACAAACCATAAAACCTGTCTGCAGTTAGGCAGTACAGGTTCAGTGATTACTCAAAAATATTTAGTGTTTGAATTCTCTCTGCTGATGTCATTCTGCTTATGCATCACTGTGAAGTCTCAGAAGACATAAAAAGATCTTATATCAAATACAAATGGAAAGCAGAGGGTACTATTATTCACCCACTCCCCCTGCAGTCATGCTCCATGAGATAATCGGGAATTCCTCAGCAGAGACCCTGCAGCTGCCATTCAGCTGATCTGATGATCTTGATATCCTGCAAAGAATTATTCAGAATATTCAAATTTAAAGGCTTGTGATTAGAAGCACGGTTGTCAGTGAGATCATTTATTTTCACATAACTTGTATCACTCTGTCTGTAGACTTTAATGTTTTCCAAGTCTACCACACTGCTGTAAATGGGCAACTGAGAGTTGTGGTGTAGCACTTGCCGTGTGTGGGGTATGGCTTGAGGGAAACTCATTTGTGGAACCTGGACTGCTGTGGGGGACAGTCGGCAGCTTGAGGCTCACACTTGGTAGCTGGTGGCTTCTGTTTAAACCCCAGGGCCACACAGTGCTGCACAGTTGGTGCTGTGTAGCACCAACAGACAAAATGCATGCAAGGTGTTGTTGCAGGCTAAGGCTGGTTTATGGGCTTCGGGTTCATCACAACCTGCTCTGATTGATCAGCTGTAAAGTAGTTAATGATTTTTGATATACACTAATACACTGGTGTACTCATTCACACTTCGGAATGAGTAGTAAATGAACATCCAGGCACACACGTCCTTTACTCCAGGTTATCTACAATTATAGGAATACCTTTGATTGATGTATACAAGTTTCATGTTTTTAAAAGCCTCCCAAATCTGTGTTTATGCTGCAACCCATTGACATATTGTAGAAATCTTGTCCATTGTGGTTTTATGACCCAGTCCTCAGATTTCCATCTGAGATACTGAAGTGACAGGCAACATAAAAGCAGTCAGAATGACCAGTTCCTGACTGCCTCATGATCATCTTTCTTTTCCCTATGCTAATCAGTTCTCCCTCTGGCTTCTTTTCTTGATCTCTTACTATAACTATGAAATTTGAGAGTCAAAACTTAGCTGCTGCTGTTGGCATCTCTGCTGTCAGCTTTGTTACAGAAATCTAAAAACTTTGTGACCTTTGTCTTCTGTCCCTCTTGAAAGCATACACCAATCATGTATTAATTAATTTGGTGCATATTTACAAGTTTCTTCCTTTTCTTTGTGCCCAAATTATCAAAATCTTTATCTGAGCATCTTGTTTTAAATCCTGTAACCTTCTTCCTCTCAGGATGGAGTTACATCTGACTGCCAAGCCAGTCTTACATCTCTTCAGCACCAAAATGGGAAAATGTTTCTCCTGCCTGCTCCCAGCCTGATTCCTTCCCCTCCCTTGACCCATTCTTCCAGCTGCCAGATCCTGGGTTCAGCCTGACAGAAAACTCTCCACTGTTTGTTGCTGGATTAGTTTTCTGCCTTTTTAGTGAGTTGAATATTTTGACCGTGAGGTCCAACAAGAGCCACTGCAAAGCAAGAGGCAGCAGCAAGGAATAAGAATGTGGAAAGTGGATGAATCTTTTCAGCACTGAGGATTATGAGCTCAGCCAGAACTCTGCTGTTGAACTTTACCTTCCAGCTCCATTAAATCAATGCACAGTCCTCACGGTGTGTAGTTTCTAAGCTTGTCTCCTTGCCTGTCACTTTGGGCACATTCCTATCTGATGTTTCTCTCCCATTTCAGCATGCAAATTTTAAGCTTCTTGTCTTCATTTTTGATGCCCTTCCAAGTTCTGCTCCTCTCTGTTACCTTCTTCTGTCCTAACCCATAACCTTCATTTTACCAATGATACTTTCATTTTGCACCCACTTGCCTTTTTTTTTATTTAATTCAGATATAGAGATGTGTGTATGTGTATATATACACACACAGTTGTTTCCTAATTACCTCTATGTGCAAAGATCCCTCCCCCAGTTCATCAGCAAGATGAAAACCCTCTCCCCAAAATACTCATCTTTGTATGAAAACAATGAATAACGTAGGACAAATGAAAGAAGCTACTGTTTATGATTTCTATGGGTAAGGAGAGTAATGCTTATTTGGTTTAAATACTCAGTCACTCTCCTTAAATCTCTTTCATCTCAAAGAGTCAATTTTGTGCAACAGGGGCTGTGTGTCGCATGTATTTGTTGGGCCCATTCCACAGTAGGGACCTGACTCTGATGATCATACTCAAACAGAAATATTTCATAACAACAAATATAAGTGAAGGAAGTCGAATTAAATAACATCTGTCTTCAGTGCTTGAAAAAAAAATCATCAAAAGGAAGTGTTTTTTTGAAGTTCTGAAAAATTATTTTGCATTTTCTTTGATTTTTTTGTGCCTAACACAGAAAGCAGCAGCCTGTGCAGGCAGCAGCAGAGGCATTCCCATCAAACATGTTTTCAAAATAGAACTGCCACAGGAATTCCAGCTGTCACCCTACTCACGACATGGACTTTGCTGGCAATGCTCTGGAGAGCATCTTTTTCTTATTTCAAGAGAGGTGGTGGTGGTCAAAGAACCCCCTATACGATGCCTTTTTCCATTGCTTGTTATATAAAATATGTTTTTTTCAGTGTGTATCACAGGTGAAAGCATAGGTGGTTGTCAGGAAACTTAATATGATCCCAAAAAGTTCAAAAAGGAGCAGTACAGGTATAGAAGAAACACTGGGCAGCATTCAGATAAATTCAGATTTGATCTGGCCTTAATGAGGTGGCAGAAGTTGAAGTATGGAAGCTTCTATTCATTATGCTCATCTTGGAGACTACCAGTGCTTCTGAGAAGGAACTGGGTCATCTTAATAGGTTGGCTAAGTTTCATGGCTATCTTTTGTATATCCCACATACTATAGCATATGCTATCAAAGAGCTGGGGTCTTTTGTGTGACTTTCATTAGGTAACCGAGTGTGTGTGTGGTCAAATATTTGAGAATATCCATCAACTTCTTTCCCTGAGCAAGGTAGAAGTGTCAGCAGGCAGCTGTTCAGCTGGAGGTTTTTGTTTCCTTCTCCCTGACACCCCACTGATGGAACCCACTATTTATTTTCTGGTGTCTGTGCAATGTACTTCAGTTTCTCACTTTTTTTATATCACTTGTATTGTAGCTCTGATAGTCAGGCTTGGAAAAGAAGGAAGGACTGTAAAGGCAGGCAATATATGTGGTTAAATTAAGTGATATAAGACATGGTCAAGCTTTCCAGTATGCATGCATTTCAGCAAGTCTGATGCAGATAGCACTGGAAACCATTATTCCCAGCCTGCTGATATATCTGTCCCAGTATCAAAACAGACCTAGGAGTGTTTCACCCTTCCAGAGCTAGTCATTCCTCACCCCACTGCCTGTTCCTTCAGAATGGGACTGTGCTGTAAAACAAGTGAAGTGCAGCCAGTCGTTTTGAAGTAGCCAAACAAAAGAAGAAGTAATCTGTAATTATGTTAATGAATTAGGCCACTTGTGGGAGAAGTGATGCTACCAGACAGTTTCAGTTGCAGGAGAGTTGAGAGATTAAAACAAAGAAAAACCATTTGCAGAACAGGAACAAGGCAGCAGGAGATGAGATGCTGAGAGAATTGTAATGAGCATAAACCCAATGTCTCTATTTATTCTGTACTATTTAATACTAAATTGTATAAAAATAGTAATAATAATATTTAAACCTAAATATTTTGTAAATCTTCCTTCAGAGTTGGGACTGAGATACGAGAGGAAGTTATTGATTTACAATGGTAAATGTTAACTGCTTTTTTATTTATAATTCTTGTGAGTTCATTCTGGTACGTAGGTGTTGACAGGTTTTACCCACATACACTCTCCAAGGACCTCTAGTATGCTGCAGAATGTGCATCACATACTGGATGTAAACTTTGATGGCTGAGGAATTAAGAACATTTCTTGTAGACCTTCTGGGGGCAGGCTGATAGCTTTTGCATTTCTGATTTTCGCAAGATCTGGTTGTATTCAGTCCTCTGCTGCTTTTTTTATTTTTTATTTTTTTTTTAAGTCTGAAAGACTGAGCGTTTGCTTGAAAGCTCTGAGATTGGATTCTGGAGAAAGATTTGTCGAGGATGTCTTTCTTCCCTAATAGGCTGTATTTCTTCTCCGTGGCTGCCAGTTTGAGGCAATATGTGACAAACAGAAGTGTTTTGTTAATGAGAGTTTTCTTATTGTATGTGATGTTTGCTAGAGAATGAACCTAATTATTTCTTACATTTCTCATTCTCTGACATGAAGGTAGCATTTCTGTCTATCCACTTTAGTGACATTTAAGCCCAAATACTGGTGTAACAATACATTAGAAGTAGAAGCTGAAGTTTATTGTTGTTTGTTTTCTTCGAAATTCATTGCTTCCTCTATTTCTGCCCACTGGCAGTGAGTGAGTAGCTGTCTAAAACATGTCTCAAATCGAGACCTTCACAGCTGTGCAAACTGTGGAGCAACCAAACGTTTTAGGTGTCAAGAAAGGAAAGCTCCTTCAAGAGTGGAGGCTTTTTCCAGAGTTAAAAAAAGTCATATTTAAAATTCTTTTGACCTTGCATCATAGCATGAGCAGCTGTCACCACATCTGACTGGGAGCCTGAAGGATTAAAAGGAAAAAACTTTGTTCAATACAGAAAGGAAAGTTCTTATAGTGGTTTTAAGCCATTGTGCCTAATGGTGGGAGCTCTGCCTAATTCCTCCTTATCATCCCTTGAGCTTTATGTTGTCCTCAGCTCTCACCCTGTCTACAAAATTTTCTCCCTTCATGGTTTTCTTACTTTTATGGAGACAATGTTTTTTTCTAAAATGCTGTCTCCCAGTGCTTATTTACAGAGCTCTTACCCTGTCTGCATTAAGAGCTCCAGTAAAAATTACAGCCCAGCACTGGCTGCCCGTCCCACATGGCTGCATCTCTTTGCTGGGAATACTTTGGGACAAGGATCCCTTCCATGGGGCAGGACCCCCTCACCTCGGCCTGAGCAAGACCAGGACAAAGAGAAACAATTTGAAATACTAATCATAGAGCACAGAAGGTCACTGTGTTAAATGTGGCATGTGTATGCTTTCAAAGCAGTTTTTAATTTTTGTTAAGTAGAATATATTAATACAGGATGCATATTGCTAGTAAAAGTACATCTTAAAGCATGAAAGAAAGCCCTAGCAGTTCAAGCAAATGGTTAGAGCACTGTAGAGCAGAAAGAAATATGTGTTGTTATGAAAAACATATTAAAGCAAACTAGCCAACTAGATTCAACCCTTATGCCTCCTTAAAGCATGTAGCAAAAGTAGCAATGACTCTTTCTCTCTCTCTAGTTTTCATCTTCCAGAAAACAGCAAGTTAGAGGGAAGGAATATCGTCTATTATATAACATATGAGATAAGTAACTACAGGCTTGAGAGGGAGAAGGTCTGATTGTGTTGTTGTGTGTGATGCTGTTTTCCTGGTTTGCTTTGTGTAAGTTAGCACTGACAGTCTGATTTCTTTCCATACATTTTGCTAATAATGCTGGTGTATTTATATTGGGCATGAATTTCGCTGACTGCACAGTAAGAATGTTTCCTTGACATTTTCTTGTGAAGCTTCAGTAAAACTGTTTATGAGTTTAAACTTGCATCTTGGACACTACTGCTGCCTCTGCTTCTGAAGTCAGACAATGAAACTGGCTTTATGAGAGTGGACCAAATTCAAAAGTGAATCAGTTTTAATTGCTAAGTAAAATAAAATGCAAAACCTAAAGAATTTAGACACATACTAAAAGTATCTCAAGATTACAAATTGTCTTTCAGTGCTGTAGTAACAAGATGTTAATGTTAATAACAGTAATGGTTAATAGTCTCATTAATATTAGCACAAGATCTTACTATTAAGTCTTAAAAATATTTATGGATTAAGTTTTCCAATAGTTGTCTAGTGTTTTAGACAGCATCCCTTTTTTGTATTTAATAGTATACATATTTAAAGTGAGTACTTTCATATTGTGCCACATTATTGACATTTTCTTTTCTCTGAGTTGTTGGTTAATAAAGATATGGACATGTAGTGCTCAGCAAGTCAAATCTTACAGAGATTGAAGTGGACTTCCTGCCAATGCAAAGTGGTATTTTAAGGCTGAGTGAAGTCTTCCAGGACAGAATCACTACATAATTGATCTGCTTATCCATCTCAGTGAACTATCACGCTCCACTTCACCTGTCTGTGTTACGCTGAATTCACTGTAAAATGGTGGCTGGGGCCACAGAGCAGAGAGCGAGGAGCCTGGAGGAGGCAGCAGCAGCACCTGTCTCTCATGGACAGGTGGTGTAACTGTCCTTGCTCCACCAGGTTTCTTGGACACAGCTGCTGGGATTGCAGTCCCTAGAGGCAGGAAAGCTCTTTTGACAGACCGATGTCTACTTTTTTTATTTTAATGGCAAAACAGAACAACTCTTATTTAATCAAGGCTTAAGTATCATGTAACAAACTAATCAGCAGCGTGCTTTAGCATCTCACCTAGATCTATGTGGGTACTTAGAATTTTTTTGTTGTATTTTTAAGCTCTGAGGGAGGTCTGAGGGAGGTCTCTCCAAGCAGCAGCTGGCTTGTCAAGGCAGCAGGCAGCAGCCGAGCTCAGGCTGGCGAGGCCTCGCAGGCAGTTTTCCTGCTGTTGGGGTGTTCACCAGGGTTGTTCCGCAGGGTCTGCTTCTGGAATGTGAGATGATGACAGTGCTTATTCACCACTGGAGAGTGTATTTGTAACGTGGTTGAAGGGAACAGCTGGTGCTTGCCAAGGGCCCTGTAAAGTCCCTGTAAAATTTATTGGCGAGGGAGTAGCAGTGAAAAGCAAGTTTCATGCAGAAGTTTTGTTTCATAGAGTTCGGAGGTGTCTGTGACACTTCCTTTAGAAAGACATATTGAGGAAAATGTTTGTATCCACCCACACTCATAGAAAATTGTCTTAATGTCCAGTTGCTGTAGGTTTTGCATGTTTGTTTTAACCAAATGGTGCATTGTTCTCTGGGATTAATAAAAAGAATTGCTCTGAGATACATGTGGATCAGTACTAAGTGTCCTGCCACGCAATGGTGACGTGGAGCTGGCTTATCAGCAGCACCAGAGCTACCTCTGCCCTCCCTTCAGCTGTGTTGTTCACAGAAGGTGTGTCTTCATGGTGAGATATCTGTCTTGGTGTAGAACCCGCCGGAGATGCTTAGGGCATGCTGGGGTCACCTGGGACTGGTCGCACTGAATCTGCGTTAGTGTTTTATAATAGGAGAGATGTCTTGATAGGAAAGCAGGAGTTCCTTGCAGTGAGGGCAAAGCATGGGAGTGATTATGCAGCACAATAATTACTGGGCATTTCATTATTTTACTTTTAAAAATCTATGCAGGTTTTTTTTGTAAACCATATTAAGCTGCCAACCACATTTGAAGACCTGTCCTTCAGAGGATGTTTTTCAGAGCAAATGTCTCCCAGGAGCTGGGCAGCTCAGTACAAAACTGTGAGGTTACACAGATGTGCAAAAAACTCCAAACCCCAAAATGAACAAGCAATATTTATGCTTACTGTATCTGTGATTGATTTGATTCTAGTATCAAATCACAGGAGAGAGACTCTCGTGATCCTTACTGATGGGTAATGCATGCTGCACATAAATCATATCATTTCTAATTATATATTTTGGTGTATTTTGGGGATTTTCAAGCAGGTTCATTAATTGGTTAAGACAAAATAAATATCCTACTTGTGAAGTTATTGGACTTGCTGTTTAAAAATTTATCACTATACAGCTACCAATTATACCTAATGTAGTATATTCACTCAATGGGCTGTCCCAAGACACTGCAGAAATGACTTAATGATTCTTCATTAGAAAAGAGATATTAGAGAAGGAAATACAGACACTTTGGTTTGGAGTTGAAATGAGTTCAAGTTAATGGAAGCAAATAAAAGCTTAAACCATAAATTACAAATTAGTGCTCAACTGAGCTAAGTAAAAGCAGCAAACCTTAGAAATGGAAATGTTTGTCTGTGTCACTGTTTTACATGATACATGTAAAAATGTCATGTGGTGGTGATGTGTAGGGAGGGTGGGTAGGGAGGGGATTTCACCAGCAACCAAGGATGGACAGGAGGAAGGTTCAGGCAACTGCAGGAGCTGGGCATGGGAGAAAAATAGTGCAGCACTCTGAGAATAATGCAAGTTTTTTGAAGGTTAAGGGCTTAAGGGATTAATTTCTCTGTGCTGCAGCTTTGTGAGGGGAAAAAAAAACCAAGCCCAACAATCATTAACCACCAAGTTATTATAGATGTGAAACAGAAATCTGTCAGCTCCAGTGGAGTTCTCCAGATTTATGTTAATGTTGCTGTGCTCACAGTCCAACTTCAGACCTCTCTCAACTTACATCTACTTATCAAGAATTTTGCTTTGGATTGTATCAATTGGTGATGCTTTTACTGCTATATGGAATTTGGGGTTTTTTTCCTAGTGGAGGAGGGGGAGATCTACCTAATTTATTTAGCAGCCCATGCAGTGCATAGTCAATATCCAGGTCCTTAGTTTTTCTTTTCACTGGAAAGTAATACAAGCTACATAAATTTGAGGTACTATTTTGTGTTTATGGAAATAATATATAAAATTATGTTATCTGGAAGACATTAGGAATGAAACAAAAGGAGGCAGTTCCTTTTCACAGCCTCAGTACTCCTCCTCCCAGCCCTCTGGTCAATATGGACTTTTGTTGCCTTCTCTATGTTCTAAGTAAAGAGCGTTGATCTTGTTTCATTTTGGTGTTTCTGCTCCTTTTTTTTTACTTTTCCCAGAGCATTTCCACAAAGCCATAGCCCTCATCTCCCTCCTACAGCCTTCCTCACCATCACTTGAAAATTGTTAGATTTTCGACTTGTGCAACACCTGCCTGATCTAGCAGTTTTTCTCATTTTAGCTAGTTTATTCCTAAAAGGAACTTAGCAACTTCTTGTTTTTATCCTGAATGAAGACTGCTATAATGTCCATGCTCTGCTTCCATCAGGTTTCTTTAAGCCTTCACAGTATCAACAAAAAGATAGGATTCTTTAAGAAGTTCTTGAGAAATTTTTTGGTCAGTGATCATCAGATACTCTGTGCTTGGCAGGACAGATGCAGCTGAGAATATATGGAACCCACGTATTCTCAACCTTCCCATGGCGAGTCAGTCTCCTCTGCCTACAGTGTTGGAAGTCAGCCTTGGGCAGAGAGGAGCTGGAGAGCAGCTTTGGCAGCTCCTGGGCACTCAGTCCTGGCCTCGGGCTGACACAACATCCACCCAAGATGTTTTTGTTGCTCTTAAACAAATAATGGTGGGGCTCGTTACTTCACTCCAAATTCCTCCCAGTGTCCACTGTTGCTACTGGTTCTGAGTACATGGGAATATCATAAAGACATAATCCTGTCCAATTCTAAGGAGCTTTCGGTGGAAAAACAGCGGAAGGTTGTCAGGTGTCACCCCTATGGCCCTTACTGTGGTTTGATCATGTGCCAGCAGAAGCTCTCTGCTATGGGCTGTGAAATGGATGTGTGGTCTCTTGGTCTGCTTTGGAAGTGCAGGGCTGCATAGCAAAACAAGAGGGAAAGCATGCAACTTTACAGGAAAAATAAGGAAACTAGTAGTAGAAAGGAGGAGCACAGAAAATCTAGATATGAAGGAATATTTTTTGTGTATATTTAAATTCATCAGAGTGTGATTTACAGTGAACAGTGTGCAGTAAGGTGACAAGTAATAGTGAGAGAGACATTAGATCTTACTGTATAAGACAGAGGGGGAAAAATATCTTTCAGAAGAACTCAAGGTGAGATGGGATATTAAGAGTATGATGGAAATCTTTTCCTGGTATTAAAACCCACAGAGGAGAAAACCTTTATAAGAAAGCCCATTTACTGAAATGGTAGACAGGCAGTAGAGAGGCTGGTGATACATGAGAAACAGCAAGAAAGAAAACCCAGCTGGCTCAAGAAACCACCTGACTATGCCAAGAAAACTGTGCACATGGAATCCTCCTTTAGAAACAAATCCCCACAGACAGGTAGAACTTGCCATTAGTTTCAGAACAGGGTTTTGTTTCAGTCTGATTTTGAAACTTCCATATACAGCAAATCGTTGATGTTCAACAAGGGTCTGTCAGAGGTTTTGTAATGTGTGGGTAATGTTAGAAAAGTTTAGACAATCAGGTCAGGAGACAGGAGCTGCTTCATTCCATGCTTTCGTTTCTCTAGTTAGGAGACAATTTTGGTATCTGTTTTTATGGAATGAGAAGGCAGTTCCTGACAATCATATCCAATCACAGCAAATTCATATTTCACGTTCCAAAAAAAGTTTTTAGTAAATCTCCAAAGTTTAAAGAGCTCATTGATGTCAGACTTTTTTTCCACAGCATAATAGGAAGGAATAACATGATAAAAATGCAAACAAAAATGTTATAAGAAAAATTAATTTTATAGGCAGACTTAGCAGAAGATATGATCCTTGAAATGTATGTATGTTAAGTTCACTAGATCTTAAGCTCTTCGACTTCTTTCTGGAGTTATCCTCCTCTGAAATGGCTCAGGAAAGTAGATGGGCAGAGACCAGGACCAGCTCCAGCAAGGCTCTGGCCCCAGGATTATGTCTGGGCTTCCTCAGCCCTGCAGAGGAACCAGAGACGTCCCTTAACCCCACTCTGCAGAGGGGATGCAGCGGGAACCTCGTTTGGTCAGGAGAAACCTCTTCAGGAGTGGTGACAGGAGGAGTAAGAGTGGTTCTGGGTGGGCAGGCAACAGCATGCAGTGGCATCGCTTGCCACGAAGGCTTTTGGATAAAACCAGGGTAGGCAGTGGCAGCTGGGAGAGCCAGAGAGGCTTGGGCTCCATAAGGAGCTTGCGCCCGAGGGGAGTAAGAGGAGTTGAGCTGAGTGTGAGCTGGAGCCGTGAGGGTGATGGTGGGGGCATGGGGTGTCCCCTCACCCTGGGAGCTGAGCCGTTCTGGCAGCACCAAGCTCTTGTCCCAGCATGTGGTGGCAGCGAGGTCGTCACAGCAGCACATGCTTGTGCTCTGCTGCTGGGTGGAGCTGGCAGCGTTGCTCCCATAAAGAAAACCAGGGGACTTGGAAAATGTGGTTTGCAATCCCACTTCACTGTGGCTCTTTTATACTGTGATCTGCAGTAAGCCAGCACATTCCTAGAAATGTGCCATTGCAAACAAATACATGGTTATACACTGGCCCGGTTCCTTTGTTTTCCTCCAGGAGATTGACAGTGTTGTCTTGAATGCAAGAGAGCCTTATGTCCACAGGCAAAACTTCAGTGCTGTGAGACATAAACACAAACTTTGTCAAAGGGCTGAATAAAAACTCTGCCAAGAATTTCACCTCCTGGGCCCTGGAGCAGAAGGACTTTGGGCTGATACTTGGTAAGAGATGTCTATGTGCTGTGAGGTTTGCATGTATAAATAATGCAGTAACTGTGATGATGCCCTAAGGATCTCTTTTCTATGTTTTTTCCCAGTGTTTTATGAACATAAATTCAGACTCTTAATCGAACTGCTTTAATGGACTAAAGAAAACGAGTGTAACAATGCAGAGTTTTGTAGTGACAGTAGATGGGCTAATTCTGAACTGCCTGAAGGTTTTGGTTTGCACTAGAAGATTCTTTTTATCCTCTAGCACTGGGAGATCTTGAAACATGGAAATATGTAATATCACATCAGTCAGATAAATAATTAATGTGGTGCTGGAAGCTGGGAAGAAATGCCATGTGGAGATTCACACTAAAAATACTCTTTTCTGTAGTCTTCCCCAAAACATCTGCTACTAGTTCTAGAGCTACGATTGTGAGCTAGATGGATGTTGGTTCTTGACAGAGTATGGCTGCTTTTATGTTCTTATACATATGTATTGGCTTAGTCTGGCTTATTGCAGCAGTATATTTCCAAGTGCTTATGAGTTTTAAAAAAAAGAGGAATGAACAAAACATGTGGATTGGAGGATGAGGATCCAGCATAAAATTGCTATTTAGATGTTAACAGAAAGAATGTGTGCAACACCATAATGAATAAAACTGGGTACTCAAAGGTGCATTTTGATGAAATATTATTTTATTGTTTATTGCACTTGAATCTAGTTGGTATTCATGGGATCATAGAATGGTTTGTATTATGTGTTCTTGTAGCCCAGGCCACATTCTGCTTGCAGGATCCTGGTATTAACTTGGTAAACAAGTATTCTGATTGCAATACAGATTTTGAGATGGTGCTGCTGGGAACAGAATTGCACCCAGAGTTACTTTTGAATTGGCCAGCTGAGAACTAATAACATTTGTAGGTTTTTGCTGAATAAAACATATCAGATCACAGCCATTGATAAAATTCTGCTGATAAGAAAGACGCTCAGTTTAGATACGTGTTCTAAATATGGAAACATGAGTAACTGTCAGTGTGTGCATTTATTTATAATATTTAGTAGTTCCATAAGTTTATATTACCTTATTAAACTAAAAATGTGCACTTACGTTATGGCTTGCTAGTAAGTGTGTTAACCATTTTTTCAGAATGTCCTTTATTTCCCTGGGAAAAAAAGATAAGGAGGGCAGAATTTATCTGTAGCTATATCACTCAACCTATATTAAACCATCTCATCTAATACAACATAGCTGTTTTATTTCTCCACAAAGTTGATTTATTTGCTCTTGTAAAGGCTCTTCCCTGGGAAGGATGTCCTGCAGGAGTTTGGGTCTTGGGTGCTGTGGATCCTTGTTACCTGCTGCTCCTGACCAAGTGGGGCAGATGGAGCAGAGATACTCGGAACTGCTCAGGGAGGTGCCCTCCCAGGATGGTGCTCCTGAGCACCTTTTGGATTTATAGCACTGTGAGACATCTCCAGAGCCAAAGGGAAAAGGAGAATCAGAAAGTAACCTCAAGATCAGAGTGATAGAAAAGTGATCCTCATGTCACCTTTCCAATCCTCATGTCACCTTTCCAATCCCTGACTTGCACTCTCCAGTTGTGCTACACACAGCAAACTGGCCCACTGTTCTGCTTTGGAAAAAGCGTTATTACAAGCCCAGGCAGGTTAGTTTAGGCAACACTTGCTTTAAGAAGTCATTGCCTTCAGACGCCCATGCACACACCTACTCCTTTGTCCGTGGATAATTATATGTACATTAGATTATTCTGAATCCTAATTATGACATAAATTTAGTAAATTTGAATGAAATTTTGTGTCTGTATTTTGTTTGGAAATGGATTTGGTTTTGGTTTTTTTTTTAAGTTTAAAACAGGCCTGAGAGAGGCTGATTTCACTGATAACTTACTTCTAGGGTTCTCTCTTTCATCCACCTGTTGTGTCTTCTTGTAACACTTATGGGCTGTTTCTATAGACTTTGAAAGGCACCCAGTGCAGCTGCTCATGTTGAGTCCTAGGCACTAATGTCTTCAGGGCATAAGGCAGCCGAGGTAAGGGCTGGGAGAAAAGCAGGGCACATTAAGAACCTTATTCGTTTTGTATGCCAGCCATGCCTAGGAGACCCAGGGCCTTCCTATCACCTCTTCTCATTTTTCCCGCCTATATAGTCTGTCCAAATGAGAAATATTCTGTGTACTAAAAATTGGTCACAATATTTTGATGGTTGGTGACGCATTGAGGAAGAGGTCATCCAGTTCTTATTGATAATGGAAGAATATTCTCTGTCTTCCCTTTAATTCGCATGAAGGAGGCATTTTCCAATATATTAACTTAAATGAAAAGACAGTGGTCTTGGAGCTTAGAGCTCTTAAAATATATCTCTGGCTCTGCCAGTGACTCACTTTGTGGCCCTAAATACCCCACAGACTTCAGCTTCCTCCTCTGTCAAAAGGGGAGATGAATACTCACTTGTGTTTAACTGCAGAGATGATGCAAGACTTAATTAGCTATGTTTGTTGAGAGTCTGAAAATGTGGAAATGTCACTGCTCTTGATCATCTTGAATAGCTGATGGCTTGGTTTGTCAATGCATTACTGCTGGAGCCCCTCTTACGAAGTGAATGGGACACACGAAAACTCCTGGGTTTGTTTGCCTGCCTTGGCTGGCCTCAGTGCACAGCTGAAGCTTGATCGAGGCCTTACATGTCTAAGTAGGTGGACAGAAACTTGGTGGTTTTAGAAGGGAGGGTCACATCCCACCTGCTCCTGGGTACACTGGTTCCAGGTTTCCTCTGGGACCACGTTAGAGAAGTTGCTACGAGTGGCTGCCTCCTTAGCCTGGGGTTACATCTGCCTGCTCTACAACTACATTTTCTCATCTTCTGTTTTGTTAACACGACAGCTCACTGGTAGAGGCTATTAAGAAATTATGGCTCCTCTGGCAGGACTCCGGCGGCAGCTGTACCAGCAGAGCTGCCTAAACTTATAAAAACAAATCAGGGAGGAACAGCACCAGAGGAGAAAAACCTCCATGCCAGTGACCGGGACCTTTCAAAGCATGAGTTTTTCAAACCTTTTTTTTTTTTAGTGAGGCTGCTCACTCGGTTTTCCCTGGATTCAGTTCATTCTGATCCATGAGCTTGTCCTACCATGCTGCAGTGAAGTTTCATACAGCCAGGCTGTAAAATGGTTCTCAATGAATTCTCAGGCCCAAATATGGGCAGGTGTTCCTATAGATGTACTGGAAGGAAGGAACTAGAAATATGAGGTTTGGATACAGCACAGACCTTGGCATTTCTTCACACCTCTGTTGTACAAGAGCCTATATACTATTTTTAAGCTCATATTTCACACAGACAATACATTTCACGTGTCCCAGCCAGTGTGTACCTGCAGTTCATACATTGCCCACAACTTTGGTGTTGTTCATTAATAACAAGGTTAAAGTCAGGCTCCTTTGCAGAACAGGTGGAGTAAGTCTGTGGAAGTTAGAGAGGCTTTCAGCAGCTTTAGGTTTGTGGTCCATGGACCTCTGAGGTGCTACCACTAAGAAGCAGCAGGTAATAAAAACCCCTCACTTACTGTCGATAGGCTTCAAATTTTTATGGAAGCATGAGAAGACCCACTGATAGTTGTTTAGGGTCTACTCACTGAAAAGGATTAAAACCACTAAATGTAAGTTACCCTTAAGAAAGGTAAACGAACTGTGGGTATCAAGCTATCAAGTGCAGATGGTCCACAAAGAGAAACGCCCCAGCAAGATGAAACTGTTACAACATAAAATTAATCTTTCTGTAGTTAAGCTCATGTAATTTTGTGGTCATTGAATTACAGAATAGAAAGAAATGAGGAAAATGCCTGGGGACAAAGTACAATTTTGGTGACAAGTGATTTGCAAAGAATAATAAAAAAAAAAGTTTAGCATGCCCACCTAAATATAGGTTGAGAAAATAAAATTTATTGTCTATTGCCTACATTTTGATAAAGTTAAAAGTAAAAAACACATAATTAATTATCTTGGAGGTTTTATTTAAGTGACAGTAATGAGACCTGCAATTCTGTAGCTTTCTTTTAAGTTGTGTCAGCATGTCTGTACTTGAAAAATGTTAACAGGTTTGTTGGAAAATCTTGCTATGATTGGCCAACTTTTTATAAGCTGCAGTCTGATATCAGTTTGAACATCTAGATAAGTATTAACCACTTTCAGTCCAAAAATCAATATTGGTTTTGTTTTGGTTTCTTTTTCACTCTCTGACTAGCCTGCCACTAGTAGGTCACCCTTCTTAGCCACCTCTAAAATACACCTTCTCTCAACAGTTGACAAAATGAAGACTTTATACCTTGTCCAGGCAGTTCCCCCAAGGAGCAGTTCTACGTGGCACACACGAACATCTGTCTCCCAACCTCTGTGAAAGAGCAGAACAGCTTTTCTTTCACAGAACAAACCATCGTTACTCAATTTTATTTTCATGAGACTGCAATGCTATTGCTACTGCCTCTCTACCCTCGTCTCCCGTAGGCCAACATCTATCTCTACTTTGCTGAAAATGAACTTTCCATTTCCACCTTTCCCATATCTCCCTGGTACTCTCAGGCTGCTCCTGCCCCCCCTCCCTGAGCTCTCTTGCAAGCAGCAGTTGTGGTGGGCGGTCGTATTATTTCAAGCTCCTCAAGCTGGAAAACTTTGCCAGAGTGAATCACTTTGCTTTCTTATTACTGCAGTTAGAAGCAAGCCGAAACTTGCCATTCGCGAGGTAACTTTCATTTTGTTCCCCACATTGTTTCTTTGCCCCTGGCTTCCAGAGCTGAGGTTTTTTCTCTTTTGCCAGTTCTGCTTGGATCCAAAACCAGGCTGAGTGAAGTAGTTACTAAAACTGCCTGAATTCAGGTAACTGCTACGGATCTTGACTATTTGCACAGTTCTCTATCTTTTAAACATGCTGGACTCTTCTGGTTGACATGAACAGTCAAGTTCAGTGCTGTGGGTTATTTTACAGTCTGATGAGAAACTGGTGATGAAATCAGGTGTGTCTGTGGCACAGTCCTGTTTATTTATAATCAAAGCCTTGTTTTCCACTAGTATAAGGTAGATTTTAAGTAATAGCAGTTTTCCAGACCTAAATCCTATTTCAGGCTCACTCAAGTCTATTTGTGAGGCTTTTTCTTGGGGCCATACATTTTTATATTCTTCTATTGCTTGCTCTCTCAGTTTCATGGACTTCCCATCCCTCTGCTAGACACATCCAACATTGCAAAATAATACTAAAGAAACTAATTCTTCTACACAGGTCCCTCTTTCGGGTAGTGATCTATGGAATGGAAGCTGCGGGTCACAAAGTGGAGTTGCAGCTCCTCTTCCTATTCAGCCCTCTTGATTGCAGATGTTGACATGGGCAGATGGGAAATCATTGCACTGCTAGGGAGAGGCGAGAGCAGGCAGGTAGGGGAGACAGTCCAAAATCTGTGTCCATGTTGCTTTTGGCAGAAGACTTTGGCCAGAGACACAGATGTCAAGAGGAAGAAGAAAGCTGATCCTATCAGCCTAAGGAATCGCTGTTGTTCTCTGGATTGCAGGAGAAAAAGGAGATACTTGAGATAATAAATTGGGTTTTGGGGCAGGGAGAGGTTTTGCTATGTTTTCTCAAGGACAGCTGTGTCTCCTTCATCAGCAGGTGAAATGCTTCTATAAAATGACAGCTGAGAATATCTGCAGTGGTGAAGTTGGAAGCATAGATGGGATTAGGCAGCTCCTGGAACAAAGCTCTGGAGTCCAGAGGAACATCTGTCCCCAGGCAGGGCAGGACTGCCTGGATGTGCTAATTACTCCTTGGTAGGCAGTGTAATCCTCAGAGCAGATATTCAGATATGAACATGAGCCTGAGCCTCATGATGTGGTGACAGTGAGCCAAATTTTCCTGTAGTGTGAAGGCAATCAGGCTCATGATGGATCCATTCTGCTCCACTGTAGATGCTAAAGCTCAGCTGGAAATGTTTTATTACTGTCAAGCTCTCTTAAAAGTTGAGGGCATTGGACTGAAGGCTTTTTCTTGGACAGACCTTTACTGAAAATTACCACCAACATGTTGTAGCTGATGAAACTGATAGCTCTGATATGTCTTAGATTTCACATCAGAAAAGCTTTGACTGACAGTTCCAAACAGAGCCAATGTCTGGATACTGTGGTTTGAACAGTGGAAGCTAGAGTGCAGGAACCAGTGTATTCTTCTGCCCTTCAATAAAGTCCACAGAGTTCAGTGATACAAAAATATACTGCAGTTCATGTATTAGTTTTAGGATTTCACTACAATTATCAAAATATGGTGTAGCAATCCAAGAAATAAATTACGTTTCAAATAACTGTCATGTCTCTGATTAGTAAGACAACACAATAAACACTTTTTCCCAAGCATTTCCGGAGTCCATAAATACTAAAAAACATGTATTTGTGTCTGGCACAGTACAGTACAGGACTGTTCAGAGCTGAGTTTGTGCCCTCCAATAACAAATTAATGGCTTCCTCGATTTGATGTATAAGAAAGCTTATTAATTTGCTTAGTTGCGGTACCAAAAATATATTGAATAATTTTGCATACATGGAAGTGCTGACTCCACAGCAGAATAGGCAGACACCAGCAAAATGAAGCTGTAATCCTTCTGCCTATACAGCTCCTGTTCTGTGAAAAGAAATCTTTACCTAGTCATTAGTGCTGCAAAACGAGTGTGCTAACAACTATTAAATCAGAACTCCCCAGTCAAACCAGCAATGTTGTTTTACACCGAGTTAGAGTAGACATAAAGCGCTACACAAGTGAAATCTAGAGCAACATCTTCCATGTCTGATAAGTCTGGCACTTTTCACCATCACTAAAATTACTTCCAACCTCCCACGCACTAAGACAGGGCTTTACAATTATTTCCACTAGTGCCAGCGAGAAGAGTCTCCTGATGATGCCAACAACTGGAGCCGAGTTTATCCTTCAGTCTTTAGAGAGACAAGGGTTGGATCCCTCCTGCTTCCGCCTGTGCAGCCTCAGGGAAAGGCCTCACTCAGCCTGTGTGTTCAGATATTTGGGTTTGTGTCTCTTCTGTGGGCACCATGGTTAAAGGAGAGCTTTATGTTTTCTTTAGTAACTGAAGAAATTTGAGAGCATGGAGGACTGTGTCTTGCTGCATGGATGGCTATTCCTCAGCGCTGGCGGTTAGTTGCAAGAAATAGTTTGAGAAGAGAAAACTGCCAAAGGAGAAAAAGGCTGCATTAAAAAAGATGAACAGAAAGAGAGATCATGGTAGTGATGGGAAAACAGAGCTGCAATGTTAGCAAAAAGAAGCTCCTTCAAGAGCTTTATGTACACAGCTCTCACATCCCTCAGCTGGGTGTGTGTTTGTGTTTGCATTAGGGATGAAAAGATTTTTTTGGTAAGCAACTGTGAATTATTGAATATGTCATGGATCAGCATATGAAAAGAGGAAATGCAAAAATAGAAAAAGGAATATCAATATTGCGTAAGTAATACTGAAAATCTGAAAAAAATTCAAAGGGAATAGGTGAAATTCAGATCTGATGAAACATAGAAACATGCAACTAGAGAAAGTTAGAAAAAGGCATCATATCCTGAAAGCCTGAGACATTAAAAGAGGCAAGAAAATATATTCATGGTATAATAATTAAAAATGCATGAAGATGCTATGAATATAAAGCTGTCCTGTAAAGATGAGCAGAATATATAAAATGTTTTTATGATGAACAGCAGGAATCCAAATTTGCAGTCACCACAAGAGAAGCAAAGTTCAGGTAATTGCTATGTGCAAAACAGGATGCCTGGCAGTATGTAAGAAGGGAGGGATCTACACCTAGCAGATGCTTCTTGTCTGAAAAAACCCCAATGCTGAACTAGGTGCATCAGTGGAATAATCTGACCAAAGATGGAAAGGATGGGATCAACCTGAATATTTCTCTGAAAAAACCACTCCCTGCACACGACTTTCTGATGAGGCTGTTATTTACCAGCCTAAGCAGTGGGCCTTGTGGCAGACATGTAATTCTAAGCAAATACTAGGAGTTTAAGTACTGACCTAAATCATGTAATGTATGAGCAATTACATTGACTTACCTTTCCCATTTTGCCCATGCACATATAGAGGCATTCAAATCAACCATTTCACTGCAAATTTCAAAGCTTGTACGACTGAGCCAAATATAGTCAGTCCTTTTTTGTTGCTGTTTAAAAAATATCGAATTATATGGTAAATTTGTATAATAAAGTTTTTTCAATTTTTTTGGTATGTCCTAGGTGCTTCAAGCACAGATAAAGATCTCAGTGTATGAAAATATGCAAAGACAATTAATTTCTTGAATGAGTGTACTGTAAAAAACATAAGACACAGAACATTACTAATAAAAAAAATAATGGATTGTCCGCATACTTTTCTTGCAGTTATTCACTCAGCAAAAAATAAAGCAAACCTCAGAATATAGGCAAAGGCACAAGTCAAGAACACACAAAATGTGCTAAAAATTCTTACTAGATCTAAACCAGGTTGAGATCCACAGATGATAAGCAGTGAATATTAGTGTTTTTCAGAAAATTTGGATTAGTAGAATTGGATAGATGACTCTCAAGGACTGCTAACACCTTCTCTTTTGCCTGGAGCACAGTTCAAAGCATGTGAAAAGGTCTGGCCAGAAAAGAGTACTCATCTCCCCACCCTGCTGAAAGGAGCAGGGCTAAATATCAAAGCTGCTAATCTTGGAAGGCAAAACCAGCCACTCTCACAGAAAGGAGGGTGACTCACAAAACAGGCAGCCCAAAGCTGTATCTAGTGGCCGCTGTCTGTCCTGCCATGGACAAGCACAACTCAGTAGCACAGAAAGCAACTCTTGAGCTGCTACAGTTTAGAAAACAGTATTTGAATGTACACTGGCCGTTTCAGGTTGCCTTCGGACACCATGGCCCTCACTGCAGTGATTCAGAGTGTGTCATCTGGCTGTTCGCAATGTGAGGTCAGCAACCTCCAGGAGTGAGGTGGAGAAGCCCCCAGGCAGGGCAAACAGCTTTTCTCCAGCTTTAATGTACCGGTGTGTCCATCACAGCTGCACTTTGCAACAGTAAGAACTGGAAAACATGGGCTCCCTCCACATCCCTGCTTAGTAGCTTTAGACTTTAGAATGTGTTTCAACTGGAAAAGGTATAGAGAAAGTAGCATTCAGTGCACTCTCATTTCAAGCTATGAGCTGGAGTAGGTGTTGGATTCTGGAAGAAAAAAAATTGGAAATCTGTAGCAGCATATTGATAAGTCTTGCAAGGAAGAAAACACATTTGCAAAACCATATGTCAAACAAATTACCTACCATGTTACCAGCTTAACAGGTTAAGAAGAAATTGTTTTCCCTTACAGAAAATAGTTGTTTGACCATAGCAGATTTAAATTATTGAACTCTTGCAACAGCCTATATCTGTAATTAAACTCTTTGTTGGCTTCCCTGTGTGCTGGTCTTGGCTGGGATAGAGTTAATTTTCTTCATAGTAGCTAGTATGGAGCTATGTTTTGGATATGTGCTGGAAGCAGGTGAGGTTGTAGTTTCTGTGGTGTCAGAAAGACAGTTTTTCAGTCCTTGAGAGTGGTTATAACTTCTTTGGGTATAATGCACTTACATACCAATATTCATGTTTTACTTCCAGTCTTTCTGTATTAAGCAATATCCTGTACTAGTGATTCACTGTACTTCAACTCATCAACTGGAAACATAATTTAAGTTCTTAATAACTTATTAGTAAGAAGTTTTGTTTACTTTTTTCTAAAAGAGAAAATAAACTTTATTGAGGCATATATAATGCACATTTACTTCCATATGAGGGAATAGACAGGTGACATGATGGATGTAGTTGCAGCATCAGCTGGATTAGTGTGGAGCCACAGTATGAACTTCTGGCAAATTAGAGGGCTCCTCGGTTGGTAATTCTGGCTGCAGGAAGATCGGTAGAGCTGATCTTGTCCATCTGATCTATCTGTTTTGGTTTGCATGTCTGAGTTAATCTGCTCTAAATTCTGCTCTCAAATCTAAACACACAGTCTCTGCTGACGGTAGCAGGACCTGTGCTCAGGTGTGGTCCTGGAGACCATTCTGTAATTATAATGTGTGAGAAATCTTGCTTTTTAAATATGCTGCTAAGTGTTTCCTTGAGCCCTGGAATGTCAGTTGCTGAAGGGCCTGTGCAGAAGATGTCTTTTTTGCCCAGTGAAACAAGATGAGACCTGAGTGAAGACTTTTTTTTGGCACTGAGCAGTGGCTCTCAAGCTGCTCTGCTGCTGCTCTCCACAGAGACACTCCTGCAGTGTGCTGTAATCTATGCATTAGCATAGTCAACAACAGATGAAAACCCAAAAGGTGATCTTAACAAGTGATTTTGTTGTCACTGCTTTCTGGTCTTCTTGCCTATTGCACCTTGATGGACTCGATATCCTACCTGTGCCAGGGCTAGTTAATAGACTTTGTATTGGAGAAGACAGATTGGTTTCAATTACAGATTTTAAATCTTTGCAGATCATTTTAAGCTGTTTGGCTTCTTCTGTGAAGAATTAAAACATCCTTATGCTGTATAACACTGTACCGAATTTTGGAAAACTTACACAGTTACTGTCATCATCTTTTCAGTCTTGAGTAAAATAGATTACTGGTGGTATGTCACAATCTGTCATGTGTTTCAGCTCATGGGGATTCTCCTATTTCAACTGAGTCTTCCTTTTTACTGATTTCAGCAGCTGCAAATACTTTTAAGCAAGACAAGAAGAAGGGAAGGCGATAAATGGATGTGAGATGAAAGGATAAGTGGAATTGGTTAGGGAAAAGAGAATGAAATAGAGAAAGAGGAGGGGAAGAAAGGAGATTCTGAGCTTTGTGAAAGCAAAATAAGAGAAAGCATAGATGGAAACAGTTCATGTGTCACCTCTTTCTGATTATTTTTTTCTTATTTCATCTTCTGTAAGCAAAGAACTGTCTTAAAATCAATGTCCAAATTTCAGCTGTCTGCTTTTGCCCCATCTCTCTTTAAAGTGAGCTACAGTTGCTCAGAAGTACTCAACTCTGGTCTTGGCTGTATTTGGAAGTCTTTGGAAGTTGTCAGCCAGTAGTTTCGCAGCAGTAGTGAAAGTGACCACGTGTATCCTGGTCCCACTCCTTCCAAGGAAACATGTAACTCATTCCCTGCTGGTTCTTCATGCTTTGACACTTATCTGCTGGCCTGTGCCCTAGAAAAGGCTTTCTGCAGGTGCCACGGGACTTTGCTCAGGAGCAAATATTTATGCAGGAGCAATAGATAGCATGTGTTTTCAGCATGAGTAGCAGCAGGAGTGTGTTTAACTCCATGTGTAACAGATATGAGCATGTTCCAAGTGCATGTCTGTATTTATATCCCTCTAAATTCCTGTGCAAATTGGAAAGTCTCTGCTGTAATATCCTTACCCCATACAGTCCTCCCTGTTACCATCAACACAGAGAGAAGCTGAGCAAAGGATATATTTCCCTTCAAGCTTTATCAATGTTTTCCTGCAAACATCAAGATAGCATGATACAGAAAGCCATGACACTATCCCATTCACTTTCAGTCCAACAAGGATGAGAACAGGGTGTGAAATTAAACAGGGATCCCTAAAGAGGAACACCAGCTGAGAAATATATTCTTAATATGTTTTATAAACCACATGAATAACTTGTGTGGTGGAATATCTGTATTACCATGTTTTGATAGGCCTTTTGACTAACATACCCCGTGGGTGTTCCTCTTCATGTCACAGGAAGGTATTTTTTCAGGAATGTTCATCAATAGATAAAACCTGATTGTGGCAAATAATTTGGCACAGCTTCTCTGCAGCGAACGGGTTCCTCTGACAGTATCTGAATTAGTTCCAGCTCTGGCAAGTACTTGACAAACAAGCCCAATACTGTAGCTCTGTGTTGATATTGTTTACGTGTTATTTGGGTAGGGTAGATAAGGCCCTAGGGCCTGATCCAAAGCCCACAGAAGTCAGTGAAAAGATTCCACAAGCCTTTTTTAGTCACTGGAATTCTGTGTTTCAGAGTTTGGAAATCTCTGCCAGGAACTTCATCAATAACTGAAAGGCTGGAAGAAAAGCAAAGAGCAAACTTCTGGACAGGCAGAAAGAAGGAAAGGAGAAAGTAAACATCAGTAAGTAAGTAAATTCTCAACTGAGACAAAATGTCTCCAAGTAGTTTTTGTAGATGAAGCTTAAAAAGATAAGTAACCTCTGACATTTATAGGAAAGTACCAGGTTTCTAAAAGCCTTAAGATAAAACTAAAATGAACATCCTAGGGTCTTAAAACAATTTATTCTACAAGTACCCTTTAGTCCAGTCTTCTGTATATTAAACACACTCACCTAGATTTCTGATGGTGCTTTTAAATCTCTCAAGTTCCACTATTTTTAACATCTTTATTTTTACATTTTTTATTGATAATTGCTGGTAACCGAAATGTTGCTACAAATTTAAATTTACTGATGACATACTTACATGTTTGTGTTAAATGCTACAGGGATAGGCAGCAATGACCCCTCTACTTAGATTGTCTAGTCTTTTCCATGGAGGAAAAGATTGCATTTATTTTTTCATTTTCTAGGTATTGGGAAGCTCTGATGACTGAATGTCAGGGGCTGCCTTTTGAAATTGGTTAGGAATAAAATTCCAAATCTGTATAAGTGCTTTTTCTTTGTCCCGTGAAATTATGCAGAGATTTTCTGGTCTCAACTGCTGACATTCACTATTCCCCTTATCCCTTTTCCTTTCCTCTGGAAAACTTGCTGAAACTATAACTGATGGTTAACTGGCAAGTGGGGAAGACTGCCAGCCTGGCTGAACAGGGAGATTTTGAAGAAAATTAGGGGGAAAAAGAGAGCTTACTGACTATGAAAAAAAGGGCTGGCTACTCATGACAAGTTTAGGAATAGAGTTATGTGATGTAGAAAGAAAATTAGAGAGAAAAAGGCACAATTTGAACTCAATCTAGCCACTTCTGTTAGGGATAACAAGAAGTGCTTCTACGAACACATCAACAACAAAAGGAGGGGCAAGGAAAACCTCTATTCTTTGTTGGGGTAATGTAGTCACCAAAGATGAGGAAAAGGCTGAGATACTTAACACCTTCTTTGCCTCAGTTTTCAAACAGGTTGTCCTGAGGACAGCTGTCTTCCAGAACAGAGACAGGAAGCCAAATAGCCCCCCGTAATCCAGGAGGAAAGAGTTTGCGACTTGCTGAGCCACTTGGATCCCCACAAGTCTATGGGATCAGATGGGATCCACCCAAGGGTGATGAGGGAGCTGGCGGAAGAGCTCGCCAAGCTGCTCTCCATCATTTACAAACAGTCCTGGCTTGTTGGAGAGGTCCCAGATGATTGGAAGTTGGCAAATGTCATGCCAATCCACAAAAAGGGCTGGAAGGAGGACCCGGAAAACTACAGGCTTGTCAGCCTGACCTCAGTGCCTGGCAAGGTGATGGAATAGATCATCCTCAGTGCAATCACACAGCACCTACAGGATGGACAAGAGATCAGACCCAGCCAGCATGGGTTTAGGAAAGGCAGGTCCTGTCTGACCAACCTGATCTCCTTTTATGATCAGGTGACCCTCCTGGTGGATGGGGGAAGGCTGGATTGACAGGAAGCTGAACAGGAGCCAGCAGTGTGCCCAGGTGGCCAAGAAGGCCAATGGCATCCTGGCCTGGATCAGGAACAGTGTGGCCAGCAGGTCCAGGGAAGTGATTCCTCCCCTTTACTCAGCGCTGGTGAGGCCACACCTGGAGTGCTGTGTCCAGTTCTGGGCCCCTCAGTTCAGGAAGGACATTGAGGTGCTGGAGCAGGTCCAGAGAAGAGAAACGAGGCTGGTGAAGGGACTTGAGCACAAGTGCTATGAGGAGAGGCTGAGGGAGTTGGGGCTGTTTAGTCTGGCGAAGGCTCAGGGGAGACCTCATCACTCTGTACAACTACCTGAAAGGAGGTTGTAGCCAAATGGGCGTCCATCTCTTCTCCCAGGCAACCAGCAGTAGGACAAGAGGGCACGGCCTTAAGCTGTGCCAGGGGAGGTTCAGATTAGATATTAGGAAGAAATTCTTTACAGAGAGGGTAATCAGGCATTGGAATGGGCTGCCCAGGGAAGTGGTGGATTCTCTGTCCCTGGAGGTTTTTAAGATGAGACTGGATGTGGCACTTAGTGCCATGGTCTAGCAACCACAGCATCAAGGATCAAGGGCTGGACTTGATGTTCTTGGAGGTCTTTTCCAACCTGGTTGATTCTATGATTCTATTATATCCAAGGTTCCACACCAAAAAGTGACTCAATATTCTTCCCAATTCTCAACACAACGAAGCCATTAGTTAATATAAGAAAGCACACCCATTTAAACAGGTTTATGATGGCTTAAACCCACCAGAGCATTATTAATAAAACTATTAAAAATCCTTAAACATAATTCTTTTAAGAAGTAGCCCAAGACCAGTTTAGATAGAGAAAAAAAAGTAGTAAATTCACTTATACTCATTCTTTAACCCCAACCACCTTCTCGCTGTCTGAAGTTGCTTGAGACACAGGTTGGATCCCCTGGAATGGTTAACAGTCTTGTGGTTATTCCTTAAAATGATGCATTCTTCTTTACTACAATTTCTTTCTTCTATTATATCACAAAGTTATTGTCTTCCCAAACTTTGTGCATCTGCATCTCCTAAGTCTGTATGAGTAATTCTGTGATGCTGAGGGCTTTTCAATCCCCAAATCCCAGCCTCTCTTGAGAAGTTGTAGAAAATAAGTTTTTTTTCAGTCTCTCACTCTAGTATTTTTTTTTTTGTTGTTGTTGTTTGGTTAGTTTTTTTTTTTTTCAGACCAGAACTAGCCACAATTACTTAATAAGCTTTAATGATTTTCTCATTCATAAAAGAAACCGATGTGAAACATGGCCTTACTCCTTTGTGGAAAAACTGTCAGTATGCAGGAAAAAAATCACAAAATATAACAGCAGATAAGTCAACCCACTCCTGTAGCTAAAAGGTTATCCACTGAAAGATCTAAGTCACAGGCATGTTTACTTTGGTAAGATTAACAACTCAAAGTAAAATGTAAATGATTCAGAACTTTAAAAGTCAGATTTTTGAAAAAGAAGTTAAGATTTTACCTAATAACTGTGCAGGAGAAGAGTTACAGCAGGTAGTATCTTAAATCATTGAAACTTCTTAGTGTTTGGTATATTCCCCACGTAATTTTCACAAATGGCACTTAGAACTCACACCGGGTGCTAGAGTTTAGCTTTTTTGTCAGCTTCGTATAACTTAGCCACCCCATTTTTCTTTTGTGACTTTGATATCTATGTGATTTTGATTACTTTTTTTTTAAACTGTGGTTCTTCAAGGAATACTGTTATTCTTCAGTTTGACACTGGTCTTTCTACAGTACTGAATTAACTTTACTTGGCTTAAGGAAACATCTATATTTAAAACTGTATGAACTTCAAACATACTGTACACTAAATCAGTGTTTTCTTGTCAAACCAGGGAATATCTGTATGCCATGAACAGACTATTAAACCCGAACATGTACAGAATTAGTCCATAAAAATTCTTTGATGTAGAGTATAAAGGCAGGATAAACTGTCAAATAGCTCTAGAAATCAGCAGTATTCCACTGCCTGAATATTTTAACATTCATATAAAAATGGCCTTTGACAATTTAGTTGCAAGATTCTCACTCCTTGCATGTTTGCAGTGTCTATGCAGGGGATTTCAACCTGGTGGCCATTTTGAACAGAACTTGAATACTAATCATTAGTAGTTACAAGCTCTGATTCCCTCTGTTCTATGCTCTATCTCCTACTTCTTCATTCCAGACAAATAATTACCCTTCATGGAAATCTTCCAACAGCGTACCTTTTAATAAATGAATTGTCAGATTCTATGGTATGTTAACCTAGAAAAGCTCAACATCCAGAACTATGTAAATGCCACCCATATTGCAAAATGGTGTCCTCTCAATAGGTACATGGAAAGTAGTTGTAATTTTTGTAAACTAGCAACTCTTGCCAATTTTTCTCCTGATTAGTATAATCCTTTTCTCATAATCTCCTATAATAATGTTTTATACTTCATTTATCTTACATAATTAGACCTGGTACAATCTCACAGCCTTGTTACTCTTGTTTCTTAAAGTTCATTCTTCCTTCTAAGGAAGAACACAACAAACACTATACATGGTAAATTGTATTCAAAATGTTTTCAGAATGATGTGTGTATAACTTGTGTGTGTATCTAATGGGAAAGAAGCTCAGATCTTGGAGGTTCTCATTCCTGTTAGTACTATCACTACTCATGTGCAAGTCTTTAAGCTTTGGCTTTAAATCAGATCCCAGGATAGACTTGTTTTCTTGTACTTCATTACTGAAGTTTCCCATTTCACACATTTAATGGAAAAACTATCAATATTTCTTTCTAAACTGTTTTTTTTTTTCCAGGAGACTGTTAGAACAGCTGGGAAAACTGCCAAGAAACTTGCTAAAGACAGCAAGAGCAGGAATTAAATCACAGAAAAACATGAAAAACCTGTAGCTGTATCTGAACAGTGAAATAGTTACTGTCGAACAGCAACAGTATTAAGTTTTATAAATAAAAGTGTGATAGTTAGAGATATGCAACATTATGTTTCAGCAGATAAATACCAATGAAACTGAAGTATAATGTGAAATATTACACAGTCTGTGACACTGTAAAATTCTTGTTAAAAACAGCCTGGGAAGAGCCTCTATTGACTTCACATTTTCACAGTCCTTTCTGTAAGTTTCTCAGGTGATGTATATTAAACGAAGGATTTATACCTCTTTTATCCTCTCAATATATTCCCAGCAGCATTTATGATCACCTAGAAAGTGCAAAAGTGGCAGGTTAATGGAAATTTTCATCATTCTCCAATAATAATTTTGATGAGCTATGGCCATAAAAATGCAGAGCATACTCAGTTGTTGTCTCAGTTATTAGCTGTAAACTGTTTACTCCAGCTTTATTTAATTTCTGCCTTTCTGGACTCCTGCGTGCTGCCTTTACTCCACACAAGTGAACACTGGGAATATGACAAAATATAACATGGCAGGTGTGCTTGTTTCCTGCTTTACAGACAGACGTACTGTTTCTCATATAGAATTCAGATATATTAGTTCAGATAACTCAGGCTCGTAATGGTAATAAAATTGGCGTCTAAGCTAACAATTATCTGTAGGTCAGCAGATGGATTGTTTGATCTTGTGAGTGTCCCAAAGCTTTCCAAAACTGTAATTAGTAGAAAAAGTTTTATGGATTTCAATTAAATTGGACAATACACGTGGGACCAAATTAACATAAACTGACTCCTCCATTTTCTACACTGGAAACTGCTAACTAGAATGCAAAGGGTTAGGGATGCCATTCTCATGCTTGACTTAACTGGGCAATAATTTCACCTTTGATGTTTTAAAAACATAATTAATTTTGCTCCTTAGTTGTGTACCTACTAAACCGCAGACAGCTTTGCCATTTGTACCAGGTTTGAAGTTCTTAAAGTTACCAATACTATTGCTAAGGGAACAAGAGCAGACTGCCAGCTGGGACAGCTGCCGGGCAGGGAGCACCAGAGGACACGTGCTAAGTTGCCCGGTGTTGTAGAAGGATGTTGACATTATGTGCTACAAAGCTTACTTGAATTTCACATTTCTAGTGCCGTGTTTAATTTCAGGGGAAAAAGAAAGGCAGCAGCTTTTCCCCCCCTGCCTTCATGTCCACCAAACTCTGCCTTCATTTTCGTTAGTTTGAATTGTTTCACCAAAAGATATATGTTGTCAAGCCACAGTCTGGTGAACTGTGCAATTCTATTGTCCTCAGTGAAATCCATGAAATAAAGTGAACGATATTTATAAACCCCTCTGACTTCTGACGGCTTTGAGGACGAGATGGCTCAGCGGTTCCATTGGTGCTGATGTTACTGATGATGCACCAGTTTTCGCTCTGCGTGGGTCCTGTTGCGTTAACAGATACCCGAAAGACCATGAAGACCATCTGATTTCGGCTGGGCGCGGTGGCGCACCCGGAGGGACAGCAAAGCTCCGCGGTGCCCCGCAGCGCACCTTCTCTCCGGTGCCATGCAGTGTTCCCCTTTGACCCGCGTACCGGGGGCAGGGCGGCAGCAGGCTGCCTTCCGAGGGGGAGCAGCAGCGCCTGTCCCCCCAGCGCAACAACTGAAGGACCAGGATTTTGCGGGTCTCCTTGTGCCGGTGCATCCCCGGGACCCGTCGGGGCAGCCCCTCCACCTCCGGGCTCGGAGCACCGACGGGGCACCGGGCAGGTCACGCTGCTACCCAGAGCCGAGTCCCGTCCCGCTCCCCCCGCTCCGTCCGCGCTGCCCGGCGCCCCGCGGAGCCGGGCGCTGCCCCCGCCCCGCCGCACCGCCCCACGCCTCCGGAGCGGGAGGCAGCGCCGCCGCCCCGCCCGCCGCCGCTGCGCGCCGGGGCAGGCGCCGAGCAGGTGGCCGCGGGCAGAGCCGCGGCATGTGAGCGGCCCCCGGCCCGCGGGAAGGCAGCACCGGCCCCCCGTCCTGTGCTGCCCTCCCTTCCCCTCCCCTGCCCTCGCCGGGGCGGAGGGAGGCAGCGCGCCCGCAGCGGCAGCCCGGCGGCGGCCGGGGGCTGAGCGCCGCGCCCCGCCGGGGGGCGGCCGTGGCGGAGGGCGGAGAGGAGGAGGAGGAGGAGGAGGAGGAGGAGGAGGAGGAGGAGGAGGAGGAGGAAGAAGAAGAAGGCTGCGCGGGGCCGGAGGGACGCGGGAGCCCCCCGGCCGCGCAGGATGAAAGTCACGGTGTGCTTCGGGAGGACGCGGGTGGTCGTGCCCTGCGGGGACGGGAACATGAAAGTTTTCAGCCTGATCCAGCAAGCGGTGACCCGGTACAAGAAGGCGATCGCCAAGGTGAGGGGCGCGGGGAGCGGCGCCCGCGATCAATATGGCGCTTCCCGGAGTGGGGAGGGAAGCGAGGGGGAAAGTCCGGGCTGCCCCGCCGGGGGGCGGCGGGAGCGGGGCCGGGGCCGGGCGGCGGCGGAGCCCGCGGGGAGTCCGTGTGTGCCCGGCGCCGCCGCGGGGAGGGGGGCGCGGGGGGTTCGGCACCTCCGCGGCCCCTCCGCGGCTCCCCGCGGGCGCCGGGCGGGCCTCGGCCCTTTGTTCGCCGGTGCCGGGCGGTCCCCGGGGGTGTCGGTGCGGGACCCGCCCGAACCCGGCCGGGAGCGCGGCGCGGGGGCCGGCGGTGCCGGGTCTGCCCCGGGGCGGGCGGTGGGGCCGAGGCGCCGCGGGCCGGGCGGGAGTGGCCGCGGAGGGCTGGAAATCCAGCCTCAGGCTTCCCGGCCCTCCAGGCCCGGCGGGGAGGGCGGTGCGAGGAGACCCCCGCGGGCCGCCCCCCGCGCTGAGCGAGGGTCCGGGGGGGCCACGGCAGCGCCGCCGCCCGCGGCCGCTCCGCGCCCGCCCCGCCGCGGGGGGAGCGCTGCGCGTGTGCGGGAGCGCCCGCGCTGCCCCGGGGTGCGGGGAGCGCCGGCCCGGCCCGCGGCGGGGCTGCTCCCGACACCCGCCCGCGCCGGCTTCCCGCAGCCCCATGTTGAAATCCCTGGCTGTGGGTGTGCAGGCAGTTCCACACTTGGCTCTCCCTCCATGGGCGACTTGTTGGTCTTTGGGCTTTTTCCTTTCTTTTTTTTTTTTTTTTTCCCTTTCTTTCTTTCCCCTCCCCGCCCCCGTACTTTCTTGTTGCTGCAAACTTCTTTTTGATCAACTGGTTTGTTGGGACTGTATGACCGTCGTTGACTGAGAACTTGAGCAGTGCCCTTTTCCTTTCCTCTGCCTGATCCATCCAAGCAGTTGAGTGTGCTTTTTCCCCTTAGCCCTTCTGACATGCTTTACACTTCCGACTGTGGAAGTTTTGCTTTAGCAAATGCAGACTGCCAGGCTCTCCTGAAACATGCAGTGGAAGGAATACTGTGAATGGTATATTGATTGGTTTGAAGTGATTCCCAAGAAAATTGTTAAGATCAGGTTTTTCTTTTTTGTGGAGAATTCCTGTTGCTGGGAGGAGAAAAGTAACTGATGTTCCCATCACTGCCCCACTTGATTCCTGAAGAATATGGTTCTGAGGAGGGCAAACATATTCTGATTCTGGCTGGAAAAAGAATAAAATTATTCTCTAGGATATGTCTGTGGCTGCACACCAGCTGTTATTTATATACAACAGTTAATTCACATGACAGTCTCCCTGCATTTAGGAGACTGGAGCCGAAAGTACCTCTATGATTAAGGTAAAGCAGTAAAGCATGACCCTCAGTGGAGCACCGAATACCTCATCGGCCGTTCAGATGATAAGTATTTGCAGCATTTGTTCATCAGTGTTACAACAATAATAAAAGTAATTATTTTTATGTGTTGTGTTCCAAAACTGTGGCCCGTGTAACTCCCGTGGCAGTGGACTGCATCCTGGCTTCCAGCTATTAAGTTGCATTAAGTGATGGCTGTTGCATTCTGCAGCGTAATGTTAAACCTGGAAGGAATTGCAGTAGTGAGCAGAGGTGAAACACAGGCCGGTCACCAGGAAAAGGTTACATGATTGCAAATGATGTGGGTTTCCTTAGGAAAGAAGTGGCCCACCTGTGGAAGCACGAAAAAAGTAAAAATGTAACTCTGATTACGTCTGTCTAAAAAGACAGTTTGCAGAGAGGCACCTACACCTTGACTGGTCCCTGGTACCAAAAGCTCTGTACCCTGGGTTTAAGATGACAGGGTGGTTTTATTTATTAGTATTTATATGGTGGTTATGCTATATGCCACTGGTATGGACTTGAGGTAGCCGCAATTACTGAGATTGTTTCTATTATATGGAAATTCTGTGGTTGAAAACAGTAGCAGAGTCCATGGGCTTTCTCTGAGTGTTTTATATGGTCACTGTCAAACCTTACTTTTAACTTAAATTTGCTGAAGATTTTCTGTGGTGGTGTTTAGGTAGTAAGGAAGTGGATCCTCAGTGTTTTGTAAATAGATGTATAGTGCTGCTTGCTGTGCTCACAGTAGAGTAACATAGTAATTTTGTGGTTTCACTGCCAGAATTTCATAGATGACTGTCATTTTGTAGCAGTTAGGTGGTTTCTTTCTGTGCTAGTGTAGCAGATGATCAACTCTTCATAAAGAGACAAGAAAGGGGACAAAGTAATTCCTAAACTGAGAGAATCAAAGTATATGTGTGCATATGAATTTACAGTCCGGTAGCTGGTATCAAGCTGACACTGAAATCTACCACCTCTGTGCTGTTATGGAAAAAAGCATATCTGGTGGAAGATTATTCAAAATATTTGAATTAAGTTTATGGTTTTCATACTTACAGGAAAACCAGCATTTCTCATCCTGCAAGAATGTGTGTGTCTGCTGTATGCAGCAGTTGCTTCAGGAGAATGCCTTGAAGCCTCTGAGAACTGAGTTGTCAGCCCTTCCCAGATTACCTCCAGCTTTGTCATGGTTTCCAGGTTGTGATTAGCAATAAGTGATCTGCACGGTGTGCACTTGTGGTGTCCCTGTGCAGTTGTAGTGAGGCAGCCCAATACTCACCGTGCCAGGAGTGAGTAACTTCAAAATTTGGCTTCTGTGTTCTGGCTTGGTATTCTGGTTGAAGAGACATGTCGAGAATGGAAAAAATACTTATGGAAAATAATCCACATAATAGTAAGATTCTCCTCTCTCTAAAATTTTGAGCTGAAAACATACAGATAACAGACCTGCAGGTAACTGCTGCTAGTTTTGGGTGCAATGTCTTTGATTAAGATTCACAAATCTCCAAAAATTAATTATGGATTAACACTGCTGTCAATACTAAATCTATGGGTGTGGAATTAATTATTAATATGACAGGCTGTGTTTGAAGGTTGGTCTGCGTAGCGTGTATAAATTTTTCTGTTCCTTTGCATTTATTCCAAAAGAGGCTTAGTGTCTGAAACGTGATACATTTTGTCTGCAGGTTGTGTTTCAGGGCAATGAACAAGCAAATGATAAGAGATGTTTGAGAAGTCCACCTTGTGCAGGGCAAGTGGAGTCAGCAAAATCGATCATGTTTAATGAAACCCAGTTTGCACGGTGGCACGCTAATGGTGCGCTATTTGTGTGGCTGGATGGACTGATGCAGCCTCTGGCACAATCTCTGTGTGTGTGTTAAAGGAGTACAGCTTGGGCAGGGGGCAGCTGGCCTTAGAAATGGTAGGTGCATTTTCCAAACCTTGCTGGTCAAGGGCTGTGCAAGTTTGGAGTTGATGTAGTTCTGCTTATGGCTTCCTAGCAATTAATGTATTGATTAAAAACTGGCAAGAAAGTAAGAGGGATTTGAGAGGGCAAGACAGCCGCTCCTGAGTGGCTTAACATTGATGGCAAGAGATGATGGATTGCACCAAAAGGCAGCCAACAGACAGACAGTTGATGTGAAACATGCTTATCAAATATTGACCTAGTGTTAAAATGTAGAAAATTATTATAGAAATGATGTATCAAGCAACTATTTATCAAAAGGAGGTAATTGTACATCTTGTAACTTTGATTTGATCTAGTTGTAGCCAGAGATGCTTCTGACTTTTTTTGTTGACTTTTGACTGTCAGTGTAATCTTTCTGTGCTTTGATTTTTTTTTTTTTTGATATCGTAAGCATTTTACCTCATCTTATATAAATAAGTGTGTATAAGTAACGGGCAGGTATATTTTTTAAAAATAATTTTTAATGTGATGTAAACGAGCACAGTAAGCAAGAATATGAATTAGGAAATCATGGATTTGCTGAGGTTGTTCAGTATCATGTTCAGTCCCTACAGGTCTCTATGATAGTTTAGTTTGTTGTTCTGTATATAATGAGCTTGTTGTGGTGTTCCTAGACCTCATTTTCTAATCCTGATTTTCTAATTTAAATAAGTAAATTAACAATTTTTCTGCTGAATAAAAAAGAGTTTGGAAGAAGTCTCGAGTCACTTTCCCCCTTCCTCTCACCAAATGCTGTGGGAGATGAAGTTTTGTGGGGTTTGTGATGGTACATGGAACAATACTTCAATTGTTCATTTAAAAAGTGCAGTGTGCTAATATTTGTGAAAAGAAATTGTAATCTGCTCTTTGATAGCATTTGAAGGCAGTTGATGATAAGGGACCAGATCTCAAGGAAAGTTGGCTATGTGAGCAAAGGTAACAGGTGTCAAATGACCATATTCTCACTTAAATTGTACATGGGAGGCTTTGGCCACCCAGAGCTTAAAGCTCCTTCTCTTTGGTAGGTCTAACATTCATCAGCAGGGACGTGTGAGAGGGGCAGGTTGTAGTCACAGGGAATCTGTGTGTGAAGCTTGCTTTACTTTTTTAATTTTAATTTTTTTTTAAATTTTTAAATTTATTTTTATTTCCCCCACCCCCCCTAATGGGGACTTCTCAGATTATTTGCTTAAAGGTCAACTCTGAGGCAGCAGGTTGTCTTTCAGGTACACACCTTCAGCTTTGATGCATTTTATGTTCTGTAGAGCAAACAGTTTCATAGCTGCTCATGACTGTGTCACTGGGGCATCTTTTATAGATCCTAATGCACAGGGGTGGGTCAGTATGAAAATGCGCTGATTTTACTTGGGCTTTGTACTGGTCTTGGCACACTCCCTCCTCAAGCTTGACCACTATGTTTTGGCCACAGGCTTAACTAGGTCCTCCTCAGTGCCTGTGAAGAGACCCCTTTGGAATTTTAATGGGAACACTCAAACAGCAATAGTGGCTAAATTTAGCATACAAGGTTTTTTTGGTGTTTTTTTTTTTTTAAACTTCATTTTGATACATGTGTAAATCTTGAGCCTTTTTTAAATACAAGGAAATCTTACATGCTGTTTTCAGAATGTGCAGGAATCCACTCGACCCCAAAAAGGCCCAAAAGAGAACCAAAATGCCAAAAAATTACTCTCACCCCTGCTGCTCAGTTGGCTATCAATTTACTTCTAGCTGACACCGCCAAGATGATGTTTCTGGGCTCTGCATTTAGTATTGGCTGGGTGGTATTTCAGTGTTTTACCTGAGGTCAGCCAGGAGTGTCCAGGTTCCCTGGGGCTGCTGGCAATTTTCTCAAGCCAGCTCTTGACCTCTTTGCTCCTTTTGGGCTCCCAATAGCAGCAGTGAAACCCAGCTGATGGGTAAGGTCATTCTGCTGCGGCTTGGTGGAGGTTGTGAACAGCAGTGGAGAGATGCTAATTTGAGGAAGATAAGTACTGAAATGGGTCACAGTGGCTTAATATTTAGAAAGCTGTTGTGTGATCCTGCAGGTTTGGGGGTTGGTGCTGGAAATGCAAGGCTATAGGAATTAATTCCCTTCACTCATTATGGAAAACTTACTTTTAACCTCTTCTCTACAACTTCCTCTGTGTTTTCAGTCAAATCAATGTTTTCCTATCATTGTCCTCATCTATGAAGACAGGCTACTCTTGCACATTGCAAGAGAAGTTGCAGGGTGAAGGTAGGAAGGACCCTTTGGAGTGAGTGTGGCAGTAGCTGTGAAGGTCCCTTGCATGGTGACTTGGCTGTACTGCAATGCTGTGCCTGAGGGGAGCTGTGGCTTGCAAGACAGGGAGCTGCACAAGCCCTGCCATGCTGTTGCCACAGCCCCTCTCTGCCAGGTCTTGCCTGTGTTCAGCCATCCATGGAAGGAGGGAGGAGGCTTGTCTTAGGGAGGCCCTAGAGCCACACTGAGGCTGTACCCCTGTGGTTTAAGCAAACAGTCTAAATGCTTTTGAGATTATTCAAGGCTAATAACGAGGATGACTGAATTCTGTACTGCTTACGAAGAGGGGCTGGAGAAGTGGACAGCATGCAAGCCCTTCAGCTTTGAAGGTGCTTCCAGTGAAGGATGTGTGTGGTACTGCTGAGGCTGGCTGGTGTGAGCAGCACCTACCTTCAGCTGGACGGGATACATTGTTGGGTTCAGTTTGGCATTATGTGGTTTCTCAGCCTTTCAGTGTTACTTAAGGGTGATCAAAGTGAAGTGTGTGTTTGTGGAAGAGTGGCTTGAGAGTGATTTTCCCTTTGAGCAAACCCACCATTCAGCTGCTGTGAGCAATTCCTGTAGCTCTGAGGGGAGGGCTGTGGAGGAGCCTGTGAAAGCGCTCAGCGCGTTTGGAGAACGGTTCCTGGAGGCAATCTGGGGTTTAGGGAGTTGCCAGCCTTTCTTCTCTTGGGCGATAGCCTTCCACCAGTGGAAAACCATCTGACTCTCATAGCTTTTTACACTTTAACTTAGGTTATAACAGTCGCAGATGTTTTAGTTCTGTTATAAAAACACCACTGGAAGTAACACTTTCTCAGTTGTACCAGACTATGACATCGTTTGGTTGTGGCACGTTTAATCTGGTAAAATAAGATGGAGTAAATGGGAGAGAAATGCTGGTGATGTTAGTTATACAGAATATGGTTCATGTAGCTTTAAAACAATTTCCTGGTTCTTCAAAGGAAAACAAACCTTTTCATCCAAGTATAAATTGAATGGATAAAACATGCAACAATGCTGAACCAATGCTTATGTATATTGAAAATAAAGTGGAATTCTTCAAACATCAATCCAGAGTATAGCACAGATGTTCTCACTCAGAAATATTTTCTGAGCAGTAAGAAAATAAAAAGGGAAGCAAAAAGTATTAAAAAATTCTGCAAGATACTTCAGGGCATCTGTGCTTTATTTTTCTCCCTCCTTTTTAATATACATTATATATTTTCTTTGTTTCTTTGAGGTCATTTTCCTGTAATGCTCAGCAAGTCTACTGCTGAAAAACGGATAAAAAACCACCAAAAACCAAACTGCCTTTGAGCTAAGTTACATAATCCAGTGGTGCTGTTTAGAAAACTAAGAAAGTAAAAAAGAAAACAGCAGCAGAGACATACATAATACTTGTTGAAATGACCAATATTGCTAGTGAAAGAGAAATGACTCAAATTTTAAGTTGGGGAAAAATAATTTTAAACTAACAGTGAATATTGAGACCTTTTTGTTTTTTGAGATAATCAGATTAGTTTTACTTGTTTCAATACCTTAGCAATATAATTTTTTTTCCTATGAAAATAACCTCAGTAATTTTCTCCAGTTGGTCCCAGATATTGGTTAAATTGGAAATAATTTTCTTTTTTGTTGCAGTATTTGCTTTTGTTCTTTTTTTCAGTCAGGTAGCAGTTACTTGATGGCAACTTTTTTTCTACTTCAGTTTCTTATGGTAAAGTGGTACACATTAATTACCTGTTTAATCCCAAACAAAAGGAGAAATTTATTCCTACCAAAAACTGTTGGGCTGGATTCCACATGCTACGTCTCAGGGCTGAGGTCTCCAATGGGGGGAAGAGCAATAAAGACCAAGTGGGTTTCTGTGTGATCCTTGCTGCCCAGGAGCAGAGATGAGCATCACGTGGTGCTGGGCCCTGGGATGCTGCTGTGTTCCTGCCAGGACCCATTTTCTGGTGCTGGAGAAGTTGGCTGGTGTCGGCTCCTGGATTGTTGTGTCTACAACTTGGCAGGACTTCTATAAAACAGGGCTGGCAGAAGGGAAATGGCTGTGGGGAGAAGGATGGTCTTCTGCAGGGGTGGAAAAAATGTTGGGATGTCCTTGGAGTTTGGTGAAAGGAAGTACTTTTGGGGTAATGATAGACGGATGTGACTCCTGGTGCCTTTTCTTTCATATGAGAGGGAAATGGGAGTTTGCATGGAAGCAAGACAATAATGCAGTAAATTACATACTGACAAATATAAAGAGCCAAAGATGAGAAGAAACTGGTTAACTCGGTGCCCCAGAAGTAAGTGGTCCATTTAGCAAGAGGATGAAAAACTGACCTCAGTGGCACTATGAATGTCACCCAAAAGGCTTTTTTTAAAAAAGAAACCTGTGGAATTTATTATAGGAAGCTTCTCTCTTTGTGCAGTAAGCTTAGTGAAAGTAGTGTATCTCTGATTTGGTAGGGAAAATAGACACTGCTTTGGAAACACAATGTCACATTTTTGGCCATACTTTCCACATTCTCTCATGCTCAGCCTGCTGCTGATGCAGCAAAATTATGAATCCTTTGCAGGAGGAGCAAGCTGGTATATCATTAGCAGTTTTCTTTTTAAGTGGCCACATTTATAGGATTTTTGTTCTTTGTATGCATGTCTTTACAAACTCAGAATAGCAATTTTACAATGTTTCTGGTGTTGATGTTGTATTACTAGAAAAAAAGAGTTATGTGGGTATAAAATGTTTTAAATGGAGATAGAACTTCTGGGAGTGCCGGTATGTTTGTGTGTGCACCCACTTAGGTGTTTTTATTTGTTTGAAGAAATGTAGCTACACTTACTAAATGAAACAGTAGCTTCACCTTACCCCGTCTTTTTGCATGTGCTTTCAAAGTTGTTGAGTTACTCTATCTTCCCCCTAGGCAAAGCCTACATAATGTTTTTTCTTCTCTGTTAAGTGTCAGAAGCAGCATCCTACTTGTGAGAAACTCTCAGCAATACACCTCTTTGCACAGATAATGAGAAGAAAAACTTTGTTCCAAGTTCTCGGAGTCCTTCTGAACAGGAGGGAGCAGAATTCAATAAATATTGGAAAAAGTACTTCTAGGGATGCTGGAGTGTCACTGAGACCACGCAGCCTGAAAGTTTTGTTACTATAACAACTTGAATGACAGCTAAAAAAAAAAAAAGGAATAAATTGGAAGCTTCAGAACCTTTAACTTCTTTAATAAGCCGCTAAGTGAAATAACAAAACTTGACTTAATTTGGTCTCTCCAAGAACCTGTTGTACCAAACGTTATTTGCATTTCTTTAAGTGTGCATTTGTTTGTGCTGTCAGTTTTTCCCCTCTGCTTTCCTGTGAAGACTCCTTGCCTGCAGCTTTGAGCACTGGGAGAGTGGCCAGCTACCAAGTACCAAAAGAAGAAGAATTTAGGCAGCAGGGCTGTGGTGGCCAGCCATTCCTGGTGAATGAGCCTCCTGCCTCGGCACTGTATGCAGCCTGGGAAGATAAAGAGGGAAGGGATTTTATGCACCTTTAATTTGTCTTGGCTGCTGGAAGACTGCTGTCCTCAAGTGTTAGGCTTTGCTAACAGTTAAAAAAATATTGTGCAATTGTAATAATTTAGACAGTTGGAGAGTAGTCATCTCCATACACCCCACTTGCTCTGCTGGATGTTTCTGGCTTTTGTTGTAGAGATGAGTGATGGGTGAGAGGGGCACTGCTGCTGCTTTAGAAGGGAGATGAGGGAAGGTAGCCCAGCGATGGCTGTGGCTTTCCTGGGCTGGGAAGGCCCGCTTTGCAGGGCCCCTGCAAGGTGCATGTGAGGGGCTCAGTGTGAGGCAGCAGTTCAGGTTTGGATCAAGGTGAGGGTGTGTCCTGAGTTAACTGGTAAACGCTGACAAAACTGCTTCTGGTGTGGCACTGTGAGTCTGACATGGCTGGGGATGGGGGAAAGGAAAAGACCTTGCACAAGAGACTCCTCCATCCTCACTCAGTTAAACTGAGAGTCCTGTCTGCTGGGCATAGTGATCATTGTTGCCAAATCCTGTATTCAACATTTTTTTTTCTGTCATTAAGAATACTAATTTGAGAAGATAGGTTTGATGGTTTTTGCTCTCACTGAGTTTCTTTAACAGCAGCTTTAATTGCTCTTTCAAGGTTTTTCTTCTTTTAGAGTTTTTCTTCAAATGAAAAATAGCACAAATAATTGTGGTCTTTAATAATTCTGGAAAATTTGAAGTCTGAACTAAAAAAAAAACATCAAGAAAAAGCAGACTAAGTAGAGCTTTCAAATTTGGAATACTCTGTTAGTGTAGGCTCTGTGTTGTAAAATGACCAGTGATTGTGGTTTTAAATGTCTATAACTGTGTATGCAAAATATTTGTATGTTTAAGTGCTGGCATTTGAAGAGAAAACCTTCTATATTCTCTAGACTTAACTAAGCTGATCTTAAAAGAAAATGTTATGCTCTGTGTGTTAAACAACGTATTTAACTTGTGGTTATGTTAGGCAATGGAGTAGTCTCTTCACCCTGTGCCCAGCAATCACTCCAGAACACAATGCCTTGGTAAACTAAACCAGATGTTAATATGTGTGAAATGTTACTGTAATCAGTGTCTTATAAATCTCTCCTTTATTTGTATAGTTGTTTGAAATAAATTCCTGATTACCCTTTTGTTGCTTTGGCATTTCCATAAAATAACTGTTGTTAGCTTGAAACCCCCTGCTAAACTGGAAACCATAGATAATGAGTATCCTGTATTGTATCTTTTGAGGTTTATAAAATATTTAGCTGAAAAGGCTCCTAGTCCTCACCCTGTATTTGTGGAGGTAAGAAGTTTCTTTTGCTGTTGAAATTCCCTAGCTGAGGAATGAAAGCAGCAGCGAAGGGGAGCTAGCTAGTACGAAAAGTTAATTTGTGCTGAATTAAATATTCTTTTGATATTTGAATGTGAAGTAATTAGCTTGGATGTACTGCTCTTTACCTTTTAGGATCTGGAAAAGTCCAAGCAAGCTGCTGAAGGGAACTGTACCCTAAATCTACTTGGAATTGGTTTTTTTGCAATTGTGTATTTCGAACTGAGACTAAATCTGCTTTTTGTAGTGGTATTTTCCAGTGACCAGTGACTTGTGGGAGAAGTGCAGAGCTAAGTGGTTGAGGAAGTTGAGGTCTATTGTCTTCCTGTGGGCTGTACAGGATGATCAAATAGATCCATGTAGGTGTCCCCCTTTTAAAAATGCTGTCAAGGCAGGCCTGTAATTGCTTATAAATGCATGCTAGTCTTCTGACTGAAAAGCAGTTTCAGTATTTACCATAACTGTCTACTGTACTTGAGTCTGATTTGTAGGAAATAGTCTTATTTTGTTCTAAAATGTCTCTGTTTCATAATTCAGCACTTGCTTGGTCTCGTAGCAGAAGAAAATGAGAGGAGTTATTTTTTTCCTTTGTTTTATGTGAAAATTGATGAACTATTTTGAATCTGCAAATCATAATAGCTAATTTTGTAAAATGTATGTCTTGTCTTCATGGAATCATAGAATGGTTTGTGTTGGAAGGGACCTTAAAGATCACCTAGTTCCACCCCTGCTGTCGTGGGCAGGGACAGCTTCCACTAGACCAGGTCGCTCAAAGCTCCATCCAGCCTGGCCTTGAACACTTCCAGGGATGGGGCACCAGTAACTTCTCTGGGCAACAGAGAAGTTGCAGATTTTGTGGGTTTTAGGGGTGGTCTGTGTTTCCTTTTATGAGACCATGTATTATGTCTGTGATTATGCAGTGTGTAAAGACTGCTCTAACTCTAGCAGCCTTCACAAGTTGCTTCTGATTCAATGTGCCAGTGTTTTGTTGCCTTCTGAAAGACTTTGTTTCCAAAGGTTGATGGATGCCAGAGACATTGTGAATAGAGAGAATTAAGATACAATGAATCCACGTTTTTTCTTGATCACTTTTGGGGATTAAAGTTGTGTGTGATACTGACATAAAAAATAATAGTTTTTCTGTAATTAATTAGTGCTTTAGAAGCATGTTGCTTTAAATCCAGAATTTTCCTGTCACTTTTTTCAAAAAATGCATTGTTCCTTCTGAACTTAAGTGTGGAGTGTAATAGATCACTTTGTGTTTTGTGTTACTCTTCAGTGTAAGCTAGAAGCTGAGATAGGAAGCAGAGATCTGAACTCAGTTTATAATAAACAGCCCTTTGCAGCATGCCTGTCACCTGATGCACTGTTTGGGAAGCCAGCCTTTGGGGAAGACCACACATGGCTCTGGGTTTGTACACTGTGCCTAGATGCAATAAATAAGAAGGTTGGTTCTTTGCAATTGCAAATTGCGCATTTCTCAGCATGAACAGCCAATGGGAGTCAGCCTGGTGCTGCTCACGTGCTTGCTTTGCAGTGATGGAGGGGCTGTAAAATCAAACACTGAGCTCAAAGATGTCAAGGTTTATCTGTTTTAACTTTGTGGTTCCCCTCTCCCTCTCTCTAAATAAGTAGACCTACAAATCCCATAAGATATGTAAAAGCAAAGCTGTGGAGTCCTCCCCCTCCCCCTGCCTCTTGCATCTTTATATATAGTTTTCTCTGCAGACCAGACAGTCACACCTGCTACAAACCTCCTTCAGAGAGCAGATTGCAGCCTGGCAATTAAGTGCTCCTAACATATGTTCGTGATACACCAGCAGCAGGGCAAGGCTTTTAGCTTGGATAGGCTCTGCTGGTTTGGTAATGTTGTTAAATGGACAAGGGAGAAACAAAATATCAGAGTAATTTTGAAAAAAAAAAGTAAAGTAAATATACAGAAGGCAAAAGTGAACTAATAAAATTTGCCACTTCAGGTTTTTTTAAAGCATGGATTTTAATACGTGTTATGCCTGGTATAGAACTCCACTAATAAAACTTTCCCCTTTGTGTTGTTATTTACACTGTTTTGTTGGGCATTGACACGGACTTGAATTTCCACATCTGTGTCCAGACTCGCTGCTGCTGGGCTGCACTTGCTGTGCCATACAGGCACCAGCTCTGTTACCGCGAGGCGAGCGGGGGTTCCGATTTGCCACGTGGTTGGGCTGCCATGGTGTGTACCTCTCTAGCAGATGAATAGTTTTTATAACTTGCTTTCATTATAGAATGAACTATTTCAAATTGGCTTTATTTTTGACGTGGAGATAAGTTTATGCATAGGGGTTGTACAAGTTGTTAGAAAAGACCAAACGTTTTGTGTCACTACGCAGTTAAAAGATTCACTAAACTAATTCAGACATTGGTGTGTCTTCAGAGGAGTTTAATGTGCCTCACAATTTTTTACAATATATTACTGAAGTCACTTTTTTGTGACAACTATTGCTTACTCCATTTTAACAAGTTTCCTAGTGCACAGGAACCTGAGGTAGGGAAAGAAGTACATGTAGATGTGAATAGGAGAGACTATGGTTAGGGTTTAAGAAAACAGTTACAGTGTCATTTGGTTCTTTCAGAAGCATTGGCTGAATCTTGTGTCGAAGTTACAGGAAATATCTGGTTAGTTTTGCTTCACTGATGCTGTGATTTGAGAAGGAAAATGTATGTATCAATGTCCTACTTTTTCAGGTGTGAAAGAGGGCCACAGAGTAGGAATGGGCTCCTTTTCATCACTGCCTTCCCAACTCAGCCCTGCGTTAACTGGGAATTGTGTAGGTTTATTCCAAATACAGATGATGGAGTATGGGATTGCTCACCTGGGAGCAGCATCATGTATTCCGGTGGCTCATTCTCTGCAAAGGACCTCATTAACTGAATTTCACAACAGCACAATGTTAATTGCAGCAAGTGAATACTGGCATAAAGTCCTTCTGTGGTTTTTCTCTGCATCTTTCTTTTACCTTAGGAAAGAGAAAAGTACTTTGCTGTACTGGTCGTCTGTGCTGCAGCAAAGCTGTTATGCACCCATCAGTTATTACAGTGTGCAACAGCCAAAGTAGGTGCAAGGAGCTGGCTCTTCAGCACCTACCCCACAGGGTAATTTCCTTCTTTGCTTTGCCACCTTCACCCTTCAGAAACCAAATCCGCAAACAAATGTCATAGCGTGAGTTGGGCAAGTATGGAATTATCCCCACAGAGTGAGTGGAGAAGGGAAGCACAGAAGTTTGCTGGCTGATCCAGGACCACACAAGCAGTTCAGAACCAAGATGGAAATAAAGTGCTGACCTGCTGACTCCTTAGCTGCCAGACTATCTTTCCCCTCTAGTAAGGATGTGGTAAAATTTTGCTGTTTTTAATCCTTCACCTCTCTTTTAGCTCAGCTTCTGTATGAAAAAACACACCATGCTTCACCAAGCTGAAAAGAGAATAGCTTGTGGTAAATGGCTGTTGAAAAGAAAGTCTCTTCCTCTTAGGAAAGCGTAGAATCTGTCATATTAAACTACTTAATAATATCTGTTTCTTATGTAATTTTTTTTCAACGTGCTCATACTGTGATTGAAACTTTTATATAGTGATCTGTACTTGGCAGTGGGGATGTTGATTCCAGTATTGTTTACATGTTTATAACTTAGAATGATAGTAAAGGAAATGCTTATGTTTGACATCAGTATAGCTATCTAAAGAGATTTATGAGTAGTGATTTTTTTTTTTAAACTGACACACTGAAGCCAGAAGGAGATCTGTTAGTGATGTATTTGGTTTAAATACAAGAAATTTAGAGAATGGGGAATATTTATGCATGATAGTGGAATTTTTAGTTTTTTTCCTCATTTAAGTGTTGTAATACTCTTGTAATACAGAGGTGTTGTAAATAAGGTGGTTATGGCCAAAAAATCTGAGGTAGTCAGTAAATGCTGTAATAGTGTTCAGCTGATGCTGTTGAGCAAGAATTATCTTCATGCTTATGCATTCATTTTAGATTGATGGGGTTAATTGCCTGGGTCTCAGCATTGCTTGTAGATTACTGTGCTACAAATGCTGATTTAAAAGGAACTCAGTCTACCAAAACTTTTTAATCCCTTCTACATGCAGGGCTGAAGAAAGCATGTTTCTCTTTGTAGATGTAAGCTTTCATGATTATAATGTCATATTCAGGATCTCTATATTAGGAATAAGAAAGTGTGCAGGGCTGCAGTAGGGCCAGAGGGAACAAAGAGGGGAGTGCTTGCTATAGTACTTATTAAATAATAATAATAATAATAATAAGCCCTGAACTTTGTGATTTTGCAAATTACAATTCCACCCCAGACCAGTTTCTTTAGAATGATTGGTTTGACTTTGGCAAATGGTGATGTATTCTTCTGTATTTTAAAAAATGCTACAGCATAACTGCTGTTTATTATTACTGCTTTTGTTGAAGCCTTCAGGTTTTGTTAACAGCTGTCATAGTCATCTTGTTATCTACAGCATTTTGCAAAAATGCAGCTGATGGACTATTCAAATGGAGGCATTTACAAAATAATTTTAGATGACATAACCATTGTTCATCTTTTACCTCTAGAATTTGTATTTTCAAGTGACTCTGTGTGATTTTGATATACATGCTGTTATTAGGCAGTGGAGAAAACTGTGCATATGTACCTGCATTATTTTGTGTCTCTTCCTTGCTTTGGCATATCCTTCTTATTCTAGACAGCTCTCTCCAGTAGAAAACCCCTGAGGAAAAACAAAAAAACTGCTTGTATTTAGATTGAACCATCCTGAAGGTAACAATGCTGATGCTTTCCTTCCTTTCTGCCTTTGGAAACCACCATTCCTGACCTGTTCAATAGCATCTCTGTTCCTGGCTTTTGCATAAAAATTAATTCTATTCTACTATTTTCTAGCCTCTATTGTTTTTTTCTGGTGTTGTTTTTTATTCTTGCAATTGACTGTTACATGACAACAATGTCCCCTTTCCTTGTATGTGCTGTACACACATTAAAGGTGCTGATTTAGAAGGTTTCCTGTCCTCATGCATTACTGAGTTATATGATGATGCTATGGAAAGAAATAATGATACTATGGAAAATAGGGCTATACATAATTTTTGGGTTTTTTTTTAGACTGTCTTCTGTTTGTCTTTTAGGCTGTCTTTGAACTTACTTTTTGCTGTCTTAAACTCAGGCTACTCCCTATACCAGAACAGTAACCAGGGAATTCTATATGGTCTTATTAAACTTGCATCCTGATTAGATGAGCTGTTGCTTAAGGCATGCAATAGCAAAACAAAAGGGGTGGCTGGTGTGCAGGAATGATCACAGCAGCACACTCTTGGTCCAGACTCTCTCCTGCTCTTCTGTTCTGCACTGTTCTCATACGCCTGAACTCGCCATGTGAGGAGGATGCAGATGGACAGATTTTTAAGCTACCAGCAATACTGTCATGGGAATCCTGCAAATGCTACTGAGTCAGGACTTTTAACAAAAAGTTGAGTTTTATTGAAAGCAATTGAATTGTGATGTGTGGTGATGAATGAGTATGTGGTGGTAGGGCTCTGCCAGTTCAGATGTTGCTTTTTCTGTTTGCCCTGTACTTTGTAAGTGGGATATGTTTCCAAATGGGGATTGTTCTTAATGAGTTAAAGGGATATTTCTGTGTCTGTTTTATCCCAGGTTGCATTTATATTGAATTTGTACACCATTAAATAACTTAAAAATAATGTGTATTTTTTAACATTTAGTGAAGCTTTTTTCATGTAAACACTTTTACTAATGTTAAGAGGATGTATAGTCAGCATTTCATCAACAACAGAAACAGAAAATGCATTGGATGAGCTTATTGCCAAGCAAGCTGGATATAGAAATCAATATTAGAAAAAAACCCACCAAATGAGCAATGTGGAGGTGGAATAATTTAGTTAAACATGTAAATAGATAATTGTCTGTATTATATGACTATATACTTTTTCTTGAAGTACAAAGCCTATAAAATCAGGTATGTTCATTGATTTACAGATCACTCAAAAATGACTGTAATCTGACTGAACTGAACTTGTTTCCCAAGAGAAAGTAGTGTATCCTGAGGATCAGAAACCCTGAAGGACACTTTTTTAATCTTATGTTTCCAGGTGGAAAGGGAAATGTTCTCTCTTTTTTCTCCCTCTCCTTTTTTTTCCTCCTCTGGAACTGATTGTAGCTGTAGAACTAACAAAGGCAGACTGTGCTTTCACAAACCAAGCATGCTTCCATACAATTGTGCTATTTGCTTGCTGCTTTATCAGTCCAGGGCAAACTGTTCAATCTATCTTTTTACAGCACCTCCCTTTATTGCACTTGCATGGAGCATGGGCATGGTTGTTAACATTTACCTGAAATGTGTACAAAAGAATAAATAGGAGTCATCCCAGCTGCACTGGCCACTGAAATAACCTTATCTGCAGTTCTGTTTTAAAAAGCTTATCCACATTTCCCCGCATATCTCATCTACAAAGTGTAAAAACATTGCAAACATCAGATAGTTTGCATGTGTATGAATGAATGGGGAAAATAATCTACTGTGTGTCTGGAATTTGATATTTACCTATGAAATCTGGAAGGCAGAGCATCTGAAAAAAACCAATTATCTCGATCCAACTCTTGCTGTACACTGTGAGAATGCCATGCTTAGGAAATATAAACCCACTTTTGAGTCTTGGGAAGAGCATATACAGTACCAGTCCCCTCAGGCTGATAGTTGCTTTGTTGTGATGTGTTATGTGATTAGTGTCACATTTGGGTAGAAGGACCTGGAAATCTGTGTCCAGTCAGAGGGATCTGCTGGTACAACTACTTGTAGAATTCTGGAGCTAAAATCTTAATGATACACATTCAGCATTATATGACCTGCAGTTTTTTCAGGTAGCAACCCTGCAGTTGGATATGTGTTATGTCATGAAATCTCCACAGTGCAGAGCATGAACAGGGGTGACCTTGTTCCCAAGTGTGACCCTTTGCAGTTCCTGGCTCTGATCAAGGCTGGTGCTTTGGGTACGACTGGATCACTGGGGATTACTGGTGCACAGAGACAGCAGGCAGTGGGGGGTGGAAAGAGAGAGAGAAGGACGTTATTTGTATTAGGCCGTTACATGGAATGTTCATGCTCATAATCCTGCTCTCTGGAAATGGTGAATGTTACTGGTGTCACCTGCGTGGGTCACTCTGCAGTAGTACCTGTGGAGGGAATTGCTACATGGGTGATTGTGACATCTAGGGACAGAGGGAACTGCTTTGTTAGCCTGACTTCGTGTCATTACCCTTTCTGAAGTCACCCCATGTGCCTGAGTGACAGCCCCTTCTGGTTACCTGTCAAAGAGGTTCCCAGAGTTGGCTCTGCTGGGGTTTGAAGGACATCTAATGAAGCTGAAGCCATTGTGTCTATAGGTAAATGCTCTGCTGAATGATTTTCTTGCTATTAAGAATGTGCGCTATAGTTCCAGTCTGAATATAGAATGTCACTTTTCACCCTTGCATTATGTTGAAGCCAGAGTGGTGGTTCTTGGGTTTTCAGGAGTGGATTCTTTTTGATTTTTCTGGTGGCACTTGAGGTCCCCATGAATCAAATTCTTCTTTACCTCTGGACAATTGCAGGCTCTCTGATGACATTTGTCCTTCCTGTTCTGGATAAAATTTTGAATTAAATATCATTGACATGAAAAACTGAAGAGGAAAAGGGTAACGTGTAAGAGACTATATTTGATCTTGTAATGGCTTATCTTCAGATGCAGTCTTGCTATCTTTATTTGGGCTCTGGATAATCACAGGGTTGAATTTCATTGGATTTCAGTTACAGGAACAGAGTCTGTAATTAAGGAGTTAAGTGAATATCCTGAGAGACAGGTTACTGACATTTTGAGGAGTTACTTAAATGGTTGCTTAATTTTTGTTCAGAAGTTGAAGGGGCTTTATTTATTTTTGATATTTCTCTCATTGTCACTCTCACACTTGCACACACATACAAAGATTGTTCTGAAACAGAGTTTAGTTGCTGTCTTATCAAGAAAGAATTTGGGTTTTGTTCTTGAAAAACCCTGATGTTTCTAGAATGTGTTTAGAGTGGCCCACTGAAATGTGTATAAAAACTTTCCTGTGACAGAGACCCTGCACGTGGGACCATTTCTCTTCAATGGTGGCACGTGGAAATGCTCAGTTATTCAGAAGTCCATCTGCTCCACTGTAACAGTTTGGGTTGAACATGAAGTTTAATTTTGGGGTGATTTGGTGCTACTGGCATCTTGTGATGAATAGTATCTCTATGTTTAATGAAATGATGCCAGACACCTAGTGAGTGCTATGAACTTTCATAGTACAAAATGTAAATCATTGTGAAAGAAACCAAACCCAGTGTCTCTGCTGGTTAAAGGTATATCTTTGCAATCAGAAGCCAACAATAAATGGAATATTGAATCAGCAAGGAAGATAACTTGCATTAGGCAGCTGTTCCTGTTTGTGTGATGGAGTCTGTGTGTGGAGTCTGAGCACAATGCTGTTTTGAAGCTTCAGACATGTATTGGGAGAATATGTTGAACTTCCACACTCACACTGAGCTGAGAGTATGTACCGAGGTGTCTGTGAGGAGGAAGAAAAAGGTCACATTTGTTTCAACAAGGAGAATAAAGATATTGAATTTTTTCGTCGAAAAAGACTCATACTTGTCAGGATTTAGCCATAGAGAGTGTTTGCTGCTATGATATTTAATGTCAGAGTGTGTGAGAGCTGTTGCACATCACCAGATGTGCATGCTGCCATCTCCAAAACCCTTGCCCTTGTTTTCGTTTCATATTTCATACTGAGAATTAAAACCCAGTTTGGAAGAGTTACCCAGGATGGTCTGTATAACTGTCAGCTTCTTGTAGATAGTTTAAGACACTTCTGTAGCCTAATTTCTTATATTAAATGCTGTTGCTCTACACAGGGACTCTGCAGAAATCTCTATTTGCAGCTCTTATTGATATTACAAATCAATATCCTCATAGGTTAATCTTCACTTCTCTCACCTCAGCTAAGTTTGATATGTAGAGTTCATGGAGCCCAACTGTTAATCTACAAGGTTGGAGTCTACATAAGTTTAGAGGCAGTGCAGAGAAATAAATGATTTTAAGATGTGATTCACCTTGTCCTGAAGTAGCCATGTGAAATAGCTCAATTTTTAGAGTTTGGGATCTGGATGGAGCATGCTACAATTGCTTTGGCACACATGTTTCCAGTGTGGACTGTCCAGGTTACTCAAGTGGGTCCCATCCATTACATATGTTAATTTATCACAGGTCCCCTTTTACAGAAGTGTGTGATTTTGCTGAGTGGCTGTTATGTGTAAAAGTTAGCATTTGTGTGGAAAAAACTCAAACTACCTCCTTGAAAATCTCTGCTGCTGGTTCTTGTGTGGCCATAGGTTGCACTTTCTTTACTTGGGATAAGAATGTTGATGCCTTGTGGGATGTTGTGGGAGCTGGTCAATGTCTGTATGAGATCATATGTACTTATTAACTCACTGCTGAAGTACAGACTTTCCTGTACTCTGGGGACTATTTAAATTTATGGAGCCGAACCATTGAGAGAGGCTTCTTTGCATCTGTTCTTGGGAGGAAGGATTGGCACACCCCAACTCTTCCCACTTAAGGCATTTACTGCTATTCCATCAATAATTTGATGGATTTTATTTAAGGTCAGCAACTTATGAATCAAAATGTTTAGAAAAATCATACATGTATTTTTCTAAATAAGCTCAGATAAACTTTCCAAACCCACAAGTGTAAAAAAAGGAACATAAGACCCTGCTCATATCTATAATTTATTTTCCCCCCTTTGCTGCTTCCTAGTTGTACAAAACTTCACATTGACTTTGTTACATGCTAGAGGAAATAATTTAAATTTTTTATTTCAACTAAATAATGTACTGGAATGAAATGTGTTTCAAGATCAGCATCCCTGCTCTTTCTGCAATTTTGAAACCAGATAGCTAAGTGGTGCCCGGGTAGAGGCAAATGGGTTTTGCACATACTCTTACATATGAGATGTGATGAACAACTATTGGGAACCCTGGAAAAAGTGCAAGAGAAGTGCCAAGGTTGTATAACCACTCCAGTGTAGTGAAAAGTGGTCTCAATCAGATACATAGGTGTGTTGCAGCAAATCTAGAATTGTTTGAAAAGGAATCAGGGCAATTGTTCTTTCCACTGTAAACATTTTGTAATTCTAATTAACAGGTATAAGAAGAAAACAGTTATTCTTGCAAGTAGGGGTTGTTATATAGTGTGTTGGAGGAAACAATGTGTATTGTTTTGCAATTTATATAATGTAATTTAAAAAATGAAGTTTTTCTCAGTGGAATGCCCTTATAGATGTAGTCAGTGTCAGGTAACCTAATCTACAGACAACCTGTTACAAAGAAGAGCAGGTCTAAAATGCTGCAGGCAGTTACTTGCATTGTTTTGGAATAAAGTTGAAGTTAACAGCTTGGCAATGTTGGTAAATTTGGCAGTAAAACTTTTTATAGTTCTTTATAAGAGTTTAATAAGAAAGTGTTTCGTAGCATGAATACTATCACACAGACAAGTTGTCACAGTATGTTGAATTCAGAAGTATTGAGAAGTGAAATACTCATTCACAGTCTTGAAGTGTAATATTTCCAGTTCAGGATGGACAGGCATCAGGTGTTTTGTACCACTACTAGTGTTATTCTTGAACTGAGATTTTTGTAATCCCTACTGTTATAATATTTATTGCTTACCATTGCTCAGCAAAATACTGAGAATTTTTTCAGGGCTGCAAGCCTATCCCTTCTGCTGAAACAATTTGAACTGCCAGAGCTGTTTTGTGTTGAAGTTACAGAATCTGGAACATGAAATCCTTCATAATTCTCCTACTGTGTATCACTGGTTTATTATTACTATTATTATTATTTTTCCCAGTGTTTTTCCCAGCAGTATTTAAGTATGTGTTTGTCTCTTGGGTTAGCAGATGAAGGGTGTGTGCTGGTGGGCAGTGGGTAACAGAGTGTGATTTTTGAAGCAAATCCTCAGTGCAGGTGGGACCTATGAGCTTTACCAGTTCTTCCTCAGTTTCCATTTGGCATTTTCCTGATCTATCTTGGTGAACACTGATGCTTGTACTTGCATGCACCGCAATTCAGGTGCAGTATTGTTGGTGTGTTGTGAAGCCAGAGGAGCTGCTTATGTGATAATGACAGCATTAATTTTTGAATTTGGAGCTGCTCTTATCCTTTAAAAAGATGCTTTACAGCTGGGAGATCTTGTTTCTGTGAATCAAAGTGGGAATTTACAGCATTTTATCTCCAGGTAGTGTGAACAAATACGAAGTATCATGAAAAGCAGTTACCATGAAACAGTAAATCTGAATATGGTGAGTTAGTGGTCAAGTACCAGAGAACACTTTAGTTCAGCCAAATGTTGAAGGGCGAAAGATGCTTTGCTACCTGCAATGACCTGTGACAAAGTTGGGTTGGTGTATTGGGTATTCAGGACAAAAAAACAAGTACATTTAAGGTGCACAAAACTTGCCTGGTCAGGCCTTGCTAGCGTGAAAGTTCACATGAGGTAAAAGCTAAAATTTCTAGTTTATACTTACTTCCTTGAAGTTTTTAATTTCTCAGAGTATTCACTTAGACATTTGCACAAATTTGAGGTTCTTGGAACTCTTGCTGTGCCAACGTTGCCAGACTGATACAAGTGGGCTTTGAACATCTTGAGGTTAATAGTGGTTTGAAATGAAGTATTCAAATTAGCAGCTCCCAGCCTTAAAACAGACTGCTCTAAAATCTTTTATGTTCTGCATGGTGGATGTTGAACACAGAGTTTTACTGTGAATTATTTAAAATATCTCTGCTCATTAGGTACTGGTATCTGAGTAAAAGAAATAGGGCTATCTAGCATTGTAAAAATATATACCAGTATTAGTCAGAAGAAGGAATTCTTTCAGGGAAAATTTATTAGGTGTATCTCTTTCAATTACATTGCATTCAGATGTTGCTTATTTTACTGCAAGTTAAAAGATTTTTTGGGAAAAACCAGCATGGGGAAGCCCAAAAACTGTTAGGAGGAATTGTGTATTTCATCGGGGAGGTCGGCGTACAGTTGCCTTCCGTGACCTTACAGTTTGGCTTTCTCATTTCCACCATTTCCTCTCTATTTGGAGTGATCCTCTGCTCTCTCAGCCCTCTAGCCTGGATTTCAAACCATGGTTTAAGAAGATGTATAAGAACTTCCATTGCTTTGTAAAATGGAACCAGCAGGTAGCTGAGGTGGGGGATTCTCAAAAATCTTTTTTTATTATTTTTTTTTTTTTAATGGATACCATCACTGACAGTGAAATCAATAACAGGTTTGGATTTAATGCATTTGTCATCTTAAACATGTTTTTTGATCTTAAAACATGAAACATGTTGGTTTTTTCACCTGCACATGGAGGCTATTGCAAGTCGAGATGTTGAGTCTCGTAGAAGTAGCAGTGCTTCCCTCCTTGGTATGGGGGACATGGGTGGGAGCTTGTGCATGGCTCTCCCTGCAGGGCTGTGGGGACGTTGCTTGCAAAGGGGGCTGAGAATGGGTTGGAGCCAAAATGGAAGAAGGATTTCTTTGGGGTGAGGTAAACAAGTGGTCGCTCTAGGAGAAGCTTTGGAAAATGTCAGCAGTAGCAGGAATGGGGAAGAACCTGATGAGCAAGTAGGTTAGCTCCCAAATGGAGAAGGGTAGGATGTTGTAGCCAGAGGCAAGGAATAATAAGGCCAAGAAGGATAATCATCCTTCCGGTAACGCCTGTACTGAAGAGGGAAGAAGGTTCAGTTATGGCCCTGCCAGCAACACTTTGAAGTGGACCAGAAACTTCTATAGCCTTTGGATAAAATTAGTGAGAAAAACAGTTGTGAAAGATTTTTTTTTTTTTGCTTTTGCTTAAGAATTCATTGGAGAGGGCTGGGGGAAGGGAGAGAAGTCCATTTGCAAGGAGTAGGACCAAAGAAGCATTTGTGCTGTGTATGAAAAAAGAGACAGGAACCAGGAAGAGAAATGTTTGAAAATTCCAAGTTTGTTTGTAATCATGGGAGACCTGAAGGAAAGCAAAAGTTGCCTGAATATATACATCAGGGTGAACTTGGAATTAAAGGCAACATGCAGTCAATTTAGGTCCTCCTTGAGCACGTGAAGGGGTTACCATGCTGATGCTGCCATCAGCGGGGGTAACTCAACAAAACTCCCAACCTAAAGACCCAACTCCCACTAAGAGAGACTGTCCTTCCTTGCAGCCACCTCTTTGTTTCATTTGGTTCACATTTTAGTAGCGAGGGCATTAATAACACCAAATGCATGCTGGCAACATCTTTCTGTATTTAAGTACTTGAACACTTACTTCCCCTCCCCTAGTTAATAGGAATGCTTGATATTCACATTCCTCTTTCGGCACAAAGGAAAAACTGGAGCAGCAGGGTGCTGGGACTCTTATTTCAAATTGTGCATCTACAGATCTCAGTGAAATTAATGGGAGGAATATGCAGAGGTTTTTCCAAGTGTGAGCTGTGAGTTGTCCATCTGTAATTATTCTAAGAAATGTTGGACCTGGAGTAAAATTTTCTGCTTTTTGTCCATCATTATCTTCTGCCTTTCTGCAGCACAGAAACTAGTAGGTCTTCCCCTGCTCCCATCGTTTATGCTTCTTTATAAATTATTGGCATGTTCTCCAGTTAATTCTTTGACAACAAAAAGAAGCTTGTGTCTTGTTTCAGTAGACAGCAGTTTCCCTGAGGTGAATATCTCATTGCTTTTGTATTGCTGCATTGTCTTGGCTTCTATGATCCCTGCTTCTTGCTTTGTAAATTGATTTAAAAATAAAATCATGAAGGACAGAGACAAAATGTGTTTTATTACAGGCATTATGTTATCTAAATGATACAGCTGAGAACAGATGAAGGACTGGAGGTATTTGCTTTTAAGGAAGCCGCAGAAGGGTTAAAATAGGACCAGTTTAAAGAGTAATATATAGGATGGATATAATCCAAGGGATGTAGATGTTGGCCATGTCTGCTTTGGGGAGGGGATGTCTTTATGATGAGGAGAGCAAACTGATTACAAGCCCTGATTTTGAGTGGTGGTGGTGATTTTTCTGGAGTTGAGTTAGCCTGCACCCTTGGATTGGCTGTTGAGCTACTGTAGGATGGGCTGGAGCATGGGTATTAAGCTAGATAGGGATAGTTAGGCACATGAGGAACAGAAAGCCTGAGCTGGGTGAATCTGCTCATCTTGAGGGGTGTCTCTGTGCTGCATTAGAAAGTGGAAGTCCTGCTCTGTTGGAGAGGGACACTTTTTCATCATAGTGTGACCGAACTAATGCACAGACTCTGGAGTGGTAGGGTGCGTACATATTGATATCTTTTATCTTTAGCTGATATTTCTGAGCTCTGTTTATATGAGCTGGACTCTGTCCCTGACTAAGATACCTGGAGGCAGAGGATGAGATAGTGCAGAGGATGAGCAACTGCAGAAACCATTCTACCACTGTTTATGCTGCTGCCTGTCAAATTCAACAAGTGACACCAAAAGGTGTCACTGCTGCATCTGTAAATAGGTCTGCTGTGATGTAAAAATCTGCTGTTTTTCCAGGTGAGTGTTACCCATCTTTGCAGCAATGCCTAGTAGTGTGACTGCCCCTCTCAAAAGGATAAAAAAGAGTTTCATTGCATGGTCCCACTGAAATGCCTACACAGCATCTGGAAGGTGGAGCCTCTCCCCATCCTGCCCTCATACGATGATGCTTTGTCTTCCTCTCAATTCATAAATGCTCAGGCATTTATTGTCTTTATGTATTCTTTTGTTTATTTATTAGCAGAGGTATTTAAGTGTGAACAATTACATTCAGTCTCACTAGTTACCTGCAGGGGCTTTCTGCTGGTGATGAAAAATTTCAAGATGTTGCTACTAAAATATTTTAGTTTAAAATCAGCTGTTGTAAAAAGATTCCTCTGGTGTGACTTTTCTTTTTTTCCAATGGAATTGTGAATTTTGTAGTTACCTTAGGTTGGGTGGAGATAGGTATTTCAACCACTGAAAAACTTTGAGACACTTTCTAATATTTTAATTTTTTTTTTTTTTACTTCAGGATAAAGAAACAAAAATCGATAAATCTTTTCCATGAAGTAGTAAGATTTGTTTTAGCAAAAGTTTTATTGTATGTTGAGATTTCCAGGTAATTTCAGAAGCCCATTTGCATCCTGTAGGGGCAGGTAATGATAGCATGAAGGTTACCCTTGTGTGTGTTTCATTGCTTTGTTATGGATGCCTTGATTGAAAGTGCTGTGCTTGTGCCAGCAATCCTACTGCACCAGTGGTTTCTATTAACTATTGAGTGACTGACAGATAACTGTATTGCAAAGTAGATGCTTGTAGAGGTTCAAATTCACTGAAGAACTTGGTATGTGGTGCAATGTCTCCTCTGGGGTCTATGCACCTGCAGTAGGTCTTTCCTTTACCCCTCCAGCTTCCCTGGGCATGCTGTGTTGGTCAGTCATGGACCCAGCAGTGCTCCCTTATCTTTTGCCCTGTGCCTGACTGCACATCCATCTCCCCTGTCCCTGCTCCAGCATCCTGAGCTGAGAAGCTTGTTGGAAGGCTTTTAAGTGTTGCCACCTGACCTGCATTTGCAGGTGTGTTTGATGTTTGGTGCCCAGAGCAGTGTCTGCTGCTGGGAGTCATAGACAGCACTAAAGAGTTTTAATATTTGTGACAGGTGGCATTGACATCCATTTAAAGTTTGTAATGTGTTGGGAGCATCACTTGTGCTTTTGAACTGGTACTGTATCTGTTTATTAAACATGTCCATGTTGTTTACAGAGAAGATAAACAGTATTTATAAAAATGCCTAATATTGGAAGCTTTTGTAAGTTTATTAAAGGCACAGGATTTAAAGAAAAATTGATTTGTGTTTGATGTTTTGCTTATACTGCAAAATTCTTCTCACCTGAGGTCGTAAAAGTGAGAGTATTGCTCCAAATTTTCGAGCAACAGTATTCCCATCCAATGCTGTAACCACAGAAGGCACTGAACATCCTGCCTGTTTCATTAGAACAGAGTTCTCTAGAGTTTTTGAGAGTCAGTTCTTACTATATTTATACAGCATTATGCTAAATGTACTTTGAAATAAAAAGCAGGTATTCCCAAGTTGACTACTCAAGAACTATTCTTGCAGAGAAAATCTGTTTTTCTCTTAAATCTTCTGACACTTCAGGATATCTGTGAAGTTAAAAAACCTTCTCCAATAGGACAACAACAGCAGGACGTTAAAGAAAAGCACAACAATAAACGACATGCAAAAGCATACCCAAAATCCTCCCACAAGTATTGCCCATAAACTCTTCCACTTCCTCTGTTCCCACTGTATTCATACTTTTTTTTTTCCCCTCTCAAGTAAAGGAGGCATGTTCTTTCCAGACAAGATGAGTGAGGCTTGCCCATAATTTTTCTTTCAGGTTTCAAAAGTATGAACTTCCTTCAGTCTAAATAAATGAAAAAATATAATAATAATGAGAAAGCACATAATTTACATGGCTAGAAAGTGAATAGTTAGTATTCTTAATGGAGGAAGGAATATGCAGAAAATGGAAGAGACTGCACAGTATATGAGGCTGTCACAGAGTCCTTTTTGCAGTGCATCGTGGAAGGTTTCTGGCACCAGTTCTGAACACGGTCTGTCTGTGTTTCAGGGTGAGCTTCCTTTCTTAAAGCTCTGCACTGGAGAGAAATGATACGCTGGCAAGTACAAATTTACACTGAGGGACACCGGGAAGGGAAGCCTGAACCTGCTTTAGTGGAATGCACAGCATTGATTCCTGCAGGAAGAATTGATTAATCATAAGCATTTAAAAAAAAAAAAGAGCAGAGCTTGTTTAAAAGGCAAGCGAGTGAAAGCAAAACCAAGTCAGGATGTAGTGCAAAGCCCATAAACGTAACTGTATAACATATGGATGCACCAGATTTTGAGTTAAAGGAACAATTTTATCCTAAAGAAAGCACCTGGGGGAACAGAAGGAAATTGGAAGAACAGACACTTTACTGTAGCCTGTCTTTATATTTCCTTTACCCAGCCTTGCTGCCATACTTCAAACTGCATTTGCAGTGAGATGCTTGTGCTCACAGACCAGCTACTCTGGTTGTGGATATTTACCAACAGAATGAGATACCCAGGATGGTTACTTAAAAAGAAAAAGTAGTCTGCAGACTACTTTTTAAGGCTAGACATCTGTAACACCAGGAGCCAAACATGTGGAGAGGAACAGTGCCTTGGCTTTGCTGGGCTTTGAGTGACTAAACTGGGATGAAATCTGAAATACAGCTTAATGCAAAATCAGTTTACTATAAAATGGGATGTTTTTAGCAGTGAACCCAGATAACTGGGGAAGCTAGTTTGCATTCATTTTGGTTTTTGTCATTTTTGTCGTGGTTTCCGTATTGCATGATGTAGCAGCTAAATTCTTGGTACGGAGCAGCTTTCTACACTGTGCAGCAGTAGCTGCATTTTAATGCACCAAAAGCTATTTGTCTAGCTAACCTTTGTTATTTTAAAGGCTCCAATAAATCAGATATTTTTTGGTAAGCATTTTTGGTATGTAATTAGCTTTAAAACTTGTGTACACAGGAAAAGCCACATTAATAATACTCTTAAGAGTTGGAGCAAAGCAGACAAAGTATTTTATTTGCTTTGTCCACAGATTCACTTCCCATCATTGTGAAGTACTTGCCCAGCTTCTTCTGAAATCTTAATTTGATGGAACCTGTCATTTGCCTCTAGATTTTACTACTTTCTGACACTTTTTTCTGTTAAAAAAAAAAGTCCCTCTAGTGATTCAAGCTAGAAACTTCTGTGTTTCTTGGGGGGAAAAAATACATCATTTTCTAGAAGTGGCTGCTATTTCTGATTGTTATATTTTTATTTAATATTTAAGAAGTTTCAGTATCAACAAGGCAAATAAGTTACCAGAGCAACTTAGTGTTGTCCTGCAAGAAGTCTTGCAAAATGTATAAGTTTGGTGGTTTTTTTTTTTTTTTGGTGTAATGCCTGTTTGCCAGATGGTCAAGGTTTCATGAGAGCCAGTTAGAGTGTTTGAAGGGCTTGGTGTGAAGCGACACAGATGCTGGAGCCCTTTGGTATGTACGTGGTGAATGCCGAAAGACCATTGCAGGTGTGAACAGTTTGGGCAGTGGCGTTGGTGGGAGAGGGAACCCGGGTGGTTGGGGGATGCTTTGTCTCTGCATGATTGCAGAGTGAACTTCCTTGACCCACAGGAGGACTCCCTTCCCCTCTGCATTTACCTTCCAGTAATGATATGTAAAGAGCTGGTCCTGGACATGGATTCATGCTATAAGCCTCAACAGTGCATTTTGTTGGGAATGATTCCTTTTGTTCTCCAATAAACAGCAGGGATGCACTGTCTGAAATAGCTGCTCAGCAGCAGTGTAGCATTTGTGCAGTGTATATTTGTGAGTACATTGAAGACCATTTGTGGCCTGATAATCTGTGGTTTCCTGGTTTATGGTGACTGTGACATATGAGTTTTTTCCTCACTCAGATATAGGTAGCATCCCTGATTTCTGCTACAGTATCTTTTCCTTGGTCTATGTGGTTGTGAACCTTGCTTGGCAGAGGATTTAGAAAACCTACATAACTTAGATTTTTTTTATTTCCACCCTGGGGAAAGAGAAGGAAGTTGGGAAGGGTGTTGTTACCCTTTGCCAACCTATAGTAAACTTGTCCACTGAGCCTCCCATCCTCCCTTGCATGTTCAGTAATAGTCCTTTGCAAAATGGTGAGGCCTCCGTGCCTCGTTGGTTTTGTTTTCCTGAGATGCCAGCATGCTGGTTCTAGTGAGAGGAATAGCAGATGCCATCCAGCAGATCGGGGGCTGTTGGTACTGGTGGCTAAAGTGCTCATCTGTTGAATTGGAGGCTACTTTATAGCTGATGAGGCCAATGTGAGCCACTGCTACTGCTGGTGTTGCTTTCCCCACCCTGTTTTCCCCACTGTGCTGCAGAGGCAGAATTTGGGAAGTGCTTACTTGCAGGGCAAGCCAAGTGAGGAGAGAAGAAATAGCAAAAAGAAAGACCCAGGCTGTACTGAGGGATGTAGGAGAGAGCTTGTAGAGGCCTGGGGACATGAGCTTGCTTAATACGCTTGTATTGCCAGGGCCCACCAGTCAGAGCATCCCTGGGGTAAGTCACGCTGGCTGTGGGTCAGTGTCAGGTGTGTGGAGAGATGTGTTTCCAGTGGAATCTCTGGGTTGATTTGAGCCTTGCTGATGCCCTGCTGTCCTGAGGGGTATGTGCTTCCTAGTCTGGCCTGTCAGGCACCTCTGCCTCACCACCATTCCCTCTGGCTTGGGACAGCCCTGCTGCTCTCCCGCATCCCTACAGTCATCTGCATAAGGCCAGACTTCTGCAGGTGCTGGGGCATGAATAGATTGTCCCAAGTATGTCAGCATTAGCATTTCATTTTGAAGACTGTACAGGTAAATACTACGTTCTTAAGTGTGCCTTGGTTCTCCTTTCTGCTTTCCAAAAGCAACTGGAAAAAAATCTGTATCATGAATTACAAATTTTTTTTAGTCTAGATTTATTTTTTTGAAAACAACACATTTTCCAGTATTAATTTAACTACAGTGACCAAAACACTTTTATCAAAATAAACAGAATCAGAATAAGCAATAAAAACGTACATAAAGAAAACTGAAGAGATGGGTGGCTCAGATCTTGGCAGTGACGTTTTTTCTAGGGGCACACAGTACTGTTGGGCTGGGGAATAAATCATATATGACCTCCAGTTGTTTCTGTCCTGCATGTCGTAGCTGACCAAAACTTCTGGTACTAATATTACACTGAAATTCCTTAATTTATCCCTTCTTTCCTTGAAGTCATGTGCAATTTGTCTGAAAGTTTTCTTTTAGTTGTTCTCTGATATAAACCAAATCTGCTCTCATGTGGTAAAGGAGGGAGTCATATAAACTAATGAACTAGCTGTTATATAGACATATTATGCATTATGACACACTTTCACTATTTATGCATATGTGCCAACAGTGTATCACAGCACAGTACCTGCTTTATAGCAAAATGACAATTTTCCTCTTTACTCATCCCATGAGTTAGGAATCAAATGTCTTTCTGAACTTTATTTACTTTGCTTCCCGGGTGCTTCTTGTGTTCTTTTAGTTGAAATTTTTACAAATGTTTGTTAGCACTGACCTATTGTAAAGCCATATAATGCAAAAATTTCACTAGAATAAAACTTATGCCAAGTTAAAATGTTTTCTGAGGGTAACCAAGGAAAAACAATGCAGATGTGCTATATATATATGTCTTGGCAGAAGACAAAGGCTTTTTATAGTGTATCTACCATCACAGCTCGAGCTTGGCAATACATTCCTGTAGCATATGCATATGGCTTTTCAGGCAAACAGTAAACAGAGTTTAATGTGGCTTTCAGCACAGACTGAATCTCTCTGGAACTGGGGACGCTTTTGCCTGACTTCAGTGCCATTTGAGCCAGACCAATTATGTGGTTGCACGTTTGTCTTGGCCTTTCAGGGTAGTCCCTTTTGGATTTAGTCTGTAATCAAAAGAGAATGTCAGAAACAGAAGTCTCAAGTAACCTTTCCCTTTTGCCTGTAAGACTGAAACAAGAGAGACTTATGTAGGCAGAAACAGTTTAAACTAAATACAAGGTAATTGCACAAAACCCTATGCTTATTATTCCACTGTTTCTGGACTGCACTGTGAAAATTTGAGCTGCAAGTTGTAGTCCAAAGACAAACTATATTTTCCAGAGTTTGGCTGAAATGATGATGAGGTTTTTCTTTTAAAGGATACAGATCTGTTAGTAATGACAAATTCTGGATTTTTCCCCCTCCTCTTTTTTTTTCACCTCTTTTTCCCATAACTGTGCTTAGGACTGCTTCTGCACATCTTCAAAAGATTCATGACCATCACCCACTGAACTGCATCCTGTGCCCTCCCTCCTGCTTGCCTTAGCTAACCCATGTCTCATCCATATAATTTAGACTCTTAAGGCTTCTTGTTGTGGGACAAAGCCCCAGAATCCTCCGAAGGAATTTGTGTAATTTTCCCCAAAATTGTTTTGCTGCTGGCTAGAGTATACTGATGTTTATTTCTAGCCTGAAGCCCCCTTTTATTATCTTTTTTTTTTTTGCTTCAGAGGCAGCCAGGAGAGCATAGCAGAGGGAGGCAAAGGGGAAGAGCCCTTCTCCCATGCAATGCAAGCACTGTAACAGGCACAAAGACTGTATTACACCCCCATCAGTGAAGTGGAAAGTGTTTCTCATTTCATTGAACTTACACCAACAGGCTGTGGATATGCCTGTTCCAGAATTAAAAGTAGCTAACTTAGCCTTGACAGCTTATGGACACCTCCTACTTGTGGAACACCCCTGTCCACAATCTTCTCTAGAAACAGGAAATTCAGCTAGTTACATCATTATAATGTCAACTAGATCAACTATGAGCTGTCAGTTTTCCGAGGCAGATGGTCCATCTTTGGCAAAGCAGGGCTCTGGTTCCTGCTGAAATCTCTGGCTGCTGTGTCAGGAATAAGCTGGGGTGGAGGAAGAGGAGGAGATCTGACCGAGCTTCTCCTCTGTGTCACTGCGCCGTCCATGTGCTGCTCACCTGCAGTTCTGCTGCCAACAACTCTGGAGTGAGCTGGGTGTGCTCTGCACACCCCACCCAGCTCTGCTTCCATTCAGCATTTTCAATAACTACCTTTAGCCTCACCTGTTTTTGATGTACATAAAAAAAGGTGTCTAATGTTTGAGGTTTGAAAATCCTAAAGGAAAAATAACTTTTTTTTTACCCATTTGAAAGATCATAGTGATGTGAATCAAAAATACAGGCACCTTTTCAATTGTGACCAAGGTCTACGTTTTGCATCCTGAATATCTCTGTACAGAGTAATCTATGCAGATGTAATTATTTATGGGACTATTTCTGATATCTGTCATTGGTGTATCTTAATTATTCCAGTGTCGTAATTGTCTTCTGAGCATGAAAGTTTAAGCGCAATTTATTTTTTCTGTTTGTTTGGTATTTGGAAGTGTAGCTGTTTTGAAAGCATGCCCTTTTTCCTGTGAACCTTGAAGGAGGCATGTAGCTTATCAAAGGCCATGTGCTGACCTACTGAAAATTTCAAGGAAGTCTTACTTTTAATATTTTTTTGTTTAAAAAAAATCAATTATCTGAGAAAGACTGATGTAAAATTAAATATATTTTTTTTATATTTACAGTGTATGAGGTTATAAATTATCACTTTAAAATATCAGTGTATAAGTTTAAGTTGATTTGTTTAATTTAGAAGATATTTTTCTGAATTAACAGCATAAGTATGTCTGCTTTTACTCTTACTTTACAGACCAATGCATAGAACAGCTTGAATATGTTCTATTGTATTGTGCAACGAGGTTGTACTTCTCATAGGAAGCATGAAAAACTCTGGAATTCAAGAGAATATGTACTTTTTCCCCCCTGTCTTTATATTTTAGGAGATGGTTTGGCTATCACAGTATTGTGTTTGATCTCATTTGATGGGGATAATCTAAACAGAATGTTTTATATGAGTTTGGGAGGTCTAAGAGTTTTGAGTCCAAGACAGTTTCAATTATCTTTTTTTTTCCCTAAAGCTAAATGAATTTTCAAACAACCATGGTTTCAAATAATAGAACTACTTAGGGAACGAATTTTGTGTTGTATGAAAATAAGTAAGGTTTTATTTTTTTTCCCAGCATTTTAATGAAAGGGACAGCTTTTGTGAAAAATACTTCCTAAAATACCTGTGAGGGCTATTTTGGAGAGTCTCCACGGGGCAGGGATGCTCAGCTGGGAGGAAGGAGGTCCAAGAGTGAGGCCATACCCTGCAGAGCTCTTCACCAACCTGCAACTTTTTCAACCTGGATATCAGATGTCTTAATCACTGACATTGAAGTGTCTTCTAGAAAATCTTCTTGTTAAAGCAAAGCTTTGCCTAAACTGATATTTTTGCTTCAAGTTTTTCACAAAGCTTGCATTTACAAAAACTTTCTCCTAAGGTGAGGATGATTCCTACTATCACTAAGCTGGCTAAAATATTTCCCTTTTTTCAAATGGCAAAATTTTAGTTCAGTGCCAATTTTTTTGTTGTACTTTGTCTTCCTAGAAGAAAGGGAACTGCATTCCTGGTATAACATCCTGCAGCCTGTGTAGAAGAACAGAGTGAAATTAAATCAGCCTTTTAGAAAATAAGAAGAGTAGAAGGCGTATGAGTCATGCAGCGTAATAAAATGTTACTAGGGCTACATTTTACTGTTTGGTGCAAACCTCCTGATGATAGCCACGCATGTGAACTTGGAACAGAAGTTTGGCCTAGCTGAGGGTGTTGCTGTGAGTCGGTGTCTGATTCACAACAGCTGGGAGAGTGTAATCCCTCCCTGTGTGCACAGCATGTCCCTGTGTGCCTGTGTCTCCCCACCTACCTTGTACCCATGGGATCTCTTACATCTACTCATATAAACATTCTGCATTTTAAATTGAGGACTAAATGAATAGGTTTCTTGCCTCTTCCTTTTCTTCATCACTGATAAAAAAAAAAAAATGCAGCAAAACTTTGATCCCCCCACTTAGGTTTAAAGGCTGTGAATTGCAAACGTTGCCTAGTCGGAAGACAGCGAAGGCCCCCGGATAAAGCGCTTGCAGCCGGTAGATCTTGCTCTGTGTCTTAACCAATGAAAGTTCATGACCTCTCCCTATCTGAACAGCTCACTATATATAGACTAGGATCTTCCCTGGGAATTCTCATAGCAGCCTCTCTGGTGCAGCTGTGGAGCAGCTCAGTGCCCAGATGACGCTGGAGGTGCTGTGTGTGACCGATTTGTGTGTGCAGTTGTTTGTCCCACCTGTGCCGGGGCTTTGGTCTGTACGTGGCTGTGAGTTACTTGTCTCTAGGAAAAAGCACAAAAAATAACTGTTAGACCTGAGGAATTCTCCACTAGAAAGCAAGGCACCCTGTTCCTGGAAAATGAAAACAAAATGCATTTCAGGCCCTTGAAAATGATTTTATTTTACTTAATATTTTAAATTGTGTAAGGATATATAATTGTTCGTCTGTATCAAAATTAGACTGCATAGAGCATGACAGAGATCTGAGAATTCATATACAAAAGTCTTCTGTGGTAGATTTCTTTTTCGAGAACAGTATTCTTGGCTTTAAGAACTGGAGAGTGGGTTTCATATACAAGAGTGGGTGTCTATATGTGAGTATATATATATATGTACACACAGGATTATTATTTTGATGCTTGCAAGCTTCTATCAGTCCAGATATCTCACTATTTAAAATAATATGAGGGATATTTTGAGAATATACTTTTCTTCCAGTTATTGGAACTTTTATGGTATTGTTAACAGTGCTGTTACTATTACCATAGAAGAGAAGAGACAAAACAAAGACCTGTTGGTTGCTAGGGGAAACTTGCAAAGTTAAATTAATTTATTTGAAGTGGTTTTTTTTTTGCAAAAATACATGGATGGAGCCTTGTGGTTAGATGAAATGGTTTAAAATTTTGGTTAGCTTGATGCAGTACTGTCTGGGAAGCTGTAAGTATATCTATCTAAACCATATACTAAACAGTCAAAAAGGTGCCATGTATTAATCTCTTTCTATTCATCAAAGTATTTTCTTTTTCCTCTACTATGTTGTAGAACAAGCAGATTTTTCTCTTTAGTGAAGTTTAGGACACTATTTCCATGTACCTACCCACAGCCTTGATTATACACTGATCATTCAAAGCTAGCAAGAGATACCAGTGCCTTCTGTCTGCATTTTGGTACAGAACTCATTGGAGAGATCCCAGATGAATAATATAAACAACTTTTCCAGAAAAAAAAAAGTAGTTTCTAAGAACCTGATTTTTTTTTTTTCTTACAGCTTACTCTCAAGTATGCTGTGTGTGTTTCACAGGACTTAGGTACAGAAAATGAAAGTTGCAGTACTTTAAGAAATACTACTTTTCTGTGAACAGATGAGCTGCACCTAAATGAAAAACAAGTTTTTTCTAATTATTTTTGTTTTTTAATCAATCCCGTGTGAAACCTATTTTTGTTATTAGTTACGAATAGTTCCTATATTTATGTATGTTTGTGTGCTTACAGACAATATAATTATGCTGTTACATTGATACATTTTCAATAAAGTCAGTTTCTCAAAGCACATAAAGAACTAGAAACTGGAGGTTTCAAACTCAGGTTTGACTAAGTAGAGGATACTCTCTAATTTGTCTAGGAGAAGAAAAGAAAGATAATTACTTGGGTTTTACAGGGCTTGAAGGTATAATTCTAGGTGGAATATTATGGCACATTTGAGTATATTTCTAACATTGTCCTTGTGCATGCAATTGCAGTAATTTCTCTGTATCTTCTGTTAAAGTTTACTTTGTTACAAAGATGGGAATTTATAGTTTAAATCACAGTATGATATATGACTGAAAACACTGAAGTATCATATCACTCTTATATTAATCAAAACTTCTGGAGATGCAAATTGCAGTACCCTGAGCTTGAAAAATTAAACAGTTTTAACAATTTCCCATACGATATACTCACAACTCAGCTGAAAAGACTTGAACATTTGCCTCTTGTTCAAAATAGGGCCTGGCATTGCTTCACTGATTTTAATGGTTATTTTTTGTTGCTTTCTTTTCTGGTCAAGAAGACTAGCTGGTTTTGCTTCTTTTGTAATAAAATCTTCTGCTTTAACTCTGACAAGTGCAGACACGCTGTTAGAGATTTAAGCGATTTTGAAAGATGTGTAATGGGTTAGAGTTCAGTGTACTGCTGTTAGCTGCTCCCTATCGCTGGAGGTGACAAGGGAGCAGATAACTAAGGGAGTAAGAGGAGGTTTTTAGTGCTGATCCCCATCTCCCTGCATTAGTGGATTCATTTTCAGGGCTTAACTGGCAAGCTTTGCTTATGTTGATGGGCGCTAATGCAGTTAGGTCTGTGAGGGTATTGCAGTGTCTAGTTGGAAGGAATTCTGCTGTGGTAAATGAAAGGGGCACACTCTTAAAGAAGTTTTTTTCCAGTATTTGTCAGCTGTGTTTGCTTTAACATCTTGGAATGTTAGATCTGTTTTCTGCTGCTGGCCAGCTATGGAAGTGTTGGTGAGTCAGAAGCAAATGTAGACAGTAGACGAGTGGGTTTTGAGAAGCCAGAGGAAGAGGGGAGGTTGTGGTGCACCAGGCAGCTGCAGTTGGCAGGTGATTTTTTTGTATTTATACCAAATTCTGGAATGGGAAATGGGATTGAGGGAGGAGTTTGAAAATGAAGAGAGTCCTCTTTAAGTAATGAATAAGGTGAGGGCTCAGGGCAAGGAGTTTTCCTGCGTTGCAGTTTTCCCGTTATGAGCTCTCTTGACTAGTCTGGAGTGTGGCAGTGGCATTCTGTGGTGTGTGAGGATTTTTTTTTGTTTGTTTTGTTTTTGTTTTTTCTGGTTTGGTTTGGTTTTTTTTGGATTAAACTGGGGCTAACCTCAAGCTTAGACCAGACCTGATCTTAGTTATTGAATAGAAAAAGAGAATTATTGCAGATTTGTGAGGAGGAACTATTACTGATGATCTCTGAACAAAACATGAATGTAAATTAAAATAGCAGGAAAGGTAAAATGTGGAGTTGGTAGCAGTTACCATTAAATCTGCCTTTATTTTTCTACTGAGGTCTGCAGCCAGCTGCAGTGTTAATTGCTTTTTATTTTAAACATGGTAATACCCTGCAGTATGGTCAGTAGGAGTACAGCCACAGTAAACCTAAATTTACCTTAGGGGCAATTTAAAAAAACAACAACAACAAAAAGTATTTCTCTTTAGAAGTAGTGAATACATTTGAACACAAGCCAAACAATTCAGACTACTGTTTTTAGAAGTTTAGTTTTAGGTACTTCACCTCCTTCACACTAATGTGAAGTGCTGCATTGCAGTTCCTGCCCTGGATTAGCAGCAATCAGAATCTAGAATTCAAAGAGAATGGCAGATCTGTTTTATTTAACCTTATAAAACAAGCATGAGTATAGTGGCTGAATTTATATGGAGATTTTTCTTATAGTTTCAGAAAAGTACTGGGCATGTTTAGAAATGAGTGACTACACACTTAAATCAGTGCCACTAGAAGGTATTGAAATTACACTCCTTCAAAAAGATTGGGCAGTTTGGAAAACTAATAGTGAAATATTGTTGCTACAGCTGTTCCCACGAGATGAAAATAAGGCCTGCTTTGGTTAAAGTATCTTGAAAAGTATTTAAGATACCATTAACATGATACCATGATTATTTCCACACTTCTTGTGCAGATGCCTACTGGAAAAGAGTTTTCCTTGGTGGGTTTGACCTGTGAGCATCTGCCTGTATGTGCACAGGAGTGTGTTAAACACAGATACTGTTCCACGGGTGTCTGATCCTTACGGGTGAGATGGTGGAGTGGTGGTGTGCAGAGGTCATCTGGCCTCATGTCAGCCTACTTGGGCCATGTAGAAAGCTTTTTGCCTGAGCTACAATGTGCACATAGGAGGGGAGAACAAATAAAGAGAATATACTTATAGTCTTGGGAACAGGTTTATAGGGCACAGTGGAAACTCCTGAACCTTTCAGTCCCATGTTCACTATTAGCAGGATTTTCCTGCAATACAGATCAGTAGAAATGCTCTGTGTATCTATTCTGGGTCCTAGGACCCTGTATTGATCTGTGGGTGTTTTCCAGCATATATTTGTCACTTTATTTGTGCCTTATACCAGCTTGATCCGACAGCCGTGGGTGACGCAGCACTGCTCCCCTAAACCAGACAGGGAATTACTGGGTAGGCTGCAGGCAGTGCCCAAGCACTGTGGTGCTGTGGTGCACGGAGTGTAGGGGGTGTCTTCCAATATCCACCCTGCTTACAGCAACTGCAGAGGAGGCAGGGAAATCTTGTGGGTGTCCCTGTGCACAGCTGACTGGGTGGCAGGGAAGAGTAAAGCATCTGGGGTGCTAAAACTATAAATCCTGTCAAAAACGTGAGATATCATAGCTGACCTAAATCAAGATAAACTTTTCAATGATTCACATAACTTGTACATTCCTTTCACATGGTTCACCAAAGCTGTTTATATTACAAAATCCTGCACACCAACCCTTGACTTTGAAGCTCCCAGAGGAATAATGCAGCCATCAGGACAGAGAGTGGTATTTCATATTTTTTCTTACCTTCATAGTTATAGTGGGTCGGAAGTGTGAGGCACTCTATGTAATAGTGTTTTTGCAACTCTCTCTGTATATTAATCATTGTTTAGAGTTCATATACGACTCAATTAATTGCCTGTGCCCGCTTGGGAGCATATATCAAAACTCGTGGTTTCTGTCTTTCATGGCACTTGTTATTAATGGCCCCCAAATAAAAATCTGATTTCAAGTATATTTCTGAAATAAATCAGGCTCTTTGTCTTATGCTGAATGTCACTTGGGTAGACAACTGTATTTCTACTCTTAAATATTCCCTTGAAACATTTTGCCAGGCTCACTTTTTGTTTAATGAGCATTGATCAATGATACAGATGTCAGTCTGCAACATCCATGTCTGTAGGCACAGACATATCTATATGATTGGTTATTCCAGTAAAATCCATTATTCTGGTCTAAATCTAGTACCGTATTTGGAGAACTTTTGTAGTGGCTGAAAAAAACAATAAACCGCTTAAATCCAAACAATGCTGTAATGATAGGTGGAGGTAAAAAGTTCTTGAAAGAAACAGAAGGAACTTCTTTCATCAAGTTCATTTCTGGTTCAATTGTCAAGCTGCGATCCAGAGATGTTCTGCATTTCTTCAGCATTGTTGCCCAGATTCCAAATCCCCGCACATAAGATTGTACACCATTATACCCAGTACATTTCACTACATATACATGGGATATGGATTTGATTACTGTACTTCATAGCTATCATCTGGAGTTAATACTAATAATTACAAATTGCAATAAAGAAACTATTTCGTTGCATTATTTGTTGTATTTTAATGCAGATAATGAAGTAAACTCTGAAGTAAGCAAAATGATCTGAAAAGGGCCCATTTACCTTACTTGTGGAGTTATCACAGTTGCAGTTTGTGGCAGTGCTTTGATAGATGTCCAATTTTCTTACATTGAAATAAATCACATGTAAAAGTTTTATTTTGCAGTTTGGGCAGGACAGTATTATTCAGTGCCCACAGCATGGACATGATGAAGTTTAGAGACACAATGTCATTCCACTCAGTATGTTTTTCTCAAATATTTAATTTTTTCCCTTTAGCAAACAGAACATAATTGTTCACAGCATAAACAATGAGTAGTCAGGGTGAAAGTGTGTTAATTTTTCATAGCCAGATGCAAGGCTTTATTCTTCATTTATTAATTCTCAAATCTGGTTGCCACATGCCATTCCAGTGGCAGCACAAAATAACTTTTCCTTTTTTTGTGGGTGTCTGACTCGATTCTAATAGCAGAGTTCAGGTGTTGGCTGGGTGCTCAGGAGCTGGACCTGCCCTTTGGTGGTGGCACCTCCTAGTGGTTACAGAGCTGCGTGCTGTGAAGAAATGTCATAAGGTCAGTTTTGACAACGGGCAATGTTTTCAGTGCAATATTTTTGGAATAGGCTGCCAGGAGACATGTGAAATGCAGCCATAACCCCAGGAGCTGGGGGTGTTGATCAAGAATTGGCTGAACATGAGCCAGCGGTGTGCCCGGGTGGCCAAGAAGGCCAATGGCATCCTGGTTTGTACCAGTAATAGTGTGGCCAGCAGGACAGGAGCAGCGATTGTCTCCCCGTACTCGGCACTAGTGAGGCTGCGCCTTGAATCCAAGGATCAGTTTTGGGCCCCTCACTTCAAGAAAGGTGTTGAGGTGCTGGAGAGTGTCCAGATAAGGGCAATGGAGCTGGGGAAGGGTCTGCAGCATAAGTCTTATGAGGAATGGCTGAGTTAGCTGAGGTTGTTTAGCCTGGAAAAAAGGACTCTCAGAGGAGACCGTGTCGCTCCAGGTGGGGGTAGTAGCCAGGTGGGGGTCAATCTCTTCTGCCAGGTAACAAGGGATGGGATGAGAAGAAATGGCCTCAAGTTGTTTTAGATTGAATCTTAGGAAAAGTTTCTTCACTGAAAGGGTTATCAAGCATGGGAACAGGTTGCCTGGAGGAGTGTTTGAGTCACCGACCCTGGAGGTATTTAAAAGACGTGTAGGTATTTTACTTAGGGACATGGTTTTGTGGAGAACTTGGCAATGCTGGGTTAATTTAACGGTTGGACTTGATGATCTTAGAAGTCTTTTCCAGCCTAAGCAATTCTATGATTCTATGCCTAGTCCTGCACTAGGGAAGGAGGAGCCCCATGCAGTGCCACAGGCTGGGGCTGGTGCCAGTGAGTGGGCAGGAGCCAGTCCTGCACCCTGGCAGCAGGCACTGTCCTGCACTGGGCCAGCAGGGCATGCCCAGGAGATGAGGGAGGTGATCCCTTCCTTCTGCTCAGCATGGTCCACGTCCAAATCTGGAATGTCTTGAGGTCCGTTCCAATCTGAATTATTCCTTGACATTAAGTTATTGGGGCATATAGAGAGTCTGTGCTATTTAATAGGTAATGAAAATATGCAGTAAATAGTCAAGTTGATTTAAATTAATCAGTGATGTGATTTCTCATGGATTGGTATAGATTGCTTCTCGGTAAAGTGGATGAGTTAAAAGAATAAATAAAAAATTCCAGACTTTTGTGATGCATTAATAGGACGAACTTACATATTCTATCCTAGGGTAGGAAAAAAGGAAGTTTAGCTCTAGACTAGATCACAGACTACTTTGCTTACAGATTTCGGAAATCACCATTCCTTTTCAGAAGAACAAGAGATTCATTTATATATATATGAAAGTTTATGCAAACTAGTAGTAGCTAATGGCCAAGGTAAATTTAACTTTTTTAATAGCAACCTTTTGCCAATGAAAGCAAGATCTGGTAGTTCCTGGATGCTTTGTTTTGTACTCCAGTAGTAATGCAGCACAACTCAATATGTAGTAGTGTTCCAGTGGTTTACTGACCGTATTATTTCAATTTTTAGTGGATTTTAGGAGACATTTAATTGCTGAAGTGGACAACTACTTGGCTCATTTTTTTTGGCTATCAGACTTCTATGCTGAGGACTGACAGTGATAGTGTAATGTGATCAATTTTTAAGTAAGTCACTGTTATTGTTGAAACTGGACATACCAGATGCATGCAAAACCTAACATTACTTTTTTTACTTCAGAAACATCCTTTCCAACATGTCAGTATCTCAGGAAGAGTGGTATTTACCATATGTTCAGATTTTTTCTTGGATGGCTTTCTCATAAGCTAAAGCCCTTTTAGTGAGGCTGGGAAAGCACTGCTCAGTGTAAAAGTGGAACAAGATGCTTCAGTGATCAGACATGTATGTTTTTCTCTTTTTCATAACTGGTTCGTGTCAGATCAGTATATACCTCTTGGTTGAAGACATTGTGTATACTCCTGTATATTTGAAAAAACAGAATCCTTGACCAAACCCTTTCATAACAGCATGATTTCTAACCTTCCTGGGTATGTATTTCTCTTTCTCAGTAATACAGAATTGCAAGAAATTAGCTTTAGGGTGGTACATTCTCAGAATGAAGAGCAGTTTTACAGGTTAAGGATCAAAAAGATGAAAGGGATAAGGCTTATTTTCCGCTGTACAGCGTTCAACTATTTTCTATTGTTGTCTGTAGACCTGTTTTTCTTGACTTCATGGGATACAGGGCAAGGTGGAGTGAATGTGGTCTAAAATTGGTGTGAGGGGAGTGATTGCAAGTGGAGTGAGGTCAGAAATGGAAAAGATAACTGCCCCTTCAACTCATCACCTGGTAACTTTAGAATTGCTATAGGTATCAGTTGCTTTCTGAGGCTGGGCTGCTTTCATTAATGTTAAGTATTTTTCCAGCTTGTGCCCTTGCCAGGACAGTGAATGCACTTAAGTTGTACCGTTAGTGCCAACTGTCTGTGCTGCAGCATCAACATCCTGTAGAGAGCACAGCTGTATTTGAAGCTCATTCTCCCACTGCTGTTCCTGTGTGTTATGCAACAGGTCTTTGTGCCTGGAATTGGAGGAGATACACAGTGGGAAGGAGAAGCAATTCAAACCCAGGGACTTGTTCTTGCTGGCTTGTCAGGCCGTGGAACGTAACTGGAATCCAGCTGATGCTGTGAACGTTTGTGGCTTTCCTTTGGCACCTGACTGCTTGTTTTGATGGTTCCCTCCTGCAGCACAGAGCTAGACAGGGAAATGAATGAATTCACTGGCAAATTTTCAGATATATTAGTTTTTTATTAACCATCATTTTCCTTTCAGACTCTTAACACGCCCAGATGCCATATGCTGCTGAACAGACAAGTCTGGGTACACACCCCAGCCTGATGATTTAGTTGGTTTTGATCTCTGTGTACTCTTTTGCCACAAAGACTTTATCTGTTCTCAAAAAACTTAATCCAGTGAAGATAGCCACACATATGGCCTTGTAATCTTGAATTCCAGATGGTTTTAAGTAGAAACTAATAATATATACTTACTTTCCCTTTATCTCCTCATTTAAAAATAAGAAATTATATCGACAGACTTGGATATGCTTCTGCTCTTTCCTTAGTCCTGGTGATGAGTCTGTTTTCCTTTACAAGTTACACTGAAATACGAGTGCATGACTGTCCAGTTGATAGTGTTTTTTCAAGTAATTTAAGGATTTATGTACTGAAAAAGATTTTAGAGCAAAAAGCTATAAATTATATCTAATGTAGATAATTACAGTTCTAGAAACATGGTCTTTGATAGGCACAGAGAGCCTCTATGAGCCCAGCTTGGCAAAGCCAATACATTTCCGCAGAGACTGCTGTGTGGTAAGAAATATACTTCCTATTTGGGTCAGAACAGATTAGAAAATACAGGAGTGTGTGTGGAAAAATACCTGGTTTACTTGTTTTCCAGATCTGTAACAAACTGTAGTGGCAAATACATCAATCTGTGTGCAGCTGAAGGCTGTAGTTGGGAAACCCAAGTTGTAATGGTCAAAGACCTCTTGAAGAGCGCTTGATGTCCTCCCCCAGTAGTGCTCTCTTCGTGGGCTTCAAACCAAACCCAAGCAATTAAACAGGCACACCCCCCTCTCTACCATCCCACCTCCAATTGTTTTTTCTGATGCTTCAGGACATCCTCCTGGTGGCAGATGAGATTATATCACAGTAGTGGGCACAATTGGTAAACACCAAGCATTGTACAGCAGGCTTTTAGGAGCCTGATTTTCTGCTTTCTGTTAAACAGATGGCTACTTCTAAGAAGTTTTGGTGCTGTCCTCTTGTATGATAGGGACAAAGTATTTAAAAGAATAATCTTATTTATTGAAGCTTTTTATGTTAAATATTTCGATGCATTTTTGGAAAGGGTAAGTTTGCAAAAGCCAAGACACCTATTTAGATGTAAAGGAATAAATCTTCCTATGCAATTAATAAGAACACATTGCAGTTTCCATTCTGATTTCTAGATATTGTTTTCCACATATGGTCCTTGTTTCCATTATGTGGGAACATAAAATTGTTAGCTACAGAACAGTGAATGATACTACTTAAACTAATGGTTTTCTCAGTTTTTCCTTTGTGCTTTTGAGAAGTCCTATTTTATGAAATAAACAGAATATGAATGGCTGCATTCTTGCTGCCTGTGTAATGTGCTCTTGCTTCCACTCTCAGTGCTGGTGTTAACTTAGCAAATATTTATCTCCCATTACTGAGGACTTTGGAGCAGAAAATGTGGTGCTCATGATTTAAATTATGAGTACCTTTGTAATCATAGTCAAGTAGAATAGTTAAATGGGTGTAGACAGGAAACAGGAGATCTGACTTGCTTAGACTTGAGCTAAGTGATGCAATATTTAAATGAAGATATTATAAATCAGGTTTAGCGTTACTTCTATCCTTGTATTCAATGAAGTGAACTTGCTGGTTCTTCTGCATGAACTAGTGACAAAGGCATCTGTACAGCTTTTTCAAAATAATTGCACACTGCTAACTCAAACATTGGTGGAGCAGTGTAGCTAATAAGTTTTCTATCAACGCCTGTTTTTATGTCTAAATGCATTGCAGATTTGGAGAGTGCGGTACCCTTTTATACAGTCACAACAGTGAGAGAATATAAATGTGGCTTTGTTTTATTGACAAAATGTGAAAATCTGATTCTAATGTACAAATTCAAATATTGAAAGAGCAGCAACGTGTCTGACTCTGGGATGTTTTATTAAACCAGAACAGCTCTGAAGCAGGTTTCTCAGAAAGTTTGAGTGATATTTTTTACATTTTGTTTTGTATTTTTTTCATCTTTACAGAAAACAACTTTTATAGACTTAATATACTTTGCATTTTTCTTGTGTAGTAATCAGAAGACATTTTCTTTCTCGCTCGTGAAAACACCCTGTTGCACATGCCCTGAGCATGGTAATCTCTTTGTGGGCAAGTGTTGGTGTCAGTCCCTCATTTGTGAGTGAGATCTCACTTGATTGCCTTGCACTGCCACCCAGAGAGGATGACCCTGAAGGTGTTCAGGTGTCCTGAAGGAGTGATTGGACCACTTTATCCCGCAGATGAAGTTTTGTCAACTCCAGTAAACTCTGGAAATAGCCAATTTCCACTTCATGACTAAGAACTGCTCTAAGCCAAAACAGTGTATCTGACTGCTTCAGAAAATGTTTAAAGACTGTATTACTGCCATTGCACAGGGAATTGTGAATATTTGTTTACTGGCTGAGATCAAGAAATACAACTTGGCCAAGCTGTGAATACAGATATGTTTGTAACATCGATGTAGTAGTACTTGAATTCAAATCAGTGTCAAGTCTGGTTCAGTTTCTTTTGTATTTAGCAAACAGTGCATATGAGTTGAGTCTTACACAACATCATGTTCATTTTAGATCACAGAATAGAAATTTAAATATGAACATTTATGCAGTTTGTTTTCTTCCATGTTGTTTGTTTGGTTAATATATAGAAATAATTGCTAAAATTTGGAACCATAAATAGCTGTGGATTTTCATAACTCAGTAGAATCACTAGCTTCAATGTTGTTGTTTTCTTTCCCTGCACCCCTCTATGGTGTAACTAATCTCTATTTAAGTACTCCCTTCTCTCCTGGACCTCTCTTCCCTCCCAAGCCTCCCCCACCAAATCCTTGGTTTATGCAAAACCTTTAATAGAGTAAAAGGGCCTTGAGAGAAGGGCTGCTCTGACGTTTGGAGAAGGCTTTAATGAAAAGTTGCATTGTTATTTCATATTTACTTACCAAATCTCGCCAGAGTAAATTCTTGCCAAACTAGTTTTATGTATTTCTTGTCTGGTCTTGCTCATGTATTGTTTTGTATCAGGACCTTGTCTGACAGGAAAAGCGACCAGAGCAGTTCAGGCTATGGTACTACTAATAGGTGATGCAGGAAAAATGAAGTCTATCTAAAACTTCTTATGCAATATTGAGAAACTTTTAAAGGAAGTAATTAGCAGAAGTGATGCAGCTTATATATCAAAGCTATTTTTAAGTAGATTGTGCGTGCTGGAATAGCACAATAGTGATTTAGAAGTGGGTGTTCCTACTATTGATTCTGTAATCATGAATGTTTTTTTACATTTGCCTTGGAGGTAGGAAATTGTTGTGGTAGGAAGGAAAAAACAAGGATACAGGAATATTGAAGCTGTAGTTTCAGTTTGGGTGCTGTTTGTTTTGATGGATGTAGTTATGTCACTGAGCCAGTATTGCAGTTATCTGTTTTTCATGTTTCCATTCTTCAGTAAGCAGATTAAGTGTTGCAAGCATAAATGGTCAAGTGGGTGATGTATGAGGGATCAGGCTCTCTTAAAGCCCAAACTAGGTTTTCCATCTCTGATTTTGCAGTGAAGGCTGGCTTATGGTTCAATTCTGGCTTGACTTTGAGATGGAGAAATTAGCAGAGGAAACTGAATCAAGACCTTTAGGAGTGCAAGATGCTTCATAGCTTGTCTGTTTAGTTGTGTCTTCAAAGTCTGAGTCTTCCTAAATGTGCTTCAGTCTTTGGTGTAGATACGAGAGGCAGAGGAGATTTTTGTAATGGGCTAGAGGGTGAGGAAGGATCCTCTTTTAATTTGAGAGCAGACTTTACAAAGGCACCTCTTCAGCTGACTTCCCTTTAGAACATGTTTCTTAAGGAATGTGGAAGGATTTCTGTTGTACACAGGTGGCTTTTTCCAGCCCTTTCTGTGTTAGTGGAGTATTCAAACTTACAAAAAAGTTTATCCTGGTATTTGCGTCACGTACCTTTTTTACAGAGCAGGTTTCTCTGTCATGTAGCTATATATGCACCTCTGTATGCATGAAAATGTAAATTATGTAATACTATTTTTAATTATTCTAGAATTTTTGCTTTTAAAAAATGGATGCTGGATTATCTCTTGTAATGGGCTATAACAGAAAGTGCTGCTTAGGGAAAAGCCATATACTAGAAATCCAGTTAATTGTATAATAAATGCTTACTTAGAAGAAATGGGAGGTAATGATATTTAATACTTAGAGAAATTAGAGAAAAAAGTCTGTAATTTAATTTCTGAAATGACTAGTCTAATGACTCTATAATGTAATTCTGAAATCTGATCATCATCTGATGATAACTTACAGCAGTATTTAAGGTGGATGTACTTATACAGTGAAGTAAATTTCATAGTTATCAAAGTTCTCCAAAATATTTGACCTATGCATATATACCACGTGCAAATAAATAGAGTTTGAGGATATTAAAGCCAAAATGAATTTGATATTCTTTTCTTCAGTATGTTTATGTACATATACAGATTTAGAGGAATTCTGGTGGTCCCATTTCTTCTCCTGTTCCATCTTTAAGAAATCAAAATATTTTCAAGGTCTTTTAGAGTGGAGGTTTTATTTTTTGTGTGGTTTTTTTTTCTTTTTTTTTTTTTTTTTTCCCATTTCTAAACACTGTTATTTGAAAAAAACTGATAGTAATTGCTATTTTTAGGAAGTCAAGAACTTGTGAGATGTTGCAAGTTCGAAGGTCCTCACGTTAGTCACCTTGTGCAGTCACGCCTTCTCAGTGAAAAGCAAGGAAGTTCCATTACTGCAGGACACTGAATAACAGCCCAGGGTGTTTGGGGGTGTGTTTGAGAAGCAAGAAAAATTATGTATCATGTTCAGGTTGTGTGTTTACAGTGTAACTCTCCCCCGTTAGAAAACAAATCCTTTAAGAGTAGCATGTTGAGTACTGAACAGCCCTCAGGTCATGTAGCGATATGCAGGAGACACTTTGTGGACACAACCTTATTCCTTATGGTTTCCTTTGGTATCAAAAGTAACAATAAAGACTATAAAGCCAGTCTTCCCAGTTACTGGTAGGCACATATATAAGCACAAACCCACACACACACTAATATGCATCTATATATATGCATCTATGTGTGTGTGTATGTACCTTTTTTTATTTAAAATGTAGAAAGTGTTCTTAGTATAAGATTTAGATATTCCATCTACTGACTCTACCAAAGGACAGGTTGAAAGCCCTTTGATGGCTTTTAAATGTTGGTTTGCACCCTTTAAAGCTGTTCTGTAAATAACCCACACCCTTCACAGCTGTCCTGTAATGTTGTGTGCCTGTTGACCACTGAGATAGTTTATTTTGAGGACAATGTATTTTCCTTTTATATAGTACATATGTTCAGTAACATTGGGAATGCTGTTCCCCTGTGTGTCAGTGATAGGATTGCGACTCATACAGAACTGATAAAAGTGGGAAGACTCCATATCTGGTCTGAGACAATGTAAAAAAAGAATTTTGAGTTTACATGTCAGTTTACATTTATTTTCGGAAATATGACCTAAATAGATGTTTGATGTCAAGCATTTGTAGGATGCGATACTAACTGTGTGGTTGAGTAACATTTTTCTGTTGGCATGTGATGTCTGATATTATTTTCTTCTCCTTTTGTGCAGGATCCAAACTACTGGATACAAGTACATCGACTGGAGCACGGGGATGGTGGGATCTTAGATCTCGATGACATTCTTTGTGATGTAGCCGATGACAAAGACCGTGTAAGTACAAATGGCTACAAAGGCAGCTCAGTGCAAACTGTGCACTGGGATTTCAGTGTTCTCTGTTTCCTGCATGTGTCCCAAAGTGGGAGTCAATACAGAGGTTTTAGAGCATTTTTTATGTAGTTTGCTTGACAGATGTGAGAAACTGGTTACTGTCATATTTTTTTTAATTGAAATAATGGGTTTCCCATCCTTTTTTGTTGTTTAACCTCATACAGTGGAACAATAATGCAAAAAAAAAAAAAATATTTCTAAATCGACCTTTTAGCTTCGTGTTACCAGTTGAATGTGTGCAAAAAAAATACTGGTTCTAAACTGTGGAGTGTTGGATTGTTTTTTGAAAATCGTTTGTGGCAGAACTGCTAGTTACACAGAACTTGAGACAATAATTACACACTGCCTGGTCTTGACTGCTTTTATTCTTTTTTTTAAGTAGAGATTTAGGTCACAGTCAGCTAACAGGCTTTTGTTTATTGGCTATTTGTTTGAGGTTATAGGTACTTGCATCTTTGTGTTACACGTTCAAAAAGGGTAGGTAAGAAACACTGTGGCAAACTGTAAAGTCATATATAAATACACCACTTTTCTCTGGAAAGACGTGTTTGCTGAAGCTCTTGAGAACATCTGAGCCTGATACAGACTGCAGTCTGGAAATGTATTTCAGGACCACGCTCCTTCACAGACAGTATCCTTAATTGTCACTGTTGGAAGCAACAGGCACTCTGAAGGCTCCTTGAAAAGTGGCCAAATGATGACTCTTAGAAATAGATACTTTGCCTGTAGTTATTTCTTGTGACAAAATTTTATTTTCATGGTTATTTCAGCCAGGACTTTATAAAGAAAAATTATGTGAGGAGTCTTGGCATATGGAGACTCCTCGCTGTCTGAAATGTTGGGATTACTCAAGCTGTATAGAGTAACAGTGCTGAGTTTTCAGGAATTTCTTCCATAAAAATAGTGCCCAGCTAAGATTTCATGAAAAGCTAATTAAAACCTCTAGTTGGCTATCTCATACTGAAGTGCTCAGCTGCGTGATTAGTTTAGCTTTTGCTTACAGGCCTCAAGGAGGCTGGTGCAAGTTGTTACTAAAATTATATGTGTATATATATATATATGTATGTATACGCACAGTTATTTGAATCCTGCACTTCTTAGCTCCTCACGTCCTCCTCTCTTCAGAAGAAATTTGAATTCTGGTGACTTCAAGACCTTATTCTTTGGTTGTTACCTTGCCTTGCTGCCTTCAAGTGGGGTAATTCCTCACAGTGAAACTCTGTGGGTGTTTTTATGTGCATGACTAATAGTTGAAAAACTCTGACTGCAACTGAAGCAGGCAGTCACTATTACAGTATTGTTTTTGTGTATAGATGGACAAGATACCTAGCAATTAATAGTATTTATCTCTGCATTTGCCAAGCTCATCTCTACCGATGACACTTATGAGTTCAATTTTCTGTTTTTAAAGGACCTTGTAGTACTGATTAGGAAGGTACAATATAAAAATACATTGTGCTAGACTGGTTTGTATCCTTGAATTAGTCATTCTCACTTGACCTTCACCTTTGGTTCTTTTCAAGTATTTTGGTCATTAGTCATTGTTTTTCAGTTTCCCCTTAGTGTGTTTTACAGCTGACTTTCCTGGTTCCCTTTAGTTTTGGATTGTTAGCTTTGCCTCCATAGCATGTGTATCAACTAGTTTTGTGTTGGTAGAACCTGACATAGGTCTCATGAATGCAAAGTTTGGAATATATTTCCAGTTGGGGATATTTCATATATGTACACTTAAGGATACCTTGTAAAAAAGCATTTAAACAGATGGTGTCTAAACATTTAACAGAGTGATTACTGAGGTCTGTAGTATTAGTTGTGTACAAAATTAAATATTAGCCTATATCTTTCTCTTTTTTTTTTTTTTTAATTGGGACAAAAGTATCTAGGAATATGGCAAAACTGAACACAATGTTTTTGTGTTCATTTTGACAAGAAACTTCCTTACATTCTTGAAGAGGAGTTTGTTGTGCTATTTACTACCTGACATCTGTACTTTTTAAAATCAGTTTGCTCTTATCATGGTTCTTTAGACTTAAGGATCAGTTCCAGGGATAAATGTAATTTTTGTCTTTTTAATGCTGCTTTTATGCTGTAATTGGCTTTGCAGTGTCATATCAGCACAACAGAGAATGCAAAGCAGCTAAGGACCAGCCTGCCCTCTTGGATTTGTTGCTCTGTATAGTTAACTGCATTAGTAGTAAATAAAACTCTTAGGTGATGTGAAGAATATATATACTCCTATTCCACTGTCTCCATGGAGAAAATGTTCTTTCCTACAACAAATACAAGGATTCGTAGAGAGAGCAGCTGTTCTGAATGGAATGAGAGAAGTATCTTTGATGGTGTCCTTCACATTAAAATGCAGCGTGGTAGGGTGACTTTATTTAGCTTCTTCTGTCCTTATATTTTGGTATTCTCATGTCACTTACTAAAACAGAATGGATGAGTAAGGGTTAGCCAGTTGCGTTCTGAAATAATTTGTGATGTTCAGTGTTGTTCCTCCTTAAAAGAAAGGAGAAAAACATGAAACAAACTACATGGAAAAATTGATTTTACTAAGCTGTTTGTTCCTTTGTTCCTTTCTGAAACAGCTTTTCTTAAGCCCTTTAGCATAGTTCATTGAGAAAGTGCATAATGCATTTTAACTTAGCTGGCATGTGACTTGGGCATTCATATTACACAATACAGCTACACATGAAGTTTCTTGGTTAATGCAGTTAATGGTAATAACAGAATTAACAAAAAAATTAATAAATGCTCATTTGAATAATTTTTTTTCTTAGAAAACTTTTTGTAATTTATTGAAATGCAATTTTTTTCCAGGTTTTACTTTGGAAATAGATACGGTTTTCAATTGAAATATATCAGTGTTTTTTATATTTCTATATCTCTGTGTATACATGAAGACAAATGGATTGATGGGTTCTTGTTGTTTTTTAAACATATTTGACTACAAGAGACAAGATTCTGTTTTCCACTAGTAGCATCTATTCCAGTCCTCATATGAGCATGTTTGGTACTGTGAAAAGGCCTGGAAAAGCTTGGGCAGATGAATAGGAAATATCTATTTTCGAGAAATAAAAGAGAAAAAACTCCCTTTAACTCGTGTTTAGTCCACTGCATAACCTGCTCTCATTATTTTAAAAATACTGGTTTCTTGTGCGTTTAGTGATTAGACCAGTATTTTAAAGATAAGTTAGCAACCTGTTTTGTTTGGATTCCTGCTACTTGCACAAGTAACCCTCTCTTTGAAGGCCCTCAAAAAACATATGTCAACTTGACTAGTTTCCAACTTGATGATAACATACTTGATGACCTCAGTTCAGTTTTTAGTAGACGGTCATTCTCAGCAGCAGAAAAACCCCAACTGCAGAAAAAAACCAAAATCCAACCGTCCTTAACCATGTTTTCTTCTGGCAGACTGGGGCACATAGACATTTCAGTGATCTTCACACTTTGGGTGTAATATGGAACAATTTTCTGGGATCTCATAGGCCCTTGTTTATCCATGGAAAAAATATTCAGGAAATTGTAGTGTAATCTTCCATTAAAAAAAAAAAGTATGTTTATGAATATAACTTGCTCCCAGTTGAATTCTCACTGAAACAGTAATCTGTATTTTGGACAACTTGAAAAAAATTATTTTATGTGCAATTATACGTAATTTTTTCCTGCATAATAATGCTCGGACTGTTGCTTACTGGAAACTTCAGAGATCAAAATGTCTGTGTTTGGTGTAGCTACATTCCTGAAAAAATCAGAGATTTTTCTTCCCAAGAGAACAAGAAGAATCTGCCATTAAGAGCCACTGGTTGTGGTGAGCAGCTGGGCAAATAGAGCTACTTTGAAACAGTGTAGGTAGGAAGATAATGTCAATTACACATAAATTAATTTGCTCAAATGTATTATTTTTTTACTAGTTTGGGATTAGCAACCTGTAAATATAAAAGCATTAGCATCTTATAATTTACTTTACACTATCCTAATAAATTCAACACTAGTTCTTAAAAAATAATCACTGTAATTTGGTGTATGCTTAGATTTACAGCCTGGCTTTATTTCTCTAAACTAAGGCAGACATGGGCTTTCTTTGCTTGACTTAACATTTTCAAATATTCAGCCAGCCCTTCACCCTGCATAATTCATACTTAGGCCCGCTCAGTGCAGAGATAAAAACCAGAGGAATATGGTTTGGTCTTGCCTGGAATGAAGTTTTGTGTTCAGCACAGTGTGTGTGGTGTTCGTATCTGGCCCAGGTCACTGTCAGTTCAGGGTGGTGTTGGTGCTTACAGCTGTTTAGACATACTTTGAACCTCCTGGAACGACACACAAGAAGTTGATGGTTTGAGTGGAATATAATGGTGAGATTGGGATGGAGATTAATTTCATAGATCTGTGCTGAAATGGAATTTGTAAACATTCGTGATTTAGAGTTAACTATGTTAACTAAGCAAAGTGCTGCTGAAATTCAGTGAAATCGTGTTTCATTTGCATCTACTTTTGGAGACCTACAGAGGATCTATTAATATTATTATGTTTTTATTCCCTGCTTGCTTCTAGTGTGATGGAAAAAGTCTTTGAGCGTATTTGAAGGCATATTAGGACCTTTTCCCAGTGTAGTGGAAAGGAAATGAACTTTTGGGCTTTGTGTTAAAACAGATGGTCAATTCTAAATAATACTGTTGTTTTGTTTACTTCCTCTTGGAAAGCTCTGTTGAGTTAGAGAAGCGTGTGATACACAAAATGTGGGTTTGGAAAGGATGACTGTACTTTGTAACAAATGTTTAACTTGAAGCCAACACAGAAATAAGGCTATTTTGAGCAAATGCACTATGATGTTAAGGTTAAAGGTTAGCTCAGGACTGCAGAGCTGTGATTACAGTATCTCACTGCTATTGATTTTTGCCCTGTCACTCTTCTTTTTAGGGGCAATTGTGCAAGACCCCATTTCTGTAGTGAATTCAGAGTAGACCAGTGATAGCAGGATGCTGTTAGAAAGAACGAGATTCTGGTAACCCCGTGTCTGTTCATTCTCTCAAAAATGTTAAAGAGCTTTTAAAGTCGATGAAAGTTGCACAGATAAACTTGAGTTATCTTTAGATTTCCATCAGCATATAATCAGAATACTCAAAGTAGTGTTGTTTGTTCTAAATTTGTGTGTCTCTGCCTCATTTAAATAAACTTGCAGCTGAATTCTCTCTGATTGCTCTCTGACTCTGCAAGTTAAGAATTTAACCCTAAAACCGTGACTAGAGAAGAACAACAACTTTTTGTACTTCTTGTTTCTGCCATTAACAGATTAAAACCCTGGAGTGAATGTAAAAACAGCTAGGGCCTATGCAGCAAATCTGACAGCAAAACCTAAAAATGCCCAAAAAAATTACTCAGAAATATGATTTTTAGTATATACAATACCATGATTGGTATGCTCTTCTTTTTTCCTCAAAACCTTTCTATCAGAATAATTTTTAAGTATTGCTGTGATTATGTCTGCCTCAGTGTGCTTGTTCTGTCACTGCATTCCCTGTATCCCAGGAAAACAGGATGACCTTGAAACAATTTGTTGTTACTTGTAAATGACTTGGCAAAACACATTTTGAGCAGAAGGCATTCTTTTCTTGTAACAGCTTAAAATAACTGCTTGAGCCACCAAGCTTGGGAAAGTATTGATACTGGCAAGGAAACCCTTTGAGTAACAATTCAATGATTATTTTCTGTTAAAAAATTAAAAACCTACAGTTTTTGAACAATGGGCTCTTGATGTCACCTACTGTTTGTCAGTGGGTTTTATTTTAATTATGCTGTTAGAGTGACAATTTTATATTGACTGAAGTTCTGAAAAATTGGTAAAAACAGAATGTGTCCAGTAAAAACAGAATGTGTCCAGTTCAACCAAGTTTTCTTGTTTTAACACTATGGACTCATTATTACTGGGATGATTTTTAGGTCTATTGCTGATGGATTTAAAGTAGAAAATCAAAGTTTTTACAGAATCACAGAATATTCTGAGTTGGAAGGGACCCACAAGGATCATAGAGTCCAGCTCCTAAGTGAATGACCCATACAGGGATCAAACCCACAAATTTGGCATTATCAGCACCAGGCTCTAACCAACTGAGCTAATTTACACAGCCTTTATTTCCAACTGCCATTTAGTGAAGACATGTTTGGAAGTTACAAATATTGTCTTCCTTCAAAGAATGGAATTAAAATACTTGTAACATTTCGAATAATAAACTAAATTTTAACTTTACAATATTTATGGATGAGACTAAAACCCATGGAAGTGAGTAAATACAGGGCATAATATATAAATATTGGAATATGCATTTTCCAATCACTAAGATATAATAAATGTAACTAAATATTGTCTCCTATCTGTGGTTCTTGGTTTTTCACCTGTTTCAGCACTGTTCTTCAAATTATTAATCTCATCATTACTTAGTTTTTTCTAGCTGTGTGAAGACAGCATTTTCATTCATGATTTGCTGTTTATTTTGGGGGTAAACTGCAATATCCCAATTCCTTTCCTGTGTTACTAAAGCAGTTGAATAATGCACTAGGAATTCCCAGGTAGGAGAAGAGTGACATTTATAAATTCATGAATTAGTTTCCATGGAGATCTGAATTGCTGTAGGTAAATCTGACTTCTGAAAATCGAGTATTTCAGTAAAAATTGTTCTCTAAGGTATAGCAGACCCATGCATGAATATGATATACTGGGGAAGGTCATGACACTGTTGTCAAGAAAGTCATACTTTGTGCCTGTATTATCAGAAAGGCAGACCTGAACAACAGTGACTGGGTTAGTACAGTCAAAAACAACACAGACTTGGCGTGGAATAAGAGGAAGGCTCTTATGGGTATGTAACTGGTTGGAAGATGGAAAATAGAGCATGTATTGTTCAACATCTTTGCAATTGTTTTGAAAGAAGGGAAGGAGGATTTGAATATTGGAGCGACAAATCACATTACTGTGTATGAAACCAAATGTTGATGGTGAATGCTGGTCATGAAGGGTTTCAGATGCATCCATGGAGTAGACAATCACGTGGTAGATGTAATACCATTTTGGCAAAGGTGATGTGTTTTTGGAGAGAGACTACTTTAACTGAATACACAAAGTAATGAGTTCTGAGCTAGCTGTTACGTTTGGGAGAATGTTTTTGATTTTGCAATAGACCTCTGGGAACAGTGGCTTACAGTGCAAGGTACAGCTCTGTGAGACATAATCAGGTCTAAGAAGGCTTCCAGCAGTTTGCCCTTGTGTCTGCCTCTCCAACACATTTTCATCCCTGTCCTGCCACTTAGCCTGTGTGTGCTCTGGCACTCTTTGGACCCACTTCATAGCAGATTTATTTACTAAAATGGCAGAAGACTCTTCCTTGCAAAAATAATGAGTATTTTTGTGCTATTTCATTAATATGCTAGGTTCAACAAAGGATCTGGCCAACTGAGAAGGAAAGGGAGAGGACTTTGCTGCTGGGAGTGGTTGAGGTGTGAAGGAAGAACAGGAGCAATGGGAGCATGGGTGGGCTGAGACCTTCCTTTTCAGTGCAGCAAGGCTGCCTGTGGCTGTGGAGCTGCCAGAGTGGTCCCTGTGGTGAAGTAAAGGCTGAAGAAGGGAACGGGTGGTAGAATCTTCTGCTATGTGTGCTGGTGGTGCGACTTCTACTTCCTCCAGCCACAAATGAAGCAACCAAAAAAGATTTTGTAGAAATAGCAAAAAACACAGAGCAAATGCCAGCACTGACTGCAGGTATAAATTAAAGGCTTCTCTAGCAGCAGTGTCTAAATGGACTAAAATCTCAGCCTTGAAAAGAGGTTGTAAGAAGCAAACTGTAAATGACTGTAGAATCAAAGGTGTCATTGAGGAATTGCTCCTTGTCTTTTTTAGTGCAAGATCTGGGGCATCAAGTCAAACTGAAGTGTTCATTATCAAAGTAAATGAAAGGAGATATGTTTTCTATTTAGAATACTACCTTCTGTTTTCAAAATGTATTTGTTGAGTGCTGCAGGTTCTTTTATTTAGGGGAACTGTGAACAAATATAAACCAGACCTTTAATGATTTTAAGGACCTCTCTCCTTTTCAGTTTCCTTTGTAGTTTACTTCCTCTCATTCGGGAGGCCTTTCACTTGTTACATTTATTGCACCTGTTTTAGGTCTAATGTTTTTTTCAAGTGAAGTGAAATGATCAATATTGTACTTTGTATTTGATACAAAATCAGATGCATTTTTAAAGTTTATTTGTGCCTTTGTCAGTCTTGATTGCTAATATTAATTTTTATGCAAATAAGAATGATGAGACTGTTGTAACTATCTTCAGAAGGTTGGTAAACTTTTCTTGACCTTAATTTTTCTGACAGATCACAATACCTGTGATTTTTATCAAATGCTGTAGATGCTTAAAGAAGTTTTGGAGGATATATTTTTTTTCTTGAGACGTCATGGTTTGCGAGCACACATAATGCCGAATTATCTGCTTTTTACTCTTCAAAAAAGTAATGCTAGTAAATCATGTGAACTGGTAGTTTAAGTAGGATCTCAGTTTGTGAGAAAGAATCTCTTTAATCTAAACTTTGGTGAAAACCGCAGAGAGTGTTGAAATGATGATGGTCTCAGTGTGTCTAATATTAGTAACACTGAAGATCAATATGTGGCTATGGATGATGACTGCTACGGTATTATAAACACATCACAATTAAGAGATACTTTTTACTAAAAATATTTAATAATGGATTTTTGGTATGTCCTGTAATAATTACAGGATTTTTGGTATGTCCTGTAATAATTCCCTAGTTAGATGTAATTGTAGATAATATGAAGCAGTGCTTTCTAATTCTTCACGGTGTAAATCTCCACAAAAATGTATAGAGAGTCTGGAATTTAGGCCATTATGGCTAATACATGCATGACATTCTGATGGATTTTTGTTAACTTTAGTAATATCACTTTGTCCTAGAGGTATATTATTCATCCTACAACAAAGGAAGAAGTTGCAGGAAAGATTGGTTATGGGAATTCATTAACACTACACTCTTACTCCTTGATACCAGTAGGTCTTTAAAGAAATGCTGTTCCAACTTCACAGATATTTCCTAACAGAGGTGGTGAGACTCATACACTAGAGGACTGACCCATATTAAAGCTTAATTATAGTAATGAATAATCCTGCAAGTATAAATTATTCACAGTTGTTTTGTATGTGAAGTAGTGTCATGAATAAAATAAGGAAAAGTTTCTAGAAAAGACCCTGCACAATGGCCTGAGTTTGTCAAAAGGTACTTTTCCTTCTTGTCTTTCAACATGGATTAAATCTCAGTGTTAGGTTTGTAGACCTCTGCACTTTGTATATGTTTTGCTTAATGGAAATCAATAGCAGCAAGTCTTGAGGGCCTACACCCTTGTAGTGTTACTTGAATAATACCTTGTGCAAGAGAAATGTTCCTACCTAAAGACAGTCCTGATACAAAAGTTGCAATCTCAGCTGTCTAATAAGATTCCCACACTGTCACTAGGATGAGAATTCATTAGTGTTACCCTCTTATCCGTTGATACCAACAGGTCTTAAGAAGAGTGCTGTAATTTCATAGTTATTTCCCAGGAAGGATTCATACATAGTCATGGACTTTATTTTCTGGTTGACTTAGTAGTCAAAATACCTCATAAGTTTGTAGTGTGAATAGTCTCACTGACAAAGAGAGAAAAGGGAAAATTTAAACTGGATTAAAACAGGGCCCTTAATGCATTTAATGGGGCAGCTGCCTCATGCTAAATGTTCTTTCAGAAAGTGCCTTGGATCCAAAGAGAAGAAAATAATGCTGTCTTCTTTGGTGAGCTTTTACCAGTTTGACTTTTCAGTTACCTTCCTAGCAGTAGCCCAGGAAGGAAGGAGTTAAGAAGATGCTTTGAACCCAAAGTCTTCTGCTTCATCCCCACACCCTGTTGGTGTACTTCCACACCCTGTTGGTGTTCAGGGAACTACCTCCCGTTCACCTTTAGCGTGCTCAGCAGGATAGTCACTACGTTTTCAGATTAGCATCACTGCTGAAGCCTGTTGGAGTTTATACAGCAAGAAGGAGTTCTGCCTGCTCTTCAGTGACATACAACATTGCAGGACCATCGGCTTTTTTCATTTGTACAACCTGTTGGAAGAACTGAAGTTATTCTTGGGTAGGCTCCATTCCTTGTAGGCTGCTACATTTCCTATAGGATTGAAGATTATTTCGTGTAAGCTTGGTGGAAGCTTGATGATACCGAGTTTTTATTTTCTTGGGACACTGTTTACTTGAAGGTAACCATACTTTGGATGAAATGGCAGACACACCTAAGAGGAAAATTACAAAGAAGTCGTCGTCTTTTTCATATGATCGCCGGAGAGATTCAGTGAAAGTTAGGAGACAGTCCAAGTCTCTTAGCTTTAAGTCAGCTACATCGGGTGCTCAGAAAAGGCAGGCACAGAAGAAGCAGGTTTGTATTTGGCTATTTATCAACAAAATATCCTTACCTCCTAAATTTTTATAGGGATCGTAAAACTTGCTGTGTTACTATGAAGTGGGAAGCATTCTCTGCTGATTTGTGATGTGTGTGAATATGGATGTGTGCACATACAAGCCTGTGTACAGGTAAAGCTGGGGTTTTTTTTCTGTAATATTTCTTAAGAGCTAGCTAAACTTGTGGTGTTAATTTTATGGCAAGAGAAGTCTGCGTCTTTTTGGCTTTTAAGACGTTATTTTTGATTTCTGTTTTGTACCAAGGAATTGCTCCTATAATGCAATATGTGCCCTGTGAGCTTTTGGTAGTGTTGTCTGTTGTGCTGAAAAACATGATGGATGCTGAAACTTTTGAAATTATTATTCAGATTACAGCTGTTCCACTGCTCTTCACTATTATTATTTTTTTTTAATGTTGAAATGTACCAGACTGAGAGCTTTAGGGAGTGAAATATTTTACTTATTCCAGAACAGGTAATGCAAGTCAGCAGCAGCACCTGTTCTGGTGGGACCAGTTCTTAGGGTTAGAGGGCAGTTTAATGCCTTGGCAGTGCTGTTCTGCCATAGTAAAAGACTTTCCTTTATCTTTTGTAGCTGGGATCTAATTAAATGAAATTTCTTCAAAGAGAAGATGTAGTGTGCACTGTAGTAAATGGAATAAAAGTGAGCCAATTCATAAAATATCTTTGTATACTGATCCCCAGTTTAATCCAGTGTGAAAGGACCACAGGATCACTGACTACAAGGCATCTCTCACTCTGCGATTTTTGTGCACAGGATGCCTTTTTAAAGGGTTTAAAGGAACTTTACAGGGAATTTTTAATTAACTGTGTAGAACATAAAGCATTTTAATACTTTGGGAATAGTGTTTCTGCAAATGCTTTAAAATAAACTAGAGTTTCATTAACAGTTTAAGTGAATTTCTCACAAGCAAGTAGTGAGTTGGTCAAGAGATGGTTGGTAGGCTCTGACCATCACAACTGCACCTAAATTTTGAGGGAATGTGTCCATTCAGATTGAAGAGAATTTAAGTTATTGTGTCCAGTGTAAACTTTGGTATTAGATTAAAAGACAATGAATTTGAAGTGTGGGGATTCATATTTGTTTTTAATACTATTTCTGTTGTTCTTGGAATCTTCAAATGTCTATTTAAATAAGCAAGACACTGACTAGTAAAATCTTAGCATGTTCCAGCTTATTGTGATTCTTTAGTGTTAATTATAGTCATAGCTGAAACCATTTTCTTTGAAATGAAGTTCCAGAAGTTTTAAATGAGGAAATATTTTGAGAAATCAGAAAAACCTTCAAAAGGGCAGCAAACTCAGACAATCTCGCCCCCTTGCCCCCCCCCATTATTGGATGTGTTTTTCCAAAGTAAAAAACATAGATCTTAATTTTCTGAAGATGTAAAATACCAAATGACATCTGTGAGCATTCACGTTCATTGAATCTTTTGGGGAAATAGACTGCTCAAATTAATTTAATAATTTCATTTGTAGGTGCAAATCGGTGAGTACCCCTGTATTTTGATTTTACCAGACCGTAAGATTCCTGAGTCCTCTCATCTTTTGGATAGCTGCCATGGTTACTGCGTGACCTCTAGTGGTTAATGAAAGATATGCTCAGTTACGGAATTCAGGCTGTTTCTTGAACAAGTCCTGAATGTGTATTCTTGTTGATTTAATTATTTAATACTCTAAATTCTATTTTTATTGAAAAGGAAAAAAAAATTCATCTGCTTCAACTTAATCTTTCATGGTGTCACTTCCAGAAAAAGTGTTTGACTAAAAGTCGTTGTTCACAGGGTTGTGTGTCTGAATTGCAGTACTCATAGATTCAGAATTACAGGAGTAATTTTTAGAAACTTTTACTACTTTGGCTTGGTTACAGTACATTAGTGGGTGATATAGCTGAAATGAAGCACTCTAGGCAAACCTCTTTTCTGATCAACTTTTGTGTACTGGATAGATCTGAAGAATGTATTTTTTCCCCTTCTAAATGCTCCATTTAACTATAAGTTAACTGTGGAACTTTTAAAATACTGAAGAAAATTGTGGGTTTGAAGTTACCTGAATCTGATCAGTTTTCAACCAGCCAGACCTAACTCTGCTCAGTACAGTGTAACTCTGGTGGTTATGCAGGCTCATCCCAGGCCTGAGTTATTGAGTGATTAGTAGTTCAGTTACTGCACCAGGATGCACCAGGAGAAATGTAACTTAAAAATGCTCTTCTTTGTTTCTTTGGTGATCAAGTCTTTTTTTTTTTTTTTTTTTAACGTTTTTCTAATAGATGTTTGACATCTGAGAATATTTAAAACTGTGCTTTGGTCTTTGCTGTTTTAGAAGACAATAGTAGACTTTGCTACTCACAATATATGTGGTTTTACTTGGGTGGTTCCCTGGAGGAACAAGACTCTGCTTCTGCTTATACGGGGATGCAAGCCAAAATTATTTTTCTAAACATTTTGGTAGATTGGTATCAATCAAAGTCTCTCTAAATCACAATACGCTGCAAAATCCTTTTCTACTTCCCTGGCCTTTGTATTGCTGACCTCCCTTTTTGCAGTTTGATTTTTTTTTTGGTCAAATTTTCATTTTGACATTTTTCCCCCCCCAAAAAAATTAAAATTATTAAATCACTGGTAAGGTAGTAATGAGAATATGAGAACATTTTATAAAGGCATTTGTCACATTTTCTGAATTGCAGTGATGTGGTTGTGTTCAAGGCAAATTGCTGCACTTTTCTTGCTTGTTTTTTTGGTAGGTTTTTCTATTTTTTTTTTTTTTTGGGGAGGGGCTTTTTGTTTTTTTGGTTGTTGCTAGCTTAGCTAACTTATTAGAAACCGAAAGTCATAAAGTGTTCAAACCCAACAATATCAAATATCTCATCTAATGTAGAAATTAATCTCTTTCAAGATAATCTTCCCATCAAGTTATTTATGATGGTAATTACTTTCACTGGCTGCTGATACTGTCATATTAATTGAAGAACCACATTGCAGAAATATGTCAGCTGGCCTTCTCAGGTATATGAGCAATTTGCTACATAATGTGTGAAATGTTTGATAGTTTTAGGAGAAGAGGTTGCCTCTTTTTATGTTTTGAATGAAGGACAAATTTAGTTCCATGAAGTAAAACCTATAAGTAAGAAAAGAAAAAATTTGAGAGCAAGATTCTTATGTGCAGGGGAACATGACAAAGAGATCCGGTGCTATTTTTAGCTGTTTTGTGAGAGTCTCTCAAGTCCTATTTCACTTTGTCAGCGCCGGCTGACTGATTACTATGACATGGGCTGGAGCCTCAGTGGATTAATTAAGATCTAAAACTGTTTTTCTGATAACTACTTATGTTTTGGATACAACATTTTGGAACTTGGCAGAGTTTCAGGCTCACACAACAGTAAAAAGTGCTTGCATAGACTGCAGATTTGTGGTTTGTTCATGTATATTCCTATTTTCCTTCCAGAGAGTGCCATAGAATTGAGCTGACAAACTTGTTTTCCCCTTTTCTTTCAAACTATATAATTCCAGAACCATGTGGGGTTTACTGCCCGCTATTGCAGATGCGGAACAATACACACAAAGAGGGTGTTGTTAGAAAATCTTCCAATCCCTGTGTTTAAATATGGCTCAGTTAATAGGAGTGCTCCAGATTCCTTGTTATGAACTTCTGAGAGCAGGCAAAGGCCTGTGAGTTACACTTTGTACTTTCTTACTAGAGAGAAAGACTGAGTGGAAAAATGACACTGGGGAGGTTGGGGGTGTGAGGGGAGGGGACTGCTCAGAGAGAGCTATGGCTTTCCACATTAAACTCTGTGATAAAGAACATACATAGTAGATGTGCCAGGTGTACAGGTCTGGTGAGCAAAGCCCATTGCAGCAGCAAAGCAAATGATTTGTAGTCTGTTAAGATAACTAAGCAGTAAAGAAAAATTAGGGATGAAAGGAATCTCAAATAATTAATTTTCAGATGTAATTTTTGAAAACCATGATCTGTGAGTACTTTCCTTCTACTGATTTTCTTCCCATTTTTTGCAAAAGCTTGTTTTGAAGTCTCGGGGGCATCTCAAATGCCCTGTCTGGGGAGAAGGAAGTCAGCTTTAAGTGTGAGCGCTCAGGATTTGTTGTGAAAAATCTGATCCTGTTTCTTTTAAAATGAAACCAGACAAGCATGTAAAGAGAAAAAAACATGTGATGTGTGTAAGCAGTGGGAGATAAGAGCGTGTAGGTTTGTCTGGCAACTGGGTTGTTAGAAGAAACTTGGTCTAGCAAAACTCATTCACTGTGGAGCATAGCGTGATGTTAACCATAGTGGTTAGCTATTATTAAAGCTGTGGTCATAGCAAGTTAAGGTAGGTTGTAGCTGGTGAAACAGGCCCACCGTCAGTTAAACACAGAGTAAAATCAGAGCAGAGTGGCATGGCAGTGACAGCCTTGAATTTTTGCTTTCCTTTTCTTACTGAGGCTTGTTTGTGGAGATGTGGTACCTACAGCAGTGTAAATCCTCGTGCCTTGGCGGCATTTGCTGTAATGGTATTAGTTGGTGTCTTTCTCTCTGCTGATTTCCAGTGTACTGAGAAGTTGCCCTCTCCCAGAGGTGGTGGGTTCCTGCCCTTGGTGCCTTGTCCCAGAAGTTATTATGACATTACATACAGTCACACCATCTCAAAAAATACTTTGCTGTCGTGTTGAAATAAAAGCATGTTGCCAGGAGGTTTTCCAATTTAGTTGGTGATTTCTTTAATGCAAGCAAAATATTAGGCTTTACTTTGGCAATTTAGAGGTTCATCTGATGTAAATTGAGCTATTACTTTTAATTCTGCCTGAGTAATTGTTGTTGTAGCTCATGTAAGAGTTAACATGATTTTTGGTTCCTAAAGGTGTGGCTATATGACAGATTTCAGCTGATCTAGGGCGGTGGCTGTGCTGCGGAGGAGAGTGGCCTCGCACTCCCCCTGGCCATGGCTATGCTTCCCACCTCTCCCTGGCTCTAGCACTGTTGGTTGTGAAGAGTGGGGTCAGTGTGCTGATAACCCTGCCAGAAAAAAAGGGCAGGGGTCATGGAAGAAGGGGTAGAGACAAAGGCCTCTGCTGCAAGGAGCACTCTGTATGGAGGGAGCAGGTTCGCTGCCACCAGAGCTGTGGATGTTACGGCAAATACCCACTTGAATGCTTTTGATCTGTTGTTGAAATGTAGGCATGCACCAAGGAGAGTGAGAAACGAAACAGAGTCACAGAGCTACAGAATGACTGAGGGTGGAAGGGACCTCTGTGAGTCACCAAGTCCAACCCCCTGCTGCAAAGAGGGCCTGAGATGGGCCTGGCTCCATCTCCCGGGATGGAGCTTGTATAGCCTCTCTGTGCACCTGTTTCAGTATTTGCTGCCAAGGTGAAAAAGTGTTTCCAAAGCCTAATCTGTATTCCCAGTGTTGCAATTAGTGTGACTGTTGCTTCTCCTCCCACTTCTGGGTCACCTCCCAGAAGATCCCAGCTCTGTTTTCTGTCTGCCCTCCCGTTAGGGAGGCTATAGATGACAACAACAAGATTCTCTTTTAGCCTCATCTTAAAACTGAACAAACCCACCTTTCTTGGCATCTCCTGGTATACCCTGTGGTCCAGCCTCTGCCATGCTGGTGACTGTCACAGGACATGCCAGCTACACTCATGCCTACTTTGCCTTCCAAGTGCTGTCCAGGAGGGATCTCCCCATCCTTTTCTACAAACCCACTGTACAAATCCAGCTGGCACACAGCCAGAGATGCTGCACACTGATTATTAATTTAAAATCCTTGGTGGCATTCCCTGATTAGCAGGGAAGCAGCATGATTTTTTCATAAAATTCCTGCCTGACTTCTATGGTCTCTTCTATGTATTTTTTCATGCTGCTTATTGTGCAGCATTGTATTCTCAAAATGGGATGATGCATTTCAGAAGATACTGTTAGCTGCAATAATATGTTTGTAGGTTTAGTCATTCTGCTCTGGCTACGGGGGGAAAAACACACTGAGTACAAACTAGATGGAAAAAAAAAGAAGAATGATTTTGACATACCTACTGCTGACACTCCATTTCAAAATGCTCATATTCCCAGCACTTTAGCAGAAACAGAAAAGTAGTATTTTAGTATAATTCAGTACTTAAAAGTACTCTACCACTTTTTGTGGAATGATGACCCTTGTATGGTGTAAAACTTTTGGGTTTTGTGCTAAAAAAGCAATATTTTGACATGTATTTTGAACAGTCACTGAAGTTCTGAGTGAATGTTCTTTCTTTTCATTTTAATACGATTAGAAAAAGTTGTTCTCTAATGTTACAGAATTTACTGATGGAGAAGGATTTTATCTCATTTCCAACTAACATGTTGTCACTTTTGTAATAGCAAAAAAGTTTTACCCTCTGTTGTTCTGTACAAGAGTAAGTGAACATTTTGCTTTATAGCAGGTTGATTTTAATGTTTCTTGACAAAAGGAAGGAAAATTAATTTTAATTATCTAAAAATATGTCCCCTGGCTCAAAGTATATTTCTCAGATAGAAAGCAAGCAATGTTTTGCTTTCTCAGCAATTTCTGTCACTTGAAGTGTGAATTGATCATGGAGGTAATAGCACATAGGGAAAATCCAGTGGGAACTGTCTGATTTCATATGTGTTTCAGTTCAAACACTTATGTTCTTTTGATTTGTAGAATGTAATTTTCACTGACAGTATTAGTGGCTTTTAGAAGAACAGCCCTTGACAGATGACATCCATCTAACCAGCTGCTGCCTCATCTGACTTCAGGCTGAAGATTGCATTATCTGACTGATTTGAAATACAGTAAATATTAATGACTCTTCATCTGTTATTTAAAATAAATACAAAGTACTGAGAGAGTGATGCTCATATTTCATACTTCTGCTGTAACTGGCTTCTTGTCATCTGGTGAGATAGTATCAATATTCATGACTGACAGCTTGTCTTCTTGGGTAATTTCTTTGGGAAAAATCGATGTTACTTTAATTTTCTTTTTTCTCCCACAGCCTTTATTACTCTAGGTTTCAGTATGGTCAGAAACAGTGAGATGTCTCATGTGGTGACTCAAAATCTTCTCTGGACATCCTGTTTCCATGCTTGATAACCCTTTCTGTGAAGAGATCTTTCCTGAGATTCAATCGAAAGCTTCCGTGGTGCAACTTGAGGCCATTTCCTCTTGTTACCTGGGAGAAGAGATCAACTCCCACCTGTCTACAACCACCTTTCAAATGGTTGTAGAGAGAGATTAGGTGACTCCCAAGCTTCCTTTTCTGCAGGCTAAACATCTCCAGCTCCCTCAGCTGCTCCTCATCAGACTTGTATTCCAGACCCTTCCCCAGCTTCATTGCCCTTCTCTGGACACGCTCCAGCACCTCAGTGTCATTCTTGTAGTGAGTGGCCCAGAACTGGTCACAGTACTCAAGATTCACCGGTGCTGAGTACAGAGAGACAATCACTGCCCCAGTCCTGCTCTGACACACTGTTGCTGGTACAAACCAGGATGCCATTGGCCTTCTTGGCCACCTGAGCACACTGCTGGCACCACCAGGTTTCTTTTCTACCAGGCAGCTTTCCAGCCACTCTGCCCCAAGCCTGTAGCACTGCCTGAGATTGTTGTGACCCAAGACAGCACCTGGCACTTTGCCTTGTTGAACCTTATACCACTGGCCTTGGCCCATCGATCCAGCCTGTTCAGATCTCTCTGCAGAACCTTCCTACCTTCCAGCAGTTCAGCACTCCAACCCCTCTGGGTGTTGTCTGCAAGCTGATGAAGGGTGCCCTCGATCTCCTCATCCAGATAATTAATAAAGATATTAAACAGGACTGACCCCAGTACTGAGCCCTGGGGGACACCACTGGTGACCGGCTGCCAACTGGATGTAACTCCATTCACCACCACTGTGTCTGGGCCTGGCCATCCAGCCAGTTTTTTGCCCAGTGAACAGTACACTAATCCAAGCCATGAGCAGCCATTCTCCAGGAGAATGCTGTGGGAAATGGTGTCAAAGGCTTTACTAAAGTCCAAGTAGACAACATCCACAGCTTTCCTCTCATCTGCTAAGTGGGCCACCTTGTCACAGAAGGAGATCAGGTTGGTCAAGCAGGACCTGCTTTTTATAAACCCCTGCTGTCTGGGCCTGATCCCCTGGTTGTCCTGTGTTTGCTGTGCAATGGCACTCAAGATGATCTTCTTTGTGACCTTCCCTGGCACTGAGGTCAGGCTGTCAGGCCTGTACTTTCCTAGATCTTCCTTCCATCCCTTCTTGTAGATGGACATCACGTTTTCCAGCTTCCAGTCACCTGGCACCTCCCCAGTTAGCAAGGGCTGCAGGTGGATCTGCCCTGTTGGCCTTCCCCTGATTCTTACTCATAAACACTCAACCCTAGTATCACCATCATTTAGCTCTAGGCAATCAAAACTGTCCTAACATATACAGGCTTACCCCACTACATCTCCTTCCTTGCCTGTCCCTTCTGAAGAGTTTGTAGCCATCCCTTGCAGCATGACAGTTGTGTTAGTTATGTTTCCATGATGGCAAATACATCAGGTTTCCTGCTGCACAATGGCTTCCAACTCCTCTTGTTTTTGTATTCAAGCAGAGACAGAACTTCTGTAGGAATATGATGGTTTCAAAAATCTGCCCTCGAGTGGTTGCTGAAGCACAGGATAGAATTTATGACCAAAAGTTGGAAAGAAGTTAAAGTAGGGAAGAACAGGATGGTGGTTATAGTTATTCCCAATGATCAAAAAAATTTTTGCACAGTGGTTTGAACTTATATTCACTGTATGCGATACATATTAATAAGTGGTTAGAAAGGTTACTATAAACTTAAAAATACTTTAGTTGTTTCTGTGCTGGTCATCTTTGAGTTGTGGAAATCTTTCATAGTGTAGTTTTCTACTTCATCTGCTAATTCTTTAAAGAAAAACCTCACAAAATCAAAGAAACCCCCCACAATTGTTTCCTGTTTCCTAAAAAGAAAACCCAAGAAAAATGAGGTAGCAATAACTCCACTGTTTATTTGTCTTTCATTGCTTTCATTCTGGTTTATTTGAGAGCAAGATCAATCACAAAGTGTTTGTGCTTGTGAGAACTGCAGTGTCCCACAGTCTGTCACTCTCGAAATCAATTTGTTTATTAAGGACTGTTCCAACTTTTTAAATATTGTAAACTCAAAACATTGCTATTAAGCAGCCTTAGGTCTCTTTTACAGTTCTTGCTTACTGAGTTATCTTCTCTTCCTCTATTAGTACTTTGGCGTGTTCAGGCAGACTACATTGATTCCTTTATTTTGAATATTGTTAATCTTGTTGCACATTTTTCATCAAAATAGCTGTCATAAATCTGTCAGCTGTCAGAAATAGAAGTCAGCTTTGAAATCTTTTTAAAATATTGCAATGCATTTTCATTAGAGGAAGTTGTCAGCAGAGAACATATTTCTTTTCTTGACACTGTCATACTGCTTTGATGAATGACACTGGGCAGTGTTTCACTTTCTAGCATTGGTTGGGTACAATACCAGCGCTGCAGATGCAGCCTGAGACACCCATGTCTTCCCTATCATCCTGCTGCACCTGTTTTCTTCGCAGACAGGGGATGGAGCATTGGCACCGGCAGTAGCTCCTGGACATGGACAGATTTGCATCGGGGGAAAGACATGCAGAGCAGTGGTGCAATTGTTTCTTGTCTTCTTAGAATGACAATGATTGCCTGAATTATTACAAATGTTGATGCTTGCTGCTATAAAACAATTCACTGAACTCTAGTTCTGTGCATGTAAAAATACGTTCATTTACTGAAATGTAAGGAATATAATGAATTCATTTTTCTTCCTTCTTCCACGCTCCATCAGAAGTTAGGTGGGCTGAATATAGACACTTAAATCAGATGCAAATGAACTAAGTAACTTAAGCGTTGCCTTTGACTTAATGTCTTGGAGACAATATTTAGGCACCTGAACAGCTACATGTGGATTACAGAACAGGGAATTAAACTTTTTTTTTTTCCCTTGTCATACATCTTAAAAGAATAATAACTGGCATCTACTAATTAGTAAAAATGCAAGACTTTAGTCCTTCCAAATCATAAAGTGATGCTTTAGTAAGCAAATAAACTCTAGTAAACTATTTAATTCTTTGGATATGGAGCCATCCTTGTTTAACTGGCTTGCAAGTTAAAGGTTTGTGTCTGTAGGCAGCAGAGTCCAGCCAGAGCAGGGTAGGTCTTCAGGGCATTTCTGTCTAGTTCTCTGCCTCTCGGCTCTTTCCTCTCCATTCACATGCTCAGTCTTTTGAGTTGCAATCAAATGCAAAAGAGTTGGGGGTATTTGCTAATAATTCAAGGGATTGTTGTGTAAAGATGTTATGGAGCTGGTGTATGATGCTTGCTGGTGCAAAGACCAGGATAACAATCTTGTGGTACCCATTCATCCCTTCCCCCACCCCCTTCCTTTTTATGACTTCCAAAAACCAACTGTATTTTCATCTGCCAAAATAAAAAAATAGGCTGTTATGTGTATGCTCACTTTACTTTTATTGGGAGGGAAAGTGCTTAACTAACCCCTCTGAAGGTTTCCATTTATCTTATGGAAAGGTTAGGGTTTCCTTCAGATTTCCATAGGACCTCCTAGATGCCATATGGATATTGAATCCAGGTTAAATAAATATTTGAAACTGCTCTTACCTGCTCTTAATCATTTCCAAATGTAACAGCCCAGTGATATGGAGCCCAGATAGGCTACTTTTAAATTACTCTTGAAGTTGATAGGTATGTATTGATGTACTCAGTGAATTTATGTTTTGGTAACTTGCAGAGATTAACACATTAATCTTTTGCTGCATTTTAGTAAACACTTCATGATTCTCAAACCCTCAAACTGAAAACCTGTTGCATATTTGGACCTTGCTTGTCTTAGCTCATACTGTTTAGATCAGCATTTGGGTTGGACTTGTAAAATGAAGCAGCTGTATCTCATGCTTTGATCAAACAAAAAAATACTTTTAAGCTTACTGATTTTGATTCAAGTTTCTTTGTTGTAATCCTAAAATTGTACCACAGGAATGCTAATCTGAAGAAAAAAAAAGTCCCTTTTAAAAAATGCTAGTTTTATTGATTTCTAAAATGGAGCCTGAATTTTTAAGTAATTTTAATTTTTTTTAAAAGTTATTTTTATTTGTTTTTGACTTTATCTTTCTATCACTACTTATTTTCTTAATTCTACTGCTAGAAAGCTGGTTTTACAGAGAGACTGAAGTGAAAAAGCATAAGGCTTTTTGTTGGTGTTATGGGAATTATTCTTGGAGCCATGACAAAATTAATAAGAAGAGAAAAAAAAAGCAAAAAGGGGTTTTTTATTGGTTTTACCTTCTGCTTCATTATGTGTTTAGTTCAGTAGATAAATCTATAGCAACATCTGTAACACAATGAAATAATTGAATAGAAAAAGTTTGGAAGTAGTAAATTAGTGACATGGCAATGAACTTCAGTGTAGACAGAATTAAGATAGGACCAATTTTTTTTTTTTTAATAAAAACTTTTAAGATGATAGCTGATTAAAGTAAGTAAGAAGTTTCTAGATTTTTAAAAAAGAATTCAAGTACAGAATATAAGCATAATATAAAGAAATCTCAAGGATCTAACTGTGGAAAGAGAGAGGATAGACAGGTTTCTCTCCTGGAAGTCAGCAGAACAACTGGAGGACCCCTGGGGAGAACTGATGTTCCGCTCCTCCTGTGGCTGGCTGTGTTTTGACTCTGTCACAAACATCCTGTGTGATTCTGGGCAAGTCCGTTTTGGAGAAATTGTTGGGATGGTACACCCTGGTAATGAGGAGAAGGAATGTGGCTCAGCCAGCTCGGATTTTGTTATACAATACAACTGCTTGTAAGCAGGAGCAGGGTCTGAATTGACAGAGGAACAAACACGAAGGAAGACTTTGCAATTCATTTCACTTCTGAAGTCCTGATGTTTTTATGAATCTGATCTTGTGGGGGGCGTTGACATGTTTTCTAACTCCTACGTTTGTTAATATAAATCCAATTTCACAAATCTCTGATGGAATTAGGATGATCCATTTGATATTTCTCACATGGATTTCTGAAAGATGTTTGACAAGGTCTGTCTCCAAAAGCTCTAAAGAAGATTTAAACAGCCATGGAATAAGGGAGAAATTTGTCTGTAGCTAAGGAAAAAAATAAACGTAGGAATAGAGGGGAAGGGTAAATACCAAGGTTTTATTGTCAACAGTAGAAGGTCACCAGCAGTTTTTTTCAGAGATGACTGAGACTTGTGCTCTTAGAACTATAAATGAGCTGTAGAGGGAAGCAGGAGATGGCAAAACTGAGGGATGATCCTAAGCTCTTTAGAATGGTAGAGACTGGGTCTACCACAGTCTTTCATGTCTGGTTGGCAGGGGACTGCGTGATGGGCACTACAGTGATAGATGAAACTGAATTCAGTTAAATACTGAGAGTTTGTAGGATTTTTTTCTCCTGTTTTCAATTTTATATCCAAAGTAATGAGCTTGAGATAGCTGTTAGAACTAAGGATGGAGATCTTGTGCTTACAGTTTATAATTTAACAAAAATGTCTGTTCTCATAGCATAGGATTGTGTAATTATTTTTCTTTTACATCACAGTTTGATGCTTTGTACTGCTTACTTCTCTGTGTAGGTTTTCTGCAGAAAAAATATTTGTCAATGGTACATGAGATACATTTAGCTTTCTGTATCAGCATCAATAAGTGAATGTGTAAATTATATGTTCATCTTTCAAAACATAAATCTTACTTTCTACTTTTGTAAGATTGTACTACTGAACTGGCTATAGCTAGGTATTTTACATGCTGTAGTAAAGGCATTACTTGTTTGTGGACTTGCAGTATAGAATGATATTCATCACACTTTCATTAAGTGACTAATTTATGTAGCACTTTTAAATTTATGTTGATATTTACAGTGGTGTGAATTTTCTCAGAGCAATTTTAATTTTTTTTTCTACTTGTAGTGCATCGTAATTGTTGTTGATAAGATGGAGAGATGATCCTGCCATCCTAGTGATGTAGCAGCGTGGAAATGTATTCACTGAGTGTAAATATGAGTGCTTGTTTGTATTTGGTGTATCATGTGAGAGGTAGAGTACTTCTTTATCTAGGATATTTACAGTGGGGTCTAACTGATTAATAAAAGAGGACTATAGTAATTCAGTTTTCTTTTTTTTAAACTTGGAAAAATCTGAAGAAGTCTAGGGAATTATATTGGAGTAGTTGCATTGGTGACCCAATGAGAAGTACCTCCCTGTCCTTGCTGTCCATTTTGAACCCGATATATCTGCCCCAACCCTGGCAGTTTTCAAAGCCAGGTTGGTTAAGGCCTTAAGCAACCTGGTCTAGTGGGAGGTGCCCCTGCATATGGCAGGGGGGGTTGGTACTATATGATCTTTAAGGTCCATTCCAACCCCTTAACATTCTATGATTCTATGATTTATAATATACCTCATCTGTAGTACTCAAAACAATTCTTAATATTCATAATTTAAAAAAATTCTATTAAACCCTTTTCAGATAGTCTGTTTTGCCTTGTTCAAGTGCTCACAAATGTGACAGTAACACATCAGTCTGTGATGTCCCTTCCTGAAGGCTGACTGCAACTAGTGTGAGGCTCCTCTCTTCATTCTCTGGTGACAGACAGGTTTTGGCTCTGAATCCTGCTGGAGGAGCAGCTGTAGTTTGGCCTCCCTGGGCTGTGCTTTGGTAGAGCCATTCTCTGGTTATCAACCACTGAGGGAGCATAAGCAGATTAGTGAGTGGAGCTAAAGTTAGCCTCTGCAAAAGCCTTGTGTCCAGATGCTGTCAAAGCTCCAATTTAAGGAAGTGTCTTGGGTGCCTGAATGCCTAAATCCCTTGACTTTGACAGACTCCAGACATCTTACCCAGTGCTACAAAGTTGTTTCTCAGAAATTATTAAATTGTAGGAGCATGCTTGTTGTCTGTGTATCCGATTCTCTCTCACACCCCTTCCCGGTAGCAAGCCCAGCCTCAGCCATCCTGGTGGCTCCTCTTGCTTGCCTTTGTCCTTTTTGGCAAAGGAGCCGAAGAAACCCGTGCAGAGCTGGAATAAGGCAGTTTCCATTAACAGCATGCAATTAAGTGGGGGGTGATGCAGGTCCTGGCTAAAGGCTCTTGTCGCTCTGGGCCTTTTCTGTTGGCTTTCCAGTCAGGTTGCCTGTTTTGTTTTGCTTGAGTTCAGGCCAAAATGAAATGGTATCCAGCTGCCCTAGTTGATATGTAATCTCCTTTGGTGCTTCAACCTCCATGTGTTCCAGGATTAGATTCCTCTGGTTTGTCTTGTCAAATAAACATCAGCATTTAAAAATGTTAGGTGGGTAAGAGCATTAGGTGAATAACCTGCTTCTCCATGTTAGCACTGTGGCAGTTCACATAGGTAGTGTCAAGGCTGTCGCAGGTACTGTGCACTCAATTAAACTGGGAAAATTGTATTTTCCATTGAGTGGCTACAACTATGCTGAAACTTGAGTGTGTTGAGCTGCTTAGGTTAAATATTTCACTAAATCTACTACAGTTATTTAAATAAAAATTGTTGGAATGAATCATTGCTTCAGAAGTTTTCAACAGCACCTGAGATGTGTACATGAAAAAAGCAACATAGAATATAATAGATTTACAGATAATGAAAGAGATGCTAGTTTATAATATTCTTTACCCTTTAAAATTTTAATAATGGCATATTTTTATGTGGAGTTAATGAACCCTGAAAGTAAATCAGGATTGAAATTTAAGGTCATGTTATTTTTATTTTTGTTTTCAATAAGCATTGGGAACTAGTGAAATGTTTAGCTGCATTTGTGTTTCTCAAGAACATGGTGCAAAGTTAAGTGTCATGGGGCTATGCACTAATAGTGCATTTTTTCCCTTTTATGTTCCAGTATTTGCCCCTTTAAGGGAATATAGATATATATGTATAGCTGCGGTTTCTTAAGCTTTGGTAAATTTTATACTGTAGAAATCCTATGTGGAGTTCACTGCATACTATGCATTAAATACTTTTGTATAGATATTTTACTTTTTAGCATAAAACAGTAAGTGCTTTGAGATCTATTACTGAAAGATGTGGAGTGGGAACTGGGTACTGAGATGACAGTAAGATGTGATTTGTTATGGCACTGATTATTATACATTACAGTAGCAATTACCAAAATCTCCCTCACTCCATTTATTCCAGAGGAAATTCTCTTGTTGATAAGAACAGCTTTTACTCAAAGTAGAGAATTTTGCACACTTCTTTGCACTGGTTTTGTGGTAAAGATTAACTGATAGGTCATAATTTGATCTTTTATGTTGAGTGCATTCATATATTTGAAGAATGGTGGGTAAGACTGGGATCCTGCCATTGCAGGGGCATGTCTGCCCTAACAGTGGAACCCCAAAGAAGAGATCCTAATCTGAAATTTATGTATGTGTGCTTGTTTATGTCTGTGTACACACACAGGAGAGTGTTGCATCTTACTTGAGTAGAAAGAGCTTCAATCCTGCTAGTGTCTACGAGAGGTTCCTTGTCCAAAATTCACCTGCAAGTGTATTTTGGTTGAATTAGGAACTGTACCTGTGACATTAACATACAGGTTTTTTTTTCTCTTTTTACAAAAGACAAAATGTGACTTTAGCAAGGTCTTAGGTGTTATTTTCTGACCCTTTGTGGTTTAAATAACAGGTAACTTGTACAAATTGTATGAAAATTAATGTGGTCTATATTTTTAGGCAAGCCCAAAAGCTTTTTATAAAAGCCCCTTTTTCACAGCCTATTTGCTATGGGCAGGAGAGCATAAGCTTGGTGCTCTCACAGCTGTTCTATAGCACCTGGTTTGAAACCTGAGCATGTGCCACTGCCAGGGAGGTGGCAGTCAGGGCAGCAGGGAGCTGCTCCAGCCATTTCAGGCTTCTGCAGCCCAGAGTTATTGTTCATAATGAATATTCTCTTTCTGTTCTCAGCATGGGTGTCATTAATGGGAGAAACTACTTGAGAATGAACTATAGACAGGTACAGGTTGTTGTAGCCAGGTCGTTGTAGCCTATTGTCTTTAGGAAGTATTTGGAAGTTCCTGGTGTGCACTTTTAGAAATGTAACAGTGAGTGAACCTCTTTAGATTTTGATGGATTTGTCCATTGTATTAAAGGATGATTAAAATGATTAGATGTGCAGTGTTGAAGTATTAATTTTCTGAACATATTTATCAAGAAGAGGTAATAATTATAGTCTGCTTGATAATGTTATGCACATCACACTCCTGTTAGCCGATTTTTTTTTTCCTACAACTGTGCCAGATTTTAATTAACATATTTGAAAACAAGTATAAAAACTTGTGCATTTATAATTAAATCTTCAATATCATTATTATTATTGTGCTTTCAAAAAGGTGTATTTAGCATACAAAAATGGCCTAGAATTACAATAAGTTATAATGATCCTCACAAAAATACTGGGGTTATATGTGAAGCAGATGGCATTCCTTTTTATTGGGGAAAAAAGAAGCAGTCTGAATGAAAACAAATTTTTCTGTGTGGACTCAGGGCTTTGTTATAAATGATTCAGAGTGAATAAGGTGCTTTCCACAGAGATATACTCAGAAAAACCCACTCATCGCTCCCTATGAATTGTTTGGGCCCAGAAAACTTTCTCATTTCCACCTTGCTTTTAAAAACACTTTTTCGTGGCAGCCGTATTTGCTGTTCTGTTTGCTCTCCTATTTCGGAGTAGAATGGAAGAACATGGAGACATGAGCTACCTCTTGTGTTCAATCTCTTTAATTACACTCAGGGGCTTTTTCTGTGGACTTCTTTTTGGTTCTGCTGCCTCCATGCGCAGGAAGGCTGGATAATCACTTATGTCAATTTGCAGATTTCAAATACTTTGCTGAAAGATTAAAAATAGTAACATCAGTGTTTTGCTATTATGCAGAAAGTTAGATAAGGCTGTATTTCTACCTGTATGTCTTTTACTGAAATATGCATTTTCTTTTGAAGACCTCGTTATGGAAGAGCTGGTCTTCATTTTGCATCGGTAAAAATTAGTAAATGTTAAGGAAAATAAAAGATCTGAATTTACTAAAGTTTTTTTTTTTTTACTTTCTATTAAAATGTTGCAAAATCTGTAACTTATTCAGATACTTGTAAGCCAGTGTAAATGAAGGTGGATGAAATAACCATAGGTGTGGTTTTATGGCATGCATTTTTTAGTGTTTGTTGAATAGATAACAAAAAGGGTATTACAAATAACAACAGGTGACTGACTGATGGATCATTTCTTTCCTAAGCATTTGGGAAATCTTCGTTATATTTAAACACTGTTTAGGGAGAATCTGGCCAGCTAGTTTTTAATACTAGTGTATCTATTTTGTCTTAAAGGATTAAAAAATGATTAACTTCTGTAAAAGGAACACATAATGCTACAAGCTTTTAGAACATATAGTATGATCTAAACAATCACCATCAGATCATTACTTGAAAATTTGAAGTTCTCTTTTCTCTTTAGATAGATGCTGTTATAGGTTCTTCAACCTTCTTGATTTGTGGACTCCTAGGCATTTTTCAGTGATACCCTTTATTAATTTCTGAATCACTTCTTTCTTCTCTTATTCCAACCATTGGAGACATAACAGATATATGAATCTAATTTGAATTTGAAATTAAGAAAAAAAGAACTAGAATTTTTAGATGTTTTGGAGGACAAAGATTACTAATTCTGAATAATTTTGGGTGATAACAGTATCATTGCAAAGGTAATTTTATACCATATTTATCTCCTTAATCAGCCAGTTTAAAAATTTAAAATACTTCTTTATTTCTAAATTAGTTGTCAGTAGAAAAACAAGGTACACGAGTATTGCTGGTGTCAAGTGCAAATTAATTGCTTGAATTGCAGTACTGTGCTTGGTGCAAACCAGTAAAGCTGCAGATTTGCAAAATGTCTAAATAAATATCTGAGAGTATGGTGGTGCGACATAGAACTTTCCCCTGCAACTGCAGAGTAGCACATCGTAGAAGGAGGGAAATGTTCTGCTGTTGGCACAAGTGTTGTATCTGGGGACTTCTGTCCAGCTTTTGTTCATCCACGTGTAAACATAGAGATAGGCTTTCTGTAACTCTGTAACTAAGGTTTTTTCAGTAGATATCTAGTATCAGCTGTAAATAGGAATGCAAAATATTAACAGTGTACAGAAACTGTCACAAGTATAGGGACTTCTGAGTGCTTGACTGCAGTCTCCTTCATGATGATTTAATATGTTTTAAACACAGCGGTTCTTGATTGTATGTGAGATTAACTTCTCAGATGTTAAAAGTCATCCTTATCAATCAGTTGATTCCCCCTTTTTCCCGGATTTTTTGCTCTTGAGTGCTTTTGCTTTCTTGTTATTGACAGATAGCTGAAGAAGATTTTTTCATTCTCTTAGTAGTTTTATTGAGCCCTGAAATACTTTTATTATCTACAGTGTGGCAGAAATGTAATGCAAAATATTTCAGCTGGGTCTTCTCTTTCTGTGCATTTTAAAACACCAAAGATGCTTGTAGAGATGCACAAGGTTTGCTTCCTGTTTCAGTAAACAGTTCTATTAAGCACAGTATTTATTGATTAAGGGATCTTCCTTCTAGTTCTTTATTTCTGGCAGTATTTTTAATGTGTCATGGATTTATTTATTTCATGTTCCAACTAAAAATGCTCTGTTTTATTTTTCTAAATACAAATGCACTTTTCTTCCTTGTGTTGTCACAATGGATAGTGAACCCAGATGCCACTCTTCAGGAGTTTTGATTTCCTGGTAAGGTGTACCCTTGGTTTGTGTTGCGCAGTTCAGCTGAGGGTGCCAAGTGGATGAGCTGGCTCACTTGTTAGCTTTGTCTGGATACAGTTTGCTTATGGGTTTCCCACAATTTGTCGTGTGTGTGCAAGTTTTGCAGTTTATTTGTGCACAAAATCCAGTGCAGATCCCTTGTGAGATTTGTGTGTGGACATTTATTTAGATGAGAGGAAAAGGGCTTAACACTTGCTTTCAGCTGAGATGTGGAAGCAGAGCAAGCTTTCCTTCGGTGTTCTTGTCCAAACTCTGGCAGGGCAGGACAGAGATGCCTCACAGGCTGACCAGATCATGCAACTGCTAGTATTAACACCAGTTTTGCAATATATCCATTTTCAAATATACACGTTTTCAAACACGTACATTTCCAAATTTTTATTCACAGTGAACAGTTTACATTTGGACGTGGTTAGGTGTTTGTTTAAATACACTGAGTTGCGGCCTTAAGTTTTTCTTCATTTTAGACCTTCACTCAGGTTTTATTTTGCTATATTAGGTATCTTGGTCTGAATTGAAGGGAATGAACTGAGTGGCTGCTGTGTCCACATGCCTCTGGTAGGGAGGCTCCTGGCCCAGCCTTGGAGATAGCATTTATGTTCCTATGAATCTGACTGGCTCCAGTAAATGCCACTCATCTCGAAGCAACATTTTTCCCTGGAAGACAGTGCTTTTAGTGCTGGACAAGTAGGTAAAATCACTCCAAGGGGAGAGAGACATATCACTGTTGTTTTATATATTTAGGAAGCTGCTGCTGGCAGCTTTTTTCATTTCCTTCACTTTAAAATGTTTTATCTAATTCAGGATGTTTCAAGTTATTATTCTAGCCAGTCGCTTAAATAAAAATAAACAATTTAAAATACATCATTAAAAGTATGTTATGCCCAAAATGGAGTCAATAATGTGTCCCACAGGACCAGAAAATGAACCTTAGAATATTATGGACAATTTAAAATGGTCAGATTTAATTATAGCAGGAGTGTGCAATTACTGAATGAGGTATGAGAGACATGGGAAATGTTCCCATCTAAATAATGACCAGAATGTGCTTGTTCTAATAATATTCCGTAACACATTTAGGGCCCTAGGATTACAACACTTTCAGGTTATTAGAAGACGATGATAATAGTGTGTTTTATTGCCAAATTACTACCATATTCTCTGAGGTATGAAGTGATATTAATGACCATTTTCAATAAGGAATAACATTTTGCAACATCAGTAGCACTTAACCATATTAAAATATGTTGTGTTGTGCAGTAAAGCCCTGGGGTATAGAGATGAAAACTAAGGAGTTTAATTTTGAGATGCAATTGGGAAATTATTTGGACATTCAAAAAAGCTTTAGGGTAAAAATACATTAATGAAGTATGTTTTTTAACTATTTGCAATAAGTATAAAGATACATGTATATTACCTAGTTGTAATTTTGGTTTATAAAAATGTTAAAATTGGTGCATGACCTACATTCTGTTTAGTGTGCTATATAAAATTTCAATTATCTACATGTCTGCTCAATCTACAAATGAACCAATAAAAGAGAAAATTAGTACATATATGTAAATGAATGCTGGTTGGAATGCATATTAAAAATATTTTTCATGAAGGAGGAAACTTTATGGAATAGGTGACAAGATAACATTCAGTTTCTCTAGTAGCATATTCTCTTAATGAGGAACTCTGTGTTCAAACAATTTACCAACAGCCATTCTTTACAGATTTGTGTGCCTCTTTAACTGTAAATATTGTAGTATTTGTTTTGCCAAGGTCAGATGCTCAGACTTGGTGACATTATTGTCATTGATCTAATCAACTGTTAACTCTCATACCATCTGGTTAAGTTATTATGTTAATTCCAAGTAAGTAAGTTAATTCCAGTCACTCACAACTGCCAAAGATGGGGCAATTTTATGATGTCAAAATATGCTTCTGAAGTTAAATAAACCCTCTGTACATCTTGCGTGTTATGGAATGTTGTAAAAACTAAAGATGTATTTTCCTGTGGGAGCATCACTTTCATTTGCTTAAAACAAATCTGAGTTTTATTTAGAGTTATAAAAATAAGGAAATCATATTGTGGTTTTATAGTCACTGTAAAATACCATAAAATACTTGTAAGTTATCATCTTGCTGTTGAGTCAACAATTGAAGAGTTGCATGTGATATACATTCTCATTGTATATGATATCATTTTATACTATCCAAATACTGTTAAATGGGTGCAACAGAATACATTAAGGATTGGTTTGCAGCCACAACCTTGTATTTAATGTCAGATGTGGAACTGTCAGAATTACAAAGCTTGACATAGGTCTGTACAGAAATAATTGGAGGAACTTGCTATCTATTGACTTAGAGCTTTAGTTCTGCTTTAAGATAATGAAAGTTAAATCTGTGCTTTAATTCTGCGCTAGATCATGGGAGCTTCAGTTCTGCTCTTCCTTAATGTACAACAATCATGACTTGAGTGCTGAAAATTCAAAAAATTCAATTTTAGAAATCCTTGGAATTTGTTTGAAGTTCATCATGAGAGTATCATTCTGGTGATGCTGCATGAGAACGTCTTCATAAACTGAAACATTCAAGGTTTAAGCTAAAACCTTGTGTTGTGAAATTTGGGATTAAAATCTCCAGAATTTGGTGAAATGTTAAAGACTGAAACCCATCAAATTTTAGTTAGGACTTGAGTAAGTTTTAGTTCAGCTCCAGTTTAATGTGAATCTTTTTTTGCCATACTGTTTTGAAATGGTCAGTTTGTGGCTCTTTCACAACTTGTGACTACCCCAGCTGTTGCTCTATTTCTTATCTCACAATTATTCTGGTGTTCAAGATTAAAATAAAAAGTCTTGTTCTACTCATAAACAGAAACTTAGTTAATGTCAGATAATAAAATCTGGAGTCCCACGAGTCTTCATGGCTTTAGAGCCATAGGGCACTGAAGAGGTGCTGTCTGGTAGCTTTGATATCAGAGCCATTGTGTCTAAATGAACAGAGTTATTTGAATATCTCTCAGGGAAGGATTAGTGTTTGGTGGCACAATATGCAAATTTCTTGTTTGGTAACATGGCATGTAATGCAATTGGAGATGGAGTTGCAACTAGTCCAGTTTTATGCATAATAACTTAAAAGCAATATAGAGACGTAAATATTACACTATTTATGTTGGTCTCATGGTTTAATGTGGTGTATTTGACTGGGTACTGTTCAAATAAAATCATATGGGCATGCATGTATGGATTAAATGGCTCTTGTAAGTAGTGATAATAACTTGATATTGGTAAACATTGATAAATGCAAAGTGTGTGTTTTCTGGTGGCAGAAACAAGCAAATGAACTCTTTCTTCCTGTTCTGTATTCAGAACTGCAGTTGCCTGCTATGCTGCAGTAAAGGAGGGAGGTGTGGGCTGTCTTCTCCTCTCCAGCTGATGGGCTGTGCTCGACTGGGAACACTCCCTGGTGGGGATGTCCTAGTTTTTGATATTCTCTATTGGCACAAGGAAAGTTCTGAGCAGTGATGACTGGGAAATGCAAAGTGCTGTTCATTTTGTAAATTGGCAATTGATGGCAATATTGTCAATGCATGCTGTGTTTTCCTTCACTGGTGGCTTATAGAAACAATATCAAGTTTTTACATAATTTTGTAATTTTTTTTTTTTCAAATAAGAGCCTTGGTTATCATTTAGCAATGTAGTTATTTATATATATGTGTGTGTGTATGTATATGTATTTGTAGGTCCATGTTTATATAGCTGTTTGTAATTATATTTGCTAGGACAGATCTGCTCTGTGCTTATATGCATTCTAGCCTTACTTAAACTCTCTGCCTTTTAAAGGGTCTAAATCCATCAGTGATTCTGGTACAGATTTCTAAGGGAGAATATTGTCAATTTGAAAATTACATTTGAATTTAAAAGATGTCAAGTGTGTAAATACCGAAAAGCATTAAAATTTATATAAGCTGTAAGAATATTTTCAATGCATTTAGTTTTTCTGGCTTTGAATAAAATGTATCATGTCTCTGTGTACAGGTTCTTCTCCACATTTCATTAAAAAAGCAGTGTAGTAACAAAGCCACTGTTTATGCAAGACAAAAGGGGTTTTGTAATAATCTCTCTCTTCAGGAGGGAGCCCCAATATCTTCACAAGAGATACATATATATATATATATTTTTAAATGCATGCAAAGAGGAACCACTTTTTCTACACTCCTGTGTGGCTAAGGGCTAAGCGCACTAAGATCCCTCTCCTGTTCTTTCTGGATCCAGGAGAAAATGCTCTGGGATATTGTTGGTTTGGCCAGAGAGTCTCAGCTATTCATTTTCTAACAGGAAAAAAGGAAAAAAAAAAAGATGGACTTAAATCTGAGTGGAAAAAAAAGAGCCTACCAGCAGGAGAACATGGTTGCTGTGCCTAATGACAGGAGGAAAATGGGAGCTATAGGGGGAAGAGGGGCAGAAGTGATATTACTCCTCCCAGCCTCAGAAAGAGACCAGAAGCAGTTCTTAATTCTTGTTGAACTTGTTCTTTTTTGTCCTTTACCCCTGGATAGAGAGAGCTGTGGCTTGAGGTCATGGTTGGGCTTCACCCACAGTTGGGCAGTGCGGAAGAGACTGTGCAGGGAGAAGGTGGGAGAGGTAATCCCCTTCCCACGGTCACTGCTGTGCACTGTGGAGCCAGGCTGGTGCCAGGATGCCCAGGGCAGCTCTCTGCTTGCCCTGCTCTTCTGGGAGTCACAGCTAGAGAGGAGCAGCTGTTTAGTGTTGGCAAGGCTGGTCTGGGCAATTATACCTAGCCTAGGAAGAGGATTTTGAGAACAAGTTTTAAAACCATTCAGACAGAGATTTCTGAATTTTCTCATTTATGAAATCAAAGTATTCTTATTGTACTGTTGCCAGTGCTGCTCTTACCACAGTCATTATTTAGATACTGGAAGCATAAGCAGCCTGTTGTTTAATTTACTGAAATAAGTGTCATCCATTAGTGAATAGTTGAAATTACTGTAGCAAATAGCATTAGATAGCTCACAAAGTGACTATATAGAGCTTTGGGGAAAGCTAATCTTTTGTTTTGGGTTATCAGAAGATTCCTTCTGATATTCTGCATAAAATTTCATCTGTTTCATATCAAATAGAGCTCTGGGTTTTGTAGCTCAAACAGTGACATTCCTTTCAAAATGCTGCTTGTGCTGTGAATTTGCAAGTGCTGGGATTGGCAGTGTAGTAGCTCCGTTTTCAGTCTGCATGGAAAATGCACTAACCGTTCAGCAGAGGTCACTGTAAGTTTATGGTTGAGACATTTAAATGCAACTTATCAAAATGTAGTACTGAAAATATTAATATTATGATTAGGAAATTCTTGTGCCTGCATTAGCTTTGAAATTAAGCACCCTGAATGTTACAAAAGATCTTTTTTTTGTCAAAGTAGAAAGTGGAGGTGATTACAAGATTTCAAAGAAACTTGAATAGCCTTAAGAAATGTGGCATATACCCAGAATTCACTAATCTTTAGTATTACTTATCAAGATTTATCCAAATGATGACTTCTGTAGGTGTGTCTCCTCCTTCCAAATTGTGTCAGTCCTTCCATCCCCCAAGAGCCAGGTGTGTCAGTGCTCTTCCCTAGCACTGTTTACACCTTCCCAGATCCCACTTGTCTTGCACTTACAGGCCCCAAGATGAAGACAAAAAGGAGCATGGCTTTCGTGTTTCTTTTGTGATTTACTAAAGGCAGCATTGAAATCAGCTGTAAGCTCCATCTATTTTCCAACTCTGTATGTTTTCTCTTGTTCCCTTCATCATTGCAGTAAGCTTTTTAAGCTGTGTGACAGCAGAGTAACCTTTTGCTGCTGTTTTCCCCCTGGACTGTGTACCTCTACTCTGCCATTGTCATGGGGGGATCAGTAGCAGTCCTCATCATCTGCTATTTGACAATGTTTTCCATTTCCAAACAAACTAAACCACTCATAGAGCTTCTGAAAAGTGTTGGTTTAAAGCTTTTTGTTTTCCTACCACCAATTGCTAATTATAGCTGTGAAAACCCGTCCTTGGAGAAATCTTGAAAGTCACCCTTCCTATAAAGACAACTTCCGATTCTGATTAACCAGAAAGCTAATGAGGCTTTCGAGTCTTCTGGATTTTTCACTTGATCTTAGTTCTTCAAGGGCTTGTATAATCTTATTATGGAAATAATGCCAACAGATGTTTGCAATTTTGCATCCACTGCAGCTCTATCACTGCATAGGCATGGGAGACACTGTAAGTTGATTAGCAGAGAAAAGCAGGTGGAGTTAGATTGTTGCTGTGTGTTTAGATGGAACGAGAAGGAGCTCCAATTTCATTCAAGAAATTATAGGAAGGAGGAGTTCATTTAACCAAAGACATTGCAGGGTGGAAATGATGTCTGTGAAGTTTACTCCAGGAGGAGTCTGTTGTTCAGCCAGCAAATAGAGCCTTTTCCGAACATATATTCTCATTTTATGCTGACCCTTTGTCAGTTTGCAAATGTTTTTTGTGGTTGCATTGAGGTGAGACTGAGGTGAAGTAAACTGGAAATCCAGCAGGGTGAGCCTTGCAATAAATCATGCCTGTATTTGTGACTTTAGGAAAAAAACAATTTTGGTGGTTGCCAGAAACGGGAACTGTATCATTAGTTACATGACTTTGTATGGTTCTGTGGCTTTTTCCTTGTATTCCAGTTTAGTCATGATTCACAGTTCCATATTTCGAAAGCCAGAAAACCTCTCCAAAGAGTGCCCTGAGGGTGGAAGGACATGTAGTGGTCAGTGGCATTTGTGTATTCCTCCTCCACGATGTAGTGAATTTTTTTGAGTATGCCTCACTCCCAAAGAAGCATCTGATGCGAAGACGATTAGCAAAGGGATTGTTCTGGCCCTCCCCAGACAAAGAATTGTGGCTCCAGCTTTGGCAAGGAGTCAGAAATTCACATACAATCTGTAGTTAAAAGTAACCTCCTTGGGCAGGGTCCCAGTGGCTGGACAGGAGGTTGTAGCCAGTGAAGTTGGAGGTGGAAGTCTCAAGCTCCCTCACCTGTTGAGGGAAACAGGTACGAAAAGGCAGGTGTGTACAGCTATGATCAGAGCAGGAGTACTGATGCTTCAAAATAGAGGGTTTGAAAACAGCATTGTTGGTGTGAACCTGATGTTCTCTTTGTTCCTTTCTCTGAAGGGTAATGAGGCAAAGTCAAAAGCTGGAGTGCAGTAGAGTACTGGGTTAAACATCTAGGTAAAATTTGTGACCAGAATTTAAAAAAGTATGCGTCAAACTGTCAGTTCCTACCCTCTCTTCAGTATTTCTTCTCTGCAGCTGTAATATCTATGAACTGTTATACCCAATCTGAATATTGCAATCTCCTTTCCATTTGGGTCTTCTGAAGATGAACTGTACTAATTAGGCCAACATTAAGGTAGTAACTACCCATAAGTCAGTAAGATCAATATTTTACTTCTAGACTACACCTTATCACAAATTTTCCTTTGACCAGGATACAAAATATCCTTTTTGAATTGTCATCTTGAAATATTCATGATTGTTTCTGTAAAGATGAGATGACTGAGGTAATGCATTTATGGAGATGTCTGCATGGATAGAGAAAGGTTTTATGCAAAGCATTGATTAAAGACGAGAGTTTGCTGTCTGTAAGAGGCTGGTATGTCCAGGGAGTGTCATTCTGTGGCGGGCCTGTGCTGAAGTATTTTTCAGCTTGTAATGTTTCAGGTGTTGCTGTGCAGGTGCAGTTTGGGATTCCTGGCACAGATATTTCTGATGTAAATACCTGCTGCTAAGCAGGTGCAGATACCTGATCTTCCTCACAGTGAACTGACAGAATTTACAGAGCTTATGGCTTCTTTCTGTGAAAGCATTTAGTGCCTGTTTGATTGTCTTGATGTCTTCAGAATGGAAAGATTTTGATCTGGCCAGTTTTATGTGGCTTTTTTTTTTTAATTTTTTTTTTTTAAGCCTCCATCCCCCAACCCCTTGCAGAATCACACCAAATGTCAGATTTTCCTCCAAGAGTGGTTTTGTGCATGGTAGAGAAAAGTGTGCATGCATGATGGGGCTGACTTAGGGATCTTGACAGTGAAAAGGCATTTGCTTTTTCATCAAGGTGTGTTCTCTATTCAAAACTTAAAATAAAAGGACATAAGGATTGGAAACAGGCGGCAGCTCATCATATGGTCTGAGCAGTGCTCACACAGGGAACGTGCTTCTTTCAGTCATTTCCTTTCAGCTTTTGTCAGTAATCAGAACATTTGCAAATAGTAAAAGGGAAATTGCCAACTCCTCCTCAATTTGTGATATAACTTGTATCACTTTTCTGGTCCAATTCCCAGATTGGGTGAACAAAAGAAACCCCCTTAATTTGTGCTGTATTTATGGAAAGTGGCTACGATGTTGGGCTTTTCCCAATAAAATTGATAAGAAATCATACTAGTTTAAGCTTTTCATACTAGGGTGTGGATGAGAATAGGAATATAATTTTAACACCTACTGTTGGGAAAATAAATTGAAAATGTTTCATACGTGACACCAGTGGTAAATAGCATTCTGCTTGTCTTGTGTGTACTAGATACATACAAGATACAAATGGATATTATAGAAAAAGATGTAGTTACTATCTTATTGAAATGTATTTCTTATAACTGTTAATGCTGTGGTGTGATTCTGCAATCTTTTCAGTGAATATCCGTAGTTCTAAGACAATATGTAAGTAACAATGAAGAAAAACTTTGAAATTCAGCAGTAGTTGTGTGCTTCAAACAACAGTTCTACTATGACTGATTATCCAAATAGGTCCCACAGGGACCTCAACCATGTTGCCTGCAGTCTTTTAACACAGGTAAGGCAGAGAGCACCTTCAGAATCTCAGATGCTGGCAAAATTCATGTCATCGGCAGCCTTTACAGAGACAGTGACTCCCAGCTGCTGCTCTTTGCACTGGAACATGAAACATTGCTCCTAATCCCATTCTCCTCCTCTCCATATCCATGTAGAATGTAATTCATTATTATTCTTGTTCACTTATTATCACTTTGTTTACAAATAGATTATGAAAAGTAAAAAATAAGAACCTTCCCATCCCAGTATTTGGTGACCAGGTGCTTCCCAGGATTCAGCTGAAGTGCAGTTGAGAAAAGTGATGAAGCAGCTTCCAAAGAAGGAGACCTAATCTGCATGCTTGCTTCCTTAAATTGTCCCCTCTACAAAACTGTATGTTTCTTTCAAAATAGTGCATTTAGCGGCCCTTGATGTGAACAGTGAAATAAATATTTTGCTTTATATGTACTTTGATTAGTTATTGACATTTTGGCTCTTTGTGATTCTCCACACATTAATATTTCATATACAAAGGGCTAGTGTATTTAATATCTATGCAAACCTTCCATATTATTTCCCTTAATAACCTTGCTTAAGAAGAAATATGGACCAGTTATAAGGAGAAATAAAAGGGCAGCCCCTCTGGGGACCTGTTCCTTCCTGTAACTTGGGTTAGATTGGTTTTATTTCTTTGTAGTTTAAGTTTCATGTTGGTGATACCACTGTGTTCTTTCTACACCTTTTCAAATGTAAATATGGAACTGGGAATGAAGTTAACCTCCAAGCAATTACGCATTCTCCTTTTACAACCAAGTATCCCTTTTGTTGCTGCTGTTTTGAGAGTGTGTCTTTATTTATTTATTTGTGTATATAAGGATTTCATAACAGTTTACAAGCAATGTCTCAGCTCGGGTTTTGTAGCCAATTATGATCTTTTCTGAAATAGTCTTCTGAACGAAGTTTTGGATGTAGCAAGTAGTTAGCTAAATTGAATAGAATTTGGAAATTTGTTTTGGTCCAAATTGGGTGTGTGAAAACTCTGCTTCCCAGCTCAGGGTGTCACTCATCCAACTTGCTTATTTAGAAGATAAGATTGCTTGACAGTAAATTTAATCTAGGCAAGGTCATTGGGAAAATTTGGAAGCATCTAAGCTGGGCAAAGGAGGAATGTTTTTGTGGATAGCACAGGCTCTATCTGCTGAGATTAATTTTCTCAACAGAAAAGGCAACAGTTTTCTTTCTTTTCTCTCACTTTCTCTTCTGAGGTTTGTTACATTACTGCATGCATCTTGAAGTTTTCACAACCACCAGGAAAGTGGAGGTTCTTCTGAAAAACTACAAAAGAAAACCAAAAAACTCTACAAAACTCTACAAGGAAAACTGGCTGATATTAGTGATTAACGTGCAAATAAAATTAAGATAATAAATAGACCAGCATTATGGCTGGCTTGGGCCATGGTAGTATTCTCTGACAGTGATCTCTGGAAAACCCAACAAAGTCCTCTTTGACAGAGAATCACTTTCTCTGAGAAGGGTAGAAAATTTATAAAAGTGTCTGCCACTCCACAAAATGTGCATACTCTTGGTGTGTTTGGCAGTCATAAATGGATTTGCTTTTAAACGAGCTAGCATATTTGCAGCCAAATTTATTTGTCCTCCTGCTGGCTTCTGTAATCAAGCATCATAAGTATGACTGTCTAGCATCGTAAATTTTTTGACAGGAATGAGTTGACTGCTACATTTCCTTTGGCACGCAGGGTCTTGGAACTGTTAGTTACGTTAATGCAACAGACAGTCTACCCCAGTTTTGGTGGGACGCGTGTCTGAACCTTCAGCAGAAGGTGGAGATTCGTGTTCCTCCTTTGATTCTGCTGGGGCACAGCAGTAACTACATGTCCTATGGCATTTCCTCCAGACTGGGAAATGCATATAACAGGAGTGATACAACATTTTGGACAAAATTTTGGTACAATGTTTACAAAAATAACTAAGGAACATAATTCAACATAAGGACTGAATTAGTGGATATGAGGGCTGAGCAGATGGCTTAACACTAAGATTTATGAGTCACCTTAGATGCTGAACATGAAATACATGCATATTTCTTCCCATTCATAGGGATATGTACACTTTTAATTCCTCTAGTACCCTTATTTTGGTGTCATCTGGTCTTTTGTGACACGTATTTTTATAGTAACCCAACTGGGTAATGACATTTTTCTGTTACAGGTTTGCAACTGGAGTGCTAATGAAAGGTCAGCCAATCGCTGTAGAACGTCCTTTAATTTCTGTTATTGCTGCTCTTTAGGAAATGACTGTCTCTGTTAATTCCCTGGCTAGCAGAAGGAATTGTCTAAGGACGTACCTGCTTCAGTGGGAAGCCAGTTGGCCTCAGTGCTGAGCATGGGTGTTTGAACTAACCTGGGTGTCAAGGATCAGGTCTGCAAATCACACCCCAAAACTCCTGACCTTACTGCACTCTTAAGTGCCAAAGTAGCTTCCTAAGTGTTGGGCCACCTTCTTTTTCAAAAATAAGATTTATTAATAACTTTTTGATTTATATTTATTGCTTCCATTTTTAGAAGACATTGAATTAATAGAATCTTAATTCAACAGAAACCCCCCCCCTAGTTTTCTGAATGTGTTTTTTTCCTTTCTATTTTTTTTATCCATGCCGTGGCTTGTTTATTTTGAGCTGGGTGTGGATATATTTTCATTTCAGTTGGCTGTGTGCCTTTCCCACCCAGCCACACGAACAAGAGGGAGCATCTTTCAATTCAGAAGTTGGCAAAAATAACGGAGCAGCAAAATTCTGCCCTTGGGAAAAGGTTAGGTATTCTTTTAATAATGTGAGAAAAACAGCAGGTTTTGCCTTAGGGTACCGGGGTGAAAATTGGTATCTTTGCATGGGATCTTTCATTAACACGTGAGAGAACAAAGAAAACACATGGGAAGATGTACAGAAAAGTGCTACTACTTAGAGAGTAGCACTATCTACTTTTCCTTACTAAAGATTTGGGGCATTCCAGTTTTCTAAAACTCACTTTTCATCTTTACTACCCTTGTTCAGAAGCACTGACATCACTACAAGAAATTATTTCAGTCCGGAATTGTTTAAATTGAAAACTCATTGATCAGTGAGGAGGCGTATAAACAACATGTGTGGGAATATTTTATGAATAAGCAAAATAGGATAAATGATTCTATTGTGAAGGATCAGAGAGTCTTAATCTTGATCAGAGGGTGCAATGATTTCTGCCATTAACCAATTCAGATACTTGAATTTTTCACAGATCTACTGTGGCAGATGGAGGATCCCAAGGGACAATTTGCTGCAACTCTGTAGGAGCTAAAATGTAGTTTGTGATGAGATGGGCAGCAGCAGGAGAGTGCCATGGAGAGCAGCTTTAAGAGGAAGATGAGCAGCAGTCTTGCATGCTGCGTTCTGGAGCAATATGACTTTTTAGCAGTGTGGATCAAATTAATATTGAAGTTAGTGCTTCTGTTGCAAAGGTTCTATTTGGCTGCACTGTTTTACAAAGCACATTAAGACGAGGAAATTTTGTATGTGGGTGTTTGCAGATCTTGAATTCAAGTTTGACACGAAGAAAACTTTTTCTTTCAAAACATCCATTGTGATATGTCTTAGTTTAGCAAACTAGGAGCTGTGGTAATAGTAGTAGTATTAGTTGTAAGTGCCTGTGTGTGTGTGCTTTCTGTGTAGCTACTTAGATGCAGTGTGGAGAACTGCTGTCACGCTGTCTCTGACAATATCACACACTTCAACTGTAAGTTTTACATTGGTTTCTAGTGTATTGATTGGAGATTGTGTAGGCTGTGCTAGTGGGAAATCCTGGTAAGTGCAGCAGTTGAGAAATGTTGGCTTGACTGCTAGGATAAAGAAACCTTCTGTATTATTACAGAGGTCACTGAGGTTTGTAAAAATGTATGAAATGGCTGCTTTGTGGAGGGTGTATTTATTGCAATATTTAAGATGTAATATGCTGACTGTGATATCTATATTCCCAGAAGAGCACAGTATTCTGTTGTTCTAATGACACCGTTCATAGTTCAGCTCTGTCATTATCATTTATAGGACACAGTCAATGAGATCAACGCTTTACAGAAATGAAGTTCCTGGTCAGGGGAGTTTTCATTCTAATTATGTAATTAACATGAATTAATTTATTAACTTGTAGATGAATGAGGATTAGCAAAATGATAAAAAGTGAATAAACTGTTAAAGTCTTCTATATTGTGGTTTCTTTTTTTGTATGTACAGATTTGGACTATACTGTCTAATGGAACAGTTGTTTCACTCAAGTATTTACGTTTACACGTGGAATTCCCTATGTGGATAAAACTGTTCTTCCTGGTAGTATGGAAATCAAAAGAGTTCTAAAAATTAAGCAAAGCTAAATGACATACTGTGACTGGTTAAATTTATAAAAATGAAATTTCAGGGAATGTACATAATGTATAATGCATATATTGGTAAAACATTTAACATCTGTTTTATATTACTTGCAGTGACACCACTTCAGCAGTTTCTTGAGGAACTTGAAATTGCTAACACAGTAACACAGTTACATAGCTTTAAGTTACCAGGCTGCTTAGGACTTGAACATCTGTGGAGTAATTATTTTTCTGTGATTTTTAATTCTTTCCCTATTTCCTTAGGTGGTTGATTTTTTGTTTGGTTTTTGTTTTTGCTTTGTTTTGTTTTGCCTTTTTTTTTTTTTCCATACTGACAGTTGTAGTTAGCTGCCTAATTGCAGAGTTGTTGCAAATCTTGCTTCTTCAGACGGGTGCTAATGGCAGTAATTGATTAACGAAAAGGACGTTAAGGTGTCATTATATAACCACTGAAACGTTTCTTTCCATGTCATGGTCAGTGGCTCTCATTGACCCTGCTGATTAGATCATAATTGTGAAACGTCCTACTGGAAGTTCTGAGGTTCAGGTAAGGGCAGGAAAGAAGATGCTTTTAGTGCTGTTTTATTGTCAGGCCATGTTTAAAAATAATAACAGAATTTTATTGAGGCATTTCACATATAGGATATAAATTGTTCATGGGAAAAATATTGCTCGCAAAGGTAACTTGGAATATGGGCATAAAAGAATATAGACACACAACATTTATTCTCTGATTTCAAGAACAGGTATTTGTATTTCTCTTTTATAATACATGACATACGTAGAGATGTATATAAACACACCTGAAAACTTCAGATTTTGGCAAAATTAGTCTTTTACTATTGCTTTTATTATTTGTTTGCCTCATTCACACAATCTCAAAAGTCTCTACCTGTATGTGTAATTTAACAATAGGTGCTCATGTAGAATGTTAATAATTACAGAATAAGATTTAAATAATTAAGTAACCAAATTAAGCACTTTACATGAAAAAATGCTAGAATTAAAGCTTTATATGTACATTTTAAGTTTCCATATAGTAGTTTATAAGTCTTTTTCTCCTTGAGTGTCATTTCTTGTGGCTTTGAAATGCAAACTGGAAACCCCATTTAACCTCAGCTGATTATGGAAAGCCTAGTTCTGCTGCCCAAACCTCTGCTAATGCTGTAACACATAGAAGTAGAGTATTTCCCTCACTCTCACTTCGCATGCAGGTAGACAGGAGATAATCCACATGTTTAACCAGTGCTGTACATAAGAGGAATATTTTCAGTTATTGACTATGGGAGAGCATGAGTGTTGGCTGGTGAAGACTTTTTGCCCCTTTCTACTGAATTGCATGTATTTCACTTGCTCTCTTCCAGCCTCTTCCAGCTTGCCTTTTTTGTCTTGGCTCTTTTTATCTCTACAGTTCCAGTTCCTTATTCTTCTTGCTCAGGACCTTTTGTTACATGGTCCAGATCTCTGCCCTCCCTTCCTCTCCTTTGAGAAGATTTCTTTCTTTTATCTGCCCTACTGTCATAAGCATCAATCTGAGCCATTATTAGTAAAAGTGTCTGCTGTACTTCGCATAAGAGGCAAATATAATGAACATGCCCCCAGCAACTGATGATCCTTAGGGGAAAGTATAATTTAAATTAAAAACTTGCTGTTCTTTCTAAAGAATCAGTTTCTATAGGTTCCTTCAGTGCAGGTTTTCCAAAAAGTGTAAAAATCCAAAACGGTGCAAGATCAATCTGCTTGGTTTTATGGCTTTTCTGCAGCCCAAGTGAAATGCATTCAGGTTAGCTGGTTCCCGTGTTGCCATCCTGTCTAAACTTTCTTCCGGGCTAGAAAACTGATAAGTATCTGATAACTGCTGTGGAGACAAAACAGAAACATAAAGATCATATGTTGTGCAATCATCCTGATTACTCTGAGCAGTACTATGCTGCAGGTTTCACTAATCAAGATTAATTGTGATCTAGGCTACGTGAACTGCCATGTAGAGTGGATTGTAATTAAATAAAAATATAATCATTTTAACATTGTGCCACTAATACGTATTTACAATAGGTAGTACTTTTGAAAAGACTCTTATTCCCTACAGTGATTAGGAAGCTGAGTTATACTTTTTACTGCACAGATGTTGTTAAAAGCTCATATTTCAGGCCATAAAGACTTATTATACTTGAGGTTGTACAGCAATAGAAAAATGGTTTGTGCATCTGTCTGTTGTGTGAGACATTAAAAAAATCTGGAACAGTAGTGATTTATGGAAAATCTTACTTGTGTATGTGTGTATATATATATGTTTAAATATCTAAAGTTACATATTTAAAACATATTTTATATGTGAGGTGTTTATAGTGGGGTATTGCTATGAAAAAATGCTTTGAAAGGGCTTTACAATTCAGAGGAAGAAAATATTTAATAGAGTGTGTAATAAGAGAATTGCCTCTGTTTCAGCTTTCTCAGCATGAGCTGGCAGGTCTTAACTTGACTTCTTTCACATGGTATCTTTGCATTTTTATCTAGAAGTACAAATGCTTCTCTTTGAGGCTTAATGAACCAAAACGTTTTGGGGTATGTATACTCAAGTTGTTTTGTATGGGGGCCTAAATCTATATTCTATATTCTGTTGTGTCTTCTGACAGCTGGAAATGTAATAAGCCTAAGTATTTCTTTTTTTCATAAGGAACAAGGAGTGCATCCTAGGCAACCATACAAAAGCATAAAAAAACCTAAGCATGCCAAGTGGATTTCTGCCCATGTGCAGAATATTTGTTTTCGGTGACTTTTGTCTCTGCTGCCACTCTTCCTGACTCTTGACCATTGCTTTTATTAGATACTGCTTTATTGGGTGTCTGTGCTTCCATCCTCATGCCACTCACAATAATGGAGTATGTACACCCCAGAACATCTTTAAATATGCTGGCTGGGTGGGTTCTCCATTATCCAGGGCTCTGCCTCCTGGCAGCTTCCTGCCCGGGCAGGATATTACTTGGAGAAGGTTATGTACTGACCTTGCACGGGTTCAGCAACAGCCATGCTGGTGGTGGGAGTGTATCAAACACTTGCAGGGAGATTGTATTGATGTTTAGTGGGGGGGAAGCCACGGTGTCATGAATAGAGCCGTCCTGTGTGCTCAGCTGAGATCTTATCTGTGAGCACCAGATACAGTGGGCTTTTTCTAAATGTGATTTTCTTTTAAAAGATGTGCATGTTAAAACCGAAGGAAATTAAATTCAAATGTGCTCTCAAGATAATATTGAGTCAAGTAAATAAATGGATAAAAGCAAGGAAGCTCTTACAATGCCAAGGGTCTCTCCTCATCCCTCACTGGCTGGCTGGACTGCTGCAGGTGTGCTGCCTTACATGCAGCCTCTAGGATCAGGTCCTGCTCTGTGGTCTCCAGGCCCATATTACTCATTGGAGTGACCCATGAGTAAACACTTGTTTGGGGGTCCTGTTCTGCTTGGAAGACGTATTTTTGAGCTCCATTCCCAACAGTCCCTTGTGGTGTGGCCAGCTCTCAGCTGTGGGTGCAGGGTGACTGCCAGGGCCCTCTGAGAACACCCTCTGTTTTCAGCCTCAGATGGGCCACAGAACATCCCTGTTACTCTGTCATTTGAATCTAGACAATGAAAATATATTTCCTGTATAAATTATCTCAGAAAATATTCCCTTTTATAGAAAAGCATAATCCTAATTAAAAAATGCAAAACCTGTGGATTTTTTTTTTAAACAATCATATCAAGAAAGACAGTATATTTTTCCCTTCTCAAGTCTGCAAACATAACAGAGACACTTTTAAGATGGGTGTCTTTTATTTATTTGGCGTCTGTATGAAAATGTAAATACCATCATGTGTGTCAGACAGTACTGAACCTGCCACCTGTGCCAGCTCTTCTCCTTGGGAGTGAGGAGCTTCACTCGACCTGAAAATGATCAAAACTGTCTTATTTCGTGGCTGACTTTGAAGATGAGTCGCTCTAAATTGCTTGTGCCTCAGACACTGCAGTGCCAGTAGCAGAGCTCTAACTAAGGGCAGTTTCCCCCCATCCCATTCCTGAGCCACCGAGTGGGTCAGAGGTGTGGGTCGCACAGGGAGGTTGCACTACGAGAGGGAAACAAAAAATCATTGCTCTGATTAAAACCATAATTTTTTCAACCTACAACCACACAGTATCAGAAAATTTGTCTTTTCTAACCAAATGTGCAATGAATATTGTTTATCCAACCTTAGTAAGTGAGGCATTATTACTTTCCCAAGTGAATATAATTAAAACATGTTATTAAGCCTTAGCAGTTTTGCAGTTTTGCCCAAATTAATGAGACTGTGAACTTTATAACCACAGTTTGAATAATGACACAATTGACACTTAGGTCCTTCTATATCTTCTGTTTCTTATGTAATGGTGGATGCCTTTGAAGGGTACATCCAAAGGATGGGCAGTTTCTGTACTCATGCCTGCTCCTGCTGTCTTTTTAAAGAAGACTTCCATGCTTTTCTGTATCCATAAAACATGTGATTTCCTCCCTGTGGAAACAGTAGAGAAACTGGACAGGGAACAGTCACATTTATTTAATTGCAACTGTTTAAACTGAAATTTAACCTTGAGTATTAAATGCTTTGCTGAGGCTGGGTTTGGATGGGATGAGATGATTGCAACAGGAAACGGATCCTTCTTGGCACTTTCCCAGCCTTCCAGGCTCGTAGAGGTGTTGCTAATGTTGTGTGTGGTTAGTTGTTGAGGATTTTGAAAAGGGAGGGAGTAAAACCACCTTATCAGAAGATAAAATGCTTTTTTGCCCCCCATTTTCTCCTCACTGAGGAAGACCAGATAGTTAAGTTTCAAACTCTTCTTAGCTCTACCTTATGTAAACTTTGAATTTCCAGGAATTTATGGTATTACCAGTCAAAATAATAATTTCATCCAGCACTCATTACATATTATTGCTGAATTCTAATTGTGGGGGGAAAGAAGAGAAAAACCTCATTGTTTTCTATCATCCTGTTTCGACCTTTGAGTTACTGATTTTTTTCATACATCAGTTCAACTTCTTTTTCGTACATCTATTTAACTTCTTGCAAGTATCTCAATTCTGCTTCCTTTTAATAAAATTGGATGGAAAAGAACTTATAATTTCCTTACTCCTTATCTTTAAATATGTTTAATAATTTTTTTTAATTGTTAATTTTGCCTTGTATTTGAACTTACACTGTTCCTTTTTTGGCTTTCGTAATAACAAGGATTTCCTTAGAGTTTCAAGAACAGCTTTAACTGAGATAAACAAATGTGTGTACAATGAAACATCTTTTATGTAATTTTGTTCCTACATATGTTACAGTTTCCCCTTCATCTTTAAGTGAGAGTAGTGCCTATATGACATGTACATACATATTTTTTACACCTACATACACACATAGCCATGTGTGTTCTAACTTATGCTATTGTCGCTTAAATTCTTACATGAACTGTTGGTTGTCTTGTTCCCTGGGAGCTGATTTTCTTTTAAAGTTGAAGCCTTTCTAGGAGATGCAGTAAAATGAGATTATGGTTAGATTTCCACTAAGTAATCTATATGGATTGACTATTGCTGAAGGCAGTTTTTTTTCCTGAACAAAAGAAATGTGACTTTTTCTGCTTGCATTTATTACTTTTAAATTAATGTAACTAGTGTAAATCAGAAAGGCTTAGTATGGCAAACGTAGTGCAGCTATTTAATACTTAGATGAGAAGCACTGGAACAAATGGCAACAAGGCATTTTACAAAAGTGATCATAATGCTGAAACCAAAAGTCTGTGTTGTCTCTTGGTTAGGCTTTGATTTTTATGACCAGAAGAGATATTCTGGTCTTCAGGGATTGTTACCATTTATTTAAAAAATTCGTATGTGATCTGACAGAGGGTCTCTATTTCAGCTGTGATTTGATTTTTTCCCTGCCACCTTCAGAGGTTCTCTGCAATTTGCTATCAGTCCTTCTGGTATAGATAATGGGCTAAGGAAGTAGGCAAAGAAACCTTGCAAGTTCAAAAAGGTAAACTACAATAAGCACTTTAGTCTTACAGGACTGAAACAAAAAAAGCAACATCTGCATAATTACATATTAGGATAAAATACTGCGTTTTTCACAATAAAAATGCTTTGTGGAGTTTGTTCTCATTAAATTAAGGTTAAACATTTGGAGTTTGAGTTTCTGTGTAACAGCCTACCAAAGGGGTTGGAGAAGGTCAGGTTTGGACAAAAGCTCTATTGTCCAGATATTTATTTAGGGTGGAGGCAGCTGGCCAGTTTTAGCAATACAGGATATCACTTGGGGACAGTGGGCACTGGAAGGGCTGGTGTGGGGCTGTATTGACTCACACTGCTTTTTTCTACTGAACGGCTCTGCAAGAACAGATGTGCTGGAACAAGGGTAGGAAGGAAGGTGCTTTCCATCTGGATGTATGTTTGGCTAGTGGAGAAAACCAGGTAATAAAAGAAGAAAAAAGAGAATGGAAATAAACAATAATAAAAAGCTTAAAGAAATGAATCTTGGCTTTCTCACAGAGCTGTGAGAAAAAGCAGCAAAGATTTCACAAAAGCCTTTGTTAGCCAAAAGTGTTTTTTTTTTTTTGTTTTTTTTTTTTTTTTTCCCATCTCCCCATTCTCATTTAGTGATAACCTTATTCAAAGTAGCAAATTTAGATGAAAATTATAATTTATTAATCTTTGGCTTACCTTTTAACTTTCCTGTAATGGAAAACAAACTCTCAGATTCCTTCTAGTGGAGGGCTTTTAAGCCCTCCACAACTGAAAAAAATAGTAAACTTTTTACTTATCTGAATCATTTTTTACAGGGATGGCTGTTAGCCAAGGAGCTGATGAACAAAGCAGTGAATTACTAAAAATTGTTTTTACTAGAAATCTTTTTATCAGTGCATTTTTTACAATGGTCCGATTGAACAGAAATATATAGTTGAATCAAAAGCACTTCAGATACAGACTTCTTGATCTGGGGAGGGCTTGGTGCTCAGAAGGAATCCAGTAACACACCTCCTCACTTAATTTTTTTGAGTTGTGACCTGTAGTGCTGGCACTTGGCAAAGGCAAAAGAGATGCTTCCTTCCATGTTTAGTAGAGATCTTAACTTTTTTGAAAAGTGTCTTGTAGCAAAATAGTAACACTTATTTGATTTAAATATAATTCAGAAATGATTAAAGCATTTCACCCATATCTGTCTTCAGATTAGAAGAGTCAAAGAAATGAAAACCCGACTTTTCTCACCAGCTTGTAATAGCAGTTAGTCAAACTTGCTGTAATTAACACAGTCAAACTTTATTGGTACCATTTCTCTCATAAGCTTTCTTAAGTAGTTGTTTGGAGAAGGAAATTTAGAAGTAGGAAGATCAACTCAACTGTAGTGTTGTTTTAAAGGGGGTGATTTTTTCCATGATTATTCTCTCTGCTAATTGATTTGTTTAATAAAAAGGTCTTTTGACCTAAATATGAAGTCCTTTGTTTGAGAAGAATTTGTATTTGCTTTAGAGAAGTGACAAGATTTAATCTCTAGTTCCATTGAGGGCAGAAAAAGTTAATAGAAATGTTATTGAAAACACAGCACAACTGAAAATATAATGCCAGTTTTAGGCAAACACAAAGCTAAACGAAGCCCATTCTGTACTTTCATGCAAAGAAGTTCTGCTGTGGGGAGAAAATATGAATATTAAAATTTACTACTGATTTTAAAGAGATTACAGAGGAAATATAGACACAAGTTGCTTGTCTGTAAGAAAGTGATAAAAATCTTTTAGATGTGAATTTCCTTTGTTTCTTTTTCTTCAGGTGATTTTGGGATAATATATAATTAATTGTTACAGAAAATTCCATTTTGTTTTTGAAGCAGAGAAGGAAAAAAATTAATTTAAACAAAATACATTTTTTTGATTCTTAACAATAGTCTTAATCCATCAGTAACTTTACCACAATATTGTTTTTAGTCTCTACATGCATTACACGTATACATTTATCCATATTTGCCTTAAATGAGCTAGGCAGACTACCAATTACTTGCAAAGAATCCTCCATAGTGTATTCTAAAGGTTTCAAAGCAGCCACCACTTGCATCATTATTGGATGCCTTATTGAGGCTTGTAGGAAATGATACTTAACTCTTCAGAGATGACTTGTTGCTCTTCAGATGGCTTTCTTCAGAGTTTACAGACTTCAGTTTATTTTTAATCCTGTGATATAGGATCACTTCTTATTTTTGCATGTTTAAAGTTCTCTTCTGTCCTCCCAGTAGGCTTCACTGTTTGTGATATCTGACTATTTTTCTTTCTCTATGCTGGTCATGTTGCCATCCACTGTGCAGCTTGGTCACTGTATTGAAGTACAACTCTTAAGAAAGGTTGATTGTAGATGCTTGGGATCAGAAGATGTAGATATTCTTCTGATCTTTTCTTTACTGCATTTTTCAATCACTTACCATGAATATAATTGTCCCCAAGCCTGTGGTAACCATACCTCACTTCTGTATTAAAATGCTGCTCTTTTATCTTGTAGCAGGTGTCTGGACAGAACAGTCTGATGTTGTCTTCTGTGCAACCTTACTCTTGATTGGGGAACACCACCAGGAATAGTCACACTATGTGACTTAATTGTTTTTATTCTTACAATGGGAGTATGACTACATAGCAAATGGAGACCACTGCCAGGTGTGCTCTGAGTCTCTGTTGCTGAAAGTTCATCTGACAGCAGAGGGAGCCTTGGTTCAGACACCTGAATTACATGCATACATTTCAATTATGCTGATACCAATTACAAGTGAATCCTTTTCCTGGCACAAGTGTATTGGGACTGTTATGAAGTTGTGGCTGGCAATACCTCATGTCAACCACCAAGTATTGAGCCTGCTAGCTTGCAGACTTAATTACTAATCCATGGCTTACTTTTGCAATCTGTTGTGCTCAACAGTACTGGGACTGTTGATAAGTCTATCAGTTTTTACTTGGTCACTAACACAGCACCAGCATTAAATTCTAAATGGCAGCCTGTGTGTACGTTGCTTGGGCTATCTCTGATAAAACATTAATCATCTCAAGGTTCCATTCAAACCCATTGATAGAAATTGCAAAATGTAATTTAGCTTTGAGAATAGAATTAATGTTTTCTAATAGCTCTAAGCTATTTTATGATTTATTGGTTCCACTGCTTGAGGGTTTTTATAATCTAAATTGGTGATTACAGATGATACACAACATTGTGTATCATAAATAGGAATTATGTGTCTGGTGAAAACGATAATGGGTTTTTGTACCTTGTATGTATATTAGTACATTCAGTGGTATATTAAAGCCTATTTTAGAATTGGAAGATAATTTTACCCATATATAGATCTTCCCAGCTCATTCAGTCAGTGAACTTGCAGCTATTTACTGGTCCTCCTCTAATTTAATAAATATGTGTTGCATCAGAACATCATAAAATTAAAGGTACACCTGTGGGATCTCATTATCTATGATATGCTCTTCTTTAGAACATGATTTTTTTTTTGCTTATTTTTGAGGAGGCAGTTAAGTCTGTAATACTGTTTGTGATTTCTGACAAATTTTCAGTCCAATGGTTAATTGGTGATGAATATATTTATCAGTTATGTTTGGGTAGATTATTTTTGCATAGCCAAGTCCACTATTGGGTGACACCTTAGTAAATATGGAGAAGATGAAGTGAACACCTTTGTGGACAATGGAAATTTTATATACTTCTGTGAAAGTTTTAACATGTGCTGTTATTTTTATTTGCTGACTCAAATTTCCACCCTGCAGTGTAGATGAACAGCTTGATCCTGTCTCCCCTTTCTGTTGTCACTGGGTTGGTAGGCTGCCATAATCATTCTCAACAACCAGTGGTTTTGAAAGGTTCTTACTGTTGTAGAAATTGAAAAGGTGTAATGATTAAAAAAAAAAAAAGAAAAAAAATCATAGAATGGTTTGGGTTGGAAAGGACCTTCAAAGATCATCTAATCCAACTCCCTGCCATGGACAGGGACATCTTTCTCTAGATTACGTTGCTCCAAGTCCCATCAAACCTGACACAGAACACTTCTAGGGATGAGACATCCACTTCTCTGTTGCCCCAAAGATGAGGTATCCATAACTTCTGTGAAAGTAAGCATGATACCTATGGGAGATTGTCTGGAACAACTGGCTTGTAATAGTGATCTGTAAATTGCTCCCCTAAACCTTCATTCATTTATTTTAATTTAATCTTAGGAAGAATAGATGTTAGAATACCCTGAATGAATGTTGGTTGTTTTTCCTTTTGTTTTTCATAATGTGAAGATATGCAATAAAAGTAAATGTCAAATTTAAGTAGAGTTAATGACATAGTGATTTCTTGATAGAAATAAATTATACTGTAAACCAAAGTATTTCTTATCAAACAGTGCAAATTGGTATGTATTTCTTATTTATTATGTATACATCTAATTATAGAGAAACTCACTTCAGACAACGCTTTCAATGAAACAAGGAAGTCATTTATTACATTCCTCTTAGACTGTGTAAAGCACTCAGCTTTCATGTGATGACCATTTATGATTATTTTTATTATATAAATACTTAGATAAAGAGAAATGGGTGCCAGCAGTGAATTGAATAAAAACCCCAATTGACCAGTAACTCAATTTAGTTTAGAATTTCTTTAGAAAATACAGTGGTATTAATCAGGAGAGAACACTTCAAGTATAAAATTCAATTTTCTTAGTGGAAAATCAGTTTGCTTTATCAAAATCTTAAGGTCTCTTTACCCCTTTCTCTCCCCATCATACAATTCTTCTTTTGCAGTAAGGCTAAATCAGATTTGTCTGAAGCAGTAATTGGTGATTATCTCCTAACTGCAAGATATAGTTGAGCCTCTTTGGTTAATCCTATCTTGCTTGCCATCTATAGTGAGTCACAGCAAGGCAAGGAAGAGAGAGGACTTGAAATGTGATTTCTGAGATAATTTTTACTATGAAGTGTAGTTATGTCCAAGAGCTCTGCAAACTGTGGAGAGAAGGGCGATTGGACCTCAGCAAAGAGATGTGAAAAGGTTTGGGTGTGGAGGGGCTTCCTGTCTCAGTGCAATGTTCTGTGGTATGTGGGAGGGATCCCAGGTTGTGTTCTTTAAATGTGGAAAAGTAGAAACCCTGTGGAGAAGTTTTTTATAATTTTCTAAGCTTTCTTGTGCACCCTTGCATAATCTGTTCATTATTTGGACTAATGAAGTGTTACAAGATGAAATTTACCTAATGGAAAAAATCCCTACTTAACTCTACAAAGAAATTAAAAATGAGAAGTGAGGATTATTTATGCTTATGCAGTGTTCTGCATTCTATTAAAAACCTGGGTTTTGCTTCACACTCGAGGAAGGATTTATGTGTGCCAAAACATTTCATCATCATTATTATTATTGTTAGTATTATTATTAACAACTGTGTAGTCTAATAAAAGTTATCTATCACTTCAAATCCTGACTTTCTTCTTCTATTAATACATCTTAGCATCACTTTGTCAAAGATGACACAGGTCTTGTAGAAGTAAGTCTCTTCTGAGAGATGCTAAGAACCTTTGAAGTGACCCCTTTTAGAGCCAAGAGGGTGATTTATAAATTTATTAGCAAAATTTTCTCCTAGAGAGAGCTTCATTAGATGTTATATGGGAAAAGAAAGGTTTTAGAAGTCAAGCCAGTAGTTAGTTCGTTTTCTATATCCCAGAAAACCTCACTGCACCCTTAGTGCCAGGTTCTTGGCTCCTTGGCTAGAACCCCCATTGCTGTCAGAACAAACCTCTGTAGTATGGGAAGAGAAAAGCAAAATGGTAATGAGATTGCAATATCATAGTTTATGAATTTGTTATGCATCCTCTTTCTCTAGTCTGTATTGCTTTAAGTTTTGGAGAGTAGATCAATACGATAACTTACATATCAATCTCTAGGTAATGTTGATAAAACTAATAACTGCAAAGGAACTCTTTCATAAATTACTAGTATTTATGCCTTGTGCTCTCCCAAAGTATTTTTTACAGTATTTTGATATACTCTTTAGTGATACTGTGGTGGAAGGAAGGCAGGTTATTTTTTTTTTTTTTAATGTGAATAAGCCATATATAATTTTGTTAGTGCAAGTATATATATCTATATATATCTATATATATATAAGCTTCTTCCAGAGCTTCCCATTTTCAATTTGCCATACATTTGAAATGATGTTTTCATAATCTTACATCAGCAGAATGCTTTGTCGTCCTACATATTGCTGTAGAAAATATACTGAAAATCTCTGCTACCTGGTAAAAATTTATTAGTTGTTCCAAAAAAGCATCTTGACAGTATTAGGACTGTATCTTACATGTTTGTATAATACAGTAAACTGAATTTTCAGGCCATTGGCAAATCTTGTGTATGTAAAATCCATTTTTAGCTACTTTGTGACTGTCCTTAAATCCTGTCTCTTAAGTTGTCAGTTGAGCAATTGCAAAGCCTCTAAAAAAACTGTAGCACAACATCTGTGATTTCAACAAATCTCTGCTTCTTGCATTTGGTACATTGCCTGAGAGTGCCTGGGATGCAGCCAGGCTCAAAGACTCTAGGTCTGCAAGGTTAGCTTGGAGACACTCACATCACTGAGGTTATATGAAACAGGAAACAGTTAAGGGAGGTCGTGGGGGAAAAAGAAAAGCATTTAATTTTTTAATAGTTGTTATTAGCATTTTAAACCTAAATAGCTTCATATAAATCCCTCTCCCAAAATCCCCGTTCTTGAGATCAGCCAATATATGAAGTTAAATGTAGTCTAGGCTGTGTATTCCTTGGGGTCCCTTCCAACTCTGAATATTCTTTGAAAAACTCTAAAAACTTAAGCAATTTTTGCACATACAATTGTGGTCAGTACTTATATTACTTTGTTTACATTAGAACTTATTGAAGTAATCATATAGTAACTACTGGTTTTTTTTTTTGGTGGGTGTTTTGTTTTGTTTGACTGGAGAATGGGTTATTCCAACAAGAGGATTCATTAACTTTTGTTGTCCATTGCTAAAATATGAAAGGTTTAACTGAACAAAGACATGGGAACACTGCATGCAAGATGGGTGCTTGCTTTAGCAGGTAATTTAATTTCACAATTTTCTGAATTATGTTTGGGAACTAAGATGGTTAGAGCCAAATACATAGAGGTTAACATCTCAATCCATTCACTCTTTTTTCTCATGGTGAAGATCTTGCTTTTAGCCATATGTTTGGTGGTGTCAAGCACTGTCAGCTCATTGAAGGGATTGGTACAGCACTGTGAACATCGACAGTGCTGAGATTCTCTGACTAGTGCTTGCACCTGGTCAGCTCTGTGGGCATCATGGTGTTCTGGCATAGGAATAGAAAATGAGCTTATATGTCCTTAATTTTCATATTCATGTCTTGCTCTTCTTGCTTTCTATACTTGGGAGTAAGATTTCAGATTCCTTTTTAGAAAGTGCTTTAACTACTGGTTGTTTGCAGTTTGTTTTCATTTTGTCCTGGAAAAATTGCAGTAACAGAGAGGAGGCTGTAGCTAATGTACAGTCAAACAGAGATATTTTGTCCTTAAAAGACAAAATAGTAATAATTGTTTAGGCCAAGAGGGTATGACAGCAGTCATATTTTTCTTCTGATTTCTAGTAAGCAGGAAACTGTCAAAGCTTGTTTTTTTTCCCCTGGAAAAATATTCACTGTCTTGTGAGACATTTTTAGTGCCTAAGCAATATAATTACCACTCTTCTAAAAAATAGGGGTTTGTTTTGTTGAATTGTTAATTGTGTAGTTTTACAGAGAATTGGTATGTGTATTTTCCTCCCAGTCCCCAACCCCCAATGAATGTAAAAAGACACATGGGGGATTTTTTTTGCCCCTTATATATTTCTTATGGATCAGACAAAATTCAGAGTGGGCAAGTTTCTGGCCTGTTACTCTTCCTTGTACTTCCTGCAAGTCTGTCAAAATGCAATTTCTGAAAACAAGTAACCATTACATAACTTCAAGCTACTCTTTGGGGTAGAATGGCAGTGTGCTGCTTTCAACATTTGCATTTTCCAGTACTGTTGTGTGATGGTGCATGATGCATCTGGCTGGTGAGATCAGAGCAACTAATTTCCTGCTGATGTGGGTTGGCTTTTCAGAAGTGGTAAGAGGATTAAAGTAAATTCTATGTCCAAGAAATGTTGCCATCTCTAGTTGTGTGCTTGCAGATTTTGAGAATGAATATGTTTGTGGATATTATGGGCTGCATAAGAAAAGAAAAAAATTACCTGTTTTGGTTTTTGAAATCTGAATTCTCTGTTCTTAGACAATTACTGAAGGCATGATTAAATTTAATTGTTTGAATTTTCAGTTTAATAAGTATTTTTGTAATTGTGGTTTCTTTAAGTTCCATTCAGAAACTGATGATGAGAAATGAGATTTTTCTTTTTTTTTTTTGGTTAGTTATTAGTATTCACAGCTCTATCAAACTGCTGTTAAACTCTTCACTTGTTTTTGTCACAGGAGATGATGGAGCAAGGTTGCTTAGAAACACTGAGCCACACTCGCAATGGGAGATATCAATCTGTTCTGTGTATTCACCTGCACATGCAGGGGAGAAAATTGAGTTTCTCTACAGATTATGTTAATTCATTGCAAGTTTGTTTTATCCATACTATGCTTAAATATTCATAAACAGGCATTTTGTTTCATTAGATATAGTGAGAAAATGTAAACTATTGACTTTTTTAAAAACAGTCATTTCAAAGTATGAGAGATCTAATTTGTTTGTATGCCTTCCAAAAAGAAAATGTTTTTATTCTTGGCTGAGTTTATCAACTTGCCTTTTATTGGCAAGTGGCATATATTGGAGATTATTTCATGATCTATTTAAAACAATTTTTTATAAATTCCTAGCTTTAGTCTTCAGTTCAAGAAAATACGTCTGCTTGACTACCAACAGCAATTACATTTTTCCCTAATCTAGTGAAATTCTTGATCTTTTTAAGACCAGCCTAAAAATAAACCAAGTCACTCAAGGAATACAATTTTGATCTTTTCAGCTGTGAGTAACTTTGCCTATTTTTAGACTAGCTGTAATTGTACACTAATGTGCTGGAAAAGATAAATGTAGCTTTTTATCACTCTAACTTCTAAGCATTTCAATTATTACACTTATTAAATATGCTGAAAATGCATATATTTCCTCCTGTGAGTCTGGAATAGACTTCAATATATTTTCAAGAGTCTTAGAATTTTCGTATCACTAAGCTGCTATCCCTCTCTTTAACACACAAGTTATTGTATAGTGGGTTGTTGACATGGGACCCTGCTTTGTTTTCCTTACTTTATGCTGAACTCATCCTCTTTACATCCTAAAGAGGAAGAAATCAGATTAAAAGTAAAAGCTACACAATAGTGATTCTGTAAAGCTATAAAATGCTTATGGCTAGTTCATACAATAAAACGATAGAAAATAATTCGTGTAACTATAGTGGTGTCAGTGTAGTAACAGACCAATAAAATGACAAGTGTGAATAAGCAGGAAATAATTTAATTATCACTTTAGTTTTCACTATGATTTTAATATAATTCAGAATCAAGTAATATAATTTGTTAAAGCCTATTACATGTTGCTAATAAGTAAATTAATCTGATACCTCTAGATCTAGATATCTTTAAATTATATCCTTGTCTGGATTGTTGCATGCTTAAAGTAAGTGAATAGGAATTTTCATACAAAAGATAGATTCTAGGAAAAAAACCAACCCAGCCCAACTCCCAAAACGCAACAATAATTTATTATGAAATACATCCTTTGGAGTTGTTACTGGAAAATATTTGGCAAAGTTCTTTTTTTTATTTTATTTATTATGAGCAGAGCATGGAGCTAGAGAGGAAATGATATCTCTAGTACTTTAACTTTGTGGTGCCACCATTGCCTCCCGTATCTTCTCTTTAGATTAGATGTGTGTCACAGGAAGACATGAAGATACCAGAACTGTGGTCTTTGTCTTTTTACATTTCTAGTTTTTTGCCCCACGTTGTGCTGTCACAATCCATTTTATATTTTTGCATTGAACACTACTTCACATTGCAGAACAGGATTTGTTGTATTCTTTTCAATTTGACTCTTTATTGACTTCCTAGTCCGTGCAGTTGGGTTTTTTTCCCTCCTCTTGCCACCTTCTGGCTGTTGTTGCAGCAAGTGGCTGTATGTTTGAACACAGCTATGGAACAGGTGTGCAGGTATCCGAGCAATTTTTGATCCTTGAGTTTTTTTATTAGCAAACGGTATTTAGAAAATACATGCTTATTATGCTACAAAGTCAAAGCTCTATCAAGTCAACCAGGTAAGGAAATGGTAAGGAGCCAAATCTTTCCTGAAGGAAGCAACATGGAAAGATTTCAGGAGGGCAGGTAGGATGTATTCGTGTGATAAGAATAGATGAACCTATTACTGTGGCAAAGTAAAATATACATTCTTTGTAACACTCTTATGGTGAAATGAAGGTATTTGTAGCAGGCAAGGGGTATATGCTTGGTCAGTACAAACAGCTCCTCTATTGAGTTCTAACTCACTTGGCTGCTGTAGTCTTAATTGTGCCCTTAGCTAAGTGGGCCTTTCTGTTGGTGGTGAGAAATGTTTCTGGGAAAATGTGAGATTTCTTTTTTGGACTCTTTGTGCTTAGCAGAAAATGCTTCTTTACAACAGTTTCAGTTAGTTCCCTGCTTATCAGTTCAACTGACTCCTTGCTACTTGCTGAGCTGATTCAGAGATGTGTTTTTCAGTGTTTGTAGTATATTGAGCCTCCCAGAGCAGGAGGACAATTACCCTGAAGAAAAAAAAAAACATTCAAAGTAATGGTAATTGATTGTTAATAGTAGTCCTTAATATTGAGTATTTTTTCCAAATTAAAATGGAGCTGAGTTGAGAATGACTAACAGTCTTTGTAGAACAGACCTTAACCTACCCCTTTGGCTGTTAAAAGGAAGTGCATTTCATAGCTGTGTCTTGAGATAAACTCCTGTCTTTTTCGGTAGAGAACTGTTTCAGGCTGTTCAGACTGTGTATGAAAACAATCCAGGATTCAAACCATCCATGTCACTAGCTGCTAATGGAACTTTGCTAGAAAGTTGTGCTCTGAGTGAGATCCCAGCATAAAACCTCCTACATATATTAATGAGACGAATTCTCGGGGGAGAGTCTGTACATCAGATAAGGCAAATGCATGAGGAAGCAGAACTGAAAATATTCTCAAGAGTAAAACTGAGAGGGAAGCAAGTTGGATACTCTCTCATTTTCTTATGAGTTTGTTTCTCCTGGCTCTGAGATGATTCCTGACATTCCCTACAGCAAGAGCACTGGCATTTTGTGAGACTGAGTCTAGTGCCCAAGCCTCTGCCCACTGCCTTCAGGCTGCAATGCAGGGTGTGTCTTTTTGCAGTGCTTACTATGAGCTGTTGGCATCATTTTAGAGCATTTGACACTGGATTATGAGGTCCAGTATTGCAGGTTGATTGTTTGGGCGGTAGGGGAAGGATGGGAGTGATGTGCTGTATTGATGAAAGTGGAGCTGGCTCTTACAGACTACAGGCTCCTCTTCTTTACTTGCTAGCTAAGATCCAAATAAAGCTGCAGAAGGAATGATGCCTACTGTTCTCACTTCCCTTTACTCACCCTGATGACTGTTTAAATTCATGTTTTATAGCTCTAGGATAGGTATGTTTTTCACCTCTTCTGACTTTCCTTGCTGCCGACCCTCAAAAAATCCCCCAACAAAACCCAACCGAACCCAAAAAAACAACAGAAAAAAGCAACAACAGCAAAAAAATTCCCAAGCAAAACCAACTAACCAACCAAACAAACCCTTTAAGATGCTTAACACCAGGCACAGAATTCAGGTTTTGGATGACAGTGAGCGATAATGAAGTTGCAGAAGTATTTTTAATACACTTAAACAGGATTTTCTTATGCATTTGGTTTTCCTTGGTTGTAGTTTCTAAAAGTTAATACTTACTCGTGGGTGTGTGTGTGTAGCTTATCATGACTAGAATGCTCACAGATAGCAAAGGCATAATTTGGTTCTAATGCTGACTTCTGGACTGGTTTTAGTAAGGATAATCTGGGGGCTTTTCCTTGGACTAAAATCAGAATGTAGAAATTTTTAGAGTCATCATTTCTGTAAGTTCCTCTGAAGGGTGTGTGGTAGGTGGTACATGGGGGAGAGTTCTCTGTCAATATTTCAGGAATGAGGAGAAGGATCCATTAATGAGAGCTCAAGAAAGACACTGCAGTAGGAAATGGTCATGACTGTTTCTCTCCTGCTCAAGGGTAGAAATTGAGGGAAGCTGTATTTAAGGTGTAAAGATTTTAAGGTCTTAAATAAATTTTAAAACTAGAAGATAGCGTTATAATATTTAAATCTGCTTGGCTTTAGCTTGTTAGGCAGAGATATTCACTATCTTGAGCCCCCAAATCTTGTATTTGTGCTAGAGAACCTCCCATTATCATATGCACAGTAATAATGTCTTTTCATTTTTGCTAATGCCCAAGTTAGTTCACAAATGGAGCTTGTTTTAAATGAGCTAATTTGGTGTCATTATCAGTCAATATATCAGTTGAAAGTGGCTTGTGTATTGCTGATATTTGGGAACTTTTGCTCTAATGAAGGCACTGGTCTATGCTTTATGTAAAACACATACACTTTTTACTCTCAAGGACTTATTTAATTCACTTTGTGTTTTGTGACATTTTTACTCTTTTTTTTGTTTTGTTTTTTTAGGAAAAGCAATTATTGCTTCTAAAACAATGCATTGTTGCTGGTTTTTGCAACATTACAGTGAATATTCTTTTTCTTATCCTACTTGTTTAGGAGAGTGCTAAACCTAAAAATTTGCTGAAAATTTCCTTCACATACAAAAAGAAATAGTAACTTGCACATTTTTCCCCTGTACGCGTTTTTCATTATAAGAAAGATTTATGATTGGTAATACAACTCTGTGAGTTGAGCCACTTTCTGCAGAGCATTATTTCAGCACCTAAAGCAGTAGGAATGATTGGAATGCATGTTTTGCATTTTGATTTCCATCCTATAATGTTGACCTTTAGTTTCTCTTCATTTTTGTCATGTTTGCCTTTCTTTGTGCTTAATGGGTATCAGTGTTGCTTTTTCTTCATATTGATAATAGGACTCAGTATCTTCTGTCTTTTTTCACTGGGAGAGATAAATGCTTTAAACCTTGATTAAATGCCATGTTAGATGTTGAGTTATTATTAATAAACCCACTGGCTTTAAAATCATGCTTAAATCATAGTGTATTCTTTATGTTCCTGTGGTACTGCTGACTGTATTCAGTATGCATTTCTGGTGCAGCTTTGATTGCACAGAATGAAATGGAAAACATTGTGAGAAGAGGGGATATTGATTTTTCTCCTAGTTAAGCAATGGTTTTCCAAGTGACAGAGCTCAATTATATTATACTGGTTATTGGACTATTTAACATATGCCTTTTTAGTGAAGTGATTCTGGCCAGTAATGTCCTATATCTTAATTAAACCAATATTTTGAGGGCAGTTGGATAGAACATACATTTGAAAATGTAAATGTCAAGTATATTGTACCAAGGCTTATCTGTTAAATACTGCAAGGTTACAGCCCCGATGAGGCTGCAGGAAATAATAACAATTGTTCAACCTTTTCTTTTTCTGTTGCTGTGTAATTAGATCATGATGTTGTCCATTTGATAACTACCAGAAAGTGTAAATTAGAGCAAGTTGGAAGTGGATGTAAGAACATGGTATTTAAATTTTTAATTACTGAGATGGAGTAGGTGCTCCATGGGAGGTCAGCCTGCAGGCCTCTCCCAGAAGCCTTGTCAGAAAATTCCACTTCAAGGTAAGAAAAATGCTGAGAGAGGGGAAGTGTCTTGAATGGCAAAGACGTCTTAGTCACTTAAAGGAATTAAATGCACTTTTTAAAATAGGTGAGAAGCTGGCAATGTGGCATGGTTTGCTTTTTTAAAGGGTATGGGCTCTCTATATACTTTTTATTTTGAGATATCCTGACTAGTGCTGTGTGGTCATATTAGTCTGTGTGTGTAGAGGGAATCACAGTTTCTTTCACCCAAGCAGCAAGTAGTTCATGGCCTGTTTGGGAAGCACTGTATAGATTTACTTAAGTGGGTTGCAGTTTCTGTATTGATCTAATCCCACTGCAAATAAAAATAAAATTAATGGTAAGAGGATCTCATTAACCTTGTTGATTTATACATGTTAAGAGTTCTAAAATGCTGCTTGCCAGGTCTTTTGTTCCAGCTCTTTCTCCCTTCCCTCATCCCCAAGTAGGCACCAATGCTTACCACTGCCAGGTAATGTAAAGCATGCAGAGCAGAACAGTCAGTGCTGTCAACTGTATCAGTGAAATGCAGACATGTTTCTCTAGAGCTGGAAATATTGTAATAATTTAGGAAGAATATTATTTTTTTTTGGGTTGTATGTTTCTGTGTCCATTAAATACTGAGGACAGTTCTGAGTTTCAAAAACTGACCGGGGCAGCGATTCATGCCAAAAGTAAAATAGGGGTGGTTTACAATTACTTTCAGAAATGTTTTTGGATTAGATAAGAATATACTGGTATGGTGAAATATATATTTGTAAAATATACTGGTGTTATCCCAGTGTAGTGGGTCAGTGTGATAGAAATAGCTTGCATTTCATACACCAGCACACTTTTGTATTCCACTTGGTTTTTCCTACCTTAGTGTAGCTCTCTGAACAATTCTTAAATGTAGAATATAAAAAATTTAAATCTCTTTGAAGTTAGCAGAAGAAAGCAACTTTTCTATAGATGAGCAATCAAGATAAAAATATGACAATCTTTGTCTGAGGGATAAGTAAGCGGCTGTCCTGTTATCTCAGAGCTTCTGTGTTGTTTTGCAGGATGTGACCTTTCAGTTCTGTGAGCACACGATAAGGGTATTGGTAGACCTGATTCTTTCTTAAAATAATGCATAAAGACTAGGGAGAAGAGGAAAAACCAAAGGCTTCACCTTGTAAAGTTTGATGGTATTTACCTTCACGCTCACAATACTTGATTGATAGCGTATGTGTGTGTGCCATGGCTGCCAAATGCAGGTGCATTTCTCTTCTAGCTACTGCACAGATTTGACACAGTTTGGACATGTAAGGTTTCTGTTCATCTGGATTGGTGAAAACTGCCAGCTGAGTGATTGGGCAGTCTGAATGTAAACCTTTTGTTTTGGAGAAAGTTTAACAAAACAAAAAAAGCCCACCTCACCTTACTTCATGAAACTATTTGAGCTCTTTCAAGAGTTCTCTTCAATTCTATGTGAAAACAAAATAGTGCATCCAAGCAGATTAAAAAGAGGAAGCAGCAGGACTATCCTACCTCGGAAAGATAGATTAAGACTCTGGAATTTTTGAACATTTTGTGATATTTCTTGAGTTCCTTTTTTTTTTTTTTTTACCACCCAACATAAGGATCCTAAAAATAAAGGCAGAAAGCATTAGAGTTCCTCAAGATTATTGCTGTTTTATGATCATTCTTCTAAAAAAATGTACCCAACCTTTTACACCTTGCTTAACCTAGGTTTTGAAGATATCTCCTTTCTGTCTTAAAAGTGGGATTATGATCTATTTGAAGTATTTTACATAATAAATGTAACCAAATGTCTTATAAACACATATGGTTTCAAGATTCACTAAAAAAAAGAGAAGAAATAAGCCAATTTAATTTATAACCGGGAGATTTTTTTTCTTTTGACAGTGCCGTCATGCCATTGATGTTGACATTGTGAGCCTGTGCTTCCCATGCAGCTACATGAGCCACTGTGAATGGAACGGGGTTGCTTATGCTCTGACAGCTTTGTGATTTATAATCTGCTTTGCTGTCTTCCAGTTAACAGAAATCCCCTCCTAAGGAAGATTCCCATTGATGTCTTGCTACTCTACATGCACTTTGCACTGAAAATGTAGCTCTGTGTGGGAAACATTTCCACAAAGACATGTTACATGAAAGACAGGTACAAAAAGTAACCTTTTAATCTGACTGACATGGAGCTGTCCCATATGAAGCACAGGCTCCAACTCTGTTGACCTTTTTGCATGTCAGGGGCTACCTATGCCAGGTGTCCTATTGAACTTAGGTGAATCATATACACACATAGTGTTCTATGTGCCCACATACATTGGAAGTTTTTGTTTACTCCCTTGTGGGAGTCGTAATTTGTATGGCTAAGTCTTCTCAAGAGGGAGTAATTTTCAGATTTTGAACTGAACATTGGGTTCTGAAAAGCTAATATTCCCACCAAAATGGAAATATGAAAGACATGTCTTCTCTAGCTTGTTACTGCTTGCAGCAGTGGTGGTCTTCGTTATCTAGAAGCTCTTTTAATGTTTATGCCTTGATAACTGAGGACAAGAAATAGTATTACCACATTACTTCGTTAATTTTTTTTTCCAACAAAAACTCTGTTTTGTTGTCATTGCCAATTTTGGCTAGATCCTTCTTGCCCATATCCTGACAAGTTAGCATCATGAGGAGTCCAGCAATCAATGTCTCTGGGGCAGAAGGGTGTTGCCTGAACTGGAAGAATACAGGGAGCGAGGCAAGGGCAGGGTGTGAAGGGTGTTGGTCCATGCATGTACCTTTCAGTGTGGGAGGGAAGAGGTTTTGGGCTGCATATGGCTAGCTGGATTGCGTCAGGAGAAACAATGTTTTTCTTGGATTTATTTTTTCTCATCTACAGTTTTTGTTTCTTCTGAATATTACTGAGGAGACTGGACTTGTATTTCTTAAAATATTACAATGTTTGCTGTGTCTTAAAATTATGATAGTTTACTTTTGGTCTTACTGTTAATAAAATTTTCTCTCTAGAGAGATTCTGGGTGGTGAGAGTAAAGAATTAGTAATGCTGAAACTCACATATCTGTTGATATATGGGGATTAATGTGCTGTCTGGAAAATTATAAAATCTATTATGAAGAGCTTGAGGGACTATATTCAGACCTAGCTATTGAAGAAAATTTAGGCTTAAGATGGAAAAAGTGTTCAGCCCTACTGTGTTGTGTACTGAGGGTGGCAATTTAAGTACTGAGTCCTGTACTTGGATCACAACAACCCCATGCGTTGCTACAGGCTTGGGGAAGAACATCTGGAAAGCTGCTTTGCAAAAAAGGACCTGGGAGTGCTGGTTTACAGTCAGCTGAACATGAGCCAGCAGTGTGCCCAAGAGGCCAAGAAGACCAGTGGCACCCCGACCTACACCAAAAATAGTGTGATCAGCTGGACTAGGGAAGTAATTGTCCCCCGTACTCAGCACTGGTGAGGCCAGACCTTAAGTGCTCAGTATGTTCAGTTCTGGGCCCCTCACTACAAGAGAGACATTGAGGTACTGGAGCAAGTCCTGAAAAGGCAGAGAAGCTGGTGATGGTCTTGAGAGTAAGTCCTATGAGGAGAGGCTGAGGGAGCTGGGGTTGTTTACCCAGAGTCTCAGCGGGGACCTTATCATTCTCTAAAACTACCTGAAAGGAGGTTGTAGCAAAGTGGGGGTTGGTCTCTTCTCCCAGGCAAGAGGACGTGGGAGGCAACAGGACAAGAGGATGTGGCCTCAAACTGTGTCGGGGAGGTTCAGGTTGGACACCAGGAAGAATTTGTTCACTGAAAGGATTGGAACAGGCCAGTTTTGTCTTGGTTTGAGACAATTTGGAGGGGCAGAGACCTCAGACAGAAGTCTCCTCTCTTGGATTCAATACCCCTGATTTCTGCAATACAGACAGAGAGATCCAATATGCCCAGATGTAAATGAAAAAATAACTCTCTACCAAGAAGAATGCCAATAACAATGCTGATAAAACTGTGTTAAACCAACCAATGAGGAAAAACTTCCCAAGCCCTGCCCACTGCACCAAATTGAGATGGTGGCCGGCCTCCCTCACATGTGAAAAACACATGTGGCCACAGGACAGAGACAAGGTGGCTGCTCTTCCATGTGGTTTGCCTCACCCACACCCGGAAGACCTTGCGGGAATGGTTGGAGAGTCAGCGCTGTCAGGAAATGGCAGATAGCTGGGATTCGATACCGGCAGATGCTTGCGTGGTGCTGGAGTGAGGCTGCGGTGCCCTACGGGCAGTTGGAGCAGGGCTACTGACCCCCCAGCAACTGGAAGGACCCACAAGACACCCGTTGGATCCAGCAATGAGACCTGGTTGTTGCAATTTTGATGTTCATTGATTGAAGTGGTGGCTGTTGTCCTGTCGAAGGGGTGGTTGCAGTCCAGATCCGTCGTGGTGGTGTTGGAAGCCCTGGGTGAAAGGATTGGAAAGGGCTGCCCAGGGAGGTGGTGGAGTCACCATCCCTGGAAGTTTTCAAGAAACTACTGGATGTGGCATTTAGTGCTATGGTTTAGTTGATAAGGTGATGTTTGGTCAAAGTTTGGACTCAGTGATCTTGGAGGTCTTTTCCAACTGTTATGATTCTATGAATTAAAGTAAAAAATTGGTCTCGGTCCATGAGCTGTTGGGCTGTATGCCCTAATGCTGGCATTAGCTCCTATCTCTATTCTTGTCTTGCCTATACATGGCATTTAACTGGGAGATGTTTGGTCATTGTTTAGTCGGCACTCAAATGTGGAAACCAGCCAGTCTGAGTAAAACATAGGATGCTTGTTAGGGCAAACTAGAAATGTGCCAAGTCTCGTGTCTGATGGCGTCAGGAAGGCAGTTGTTTCAGCTGCCATTCACTGGTGATTTTGCAGAAAAATCAGTATAACATGTTTCCAAATCAGTTATGGTCCTCAGGAGATGCCAGTGTTTGGTAAACTCGTACTCTTGCTTTTTGTCTGGTATTCATTTTGTAGTTATATGAGAGTGTATTACTAGAAAAAGTGGGTTTTTTTTGTTTTTCAGACAGAGTGCTGGAATTTGGGATAACTATGTCCCACAGTCAGTCTTCATCTCTGTGGTACTGTTCTTGTCCAGACATATACCTGACTTACTTGTCTCTTACTACTCTGTTTTATGAAACCGGGTTGATATGTTCTAGCTCACAGGAAATACCACCAGGCTGAATCAGTCTGTTTGAAACACTCTGTTCAGGCTCATGTACTGAGAGTGTCCCAGGAGTGTGTCATGTACAGACTGGGGCTGGTGCTGATGGCTCTTAGTTTTCTGGAATGCATATTAACTGTATTTCATATACAAAAACATCTTTGCATGCATATGGCCAACAGAACAGTTTATTTCTGAAAAACAGCTTAACTGTTACTGCTACTTGCTGATTCTGACCTAGGAAGTCTTCTCCAGGCCCAAATTAGAGTTTCTTTGGGCTTGTTTGTGCCTGTGATATCATTTATGCAGACTGTAGGCTTTGCTATAATGCCAAGTATGAAACAGCATCTTGTGAAAATCATTTTTGCACAGCTAATATTAACATTTTAAATAAAAAACATTTTGTATTCATTTTCAGTGCACTCTTTTTTAAAGTTTCTCATCAGTTAGATTTGATTTTTTATGCATATCAGCCCTGATAGTAAATACTTTCTTAAACTACATTACTGCAACTTCTAAAAAAACCCGTTTATATGATATTTATGTCATGATGATGATGCCAGGCACTTTTTCTCCTCTTTACACGGTCCCTCTGCTGGATGTGAACTCTGAAGAACTGTTTTGGAGACATGTGCTTTCTTCTGGTTAATATGTCTTGAACTTTCCTCACAGATCTTAAAAGAGGCCTTATAATTTTTTTGTCAAATACATTTCTGTTAGCCTTCTTAAAATATTAACTGCTTGAAATTAGCAGTGAATAAAATACATTGATTTGGAGATAAGGACTCAAATTCTTCTGTACTTTTCTAGGGATGCACTTCGTAGGTATCCTATGAAATTTGAATTCTGCAAGCATTGTGAGCAGTTTGTAGATAGTAATGGTTGCACAGGATAAGAAATGTGGGGACAAAATTTCTGACATGCTGGGCAGGTGCTATTCATGTTTTGTTTTTTAAATTGTGGTTTTAGAAATGTGAAAGGTGATGTCCCCACTAAATTAAATGTAGGACTGGAATTGGGGAATACAGGTTTCTGTTCTGTTTTACAGATTTCTGGAGTCACTGCATGGGCTTTTAGTCTCTTAATAGCCTGTTACAGGCACTATATTCCATCATGAAACATTGGGGTGCCTTGGAATGCTAGGTAATATAATTTGGACATTTGTGTGGAGATGGAAACAGACTATCAAATAATTTTATAATAAAGCTTATCTGTCCAAGAGAATAAGTAGCTTCACTGTGTCTACTCTAGGTTTCTGTCCATAGCAATTAGTGTCTGTGTCCCATTACTACTGGGGTGAAGTTGCAGAGTTACACTGGTGTGACAGCAGTTCCAGTTATTGAGGATCAAACATAATTGTGTTTGTGATATCTTCGTTTCTAAGTTGAGTTGCAATGGGTTCTGCCAGGATTTGCCATGTTATATTATTTTTTGAAAGTAGAAGACTAGGTTTTTTTTTTTTTAAAGTGGTAATGCAAGCACAAAGCTGTAAGGCCTTTCTATCCAAGCATTTTTTTCATGATCTTTTAGAGTATTTTTCTGCTTCCCTTGACTTGCAGAGACCTTTGGAGTGTGCTAGTGAAAATGCAGACTTCCTGGCACATTAATTCTCTTTGATTTTCATCATTCCTATTTTTGAGGGCATGCTTAGGAGTGGTTCACAGACCACCAGGTGGTCCAGGCCTGGAGGTGAAAGCCCATAATTATAGACAATTTTTTTCTTAAGTATTTCAGGGCTTCTGTGGTTTTGCTACATGTCTGAAATTTTACTATGGGGAGAATGGGGTATGTGGAAGGAGAAAATAGGGTGTTATGTTAATAATGTTAATTATTAGGGTGTTAATTATTAGGGTGTTAATAGGGTGTTTTTATGAGGTGATCAGCATACACATGTATCTGAAGTCCAAGAATTTTAAAAAGTGTTTGATCACTATAGTATTGAAAAGGTCATAATACAGCAGTGTGCAAACATATAGCTAATCATGTACTCATGCCAAAATGTATTGCTGCAGATTTCCAAGTACTGGGTTTATTATGAGAGAAGGTGGACTTAGAATGAACTCTGAAAGATGCCTTCCGGGAGGAAGCCCAATACTGGAGGACTTTCAGAAGCACAGGAGGAAGCTTATGCCACACACACAAAGTTCAGTCTTGTTCTCGAAGATGTTATATTCTTTTGACTTTTATTTTGTACATTATTGACAGGGAACATAGAATGGAATTTATTGATGGAAAAAAAAAAACAACTTCTTTTTCATAAATTCACCGTAGCACTTTTCATGAATGTATGCCAGTGTTTGATATTTGTTTTCCTTCAATTTTTGACTAAAAGAGTAAATCTGGTGCTAGGATTGAATTTACCTAGTAAAATGTTGGAAGTATGTCATCCAAGTCCTATTTTTTCCTTTTTGGCACCTTAAAATAAAAAAGACTATTGTGGATGTTTTACATAAAAGTGATATCAGAAATAGAGTAATTCAATGCTTTTTATTTCAATTTTTATTCCAGGAAAATTATCAGGGTCCAGTAAATAGTCAGTACATAGAATTATAATGGAAAAGCAAGTCAATATATCATGTTTAATGCTTTACATGAAACATATTCTAAACTATTTTTTTTCTTGAATTCTACTCAAGTCACTGTTTCCCAACTTTAACTGGCTAGTAGGCAACTCCTCTGAGTGGTTATCAGGCTGTGAACCCCATCATGTTTGACTCTCCTTGTTGGCTTCACTTTTAACTTCTTAACCTATACTCTGAAGATCTTTTGAAGATCTCTTGAACAGTGCATTGCTACAGGCTGTAACTTGGGAAGCAGAAAGTGAATTCCATTTTGTCATCTTGCATACACTGAGGATAATTGCACACTACTTTCCCATAGATGTGAAGGTTCTGGATGCTTTCCATCATCCTTGCACCTGATGGTATATGGGTTCTTTAGTAATAGTACATTTCAACCATTGTTTTACAGCTCTCAGCATATTTCTTTTCTTTGTAGAGAAACCAAAGTACCATTGGTTTAATAAAAACATTTTCAATAATTATACACACTAATGCACTTCCTTTTATTGTGGTCTTAATGATACATAACCCCTACTGAATTTGTCAGCCCCAGTCAGCCATAAAGATAAACTGAGGAGCTGTAATTTTTAGCAGAACATTTTGAAATATGAGCAAACTGAAAAAAATGACTGTTATTACAAATAACAGCCTCTGCAGAACTGGTATAAAACTGTACTTAAATCTAATATAGAAAATCACATTGTGGATCATATGTGAACATTTCTAAATGGTATCTACATCTGTTGTGTTTTTCTACTGGCGACATTTACTTCAGAAGTGCTTTTTTGTTGTTCATGTGTGTACTTTTAGTTTCAGTAAGTGAGCAAGGTCAAATCATATTGCTATTCTGGGAGCAATTTTTTTTAATTGTTTATCTGCAATTTTTTGGTGGATGAGCAAGAAAGTCTATTAAAGTATAGAACAACAGTTTAAATTAGAGTGCAGTTCTTGTGTTAGGTGCTGTAGGAGGCATATCCTTATGGTAAAAGGTACTTGTTAGGTATTCTGGGAGACTGTATCATTCCTTTGTTGAGCCATTTTCTCTCACAGTGATACTGTGTTGGTACCATATAATGAGCAGCAATCCTGTCTTTCTCCCTCTCATATTAAAGTGAGATACAACATGAACCTGTGGGGCTTTTATTGCTGCATTATTCCTTTTACTACTCAATCCTTTAGAAGCAGTCAAGCAATAACCAGGCAATGGTACACGCAAAGACAGTTTGGCTTCTGCCAAGGATTTAAACATTTTAAACCTTGCTTTGAAAATGCCATAGTTATATGTTTTCCATAAACATAGAACAATGGGCTTACAAACTTGAGAGAAAAACCTTTGTGTGGGTGACCAAAGCTATTGCTCACATAAGGCCTCCAGGCATTATTGACTTCTGGAGGCCATGACTTGCACCAACATTGGAAGGTGTCTGGACCATTAACCCTCCTGTCATGGTGTGCTGAAGTCACCTGCCCACCTATTGCAGCCTGTCCCTGCTGTTAAGTGGTGAGTTTGAAAACAACTTGGTTCTCCCCACTGTACTTTGCAGCACAGTTTGTGATCCTGACAGTTTTGTGGATGTGCAGCCTGTTTGCTGCTGCAGGTGTCATCCCTGTAGGAACCCAAGATGAGGAGCACTGGGTAATCCAGGAGTTGCAAGAGACATTGTAGTTCTTTTGATGAGGAGAATGAACAGATTGATAGACCCCATGCTAATACATCACTTCCAAAGGTCTAATATTTATGCAACTCATTAAAAATAAAATACTAATTTATGTTGGTGGAAGACTGATGAGGGAAGGATTGATGTGTCCAGAAGCCTGTCTTTTTAAAGAATATTTATATTAGTCTATTAAGTAGTTTACCTTTCTCTATAAACCTTGTTTCTACAAATTTACATGAGTTAAATACTGTCATGCTATAGAGTGGCTTTTTCTAGTTTCTTTGGTTTGTCAGCAAGCCTTTGTATCAACTCTTATGTTTCTCAGTGTAAAATCGATTTACTTTTAGGGGAAATCAGTTGAGCCAGAGGTAAGCAAGTGGGAGAAAAGTTTCATTTGGTGAGCTTTGATGAATATTGTATTGCTGTTTATGGCCTGAAGCAAACATCATTCAACTTAATAAGTCTCATTCAAGTGTATCGAGTGGGATGTGGTTGTTTCCTGTTTTGTTCTTTTAGAGACACACAGAGTTCAGTGTGTCAAATTACATCTAAATTTAGGGGAACAGTCCTTTAATAAAAAGTATTTTTTCCTTTGGGCATGCAAACATTTCATGTTCCTTATGCATTCATCCACTTTTCGTTTGCATTTTGTATAATATACTGCTTTCTCCTTGGATTTCTTGGCAATTTTTTGTCATTAAATCACTACGCTGAGATTAAAATCTATTCTTTAACTGAAAGATATATTTATGTGATACTTGTTTTGTGTTTTAATGTAGCCCATATTTTAAGATGAAAAAATAGTGGCTTTTTACTATATTGAAAAATGCCTGGTAATACCAGAGCTGGTGATGGGTAGTGCTGTTAGTAATTGGCAAATAACATTTCAGCAGATACAAGAGTATCTTTGAATTGTGAAATGAAATAGTTTCTTTTAACAAAATGACTGGACATATTGTTTGCAGGGGGAGGGAGCAATAAAAAGAGGAGACAAGGTATTAATAACTGAGGAAAGTCATCGCTCATAGAAACATTGCTATTTTTTATTGTGTATTACAATCAATACATCAGATATCTGTTTTCAGGCTTTTTATTCTTGCTGTTTTGCCCTGTGTTTATCTGCCAGTTGAAATCATTCATCTAGGAAGGATGGATGTATACAGACCAGACTATTTGACTACTCTGCATCAGTGGGATTTCTATTTGGCTTGCTTGCAGTGCAATACCGAAAGCTTTTTCACTGTTTTTCTTGAAGTTCCTGACTGTTTATCTGTGACAAGACAGTTTTGACTGTTTCCTTGCAGATCTGCAAAAGACAATTTGACTAGCTAAAGGACAGTATACCTAGAACAATTAGGGGATTTGAAAAATTACCTTGTTTTTTATAATCTTAAACTTTTAAAAGGCAAAAGTGGACTGAGTTAAAATGCCCAATTTAGTGGAAGATGGTGAAACAACAGAAGAAAACCTGTATTCTTTTAGAAATTTAAAAATAGCTGAATTTCTTTTAACATTTCATTTTTAGAAAATGCGGAGGGCTTCTCTACACATACAGGTATTCCTATTTATTTCTTAGCTTTAAACATGTTTGTTTTGGAACAGGATGGCTGCTTAGATTCTTGCTAACTTTATCCATAAAGTGGAAACAGTAAAATAAAAACAAAAGCAAATGATTTTTCTAGAGCCAGTGTGTCACACAAAGAGCCATTCAGAAACTCCTGTTGAGCTTTAAGTGGACTCCTGTGTCAAATCTGAGCAATAAAGAGCTTGACTGTAGATGAAGGTTCATCAGTTTTCTCCAAGTAAATGAAGCCATTTGTATGTTTTATTACTTTAGGATTGAAATATCAAATTGTTCTGTTGGGGAGAGGGAGAACAGAAATTTCATGCTCCAAATTAAGAGATTCTAAAATACAAAGTACACAATGGGTCTGTTCTTAGGATATTTTTTGCTTATCTGAAGAATTATCTGCTACAGATTGAGCAGCTTTTGTTGTAAGTTACAATCAACTTTTTATTTTTTTATTTTGCCCTTTTCTATCTTTCTCATTTCAAAGTGTTTGCTGTAATGAAGAAGCAACCTCACGTACTGGCTTAAGTGTGTGATGGAAACTATTTAACATTACTGTAAGGATATATGCAATAAGTATTTCTTCAGTACCACAGGAATTTAAAAAAAAATTGGAATGAATGTTTTTTGCTTTGGTTGTCATTCTGCTTGGTGTCATGTCTTCTGCCAGCATTGACAAAATCTGCAGCAAAGTACATGTTGCTACTTGTGGGGTTGGAAATAAGTAGATTGCAGGGACCAAGACTACTTGGATCTCATCATGGAGGAAAAATACCAAGGAAATGCTGGGGGATGGTGAAGTTGAAGACCTCTGCCCATTCTCCTTACCTGGAAGATGAGTAATGACAAGGAGGGTATTGAAACCCTTGAAGTTCATTGTCTGCCACATCCACGTCTCTTGTGCTAGTACAGAGAGACAGGAAAGACAGAGAATACAATGTTTTTTTCCAGGCTAGTACCTTAGTGGGTAGGGAATGATTTTGGAGAATTGCAGGGCAGAAATAAATTACTGTTAAGATTGAATCCTCACATTGCTCCTCCTGTGTTGAAAATCTCATCCTGAGGATGTAAGAAGATTATCAAGGCCCTTCTGTACATACCTGTAGTGGTGTTTGCCCTAAACAGACTTATATTTCCACTTGCTACCTGGCTTTCAGTATGATCATTGTTTTTATGGAGACTATTTTACATATCCAGCAAAGCTAGTAGGATTAATTTACTTCTGAACCTTTATTTTTGAAGATTTCAAGGGTCCTTTTCAGTTCAAGTTTTCAAAACTGCTTAATATGTGAACTTTCATAGTCTAGTTTTGCATCTGTTTAACCCTCTACACAAGTTAGATATTTCCTAAGAGGGTAGGTACATAGTCCCAAATCTTCGTTTGCGAAGCCTAGCCATGAGGTACATAGTATTTAGCTCCCTGGCTAACGACACTTGTCTGTCTTTTGAGGAAAATTTTCCTTAATATTGAAGAAAAAAAGGAATATGTAAGAAATGTGTTACTCAGAAACCCAAACTTTCAGCTCAGGCAATCTTTGCTTCCTCATGGGGGACTTGTACATGTTGGTGTCCTTCAGGTGACCGGTGAAGGAGATCCTTGCCAAGGCGGGCTCCTGTTCCACCTGCCTTTTGAATCCTCTCATCCTGGGAGCTGCAGAAAGGAGGTGTTGCTGCAAGGAGTGTACAATGCCATCAGTTCCTTCCTTGTGAATCCTGTTTCTCCTTGTCAGAATGCTGCCATTCTTGCTCTGAAGTAGCTCAAAGTCTCTTGTGGGGTTCGCTGCTGGGTGACGACACGCTCCCAGTGCTCCTGCAGGCTCTGTGTGCCTGTGAGAGCTGTGTAGGCTGGCACAGTGTGTGCTCCACGTAGGTGCATGTTGGCAGTCAAAACCCCTCTAGCCAGTGTCTTCAGAGAGGTCTTGCAAATAGAACTGGCCAGGAAGGACATGCAGGGCAGTCTTCCTGCTGACCTGCCAAGGGGCTGAGGGCTTCTGAGAAATGTTAATGGCATCCTTCCTTGCAGAGCTTTCTGAAGCCTGGAGACCTCTTGAAACCAAACTCTTCTAGTGTTTCAGATGAGGAACTTACTGGTGCTGATTCATTTACTTTACCATTAGACAGAGTCCATTAGTCACCTCCCTGTCCTGAGGGCATGAGTTGGAAGCTGCCAGGTACTGGGACCTCACCTCAACTGGTGGTGTGTGGGGATCACCATCTGCACAGAGGCTTATCTTTGATACAAACCTCATCCCCTGCTATTTTTAATTAGATCTACTTTTAAGTATAATATTCTTCTGGTGGGAGGGACAAAAGAGGGCATTTTATTAGGTTAGAGCATGAAAGTGCCATCTATCATGCTGCTCTGCTAAAATAGAATTATCAAATTTTTAATGTTGCTGTCTCTGGCCTGTCTTCTGAAACATGGTATAGTTTTACAGACCCTGTTCTTGGACATGTGGAGACTTTGAGTGGAGTAAGCATTCTTTGTAAATATAAGATAGAGTTGAAACAATTGAGTTTATTAATTGTACCTTGGTATATGTGAGGTCACCCTGATTATAGACTAGACCAGTAATGCCTTACTCGTCTTCATTTTTAGCTTTTCATATGTAAGGTTTGGGGGGAAAATGGGAAGTGAAAATAGATTTTGCTGCCTTTGCACACAGTTCTACCTTTTAATCCATTTTCCTTCCAGGGGGCTTTCATGATATGGCACTGTTTGTAATTGTGCTGGATGTTGCTTCTCCAGGTTCTTAAACTGTCCCTCTCTCTTCTTCCAAGAAGCCTGCAGTGGAGGAGGTGGCATAGCCATGAGCATGCCAGTCCTGTGTGAGAAGCATATGAATTTATCTGGAGAAGCAAGGAGGTCTGGAAATAAATGTCCTCGTTTCCCCCCTCTAAAACTTTAGGACCCAACACTATGTTGTGTGCTGATTTCTGAACAGTAGGAGAGGTAGGTGCATAATGTAGAAGCAAAACCAGCGTATCTTATTGTCCTAGAATACCCCTAACTGAACCTTTCAAAAGTGTTTCTAGGAATCATTGAGTAGCATCTATGTTTCTTCAAGAACTAATTGCATTTTAAAAATTATTATAAATATGTAATTTCTAGGTAGTATTGGGAAAATATTGTTAACATCATTACTTATGAGCTTCTGAGATCCAGTGTACGTTTCTTTAATTTAATTTGGATTTTCCTGACTTGGATCATTAAAGTCCCTGAGAGAGATTTACATCAAAATTAATTATATCAATGATTGAATTGCTTAAGTAACTCAGAGAACTCAGTTTTGAATAGTTTGTAAGATGCTGTTTAGATAGTATGCTTATGTTTCATAAAATGAGATATTATAAACCCTGTATATTCTCATCCAAGATGACTTTCAGAAGTAATGACCTCTGTCAAGGACCATGGAAATTACTATTGTACATATACTTTATAATTTTTTTTATTTACTTACAGGATATTGGAAGTCATAAAAAAAGGAATAATAATAGGTACTGTAATAAAAACTTAGAAACAAAGAGGCTTCAGTGAAAATGTTGATTTTTGTGAAAAGAAAAAAATCAAACTTTGTGGAACAAATCATGATATTTTGCCTCACTATGAAAAAACCGTTCAGAGAAGCTAATTCAAATTTGACACTTGAATTTTATTTTTTTGCTTCCCACCTCACCCCTGGCAACACTTTTGTTTACTGTTAGAGCACATTCCTTGTACATTTTTCACTTAAAATCATTATATATTGGGATTTGGGATTCTTATTTGATTCCTATCCTTCTCCCCTCCTTTTTGTGACAATGTAGATTTATAAAAATATGAATTGTAATATGTATCATGAAGTACCTGGTTTGAAAGGCATGATGCAATTACAAAACCAGAACTTCTGGCTTTTACAGAAAGACTCCTAATCATGTCATAGAAACTGAACAGGTAAACCTTATTTGCAAAGTACTTTTAAAAGGTTTTAAAATATAATTTATTTTTTTTTCCAAAAAGGAATATAAAATATAATATATTTTACATAACGAAAACCAGAATCACTTAGAAAACACAACATAGCAGTGTTGTGCTCCTGCTGTTTTATTTTTACTTTAAACAGTTGAGGGCTAAAAAACTTTTTATTACTTTGCAGATTAGGAAAACATCCTTTACTTGATGATCTTACCATTTTGGGACTGCAAAACTTATATTTTCACAGAAGGAGGTGCCTCTCTTCCTCTTAACATGCCTAAAAGTGCAAAGAAACATCAAAGTTCAGAGCAGCTCTTTATTGCTTTTGTCAGTTTACATTGGGCACTGAGGTTTTCCAGAGTCTTCCAGGAGGAGTGAGATGAACCCATTGCAAGCCACCTGTGTTCTGGAAGTAGCAAGAGCTCTGAAGGAAACCTGTGTGATTGGTCTGCATTGTGAGAGAGTGAGGTTGAATATTAATTCTCTTGTACTGTTACAGAACAAGAACTGACTATAATAAAATGTGAATATTGTGAACTTTTAGGGTGATCGTTCAAATGACAGTTGCACCTGGCTGATGATACTCACCATCAGAAGCCATTATCCAGGATCCTTCCAGAGTTTCTATAGCTCGGGAAAAGAAGCAATGCAAAAAATTACTTTATTGGTATAAGTAAATAGTCCTTAAATTTTAAAATACAGTGAAGTCTTTTTAACTAAATAGGGTTCTTATTACTGAGGATATCACATATGCTGGATATCCAGCGTTTGGAACATATTTTGAGGTTTGTATGGATGAACTTGATACAAATTGTTGTAGAAAAAATAGAGAAAAACCTTTTAGGTTTATAATTTGGAAGTTTTGGGTTGAAATGCACAGCTTGAAAAGAACAGATCTGATCAGGTCTGAACAAGTGGCATAAATAGCATTATATCCAAGAGTCTGGATTTAGATAATAGTAAAAATATTTGTATAAAATATTTGTATTATAAATGTATATTTAATTTTGGCTTAGAGTGTAAACACAAAGATCATGCACATGGCTTAGGATGTCCTTGAGCTGCAAGTCACTAGAGAATGGAGATAGGAAATATTTTTGCCCTGTTGTTTTGGCATCTGCTGTTGAAGCTTTTAAGAGGCAGAATACTGGGATGGTCGGATCCAGGATGTCTGTGTGTTTGGTGGGTGTCTGTCTGTGTTTTGCAGGGGTAATGTGTGTGTACCTTCTTTTTTTTTTTTTTTTTTTTTTTTTTTTTTTTTTTTTTGTAGTAAATACCTGATTTGAGAAACATTTGAGAATTGCTTTTCCACATGGACTTATCTTTAATATACATAGAAGCCCCATATCTGTGGGCTTATCTGCTCAAGTGTCAAAATGGCCTGCTGCTGAATGCTATTACATAGTTAATTTGTTTTAATGCCATTTTTATGTGCATGCTATCTAGGGATGTGATTTCATGATCGGTATTGATCCCTCTGGATGACTCTAGGAAGTAAGGATGCTCAGAGGAACCCATAGGAGACAACTGTCACTTTGGCAGCTGGTGGCTGCAATGTGAGGGGTGGGGGCTGCCTGGCACCAGTCCCTGGGAGCCACTTACACTGAGATTGGCCCCATACCATACTGGATGTTCTCTACCTCTAAACTTGTCCTAAGTACAATTTTCAGTGCAATTCTTCTCCCATTGGTGTTCTGGGAGAGGTGAGATCTCACTGATCCTCACTTTCCAGTTTTTACCACCACCTGAGTGTGTAGGAAAAATATCTCTCTTTTCTTCACTGTTGCTCCATCATTCCGTGTCTTTTTTAATTATTATGCAGAGTAGATTGTGCTGTCTGATTATAGGTAAGCCTAATTAAAATAGGCAATCTTTGTGTATGGAACATTTCAACCATGGTGTTTTGTTGTTGGTTTTTTTTTTTTTTAAGTGCAGCAGGAAAGAGATTTGAAAGGTGACTGCTTTTATTTAGTGCTTCTGGGTTTATCTGTTATATCACAAATCTTACTTGCTGTGAATTTACTGTGCACTGAATTGACATTACCTGGTTGATTTAGTGTGTGTAATTTAAGATATTAAAGTAATATTATAAATTTTTTGCAATAAAAATAATTGCTCACTCATTTATCAGTATTTTGATTAATAAAAATTCATATCCTGCATCTCCTTAATGGAATATAATTATGATATTTCAACACAGCAAAAGGAAACCCAAGTCAAACCTATTTCAACAAGCAAAAGAAGATAACGTAATTTTCCCACAAAAGCCTATAAAAGTAGGGGCAATATTTTTCCATCCCGTTTCCATTTCTAGCTTGTCTTCTGAACATAAGGCTAATAACTTCTTGCCATGTTCAGAATATTTCATTTGAGTTCTGACAGTAATAACCATGTTTTATTTGGCTGTCAGGGGCCCTATAAGATGGACAGATAATGTGTTCATTTTCTGTCCAGTGGGAAGGAAATACATTGACTGTCTAAAATAATATGAAAAGAATGAGAGCCAGTTAAGTTGATTTTAGGGAAAATAAAAGCAATATATATATTTTCAGTGGTACATTGGAAGTTGTTGGTTAGATGGACACTGGTAGTTCCTTGGAGATTCTAAAAAAAAAAAGTCAAAACAAACACAGCCATGTTTCTTTGTGAACACAGACACCCACTTGTCCTGGAGATGCCATCACTTGAGATGCCTCCCCACGTCCTGTCCTTTCAGAGGTTTGAACCTTTTTCCATCTGTGTTATAGGAGATGTAAACCAAGGAAAAGTCTGCAGTGGAGTATTGCCTTTAACAGAAAAATACACTTTCTGACACTTCTGGTGTAGAAAACTGACTCGAGCAGTAATGTTTGAAGGGGTGTGGCTACATCTCCATCGTGGACACAGCACTGTAGCAATAAGGCAGATGTGACCTTCCCAGTGCTCACTGGGTGGTGGCACATGGGGAATGCAGTCTGTGTTTGCTTACTCTAATCTGAATTTTGTTTGGTTGTTGTCCAGTTGCAGAAAGTCAGAATGTGTCCCCGAGTTCTTGGCTGGTGGCAATGGTATGAGGAAAAGAATTGCTGCCCATATATCTTGCTTTGCTGCTTTGTCACTCCCAGCTGCCTGAATCTGTTCTTCACCTTGGTCACCCAATTAATCTGATACTGTAGACTGTAAGTCTTTAACGGAAAATAGCCTGTGCATGGGATTTTCGAGTGCTTGAAAAGATTCATATTTCACAAGAACACAGTAGATGGATCATTAATAATGGACAGACAGATCTGGAATCCTAAATCTAAAGAGACACCTGCTTTTAAAGTCCCTTATGTCTCCCAAAGCTGCTGTGGTGGCAGCTCTGCCCTAGTTAAGATAAGAAATTCTTTCCTGGTTGATTGTCAGAGCGTAACGGGAATACTGAGTGGGGTTATTCACTGAGGAAGGCAGAGTTATACTTGGTTGCATTACTAGGTTGTGTCTACACTGACCTGCAAAATAAAATTGGGCCGTGTTCCTTGTAAATGCCTATGGGGGGCAGTTTCAGCCAAGAGTTGCATGGGGCTCAAAGGCTAAAAATCAAATCATTCATTTATTATCTGCTTAGGGACAATTTCAGGGAAACTGGGACAGGCAGCCCCTTATTTTCAGCTTTTGTCTAGACTCCATGTCATTCCTGAGGGTTAGTACTGCTGTGGGTCACATCAGGACCCGCAGGCAGTCAGTGCTTACGGTTACATATGTCATGTAGATGGTTTTGGGGATTATGAGTACCTTTAACAGGAATTTTTACTAACTTGCTTTCAGTGTTTTAATTAAAATCATGCTGTAGCTTTCCACAAAGTCCTCTATGTGACACTAATAAACACTTGACTGATTGCCTGTCTGACTGATTCAGCTGGACACTTGTCAAAATAATCTAAGATCTCTTCATGTATACAAGAGTAAAGACGTCCAACCATCCAAATTTTTGTCTCTAGCTGATTCAGTTTTCACTTGAGCACAGTCAACTCTTGTTAGTTTGCTGAGTCAAAGATGCGAAAATGACCTATCATGTCATTTTGATGCAGTTCGAATTGCTGCTTCAAAATAAAGATTGAATCATAGAATGCATAGTGTTATGAGCACTTCATAACCTTTAGTTTCTTGCTTTCACATTAGGCTTAAAACATTAACCTTGGTCTGGAAAGAAACCGATGGACACTGTATTAACGGCCATGTCAGTCTCAAAATGTACATTTTTATAGCCTTTTAGTCAATTGATCCTTGATTTAAGCCACGTGGTAAAGATGTTGCACAGCATGTAATGCTGCTACAGTTGTTCCTCTTTGAACATATGTTCTATAGATTTATGTTCCTTATATGTTGTGCATGATATTTGATGGCAGTTCTCTTATTTGTTAACATCTAATAATTTAATAATTGGAAGTACAGCTCATTAATTATACAATGTTCTTTTTTTTTTTTTAATTTGCTCCTCTCTATTTCTGAAATATCTCTGCAACTCAGTAACACAGATGGGTATTTGTGTTGCCTAATTTTAGGCATCAGATTTATGCTAAAGTTAAACTGGTATTCTCATGTCTATACCACTGGGTGGTGGGGTGGAAGACAGCTACACCCTCCAGAGAGCCATTCAGCATTGGGCATGCTGAGTTCCTGCCGGTATGCAGAGACTGGCTTCCAGAACAAGAATCTAAGATTGATGTCTGAAATTATACAACACTTCTCCAGGAGAAAGTACTACTGAAGTAAATTTTTTTTAATGGTTTAATCTTCAGGTCAGTTTGCAAAGTTAAGTCTGCTGCGTGACAGGATCTAAACAGCACAAGCTGTGTGTGTAGAAGATTGTTTGGTGTACAGGTTGTAGGAAGTGTGTCTGGCTGCTGAATAGGTGCCAAGCAATGTAGTACTTGGTGCTCCTTGCTGGCTTGCTGTTCTGCTAGCAGTCATGCAAAATCCCAGACTCTGGGGTATCAGAAAAACATATTACAGAATATATACTCTAGTACTTTGTGTTTAGCTGACACCGATAACTGGGTTCTGGCAGGGGTGACTGGTATGTCTCAGTGAAGCAGTAGAGCCTGATATAGTCACAACTCATATCTTTAAAGCATCTTTTAGTGTGTAACCACCAGTATTGGTGTCTATTGCAGGCAAATTACTTAACACAGAACATAAAATTTTATGCATAGTCTACATTTTCTTATTTGATGAATTAGACCTTGACAAAGGTATGAGCAGGAGCTTATGAAGAGCTCCATTTCCAACAGTAACCTTTAGTCATATGTAGAGCAGGTAGCCCTCCTCTCTTTCTCCTCCTGTGGTGCCTCTGTAGATGCTGATATCAGCTGTCTCTCCTTCCACTGGTTTTGAAATGAGCTTGTTCTTCTGGAATCAGCAAACCAGTTGTTGCACAGTGGAATTGTATGAGTCTCCTGCCCTTCCCTGGGCAGGCAGGAGGCTCCTGTCTGGCTAAGAAGCCCAAGCCAAAAGCTGTGGCCAGTTTGTGTGCGTATTCTCTCTGACTAAAAGTTACCTGGTGGCTCTGTGCTGTCCACTGGTTCCATGTTGCACAGCCCTTCTCCAGGAAAGTTGCCACATGCTCAGCTTCAGTGGTTATGGTGGAGGGAGTTGCAGTTCTGGATTTTTAGCCAACCAATTCCCAGGTTTTGAGGAGCAGAGCAGGCAGATGGTACAGACAGTTGATCTGAAATTTTTTATCTCAAAGTTGGTTATTGATCTTAAATTATTTTATTACCAAAGGGGGCGGAAAATGAGAGATGATCCAAGCTTCCCAATGAGTCATTTAGGGATTGGAGGAAGAAGGAAGCAGAAGCATCCCTTCAGATTTCACCACCAACTGCCTTTTGCCAGCACTGAAAGTTGTGCTGTTTCCTTTCCTCTTTGTGCTCTGCAGGGAAATCTTGTAGGAGGAATTTAGGAAAGTGTAGTCTCTATCAGCTCAGTTTGATCTGTTTCTGCCTGACAAACTTGCATGTAAGATATACTGAACTTTTTATGAACCAACTAAAAAAACCAAAACCCTATCCTAGTTTGATGTTATAAAGTAAAAAAAATGGGGTTGAATGTGTGTTTCTGATGAGAATTAATCACAGCTTGAGTGGCTTAGTTGATTTTTTTTTTTCCATCTCAGCTTTTTGAATTGAAAAGTATATGGGAATTTAATACTGAACTGTTTTACTTCTGTATTTATTTGAATTTTTTTTTTTAAATTCAGTGTTCTGGGCAAGTCTGGTTAAACTAACTATTTTTTTTAATGAATTTTAGTAGTCCTGTAGGCACTGGGGGTTTTTTTGTTTGTTTTTTTTTGTTTGTTTGTTTGTTTTGTTTTGCTTTGTTTTGTTTTGTGTGGTTTTTTTAAATTTTTTTTTATTATTATTCCACGTTGCTTCATTTCTAAGATCAAAGTGAACATGGTGGAAAGGCAAGCATGCTCTTAAACATCTGTAATTATTTTTCATCTCTCAGTATAATTTTATCTTAGAGGATTTAGAAAATATTCTAAAATAATGTTGGAATTGTATTTGAACATAAAAGCTCAAATTCCGGGCTTTCTCATAGGAAATGTTTGCTGGAAGGTGAATGGAAAAGTACTTTGGATCAGCAAAGTGTTCAATGTACTTCCAATGCAATATTTAGAGTAACCTATATTGAACTGTTTAGTGCTTTTACTCACAAGTCTCAGAATTTTTTGTGCTTCTTTTGGAAGGGCTTGGTGAGTGATCCAAGCTGTGGGGGAGCAAACTCCTCATAAAAACCATGCACACCCTTTGGGGCTGGGCATGTGCCATGGTTGCAGGACCTGTTTTGGGAAGCATGTTGCATCGAGGTGCATTGTTCCAGGACATGGCATTTTATTTTTGCTTGAAAGTGCAATGCAAAACATTGAGTTGAGTTCTTAAAAACGCTTGTCCTCTTGGAGAAGTGCTTTGGCTGTGCAGAGATTCACACCAGGGCCACAATTTCTTCTCCAAGTTACAAGGAGGTTCATCTGCTGGTCCCTGACTGTAGGTACTGGGATACTCAAGAAAGTCCCTTTACTCAGCCTTGAGTTTTAGGGATGGGAATGGAGTGAAACCAGCATTGTAAATAGCTCCAAGTGGAGCTAAAGTTTGCTTGTGGGAGGGATTATTGAAAAACTGAAGTGATGGTGCTCAGTTGTTTTCTCAGATGTTTTTTCACATACCAAAACCTTGATTGAATCCTCCTGGGCATTTTCGGTATACAGTTTGCTAAATTAGAACTGAAGGAATATGGCTAGTAACAGACCCAAAATAAACTCATATACTCAACTTTCTTCATGCAAGACAACAGATGAAGAATGAACAGAAACATATATAAAGATTGCAGCTTCCTGTCAGTGATGGGGGAGTGAGGGGGAGTAGCCACAGTAGCACTAATGGGGACAGAATTAAGTGGCCTCATAAGAAGCGACTGTCATGCCTGCCCCTCAGCACAAACTACTCCCCAGATTTGAGCTATAAATTAATGACTGCTAAATCCCACCACGAGGGGGGATTTTATGTGCAGTCTGGTTTTTATGTGCAGACTCTGAGATACATCACTGTTACCTACTCTGTGCTGGTCACATGTGTGAGCATGAGTCATGCACTTTAATTCCAGTTCTGCATCCACTGTACGTTCCTTCTGAGCAGGTCTGGAAACCTCTGCTCCTTCATCCCACTCTGTGAGTCTTCCCTTTGCCTTGCCATCACTGCCTGTGCTGCTGCATCCTGCTCCCACCCTGGAGCCCTTTGTTACCTTTTAATGCTGCCAGCATACCTGGTTCCAGAGAGAAAAGTTCATTACCTGTCCGTTGACTGGTGCATGGAACCATGGTATAGCTGTGTTTTATATGAATGCTTGCACTCTTCTTCCCCTAGGTAAATGCACATGTGTGCTTATTTTCCACTCGTCTCTGAGCAGTATTTGAGGAGGCAGGCATCTGGGATCATAAAATATCTGTATTGAACAATGCTAAGCTATCAGTGCCAAATTAGAAATGACATGTGTGTTCAATCTTTTTTAATCATGTTTCAGTACAGTGCAACTTTCCTTTCCCGTCTAGTTTGTTGTTTGGGTTTTCTTCCATTATGTCTCTCCATAATGTCTGAATGTGAAGGGATGGTGGAGGGGTTTGCCTTTGTGACAAAGTTATTTGTCTGATCTGGCGGCCAAAACCATCCTCAAAAGCACTTAGCACTACCCTTCCCAACCTTTCCCATTTCAGAAGTATCTCTACCAGAACATCCAAGGTAGGGTGCTCAGTAGGAATAAGAAGTGAGTCCATCTTTGAAGTGCAGTGAAATAGTGCCCCAGTTGGTCATAATTTTTTCTCGAGTTCTAGTAGCTTATGTAGCTTTCATGCTCTTAATATTAGACATATGTTTTTTGAAAAATATTGGCACTTTAAGCTTTTTTCCCCCTTCTCTGAATGTGATTTTTTTGTTATTGAAATTAGTTTTGAAAGACAGCTGTGCTTGGCAGTGTTTGTGGGTGGACTGGGCTGGGCGATATGCAGCCCCTCTGCTCTCTGCTTTTCGCTTCCTTTTTGCTCACTCCCAGGCTGAAAGAGTGTTTGCTCTGGCATGTAGTGGGAACTGCATTTTTTTCCTGTGTGATTTCTAAGGGAATTTAAAATTACAGTTTGGACTGATATTTTGCACACTAGCTAGGGTAAATGCCTCTGCATGTCCTGGTAGCAGCACAGCGGTGTGACAGATTTACATTTGTTTGCATTTTTAGGAAGTTACTCAAGTCCACCTCTGAGGACTAATCTCCTTTTCTTCTGCATTAATTATTTTGGAATTAAGTATAACATGGAACTATTACATATTTGAAACTCGAGGATTTGTCACTTGGAGTTTTAAGGGACTTAGCACAGCTCAAATACTCTTGGTAAACTAACATAATTTGAAATTTTAATTTCAGCTTAAGGACAAAATGCTTTATCAGTGATCTGTAAATTGTGTTAGCTACAGCTCAAAATACAAAAAAACTTCCTTTTCAGCCATTTGCCACTTCTCATAAGGAATTTCATAATATGATAAGGAGGTGCATTGCTTAGTCCTCTGTTCACGTCGTACAGTATCAGGTCAGTGCTTTCTAATATGTGTGCCCAAAGTTAGGTCTAATGAAAGGGGATTTTGGTAGCCTGTAGTGGTTTCTGAGGAAGATGTTGCAGCCATTCTGTGTGTCTGAAACTTGGGTCACTTCTAAGGACCCTGCCTGATCTTTACGTCAATCAGGTCAACAGTGATTGGCATTGTGGAAAATAAAAAAAACATGTAAGAAAATGACAGGTCATGTCCTCACATTATTTTAATATTTTGAGGTTGTATGTAGTCACATGCACACACAGAGCAGGATATCTAAGTTAGTTAGCTAGTTAGTTTTCCAAAGATATATGTTCTTTTACTAGTGCATGCAGTGCCCCAGTATATACAGATGAATCTCAGATTATTGGAGCTGTCAGTGATGAACAGAAGAGGAAGAAAAAGGAGAAAAAGTACCTATTTTTTGCTCTCTACCTCTCTACCCTCCTCACTCACTGGAGCATAGCTGGGGGAGTCACCAGCAGTGAGTGACCAGTGGGAGTCACCCCACTGCCCGCTTGCACTGCCTAGGGGAGGAAGAGGATGGTCCATGAGCTGCAGATTTGTACTCTGGTGGTGCTGGAGCATCATGACAAGGAGGCTTCCCTTCTCTTCCCCCACTTCTGGCAGCTGACTATTCTGCTATTTTTCTTGCTCATCTGCTCCATCAGGCGTGCACGGCCTGCACGTTGCCTCTCGCACTCTGTCACTGTATGCTTTGCATTTTTGTGTTATATCCCACTTTGCTCTGTGCTCTCCCCAAGACGTTTGAGGTTCCCATCTCAGGAATTCCTGCCAAGTTCTGATCTCAGCATCTGCTCCTGACGTTATCCAGATGCTTTAATTTTGGGGTCTTTAAAAACATGACTTTTCTCATCCTGTGTTTCTGTGAAACCCAAGTAACCTGAAGAACAGATACAATTATGAAAGTGTTAATCTAATTATTAAACAATAGTATTGTCGTTCTGAAAAGGACACTTTTGACCATGAGTTTTTTTTGCAGTTGTTGGTATGTGCTGAATGTAAATTAATTCATTCTGCCAGGGATAAGGTTACTTTTGTGTAGCTGTGGCTAGATGGAGCTGTCAGAATGTGTAACGTGGTTTGATTTATGTGCAAAGGCTACACACATTAGACTTTTCTGGTATGTGCTGCTCATTTTACCTACCTGTGGGGTTCAATGTTGATACCCTTTTACTGTTTTAGCATGGATGATATAATGTTTGGTAATTACTTCGGAAAGTAGAGAAATCATTTGGGATACAACAATTAGGCACAGAGGCTGAAATAAGGTTTGCTTTCTGTGAGGGGCAATATTATCTTAAAGCAAGGACATTTGAAAAAGTAATGAATGCATAACTGTTTCTGATTAAATGCGCATTTTTTTGTTTTAGTCTGGGCAGAGTTCTTTTAATAAGTGAATGGTCTCCAGTGAGGCAGGTAATTTAAAAGTGGTCTTACACATGAGAAAAGGTGACCCCTAATGAAAAACATAAAAACTATTCTCTTTAGAAGCTATGCTGTCTCTCATTTTCAGTCTTTGCCTTTTAATATTAATTGCTAGGATGTTTTAATTAAAAGCAGATCTGGGAGGTATTATCTGCTTCCTCTGTTTAGTCCTTTTAAATGTTAATCACTTTTGACAGCATAATTTACCCAGCTACCTGTCTTAACCTTATGCAATGTATCTGCTTTGTGTGGTACCAAAATACAGAATGCACCCCAAAAAGGTTTTCCAAAAATTCATACAATTGCAAAGATTAAATCTTGCAGAAGAAATACAAAGAAAGAAGAATTAAATGAAGATTTAATGAGACAGTCAGAAAAGCTATTTCAAAATGACTGGAGCTTCTCAAGAAATGATTCTTTCTGTAGAGGTAACCAGACTGAATTCACTTCCGTTTCTACTGAGAGACATTTAGAAAGAAATGGAAGGTAGGAAGTAAGATTAGAGGTAACCTTGAAGACTGTGGAGATTTCCCATCAAGCAGAATTTTGAGGTGCATGTAGAAGAACACTTAAAAGGAGAGAAAAGAGAAAAAGATCTTAATCTTCCCCTTAAAAATAGCAACTGTTAACTTATAATAGTAAAATTTAAAGGAAGCTAAAAATTAATCAGAAGAATTTATTTGCCTGTAGGTTTAAAATAAATAATCTTTTGCTACACAAGTCAAACAGCTTGTTTTGTGTGATGTTTCACAGAAACGAAGTGGAGAACTTTGATAATCAGATTCCACACACACTTTAACCTTGTGCAAAATTTAATGAAAAACAGAGTTACTACTGAATATACTGTTTTGCCAGCTCAACAAAAGATGTTAAGTTGTGCATATTTTTGCATAATAAAGATAAGTGTTGACAGTGTAATGATCCATTTGGCACAGATAAAATCATGAATGATTTTAATAACCTTACAGCAATATTTGAATTCGCTATGAAATATAATAAAGACACTTCAACCAGGGACAGGCTTGCTGCCCTGTTATGGACTGTCAGCTACTTATAGCCTTAGTTTTTCTAGGAGAAAAAAGAGGAGAAACAGGTTAGATCAACCTGGGGAAGAATTAGGGGGTCTACAGGATGGAAGAGATGTGTTTTGAGGCTTTCAGTGCAGTCCTCTTCCACAAGTTGAAGCTGATGGGTTTTGGCAATGCTTGTATCTCCTTTCCTAGGCTGGGTGACGTTTATATTATGTGTTGAAAAATGCATTTATAGATATGGGATGAATCAAGCTAAAATGCAAGAATGATAGTCTATTCCCAAGTTTGGTAGCTTAAAATGATTGTACATACAACTGTAATTTCTCCTTTGAATATTTCCTTTGTTTTAAAATGTTTTCTGGATTCATCCAGGTGATGTAGGTGCACTGGTCCCAGTTTCCACAGGGATTTAGGGAATTAATGTCCAAAGTTAGTTCTGAAAATAAGTCTGGAGTCTTTGAAGCTTTCGTACTAAATGATTTAGGAGTATAATTCTGTCAAAAGTCCCTATTTATATGTTCCTGTTTCTTTGAATGTGATGCTCTAGTTCTGCATCCCTATGTAAAGAGATGGTGAAGGCTTCTGCAACAAGTAGTCAAGAATCACAGACTGATGCAAACTATTCTTAGAGTAATATCAGAGATCTACTTTGCTAGTCGTACCTGCATTTCGCAGAAACAAAAGCACTTGACTTCCAGTGAATATGTTTTTAAGATGGATGTGATATTAACCTGCTATTTTCTTTCTGTGGTCCTCCCTCCTTACTCTTAATTTCTTCCTGCTTTTTTTTTTTCTTGTTTGCGTTTGTTTTCATAAGAACTTAGGGGTCAGATTTGAGAAGTCACCAGGCAACTTTCAAAAGCAAAGTTTCAAAAAGTATCTTGGCATCTGATTTCTAGTGATTTTCTGGGGAGAAAATACATGAGGTGCCTTTCTGCAACCTTATCTGTCAAATTATTATTGCAATGGTGGCTCCAGATTGTTTTGAAAATGGTTTTGGCAGTGAGAGCCCAGTTTTTTAGTCAAAGTCCCTGGGACTCTCTTACTAGTCAGTTTTTAAACTGGGTGTTTTGTGAGAAATAAGCAGAGGAGCTGTCTCCTCCTAGTAGGTTGCAGTGTGAGGTAGATGGATATCCATCTGGATGCAGATGTACCACGCTTCATACAGACATCACTATAATCTTCTTGGTTGTAGAAAACCTAAAGATGTTCAGGATCATCCTTTTCTAAACTATTAAATTATCTAGTGGGTGTGCTGGTGTACTTTGCTCAAGACCAGAGCTCCTTATCTGGCATAGGTTCACATAATAATTCTGATGAGTCGAGTCCCCTGTGACTGGGGGTTGCCACAGGATGGGACAACCTCCATGGATCTCCTGGTATGTATCATTTGCCATCAGCCTTGCACTGTTGGACTGCTACCTTTTATTCTTAATTTTCTAAGCTCAGTCCTAGTGTATTTAAGGTGCACTGTTTTCACTATTATTACATGTTAAAATAATACAAAATGTTATTCATGAGGGAACAAGCAGTCATTTGCATTTAAGATTTTTTTTAGAACCTTATTTAAAGATGGAGAGACATAAATTATTTTCTTGTGCTGATTATTTTTATACGCAAAATGAAGAATATTGTTATTGTTGTCTTAACTGACAGAGGTAATTGATTCTCTGATTTTTTTTTAAATTTAGATAATGAAGTTAGTTAAAAAAAAAGACCCTATCTCATTGTTTTTAAGACCCTGAAAAGTTTATGGGGGGAGGGAGAAGTGTTATACGAAAGGCAAACACAGAGTTTTACCTTTTGAACAGACCTTGACATTGATTTAAAATAAGCCTAATTTAATAGGTATTGTATTGCACACTGAAGATAATTTAGGCTAGTGTCAAGGACAAGTGTTATCTATTCCTTTGTTGTAGTGAGGTATTGAAATAATGAGTGGAACAGAAGGGAATCAGAAAATGTTTGAAGTTTTTCATCTATGTCTCTAGATGGGTATTTTTAATCACATTCTCCTGGCTTTTGCATGCAAATTACAATGAACAGCACACACTATATAAAACGAAGAACTGTATTTTACAAAATCTATTTTCTTGAAGTTTAATAAGCTTGCAAAGATTGGCCTGTGCTTTAACTAACTAGTTACCTTTTTGTACCTCAGCTGAAATTAAAACCTTAGAATTTAAATGTTGCTGTTTTAATCCTATAGCAGAGGAATGGAAAGCCTGGTCTTTTTGGAGGTTTCTGAAACCATTTCTTTCTTAGTACTCAAGGGCTGCAGCTCCCAATGACAGATGAGACAACTGTTAAGATTTAATACGTTTTTATTTCAGCAATATATCTTGCTGTGTGACACCAGCCCCTCTAATAACCCAGTGTCTGGATTAGTTACTGCATAGCGTCACTGCTTAACTGCTGACCTCTGTGGCAGAAATAAAATACTGAACTCCTGTATGGTCTGTGCTTTTGACTTGGAAATCTGCAGACCTGCAGTCATCCCATACCCACAGGCTCAGCTGCATGAAGAACAGTCAGGGGATCCTTTGAGCCTTGTCCTGTTAGAAAAGGAGGCAGACTTTTATAGTGCACTCTAAAAGTGTTAAATTGCTTCCAAAGTAATATTAACATCATTGTCCTCAGTGTGGTTCTCATATACTCATTTGTGCTGAGGAATCAAAAACAGAGGAGAGGAAATTGGCTTATTCACACGCTCAGATTGTCCCAGCTACTTTCCAAGCACAGCACTCTCTGTTCTGATACCACGTTTTCTTCACGCACCTCTTTAATGCCAGGGTAGATATAATTTTTTACTATTTCTTTTCAAAATGAGCCAAGGAGATACCATGGTAAATCATATATTGTGGAAATTTTACAGAGTATGAGCTTAACCTTGAACAAGAGGATTTAGGAAAATAATAGGGCAGCATATGCAGAAGAGCATTATATATGCTTTCAAAGGAGGAGTTGGTGAAGAAACAACCCATTACAAAAAATCCCATGATAAAACCCCTATGATTGAAAAACTTTCTACTTTAGGACAGAAATATTTTCCCCAGCTGTTCTCACAGCCCAAACAAGCATGGAATTAAGCATTTAGGTACCTATTGTATGGAGAGATTGTAGCAACTGTGGGAAGCAAATTTCTCTCTAAGTGTAATATCTTCGTTTTTACTGAAAAGCATAAAAGAGAAACAAGATTGTTTAAAAAAAATTAGGGTGATGTTCTCATCTTGCACTCTTATTTTAACAGCAGTTCTATGTTTAGTTGCAGGCTCTGAAATCTCTTAACCCATAATCTTAAACAAACCAGTTTGACAGTGAGATGTGTCTGCAGCATTTCTGCTTTTCAGATTTTGCATGGCTGATTCCATCCTCTGAGAGATCAGGGTGTAGCAATGGCACTGCCCACTCTTTTCACCAGAGTTTAGCTTAACAGCCGTGGGTGCCAGTGCTGATTAATGCATTCACTGAGAAGGCTGGGATCCGTAGCTAATTCCAACTGCTTATGGAGTGTTCCTTTGCATGGTTACAGTTAACAGCAGAAATGCAGCATTGAGAAGCACAAGTTAACACAACAAACTGCAGCTTCTACCTGTTCCTGGCCCAGGTGAATATGCTCTACTAACAGAAATTCACTGTGCTGGTTTAAAAGTTAACCAGCAGGGGGAATGAACCCAACTCAAAGGAGAGATTATAAGTCAGAATAACAATTTATTAAAATAATACAGTAAGTACAATAATACAAACAAACAATTGGTCTCAACCCACAAAAACCCAAATGTATAACCCAGTACCCTGAGGCCTGAACAAAGTGGTGTTCCTTGGGCCCTGTTTGAGTCCAAAGTAAAGGGAGAGGGGAAGAACCTGCTGGTGGGAGAGCTGCTGCAGTCTGGCCAGAACTGGTGATCGCAGTCCAGTGGTGGTCTAAGTCTGGTTGAGAGCGATGAGATGCAGCCGTCCTCTGGATCCCACGAGTGGGTTGAAAAATGTTCCAAAACTCCAAGATTATATATCCTCCAGTTCAGGCAGGAATGTTCAGTGCTCCCCTCAGGGCGGGGAGTTCCACAAAGGGTGTGAGGACAGAAACATCCTCCTATCTCACAGGCCTCTTAACACCTAGTTTATAGCCTGAGGAGTCAGGCTCTATGGGCAGAGGGTGCGAATAGTCTATTGACAACAATAGTCTAGTTTCTGGGAAATGACATGGAAGGCTATAGAATACAGTTTTGGGTTACACCCACCATGATGAACTGATCTCAGCTGTCCTAACTAGGACATTCACCTACTGGCACTGATGTCCTTCTGCCCCTCTCTGTCAGTACCATGAAACATGAGAGTGCTGCTACATTTCTGGGTTGTCTGTCCGTAGGAGCCGACAAATGGAGATGGCCATGGAATTTAGCTGGTCACGAAGGCCAAGATCCAGCTCTGGTGTTGGACTTGCTGTGTCCATGCATTAGGTTTAGCCAGGTGAGCATGTCAGAAGGATTTCTCAGGATAATCTGTTTGTGTGTGCTCTATAGGTACTTGTCTGTCCGTCTGCACACATGGGCTGGTGGTTCAACTCTCACTCGGTGCATTATATACAGCAGTGGTGTGTCTGGTGTGTTCAAGGTGTGAGGTCATGAAAAAACAAATCCAGCTGACTTGTCAGGCAGCTAGTTGCAGCTACTGCTAAGAGTTCTTGTAATACTTTTAACACTGTTCAGCTATTGTCTTATTTCTTGGTCTAAGCCTCAGCTTGACTTATACCATGGAGGTCACGTTGAGAGCAATTCTGACAGAATATACACAAATTACTTTCCAGGGTGCCAGAGTCATGCTTGCTTTTAGTGTTTCTCAACAATAGTGTGGAGAAGGGACAAAAATTCATTTAAAAAATGTAATATTAAGCTAACATTTTAAATATTTTAACATTTTAAATATAATTTAAATATTTTTAATAGTATGGTAACTTACAGGATACCACCTAAAACCTAAAACATTTAATTCCTACTGGGAGAAGATTAGATTGCAATTTAACATTGATTCTAGAATTTTTCAGATCAAAGTGCTGTGGGAAATGAATAATCAAAAGCAATGTTTTAATAAAAAGCTTGCATATTTATTTCAGAATATTTTCTTAGATTTAAAGAATCATGAAAGCATAAGTTTTTAAAACTACCTGTAAAATTAAAGTATCCTTTGAATCAATAGATGAGTTCTGATCTTGCAAATACGATTTAACTTGGTATGTTATGTTGAGCTTTGAAAGTGAGGTGCACTTACTTAGTCAGCAGATTTGAGAACTGCTTTCATCGAGACCTATGATGTATTTTCCAGCAGTGGTTATTTTATACCGTGGGGTTTTGAGGGGGTGGATTATGTTCAGCAAAAGCAAATGCGGAGTCCTGCATGTGGGTTGGAACAACTTCACTCAGCAGTATTAGCTGGGAGGCCACTTCCTGGGTAGGAGCAGACCTGTGGAGAACCCCATGAACATGAGTCAGCAGTGTGCCCTTGGAATCAAGATGACCATCTCCATCCTGGGCTATATGAACAAGTCTGTAGCCAGCAGGTTCAGAGAGGTGATTAGGCTGGACATGACCCGGCAGTGTGTGCTTGCAGCCCTGAAAGTGAAGTGTATGCTGGGCTGCACCAAAAGCAGAGTGGCCAGCAGGTCAAGAGAGGGGATTGAGATCCCACCTGGAGTGCTGCATCCAGCTCTGGGGTCCCCAGCACAGGAAGGACATTGACCTGTTAGAGTGAGTCCAGAGGAGGCCACAAAGATGATTACAGGGATGGGGCAGCTCTCCTATGAGGAAAGGCTGAGAGAATTGGTTCAGCCTGGAAAAGAGATGGCTTTGGGGTGACTTAATTGTGGCCTTCCAGTACCTAAGGGATCCTACGAGCAAACTGGAGAGGGACTATTTACAAGAGCATATAGTGACAAGACAAGGGATAATGGGTTCAAACTGAAAGAGATTAGGTTTAGATTAGATATTAGGAAAAAATTCTTTACTGTGAGGACAGTGAGGCACTGGAACAGATTGCGCAGAGAACTTGTGGATGCCCCATCCCTGGAGGTGTTCAAGGCCAGGTTGGATGGGGCTCTAAGCAACCTAGTCTAGTGAGAGGATGGCAGGGGGGTTGGAACTAAATGATCTTTAAGGTCCCTTCCAACCTAAATCATTCTATGATTCTATGATTATTTCTTTCTACTTCTGGAGTATTTTGGCCTCCTCAAGACAACTAAGACATTACTGTGATAGCCCAGCCAGAGGCCATCATGGTGGGTTAGCGGGCTGGAAACCAGCACAGGGAAAGGGGGGACCTTAGGGTGCTGTATGGCCAAGCTGCTCCCTAAGGCACGACATTCTTGATATAACTGTTCTCTATCAGGGATGGCAAAGATGGAACTGGACTTTTCTCAGAGGTGCACAGGAGTAGTGCGAGGGACAACGGACACAAGTTGCAACAAGGGTAGTTTCAACTTGATATAGGGAAAAAATTTCTTAAAACCAAGAGGGACCAAACACTGGGAGAGTGCCTAGAGAGGTTGTGGGTCCGTACTTGGGGTTATTCAACTGGATGTGGCTCTGAACAATGTCCTCTCACTGACCCTGCTTTGAACAAGGGCTTAGACTAGTTGATCTCCAGAGGTCCCTTCCAATTCAGATTCTTCTATGATTCTATGTGAGCTTACACTTCTGTGTAATCCACTGAAAATCCAATACAAAGTGTTAACTCTAATACAGACTGTAGAATGTGAACCTTAAAATGTTCTTCTTATTTTTCCAAAAGCAATAATGCAGTAAAGTTATTACAGAAAGTTCTTTGTTTGACTTCCTTCTACCTATGTGATTTTGAAAAGTTTTATGAAAAGTTAGTTCTGGTTTCATGACCGAAGTGATTAATTAGGACAAGTAGTGATTTTCTTGAAATTATAGAGGTTTGTTGTTTCTATTACAACTTGTCTTAAACTGAAACTGTGCTTGCCCTTTTTCTCCTTATAAAATGTTAGGTGATATCTAGGTCTGTTGAGGGGACACTCAGGTTGCACATACAGCACAGAATGACTCAAATGCTGCTATTTTTGTTAATGGATTTTTTAAAATGTCTGTGGGTATTTGTGAAAATAACTATTTTTTTTCCTGTATTTTCTCTTACCAGTTCATTGAAACAGTAGTTATATTTAAATGGGTTTTTAATGAGCCATGTAGAAAAGTGAAGCTCAAGGAATAATAAGAATTTGAGTCTGCCATGGGGCTATTAAAGTCAGTTCAGTCATCAGAAAGCCTATGAATTGATTTTGTATTTAGTTTCTTTCATATCTAAATAATAATTGGCTACTCCCTTGCTAGTTATTTTCCTGAATTTATGTTTTTTTTCCTTTTACACTCATCTGTTCATTCACAAGCAACTTGTATTTTGGGATGTTTTGGAGTCTGAGGTGCCATTAGCTGAAATTTGATTTACTGCTGGGCCTTATTAAACAAGTACTCTTTAGTTCTGCATTGTAACACGGACTGAGTAATACACAGACTGCTTTGGGTATAAGTGATTTTTGCCAATCTCAAAGAGGGAGGTTGCAGAGGATGTGTGTAGTCAGTTCTGTGGTTGCCTTGCTAGTTTACTGTACAGGCTTCCCTAAGACTGGAATACTTTTTTTTACTGAGGAAAGGATGCCAGTGATGTTTGTGTTTAAGTTTTCTTCTGTGTCCTTGGCTTGTTGCATATGCCTGAAAGTGTATGGCCATGCTGTGGGAGTGATTGAGATCTCCCATATCAGCAGACCAGGTGGCTGTCAGAAAGTGAGTGCAGATAGAGACCTATACATTGGGACTGCAGGACAGGGTTGGGCTTAACCCTCTGGCATCAGGGTTTAAAGGAAATGCCTGAAGTAGCTACTTTAGGTGAAGATATTTTGAGAAAGCTAATTTAGATTTAGAATCCCATTTGGACCACCAGCACCTCTATATTCAAGGACCATAAGTCTCCTGTGAAAAGCCTAATTCAGTTATTAAGCATAAACTGAGTAACAGAATCCTTGCCAGTGTGGGTGCCTCACCAGAGGTGTGTGACTGAGCTGCTCCATCTCTTGGAGCTGCCCCAGAAGGGCTATGCTCTCTGTTCTTCTAGAACCAGAAAAATGACAACTTGTGTCAAAGGCAATTTTGTCCACAGATGTCCATCCTGCAGGAGAAGTTGTGCAACATAAATGCCACAAGACCATAGCAGTTGTGAAAGGGAAGACCACATCTGGAAGTTGTATAGACCAGGAGGGAAATGCATGGTTCAGCCAGGGGACTCCAGACACTTCTGGTTGCTTGACAGATCAACTACTGAACAATTGGCCACTGAACAGCAGAAAAAAACTGGGAATGTCTTTGTTTGAAGTTTTCTGATAAGTGTCCTTCTGGTGAGAATAAACCAGATATTTAAAATGGCTCCTAACCATCAAAAAAGATAAGTGATTTCACTTTCACTCAGTGTTAAAAAGAGTGGATAAGAAGTGCAGAGCCTCTGTGAAACTCAGAGGATGTGAAAACCAGAGGACCACTTGCTGTCTTTCTAGCAGAATGGAACTGTAACCCTAACTGATGTAGAATAAGTCTGTAATCATTACTGGTTCCTACACATCAGCCAGTATCAGATTCATCAATAAATTTCACAAAAGAATTAGCAGAATTTGGACAAATACTTAGGAATATGCAAAATTTAAGTGATCTTTTTGACAATCTTACTTATCATAGTGGTGGAAAAATACAGCAAAATGTCTAGGTTTATGAATTTCTGTGAAGTGGAGGATTTCTGGTTTTGTGGTTTTGTGCTGGGGAGAGAGGACCTGATCGGACCATTTGATAGTGATGAATTGTTTTAGATGATCTTAGTACTTAATGTAAACAGCCGTTGCTGGCACAAATAGTTTTTTAATCCAGTAAATTAACATTCAAGTACTTAATCTAGTATATTAATTAAGACTGCATATGTGTTTACTAATTTTTAATTACTTTAGAATAGGCGGAAATTGTAATAATTAATGTTGGAATGCAGACTGCTGCTGCTGTGTCAATATTAAAATAAATCAATCTTCTTGCTTTCTATTTATTTAAGTAAATATAACCTGGTTAGTATGATATGTTGAGTCCCAGACAGAGCAATAGAGAATCTCATCCTGGTATCTCTTTCAGAAAGAACTAAAGGTTGGAGTGCAATTAATTCAGTGCAACAGGGTGTTATAAAGAGCTGATTGCAGTGATAGGCTGGAATGCCTTCCTCCTATCCCAGAGCCAAACACACCTCAGTAAAACCTTGTTTTGATATCTCAGGTTGTAGAATAATTTCTTAGTAAGTAATTTGCTTGATGAACCTAATTTATTTAGCAAAAAGAATTAAATTTTGTTGCTCTCCCTTCTTTTTCTGTTTGCTATGGAAAGTCTTTATCAGCCAAAAGAGAAGAGCATCAAGTTATCGGGTTTTTAAACCATACTCCTATAATTTTTTTGTCTTCAGTGTATAAGTGTAGCAATAAGAAAACACCCGTGAGTCTTGAAAAAACTAAAGATCACAGGTATGCTTTTTACAATTGAGATAATTGTTGAGTTTTACTGCAGTGCTTTGTATTTCTAAAAAAAGAAAAACTGTTGGTCGAACAGTGAATGCTGTTGCTTTTTAAAATGAGCACATCTTTTGTTGATAATTCATACAAGATTACTTGTATTTCTTACTCTGGAGTTTGAAAAGTATTTTAGTTTATGCATGTTAACCATTCAAAAACTTACCATTAATTCCTTAATACTCTTAATTGCTGAAATTGAATGAACCTTTCTATAAGTTGTGATCTGAACAGAGCCCTTGTCTTTATGTCTGAATGTGTTAATGAATATTTGAAACTTATTTTTTCTTGAAAAAGTAATATATGCATGCACTGGGGACTAAATTCTTATATTAATCAAAGTGATACTTCCTGTGCCAGCTTACCTTGATGAATGATGTGGATCTGTATTAAAACCTCCTTTCCATTGCTTTTGCCATATTGTAATAAGAAATGTAAGCATGCCAGTCTAAATTAAGTGTATAATTTATTAAATTTGTTTTGTGAAGACAAAGTGATTTTATTTTCTATTTCCAGATTTTTACTTCAGTGATTGAAAAATGTAAATAGTCCTGTTAACTTAGGTGATTAAAACTGCTGTAACCTATTAAGCCATATATGCACATTCTTTGATGCATTCAAGTTCAGGTCCCATGGAATGGGGAGTGGATAAAACTTAAAATAACTACTGTTATTATTTATTACTGTTGATATGATATTTGGTCTTTGGCTGTGGGGTTGTCTTTAAAAACAAAAAAGAGTTAAACCAATCAAAAACCCAATATTCACTGTTTTTTGGTGGAAATCTTTTAAAGAGCTAATTCTGTTCTAATATTGAACATCTAAACTATTTTCTTTATTCATGCCTTATTATGGTTTGTTCAGTCCTTCTGCATACAATTGGATGGTATGATGAGTTTCTCAGCTCACTGCAAGTGATGGGATCTAAAACTAAAGGACAGAGAACAAAGAGGACGCACAGCTCGTGTCACATATTAGAAATAATAGAGTGATTCTTCAAAGGTTGGGGTAACTCCAGTCATTTTTTTCATGTTAAAGAAGAAAAAAAATCAACATAGAAGCAGTCTCCTGACAGTAAAGATGATGTTTCCAGAAAAGCCATCTTTGTTTTCTACTCTCTTTGTATCTGATGTCTAAAGCCTAGCAAAATACCATAGGTTTACCATTGACTTTAAAGCTGATAAAAGCTGGTCTAGTATTGTGTGCTCCATTCTTTGCCAAATTAAAAACATCTCGGTGGTTAAACAGGAGTCACTGAGAGGCCTTTTGTTTCGTTGGTGTAGAGCAGTGTTTATCACTGCACCAGATTCCTGCACCAGAGGGTTCTTCATAGCTCCAGTGACCTACTCCTGTGGTTCCTTCCAAGTTGCCGTAAGGTGTCTCTTCGGATGTTTTTTGTTTTGTTTCTTGTTCCTGCAAAGATGGTAGTTGAGGTGTGATTCCTGGGCCTCCAAAGGTGAAGAAGTGTATAATTCCCCTCCTCAAAGAATCTCCCTTGATTAAAATAAAGGGTGTTGGAGAAATCAGAGACAAATGCTTGGAATCATAATACAGTGTAAGATTTTTCAGCTGACCTTGTTTTCTGTGAGCTCATCATCTGCAGAGTGTCATACCAAGCTCTGAAAATCAAATTTCAACAGTGTTGATTTGCATTGTCTTCCAGTCCCAAAGACTTTCTAGCTTATTATGAGTAATGAGCATACCATTGTAGTGCTGTTTTACAATGAACTTCCTAACCTGTGTTCCTAATGCTAATTAGATTTGGAGAAGACTAACATGGCTTATGTTTCTTCACATGTTATATGAAAAAATGTTACAACTTGGTATGCTTTTTAAGGGAACTGAAGCCCTTTGAAGGTTTGATGCTGTCAAAACAGTGAATACCTGTGAAAAAACATAAGATCAAAAGCTAAACTTGAAATAAGAGACATTCATTTTTAGATGTTCTGAAGCTATAGGTTGTAGACTGTCTGGAATAGGCAAAAAGCTGGAGGCAACTTACAGTAAGACATAACACATATAGAGATTTCTATGGAAATACCTTTTTACATGTATATAATATCTATAGAATATTTGCAGCTGCGTGCATTGAACAATATTTTCCAATCAGCCTCAAAGGAACAAAATGTAATTTTGGGATTTATCTTGATACATGACATGCAAAGGAGAAGGAGATTTGATGTTTCATGCCTAAGATTCTTAGATGCTTTGTTTGTCTTTTGCTGTAATACTTTACAGATCTTCACTTGTGGATTAATTTATTTTCAGTTGCTGGAGATTGGTAATTAGCTTGCTGTAAAACAGTAAGAGAGTTATGAGTAAATTTGAGAAGCATATTTTTGCAAGCATAGATATTTCATAGATGTGTTAGAAAATTAATTTTCCAATACTCTTGAGCTACTGACATTTTGGTGTTGTCAAGTCTCTTTTGTCTGTAGATTTCTCAAGGATAAAATAATGACTTTTATGTTAAAAACATGTTCCAGCTGTCTGCAGATGCAGCCTGGTTTTCCTGCTGTTCCCTACTTTTTAACTAGCACTGGAGAGAGTATGGACTTTTTATCCTGTACCAATTTCCCCTTTCTGTTTTATGCGTGCCAGAGCCTAAATATGCATTAGATATGGAATTACCAGCAGAAGTTACTCTCTGTAGTTTCAAAATGACTCATTAAAATGAGTTAATGTCTGAAAGTACTTTCAAAAGCTGAATTGCCAAATGGTTTCCACTGGGACTTACAGTTGTGGGTTTAAATTTTTTTACCGATGTTTATGTAAGCTAGCTTTGAGTAAAGGGAATAATATTAAAATCTTTGGGATAAAGATGATGTTGAAATCACTTAAAAAAAAAGAGAGAGAAAATGACCTCTGATTCCTTTATGTTACACAAGGTTTTAGCTGTTGTTCTAACAGAATAAACAATTTGTAGGGGCTAGCACAGGTTTAAGTTGATTGGCTCCATTTACCCTACCAATTGGACAAAAGAATATAATGCTTTCTTGGAAATCTCTTTCAAATATTATATTATAGATTAATTTGCAGGCTGCAGAATGCTGTCATCCATAAAACTTTTTTCTCCATCTTGAAAATTAAGTTCTACAGTGAAATGTGTATAAGAGCTGGCATTATCTCGTTCAGTAGGTCACCAAAGATAAATTGGGATAAGTTATTTGTTTCAAATAAAAGCATTCATTTACAGTGGGAAAAACATCTCAGATTTATCAAAAATCATCATGACATTCTTCCTATTTTTCTTGCAGTGGTGAACACAGATTTAGTAAACCTTTATTAAATTAGTGACTTGGCTAAGTTTCAAATTGGACTTGAGATTTCAAACTTGTCATGGAGAAGCTGATTGCAAACAAACACAGAGTATCTCTGTAAATTTAACAGAAGAAATTTTGCAAGGGAACCCTACAACTTAAATCATATTAATAGGTAATAGATCAATAGGTGGAAAATTAATAGATTATAACCGTTAGTGATTATAACACTTCCTTGGCTTTGTATTTTGTGTGTAGCTTTCAATTTGTATTAACATAATTTCTTCTTGTATGTTTTTATTCTATAAAACTGTGGTTTTGCTCATAATTTGACTCCGTAGTTATGATGCACATAGAGGTATCAAAACACAGATGAAAAATTGCAGTGCATCGATCCACACTCAGATAGTTTTCTACATTTCTGGATGGGATGAAGTGGTTTGCTGGGGAAGGTGCAACCCTTCCTTTTCTGACTTGGTGCCATTCTTTCTGTGGCTGACAGTGATGAGTTCTGTGTTCCATCAGAGCTGTTGACCCTTTGTAGTATCCAATTAATGACTGCCTTTCCTTGGGCTGATGATCTAGGCATTGATCAGAGCTTCTGCTGATAGACATTTCTCGCTCTTTGGCGGGAAGAAATGATGAAAAGCTGATCTGCAATGACACTTTGATGTTGCTGAAAGTTTTTTTTTTTTTAACAGTAGATTAAATTGTCATTTGCAGCTTGTGGCTGTGTTTGATGAGCAAGATCCACACCATGGAGGTGATGGTACCAGCGCCAGCTCGACAGGCACGCAGAGCCCAGAGATTTTCGGCAGTGAGCTTGGCTCCAACGCGACATCGGCCTTTCAGCCTTACCAAGCAACAAGTGAAATTGAGGTCACCCCTTCAGTCCTACGTGCGAGTAAGTAAATGTTCTCGATATCTCAATGTGTTTCATCTAAATTTACGAAGATGCCAAGTGCTGTTACCCATTGATGCTGCTGGGAAAATGATTCATTATCTGTCCTTATCGAAAGCTGATCAGAATTGAGAAACTGCATAAATGCTTGTTGCATGCAAGTAAACAAACCTTTTCTGTTTTAATAAATTATTTATAAACTACTTTTAGGAACCATAAGCTCCTTCTGTGCTGCCAGTTTAAAATTGTCCTTACACTGAAAATCACAGAAAAATTTCCAAATGCAATTTCTGCATGGTGTAATTTTCAGTTTGCCAGTTTCATTCCATTTAATGAAGAAAATGGTAAAAAGAAACTAAAGATAGGAGCACTTTCTACTGAATCTGTCAGTGTTGCTAGGTTATGCTTGTCACCTTTCCATAAAAACACCTGCTAAAACGTACATTTACTGTGTTGCAAAAGTACATTTCTTTAAAAAACAGAAACCATTGCCAGGAACAAGCCTTTGTTTTCTTTATTTCAGTGTGGTGAACATTTGTTGCAAAACCATTTAGTAGGAATTGCATATCACATATCTTGCTCAGACAGATTTTGGGAATATTTCAGCTTTATTAAGAAGAAAAATCATGGAATGAAATTTACTGTGTAATTTCATTGTTGTTAAAAGTACCACACAAACAAGACAATGTGGATAAAGCATTGTGCCCTCTTACTTGTAGTGTCTATCATTTTGCTCTCTGAACTTCTGAAGTAGTGACTCCACTCCAGAAAATTCTTAGCAGAAGTTAGTATCATCAATCCTTTAATATTCTACAGATACAGTGTTTTAAAAAACTATTTGTAATACCCAAGAGATTGCTTTTGTGTAGGTGTTCTTTTAATGGATAAAAATCTGCATTTAGGCAATCAGGTAAAATGCAAATGGAAAAGTTACCAGTCTATTAAGTTTGAGGGGTTTTGTACCAGAATGTTTTCTGTAAAATTAAGGGAACAGCATTTAACAATTACTTTAGATAGAGCTGAACACATATCTTTTCAAGCTATAACTATGCTTCATTGCAACACAGAATTAAATTAGGGAAAGGATTAATGGCAGAATAAAGAAGTATCCTGGAATTTCAGGATCCTTCTATTTTGCTGTCACTAGAGTATGCCACTCTTAAATGCACATCTCATTTCCATGCATATGCCAAAAAGCTGTCCTCCTGGGTTCTCAACTTAGGGGGGGTTAGAGTAGGCAAATGCATGCACATTTTCTCCTTTAGTGTGATTATCCAGTGTATTATACAATACATGAATGTTAGTGCATTAAAATCATATAGCGCAGATAAAATTCAGTGAGATACCGGACAGCTCACTTATCTTTGTGTCATTTTGGAAAATACATGGAATACTTAGCTAGGTCACTGATTGCTAAAATGACTAAGAAGTGCTTTGAGACCCTACAATACAAAGGTCTTAAGAAATACAGAAGACTTTTATAACTGTTGGTAAGAATTATAGCTCTTTGACACTTTTTATAAAAGCATGCAAAAATAAAATACTTTAAACAATTTGTCATAAATATGTTATCAGAAATCAGAGATGTTCTCCTGTCTAGCTAATTCTTCTTTTCTAAATGTTGACAATTAGATATATTTTGGTTCTAAATATTCCAAACCACAGGCTTAGAATCCTTGTCCAGTAATATTATCCCATATTAAACATACCTATTTCAAAAATTTCATTTAAATATACATTGAAAATGGAAATACTATCCTTATTGTATTTCCTTTATAACTTGTGAAGTGAAGCATAGCATACAAATGGTATTCTCAGTATTTCAAATAATTATCTTCTTACTGTGTAAGTTCTATTCAGCAAATAAAACCCATCCAGTTTTGCGGTAGATGCAGATCCTGATTATTACATGTTGACAAGGTCATATATCTATTAATTGGATTGGAGATGGGATACAAAATTGCTGTAATTATTGTAATTTTCTAGCTAATTGCAGGGTTGGCGGTGAATATTTTACTTCTAACAAATGAAAAACAGTATTCCGTCTGAAATTGGTTTATAGCATTTTAGACATTTTGTTTTACATCTTTGGTGCTTTTTGCTGGTGAGCTGGGCTCTGTTCCGCAGCAGTTCACCCGCAGGAGCCGAGCTCTGTGCCTTCTGCTGCCACTCACCTGCACCCGCGGGGTCCGAGCGGGCTCTGTTCTGAGGCAGCATCTCAGTGCTTTAGGCTGGGGCTAAGGGCCTGCTGAGATCTTCCTCTCTTTGTTCTGGTTGCCATGCTACCCCTTTTGTTTGTTTATAGATCACGCCATCCCTCCTCTCCCAGCAAGGGAAAGGTTAGCTAGATCAGGTCCAGCTGGAAAAGTAATATTCATCTGGAGTCCCTCTTTTCCCATGCACAAACACAGCCTGTACTTTGCACGTTGCGGGGGGGTTGTGTCAAATTGAATCTTCCCATACAAACATGGAAACAAAAATGAGGCTGGCCCGTACCCCCTGTGTTGTTTTGCACTGTGAAAACACAATTCATCGACACAAGCAGTTGATTTATTTATGTTTCTTATCTAGCTCTTTCTTTTTTACTGCTTTTCTGTTACCAAAGTTAAACTTCCTCTTGTATTTCATCACTTGAGCTGCATTTTTTTTCTAAGCAGACAGTACACAAGGCATTTTTTGTGTTGTGCCTGCATGCTTTCTGGGAAGAGGTTGGAAGCTCACTGCAGAAGATTGTTAAAGCAGACTGATGTTTATTCCCTGCTGAAATATAAACTGGAGGCGCAGGTGAAAATTGCCAAACGTAATGAGCAATTTGGCAGATAAGACAGGATGTCAGGCAGTGACAGTTCAGCAGCGGGTGCACTGCCTATGAACCAAGTTGTTTGTTTCACAGTACTGCATTTAAATATTGTAAATAAAATCCCTTTCCAGCTACATGAGACATTGTGAAAAGGGTCATCTCTTTGTCTTGTTTTCCTTTTAAATATTTTAGCTTGTTCAAGAGCTAAGACCACCCTTGGTTATTTGTCTTGGTGTGATTGTATGTAACAAGTCTCTCTGAATATTTCAGCAGTTACAGTTAAAAAAAACATTTTAATATATAACATTTTTTGGAAAACATATTAAGAGAGAGAGAGAGGTTTAGAGAACTGATTCTTTTTCCTTTGTTTTTCTTGCCCTGGCCCAAAGTAGAGAAGTGTAAGAGTGCTGGGAGATCCTTTTTTCATTAGCTGTTTAATGGAAGGGTATTGAGAAAATGAAGCCAGATTCTTCTCACATAGGCAATTTATTGCTGGAGGCAACAAATACAAGTTGCAACAAACACACTACCAGTTAGAAATAAGGAAAACCGTTTTCACCTTGAAAGCAAAACAAACTACTCAGAGAAGTTGTGGCATATCCATGTCCTTGGAGACGAACAGAATTTGACTGAACATGGCCCTGGTCCTGTTTTGTGTGGAGTGATTGGACCAAATGACATCCAGAGATCTCATCTGAACTCTGTAATTCTGTAATTCCAAAGGTAATTATTAAAATTAAACTATTTGCTTCTTGAAGCTATTATTTGTAAAAGAAAATGAAGGTCAAGGTGAAATATTTAGCAGACAGATATACAAGCCTGTTGTGCATGTACAGCTTCCCAGTGTGATTTAGTATTGTACTAGTTTGTGCCAGTGTGACAGATCGGCTGCCTTTTATGAGACCGCTGCTTTTATTTGCAGGATGTCTTCAGTACAAGCTTCAGTTCCTTAAAAATGAGATATGGACTAATTGTAAGGTTCTCCTAAAGGCTGGAGGGTCAGCATCTTCCCAGGACAGAGCAACACTCTAAATTACTAAGAGCTAGGTGGAAATCGTGCACTCCAGTGATATGGATGCACAGGTGAATCGTATCATGTATTTTAGTAGGACTCGATTTCATATTCTGGTCAGAGAAGCAGACTATGAAAAAAAAAGTCTAGATGAGAATATTATGAAGTCAGTGCACAGCTGGCTGTGAAGATGTACTAGAAGAGGAGCAAAGAAATTGCTGCAACTTCACATCATTGTTTACCCAGCAGCATGGCTGTTGCTCTGAGGTTCCCTGTGTGCAAGTTTGCTCTTACCCTGCAATCAGCATAAGTTTATTCCTCACAGGTAAGAGCATGCATGCAGACTTTGACTGGGAATTCATTGATATATTGAAGTTCACGACCTTGCTTGCCTTTGAATTTGTGTGTCTCTCTCTGCTTTCTGAGTAGTTTTTAGTCTTTCACTGACAAATTAGTAGAATGTATCAAGTGTAGTCTCTAAGGGCTCTCTTAGCTTAAGGGCTGTTCAGTATTTTAATAAATCTGAACTGGAATATAAAGAATTGTGTAAAAAAGTAAGATGGAGTTTCTGGCACTTTGGATATCAATATTTCAATTCAGCATTGACTTGATACATTTTATAAACTGTTTTGAAATCGTTGAGATGTGCACAGTCACTGCATCTAGAAAGAAAACAGTAATTTACAAGGCAATACCAATGAAAGCAAAGTACACAATACTGCAACAAGGATCTTGACAATATATTGCATTATTATAGTGCATCTGGGCATTATGCTCTTCCATCAAAAGTCAAAGGCAAATGCTGTTGTGAGCTCACTGTTGTGAGCAGAAAGACTTAAGCTGGAGTGACCAGTTGTGGTGCCAGCCTTGGGGAAATTCTAAACAATCTGGAGAGAGCTAAAAGAGAGCAACAAGAGTAAGTTGCTTTGGAGACTGATGAAGCATTGGTAGGATTGGTTGATTTAGTTAAAGAAAGATAAAAATTGATGGGATCCAAGTCTTCATGTCTACCTAGAGAAGGACAGTTAGCATTACCTGAGAAAAAGCCATTTTTTGTAACCCTTAGGCCTAAAAAACATGTTTACTCCTCACTTAGCAAGCCAGCATTTCTGGGAATGGTTCAGAGGTTCTGTGTGCTGCTGAGCACAGTCCTGCACTGTGCTCTAAGGCAGGAGGGCAACCAGCTGGTGGTGGCAATCTGTTCTGTTCCTGGCTAAGCCAGCCAGTTGATCCTTAACCACAGGTGAGCTGCTTCTTGAGGCCGTTGTAAAAATGTGTGTGTCTAAGCATCTCATAATTTGAGTGTTCAAAAAATTCAGTACTAAGCAAACCATTTAAAGGTGTGAGTGCATAAATAAGTGTGTGAATTTCAAGTACTTTAAAATTGCTCTTTTAAATATGGCACTTCACTGATTTGATACAAGTATTTATCTAGAGTCCCAAATGCATATTCTGAGAATTAATTTATTTTATTAACCATTTATTTAATTAATATTTATAAGGTTTCAAGGTTTGGAGCACTCCATGTTAGTATGTTGGCAAAGAATTGCAGGGGTGAGTTTGTATTTGTTCTGGTTTCAGAAATGATGATGCTTTCAGCACTCTTTACAACATATGGCCATTAGAAACTTTTTTGTTCTTGTTTATATCTCTTTGAGTCCTTATTCAGCTCTCAGTCAGCTTTGTATATGGAAATAAAGTAATTTTCAAATGTCAAAGAACTAAGGAAGCAAGAGATTAGAAAAGGGAGAAAGAGAAAGATGAGTTCATCAAAACCCAGATGTTTGGAGCTTTATCAGATCAAGTTATCTCTAGGATTAAATAGCTGATTACAAAATATGGAGAAAGCAATCCACGTTTATAATGAGAGATTAGGGCTTTACAGGTAATGCTTGCTCAAGCCAGTGGGAGGTTTTCCACTAGCTCCATAGAGCTTTGGGTCAAGTCAACTTTCCATGAGGTGTCCATCGTTCAGTGAAGTTCGGGGAATGAAATCCAAAAGGTTTCCTAACTGTCATTCCCACTTTTACTTCTTTGCCAGATTCTTTTATGTTTCCTTTACTCTGTTGGATAATACAAAATGAACCTCAAACTGAGGCTTTCACCAAGCTGTTGGCATCAGAATAAGGAAGGTTTCTTATGCATTGGAGCTGGAGGAGAAGATTTAGCAAAGTCTGTTTCCTCACCTTCTTGTGCTCCCACGGTCTGGGAATTCTTATCGCATTTATCCCTATAGCTCTATCAAGGATGTGATTGTTTAAAAGCCAGAGTTATTGAATCAAAAAATCAGTACCAGGTGCTGCTTTCTTCCATGAGGCTAAATCTGATCTTTCTACAGCACAGTTCTGACTTGAATGATCTCCAGTTGGTGTTTTCTCCAAGCACAGTGCTCTGCTGTTAATTTGGGATTGTTGAGCAGTTTAAAAACCATGTGTTTCTGATGAGACCATGACACATTTGTAAAAACAAATGGATTTTAAACTGCTTGGGTTTTTAAATTAACCTTTAATATCTTCAATCTTCTCAGTATATCATCAAGCAAAATACTGTAGCTTCTATTAGGATTAAAAAAATCCCTGAACCCAATAAAGTAAAGAATTTTAGAACTTACAGGGTTCTCTAGAGGAAACCTGAGTAATCATGGGGCATTTCAAGATGTTATTCTGTATGGTGAAGACTTCTATCTACAAGTACTGATAATGGGGAATAATAAAAATACAGTGTTGTATCTGATAACTGGTTGCATTTTGTACCGCACCTACAGAATATAGCACAAGAGAGATAATAAGGAAGGGTTATGAAGATGTGAAGTATTGAATTTGAATAGTTTAAGTAGTCAGGTTTGGATATCGGTCTAAATTTGACATATTAAATAGATTTAATGATCATTTGAACAACAAGCTATTATGGAAATCACAGCTGTATTCTGAGAATATTTCAATACAATATTCCAATACAATATTTCAGTAATGTGGTGTTGGTGGTGTTGCAGGGTTTTATTTTCCCCTTCTTTAAATGAAAGGTAACTTTTTCCCTAAGGGAACTGTGTTTTTTTATTTACAGAAATGTTATGCCAATTTATCCAATCAAACATTACAGTGTAGCTGCTCAGGTCTGTTGTATTGTGGTATCATGGGTTTAATACCATTGTGATAAAGCTAGTTGTTTCTTTAAAGAGTTTTGTCTTCAGTTATTACACCTTCAATAGGTGTAATAACTCTTTCAATAGATAATTTCTTGATTGCTTCTCTGTTTCCTGTAATTTCATTGTAAGCAAACAAGAAGGAACACAGTGAAGGCAAAGGAAAATTAATCTGAAATAAGTAAGGAATGCTTTTTTGCAGTACAGACAACCACCCTGTGAAATTTTCTAATTTATGAAGGAATGTGTACATATTACGCTTTTTCCCCCAACAGTTTCTAAAAACCTTATACAGTATTTATAGGTACTCATTCTGAAATGTGATAGAACACCATGCTTCAAGGCATCCTTAGTATCCAGAACCACCAGTCTGCAACAGTAACTGGTATCCCAGTGGTGTTTTGCTTTGCTTTGAGGCAACAACAATGGGGGGGGGCGGTTGTCAACTGACATAAATTACTTACAATTTACCAACAGGAGAGGATGCAGAGTTTGCCAAATGTACTTAATTATTTGCTCTGTCCTAAGCAGGCTGGTCTTATGGGAAGGTTGTTTTAGGGCTAGTGAAGAGTGTTGTGGTACTGGGGGCTCTGTGCTGTACTGTCTGCAAAGTTACCCTGTGTTCAGTGCATCAGCCAGTGCATGGCTCCCCCTGCAACAAGCACGTGGATATTTTTGACCACAAGCCTAAGGCTTGCACTTTAAGTATATCCTTTATTAGGCTAAATATGTACTTCAGTGTGAGTATTGTTGCTTGCTTTTGTTCATAATTTACAAGGGATCTTCTTGCTCCCTTCCTTATTACATTTGAAGCACATGAACTCACATACTCTTTGTTTTCAGATGGGGATGTATTTTGGAGATAGTCCATCTCTTTGGGTGATTACTGGGAAAAAGTTACTTTAAATTCCATGTCTTTTGACATGTTCTTTTGAGGAGGATGAAGCAGGGACAGATGGCTGCTAGTTGAATAGGCTTGTTTTTTAGTTTGTTTTTTATTTACTCTCTCATACACTTAAAAGGACTGAAACATGATCCTGAAATAAAGGAGTGGGTGAGAAATAACTTTCCATTAATTTACTGCCTTATTTCATACTTTAAAAAGAGACAAAATTTGTTCTTTCTCCCACCCATCTCTTGTTGTAAATCTTAAATGAATTATGTAAGTAAGACAAGTGCCAGCTTCAGAACTGCTGTGGGTTCATGTTCGGGACAGATTAGGCATTTCAGATGAGAATAAAAACATATGTATTTGGAAGCACTTTCCTGTTTTTGACCCCTGGCACTGGATGCCATAGAAATTACAAGCTTGGCTTCAGCCCATGAACCTGGTCTGAACTGAGATGAGGCACGAGCCCACCACCTACTTTCCTGCTGGCACAGCTCAGCTTGGCTCAGTGTAGCTCAGTGTCCCTAACTATCTGAAGGCAGGGCCCCTCATCTGCCCTTTTCTGATGCTGTAGGGACAGACAGGGTCCCCCTTTGTGACATAGGTGCCACCTCGCTGGTGGGGGCTTTTACTACACAGGCTGATGCCAGAGTTTGGCTGTCTGGGCTTGGAGTGAATGTGAACTTGGGCTGTGTTCCAGGGCTGCATTTCTTGCCTCTGTTATGGATTTAGGTAATTAATTCTGTCAATAGTTTTGAATTTACAGAAAGTGGAAGTGATTGTATGTGTGGGCAGGGAGTTGGGGACCATGTGGGTTTACAAAGGAAAGCAAAAAGTGATGCTTAGGTTAAGATAAAAGGTTTGTACTACTGCTTTCATGCATACAGTAAAGGCTTGTACAAAGACAGCAAGAGCAAGCTTGTGTTAGCTTCCAAAAATTGTGCATATGAGTCAGGGACTAGGCTTCTCAAGCAGACTTTGATCAACCATTAAAACCTTATCCCGAGGGGTTGGATTTGATTCAGCTCTCTGTACAACACTGCTCATATTCACAAATGAAAGTAAAATAGGGACTCTTTTGGCAATCACTGGGCCACAGCTGATTCAAAGCAGACATGATGGGTGAGGTTAATACCAACAGACTTCAGGTTCTGCATCTGAGCTAAATGCTCAAGGCAGCCCAGTTTCTCATTCCTGTACAAGAATGAACACCTTCAGGGTGAGTTCATCTGACCTGCTTTACAGCTTATTTCAGGGTGAAATGGAACATGGCCTTGACTAGCTGTGCTGGCTAATCTCTATTGATGGGAGAGAAATGGAGTTGACCAGTTCCAAAATACTTCTGTGGATCCCATTCTGCCCGTGATTTAACTCACATCATAAAAGTCAATTCTTAATGAAAGATTTTTTTAGAAATTTTTATTATGAAGTAGGATGTTGCCTTAAAAATGGTTATTTGCAGATTTGGAAGAGAAAATCTTCCAAAGGCTAAGTGGCATTTTACAAAGCAAACAACTTCTCAATTTGACTCACAGAGCGATTTTACATGGCCCCAGGAAGTTCCTGCACAGCCATAATTATGTTTGGGAAAGTATATTTGGGTCGTGGACAGTATGCCATGACTGCAGATAGTCCTGTGTTGGTGTTTCTTCAGAATAAAATTAGGTTTGAGACATTTCCATGGCATTTTATAGTTAAACCAGCAGTGTCACCTGCCTTCAATCTGACACTGGTATCTCATCTCTGTATATATACACTGGTGTCTAGTCTCTGTACTGCTCCCAAACTGGTAAACCTCTGCAAAGGAGTGACTGTGCCTTTTCTTGCCACGCATTCTCTGACCTCAAAGCATAACAGGTGCCATGTGGCAGTGAAAAGCCAGCCTAAATGTGGAGGAACAAGCACGACGTGGAGTTAATGAGTACTGAAGGACTTGAGTTGTCTTCGTGGCTCTATGCAGTTGAGTGTCTCTGTACCCCATTCCCTCACACACTGTGCAGTGTCTTGATGTTATTACAGCCATCCTTACAGTCTTTTCTGCTGTTCAGGGTATCCCAGCTCCCTGTGGGCTTGGGAGAGGAAAGTTCTTTGTATACATGGTCCAGCCTCTGGGGAAAGGAGCATCCCTCAAATATAGGCTATTAAGGTAAATGTTTTTGCAAATTTATAGACAGAATAATGGTGACCAACAATTGCTGTGACTTTTTTAAATGAAGTAACATTTGAAGGAATGCTAGCAGTTCATTTCTACTAGACTATGAAAGAATAAAATTATGTTCACTAGTTTCTGACAAGTTAGAGAATGGACACATGTGCCTTGTTAACCAGTGCTATATAATATACAAATTAGCCTTTCAGTGTTTTTGGTGAGTCCTGACTTGATCTCTCCTCTTTTGGGCTTTTTGGAGGTTTTCTGCATATGAAAGTTTTCTCCACCAAATATAAAAATGACATTAGCTTCTTCTATTCCAACACATTTTAAACTCTGATGTTTAAGACCTTTATTAGATGATAGAGAGATTTTGGGTCAAGCACTGCCTGACTTTTACAATCATTTCCATCTGCAGGGTCTTACATAGTAAAGTCTTTTCACGTTTTATTTAAAATTTTAGTTTGGCTCTTGACTTATGGAAAAATAAATAAAAATGAAGGGCTTACTACGAGTGCTGCAGTGAAAAAAATATGGAACTACTTTGTCAAATGAAATGTGTGACATTTATCCATGAGAAATATCCATTAAGTGAGTGAATAAAGTTACTGCTCTAGGTTGACATAGCAAGCAATATTTCTGTGAGTATTGTACATGGAGATGATTTACCTCTACCTCTAAGTTCATCTTTAAAGTAATAAAACACAAATGGGCAAAGTCTTCACATAATCCTGCTTTCCCATAGCTCTTTGTTGTGTTGCTTAAAACATAACATTACACTGTAGTATGTATTTTCACTTCATCCACCCATAAAGGGTAGGGGTGGTACACTGAGATATTATTTCTAGTTTGTGCTTCAACAGTGACCAGGGGTGCAGGACATGTGGCTGAGGGCTTGGAAAGATGGTCACTGCCAGGGTGCTGGCTCCTGGAGCCTAAGGAGGAGGAGCCATGTTTAAGCAGTAATGGAGGGAAGGAGGACAAAATTGAACTGTTTGAAAACCTATCCTCCAAAAAGTGAAGGGTGAAAAATCTTCAGTGAAACTGCAGCTGCGAATACTCACAGGTATTTGTTTATTGCAGCTTGGTCTGCCTATTTCTTGTGTTAGCCAAGGAGTTCATCCTAAACTGCATGTGTTGTGTCTTGGCAGCTCCTCTGTGCAGTAGTGTGTTGTGGTGGCAGCAAACCCAGAGAGCCCATGGAATATGGGAGTACCAGAACAGGGCCTGCTTGAGCCGTGTCCTCGGTGGTGCTGGGAGCGAGCAGCTGCCCTCCCAGAGGCTGCAGGCTGTGGGTTTGCTGAGGGGAGTAGGTCACCCGTGCTTGGAGTGTGCCCCAGACCCCAGGCAGGGAATGGTGCTCAGGGCAATGGGAGCTTTGCTGGGCTCAGCCCCCGCAGCCTTCCTGCTCCAGCACATGCCCATGCGCGGTGCTGTGAGCTCCTGGAGGAATGCAGTGCTTGTGTCTGTAATTTCCCTGTTGTATCAGAATTCTTATAGTCTCAGTGGCTGTGAGTTCAGGATAGTATTGTAATACTCCTATTTATGTGCTGTTTACCTGGTGTGACTTCTGGTGTACAAGCAAGCTTCTAGGAGTCTTCATTCTGTATTTTACCAGAATGATTTTGTGGATGTGAATTCTTTGCATGGGATTCCTATTATGGGATGAATTGAATATTAAATTACTCCTCAAACCCTCAAGGCAGTACATCAACTTCACTCATACAGAGCAATTTGTACTGTGCTATATGTGCTGTGTACTGGCTTCAGTTTCTGAATTCTCCCAGGGCTAGGATTTTGCTCCATTCGTTTCCATTTTTCTTTTTCAAAGTCAAAATGTTTTACTAAGAGTGAAAAATATTTTTAATGAAGTATTTTAATTTGTTCTTGTGTTATGGGCTTGTATTTCACCCTCCCTTCATCGAGGTTTTGCCAGATGTTTTAAATATTTTCTGAGTACATATGCTTTCAAGGTTTTTCTGCAAATCCAGTTGTGTTTAACAGGCACTGAGTCCTTGTGAATCAATGTTGTATTTTCCTCTACTTTATGCCACTCAGATCTGGCAGATGTCTTGAGTTCTAGGACAGGAGATTTTCAGTGTTTTCTGATAAAAGCAGATAAAGTTGGTACATAGTTAGAATTTCCTCAGAAAGGATCAGAGTTTCAGACGTCCGTGGGAGGAAGGCATTTCACTGACCACATGTTTTTACAGCATTTAGTAAATTTAGTACTAAATTTAGTAAATTTAGCATTTAGTAACTTTAGTACTAAACAATTAAATCCAATAATTCATCTTATGCCTGTATCAAAAGGGATGGCTTTTGTATTGAAAGTTGTACTCATGGGGCTTTTTTCACATTTCCTTTCCTTTTTATTTTTAAGTGTTTGTATATGTAATATATGTAAAATGTAAAGAAATTCAGTGTTTCCTTGATCTTACCTTGGAAGAAGATCTTAAAGTCATAGTTTTAGCGAGATGGATGGTAATTTTCACTCAGAGATACATGTGCTTAATTCAGTTTTATTTTCCTCTTGACCAGCCAAATTAAATACAATTGTTTCATTTCAGTCATAACTATTTTATTACTTGCACTGCAATATAAATAGTTTGCTCTGTGTTTCCTTCCTTGATTTTTTTCCCCACAATTTTTTCTGTCATTTGCTTTTAAGACATCTAAAGGGTCATTTTTGAACAAGGAAAAGTGAGGAAATGTCAAAAGTAGGGCTGCTGATGGAGGCTCTTTGTGTGCTCTGTGCTTTCTGTCTGTAGTTATCAAGCTGCAGAACATGAGATGCTCAGCACGTGTGATGAGGATGAGGCTTTAACTCGAGAGAAGGTTAGCTGGTGACTTGATGCTCCTTCCTTCTGTTTCCATTTGCTGACTTCCAGATTGAGAACCCGGTGCATCTGGGTTAACTTGATGCCTCATGGAAATTTTAGAAAGGAGACAACCACTTCGTTTCAGCCTGTGATCAGAAACAGAAGGAGAATGGAAAAGAGAAGGCATGAAAAATTAAAGAACAAAGAAGCATGGATCAGAAAAGCGGCTGGGGGTTGGGGTGGAGGGGGGGAGGAATGAGCTAGTGGCAGGGAATGCTTACCTCCCTGGGGACAAATAAAAATACATAACTGTTTCCTTGATGTTACTTTGCTGTATAAACAATTACCCCAGGACCCATGTAAATGATGTAGGACTATGGGAGAGAAAGTGAGTAGGTTTCTGCTGCCCTCCCTCTCACCCTTTCTTTCTCTTTGCAAAATTCTTGGTAGAACCTGAGACCTGGTCCATGCCAGAAACTGAAGAAAAAACAAAAATAAAGTTGAAGACATGAAAAAGAAGGATAATCCCATATGATTACACTTTTGTTATTTCTCAAGTGTTAATCACAAAATGAAAAATGGTAGTGTGTAATCTTAGATTTGTATAAGTGCATGATGACATTTTGAATTACCTTTCCTGAAACACAAACTGTGGATGTCTCAGACACAGAAGACATTCACTGAATTGCAGAGCTTTAAAAATGACAGTCCTGGGGCTTTGATGGATTCTCTGTCTCCTGAAGTCTTGAAATTAAAGTCAATATTTTTCTGTATTTCCAACAGAAGTTAAAAGACTAAATGCAGACATTATTGCATGGTGTACCTGGGCTTATATAGGTGTTTGACAGGATGATCACAGGGTGTCTTCAGGATTTGAGTTATGAGTCTTGTTTGGAGTCTCGCAGTAGTGCTGCAGTGTGTGTAGTGAATGATTCTTCGCGTACTTGGACCTGTGCTTTTCTTATTTAAGATTCTTCTGTATTTTTTCTTAATGTTTTCTCTTTTTCGCTGCAGTTTTTCCAGCTGCACCCTCTCTTCTTGTTTACAGTGTCAATTCCAGCTGGTTCCGTAGTCTTCCCATCCTGTCTGCCACAGCCCCTGTCTCTGGCTATATCGGTGTAACGTCCTTTACTCCTGCGAACCCTCCAGCAGCAACTGGGTTTCTCATTCATCCATACCCCATTTTGTTTGTAGGTGAAGTGTGCTTATTTGGTTTTTTGTTGGTTTTGTTTTGTGTGTGTTTTGGTTTCTTTTAGGATAAAAATGAGAAAATTGACTTTAAAGGTTTTTTGCATTTGTTTTTTGATTCAGCTCCTCCTTAGTGCAGACCAAGTGCAGACTTCTGAGGATGGACAGCATCTGGTTCAGTCACCATGGCTTGGGCTGGTTGTGTTCTCCTGTGGGGACTGGCTGGCAACTCAGCTGCTACCCAGGAAAGTGAGGCTGATAAAAATTCTGCATTAACTTTTTATACTTTCTGGGCCCTTTAACAGAAACTGATCTGTTTGGACTCAGCTAAAAAAATGGACATTTTGAGCCCTTTTCTTCCCAGAGTATTTATTCTCTTTACTGTATTTCGTGACTGACTGCTGGTGTAGCTGTATCACAAAAAATTCCCAAGACTGTATTTTACAACAATGGCTTCAAGTGTGCTCTGACTTAATTAGAAGAAAAAACCGGCTTATATTGCTGGCTGTATTAGAGGCTCCTTGCTGTTGTGGTGTGACTGCTTATTGTTGAACATTCAATGCAGAAGATAGTTTACCTTACAGGGGTTTTTTTTGTTTTTTTTTTTTTTTTTTTTTTTTTTTTTTTTTTAGGAAAAATAGGTTAAATATGTAAGTCACCACATAAATGCTAAGTATGATTATAAAATGCAAAAATGATGATACAGAATTCTGTGAGGAGAGGCATGCAAGACTGCCTGTGGGCCTAGGTTTTTATTCCTTTGCTTTTACAGCAGAGACTAGAAATGCTTATGCAATATTAATTCAGGATATACAGCAAATTGGCATTTGGAAGCATTCAATTTTCCTCATAATTGTTCTCCATTCACTTGGCCGATTATCATTAATTTCAGGGAATTAAAGATGCTCCTTTTAGAAGTTTCTAGTGAACTCTTTAGAAATGTCAAACAATAACAAACCTGCCACTTAGGCAGCAATTTTCCCTCTCGCTGTCCTCACGCTGATGTTAGATCGCTCTTTGGAAAGGCAAACTGCCGTGTAGTAAATCAGCAGGAAAATTTTTTCAGCCTCATGCTGCTGAGTGAATTTTGATCCAAGAATTTTTGTGTTTGTTTTGTTCATGCAAAGACTTTTATCCTCCAGCCTGGGACCAGGGAGGTTGGTTTTTTTCTTGCAAATCTGCAAAAGTGTATTTTGTTAAAGAACTTAATATTATATTTTTGTGGATTAACCTTATACTTCTTCAGTCATCTCTAGGTGAGTCCCACAAGAATGTAATTAAAAACACGTGATGTCCAGGTCTTTCCTTTTCCTCTGCTGTAATGTGAAAAGGGAAACAAAATTGTTAAAACCCCTCAGGAAGGGGGTTGTGAAGTGCCATTTACTGAAAAGGTGGCTCTCTGTCTTCTCTGGCTGTGTCACAGGACTTCCTAAAGCACAAAGTGTGCACAGAGCTGCAAACCATCTGTGATTAGAAAGGGTTGTTGGGAGGGACTGTTTGATAGGGGTGTCTGTGACAGTGGGATTCAGTGACCCAGCGGGGTGTGTTATGTACCTGCATGTGGGTTATGGATGTGCTGAGTGTCATTGTGTCTGTCTCATGATCTCTGTCTCTCCCTTTCTCCTGGAGCTAGCAGGCTGAGGGGCCAACATTCCAACATTGTCCCTGTGCCAACCAGGAATAAAGAGTGTGGACATATGAATGAGTGTGGGCTTAGGTAGTTTTGATTCTCATTCCTCTCAGTGTAGCTGCTTTCCAGCACTGCTGAGATGCTGCTGCTGGAGAGGAGCAGCAAATGTCTCAGAGATGTTTAACTGCTTTTCCCTTCAGCTATGTGGAAACAGCTAAAAACTGTTACACTTGATAGGTGGTTTTAGTCCAGTATTCATAACTGAAATAACCAAACAGCTTCTTAGGAACATGAGAGCAACCTTGCTTGGCTCAAAGGGTTTTGGTCATGTCAGAAAAGGCAGATATATCTGTTTGGCTTATTTTAATCTGCCCTACATTAGAATTGCCATAGTAATCACACAAAAGGTAGGATAATGGTTGTATTCCAAGAGCTAATAAAAACTGGGGGAGGTGAGTGAGGAGTGCTTGATGCTGGGCACGGAACAAGGAGCAGCCCAACCTGCTCCCCTGTCCAGCAGCAACATGTTTTGTAGTACCTGCATCCAAGAGTTGTTCCTCCATGACTGTCCTTTCCTCTTGCTGGCATTTGCATGATAAAGAAGAGCCCATCTATGGAAATATACTGTTGTGGAGAGGAGGGAACACCCTCCATTGTTAAGATTCAGACTTGATTTCCCACATATGCGAAATCTTGGCTTTCTTTTTAAAATTTTTGAGGAGGTTTGCATTTTGTATGTGTTGCTTGACCAGTGGGTAAGTTTTTTCTCTTCCTAAGTTTGAACTTGAGCCTATGAGTGTTAAACATCCTTTGGAAGTCTTTTCAAATGCTTGAAAAACACATAAATCAAAATATCATCTGAGACAAATAAAATGAACTATGTCATGAATTAATAACTTTTAAAATAGTTCTACAAATTCCAGAGAAGAACACAAAGTAATGAACTTGTTCTCAGAAAGCTATTTAGTTTCAGAAACATTTAAGAAGAATTTTTAGTGTTTATGTGAATGATGCAGAAGATAATGTTTCAGTTTCTGTACAGACAAAATCCCAACTAAAACTAATATGTTTCTGTACAAATATAAATTTAATTTTGTTCTGGAGTGACTTTAAAAAACATCTGCATGAGGGCTTTCTGTGTTAGATATCCTTTGTATTTGTAGTGATGAGTAAGTATATTAGATGTTATTTAATGCAGTAGATTTTTGACATCTCATATGAAATATTAAATACACTATCTCTCGTATAGTTACTAAAATATCCTGCCTTCAGCGTATTTTATAAACATAGGTAGCTAAACAATAATAACCAATTTTTCTACTTTCTTATTTTACTTGAAATTCAAAATAGCCACTTTTATGAAACAGTAAATTATTTAGTCAGAACTCCATATTTAATGTAAAAATGGTGTAGTTTGGCAAAATATAAGAGAACAATTGCTTAGAGATAATTTTTAGATTTTTAACTAAGTACTTCAAAAAGCAGAGGTGGTTCCTGCTGGAAGCACATTGACTGTGAGGTGCACACTGCAGAGAAGTCGATGATCTGTGAGAGCCTATGGATGTTCTACTCGCAGTCGTTTGCTCTGTGTTTATTCTGTGAATGGCCAGGTGCTGTGTACAAACCTCAGAAGGAAGCATGGATTGAAAAATTAGTATGCTGGGGACGTCTTACTACTGGTAGGCGTTCTAAATTGTAATAGAATGTATAAAATGATGATAGCAAGATTTGTTCCCTAAAATCCATTTCTCTCAAGTGGGCTAAAGAAATAGCTCCATCAGTACAGGAGATGGCTCTCTTTTCCTGTGGCTTTCTTTTAGTTGTTATACAATTTAACTTTCTTTTGAGAAGTGGAAAATATCTGAATTGCATTTCACAGAGCCTTTGTAGGGAACTAACTTTGGCTAAAAAATATTATTACAGTGAATATTAGTTTTGGTTATAGCAGGAGCATCTTAAGGATACACAGCTACAAGGGGTGTAGGGGAAGCCTATGAGTGCTGAGGACTAGACACCATAATGCTCTTACAACTGTCCTTTACGTCCTGACTGTGGCTTCCCAGTACAGCTTGGGCACTTATCCAGAAAGGCAGCTCCTCCTTTTCATCTCCATGTTGGTAGTTGAATGGAGAGTGACCCTTCCATGTTCCTTCTTTACTCCTGGATATATTTTTTCATGGACTGAGGTTGTTAGCCAGGCCCAGCAGGAGCTGTGTCTGGTTATGTGGCATTCAGGGATGCCACGGTCTGGGGGAGAGGGGATTGGGACCACGGCACTGCACAAAGGGTCCAAGTCGAGGTTGAAGGTGCAATGGTGGTTTATTGAGCGTGTGTGAGGGTTTATATAAATCCTGGTATAGAAAGGGCCAGAAAATGGGGTGGAGCATGAGACAGACAACCAGGGGAATGAATAGGAGTATGGACGCGGGAGAAGAGGGAGGAACTGGAGAGGAACTGGGAAAGGAAAGGACCAATGGTAACTCTCTTCACACTGCAGCTTTTTCAGACAATCAGAGGGAGAAGCGGGGAAAGCAGGGAACAGACAACTCAGGCATGCCTGGACGTGCCCGGGCATCACAACTGTAGGGGTAACATACAGTGCACATATTTGAAACTACATAAGAACTGTAAAATCCATATAATGAAGTCCTTTTTCGATTGTTGTATATCTTTTTCCATGCCTGGAGCTGTTCCCACTCTGATTCCTGCTCCTCCATACAGGGAAGTGAGTACTCTATCCATCAGCCCGTGTGCAAGGCAACGCTGGCCATGGCCTCATGCGGATTAGTGCAACTGTAGTTCCTTTGCTTTCTGTGTTTCCCTTATGTCCATCCTCAGTAGAGATTTTGTTAACTTGTTATCTTTCTTCAGGGAGGCCTTGGAGGACAGCAGGGTGTTTGTAGAAGTAGCACAAGGCACTTGACTGGGTTCTGGTGCAGAAGGAGGAATTCAGTTGCCAGATCAGTTGTAACAGCATTTTTCTCCCGCTTAGTGGAAAATGCAGAGGGTGTGACAGGTTTTGTCGAGTACTCTTGTCCAGCTGACTACTTGCAGCGCATTTCCAGGATAACCTGTCCTGGGCTATTGATTTGTTTGAATCTGTTGAGATTCCTCATGTTCAAGCTACAGTCTCCAATTATTCATGCTAATGGAAGAGGACCAAGTAATATATGCTGGCAGTCCCCTCTTTTTCTCATTTCAGTGTATCAATACATTTTGGGCTGCAGAACAATAAATACCTTATTAATCTTCTGTGAAGAATGAAGCAGAATGAGAATTCCTTAATAGCATAAAATGAATAATAATCATAATAATTAAAAATATTAATAGATTTTGTAAAATAAAATTTGTCCACCTCATGTTCCCTCTCTGCATGCAGATACTTGAAATTACTGTAGCACATTCTAGGATGAGACAAGGAGGGAGCCTTGTGGTGTGGAGACAGCTTGGAAGATTTAGCTGCTGGGAACCTGACAAATTCTGGCATGAAGTATATACCATAGTATTTCAGTAAATATCTTCTGTTAGTTCTGGCTAAAGCTGTTTCTCCGCTAAGAAAGATGATCTTCATCTCTGGGTTAGAACCAATCACAAATTCTAATGAAATTTGGCAACTGCAAGCATGAAAAGTCATTGATCCAAAAACTGTCTTTTGAGTAGTGAGATTTCCTTTTGAACCTCAGCTGAAACTCTTTCTATTTGCTTATTCTTAGTTTTGAACTTTTAGGAATAATTTTTTAGTCTCTTCAGCCTTGGTACTGTGAAATAAAAAAATGGAGTGAGAGGCATGTAATTAAGCATGCAGCGTAACTGCATGTTTCCAGAGAGGAAAGAGAGGAGGGGGAAAAAAAAAAAAGTGTGTGTATGGGGTGCAGAATAGAAATCAAAAAAAATAAAAAAGAAAAAAAGAGAAAGAATGATGTTGCCAAAGTTTTTCCAAGGTGTATAAAATTTTCTTTTCCTGAAGAAAACAGTTTAGGCTCCCTGTTGTTGTAGTGGACTTTATAAAGATAGATAGGAATGCTTAACTTTGCACATGCTTCAGGCAGCAGCTGTTCTACTAGTGCTCACTAGGCATGGTTTTAAAAAATAAAGGGATATCTATTTCTAGAAAAGAAGAAGAATTAAGGATATCTGCTGGTCTGTCACCCCTTGGAGAATGGCAGGTGTTCTGTTTCATTGTCCCATTATGGGCATTATCTGAACAATTTAAACAACAACTTCCAGTATAGTCTAAATTGTCTTACTGTTTGGCTACTGGGAACACCAGAGTTTTCTGCAGAAAGTGATCTTTAACCTTAGGAGTTAATGAGAATTTTTCAGCATGTTGTACAGAAGCTGGAGCTTCTTATTCCATACTCATGTAATTGGAAAGAGCTTGTTTGGACATCATTAGGTTTGTGTAGTCCCCAAACTTTGCAGCTTCCCAGACCATTCTCCAACCTACCCCCAGTGAAAGGTCAGGCACAGCAGAGAGCTGCACTATCTGCCCTCCCATGTCCTGGGCATGGCAGCTCTGCTGCCGTGCATCCCCTGTGGATGAGGAGGGTTGGTGGCATTTCATCTCATCATTTAAACACGCAAATGCTTGGTTTGTCTTTGGGAATTCAACTTGATACTTGCAGCTGAATGACAGAAAATAATATTCTTGAGATCTGTATGCTCTATGCTTTGCCTTTGAGCTGTGTTAGTCCCTGCGTGCAGAAGAGCCTTCTGCTAAATATTGTCTATCTGAGCACATGGGGTGGCATGACGTGGCCTTTTCCTAGTTTTGTTTGAGATTTCTCTCTTCTTGGTCATCAGGAGCAGTTCAGTGGAACTTTAACTCACAGAGATTTGATAACACTAAATGAGAACATGTTTCATGGATGTACCAATATGCTTCTAATAATCCTAGTAAATGTTTCTGTCATGGAAACAAGAACAAGTGCCATTGAAATTGCAGAAGCTGTTAATAATTTTTAATAGTTGTTCAGGACTATGTTCTCTCTATCTTATTATAGATGTTAGTTGTAATTTTTTTTACTGTGTTGGAGACTTGCTAGCGTGCACAGAGTCTACTCCTTTCCACGTGTTCTATTTTCTTTTATATTTTGTGCATATAACTATGAGAATGTATGCACATATAATTTCTGACCAAAAAACCCCCAACCATTTAAATGATTGTGATCAAGTTTCCTTGGTTGTCATAACTACTATACTTCAGTTAAAAATCTGTCTAAATAATTTCTATAATATAGCTATCTGGATTTTGGGTAATGCAGGTTCAGATCCACCTCCAGGCATTGATATTCCAAAATTGTTGCCTTCTCTAGCTTGACAGTGGCCTGTGAACTGGATATAAACAATTGGTTTTATATCTTAGTAAAGGTTTTGATGATTCCTGAATTTCTCTGCAGTGGAGCAAGGCAGGAGCCAGCCATGCTCCTCCCAACCTGAAAGGAGGTTTGGCCAATGCCCACTTAATGGCGAGGAGCTTCTCCACAGAAACATGGAGACATAACAGATTAACAGCCAAAAACCTTCAAAGATGGAGTGTTCATTTGATGGCTGGCAAAGAAATACCTCTTCCCTCACTGTTTCAAACATAAAGGAGGTAAACTACCATCATACATAACTTGTTTGTTGTTCACATAATTAAGACACCAGAGGGATCCCTGCTGCCACCCATTATTTACCATACCCTGTGTATACAAAGGGCTATTTAGTGATGGTTCTGTCATCATGTCTTACAAATCCAGAAGTTTGGATGCTTTTTTCCCCATTCTAAACCCCAGTAGAATCGCTGCAGGTTTTCATTTCCTTGCTGTTTGCCCAGGGAGTGGCTGGTAGTAGGGTTTCCTTCACTGGGTATTCGCCACAGAGATGATGCTGATGGGCAGTCTGGAGGCTCTGCAACCCTCTGGGCAGTGCAGGCCTTCACCTTTCTGACAAGTCAATGTGTGCTGTAATTCATGAGCCAGTGGATGAGGCATTAGGTTTTGATGGAGAGTAGGGAAGGAGAGAGATTCCAGCAGCAGCTTTGTAAGGACTTGCGTAACAACAAATCTCTTACTAATTACACATATTCCTACTGAATTGCAATTAAGCATGTCTAACTCTGCATCTGCATATGATCCACCTTGGAATTCCTACCTCAGGTATGAGGTTCATGTAGTGATGTACCAGACTGTGTTGGCAACAAATGTTGAAAGAAAGTTTATTCTTTGATAAGTCGGAAGTGGATACAGACTGACAAATAGTTCTGATCCCCTAATATCTGGTACTACAGTGTAATGGCACTTCTCCCCACCCATAAAAGCACAGTCATGACCTGGGGACCAGAAAGGCGTCACAATGTTGGCAACCCCAGCAGGTTTTTTCTGACTGAAACTCACTGATGAAAGACTTGTAACGTGTATTATACATGTTATATCACTCCTGGTTCTTCCCAGCAGAGCTCTTTGAGTTACAATCTAAATCCTACTGTTGCATCTATATATCTTCTCTTCTGTCCAGGAAAAAGTTTTAAACACCTTCCTGTAAGTAAGCCTTTCTGAGCCTACCCCAAGCATTTAGACCATAAAAAATGCACAGTTTTCGCAGCACTGCATTATGTTTACTAACAGGAACAATTTTACCATTAAGTTTTAGGGGATTTTTCAAAGTTGTGGTAAGAAAAATATCTGCCAACTTCCTTCCTATGTCTCAGAGTGGTAAAGTTTTATGAACTCAAAGGAGCGAGGAATTTACTCCTGTCTGTGTAAACCCTTGCCTGTACTACAAAACAAATGAAGATGTGAAAGATAGTTTCTTCATTATAATATAACTAAATATCAATCATAGTCTTATTAGCAAGGCATGATCTTTGATGAAAGCAGGAAAACTTCAGCAGCAGCAAAGTCGATGATGTTTCTACTGTCACACAATTGTTTGAAGAAGTAAGACACAAATTTTTGCAAAGATTCTTAACATCTGGGGGACTAGGAGTGCATTTTTCTTATCTTTGTAGCAGTAGCAGTAGCGTGAAAATAGGTAAAGAGGTAATCCAGATGTTTTAAGGAAATCCTTGTAAATTGTACCCAAGAACACGAGACTGTGGCTTGTTAAAACATTCTGAAACACAATTTTTTGACAGAGTAGAACATTTGTAAAACCTGACATTTTTGTCTTTTCTTTTGGCATGCAAAGATATTTGCATTTTAGAAAAAAGCCGAGAGAAAAGAGACAGAGAGGGTGTAGGTAATTAAATTTTAATTTCAGTTTTAAAGCTCTTTCTCTAATTAGCTTTAAAAGTCAGTGTCTAAGTAAATTGAGTTTCAAGATGAAATCATAATTTTCTACCTGGATCTTAGTATTCAAAAGTAAGAAGAAAGAATATTAGAGAAAGAGAGGGAAGATTGTTACTTTAAAGGCCTTTCAAGATAAGGATTTAACATTACCTCGTTATTAAAATATAACTGTGGCAGGTTGTTTTCTTATTTCTGAATTTAAAGTCATTGAGCAGTCGTGGTTGGAAAAATGAAAAACTTAAGTTCTATTAAAAGAAACTGAAAATTATACTAATGAGATAAGGACTTTTCTTTATTTTGCCTTATAACAAGACTCTTTTTGGTGGCTTGCTTGCGTTCTTTTCTCTGTTGTCCATTCTTCCAGAGATGATCTTACTGTTCTGAGTCACTTTTGATCATACACATGCTAATACAATGTCCTGTGTTTCTTAAAGGTGTGCTAGCATGCAGTGGGCTTTCGTTTGTGTGTTTTACATAGCCAGGTGTATTTTCTCTACATTTATGTGATGGTTAAGGACACAACCTGCTGCATTCATCTGCCATCTGCTAGACCACGTTGTGCATTTTTAGTGCTGTGGTACAGCCTCTGCCCCTCTCCTGGTGTGGCTGCATGCCAGAGCCCCAATGGCATGGGGCAGTGGTAGGAGGAAAACAGGCTAATTGTGACTTGTCATGATTTAATGTGCAAATTCTTAGAAATGTGCCATTTTAAAGCTAAAGAAATAAGAAAGCAGAGAACAATATTTGATAACATGGAAAATATGTCTGTGAGGAAGTACATAAGTTGTTTGGCGATGAGTAGCTAGAAGAATAACTGAAAACAGTTGGGTTTGTATGTGAAGTAGTTATAAATATCTGGAACTGTGTGAAGCTAACAATGATTTATTTTCCCTCTAAGAGCAATGGCAATCTAGTTATTTAACCAAGAGTTCTGAACATAGAGAAATTAATTTTAGAAGTTGATGTTTTTAAGCATAAACGTATTTTGAGGTAGAGAAATGCTAATTATCTAAACTATGTCATCTTAAGCTTTCTTGTAATTCTGAAAGGGAGAGCAATGAACATGAGATACCTGGCATTTGTAGGTGAATGCTGTATAATTCATGTAATATTTGCAAATATTGAAGCATTTGATAGAAATTTAAGTGTCTTGAAAGTTCCAAGTTAATGTGACCACCAACTCTTCAATATGGTTTAAAAATCAGCATAGAAATCTTAAAAATTGAAGGCAATCTTAGTCTAGAGATTTGTGTCCTGTAGGGTGTCATGAGGATTCCTGTCAGCTTTGGTTTTATTTAACATCTTTAAATCTAGGAGAAGCAGTACTGTAAATAGTTTGTTAATTAAGTTTTCAGATGTTGATAGACTGGGAAAATAGAATAACACAAATGAAGATGTTGTACACACACTGAATGCAGTTTGATTCAGCCTGAATAAATAGAAGCTAATGTATAAGAACAGTGATCTAAACTGAACAAATACTTTTGTTACTGAGACAAAGATGCTGAAGTGAAACTATAGAAAAAGTTTTAGGATTTTTATGGATGTTATGGGTTGATACCATGACAATAAAATACACAAGTGTGATTATTGTTGGTTATGTATTAGTGTCAAAGTTCAAAAACAGACAGGGAGGATTCAAACAGCACTGAGGGTATTTCATAAGAGAAATACCCTGTTCTGGGTGCCTTCTGAACAAGTTAAGACTAGAATAATATTTACAAAAATGAACAGCAACAGAGAATTAAGAGAGGCAAAGGTGAAATTATGTGCTGTGTAACACCTTTTAGGGGAGAATTGAGATGTTGTCTGTGACATATGAAAGGAAAAGATAGTTTTGTAGGAGAAGGGGGGGCAACTAATGACAGGAGGATAAACTTGGGGGAAATAATACAAATGCATAAACAAATTCTGAAGATTTTGACATTCTGAAATGCTGCAAATTATTTTATTAAATAATAATTACTTAAAAGTTGAGTGGATTCTAGGAGAGAGAAATATACTGCTCTGGGCCGTGGAGAGAGAATTGTTGGTGTGTGTGTATATTTATATATATAATATATATATTAAAAAGAAAATATATATACACACGTTTATCCCATTCCTTTGCTGTCACATCCAAGAGTATGTTTCTGAAAAGATCTGCAACTGGCAGTAGCTTTGTAGTGCTTCTGTTTCGTGTCCCTCCCAGCTGCCTGTAGCATGCCCAAATTTGCTTCTGCAGGACAGATGGTTCCGTTGTCCCAGGGGAAGTTCTTCACCTCTTGGAACTGCTTAAGTTTTTAATATTTTCTTCTTTTCTAATTCAAGATGCCTACATTTGATTTGCACTGTTTTGTTAATCTTTTGGAGAAGTGCTGGTTTATGTTAGCTGCTGCTAGGGTTTAATGCAGTTTGTAGATAAGTTCACAGTCAGCTGGTTTTTGTCTCCAACTGTTTTTCTTCTGTCCATAGTCCAGTTTACAACAGCCTCAGTGGTCTTTGGAAATTATCATTAGTTTTTCTCTAGAGGTTTTCAAATATGAAAGTTGAACTGATTAGGGGATTTGAGCTTTTGAAGGTCATAAGGGATGTTTGGCTCTTGGTGTGTCCAACTGAGTGGAACAAGGAACTGAACTGAACCTACTGAAATTGGAACCAGAGCTCCAGGAGCTGTGCTGGAGTGTGAAACTCAAGTCTAATCTAAATATTTTTTAAGAGAGATTTCAGTTAAATGTAGACAAAACCTTAACTTACAGTTTCAAGCGCTTCAAGCTGAAAGAAGCAGTCCTGCTTTCCTCAGCCCCAGGATGACCCTGATTCATCCTTTCTCTTGGGCTCTAGATGAGGATTTGAGTGGAACAATGAGCTGGATTGGCAATAGAGGCAGTAAAGCTCTTCAGTTTCTGTCTCCCATCCCCAGGCTGGTTTCTTGATGCTGAGGTAGGATCTATGTGTGTCTTGTGTATACAGTGTACCCAGGTGTACATACATATCTGTGGGCTCACTTTTAGGAGCTCTATCTAACCTGAGCAGCTTTTTTTGTTAAAAGCTACTCTTTCCCATAGGGTTTTTTGGTTTTACAGCATCACCATTTTCCCAGAGTCATCTCTAGGGTGTGGAGAGAAAAAAAAGTCCTGTCCTGGTCTACTCATCAGTTGTGGGCCTGTTGGTCTGAGGTGGCCAGAAATGACTGTGAGATCTTTTTTTTTCATTTCTGTGCCTTAAATCCAGTGTGTGCCAAATTGTGCAAGCTGCAATGGCACTGAGGAGCTGAAACATCAGTAGAAATCTTCAGAGTAAAATTAGCTTGACTATGCTATATAAATATAAGTATGTATTTTTCTAGTCATGCCCTCCAAGCTGATATCCAAGAGGAAATTGGTATGAGAAGGTATATATTAGCTCTGTTCTGGGAGATCACCATCTATTGTGCTGAATGCCTGCACACAGGATGACATATTCAGCTTTATGGATGAAATTTGCCAGATCCTCAAATGCTTTTACTTGTGAGCGTATTTGAAAATCAGAGAAGGTGATGACCCTTTTAAAATAAAAATGGAATTGCTGGCAGGAAAGGAAGGTACAACTCTGTATTCTTAACATTTAAAGATGGTTATAAAATGTGTATTGGCTGTTTTTATAATTTATAGTGAAACTGCTGTTGCTTTTAATAAAATGAGACTTCCAGTCAGAATTTCATGATTATGAATGTGAGCATTTTGTTATACAGCTTGGATATATCCTACAAATAACCGTTTTCTAGAAAAACTCTGGCTACATACATAACTTAATGGGATTCTCTGTCACATATAATTCTTTCTGAAGTTGACTTGTGGTTGAATATTTCAAGTCCTTGAATGTGACTCAAGAACTGAGTTAGTGGTAACTTTCATGATTTTTAATTTAATTTTTCCTTATTTCTTAGACTTTTAAAACTTCCTGTAATTCATTATTAGATTTACCGTTTCAAGTGCTTATTTAAAAGGCACCTTAGCTGCAGAAGCAAATCAATATTTACAGTGCATTAGTGCCACAGAGAATTTGAAGTCTTGTGATTAGAGTTCATTGCTGTTTTATCCACTCTTCAAAGAAACCACAGACTTCAAACGGTATCAGCCATCATCCTGGAATCAGTGACATTGCATCGGTCCCATGCGTACTTCATCTTGTGGTTTAATTATTAACTTCCTTTTCTTTGATTTTCCTTTTAATATTTCAAAGTATATCATCTTCAAATCTATAAATTCAAGTAAAACAGAGGATTGTAACCAACAATATATTGGTTTTTTAAAAAAATAATCTGTTCAATATATTATTTTAAGTTGTTGTTTTAATGGAGAGTATCAAAATCAAATTAGAATGGTCTCTCAGAACAAAATTGAAGAGAAGAATATAGGAGATTTTATTTACAAGTTATGGTTAATATAGTGTGAACAGGATTTAATTCTTGTATTAAACCTGGAGCAATACTGGCCATTGCCAAGCAGCATGCATTAGATCTAGCTCCATGTGCTTGTCCCATTCCAGTATTAAAAAAAATATTACCATGTTTAAATTTCTAGTTTAACTGGGAAATACATTGATCTGACACACCCAAATTATTGTCTTTTATAATTTACTTTATTGTGAAATTTGCTTAGTAATGCAAATTACTTTTCCTTGTGTATGGAACCATTTTCATAAGAAGAGATTAGAATAAATCATGTTGCATCTTTATATTGACAGACCACCTTTTTTTTTTTAAGGTTTGGAGAAGTGTTCAGTGAATGTCTGAAAATATCTCAATAACTGATGTTATTAAAATGAAACTGGTTATATTAAAGGTGGCTCATCTGTGAGTAGATATTGTAAAGAAGCTTCTCATGTTAATGTTTTCTCTGAAGCGTATTAATATTTCTGAATTCTGCTGCATAATTGACTACCTGTATTTTGAAAAGTCTGTACTTCTTAGCATTGGGCAAACTGTCAGATTTTCACTACAAAGTGAAAGCCAAGGCAGTGATAAGGGCTTGTTCCTCTCCAGAAATGCTGGTTTGAGTTCCAGTTTCATCCTTTCTTTCTTTGTTGGCAATTTGGCTTCTCTTCTTACAGAAGTTCACCCAACTGAACTTTTGTTTTGTCAAGCAATTTGGAGAAGAAGTGTAAAAATACAAGAACATTTTGCTATCACCGTGCTTATATATAGATGTACAAGCATAAGGAGCAAGTGAACTCATGTTTGAAAATTGTAATTCTCTGTTGTGGGGTGGGTAGCTAAGGCAAACAGGATAATATGCATGGGGTGCTGCTTGGAACAAATATAGATTGGTATTTTTCTTAAGTGGCACTGCACACCACAGAGCCACTTTCTGGCTCAAGCTGATCTAATAAACGAGAGTGTATGTTCAGGGCTGCCCCAGGAGCACAGGCACTGCTGTGAAGGGGTCATTTCATCCTGTGTGGTGAGGCACTGGCTGGGGCTGCAGCTGAGCCACCTTTGTTCAGAGGTCTCTTGTGATTTGATAGTGTGCTGTTGGTGTGTTTGCTGTAGAGGGGGAGAGGAGATACTTTGCCTTCACCTGCTTCATGAAACTTGAAGTAGTTGAAGACAAGGCAATCAAAGAAAAACCCTCTATAAGAGTTTATGAGTATATATTGAGCAATCAAATTCCAAGTAGACTTAACTGAGACCATTAGTACTTTCCTGCATAATTAGTGATCTTTCATGGAATATTCTTGTAGTTAATTCTAGTTCTGTTTTACACTTTTATATATGTGTATATAGTAGGTATGTGTATAAATATGTATATATGTATTCATAAGAGAAAGCATTTTATTTCCTGGAAATTATTGCTGTTATGAAAGTAAAAAGAAGAAATTGAGAGGAAAGAGAAGTAGTACAACAGTTGTGGAGAAAAGGACATGAATTCTTTGTTATTGTTTACCATAATGAACATGAAATAGAATGTTTTGGTGTTTGGTTGTGTACAGTTATGCATATCTCAACAGCAGGAGTCCTAGCTGATTAAAAAGCCCCACATTTTCACTGTGTGGCATGACTTACTGTATTTCTCTGTGTTGTTATAATGCCATGCAAAATAAGATGATTATTAATATTATATGTGGCGTTAACATAAAGATATTGTTGATTGTCCACTCATTTAACAAACAACTCTGGTCATTGTGTTTTCCTGCTGGTATTGTGAGACATGCAGTTTCCTTGGGAACTGTTTCATCCTAGCATTAAAACATAGTCCTGGGTTTTATTCTCAGCTGTTGCCTAGTGTGACTTTCCCAGTGACTCTGCTGCTTATGTGCCATTGCTTTCACCTTTTTCTTTTCCACTTTGCATTCAAGGTTCCCAGTGCAACAATAAAGAGAAATAAAACTGATAAATCACAGCCCCTCTGTTCTGATGCTGAGTGGGAGAGTACTAGGAGGTCACAAATTCAGGCAATGAAACTTCTGTTTGGGCAAGGAGAGGATAGATGTGTGGGTATCTGTTGTAGGATAATAAATGAAATTGAAAAAAATTAAGTTGTATTTCAAGAAAAACTAACTTTAATGTGCTATCAAAGTTTCCAGAATGGATGTGACCTCTACGTATATTAAGCAAACCTTATCTCTTTCCAATCAGTCTACCTGCCTGCTGCATCATTTATTACTAATGAAATATTTTTCTTCTGTCACTCATGCCAGCTGGAAGGCTGAGGGAATCAGGGTAAATCAGCACTGATCTTGTTTCAGCTGTCAGGAAGAGGCAAAGGAAGAATGCAGAATAGAAAACAGTCTCTTCCATAAGTTTGGAGAAAGAAATTGAGAGTATATTTTAGAGGGCGAGGTGGCTGCCTTTTGCTGGCCGGCAGCTTCTTCACGGGGTGCTGTGCCAGCACTGCCCAGGCTGCAGCCTTGGCAGTGGCATGGGGGTCACATTGTCCTAGTCCACCCCTTACTTTGTCACCAGGCTTTGACTACTTGCTCTTTAAAATACGTGTGTGTCACCTTAGCCTCTTAGTTGTTCAAGCTTATGTTGTATTTTTTATTTTACACAACAATCAGCAGATAGGAGTGATGCTGTGTTCTCACTTGGAAAGCCACCAAGCTGTGCTAGGTTCAGAGTTTGATTTTCCCTTCATTTTCTCCTTGTGTGGCCAAGCAGCAAGGCTGTGGTTTTGAGGAAACAGACCTTGTCCTTGAGGAGCTATGCTGAGGTCAATAACTCCTTACTCTGTGAAACCACATTTGGTCAAAACCACCCATCCAGTGCTTGAAAAAATATTTTTCTTTTGTCAAAAACATTTTAAATCTAGTCAGTGTTTATTTACTGTCTGTTTTATTCTTCAGATATGCCTCTTCATGTCCGACGCAGTAGTGACCCTGCACTGATCGGCCTCTCAACCTCTGTAAGTGACACAAATTTTTCTTCAGAAGAACCTTCACGGAAAAACCCTACAAGGTGGTCCACAACAGCAGGCTTCCTCAAGCAGAACACCCCTGGCGTGCCCAGTGCGCATGAAAGAAAGGTATATTTCTTTCTCCTTCTTTATGAAATAAATGAAAAATACGCATGAATCTTGAGTTGTTTCCCGCTTCTCTCACCTGCTCCTTGTTTAAAATTGTGTTTTCTGACCTTGTCCTCCAAATCCTGTCATCAGCAGAGAAGTGTTTGTCCTGCCCTTCAGATACTCTTGGTGATCCACACAGCAGGGACTCTAAAAACTTGATTTTTGCTATTAGCTGTTGTTGAAGCTCAGATTACTCATTACTTTGCAAAGCAGGGCCTAGATGCTGTCATGAATTTGGGTGGTGCTTTTTATTTTTTTAAAAAAGCTAATAGGCCTTGTCTATAATGATTTTTACTGATCTCTGTAGAAGTCCTAATGTCAGTAAAAAATCTGAATGCCCACAGCTGGTCTGTTTTGTCTTTCTGGCACAACTTTGCTAGTTTTTACTTTCTGAGGCTCTAGTCAAGTAATGCAAAACACAAATTGCAAATGATTTCTCTCCTTGATAACATTCTTAGAACTAAACTAGTGAAATGTAGAATGAGTATTTTTTCCATCATTTTTTCAATGTGATTTCAGTATCTCTATGAATTGCATTACTCACTAGAGAAGTCAGCAGGAAGCTCTCTTCTCAGTGCATTATTAAAAAAAATAAATTGGAAGAAATATACCCTTTTGTACAGATCCCACCATTGCCCATATTTGTGATGACAACTTGCAGACAAACTCAAAAGGAAAAAAACCAATATATTTTCTAACAGAAATGAGTAATTTAAAAAGAATATTACAGTTATGGTTGCCATTCTGACTACACAGCACAAAGTCATCTTGGCAAATATGCAGCTTATTTTAGCTTTTATTTTTTTTTACCTTAATTTTTATTATTTTTGTGTAGTATAAATGCAAACTAAGACTCAGCAGTCGGGACTACCACACCCAAATAAAGAAGTCCTTATATGCTGCTAATGAACTGAGCTATTTTTGATGGGTTTTTGGTCATTTCAAAAACATCTATAAAAGCACAGTGCTCATAGGCATTGAGGTACCCCTTCATGCAGAGGTGTCAGTTTAACATGGTATTTTTAGGTTCCTGCTGGAGCACGATTTCAGGCAGTTAATGGTATATTTTCTGTCACTTGTACTGGTGTGGCACAGAAGTGTATGTTGTTTTGAAAAAATGTCTTTTATACTATTCTGATTCCGAGAAGAAAAATTATAATCTAATCCATTTTAAGTATTAACATTTTCAGTTAATTTTTCTGAAATCATAATGAGATGACATTTCATTACTCCACAAGCATAGATATGAAGGGCCATACATAGCATAATCAGATTTCTCTGAGTGTCTGAAGTTAGCAGAAACTGGCGAGAACTGAACAGCAGCTCATCTTTCACACTAGTTTTCTTGCATCATTAGTTGTTCAGCATGTACTTACTCTTGATTTTTGTGAAAATATTTCATATCTACTGGAGTACAGTGACCAAACTGGAAAGGAATGCGTGTGATCTCATATAGTGATGGGAAGCAAGGCACAAGAGAACATTAAATCAAGATTGGAAAAAATTAAAGTTATATTAGTTAGCACAATAGATACTGATAATTTCTTCTACCTTTTTTGCATACTCTTTATATTGATCCTTTGAATAGAGCAGATGACTGCACAATTTTTAGTAGGTAAGATGCAGTAAACATCTGGAATTAAATAGTAATTGCTGTGCAATGTGTGTTATGAATTAATCTCGAGTTCATTCGAGCTAGACTGTTTTTTTCTGTTTTCAGTGTCTTGGTTGCTTCATGTGAGTCAAGGTTTTGTAGTCAATCCTATTTCTCTTAGAATGGATATTAAAAATTCTACTTTCTATTTAATTTCTATTATTATTTTAAAAGGTGTATTTTTTAAGTTCCTGTCACCAATCACTTACCAAAGTACTAACACTGAGTTTTTACAAATGTATTTGTGTTATTTGGGCTATAGAAAGTCCTCAGTACTTTTCTTATGCTAGGTTGTTTTCTTCAGCTACTCGTATAACAAAGAGATGGCTGTGCTTTGTTCCAGACTGTTTCATTGATTATAGATGACAGACATTTTGAGAAAAGCAATGAGAACAATCTTAATTTTCTGCTCAGTGCATTGGGTTTGAGCACCCATATATCTTTTGTGGGCGGTTGGCACTATGTAATGTTTTCACTGCAGTTCTCTCTCTTGACAGCACAAGAACATATGTTCTTGGGCTGAGATTTGCAGCACAGTTGTAGATTAGCAACTTTGCCCCAGCAGTATCTTGCAGAAACAAGAAACGGGTTTCTGGGAGAGTTGCCAAAAGCTTCATCCACCTACTGACTCTTAAGAAGTGACATTACTTTCAGCCCGTCACCTCTAAAGAGAAGTAATTGACAGGTAGAAACCCTGTCCAATTTTTGGAGGAATTAGCAGAGGGGAAATGGCATGTACCTAGCAGAAGGGATTTATTTCTCAGGGACAAGCGAGAGAAGACTTCTTATTGGTGTTTGTTTCATTTTGGGTATGAAGAATTTGGAATGGCAGGAAAATGGGCAGATACCCAAGCTGAGATGAAATGAAGGGGTGGGAGTGCTGCCATGCACCAAAGTCTGTGAGGAGCCAGGACATATGCCAATAGTTCTGGGCAACAGAGAGGGAAAAGGGGAAGAGGGAAAATATGGGCTGTTTGAAGGATCCTACTGGAGAAACTATAGTGTTGCCTGTAGTTACTAGGATAGATGGAGGCAGTAGGGTCTGCTTTGTCCCTAGGGAAAGAAGGGAATGAGTAGAGACGGAGTTTGCTTTGAAGGGGCCTGAGTTGGTCCTGCGAAGATTTGGTTGTTTGTTGAACTTGAGATGCATTTCTGCTACACTAAGTAGAATATTTTGATATGAAATCCTTGCCCTAAACTGGATGTGCATTCCCATCCATTTCTTAGATAATCTCATTGTAAGGAAACATTTATTATTAGGATATCATAATACGCTGTGTGTTTCCGTAGAGAATTGGAATCTTGCTTAATTTCTAGTTTCTGTGTTGTTTACCTGGAAGAGCAACTGGAAACCAGGTGTTTTCAGTCCCAAAGTACTTATTTATTTGCAGAATTATTTATTATTTAGAAGTTATTGTAGTGTTGGTAACTATAATCTGCTAAGTAATTCCTGACCTCATCCTTCCCATGAGTGATTTCAACCAAATGATTAGGTTTCCTCATCTGTGAAAGTATTCACAAAATTGGCTAATGATTATCTTCAGCTTTAGTAGGTAAATTCACTTCTTGGGATTTTTTTTTTTAAACTGAATATTAAAATCACTTTCAGATTTTTTTTTGTGTACGTGTGAAACATATCTGTATTATCTAGTGACTCATGAAGTGACTTAATCCTGTCTCTTGCTTCCTTGAGCCATTCTAATGAAACAAGAAGAAATCTCTTAGTAGAAATATCTTCTCAGAGGCCTGGAGTAATACCTGATTTGCAAGCTGTGATTTTGTTTGAATTGTGTTGAACTGTACAGGTGAACAGATTGTACACAGCTCAAGCATATCATGTGTACTTTGTTCCACTGCAGTGAAATCTTTTTTGATGTTATTGTTTTCTGAATAACTGTTAGTTTGAATCACATTCTTAATAATTCAGTACCAAACCCTATTGGCTTAACTAGTTACCCTGAATAGATATGAGCTGCATTAATGAAAATCATGTTTCTTTTCCCTTAGATGTTTGTGTTATGGTATTGGAAGAATGTAAATGCAACAACCAGATATGTTGCATCTTATAACGACTGTGAATTAATTATCCCATATATTTTCAGTGTGGTTTCTTAAATTTGCATCTCCATTTGTGGTGAGGAATGGCTTATAATTTCAAATTAGTTACCTGCTTTGATCCTGCTTCTCTGGAAGATCTAAGGCTTATCGAGTTAACCTGCCTTGCTTAATGCAGAGATACACCATGGCTAACCAGCTTAGGAAAACCTTCCCACTGTGACTTTTCTGATTTTGATATTGTTCCATCAGAGATCACAACATTGGTACTGCAGAAAGAAGTGAAAATGTATGTTAAGAAGGAGAGCTCAAGAGAGAGAAAAATGTTTGTGCCTGTGCCTCTCACTCTTGGGTTCACCCACCTGGAGCAAAGCAAATGACACACAACATGCTCTGTGGGGTGGATCAGCAGCAGCAAACACATAACTGAGTGAACTTGGCACGTTGTTTTGTAATTGCTTTTTTCCTTTGCTTTTTGTCTTTGCCATTTAGTCAGCAGCCAAATTTTTTGCTTATTTGTTGTTAAATGGGTTTGTCCATATGTGTATTTCTAGGTGGGAAATCATGATGCCTTGTAGGAATAATAATTGTTTTTAGGATATGCTTTCTTCCTACTTTGAAATCTAATCTTTTTGGGCTCTGTAAACTGCAGAGAAAGAATTTGAAACTTAATGTGAGTGATCTAAGTCTCATCTACTGTAAAATACCTTACGTGTAAAGCATTGTGTTTTCCACATTTCCTCTTCCAGGTATTTTTGCTGTTCCCATGGGCTGAGAATGAGTAGTACAAATTTTCAGATTGTTGGGTTGCAGGGTTTTATATTTATGTGAAAGATGCAATGCTTTCTAATCCTCTTTGTAAACAGAATAAAAAAAGTATTTTATGAAATATGTCTAGATAGGGAAAATGATGAACGTATTTTTTGAAAAGCTTCAACAATAATGGTATGTCAGTGTCAAAATCAGATTTAAAGTGAAAATTAGATTCATTTAGCTTTGAGTCTTTTAAAACACAGCTTAGTGAAGTTTGCTTTGTCACTGTCACTGAAGACATGGTATTTTAATAGATTTTAAGTATAATTCAAAGGATTGAAGAGCCCTGTATTCGAACTGTGTGTGCTAGTGTCATTTTATAGTCAAGAAGTCTGAATTGCAGAGTGTAAATCTATTAAATTGACTAGGGAAGACTGTGGACTAGTAGACTGGGCATCATCCTGGGAACAAAGGACATTAAGTGTTGCTGATGCTTCTTGGGAACTTCATCCTCTGGTACTCCTGGTACTCTTTATACTCCTGCAGAAGGGAGGTACTGTGTGCCAGGTGAACAGTGTTGGTAAGGTGCTGTAATTCAACAGAATTTGCTAAGGAGAAGTACAGGATATCTGCAAAGAGCCTGACATCTTTGTCATGATAGGTTTTAAACTCCCACATGATGAATACAACTTTCTGCTTTTAAAATAAAAATGCAATGTTTGAAACAGTTCTGAAAAAATCAATAGCCACGAATATTTCTTTATCCAGGTTTATTTGAGCAGGGATTTTCTCTTTTAGTAAGACAGTTGTGATTTTTGTCATTCCAGATGTGGTTTCACATAGACTGAGAGGAAGGAGAATGAAGAGTGGGTTATCCACTGATGATGAAATAGGGTGTTTTAATGTGGAAAATACTGTTATAGGAGAGAGAATCATGGAAATTCAGTTTTCTTTCTTTGTGATAGTAACTCATTGCTGGCAGCTTGTCATGTGATGATGAAATAATTTAGAGGAATCATACCCAAAGAGAGTGCAATATAAAATAAACACAGTATGTGTTATTTTTGTCCTGGGTAGTGTGTAAAATTCATGACTTTCACAGAATCACAGAACAGCCGAGGTTGGAAGGTACCTCTGGAGACTGTCTAGTCCAGCTTTTCTGGTCAAAACAGGGGCAACCAGATCAGGTTACTCAGGTCTGTGTCCAGTCAGGTTTTCAGTATAGACATCTCCAAGGATGGAGCCTGCATCACCTCTTTGAGCAACTTTTTCCAGTGTTAAATCACTCTTAGAGTAAAAAAGTTTTTTCTTATGTTTTGATAAAATAACTTGTATTTCTTTAAGTGCCCATTGCATCTAGTGCTTTCACTGAATACCTTGAAGAGTCATCTGATTTCTTTAGCAGAGTATTTAATGCAATAAAAAATAAAATCTCTAGGAACGAAATAGAAATTCCTGCCTTTCAAAATGTGAAAACAAATACAGTATTTCTTATCATCACCAGCAAGTTGGGAATGGGAGACACAAAGTGAAAAATCCTTGCCTAGTGCACAGAGGCAACAGCCAACGTGCATCACTTGATGTGTGCTGTTCTGTTTGATGAGGAGTGTGCACATGGACAGGATTCAGCTGTTTGCATCCAAAAGTCAGTCATGACCAGATGTGTTAAACATGGAAAAACAACAGTAAAAACAACAAATCCGAAGTGAAGGTGTGATTTTCTCCATCTCCTTTGTTGTTTCACCTCTTTTTGCTCCAAGTCAGCTGTTCGTGGATGCCCATCTGTCAAATTTCCCCTCTGTCCCCCAAAAGAGACAGATTATTAGTGTAAGATCTGAGAACTGGTGAGGCTTTTTCCACTTCTGCTCTGAGGCTGAGCAAGTCTGTTGATCATTCTCAGTCTTTGTTCTTCATCCCATAGGAATAGTGTGTATTTTTAGTCCCAGTGCTGTGCTAGCCCATGTCTCTCTCTCTGTGATGGGTGAGCAGTGTCTGGGTGAGCAATGTCTGGTCTGTATGTTTGGGGACACGGTGCTGCATCACGAGCTGGGAATGCCAAGGAGGGTCTGGATGAGTGAGTCTCTTACTCGTAATGAAGGAGTGGTGGAATGTGCACAAATTGTTTGTCTTTTCACTTCAGTAAATGTGGTGTACAGCACCTCTCTGAGAGACAATGAAAGCTATACTGAAAACAAAAAGCTCTCAAGTACGTGGTATAGGATAATTGAAGACTGTTTCTCTGCCATTCCTCTAAGTGAATGTGTACTTTGTAAATTCCCACGTTTAAATCTTCATCTCTATTGCTTTTAATTTTTTATGTTTTTTGCTGCTCTCCGTGGGTTTGAGGGTGAAAAACTCTTTTCTGAAAGAGTAGGCTGATAAAAGATTGAATAACTTTAAAAAAAAAGTAGGATGTTCAGATTTAGTGATTTTTTTTTTAAAGTTTAGAAGAACATATATTTTCCTTGGCAACAGTTGGATTGGGTTTTGACCTGCTTTCCTCTGTTTAGTTGTAACCTACAAACATGCAACCATGCAACCACTTGTGGTTCAAGAGTTTTTGCAGATTCAAATATTTGTGTCTTATTTTCTGATTATGAAGGTTATGTATTGGTGCAAAGCATGTTTGGATGTTGGCTGACTGTGTAGCTAGCAAGAAAAAGATCTTTAAAGTACAATTCAGGTTGTAGGCTGTGCTTCCCAACAGTGTTCTGACATGAACCTGTACGTTTTAAACAGTGAATATTTCAGCTTTTTTGATATATTTGTTGCATTTTTAAATTAACTTATCTCATCTTGCAATGAATACTAATCATATAAGCAGACAAGACAAGCAGGCAGTCTCAGAATAAAATTCACTCATATGTGGAGCTATTCAGTGCAAAGGACAAGTATTGCTGGGGAGACAATGGTAAGCATTAGTTAATGGGGAAAATCAGCTCCAGTAAAAACAAGATTTCAAGCTAGGAATGTCTAGTCACCTTCTGGGCTTAATTCTGTTGTGACTAACTTTGGGGCTGAAACTCTTAACAGGTCACTGAGCCTGATTTTGTTTCACAGCCTTGACAGAAAGGGGACGATCATTGTTTGCTACCACTCAGTTTTATTATCCCTTTATAAACGAGCTCTTCAGCTCCTGTACACAGATGTTCAACTTAGGAGCATTGCCTGCTGAGCACATGGAGTAAAAGAAAAGTGGATAAAAATTAAAACCATAAGAAGGAGAAAGATGGGAAGCTGTTCAGTGTGAGAAAGTCCCTTAAGACTGCGAGGAGCCGAAGGTGTCGATGCTGCTATAAACTCAGATGAAAGAGAAACACGCTGCTACAAGCCACCTGTCTGGTACCCCTTTGGGCTTTCCTCACAGACTGCAGGAGGGATTCTGGCCAAGGTCTGAAATGAATTGGCAAGCTGGATGAGGTGATGGATGCTTTGCTGGGAGCCTTGCAGAGACCCCTGTCCACGTTGTTCCGTCTGGAGAAGGGCGGTGGTTTGGGTGAGGGTGGGCAGTGGGGAGAAGGATGGGCTGGATGTGTGAGAAGGCACTGCTGCTTGCCGTGGGTTTGGGGCATTGCCTTCCCGCTTCTGACCTTAAATACCTACACTTCTCAGTGATCGTCAATTCGCTGAAGAAAGAGGGGAAAAACAGTTTGGTTACTCAGAGAAGAAAGAATGGTTACCTTATATCCCAGCCTCCTTTCTTCATTCCAGAATCACAGGTTCTGAACATACAAACAGCCAGTTGCAGCATTTTAGAGGTATGGCCACCTGCAAGTATCTACCTAACACTTAAAAGGATAGTGCTGGTGGTATATAACATATTCTTCATTTCAAGATCCAGATATAAGGCCCTTGTGAGATTTCCTGTACCCCCTTGTTTCCTGTTTCTCTTAGCTACTCAAATATATTTAATATTGACATTCTATTTGTTAAATCCTATCTTCAGAGCATACTTTTAAATTAATTCATTACGACTTTTTTTCCCGTCTTGTAGTTTAATTTCGTGGCTCTCCCAAGGAATGAATGAAGGAGTGTCGACACTTAAAATGAACAAACTACTTTAAAAATGACATTTTATCAAAATCCAAATTGATGTACAATGTACACATTTGTGTACAAAAGCAAATCTCTCATGAAAATGGCAAGACTGTGCATAATTACATTATTGCATTTAAACAGATACCCATATAGGCTTTACACCATAGAGTATATACCTTATATAAGTGGACATACCTTAAAACTCTTTGGATGCCTTTAAAGTGGCACAGTATAAGAGAATATCTCACTTGAATGAAAAGGAATTGAAGAGGAAGATGATTTCTAAGTCTAATGTGTAGAGGAATCAGAACTGTAGCTTCATCTTAAGTTAACCAGTTAATTTATTTTACTTTAAAATGAAACCGTGGAAAGCTTTGTCTTTTTAGTTAAGCTTACAGATATAAAATCCAGATTCTGAATTATAATTACTGAATATAAACTGCTGTATGTTATTTAGGTTGTTTTGCATTATCTCTTGTGAGGTTTTATTTACCTTAATAAGTAAAGAGTGAATGGAAGAAGCTTGTTTTCTGAGAAATATCACTCTATACTGCTTGGAAACTTCTGGCTTTGCATGTGTACGTGCAGAGATCATGACATTTTTGATTTTTGTGTTGTAAACAAGAGAGATCAACATAATGTTTTGGATAGGCAGTCTCTTGTTTTTTAGTTTACTCTTAATTTAGCCCATATTCTTTGACACTAAATATTTACACATAACACTACATGCACAGAAAACTGTCTGTTCATCATGACCCCTAGTTATTACTCTGTTTTTAAGGTCAGGCTTTGCTTGTCAGTCAAAGGATAACATGGAATATATAAATTGGAATTGGACAACTCTGGAAATTTCTGAGCATAAGGCAATAGAACTTAAGCAGAACACTGGCTTTTCAACAACTTTTTTCCTTCTTGGCACCTAATGAGCTATTGTCCATGCATAATACATTAATTCCATTCATGGACCTATACAGAGGGTCATTTCTGAAGACAAGTCTTTCTGAAAATATCAGAATGATTATAGAGTGGTCATTCTTCTCATCTATTTTCATCGTAAATAGTGCATGCAAGTTCTGTATTAGACTCTTAGATTTATATCTTCTGCAAATCTGGTTTTGCCAGTTGCTGGAAATGACCCGTGTTCCGTGTCAGAGCTGATGGGAGGCATGAAGCTGTGACAATTCTTTAATGTGGGAATCCTCTTTTACATTGCTCCTTGGAGAATGGCCTAAGATCAAAGGTTCCTGATACTGGGTGAATGTAACTGGTTCCTTCTATGTGCTAGATGGCTGTTCTGTATCTGAACTGTTGTAGCTTCTGGAGTCATCAGTTCTTCAGTATGCATCAAAAAAAAGAGCAAAGTTGGAAATTAAATTGGGAAATGATGAAATAAACTGAATCTACTGGGAGGAAAAGGAAGCTCCCCCGAGCAGTAGTGTCAGCATCTTAACATGTATGGATAGTTAAAAGGAGTGACTGGTACAATTAGTTTTGAGGTAAAACTGTTGACATTTGGTAGAAATTGTTAAAAGATGCCAATGAATAGAGAGAATAGTTCCAAATCTGACATCTATGCAAGTAGTTGGTTTTTAAATGGAATTTCTGTTCCTGCAATACATCTGTTGGGTTAATTAATTTCCCATATGTAATGTATTTGCCCTGTAAAATAGACATTATTTGTGCAGTCTTCTTTATCTTTTTTTGTTTTGGTTTTGTTTTTTTTTTTTTTATACAGGGGTCCAGTTGGTCTTATACCATATTTATTTGTCTAAAATCCAGTTAAAAAGCAACCACAAAACCTCAACTAAAAAAACCCCTGATTGCTACACTTTCAGACAGCATGGAAAATGGATATATATGTATTACTGCATTTATAAACAGATGTTTTCATCAGAGAGTTATTTACATAAACTGTGTGACTGTTTTGGTAATTGCAGCTTTTAACATCCTATCTGAGAGTGACACCAAACTGTTCAGGTTCTAACATGGATATAGTGGAGCATAAAAAAGAAAGAAGAGCAGCCTTTATAGTGAGCGATTCAACAACAAATCCACTTGTAGGCATGAATTTGCCCAAAGTCTCTCAAGTGAAATTATAATCTCAAAAGACTAAATGAAGTCTCACCTCTCATCAACAAATCCTGTCTCCATCTGAGACCATGACAAAGAACTAAAGCCAAGCAAATGAGGAGCCTTTCCCAAAGTGTACAGTTTACAAGAAAAGACTGGATAGCAAAAAAAAAGGTCTGTGTCCAAAGTGGTCTCTCAGTGAAGATCCTAAATGAGACATGGGCTTTTTTCTGTAGAAATAACGAAAGTGAAAACTTGGTTTAAACTTTGGAATCTTCTTTCAGAGGATTACTTTGAAGGGGTCTTCAATCTATTTTACCCCTGTTGTAATGCTGTCTAGGTGGTAGGGTTTTTTTGTTTGTTTGTTTGTTTTGGTTTTGGTTTTGTTTTGGTTTTTTTTGGTTTTTTTTTTTAAAGTGCATGAAAATTTGCCACACTTTACCTTAGCCATTCAGGAGGTCAAAACAAAGGGAAAACCCAACTTCTTCACTATTTGGTAAGTGGCCTATTAGCAAATGAGATAGCAGATATGGAACTGTCACCGTACCATGTGGAGGACGTTCTGGTTGGGTTCGTGGTGCTGGGACTCTGTAGGGGTACAGCTGTGGGTTAAAATCACAAGTGAGCTTATGCACTGGCAGCTAGTAATTGAAGTACACAGACCATGCTAATGCATCATTTCATCTACAAGCTGAAGAGTCTTTGATGAAGATCTTGTTATATATTGCAAATCATCTGAAATTAAAAGTATAGCAAAATTGCTTCATTTTTCCTGTCCCCTTTCACCCAACCCTCCAGCAAAGCCCCGCAGGGACACCGCGCTGAACTAAATCTCAAAGTGTTAGATTATGTGTCCTCATTAAAATTACTGCAAAATGCTGCTGTTAAGTGTAGTGGTGATATTATGACTTGGCAGTTTTAGTATTATATTGATCAATTTCCATTTCAAATGTGCTAAAGCTGACATGGCCTGTGGTCCCCAAAGATGTTTGGGAAAGAAATTTTTTTAAAAAAAATTAGAGCATTTAATTGTAATTGATGATGCGTGTCAGCCCTGGTCTCAGGAGGGCTTACAGCTGCAACTCCAGAAGAAATGAGAATTCCCTGTGTGACCCTGATGGCTTCTGTACCATGAAATCTCTTTTTTTTTATGGTATTGTAGCTAAAAGTGACACACACCTTTTCCAGTTGGATGTTGGGAGCATGTGTGCTAATGCTAGATTGTGCTGAAGACAAGTAAAGCTTTCTGGGTTAATATTTGCATATTTAAAAAAAAATCAGAAGCCAATATATATATATTAAATAGCAAGCAACATTGCAGCTGGTTTCAGTAAATCCCAATGTCTGAGCTGCAGCATTATTTTTCACCTCCACCTCTACAGTTGATCACCACTGCTATCTTTGAATTAGATCTGGTTGTAGCAGTAATGGAAACCCCTGCATAGGTGGGGTATCCAGGAGCACCCTGAGGCTTTGTTGTGTAGCTGCCTGTGAGAAGGACTGTGTGTGTCAGTGTTGAAAATGCTGCTCTCTCACTGCTCCTGGTCTAGTTTGGTGCTTGTCTCAGTGCTGTCACCCCTGGGGTACAGGGGGTAGCTGCATGCCAAAAAGTAGTGACAAAGAAAGGAGTGGAGGACTGGTCTGTGGCGAGTTGGTCTTCTAATGTTTTGCTGTTTGGCCAACACCAACATGACTCTGTGTGTGATTGCAGCACTGGTATTTTATTTCGATCTGATAATAGTGCTATTTTGAGCCTCTGAACATTGCTGAGAAACACAAGAAATTACAGAAACCACATCCCTCTACCATTCCAGCATTTATTTCTGCTGTCAGAAAAATTGCTGAGTGACTTGGTTGCCTATTTTATAAAATGAGCTGTTATAGGTCTTAGCAGGAGAAAGGTAATCTTCTACTGAAGTGGGCTACAAGCAGAAATATTTTGGTAAGTGGGATGAATATACTCTTCTAGTCAGCACAGATAATATTAGGAGTAAACTCTTGGCAGAATTTTTGACATTAGTGTAGATGCACCAAACAGAGGCTCTCTTAACTTAGATAATTTCACTTTGTGTACTGTGACACTTGAGACTTTTTACAACACAAAGTTCCAGTATAAACTCTGTGCAATAAGACTTCAGGCATGATTCCCAGACCTGCTGATTGAATGATTGAAGAACAACAACACCCCTAGATGAACTTTTTTCCTTCTCTCTTGCTCTTGCAAAACACCCCTGTGCATGGGTAATGGATGCTGTATGGAGAGAGATCTTTGTGTTTTAAAAATAAAAACGTCTTTCAAAAAGGTTTCTATTGAACACTGTAAACATGAATCAATAAAAAATAGAATTATCTATAAAGTGTAGAAATACAGAAAACATCTTGTTACATAGGAAGAAATTTTTGTTCATTCAGAGGAGGTGATGGTCTGTCAGACAGTTATTGTTAGATGACAATAATATGTGCACCAACTGTATGGGTGGTTTTGTGCATAAAATGATTTTTTTGTTATTTCTTTGTCAGACTTTGATTTTGTTGTTATACCTGCCCACCACTTTGAACAAGAGAAATTGTTGTTTTGGCTTACAGGAACTGTGCCACCCCTGTCACCTGAAGAAAAGAATTGGTTAAGAGAAGCAACAGGAAAAAAATCAATTTGTACACAACATTCCCTGGCTTTTATGGATTTGCTGAGGGCAGCTGTACAAAGCTGACTTCCACTGTCCCTTTATAAGCAAGACACTGAGCAAGTTTCTAGTTTTGCTGTGTGGTTAACCAACACAGGAAAACTGGATTGTTTTTAGTTGCTGAAAGACACAAAGTTTTTACTTCATTCGTGGCAGGGTAAACTAATTTATGATGGTGCTTTGTTAGGCTGATTACTTGTGCAAACATATTTTTACAAGGGTATCTTGTACCGGTTGAATTTAAGCTTTAATGTCTTGAAATGGAAGACTTCTTTTATACTACAAAGTATTTCAAGAAAAGAGGTTGTCATCAGTTAAGAAAGCTTAAGTTTGATATGTGTGGGAAAAGACTGCTCTTGCACAGGAAGCTTTTGTAAAATGCTGTGTTTCACAGTTAGACTGAGACCTGAATTTCCTAGCAAAGCATGTCATACGTTTAATATAGTTGTGAAGGACAACTGTAAGGGAATTGATGCTGCATCTAGAATATTGGACTAATATTGTGCCAGGGCAAAGAAATATCAGTATGGCAAACAGGGAAAGGAAATACTCATGCTGATGGGATAATATATTGATGTAAGAAAGGGCCAAAAATCTGCTGTGTGCTATAAATAAAGAAAATAATAGATTTTAGCTACAAATCTGCACTGATGTTTGTTTATTATTTTAGAGACTTTTGAGATTCCTAAAAGTGGTAATGTTGCAAAATGTGTAGAACTAGAGTCTGTTTTAAAAGTAGATACTCTCTCTAAATTATCTGATTTGGCATGAAGATAGACAAACATTGACTGGAAAAAATACTCCACTTCTGAAGGAAGGATACTTACATATATTATACTGTATTCATAATCCTGTTTTGAAAAGCAAAGCAGAATTTCAGTTCCATGTATTATTTCAGTTGGAGGTAACTAAGCTATGTAAGTTGTCAGTAACACTGACTTTAGGCTAAGGTGACTCCCCTCATTAAGAATCTGCCTCTGTGCTTTTATTGGCTTTTAGTGATCAGCCTGGGTAAGGACTAATAATCTTTAGAAGCTGGAGAATTTGTACAGCTTGTGGGAAAGATGTGTAGACAAACTCATCAATTAAAAAGAAAAAAATAATTTTCTGTCAGTCTCAGTGGGATCAATGTATCTCTGTCAGCACAATCTCCATCTGCTGCTGTTCTACAAATGTGACTGTATTTGTATACCTTCAGGCAAACCAAGCAAAGCATTGTTATGTGCAATAATAAATTCAAGTTTTGAACTCTACGGCATGTTATTCTGGTCTAAAGGACAGTACCCGGAGCAGTGAGACCCCTTTGATTGTAAAATTGATTACATGCAGAGACTTGGGAAAATTATGTAGTGGTTGTAGCTGTCACTGGATGGACTCTGGGATGTTTGCTTTTGGTGGGAACGAAAATAAGGAGCATATTGCTCTGAAAGCCTTGCTGAGTATATTACTTGGGAAGTCTGTGCACTAGAGGTTTGAAGCTGGAAAAGAGAGGAAGGGAAGCATGAATGGGTGCAAGATCTACAGCTGCACTGAGGCTTTAGTTGGGCTTCCCTGGTGTTAAGGAAAGGGACCTCTTGCAATGGAATGGCCGAGCAATCACGCTGTCCTTGGGTCCAGCCGGACCTGTATTCACTTTTGTCAGTCTTCCTTTTGTATTCGTTTAATAACCAGTTACATTGTTAATGGGCAAGGACTGGTTGTTTTTTATAAGACACTTTTTTGTTTCTTTTAAACTAGAAAGATGAAAACTACAGAAGCCTACCACGAGATACTAGTAGCTGGTCTAACCAGTTTCAGAGAGAAAATGCTCGTTCATCGTTAAGTACCAGTCATCCCATGGTGGACAAGTGGCTGGAGAGGCAAGAACAGGTAATATATATGTGTATATATATATTACTTTATCAATCTAATCTTTATGCTACTCCAAGCTATTACAAAGAAGTGTATTCTTATGTGATACAGACTCTCTAAGCATGATAGAAGCACCAGCAGTCTGCTGACTAAATATGGAATTCCTCTTGCTTCCAAAAAAACCTGCATTAAGATTGAAATGGACACCTGCAAATTATTTTTTTTTTGAGTCAAAAACATATTTATATAGTATGTGTATAGTATAGTGCTGTTCTTCACAACTGATACCAACATGATTATTTTAATTAGTATTATTTTGATAAACATTTTGCCATTGAAATCTAATAATGTTCCTACAGAGTAGCCATATGTGAGACAGTTTTGACACTGCACTTTTAAATGCTTGTTACTCTAAACATCAAAATATATTAATTATAAATCTGAAGACTGTAAGACTGTTATCATATTTATTTAGTGTACGTTTATACTGCTTTTGATCTTGGGCTTTTTTGAGACACTAAATATTTCCAAGTTATGGTTTGTTTGGTGGGGTTTTTTTGTTGTGTTTTTTTTTTTTTTTTAAATTTTGTATTTATTAATAAACTGGTAGTCATAGAGGTTTAAAGTTCTGAAATTGAAATTACCTAGCAGTCACTTTATATCTCTGTGTATGTCTGAAATTTTTCAAAGGTATAATGAAAATCATCTTTACTATGGAAATTGGAAATACAAGAGGAAGCCCAGAGTAGTGCATTTGTAGAATTATTACCTCATTTTTCTTCTTTATACAATGTGACATGAAAACATTGAATTTTTGCATTGAACAAAATGTACAAATTTTATATTTTACGGCAATAGGACATAAAACTGTAATTTACTTTATATAGAAGAGCTTCAAAATGAAATTTGCTATTTGACACGTCCTAAGCTTTCTTCCACTGTACCTTGTGAATGGAGGGGAAGGTTTAGAATCTAACACTGGGCTGGTGTCCTGGGACTACTCTCCTTCACTCACAACTTCCATAACAATATTTGAAGTGCAGCATTGCCAAATCATAGCATACTCCAAACATTCTTCATTAAACCCCATTTTTAGTTCAAAAGAAGCTTAAATAACATCGCAGAATATTAAAATAAACCAACTAAACCCCCCCCCCCAAATGTGAGCTATTAACTGGTTTTATGTCTTGTAATTACCTGCAAATTAATTTAAAATTATGTGTTTTATGAGAAAAATTCTGTCTTTGGTCCTTGTATTCTTTCCTCTGCACATTTAATGATAGTGTTCTTTGCATTGCTATTTTTCTCTAAGAAGATATAGAGTTAGTGCAGATGAAGTTGGCTCCTGTCTCTGTATCAGCCTGTGCTGAAATGGAAAGTCGGTGCCCAGATTTGAAGGCATCTCCTGTGACAGTTCTGCCTGTTGATGTTTTCGAGGCATAATTTCCATGCGTCATTAGATTTGCACTGTGGCAGTTAATGAAACTGTTGTCTCAGCAAAAGAAGTTGAATTAGAAACCTTAATAGCGATCATCTTATAAAATGCCAGATACATGAAATTTTAATATATGATGTTTCATATTAAGCTTTATGTTGATTTCAGTGTCCAAACAGCTTAACTAGTTAATTTATTCCCCAATTAGGTAAATAATTGGGCAGTAGTGGTAGTCTGGAAGCATATTCGTTACGAGAGTTAACTGGTTGCCGTTTGAAATTGTAAATATCATGTTTCTTTGAAGCAAGTTTTATGCATTTTGGCTTTGTTTGTTTGTAGTGGTGGTTTTTTTGAGAGGGATAGGGTTCATTCTTTGGATGTGTTAATGATTCTGCAAGTACCTGGAAGACCAGGATCCTTTTGTGATTTCATATCAGCGGGATAATTAATTAGAGTGAAACCTGTTTAGCAGGATATGCACAGGAGAAGAAAGTCTGTTGCGAGAATGGGATGCATCATAGGGAAGAAAAGAAGGGCCTGGCAGGGGATGGAGTAGCTGCAGACAGAGATATTCTTTCACTCTTTTTGGGGTTTTAAACTTTAATATCTTTTTCAGTATCCTCTGTGGGATTTTGTTTCCCACTGGTTAAGCCTTTCACTTCTGAGAAGGGTAAACTCAGGCAAGGAGGTTGCAATCTGGCATAATCAATTAATTTAGCAACTTCCAGTCATGTTCCCATGTGCTGGACTGGTCTGTGCACCCTGCCAGTACGTGCAGAAGGAGCAGCAGACAGCAGGTCTGGCACCAAGGGTAAGGCAGCAACAGTGCCAAGAAACCTCTAGGGCAGAACTCATTGCAGATACCAGGGGTATTAATAGTCCTGGTCTAAGCTGCCTTTATGGCTCTTTAGAGGCAGTAGTAGTAAACACTGGATTCATCTTGCAGACTCCAGAGGCTTGTTGTTGTATGAAAGCTCTTCTGGCTCTTCTGGGTTGAATTAGTTGCCTCCTCTCTTCCTTTTGAATATAAGGCAAAAAAGAATTCCAAGGTGATATTTTTCACCTTCTAGCATACATGAACATTCATTGGAATTGCCCTTTGAATGAAGGCGTGCTGTGCCAAAGAAGTACAATTATTTTTGTGTGGACAACACCTCATTTCCTATAAACAATCTATTTGCTACATTTCCTATGTAGCAAAGTGTAATTCTGCAGCATCACATCTAGTTCTACAGACAAAACTTTAAGATACATTGTTTGTAAGAAATCAACTGCTGTAGCAGGACTGAAAAGTGCACAGAATTAGATATGTTCAAGTAGGTGTTAGAGAAATAGTTCTCTAAACTTGTCTGGGTTTAACGCCTAAAAATGGAGGAACGTATGAAGCCCGTTAAAATTCCTGGCAGTAATTGCTTTTGCTCATATCTATTGTGCTTTAGTCAGGCTCTGCGAAATTAGAGTGATACATCAAAGAAATGGGAAAGATTAATTCTGCTTTCTGAGTCCTTTAAGGTATTCTGATTGTGTATGCTGGTTAGCTATATCTGTGTAGCAATTGTTCCCAGTTCGTTCCAGAGCCCTCTGGTTTTCCACAGGGCAAATGATCCATGTATTTCTCAGAAACTTCCTATTTCTCAAGCTTGTGATGTAAGTTATATGAAACTCTTTACCAAAGAATCATTTCACCTCTGTGAAGCCAAAAATACAAATAGAGTTTCAGAATACAGTTAGAAAGGTAGGGATTGTTAAGGGACTTTTTACAAGGACATATAGTGATAGGACAAGGGGGAATGGGGAGAGTAGGTTTACATTAAATATAAGGAAGAAATTCTTCACTATGAGGACAGTGAGGCACTGAAAGAAGTTGTTCAGAGAAGTTGTGGATGCCTCAAGCCTGGAAGTGTTCAAGGCCAGGTTGGATGGGGCTCTGAGCAGGCTGATCTAGTGAGAGATGTTCCTTTCCATGGCAGGGGGGTTGGAACTAAATGATCTTTAAGGTCCCTTCCAAACTAAACCATTCTGTGATTCTGTGATTGTATTTTTTACTCTTTCACTCAATTATTTTATTAATTCTCTCTTACAGATTGTCAAGTACTAGGAAAAAAATTGCAATCTTTAATTTGATTCCGAAATATCCTTAAAAAAAAAAGAAAAAGTTGCTTCTTATTCTTCACCTCGCCCTCCATAACACCTTCTTTTTCCCCACAGCAACCAAACTTTGAGGAATAGTTGAAAAATCTTATTTTCTCTGAAATGTATTCATATATATGGTAATCTCACTTTTATTTGAGAAGTCTTTTTTCCCCTCAGCTCACCTCAAGACTTGCTTGGGCCCTGATCAAATCTGGACTCATGCTGTTTCATACCAGGGAGACATGAAAGGGAATGCATGAAAGTGTTAAAGTTTTCACCGGTTCCCCAAGTTTAAGTACACAAAAAAGTTCTCTCAGGTGGTCATTTTAGTTTCATTAGTTAAATATTGGAACTGGCAGCAATCAATCAGTATAGTCCTTGCTCTGCTGGCAAGGCCTGTTTTGCAGAAGGATTAAGAGCACCTGGCTGTGCTGTGGGCTGGGAAGGGGAGTGAGGACAGCAGGAGAGGGAAATCCTAAAGCAGCTTAAATATGAAGCAGTTGATCAGATTTGCAAATACAGAGAGTTTGGTTAGTTAAAGCTATATGTAAATGTAGGTAGATATGTGTATATTATGTATTTGGTATATGTCTGTCAGTTCATGAAAGCAAGGTAAGGGACAGCGTAAAATTTCATGGTTGTTACTGAAGAATAGGTCTGATTGCTAAGTTCACAGTAGCTTTTGGTATCTAGCAACAGCCAGAGATTAGAGCAACTCAAATGTATTCTAAAATGGAAAGAGAAGCTGGTTACTACTGCTGTCTTCTTGTTCAGAAATGTGCTGTATGGAGCACTTCCTGTAAGTTATTCTTGTTCATGACATCTGTCCATAGTAATCTGGTACAGTTTCTGTGGATCCTGTTGCAACAGGATCAGACATGGAAGTAGCATATGGTCTTGTGTCTCCAGCTGTAGAGTACCTGCCTTCAGATTGTATTTTCAGCAAAATAAGGCCTGCTTTTAATATGATTGAATATACTCTCTTAAAACATTTGGATACTATAAATTAATGCATTTCAGCACTGTCAGTTGAAAAGAAAAGATCAGAGCTTCAGAGGTAGGTTGTTGAATTTAAACCACTAATTTCCTGTATATTCTCATGTTCCAGGTTATCTATATTGTCAAATTTTTCATTTAACAACAAACCCCCTGTTTCTGTTTTATGCCTAACATAAAAAGAAGGCAGAAAAGCAACTCATTTATTTTCTTTATTTCTAAATGTATTATAGTGGTACAGCTAATGAATATAAATATTTTTGTTTTCACTGACGTACCTCTTTTGTGTTTCTCCTTGTCTGACAAGTGTTTTTTGCCTTTTTTTCCTGGATTTTATTATGCCTATAACTACAGTGGAAGGGTCTGCAAATTCTCTGTTTTATGGCTTGAAGATGGGGAGACTCAGGGGTGGAGGCTCTTCTTATCTCAAACTCCGCATGCACAAGGGTTGAAACTGCAGTAAAAATTATTGTCATTAGTAAGGAGTTGTGCTTTAAGATTTGGAAAAGGGATTAGCTAGGCTTCAGTTGGAGGAATCATTTTTAACTGGTTATCCATTATTCTCTGTGCCAGCGTAGAGTCTATTGCTTTCCTCTCTCTCCAAGTACATACCCTTTATAATTTATCTCTTGTGATAACAACCTTAATGAACATAGAACCATGACAGCATATAAATTATAAAATACAAAGACGATTTTAGAGCTTGTCATATTCCTTGTGAAGGATTTCCATCACAAAGGTAGAGATATGCATGTGTTCAAAGGTCTAGATGTCATGCAGAGAGCTGTCTCTTTTGGGGGTTCTTCAGTGGACGTCCCAAATGAAAGGCAGGGGATGTGTGAGTGTAGCCAAATGGCTACCCAGGGTTTGTGAAACTAGGCAAGACCACTCTGAGGCTGATCATGGGAAAAGTAAGTGTTACCAGTTAGTGAACAAGGCCTTGGCTCATATGGTTTGCTTGTTTCTGGCTTGGTACCTAACTTAATATTAAATAATTGGGCACAGTTTTAACTATGGGCAGTTAGAAGCAGTGACCAGTGCATTGGTAGAGGATTCACGTAAGGTTTATGTTAGTCAAAGTATTGAATGGAAGACCTCAGGGTGTCCCTGCAAGTTCAGTCTCCCCTATCCTATATCCAATTGCAAATGCAGGTTTTTTACTACTTGAGATGGGTTCTTGGTCCTGTAATCGCACTGACTTCACTCTGTCAACACCCTGTGTGCTACAGCACTTGTTCCTTCTGGCTTTTGTACTATAAAGATGGCAAAAAACTTGATTGGGCCCAAGAATATTTTCAATTAGCCAGTGCTTCTACAAGTAGTTAGGTATTGACCACTCCCTTTATTTCTTTATATTGGCAAGATGTTAACTACTTCAGTGTAGGGGCTCAAATGCTCAGATGAAATGTAAGCTGTGAAGTGCTGGCTCCACTCAGCACAAAGAGGAGCAGTGACATCCCAGGAAGGGTAGAGGTTGAATATAGCTCTGAGACAGCCAAATGCCCTGTCTGGCTGCCAGAAGAGCACCTTGACTTCTTGGTGGTCTTTTTCTCCTTTTTTCCTCCTTTTTTTCTCCTTTTTTGCTTTGACCAATCACCCCTACAGAATATTTTGCACATGCAATGTGGTCAAAATGCCTACACAATTTCTAATAGCCTTTGATTTTCAATAAGACTGTTGTGGTTTTGGGTTATCACTGTATCTGTATGTGATCACAATTAAGTGATTATCGTGTAGATTTGTTTCAGTGTTTTACCTGTGTTGCATTTCTTATTATTAGATTAGAAAAAATGCTATGTATGATGAACTCCAAAATGAGAAATCTGTATTTCAGTGATTATGATGTGAGTACCTACAAAAAAATATCCAAACTCCTATTGTGTAGTACTGGAGTCTAGATCTGCATCAAGTTGAGGCATGCATTAGCTGAGCTGGGTCACTTCCAGGATGGACCCTGCTGAACTGCTTACAGTGGATGAGGCTCTAGTGGTGGTTAGGAACCCAGTTCCCACAGACACATCTTGATCTGGGAGACTTGCTGGAGCTGATTGTGTGTTACATGTCAGAATGCTTAAAAGCGGGCATGGGAGGCTAAAACAAGCTCTTATAATGGCCATGTAAGTTCTCTCTTTCTGTATTTATGATTTCTCCTTTTAAGGTTAAAATTTTTACCATGTGTTTCTGTGGAGAGAATCAGAATCACAGGCCTTTTCTAGGTATAAATCTGACTTTGGATCTAACTTGGTTCAGATCCAGATTTCTAAATCTGAACATGACTTCCATATTTAAAGCCATTTGATTTTGAAGTCCTAACTTGATCTTTTCCTGATTTTTATGTAGACTGATAATTTCTACACCCTTAGAAGAGTTGTCATGTCTCCTGAAGTCAGAAGAATAAATGTGTTTTTCTGTATAAATCTTAGATGTGAATATGTTAATACACACATTTGTTCAATATTCTCTAAATGTTTATGTATAACCACAGAAACAAAGAAGCCTTAAAGATAAAGACTTATCTTTATGCTGAATGCATCGGTATGTACAGAGACAGAATCAAATGTGAAATTTAGAAGTCTGTGCGCTTTTATAGAAAATGGACATTTGTGGACACAACCGTAATTGTATATTTTGGAAAGAGATGACTCTTCTTATTTGTCTTGGAGTCATGAACAGATTTGAAGTTGTTTTTCAGTGCTGAGGGTTTCAGTTTATATGAGGTAGGAGGTTGGAATAAACAGCTTTATTGCTTGGGGACAGCTGTAGTGGTGATGGTTTTATAAACAATGTTTCATGCTGGCATCTATCTTGTTCTCCTTTCAAAAATAATATGTCATTTCATATGGTGTATTAAATAGGTGAGACAGTTTGAAGGCTACAGTCTACTTTCAGTTATATGCTGCTGTGTAGATATGAATTCAGTGGCAGAATGTAACTCCATATGTGTCCACATTAAAAAAAACCAAAAACAACCCAAAGCAAGAAAAGGCAATTTTATAAAAATACTCATGGATTTTAATTATTATAGAAAAAGACATGCATCATGTTCAGGTGTGCATATCCTCACACTCAAACACTCTCACTCTCATAGATGTATAAGTATAAGCAGGCAGATGATGGACTGGTCTGAAATTTAAAGAATCAACAGCCCACGCTGGAAGCCACCTGGTCATCTGGTCCAACCTTTTGTGGGAAAGAGAGCCTTAGTGAGACTACCCTAGCACCTTTTCTAATCCTGTCCTGAACACCTCCAGTGATAGATACTCTACCATGTCCCAGGGGAGATTCTTCTAGTGACTGATTTTTCTCATAATTAAAAAATAAAAAATTCGTTCCTATATTAAGATGAAACCTTTCCTGTTGCAACTTGTACCTGTAGCCCCTTGTCTTCTCCATGTGTCTCTCTGTAAAGAGAGAGCCTCCATCCTCTTTGTAGCCACCTTTTAAGTGGCATAGTGTGATGAGGTCCCCCTGAGCCTTCTCTTCTCCAAGGAGTAAAGAACTAACTCCTTCAGTCTTTCTTCACAATGCTGGCTTTCCCAGCCTTTAATCACCTTCATGGCCCTCCTTTGGACCCCTTTCAATCTGTCCTTGTCTTTTGTGAACTGTGGTGGCCAGAACCCGACAAGTACTCTAGGTGCAGCCTGACAAGCGCTGAATGGAGTGAGATGATCACAACTCTGTCTCTGGTACTGTCTGCTAGAAGACCCCCTCTATTCTGCAGAAACTTTCTTAAAAGTGTTGGCAAATGTGAAAGGCATTTTATAACTTGCTAGTAAACATACACTGCTATTTTCCTGCCCTTTTGGACCAAACTATTTAAATAATCCTATCGTTATGGTAATTTATGGTAATGAATCTACAATACCAACAATATAAGTAATACTCTCTTAAATGGCAGGGAGATGCTGTAGGAAGCTTTACATTAATTATTGCTGTTAGTTTTTTTACTGTTTTCTAAATATTGTGCAGAACAATATTATCTCTGGTTTTTTAGACCACTGTCCGTCCATGGCAGCAGATCAGAAAAGGACATCTGAAAATCCATTAATGGGTCTGGAAAAGCATTTCATCAAAGGATGTATCCGATCTTCCTTTCCTTCTTTTAGGAACTTGTTTTCTTTCTTCATGCTATGAAAAACATTTATCTTCTCATGTATTTACTTTTTAGTCCAGATGTACATAATGTATCACCACTACTAAAATGCTCTGTTTTCGTAATGTGCTTGTTGCTGCTACTGTGCCATGTCAAAGGCTCTGGTGGGAACGTGGTAGGAGTTAGTCCAGCACAGGCTGGCTCGTGGTGGTGACGGTCAGTGGTGCTGCAGCTTCCCCTCTGCACAGGTCCTGGGGCTGCTGTGCACAGCCCTGCCTGCCTGGAAGAGAGGGGGAAAGGTGGCCCTGAGATGGCAGAGCGAGCAGCACTGAGCAGGAGCTGCAATTATGGCATGCCAAAGCAATGCAGAAGTGAAATACATTAGTAAAATTAAAATTTGTCCTCATTCCCTCGGTGGGTAATACAGTTAATGAAAATAGATCTAACCAAATTAAGATAATTTATTTCATTAGTTTACAGCACTGTAAAACTTTTCAGGGCAGTACAACCCTTCGGTACAAACCTGAAATAGATGCAGCTCCACTATTCACTTCAAAGAGCACAAAGGTTAAAACTTTTAAGTGTATTAAAGCAATTCTGTTAATTGTGTCTATAGAGGATTCTCCCTTGCCCTTGGTAAAGTATTCTTGATTTAAAATTCACATTATGCTCGTTCTGCATTCTAGCCTTTTAACCAAAGTGTAAATATGTGATTACTTGTATCTTTGAGGCTTAAAAAGAAATTATGCATTTTTGCTTCAGAAGGTGGTACTGGTAGTACACGGTATTGCTATTTTACCTTTTTTCCCTATTGTTTCATGTTCCTATCTTCTCTGTTCTACCTTTATATCCTATGTACCTGCTTTGTGGTTTCTAATAAAGGTTGCTACAGAGCAGTAGCCAATTCTTTGGAAGGAATGAGGTTCTATCTCTACACTCCATCTCCTTACATCCCTTCCCTGTTTTGTTTTTTGCAGTCTTGATGCTCTTTGTGTTCTATCAGGAAGACACCATTCAAAATTAGAAAGTTGTCCCAAATGCTGTGGGTTTTTTTCACAGAATCATAGAATGGCTGGGGTTGGAAGAGACGTCTGGAGATCATCTAGTCCAACCCCCTGCTAAAGCAGATGCATCTAGAGCAGGTTGCACATGATCCTATCCAGGCAGGTTTTGAATATCTCCAGAGAAGGAGACTCCACAGCCTCTCTGGGCAGCCTGCTCCAGTGCTCTGTCACCCTCAAAGTAAAATATTATTTTCTTATTCCTTTCAAATTATAAGAAAACCAAAAATTGATAAATTGCTTGGTTTTGTTGCCAAACCAAGCCTTTTGTAAGTCTGCATTGGAAGTCACAGTTCACATTAATTTAATTTTCAGTTAACTTAATTCACATTGTAGAATTTTCTTGACTTGAAATAGAAAATTAACTGCCTTTTTGGTTGTTTTTAATACTCTGATTTTCTTCTTGATACAATTTTTCTTCTAAATGGCTTATGTTACTTATTTTAAAGAAATATTTATATTATTAATTTGTAGTGGAAGCTTTAGTCCTTTCTATACGAAAATAGAACAACTTATCTGGACAGAAACATGAATGTGAGAACTCTTCACTTCTCACTGTAGTATTTAGGGGAGATTCAGGTAAATTACTGCTGAGTCCTGCAAGTCAGTTAATTCCAAGCAGAACAGAAATAAAGACAAAATGGTTATTTTGGGCAAGGTAAAAAGATTTTATCTGACTGAGAAACCTATCTTTATGTAATATATAGAATAATAGCAGGATGATTTTTGTATTTTTTTTCTTTCTGTGAATTACAAATTGTGAAGAAAGTGCTTTCAGAAAAGGGCCAAGTTTGTCCTTTCAGTTGTGGAAGTGATAGGTGATTTATCTTCCATTGGTGGAAATAGAAAAGATGCTTATTCTTTAAAATCCTGTGTGGACAGGTCATTTTAATGACATGGTTGCACTTTGCTATAAATAGGAATGATACTGTGTAACTTAGAGTTAATAACTGAGTTATGTGGAAGTAATTTGTCTGGGTTTTTGTTTTATTTTGGGTTTTAAATTTGATCTCGATTTTATTGCTTAAGTACGAGCATTTCATTATCGAATGTAGTACTCTTCGGCTGTATTAAGTGGTTACTGTAATTTATAGGATACTTTGAGAAATGTCATGATTCTGATGAAGCGACACAGCAAGATTTAGAGAGTATGGCAACTGAGTGAATGGAATTATGTAATATGACCTAGTTGATGCGATATACCATGAGATATTAATTTATTTCCTTAGTATAACTGGACAAGAAAAGAAAATAATAGACCAGATAATAGGCCAGCCCTGCCAATTCATGCACTGAAAATAAGTCCATTCTAAGTTGGTCTTGACACTACTTGGAGTTGCATATGAAATGGTCAAATTAGTATCAAGGGCCAGGGAGGGGGCGAGCAGGGAGAATAGGAATTAGGTTGGTTAGGAAATCAGGATGTACAAAGAAATTAGTTACTTCTGTATGCGTCACATACCAAACAGAAAAAAACAATAATACCTGTGGGGTTTTTGTTAAATACTTTTATTTGATCTGATTTAATAAATAATTAGGGTTTCCAAAAGACCAACAACTAACTGCCAGCTGCACTGATAAGACATTTTGCTGAATCCCTGTGCCGAAGAAAGAACAGTGGTGTGTAACTGATGCAGTTATTCTGGTTAAGGGAGGTTCCATACTAAGGATACACAGAATTAAAGTGAATACAGCACAACTAGTGGTTCCATGAAGAAACAATTGATTGGATAAACTAAAAAGTTTCTATAATAAACCACTGGAAAGATTTTACTTTTGAAATAAATACTACTTTTAATTTTGATCTCTTGAATATGGTATTTTAAGAATCAGAATTGTTGCCCAGATTCCATATTAAGGTATTACTCACTTTCATGACAGCTACATGTGATTACTTTAACTTCATTTGGATTGAAATTTTTTCTACTTCTTTTTTCAGCCTAGAAATGACTATTTATGAATTTGAGAAAAATCAGTTGGCTATTATTACTTTAGCACATTTGCCATTGAAAATATTGCTTGTTTTCACAGTTTAAAAATCCGTGTTGAGTGCAACATACATACAAAACTATTTCTAAAATGGGGCAGAAAAAAATTATCCTTTTGCCTGTATATTGCAGACATTTTTATAGACTGTAGAATAAACACATGAAGAGTGAGGTACCCAGTATGATCAAAACCTCTGGATCTCTTATTCTTCAGAATACTAGGCAGGAAGCCAGCGTTCAATCGCTTTGATTCAAAGCTTAATTTCCTCTTCCTTTTGGATATTCTCATTTGTCTTCAAAAATCTTTACTTTCCTAATGTGCAGGAATTCATGATTGCTTATAATTTCAGCTCATTTATCCAAAGCATAGACTAAATTAAATGTCCCAAAAGAAAGCGACCATATCTGTGAGCATCTCTGTTTAAAATTATTGAAAGTCGCATTGAGTATTCCATCATGCCATTTTTATTTATCTTGATTTTCTAGGCAATAATTGTTACAACAAAGCACAGATTTCATAAGGCAAGCCCATCAGTATTTCTTCCTTGTAGTTACACTTCACCACTATAGCTTTCTCTTCATGAAAACTCTTTTAACTCATCCTCTTATCAAAACTGATGGATTTTGCTGGTGACTTGAAGGTCGATAAAATTGTTTTCTGTGCAAAAGAAATATCTTATAATATTCAGTAGGATAGTGTGTATTGTAGCATTCTGGGTAGGTGAAATTAATGTGGCTCAAGGACTGACAATTTTTCCCTGAACTAACAAATGTCAGTCTTAGTGAAAAGTGGGTAGGAGGCACTTCAGCTCCATACCACTGTGTCAGGGTACAGCAGAAAATACTGGGTAGGAAATGTGTAGGGGGAAAAAAGTTATTATATTAGAATCAGTTTGAACCCACATATCTACCTACCGTTGCAATGCAGCTCACTAATGACTTTTTTAATTTTATGGCTTCTTGAGTCTGACATGCTTTGTGCATGTAAGAATGAGAGGAGGTGCAGTTGAGGAGTTGTGCCCTCCCATGGTGGCCCCTGGGGATTTGAGCACACTGGTGTCAGGCAGGCTTTGACTTGCTTTGCTCCAAAGCCAAACCTCAGGAACCCTGGGCGAAACCAGAGCAGTGCTTGCATCTGCAGTGTGCAACTGGGACTCTGTTTTGGGTGGTGGGAGTAACACCGAAACCGCCCCTCGGGCTGTTTGAACAGGGCAAACAGCAACTACTGGAGCTCTGCTGGCTCTGCTACCTGGGTGTCCTGGTGAGAAATGGTACCTCTCTGGATCATCTCAGCTTGGAGACTCTACAAAAGACAAAATTTATTTGATTCATGACAGTATCTTTGTTTGCCAGTTAACATACAGCAAACTTTCACATTCATTTTTATAGTTCAGCTTAGTTACTGCTCATCAATATACACATTAGAGTTAAATAAAGTACATGAATATACTTGTTTATATACTTGAAATACAGAACAATTCATAAACTACCCACTTTTAGGAACAGTATTTTAAAGTGCTGTCATTGATGACACATATATATAGATATAGAGTATCTATATGTTTAAATGTGTCTATATATAACTCCTAAAACTTTCTGGCAGATGTTTTTCATGTAACTGTTTTTTTTTAAGTATGTTCATGTTGTGGAGTTCTCAGTCATCTTCCTGATGTTATGATTATCCTGGTAGCTCAGTAATTGTTTTAGAGGAGAAAGTACCCAGTGTAAATTTCTGCACACTGGAAGTGGTAATAAATAAACATAATTTTGTTTTCTTTGAATTTGACTTTGTTTTTTAGCCCCCCCAAAAAGTAGTTGTCCTTATGTTATGTCTACAGTTAGCCTGAAATTATGGTGATGGTCTAAGATGCTGGGTTTGTTCAATCACTCATAGTAGCATCAATTGAACTAATTTAACAATCTGGAAAATTGGTCTTACATAATGTGTTTTAAAAGTACTATTAATAATTATTCATTTCAAGTTTGGATTCTAAGAAGATGTTTCAGGAAAGGCTGAACTTCAAACATATATGTACTACACATCAGTTTCTCAATTTTCAAATCTTGGATTATTTTTTTTCCCTGTTTTAATACCAGTAGTCTAAATTGGGATAGTTTTAGGTAATTGTGGTTATTAAAATCAAGGAGACCCCTAAATACGGGGTCAACAACCTTTACCAACACAGAATCTGGGAAGCACAGCCTTGCTTGCATCTGGAGTGAGAAACCTGAATATTGTTTCAAGAAGGAATGTTTCAGAAATGCTCAAATAACCAGTTCCTGCTCAGTCCTATAGTATTATAAGTCTGTAAATGGATTCTTCCAGTCTCCTCTCTTATCTCATTTACACAGTTAATTTTTTCTTTTTTTTTTTTTTTTTTTTCTGAAGACATTAATTTCACAGTGTTGGATAGTTTAATTTTCTTCCCTTCTATTTTAGCAGACTGGCAGAGCAGATATCACCATCTCTGACACATCATTTTTTCTCTGTACAGTACAGTGTACTTTGGGGCTCTAGCACAGCAGTAGACTGGCCCAGGATTCACAATCTGGGATTATTATCTTTGTGTATCCTCAAGGAGTAATATTTTAAAGTCACTACATCTGTTGGTACTTAAGAGAATGATTTTTACGTTTAATTTTTGCCAGTTTTTACCATCTGTGTGTCTGTTTTTTGGCTTCTTGCTTTAATTTTTCACTTTAATTTCTCAGTTGCACTGGGATTGCTTTCTCTTTCTCACACATGCTCTTTTTGAGTCATCCGTGAACTTGTATTAAAAAAAAAGAAATTATTTACAGCAGTTGCATAGTAAAATTCTTGGCCTTCACATTTTGGATTTTTTTAATGATCTCTTTATATCGAGTCTCCTAGTAAATGCACGTCATTTTTGGAAGTGAAGTAACTTATTAGACTTTGTTTAAGTTTTAAAAAATTAGTTTGGATTAAATTGAAGCATTTTGGCGGGAAAAGCTAGCTTGATCACATTAAACACATTCTAGTCTTTCATACTAATTTAGTTTTTAATGCCCAAGAGGGAATAATTTTCTTGAGAAATCTGTGTTATAATCATAAACAGACATAATTCAGTAATTTTCTCATGAAACATTGGCTGAAGTTTTGGCACTAATGACTTGAAGCTCACACAAGCAGGAAGGTTTTTGTTTAAATTCCAAGAAAAATACTAATGAAATATATTAAAATAGAAACAAAATATACATTCAGTGTGTTGCAGGCTGTTTTCAATAAAAATGATGTATCTTCATCAGTTGAATAAATGTCTCATGAATTCAGGCATGTTCTAGCATTTCAAGAATGTTCTAATAGTACTTGAAGTAACTTTCTCTGCTATCCTTGAAAAGTTTTTTACAAAAAGTTACGTTGTGCAAATAAATTTTTAACGTATGAGGATTACTGTACACATCTATCAAATGTTTTGCTTCTGTATGTGTTTGTGAGTATTGAAAACTCCACTGCTGCTCTGATCTTTTTCTTGACTTACATATTTTGCTTCTCACTTAAAATGTAATACATTCCTTAAGGTAGGATTTAGTGGCTTTTTAAAAGCATGCTGGTTTTTTTTAGCCTCTTTCAAATATTTTGTAACTGAGATTTTTAGAGTTTATAGTTACTTTCTGGTGTACTCGTTAGCTTATAGTTGATTTTCAAATCAGAATATGGACTTGCTTCCTTTTTATTGATCTTTCTTCCTCCCTTGGTTTCTAAAGAATAGTTTTGTGTAGTGCTGCACAAAACACTGAGTAAGAATTACATTAAAATACAAGCACTAGCAGATGAAAACATGTTCCTTTTGGAATATATGGCTTCTATAATCTGTAGTGTCCCCCTTTGTGTGGGCTGCTTTGCATTGTTAACAATATGGTAGAGTATCAAAAGCCCAAAACAATAAATACTTTGTTCACTTGAGAAACATTTTTTGACAGGAACCATTGCTGTGAACTTCCAAGGAGTAGAATTAGTTATATTCTCTCCTGTCTGCCTATGCCTCTAGTTTTTCCTAAAAATACTTTTTACTGTGTTATAAAACTGGGAGATCATGGTGGTTTTTCACCCAGGTGTTTGAGCTTTCATTCCCACTCAATTCTCGCTGTGTTTTATTGGAAACTTTTTTGTTTTGGAGTAAGAGGAGTGTTAGTGTCTCATTTTAAATTATCAGTTATCATTATAAAAACTTAGTGGGATTTACCAGTTTTACTAGTACAGGTTCAAACCATATTTGAGTGGTACTGGGAATGATTTGAATTCCATTTTTCAAAAATTCCAAAATTTTTGCCAGCTTTAAGGATTTTATTACTACCAACTTTAACTTCCCAATTTCCGAACAAATACTCTGTTATGGTATGTGAAGAGGAGAACTGAGTGAGCAAACCAGTATACATTTTCCAGTGTACTGAGAGATGTGCATGTGTTAGTACTCTGTAATAACATGGAATTGATTTCGAGTTGATAATATGTAATGAAGAGACTGCTGATCATTTGTTATCCCGTGGCTTGACTCTTAAAAATTTCTCTGTTTCCGTTTGGAAGTATAAATTAAGAATTAGAAGTAGGATGCTTTCAGTACTATGGTTTATTGTCTGTAGGGTTACTTAGTGCCAGTGGAAATGGTCACATTTGCTGTCTTTTTTTCTTGTCTCCCACATGGAAAGCAATGGAGCTGTAATACCGTGACGGCAGAACCATGTGTGCATTGGTCTTTCCATAGTGTCGCTTTACTTTGAACTGAGGGAATTCAAGCAGTATTAAGTGTTCCAAATGGAATGATGAGAGCAATCCATCCATTTCCAGCATCATCCTCTCTGAACTGGAGCCTTGTGCCTACCTTGAATCTGAACTAACTGTCTAAATCTAAGGATAACCTATATTTGAATGCCAGACAGTTGTGCTTTACTATATATTTTAAAAGACTGGTGGGAATCTAGATGTAAACTTTTGTCTTAGGTAGTTTCCCAGCTGACTGGTATGTTGAATTAAATGAGAATAGTAAGGGCTGGTTCAATTCATTTCCATTCCTTGCATCTCAGTCATTTTCTGCAACGACGCATAAGGATTGATTGCCATAGCAACAGTGTTTTAGCTTGTACTACTGTGAATGTGGTTAATGATAATAGAATTATCTAGTCATTTAAAATCCTGTTATATTATTAGGTCATCTGAACCATCCTCTTGCTATGTATTGAGTTATTCCCTGTAGCCTATCTTGTAGTTCTTTGTCCATGCTGCTTTTACATGTGTTGAGCAGTGGGGATTCTGCTTCTTCCCTTGGGAGACTTTCACAATCTGATGTATCACCCCATTAAGGATTTTTTTCTGATATTTAGCCTCATTTCACCTCCTTTCTTCCAGCTACATGGATTTGTACCTCATGGAAGTTCTGTTCTGATCCCTTCCTTATCCAGCATTTGCAATTAATCCTTCTTATTTACCTGCATCAGAATATAACAGCTCAGTATTTGTGCATTTCAGGATTTTCTCATAGGGAAAAGCAGGTTTATAAATAAATCATCTCTTCTTCTTCTTCTTGACTGCTTCATTTTGATAGGAAAGTCCCTTAGTACTCAGCTACTATTTAGATCACCTGAACTGCACAGACAAAAAGCTTCCAACTTGCCAGTCCCTAACTACCTTCACTTCAGCACATACACCACTGGATTGCTGATTCCTGTGTGTGCATCTGTGCCTTGCTCTGTCTGTTGTCTGTAGTAGTCTGTGCTGAGTGGGAAGATGTAGTTTTTTTCTCATAAAACTGGAGAGGTGTTCCTTAACCCTTGCCACAAGTCAGCAGAAGTAACCTCTCAGCCTGTCCTTTCGTATGGCCACAGTAGACTTGGATGTGCATAGATATCTCTGCTCCCCTCCACATACACAGGTCGTACACTTTACCCTCTGGAAGTTTACTATGTTTCTAAATTCTTTCTACCCACATCATTTTTCTACCATGATGAGAAATATTTTCCAGTCATGTCCAAGGAGACATACAAGTGGAAATGTAGTTGTCTGCTCCATGTCAGGCATTTCAAACTCTGTGCTATATGCAGGTTAACAAGACCAGGAATTAGGTTAAAACAAATAAAAGAAAGTACTTTTCCATATAGTTGGGCTGTGGGTTAGCTGTTGATACATTGTGTAGTTGGCACACTCTGTGTCTTCTTTCTCCGGTGTTGTGGAGTTGGTAAATAAGACAGAAGAGTATTGTCATCCTTCCAGTAATCTGTTGTTCTCACTGCTACTTATGCTTTTTGACTAATTTTCTTCATTAATATTTGATGTTATACAGTTGCCCATTTATTTTGTTTTTATTCATCTACGGTACAAATAAGTACATATTACATTAATATTCATCCATACTTACCCCAAGAGGGCAGAAGACTGGGAATTGCTATTTGAAATTACTTTTAGAGCTAAATTTGCTGCAAAAATATTGATGCTGCAGTAAAACCTGGATATATTAAATATACCTCAATATTATCACAGACTAATTCTTTAATTTATGGTTATTTTTACTGTGTTGTTTTTTTTTTTTTTTTTCTGAGAGGTGCTACTTTTTCCAAGATTCTTCCCTTTGAAGTTTAGACTAGATGGCATTTCTCAGAATTTTTTATCTTACATTAATTCACATTTCAGTTTCCTCAGTCACCAGGCTTCACAGTCTGCCACTGTGCTTTAGTAAAGTCTCGCAAAGCTCATTGATCATGTTTTAAGAGATTGTTTTACACCTAAGCTGTGTTTTGCTGGCAAATTTCATCACTTTATTTTTAACTTACTCTTCCAGATTATTAATTCCTTAGGGAACATTATCTTGCCGTCCATCCCTTTGGAAAGTATCAGCTTTTCTGTTTTAAAGATTGTTTTAATGTTCTTTTGTTTCTGTGTAGATATACACTCTTGTTTTTTGCTCACTGTTGCCTTCAACCTGTTTGTATGCAAAGAGAGAAAGACAAGTGCATTTCATTCATTTTAAGGATTCCTCTTGCCTACGTTGTCTAGAATGCATGTGTGCAAGATATTTCTTTAAGTTTTCTTGTTTGTTTTTATTTTAATCAAACTGAAAAATGATTATAAGTGTAAATATTAAGGAATCATTCTGAGCCTGTAAGTAGCTGAGAACAGACCACACAAAAGAAAAGAGTGGGGAATCTGCTAATTATAGTAAATGAAAATAACAAGTTTTAAACTCACCTGTTTTGTTTCTCCCCATATTTTCTTCAAATCATATAATTCTGTGAGAACACCATCAGCTTTATTAATCTCAGTGAGAAACAACAGCCTTTGTCACAGAATTTTCTGATTTTTTTAAAATAAATTGGTTTTCTCTTTATACTGAATCAGTTTTAATACAAGATACAGTAACCTTTATCTTTTTTCAATGGTTCACTCTCTGGTTCATTCTTCTAGTTCTGTGATGATAAAGCAGCTGATTTTCTACTTCCCATCTAGCCAGAAGTATTGGCAGGCCAGTAGTGTCCTTGCACTGGCCTCTGCAAGAGCCAGAGCTGACCATAACAAGGTGCTGGGGTACCCCAAGTAGTTAGTCTGAAATTTAATGTATCCTATGAAACTGGAAAGTAGAAGATCCTGCCTAGGGATGCATAGAAAGAAACTCTCAGTGCAGCTTGATTTCTGAAGTCACTTCTTACTGAAACCCCAGCACTTGCTTGTTCTTCAGGTTACTTCAAGCTTTCCTTTAATAGTTTGAAGAAAAAAGCTTCAGAATGGGAAGGTAATAATGCTTGCTTTCCTTTGGTTTCCCAGAAAGTATTTTTTTTTTCCAGGCTCAGAAAATAAGTTTGATTAGTTAAAACAAAATAAACATTTCTTCAATGAGGTCTTAGACTGGACTAACTTAATTGATTGGCTCATCTGGGATTCAAGTGTGATTTATGGGAAATTGATAACAAGCTCCGGTACATTTCAAAGCCCTCAACCTGGCTTTAGCTAGCTTATAACCAATTAAGTGGCAGCTAAGAAAACCTTATGTCAAAATCATAATGTTTAAATGTGGGGTTTAGCAGTGTCTATATTCTTTTAATCATAATTGACAAAAGTTGTTCTGATTCCTTGTCGAATTTTGTTCACAAAAATGCTGTTAACTTTAAAAGACTGTTTATGTAGACATCTATGCATAAAGGGCTATGACATTTTGATGAAGACAAGGACTTGGTGCATGCTTCTCTAATGCATATCTGACTCCCATATTTTCACCTTTTTTGGGGGTGGAATGGCTGAAGAGAAATTCAGCCACAAGACAGGTAGATTTTTTCCTTCTGTTTATGCATCTTAGCTTTTACTGCATTCAAGAAATAGCATTTAAAAGTGTAGTTGTGCCTCCATCTAAATTTGGTCTCCTCTAAGGTGGTCAAGTTTGAGTAATTTGTATGAAGTTGTTTAGGTAACTGCTTATGTGGTGACAAATGAAATTCTGCTATAGATTAGAAACTGGCAGGGAGAAAAACAAATTATGGAAAATAGGTCAGCAAAGGCAAGAGGGATTTATTCCTGGAAGGCTTGCTCATTTTTGAAGAGGGGGATTGCTGAGATAGCAACTTCAGTGAACAAGACACGTTTATTTAGATTAGTTGAAAATAGGTAGGATTTTGAAGGAGGTGATAAAAGAGGGATGAGATTGGACATAGAACAGTGCAAGTTACTGAATGCTGAAATGAATGCCTTGAGCTGTGTGTGAAACCACAGATGAGCCGAATCCTTTCAAACACTGGTCTGAGGCCACAGCGTCAGAGACATTTTAAGTCATCTCTGCTGCTGAAAGAAGCAGTCCTGGCCATGCTTGTTTCCTCCCTTGTGCCTCCCTAAGCTTTTATGAGGCTGTTAATTAGACTGAACTGGACCAGCCTGGGAAATGTAACCAATTAAAATTGTTTTTATTAAACATTAATTTTAATTTAGATCTTTTGTATAATGATACAAATGCTTGAATAAACTGAAAGGAGAAGGTGGACACAGGAATCCAGTGCCAAACATGACCATCTGGGGATGGGAAAAGATGAGACTGCCTTTTTCAACAACCACATTTGTGGTTTGTGCTGTCCTTGCAGGATAATGAAATGCCAGGCTGAGGTGCTATTATGGGCTGCAGGATGGAAGTAGAATTGCTTGGAAATACTGCACCACCATCACATGTGCTGAATTCAGTCCCAGCTGCTTTGAGTTGCTGTGGAAAAGAAAGGGAAAGAATCATAATTGGAAATAAGGTCTCTGAGAAGTTTAAAAAGAATTAATTTTATTGCAGAGTTAGGGTCTCTTCTGCTGCAACAAATGGCAATAAATGAGTTATTTCTTTAAATGCCTTCTTTTTTTGTGTAACTTGCAGATAGCTTGCAGAATGCTTCTGGCACTGTGGTTCTAGCAATTGTGTGATGTCCTACACTTTGTTCCTCAGTACATTTTAAACAAAGAGGTCATCTTTGGTGGTCCCTAGATAGCTTAGTGAGCTGGTGCTAATGAAGTTGGTCTGTTGATTGTGTTATGTCACATGTCATGTAAGAGTTTTGCATTACAACGAGCACATGTGTTGGTGCAGGCTCAGGACCAAACTGCTCCCAGGGAATAGGTGCTTTTCCCAGCCTCTCTCCACCTGGGGGTGATGGGGCCTGTGGTACTGGGTCTGCTGCCCTGAACAGGTACTGTCTGCAGTGATGGGTCTAGAGATTTCTGATGTTTTCAGAAATATGCTTAGTGCTATTTTATTTTTGAAGTGCCGTTTTAGCTTCTGGCCTTTTTGGTCGAGTTCAGGACCACATGCAAATATTTTACATTTTTCTCAAAGTAAGGCTTTGTTTATCTCAGAGACATCACTCAAAACTGAAAGCATCTAAGGCTGGAGAAGAACTCAAAAATATGGAAAGAAATCTTTGGTGCTTCAGTTTCCTCAAATAAATAGTTTGGAGAATAACCTCTAATCTTCTTCCTGAGGGTGCAGTGCAGCTAAAGTCATTATTGTCCATGAAGTGCTTTTGCCATACTGTGCTGGAGGGCACTACAGAAGTACTGAGTAGTATATATTTTAAATTTGATTTAATGCTTTTGATTAAAAAATGAATAAAATTGTCATAGACCAGATTGTAACCCTGTAGGCACTTGGAATGAAGCATTTGTAAATGAAGCATTTACTGAGAAGTTTGAAATTGTTTTTCATGTTGATTTCAACAAAACAAATTGAGCAAAGAACAATGAAAAATGCTATAGTATTTTCTGTTATTAAAATGGTGAATTTGTTTGGTGCCTAAGGTAAAATCCATGTTGTGCAAAAGACCAAAAAACAAAATTCTACAACATAACAGGGAAACTCAATTGAAGCAATTTTAGTGGAGTTTCTCAGTGAAGGATGACATGGAAAAAAAAAGTGGAATGGAATTCAGCAAAAGAGAAGTAAAAGAGGAACCTGCAAAGTGTTAAAATCTTATCACTCAAAATTACACAGAAGCTGAGAGCAGGCTTGGGTGACTTGTGCCTCAAGGGTTCTGCATCACTGTCACAGTGCTGGGGCTCCCTTTGGGGCCTTCCTCCTCTGGGACTTGGGGCCAAGACCTTGCATGGTTTTGTTCTTTTAGAGGATGCAGGGCCAAAACTGTAAGAATTAACTTTAAGATGTGCAAGTCAGGGATCCCTTAGCTCAGGTGTGTTTGTCCATCTGTGTGGTGTGTAACACAAAAGACCTTTTGGAACAGATATGTAGGTGTTTTTACTTTTTATCAGTATGAATATAAATGTAAAAGTCAAAAGCTGAAGCTATATGCTAGCAAATCCTAGCAAAGTGGAGATAAATCACTTATGAATTTTTAATGAGAGGTTTAAATGAGAGGAAACCCATGGACTTTTCTTTAGGAAGATGATAAAACAGTATAATATCAGTGGAATTGATATTTATATTGATATATATATTGATATATATTAACTCAGCAAGTTTGCCAATGACACCAAGCTGTGTGGATGGAAGGGATGCCATCCTGGGCAGGCAGGAGGGATGGGCACCTGCAAACCTCATGAAGTTCAACAAGACCAAGTGCAAGGTCCAGCACTTGGACTGGGACAATCCCAAGCACAAATACAGGCTGAGTGGAGAATGGATTGAGAGCAGCCCTGAGGAGATGGACTTGGGGGTGTTTTGATTGATGAGAAGCACAACATGACCTGGCAACCGTGTCCTGGGCTGCATCAAAAGAAACGTGACCAGCAGTTGAGAGAGGTGATTCTACCCCTCTGCTCTGCTCTCATGAGATTCCAGCTGGAGCACTGCATCCAGCTCTGGGGCTCCCATCATGAGAAAGATATGGACCTGCTAGGGTGAGTCCAGATAAGTTCATGAAGATGGTCAGAGGGATGAAGCACCTTTTCTATGAGGAAAGGCTGAGAGAGTTGGGATTGTTCAGCCTGGAGAATTGAAGGCTCTGGAGAGACCTTATAGCACCTTCCAGTACTTAAAGGGGACCTACAGAAACACCGAATATTCTCTGTTGGAAGGGACGCACAAGGAGCATCGAATCCAACTCTTAAATGAAAGGCCTGTACAGGGATTGAACTCGTGACCTTGGTGTTTATTAGCACCATGCTCTACTGGAAAGCTGGAGAGGGACTTCTTACAAAGGCATGTAGTATAAGACAAGGAGGAATGGCTTCAGATTGAAAACAGGTAGGTTTAGGTTAGATGTTAGGAGGAAATTCTTTACTGTGAGGACAGTGAGGCACTGGAACAGGTTGCCCAGAGATGATGATGCCCAACCCTGGAAGTGTTCGAGGCCAGATTGGATGGGGCTCTGAGTAACCTGATCTAGTGAAAGGTGTCCCTGCCCATGACAGGGTGGTTGGAACTAGGTGATCTTTAAGGACCCTTCCAAACCAAACCATTCTGTGGTTCTATAATTATGTTTTTATGGGTTTTTTTGGTGAAATTAGCATGGTGATTATTGGTAGCACAAAACCAAAACCTTTGAAAGTACTATTTCCTAAATGAGACATAACTCAAAGAATATGTCCTGAGTTTAAACTCCCACCAGTGTACAGACTTTTGCCTTACTGGAAAACAGATATTTTAATTCAATTTTCAAAAAACCAAGTCCACAGTAAGCTTTCTGATGTCATTTCTGAACAGTCTTGAGCCATGCTGAGAAAAATATCCAGAATTGAATTTTGTTATTAAGATGCCCGTATAAGTAAAATGATGTTTTGTGTGACAGAGAACAGAGTGCTATACTTTTAGCTTGCTTCTAAATTGACTCTTACGTTCAATGCTCCAGGGGATTGAACTGTTCTGTACTTGGCTGAAGCTAGTGAAATCCTCGCATGCTGATACAGATCTGCAAATCAAGCAACAAGGGACCATTTCAGATTAAAAAAGAAAAAAGAAATGAATAAGGATAAAAGAGCTATGAGACCTGTTTGAAAATTGCCTAATGACAAATTCAAGTTACTAAATAAGAAATGCTTTTTGTATCTAAAAAAAAAAAAATCCTCAGAAGGATGAAAATCACGGTCTTTGAAAAGGTGAGGAGAATAATAATATATTCAGGAGTGTTACAGGGAAAATGTGAAGTGATTAATGCAGAATTGTCTCCTTTCCTTTGTCTCGATATCAAGGGAAAAGTATGTGACTTATCTATAATACATGTCTGCAGAAGTATTTCAGATCTCTAAACCTAGAGGTGGAGGCATGTACATTTGGTTTTCTGCAGGGAAAGTATGTCCCAATTTCACGTTTCCATTGTCATTTTTTTTGGCTTCTAAAAATCATGCAGGATTTAATGACTTTTTTTTTCCTAGTGTCTATATACAGAATAAACTAACTTGTCAGATTAAAGGGAAAAGTATTTAAAATTCTGTTGCTCTACATTAGTTACAAGCAGGTGAATTCAGTGTGGATCTATTTATAGGAGAACTAATGGATGTGCCTAACTTGACCTACTTTAGACTACTCAACAGAAAAAACAAACACAGTGTGGTTGTACCAATGCCATGTAATTTACTTTTTTTCTTACCTTAAGAACAAAATAATGTTTTTGCTGTTGTGACCTTCTACATACATATATATATATTTATTGCTTATTTATTTATTTCCTGAATGCCATAGTAACTCCATGTTAGGAGTATATTGGTGTGTTTTTTGCTTGTTGCGGTTTTTTTGTTCTTTGCTGGTCCTGGAACCCCAGGTCTGTATTACCTGGATTTGTGCAGTAGAAATAACTCAAATTCTAGAAGAAAACTAGACTTCATTTTGTAAAAATCACTCCTGTTGTGAAATAATTCAAGTGAAGCACCGTCTACCAATGCAGGGGCAATTTTCTCTGTATGTGCAGGAATTCTGTGAGTTAACAGGAGGTTCTATATAGGTGCATATGTATGTATCCATTCACATGATGAAAGAGAAAATAAATAGTATATGAAAACATCAACCAAATGTATGTTGGTTACATGGCAAATGCTACATTTGTTTTGGCTCACCATGTGGAGGTGTCTCTGTAATTGAGGTAATTCCTGCATTATACAAGGCAGATGATAACCAGGCCTGGCCTTTGGACCAAACTTTGCAGGGGAATTTGATTAGACATTCACCTGTGATTATAGCCTTGTTTCAAGAAAAACTGATTACTATTTCCATTAAAAATACTTCCCATTATTCTGACAACAAAGTAAGACTTTAAATCTGTATTTAATATGAACCTTAGTATTTGTTTTAGACTGGTAGATCTTGGTGGTCTGTATGTTAGCCTGTGAATCATTTGAGAAGAGTATAAAATTTCAGAGAGTTGAACATGGAAATATTCTGCAGATAAGCCTCGTTTAAAACAAACAAAGAACACATACTTTTGCCTGTGAAACAGGTATGTTTTGGATCGTAAGGAAAAACAGAAAGCAAAATGAAAACTGTAACTAGGGAGTTACAAATAATGAACCTGCTTTAAGGCAACAATCAATTTGAGGTAATTTGATATAGTCGTACATGCGTCTATGATAGAGTTATTTCTCTTTGTAATACAGTGGACACATCTACAATTTCTTATTGATCAGATCTTCAGAAAGCTCTTTAGATGCCTTCCTTAATAGTAAAAGTGTGACAATCCATGCTTTATGCATTACAAATACGTAGCACATGAGAGGTTAGTGCATCTAATCTTTTAGTTGATTTTATCATTACATTGGGTTTTAAAGACGCATTTTAGTGGACTCCCCAACAGGCATCACTGTTAGCACTGGGAAGCATAGTCTGGTCCTGCCAAATCTTTTCTGGCAATTCGTGTTATCTCTGGTTGGTTTTGCTTAAAGGTCACTCTGTAAGTGAACTGTCTCACAAATTCATCATATGATGAAATGACTTCAATTTTTTAGTTCTTCAAATACTTTGCATCTAGGAAAATGTTTAAAAAATAGGTTGTGCACTGCAGGTGTTACTACGTGCTAAGTAAAGGAAGAGAGGAAGCTCGTCAGTATCTTTGAACAAGAGGTATTTTGTGGCTCAGCATCCTAAGCTGCTGCTGAGATGCATTTTAATATTTCTGCTTTTCAAATTGTTGAATCCAAGTGTCTTATCTTTGCCTTTGCAAACATGTAGCATTATCCCCACCATATTAATAGAGAAGTGCACTTCTGAGTGATTTTTGCCACTATTGTATAGCAAGTCAGTGTAGGAATTAAGAAAAGACCCAGCGTTGTCTTCATCTTAAGTCTCTTCAATAAAATAAATATATCATCAAGGTATTATCAGGTTCAATTTGGCAACCATTTAGCCATTTTTCAATGAACAGAAATTTAAGGTACTGATTTATCATCATTATAATATTTTCTAATGTGCTAATAATGTTACAGTGGTGCATATTATTTGTGGATTTAGAGCTGTTACAAAATGATCGACCATGAAATAGTTTTGTGCTACAGTAACACTCGACTCTTCTTTAAAATGTCCCTTAAATATGATCTGGTGGGAACAGCTACATATTTTTGCTATCCATTTGATACCTGCCATCTGTAGAGGACCTAGATGTATGGATTTGTTCCGGTAGCTATCAGTTTGCAGCACACCTCCTCCCTCTGCCTCCCACCTTGGACTGTCAGTGTCCCGAAGAAGTCACTGAAACAATCCACAGTGGGATGACCTCAGCCCGGGGAAAACAAATGTTACGGTTTTCAATCAAACAACAAATACAGTCTGTGAAATATGATTACAATATACATTGTGAAATACTTTAGACATTACGGTGGGCTTTTTCTCTGTCAGATCCCATTTTGTGCTGTTTGCCTTGTATAGTTGCTGAGTGTTTGCAATTTTTTGTTAATAATTTTTTTCTCTTTTCCCCCCCTCAATAATCTTTCTCTGCTGGTAGGCATAGACCATTGAGTTGCATTAATTAAGAAGCATGTTCAATCAATAACAAAAAACCTCTTTGAGTTCTAATGCATTTCATTCTGTTTGTTGGCAAGCTACCACTGTAAGATCATGTCTGAGATTTTCTTTACTGTGAAGAAGCAGAACCATCAGAATGTCCCAGGTTAAATTAACTAGCAGGAAAACCTTTTTTCTAACCTACTAAACTCTTAAAAGGCTCTCATGCTGAGAAGTGCTGTCTGCAGTGCCTACTGTAAAAAGAATGAACTGCAGCATAATCTAGTAAAAAGCTGTTTTAGTGGAAGCTCTGTTATATGGCCAAGCAATATTTGTGTTGTGCTCCTGCCACTAGCCTGGCTAGGGATGTGATAGAGGTATGTGCCACCAAATTGTTGCAGAACATATGTGTGTCACTTCAGTAATATATCACAGGTTGTTGAGCCCCTAAAGACTACTGACTTCAGTAAACCTCTACACTGATACCTGCTACAAAGTAATTGGGTACTGTAGGACTTGTTCAGACGTTATTAGCATTACAAGGCTTTAAATACATGTTTAAAGAGGAGTCATTATGAATGAGAAAATGTTAGTCAAAACTGAATGAATTGTTTTATAGATTTGTCAAAGAAAAGTTGTATCAAATTATATTCATTGGCTATCTAGTGTTCTGCTTTTTGGACAATAGGAAATCAAATTCATCTCTCTTTAAATCTATAAAAACATTTCCTGTTAAGGTGCTTCACAACAGAAATAGTGCTATCACGAAGCCAACAGGTTTAAGGCTCAGCTTGATCAGTTTAATAAATGGGAAATAAGAGATGATTGCTTTTGATAGCAGGGGATGAATTTGATATTCATCAGAGACCTGGAAAATCCCTTCCATTCTTCACTCCTCTCTGTCTGTGTGTTATCTATTCATTGATTTGACTGAGCAAGGCAAATTTCATTTTAGAGTAGTGAGGCATATAAAAACTATATGAATATTGCCATTTCCAATTGCAGGGTGACCGTCTGCAGAAGGATGTGAATAACATGGGGAATATTAAGATGTAAAGAGAATATTAACTTATATATATATATATATATATATATATATATATATATATATATATATATATATATATAAGATTTAATTTTTTTGTGCACATTTTTTTTTTGTCTAAGTGGATGATGTTTTCATGTAAGGTTTCTTTCTCCCTGGATTACTGATAACAGCAGCACACCTAGTATAAGACTGATGTAGATTCCACAAAGCTCTCACCTAATTATTTGTGCATATATATGTGTTCAAGAGGGAGAAACCCTATCTTTTGTATTCAATAACTTTTGTTTTTTCCCCATGTGATCTTTGTAACTGCTCTTCAGATTTGATTGAAAATTGCCATTCTCTGGAGATTTAGCCGGTTAATCAAAAAGTGAGAACATTAGCACAAAAGCCTGATGCTTGTGTATTTGTGCTAGTCAAGACACAGGAAAATAGGTCCCTTAGGAGCTGTTTCCTATCAAGGCTGATGATACAGAGAGAGAGAGAACCTACTTTATGTTGCAAGGACCAAACAAACATTTATAAAACATGGCTGCCAGGAGACTAATAGTGAATATGTCTCTTCTTCCATCATCATTACAGGGAAGTGCAAGAGAATAAAAAGGCAAAGATGAAGGGAAGGGCATATTTTAATAGCATAAGCATAATTTTATTTATGTCTTGGATGAGGAAAAAATTATTATCAGGAGCTTGTTGCTACTAATAATCTGTCCTTCTCTACAATAAAATCTAAAGCACCTGTTGGATGTTAGATAAGGTTCCTTTCAATTTGGTATTGAGAGGAACTTACTATGTTAAAATTTAAAAAATTAAAATGCTAGAAAACAAACAAGCCAGTGTCTGCTGCTCCGTGGGAAAGTGAATGTCACTGTGATCCTCACGTGCACAGTGCTGCTCTCCAGGTCTCAGTCCACACAGCCATTACTCAGGGACCAAGCTGACTGAATAACATACTCATATATGGTGGTCATGCAAGATACAGGAATAACATTATCACAGCTATCAGTATTAGATCAGCAGAATAATATCTAAAGTTTAAATCTGTCACGTTCTTGAAGGAGGAACTGGCGTTTAGTTGCAAAATGCCAAGAAAAACATTCCCTCTTTTCCTTTCGTTCAAGTCTGGGCATTGCAAGACTCAGAAAAGCGGCTTCTTGAATAGTGCCAGATCAGCAGGTAAACAGCTTTAGTAAGTCCTTTCATCACATTAAAATATGCAAACAGTATCGACATCGTATTTCCTTTGGATGAGTGTGATGAAAGCAACAATTCCTGAGAAAAATTACTTACCAAAGTTATTTTGTAAAGATGATCACTAGAGCAATAATGGCATATCATGGCTTTCCCTAATCATTATGGCTCATCTCACCAGTTTCTGAAGGAGTTGGGAAAATGCACAAAAAACTGTAAAGGAGGCCCAGACAAGAGCTCCCTGTCCTGCCCTTGTGCAGATACATTTCAGGGTATCTAAATCTGGTTCCAAAATCAGTTCTTTCATCTTGGAGCACATATACTGCAGACTGACAGCGCTGATTAATGGTTGGACTTGATGATCTCAGAGAACTTTTCTGACCTAAATAATTCTATAATTCTACTCAGTGCATATGATAGTTGCTGTTTACACTATCAGTGTTTTGTTGGTCAGTGGAACAGATCTTGCCATGGAGTGTTTGAGTAATTTGAAAGCAGTTACTCTGTTTCATACAACCATTGTCACTAAAATACACCATCACTTTCTGAACAATAATGAAATAAATATTACACCACTCTGAACTGAAAAATACCCCACCCATGCCAAACACCCTTGCTTCCTTTATTTTTTTCAATTATTGGTAGAATGGAGATGTTGCTTTTGAATTTGAGAGAGGGGCTTAAGTGTTCAGAGTAGATAGATTTATACATAATCCTTACAGGCCTTCAGAGCCCATTTCTCATTGTGTCTGGCTGAAGAAGATTGTAATATGCACTTTCTTAGATCAGGCACCTAGAAACAAAGGATGCAAAAATGAAATGTATAAGAATTTGATTAGACTCCCTGGCTGCTATTGAGTTTTCTGCAGATAATGGTCAAAAGACAAGGGAATATGAAGAAGTTCTGGTTTTGGGGACTTCATTAGAAGTGTATTGAACAGCAGAGGGGAGTGGGAAAGTGCTTCTTTGAAGATGAAGTAGTGACTGGTATTAATTGTGGATTAATTTGAGAAAGGAGCTATATTTTGGTAATGAAAGTTAAAATATCCAATAAGACAGGGAAAGCATGGGGTTTGAGCTTTGGAAATGACACAAGGCAGATCTTGCTTAGGAATTACCTGAGAAGATGTAATTAAAAGAACTATTTGGGATCATTTGTACTGAATAAGGTTCTGTTGGCAGGAGTACTGCTATCATTTCTTAACTTTGAGGATTTTGTAATCCTGAGAGGTGATAGAGAGATTTTCTTCAAAAATACAGAATCAATTGGCAACTTTTCATATGTATTTCATTAACACTCTGGAGGTGAACTGTGAAATGGACCTTTTTATAAGTACTACTACTAGCCATAATAGTCCATTTTGAGCAGTTAATTTTTCCAGTTTTTGAGTCGTTAATTTTATTACAGAACTTAGAATAATAATTAATTTATTTTTAGAACAGTGGAGAATTTTGACACTGAACACATCAAGATATGTAGAAGTACATTGGAAGAGGTCCTTTAAATTTTATTCTGTACTGTAAAGATGAAATGATTTTTTAATTACTCTTACTTCAATTTTGGAGAAAAAAATCATTCTGTCTTTAGTAGCTCTACTGTACCTTTTGATATAGTCAGAATCAGTGTTTTTATAGAGAGAAAGAAGCCTTATAATTTTGGGTGTTTGCTCAAATCATGTATTTTTGAGAAATACCTGCAATGATATCCACCTGGGTTCACAGAAACTTTCTTGCTTTTCTAAATATCTTTTTCCTCATTTACCTCATCCAGGTGGAATTTGCCTTTCAGAAGAAAAAACTACTTTCCAAATAAAGAAATAATTGCCTGATGCAAAGATTTTCCCAGCTAGTTAGTTACTTTTCTTAGTAAATCAGAATTTAAAGTCAAATCCCTCTACAGGTGTCCAATTTTTCTCTCCATTCACTTCAGTGTAAATCAAAATCTGTGCTATTTTGAGAAGAAAAGAGTCTGATTACTGTAATATTAAAGATTTTTAAAAGGGTACATCATACATCTGTTGATTATGGCAGTAATGCTTTCATTAGAATTGTGATTCCTCCTCTAAGCACCTATTTATGGGCACATACATGTTTTTGATACAGATCTGTCTGCTGTCCAGGAAAAGCCAGACAGAGGCATGTAGGAGCTGCTGTTTCTTAATTGCTTGGATAACTGACAGGCAGTGCAGTTCCAAAACTTGCTGTGTTTATAATTCTCAATACAAAAGGCACAAAATGTAGATGTGTTGGTGCCAGATAGCATCTGTTTTACATAGCTTTTGATTTGCAGTTTCAAATTGTTTATATCCTCGTATTGAAAGGTAGATATAGGCAGGAAACAGGTAAGTTGGCTGTTTCCTTTGACCTGGATGCACTCAAGGTCAGGCACAGGGATACTTCTTCCCTTCATAGAATCATAGAATCAGCTGGGTTGGAAAGGACCTCTGAGATCATCAAGTCCAACCCTTGATCCACTACCACCGTGGTTACTAGACCATGACACTGAGTGCCTTGACAGAATAAACCTCTGGACCACCAGGTGGGACAGAAAGAAAGGAAACAGAATGTACAAGTGAAGAGGCTTAAGTCTGGGCAGACATTAGGAGGTGATGAGAACAAGAGCAAAGATACTGTCAGGGCTGGGAAGTGTTGGAAAGAAGGGTTTCTGCAAGGATTTAGCTCAAGTCTTGCACAGCAGGCTGTGTCCCAGGAGGGCACTGAAAGTGGGTCTATCAAGAGCAAGTCCGAAGGACTGCTGCATACACTGAGTGGGGCAAGGGGAGTTTTGTTTACAGACTTGCTCTAAAGTAGTCAAGGGAAAAACTTGTGGGGCTGAAAGGTGATAAAGTGTAGAACCCAACTGGTACTAAATGAATGATGGTTACATTGCACATATATAGATGTCTTGCTAAAATGACACAACATGAAGCCAGTCATTTATTTTTTAGCAGAAGCATTTCTATTAATAGATAGAGTGTTACTTCAGTCTCTTCTTACATGTACATACACTTCTGGTATGTTTGCTTAAAAAGACCACACATGGAAAATTACCAGAAACATTGTATTAACAAAGTCATGTTCATCTGTCTTTTGTCATAAGTAAATTTCAAAATTGGGTTTCATCAGCAACTCTGATGAAAAGAATTCTCTTTAGACGTGCAGATAATAGCTTCAGTGCAATAAAAATAGTTCTGTAGTTTTCTACAATCACCAGTGTACCTAACTTCAAAACAAGAAACTCATGGCAACAGTGATCTGCAAGATGCTGTATGAAATGCTTTTCAGTGTGAAACACCTCCAAATGTTCTGATTTTCCTTTATGAAATTTGCATGTGACTTTGTCACATGCAAAAATGAGAATTGTCATGGAGATTCGAATATACATTAATTTTTAAACTTTAGTACATATAGAACATATAGAATATATATGCATAAAGTACATATACAACTTTGGCTGGAATCAGTAAATATCGAAAGGTAAACACTAGCTTATGTGTATCTATGAATTATATGGATTATCGTTTATATTGTTTTTGTAAGCAACTTTTACTATATGGAAAACCCTTAATTTGGATTCTTGCAGTTCTAGGCAGGTTCAAGATGCTGGTTAACCTTTGAAATGTATACTTACCTAGTGCTTAACAGAGAGAGATGACAAGGAAGTGCATTAAAGCCTCTCAAAACACAGGATCATCAATCTTCAAGTACCTTGGCTTCACGCAGTGTGCTGCTATCCAGGGTGCACAAGGCTTATCTACAGTCCATGGAAGCTTCACACATACAGCCTCCTGCTTTTCAGATTCTCTGTGAAAATGTCAATTGAACATTACCAACTGTCTCTGCCTGCCTTTAATATCTCTTTAATAATTTAATAAGTTGTCTGACTCTGTGTGCTAAACTCATAACCTATCACAAGATTTTTACTGACCTGATGGCTCTGGTTCTAGAATCTGTGTTTAAAACCTACTGTTCACACTTCATAATATTTTCTGTTTGATTACATGAGTATTTAAAAGTATAAACTTCTGATAATTAACGTAGGTATAAGAGTGGGTTTAGATCTTCTAACTGCAAGTCCTTGAATTACCCTGATCTAAATTTGAAAGTACAGCATTCACAACTTTGACATTAAAGTTGTACATTTGGTGAATAATGTATGTACTTTTTGGAAAGTGAAATTAAAAATAAAATCAATTGGTTAGAATTACAACCTCTTTGATGTCAGTCTTTTCTGGCATGCTATTAATAAAGGCTGTGATAAAATGTTTAAAGAGGTCTTGGTGCTTTATGGAATTAAACAAGCTGCATTTTCTTATACTGTTTTTAAGTCTTTGTAGAAGAGCCTCAGTGAGCTGCCTTGTATGTTCAGTCAAGCCCCCAGTAACCTGCCTAGGGAAAGCCTGGGAGGAGTTTCCCCAAACACTGCTGACCATCAGCTGATTTTTTGCTACCTTTTAAAAAAATGCTGACTGTGATAGCTTCTGTAGCATTGCTTTTATAACTGTAGTAAAATTATGATATAAAACTGACTAAATTACAAATATCAATACAAAAATGCATTAAGTGACAAAATTTACAGCAGTTTCAGACACCAAAGGAAAAATTTTTGTAGTTGTGGAAGCACAACATTTCCACTGCACATGTGGTAACCCCAATAATCTGAAAATGGTAAAATGTCATTCCTAAAATCAGTTAAGCTATTAAATCTAGGTTTAAATGATTTTTTTTTTCAATATCTAGGATGAAGATCGAACAGAGGAGGACAACAGCAGAGTTGAGCCTGTTGGACATGCAGACACTGGCTTGGAAAATGCTACGAATTTTTCCCTGGAGTAAGTTACTGACAGAACATATTGTTTTAACGATGAGTATTGAAGATTGAACATAGACTAGCAAAGTACTCAAAACAGTATGAGTGATACTGCTCTTAAGAAAGTGGGGCAATCTTTTTTAGGTCATGTGTCATTTTGGTTTTAAACAATTGGGTTCATGGACCTTTTAAAACAGATTTTAAACAGTTTAAAAAAGCTGTGTTAAAGATGAGCATTGGAAACTTGACATTTATAAGTGCTGATGCTACAGTAGATTTTCTGCCTCAAAGAAGATGCTTATTTGATGGAACTTTGAAAACTTGACAGAAGGGATAGGGTCAGTGCTAGTACAAATAGATCAACAGGCAAGAATTTCAAAGGGGAAAATCTTCATTCCTGTCACTAGTTCACAGTCTACTGGGAAGATGCTTGTGGGGGGTCACATGTTGTATGGTCAAAGCCTTATACGTTATGAATGGATCAAAACGGATGTTTGGTTAGCTGCTCCTAATTTAGAAACTCAGTTACACTAAATGATATTTTATTTCATCAAAAGATACAACAAACTTGACCTTTTGCATTTCATTGCAAAGACTGATCCATACCTTGCTATGGAATTAATGGGCAAATATCTGTTCTGCTCTTAAATCATTTGAGTTGGTTAACTTAAATTTTATATAAAAATAAGTCTTCTCTTCCTAATATTTTTGAATTAAGTTATGAATTAGGTGCAGAAGGTTTAAATATTAGATAAAGATCATGGTGACATCTATTAGGCAGTAGGTAGTGAGTTTTACTCAGTTCCATTTACAAAATCTGTTAATCTGTTAATTGTAAATTCCAAATGCTGTTTCCTAAATAGAATTTGCAGAACTTCTGTCAAACTTAATGCTTCGTGGTGTTGCTTTTAAGTAACTTCTTGACTTCTCCTCATATGCTACTTCTTTTATTTCCTGTTTTGATCTCATACTTGTTTGCATGTTTGTTTGAAGCAGTTGGCCCAAACTTCTGAGAAAGTCAGGAATCCAAATTGAAACTATCCTTGTGTTTTCTGTTTTACAGAATTTAACATTTGAATTTGGGATGTATTTTTTTGAAAGAAAAAGTATAAGAAAAATGAGTGGAAAGACCTTAAATGAGCATTTTGAAAAGATGGAAAATTACTGTTCAAGCAGTAGAGCAAGTTAAATCATGTGGAATGGATGTGAAAACTGAGGTTTTTGGGTTTGGTTGGTTTTTTTTTTTTTTTTTTTTTTTTTTAATTTAAGCTGTGTTTCCACTTAGGCAATTCCAGGAATCACACAAATTTTCACTTGATGTCTTCCTCAACCCTTAATTTTCTGACTAAGCTAATGGCAAGTCAGAAAAAAGCTGATCATAGCGAACCACAAGCCTACCAGTGGCAAAAGATGTCTTTTAGAGTTCCCTTTGGAGGTTGAAGACATTGCTTGATTCCTGTGAGCTGCTTTGCACCTGTCAATGAAAACTTAGCCTTAATGTACAGTGAGAAGGACATGAAGTTAGCCTATACAGAAACTGTGACAGGGAACATTACCAAATGCTGTATTGCTGTCAGTCTTAAAACACTGGTCCATGTCTGAAGACTAACAGGTTTTTGACTGAAGTCTCTCAGCTCTCCTGTTGTTTCATTACTTCCTTGAGCTAACAGTGACAGACCTTCCATTTGCATTGTATAAAAAGCAAGGTAAAAATTCAGACATCAGTTGAGGCATACAACAAATGTAAAGGCTACCTTAAAAATATATTTTAAAAAATTAATATGGAAGAAATGTAAACCAAACTGTAACACAGGATTTTTGTTGAATTCCCAACCGTACGTGGTCTGGTTATTCTCAGACTCCAGATTAAGTGCTGTAAGCTTTCCTGATGGGCCCCCATATGATCAAGAGCTTATTGAAGGAAGTAGAAAATCTTTTACTGCCATCACAAGGCATTGGTCTTGCTCTTTGCTCCATTTTGAGATTAAATTTGATTTGTATGCTTATGAGGAACAAACTGTGTGTGCGTATATATAAATAAATAAATATATATATATGTATATATAGCCAGGAAATATGGAAAAAATATGTAACACTAGAGAGAGGCATAAGCCACAAATTTAGATTGTGGCTTCCGTTCAGGTCTCTCACTTCCAGTTTTTCTGAGAGGTTCAGCCTTCATATATTATTTTCTCATTTGTGTATTTATAGCTCTTTATGGTTCATGAGCTATATTCCACCTTTCCAGATGTGGGCATGTTTCAAACACATTAATAGATTTGGTCTCAATCTATTTCTACAATTTCTTTCTGAACCTGTGTTTTCCTCTTCCACTTTTTCCCCTCACTACAGCAAAAAAGTATAATTTGAAACTAGATGCATGGTTGCTTCAGGGGACATCTGGTTGGTTTTGAATGTTATAGTTAAATCTTACTTTGGAAGCTTTGCCCAGTAAGGAAACACAGCAGTCTTCTAATAAAGAAAAGGAATTACAATAAAACAAATTAATGTGTTGCAAAACTGCAATAATTTAGCCAATTAGAAATTTAATAATTCTCATTTGATTATTTCTTAGTTATGTGAAAGCTAATGTTAAGATTTAGCATCGGCTTTAAGATAAAGAAGTAAAATGTGCTAGTGCTATGATCAGCTTTTAGGCTTCTGAGGAAAAATTGTGTGTGGCATTTGGGGTATTTCTGCTCAATGGTCCCAACAGTCAAATTTAAATTTAACTTTAGAATAAGAAAGAAATGAAGAAATCTGCATGCAATGATGATGATGAGACCTATTTTAATGTAGCAAACTAAGTTTACAAAAAAATTCTTTGGCTTGTGTTGGTTCTATTAATTGAACTATTTTTGATGATTGATCTCCTTTCATGCCATCAGATTAATCTTCAGGTATGTAGCATTCAACAGTGCTTTCATCGCCATGACTTGATTTCTGCAATGGTTTTGTTTTTCTGTGTATGTTTGTGTGGGGTTTTTCGGTTCCTTCACGGTACATGTTCACATTCCCTCATTCATCATTGTCTCACAGTGATATGGTAAAGCTCGTAGAAGTCTCCAATGACGGCGGGCCTTTGGGAATCCATGTAGTGCCTTTCAGTGCCCGAGGCGGAAGGTAACGTATCGTGTAGGATTTTAATTGAGTTGTAACTTGCTGTGTTTTATCTTGGTTGTGTTAATTTTTGTATTGTGTGCCTTTGCCTTCAGTAGAGTATTGTCTGTTTTTCAAAAGGCAGTCTCATTGATTAAGGCAGGAAGAAATGCAAGTTTACTGACTCTGTGCTTATAATGGACTCTATAATTCAAAGGCCCTGCTTAAAAAGAGTTAGAACTGTGTTGTTTTAATGGAGATTCTATTGTAATCTCAGGGGAAGTTTAAGGATAAAGACATTTCCTTTTGGACTCTTAAAAATTATGAACTTCTGCCTTAATTCAAGTGGATATTTATGCGTTTCCTTGCTGTTTCGAGCCACAAGTTTCCAAATAACAGCAGGAGTCTAAACCAGAGGCATCCTACGCCCGTGCTTGATAAGAGTGGGAGAGAAAACAATCACCGTGCTTTTGAAATTTCGTGTGTCCCATCTGTTGGGGTTAAAATGAAGTAGCAAAACCAGTTGAAACATTCTGGTTTTGGGAAAGGCAAAGCTGTTTTATTGTATGATAGGCTGAAACTCCTGAAGTTGGATTGTTTACAAAGAAAAAAAGAGTAAAGAAAGTTCTTTACATTAAAAAATATGATGTGGTGGATGCTATTAATACAATATATAATCTCTAATGCTTCCTTTACTAAAGTAGAGTTTTAGCATTTAGGGTTATTAACAATCTCAGAAAAATAACTAAACGTTTGTAGTAATTAGTGGTGGATGTTTTTTATTATCTTGAAAAATTATAATTCTTCAACAATATATGCAAATTTTATTTTTGTTGCGTATTCTAAGTATACACTGTTTTTTACTTCTTTAAGGAAAAGGGGAACAAATACACATGTTAAAAGTAATCTTTCATTAGACATGAAGGAGTGTTATGTTCTCACATCTGTCATCCCAACAGCAATTTTAGTTTTATAATTAAGAGCAAACCTGACTTGCTATACAAGTATGTTTCTCAAATAATAATATCCTACTTTAAAAAAGGCTTTAGTATTTTAGATATTTTTCCTTCTATACCAAATACCTTCATAGGATTTTAAACACAGTACAAGAGCTTTATTTGCAGTTTTTACTTTAAACCAAATGCTTTCATAGTCTGACATGTATTACAAGAAAATGTAATTTTATTTTTACTTTAAGGCTACTTTCTCTGGGGACTACAAGTATTAAGAGCAAACTTCCATGAAGTGATAAATTCTTCTCTTCATAATCTGAAATTCAGTAAATTCAGTGTGGGGATGGAAAGGGCATAAGTGAACAGTACTTCAAACATACTCAGAAGTAAATCCTATAGAGTTAGAAATGGTTGAAATGTTCACACAGTTATCTGGGATTTAGACAGTGTCAAGGCCAAGGAAAGGACCAGTTTAAGAACATTGACTGCCTTCTAAGTACTTATTTAATAAAACTGATGTTAAAATATGTATTTTGACACTTTGAATAAGAATTTTAACTCAAGTAGAATTCAATTCCAGGCTGTTTGTGTGGTTGTCAAGTCTGAAACTTGTTTATACATAATGAGAGCATGTTAAATGAAAAAGCCGTAAACACAGAAATAAAATATCTCACTTCTTTTTAAAGGATGCTAACGATGCCATGCGTAATTATATGATAAAGTTTTATTACAGGGAATTCAATCTGAAATATAGATGGTTAGAATCAGGACATACTGGAGAACTAAATTCTGTTACAAGGAAAATCATTTTTTTAATAAAACGCATCCCCTTTTTCTTCATAATACTAGAACTCACTTCACAGAAAAATGGGTGTACATGCAATTGCCACGTGAATTTTTTTGACCCTCCACAGAATAATCTGGTGGAGAGAGGAGACATTTTGTTCCATTTCTCAAAAGTGTAGAAAAGCAAAGTTGGGAAGGATTTCCAATATTTCCAAAACATTTCTCCTGTGCTCTCTTTATTCCAGTGAAAGAAAAGTAGAGTTCATGGCTTGGGATTGATTTTAAGCACTTGGGTTGTGCTGCTGCTTTGCTGTCTGCATGCCCACACCTCTGCATGCTTTCAGTGAGGACAGAGGCATTTTCTCCAGCTGCTTGCAGTGTGGGCAGGCAAAAGAACACACCCAGCTTCAGGTTTGAAGCCGTTGGTGGGGGTTTTGGTTTCTTTTTTTCTCCCCCTCCTGGTTCCCCACTTCTTTTGAGCAGATAAGACACACTTGGTTCTCCTTTTGATAGATTCAGAGGGAGAGCATATGCATGGCAGGGATATGCTGCCTACATGTTTCTCACTCTGGCACATGGCTGCTCTTTGTTCCTCCTCTGGCTGCAAAGCATAAGGCTCCCTGCTACAATCAACTAACTTACTGGAGCAGGGGATCTGCTCATTAGGAACCTAAATATACAAAACCAAACACAGGACTCAGTAAAGACTTTGAGGGATGTCCAGAAAGAAAAGATCTAATATGTCATTGAGATTAGTCCATTATCCCAATATTGTTTTTTATTTGCTTGCTGTTGAATTCCAGTTATGCTGTGTTTTCAGTTATTTTTCTTGCAGTTCCTTTCTTTTGCTTTTAAAAATGTTACTCAGTAGGCAATGGTTATTAAATCAATAACTTTAAAAAGAGAAAAAGTATAAAAACATAACATGCAATTCACCTTTTTTTCCCTCTGTGCAATAAGCAGGGGCCTTCTCTCACCAAAAAATCCTCCCCCACCAAGGAAACACTTCAAAGCTCTCAAAATTATGTGCCATAACTATGTCCTTTATTTATATTGAGAAAATATTTTACTTTTTCATGTTTTTTGAGGGTTTAGAGTAAGAATCTCTTCAGCATTGGCTTTTGATCTTGAACAAAATCTGTAAGGGTCTCTGCCTCATCTATATAGATGCTACCAATTATTTCTGTTCCCAGTAAAAGTGAGACTTTTTTAAAAATAAAAAAAAATAGCTCTGTATTTCTCTGGGAAAAGTACTATTGATTTGTAAAGACATGATAAAACTTTCTTCTATGGATATGTTTCCTTATTATCCTTCTGTGTTGCCTCTAGAAGTTTATCAGTCCATTATTGCCCATTTTGATTATATGTTTTTGTTTAACGGAGTTTGTTCACCTTATCAAAAGGGAGAAGAGGTATACAGGTTCATCACTTTATGGTTGTGCATTTTTCAGGATTAAAGTTTTGTTTGCAAACCTGCTTGAACATTTTTGTAATGGCATAGATGAAGTGCTAAGCAGAATAAGAGGCGTGAAAATGAAAGCAGAAGGAAGGACAGAATAGGAGAGAAACGAGAAAGTGTTTAGATAAGAGTAGAACAAAGAGGAAATGAATGATAGGACAGCATAAAAGAAAAGAAAATTCTAAATCTGTGCAAAATTGCCTTTAGCACCAATCCTTCCTTCTTATTAGGTGCTCAGAGATGAGAGCAAACACTCAGTCCCTTAAGAATAGCATCTGAGCAATCCTGGCTGATGGGGAATGATATGCTGATGTTTAAATAGGGATGCATCAAGTTCTCTGCAAGCTCAACAGTAATTATAGCATAATTTACCATTATATGGCCTCTTCTACTTTTAAGTCTTTGAAATCTTCTCAAGCTCTATACCCTAGCTGCTCTTCTGAAATCCTGCCATGTCTGTCTCTGGAAGGAGATTCAACTGATGCAAGGCATATATGGGATAACATCAGAAATGTCTGTGAATAATGATATGGAAGTTATAATCCCATAGTCCCAAGACTAGTCTGAAGTCTACTTAGTAAAACAGAACAGAAAAGGATTTGGATATTCATCTGAAAACCTCACAATGAACATCCATTAATAAGTATCAGGCATGTTACTTTGATACAGAGAGGTATGTACAGCTCTGCCAGCTGTTCTTGCTATTGACGTATGCCACAAAATCCATGACACACTGTACGTCTAAAACTTGGCAGCTAAAAATATTTAATCTGTCTTTTTGTTTTATATCCTAAATGTCTTTAAAATGTTAGGAAGTCTCAGAAGAATGGAAAAAAAGAGGCTGATTTTTTTCAGTTTAAATGATGAATTTAACAGATTTTATTTAAAAAAAGAGATAAATCTCAAATGAAGGTAGACATTGAAACATGCACAGATTCTTGCTAGAAGATGTTTCATACTTTTTCTATTCTGTAGGTTGGGTTTTTCTGTTTGTTTTCTTTTAGTGAAATTGTCCTTCATTTTCTGGAGTTTATTAATCACTTAATGTATCACTGTAAAAATTTTAATCTTTTACTCAAGACACAAAGAAAATGAAAGTGATATCTAATGGCCCTTGTCTATGCAGAGAGTCCATAATACTGCTTTCAAGGTGCCTCTCTAACGATCATATTCTGTTTGATGAACTAGGAGGTATCTGCTGCCTGCCTCTCCATTTATTCCTCTGCATTTCCAGCCTTTTAAGTCTCAAAGGTAGCCATGGTTTTCAAAAACATATGTATGAGGAAAAAAATTCTCTGTGGTGTGAATGTACCATTCCTTCACTCTTGTGTCTGAATTCAAGATATCTCTGATGTCAGCCTTTAAAAAGTTTTATAAGCTTAATTTGAAGTATTACTCAAACTAAAAGGCTGAGGAGTAGTTATTGAAGATTGGAAATTGGTTCTGAACTTCAGGTATGAAATCTGATAAAGTTATTTTAGTGCCTCCACAGTAGCTCTGTGACGTCAATATTGGACAAAGGAGTTTATGTCCAATTTAACCTTGAGTAGCCATGATAATTTAACCTGAACAAACAAACTGATTTGCCTACTCTGACCTGTGAATCTAGGAAATTTATACTGTATTTATGTTCTTGTAGAAATTCTCAGAGATCTTTCATTCCATGAAGCTGCTACACATCAGCTTTTCAATCAATCCTTATTTTTGTCACTTAATCTAGTTTTTGTCTTTTCATGTTAGAGATTTTACGTAAACATCTAAATTGGTTATTTTCTGTTCTGTCTGATTACATTACAGTTGGCTTGCAGGTAATAGGTAAATAACTTCACTGAGTACGTACAATGGGCTGTGATGGTCAAATCATATTCTAGATGCTAAATGTCAGTTTTTATTTTTACTTACACTGTCAGTTTTTATTAAGACAAATTATCATCATTTCCATACATCTGGATGGCATGTGGGGAGTTCACATTTCAAGAACTACCCTGACTAACTCAGGCAATTTAGATGTCAATAAAACATTCACTGCTTATTTCTAGTTTTATCATTGGTTGTAATTTATACTGAGAAGTGAAATGTTAACACATGTAGCTGAGTTTATTTTAGTAGTATAATTAGAGTAATGAACCTTGTGAAAATACAGTGGTGCAAATACTAATATAATCTCAGCTGCTTACATTCCCAATTAGGTATTTAAAACAAATACAAAAACTGAACTCTTTGCTTTGGCGCTGTTTCCCTTCTGTCCCTCTGTCAGCTAATGTTAGTCTAAAACAGCACAGGTACCAAATTTCCACTTATAATTATTGTTTCAACGGGATTGTAGACTTGCAGAGTGTTTTTCAAAGGTTTACATGATATTTAATCTCATTCTTGAAAATGTTAGAGTTTAAAATATTTATAATGGAAGAATTTTTGTTAGAAACCATGATGACTTACTTTAACTGGGCAAGATTAAGCAAATTCAAATACATCCATACATTTGTATGCTACATGGTTGTGCTTAAAAAAAATATACACTGACTTTTGTACTTTATACTAGATGAGTTTACAGGCTTTCAAAATTTATGTCTTCCTAATGTAGGAAACATAATATTGAAGCTGAAATAGAGATACATCTCCACTTGTCAGGATTAATGATGGTGTTATATAGCAGGGAAAATAATCCAATTAGTCTTTAGATTATTGCATATTTGCAATATCAGGTCTACTCTGTTTATCTCTAGTTAGTGCAACAACAAACACGAATTCCCTTAATGCCTTTTTTAGAGTCATATTCTTACATCTAACCATAATATGCTGAAAAAATGCTGTAGGAAATTGGTAGGCTTTTGTTACTAAAATATTAAGGAACATTCATTTTCTGCAAGTTCTAGTAGAGTTTCCTCTGCTATGCAGAATCTCATGCTGGAAATTGCTTCTGGAACTGTGTCTAAAGGGATCTTTTGCCCCATGTCTTTATATAAAAATTAAATAAATTAAAAGGCACTGTGAGGATCCTGGTTTTAGGTTTGACTCAGGCTGTTCATCCAGCCTTGAATCTGTTCTCAGTGACTTTAGCTTTATATGCCTTGGTTAACCTAGCTCTAACATTTGTTAAAAAGCAAAATCCTCATGAGGACCATATGCTGAGTCCAAGATGAGCAGTCTTGCATTAGCAGAACTTGTAGCCTTTGTCTAATGAGATTATTTACAATTTTGACTAGTAGTTTGCTTATCTGTTACATTATTTTACTGTTGATTAGGATTAGTAACATTTTTACTAGATTTGAGAGCTTAGGTGAAGCACATTTAAGAAATTACAAACCATGTGTAAACGTGCATCTTACAATAATAATTTAATATAGCTTTGGAATGTGAAACAGTATAAAGCAACATTTCAAGAAAAATGCTATGTCAAAACTATTGATAGAGCAATTACTTTGTAATCACAAGTACGTGGAGACATTGGGATGAAAAAACTGTATTATTTTATATAGTGTACTATATTTGTATTAACTTAGATTGTTGTACTTTGTGTAGATATTGTTTTGATATTTTGATATTTTTTATATTTAACCATATAAACCAAACACCTGTTGTCATTACTATGTATGCTCTTGTACAAGCATTGCATGCACATCCAAATTCTAAATTGTCTTTGAGCATTACAGATGAGTACAACTGCATCAAAAAGCTGTTGGGCATCAAGTGAAAGAAAGAAGGCATAATTCTTTCATCTCCTCCTCAAATATTTGGGTGGTTTTCTCTTTAGTGTAGCATTCCCAATTTTATATTTGCTTGCCTTTCTCCTCCCCATTTAGAGGTATCCTCTTCAGTATCTTCCCTTTGTGGCTCAAAGACAATCACTTCAGAGAAATTCATCAAGTCACAAGTGAAAAAGTCATGAACTTGTTTTCTAACCCACCGGTGTTCTATGTATCAAAAATATAATTCTGATAAAAATAATGTAGTGAAATCATACAAGTATTTTTCATTTTTGTCATTAATATTCATAACTGTTACTTCAGTTCTTTCTGCAACTATCAAACAATCTATAATTTCTTTATAATTATGGATCAGTCTTAAAAATCCAAGACTGTTTTCAAAGCTTATTTTAGTGAACAGAATGAAAAAAGGGATTTAATAAATATTTAAAAATTTGTTTTGCTTTACTCCCTGTGACATCATACCTTCATAATTATCAGAAAATTTTAGTACAATAAATGGAGCACAACACTGTCATTAAGTTAGTGTGCCGCTGTTGTGGACTTCTAGAATTTTTTGTCATGCAAAATATTAGAGTATTGTGGGAAAGGCAAAGAGAAAACCACTTAAAATATCTAGATAATACAAGGGGTTTTGCTGCTTTGGTGATCAGGAAAAAATGCAAGCAAGGAAGAATTGGTTTTGCTTTAGAAAATTTAGGAAAAATTAGTTTGCTTTTCATTAAATCATTTTCCTTTTTTGTGAGAGATGCTGGGTTGTTGGAAGGAATCTACAAATGGTAGAACTTTCCAAACACAAAGAATATCAACTTGTGATGGGGAGGGATAGGACTAGGTTCAAACTAGTACTGATTGTGTTTTTCCAGATTTTTTTTTTTTATTTTCAGAAATGCATGTATTTTAGAGAAATCATTCTTTATCTTTATGGAATTCTCCTGTTCTTGTGCTCAGCAGTGTTACTGCAAAGAGACAGATAGCTAATTGCAGCAGCTGACCTGAACTCAAGTCCAGTCACAGTTAGTATCACTTACTGTACTCAAACAGCCCATTGGGAACCAAATGAGAGTGGAACAAGTTTTGCCTCTGATGGGACCCCAGATGGGTCAAAGGTGCAATTCATTAGGTTTTTGCAAAACACTTCCTATCAGTTGAAAATGGAATAGCATCACTTAAATGTTAATGTCTGACTCGAGCTTCATTTGAGGATTTGTTTTGTCAGAATGCTTTGTGTTGTTTTTCTCCTCACAGTCTGTTTACATGTTTAGATCCTTTCAACATCATATCTTAGTGTCTCTAGGTGGTTCCAAAGTGGAAATACTACTAGGATCGTTTCTCTTACTCTTCATCTGCCTTGTAGGAGAAAACGTATGACTGTTCTGTAAAATAAATGTCTCATTTGCATATGTTGGTGATAAATTGGTAAATGAAGAATTTAAAGTGGAAGAAATAAGTTAATTTTGCTTTTCTGACCTGTTTGATTAAGTGCTCAAGTGCATATGTAACTTTTGAGCACATGAGGAGTCCTTTTAAACATTGTCGACTGCTCGTTTACTTTGAGGTATGTGTGAACTGAAGTTCTGTGATCACTGACAGTTTTTTTACTAAAAGACCTATGTGATCTTGCAATTCCTGCTACGTGACCAAGTGTTTTCCACGCCATGCCTTGAAATGACTTCTGAAAAAGTAATGTTGTTGACTTGGATCATGTGAATTTGGCCCATTGATACATCTTGTGGGATTTCAATGCAGAGCTGATCTTTAAAAAAGTATCAAGTGCAGTGTTGATGCAAGAATAATCCTGAAGATTGAGTCCTTCAAACCTAGAGTTCAGGTATAGAAACATCACTGACTTTTCATGCTATCCTGACAGTACCTGTGAAATCCATTCTTCAGGATCCATTTCATAATTTCAGGTTGAATATTTTTTACCTTTTCTGTGTAAGAATGTCCTTAAGATGACACCACGGGTAAGCACTAGACTGAGGTGACTAACTCATTGCACAGAAGCTATCAAATGGAAATTATCTTCAGTTAAATAATTTTTTTAAGATGCTGAATTAAAAAATTACATTTAAGTTTTTAATTTTCTCTTTGCTGTTTATTAAAAAAAGTCAGGATTTAAAAATAAGAGCATTTGGTTTGCATGACAGTCCTGAATTCTCTATCCATTCCTTCATTATAGGCTGCATATTATGTGAGATGACCCCACGTTTCACTTGCACAGAAGGAGTAGTGATGGCTGTGGTATTCTCTGCTAATTCAGAAATTCATATTTTAAGTTGAACCTGTTTAACTTCAGTTAACTAGCAGAAAAAATGCCATCTCTCAGATGTGTGGTGGTTCTTGGAGCTTTTACTGCTCAGAAATCTTGGCCTTATGCAAGAACGGACGCGCTGTCATCACACTGCCTGTTCGTTCTTACATTTGACATGCTTGATTCACCTGGGCTTTTTGTTTTATGGAAAAGGGATAATAATTCAGGTAATGCTTATAAGTTATTTGAAACTATGGTATCCTACTTCAAGGTAAAGATGGTTTAAAATGTAGTTTCTGTAATGGTTATGATAAAATATTTAATCAGTAGGATATTCTATGTTGCAAATTATTCCAACAGTGATCATTTGTAATCTTAATGTTCCAGAACCCTGGGACTGCTGGTGAAGCGATTGGAGAAGGGTGGAAAAGCTGAACAAGAAAACCTTTTTCGTGAGAATGATTGTATTGTCAGGATTAATGATGGAGACCTTCGGAATAGGAGATTTGAACAGTAAGTGTTCTTACTACACGTTACATTGAATTATTTGATCTTTAACACTGCACCTTGCAGTAATTTGAGGAAAGTAAGAGAAAAATCTTTAAGTTTGCCTTTCTAATAAAGAAAAGATACACTAAGGGACATTAGTGACTTATATTTAGTCAGACTGAAAAAATTAAGGATAATTGTTGTCGTTAGAGTATACTTAATTCTCATTTGATTGGTTTTTGTACATCATAGATTTTTTTCTTACATTGGTCAACAGTTTATCCTGAAATTCCCGTATGAATTTTGCTCTTATACTTGCAATGCACCGTGTTCAATATAAGCAGACAGCACAGAGGCTGTATTTTTAACATTTTAAAAACGTGTGGTTTTGTGTGTGTGAGAACTGTAGGTGCAATGTGCAGAAACTTCTTGGAGAAGTCTGAGAGATAAATATTTGCTCCATTGTTGTCTGGTCTTGATAGAATCCTGAAATGGTGAATCAGAAAGATGAAAGACTTTTAAGAATGAAATTAGATTGTAGTTCACACACAGATAATTGAAAGAAAAAAAAAGAGGTATGCACAAAATGAGTAATTTCAAAGATAATATTGTTCTGAAATCCATAACATGTTGAGGACCAAAGGAATATCATTTGTTCTGATCGTTTTGTACTTAGTGTGTATTTGAAATGTGTTTTTAATTTCTTTGACTCTAACCTGAATTGGAACATAACCCTGTCCCATATGGTTGAAAGCAGCTTGTCTCTGATTGTTCTATGGTTATGAATCACAATTTGTAAAGTCTGTGAAGAGACTTGTTGACTTTGTATACTTTGGATCATGACCTAGAACCCAATGTCTGTCTGTACAGGATTTGAGCATTATTTCTCTACAGGATTGAGCATTTTTTTTTTCCTATTTCTTAATATTGTATTCTGAAAGACTACTGACTTACAAAAATTAAAGTGTAAACTAGACTAGTTGCAAGACTGCATATAATCACCAAATTATGGAATACATAATTTTTTATAAAGTATAATTTTCATTCTAATAATTCTGTTGTCACTGTGATTACTGTTATCACAATTATTGCAATTAGCAAAATTCAAAACAAAAGGGCACTGCGGTCCTGCTATAGAACTGTCTGCATTTCAAGACTGTGGTTGAAATTTTCGCTGCTCTGAGTTCAGTATTTGCTACGTTAGTTGTTAAGCATGTTTAACCATTGTGTTGCCCTAAAGCAATAAACCTTAGTGAAAAGCGGACCAAATAGACTAGTGAGCAGATCCAAGCTTTATGGTTTATGCTTGAGTGCAACGTCTGTCAGCTCGTGTTGCTTAATTAACATTAGTAATTATGCTTATAATGCCTTGTAGCCTGCCAGTCCTAATTTGCTAATTTTCTATTCATTTTGAAACCTAGAGCACAGCATATGTTTCGCCAAGCCATGCGTACGCCGTTCATTTGGTTCCACGTGGTCCCTGCGGCAAATAAAGAGCAGTACGAACAGTTGTCCCAAAGCGAGAAGAACATGTACTACTCCAGCCGGTTCAGCCCCGATTCCCAGTATGCTGATGGGAAAAGTATTAACAATTCTGGACTTCACACATTACAAAGAATATCTCGGGCGGGTAACCAGTCCGATCAGACAGACTCCTACTCGCAGCTACCTCATAGTGTGAATTCATCAGGGAAACCACCCTCTGGCCTGGTACCATCACCTCAGAAAGTTCTCACCTCCACTGCAAACAGTGGGTATAACACCAAAAAAATAGGGAAGAGGCTCAGTATACAGCTAAGAAAAGGTAAGGCACTAGTGCACTCCTCACATAGCATGAGGTATGTGTGTGTAGTGCATGCATGTGTACCCAGTGCCGTTGTGTTGGGCAGGATGGCTGACAGGAGCATGGGGGATGCAATCGGTTGATTTTGGAAGCCAAGGCACTGAGTTGTCCTTGATAGCAGGCCCAGGAGTCCTGCCCTGCATTGTGTGTGTGAAGTGTGTTTGCAAAAGGCCATTTTGAGGAGTGCTTTAACATTGTTTTCTGTCTCTCAGCTAATAAGGAAATGCAGCAAGTGCCTCAAATTCTGTTGGCCAAGACCCAGGGAGTGGTGAATTATTTAACATAAAAAACTAAGCTAAAATGGCCCATATTCTGTACTTTGCAGTTATAATGACTTTTTAAATTGAGTAACTCCTTTTGCCTTTGTATTTTAAGACTGTTTTTGATCCAGTTGGTAAATTGAACTTTCTAATTTCCAGTTAAATCTTTTCTTTATTCCACTGAGATGTGAAAACCTCTGGCTGAGATGTAATGTGATATTTCCTATCTTGGCCCTTATGCTAATGTAATTTGAATGGGGGTAAGAGACTATTTAAAGTGGTCTGTGCTTATCTCAACATTAGTGTTATATGTGCACATGTAGATGCATTGGTACATCCCTGGAATTTTTATGATGTGAGAAAATTTGGTATTTTTGTGTAGTTACCATCTAGATGCTTTTAAGATAGTTTGAACTGTATAAAAAGATATTTATATGCAAGTATTTCTTAGCTCTTGGGAAATGATTTTTGTAAAGGATTATAGATACTGTAAACTTTATGATATTAAAATGAGCATGCTTAATGTTAGATATAGCAGCAAGAATAGTGTTTACATTACACAACAAAAATTTACCCATATGGCAGTATTCTCCATGAACTCAGAGTATATTCCCCTTAGGATATTATAAGTGCTAATATTAATAACATTTATTAATTAATGTTTTTATTGAAAGTCATTGAAGACAATGCATTGAACAGTAGAGATTTTACAGTTTTACAGGTACCAGGCTACTTGTCAAATTATCATTCTGCTTTCCTTTCTTTGAACTTCACATGAACCACCAGATTGCTTCTTTCTGGTTGCTGAATTTTAAGCTCTACAAACTTGGATGACATAAGGTTGAGTTGACAGTTTGCTTCTGTTGTTGATGCTCCTTCAAGAATTTCTTTAGGCCATCAGCTCAGATCAGCCTTCTTGGAAAAACTTATTGTTACTGGTTGAGTAAGGAATGGGTGTGCTTATAAATATCCTCTCAGTCACTACAGTGATTTTTATCTTTTTTTTATTTGTGTCTGTGGAAGCCTGTAGAAATATTACTCGGATAGTACATTAAAGAATTCATAGCCAGGAGTAGAAATAAATCTTTCATATAATTTAAAAGCACAAACAAATGAATATAGAATATTAGACCACAATATTTTTGCATGAAACAAATATGATCTTGTAGCTGCCCATAAGATACAAGAATATAATTTTGGTGTGTTATGGATTTTTCAGCTGTGATATGTTGTTATATTTTGGTCATCTTGCACTGGATACTGTTTCATAAATACTCCACCCAAGGCTATAACGTAATTTATCCTTGCTGGCACCAATATATTAGATGGGTTTGGAGTAAAGGAGATGCATGTTGATGAAAAATGATCCCTAAGATACTTTAACATCTAGTTCATACTGGAGAAGTTTGATGGCTCTTGCACTAGTAAAAGCTTTACAATCCATATCTAGAATATATTTTAGAAGTTTAAAGGGGGTATTTGTTCCTAACAGTCTGCTTATTTGAGAATACTGCTTATGATGAAATGGCACCTGCCTCAGATTATAGATAGAGATAGAAACTGCTTAGTGTGCTGTGTTTTACGCACAGCAAAATTAAAGAAAAATGTGCATAAGGAAGGATGGCTTTTTATCATAGCTGTCTTTCATTTGTTAATATCCAGTATAGAAAGAGGCGTGTCCTCCCATTTTGACTTTCATTCGGTCACTCTTGAGAACGTACATGTGGAGCAATACTTAGGGATGCCTCCAAGTAGTTTGTTGTAAATATAAGTGCAATGGGGACGCTGATTGCCTTTGATGATTATTTCTAATGAAGGATGTTGTAATAATACAGGCTCTATAGATATTTAACAAATGTGCTTATTTGTAGCTGACAGGCAGCAATTATTTCACCAATCACCATCATTACTTTAAAAACTGCATTAAGGCACACAGGCATACAAGATGTTGTCTTTAAATTCACTTTTGATTTAACCTGTACATTCTGATTACAGATGTAGTATATGAGAATTGATTCATTTTCAATACAGGCAGACCTTCTTTATTACAACTGTGTTTCTTTATATTGCATGAGCTTTATTATATAGGATGACATGCTAAGATAACCCTACAGTATGTGCTTTTGTAATTATGATTTCTTAATATTTATTGCTGTTTTGGCATTTTAAAATAACCTGAACTTTCATAGGATTTAGCTGTTTAATAAAGTCAGAAGAGAAGGTCAGTCATATGTTTCAGTCAATGCAGAATGTTTGTTGGCTTTTCTAAATGAAAATGGATATCTGTTTATCTTGCCTTAAAGGTCAGGGCCTGAACTTTTAGCATATAGATGTAGGGGTTATTGCTGATATTCTAATGCCATTAAGGTTGTATAACAGTCTAGCTTAATAGCTCACACAAATTAAGATAGTGCAAGACATGACAGTGAGCCTATGTTTATATATATTTTGGTGTAAACTGATACACAGGAAGTATAAATAAATAAAAATAGTTCTTTGCAGCTAATTAATAAAGAAAATAAGGCCACGGATATAACACTAGGAGTGTTAGGACAAACTTTGACCTCGTATACACCAGGACACTCCCAGAGTCTTTATTCTTTGGTTGCAAGGCTTTGAGCCAACGCAACTGAGAGGAATTTAGTCCAACCCTTATAAATAATGAATAAGCAATTATACAGCAAATGAGTCTAAGGCTCAGTCTTTGAGCACTTAGTAACTCACAGCATTTAGCCTGATACTCACTAAAGCATTCAAAAGACTTTTCCATTGGACATTGTGTTACTCAGATTTCATATATACTGGTTTTGACACTGCTGTACTAAGACAAGCCTGTAGTACTCAATCTGTAAATTAACTTCATCTTACCTGATTGACCTTAAGTCAATTGGATATGTCTATCTCGTATTGGCCTCATTAGCCACCAGCATGCTTGTAACAAACGTGGATAGAGCCTTCCTAAATCTTTGTTCACGAAGCCCAGCCATGATGAACCTGATTGACCTTAAATACAATGCTCATTGCATCATATAATTTCTATCTATAACTACATATTTGTCTAGATAAATTAAATATCTAATTCTTTAAGTAAAATGTCAAAACTGAGGTCACGTTATTTCAGTTGGTCCTAGTTCTACCAAATATTTTACTAAATTTTTTCTGAGGTATTCAGTGAATCAGGACTTCAGTCCCCATCTCCCCGCTTTCAGAGGGTGACTTAGCTACTTACCATGGGAATCACAATCATCTCTTCCTTTTCGACCCAAAGAATGTTTCTCTCTTGCAAAACAGAATAGCTTCCAGGGAAAGAAATGAGTGACAGGGCTGTAGGATACCTTACAGCAGGAAAACTGTAGCAATTACCAAGTTCATCACAGAAAGGATGTGGCAACTGTGTTCTAGGAAATGGTGAGTCCTGAAACGGAGGCATCTCTGCTCACTACAACAAAGAAAAATGCTTAAATTGTAGATTTGAGCAGGATTACAAGACTCTTTGCTCTTCAGAATTTGTTATTCGGTTCCTGTTTGGCTTGCTGGACTTTCTGTGGTTAATAATGCTCCATCTTACATAGAGAGACAATCTGAAGCACTGCAAGTCCCACCAGGTGACTGGGCATTCAGTGCTATAACATGGTGATATTCATCCCTACTGTGCCCAAATTCCTTTCTACAAGAAGTCATTAGGGACAAAAATAAGATGCCATGGATAGTTTGGGAGTAAGTTAATTTAAAATTGCTTCATGTTTGCTCTGGAGTAGGGCACATCTATGGACAATTACTAGTTTTACTTGGGTTTATATAGAGAGGACCCTGAACTTGTCTGTAAGATATCCTGCATCATGTATCTGAAGTGTACAGATTTACATGCATTTTTCATCATACTCTCCTGTTTTCCCCACACAGTTTCTTGAGCCAGACTTTGAACTGACATTTTAAATTTTTGTTTAAAATTGCTTTTGAAGCGATATGTTCTCTTAGAATTCCTGTTCAGATGCAATAAGGGTGTTTGTCACTTTTGAAATGAAGCATGTAGATTCCTAAATTACCTCGATGACCTTGAGAAATGAGATTCAAAAGTAAGGCAGATAATTTTGGGTTTTATTAGTCACTGAAGAACCATAAAGTGCATCAGGTTTCATATTTCCATTTTTTAAAACCACTTCTGATCACTATTAGCAGGCGGTAGCAAAAAGGGAAAAGAATGTTTCTATTAGGTTGATCGAAGATCTTCTTGAGAGGTCTGAGCTTTGCTTGGAGAAAAAACCACGCTTGTTCCAAATCACTCAACTACATAAAAATGGACATGCAATTAGTCTTGATTGTGCATGTGGCTGCAGAAATTTTGTAGACAGCTGAGCGGTCAGCCTTCTAAGCAGTCATTTGCATGTGTAGTTAGCCTGACTACTTGTGCACAAATTCAGAAAATATGGGACTTAAACTAGGAGCAGTAAAATGGTCTTGGTTAGCTTAGTGAAACCCCTTACAATAAGGAGAACATGTTTGCTGTTTGGCTCTTGCATGAGATTGAGTCCTTCATAAAAAACTGCTTTCCAACATAAACTACTAGGAAAATTATTTTGGTAGTCACCCCTCTGTACATGGATCTCCAGAAAGAGTCTCCTGTGAAAAAGCAGGAAGTTAAAATGCTTGGAAGGGCAATGTCTGCTCCAATTATTGTCAGAGGGCATTTGGCTCTTCTGCTTAGTTTTATTGTAATGTTATCTCTCTCCTTTCATTAAGTGAGAATGCAGAGGTGATGCTTGCTTTTTGTATTGTATCCTGTCAGTGTTTCTATCTAGCAGCACGTTTTGCTACTGAGAATTCAGACCTGCAGTTGGTTCTGGGTGAGGAACGCACAACTTTTCATGCAGAATAGCCTTATGAAAACAGAAACATTGTGCCAGACAGTCTTTCCACAATGAAGAGGGTTATCCCAGCATTAGTGAGAAATTAAGTACTTTGTCACTGTGAGATAAGAAAGTCTAGTAATAAAATTTTTAACATCCTGTCAGTTTATGATCAGATTGCTTCCAAATAAAATGATGAAGTTCATTTTGAAAATACGTTTAATTAAATTTTATGAAAGGATCTCCTCTACCCCCTGCTTTAACTGCTACCAGAACTTTTTTCCTCCAAACCACCAACTGAAGCATCAAATCTGCCCCTCTTCTGTTTGTACAAAATAGTTCTTTTACTATTGTAACTGCCCTTTTTATTCATATAAAACTACTTTGTCTTCAGCTCAGAGCTGGCTTAGCTCTTGAGAGTAATGTGACCTTAGAAGGCGTGTTCAGCATCATATTCAGGAAAAAAAGGGAGCTCTAACTTGTCGAGAGAGCTGCTGATTTATCAAAGAAGCCTAAGAATTTGAATTACACAAATTAGTGGGTAATTTTTAAATGTTATTATCACTCAGTGTAATTTGATCGTTGTCTGAGATGACAGCTATAGAGGGAGAAAAATGTTTTCTACCCTTTCTAAAATCTACCCTTTTTAAAATCTTTAAGATATTAAAGTGAACATAGCTGAAATAACCTAAACATTGCAAAGTAAAGTTTTGTGTAAGATGACTCCTGTGTTTTCAAAAATATGGAAATTTCTTCTATTTTCTACTCATGTTGTGGTTCTGCCTGTATGTGTGTCCAGTCTCTCCTGTATTACTAGTATAAATCAGAAATATCAGAGAAGCATACAGTGTGTTTGCACAGTTCCCTCATAATTATAATGCAGTTTTACAACCTAAGAACTGAAAACACTCTAGCAGCAGGAAGATATTAAGATCTTATATGCATTTCTATCAACAGGAGAATGGAAATACATGGAGTAGAGATAACTAAATCAGTTGTGTGTATAAAAAGAAAAAAAAAATTAAAATCAATTCAGTCACAGAAGTTGTATTTATTTTTGGCCTCGGTTGGATGTATCCATTTATTTCCCAGTCTTGTGAGCATCTAATTTATATATAATAAGCATAGGAGCTTATGAAGCTGTATCCTACAGCTAAGAGCAGCTATGGTGCATGAATAGCAGATTGAATCAGAGAGAAGGTAAAAGGAAAATAGCACCCAAAAGCTGCCTCATGCAAAGCTGCACAGAGCAGCATAGTAAAACACGGCCCAGTTGAGGGCCCTTCTTTCCACAGAAACAAGTAATTAGAATTTTCTTCTGCTAATGTCTGGCTTCAGTGTGGATTTGTGGTATTCTGGAGGCTTTGGTAAAGGCTTTCTGGAGATTTGACAGCAGAAAATGCCACAGTCCAGATTTATATCCTGCGTGCATTTGTAATGTGAATGTTTCAACTTCTGTTTTTTCCATGGGGGTTTGAAGTGGAGTGTGTGAACCAGACATCTGTAATGATGCTGTAATCAGGCTATGGGGATTAAGCTTATTAATAATGAAATATTGTCCTGGGAGTGCGTTCCTGTTCAGATATTACTTTAGAAATTTTAGCAGACAAAACCCATACTCAAAGAGCAATATTCAACACAGATCCTTATAATGAGAAAAAGATAAATTCCATAAAAATGTGAAATGTGCCTTAAAAAATCCTTATACAGATCATCTTCTATGTTGCTGGGAGTTAAAGAGCTCTATGAATGTTTGAAGTGTCATTAAAATTGTGAGGTCTCCTAAGTAAAAAATGCATGTTATGAGATCTAATATCTTTTTTTCTTCTCTGTGTAACAGCACTGATAAATTTTATATTGACCTGAAAGTGGATGAAGACTTTCAAATTCAAATGTCAGCTATCTCAAATGCTGCAGAAGGAAGGGAAGTTGTCTCATTATAGTTAGCCTAGACAAACTGATCCAAATTTCCTGAACAATAAGAACTACATGCCCTTACTGTGCATACAGGAGTACTTAGTTATGTTCAAGATGAAGATTTTAAAAGATTATATCATGCCCAGCCCTGTCACCTGTGTCAGTTTACTTCTTAACATGTTTATCATCTTGATAGTAAAACATACTGTACTAAATTTTAATCAAATATAATTGTGCAGATTTCAGAAACCTGTAGGTAGACTAGTGGTGACTATATTTGACTCTTGTTTTCTTTTCATGTGTGAATATTAACCTGCTCAATAAAGTAGACTTAACAAATGAACATGGGGAACAGTAAGACAGAAATTAATTCAGTCTTCAACGTTACAGTGAGTTGACCCTGGATGGACACCAGGTGCCTACCAAGCAGCTCTATCACTCGCCATCCTCAGCTGGACAAGAGAGGGAAAACATAGCAAAAATCTTGTGAGTCAAGATAAGAACAGGGAAGGTCACTCACCAATTACTGTCACAGGCAAAACAGACTTCACTTGGGGAAACTGATTTGATTTATTGCCAATAAAATCACAGTAGGATAGTGAGAAATAAAACCAAATTTTAAAACACTTTCCCTCCACCCCTCCCTTCTGCCCATGAATTCTCTACCTCTTCTCCCCAGAGGCGCAGGGGGATAGAGAATGGGGGCTGCAGTCAGTTCGTCACACATTGTCTCTGCCACTCCTTTGTCCTCACAGGAAGGATTCCTCACAATCTTCCACTGCTCCAGGGTGGGGTCCTTCCCATAGGAGACAGTCCTCCACCAATATCTCCAACATGGGTCCTTCCCACAGACTGCAGTTCTTCAAGAACTGTTCCAGTGTGGGTCCCTTCCGTGGGGTGCAGCCCTTCAAGAACAGGATCCTCCAGTGTGGGTGCCCCACAGGGTCACAGGTCCCACCAGCAAACCATGTTTCAGCATGGGCTCCTCTCCATAGGGCCACAATTCCTGCCAGGAGCCTCCAACAGGTTGGCTTTCCAGCAGGTCACAGCCTCCTTCAGGCTGTGTGTGGGATCCTCCACAGGCCGCAGGTGGATTTCTGCTACACTGTGGAGCTCCATGGGCTGCAGGGAGACAACCTGCTTCACCATGGGCTTCACCATGGGCTTCAGGGAAGTCTCTGCTCTGGCACCTGGACCACCTCCTCCCCCTCCTTCTGCACTGATATTGGGATCTGCAGAGCTCTTTCTCTCACTCTTCTCTCTGGCTGCTGTTGTGCAGTTGTTTTTTTTCCCCTTCTTAAACACGTCAACACCTGAGATGTTTCAAATGGAAGTTGTAGGTGCTGCCACTCTGTTGGGGTGGTCTCTGCTGAATGGCCATCTGTTTTCATGCTAGATGAGGGGTCCTGAATAGACTTGATGTGTAATGTTGGGGAGGGAGGGAGAGTGACAGTTTTCAACTTGTAGTTTCAGGGGTTGTTGATAACACTGGACAGATTGCATCAAAGAGAGGATCACAAATGAGCTTTCTGTGTAGTAGGAAAGGCTTCTGTTTGCCCTCTCAGCTTGTGAATTCTGGAGCTGGTGGTACCTATCAATAATTAGTTGTGGGCATAATTTCTCTTAAATACAAGTCTCATTTGCCATATTGACGACACCCTCTCTGAATTTCTCCAGGTCATCTTAAATATCTTTGTTTTGCTTCAGTCTGTCTTAGCCAAGTGTAGTCAGTCACTTGGATGTACAGCAGGACATCTCAGCAAAAGTGGCAGCCTGGTTTGTTCCCTGCCTGCAGAACAGACAATGGGGTGGAACCCAGCGAGAGCCAGGGTGAAGCCCTGGGGCAGAGGAGCTGTTAAAAGAAAACAGCCCAAGATCCCTCAGAGCAGAAGAAATGAGACCACTGAGTTCCAGTTCTGTCACCTGCCAGTGTCCATAAGTGAGCTGACAAAGCCCTATGGCCAGCACCATTGGCTGACTGTCACTGTTGAAAGTGCTGCAAAAGAGAAAGAAAGGATCATTGATGAGATCCAGATTGACAAGAGGGAAGACAGTGATCGGGTATCAGATATGCTTTGTTCTGATTCCTTGTCACTTAGCTCATCTGAAATAGAAAGTCGAAAATATGGCAATGACTTGGAAATCATCAGAACAGCAAGTTGCAGGGAGGGCCTGCTGAGCCACCTGTGCCCAGACTCAATGCTTCAGTTATAGCCTTCTTATAGATGCCTTTTGTTTTCTTTTTTTGCCATGCAGTAATTCTTACATCTTATATGTATTTTCATGGATTGCATCAGTGAGGTATACATACATTCTACTCAGTAAAAATAATATGTAATATAAAATGTGCATTTTAACTAGCAGTGTACATTCTTTATGCAGGTACAGAAGGCTTGGGATTTAGCATTACTTCAAGAGATGTCCCAATTGGTGGCTCTGCTCCAATTTATGTGAAAAACATCCTTCCGAGAGGTGCAGCTATTCAAGATGGGAGACTAAAAGCTGGAGACCGATTAATTGAGGTAAGGAAATGTTACATGTTGTTTGTCTGTGTTTTGGCATGTGCCCACACACTACTTCACTTCCAAAGGCGAATATATTTTATGTTATAGGAAAATGTTTCCCTATTTTTCCTTTTTCTTTGGCTTTATTATTTTTAGGTAAGAGATGAAGTTGCTGGCATTTTCAGTACATAACTGTTTAAAGAGCTGGACCCAGACATACTATAAAAACATGAATTTACATGTCCTAATTGAATGTAGTGTCACAGTCTTGCATTGCTGCTTAGCAATGAATTTAAGCAAAATGATTGTTACCTAGTAAGTAGAATTAAATCAGCATGGAGTGACAGACCAGAAATTATCGAAGATGTTGCCAAGTATGGAAGGCAGTACCCTGAAAAGGTTTAGTGAATTAACTAAAGGGATATAAGAGGAGGGCAGTCCTAAAGAGAATCAAGGCCACTTCCCTCCTGAAGGAAGGATGTCCTCAAGGGAACAAAATTTCTTTTAGATAGGTGCACCGCAGAGATCTTTCTGCAAATCTAGCTGGAGTGATATAAGATGTTACCACCCACAGCTCTTCATTACTGTCCCTAAGCCAAATGACACTGGAGGTACTGCTGAGCCTGTAACTGCCTCTCAGTGCCCTAACTTCACTTTACTGCAAAATTGGCCAAGTCAGCTTGAATTGTTGCTGGAGGATAGCCCTCTGTAATTACTGTAATTCAAGGTAACCCAGATGACTTGGCTAGAAGGGGACTGAGAAGCATTTAAGATGACAGCTGTGGCATCTCAACAGTGTGAGCTATGGTCTCTTACAAGGGGAAGGAAAAAGATGGTTTTCTGACTCTTGAGCACCATGCTCCCTTGCTTAGCACCGTTAGTTGATTTACCTTCATTTTCAGAATGTTTCTGAACAGGCAAGCCTGAGATTACTTGGTCTTTCTCTGGCTTCTCCCTTACTGATGTTAGCTCATACAGTGGGAAATTCTGCATGTATCCCATACCTGTCTGTCCTGATAAGTGGTATGTGGAGGCCAAGGGATTGGACCGCTGAACAGAGGCAAGATAAAGAGTAGCTACCCCAAAGTTATTCAGGGAAAAAATTACTTTCTACTGTTGTCAGAATTTGTTGTGCAAGATGTATTTGGAAGGTAGGTATAACACCAAGACATGTGGAAACAGGACCAGTTTTGGAAAGATTTTTATGCAGAAATTCTTGTAAGAAATACTGGTAGATGGGATTAGTTGACCTTAGAGTACTCTGGACTATACTGTTGCTGCTGAAAAGGCGTGAAGTATAGCTGTCTGGCTTGTTATTTTTATTTGTCTGTGAAGGATGGCCATTTAATTAGTTCTATTAAGTGAAAACTGTAATGTGAGCTAATGAGCAGGTTACTCCAGTGAGGGTTTTTTAATACTGTCCCATATGATTCACGTGACTTTTTACTATTAATTTCTGCTGTTTTTCCTGGTTTGGAGTCTTACTAGTTTCTAACATTTTTTTTTGTCACAGGTAAATGGAGTCGATTTAACAGGCAAAACTCAAGAAGAAGTTGTGTCCTTGCTGCGAAGTACCAAGATGGGAGGGACAGTTGGCCTTTTGATTTTTCGACAGGAAGAAACATTCCATCCAAGGGAACTGGTGCGTAAAATAGAGAGCAGCTAAGAGATTTAGATGAGTATGAGAAAATGATTTGATCTTGTCACCTGCTAGTAAACATGTCTGGCCAGCACCGAATATAAGAAAAAGAAAAAAAGCTATTTTGTTTTATTTAGAATATTTTACATGCATGTTTTATATTTTCTTTGAGATTTACTATTGGAATTAAGTATTTTTGGTACTGTATAAGTGAGAGCTTTATTTTGAGTCAAAGTGTTTATAGAAGAAGCTATTGCATAGACTTTATTTGGATGCATGCAGACAAGTAGATTATTTCATATCTTTCATAAGGACAAATCTATGTTTGAAAGCCTGCCATTTTTCCCACTACCTGCTCACTAATATGTTTTAGAGCATATAATATTATGCCAAAACAGGATATGTAAATACTTTTCTATCCAAATATCCCAGATATAAGAAATAGAAATGCAATCTCTGTGGAATGGAAACCCTGCAGTTATTAATTTAGCAGGGCAATTCAGAAGATGTTTCTGAGAAATTTACATTAAATGGAAATGAAACAGTGTTTCATACTATCCCTGCTCCACTTGCATAGTGTATACAGATATTTCTCTGATAATTATTCAAGATAATTTCTGTTATGAAAAGATAGACTGTAAATGTAGCAGTTTTACTTTGTTCTGTACTCGATTAAACTGCTGAACTTATTTATTATTTGTATTGTTGTAGTTATGTACAGCTCTAAAAATAACTTATTTAGCTGCATTATTGTGAGAAGATAGACAAATATAAGTATGATGAATTAATTGCTTCATTTTTCTATTGGATTTGTGTTATTTTGAATGCAAAGAGAATGAATTTTCATTTGACCATTTCAAGACATTTAACATTAGCCTTTTACTTTTCAAAACTGCAATTAAACCTAGGAAGTCAAAGTGGTAGAGAAGGTCACAAATGAACCTCACTTTTACTTTAATATTCTTGGAACATGACTTCAAGTACTGAAATGAAAGCTGTCGTAAAATGAAGAGAAATAAACAATTTGAGATCCTATTATGCCCTACTTATCACTGGAACAGTGAAAGCCATCTGTTTATAAGTATATGCTGTAATTTTCACAGTATTACTATCTTACATAAAGGTGAATGAAAATGCTTTTTGAGATTTCTAAATAAACTTAGAAGTAAGAAAATGTCTTAATTTTGTGTATATTATTTCTATGGTAAAATGAGGAAGTTTTAATGCATATTTTGACACAGGATTTTGTTTAAATAATTGTAAACAAAGATACGATGTGAGTAATGCAGAGATTTAATAGCAATACTTGAAGTAGTTTTAAAATAACAACCCCTTTAAATGAGTTCAACCTCAGTAGCCTCCCTGCTGCAGCTCAGGCAATACTCCCTCAAATATTTTGGCAAAGACCAGCATAAGGAAGGCAGTCATGGCTGTGTCAGGTAGTAGGTGGGTTTTGTGCTATGTAATCAGAGATCAGATCTGAACTGGTGTGTTTTTATGTAGCTCCAGTTGAACAAATGATATTGTGAGGATCTGACAGTACATGCCTGTGATGATCCTCTGTTCCATAAGGACTTGTTTGTTTGCATTCTGATATGAAGGACTCTTAGGCATGCACTGCTGGCTGCTGTCAAAGAGTGGGAGCAGAATTGCTGGGGAGGGTGTTGAACTAAAAGTCATCATAAGGGCTGTTCTTTATTCTCTGGTAAGAAATGGTCCTAAAAGAAAAAATAAAAGGTCTTTTCAACCAGCTCCTCTCATAGACTTTTACTAGCTTTATAAAAAAAAAAATAATAATATCAAAATAGGGAGGGGAAGTCTGAAGTCATGTGAGTTCATCTTTTTCACATGCAAACCTTCCTTGGCCACCTAGGAACAATTTGTCTTTGCATCCTTCCCCTATTTCTACATTTGTGTGCTCTAAATAGTAACTAAATGAGATGTGTCTCAGAAATTGTATGTATAAAATCATGTCATTTGATGTTATCCATCTCATAAAGGGCAGGACTTGCTGTTGCTTGCTGAGGAGTGGTCAATATTTAAACCATTTTATATTTACCAACATTTGTACTGATAGTAATCCCAATAAAAGAGGTGTTTAGATTTTATGTTTTGAGTTATGGCTTGTTGAATGACTTTTGAAAACAAGTTAAGTATCTTTGGGTTTCTTTTTGAGTAAAATGAAGATAATAAACTTAGGAATGTTGTGGAATTTAATGTCTTTGATGTATGTTGCTGTTATTGTCTGAAAGAGACCTACAAAACTAAGTAGTTGTAGCTAAAACTTACGTGATTCTTAAGCTGAGCCCATTTAGGTTATTATGGAATCTTTGTAGCCTGTGTGATCAGGTCAGGAAGTATGTACATGTGCAGTGCAGCACATCATGGTAAAAGTGAGTAAAATGTGGAAGCAGGGCATAAAATCAAACTGGCAGAAATCAACTTTTCTGACCAGTAAGATCTGGAAGAATCATTATGTTTCACCAGAATACCAGGCATTTTTATTGCTTCTGCAGTTACCTAATGCCAGATAGGTAATCTATTAGGGCTTGTCCAAGTTAATGTGAGGTAGAGGCACATTGACTCTTAAAGATATTCCTCCCTTCATGAAAGGGGTGAGGATTACTCTGGTTAAATAAAGCTCTTGTTGCACTGTGGTTACCTCATGTAACTTGTGAAGCCTTTTCTTAGAGCTGCTACTGTCTATGGGAATAATCTGAAGGATTGGCTTGGGTTATTTAACTTTAGAACTATATTCTCAGTATCAAGAGAGACTAGCTAACAGAGTTAATCTCCAGTACCCTACAAGTTAATATGCCCCTTGGTACATATATGTCCTTTACATGTTTCTGGTAGTTGTCTCCTTCATCATTTTTTCCTTAGTGGTTGTTGGCTTCAGGTTGAAGCTAACTGGATGTTTGTGTTACTGCTTAGCCACTACATTTTTGTGCTTTATCATTTGAATCTCCTTCAAAACAGCCTAAAGCAAAAACGTCCAGTAAACCCTAGCATTTCATTGTTTCCCAGCTGAATGGAAACAAATAGCTGGTTAGCCCAAAAGTGATCAGCCAGCCAGCAGCAAGGTGTCTCCTGAGTGTTCATATGGGTTTTAATATGGGCTTGGAAGAGCCATAGTTCCTTATGTGTGTTTCCAGAATTGTTTGGGGGTTGCATTTTCCAATGACATGTGTCTGCCTTATGTGCCCTGAGACACAGGTGAGGAATGCAAAGTACAGGAGTGTCCCATCTCCAGTGAACTGAAAGAACCCTCCTGTACTGGGATATCCAGTGCTGTTGTTCTGGTTCATCCAAACATGCTCAAAAGGGGAATCCCTTGCTAAAATGAGAATGGATGTTTTAAAAAATAGGTACTCATTTGAAATATTTGGAAGGGTTCATCTGGACTACTGAGGTCATTCTTTGAAAACTTCGAAGCAGAAGGGAAAGGCCAGGGGAGAACATCCCTGAATGAGAACTTTCCCTCAGCCAGAAAATGGTGCAAGCAGCCATGGTTCTTCCTTGCCCAGATAGTCACCTCCCCCATAACCAAATAAAGTCAGGTGCACTACCACAAGATCACTGGAGTTATTTTTGTTCACCTCTCTTTTAGTGCTTGTTTAGACAATTTTCAGTCAGAGTTGTGACAAACACCCTTCATTTTTTCATTACCACTTCACATCAGAATTAGAGCTCTTTGTTTATCCCCATGATGATAGATAGTATATGTCATATGTAGTCGTGTTCTTATTTATTTTTTTTACTTCCTTTAGAATGCAGAACAAAGCCAGTCACAAATTCCAAAGGAAACGGTAAGAGCTTTGTCTTTTCCATATTGGAAGACTCCCAAATGTTTTTAACTTGATATGGCACTTCTCCATCAAAGTTTTACAGATCCTTCTTTCATCTTATATACTGTAGATGGCTCTCTGTAGCTTTAAATTTTAAATGCATTTTTTGATGTAATTTCAAATACTGTTTAAAAATTATATACAATTCATTTATTACATACGTTCAAGTGCTATTTGAAATTACATCTTTTATACACAGCCAACGACCTAAAGTTAAATGATAAGAGTAGACTGTTAACTTGGGTTACATATTGAAGCTAATTGTTTTAATCATGATTATATGACTGAAATATGAGATACAAACACAGAAATTAGGCAGCTGGGGTTTAAGTTTTAATTGTATCCTCATAGCAAACTAGTGTTAGTTATTTTTAAGAAACTATAGGGAAATAGTATCAACTTCAACCTTAAGAAGGCTGAAACTGGTCTGTATGTGATGTGTCAGTGAGGCTTTATATTGAGGTTGTATACTGTTTATATTCCTCACTTTAGTCAGTGGAACAGGATCAGTTCAATACACAATATACTAATACATATAACAAGTTTTTCTAAAATAAAAGGTTTATTTCATTAAATACTAGCAGAGGATATTACTATAATATATTACCTTAAAGTTGCACTGTATTTTAATTAAAAACATACTTCAAGAAGCTCCATTCAGTTAGGTACCCATTTAAAAATTAAATAAGAAATTAGATTACGGAGAAATTGAGAGAGTACATGTGGGGATTTGAAATTATTTAAGCTGTGGAAAACCAGAAAGAGTTTGTCCAATTGGTTCAGAATGCCTTAGCAGCAATGGTGAGATGGTGTCTGCGATAAAAAGAAAGTCAGGACTAAGTGAATAGATGTAAGAGCCATCTCAGTGAAATAGTCAAGGGTACATTGGCTGATACTATTATTTTTTCAGGCCAGTGGAATGTAACTGTTAAAACGGGCATTTGGGTTGAATATAGCAATATTCACTTTTATCCTTCTGGTTTTTGGTGTCCTTCTAGTGTGAAAGTCATCTGCATAAGGCTTCTCTAAAACATGGGTATACCATTGTTTTAGACATGCCTTGCAGTATCTTTTTAGTGCATCTCATTAGAGTACAGTATGTTTTTATCTTCATGGTTTCATACCACGTACTGCTGATATAAAGGGAGATCAAAGATCAAAGCCCAGCATAGTATTTCTAGCTGAAATTGGATACCATTGAGAATAATGTGTGGGTGCAACCTTATAAAATTATCCTGGTTTTAGGAGTTGAAATTCTGCCCCAAAAACTCATTAAGATAAGGCAGATTTCCTGCAAGGTGTTTATAGAAATCAGTTGCTTATCTCTTGCAAAGTTAATGTTTTGGAGCAAATTCCATGGTGAAACCCTTTCTCTGGCATTCTTGGAACCAACACTCTGACCCATCCAAGGAAAGACCAAAAGAGAATAGGTGTTTCTCATTTGTTCTCTTTAGATGTGAGGTAGAAATTGCTTGTTAACCAGGAGGGACAGATAGTGTATGAGTAGCTAGGGATTTCTGAAGAAAACAGCCAGAAAACCCTAGCAAGCCTTGGAAATATGGAAACTAGTTGGAAAACATATGTGGTTACTGAGGGAATGAAGCTAGAAACCTGCTCACTATATAAAAAAAAAATGCCTAATGTCTTGTGTTTTTCATTCATTAGGTGTTGGGATTCTTTTGTTATTTATTTGAAGACTCAGAACAACAATGATTGATAGTAGGAAAACTAGGTCTCTTTATATTGTCTACTCCAGTGTGGGAATAAAAAATGGACTAAATGTGAAAGGTGTCAGTGGATATTTATAATTCACAATGCTATTACACTTACCTCCCTTCTACCAATCTACTTTGCTTTGGATAACTGTGATAATCCAGTTCTACAAAACTAATTTTCCTCAGCTATACATTAATAATACAGTTACTCATTTTTTTATTATTATTTTTGAAAGTATTTTTCATTGCTTTCCTTTATTTTCCTTGGTTCTGCCTCAATACCTATTTATTTTTCATCTGTCTACTTTTCAGGTCTTTGAGATTTCTAATCTTGCAATTTCTATTTCTGTGCCTGCTCTGATCTTTGTGCTGTTAGTTGTGAGGTTTTAGTCTCCAAGTGTCAAGGACTTGATAGTAGAAAGCAAAGCAAAAAAAAACCTCAACAAAAAAGCATGATGAAAGCAGTGAAGCTACAGAAATGAGAAAGGTGAAATGCAAGTCTGTTTTTAATTTAAAGACAAAATGGTTGTGAGGTTTTTTTGTTGTTTATTCCTTAGTGCGGAAATAGAAGAAAAGTGCACCTTTGAAATTAAAAAAAGAAAAAGAAAAAAAATAACCTTGAAAGTGGAAGACCTGAAATAAAATCTCAAATATCAAGCCTAATTTATCAGTAAATTCTTAGCACTCAGGGGTTACATTCATGTAACTGTTACTTTGAAATGGTTTACATTAATATTGTGGCACTAGGATGCAGTAGTTAGTCCTCATAGATGTAATAAATGAAAACCTTGAAGATCAGTTTTTTCTTGATTTGTGACCTGAAATCCTTGACAGAGTTACTTCTTACAACCCATACAGAAAGCATATAACTTCGTATTTTATATGCTATCACAGAATACAGGACTACTGGTTTTGCCTTCTATTTTGCTTATGAACAGAGCTGGCATGCTGTTTACTTATGAAGCAAGGAAATCTCCCATATCTTGGTTGAAACATTGTTTCACCCAGCCATGAGTTTGTGCCATTTGTATAGCTGATGACAGCATGGAACAGATGCACCTATTTCTAAATGTGGTGATTATTTGGAATGTAGGAAATTGACCGTAATATGAAAACTAGTAATTTATCATTATTACATTTCTGTTTCTAAGCATAATTATCTTAATCTGGTTACAGTGCATTGAAATGAACTGTTAATTATGCTATGTAAAACATCTGCCAATTAATTTTTCCTCATACTCTTTGAAAGTCAATAATGTTTTAGTAATATTTTGCTCTTACAATTGTCATTCACTGTTTGTTTTCTGAATTCAGAACCAGCAAGTTAACTTTCATGTAAGCAGAATACTAGAAAAATAATAATTATCATATAAGTGTTTTCTAGGGAGTGTTGTCTATTGATAAAAGGCAATTCAAAGTTAGGATTCAGGATTTTATTTCATGATTTTTGCACTCAGCAGCATGGGAAACCTTCAGTTTTCTGTTCTCATTTGTTTTTCTGTCAAATTGCTGTAAGTGAGCAGAATGTTATGTATTTTAGTGAGTGCAGGATTCGTAACAGTGACATAACAAGAGTGTTGGAACAGTATATAAATGTTTAGCAGCCCTGATAGAAATTGCAAATGGGATTGCTTTTTATTTTCTTCTGAACTTGAACATTTGATACTCCTGTTATTATCTAAATTTCATTTTGATCACCACGTTTTTTCCGATCCAGTTGCTGTTTTTACCATATACTGTATGTGTGATTCTGAGTAAATTAGCTAGCTACACTTTTTTTTTGCAAGAATTCATTACCTATAGGAATAGGGTGATACTGGTCAGAGGCATTTTGTAAGCACTAATGCATAGTTATTTTGTTTGCAACTTTTCATGTTGTCAATATGAGAGATAATATTCACAAATGCCTAGAAATACATTATTTGTATTGATTTATGCAAATAGAAAATTCTTGGGGAAAAAACCACAGTCAGTGTTGAGCTTTAAGAGAGTGCTGTTCTGAGTGCATGTGTGTTTGTCTTTTACTTTTGCTCAAAAGCTGTTTGTATTACTTCAAGATACCTAATCACTGGAGATGTATCCATATATATTTTTCAAAAGCTGTAAGTTAAGTTTCCATCATTTTCTATTTAGCACTTACAGAGAACTTCAGCTTTTATAGCAGCTTTATGTCATTCGGTTGATGCAACTCTTCCTTCACACACAACCAGCTTTGAAAACCAGTTAAAAGCTTCATCAATTTCCATTGTTACAAGAGGTGATCCAAATGTCTAAAACTGGAGCCAAGATCATACACTGACTAATATCGGACCCACCAGCAGAGATGCTGCTATCATTAGGAACAGAATGATTTCACTGAAAGAGGATATGTTTGACTGATGTTTAAGCTGATGCTGTTATTTCCTCCACAGTGTTTAGGAGTACTGCAGATATATTTTTGTACCTTTTTATCCTCTAACAGTGTGAGGCACAAGGGTGATTGCAATGTTTTAAAAGTGCTATTTTAGTGCTATTTTGAGTGGTTTCAGATAATTGTGACATAAGAAACAGATCACTGGCCATATGAAAGAACAGGTAGTGAATGTGTGATTTTCTGCAGGCTACTGTTGTACTTTCAGTCTTTTACCTTAGGAGATACTCCAGTATTGAATAGCATGTTCTGTGCATTAGGAGTAGTGATGAGACATTAATTCCTACTAAATAATTAATACAGCAGTTGAGTGATAGTGCTCATGAATGCTTTTTGACCAGTCTGAATTTCCTGGAATGTTCAGTGATGATCCACATAAACTTCTGTGTAATGATGTGCTTGAAGTTGACCCTCAGGCTCATAGTGTTGACTGTCACCTGCAGGTGATTTACGTGGGCTGTGATGTGGCACACTTAAGCTGGCTTCATGCAGCACCATGGAGCAACTTTGGCAGATTTCTCGACACTGGCATTGGTAGTAGCAATTGTTGGCCAATTGCCAATTTTGTAGAAGACAACCTGTCCCTCCACTGGGTTCTGTGGCAGGGGGTTGCCTCAGTGCCACCACTGCAGGGTCATCCAGAAGTCACACTGGTGTGTACAAACTTGGTTTGGTGCAAACCTTGTTTTACTGCACCACTGGCTTCAGACTCTTTGTGTTGATTTTTCCTTGATATTAAATCCAGGGAAAATAGTGAGATTAAATGGTTTGCCATGGTTGCCTGAAAGTACGAGTAAGACACAGATCAGTCTGAGTACTCCATATGCTTCCTGTGGAATGTGTTTCTTGCCATGAACTTCTACAAAGGCATTATTTCTCTTTCAACTTGTTTATTCTGTCTGGCTTTCCCAGACACTCTCTATCTCCTTATTTAGTCTTTCAGGTCTTGTAAATCCAATAGACCAGTGAGAGAAATATAAAGATTTTTAGGGGAGCTGTGTCATTAGTGTGTTGGGCATTGAAGTTTTTCTTGAAGAAGGGATAGTGCAGAGAGCTGTAGCTTTATAGGCTTCTTTGGTGGAGCAGACACCTGCTGTGTATCTAATCCCTTGGTTTTCACTTCTCTAGGAGAAGCAACCTGTAAAGAAAAGGGGTTAGCATTACAATCACATATTTTTGTTTCAGAACATACAGTAGGAGCAGAAAGTTTGAGTAGGAACAACAGTTTGGAAATAGGTATGTTGGCCGGAATAAAGTACGATCATTATGGTTACTTCAGCAGACTAGTCCCTGCATGAAGTCCTGAGGTACAGAACCAGCAGAATATTTTTAGTGGTCTGATCAGTTTTTGAAATGTAAAATCTCATCTGCTTAAACCAGTTTCTATGACAGCCCAGATCTGAGTGTTGGCATTAGGGAGAGTAATGTTAGCATACAAAAGCAATGGACTTCTTATAGAGATAAATAACAAACATGTGGATGTACTTAAACATGGGTTTTTGCAGAGCTCTGATTTCCATACTAAATGAAAATCATATGCTAGAATTTTTGTGCTTTGGAAAAACATTTATTTTTTTTCCTAAATCATATTTTAATCCATCAAAGCCTTTAAACTGAAGACATTTTTGAGTGTGGAATATCTTTTTTGATATTAAATTAAATCCTTAAAATGGACATAATAGGAAATGCAATGGGCCTGTTCTACAGTACTTTCATAAACTAGCATTTCTGCCTATAAATACGTACCAAAGTTAATCCACATATAATATACAACAAAAATTTTCTTGATAGGATTAAGATTAAAGCAGACCACATTTCCCATAAAATCTCAGAATTCAGATGTAGGTTTTGATACTTAGCATGTGCTGTTTGATTTGAATGAGTGCTGTCTTTGCCAGATGTGACAGATTAACTTGGCTAATATGAGTAACGAGTCTCTGTATATGTGCAAGTAAGATTCATTAATGTTTATCTAACATATGGGAGATATTAAAATACTTCATCTAGGAAGAGTTAGAAAAAGAAAGCAAGCATTAGGATTCTAGTTGTTTAGTTGTCTTAAGCCCTAATATCATTTTATAACCTCATAAGAAGACACTTCAGGTCCTCACAACCTGTAATGCAACACATGATGGTTTTATTTTAAAAAGAAACAAACAAACAAACCCCAACAAAAAACCAAACCAAAATACAATAAAAGGTCTTATATTCCAGGGGGAAACTGGGTTGGAGGGTGCATGCCATTATTGGATCAATTGGCAGGCTTTTCTCTGCCACAGGTCCAGCTTTAAATCTGATTGAGTTGCTCTAGTTATAGTTATTTTTAATGCCTACCCCTGGCAGGATGCACCAGCTCTCAGTTATTTTTCCCAAGGAGGAACCTGAACTGACATTATAAAGGTGTGTTTCAGGCCAGGTACATTGCTCTGTTTTCAGTCCCTCCAGCAGTAATACATTACATTTTTTTAAGTACTAAACATCTCCCCACCCCCCCAAACAGTTGTTGACCAGAGAAGCTGTTTTGGTTCCTTAGAGCTTTTAATTTCATATGTTCTACTTTTGTATGCGTGATGGCATAGGATAAAAGTGAGTCATCAGCTTTTTGTGTATCTCAGTTTAGAAGGTGGCCTGGTATGACAGCAGTGTCACCATCCTAAGTTGAAGGACAAAACAGTTTGAGTCATCTCTGATGTCAAGAATGTCTTTGCACAATAGCTAAGTGAAATCTCTTGAGTAAATTGTGCATCATTCTATTTTGTTATAATAATACTGAGACAAATTTTATTAGTTTCCCAGTGTATAGGACTTATGAATTCTTAGTATTGTGGGTACCTTATGAGAAAGAAGAAAATAATAGATCTTTATTAAAATCTTCTGAATACTGAAAATACCTTGGAAAAGGCTGTGATGTTAGGTTGGAATGCCCCATTATTGGAAGCAAATGACTAAACCTGGGATTTTACAGTTTCCTGTAGTTTCCTGTAGTTTTACAACCTACACTTGCCAGACCTGGTGAACTCTTACATCCTTGAGACTTCAAACTCATCTTCCAAGAACTTCAGATTTTTCATCTGGATAAATTCTAAAGAGAGAAGACACATTTGAGAGGCAAAAGGTTGATAGGTTAACAAAATAATAGTTAAACAGAGGCTAACAGGACTGTAATGTTAGAAGGCTGGACACAACAGGATTTGAGGCAGGTGAATTGAATGGTCAGTGTGGTTGCTGGAGGTGTTAAGTGTTTGTGCTATAGTTACATAATTTATCATGTGAGTGTCATCATTGTGGTATATATATTTATATATATATGGGTGTGCTTGTATATGCACATGCATATACATGTACCTACGAGAGCCCTGTAAAAGTTTTCACGTACATGTTTTCATTAACTTGGAAATATAGGTTATCCTTTAAGAGTGGAGATGCAGAGCTTTATTGATTGCTTCTGTGAAAGGAAACAGGAATGCTTTTCTCTATATATAATCACAAAGTAACATGCAGACAAGTTTCTGTGACTGAATAGCCACTGAGGCAGCATGTCTAAGCTTGCAAGAGAATGAACTTCACTGGAGAGAATGTAGCCAGATTTGTATCTGCAGCGAGTCACTTCAGAAGCTTGTCCTGGCTTGATTGAAAATTGCTCCCCCCGTTAGGTGGGCGGAGGCTTTTCTTTGCTGTTCAGTTTCTGTTTTCACCCATCTCATGCTGCTCACTCACCAGCTGAACCCTGATGAGGTCCTGTAAAGGGGAGAAGTCCTAAGCAATAGTATGTAAAAACTAAAAGGATAGAGAGGAGATGCTGTTACTAGCATAATGAGAAAACTTATGGCACTCTTACTGTCAAAGTCTATTTTAATGTTGTTTATAAAATTAAATCAGATTTTATGATCAGATCAGAAACCAATATTGTATAGAAGAGAAAAACAATTCCCCCTGTGTTTATCTTCTGGCTTTTTAAAATCTCTGTGTATATCAAAACACTGCCATAAGTTTGGGCTAGTCAGGAAGTTTATCTTTAAATTTACAATATATTTATGTTGTATTTAAAAGGTGAAAAACTTATCTCAAGTGTCGTTTAGCATACATTGATGCTAAACATGAATTTGAAGCCAAAAAAAGTCACCTACATATTTTATCACCAATCAAATTTTTAATACAAATTACATACTTGAGCAGCTTCATTCATCCAGCTGAAGTAATTTCAGATGACCTTTTTCTCAGCAGCTTCTGTCTGAACAGAATACTGTTCTGCTGTTAATTGTTTTGGACACAGTGTGTGAAAAATCTTAAGGGAGTTGAATTTTGTTGTTCAGGGTTCACAGTACATAATTTTGCTTGCATGTTTACTGCTGGCCTGTCAAAGTATATGAAGGAATAAATTTCTCCCACAGATCAACTAATCATGAAAATAGTGTTGAGGTGTTTGATTGACATAGCGAGGCTGTTAATTTAGAGAATATCAAGATCAAATGGAAGCTATTGCAATTCGGAAGTGATTGTGTTCTCAGTTGAAATTTTTTAATGCTGCATTTTCGATTTTTGGGCATTTTTTTGCTGCCTCATGGGTGTATTAAGGAATTTCAGGGATTTATTACATTTAAATACTTAATTTTCAACACAATTTCATTACAAATTTAATTTTTTTATAATAGCTGTTATTAAACTGATTGAGGAGAGTCACAGTATGTAAAATGTTTCTGTACTCTAAAGGGCTTTGGGAAACAAAGGATTTGGTCATTTTGAGGTTTTAGTTGTTGTTTGCTTTTTTGTTTTGGTTTGGTTTTTTGTTGTTGTTTGTTTTTGTTTGGTTGGTTTTGGTTGATTTTTGTTTTTACAACTTCAGTTCAAAATATTATGGTAGCAGGATAAAATCTACCTGCTCATTTCTCTGTGAATGGCTCCTTTTTGACATGCTTGGAGGTTCTTTATCAATGTGTGGTCCTGTTCCAAGGTTTGTATGTATGAAGCTGTGTTCAATATATCATTTATAATAAGACCTTCTTTGATACCATGGTGTGGTGCAAATGTTAGAGTTGGTACTTCCATATCCGTAGTTCTTGACTGTTAATAGTTTGTTTTGTCTTGAAAACCATGTTTTTCACTTTTGTCCTCTCTATTGCTTTCTCTTTCTAAAATCTGTATTCAAGCATATGATACTGAGAGGTGATACACAGATTTCTCATGTCCCTAAAATTGCAGACACAGGTATGGTGGTGAAGCAAGCTTGCTTATTCAGGAAAATCTGTGGATACCCCATGAAGTCCCTAAAGAAATTTAACCATGGCCCAGTAATGGCAGTTTTCTTCCTCAGATGAGTTGAGCAATTTTCTCATGCCATCGATACCTGTGATCCAGTGCTGAGGCTGCTGTTTCTCATTTTTTCGTAAGCATGATCTACTCACTCATGTGCAACTGCTAAGGAGTAGTTTGCTCCAGGTTTTGGCCTCAAGTTTCACCTGTGCACTCAGGTGTCTGTAGCCTGACTTATTTCCTTATTCAAGATTGCAGGAAACAAGAAAGCACAAGCGTCACATTAAAAACAGTGCTGAGCTGATAATGCAGCTCTTTGGTCTTGCTGAAGAGAAGTAGGGTAGAGGCCATTAGCCAAGTCCTTGGGGGTGCTTGTGAGCTGTTCATTCCAGTTGCCCCCTTAACATATAGAAGTGCACCCAACAGGCTGTGCAGGGAAGCAGTTTTGTTCTCTGCCCTGGAAGGGAGATTGTTTTACCTGAAGTTCTGGCAGATTTTTTTGAGGATTAGAAAATATTGGAGAAGGAGGGCAATTGATTCTAGTTTATGTTAATGGTAGTAAAGAAAAATTCAATAAGCATATCTGCTTCCTTGGATTAGCCATACATCCTACCTTGGATTTATCTCTCTTTTGGCTCACAAGCTTTTATTCCTACCACTATTTATTAAGAATATGAAAGTAATCAATGTTACAGAAACTAAAAAGTAATGTGTGTCTGTCTCAGATTGTTTTATTCTGCAACCACTTGACAAAAGATGGATAAAAAAGTATGCTGGAGCTAGTGCTTCTGTGAGCCAAGCAGGAAAATTAGAGTTGTAATTTTCCCCAAATTTGGGAAACATCTTTTAGATCCAGTATTTTTCAATGGGCACAGTACACCTTTCCCTTCCTGACAGCTAGCACTGATCATGCTCTTTTGTGTGGCCAAAAGACGTGTTTGAATAATGGGATTCATAAGCAAACCAGCTGTGGCAGTTGCGTAGGGGGTGTAAGTTTTTGGTTGGTTTTGGTGGGTTTTTTTGGGGAGGGGTTTGTTTTTGTTCGTTTGTTTGTTTTTTTAAATTGATGAACCCTTATGCTTTGTTATAAACAAGAGGGTTTTAGTGCAAAGGAAGGGCTGGTGAACAGATTAAGGTTCATGCTTTTAACAAAATGGGAAAAGATCCTGGTTTTTTTCCCTTGGCTGTTACGGCTCTCTCAGCAGTCTGATTGCCTTCCCATGTGACATTTTCACACTGCATTTCTAGGTCAATGGTGACACAACTAGCATGCTTGTGCCCAAATTGATGATCTCAGTCTGCTGTACTCCACATGGCTTTCACATCTATCTTTGCCATAGTCTGTGTTTGGATTTCAGAAGAGCCTGTCAGCTTTGCATTTCCTCAAGTCTTAAGAAACAGGCACGGCTCAGCAGGCAAATGTTAACTTCTCATACGTCTTCTCACTCATATGAGTGAGCTTTGCAAATAGATCAGTGACGTGGGAAAAGTCAGTATAAAATCAGTGTCAGTAAGGGAGGTGACATGCTTGCTAAGATTATGAAAATTTCGTCGGATTAATTCTTCCAGAGAACTGCCAGTGTGGGACAGGAGTGTGCACCTCCTGGTGGATGTTCTCTTAGTCTTTCTCCTTCATGTGGATGAGAAAAGACCAGCACAATTGGGTTCATGAGCATCATTTTGCAGAGAGTTGCCTTTAAGGGCATGACTTTTTTCTTTAATTGATAAAGTTCTAACCAAAAGTGGTTCTCTGTTATAACTGAAGAGAGGCAGAGAGAAGTGGATAGTGTCTACTGCAAGGAGTAAGGTGGTGAACAGCCTGTCTCTTCTGTTCCCGCTTTTTGCAGCAGTCTCTTGGCCATGAGCACTGCTTCTCAGGGCATGACCACTTTCATTCCTTGCTGTTGTGTCCATGCTGCTGCTCCACGAGTGTCACTGCTGTGGGGACACTGCAAGGCCCCTGCTCCCAGCCTGCTGGCACCCTGAGTGCAGCAGGAGGTGATGTGAGAGGCTGGTCACCTCCACTTGTACAGCTTTTGGAGGCATGGAAGGGTGTCACTGCAGATCTCCTTGCTGGGGGCTGTGGCAGGCCTGGGACTATAAATCCAGGTACTTAAAACCTGGGATTGTCTCAGCCCAGCTAAAACTGTGTGTGGAGGGCAGCAAAGTTCCAGTGAGGTGGGTAAGAGGACAGAGGTGAAGGGCAGAGCTGGGAAAGACAGAAAAATTGGTGGCAGAGCTGGATTTGATGCTAAGCCTGGCAATAGCAGAGATGTGCTGTTGCAGATCTCAGCTGTGTAATTTTCTGTTTTTCCTAACACAGCTAGTTTTAAACAATGAATAATTTCTGAATTTAATTTTCTTGCACTTAGTTTCTCCTAAGACTGCAAAACTCCATAGATGGTGATGATATTTTAAAAATTCTGTCGGTTTGCAAGTAAGAAAATATTTCTGATACAGCTCTCTTATGGCTAATGAAATAGCAGCTTACGTGTGAGCTGGTATTGATGGCAGATTCAGTAATGACATGTGATTCAATTACTTTACTAGAGAGAGAAGCACTTAGACACAAATGTAAGATATTTCTGAAGCCAGGCAGCTGCTGGAGGTGATTGAAAATACACTATTTCTGCACATTTCTTCACATAATTACTGTGGAAAATATTGTGGCACTGCAGTTAAAAGCAGAGAGTTTTTAATGCTAATAGCTGTAGAGGGAAGAGAATTCCCAAGGAGAAATGCTATTCTATAATCCCATGCTAATCTCCCCAACAGAAAGCAGAAGAAGAGGAACTTGTCCTCACACCTGATGGCACCAGGGAATTCCTGACATTTGAAGTTCCACTGAATGACTCTGGATCAGCTGGTCTTGGTGTGAGTGTCAAAGGTAACCGGTCAAAAGAAAACCACGCCGATTTAGGAATCTTCGTCAAGTCCATTATTAATGGTGGAGCAGCATCTAAGGTAAGAGGGAACATCTGTGTACTTTGGTCGTCCTCAGTTTTCTGAGGCTGTTTTGAAAGTAACCATAGATTGAAGAAGAGTGAGATTGCTCTATAACTAGCTTTCTCCAGTTATACCATCAGAGGTAACATTCAGATTTATACTCACGTGTTTGCACCTCCCAAGATCTAAACAGCCCTAACGGATTCTCAGGAAGGAACGAGCTGTCTCTGGTACAGTCCAATTAGTATACTGTTTGAGCAAACAGGTTATGATAATAGCTTGCAGTGCAAATCTATAATTGGAATAGACATTTCTTACAGTGGCTGCAATGGAAGCTATTATTCCAGTGTTCATTTGCCCATAAACTCTTAGGACTAGGCATAGTTGGTTGATTATTTTTCTTTTGTTTTTTTTTCTCTCTTCAGCAGACTAAGTTTCTTTTGTGTTGGTTTCTTGTAACCGTCTGTAATTTTTCCTTTTCCAGGATGGCAGGCTTCGAGTGAATGATCAACTCATAGCAGTTAATGGAGAATCATTATTAGGCAAAACAAATCAAGATGCTATGGAAACCTTAAGGAGGTCCATGTCCACTGAAGGAAACAAAAGGGGAATGATTCAGCTTATTGTGGCGAGGCGAATAAGTAAATGCAATGAGGTAATAAGCTTTTGATGTCGGGACTGGGAGTTTTCACTTCTATGTTATTTGTGTTTACAGGAGATGTCATGTTTCCTCTGAGACTTCAAAAATAATATTTGAGAATTTAAAGAGAGTTACAAAATGATCTGACTTCAGTGTTAGGCATGCTAACGTTATTACTGATCAATAAAGTTTTTCTTTTGAGTATTTTTGTCAATGAGAAACAGGAAACACTGAATAAAACTATATTGATTTTGTAATTGGATCCTACTGGAAACGTTATTTTTTCTTTGAAGTTTTTTATGTAGGTCTATTAAATCTTTCATTTATAGACTTTGTGTTAACTGATTTGTTTCTTTGTCACTTTCAGGATTTTTTATTAAGCGTAGAGCTCTTATTATATTATATATATTATTGTATTTTATCTAAGTGATTAAACGTTTCATGTAAATATTCTGCAAAACTTGTTACAAATAATTCTGTCATTTTGAATTTTAACTATGTTGTGCCTTGGCCTTAGTTGCAGGTAAGTATAAAATAGTGAATTCAGGGTGAAGTGGTGATTCTTTTTCTGATTATTTGCAACTGCTGTCTTCTCCAGAGAAATGTGAATGTGTTGATGTTTTGAAACTTATTCATGATTTCTAATAGTTTAACTTTTATTTGATGTAAATAGTGCTATTCAGTGGGAATATGTGGACATATGATATTGAGAAGTACTGCAGATGCTGTGGAGGACTGAATTAACTTCAAAATGATTTTAATAAGTTGGACAAATGCACTGAGTTAAATAGGGTACGGTTGAATGGCGGGTCAGAGAAGCATCTGCTCTTATGACATCTAAAAGCCAATTCTTTCATTCTTGTTAACACCAGTAAGGTCTTATTGAGAACACTGTTTCTTAATCATCATGCTTCAAAAATGATGTGCACAAATTGGTTTGGTATTGCTGCTTCTGCCCACGGGGAAAAATAGTTTGTTTTTTAATGCATAAAACTGATCTTTAAAAATTTCAGTCCTCAATGTATTATAAAATCATGTTTGAAAAAGACACTAACCTCTCTAAAAGTATTAAGTACCTCTTCATTAACTGCTTATACACAGCTTTTATAAACATACATATATTTACATGTACACACTGCTAGAGAGCCAGCTTGGATGCACATGGTTTCTCACTTGGTGTTGAAGGAATTCTGGTCTTTTTGTATGTGGTGAAGTCCTGTTCTAGCCCTAACAGAACTTGAACTTTAGACTGTCATTTAGAGACTGTTCCTCATTTCTACCCAATTTCAGATGCATTTTATATGTAACTACATAAAAAGGGTGAAATATTTTAGACTATTTCTCTGTTTAGTATAATTTTTTCTAAAAGGATGTAGAAGATGTTTCCTTTTCTTCTGGTGAAAGTCTTCTAGATTGAATTTATCAAGACAGTGTTTGTAAATGTGATGGAGAAAATCCAGTAGTGATGAAGCAAAGACATTTCTCCTTAAATCTGATAGAATTTTTATTCACTTAAGTTGAGAACAGTTTGGTGCCCTATATCTCCTTGACATTTAGTATGATTTATTTTGCAAAAACCATGTGCCAAAAACAGCACAGCAAAGTCTGCAGTATATGTGCTCCAAGATGAAAGAACTGATTTTGGAACCAGATTTAGATACCCTGAAATGTATCTGCACAAGGGCAGGACAGGGAGCTCTGTCTGGGCCTCCTTTACAGTTTTTTGTGCATTTTTCCAACTCCTTCAGAAACTGGTGAGATGAGCCATAATGATTAGGGAAAGCCATGATATGCCATTATTGCTCTAGTGATCATCTTTACAAAATAACTTTGGTAAGTAATTTTTCTCAGGAATTGTTGCTTTCATCACACTCATCCAAAGGAAATACGATGTCGATACTGTTTGCATATTTTAATGTGATGAAAGGACTTACTAAAGCTGTTTACCTGCTGATCTGGCACTATTCAAGAAGCCGCTTTTCTGAAAGTCTTGCAATGCCCAGACTTGGACGAAAGGAAAAGAGGGAATGTTTTTCTTGGCATTTTGCAATTAAACACCAGTTCCTCCTTCAAGAACGTGACAGATTTAAACTTTAGATATTATTCTGCTGATCTAATACTGATAAGCTGTGATAATGTTATTCCTGTATCTTGCATGAACACCATATATGAGTATGTTATTCAGTCAGCTTGGTCCCTGAGTAATGGCTGTGTGGACTGAGACCTGGAGAGCAGCTCTGTGCACGTGAGGATCGCAGTGGCATTCACTTTCCCATGGAGTGGCAGACACTGACCATGTCTGGCAACCTTGGCTATATTATGCTCAATTCAGCAACACAGACTACTTAGACACACTAGTACACAAGTTGTCCCCTTAGAACATTCCTGTAGCTGCCACCAGCAAAGATTTTTAGTATAAGAACACAAAAGAAATTACATTTGACTGGCGGCAAATTTAGAAGCTCACAGATTAGAAGCAAAAGCATAAGAAGAGTAAATCCTATCTTAATAAATCCCACCTTTTACCACCATAGAACAGAATCATTTATATTGGAAAAGACCTTTGAGATCATTTACTCCAACTATTAACACAGCACTGTCAAGTCCACCACTAAACTATGTCCTTAAGTACCACATCTACACATCTGTTGAAGACCTGCAGGGTCAACCACAGGACTCAACCACTTTCCTGGGCAGCCTGTTCCAAAGCTTGACCACACTTTCCATGAAGAAATTTTTCCTAATATCCAATCTAAACATCTTCTGGCATAACTTGAGGCCATTTCCTCTTGTCCTATCACTTGTTACTTGGGAGAAGAGACTGACCCCCACCTGTCTACAACCTCCTTTCAGACAGTTGTAGAGAGTGATAAGGTCTCTTCTCAGACTTCTCTTTTCTCCAGGCTAAAAAACTCCTCAGAAATGGGGATTTGCTGGTTTTATTAAAGACAAAAAGAAATGTTTACCTTTTGAGAAAGTATTTCCTCGGTGTTTTCTATGCTTTTCTCTTTTCATTCTCCAAAGGAGTCACCATAAAATAACAGCAGCAACAAAAAAGGTCCCGTTCAGCTGATGTCTTTCCTTTGTTGATTCGGTGTTGTATGTGAACATTTTATGGACAAAAATAGACCTTTTTCTCTTGTTAGTCTGGCCAAACCATAGCTAAGTGGAACTGGCTCAGTTATATTCCCTTGTGTGCATCACCACCAGCAGTTTTCATTCTACTCTATCCCAGTGCATGGTCAGTCCTGTGTCACAGTTCAAGGGCAGGCTTGGGTCCCTGGGATTCCCAGCCCATGCCATGGAGCAGCTGCAAGTGTCTTGAAAGGGAAATCTATACACAGGGTGATAATACCAATGTAAAAAGCAATTATGCTAAACATCTGGATGATAAAAACAGTTGTTATCTAAATGATTAAAAAAAATAACAGCAAAAAGAACAAAAAGAACAACAAAACCTTCTTTTTTCTTGGCTTCAAGTCCCGTAGTTGTTTTGCATTTGCAAAGTGAAACTGGCTTCTTTTGCCATAGGCAGGCTCTACAGTCTGCTTCTTTCTTCAGTTAAACTGAGTTTGAATTGGATTTTAAGAAAGTTAGTGGTATGGATACATTTCTTTTGTTTTTAATATTAATTTTCATAATCAGACCTAAGAATTGCAGGGGAGGGAGAATTCATTTAACAGCACAGTTCTGCAGATTGTCATTTTTGGTGTTCCAATTGAGACTAGGATTTTCATGCACTTTTTGTATTTTGGCTGCTGTCCTGGAGGAGAGGGACAGCTCAGCCCCTGTTGTCCTGGGTTTAGAGAGGCAGGTGGAGTTGCTTCTAATCTGCTGCAGAGGAGCTGTCTCTTTGTCAGAAAGCTTTCTTTGGCTTCTTGAACATGAAACTGTTTCAAAACTTTGTGAATTGACCCCTGATACTCCATGCCAGCATTTTTCTTAAAACAGCTTCACAAGTTCTCATGTTGTAGACTAAACCTCCACAACAATTATAGTAACAATAAAATGTACATTAGCACCCTAAGAGTATTATCTTGTCTTCAGAGAGGCACAGAGGAGATCATTTATATCATCAGCACTTCCATAACTGTAAACTCTAAAGAGACCACAAACTTCCCAGAAGGTAAAGAGAGTTTTATGCTGTTGCGGTTTTGCTGAACTGAAGATTTGCCTGTAGGAAGAATTTTCACTGACTCACCAGGAGATAGCGTGTAATCCATCCAGGTTTTCAAATGAATTATCTTGTAGTAAATATTGATATAAGCATGGAGTGAGTGGTAGTTATGAATGAACTCCAAGCCAAAGCTGTGTATCTGAGTTTTTCTCCTGTTTGCAATATGTCTATACAGAGTATGGCAATATAGTTAATTCTGTAAGCTGCACTACTACAAACCTTCCAAAACTTTAATATCTCAGCCACTCCAGACAAAATCATGCAGTTGTTAGATTAGTGTAACAAAAACAGTTGATCTGGGATTTGGCTAAATCTAATGTTCCCTTGCCCCCCTTTCAAAAAAGTTAAATATGCTGTTCTATTCTATGTTTTCAGCTTTCAGCCTTGCATGTTGACTTGACAACTTTCCTTATAAGCAGGGAGAGAATACTTAAGATACATTTTCAAAGCTGGTCAAACAGTGGAAAAAAAAAGGAGAAAATAATAATATTGATGATGCTTATATGCAGGCAGTATTTAACATCTCAGTTTTCAGAAAAGATGGCCATCAGCTTTTTAGATCTTTTACTCAGGGTTGACATTTTTTAAATTGCTCAGATTTAAGGAGAAACACTGGAGCTGCTTGTTCTGTGTTCTGTTAATTAGTGATATTATTATGATTAGCCTGTATGGGCAAACAGCTGCCGGCTGTACCGCCACAATGCGTTCACAGCACTCAGGCACGGCTGTCAGGCAGATCTGTGCAGCTGGTGGCTATGTGCTGATTCAAGAAAATAAAGGTAATTGTTACTTTTGGAATCCTGTGCTTTTCAGTCCTGCAACCTGGACAGCTTAGAGGCACAGATTGCTGGTCTGCACTCTGTTCATGTCACATCCAGGCAGCACTTGTCTGCCATTAAGAGAGAGAGCATCATCATTTTCCTCAAAATGAGAAATTTCAAGGGTTTTTCTTGTCTCTCTCTCTTTTTTTTATTTTTTTGACAGAATGAATGTCTTGCCAACCCTTCCTGAAATGAAGGTTTGCAAATAATTTGCAGATCCCCAGATTTCTTTATGTATGCCTGTTCATCTTTTGCTCCAGTTGAAAATGAGCAAACCAATAAACAGAGAAATAGTCGTGATTCTAGTCCATATAAGGACCTCATCAACTGTTTAGATAAATTGACTGGTAGACAGATCAATGAGAGAGACTTCTCAAATCAGTGGTTTCATTATAAAACAAACAAGCAAGCACTGTTTTTTTTTTCCCCAGCATGTGTGGAAGTATAAGATATTCAGCATCATTTTTCCCTGCATGCATTACCTAGTTACTTATTTTGAAATTTATATGAAAGGTTTGTCTTTTTCTTTCTCACTAGATTAGTCTTGTGCCGACCTTTTAGAATTTAACTATCAGAGTCTTTAGCATCTTCTCTAAACACAGTGATTTCACTGTTTACTCTCATCTCCAAGTCATTGATAAAGCTGTTTATCAGCTTAAGCTGTTCCCAGCTCAGATTCCTGGGGGAATCTACAACTCTTCTCCATCCTGAAGATCAAACTTTAGCCAGTCCAATCCTTTAGCCAGTTTTCAACCCAGAAAATGAAAACTTCGTCCAGTCCCATGAAAACTTAGTTTCTCTAATGCCTTTGATATGAAGCCTTAATATAGACTTTTAAAAAATGCAAATTTATTATGTCCATTTCATTGCCCGAAAGCTGAGAGAGTCAGGATTTCCCCATGGACTTCTGCTTTCTCTGTGGATCCATGTCTGTTGTGCTCAGTGATCTTACTCTTTGTTGTAGATGCCACCACTTCATTTGGAAGGAGATCAGAAGCCTGGTCTATAGTTCCTGAGATCCCCTCTAGATATCCAGGCAGCCACCAGTCTATGGCACCATAGCCATTCGTCAGAGTATGTTGAACATTTTGGCCGGCCAGTTATGCACCTTTGTGTTTGAGTTTCTTCAGAGCCTGTGGGAGAATGCCATCCAACCTGGGTGATGTGTAAACTTTTCACCTGCCCATTTAGTCTAATGTAGTTTCATCTGGCTGATCTCACTCCTCTCCTTATTTGCTGCAAGAATGGGATCAGGTGTGGAAATCTCCCCAGTATCTTTAGCAGTAAAGAACAAGGCACAGAAATCATTGAACTTTCCTACTGCAGACTTGTCCCTTGGTGCTCCTTTCACTCTTGCTGTCAAGGGGTCCATCTGTGTACCTTCTTATGTCTGATGTCCTGGGTGAACATTTTACCTTCAGTGTGAGCATCTTCTGAAGGATGCTGCTTAAATCCCGCCTTAGTTGTTAAGAAAATGTGTACATGGATTTCTGTTTTGTAGTATTTTGTGTCTTCTGTTCCACCCTTCTGTCTGTACCCATTTATTTTGACTTACCTTTTTCTCCTTTATCCGTTTTCTGTCCTTGTATCAACTCACAAGCTCCATCTTGGCCCAGATTCCTCCCAGTAACCTACCACTAACTACATTTTGCAAAGTTGTGGGGGCTTTGTCATACCATTCTGAAAGCATTTTTTTGTCTTCTGCTTGCTTTTTAACATTGCCAGAAGAAGAATGCAGTATTTCTTATAAACACTGTACTAAATTTACATATGCCAGTGCAGGACTGTCCCTGTAAGTCAAACCTGACCCTTTTACTGACTATTTACCTACATTTTAGCATCTGGCAAAGCCTGTTTCTCAAGCAGCATCCCAACGTGGGTGGTAACAAAGAAAACAGTATTTAATATTGGTAGTAGTATTTTAAAAGTATCTCTGTTTTAAAAGGAAGGTGAAACATTTTGGACATCTTAACCACAGTACACAGATAAGAAAGGAAAAAAAGAGAGCCTGGAAAATAATTCTGTGTGGCAGAAAGAGCTTCAGTACCCTAGATGCAGTGTAATATGTAGCAAATTTGTATACTGGCGTCTTTAAAAACCGTAATGCTTGCATGCCTATATTTGGATAATTTACTTTCTGAAGGAAAAAGGGAGTCTGATTCTTGTTTCTTTGAAAAAAAAAAGTTTGTTTATGTTTTGAATATTTTGGCAGTCTTCTTGTGCATAAACTTTTTTTCATATTTATGTGCATAATTTCAGATAGGATGGATGGTAGTGTTTAAGTAAAAAGGAATGTATTATTTCTCCTTTTATCATCTAGATAAACAGCAGCTGGGCTAGTTAGTACAGACAGTGCTTTAGCAAACAGCTGGTTCTTATCTGAATGACAAAGGGCCAGGGTAGAGACCCTTTTTCTTTAAAAAAAAATAAAATCTTGTTTCTATTTTTATTTTAAGAGAATGGAGAGAAAAGGAGCTACAGGGAATCTGTAGCATGGGAGGTTTTATTGCATTTTTTGGAATATGATAATTTATTATAGATCAGTGCTAGGATCCAGAGAGAGAACTCTCTCTTTTCAGTCTAGAGAGAAGAAGGGTCAGGGGGCTCTTACCAGTCAGTGTCTATTAATACCTGATGAGCGTAAGAAGAAAGACCGATCAAGATTCTTCTCAGGGCTGCCCAGTACCATGACAAGAAGCAACAGGAACAAATAGAAATACAGGAAATTTCTATATACATAGGAAAAGAATTTTCTTCTTAGATGTGAAACACTGGCACAGCTTGCCCTTGCTGACCTTGCTTTGAGCAAGAGTTTGGACTAGATAATCTCCAGTGGTTTCGTCCAACCTCAGTTGGTCTCTGACTCTGAACTGTCACACCAAGGAGTGTTCCAGCTAGGGGCAGCTATTGATGGGAGGCAGTTGCTGCCTGGATTTCTTTTATTGCTAAGCCCTTAATAAGTCAGGAATTTGTACACCTTTGTTTATATTACCTACTCTTTTATCAGTTAATCATATTAAATTATACCTGATAGCACTGAAACTGCCTAAGAGAAGGAACTAGAATGTATAATTCATGCTCTTTATTAGAAATGCATCAGGAAGAACAAGTCTATTTGAACTGCAATGTTGCTTTGGATGTTGGTCTCTTTGTCTTGCCCACAACACAGTTTCCAAATTCTATGTTTTTTTTCTTACACAAACTTTCTGTTAACAAGGTAAGGAAAAGACTTTTTTTTTTTTTTATGAAAGCCAGTTGTGCAATTTTTGTTATTTTATAAAAGGCATGTAACTTCAGTAAAATATTTGTGTAGTTGGCTGTTGATTCATTTGTTTAAGTCATCTTTTGAGATGCTAATTTGAAATGGAAAAAGTTTTCCCCGTGGAAATTTTAAAATATGTGATCCATTTCACAAAACACGGCCATCTAAAGACAACACTCATTCTATTTCTTTTATCTACCCTGTACTTTATTACCAGGAGTGAATTTCTATGTATTTCTCTGATTCAGAGTGATCTTCTTATCAGTATCTTTCTGAAAATCTCCTGAGATCTTTCCACAAATGAGTTTGAAAGTTGATGGGTTGTCACATAAAGGACTGTGCGATATGGCTCACTAGAAGCTGGACACTTTTTACATAAAGTCATCAATATAGCACTGGGAAAATAAATCCCAAAGCACTTTGATAGTTTCACACCTTATTTAAAGGCAGTGAAATAAAGGTTAGTTCATAATTTAATACCTGTATCATGCAAGTTTAAACTCTCATGCAGTTTAATGTTGCTATGCTCTTTTTTCTTAGTGTGTTTCAGAATTTAACATTTCTCTTCAACTTTGCCTTAGATTCCTTTATAACAGAGGCTACAAATATTGTTTAATTTACTTTTCAGTAAAGCTGTCAGTTGTAATCTGCAATTTAAAAAAACTAATAGAACAAATCCTCATTTCACAATTTAAACCTTATTGAGTCTAATTCACTTGCACTGCAAGTTTATTATTCTCCTGCAGCTTGACGTGCCTCCAATTGTAATTGTGTTGACCCTCTGATGCTGTAAATCTCCCCAGTGCTTATCAAACTGGGAGAGATAAGTCTACAATTTGGAACTTCATTAAATATCTCATTTATATTAAAGAGATGATGGCTTTGAAACAGAAATAATAATTTTTACAGAGTCTGCGACCTCCCAGTCGCCGTCTCCTCGACTGTAATGTGGCGTTCCGCAAACCTCCACCCCTCCGTGTACCGGGCGTCACGCCAGCGCCCGGATGTCACAAGTCGTCAGTCCATCAGGCTGAATTCAAAGCCTTTGCTGTGGAGGCTGTAGCCGAAAGCTTTGTAGCCCTTGAAGCAGATTTTTTAAAGTTTTTCATAGCATACATTTCTTAGTCATCTGGGAATTGCGGGTGGACTGATTAATAATGGGCAGCTGTTTCAAGAAGGAAAAAAAAACAACCAACAAACATGTTGCTTGTTACTGTAATTCCTAGAACTATGAACTACTCCTCTCGTGCTCATTTGGAGACTAGTACTTGGAATAAAAATTCCCAGTGGCTTCAAATAGTTTGCAATGTGCTCAGTTTCTTGCAGTGTCTGGTCCCCGCTGTATTTCAATACATATGAAATAAATGCCATGGGATTTGTGTTAGGACATTGATTTCAAAATTTAACTATGTGCTTCAATATGTGTGTTGGTGAGAAGAGCTAATGCTTTGATGTGTGAGTTCATATTACTTTCCTGCAAAATACATGTGTTTTTATAATATTTGCTTATTTTTTATGTCGCTGAATTCAGTTCACAATATTTAGGTGAATTGGTTTAATGGTCTCAGTGAAGCACCTTGGTAGCATTACTGAGAGCCCAGCAGGCTGCTGGAGCCCAGGTGAACTGAGAGCTTTAGGGGCAGGAAGGCTGCATGGTGGGAGGACTGGGCCACAGCGTGGGGAGTCTCTTGTCTCTGCAGGGAGCAACTGGGTCCTGGCAGACTGGGCATCCACACTGACCTGTGAGTGCACAGGTGCTAGTTCTCCTTATTCCCAGGAGCTGCCTGTGCCTGATGGGGTGGCTATACCCAGCTAGATGATATCAAATCGTTTTCTTTGCCTCACATGGGTGCTGCTTTCCTCTGAGCTCTCATTCTCTGGGGCTCACTAAGGAAAACTTGACTTTTTCTTCTGTTTCTGAGACATCTGAGAGGTATATGTAGGAAGACGGGATGACCAGCTTCAGCAAGCAAAGGCTGAGCTGGGAAGTCATTCAGGGAAGTCTTCTGAAGGAGAGAGGTGGGGCAGGCAGGCGGCTGTACATACAGCGTTCTTCCCTGTGCACGTGGCCAAGCAGCCCATCTCCATTCCTTCTTCCACCACATACCTCACTTGTCTTGTGATGCCCTGGAGAGTCTGGCTGCAGTTGTGGTGGGCAGGGATCTGGCAGTTCCAGAGGTTTGAGGACTAGGGTGGAGGGCACCCCAGCTTGCCATGTCTACTCTTTGGATGCTGCAGTCAGGGATCAGGGAAACATCCAAGCTGAATGAAGCATGTGAGATGTCTACTCTGCAGGCACGAAGGACAGAGCAAAGAATTCAAGAAGAAAAAGAAAGGTTACAGTGAAGTCTGACAACTTTTTGTTTTTCTTTCCCTCCTAACTACAAAACTTTGTTTCTGCATTGGTTACTAATATGAGTGGTGGGGTTTCCTAGGGTTTCCATGATGATTGCATTTGAAAGTGAGCTGCGTCTCTTTGGCACCAGCAGCCCAATTCCAAATAGGAGTTCCTGTTCCATGCTTCTGACAGGAACCTTGATGTGTCCAGCTGTCAGCGTGGGGAAAGTGGCTCAGCTGTCTGCCGATGGTATTGAAAACAGCCCAAACTGTCTGTTTAAGAAATTGTCCAACCAAAATAAAATGTTTTTTTTTTTCACCAATTTTTTGCTGAAGGATTTGAAATTTGACAGGGCACCATGGGGGGTGCAATGTAAAGGGGTTAGAAACTTGGTCATTAAGCAGAGCTGTCATTGCAAATTATCTTTGTCCGGGGTGAGAAGTTCTACCTCATTTGGTACTCAGACAGGTCTAGCCCTTAGGCAATTTGTTACAGTTCCCCCATGCGGCTAAGTGGACCCCGGGTGCTAATTTTTCCCTCTCTGTGCAGTTGGAATCACCTGGGAGCCCCTCCGGGCCAGAGCTGCCCATAGAGACTCTGCTGGATGACCGGGAGCGGAGGATTTCCCACTCCCTCTACGGCGGGATCGAGGGTCTCAGCGAATCGCCCACAAAGAACGTGGCATTGAGTAGGATAATGGGTGAGTCAAAGCAGCTCTGCTAAGCAGGGCATGTTTTTATTCCTCTCTGTGATTCATTGAAGGGAAATAAATGCATTATGTGGGAATCAGGGAACACATAGGTTGCAATGACCAACTTAAAACATGCTTTTAAATTGTTCCACACAAGCCTTCTGGATAGTTAATGTGAGAAAGAAAGTGGAATTCTAAAGTGAGTTTCATATCCTGTGGCAGGTGATAGAACGAATAGCAGTAGTATTTAACGTGGTTTTTCAATGTCTGCTTTGGGACAATAAATTATTGGTTGGTCTAGGCTCCTTGTTGAGTCTTCAGTTGCATTGAAGTCAGTGACTCATGGGAATTTATAGTTTTTTTCCAGCATTTCTTCTCCTCTGTTTCAGTCCTACTAAAATACAAAAATAAATAAGGCAAACCTGCATCCATTTATGCTTATTAGGGCATTTCATTAATTTGTTTGAATTTTTGCTTTGCAGGACACCAATTTTAAAGCCTCATAACTAATTTTAAGCATCCCTTGTGTAGATACTGTGCCATACCATCTGCGTGGTCCCAGTGGATAATGAGGTTATTAGAGGTTGCTCTGCAGCAATTCAACTTCTGATATACAGAGCTAGGTAATAAAGACTTGCCTTGCCACGGGAGTGGCTGGGTTTACTGACTAGGATGGGATTAGTTTGAAAGGATTTTCAAATTTAAGCACAAGAAGCGGTTTGATGAAAATAGCACCTGACAGAAGATGCAGCGATTGCTTGCTTGAGTTGCAAGTTTTAAACAGAAGATATGACCATTAAATCTGGGAGTTTTCTTAGTGTCTTACATACACAGAATATATTAGAAAATGCTTCTATAGACTTGATATGAAGCAAGGCTGAACTTAGTTTTTAATTGCTTTAGGTTGATTTTCAGACTCAGAAAATTTAAAGTCTACCACTTAGACTTTTTCCAGTCAACAGTTTGTGTGTATTTTTCACCCTGTTTTGGGGTTTCTTTTTTTTTTAATTTTTGTATTTTGGGGTTTGCATTTTCTTCGTGCTAACAGAATAAGATTGCTGCTGAAGTCTCTTAAAATCCACAAGTTTGCTCTTTAGGTCTTTAGGTATTTATTTCATTAAGTGTTCTGTCCTTTTTTTTTTTTTTTTTGTGTTTGGGCAACAATAATTGGAAACAAATATTCTGTTCTATTGCATTTCATTTTGTGCAGATTGGAAGAAAAATTGTGTACATGAAAATCAAGGAAGCGTGAAACCTTGTCACCCAAAGTCATATGCTCTTAAAGAGAAACATTTAGAAAAAAACCTATTTATTTGTCAACAAATTTAAGGAGTGATAAAATAATTTGGAGTCTTTAGCACTACCATAGAAAGAACTAGTTCTTGTGTTGTCAAGGCTTTAGATAAAACATTTGTAAAGCGCTACCTTCTGCTTTTCCCATCAGTGCTGCAGCGGATTTACACACAGAGCTCATATAAGCGTTAACAAGTTATCGCTTAAACACCTTGTCCATTGATGGGAGAAGAAACTCAGCGAGTCTGTGTGCATGTGTGTCAGCAATGCAGTTTACTTCCACATCAAAGGAACACAGAACTTGCCATGCCAAATCGAACTAATAGTTCATCAGTCTGGTATCATCTCTTTAGCAGTAGCCAGTAACTGATGTTGCAACAAAAGAAAAAAAAGTCTTTCCAAAGCTTTTGAAATCCTATGCTTTTAGAATACCTCTGCACTGTGAACATAGGAGAAAAAAAATTCATCCTGCATTTTCTAAGTTTTTTATAACCTGAAGTTCAAGTTTTGATGTCCTGTGAATCATCATTTTTCTGTATTGTTTTCAGGAACCAGGAACTATGTAGAAAATTGGTTGGTTGCAACTTAAATCCATTGATGCTTTAGTGGAAGCACATGGAAAATCAAATTTTGCCTGAAACCCATAGTAAATGTGATCTAGTGCAGTGTAACTGAAAAGTAGTCTTGCCAGAACTAACTGGGCTTTTCCCTTCTGCAGCTTCACAGAGCTGTCATGTATAAATCCAGTTTTTAGGGAGCTGTCAGTTTTCTAATAGACTAATTTTTCTGAATTAATCAGTGCCACTAAGTTAAAACTGCAGTGTTCACAACCTTTTGTGTTATTATTGCATGCAAGTTTTCTTGCAGTGCCAGAAAGATGACAGAAAGCCTGTTGCAAGAGATAAGTTCAGTTGCTTGTTTCAGAATAGCTAACATTTGTAAGACCCAATCATTTATTACGTAGTGGAATTCCTGTCCTTTTAGCATTGATAATAAGGTAAAACTCAGAACTTTTTTTATTTTCTTGAGCATGTTTATGTTACATGACACTTCCAGAGTTTTTTCCTCTCTTGAAAATTGACCTAAAAGTGAGGATTACTCCTAAGAACAATCTGGCTGAGGAAGACAGGAGGTCTGTACCTTCCCATGCAAGCCCTGACCATGAAAACAAGCCAAAAAGGAGTACTTTATGCAGTGCTGGTTCCCTTGAGTGCTCTCCCCATATCAAGAAGCCCTCTGACTTAAGGGCTCTGTGAATCATCTGATGTCTTTTTATTTACCCCTCAATGAGCTTCACTATGTAAACTTTTAGTACTCTCAGTACTTATTAGTGAGGAAGTCACAGCTTGTTTCATGGGTGAAGGAGTAGGTCTTTCTGCTGCTTTTGCTATTGGATAAAATTGATGGATTTGAGTCCTTCCTATTCAAAAGCAATAATCTCAAAGTCTAGAAAATACCTGCTGTTTTTAGTCATTGCTTAAAGTTGGAAGGAAGCTTTTAAGAGAGTTTTGTTTCTTTTAAATACACTAATGTAATTTTCAGGAAAGGTGTTTAAGACAATTTCCTTACTCTTTCAATCCATAACTGGCAGCAAGAACTGGTTGTCAGAGCCTTGCTGTGAGAGTAGGAATAAAATACCAATTTTACAATGTGATTTAAATTATGTAAAATAATATTTGCTTACTGCAAAAAGACTACGTGAATCTTTTAATGTTTCTGATGATTCTCATGTTGATCTCCTTTTCTAGATGATTATTGCTATTATGGATTTTCTTATGCTTTTTCATTTTATAATATTTCTCTGAAAATTACTGATGGAGAAAAGATATAACTTTCTGTATTCAGGGAATAATATTTTTGATTTTGATGAGGCTTTTTTATTTATACAAATTAGGTCTTTTAAGAATTAGATGGCTGTAATAAACTCTTATGTTTGTTTATTTTAATATTTTCAGGTTGCATGCTGTTAGCACATTCAGAATAACAACTATGTTATACTGGTTTGCTTGACTATAATTAAAAATTCAAGTCTCTTCTTTTGATACACCTTTCTTGTATATCATGCATTATGCTCGTGAATTTTGCAATACACAAACACGTAGCTCCTGTCTATAATAAATTATTCTTATACAACAAACAGCTTAGTACAAAGTCCTCTTTCATCTCTTTCTTCTAGTTGCTTATATTTTTTTTATGAACGCGGTGGGTTTTGTTGCTAACGGTGACTAAACAGAAGTTAGTTATCAGGGGGTGCACAGAATAACAATTGCTTGCACTGAATCTGCCTTTCATCCTGAAGGATCTCCCAGAAATTTGATGGCTCCTACACAACAGGAAATACTTTGTTCTCTACATAAATAATCGCTATCTTAAGGATAGAATCAGGGGGAAGCACTACTGACAAAAATTTAGTTAGAGTGTGTGTGTCATTGAAATGAAAATAACCCTTTACAATTAGAATGTAATTCCTTGGCCAGGAATCTCATCAGAATGCGATGCTCAGATACAACAGTTGACAGATGCAAGGCCTGGATATAGTGGAAAAATTCTTGTCCTTAGATGTTCCCCAGGCATCTGTTGAACAATTGGTCTGAATCCCACAGTATCAAAACGCTCATGAGATATTCATAAAGGAATACTGGGTTTTGAACATATAGTGAGACTGTTCAACAGATCTTGTAGATCATACTTTAAAAAGAAAGCAGTAGTAAAACCACAGGGATCAAGCCAGATACAGTTCATGGTAATGCAGTGGCAGTATGGGAGCCAAGTTATCCCAGCAAACCTATTAGCTAAACTTCAGAGAATTTCAAGATTTGAAAGGACCCAGAGCAGTTTAGTTCTTCTTGAATAGGCCTGTGTATGCTCAGGGTTTTTTGGAGTGCTTTATATTGGTGGTTTAATTCAGGTCCAGACTATCTTCTGGTCTATTATAGGTATGTAATAGGTTTGAAGTGTTGCCATTTGGCATATTTTAACTTCCAAGGTAAAAATCCTTATGGACCTGGAGACTAGCCATTTGCTACTGGAGCTCTGAGACTTCTTTTTTTGCACAGGGAGATGGGAACCCTTCTTACACCATAGTTTGGTGTGGTCTGCTATGCTTCTTTAGATTGGTAACTTGTCCAAGAAATTTGAACATTGTTGCCCTAAGATGAGACACACTTGAAAGGGAGAATGTTTTCCCTTGCTCAGTACACTGTCCAAAATACTTTATATTACTACAGATTACCTCACTGAAATTGAATTAATATATGCAAAACTGGACTTGAAATGTATTCAGAGTCTAAATTTTATAGCACTTTTCTAGCCTGAGGGAAAATTATCGTCTTGAAGAGGTTTGTAGACAGCTCGAGCAGTGCCTTAGATTTGTAGATCAGTCAAATATACTGATGATTACTGGGTTTGAAGTTTCTTTGATGTTTCCTTGTAACATTTCTCACAACACTCGCAGAATTAATTCTCCAGGGGTATTTTCTGTCCACTTCAGCTGAGTTCTCTACAAAGGATGTATTGAGTCCATTGCTGAGGTTTGTCTAACCATCTGCTGGAGGTGAAGCCTTTCACCTGTTTTTAGCTTCATGTGCAATGAAAAGCATAGGCACGTCAGATGGGTTTTCTCCTAAATTCCAAAGCAACTATTAAAACGTCAGCCTTCACCCTTGTCAGAAATAAAGAAGGGTAGTGAAAAGTTAAAAATGTTACTGAATTACTGTAGCCTCTCAAATGGGAAGTTCAATCTGCCGAATGCCATAAGGTTATACCTTTTCACAATCAATTCTTTGGAGACGTTATTAACTACAGAGTTAACAGTCTTGTAGGCATTATGTTTGGAAAGAAGTACATTACCAGGCTAAACATTAACCTGTCCATCAAAGGAGCTATTACTGGGCAGAATCAGCTGTTATGCAAACTGCATACTTTTGTTTCAGTTTGACAATGATGAGACGTTCACTGTGCAGTACCTTTTTCTTCCAGCCACTTCTTCAGCCTTCTTTAATGATCTTTTTTGAAACAAATTTTCCCCTCTTTGGAAAACTGTGCAATATGTATTATCTAGTGCAGTGAGGATTTTAGTTAGCTCTTTAAACATAAAGTTTGGGTTTTTTCATTTGTTTTTTAATAATTGCATGCAAAGGTAGTGATGGTAACTGAAACCTTTCCAGAAAAGGAGAATAATTGTTTTCCCCTAATTCTACACAATTTTTCCATATCTATAGGAAAAGGAGAGGGTGGAAATAATTGATGTGTCCATAGAAGCAATTTAGGTTATGGAAATAGAAGTTTTTCAATATATTACTCTGGTGCATCATAGTTTTAGGATAATTTACAGTTTATTGTCAGATTAATGGTTGATTTAAGCTAGTGTGTTTCTCCTCATGAGATGTGACAATTTTACTAATTGTTTTAGTAAGATTATATAATCTTTTAACTTCTACTCAGAAATTAACTCAATGAAGTCTGACACTGAGCAAAGACTAACATAGAGTCTTTATTATGTCCCTTTCCTGTATGTGATGGTTCTAGTTTAAGCATTTTAGCAACAGTGTTAAAACTTATTTGAATTTGGTGGTAATAGAATTTGGAAATTTTTTTCAAAATTTTGCATGTATTGACTTCCCAGCAGCAGTTGAACAGTTTCTAATTTCATGAGGGCAAGACTAACCAGGAGAAGTGATGAGCTCTGCTAATCCTTGTTGAACTCATTCTTCGTTACTACCAAACGATGTGATGCAAGAGGAACTGCTGTCCTTTGGGGGAGTTACTTTCAGCAGTTCCTCAGGCAGGATCTGAGACAATAGGCACAGACAGAAACATGTGAGGTTCCCTCTGAACATGAGGAAAAAATTTTTTACTGTAAAGGGTGACCACGCACTGGCACAGAGTAGCCTGGGAGGCGGTGGAGGAGAAGTATTCAAAAGCAATTTGATTGGGGTCCTGGGACACTGGCTGGAGGTGTCTCTGCTTGAGCGGGAAGGGTTGAGATGGATGAGAGGTCCCTTCCAAATTTCAACCCTTCTGTGACACTATAGTCTTCTTCCAGTAGGCCACAGATACAACTGGTGTGCATTACTTTTCAGACCTCTGTATAGGAAGATAAGTATAAACTGAGACATAGTTAATTTTATTGTCTGCATTGTGTCACTCATTGGTTGCACTGCAGTTTGACATGACCTTTTATCAGCTGTGATTATATATTTTTCAAGGCATTCTCTGCACTCTCTGCCAATATTTAGTTTTGGGGGGTTTTCTCTTTTTTTCTCAGGTAAATATCAGCTGTCTCCAACAGTGAACATGCCTCAAGATGACACTGTCATTATTGAAGATGACAGGCTGTCGGTCCTTCCTCCTCATCTATCTGACCAGTCATCATCCAGCTCCCATGATGATGTTGGGTTTGGCACTGTTGATACTGGTGGATGGGCTAAAGCTGCAATTAATGAGTCAACAGACTGGTAAGAGCATGATTTGGTGGAAGGAAAAAAGAGACAGCTGTGATTGCATCCTTTCCTTTAGTTACATTTTTGGTTATTGCTAATATTAGGGTTTTTTCCTCACATTTGGATTTTACTATTTTCAAACTGGTAATTGTCCCTGCTTCAGGAAGGAAGTCTTCACAAATACTTCTGGTTGCAGTGTTGTGCTGTATTAAAGCATATTTGTGAAAATGTTACTAAGACAAAATCAGTATATAGCTGTGTTAATTTGATGATTTAATATTGATTTAATTACCAACTGAGCTAGCTTTTGTAAAAGAAACTTTGCAAAATTTTAAACACTTGAGTTTAAACCTCACTGTAAATATTTCTAAGTCTATAAAACAAAAATTTTATTCTTACATTGCATTATATCTCTAAGAGCTTTTCAATACTTCTGCATACTTCATTGCTTTTCCTAATAATGTACAGTACTTTTAAAACCTTCTTAGAGGTCAAAGCAGGTCTTTGTTTTGCTTTAGTGTTAATGCTTGTGTAAAAAGAACTAGTTTTCTTCATTGTGTGTGAAGAAATACTAGTCATATTGTTATATGATTTGCAAAGACTGTACTGTAATAGCTCTACATTTAAATATTTGGAAAGTAGTAGCTGCACATTTAAAACTATGGATAGTAACTTTATATGTTTAATCCATAATAAAAATAATTTTTGTGAATCTTAGGTTAACTCTTCCATTACATTAATATATTTTAATAAAAGAGTCTTAATGAGAAATGTAATGAGCTCCATTTTTTACTTGCTTAGGTTTCTGGCAAAGAAATACTGTTTATTGGTTAGTTAGTACAATTAATACAGATCTAAGATTTAATTTACAAGTCCTGTAATTATCTATATTAATAGCAAAATAAAAGCCCACCCCTGTACACTGCCACTTCTTGAAGCTAGATAATTACCACGAATGGTGTGAAGTATATGAATTTTCTTATTTTTCTTGTCTCTTGAGCCTGTTATGAGTATGTCAGCAATATCTTAATAAAACAGCAATAGCACCTGCCAGCTGATATGCACCTGTCAGCTGCTTCTTTACTTTATACTAGTTTATTTCATCTTATATCCAGGAATTGAGTTCCATATTTTAAGCACTGTTTTAATAATTCCTTAAAAGGTAATTCTTTCATCTTCATTTGCCTTTTTTTTTTTTTTAATGTTGCAGTTCTTCTCATGGACAAGTCGTACCTGTAATTTGGGCCCATGAAAAGTCCATTTGTCTTTTGCAAAACCTTTTAGAGCTGAGAATCTGAGACATTTAAATAGAATAGTATCGAAGCTTATACGTAATACCTTATTGCTGAGGGTGGGTTTTTTAGCTAAATATGAGCCAAAACCTATAACATAAAGTAAAAGCCCATTTGAAACGTGCAGATGCTTTTATATTGATTTCTGCAGTGTGTCTTGCTATTCATATACTTCTTTGTAAATGAAAGTAACAGTTAAAAAAATAGGGATTAGATATTGGGGAATTGATCATGCTCAAAAAACTTAAGCATGTCTATGAGAAACTGTAAAGGTCTTCAGATACAATGACACTTAAAAGAGTAGATCAGTGCCATACTTAACTATCTAATGTATTCTATCTGTAAAAAAAAAAGTAAATAGCACTAGAATTAGAGTGTTGCATTAATTTCCTGTTGCTAATGGATGAAGGAAGACTTGTAAAATGAAGGTGCATTGTATGATTTTGCTGGAAGGCACAAAGGGTAAAACTAAGAATATGGATGAAGGGTTATCCAAACAAGAATGGCAGCTGTTCTGAATCACAGAAGAAAATGTAAGCTTTTCCAGCCTCACAATATCTCCCTAATCCTTGATGAAAATGTTATGAAAACAAAGGGGCAATAAGACAGGATTAATAAGTGGAATTTTAATAACATTGAGGGTCAGAAGACGGTTACATTCTTTTAAGGATCAGCTGTCATTCCAGAAATCTTATTTGTTAAGTGTGCTAGAATATAGTAAATTGCATTTGGCATTGCTTAATGACTTGCACTAAATTCACCTTCTGTCTTTTATTGATGTAGTTGAAAAATATTAAAATGAGGCATTTTAGGGGCATTAGTTCCTCCTCTGTGCTCATTGGCTTTTGCAGTTGTGACTCTTCATGGGGACTTTTGAATACTTTTAGACAATATACATGCATTCAGACTCCTATGATCTGCTTCTTCCTTAATTACTAAAACATGCTTGTGGGTAATTAATAATAGAAGTAAAACAGGACATGAAAATTGATAACTCTGCATAGGGCTCAGATAAAAGTGCTAAGTAGCACCTTTAGTGTGCAGGATACTATGTAAACATGGAATAATAATTCCCCTAGTAAGTGTGTGTGGAAGGGGGAGTATGAGAAGGGCAAATCAAGGAAGCAGAAAGTCCCTAAAGGTGGTGTCAGTGGCAATGCTGGAATCCAGTCTCCCACATTCCCAGTCACTGATGCTGTGTCCAGGCCCACTGCTCTCTCAGGGATCTGTGGTGTCCTTTTCAAGTTATATTTGACTTTGGAGTTTTAGTCTGTTCTTAGGACTTCAAGTTCAATATATATGTGTGTGGTGTGTTTACATGGAAATGATATTCAGCTCTATTAGAAGCTTTATACAGGTGGATCAAAGCAAGCTCATATGAAAAAAAGAAGCATACAGCCAAGAGAAATAGTTTTAGAAATTCATCCTTTTTGAAGAAAGTGTCACAGGATACATTTTGTTTGGCTAGATGAAGCTGGTCATCTTTAACAAACGTGAACTCTGCTAATTCTCACTTAGTAAAACCACATTTTTCTGACCTTCAGAGACAGGGCTGAGTAGCAGTGAGCCAGAAACTTCTGTGTGGCCTTGGGAAAGTCAATTATAATCTGATTATGAAAGGTGTTGAAACCCTGTGAGTTCAGTTTGAGTCACTTTAGAGGACATTTCAGACTTAGGTTGTTCTTATTCAACTATGTGTTGCATTGCTGTAAATGCTAGAATAGTATATTGGCCTTGACAATTTTATCTTTCTATGATGTGGAGGTAATTTTTTCCCTATTTTGTGGGAGTGAATGTGAAGACTAAATAGTTATTTTTGAGTTTGGTCTCTGATTCATCAAAGCTTTTAAGCATATGCTTCAAAATGTTGCTAAATTGTGCAGACATCTCTGAAATAGTTGCAGTAATTAAATGTAAAACATTATGAGCCTGAGCCAGAAACATTAAAGTCAAAAGGCACTTGACATTGGCTTTATTCATATAAGCTCTGATCCTGCTCACACTGAAGTATTATGTGCTTGTCACATGCACATATATTATTATTTGTAAATCTGCCATTACTAGACTGAATTTCTTCTCAGCTGCCTGATAATGTGGATAGTGATTTTTGTCCTTTATTGTACTTCATGCCTTTGGACACTTTTTCTTACCTCTATTTACTGTTGTGCCTAATACCCAGCTGTTTCTTGATCAAAGATGCTTTTGTAAATTATAGTACGTGGCCTACAAAAACATACACATGTTACAGAATTTAAAACTATAAGTTAGTTTCTGCAGAAATTCACTATTTGCCTGTTTCTCACTAGGAATGAGATGTATATTATACTTACCCCTTACAGTAAAAAATGTATGCTGCCAAACAGTACAATGTGTGTACACAATATTTTGAATGGCATTTAGAGATCTGCTTAGAGATCTCAGTGACAAAATGCTTAGCTTTTTTGTATCTTAAAGTACAACAACAATCAAAGGGAGGATTTTGAGGGATCATTTTCTTATAGGATAGATAACAATGGTGCAAAATACTCATTTTTCAGTATTTTATGCTTTTGATTTCTTTTTGTGCCAGCTGAAGTAGAAATTTAAATACTCTCCCCTTTTCCAGGAGTCAGAAGATCTTTGTGTGTTTTCTTTCCTACTGTTTATTAACAATAAGCAATCTTGCTTTTTTTTTTTAAAATTGTTCTTAACATGTGCTGTGGCTGTGGTGACACATTGCAAGCCTAAGGTTTAGCTTGCATACCAAATTTTACTTGCATTCATGATTCTGCCAGTGTTTGACCAACGTTAATAAATCTACCTTTGGCATGCTTCTGATGAAGCTCACTGAAGACCTGACTCACTCAGCCAAGGTCACACCTTCAGAAGAACCCAAAACTCAGAACAGTTACCCTCATTTATGATTTAATAGTGGATCCACTGTGGTGAACACTTTTTCTGTAGGGAAGCAATGAGTAAATATATGGTTGTCTGTCATAGCCAGGTTAAAAGCAAGCAAAACTGTGAAAAATTTACAAGCAATTTCACATATGGAGAGAAATTTTAATGCAGAGTCTTTAAATGAAGAAGTTTAAACCTTTGTGGGCTTCAGGCAGGACAGATTCTATTTATGCTTTACTGAAAACATTTTTTGAGAAGAAAAATCTCATAATTTTCTATCAATAGAATATATTTGTTTCTCAGGAATCAAAAGGAACTGTTTTATTCTTCCTCAAATTATTCCTATGTTGGGCTTTATGTTCTGATAGTATATGTATAGTGCACCAGATATGTATATCTTTCATTAAGCTCTTAAGTGAAATTCTTGATACTTTTTAACTAGAATTGCTTGATGAAGTAAAACAAATCCATCGTGTGTGTAACTGAATACTTGCAGTGGTTTATTTGAAACTGTACACTTTTTCATTGGTAGAAGTCACGTGCTAAATAAATGCTTTTCTCTGAAGAGTGAAAGGTTGCGTGATCTTGATAAATGTTCGCATGATTTTTTTCCCTTCCTACAGCACTCTTAGTCCAGATGTTGATCCAGTGCTTGCCTTCCAGCGAGAGGGTTTTGGACGCCAGAGCATGTCAGAAAAGCGTACAAAGCAATTTTCAGATGCCAGTCAGTTGGAGTTTGTTAAAACACGAAAATCCAAAAGCATGGATCTAGGTAGTGAGTGATATTTTTTCAATTTTTTTTATTTGAACCTGATTTTCATGTTGTAAGTATATAGATTTTGTAATTCCAAACACATTGTGTGTATGCAGTACTACTGCACATAATGTCTACTTGTGGGAAGAAAAATGCTAACTTAAATGCCTAAGTGACCTGTGTATTGTTTGTTGTTTGTAAGTGTCCATACATTCAAACGTTGTAGCCTTCTGGATATATGGTTATACATAAACATAATAAACAGTATTTATTAAAATGGAGGTGAAAAGTGCATTTTACCGATCCATTTAGAATAAGTGGGTAAAACTGTACCTCAATGTGGTTCTGTGTAGCCAGGTTTATTCTCAGTTCATTGTTATAATGCAGTTAACCTTAAAGGTCCTTCAGACTCTCTCAATTTGTAGATGAATTCAGAATTAGAAAATGGAGCAAGTCTGACGTCTATTTGAGATCCAAGTTTTAATATTTGTATCAGAAGCCCTATAAAGTAGCCACAGCTGAGACAGGCAATCAGTAATCATTTTAACTCATAAACCAAATGAGAATAAGTAAGTGCTAACGAGCCTATCTATTTTTCTGCTATTGAATTTAGATTCTGATTTGTGGACTCTAGTAACCTTAAACAGTGAGTTTTGATTGTTTAAACACACAAAATTCTCTACTTAGAATAATAAGATATAATGCAATTATAGTGCAATTCACTACTTTACAATAGTTGTGAATGTCTTACCTACAATCCTTAATTCACCAACTTCCTCAGGGTACAGTAAGGTTGGTGGTATTACTTGTCTTGACTAGTTGCAATGTGCTAACGTGTAAATAACATATTGTACCTGCCTGTGATGTGAACATGACTGACATTGCATGAAGGTTACTAGTTTGCTGCCATTTCTGCCCAGAATGTTTGCTTACTGTTGCAGTTTATTTGCATGAAGTGTGACATTTCTAAGGTCCCCTAACTTGAAAAAGAAAAGGCAAAACAGGAGGAATGTTGGATGCATGTGGGGCATGGGCACTAACTGGGCTAACCGTTATGCATTTACCTTTTAACAGTAGCTGACGAGACTAAGCTCAGTACAATGGATGACCAGAAAACAGGTAAGAATTGACAGTAAGGCTGTTGCTATAGAAACCTTGGTCAAAGCAGCTTACCACAATTACAGAACTGCCAGTCAAATTGCATGAAAACATGAATATTCCAGTACTTGCATGGCTGCTTTCTATTGTTGTGAATAATCAAGTCGTAGAGAAGAAGAGAATTTTCTATAGAGACAAGTATTTAGGGTATTATATTCAACAAGGTCATGCATGTGACTGTAGGCAGACACCTGTTTCTACACTTTGAACTCATAAATATTTGGAGTTGTTTGAAGTTTTTTGTCCTTTCAAAAAAAATCTTGGAAAACCTCCTCCTAGCTTCAAACTGAAATGCATGGAATAGATGATTTGGAAGAGTCGAGTGTTTGGCTATTACAGTGCTAACACAGTGCTTGAAAACAATTATTTTAATTAGAAAACTGCTGCCTTGGCCTTAAGTGGTCATCAGATACATGTTGTGCGCTGAGTTGAAGATTATTTGTGCAAGTTGATTTGCTTTTGGAGCTGAAATCTGAGCCTTGTAAAAGAACAAAAGAATATGTAAATAGAATCTTTTCCGTATACCATTCATTGTAATGTTTCTCAAAATGATAATGAGAAATAGCTTTCAAGGCATATTTTTTATTAGTAATTAAAATAATGCATCAACTGCAATTATGAAACTTTATGATTTATTAATATAAGTTAGCTTTTGACCTATGGAATGCTATTTTAATTAGGCTAGATCCAGAGGACACCATAACATTACTTAGCTCTAATTAGGAACAATTCACCTTTTTAACCTGAAAATATTATTTATTTTAGCATGATTTAAGAAGTAGTGCATTCCATACAGAATTTCCAATTACTAATTCACAACTGCATCTCTGTTTAACCAGACTTTATAACATGAATAGGAATACTGAAAAGCTGTAAGTAATCAAGTGATAAAATTATAATTTTTATTTGAACAGCTAAGTCTTCTGACTCTTAAAATGTTGAAGAATATGGCCACAGACTTGCAGCTTTACAGATTAAGAATGAGTACACAAAATTAAATGTATGAATGTTTTGAAGTATTAAAGCCATCAGAGTGTGAATGTATGAATTGTATTAATGGTTGTGGTAATAATCAGTGCTTAGGAACTGCCTTCACCCCTGAGCATTATTCACATAGAGAGGAGTTAAAGATCAAACTCATAATTATTATAAATTATTTTTAATTTTCTTATTAACCTGCCTCTTTGAATGTGATGTGATTAGAATGGTATAAAACCTGTGTGTTTTAGTAAAATATGATGCCTAGGTTTTAAAAGTGCACAGTGGTTTTGGTGGTATCAAATAGAGGGTGGTATGAATTGAGTGTAGTTTTTCTCTACGTGTAACACCTGGATTAAATTCCAAAAAGGAAAAAAGTCGGACAACACGGGTGAAAGAGCATGACCATACCATCTGGACTAGGCAGTTACATATTTTTGCATAGAAAGTTCAGTGGCTGGAAAAAAGGAAAAACACCTTTCACTGTACTTTTATTTTATTTATCTTGCGTGCTTTTAACCAGGTTTTGTATATAAACACCGGATTTCTCTCATTACTGAAGATGGATGTGGCTGTTAAACAAACCACTTACTGTAGTTTGGCTTAAAAATTGTCTGGTTCTGGGGAAAAAAATGCTTCAAATGTGTGGTGAACTATGCTTTAATGAACTCTAGAAGCCAGAAAACTTCAACATATATTTACTTTCGAAAAGATAAAAACAAACTCTGTTACTGTCACAGTTGGACTTAATAGTATTGGCTGAAAAGGAGAGCCTGGAACTCACCAACCCTAGTTACTGTAATAGTTTTTTAATTATTTTTCTTTCTATAGTTCATTTGAATTACCTAATCCTTGCAGTGTTTACAGTTCATCCTAGAGGTTAGAAGTATATTCAGTAGCAATTGAGCATGGCTCATTTATAGAGTCCCAAGCATGCTATAGCTCTGGGTGGTTATTCGTCCATGTACACATTATGAAAATGAAAGAAAAAAAAGAAAAAAAGTCAAAGAACATTTATTTAAATTATTTATTTATTATTTCACACAGTGCTTTTTAAGTAAACTGTTTTATTAAATGGAACCAAAACTAAACTGTTTTTAATGCACATTCTTGCTTTATTCCTCCCCTGCTCTCCCCAGATGAAGTGTTACTCTCTTAGTGTCTGAATTGAACTAGAAATGGAAGAATTTATCAAATGTAATGGAGCAGATGTTAGTAAGTAAATAGACTGACTGCTAATGTCCTTCAAGAAAGTGTTTAGAAAGTAGACTTCATGCCTTTGGATAACTGGCTAAATCAAATCCAGAGAAGATTTTGGCATCAGTTGCAGGTAGCATTTACTTGATAGTTCATAAAAGTAATGTTTCAGAAAGGAAACAAATTGTCATTTTAAATGACTTAAAAGAATGTGCTGATGAAAAATTTACCTCATTGGCAAAAATTATTCACTGGAGGAAACATCATATAGCGTTTGACACCATGAGTTTTGCCTTTGCAAATGGCCCAAGCGGATTTGTGTCACTGTATACATAATTCACATAAGGTGAGATAAGTGGAGGCACAATGAGTCGTTAAACAGCATCAGTGCAAGGGAGAGACAAAGGACTTGGAGTGGGAAGCAGCACATAGGCTCCATGTGATGTCTGTGGGTTAAATGTCTCGTTGGATCTGTAGGTGCTGTGAAGTTACGTGTGACAGCCGACACACACAGCCATGCATGAGCAGGGGATGGGTGGCTGCATGGCCATGAGGACAAGGCTTGACCCTTGTCCCCCAGCTGGGGACATAGAGAGTGGAGATGCATGTGTGGTGGGCAGGGGCTGTGCTTGGCAGAGTGGTGTGAGCATGTCACAAAGCCCTTAAGAGATGGGCAGGGGTGTGTAGAGCAGAACCGTACGGCCGAGCGTGTGAGGAGTACGCATGCGGTGGCAGGATGGCTCCTGTGCTACAGAGGGATGAAGCTACCTCAAAATATATTTGTTAAGAAAATCATTGGAAAGGGAAATTTTGATAAAATTCAAATTTTAAAAATGATAAAAGGATCCCTTTCATCCTCAGTCATATAAATGTGCTTTAGGTAGATGTGTCTTTTCCGCTCGTTTTTTTTCCTACTTTAAATTCCGATGTCAAAATAGAAGTCATTCTCAGCAGATAACATTTCTGATGATTACCACCAGTACTGTAAAGGCTGGAAGAAAATGCTGACATTTTTGTATTTAGAAAACAAGGTTTTGATGTGACTCATAAATTTTAAACAGAATCCATTTTGAAGAAAGTTTGCTTTTTCTTACCAGATTATCAGTAAACAAATCACTTTCTGGCTGGCGCATTCTAGTAATAAATTCTTCACTCAATTTACAGGGAAACTTAACTATATGTTTTGAAAATAGTAGACTTGCTATGAAGTAGCCATAGAAGATAAGATATTAAAATATACATGGCTTTATGATCACAGTGCTTAAATTGCTTGTGAAAGGAGATTTCTCCTTTTCAGATTCTGCAACCTGTTCACATTTGTGTTCATGGCCACCCAAGTTCAATAATTATTCTTATCATTTCTGTAATCGATTATTAGTTTTACAGTACTGAACATTAGCTCATATCCAATCTAGCTTTTCCTTTGGGAAAGCACAACTTACATACATATGGTTCTCACAAAGATCTGTATTGGGTGTCAGTAAATGGAATTTTTCTTAATGTCCTTTATGAACATAAATGGGCACATAAATGCCTTCTTTATAATTACTGTTTAGAAAAAAAGCCACTCGGTAATTAGAAAAGAATATATGATAATTTCATTTGGAAGGTTGCAAAGCAGAATGTGGAATAAGGAAGTTTACAGTAAGTTGCCATGTAAGAGGACACTCTTTCCTTTTGTATATGAAATAGGATCTGTCAAACAGTTGGTTTATGATATATATGATTGTCCTGTTTCCTCTTTTTTCCTTCAAAATGTTGCATCCATTTTTTTTGTCTCATGAACTGTTTTAAAAAAAATACAGTCTTGAAAAGTAAAAAGCAAAATAACGTCTCACTTCTTGTGTACTGCACTTCTTGTGTAGTGCAAGAATAGCAGGATTTGGCATAAACTAGAAAGTGAACAGTTTTATAGGGAACTGTCTTAATTGGAGTTCTTTTAATTGGTAAAGAGAATGTTATGTGAAATGCTTCCCCTAGACTTCAGCCCATGTTCAGAAGTTTGGTGACCCTGGACTGCAGGTTGTTAGCACAGCTGGGAAGCCACCAACCCTCCCTGATCCCGGCTGGCCATTGCACTCTGGCCCCAACCATCCTCATGACCCTCAGCCCTCCAACACTTACAGGCTGTGAGTGAAAGGGTGGCTTCTTCTAGGAGATGTGAATTCATAGAGAAAAGTTCTCATTTGTTGAGGTGTGTTTACTTTTGGCCAAGGGTCCAAGCAGCAAGTCTATGGACTGCTGGGGGAATCAAACTGCAGGAGTTGTGTAGACCTGTGAGAGAGGATTTTTAGTTTGTTTCTGTTTACAAGTTCATCTCATAAGTAGGTCAGCTGAAGGGGAATACTTTGATAGCTGCTGTTTTAATTTATTTGCTCTGAGGAATTTCAGTTTAATGTAATTTCTCAGACTTTTCATAGCTGAATAGAAAATGAAGGCATTTGCTGTTTTGCTCCATCTCGTACCGAGTTAACAAATTACATGGAGAAGACTTGTCATGCTGCTATTCTGCATCCTTTCTGTGGGGCCAGTAACCTTCTTCTTCCCCAACCAATACTGAATAGTTTTAGTAGTGTAGTAGCAGTTTTCCCCATTTTAAGGTAACTTCACATACCCTTCATAAGAGCAGTGACTGGTACTGCACCTCTTCTCTCTCCTAATATCTACCAGAATAGGGATCAACTTCAGAACTTTATATTATTCTGAGATAAATACTTAAAGAAAAGTTTTCCTTTATTACACTTTTATTCACCGTGCTTTAACACCATGCTTGCTAATGTACTGTTCATAGGTTTGGTGTATCTGAGGGTTCAGGTCTTAGCTCTGTCTCTCATTGGTGGCTGGCTGTGAAATTTATCTTTCTGTGCCTCTCTCAGATAAGGATAATGATGTCAACTGAGTAACAGCCCACCACGTGGACTGCTGTGGTGCCACAACATTTATCTGTTCTGCTCCCTCGGGGTAGAGAGGGCTCTGGTCTCATAATTTCAGGAAATGTAGCCATGGTGATGTTGTACCACCTCATCTTGCTCTCCAGTCCCAAATCCTATGCAAAATCTGGCCAAGACTGTACTGCCCTTTTGAATAAAATCACTTTAAATAAATGCAGTGATTTTTTACCCCCCTTGAAATATTTCTCCCAGTTTTAACTTTAATATGAGATCTAATTTGTGCAATTGTCAGGTGATTTGCACTGTGAGAGTGTATCTAAGAGCAGAGGCTATACATTTAGTCCACAAACCTGAGAAGAAAAATCCAGAGAAAAGCTTTTGCAGAATACTGCCTGGGGTTTCCTCTGGACATGCTGCAGCAATAAGAGCTGCCCTCAGCCCCAGCTGTAATGCTGCCCAAACTTCAACATGGTGACTGCCAGGAGCGTGTTTCTTTTCCAGACGGATAACTGGTATTGCTTGTCCAATTGAGTCCTTTCCACAGATTATTTTAAGCAATTTCACAAAATCTGAGCAAGTCAACTGATATTTCTTAGAAACATTTAATTATGAAATTGTTAGCAATTTGATGCAAGTCTTTAAAACTCAAACAGTGTGTTCTTTGACGCCAGAAGTCAGGCTACTTTGCAAGACTCTCACTCTAAACACAGTAGGATTCATGCCCATAATCAGCTCTCTGTTCATCAGTTGCTAGTACAGATGAAATTTTCTGCTCAAACAAAAAATAATTAATAGTTTTGTTTAATTCCATTAGATATGCATCTCTGTTGCTTTTATGAGCTATGTTTTTAAAGTCCCATGGTTTCTTTATAATTTAAATTGTTTAAAATAATAGTAATGGATGTTGGTCTCTCTTCACTGATTTGAAAAGCCAGACTTTGCTAATGTTGTCTGTTTCGTTGACTGTGACTTGACATACTCATTCACTTCTGAGACCAACAAATCTGTGGAGAATTCCCTACAGATTATTGAGAGACGATGTGAATAATGTTAAGTGTGTCCCCAAAGACTTTCAGGATGGATATGCATAATCAAGCATGCAGTTCTCAATACTAATTCTAATTACATTTTTTCCCCCCCTTAAATCACTAAGGTTCCCCAACCAGAGATGTGGGGCCTTCATTAGGTCTGAAGAAATCCAGCTCATTAGAAAGCCTGCAGACAGCCGTTGCTGAGGTGACTCTGAATGGTGACATTCCCTTCCACCGTCCGCGCCCGCGAATTATCCGAGGACGAGGCTGCAACGAAAGCTTCAGAGCTGCCATAGACAAATCCTATGATAAACCTGTAGCAGATGATGATGATGAAGGCATGGAAACTTGTAAGTAAACTATTTTGCATAAGGAATATTAACAACATAGGTTGATTCCTTCGGAAAGTGACTAAAGTAGTAGAAGATAATTTTAGGATTTTAAAAGAATAGAACTAACTTCATCAATTTTATTTTTTAGGCTTTTTCCCATCATTTACATTAACAGATCGCAAAATTCTGTAGCTTTCTTCCTTTCTAAAATGCGAAAATAAGACTATTGGTTGAGTGTTTGCTTAAATTACGATGAAAATTTTCTGTAAGACAGCTAATTAATGTACTAATATAAATTAGAAAAAAATTTAGGGAGAAAGACAAATAAACCCACTAAATTTATGTTACAAAAATATATGTGTATAACTTTGAAAAGTACATTTGTAGTGTTGGGGGGGGATAAAAAGAAATCACTGTCCTTTAATTAGAGTGAGTAAGGCTGGCAGATCTAATAAAATATAAAGTTAATGATCAGCTATTACCCACCCTAATGGGCATTCATTTACATTTTCAGTTCTTTAACCTGAAGTATGACCCAACACGTGGAGAATGTCATTAACATAAAAGAATCACTTCAAAACTAACCTTATCATTATTGAACTATGTAAGAATGGGCTGGTAAAATGACAACTCGTATTGAATGAAAATAGTATGAATGGTAAATTACCTCAAGAAGGGGTTGTATTAAAATCATTGAATTTTTAACCTTCATGTTGTACTACTTTCAACTTGTCACACACCAGCAGAATTTTTTTTTAATCAACCTGCAGCTAGTTAGAAGTTTATGAATGAAGATGATAGTGGGAAGGTTGAAGTAGTAAAGTATTTAGCCTGAATGCTAATAGAAAAGGCTTGAAAAGGAATTTTTTACTCTCTTCTTTTTTAAAAATTTTTTAGTTTCAGAAAGTCTGTTTCATAAGCCTCATTCCCTAAATATACTCATATACTTCTTTTTTTTTTTTTTTTTAATCTGCCTCTTTCTAAAGAGTTCTGAGACTGAAAGGGAGGTCATTTTGCCAGTCACTTTTCTCAGAGGTAGTTACGGACAGAATTAATTCTGCTTTGCTTTTTCAGCACCTAACAATTCCATGCAGCAGTGAAGCTAAATGCTGGTCTGGTGCTGCTGGCTGTCAGTCTATTTCTGGCTAGTAGAAGAATAGGTATGAGAAAATGTGTAGTGATCCTGCTCATTTTCACAACCTGCATGCCTGTGGTCTTTTGGGACGCAAGACCATGTTTTCATAGAAGGCCCTCTTTGGTGTAAGCCCACTGATAGTAATATCCTGCTTTGAGGCTTCAGATACCTAAGGTTTACCCAGAAGTTACAGATGGTTTAACTTCATTTGATAAAAAATATAGCAAAACTGCTGTCATGAAGCGCTTTCAAGATGAGTATAGGTTTATGAGATTCTGGTAAGGTGTTTTGAGCTTGTTAATGCACTGCATAGATAGTAGCAAGGGAATATTTGGAGCCCTCTGTATCCTTTACGTGGGAGCAGTGGTGTCATGGTTTAGCCCCAGCCAGAAGTCAAGCCCCACGCAGCTGCTCGCTCACTCTCCCACCAGCCAGATTGGGGAGAGAATCAGAAGGGCAAAAGGTAGAAAACTCATGGGTTGAGATAAAGGCAGTTTATTAGGGAAGCAGAAGCTGCACACAGAAGCCAAGCATACCAAGGAATTAATTTACTGCTTCCCATGGACAGGCAGGTGTTCAGCCATCTCCAGGAGAGCAGGGCCCCATCACGTGTAATGGTTACTTGGGAAGACAAACCCCCTCACTGCAAATGTCCCCCCCTTTCCTTCTTCTACCCCCAACTTAATATATTGAACATGATGTCATATGGTCTGGAATATCCCTTTGGTCCGTTTGGGTCACTGTCTTGGTTGTGTCTCCTCCCAGCCTCCAGTACACCCCCAACTTCCCTGCCAGCACGGCAGTGGGAAAAGCAGAAAAGACCTTGCCTCTGTGTAAGCACTGCTCAGCAACATCAAAAACATCTCTGTATTATCAACCCTGTAGTCAGTACAAATCCAAAACATAGCCCCAAACCAGCCACTGGGAAGAAAATTAACCCTATCCCAGCCAAAACCAGCAGCCGAAACTGGCTGAAATCGAGATCATAGAATCATAGAATCATAGAATCAGCCAGGTTGGAAGGGACCTTCGAGATCATCAAGTCCAACCCTTGATCCACTACCACTGCGGTTACTAGACCATGGCACTAAGTGCCACATCCAGTCTCTTTTTAAAAATCTCTAGGGATGGAGAATCCACCACTTCCCTGGGCAGCCCATTCCAATGTCTGACCATCCTCTCTGTAAAGAAATTCTTTCTAATATCTAACCTAAACCTCCCCTGGCACAACTTGAGACCATGCCCTCTTGTCTTGCTGATAGTTGCCTGGGAAAAGTGACCAACCCCCACCTGGCTACAACCTCCCCTCAAGGAGTTGTAGAGAGTGATGAGGTCTCTCCTGAGCCTCCTCTTCTCCAGGCTGAACAGCCCCAGCGCCCTCAGCCTCTCCTCATAAGACTTGTGCTTGAGATGACGTAGGGTGAATCTTTTTGAGATGACATGAGTGAGTTTGGATGAAGTTGTCTAGCACTGGTGGACCAAGAGCCATCTCATGTCATAAGAGAACAAGAGCGAGGCCGTTGTCAGATCTCACACAATAAAGAAAGGCTGAGCAAAGTGTGACCAAGCTATATGTGTAGAACTATGCCTTCTGTTGAGTTGTGTTCTAATAGCTTCCACATATTGTAATGAAACATCTAAGAAGTACTCCAGAGATTTTATGTGCCAGGTTCATAGAAGCAGATGAGTACCAAAGCAAATATAGTGAGTTGGTTGGACAGAATTCAGTCTTCGAGGTCATCTTTTTCTCTTGGTGGCCGTGGGAACTTAAGAGCTGTCCCAGCCATATGCTGCCTGTCTTTCTGAAAGCATGTCTGTATCTGTGTTAAAACTCAAAGAAGTGCAGTCTGCTCCACTTTGTGTGAATTATATGTGGCCTTAGATTCCAGAGAATTTACCAAATGGTATCTTCAGCTGGACAAAACCTGGGCACGTACGAATATGTAGGAGTTTAGCAATCTGGTCCTAACGTAACTAATGCCTCACTGCTGCCATAACGACATTGCCTAAGTTTTTGTAAATTGTATTTAATTAATCCGTAATTGTTTGAAATTAAAATGTGACTTTCTCTCATTACAAAACCCAGGCAAACATGTTGGAGGTCAATTTGCTGATACCCTTGAGGTTGGATCCATTTGTCTGGAATTTTTTTTGTCTTTCTCCTCCAAGTGTTTCAGTTCTAGGAGTGTTTCTTTGTCTTCCATACTTCAGAGTTGCAAATAATAGCACTGCAATATATTGTATAGAGGAATTCCTAACTGCAATATATTGTATAGAGGAATCTCATGTACAAAACCCATAAAAAATACAGGTAGCATATGTGGCAAAGGGGCTGAATCTTCTAAATGTCCTTGCTGTCCTTGGAACAGTTTGCTTTTGAATTACTAACTCCAGGGTGAAAATCAGATGACAATGACCAGTTCTGGACTAACATTTTAAGTATTTGAGAAGACATGTGTGAGTTTTAGAGGCTGTAAGGAAGGAACATTTGTGGAAAGGTGTGGGTGTTCAGCTTTTACAGATCATTTTTCTTGTTGTTTTTGTCTTAGGTTCTTTTTTTCTTAATACTTGAAATAGCTGACTGGAAGCAAAATGTTTATCTTTAGTGTCATGAATGAGAACAAAGCATTTGGATTGGGAGAGATGGACAAACCTTTCTAATCTTTTGCCGAATCTTAATTGCTAGAATCTAGGGCTGTATTAAATATCACGATAAGAGGCCTAGAAGCTTAGTGGCAAAATAGCTTCACATTAAGTAGCTTTGATTCCTCATGTGCATCTTTTCCATTTTATGGGCTAATTAGGAGAATAGCTTCATAATACCTGTTTGTGTAGTTCTCCGTAGCACAGTGTGGTTCGTGAAATGACACTAGTTTTCAGGTCTAATTGATGTTTAAAATATACTCCAATTTAATTTTTTGGCTTCGACATCCCAAATGGGAGACAGGAGGTTGCAGGAAAGGAAGGAAATAACAGCACCAAAACAAATACATTCTGCGTTTTGCAATAACCTAATGTCATTACTACAACATAACAAAAATTAGAAGTTTCATTTGTAGCCTGGGCTTGAATTTTAATTGAGCAGCATTTGCATTTGTTCTAAACACTAGTAATTAGGTGTATGTTAATTGCGGAATGACTGTGCTGCATTAAAGGGAAACACGTTTTTTCATGTTGAGTCCTTTCAAGAAAACTGGAAATCACTTTAGTCCAATAGAGAGACCAGTGTTTACTCCAGGAGGACAGGCATCCTAGTTCACAGGCCTCAGTCTAAGCTACTGAGCTAACTGCAAGAAAACTGTGTATGATAGACAAATATACATCGCAGCACCAGTGTGGAAAAGGAGGCAATATTCTCTCCATAGAATATGCAAAATAAATAATAAGCAAAAGCATTGTTATGACAACTTGTTCAGCAACTCAGCATAGCACAGTACATAATATACATTTATGATTAATATAGTGTATTGTTATATGAATATGCTCAAACATAGGTCAAAACTGGTTCATCTTTAAAATTCTACCAATGAAGTTCCAAGGAAAGAGTTGACTTCAAAATTTGTCAGAAATTTAATGCAGGGGATTTTTTTTACTAATTATATTCGTTTGCAAGTACAATCTTTTAAATGTCTAGTTGGTTTTAACTGGAACAGATTGTAGCTATAAATTAATGTGCAAAAAAATTAACATCTCTATTTCAAAGTGTTTTTCTATAACTCTTTTAATAATAACTAAATATCATTCCAGACACTGATTAAGAAATGCTGTGACCAAAAAAGGTACAAGAACAGCTAGTACAGAGGCATGTATAGCACCTATTAGTTTCATAAAATACAGTTATATGAATATTAAAACTGTGTCTACATTTGAAAAGGTGTATCATCTGCTTTACTCATAGCAGTCCTGAAGGCAAGTTAACATTAAACGCCAAGACCTGGCCTTGTTTTGGTTTTGGGGTTTTTTCCCTTTTTTTTTTTTCTTGGTGGTTTGTATTTCAGAGTACTAGCTGAGATTCAAAAATAGTTATTAGTGTTGAGATATATCTGACATGGAATGTTTTTCTTGAAATATGTTTATGTGATCTTCTGGTGATGGAGAATATTTACAGAAATCTTGATACTTGGTGAATATGTACTAAGTCTGTTGGGCAGTGGATTGTAATGCTAATAAATAAAAAGTATCTTACAAGCAAGTGTCAGAGAGAGAAATGAGATGATATTGAATGGCTTTCAGTCAGTGATTTGTAGATTTTTTCAGGTTCAATGATTTACTCTTAAGGTCAATATGAATGATGACTATGAAAAGCAAATTTACAATCTACAGTAGTCCATATATGAGAAATTTCTAAAGAATTATACTTTTCTATTGGCTATAGAACAGTTGCTGAGATCTTGAGTAATATTAACGGGAATAATATTAAGAAGTGGTAAACTAGGAAAATGAAAAAATTATTCTTTTTTCCTTCTATAAGCTCTGACCATTTCCAAATCTTATTGAGTGCAGAAGTTTTTTTTCTTTGCCATAGACTCTGTGATCTATGTGACTTTTGTACTTAAAGTCAGTTCTTTGGTCAAGGTTTAGACAGGCAAGTACACAGTCAGGGGTCATGCTTAACTAGGGATGGGAACATTTGAATTTGGGCTGTCTGTAACTATACTGGCTTGATATGAAAATAGTAACATAAATAATTTATAACAAATAATTTATTCTTTTTATAGTTAGTAATTCTAATAAATAGTAATAAGTAAACATAATAACAATAATAAAGCAAAACGGTATTTTTCAACTTCTACTGCCAGAAGTTGTTTGGAGCCTTTGTATTCATTAGAGCTACAGGAGACAGCACTAAGTATGCATCTGTGATCCTAATTGCTGCTTTGTGCTCTCTATTGGAAAACTGAGAGGTGATTGCAGCCCTGCTTATAATGTGATGATATGAAATGATGGAGCTCATGGAAAGTCACAGCTTCACTAGCCATACAGTGAAGGATTCTGACCCACCAGCTTGAAGTGGTTTATTTTTTTCTTACTAAACTCCTTGAGGAGTTTTCAGTTTTTTAATGGATTTTTTCTTTTGGTCATTTTTCTTTCAAACTTTCTGAACTACATGTGGTCTGTTAAATCTAACCTTGGGTATACTTTAGGAGTCTTGGTCTTGGATTAGAAACAGAGAATGAACACTTTATCTGTCCTTAAAGGATTTTACTTGTTCCGCTGGGTGAAATCTCCCCACCTGAATCTCCCAGGCCACCCCATCTCAACCAAGAATAGCAACAAAAATAAAAATCATAGTGCATGATGTGTTTTAAATGACTCCAGGAAATGAAGTAGCATAACAAAACTATTATGTTACTTGTGGAAGAAGAAAAAGTCTTAAGGCTTGCATTGAGGATTAACACTCCTTAATGACTTTCATATTTTTATGAGAGTATGACTAAGAATTTACCGACAAGGCATGCTGCACTGCTCTTGTTTCTTCTTGCAGATATTTCTAAAGCTCTCCTCAACTGATTTAGATACTGAAACAAAATGGGCCAATTAACATCACTTTGCTAATCCTCTTTATTAATCCACACATTATTCAGAGTACCCACAAACTACAAATCATGTTTTTCAGAGAGATTTGCAAAGGTGAATTCCTTACTTTTAGTACTTTTGTAGTTCTAATGAACATCCTTGGAAACTCCTATGTGAGCAGATATTGATTTTTTAAAAAAATATGAGTATATTGTGGTTTGCATATATCCTGCTTCAAAATACTTTATGGAATATACCAAAAAGCCTACCCTTGTTGTTTGTTCTTATCCCACTGATGTTTCTTAATATGTGCTTTCAGTGGAGGAAGACACAGAGGAGAGCTCAAGATCTGGTAGAGAATCTGTGTCCACAGCAAGTGACCAGCCATCCCACTCATTGGAGAGACAAATGAATGGAAGCCAAGATAAAGGTGACAGAAAAAAAGCTGGAAAGGAAAAGAAGAAAGATCGAGATAAAGAGAAGGATAAAATTAAGGCAAAGAAAGGAATGCTGAAAGGCTTAGGAGACATGTTCAGGTAGGTACTTTGCAATGAAATATAGAATGAATTATAAAAAAAGTTTCATCTTTTAGTTATTCATTATACTGTGAATTTTTGTTGAGGCCATAATTTACTATGCAAATACATACATGGTTTTTATAGGCACATCTCTCAATTTTTGAGCCTATGGGTGGTGTCATGAAAGGGAAGCAGCTCAGAACGGAAGAGATGGGGATGGCTGGCAGGCCAAAGGAAAGGAAAGATAAAGTTAAAAATGGTTTTAAACCACAAACTACTTGGTGTTGCAGAGTCTTTAGTGATGTCTAAGTCGTGCACATATCCTTTGATAAGTTAAACCATTTTGGGTTTTGGTTTTTTTTTTTCTTTTTAAATACTGTACCCAAAGCTTATGTGTTACTAAATGAATGTTTTTCTTTGCTTTACTATTAAGACTGTTGGTATCATGGAGGCATGATTGAAAGAGATGAATCAGTTTGAGATTGAAAACCAGCATGCTCCTCTCAAGAAAAAGAGGATCTAAATAAGATTGTGTACTCTGAGAACCCATAGAGAATGGGTCAGTGAAAGACTGAGTTCTTTTTAAAGGAGTCTTCTCTCCAGCAGATATAAGTGATCTGAAAGGAGCAGACTGCTGAGGGACACCCTGCTGTTGTGGGTAAATGGGGAAGCATGACAAACACCTTTGATCACTTATGGGAAGGGGTGAGAGAGCAAGAAAGTCAGTCTTTCTTTTAACTAGCTAGTGTGAATAAATATATTTTGAAGAAACAACCAATATCAAAGCAGCATTTGTTTGGTGTATTAATTTTTTCATTATTTAATTTTAAGGGTGAGGTACCAGCATTATTTTAAAGATTTATTAATGACTCTACTCTGAAAACATGTAAAGAGAGCTTCAGTTAACTTTCATTCCATTACTTTCTTTATCCTGTAAAACATTAGTTGAACCTGTGTTGTAACTGCATAGGTTCTTGAGAATTGTTCTGTGACTGTGAATCGTATTATGAGGGCAGTTCATGAAGTGGAACACTGCACCCCACTCTGGGAGAGTGTGGAAGATAGGAGATATAAAATGTTGACTGGTTCTTTTCTGCACTCTTTGCCATTTATATACAGCAGAAATGACAGGTAAAATTGAGGCACATTATACATGATAAATTCTATGGGCTCTAAGTCATTGCTTGCTGGGTGCTTTGAATGCTATCTTGTGAGTTCACTCAGAAAGTGTTTACAGCAATCTAGAAAGCTTGGGCAGCTCCGTGGTCCAGACAAGTAACCTTTTCTGTATGCTTGATATAACACTTCTGAAATCTTTAATCTGGAAACAACGGTAATTTAATTGATAGAAAGATCTGACGATTGCTTTGTTGTTTGCTTTTCATAACAGTCAACATTTTCTTCAGTTATTTTTTTCCCTCACTACCATTTCTGAGTGAACTTTACTTTTGAGTCTCCTCTTAATTAGCGCTGGGAGCAGTGCTATCTGGATGCAGTTGACTCCTCCTGGATCTGTAAATTAGCTTGCACCTTGTCAGCCCACCCAAGAGAGGTGTTCCTGGCAAGCAAGAAAATGCTGATTGAGGGAATTAAGCATTATGTCTCATTTCCACTTGGTGCTTGATTTGCTTTGTTGACAGGTTTCTCAATAATGTTTGAGAGATGGGTTTTGTTATGTCTGCAAGATAAGCTACTACTTCTACCTATAACATGCTTTGTTTTCTGTACATTTGACATATATCATAGATATCAAGTAATCACTGAAAGAAGTTGTGTGATAGAAAATAATGATGACAGTAACATTTAAAATTCAAACCAGGATCAAAGCATAATTGGATGTTTTGGTTCTGTGCAACATTGTGATTTCTTTGTCGTTCTTTTTTTCTCCTTTTTCAATTTTTTTCTTCCTTTTCAGTGCTCTAATCTTAAAATAATCTTTCTTCATTAGAATGTATAGGCAAAAACACTCGCTGGATGAAATTACTGTTAACTGACACTTTATTCCAGTGTCTGTATTTAGCCAAAGGGCTTTTTGTTGCCTATCTGGAAACTAGCAGCTCATAAAGTGGAACCTGTGTGATGTATAAAAATAAGTCTCCTTGTCTTCAGTTAAAATTTTAGGATTTGCTATTGGGATCTTCATTAAACCATAGTGGGAGATGGAAACTCCCACTAGAGAACCCATTTATCCTTCGGCATCTAGTCATCATTTCCAAGAAATTCCTGGATGATTCAGAGTTAAAATCATAAGTAAATCTTTTAAACACTTCCATTGTTTTACTGCTTGTATCAAACATAGTAAAGAGGATTGACATAACCATGAAGAACTGAAAACTGCAAAACTGTGTAGCTCTGACACACACAACTCCCATGATTTCCAGAGGACCTTTGCTGACACTGGGTTGTGGACAGTCTGAAAGTTCACCCTTCTCACTGTGAAATAAATCTGTCTGAGAATGTGTGTATTTCTTTTTTCAAACTGACATTTCAGCATAGAACAGGTTATTTAATTATTTCATTTGGCTGAGAAGTCTCTTCCTCTTCACAGATGAAAACAGGGCAGAAGTTAGCCTAGAAAAGTGTTGAACAGAAATATTGGTCTATCGGAGGAGATGCAGGTGCTGCAGTGTTTTACTTACACCTGAGTATATTTGTTTTACCTGAACAGTTGGATCATTCCTGTCTTGACCCTTGAATGTGCCAAATCCTGTAGCCTGTGGGATGCTGTGCAGTTCCTTCTTTTCCATTGTTGATAGCTAGAGGGTGCCTGCATGTCCATGGCCAGCTGAACAAATAGTCTTTGGGAAACTGATATGAAATTCTGCTAATTTTTTTCTTTCACTGCTAAGAAAGCTTGAGTGGATATGTTTTGACATCAGAAGTTTATAAAAATCTATATACTTTTCCAAGTGCAATATGAAATATGTTTACTCTTTTCTGAGTCTGATTTTGTTTATTTTTAAGTAGAGATTTTGTTTCTTGATAAAAATCAACCTGACAAAAACAATCAGCAGATAAATAAGTCATTGTAGTGCTGCCTTATGAAAGAGGCTTCACAGTTTCAAAGTGTGCCTCTAATTAGCAGTGGTAGGTGTAGATCAATTTAATAGATTTTTATGTTGTGCGATTCTTTGACATTCCTCTCCCGAGAGAGGAAAACGGTGTATGCTGCCTTTTTTTCCCCTCCTTTTGCCCCTGTCATGTACAGAGTATTTTCATTTATGAAAGTGGATCCCCTCAAGATGTAAGAAAGAGAGCTTTGAGATGTTCATATTCATAGATTTTGGATGATGATGAAATGACACATCTGCTGTGCTGCTGATCACTTATGGTCCCTGTAGTTCATTCATCCTTATTCCCAGTGTACAAGCTTGGATATAGTTGCTAGATGAGTGACTAGACTGGTGAAGTAATAAAGGCAACAGAAGTGATAACTCCACATCTTTCCCAGCTTCCTCAAGCTACATACAGTTTTCCTGTGTTGTCATCCCTGAACTGTGTTTCTGTAAGATAGTGGTATCACTGTGTTTATATCACTTTTTTGGGGAATTAAATTTATTTGAAAGAAAGTAGACAAACACATGAGGGACTCTCACTGGTGAGTTTCATGATAGATAAAATATGTCCAGCAAGTGGTCAGTCTCAGGAAAGGATGTGTCTGAGGAATAACATCTTTAGAAGAAACTGAACCGTTAAGACATTGAGAATAACAAGAGAAAGAAGCAGCTCTGGGTTTCTAAGGGCAGGAAAGGGAATAGTAGGAAGGCCAAGCTAGCTAGTCATGTCTTGCTGAAAATACTGATGGACAGTCACTCACTGCCTGATAATAAAAAACTACAGAAACAAGTAAACCATGATATGATTGGAGAAAAATGGCTTTTAAAATACATACGGTATGTTTGAGTTATGTGGGGAGCAGCTGAGGAGAACAAAAGATGGGGAATATGAGATTGTATCATAACCTTAAGTTTAAGCAAGAAATGTCTGCATCAGTTTTGGAGGTTGCTTATGAAATAGATGTAATGTAATTTGAAGCATTTGTGGATAAGTATGTTATATGAAATAAATACATTTTCTACTGTAGGAATTAATACCTAAGGATTAATTTAGGAATTAATACCTAAACATGACTTTTCAATGGAGAACATAAACACTGTGTATGTGTTCACAGAACAAGACAGCATGCTTAAAAGTAATCCTGTGCATAGGTGTTTTTAGTATCAGAGGTTGTGTATTTTAGGATCTGGACTGTAATGTTGATGGAGATGTAAAGTCAGTATGGTAACTGATCTTTAATTCCTATCTTAACTATTGTAGCATGCAGGTGGGTAAATCAATATACTGAATAACCAATGCAAATGTAATATTCCCAGATTAGCATTAAATTCTAATCCTAATTAGATTTAATTACATTTAAAATGGTTACTGGGAGCCTTGCAGCTTTGTATCTTCCAGTTCTGTGAGAGGAAACAGATAATTCAGTTTGCAACCTTGTTTAGCTGAAATCCGATATACTGTTGGCTTTTTTTTAACCCCACACAGCTGCTTCCAAGGTGTACTGGACATGTCTAGATTTATAAACATACTATTTGTAGCCCTGAATTACACATTTCAACCATATTAGCCATCTGAGACCTCTGACTAGGCATTTGGGAGAATAACCTACATAGATTACTGTTGCTTGTTACATGACTTAGTTGTATTGCCTATTCTGGTTTTCATTTAAGTTTTCTCATTGTAATAGCTGTGAGGAGATGAAAAGCAAATCACAAAGGTTACGGCGCTGATTTGGTAATTGCCTTCTTTCTCTTTCATTTAATAACAATCTTCAGATTTTTAAGCAGGCATAAGACTAAAAGGTATCTGAGTTATGTAAAATACTGTTGAATTATACCCTAATCAGCAGGACTGGAAAATACCTCAAACTTGATAAAACAAAATCTGTGGTCTGACTTCTATCATTCAGTAGCTTAAGAAGCAGCAATGATGACATTTTCCTTGGAAGCATGACTAATAGGACCTCGTATTGGTGAATGACACCGATGTACAGGCTTAATAGAAAACATGGGAATGAGCTCCGAAAGTCAGTGGGTTTTTTTTCTTTAGTGCTCTGCTCATGGACCAAAGTGCCATAAATCTTAAGCCTCAGAACACAGAGGAGGAGGTTAGTGCTTAAACACCCGTCAGCTGTATCATTTCAAGCTTGGAAGCTTGTTGTGCACACACTGAATTGTGCCTGGTTTTGCTAATGCTCATATGAGAACATCGCTGACAGCTTGTGGTGCTTGTGCTGAGACTTTCATCAGTAACACTGAGCTGGGTCGTTGGTCAGGTAAATGGAATTTGGGGCTGTTTGTGCTCTGGTTTTTGCTTGCTACTATTACAAGCCAGCTGGCACAACTATCATTAAGTCCACATCTGCTTCCCCTCTTCTGCCACCAGCTAGAAAATGCACAACCTGCTATAATCCTAGATGCAGGATCTAAGCAGGATGTCCTTTCAGACTTAGGAGGAGGAGCACACTTCTCCTGGCTGCGAGTTTGATACTGTTGATGGCACTTTTTCTGTGCTCCTCTGGGCTACTTTCTCCTGATCTGTTTTCAGAGTTTCACCTGGCCACTGGGACACACAGCACCAGAAAAGTCACATGAAATCAGCCATGCAGCAAATTGTGATCTTTGATGGACAGTCACCCAGGACTCTTACAAGTGTCTTTCAAAGCATTTGCATATTCTTCACTTCCTTCTTTCCGATTAAAAATAAGGGACTGAAAGAGATAAGCTTTATTGGAAAAAACTTTTCTTTTTTGGAAAGGCAAACCATGCTCCATCCTTCCTCTCTGCACTTTTTCGCCTTCCTGTTTCCTGCTGCTTGATGGAATCTGTTCCTTTGAGGAAACGTGTTTCATTGCCTGCAGCCCCAAGAACACCGGCTTTTGACTAAGTTGTCACTGGGGCAGGGGGCAGTGGAATGGCAAATTTATGTTTCTAAACCAAACAAGGTTCACATAATCTGTCAGGGATTTAAGGAATGCAGCTTCATTAAGTGGTTAGTAAACTCTATGACTTTTAAATGAAACACAGAAAGCAGTGGTATGCAATTGTGCGAGGGAGATTTGAAGTGGGAGATTAACATAATCGCATGTGGCTTTCTAGTTTGTCACTCTGACAGAAAGCAGGGCTTTGCTCTGTGTATTCGTAACACTGGATTTTCCCAGAGTAAATCTTGAACTTGTAAATCTGATGGGGGTGTAGTGTCTGAGAGTTTGTTGTTTTTTTTTTTTAATTTCAATAGGATCAGGGCTTTTGCTTCCAACATCCAGAAGTAAGCGTCAGGATGACTTGTTACTAGAGACGAGTTCACAGTGGCTGCTAACATATTCTCCCAGTGTTCTTCCTTTGCTTGTCAGCGACTTTAAATAGAGAACCTTTGACACCTTCAGCACCATCTTTGCCTGCAAAGCAAGTGCAGGAGGCAGGCAGGGTGACAGCTGAGCCCTCTGCCATCCTGCCCGGCGTTCTGCACACTTCTCTTCCAGGATGGCTGGATGAATATAGAACGCAAGTGTCAAGGATGACACCTACTTTATAATCTCTGCAAAGCCAGCCTTTTCAGGGAAGAATTTGTTGACAGTTCAGAGATTTAAAGTCAATTTCAGTTTAAGCTCATATAGAAAAAGGATTTTTTCCTCCACCTGATGTGATAATTGAAGACTAACCAGGCAGTGCACTAGTCCATAACAAAGTATTGTAAATAAATACTGTCTTGAGACATGAAGTATTTGTTAGGTGGAAAGCTCAATTAATGACATTTGTTTCATTATCTGTTGGAAAGATTCTTTGGAGGAGGTTTAATTCACTAATGATAGCACCTGTATATTGGTATACATCATGGATGCTGTAGATTATGTTTTTAAAGCAGAGTCACCTTTGAAAATCGTGTTTAAAAACAGGAATAGGTATGTTGTCTTAGAGGCAAATGAATGCAACTTAATATATTTTATAGCTGAGATGACATAGGCTGTTAAGTCATAGTTTCTTGAGGTACTTAAGCTGGCAGCTGCAGGATAGCTGATCCTTTTCTAAAAGGCAAAGCTCCAACTTACTAGTGTTTCACTTCCCGGGAGCAATGATCTCTATTTGCAGTGTGTTGGCAGGCTGATGCTTCCTGTTAAGATGTCCATATGCCCTACTATTGTGCAGAGAAATAGTTCTTAAAGACAGAATTATACAAGACTTCAGTGAAAATGGCAAAGTGGGGATAAAACAGTGTGTGATTGCTGGAATAGAATATAGAAATGGCATAGAAATAGGCAGTCAGTTCCCATATTTCCCTAAATGTAGTATGATAGTAGTGGGTATAAGGCATGCCCTCATGTTTCCCTGAATGCATATAGTAGGTATAAGGCATTCAGAGGGCTTATTTAGGCTTTTAAGTTTTTATTGCAGGGAAAAATAAGAGGAACAAGAGTTTCGTAGAAACAATAAGAGAGAAGGAAATATTAGGAACACAGTTCCCGTGAGGTATGCAAGTAGTATTTCCCTCACTTTGAATCTGTTGATGACTTCTTACAGAGGGGAAAAAAAAAGATAGAATTAGGAGGAACTGAAGAGATACTGAAAATACTGCACTCTTACAGTGATTTGGGCAGGAAGGGTTCCCTGCTTGGTTCAGCTCCTGCTCACAGCAGTCCAGCTTCAACATTTCATCAGCTGAGTGTCATGCCCAGTTGAGTTTCAAATATCTCCAAGGATGGAGAGTCGGCAGCCTCTCTCAGCAGTGTGTTCCAGTGCTTAGCCACTCTTCTGGTGAAAAATATTTGTCCCTGGTAAGAGAAGATAGGAATAAGATACACTGAATAATTGCTGGTACAAAAAATATAAATCAATCCACTTGTACTTATCCTTCTCATAAAGCAAGAGCATGTGTATGTGCAATAAGGTTGTCATCCAAAAAGTTTAAATTTTAAAGGACTTTTGTGATAGGTGATTACCCACCTATCAAGGTGGGTATTACCCACCTTGCTGCCCTCACAGGACCCCAAGGGTATAGGAAGCAATGTAACTATGCAGGTATTTGTGACTGTGAGCAGGTCATGGCATGCTTAGTGTTAAGGAAGAAGTTATCTATAAAGAGGTTATTTTTATTGGGCTTCCAAGCGTCTCACTCCAAATTGTCTTGGAATGGCAACTATTAGGATACTAAGCTTGATTGGCTGATATGATACTAATAGTGTCTAATGTGATCCACTGAGCTAGAAAAGGTAATTATTTTCTGTGGAACTGAGAAACAGTTGACAGAAATCTTCCCTTCCACTCTTTCATGCTACACCAGAAAATGTCACCTGTTTTTTAATTAAATGCATACATACAATTTGTGTTGTATTAATGCTGATACTTTTCATTTTCATCCCAAAGTATAGATATCTAGTAAAACCTCAGGCATTTGTGGTTCAGCCAATCATAAATGAAGGAAGTTAATCTTACTTTTGGAAGGGGAGAAAGGGTTAATTTTAATTCCTTTCATGTTTGGTAGATTCCTTAGAGTTTAATGTAAGAGCATAAGAATTTGGGTGCACAGAGTTGAATGATACCTGGGAAGTCCCTGTAGCCCAATACTTCGCCTCTGACATGATCAGTAGTTGCTCCCAAAGATGAGATGCAAGAACTAGGTGACCATAAGGCAGTTCTTCCCAGGTCTGTCTTCCAGGCTTTCAGTGATCTTCAGCTCAGGGATTTCTTGAGACAGTGCCTTTGTGCTTGATGTATGTATATTCTGTTCTGGGCAATTTGTCCTATTAATGATGATTTGGGGTATATTTACCTAATTCCAAAATACTAACAAAATCTGTACTATGTCATATACAAAGATGTCTTTTAGAGATTGTGTAGAATGACTTTTTTATCACATTTCAAGTGCACAGGCCTGATTGCAGAGCACCACGGTAGATCTGACTCATTTTGTCAGTATTTTGTGGCACTCAAGTAAGCATGTTTGCAAAGTAGCAGTAGACCTTTTTGACGTGCTATAACATTTCAGTAGTTAATGTAGTGTTCCACAGCATATTAAATTTTACTGTGTCTGTGCAAACTTACAATAAACAAAAGTGCAAGAAAACGCTGTAGATGTTTGTGAAATAGACCCTGCTGGAATAAATTCACTTCAAGAGCTAGTTTTACTGTGTATGTTTGGTCTAGCTGATGATGTAATTAACAGTAAATTTTGAAATGTTTCCTTCTGCAGAAGATAAATTCATAGTTTCTACACACATTAACACTTTTTGCAGGACTTTTTTGTTATCAGTCTCGTAGTTCCTGGTCCAAAAAGGAAAAATACCAAAGTATGGTTTCATGAAACTACTTGGTGAACTTGATTAATTTTGAGAAATATGGTAACATACTACTGTTTTAAAGGATTTGCATTATATGTTGAAAGCATCTTGGTATTGTTAGAGAAATTCTCTGTTATAAATAGCTAGTTCAGTCAATATATTAACTTCATAGACCTAGCTTTGTCAATGGAATCAGCGTAGTTAGTCCTTATGTTTTTTGTACTTGCAATACAAAAAACTTGTGGAGTTTGGCAAGTTGCTTAAACTTTGAAGAAAAACTATTTTCTCATTTTAAAAATAAGATAATGCCTGGTCCATGCTAGTGTCTCCAGGGGTTCTGATGTCCTGTGGTGTTTCCTGTATTGTAGAAATACAAAATATTTGTATACTAAAAATGTATGCTACAGCTTCTAGATACTGGTGTTTAGTTTGAAGGTGGGTGGATGGTGGATGGATGACTGAAAATGTATGTAATTTTCTTTGTTATGATAAGCTGTCATAAGTAGTGACTTGCTAAGAAAGTGTCTAATCAGTAACAAAGTTTATGGGTTAGCTCTACAAGATCTGAAAAAAGACAATTTAATAACAAAAAATGCATCTAGGATCTTATCTTTATCACCAATTTTGAGTACCACAATAATGAAAGTAGTATATTTTTATAATGATTGCAAGTGCCTCTAGCGTATTCAACACCAGGTGTGCCAGCAGTGTTTAGAATGCAAGCTGAACTCCTATTACACATTTCAACAGCAGCATACCACAAATAAATCTCAAATATTTCTCAATGTTGTTATAGATGCTATCTTTGTCTTTAACCCATAGTGCTAAATCCTGAAATTCAGAGTACAACATGCTGGCACAAGCAGGAGTTTCAGCTGTAGTGTTAAAATTAAAGTATTTCTTTTCTCTGATGTTGCTGAGCAGGTAGGGGTACCAACAATATTATAATCTGTAACTGTTAGGAGTCCTGATATTATCTGTGGAGCTCCAATGTTTGCCTTTTATAATCCCAAAGAAGGTATTTATTTAAGGTAAATGAAATGTGAAGACTCAGTGCCATTTTCATTGTTATATTTCTTTAAGATTTATTTTGGGCTATATATTCAGAATAAATAGTGAGATGGCAGTGATAATTGCTGTATACTGTGTGCAGTACTGGGCATGAGCAGAGGTGATCTCATTTGGAGAAGAGCATCTCAGGAATCGGATATCTTTGATATCAAGATTAGGTTTATTTTAAACATCATCTGTTTGGGTTTCTAAATAAATATAGGCCTAGTCACTTGTTTCTTATAGCGCCTGAGCAGGTACAAATCAGAAAAAAATGTCGGTGTGTATGGGGCTGGTCCAGGTCTGAGATGTTCTCTGCTAGGTGACTGGAACAAAAAAAACCAAAAAACCAACTCACCACCCCACATCTCTTGCCTATAGTCAGTCCCAAGCAAGTCCTGCTTTGTGCATCTTTGCAATCTGAAAAAAATCTCTGCTCTCAACTTCACCCTAAAATAATCACTGGTATAAATCACAATTGATATAGTTATTTCAACTGCAGTTACCATGAAGACAGCTCAGGCTCTGAGTACTGGCAGCTGCAGGATGCCAGGCATCTCCAGGGCTCCAGGTAGCTCTGGGCAAGCCCTGACACCAGCTGCTGCAGGGACTTGCTGCCAGACTGCCTTCCCAGCAATGATCCACCTGAGTCTTACTGCATCTACTCCAGAGATGGTTTGTTCCAGTGGTGATGCTGCAGTGCAAAGTCTTGCTCTTCATTTTCCACCCAGAAGATACTGCATGTGTAAACTAAATTTTCATGCCGCAGGGCAAAATATCAGCTGATAGAACAGGCAGAGGTATGTGAAGCCAGCAGCGGCATGTTAACACTTACTAACCAGAGCCTTGGTTCAGGCTAAGTCCTGTGCCTTAGCCCTATCTTTGTAGCAAACTTTCAAATTAATGTGCTTGTTATTTTTTCTCTCTGCTTTTTATTATAATGTAGATTCACAGCGTCAGAGAATGGTTTGAGTCGGCACTTAAACATCATCTAGTTACAACCCCCATGTCATGGGCAGAGACACCTTCCACTAGACTAGGTTGCTCAAAGCCCCATCCAACCTGACCTTGAACACTTCAAGGGCATTAAATTAATTGTACTCTAAAGGACCTTGTAAAAGTGTCCTATTAGTATTATATATTTGGGTTTAGAATTAAGCTTTATTTTTTTATCCATAAGGAGACTTGGGTGGCACTGTGGAACCCAGAACAAAATAGGAGACCCTAAGCTCTAGCCTGCAGCCATCAGCACTGGGGTGCTGTGGCTCAACAAGGGGACTTGTTTTTTGGCATTGTGGGCATCCTCTGAGAAGAGAATGATAGCTGCACACTTGTCTGGCTCTAGGGATATTCTGGTTAGACTCGTCCTACAGATCTTACACTCTTGACTGTTGTCTCCTGCTGAATATTGTCTGGGGCTTTCCTACCTCCTATAATTGTAAATACGTGAATGAGGCTAAAAATATAGATACACCACCTATTGTTTAATTTACTCTACAGAGGTTATTTTCTAGGAGATGTGTATGAAGAAAGATTTTTAGTAATTGACAGAAAAAGTGCTGACTGACTTATTAACATTTCTAAGTAATGAGACCTGTAGGGAAATTTTAATCTTTGGAAGCTTCTGGATAAACTGCGACTAGTTTGATTAATGTTTTATATGTCTATGTTAACTTTTGCTGATTTTATACAGAGTATCTGCTAGACTGCAAGACTTCAGTTGTTGGAATAATGTTACTGCAATTTCCTGGTCTAACTAGCTTGTGTGTTACATTTCTGTCCTCGTTTCTCTGCTGTTACATGTGCTTAGCAGGCATTTTTAGTGACTTTTATGTTGTAGCTCCTGTTTACATAAGGCAGGCCATGCCTTATAAGTATCAAGTGAACATTTTGGTTGTAAATTGGAGTTATGATGACTCTTCATGTTACTGAGGGATTTTTTGTTCCTTTTCTGCCAGGAAAATATTGTAGCAAATTTTCCTTGTAACTTTTTATTTTCTTTTACTTTGGCCATCTCTTGATGACCAGTAGAATGGGCGGATTTTTATGTTTCATTAGCATTTCTTATAAGGTCTGCCTTTAGAACAGTACCCATTTTCTAAATTATACTTCTGTAGGGCTGGAAAAAATCACGGTAACCAGATGCAGTATTTGTCTCTGGCCTGGCAAAGTGTTAGATTTAACAAAAGAAGCTAATAAAAATGTTCAAATTGACCCTTCTCATCACTTGGACTTCTTGGAGCTCAATCAATCACTCATTATTATCAGAGTTATTCACGCAGAGGCAGAAGTGATAGGATTTCTCATAATCAGCCCTTCAGCCAGACATAATTTGCAATTTTGAAGCATTGTATTTGGAAACAATAATGCATTAAAATGAACAGAGCAGGAATTAGAAGTACAGTTGAGAAGAGAATGTGTTGAAGAGTAGCCATGGTTTAAACGCTCTCTCTAAGCGTCTTAGTGGACACTGGTAATTAGAGGCAGATGATGTAATATTGTTAGCACCTAAATTGGTCCACAATTTTTAAAGTCCTCTGTGGAGTGTGACAAATGCAACAACAGAAGTGTGCCCACCTTGCTGCATAGTTGCAGGGCAGCAGTTTTCAGGGGGAGTGCTGGGGTATAAGGTGGTGTCACCTGTTTGGCACAGTGTGAGTGAGAGATGGTGGGCTGGACATGGCACCCAGTGCACTGGGATGTAGCATTTTACTTTGACTGAGAGAAATTGCTTATGTTATAGAAGAAGGATGACATTGTACTTTAGATTGTCAGACACCTGTTAATAGTGGCTGCTGCTGCTGCTTAGAATTTGGGAATTTTTTGTTATCCCTATGTATGGTATTATGTATTGTGAAGTAGAGGATTGTATGTCAGCTTTTGTGGGTGCAGTCTGTGAAAGACAGGTTAACATACTGCAGGCCTTCACTCAAATTTTTTCAGGAGCTTACTCTTTACCTTGCAATTGAGGCTTTATTTTTTTTCCAGTTTGTATTTACAGTTTTTCAATTACAGTTTAACATCTTACTGCGCAATACTGCATTTTAGAATAGTACACTGCAGTAATGATGGGCACATTCTGTCAGAGAGGTGGGACAGGAGCATTTAAATCACAGCAATGTAAGGATATGTTGCCCATTAAGATTAGATAGATAGATAGGTAGATAGATAGATAGGTAGGTAGATAGATAGATAGATAGATTGATATAAAGAGTGGATTAGTTTGGCTGTATCACAGGTGTGAGCTACTTTCTTCAATGCCAAGTAGCACATGCTTAGTGTACCAAATTTAAGCTTTGGGCAAGTCAATAACTACTCTCTTTTTTGAATACATACACAGCATTAAAGAGTTTTGGTCACAAACTTTAAAATGCTTAGAATATTGTGAATTGTCCATTAAAATGTCATGTACTGCTTCTGTGGTTGCTCCCATCATTGCTAATTGTTAACAAAGTTGTGCCTAAGCAGAAGTTTTCTTTTTTTATTCCTGATTCCTTCAGGGATGCCACAATCCACAGTTTAACAGGTTTTGGCTGACCACCATGAAAATGAGTTATTTATGGTGACTTTTAATGTGTTGTGGTATTGCTTATTGAGTAGATTTGGACATACAACAGAAGATTCTCCTGTCTGTTTGCTATCTTGCTGCTGTTTTTCCAATATTATCGTAAAATTATCCATGCTTCCTTTGACCTTCTCAACCTGCTTTTAAACCACAGTAGTTTGAATTAGTTGTTAGGTTTTTTCTTTTTCTTCTTTTTTTTTTTTTTTTTTTTTTTTTATCTATTTATTAGAACTGTCCATGGCTCCAACTAGCTTTAGGCAATCATGAGTAGCAATGCAAGAAGATTATCTTTGGTTTAGAAATTTGCAAACAGATGGTCTTTCGGTAAAAGAAATCTGTTTTTAAAAGTTCCACCATTTTATGCTGGAAGTAAATATTACAAATGCTTAAGTTGTGAAAAGAGAGCGACTTGGTGCGAATAATATTCTGCCTGTTGTGTCATGCCTTTCAGGAAATGTTATCAAAACTGTTTATGAAAATAATTGAATGAAACCTCATGACATGTCTCTTGGTTTGGCATCATACCCATTTTCTATGAAGTTGGGATACTGACTCATGAAGACAGGCAGATTAAGCTTCACTGGCTGGAAACAGTCACCGATTGCATATGTTGTTTCCACTTCTTTCCGGGAAGTTGTTGTGCGAATCACCGGTGATGTTGTACATGAAGTGTTGCGATGCATGTGCCGTCATGGCTGTTGGTTTTGATAGACTTATTTTGGTGAGATGAACTAGAATCCCCACTTGAACGATGCTGAAAAATGGTTTTTAATGTTTGGAAGGTGATGCAGAGGCTGTTGGGAGAAAATGTGTGAATATAACATAGACCATCATGTGCTTTACAGTACTCAGGCCCAAGGTGGCCACTAAAGAGGGCTGATAATTTGCAGTGATAGCCACTTCGGTTCTCATGGTTTGAATTTCTATGTTTGTGGCTGAGCTTGAAGGCAATTTATTGCTCTGAAGAGGTACAAGTGTACCTTTTCAGGGTATTCTTCATTTTCATGAGTTGTATATGACCTTTTGTAGTGCGCTTTTCTTGGTTTGTGACAGCAGAGTTCCCCAGCAACCCTCCTGGGCAGGGGTCTTCTGCTGAATGTTGCATGAGAAAGATTGCTGCTTTATCAGTTTTAATATAGGTGAAGAAACCCATGAAAAATGAAATTATAAATGTCTGTTTTAATTATGCCCACAAGCTCCTACATCAAGGTGCCTCTACATCAGTGCTTCTGTGTCATCTCAGGACAGTGCTGCTGCTGAGTCACTCAGCAGTTATTCCACTCTCTCCTAACAAGTAGAATAGGATCTACTAATTTGATTACATGTGATAACTGGTTATTTCAAGAAATCCATTGCAAATATGTAAATATTTGCACTTACAAGCATATTTTTAAAAATAGCACTTGCACAATTTTGCTTGGAAAGGAAGGCTTGTAAACCCTCAAGTCATCACTACACAGGGTGATTTGTGTTTGTGTGCTATGTTGTCCTTGTTTATGCTTGTTAAATTTTTATTTTAGCAACAGAATGGTTTTGTGTGTCACAATAATATTTTGCAATATGAATCTCATGGTTTTGCTGATACAGCAGGGTGAAAGAGATTGCAGAAATCATTGCAAAATCCTTTGAGTAGGGTTAGGTTATGTGTGTCTGTGTGCACCTGTGAATAGTTTGCTACTGTGGGGAAAAGAGCATGCCTTGAAGACAGAAAACACTGACAGAATATCTCAAGACACTTACCATTTGTTAATTTTTAATGATGGTCTTTTTTGTATTAAGGAACATAATGCTACTGAACTTCTGTCTCAATCAATTTTTGTGTATTTTTTTCATTAATCAACTAATGCATGTTTCTTCTATAGCTCTTTATTCTAATGAAATATGTGGATGATTTGGCAGACGACAATGATCTCATCAGTAACGCATCAGGGTACAATCCATTTAGCAGATTATGTGTATGTTATTTTTGTTATATCAAGGATGCTGATGTATATTCCTTTAAAATGAATCTATTTTTGAGATACCTTGTAAATTGAAATTTCTCTTGCTACCACTCATACATCCTCCTTTCTTCACTTGTTCTGCCTGTATTTATGTCTATTTTTGCAAAATCATTTATGTGTTCTTTATGTCTACATGTGTATTTTATATACATTTAACATTTTTTATATATATGACATCATGTCGTAGCTTGAACTTGTTCTTTAAATGTTCTGTCTTCTCTTTTTAGTTGCTCTAATGCATTGGCCCAAAGCCACTGAAGGCAATTCCTAGTCAGTGCCTCTCTGTTCTGTGTGATAGACTTTGGATTAGGTCACCTCCTTGTTGGTGACAGTCATTCAAGTAAGTAAGCCTGAAAGTGAGCCAGCTAGGGACCGACAGAGAGGTTTGGGTATTCATTTTAGTTTGATTAGATTATCCAGAGTTCATAGGATTTCCTATTTGAGGGCCAATCTTACGGCATATAAGTCTGTGTTCTTGTCTTTTTATTAATAATAATGTGACAGACTAGTATCACAGGTCTGAGGATGGTCCTTTCCTCTGATGCGACTTGGCTGTTATATTCTGGAGATCATACTTTTAAAAAACAGTCCTCTTACAATTTTTAATTTCTTCACTTAATTGTGATTGCTATTGTTGGTTGAATTTAAGGATTAAGTCTGTGGATCTGTGAATATAACTTTGAGCATTTACACTTATCTGGAAACTTTCTCTAGCCCTTAATGTAAAAGGAGAATTAAGAAGCTATAAATTAAGTAGAACCCTGGAGTATCTTGGCAATTAGAGTGAACAAGATTTCAGCTGCTCTCTTTTATCAATTTCTCACAGTCTTGGACAGACAGGGTATTTTTAATTTACAACCTGTATTTCAATTAGTCATAGAAGTTTTTTTCTTATAGCCTTTGCTTGTACAGTTACAAAATAAAATTAAACTACTTTTTAGCTATACTTTTAATAACAGGGTTTAAATAAGAGAGCGGCCGAATAAACTAGCTGTTATGTGAGGTAAACATTGTTACTATTGTAAAGAGATTATTCTGTAACCATACAGTTTGAGTCCTCAAAGAAGTATTAAGCTATGTCCATGAGAGGATATGTTTATGGACAGAGTGGTAATTTTTTTATTACTTGGGGTTTGGAGGAAAATGTGCACTTTTTTTTTTCCTTTATTTTCCACCCTCATTAATAATATTCTGTGCTCTGCTTCTCAGAATTGAGATTGAAGAAAGTGGTGGCCTCAGGTCAGTGTTGTGCTCCCATGGCTGCAAGTGCTCCACAGTAGCTGGTGCAGCTCAAGCTTTAGCAACAGAACTGTTTTCATCATTTGTATGACAACTTTGTGAGGCAGTAGTGTATGTAATTTGGTTGCACATCATGTAGTAGCTTGTGTCTGTGCACTGATTTAGGTAGGGCTTTTATAGCTCACAGTCAAATTGTTGGCACTGAACTTAGCAAGTGACAGGAGCTTAGAATTAGATTCTCAGGACTGTCAGAACATCAGTGCCACAGATGCTCCTTTTCTGCATGGTTTTGTTTTTTAATTCCAACAGTAGTTTTTACCTTTGTTTTTAAGCACTGTCCTCCTTTTCACTAATGCAAGGAGCATTGCTGTGCACAGATGCTGAGTGGTGGAATTTTCATGTCTGTATCAGAAGACAAGTTGTCATTTCATTTGCATTTGTAAGAATTGCAACAAGTATCCCAGCAGCCAGCCTCACAGCTATGAGAACAGACCATCTCAGGTTCAGTCAAGTGCCTGACAATCACCAGGTGCTTCAGGCACTCGCTAACCAGCTGCACACAGCAGAGAACAGCTCCTGTGTCTGGGGAGGGAGCAGCAAGGGCTGGGATCACAGTACTTGGCTGTATCCTCAAGGCCTTGGGAAAGTCTAGAATTTCTCAGGCATAGGACAAATGGATGGTGATTGCTATTTTACAAGGGAGATATCGTTAACGATTGCACTTTGGGAGTAACAGCCTTAGGTTGTTATCAGTAAGTGAACAGTCGCTTCAGTGGGGGAACTTATTATGCGGGTGTGCCAGGCCATTCAGTGTATGGATTAGGGAAGAAATAACACTGGAAGCAGTAAGGTTCCAAAATTGCCATGGGTCATGTACGGGACATACATCCTAGTTCCATCTTTCCTTCCTTTTGAGTATCTGAGCAGTAAAGAGGTAAGATTCACAATGACACAAAGCCTGGTGGATTGTGGAGAATGTTCATGGGGCAGGTCAGGGACTATGCCAGTTGCACTTGTAAGAAGGTGAAAGTTTTTCATAGGTAAGCCAGTTCTTTTCGTTGGGCTGGTGCATTCAATTTGGGGCGTTTTAAATACTGGGAGTAATTCTGGGAACCTGACCCATACTTGGCTTCTTTTGACTCACACAACTTAACAAGGGCCACCAGACAGCAGCAAAAAGGGCTTTACCACCGGCTGTGAAGACAGTACATAGTATCTGTGGGATGTGCATTTGGTGTTTTGAAGGGCTATTGCATAGGCTTCTTGAATTTCAGTGGTCTGAATAGTCTCATTTCTGAGTGTCCTGTTCTGCTTAATATTCATGAATCAGTGCAGGAAACATCTACCTGAGGAAATTAGGACCGGTGATTTTGAATAGCTTGTCACCAGTGTAGTCACACCACAGTACAGTTGATGGAGTATTAACAGCTAGCTTTAATGCTGTGTCTTAGCATTGCTGGATGTTGCTTTTCTGTAGTTAAACTTAGCTTGAATATGACTTAAATAATTTATAAATGTCTGTTATAAATTTGGTGGAGAGGATGCTGATTTGGGCTGTGGGTTTCATTATGACTATAAATCACACTTCATGGAGCAAACACTTTTAATAGAAGTAAATAGCAAACACACTTAATTGCTAGCAAGAGTAATCTTGCCAAAGACTTTGAATGATGTTTGGAGTGGGGAGTGTTGACTGCTCCTACAGGAAAAAAGGAGGTGGGGAGTGCGTACAAACGTATCTCCATCAGAGTTCTTTTCAACACCTTTCTCAAGTGCTTGGTGGCTCTCTCAGCGTCTTCTTAAGATGCTATCTCAGCATCTTAGAGATGCTTCGAGATTGTTAATCCACAATTAACAATTGTGCTAAAAACACAAAGCCACAGTCAGGGAGGGGGGAGGATGGTATTTGTTATTCTGGGTTCTAGTGTAGGGACACTGCACTTAACGTTGCTGAACTTGTTACAGGCAGTGGTGATTATGGCAGATATATCACTTCTGCGGGTGACAAAATCCAGAGAAGGCAACTTTGCAAGACCAGCGTGGTTCATACTCTGCTAGGCTGGGATGACCACAGAGCTTGTCAGAGACGGGCACTGGAAAGTCTCCGGTCAGAGTGGGAACAGTATGACCACCCTTTGAAATGCCTGGGAAAGACCAGAGATGTCTTCCAGAGACTTTATCAGAACGGTCCCCGAGGGCAGAAGAAACATTCTTTCACAGAAAGAAAACCCTGAAAGAGAAGAAGGGTTGTTGCCACACCTTGCTCATGAGTCAAAGCAAACTGAACCCTCTGAGTTCTGCTCTGAGTTGCTGCATGTGTGACACCTACCTCTGCCTCTGTGGGAACGCAGCATGAGTGCAGTGTGCTCTGGACTTGGGTGGTTGGATCTGGAAACTCAAACCATTGAATTTTGCTAGTTTTGGATTACCTGTTAACATTAGAAATGCTCTTCCCACATTCATGCATCCTGACCATACATTTACTAGATTGCTTACAAGGATTATTAGAAATTTCCTGTGTACTTTATTTTTCTAATAAGGTATTGATTTCAGTATATATCTGTTCATACTTGCAATGAATTGATTTATGGTGGCAGAAATTCTGTTTTGCTGCCAAAACATAATGGCCACTAGCTAATGCAATTTCCCCCCCTTTTTTTTGAAACCACTAGTTCTTTTTCAAAAATAAACTGGGTAGTCCTGAATGTGATTCAATTGCTTTGCCTAACATTTTGAATGGGTTGAGGAAGGACAGGAGACAGAAGCCAATGTGGGCATCTCAGAGATGCTGTGCTACAGTCACACATATGTTGCTTGTCTCCTCACAACTCTGTGTGTTCTGTTAGTCAGACCTGTGCTGCCACCTCAGGCACTCTCTGTCTATCAGGGTGAAATGGCTCAGTTCCACTGTTTTTCTGCCAAAACTCCTCTCTTGGATAGAGGTTTTAGGGCTATTTTAAATTAACCATTCTCTTTTGTCTGGTGTACAACATCCAGAACTTGATTTAAATCTCGTGTGTCATATATGTAAATGTTTTGTATAATGGTTTTGACTACTCTCTAATAAACGAGTGGATGTTTTAAAAGATACACCTTGGTGTTTTGAATGACTGAATTTAAATATGTCAGTTTTACGTATAAGAGATTATAAATTCAGAGACTTTACCTCTATGTCCTATTTGTATTTCTTAACCATATCATGTCCTCTGCCTATCCCTTTTCAGGTGGTTATTAATGAACAGTTTTAGTTTTCAGGTGCCTGAATTACTTTGGAAATGAGAAATCTGGGAACTGTGGAGAACAGGCACACACTTAAAAGTTTGTGTACATGCTCCTATACTTTATTTTTGTGTTGTTGTGTTTTTAAAGAGCTGCCCTAAGAGCCATAAACATGATTAACCAGTATAAATATTATCTCTCAACTGAGTGGCCAGAAGTTAATCGTTCTGCAGGATTGCTGTGTGATGTGTCTTCAACCCACACAATGACTTTGTACTAGAATCAAAAGGAACAAATGGGAAAATATATTATAAATGCCTGCTGGATTCTAAACATTTTAAAGAGGTTACATTAACAGGTCAGAAGAAAGTTTTAAGAACTCTGTGGTTTATTTCACTGTGAGCATTTGGGATGTCCTGTCTGCACTACTGCTGGACATGTTTCATTGCATGTCTCAGTGCTTTTATTTCACTTTTGATGTGAACCTGAGGATGAAGTGCCACAGTGTTAGTCAGCTCACAGATGAGCATTTGGTTTAAAAAAAGTAAAAATCTTGCTGCTTTTGGTGTGATAAATGATGCCACATTTAATTGGTATATATAATAAAATACTGTTTAATAGATACGTGTTAACCCTTGTACCTTAAATAGAAATTTTTCATCTAAGATTTAGATCTATTAAAAGTTATATTTAAGTGGTTTTTTGGTTCCCTCTATACAAAAGTCATTTCTTTCAGAATAGGTCAGAAGTGTCTTAAGAAATATGCATAATTTTGTCCTAATAATAACTGAGTATCTCAAATGCCAAATTCTTCTCTGTTGAAAGTTTAAAGAAAACAGTAGAATGTGCAAATATGGAAGAAATCTAAAATACTTGAAATGTAGCTGGTAGAGGGGAGAGGAGATGTGAAGGGGTCAAACCCTGGGTTGGCAGCACCCCGAACTGTCTGGGACAGCCCAGCCAGCTCCATCCCTCCCCTCGCCCTCCCGCCTCTGCAACACCCTTGGGGGAAAAGAGTCATGAGCAATAAAGTTTAAAAAAATCTTAGTGCTGAAGAAAGAATAAATTTGCATTCTTGAATGGTGTCCACTGTGTGGTGAAACTGCCCTTGCCGGGCAGGTGCAGAGGGCAGGACTGAGCTCTGGGCAGTTGTCAGACGTACAGCTCTGTGTGTCTCAAGGTCCATATGTGGAAGCCTTTGCTTAATGTGAACCTGAGTTGCACTCTTTGGCAGAGATAGTGTTCTAAAACATTGTTTGACTGTGTATTTAAGAATAGCACTCCCAAAATCCTGGCATGAAAGAAGAATGTGGTCCAATTATTATTTTTTCTGATTGTTCTGTTCTTTAATGAGGAATTATGTAAACTTTTAAGGGGAGTGAAATAAAAATAAAATTAAAAAAACTTATGCAAAAAACCCCAGAAGCAGTCTGAAAATATTAAAAATTGAGATTCTGAGGTCTTTGCACTTTCTTTTCCTGGTTTCCAAACAGTCCTTCTTGGAGTACTCTCTTTGTCATGGGAAAAGGAAAATACAGTTTTGTTCATTTCACAAGTTAGATTCTTTTTTTGTGTGTTATTAACAGGTTTGGCAAACATCGCAAAGATGACAAGAGTGAGAAAACTGGTAAAATAAAAGTGCAGGAAGCTCTTACTTCAGAAGAGGAGAGAATACGAATGAAGCAAGAACAGGAGAGGTAGACTTCAGTATTTGCTTAAACCTTGATAGAGAGAGTTTGTCTTTTAAATTAAATAACTGAAGTTCAATTTTCATTGATGAAATTTCCCACATGTTGATATGTTTACCTACTTTAAATAACAAGACAAAGCTGGATTTATTTTGGACATTAGTATCAACAGCTCCTTTGGCTGTGTTAAGCATCTTTTATAGACCCAGAGCTCCCTTCCTTACTGAGGAGACTGAAGTAATAAAATGAAATGTTTTCTCTGTATATTCTATAACTGATTTTCTTGACATTTTCAGAAAACAAATATTTATATAGAATGAAGTCTGTTTTGTATTTTTCTTCAAAGTCTTGCATATCTAGTTTTTTCATTGATAAATTTAGGAAAAAACTAAAAATTATATTTACCAGTATATTTGTCACTGGAGTTCAGTCTATTTATGTGCCATGCAGTCTGTTTATGGAATGATATGTATATTAAACTGCTAATGTTAAAAATGATTGGTGAGTACCTCTATTTTTCCTTGTCAGCTTTCCTTAACATAAAAGACCCTATATATTATAAATGTCATATGGTCTTCTCAGTATTTCCAGTCTACTTTTCATCCTATCTCTTGTAATCCTATATATTTGGGGCCCAGACTCTGGTGTCTCTTAGATGAATTTAGGCAAAATCTTGGAAAGCTTAGGTTAAAAATTAACTAGTATTTGGGGATGTGTGTGGAGAGACAACCTCTTTGAGTAGCATCACTTCAAAAAGGAGACAAACTTTACAAAATTTGATTGCTAAATGGTAAATAGATTCAGACACAGTTAGCAGTGAAAGTGAACCATTAATTAGAATTATTTATCTAAAAATCATGCTATAGCTCAGCCATAAATTTAGAATCGATGCAGAAACTCTGAAGGGAAATTTTGTTGTCTTTGTACAGGAGGTATCACTAGTTAGTTGTCATGGTTCCTTTAACCATCATCTCTATGTACCTTGGTCTTCTGTGGGTAAGAGCAAAAGTTATAAATGATGGCTTCATCAGTAACAGCTCAGTGGAATAGCAGAGCCACAGTAACTCCTGTGTAGTCTCCTCAGTTATTCCTAAAATGGTTTGCTTTCAGTTCTTTTAAGGTTGAGTGACTTACATAACAGTTAAGGCAGGCTAGGAATATGCATTCATTAGTTTTACTTGTTAAACTTCAGAAACTTTATCATTTGTGACCATCCATTTAGATTACATTATGGGAATTTTTTTACTCTTTAGCAAATATACTAGCATAAATTGATGTAAAAATTTATTCATATCCTTTTCCATCCATTCTGACTGTAGAGGGTGGCTGGCTTACAGTGCCTGGGTGTTTTTTACTTGTCTGATAGGTTTTTATTTTCTCTTTTTTAACAAAAGTGAGGCAGGGTCATTAAATTTATTCCTGTTTTCAAAACTAAAGTGCTTTCAGATTAAATGCTAAAGGGGAAGACTGGAATTGAAGGAAACAAGTGACTTTGGATATGAAGGTGATTGTGCAGCCCACTTCCCTTTATGCATGGGTAGAGCAGCCACTTGGTGGATAAACTCCTGCCAGAGGTGCAGAGCCATGAAATCTGCCTCCATTGCTCCTGCCAGCTCAGGGCAGGAGGACAGCTGGCCACACACACGCTGCCCTGCTCCCTGGTTCATACACCCTGCTGAACCCCAGCTGGCCCTGCTTGGAGGGTTTCTTAGTAACATTAGGCCCCCAGAAAATTAGCCATATACGTTTAATCAAAGAAGAAAGACTTTACATGTGAGTTAGTAACATTTTCTCTCTCTTCATTCTCTTTCTTTGTCTCTCTGTGTCTCTCTGTCTCTCTCCGTAAGAAGGATGAGAGTATAGACTGTCCATGTGATGATATAAGAGAGGTTGCAATAGTCACGCTGGGTACCAAGGTAGAATCATGAAATTATTTGTATAGCCCTCAATGCATGGAGCAAATTCCTAATCCCTGTCCATCAAGTTATGCTAACCAATCTGAATCTTTCCTACAATCTCACTCCTCGTTTGTTATAAAAACAATTTTAAGTGTTCACTGAAACTGCAGAAAATGCATGTGCCAGAACTTCATAACAGCTTGATGTTACTGTAACATGGGTCCTCCTCCTCCCATTACTCTCTCTCCCTGTGTATTTGCTTTCCTTTGTGTTATAAGAGAATGCAACTTCTTTGGGGTAGTGGCATGTACAACTAATAAAAGATAATAAAATAGCAACCAAATGTGTGAGGTGCTTCCTTATGTTTCTGAAAAATTCAGATGTTGATTTGGTCTACGGAGACTAAATATTTTTGCAGTTAGATTGCAGAGAGTTTCCTTTAGATCCTGTAAAATTATGATGTTAGATACATGCTGTTAATGAAGAGTACTTTTGCAAATTAACTGAACAATCGCTCAAAATGCTTACTAGGAGACAGAGTAAAATATTGCTGTCAGTGTTGGCTCATCATGGCTGCTATTTTAACTTTGTTTTCTGTGGGTTTTTTTCCCTCAATTTTTTTAGCAGTACAATTCACTTGTTCCATTTTGATACTATATACCTCTAAAATGATGCAATACTTTGGGGAAATAGGTTGGATTTAATGAATTTACTATGTATGAGAGGCTAGGAGCAAAAATCCTAGGGGGGTCAGAGAACAAGTGAACAGCCCATTAAAAAATCAATCATGCCCACAATTTTATGGAATTGTTATGCCTTGACTTGATAATTTTAATAGTATTGTGCTTACAATAGTATTTTCTTTAAAACCTTAAAAGCAGTGTTCATATGTATTATGAGACAAATAAGAAAACTAATGCTCTTCAATTTACCATGATTAAAATTAATAAAATGGCCTTCTATAAACATATTATTAATAATAATTTATTGATTCTCTGATTAAGGAACCTATCTCTTAAACTATGTATCTCTTAAGCTGTATATGGCTCACTGACAATCTTGAAGTAATTTTGATCAGAAAATGAAGCTATCTAGTTGAAAATACAGGCAGCTTTCAATGAAAAACAAATACTGGAACAGTTAGGGGTATCATCTGAGGAGACCACCCACTAGTCTTACCAAAAATGATGTAAAATGCTCCCTATTTTTAAATTCTCCAAATACTGGAATAACAGTTCATCCAAGGCCATAGAACATAGCCCTGTGTCACTGTGCTTTAACGCTGGTTTACTCTGGAAAGACAAGTCTCCTTGCAACATCTTTAAGTGTCTGCCAAGCGCTGATCTGAAAATCCAGCTGGGCTCTGCTGTGCTCTTGGAAAGTGTGCTTCTCCCCAACAGTGGCACCAATCAAAACCTCAAGGCAAAAATAAGCAATAGGTTTTCTGAACTTGGCCTTTTGTCTCCTAAGAAGGAATCTATACTGCAGAGTCTTGAGACTTGGCTTCAATTAGCCCTGGGCTCTTTGTGGTTTTGTTATAGAAGGTGTTCTATGAATTCCAGAGTCCCATGATGGACATGTGGTTTGCACATCTTCCTAAAATCTCTCGGATTTTACAGATTGGAGATGAGTGGAATATCTTGAGCTTTCAGAGATGCTTCTAACTACTTATAGTTTTACACAGGCTTTGCTATGTAGGATAGACTTAAAACCAGATTTTGAAACTTTTATTGATGACCAAGAGGAACTAGTTCATATGAATGGTCACCCTCTGCTGTGCTTCTGGATCTAAACCTCTGGAAGCCCACAGACCTTTCCATTATAGAAACTCTCTACATCTGGTCTTTGAGGGCCTTCCAGGGTAGATTTTGCTCAATATGTAGCCAGAGTGTCCGTTGATATCCTGCAACCTGATTGCCCTGAAACATTTTCCGAGTTCTTAAAAGCCCTTTAGTGTAGTCTCTTTCTTAGGAGATGGGAAGACAGAACTGTCCAAAAAACTTACTGCTTTTATGTTCTGGCCTTGCTGGAGAGAGACATCCCTCCAACAACAGGTTCTGATACCTTTGTTTCTCCCTCTTTCACCCTTGGATTTTTCCTTCAATTTCATTTTTGTTGGTAGTTGTTTTGTGCTTTTTTTTCTTGCTTTTTTTTTTCCTTTACTTTTTTCTTTCCCCTGCAGTTCTGTGTTCATGACAAAATAAATCTTCAGCAAATCCAAAACCTTTGCCTGTAATCTGCGCTTCTTTAGCTCAGGCACGTGCAGTTCTTGACACACATGGCAAGGCTATACATGCTGACTGTCTTCAGCCTTGGACTGACTTCCTCTGGCAATGCAAGTGCTTTCCAACCCAAACAACTTTACTCTTTGTACCCAGGTAGTAGATAACAGAGGAATGAACTAAACATACCTCTTTGTGAAGTTTTCAAGAAATGCATCTGAATCCGGCGTGGTTCACTGCTGGATAATGCTTAAAAGATGAAAGTTGCAATTCATATGTAGTCTCATGATTAAAAGTTCGTGATCCCAGCTGTGGGTGAACAGTGCATATGCTGTAATCCAACTCTAGAGGCACTTCCTTCTCTTGGAAAGAAAGTCTACAGGATATTTTCTCTGGTTACTACACTGTTTTAAGAGCTTTGCCAATGTTCTATAAATCTCTGGGTTACCATAGAAGTGTTTTAATCTTAGTATTGTATTATTCTTCAACTTCCACTGAAATGGATGCAAAATCAAGTGCTTAAACACTTAAACACCCATGTTGGGAGGATCAGTCTTGAGACGATAAGGAGAAACCTTTCAGAAGAGAATCTACTGTACTGATGGAAGCGCTATGGTGGAGGCTCCAGAGATGCTGGGAGGATGATAGAGCGGTCAGAAGGTGGCTTGTGGAGCCGAGGGTTTCCTCTGCTCTGTAAGAGCAGCTGTACAATTACAGCTTCTGCTCTTCGCGCTGGAGGACAGATAGCACGGCAGAGCAATGACGCGCTGGGAAGGTGCATGTGTAGTCACCGTCTGGAACAGAAACCTCCTGCTGTGCTGGTTTCCCCCCTTTCTATTTTGGAAAACATGACCTTCTGTTCCTTTGGGTTACAAAAGGAATTACATTTACATAGTTCCGCTGCTCAGTTCCCCAGTTCTCTGGCCCGGTTGGTGCCTCGGGAGCGGCGCGGGGCCGGGAGGGGGAGCTGCGGGCTCGGCGCTGCCGCCCGGCCCGGCCCGGCTGGGCTGGGCTGGGCTTTGCTCGGCTCGGCTCGGCAGTGACCGGTGCCGGGCTATCAGCTGGGGACACCTCTCCAAGCGGGGCGTGGGAGTTGCTTTTGGCGGCCGCGGGAGGAGGCGATGCTGCGGCGGCTGCCGGCGGGGACACCGCGCACCTTGGTCCCGCAGAGGCGCTGCCCTGGGGAGGCGGATCAGGCGGCTGTGTCTGTATTGTCAGATTTGCTGCTACTTTTGGAGATCAATCAGTAGGCTGACAGCACTTTTTTGTGTGAATGTAAACAAGGCTGTGATTTCAGTGGGTGTCGTTCGCATATTATTTTTCCTAAATTTAGAGGGAAACATTCTGTCCGTTCATTAGTAGCTAAAATAACACTGATTCCACACCCCCCCATACCCCCCCCCCCCGAAGGATTCAGTTATTCCATAAAATGCTTCCTGTATTGTATTTTCCTAAGGGTATACAGGTCTTTATCTCCAGCATATAATGAACTTCTCTTCATCCTTCTCTAGTACCATTAAAGCCACAAGCCCTTTGTTATAAAAGTATACTAATGAATAGAAATGTTACAACAAGAACAGAAGTCTTGTGTTTTCCCTTCATCATGCATCATCCATTTTAATTAGACAAAAGGGTGGTGAGTACTGTGACAAGAGTCTGGAATTAAAATCATTAATTGATGTCAAGCTGACGAGAGACTGCTAACATGAATTTACTGACAGCAGGAAAGAAATTAACCTTATTACTTTATTTAGTACATTGGGACTATTTATTATATTTTCCTGTGTAAGTTCAGTGTGTTCTGTTAATGATGATAAAGACAAATAATTAATAAAACCTACATAAAGTTTTATTACCTCCTATCAATGAAGTTTGCATGAAAATCACATCAATAACTTACAAAAAAACAAACCTACCACATCCTTCTAATCAATGTAGCTCATCAAAACCATTACAGCAATATTTTTTATATTTTAAATGAGTATAACAGGCTCTCTCTCTAGCCGAGTAGAATTGCAAAAGTGATTTGATTTAAAAACCACGCCTTGGTTTCTTAATGTCAGTGTTGCAAAAAATGAAACATATTTTCTGCAGCAGTGACATTGATTGGAATAACTGTCTGGTTTGATCATCATTGGAAGGTCACCCTAACAAAGATGAGTTTTAATGTTAAGCATCTTTATTCTTTAGATGAAAGAGTACTGCAGTGTCTTATAGAATGACAGCAGCATCCTATAGATAATTTGTGACCCAAAGGTCATAATAAAAGAATAGAGGAGAGGTCATCCTGTAGTAAAGGCCATCTGGAACTGTTAAAGCATCAGATGGAGTAGGGGGCTGAACAGCAGGACACTCTTGGTGCCTTTCCAGATTTCCCAGAGAGACCATAATATTTTTATTGGAAAACCCCAACTTTTTTCCCCCTTAAGCAAAATATTTTCATCTAGCAGTTTCATCTTACTTTTAGAAAAAAGGACAACAGACTGTGATAAAGAAAGGATTTTTATTTCTTACATGACCTCTAAGTATTATCTGTGTCTTTGAAATAAGGCAGAGGTTCAGCTTTACTTTTGCTGCTGCTGTATTTTGATGCCACTTAGCAGCTTTCAAAAAAACTGTTACTCTAAATCCATTATTATTGCAAACATGCAGAATATAAATAATTTGTAAAGTAACTTGTGTGAAATCCTTTCTGTTAAAACTTTAACCCCCTTCCCAGCCCATAAGAGAGAAGAGGAAAAATTCCTCAGTGATCAGAAAACCAGAGCAATATGTTTCTCATTCTCACTTATCTTGCGATGGTGTCTCTTGTCTCGGTTTCACTGAGGTTTGTAGCATTGTTTTTGGCAGTGGTTTTTTTACATGCCATGAGGGATGAGGGTGCAGGACATGAAAACAAATCAATGGCAATAATTTTTGTAAGAGAACACAGAAGTGAAGATTGACAATATGGACCTTTGGAAAAACATTTCGGGTCAGTTCCACTTCATAAAAATGTTGACTTCAGGAGATATGTAAGTTGGAACTTTTTTAGAATAATAGTTGCTGAAGAAATTTTTTAAATAAAGCACCATATATTCTCTAGCTACATATTGTAATTATAGAGGTTTTAGGACATCATGTTAAAAGTATATTTTCTCTGTTATTCCTCTGCAGGGATTCAAGACACTGCACTGGGCAAGGTTTGGCCAAGTCCCTTACAATACAGTAAAAAACCTCAAAATTTAGATGGTCTTTATAATATTTTCACTTACAAATTTATTTAAGGTATCTTGCAGATCATATGAATTCAGAGCTCTCTAGACATGTCAGTTCTGAGTAAGAGCACTGAAAATATTGTCTAACTTTAGAATACCAAGGACTTTAGGCTAAGACAGCAGCACGTCCCCTGATGTCACATGTGTCAGAGTTACTGTACCAAATAATTATTTGGGAATTAAAAAAGGTTTGCTGTACTTACTAACTTATAGTTGATTTGACTTGTTATTGAACTTATTGTTGCTGAGTTGAACAGAACCGAAAACTTGTAATATTTTCCAGACTGCACAACAGGAGTCTGTCTAACAGTACGGTAAAGCACTAAACTCACTCTTTCTTCTAATTTTTAAACACAGCAGCAAGTATTTGACTAGCAAGAAAGATACAAAATGATACATTTGTGACAGACAGATGGGTTCTCCCTCCACATCGCAGCTGGAACGTTTATTTTGTAACCTATTCCTAGAACAAACCTTTTCTGGGTTATGAGACACCTGGCTCTGTTTCTGACCGTGCTATAGATTTGTGCTGTCAGTACTGTGACCCATCAAGGTTTTAGAAGTGAATCCTCAGAGGTGTTGTGGGTGCAAATTTGTGGGTCTTGAGCAAAGATACTGACTTAAAAAGCTATATTCTCTATTGGTGGGGTTTTTTTCTTTTCCTTTTCTTTCATCTTCAGTGTATGAGATTCACATAATACCTTGCTTTGTTGTGAGGTTTTTCATTGCATTTTTTTTGTCACTTCATACTGTTTCATTTTCCAACTTCAGGATTAGGCTACGTTATAAATAGTACTCTAGAAACACAGAATAATGGACCTGAAATAGAACTACTGGTAGAATTTTTTACCCCCTTTTGTTACTAGACTTCAAGTAGTGGAACACAGATGGTGGATAGGCTCAACTCAACCAACAGTTCTGTAGCTCGACCTCCAGGTACTGCCTGCAGTATCTGGGAATGACTGATTTGATATGTGGTATGATATACGGTACCATTTGATATATGGGATGCCTGCGTCATTTGTTTCTTGCACACATGGGAACAGCTGCTCCTTGCACATCTATCCGCAGAATTCAGATGTTATCCACCAGTTCTTCTTTCTGAAGTTGTTCTCCAGTTGGGGGGAAAAGAAATTAGGGGAAGAAATAGTCCAAGCAAGTCTGCGTGAGAGAGGAAACTAGTGCTCTTAAAGGGAGGAGGGATGGAGTCAGGAGCTGAGTCATGTTTCAGCAACAGCTGAATCTCATGATCTTCTTCCTTTCTACTTCTGTCCAGCAAGAGATAAAGAGTAGATTAGAGCTAAATTAATCTAATGACCTGTTGTCATAGGTGTAAATATCAGCCTTTGTGGCCAGTTTTGTTATGCAAAAGAAGTACTAAATTCCATTTTGCTTACAGACAGCAGTGATGTTCTTTGATGCAACATGATTCCCAGCAGGATAACAGTCCCAGTTGCTCATCTGGGTGATCCTTCACTGCTGGGGTCACTGACCCTTGGCTCAGACATGAAAATAAGGACAGAAAGTTTCAGTCATGGTAGTGTTTGTTTTGGAGACAGGAGGACCTATACTTCCTGTGTACCTGAAACATTCACCTTTGGTTGAAATGTATTCTTTAAAAAAAACCCCGCAACAGACAAACCCTCTACCCCAAAATGCAGCAGACTGTTAACTGCAAAGTATGCTAAAAGCTCTGTTGAAGTGTAAGTAAGATGGTAATTTACAGATTTTTTAAAATCAAAGTAAGCAACGATTTTCACTTGTTTACTGCAAGATCCACAAAAGCAGTTTGAAGTACACTGTTGGGGGGGATGTCTTCACTTGGGAAAGACAAAGGGTGAATCAAGAAGGTCAGGGGATAGGGAAAGATAGGGATGAAATACATGAGAGATTCCACCAGGTTAGAGAAAATCATTCTAATGTCTCTTTGAGTTTCATCCTTGTCAGTGATTTCAAATTGGTGTTTGCACTTCACCTGCATATATGCATAATATTTACTTTCTCTCCTGCATTTTCATTTCTTTACATCTTCATTTGTATTTTGCTGCCTTCTTTAATAGCCTTCTTTAATATAACTCCTTATAAAAATGAGCGTGTTATTCTCTTCTTAATATATTAGGGCACTTACAGTAATCACCTTATCACCTTTATCCTTCACCCTTTTTTTTCCAACTGCAACCCTCCTGGGTTGTAGCTCATTAAAGGCTTTTGAAATTCTTGTGCATCTCTTCTGCATGTGGGATTTGAGGAGGGGGGATCTTCAAAGAGACAGTAAGTACTATCACGTATTCTAATTGGCAGATAGGCTGTGATTGTTGAAGGAGAAAGAAAATTAGGACTCTCTGATTATGTAGATACATTTCTTTAATTTAGAGGTGATGGGCAGCTTTTTTTTTTTAATACATAGTCACTGTTCTATTTTTCTGCTGTTGTAGAACTAGTGCATAGGAAATATATGTGTGTAAAATTTCTATATAGGTGCAGAATTATAGACCTTTAAGAGATATCATGTCACTTTTTCAAGATAGGATCTGCAGTGTATGCCCTGCCTGCAAATGTTTGTTTCATCCTCGGGTTTTTTCCAGTTTACAATGACATAAACTCTACAACTTCCCATGGCAGTCTTTTCCACTACTTTTCCTCTAGGAAGTTCCCCTACCCACAGTATCTAGTATCAATTATTCCTGCTGCAGTTTAAATATCTAATACTTGCATTAAAGATGGAAAACGTTATTTTCCTCCAGTGTCTGTAGACTGCTGTTATGTCCCCACTCTGTCTTTTTCTTTCCCCAACAGCTTGACGTTGCTGACTGTTACCCAGTAGAACTTCCAGATCCATTCCTGAAAAAGAAACTCACAGATTTTTTTCTCTACTTTTAGTTGATATGCTTAATTATTGTGACTATGTAGATTACCTTCCAGTTGATGTTATTTAAGTTAATTCTATTTTTGAAATCTACTCTGCATTTCAAGAACATTTGAAATGTTAATCCTTTCCTCCAAAGTTCCTTCATTCGGGTTTTCTGCAGATTCAGTACGTCCTAAATAATAATGAAAACCCTGAGTAAATTCAGAGAGTGATCCATGTAGAAAATACCTTGGGCTGTCCATCCTGCATGACTGTGAATTGCTGAGAGCTACTCTCTAGATACTCTGCAGGAGCAGCCTCATTCAGCCTATTGCATCCAACCCATAGCTGTTTTTCTTAGCCTGGGGCATACTGTTTCTACCCTGTTCACAAGGTGCTGTAGAAGAGAATCTGGCTGACTTCACCACATCTACTTTTGATAACTCTGTAGTGGCTCCTGCTCTTTCCATCATCTCCTCCAGTAGTTTGCTTCAGAGGAGATTGAAGTTACACCCATGAGTTTTTAATCCTCCACCTTCTCTGAGGGGTGTTTGACTTTTTCTAGTTTTTCAGTATTTCAGCTGTCCCCAACAATCTCTCCTGGTTACTGAAAAAGTCTGAGGCTGCCTCAGACACTTGTGTGTGTTAGATGAAGTTAAACTAGCTTAACCAGTTTCTAACTGTATCTTTTGCTGGTGTATTGAAGATCTTTTTGTTGTTGGTGGCAGTCAATTTTGCTGGTCATCTGCTTGCAGTCAACCATTTCAGTGAAGACAGATGCAAAGGAAAAAACCATTAAGCCTTAGGTCTCCTCAGCATCATCTGTCAATATTGTTCCATTGCTGCCACACAGGGGAGCAACCTTTTCTTTGCTCTTCCTTTTACTGCTAATGCAATTACGCAGTGATTTATTGTTATCTTTAAAGCTCCCTGCTACTTTTATTTCACATTATGCCTTGGCCTTTCTGATTTTGTCCCTGTATGCTTGAGAAAACTGACCACATTTTGTATGTGTTTCCTCATGTGTCTGAGGTCAGAGGACGGTCATATTTCAGCCAACTGGCCACACATGTATGTACACAGCAGATAAGGCAGAACTGTTAATATTTTTCTTTTAATGACTTGAAAAAGGTTGGTCTCTAGACTTTCAATTCAAAAATTGTATTTACTTAGCAGTATTTTCTGACCTTTTTTTTATAATATGCTAAAGTTTTGAATGAAATGGGTGTGAATGAGGAAGAGGAGGTGTCTTTCTTATTTACGAGCTACTGCTGTTTGTGCCCATGATTATCCATTGCACACAGTGATCATTCTGAATGATTTTCCCAGGAAAGCAGATGGCTTTGGTGAGAGGTGGTTATAACTGTGATAACTGACTAGCTCTAATCATGATAAGAAAAGTGAAGCGTCATATGCCGGTTCAGAGCGAAATCACAGTAATGCCTATAATCAAGGTACCCTCATTAGAAGGGTAGTTGTCAGAAAAATTCTACTTGGATCCAGACAAAGGTCAAAGAAAAATACGGGAGAGGACAAACTCTCGTATTGACTTGATTGCCAAAAATTAGGAAAAGGGCCATTAAAGCCCTGAAGGCAGTTGAGGAGGCTGGGGGAGGAACAGTGAGACCTGGCTTGCTTGTTGGCACACTGTTCCTACAAGGTGTTTTTCACTAGCAAAGGAGGAGGGGACAAATTTGAGGAGATTTGGCTACTGGCCAATGCACCTTCTGACCTCTTCATTAGAAACAATATCTGGCAAAAATTGGACCGAATGCATTCATCCCACCGGACTAACTTGAACAAGCTGACTGGCTTTATAAATGTGTGGTTGTTTTTCTCTGTTTCCAATCCATCATTCCAATGTCATGCCAGTCTGATGGTAGAAGAACTGAGAACTGGCAGCCGCGAATGGCTTGTCATTTAGCTTCTGTCCTTATACAATGCTGTTTCTATCCTTAATAAACATTGTCAGCCATCTCACATATGTGGAACTGCAAGCATTCAATACTGCTTTTGTAAATGAGTGAGCCTCAGTGGAAAAGATGAGATCGCGGATTATCACTTGGGCAATATCTGAATCCTGGCAGCAGCAGGAGGATTAATTGAATTGACCAAGTACTTGCACACCAGAAGCAGCAGCCAACTTTGTTTCTGCTCTCAGAGGAGGATATATTGCAATGGGAAATGTAATGTACTAGCCATGAGTATCCTTCCCATGCTGTGTTCATCAATTAAGATAAGTAGGTGATTTTTGCAAGGATCTAAATCACTAAAATGAAAAAATCCCTCACAGGAGGCTGGAGCTCCCAAGGGATTTGGGATATTTGTAGTCTACTTCTAGCCCTAGATGAAATTAGGGTTGATTTCTCTTCTGTTGACAACTTTGCTTATTCACTTTTACTCATAATAGCTCAGCCAGCACCACAGATTTTCTGTTGATGAAAAAAGTTGAAGTTTAGTTCAGAGAACTGCTGTAAACATTTAGCTCAGGGTGGAATTGGGCTCAAATTAATATGATTACTTAGTACCCAAATATGAGCTACATGGCTAAATGCCCTTTTTGGTCAAGGGACGGGTCCTCAACACAGTTGGTAGAGCCTGGAGAAGGGCTTGGCTTCACCTTAACATGGCCATGTTACAGATGTTCAACTGAACTGCCCTCTGGAACCTGCAGCAGCCGCCTAAAGTGACTGAATCTTGACTGGCTCTCCTGGGAGTTCAAAACATGCCTTGACACCTAAATTTAAGTGTCTAAAATGGTAGTTGCCTTCACCTGAAAGCTGAACATCATTCACAGAGTTTTAAAGAATGGAATGAGGTAGCTGCTGTTTGCTGAGGACAGCTATGCATAAGCTTTTCCCTTCCTTTTTGTGACCACCATTTCATGTGCATAGGAATCACTATACAATGGGTATGTCTGTCATTACTGGATTAACTTGCAATGAAAAGCTCTTCTAACAATTATAGGAAGTTCTGCAGCTAACAATATTGTCATTTGAAGCAGTTATCATTAGCTTTTGAATTGAATGGCACACAAATGCATGAGGATAGTTTGTACTTTACTGAACATTATAATTTGAGTCTTAAAAGCATGACAGTACATTGTTGACATTTTCCATATTAACACTTCAGCAGGAAGGGTTTAGAAACTTCTTGGGATAGCTTTTGTATTTTTAAAAGTTCAGTTTCATTTAAACACTCAAAATTGATTAGCAGTTTTTGCAAAAATTATTTGATGATGAAAAGAATTATGTGACTGTTAAGCATGATTATTATTGTTAAACCCCCACAAAGTCCTTAGGAAGGCCATAAATCCTCAAAGTTAGCTGATCTGAAATTTCTGACATAGGCATTTTTATTGTGCCGTGTCATGAAGGAATACAATTCAGTGAAGACAACTTAATACACTTATCCACATTATGAAACCAAAGCACTGTGGTCAAACACTTCTCCAGATACTGGATTTCAATAGCAGAAATGTTGCTGAATAGGACTGAAGTACAGAGCGAGTTCTAGGTTCTCATCTGTGCTGCACAGTGTGTTTACATAATCATTTTAATTTTCCCCACAATAGTCTGCACTGGCATTTCCCATATATATACTTAATGCAGTATATGCTAACAAGGATTTAGGGTGTATCCTACATAGAAACACACATGGAGAGGGGGAAACATAAAAAGTAGCATCACATTAAGTTCAGGATCTTGTATAAAGATATATTCAGAGTTAAAAACTATTATAATTGCAAAAGGGATAGTGCAATATTCAGCTGATAGCTCTTATTCTTTTCAAGAGTATGCCTATATATTTTCCCCTAGTCTTTTTGTTTCTTTAAGTTGGGAGGCATAATGTTTAAATGTGGTATGTCCTTGAAAGGCAAAAACAAATAGTATTTTAAACAATATTCAAAAATATGTTAAGTAATTGAAATACCTATACTTTTGTCATCTGAAAGTGGTAGGATTTGCACAGTGGTTTAAATGTAAAGCACAGAAAATGAATTAAGAGAAAAAAATCAGAACATTTTGGATGTCAGTATGGTCAAACATCTTATACATCTTATTTCATTTTAGAGTTATCCTTTGTTAAATGTTATTGCGAATGGTTACTGGGTACTTTGGTTATAATTAACAGGAAGATCATACTGCATTTAGACTCTGATTTTTAATACTGTGTATATGTATTAACACATTGTATTAAAAGTTGTAGAAAATATTCTAAAAATTTTCCTGGTGGATGTGAACATAATTACTGGCATAACTCTTCAACAATCAGTTCTTTCCTACTTGAATGGGAATAAGTATCCCTCACCAGACCACGCACAGGAAATCTGAATGTTCTTGCTGCAAATGGTGCTGCATCCAAACTATTGCTGCAAATGGTGCTGCACCCAAAGAAATGATAAGCAGATGTATGAGAAAAGGTGGTTAACGAAACAGGGAATGCTTATGTCTGCACCTCTTGAGAGTGATGTGATATTCATGGTCAAAAGTTACATAAGTTCACCATCCTCTCTCATAGCAGTTAGTGTAACACTAAGGTAAATATCGCCAGTTACCACCAGGTAATTCTGTTTTATAAGCACTTCAGGTAAAAATGCTTTCTTCTGAATGAATTACTCTATGCACCATTATTGCTATACTGTCTGATTTTGTACACTGAAATTTTGGTTATCTAAAATACATGGATTTTTTTCCTTTGAATTGGCATCAGACAGTGTTCCATGTGATAATACAATGTCCATTTAAAGAATTAAATCTACCAATGTCTAGGAAATTTCTGATTTCCTTTGCTTCTTCCATTCAGAGGACAAATATCAGTAGACAAATGCATTCCTTCACAGGGTAATTAATACAGGACTACAAATTGGAAATTAAACTGCAGAGAAAGGAATCAACATGCACAGGTGATTTTCAGGCCTGTTTTTCCTTCTACACAGAAACCTTCCAAGTGATTAAGGCTGTAACATTTCTGAATTACAGCTTTGGGGTATAGGAGAATGTAAACCATATATTTTTATTTTAAAAATAAGTATGCAGAAACACAGTTTAAATTTGAAATGAGTTTTGGATTTAAACTTGAGTCCTTCTCCACTGTAAATTAAACAGAAAACAATTCTGGTTTGATATTGCTGAAATTGTTAAGAAAAAATTTCCACTGTGACTGACTATAAGTAAGAATTGTGGTGCACAGATCAGTGGTAGTAGATATAAAAAGAGGAATGCTGAGGTTTAACTTGTGACATGTAAATGAATCACTGAACTATCAATGTAGGTGGCTCTGACTGTTGAAGGGAATTCAGCCAGTCAGTTGTATCCTAAATCAGTATTTGTGATCAATAGCTACAGGATTTGTGGGGGAAAACAGGTCTGTCTATCTATGCCATCCTTCTACTCCCTTCTTTTGTTATGGTGTTCTTTGTTAATGTAAAGGAACAATTTGCTTGGGACTCAGTCTGATGAGGAGACATTTATGATGTTCACATACCAACTCTGGGCTGGATTCACATACTTGAACACAGGTGTCTTGTGTCATTTGGGTGATCAGTCTCTGAGACTTCAGCATGACCTATGGAGTCCTTGCTCAGCAGCTGGAAATCCAGAAAGATTACCTGGGGGTGTCAGGTACCCATAGCTCTTATGTTTGAGCAGTTGAATCAAGGCTGGGTATCCAAACTCTCAAGGAAGACCTAACTCACAGCATCAAAAGTGGCTGTGGAGCAACTCCTTTCATGCTGGGACACAACAGCTCCTAACACAGCAGCTCCTAACTCTGGAGTCTGCTACCAACAGCTCCCTGCCATTGTAAAGGCAGCCTGCACACGTGTGTGGTGTGAGCTCACCTGCTGTTGGCACCTAAATTCTCATGTCTTTATCTGCAGTCTGAATCCCATCCTTTGTGAATTCCCTTTTGTTTTTGCAAAACTAATCCTGAATCGTGCTAGTTTAAAATTTCTCAGAAGGTCAAAGTTACCTGACTTTAAGGCTTTTCTATTTCCAGAAGAGACAAGGCTTACTTTCAGAAGAGATATAGGCTTTGAATGGGCTGATTTTGTTAAAAGTTGGTGAACAAGCTGTGTTTGGAAATGGCACACAAGAGAGATGCACAGACCTGTAGTCTGCATGGATGGATGCTGTCACACTGTAGCCATGGCTGTATTAGATGAAAAAGGAGCACATTTGACTAATGGAAGGGAGGAGACAGCTGAGTGCTTCATTTTGCAATGATGACAGAGCATTAAATTGGTCTGGGGAGACAATGTGAATGGGGTTGTGTGGTCAGTTTACTGCGCATATGTGTGCGTGATACATCAAATTTTCTAAAATGCCAAAAAAACTTTGAAGCCCAGATCAAATTTTTGTAATAGCTTTGTGTGCTTTTGAAGATATGATCTGTGCTCAATTTGTGTTTGTCAGATTCCTAAATGTCATCTGTTTCTATCTGTCACTTTTTTATCATACGGCTAAAATAGTGCACCTAAATACAAATTCCCAGTACAGCATCACCTTTCGTTTGTAACTTTAACACCAGGCACATGTTGTTTCTTTCTGGGAAGATACAGCCTGCTTTTGAGAGATGCCAGATTCAGTTTGTTTACATTTTAAACAAAGCATGCACATTTCAAGTGAATCATGCAAGAATCTGCTTCTGCTGTTTACTGCATGAATGCAAACGTAAATGTATCCTTATGCAATTTTTAAATTCTGAAAAAAATATGATTTTTGTAGTATTAAATTAAGAAAGTATATTAAAATTCCTCTCTAAATACAGGCATTAGAACCATTAAATCTGACAAGTTCTGGTGAAGTGAATATGAATGGTATCAGACCATTCTCAGATAAGTCAGGTATTAGCACAGACATCCTAAGACACATGAAACAAAAGGTAAACTCTGTTTACCAACAGCCATGACTAGTAGTTATTAACTTAATGAATTAAAAGACAGTAGATAATCAGACTTGCTCCTTAAAGAGCAGTGTTGATTGTAGTATTGCTTCAATCTAGGCTCAATATCCAAGGTAAACCCCATGGCAAACTGAAACTGGAAACACTTCACTGGTTTTCATTAATATAGGCTACCTAAGTTGTCTGCTAACTGCTGCTTTATATGCCTGGGGTAGGGGGACAGCCATCAGTTTCATCCTTCTTTTAATTTTTCAGAATTCAAGCAAAAACTCGAGAATTTCGGGAGAGACAAGCTCGAGAACGTGACTATGCAGAAATACAGGACTTTAACCGGACGTTTGGCTGTGATGCAGATCCAATGTATGCTGGGATCACTTCCTATGACTCTTCTTCAAATAGTGGCACGATAACACTGAACACCCGACCACAGAGCCCGAGGGAAGGACAGACAGTGGAAGCCTTGTACGCACAAGTGAAGAAACCACGGAATTCAAAGTCTTCACCTGTAGACAGGTAGGCACCAGCCATCAATCAATACACTCTCTCAAAATATGCCCTTGCACTGCTTTTGTCATGGGAGATGACTGTACATCAATTGGAAAGTCAGAGCTGCTTTTTTATTAATGGCTTTTTAAAGCCTTTATGTAGAACAGTATTGAGCTCACTCGAATCAACCTGTTACAGAATGGGACAGCAAAGTTATTTTCTGCAGAGCAACTACTTTTCTTCTCATTCTTCAGACGGTTTGGAATTTTGGAGTCACCGTTTGGCATAATTGAAATTAAATTCAAATTTGTAACATTATCAGGTTTATTTATTAAAGCTGTAATGGATATGCTTGTGTAATGCAACATTTCCAACCTATTCACAGCAGTTAAAAAATCTATACGAAGCTCTTTTGTTACAGCAAAAATGGGTTGAAGCTTACCTGGATTCTAGTCCTACTGCTGTCCTGAACAGGTTGAGCTTCTTGATTAAATACAGACCAAGTGAGTAAACTCCAAGCTTAACTCATGATCTGCTTTCTCTTCTCATGCTGTAGCTTATGATTTATACTCTTCCTGTGGTGTCATTATCTGAACTGGGTCATGCTTGGTTTTATGCTGAAACTGGGCAAAATTCTGGTTTCTGTTGATGGAGTTTTGAGTTCCTTTGAAAACCTGAAGCGAAAACAGGCATGTAAATTAAAATAAAGTAAAAATAACCAAAGGCAAAATTCACAGTTTTTTAGTACTTTAACAATGAAAATACATCTGTTTTCTTGGCTTACTTGTATGAACTTGCAGTTCTGCATTTTCTCAGCTCTACAAAAACTAACACAAAAATCCTAGTGCATGAGCTATTGCTACCTCATTCGGAGGTTATTAATTTAGCTGATAGTAAAGCCACTGATTTTGTTTTCTACTTCATTCTTTCCAGAATTAAAATATTGGACTTGCAGTTAAATCAGCAAAGCAGTGTCTTTGCTTACAATGTTTGAAATCTGTATAACTTCTACATGAGGACTGACATTCATATCTTGCGTATTCTGTTCTAGGTGGTAATGGAGTCATTTGTATTTGGTCTTAAGGAAGGTAGCTGTCATGCAGAGTTCAGCTAATTGTCTGTCCAAAATCCTTTGAGGACTGAGATTGTTGCATTCAGCCCTCCACTAGATCTATTTTGCCAAGTTTCTTTACATAATATTGATAAAAATATATCCTCTAACATGGCAAATAAGAAATCTCAGACGCATTATGGAAAGCATACATTTTTATTAAAAGTCAGTAGCACAACTGCCTTTTTATTTTCTTAACTGCATTGTTCTCTTGTGCTATGTAGAAGGTCTGCTTTTCATATTAAATGAAAATAATTTATATATTGTGTACATATGTACATTATTTCAGTGAAGGAAGCAAAATAATATTAAAAGATGACAGCTTCACCTGCGTCCTTGAAATTTTGTATTCATTAGATATATATTGGCTGGCACTGGTATATCGAGGTATATATATACATTTTAAATATTATATATATATCTATATACACACATGCATATATATATTAATATGTGTATATATATACACATGTGTAAATATATATATATATATAAATATATATAACATTCATATGTATATTAAATGTACATTTCAGCACTTTTGTGCCTTTGGAAATCAAAAGAACTTGGTTGGATATGGCTGCCACGTGGTGACTCTTATGGCTGTTTTTGTTAGACCAAAGGCACTGTTTCATGCTGGAGTTGAATGGCATCAATGTCACATCAACAAAAAAAAAGTTCTTTGATGCAAGCCTGGCACGGCGAAATAGAAGACCTGCATGACCTAGCTAACTCTGTGTGATTGCTGATAAAAGAACCAGGAGAGAGTGAGTAAAACTGAAGATAACGGGATACTAGGAGAATCTGATGTTAATCATATGGGTAGGACCGAAGAGCAGTGAGGTAGTTTTGCACATTCAGGCTGCTTCTGGAGCATGGAGGGCCCTGTATCTCACAGCTGGATCACGCTGTGACAAAAAGAAAGACCCAGCACACACAATAGGCTTGAGCAGAGGGAGAAAAAGCAAAAGTCAGGGACTGGAACTGGGGTAAGCAAAGCCACCCCTAACCCTGTTATAAAGGGGGACACATTTGACAAGAAACACCTGGAAAGAAATATTTAATTCAGATATAAAAATATTAATTTTTGCTATAAATGTGCTCTGAAGTACCTGTTCAGGGGTCTGAGGCATGAAGTTCTGGTGTATGGGGTTTTCTTTTCTCTCTCCTCACATCTTTAACAACTAAACTGTGAAGGTAGTGAATCCCACCTGGTTCAGAGAGACTTTCTGCAGTGATTTGTGCAGGCTCAAAGTTGCCTCTCCCAGAAGTCGGGTCCGTACTTTGGGACCACCTCTGAGAGAGCATGTCATAATGTCATAGAATAGTTTGGGTTGGAAGGGACTGTAAAGATCACCGAGTTGGGCATAGAGGAGGTATAACATCTGTGAGGGAGCAGCTTTCAGTCATCCTCAAGGTGTGTGAAGGAAATCTGGGAGCTTGACCCTTTGTAATGTTCAGCAGGAGAGCCTGAATTGTGGCTGAGGTATCTTCCCAAAGGGTCCTCTGTTTTTTACAGACTTTATCTTAGATTTATTAAGAAAGCATCCTCTGAGCATTTTAAGAAACAGTTGTGACCGTGAGGACCTGAGATGCTTGTTAAATGTGTTGTCTCCTTGTCTGTAGGATACCTGGCTCCTCACCCCATGGGAATTGTAACTTGTTTCTTGCTATCCCTTTCCAGCAGAGAGACCTTCTCCTTTCGCTTTGCATCTCCTGTGATGCCCTTTTTGACACCAAGCATCCAAATGCCTCCTCTCAAGGCTCTTCTCCATGGAGCTCTCTTCTCTGCAGTCTGATTTATCCTGATAATGCCACAAGAAATTTGATGAGGAATAGTTGGTTGAGGTTCTGAATCCTTAAAATATTGTGTACATTAGCATTCACCTGTGGTGTTATTTTCAATGTCTTTTACCCCTTTGCCCTCCCATTCTTTCCTTTGCTCTGGATGTTTCAGAGGTTACCTAAATAGAAACAGTTGCTTCCAGCCTTTGTGGATGGGAAGGGAAATCACTCTCAGTGTGTTACCCTTGCACTGAACTGCCAGGAGCTGGTAATGGCCAGGCTGTCTCAAATCTTTAGCACGTTCATATTAAAAGCAGCACTGTTTATATGGGAAATGTTATTTCTATTAAAGTTTGGTGCTTAGTGCCAAACAAAATATGACATTTAAGTAAGTCCAAAAGGTTATTTAAAAGGCTCTTACGAGGAAGCATATAACAAAATGTCCCATAATAGTTTGCATACCATTGCTGAACATTTATGACAGATTTTTCCGTAACTTGCAAGAGAATTACTGTGCCTGTGTGTGAGGCCTTGTCATGGTTTGTTTTTCTTTAATATTCCCTCAACTTCTCTCTGACTTTCATCAACACATGCCACCAACTGTTGTTTAACTATATCATCACATATGAATAATAACAAAATATATAAACTGCTCATCAGAATAGTGGATAATTTATTTTTTTTTGCACATTTAAGGATATTATCAGAACAACTATTATATTGCTTTAACAAGTGATGGTACTGTCATCAAACAGTTATTTTATAACCTAACTGAAACCAGTATTGAGAACAGGCCTGTTTCTCCTTCTTGGATGTATTTTGTATTTGCATGTATCCCAAGCACCTCAGTTGTAGACAGATAGTACAAAACAGTAAGAAGAACATGATTATTCCTTAAACTTTGTCCATTTCTCTAAATTAGAAAGTAGATAGTATAATGTCAAACTACAGCAAAGGAGAAAGAGATGTTAACTTACTCATTGGAGACACACACATCTATATGTGTGTAAGTGACAATGCTTTACCCATCTTACCAACAATGGTTATTAAAAAAATCCAACTCTGTAAATAGTAAATTTTATTCAAATATATCCTTACAGGACTTGAAATTGATTTAGAATTAAATTAATGCATATTTGTGTGGCGTCATACTTAAGTCATTAATATGGTGGGGATATTGGTGGGGTTTACAGGGAAAAGCATTGTTTGGTTTGTTGATTTGGTTTTTCAGTGATAGTATTCATTAAAGATATAGTTGAAATACAGGAGGTTCTTTATTTTGGGCTTCTTATGTAATCCATGCATACAAGTAGCTCCTGTGAATATTGAAACACTTCAAATTCTAGTTACGCTAGTCATAACAATTCTCTCCAACAGCACTAAAAAAGTTGTTTTCTGTTCTTGATCCTAGAGAATTAAAGCAGATTCTCCTTCTTAACACAGGAGTTTATTGCTCAGAAGAAACGATGCCCTAGCAATAAATAAATAAATAAAATGAGTAAATACATTGGGAGCGATTGATGATCAGTATAGCTACATATACATGATCTACCCTTGCTATATTATCTCTGTCCTATGTACTGATGCATAGAGAGACAGGCTGCTAGGAAGTTTTTTCACTTCTTATGTTAGGCATTAATGAAGCAAAATCAAGGTCAAATGTATAATCTATGTTTATTTTACCATTCAGGAAAGAAGTATCTCAAGAACTGTGTTCTTGAGGATAAAGCTTTTAACTTAGCTGAAAAATGTCTCTAGTATGTTTTGCATCATACAGAAGAGAACCTGTGTGATTGCTCAATACTGTTTTTTGTGTAGATGACAATGGTGCTACACAGTGGGGTTTTATAGCGGTCACCTGACATCCATAGCTGAGCAGCATGTAGAAAGACAAGTCCTAATGGACATTTACTGGCTGTCACTCTGTAATCATTTCCCACCAAGAGTGCATTGTCCTGAAATATAATTGAAATAAAATAGGCACTGTGATGCTGTAAATCTAAATAGCTTGAAAATAGTAGGTTAGACTCCTCCAGCTTGCTGAGGACATTTTAATGGAAACATAAATACCATAATCATATGCTTTTTGCATGCATTTTGCCATTAAAAAGAAAAAAATCTTCATTTTACAAGGGAGACCTTTATGAACTTGTTTCTTTTCTATCAGAAGTAGAATCAAGTTATGTCAAAGGAATATCTTGGAATTGAAAATAGCCCCACTTCCTTTATCTGTCATCTGTTTGGTGCAAAGAGGCAAGATACTGTTTTTAAGGTTGGGTCACATACTTTGCTTGCTGCTTTTCAAAAAAAAATTGAGAACATTTTATTAAGATGTTAACTTTGATTCTCTCAGTAGTATCTTTACGCTTAAATTGGCATGAGAGTAATGAAACCTGGAAACTGCATAGAAACACTCTAATATAACATAGAAATATGTAAAAAGTGCAATAAGCAGACTCTGTCTTTCTAGTGTGTATAAAATAACTCTTAGCAATAGCAGAATGGGTCATGAAAACTATGAAATACTATATTGCCATGCCTGGATAAATATTTGTTAAAAAAGCAGGCTCTTGTGCAGCTATATTAAACTTCTTTATTGGTAGTGTCAGTCACAACAGTGTTCTTAAGTCTGTGGGATCATTTATGCATAGGAATCTGAGCTTACTGCAAGGCCCACCAAAGATAGAGAGAAATTATTACTCAGGGTGATGCATCCTGTAAATGCTAGGATGTTTCTTAGACAAAGAGATTTTTTGATGGTTGTTGAAGTTGACTTGAAGAGCACTTTCATGAAGGAAAAGGCCACGGAACTGTAAACCATCTAACCAGTGACATTTAAAACCTGCAGAGCTGTGCAGAAGGCTAACAACCTAGATTGAATAAGATTATGAGTAAGCTCTTCCCTCCTACCTCTGTTTACTTCTCTTCGCTGGCGTGGAAGTGTTTTCCTACGCCTGAATCCCTTGTTCTTCATTGTTTATCACCTTCTGCCATCAGAACCCTACAGAAAATGTGCTACCAGGGGAAAGTACCACTCATGCAGGAGAATACTCAATCAGGTTGAAGCATTTCAGAGTAGAGAACTGTTTTCCAAGTTCCTTAAATAATCAGTAATGTTTCAGAAATTAGTAGTCATAGGTTTTAAATCCTTACCTTCCAGCGAGTGTAACTCTTTTGTGGCATTTTGAAGCTCCATTCCTCTGAGAATCTGATTTCTGGAAAGACTTTCCTGACCTAGAAAATAGCACGTATGCCATTATGGGATAATCAAACAGACTTTCCAAAACAACTTGCTGGAGAGCAGTGAGTTAATGAACTATTTGCAGTTCTCTAACGCGTAAAACTGAAAATAATACTTGGAAGTCATTGTGATATTTTTCCTCCTCTGTCTGTGATAACCCAAAGAAGGATTAGTTAGAGCCTCTGTGAGACTCTTCATGGGGTTTAATTTCACTTTAGCGCTAACACATTGGGTTTTTTGTTTCTCTACCCTTCATCCTATAAGCCAGTAATCCTTGCCCCCAGGACTGCCTAAAAATTAGCTTGGTCTCTCACAGACCTGTATATTTAGAACCCAATAGACACTATTAGCATTGGCATTTTATTATCTTAGGTTGGTTGTTTTCTTTTGTTCTTCCATCTTGATAGAATATAAGACAAGTTTTAATATAAATTCATGAGGATTTATGTAGGCTCCCTATTGTGAAAGTATGCGATTGCTCTCCCCTCTTTGGGTTACCACTTTGGTGGAATAAATGGCAGACTTACAGTGAACTCTATTCAGGTCTCCCATTTTAATTACTTGAAAGTCCTGGTTTCTCTCTGAATAGATACCAAGCACTGATACTGTTGTGAGAACCGTGTCTTTCTCCATTTACCACAGCCACCGCCTCACTGAAAACCCGGTGGTTTCTCTTCCCCTCTCCTCTGGTCGGCTTGCCGTGTAATCTGAAGTGTGACAGATGTTTGTTTGTTTTTACAAAAGCAGCTCGAGTTAGTACCTCTACAAATGGTTGCAGTGGGAAAATGCACAGAGAGATAAGAGAGATGAACTTCCCGCTCCGGGTTACAAGACGAGGGGGCGAAGGGGGGCCCACCCAAACGTGCCCTTTGTGCCCCTGTTCTGAGCGACTGCGGATGGGCTGCCTTTGCTGGAAGTTGGGAGTATCTGCATAGCTTTGTGATTTTCAATTCTTTTGAGTGCAGATGAGAGACTATGTATAAAAGGTGGACCAAAACCTGTCACTTCTCATCCATTTAAGGGTATACTATATTAGTATTTTTATATTTTATATTATAATATATTAGTATTTTTAATACGTTGTAACTGAGTAATGCATAGGATTTTTTGTTGGTGTATTAGTGCAATTTGCACACAGATATAGATCAGTTGGGTCTTTTGTTGCTTGAAGAAAAAAAGAAATGAACCTTTACATTTTTTCAGATGGTAGAAGATAACATTTAATTAAAAAAAAAAGACAACTATAATTATATATCCTATGATGAAACAAAACAAGTTGCAAAAGCAATGACAGGCAATGTCTCAGGCATCTAATGGTTATTGTGTGGCTTGAGATTGCAGGCCAAAAACCCAGCTGTGTCTGTAACGTGCACATCTTTATTTCCCACTAATGCCATCAATACAAATTGAAGTTCTTCAGCCTGAGAAAGTTATAGAGAATATTTGAGTACACAAAGCTGAAAAAGCAAAGGCTTTCACATTCATTAAATGAAGTGCTTTGATCCTACCAGTGTAAACTGTTAAAATCTGTTCTTTGCAAGTTCTACTAACCAAAATTTTGTTTGTGAACTGATTTTGTGCAGCACTTGAACACCATAATTTAATCAGTTTAATTTGTTGTCGCTATTGAATGTAGCCCTTTCTAAATAGAATACAAATTTATGATTTTTATGTCTTTTATCTCCCTCCAGTCAATCCATCTGTTCCTCTTTGGTGAAGGATTCAGGCTTCTCCTTTCCAAGCGTTTAAAGGGCTAGAGGTTTTGCATTTTAGATTTGTCTGGTTATAGGAGAGGGGTGTGCAGGCAGAGCTTGGAGAGAGTGCTGTGTGCTCACCAAATTCTGGCTTTCTACTTGCTAAAACTAAATATGTGATTTGAAGTTACATCTTTAAAATAATGTATTTTATTCGATGAACAGTAAAACATTCTTCTAGTATTGGAGAGTTTGAAGAGTTTTTCTTTATTTTCTATTTTTATGAATGATATTTCCTTCACAGATGAAACAAACTAAATTGAACTCCATTGTTTATCCTTATGGCCAGTATTGTTTGTTTATGTGACTTACAAATCATCCTGCTTATGGTTGAACTATTTTGTCACTGGCGGAAGTGATGGAGTCTAATTGTGGGGAGGAATCCTCTGCAGTAAATTTTAGGAAAGAAAATAGCATCACTACATAGGATATGTAGTGATATATAGGGGGAGCTGGTTGGTTCCTTTTAAAATCTTGTAAACTCATTGAATGAGTGCTTATGAAACATATCACATTGGCAACCCTGGAAACTGAGAAATTTCTGAAAGATCTCATTTCAGTTTGTTCTTGGTTGGAAAGCTGAAAAACTGTGCTTTTCCACTCGTCACTCGGAAAACAGTGTATATTACCACAGCCTTATACTTCATGGTATATTGTTAAAGAATTGGTTTATAAAGTGTTTGAAGTCTTGTTCCTTAAGGCTCACTATGATGTGAAACATTGAAAGGTTTCTTGCATGACCTATTTTATATCATTAGGTATTTCTGAAAAACATCAGACTTACTTCTAACATCAGACTTACTTACTTGCCATAATTTTTTTTTTCATTCTTTAAAATACTAGTGACATTTAAATAGCTTTTCAATCTGATGTGTTCATAGGAGTCTTTCTTACATGATGGATATATGAAATGTTATTATGGTAAATAGATGACATATTTGTAATGGATAGGTAATTTCATCTGCCTGAAGTTTAGATGGTGATATAACATATAAGAATTTATGAAAGAAAAAACAGAGGAGCAGATTTTGCTTCATTTTAATTTATGTGTATAGTTTGGTAACAATAATGCATGTCACGCCTGAGTTGCATTGCATTCTGTAATGAAATGTCTTCTGTGTGCAACAATTCAGTCTTGATTACAGCCTTCCCTCATTCCTAGGTTTCCCTTTAAAAGCAAGCACAGTACAAACTGGGATGAAAAGAGAACACATAATTTCTACTACCAACATTTAAAAAAAGCGATTAGAATGTTTCAAGGGATGTGAGAACTAATGTCCCTCAGACTTTTCACTTCCGCTTATCTTTGGGAAGGAAAGAGCTCTGACCTGGCAAACAAAGGAGACAGAAAATATTAGCATCGGTCTTTATTTTGCTAGACATAGTTCATGGCTCATTAATAGTTATAGTATATATTACTGGGGATTATATGCTGCAGAGAAAACAGGCAGAAGTTGCCTGTCATTACTTTGTAATTGTATTAGTAGATATAGTCGGGAGGGGGGAGAAAAAAGGAAAAAGAGAAGGTTTATCTGTATATTATTTTGTACATCATCTTAAACTGTGCTGTGTCTGCTTGCTTAAGATAAACTCTATGCATATTTGCTAAAATGTTGTCAAATTAACCCACCCATTTCTAAGGATTGCTAAATGCCCATCAAGGAATGGAGGGGCAAGCTGAAGCTATTTTAATTAGCAAAGTGTGATTTAAAGGTTGCTAAAATCAAAAAGAGCTTATTCATTTTTCATCAATAATAATTTTTCTTAATATTTCATCAAAACCTGCTGATTTGGAGACCACCTTCTGGGCTTTGATTCATTATGGCTGCAGACATAATTTAATTTTTCCCCCTTTCCTCATTCTGTGATATGCTCTTTCATCTTTGAGACATTGTTAAGATGTTTCTAACATTCACAGATTGCTAATTGGTTCAACTTTCTTTAAAACTGTACTTAAGACAGAGGCTTCTTTTTCACGGAAGCAGTTTTCCATACATTTGCTTTCACTAATGTTTTCTTCAATCTCTGTATGTGATAAAGCATAAGTTCTCAAAAAGACACTGAAAATTGAAGACATGTACTTTTTTATATATGGCAAGTGAGGCAAAAGTATTAGAAATGTGATAGAGGGAAATTAAGAGAGTTGGTACAGTCATTAAGACTGCACAGTCACTACGTTAGGCCTTTACAGTTCATCTAGAACTAACTTGGAATTACATGTAAGTAATGTTTCTTTATCTAAATCTTTGGGGGATCGTGAAGAAAAGCAATTATGGGAATTTATGCAAAGGCATTTTGTGAAAGGACGTACAATTAAAAGAAATTGCTTCTTTCACTTTAGTAGAGCTATTCATCTAAGTTTTGTCTACATAATCATACTCTGGTAATTTCTACTCCCCAAATGCATTTGTGTTATTATTTTGAGATTCATAACCTGTTTCTTCTTGGGAGATCTCTGTGTAGAGTAGTATCCAGGAAACTTTCCATTCATGTACCATGTTAAAACAACAAGTGGTTGGTTACTCAGCAGCAGCAGAACATAGGGCGTTGAAGCAGTCCAAGTGCTGTGGGCTGTACCCTGATCCTTTACTGTGTGTGGTTGGAAAACAGTCAAAATCTTCATTTTCCTTTGCTCCTCTCTCACTTGTGAAACGTGTCACACCGAGTGGATGCAGCTGATGTCCAAGGCACAGTAATTTAGAGCAGGGCCATCTTTTGCTTTTCTTACATGTAACCATTTTCTTCAATCCAGTCTAAATAGAATTTCAAAAAGTGTCCTCTGTGTCTTGCTTAGATGGTCAGAGCTAAGTTGTTTCTTCTGTGAAGCCACACTGAACAGTTCATGCAGACTGAATTTCATTAGCTTTCATTAGTTGCTCTATTTTGCTGTAGTTAAAACTGCTGCAGCTCAAGATGTCAGAATTTAACAGGAAAACAGGTAAAACTGACATAGCATCCAGCGTCAGGAATTATCCTACTTTATTGGAGCTCATGCTGGTGTTTTTTAGTATTCCTTCTCAAGCTCAGATGCTTCCATCTTTTGTGTAGCATGTCATATGTGTGTGTCCACATTCAGTAGAGCACATGTACATATGCAGAATGCAATGCAGATACAAGAATGTGTTTAGCTGTGGCAGTATTTGTGTTTGTGTATATTTATGTCTGTCTGTATGTTTTTGTATTAAAAAAATCTCTAAAAATTCCTCTGCTCCAGAGGAAGTGACCTCCAGAGCTCATCTAGTCCAACCCCCTGCTCAGAATGGGTTTGGTCAGGTCAGGTTGCTCAGGGCTGCAATTGTGTCCTCAATATCTCTGAGGATGGAGGTTTCATCCACCTCTGTGAGTACCTGTTCCAGTATTTGACCAACTTCATGCTAGCTAAAAAACAAAGGCAAAAATAAAAAGCTTTTTATATCAGAGTTTCCTGTACTCTTGTTTGTGTCCATTTTCTCTCATTTTATTGCTGTGCAATTCTGAGAAGAATCTGGTGTGTTTTTAAAAAAAAAAAAAAAAAAAAAAAAAAATTAAAGAATCAGTTTTTGTAACATTTGGAATATGAAACAACAGATTCAAATTTTTCAAGCATCAAAAGAAATTTTTAAAATAATAAGGATTAACTTAAAAATAGTTGTTATCATTGAACTTTTCCTAGAATGATTGCCAGCCTTGGCTTTTTTTCTTGTATCACCTATTGTATTTTCATATTTCAGAGTTACATTTAGGTAGGTGGCTTGTTTCTCACAAATTATTTTGAAAACATATGTTATCTTTTTCTCCACTACACTATTCAAAACTTGAAGAATGAGTCTGAGAACAAAGTATAATTCTTGATTCTTCTTGAAATACAGGAAGCTGCCTAGGAAGCTGACTTTTCTCATTTAATTCACAGGTTTTGTATTGTGCTTACAACATTCAGCTCCACCAAAAATGATGCATCTGAAAGTACCTTTAAAAATGACTCAGAACTGTGTGTGCTGTTGGATTGCAAGTGCTCCTTATATGTACTTAGTTCTTGCTTTTCAATCTGCTGGTAGAGAATTGTCTCATTCTGCTGGTAGAGAATTGTGTTGCTGTGCTGCACAGGCTGGATTGCTGCTGTGTTGGATGTGTGGCTCTGATAGCCTTTCTTCTGCTAAAGGATTTTCTGTATTTCTCTTTAAACACTGAGGTTCTGCAGCTCATCTGCACAATTTCCTGGACAAAAAGAGATCATAACTCCCAAAGAAATGATACTGTGTTAGCAGGGAATTCTTAAACAAAGGCTTGTAAGCATTTATCCAAGTCCTGCTCGCTACATTCATTCTACAGCTAAAATTTACAGATGGTGAGTGCTGCATTGCAGGAATGGAGGCTCAGGAGACATGAGGTCTCCTGTGGAGCTGAAGGGCTGCACTGGAGGAGGGAGCGGGAAATGAAGCAACTCTCCTGTGGAGATCAGGAACACTGCAGGATGGGGATCGGAGAGAGGAAGCTGCCTGCTGAGCTTGCTGTGACAAAGGGGAGCCAACTATCCTCTCACCTGCAGAAAAGAAAGAAAAAGAAAAAAAGAAATTAACTGCCCTTCTCATAAGCACCAGTGAAGCGTAGGATGGTCTGTGCAGGGTTGTCTTTTATCTGGATAGTATGTTTGCAAGGACCTAGAGAACTTCATAACCTTTAATGGGACTTGCAGTTGATATAATGACCACCCCTCAGCTGAACCCCTCCCCACTCCCTGCACTGACAGGCAGTTACCTGTACAGTGACACGCTGCTGCTGTTTAATTGCACATAAATCAGGGCCAGGGACTGGAGATGAGCCAGGAGAGTATGGAAGGACAATTTAAGTGCATAAGGTAATTACCTGGGCTGGAACGTGGCCAGGGCATCAAGGTTAAGACCTGTACGCTTGTGAGAAATGCCTGTTGATATTCTTCCAGAAACCATTTTCTACAGAGTTACAGAAAAGACCCTTTTAGTTACTTAGTCTGTACATAGAATTGGCTTTTACTGTGGTATATTCCACCACTCCTGTAGAGAACACTGAAATGAAGTTTGGCCAGTAGCATTATGTGGGCTCTTTCTTTTATAGGTCTTGTTTGAGAAGACAATTGCCTGGTATATAAATGAAATTTTTATTTTATCGCCTCCACATTCTCTTGAATGTACTAAGGCCTATGGCAGAGAAACATAAACAGTCTGAGATTCACAGTACCTGTCTGAGGGTGTCCCTTGAGATCCTAAGTAAGGAGGAAAAAATTATTTTGATGTGTGTTTCTCAGTCACAAAACAAGGTAAATTAACTGCTACTGAGACCTCTGTTGTGGTTTAGACTGCTGCAAAAACAAAAACAAGCTTGGCTATCACCACATCACACATAAAAAACACAAACCCTTAACATCTTCCTTTCCTTCTTTGTTTGCAGACAAATGCAACATCTCTCCTTTGGTGAGCTTAATCATATTTTTCATATTTCACTCTCTTAGTTCATTACTCCATCTTCAGTCAATTTATGTTCTCTTTACCATTTGAAGCAACTCAACAGTCACATCCTTCAGCATTCTGCCTGAGCTACTCAAACCTGCTCTTCATTGATGCGATACTGAGAGAAGAGCTGCATGCTGCCTCCAGTCATACAAGAACTCTGAAAAGTGTTTTTCCATTTATTTATCAGTCAGGTATTTATCCCATCTTAAAATCCCCCTTAAAATCTTAAAATACTTTCATCTGAAGATGGCTAGCACTTGAATACCTATCTCTCTAGTAGGAGGAGAAATAAATTTCGTTCTGCTCTTGACCATGTTTTTGCTGAATGTTTTTCATTTGTAAGAAGCCTACAGCATTTCACAAGGTTCTGCACGGTCTGTCCTAATTTCATATTATACCTCTCAGTGTTACCTGAGCAGCTCTTCAGAGGAGATCTGCAGAACGTTCTGTCTATTTGTCATGTGAGACTGAATGTGGACATCTAGAAGGAAAACTTTCATTCCTACAGGTTGAGCCATTCTCAGTAGCTGTGACTGCAATATTTGTATTCCTTGCAGATGAATAGTGAAAAGGACTTCTGCACATTCAGCAGTTGGTTACGCAATATCTAACATTAAAGCTAGGCAGTTTAAGATCTGATTTTTATTTTTTTGTTGCTATTGCTTTTTATGGTTGACAACATAGTGATCATTAATATTTCACTGGCATTTATTATAAAAGAGAATTATATTGTAATGTTAGAGGGAAATGTTGAAACTCATATGAGATTTTAAATCACTGTGTATCCAGACTGACAAATTGTGCTAGCATATAAGAAATAAAAGGAACTAAGAGAAGTTTAAAATCATGTGAGCAGAGAAAGGCAGTTTTATGCAGTAAATAAATATGATGTTAAGAAGGATGACATGAGGGAAATTGTTGATGTGGGAGGAACATATCAAAATCAGAGGAAATGAAAGAAGCATCAGGCTGAGGACTAAGGGTGAGAATGAGCCTGTGTGTCCAAGGTAAAAAGAGCTCCCAGATGTGGGACTTGGAGATGACAAGTTGAAGATATTTATAGGGGGTAAAGAAAGGTAATAATTACATTTCAGCAGTCCTTAATCCATGTTGGTAAGCTTCTTGGCTGTGATGTAATTCACACACAATTCATCAGAATACAACCAATTAAATTCTGCTGTAATACCTTTTTTCCCCATATGAGCTCTCCTTCAGGAGTCACCTGATATTAGCCAAAAGTATCTGAGCTTATTCATTCCCACTCTTCCACTTCAGCAGTGCTGCAGATACAAAAACAAAGCCTTGACTGCTGCATCAAGTCATCTAAATTCAGCTGCTCTTCCCTTTGGTGCCACATCAAAACAACTTAAAGAGGCATAAAACAGCAGGAGCTGCAATGTAGGTGTTCAGGTTCTTGCTGCTTGGTCACATTACTATCTTGCTGTAACTGCAAGGGTGTTGCAAACTTGATTAAAAAAATTAATGATGAGAAACAAAGGGATGAGCAAAGAGAACAAAAGAAAAAAGTGAAGAGACCGTGCAAGAAGTTTATTGCGTGCAAGTCATCCAATTATCCCTCAGAACCCAAATCCCTTGTCTAATTGCCTAAGTTGATCCTTCAGGACTGAATGGATTAAATGAAATAGCAGGGCTGGTGGAAAGCAGCCTATGGGAGGCATTTTGCGAACAGACTTGCATGAACAGCAGAATAGTTTCTATTTGTTTCTGTGTGTCTGGGCCTTCTGTTATCAAAAGAGGAAAAAGGAATGAAAAATACGAGGGCTTTTGATTAGGAAGTAGTCCCTTTGGTTCAGATTCGAGGCCCTGGGGGATGCTGGAAAACCTGTCCTGATACTTTTTGTGCTGTGCTAGTCTGTGCGGCATCTCTCTCTCTGGGATCATAAACTCTCACTTTACACTATATTAAGTTCATTTGGAAAACTGAGGGAAAAGAAAAACTTCTTCAAAATATCTCACTACGAAATCAGTAGACACCGGAGAATGTCTGGATTGAGCTGGTGTTAAAATGAGAGCGAGTGGCAACCTGGATCCTCGTCTCACAGCAGTCATGTGTGCCAAACGTACCGGAGCAAAGACCACTGTCAAGCTTAATGTACTTTAAAGGACTTCTGTTTAATATATTCCTCTGCATACACACCAGATAAGAAAGAGTCCTATCTAATACTCTAGTATCTCACCCTGTTATGCAAAATATCTCCTGCAATTATCCCCTCTAGAAAACATAAGCCCCTTTCCTCCTAAAACATTAGGAGTGGAAATATTCTGAAGGGAAAGAAAAGAAGAATCTCCTGCAGAAGAGTGTAAAGCAGAGGAAATCAGTCTTCTTCCAGTCTTGTTTCCTGTTGGCCAAATCCTTCAGTTTTGCCCAGTACTTTGCCCTGTGAAAAAGGACATTTAGAACACAAACCTCAAGCAGTGATGCTATCTTACTTTTATTTATATAAAGCCATAGAGTGTGGTGGAGCACTTTATAAAGTTCATAATAAGATCAGGTTGTCTTACAGTTGTTATGTGAAATGTTAAGATGTAGCACAGCATTAGAAAGAAAGGAGGCAACAGAAATGTTAACTGGTTCATTTGGATGTCCTCAGGTGACATCGAGCTAAGAAATTAATTTCCTGAGAGAAGCCTGCAGCAGAATGGAAACATTATCTGAACTGGAAAGGGCTTAGCAAGGAGGACAGAAAAAATAATGTTTTCTAAGCAGTCCTAGACCTGACTGATACCTGCTTATGCCTTCCTTACTTATACCTCAAATTTTTTTTGATATTGATAGTTTTTAAAATTCCTATGCAGTTATTTCATGAAGACCTTTTTCCAACCTGCTTTGTGGTGAACACTGAAATGATTCATGCAGTCATACTGTTCTGACTGAATAATTGATACATTTTGACAGGCTGAATATACAATGGATTACATTTGCTTCTCAATATATATATATATATATGATGATTAACATGACTAGTTCTTATGTGTGCTCATCAAGGGGAGAAAATGCCCCAAAGAGAGTATTATTTGATGGTTCAATGAACAGAACTTTGATACTGCACTTAAGACTGTTGATAGCTTTAAGGTAATCTTGATGGTTTATGAATCTGTCAAATTAGAAAATTTCACAGAGCTAGAGAGAAAACTTGTGAAATATAGAGAACTTAAAGAAATGCCATTGATATGTTTAGATCCAAATCTTCTCATTCTAAATTCTAGTCTTAACTCCTAGAGGATGAATGGATATCTCTGGAATACTCTGATTTAGTGTGGTTCCATTGAACCTAAATCTGTCGGGATGTGTCCTAGCCAAAGCTGCAGAGGTTCCACAAAAAATAATTCAAAGCTTTAAAAAGGAGCTTATTCATGCCTAAATTAGAAAGCCAAGCTATCTATATAGCCAAAGGAAAGAGCTAGTATCCTCAGGAGGGCAATTCAGAGCATCCAAGTGCGATAGCTTTAGGCAGAGTTGTAAATGCTCCCTACCCATACATATTAATCCTGCCCCGAGGTCATTTAGTTACCGAGTTGATATGAACTCTTTAAGTCCGAAGTCAACCAAGCTTCCTCTCTGTGCATGGTTCAATTGAAAGTTCATTCAATGAAGGCTTGGCCATCCATAGCTGTCCAGGGATTGTCTGGTTTGCTCTGATGATGTTGTATAAGCCTGATGTTGTAGTGAATGAGCATCACTTTTGCATTCAGCTTTGCAATGCTGAAATTCTCATTAAATGGAGGCACTGAGGACATTCACACACAGTTAATATAGGTATTAAGAGAGAGAAATCTCTATGTAGTGTGCAGATAGAGATATCTCCACAAGGAAAATCAAAGCACTTAAGGAACGTGCCTTTCTCTAATGTCTGTGTGGGAAATCTGTTTTCCGTAACATACAAACTGAAAATTAAATATGTAAATATCCCATGAAAGGCAAGTGCAATGCCTAAATGTAAATGTTTGGAGCAACTTTGGATGCCCTAAAGGTCACAAATCTGGCCTGCAGCTCCAGTCAGAAAAGATCTGTGGCTGCTGTTTCATATCTGCCATTCCTATGGAAATAAGTTTTTGTGTCTTTGTGTCACTAAAATGACAGATTTCCATGTTTAGGCATCTGAGCTGATGATACTCACCAAGTGACTTTTAGTTACAATTACAATAGTCCAGGGGAAAGTTGAACCTGATTTGTCTACATGCAAGATGAGGCTTAAAACCACTGCACCTGCCCGTCCTTTCCTGTCAGTTAGATCAGTCTCTGTCCTTGTTCCTGTGCATAAGGGGGCAAAGTATTATGTCTGAATTTGACAGTGTGTGGATGGCTACTGTGTACTCTCAAATACTCCAATGCACTTAAATGTGATAGGATTTAAATACATGTAAATGCTAAATATTTTATGTAAAACAAATACTATCTAAAGGATATCCTTTACAGGATTTTAATCATCAAGTTCTTGGAGCTTTCATTTGCCTCTCTGTCTCCTTTCGTCATAAAGTGTTTTCTGGGGCAGGAATATATGCAAGAAGAAAAGAAGTGAAGGTTCAGCTTGCTGAATCTGGCCACTTTTAGAATACTTCTGGGCTTGTGTTCTTCTGGAAACTTGTCATTAACTAAACATTGCCTGTTTCACTAAATTCAAAACTTTTCCTTTAAGATGACTTTAATACATGGATGTCTGTTATATCTAACCAGCTGTTTCTTTTTGATGGCTATTTAAATATCACAGAGCTATAGATATGATTACCAAATTGATAATTAACTGGGTTTTCTTTTGTTTTTAAGAAAGATTTTGTTTCCATATTGTACATTTTATTGTATAAAATTTTATATACTTCAGTGAAAATAATGCCTAAATTGTTGAAATTATCTATTTGTAGCTTTTGAGTAAACTCTGCTGTGCAATCTTTACATACTCAAACTTGAATTTGAAAACTAAATGTTGTTTATTGACACTTCCTCAGCAATTTCAGTTGCATGTGATAGCCCTAATTTGTGACTGAACCTCTGAATGGCTGCTAGAGAATTTGCCTTTCTAGGACAAAATAGCAATGGTACACAGTCATCTTCTTTTACATGTTCCATTAATACCATTTACTCGAGTGAGATGAAAACCTGTTTTACAAAGTATTTTGAGAATCTGTAAGACTATAAGACTTTTTGCTTTCTGTAGATAATATATGATAGATTGCGGGAGGCATTGCTCAGACAATAATTTGAAACAGCATGTAAGAATTTTGATATCTCAACAACTGTAATATTGCTTAAAAAGTCATGGCATAATGTAGTCAATCCCTTAACATGCAATAATGGATTATTTTAATATTTGTAGTGGAATTTTTTTCACTTGGTTATTATAATTGGCTCTATAAGTAACACATTTTAAAAATTTTATGTTGGCAGTACCAACATAACAAAGGCTTTACTTAACATGAGAGAAATGCAAAAATATGTTGTTTTACTTTATATGCAATAATTATTAATGGAAAGTTGTTTCATAAATGATTTTCAAAAGGACACCCATATTTTCAAGCAGTGGTCTTTACTACTATCGAACTCTGAGAGCTGTCCTGATTATGATGTGATAGGTTTCTCAAAAGAGGGAAATAGTTTATTCTCCCTATTAGTAGTGCATGGGGCAAAAATATTAGATTTACAGTGGAAGTAAAAAAAGGCATTTTTGTCAAGTGATAAAGAGGTTGAAGCACTGGAAGCAGATTACTCGTAAGAGGTTACAGTTTTCTCCAACATCAGAAATCTTTATGGTCGTGTCAGACTGGCATAACCAGGTATAGCTCATTTTCCTCAGAGCAAAAGACTTTCAGGTCCCTTCCAGCTCTACTCTTCTTTATATGGTATAAATGGAAAGAATCCCCAATGGAAAATGGTTTGACTTTTTTTTTTTTTGTAAGGTCATTAATATTTTTCTGCTAGTCATGTAGGATTATGTAATTCGTTAAAAAAAAAATTATCCATGTAAAATAATTTTTTGTGGCATGCTACTAGCTGTTTTTATTATTACTATTATTGTTGTTGTTGTTGTTGGTTTGTTGTTATTTCATAGTAGTAGTTACATAATAAGTTTTGGAGAATGTTTTGCTAGGACTAAGAGGAAAGGAAAAGAGAGCTGTTAGAGGTGATAGTATGGACCATTTGTGCTAAACAATTCAAAATAGAGTAAATTACCTTGCCCTTAACACACACTCACTATGTTATAGGAAGTTGAAACTTCAGAGCTAGTGCTGTAAAAATTTCTACAGAAGTAGATTTGCCAGAGAGGCAAATGTTTACTTTTTGTGTCTGAAAAAAATAGAAAAGCTGTAACTACTATTTTAAACTGCTGCTATAATAAATATTTTTAAATAAGTATATTACTTTGGGTTCTTTAAGAAACACCTCATTATTACTGCAGTGATCTTCAGGGTGCTTTTAATCAGAAAATCATGTAAATTGGTAGACTAGTTGGCAGCTGATAGACTTCAAGCTTTGGATGAATTATTTTGTGCTCATGCAAGTAATAGGTATATTAAATCTGAGCATTTAATCATCAAATTTCTAATACAAGTGAAACACATTGAATAGTCATACTTAACACTTGCAAAGTACTTTGCTGCTCTGAAGCATTGCACAGACAATTGCTATTGAAACCTTGTGAGTTGTTATCACTGCCTCAAGAAAAAATATCTACCCAGCTAAAGAGGTCAGTAATGCAAATTGCATTGATGGGAAGTGTGTATCAAAGTTTTCTTTATACACTTGTACTCTTCCCTGAATATTTTCTATTATAAGACATGGAGCAGGTGAACCCTTTCTGTGATCCAGTCCAAGTGTTCTTGTTTCTTTAAGGTAGAAAAATTATGTCACAACAAAAACAAACAAAAAAGCATAAATAAGAAGTCTATAGTTTTGTGAACTCAATTGCATACACAGTTTACTGACTTCTTTTATCAACTTGCAGGCACTTAGTAAAGTAAATAGGAATTATCAAGTCCAACTGTTAACATGAAAGTTTTATTTATGTTAATTGACTAAGATGAATAACACAGATATAGATGTCTTTATTTTATTAGGTGAATTCCACTCTCTTGTCTGACTCGAGACACTCATGAAGTTTCCATTTAAATCTGAGACTATATGCCCTTTACTGACAGTAGTGAAAAACTACCTAAAACTGCAGGTAGTTACCATGCAAGTACCCAAATTTTAGCCTGGGGGGTGGCGGATGGGGTGTTTCTATTTTATCACTAATGAAGACAGGTGGTAGAAGATGAAGATGGGCTTTGGGGTTACCTCTAGGGACTACCAGTTTCAGCAGCCGTGGTAAAGTTACCACCACTTCCAAGCTGTCTACCATTTAACACCTCACTTACTGCTTAGTGTAGCGCTGTTTAGAACTGTGGAGGAGAATGTGAATCATGCAATTTATATACTAAATTTTTCTGGCCAAATATCGTTCACTACAGTTTTCTGACTGCTTCATATTAAATTTCTCTAGCCTCATTTCCAACTGCTTGCACCAAGTCGCTGCATACTATCCTGCATCAGAGAAATATTCTGAGGTCAAACATGAGAAAAGCAGGGCATTCAAAAACATAAACCACTTAATCTGAATCTTTTTTCCCTAAATTGGCTGTCAGGTTTTTGTGTGAAAGCAGCATTGGAAACCTGGTGCTGTACACCACCCCACACGCAAAGTGTAGCTTTGAGCTGGGTGTGTTGCTGTTCCTGCTTCCAGATTGCACCGAAAGATCAGGCCTTATGTCACACACAGAAGTGGGGTTTGCTGGTTTAGATTCAATTACATTCCATCAGTGCTCTAGATTTTATTATTATCAAAAGAAACATTCAATTCACCTGCCATTTAATCTCCCCTCTTCTTCCTCTCCTATTCAAGACTGAAAACAAATGTTGAATGAAATTGTCTTAAACCCATACATTTGAGACGTATTAAACCTAATCTTTCTTGTCCTAGGGTGTTGGAAGTTGTCTGCTTTGTCAGTTATCAGCATGCTGACTTCTGCTGGACTTTTTATTCAGCACTCTTCTGTTTCATTATAGAAAAGTAAATTAGAATTGTGGGTTTAGAATATATTTTCTCTCTTTTTGTGCAATCTTTCTGAAAAATATAAGTATTATGTTTTTATATATTTGGATTTTTAATCTTCAACCTAAAATTTGTCATGCACACTGGCAAGATGCATTTGCTTGTGGAACTCCACAATGTCTCTTCAAGAAAATCCATCCTATACCACAATCTCTCAGTATTTACCTATTAGATTTCTCATGTATTTATTTACTGCTTAGAGATAATTTTAGCAATCACTATATATATATATTTTTAAAAATAATGCATCCAACAGCAGGCAGTATTATTTTTCTTTTTCTTCCACGAGCTTATCCACCCACTTCCTTTTTGTCATGATGAATTTCCTTTGTAGTTGATTATAGTGATTTTCTGGTTTGACATCCCTCAGGCTCTGCCTTCCAAATCAATAGCATCTTTCAGTGAATGTTGTGATGAGCTTTTTTTCTCCCCTTATTTAAAGATTACTTTAGAATAACCTAAGTGAAGATTTTTTTTATGATATGTCAATTTACTTGTTCTTCTTATGTCTATTTCTCAGTCAAATCTAAATCAATTGTTGTCTAAAGGTTTCTTGTTTTCTATTCTTATAAATTGCTACAGTCCACTTTTTGTTTCCCAGGCTGGCATTTATCTTTGTCTTGTAGCTGTCCACATTTTGAAGTATACAAATACCATAGACCCCTGATGTTCCTTCATTAAATGTATTTGAGGTGCTGACCAGATTATGGAACTCATCAATTCCCTCCTAAGACAGAAAATGCATCTCAAGTTCTGTTGAAGAGGGGAAAAAAATTCTTTGTTTGCTTACTCATCTGGGAAAACTACAGTCTGTTGCCAAAGCCAGTTATCATGAGCTTTGATTAGAAAGCAGCAAAGACAGATGCTGAAAAACATAGTGAAAAAGATTTTTTCTACTTAGAGAAGAGTTTCTTTGACTTTGGAAGAGCAGAGAGACATAGCCGAGGGAATATGAATTTCTTTTAATATGTTGATGGCTATGGATGTAGATATTCTCACTTGCAGTGGTTGTTGTTGTTACAGTGTCTCTCTCTCTCAAGACTTCTTTATGACCCAAGGGTGCTTTTTTCTTTAAATTTAATTTTAATTATTTGTGTGTCATCCATATGCATAGGCTTTTAAAATCTTTTTTAAAATCTTCCCAACAGAAGGAAAGGTGAATTCTGTTTAGAAGTACACAGTTAGTTGCTACACTTCTCAGTGGTTTTGTCCATGTCATTTCATTTATCTGCTGATATCCTCTTTTTCAAACAAAATTTAAACAATAAATTGTTAACTCAGAATCTTAGGAACTTTGATGGAAAAGCTTGTTATCCTGTGAAGCTTCTTGACTGCAGCAATTTTGGAGGTTTCTTTGGTTTTGCAGTTTTTCCAAGTTGCTAAAGGATTTAGTGTACAGAGATAGAAGTGTTGTTGACAAAGTGAACCTGAGAACGTCACCACTGATATTAATATTTCTATACAGAGTCAGTTCCCATTCACAGAGCTCTAGTGCTCTGCTTCTGTAAACAACTGAGCTGTTGTGGTGTCTCATAACCACGAAAAAAGAGGAATGTTCTGTTGCCCTTCCAGCTTCCTCCTTTTCTCATGGTCTGACCTTCTCCCAGTGCAAGCTTGGGAGTCACAGGGCTGTTTGCTGAGCCAGGTCCACTCGCTGGCTCCACAGAAAACTGTCTTTTCTACCCAGGTTAATTTTCTGCTGAGCTAGAGTCATCACTAGTCTCATGAAGTGCCTGGAGTTAGGTGAAAATGGTGTTAGGTTATGAGCACAGAAGTGGGAGAGGAAAGAAGTATCCATGGAAGGGGCATGACCAGATAATTCTAAACACTTAGGCTACCAGTTCTCAAAAAGGTGATGCAACCCAAGGTGAATGTGTGTCGTGCTGTGCCTTTCCCACTTTAAACCTGGAACGATATAAAGAGATTCAAAGTCAGGAGTCACACCTCGTTTCTTTCTGTCCTAGTTCTATGATATTTGTACTTATTTTTTTATGTTAATAGCTCGCTATTAAATAAAATACAGGGTAGTGTTGTTTCAAATCTGTAAATTTCTCTTATATGAAGAGTCTTACAGGTTTTTTGTAGGATTTTCATTCTTTGTCATTACTGTAATTGACAAAATAGCCATTCCATAAGGCTTGCTTCTACATTTCAATTTAAGAACTCCATATTTAGGGTAATATTTTCCTGTTTAGGTAGTTAAATTTGGTCTGATGTCTATTTTCTATAATCCAGTAAGTCTTATTTTCAATGACCTAATATCCATGATTTTGAAACATATATTTGGGGTTTTCTGCATTGAATTAACCCATTTTGATTTTGGTGCCTAAGAGCTTTGGAAAATGTTGACTGTATGGTGTGCAAATATTGCTAGACTAAGATTAATAGATATGGACATGTGTTTATCCAATGAAGTAACATCAGGTGTTTCTAAAATTTATGAAAGTGGATGGATTACATGAAAAGAGAAAATGAAGATAACATGGGAAGAAATATTGTAGTAACTACTCACAAATCTTCTGATATTTGAAGTACCTGATACAGCACAATAACAGCACAAATGAAAATATGGGGATCAGTTTTGACACAATGACTAGACAAAAGCTGTGAGAAGGATAAAGAGGTTCTTGATACTCCAGATGAACAAGGGCAGTCCAAGCAATGTCAGTGACTCCAATGTGAGGAGATACAAAGGAAAGCTTTTGGGCTTCTGAACCTGAGTTGTTCAGACAGAGCAGATGCTTTTAGTTCCTCACCTGGCTTCTGCTCAGAAATGGCAGTGTCTGTGGTGTGGATGCACAAAAGCAATACTAAGTGAATGTTGCTGACATGTTTTTATTCTTTTATTGTAATTGACTTCCTTTACTCTTCTGTTTGAATAAATATTGTTCAGAGCAGAGCAGCAGTAGTTCAAATTCCGCTTTTACTTTGAAAGCAGCAGGATTAAGTTACCTGGCAAGAATTCAGTGGTCAGAGTCTTGACACTGAAAATTGTTTATTTTACAGGATTAGACAGACTTCTTTTTCATCTCTAGCCGTTGAAACAATTAAGCACATTTCTTGCATTAACATAAAAAACACTTACTAGAGACAGTCTTTAAGTAACTCTTAGTCTCTTTCATGGTATCCCTTAGTTTTATATTTAGGAAGTTATAATCCACTTTCCAAAGAAACAATTTTTAAAGAAATTATAATAATTTCTTATAAAATTATGTTTCTATTCCAATTAATGTGCACTCTACTTTGCAGTGTCATTGGCAAACACAAACGTAAAATGCATTTTTTGTATGGTAGTGAACACAATGTTATATGGGATGCTGCAACACAGCAATGAGTTCAATGCCAGTGAATTTTGAAGGTGAGATGTGGTGTATCAGCTGCAACTGTGAGGGTACCTCCCTCCAGATAAGAAGAGCTTTTGGAGAGGAAAAGATGATGAGAAATGGAGCATTTAGGTCAGGCCCCACTGTGCTGGGTGTAACTGTCTAGCAAATAACTAATCTTGACCCCTTGCTGTCTATAGTTAGGGTACAGATGCTGCCAGTGGATGAGACAAACAGAAGCAAGAGCAGAGCAAGAATCAGAGAGATGAAAAATATCAGTTGCAATTTTTAGCAAAGTTCACTTAGCAGAAGATTATAATAGCGTATTTTGTACCGGAGTAAGTGAGTATATAAATAGGGATTATATGTATTTTGTAATTACGGGGTGTGATTATGTGATGCATTTTGTTCCTTCAAGGACATATTAGGCATTAGGAAATTATACAGGAATGATGCCAAATCTGACATTAAAATTAGTGCTTTGAGATTTATACTTTTTTTTTTTTTTAAGAAAGGGCTTAAACAGTAGGGCCTTCAGGTATGTGCAGTGTTTTCTGACTTGTTAGGCATTAAGATATTACTGTGCCCTTTCGTGATTTTCCTCATTTTAAAAGCTTAACCCTTTAAAATATTCTGTTCAGCTCATTACTGTAGCAACCTGTGACACTTAAATAAAACAAAGATTACATTCTCAGATCGACAACAGATCACACAAAAGTGCTTTCTTCCATCCTCACTTCTGACCGTCTGTTTAAAAAGTCACAGCAAACCAGTCTACAATCTGTGCTTAAGAGTTTAAAATCACATGCATCACATGACACATACATGTAGAGTGCTGTAATAGTTTGTATTAGCTCTAAAGACTGGGTGACTTGACCTTGACATCTGTCAGATATACCCAATCCTCATTCTCTCTCTCTCTCTCTCTCCCTCTCCCTCTCTCTCTCTCTCTCACACACACACACACACACACACACACACACACACACACACACACACACGTACACACAAACTAAGCATAAAAAAGAGGGAGGGGGCATTTTTCTTTTTGGAGCTCACATATGTGTATACGATTTTGCTTCCCTCAAAACTGCCTTCCCCTAAAACTACCTTCCCTTGCTGCACTTTATAATTTAACTGATTTTTTTAAAAACCATCTATATACATTTTAGGGTTATTTTCCTATATGCTAAACTTTTACATATGATGTATATGAATATTCTTTTCTTTTTGAATAATATTGGTCTGAGACATAGTATTTTCACACTAATTCCTCAATGCCTTCAACAGATAGTCTTCAAACCTAGAATGATACTTTAACTGGTAACTTCTACATGGAGGTTGAACAGATTGCATGCAAAAATTTCTCATGAAATCCTGAAGCATGCAGCAAGGAGGAGAGAAAATTGTACAAAACTAGCAGTACCTGTATACAGAAATGTGAGGGGCTTGTATTAGTTTCTGTGACAGATGAATGTTGTCTCTGCAGCATTGTTCTCCATAGCATCGTCACCAGGGTAACTTTAACCAACCTAAAACTCAATGCCTAAGAAAACTTTTCCGTGCTAAAATGCATGTGAACCACCTAATTTTTTCTGAGGATGACTTAATTTGACTTATTTTATAAGACAGCATAAATACCTGCAAAGCTGCACAAAGTGCATAAAATTATTTGTGGCTTCAGTAGATAGACCTGTATATTCTGTTTGGTGTTTGGGGAACATTGTTTTCTACTCATTTTATAAAGACAGAGGAGCATATTCCAGGCAGTCTTAAGACAGCATCTTGACCCTTGAGAATGTTCACTTAAAGTCTCAACTTTTAACTTTTCCTTTAGTCACTTCTATTTCAAGGATATTGGTATCTCTGATTTAACTGTTTGTGTAAGTTTTGTGGATGGACTGCAGTGACACAGGAATAGGTAGGTTTTGGCCTTTTGATATACAATCATAGAGAAAATAAATACATTAAGTCCTATGAGAAATCTAAGAAATTTCAAGAAGCAAGTGCGTTAAAAGAAAGAAGCTGATTTAACAGTGCTGTGATTTATATATCACCAGTGGGAGGTGGCATGTTTAATATTGTCTAGAAACATAAGGCTCTTATTGTCAGTGGTAGTATTTGAAGTGTATTTTTCCTTTCTAAATATGCAATCCATAGCTATAGCAACAAATAAATGTAGCAGTCACATTTACAACACAGTTATTCTGTTTTGTATTTGCTATAAAAGGTGTATTTTAAAATAATTCTCAAAAGATAGATTATAGCAGTTTTACATTAGGGTTAGCTTCGTAATAGGTCCTCAGAGTGAGAATGTGCAGCATTTGCTCATTATTAAAATGAACTACTAAGTTTTCTAGACATGGTGTTAATGTTATGAATTGCATTAGGAATTAGATTTTCAAACTATGCACGCGATTGTATTTCAAAATACTCTATTCTTTTTTTATATCAATTATCTCAGGAATTTCATGGTTAACTACAGTTTGCCACAGTTATAAAGCAGGAACTCCTATTTATTGGTCAAGTACTATTTTTATGTTTGAACAAAATACCTATTGTTTTGCTTTGCTTATCAACAAGCACTACTGTTTTCAGCTAAGGTTACATTTAATAATTAGGTTTTCTAGGGGCAAGAAGTCAACTATATCTTTAATGAGTTCAGTGACATCACTAGGGCTGCTTATGCTCCTTGGCAATAGTCTGCTTTGTGTGAGCAGATCACATTAGCTTTAAGAGAGTAGCGCAGATGCCAAGGTCAGGGCATTGGTAAGTAAGAGATCTTTGAGTAAAATAAAGAGCTAAAACTATCCAAGGCAAGGGAACAATGAACTGCTGTGTAGCAATATGGTAGCAGCTCTCTTAAGTTATTTTGTTCCATGTTTAAGTATTTCCTATGCATCCTTTGCCTGTGACAATTGGGTGAGGAGCAAGGAAGATCCTGAAGGTCTGGGCTAGGAGTGGTGAAAGGAAAAAATTATGCTGATGCCGTGGCAGTACTGCCCTTTCTGCTATTTTTCATGTTTGAGCACTCTAAGCGTGATGGCAACTTTAATCCGTGATGTGACCACCATAATCAATTGGAAATTTGTAAGAGGAGAATTTGGGGTAGAAGTGCTTTTTTAACAGGTGGTTGAGAAGGCCTACTTCTTGTAGTTGATCTGTGGTTTGGCATTGATAAATGGAAGTATAGTGCAAAAAGGCTGTTGTTTTATCTCTGGTCAAAAGGTGAAATTTGGAAATTCTCACCCATTTGTACTTCAGAATATTTCTTCAAATTGCGTGTAGAGGAAGAAGTGGAACTGCTTTTTGCCTTAATTCAGAGAGGAGACCAGAAGAGGACAGAATTAGTACAAAGAAAATGGAAAGGAAGGCAGTGAAACAAGACCCTGAAGAGAGTGAGAGTCAGTAATGGATGCTACAACAGGTAGAAAATGTGGGAGAAAATGCTGAAGAAAAAGAGTCTGAACTGGAAATAGCCTTCAACCAAAGCAGAGTGTTCACAGGGAGAAGTGGTGCAATACTACAAAGACATTTGTATGAGATTTAAAAATTGCACATCCCATCAGGCTGAATAACGTTCATCCATGTGTTGCATACTGTTGGAAATGTTAATTTTTTTCCATGGCACTTGCCAGCTTGCTCTCATAGATTCAAAATGCAGCCTCTGCTGGTTGTGTTAGAACTAGCTGAGGAATAAACGTGCCCAATTACTGAAATATGTCAGACAAAAAAGATGCCATACATAGAATGAGGGGAATGGGAATATTGCTTCTCCCTCAAGGGGATTGGCAGCAGTAACAGTAAAAGTTAACTACATGCATGCATTCCAAGTGATCTGAAAACTTAAAACGTCATATCACATTTTTTATGTGATGGCTTTATCTCATTGCCAGGGCAAAGTACCATTACTGCTTGGATGTAGATCTATGAAAGCACTTGAACCCATATCAAGATCTACCGGCTTGGAAGCACCTTAGTGACTAATGCCTTAAAAAGGAGATGCCTGAACTGGGAAGGATGCTTCATGTTTAATTTAAGATTGCTCGGGGTGCCCTGAGCTCTGCTTCTGTGCGTGACCAAACCCGAGCTAATCCAAGTAGCTTGACATTTCTCTGCCTACTCCCATCTGTGTGTGCGGAGCACAGCGAGCGAGCACTGACTCAGCTGGAGGCCTCACACAATGTGTTGCGATGGCTGCTGGAACAAAGGGGAGCCAAACTCCTCATCTAACACCAGAGTGGGTATGGCAGCATTTAGCAAATGAAAGACAGGAATTCACTTCTCACCTTTTTGTGCTGCATTTCTTGCTTTGTCACAACTGTGCCACTGTAGAACAAAAAATTCCCTGGGACAGAGGAAGAGACTATGATTTTTTTTTCCTGAAGCTTATGGGATCTTGCTGTGGATTCCCAGCTGTTTATGCCCTTGCCTTTCTTCATTCTGTCTGGTGACTCTTCTAATACATATTGTACAAACAGATCTCCAAATTGTTTAAACTAAATCTTTTATTACATACTTCTATAATACGACAGCTTTATAGATGGCAGAACTGAAATGATTTCTCCTGTCATGTAATGTCATACTCAGTTTTTCAGATGCTGGTGCCTTGTATATTTAGATAAACAGCTGGTTTCCAGGGAATGGGTTGGAGGCCTGAGGAAGAAATTGTTTTCCTCTAAGCAGGTTTATGGAAGCTAGCTTGCTGTGATTGATTGTGAGAGTCTAGGTGTCTGCACACCAAAACAAAGGCAGGAAGAAAAAGGTGAAGGGAAAGGAAGAAAAACTGAAATTTGAGAAAACAAGTTACTCAATAAATACAAGCCATAAGAGCTCCTTCATTCTGTATGCAGCTTCCTCAGGTTTTTATGAGAAAATCTTGCCACATCTCTTTCCAGTAGGAAATAGCAATACAGATTTCAATCTGTAGGGAAAAGCAAGAGTGCCAGATCAAATATGGCACAGGTTGCTGTCTTCTGACTCAGAGGTTTGTTAGACCCGATCACTGTCTTCAGCCACTGCTCCCAGGTTAGTCTCTTCTGCCCATCACAGCACCTCATGCCTTCCCATGCCAAGTTTTCCATCCGTGCTTTCCACTCCTGCTGACATGATGCTTTTCTTTTGTATGAAACATTAAATGCAAGTGGTACCTTACATCCTAAACAAAGGAAAGCAAATGTCTTTGAGACCCTCCTCATGAAGAAATCTCCCTTGATTAGCATTATTGACCCAAATATTCTATCTCAGGTAGTCATTTCAGTCATTCTCCAGCAGCTCTTAGGGTACTTTCCTGAAGCTTGCCATACGTGAAGGATTTACTTTTCAGCATCATTTCCTGAACAACCAGAGCTCTCAGTGCCCTTGTTCCCTAGAAAAGCAACGTACACATAACATGCCATGGAATTAGGAAGGAGCATTTCTATGCTTTTGGCTCTTAATATAGTATACTGAATACTCGGTTTAGACCTGTAACAATCAGGTTACAGGACACCTTGTTAATGCAGTTGCATTTAAATAGCGAGTCAGTGGGATAAACGAGGAGCTGGTCCAGCAGATATTTAATACTGCTGTTTAATGAAAGCTCAGTGTTTCTCTGTAACTTCATACCTCCATAATGAATGTGTTATCAGACATTGACATGTTATCAGATGTTAAACAGTGTAGTATTAACACTACAGGCTTTCTTCAAGGCCTGCTTATGGCTCAGGCTTTTGTTTTAACTCCAGTGCAGGAATTCCACTACTGGACAAACAAACCTCTTACTGCTGTGGCATATGTGCAGTAACTGTGTGCCAACCTAGCAGACCATAAATGTGCAGCAGCTATGAAATCCAGTGAACACTGAAAGGCAGCAGTTTGCTTGGCTTATTCTGTTTTGGAGTATCAGGAGCTCAGATCTTGAAAACTTTGTGATGGATCATCGTATACTCTGCTGCTGAAAAGCAGCATTAAGAAAGTTGTTGTTTGCCAACTTTTCAGAAGTGTGCTGTCAAATAAACCCATATCTTATCTAAGATAGGCATTGCATTAAAAACCTCACTGAAATGTAAATTAGTATTTGACTTCCTGCTAGACAGAGTTCATTCCTTAAAGATATGTCTTTTCCCTCAGAAGTATTCACTATAGGTTTTTATTAGACCCGTTGATCATAGTTTACTATATGTCTTCCCTTTATGTTTTCAGCTATCCATATGCTGTGGGCTCTATGGTGAATGATCTGGTGCTGAGTTTGATGGATAATCTCAGCAAACCTGTGATCTGTACAGGTATGAGCTGGGAGAAGTTAAAATTTGACCAGACTAACTGTGTGTCATGGCACTTTATGCCTGCATATACTGCACCAAACACAGTTATGCAATGGAGAAGAATATCAAAGATGTTTTGAAGGTTGCAAATGGGTTTTATGAGTGAGAATCATCCTTTTTGTTGCTTCCGAAGATGAAAGCGTTCAATTTTCGCACACATAAAAAAAAAGACTGTCAGATGTTTTAAATGTAAAAACTGCATAATGCGGCTTCTTGTCATATCTGTGGTTCCCTTGTGGATGAAAATTTTAATCAGATGGTTTTGTACTTTAAAGGTTTTTCATTTGATTTACAACTTGTAGGAGTGGAGTAGCAGTAAGCAATCAGGGAGAATGCCATAAAGAGGACAAAAGGAAGGTGAAACACAGTGTTAATAATTTAGTTTCAATAACCTTAAAAGGTTTACCAGTCACTTTTAACCTTGTATCAGAAAAGAGAAAAGCACAGAAAACAAGCTACTGCAGCGAATCATAAAAACGTTTCTTTTAATTTGTTACTCATTTATCTAAGTCTGGATAGAAAACAACCCGTGCATTTGTTAAACAAAAGGGTCAGAAAGACAACTACCCATCAATTTGACATAGTCCTTTTGAAAGGAATGCCCACAGTTTCACCAGGGTCGATGAAGTCATGAAGTAATGGTGATTGTGGCTGTGAAAATATAGAAGTCTTATGAGTATTTCAGACTAGCCAAAGCAATATTTTAAACAGGGTCTTCAGAAGTGCTTAAGCAGGTTAGACATCAAAATGTTATTGAACTCAGGGGGAATTAGTTACCATTTCAAAGCCTCACATACTTTAAAAAAACTGGTAAGCACTTATGTTCGGGTTTCTTGCCTGCTGACTTGCAGGGTCTGAATCTGGTCTCCTATAAACCAGGGTAACACAAAAAGTGACAACTTCATGTTGGTGGTGTGGGAGTTTTTAAAAAAGAGTTGAGTTTTGTTTTTTGTTAGGAAGGATCAGGACATCATAAAAATTCATGTGGCGTTTGTATACATAGCTTCTCAGATGAACAGTTGTGCTTCCATCTTTTGAACATGTACATTTCAAATTTTGCCGCAAATGTGCTACATGTATTTCAATTTTTGGCACAATACTTTTAAACCGTCTTTGTAACTCTCTGTCTTCATGGTATTAGGCAGTTTGTACAACACTGTTGAAACTGAAAGTGTTCCTAAGTAAAAGACTTAAATGACTGAGATTCAAGGTAGGGAGCCCAAACTGGGACCTGCTGCGATCTAGTTAAATAAAAATGGTCCAACACTTAAATGTTCAGATAGCTGGGCTATACCATGGATAATGGAGTATTTTTTATATACATGTGCCAAATATGACATAATAATAATAATACTTTGGCAATGTTCACCATAATTTTTATACAACAAGCCTTAAGTACCTGCTTATGGATCTTCTGTGCAACTCTCCTTTATACAGCCTTTAAAACCTTTTATCACTCAGAACTGCAAGATGTACTCTTTTTAAGTAGGCTTGTTATCATTTGACAGCAAGATTCTGTGCATGCTTTTGTTTGGCAATTTTATGTTAGAGTTGGAAATATTTTGGGCTGCCTGTATACTTTTTATTGTTACAGATCAGAGGGAGTAATCATTTGTTTGCATTGCAGAAGTGATCCATATCTTCTCTTGTAGGTATAAAACAAATGCATGTTGAAACAGAGTCCCTCCTCCAAAGAGATTACTTCTTCATTTATATTGAGAAGTATCATGTAAATGTGGAAAATAGTGATGTTTATATAATTTTCACTGTTGCCCAACCTGATGATTGTGAAGAATCAGATTACTTTTTAAAAATATATGAACTAGTAAAATGGATTGTTTCCATCTTGTGGCATTGTTGATTGGCTAGTTGCTGTTTACCACTGTACCAGTTTTGTTTTTATGAGAAGTTGAATGAAAAGTGAGCGATAAAAATTCAGTTTAACCTAGAGAAAGAGCATTAGAACAAAGTTTAAATTACAAGTACTGAGAACTCCTCAAATGAAGATCTCCATGGGTCACTAAGCTTAGAAATGTGTTCATGTTCTTAGCTGCTCCTGGGTATGATGGTCTCTCTGCTGAGACAGGAAACATGCTTGTTCTAATAGTGGTTTATGAAGGATTAAGGTAAGGTCTTTCTGATTTGTTTGTATTTTAATGAGAATGTACTTTCTTAGTCTTGTGTCCATGTAAAACCTCCACACTGTCAGATTTGTAGATATATTAATGAGTTTAAAGGGAATGGTAGTTAATTAGCATTTGGAATATACTATATCTTTGAAAATGTGGACTGGGGGTGGTACAAGTCTGAAACCAAAATAGACTAGCATGCCATAAGTTTCTGTTTTAGTTGAACTAATTGAGCTAGATTACTGCTTTTTATATTCATAGATATTCTTTCTGCTCTGATTTTTATTATTTTTACTAATTTACTCCTTATTAGAAATGACTGTAGTTGAGTTCATGAATTGTTGACAGAAAAATCTCTTCAACTCAGCCTTTGATTATTCATGGTATGCTGTTGATCTTTGGAATAACGTTCTATAGTTTAAACTTTTAGAGCAGAACTTTTATAAACAGAAAGAACGGAGGTTTGAAGAAATTTTAGGCCAGCTATGAAAACTTTTTCTATTTAAGTCTTTGTTCAAGAGAGTTTTGTTCCAAAGAAGCCCCTATATATCAAGTTAATTTTTAAAAAATTTTACTCAAGGGAGCATCATTTCATCACCTGAGGTATGCAACGTGTTGTAAGACTTCTAGTAGCAAACAACTTTTTTGTTAAATAATGCACAAGTATGTAAATAATAATTGTGTCTTTACTATTTCTTAATCTTAACCTCAGCTGTATTATTCCTGGAATATTTGCTAAATTTATTTCCGAGGCACTAACTCATGGGAGCAGTCCCATGATTTCAAGCTGAAAGACTGAAGTGGGCTTTTGTAACATTTTATTTATGGAGTTCATTTATTGACTTTTCTGTAATGCTCAGCACTGCGGTGTCTGAACACCTCATGGAGACTAATGCATCGAGCATCTCAGCAGTAAGGGAAGTTTCATTTTATGGATGGGGAGCTGAAGCACTTACAAATTGGCCGGAGCTCACCAGCACTCTGTAGCAGAGTTGAGGAAAGAACCTGTGTTTTCAAATTCCCACTCCAGTACCTTGAGTGAAATGCCATCTTTCCTCTCTAAACAAGTTTACACTTGTTTTCCAGTGACAAATAGACCGTCAAAGTAGTTTAAAGGTCTGTCATGGTTGGGAAACATCAACTGTGATTCCAAAGTTAACCAGGATCTTAAATTTCCCCTCTACTGGCAATGGCCACGGCCCCTTGAATTGCAGGCACCACAAAACCCCTGGGGATGCACCATGACTTTGTCGTAGTTCAGATGAAATTGAAAACTGGGACTGTTTTGGGACATGGAACAGGCACCAGTGAACTGTGAATTCTCTCTCTATGTATGTCTATATTGTTGCAGGGAAATCATTGATAACACTGTGACAGGCGCCTGGCTGGAGGGGGCTCATGGGACGATGTGGAGCCTGTCCTGTGTTACAGCTGTGACATTGGTGCTCTCATCTGCCCAGGCACTTCACCGAGGCTTCCCAATGGTCAGCTCTAACATGTGGGGCAAAGTTCTGCATTTCTGGGGTTTTTCCTTCAGAAGAGAATATAGGTCTGCACTAGAAAGATGAGAAAAATGTCATCAGTTTAATTTCTCTCTTGCTTTCTGAAGGAGAGCCTATTTCAGTGTTTTTTATTACCTGATTTAGTTTGTTGTTAGAGATTGTATTATCCCAGCAGAGATACTGAAGTTACACGTAAAGAAACATGTAATTTTCATGTGCATAAAAAAAAAAAAAGGAGGGAGCAACAAAATTGCCAAAAAAGAAGTGTTTCCATGTGGGAACATCATCAGAGTGGAGGAGGGGATGTTGGGAACATTATTCTGATCTACAAAGTTTATTTGAGTTTGGTACATCTGTACAAATGCAATTTACCTTTAAGCATAACTGGCTGTCGTGTTAAGCTCCCTGTCCACTGTTAGGAAATCATCGTTATGGCTTTCATATGGGAAGGAATTCAGGAGTACCTTGTTTACATTGCCACCATTTATAAAACATTTAAAACAGCTATTCTGCTGAATAAACATTTGAGAGCCTCAAGGATAAGCATATCGGGTAAACTTCTTAAGACTAAACTTTCCAAACCATTTCCTGCCAGAGGGACCTAACAGTAAAATTGCAAACTCTGTGCTCCAAGATGAGATAGGCAGAATTAGATTAAGCAGCTTACTGTTGACATGTCTATTGATCTGGGTTCAGCGCCGTTTCCTGTCTCTGCTAGCAGTTAGATTGCTGTATACAATAACACAGTGGCCTGGTTTATGTGAAATTGGGGGACTCCGAGCATCAATTACTCCAGGAAGGCAGTGGCACTGGGAGATAAGGTTAAGCCGCTCACAGTGTTTAAGACTGCTGAAACCCAAGCAACATATTTGCTGTCTAAATTGCTGCTTATAAATTTGACAGCGTTCCATTTATGTTGTTGATTTTTTTTCCCCTCTCCAAAGAGAGATCATCCTGTATTATTCTCTGCAGGTAGCAGTTTGGTTCTCATTATAAACACGCATTGTTCGTTAGCCTTCCCTTCCTATCAGCCCTTTGTTAAAAGTTCCTAAGCATCACCTGGATATTTGAATAGAAAATAGTTAGGCAGGAGGGAGAAAGGCATAAAATGTTATAGAAAATACTCAACTGACAAAATTTTCATGGTCATATTGATTCTGGTTCTGCATTAAAGGCATTATTTTTTGTTTTACCCTTGCTATCTGGGTACACAGCATTGAATAACAGTGGCAAAAATGAAAGAAACCTGGTACCCTTGAATTTCTCATTTAGTCTTCTGTTTTCTTCATAAGCGGTTCCCTCTTATGCCATGTTACTTTTTTCTCTTTCTCAGAGACTATTAACAGAATCAGTTGAAAGCAAAATGATGCTTTTCACATTTAAAGAAGCCTGTAGAGAATTGTTTCAGGGGTCTGCTTGTGATTCATTCAACCTCTTTTTTTTCCTCTGGAAGAGGGTCATGCAGAAGAGTTTTTCTCCAGGGGGTGCCTTTTAAGCCACTTTACAGGTGGCTATCTCAGTTTTATGCCACACGCATTGCCATTGTCTTAAAATCAACCTTCAAAAGGAAATTCAGTATTCCCATAGAAGTACTAGCAAAGTTGAGTCAGTTCTGGCATTGCGATGGGAGATCTGTGCTGTGAAACTGATGAAAGGAAATATTTTAATAGTGACATTTGAGTTCATTTATCATGACATTTTAGGGGCTTGGTGGTACATATTTTTATCTTTGAACAATCTCCCATCAGTCTACTGCCATTAAAGTGGGGGAGGGCACTCCTTTCACACAGAGCACAATGCTATAAAAGTCCAAAACGATACAGCAGTCAACTGTGATGAACTGAAGTAGTTCTAACTATTATGTGACAAAAAATGAAATTGTCTCCTTTTATTAATTTAATTTTTAAATAACTTGACATGCTGTAATTAACATTGCCCTATGCTAAAATTACAACAACATCTGAGCTTCTGTATATTGGCTCATACCTTGATGCTATAAATGAATATATAGGAATATTGGAAAGCTAACAGAACATACTTCAAGTCTGTTTTAGCATTTCATTGGCATATTTTTGAGTTTTATTTTAATGAGTTGCTGATTGATGTTATTGTTGGCTTTTGTATAAGAGGCACTAAAGTACTACCAGCAGGTGGGCACTAATAAATACTTTATATTGCTGAAGATTGTAACTATCAATACAAAACCTATTCCAATTATTGTGAGGAGGCTGAACCCACAAAGTCCAATGTCACTGAGGTTTATAATTCCATCCTCATCTAATGCTATTGTGCAGGTACATGTGTGATCTTTACAGGGAGTATCCACTTTCAGACACTGCACTGCCTCATCACAATAGGTTTCTGTCATTTAGTGATTTAAATTACATCCTTTTATTTTGTTAACTCCTTTAATAAGTGTTTTAAACTGCCACCTTCTGCTCTCTCTTTTTTGCACCTTCTCCCTCCTGCAGAGTCTCCTTGCAGACTTGCTAATTCTTCAGGGGTTTTCCTGACACCTTCCTGTCCGTCAGTCCTGTACAGTTAATCAAGGGAACCAGTGAGCATGCAGGGGTTAGCCTGAAGCAGAGTTAATCGGGTTGGCTTTGACTTAATTGTGCCTATTGTTATAGGAGAAATCAGCACGTAGTGCAGGGGGCCAGTGCTGCTGATTGCCTGAGAGGCTCAGCTTGCAATACGGTGTTACAATGTGGTGCACTGCCCCAGAGTTGCTTCTAGTTGGAAAGAAAGAGTTCTAACATTTTTAACCTAGATAGACATGAAAGTAATAGCTTAAAAGTAGATAAGCTCATACCCTGGGTATTAAAATAAAGAGCAAATGAATAATACGCAGTGCATATACTGTTTTGGGCTGCTAAAGCTGCACGAGAACTGAAAATCAGTTGCAGCACATAGGTGTTTAACTATGAGCACTCTCTAGCACATCTGCACATCATCTAGCATAGCCATGTAGTAATAAAGAACTATAGGAAAGTCATGTGGAGTGACAAAAATCAGGGTCTGCAGACATCAAAAAAACCCATGCTTTTTTAAGGTCCAACACAACTTTATCACAGACTGCCACTGATGGTGGTTTGGATTTTTTTCCCACAATATATCAGAAAAACAAATACCATGTTTAAATGCTAAATTCTCACTGAAAGTGAACTCATGTTGCATGAAGAATAGTTGCATTCTTTCTCTGCTTTGATTGAAAAGCAAGCTAAGAATAAGGGGGTTTGGACAAAGTAAATCTTTTGATTGTTGACTTGCAGGTGCTTAGATGACTACAGAACTTGGTATAGCTCTGCAGTTGTATCTCTTTGATGATGTTGATATTACAAAATGAGCTCTTACAGAGTAAAGACAGATCAAAACATTAAAAGCTAGCAAAAAGCAGTATAGACCCACACAAATTAGAAAAGGATAGAAATGGTTCAGCAGATGCTGTCAGACGAACTGTCACCCAGTAGCATATCAACAGGAAATTTCCAGTTCAGGCTTATAGACCACTCTTTTAGGTCATATATTTTTCTAGTTCCTAAGTTCTTCTGTGTTAGTGTAATATCCAGAAGCCACAATGTCTTCAGCTATGTGTGAGGTACCTGTAATAGTGTGATAAATAGCTCATCTATGCCACAGGGTTGATGCATGTTCTCTTTTTATGATACTAATGATACATTGGTATCATTACAATATAATAAGGGGAAAAAATCTTATGATATTATTATTTTCCATTATTTAACATTGTTTTCCTAGCTAGGTATGAAGGAAATTAAATCTTTTTGAGGTTTTCCAGATGACAAGCTCCCAAATGGTATCAGGGCTCTCAGCATTCAAAGCAATGTATTGAAAAAAGTAAACCGTGCCTTAGTAAATGACTGGATTTTATCAAATTAATTCTAAAGTGAATTTATAGTTCCCTAAATAATTAAAAGAAATACTCCTAAAATTATTTACATTTACTTCTCATTGGTTTTATGTGACCACAGCTTTAAACTGAAATAAAACCTTTTTATTTCTCCTTGGATATCTGTTTCATTTTATGTAAAACTCGAAATCCAGTGCTATTTTCACAGTCTTATATAAAAAAATTATTTTATTTAATCAATTTGTTTTTAACCTGTATTAAGAACATCCTACAGCTCTTAAGTCCTATCAAAATAATTTTTTTTTAATTTGAAACTGAATTGTTTCTCAGGAGGAAAGTTTACTGTGTTCAAATTACATGGAAGAATGGCACACATGACATTCCTGTTCATATTAGCTTTGTGCCTGAAGCTCTCATGATGGAGTCATTTACAATTTCACTTCTATGTTGATAAGCCATTATTTGTACACTGTTTTTATAACTGCAGGGTTTTGCACTTTGCCACAGACAAGTAGCACTAAGTTCACTTCAATCTATTTCCCTAATTTCTCTGTAATGCACCGTGACCTTTCCCAGGATGGTGTTTCTTTGTAGCAAGATGAAGAGGAAGGAAAATAAGAGTTTGCCCTTTCCAACTAATTGACCAATGTTTTGTTTTAAAGGTAGTGTTACCTTTTTAATCCAGTTGTTAAAGACATAATTTCTTTATTCCTTTGTTCTAGTGAATTCTTCAGTAGTCTGGAACATTCCATAACTGCAGTCCAAAGCTTATTATGTAGAAATTACAAGTAAAGTTATATTCAGTCAGTTATTCAGTCGCTATGCTTGCAAGTAATACCATTGGTAATGTTAGTTACAATATGGTGATAACAATTAAAATAATTGTTTATTAATTTCTTAAGTGTGTTTTAACATTTTAATCTTTAAAGGATGTCCTACAGGAGGGGGAGTTTTGCAAACCATATGTTAGGAAAGAATGAAAAAATCTTTTATTTGTAAGTAATTCACTTTAAGAATAAAAGTTAAATAACACACTATGAATAAAAATGTAATGGGCTATAAGACAACTTTGAGGTTCTTGGGTTTTCATGAGGAAAACTTATTTTTGTGAAATGTTCTCAGGAAGATGTGTGATCTGGATTGCACAAGCAGCTATAAAGTGAGACTCAATGAGGAAATAAAGGCGCTTTGCATTTACTGATTCCGCACCCAAGCCATATGTTTTAACATGCATGAGGTTTGTTTTGCTATTTCAGGGCAGAGAAGCAGTAAAAGCAAATATTCACATATACACGCACAGCAGACTCCTAAATTCAGCTCTTTCTGAACATAAATTTGCTATCTTCCAAGTAGGAATGGAAGGTTCCCTGTGATGTGGCAGAAGCTGCAGCACATAAGGCATCGTCGTACACTGGATAGAGAGACATTCTCAATACGTCAGACTTCTCTGTGCTCAATTGGAAAAGCTATTAAGCAGTGACTGCAGGGCAGTGTTTTTACTTTTTCCATGTCTTGGCTTGTTTATGTTAAATCAGACCACAGGAGGTCTGTTGCGTTTCTCTGGCAGTTATTGCAAGGCTTGCTGTGGCAAATTCTATTTATGACACTTGCTGTATCCTAGGTGCAGTGCATCTTGGCAGACAATCTGGAAAATTTCCCATCTTTGTACTTGCAGAATATAATATCTCAGTAATGGTGTGACTGTGGTGACTCACTGTGAAGGTCCTAGGTTCAACTACCACAGTAGCCAAAAAATCTAGACACATTTTTAATTGCTGGCATGACATTTGAAGTATTTGCTTCACCACTGGATGTAAAATATTAAATTGAAACTCCTTCTGTTTTGGCTAGAATATATTAAAATTAAAGATAAAATCCAAGAGCTGCATTTCAGAGGTATAGGATAATGGCTGCTGGCCAGCATTTTTTTACCAATGTGATGATCACGTCTATTAAGTGGAAATAATCTTACATATGTGTGTTTTGGTACTGCAGCTATTCTCATTGACGTGTGCACTGTCAAACATGCAATTATCCTACATTAATAACATATTGGTGATGACGGAGATCTAGGATTCTGTTATGGCTCTGCACAAATGTAAACATGTTGTCAAAAATCATTTATCCGTACACTAAATGCCATTTTTTATTCCATTGTAAAGTCTCACTTCAAAACTGGTGACCAATTCTTCTTTAGGCAAAAGTATATCTTCCTTGTAAAATCAGAGACCATTGCAACCTTTTGGGAACTTATTTCATATTAACTTAGGGAATCTTAGTTTATAAGAACTCATGCAGTTTATTTACAGAGTGTGTAAAACAAAGTGACAGTGAATGGTTGAGCTATGGTGAATAACTTTCTTGTGGGGTTTTTAGAGTCTTCTGTTCCTTTTGTTTTTACAACCTGCATTTCATGGTCAAGCAGGGGGAAATTATTCTGTCTATTTATAAAACAAAGCAAGTTAGGGCCTCAGGACCCTATTGAGTGAGAATGATGATTATATAGATGGCCATCAAAGGCCCAGTGCTCGTATGACTGCTGGGTGAATAATAAGACTTCTGTGGGGGTTTTGGTGTCTTGCCTTTATGCTGGGTTGCTGATGTGGTTTGATAAATGTGTAGAGCTAGAGGATCCATGGGATAATTGGCACAACCTCCACAGATCTCTGGGAGGTTGCCTGGAGCATCTGCCCATAAGGCATGGTTCTCAAGCTTGAGGGCCCCAGCTCTGGCAATGCCACAGACTTATTTGCCACCTTGACATTAGTTTCCATGTAGTGACAGAGTACATGGGTCCACTCAGTTGCTCTATGAAAGCTGCATCAGCTTGGACGCATGGACTAACCTTTTCCTGGCATCTCTTTTTTTTTGGTGCCATATCACATTTCCTAATTCTCATGCTGTTTCACATGTCTGTCATTGGCATGGCAGAGTTGACAGCTGCTACATGATGGCAAAGCAAATGCATCCTAGCCTCCTTGCAGTCCTCCCACTTGTGACTCACATCATTTTTCTAAAGGAGAGTATAAGGACTTTAAGGACAAAGAACTTCTTTCAGCGCTTTGGGAGGCTTTTTCTTTCTTGTGATAAGAACTAGCAGAAGAATACATTTTGCAGTAGGAGACGTAGCTGCTTTATAAGACCGATACCTATGGACTACCATAATTAATGTGTGAGTCTGGAAATGGTAAGAGAAGACAAAAGAAGTGAAAGGGAGCTCAGTCTTGTACTTCCCAGCTGCTGATGCCGGTGACTTCAGTAACGAATGCCGATCATGCCAGAAATGCAAACAGCATGTGGACGGGTTTGTTTCCATTGTAAAGAGATAGCATACTTAATTAATTTCATGAGGCCTCTGGGCTGCTGTTGACAAAATGTGCTTACACCACAAAGTTAGGTTTCGGGTTAAGGATAGGGTTAGGGAAGGTTCAACGTGCTGATCCCTAGACTCAAATTACCTTTAACATTTTCTTTAATGATACAGATGCACTAGTTCTGCTTAATTACACTTTGCTGTCTCAAGCAGTCTTCCCCTTGCTTCACTGAAAGTTTTACTACAATGCTTTATTCTGATTATGAAAATTAATGTACTTGTACTATCTTTTAATTTGCACAAGTAAAGTCTCCTTTTTTCAAAATGTCAACCACATTATATAGTAGAAGTTTATAGTAGGAAGTCATGACTTTCAAAGTCTAAAATATTCCAGTGTGTAGTGTTATAATGTAAAGGCAATATAGTAAAAAGCAGTATTTTACTGACCTGATGGAAATCAACACAAAATTATTTTTTAAAATATTTAGCAGTTGAAATTATTTCCTAAATTTTACTTCTAATCCGGTTGACATTTTGAAAAAAGGAGATATTTTTCATGATCATTGTACAGGCTTCCCCCCACTCTTTTTCTTGTGTGCTTTTCTGTGCATCTTCCAAGTTCCTGGGTGGGGGGAAACTTGTACAATGGTCATGAAAGCCTGAAAACACACATTTTGTTTCCTAGTACTTGAGGTTTTGAACTTGGTTGAAGGAGAACGTATATAAGGTGTCTTCCCTTTTACTGTTAGGTTGGGGCAGCCCTGCTTTCAGGACACTGAGTTGTGTCCACAGTAGCCCTGGGCTTTTACCTCTGTTGCCTATGCCCTGCAGAGCTGAGAGTACCCCAGTTCCCCATGCAGAGGCATGAGCAGTGTCTGAGGGGTTTCACTCTTACTTGGCCACCCCAGGAGTGGGGTCAGGGGGGGCTGTGCCAAGCACACACTTCTGCTGACTTCACTGGAGTTGAGCTGATGTCCTTCAGGGTTGAGCTGTCCCTGATGCTGCACTGTGAGTTACTGACACCAGGGATATGATGAAAGCCGATAAAATTGTCTCTGTGGCAGACAGTGGGATGTTTAGCAAAATATACCCACATTTATTTCCAGAGACCCCTTCTGCACTGCAGAGTTTGCTAATGTGTTGCCTTAGAAAGCTCAGCTGTAGCATAGCACGTGCTCCATGGGTTTTGTCTTTCATTGCCTTTTCTACAGAGCTCCCGATTTTACTCGTGTGTTGCAGAGGCATGGGGCTGTTATGGGAGACAGGTTGAATTTGATGAAGAAATAAACTAAGAGAGTTAAACTGTGTGAAGTCTCTAAGGAATGAGAAGCCATTGGCCATCTTAATTCTGAGAATAGGTATGATTTAGTACCAGCTAATTAGGGATACAGCTGGCAGCCAGAAGGAATGTGGCTGCATATGAAAATCATAGCTTTAAAAGACTAAGAAAATATGCTGAATGTAGGTGTGAAATTACCAAGAATTTATTTGAACACAATTTAACATCATCTAAGAAATAATCCACAGACAGCACAGGACTTAAAACTGCTTAAATTTGTACATGCTCTACACCATTTTTTTCATTAGTGAATTTGTACTTTCCCCCTCCTGGACCTGGCAAAGATTGGGGCTTAGAAAATTAGTAAAATAAAAATTCAGAGAACAACCAGAAGGTATCAGGATGGTGATTCACCTTGCTAGGAAATTGAATTCTCTTAAGGGAAAAAAATAAAAAAAATGTATTTCACATCTCTACACATAAAAATATTGTTGGATTATTTTTTTAAACCTACTAGGTGAAAAAAAAATCACCATTTCTGAAAAGTGCCATTTGATACTTATGAAGATATTAAAAGCAATTTCTTAAGTAAAACAAGAAAGTAAACATTCAAGATATTTTTACAGAAATAATATTTTCATTTAAAGTCAAAATGATGGATTCCCTTACTACCTTCTTTCAGCTTTTCCTGCAAATTGTATGTAAATGAATGCAAATAAGCAGTCCTCACTACTAAGTTGCTTAGAAGTATAAAAATGCATAAAATTAAGATGTTCAGACAGAGCTGTGCATCTCATTTATGTAAAGAATTTTTAAATTTAAATATTTCAACTAAAAGTGTTGTTGTTTCAGGTCATAAAATGGTTTTTTTCTGCGTTACAGAGAAAGTGCATAGAAATTTTGTTACCTTCTGAAGACCTGGTAGTGTATGTGGGAGTTGGTCCTGTGTCAGCCAACCTAATAAAAAAACCAAAAAAATCTAGGAAATAACTAAAAGGTCAGTACTGCAATTCTGAACATTTTCCACCAAAGTGTGGACTAAGTTCCACAACTTTCATGACCTGATTTTCTCTGTCTGTTTAGTCAACAATTCTGCAGTGGCTAAACCTGAAACCTAGTGGAAAAGCAACCTTGAATGTCAGAACCACAGAAAATTTTTTAGTTCAAAAACTGCTTAAAACCTGGTGCTACAGCCAGCAGACTCCCCACTTGACTCTAATGGTGCTATGCATCATAAGAAAGGAAAATTCTCCTTGATTTTCAATAAGATACCAGGCTTGAGTAATGCCTGTGGTGCCGTAAGGGATTAACGATCTCTGTGCTATTTATAACCAGGCAAAACTAAATTGCAATTTTTTGTAGAATTATTGGAGTTTTATTGTGCTGCCTGTCCAAATTCAGCAAGTAGGGCTCATTAGTGTGTAAAACGGAGTTAATTTATACTGAGTATCCCCCATCTTTGGATAGGTGGCTCTATGTAAATCATCTATTCTGGTCATTAATTTTGACTGTTTGCATTTCCTTTGCTGTGTGAGCATAAGTATGAAATATTAACTAAACTTCCCTGGCAAAAGTGCCCCCTTATGCCTCGTACTTGATGTGGAAAACATTTGCTCTTCTTGCAGAGCTCTCATGTAATCGAAGGGTGAGAGCTGTACTATGCAGCTTAAACACCTAATGATAATTGGCATTTAAAACAAATTTCCGTAGCTCTAGAAACAGGAAACCAAGGTATCTCTAGAAAGCCATTCAATGAATACTTCCGAAATATTGGGAAAAGTGTAGTGAATCTTTCAATGGTTGATTCCATCATGATTGATCTTAGAGTTTTTTGAAGTAATTGATGGTATTTCTTTAGTTCAGTCTGTTAGTGCAAATAATTATTAATCAATATGCACTCAGCTCTTACTTTAGAGGATAATTTTAACACATGATTTATTCTGAACATTTCAATTGAACTACCTTTACAAGGAGAAAATCAATTGGCTAGTGGTCTAAAGCACTTTAATTATCTGATGAGCTATATTCTGTATTAGGCTTATTTGAGTTAGGGGATTTTTTTGTACGTTGTCCCACAGTGATAAAACCCTTCTGCTGGGCTCTACTTTTCTATCCTCAGATATACACTAGTTCTCTATCTCAGGTTATTTTGTCTTAGAAATTTTCAGTTCAGTACTGCAGACGTGATAGGATTAAACCCTAACTTGGGAAATTAAATAACATGCAAAATGGAACAAAAATAGAGTTTTTTCCACATGAGAAAACAGTTGGTTAGGTTGTTTTTTGTGAATGTGTCAGCACATTTGTAATTTCTTTGGATGTTTTCTCATTCATCGTAAGCATAGCAGTGGAAAATTACAGTTAATTTGAAATGATAACGTGATGCCAGAACTTAGGCAGAGGTTTGAAATATTATAGGACAAAAGGTGAAATCATTAATTCATTTGCAGTGAATATTAAATTCCTGAAATATGCATTACTCTCTCATTATGTTTATATTTACGTGTTTTAATATGCCTGTAAATATTATTGAGAGTCTGCAGCAGCATTTGTGCCGTGTCCATGAGCATGTCAATACAGCCTTTCAAAGTAATTTGCACTTGGACTGAGGCAAAAGGTTACGGAACCATCTGTCATCATGAAAAATCATTAGAATAAAGAGTGTGGTACAATTTCACTCATGTTCAGGATATGTTGTGTTTCAACTGCACCAGTACAAACACTTCTCTCAGATGCCCTTCATAGACCTAACAGGGAAACTTGAAAAGAGTGTTGTACCCAAATAGATCAAATGTCAGTGGATTCACACCAAACAAGACTTCAGCCTACAGACAGTCTGGTGGCAGCTCTTTTGGATCTGGCTTGGGTTGCCCTGGAAGCTCAAGAATAAGAGTTTCTGCCTCTAATAATAAAAGGAGTTGATGTTCTTGAAGTGGCCTGAAGTTAATGTTTGGCTATATATCCGTTCTTTATTGCATTTCTTATATTTCTTCCAAATTAGACAATCATAAACATCCAGTGTTCTATTTAATGAGATTATAGTAATTGTTTCTGAGCTCTCGTGGCTTTCCATAATACTGCAAGAGATGAATCAGTTTTTCCTTTGGAATAATACAGGAAATATTTATTATGTTTTTATACTGAAAAAGCTATATATCTTCAAAGTAGGAAAGTTTAGATCTTAGGGCTGTATTTTGGTGGAAACATTCCTTAAGAAGATTCCTTGGAGGATGTACTTGTAAGATTTTTAAAGAGTCAAATAATAAAGAGACAGCACTACAGTCTGAGGACCCAATTACAGAAACACTTGTACATATGTTTACTTTTAAGTCATTAAGTACTGTGCATATGGAAAACATCATGTCCTTCATTCCTGAGCCTTGATATTCAAATGTAAGTGTTGTAGAAACAGGGCTTTTGAACCTTATCCTGTTAGTTGCCAAGTGCCTTATTTGCTGTCTGAGCTAGTGGGAGATCTGCCTGCTCGATAGCTTGTAGCTCTGTTATCCAGAAAACCAGAAAGGAAGGAGTGGGTTTGCTTTAGGGTGTAAAAATATATTTTACTTGATGTTAATTCCTACAGCTGACTACACAACTGGCTCTGAGTGACCTCCCAGAGGATGTCTTAGAAGGAATGTTATGGTGGTGCGTATTTTCCTGCTAAGAGGCTGTGACTGATGATCCTACTCTAAATTATGTTTTGGATGAGGCAGATAGAAGCAATAACAATGTGCATATTAGAATAAATCTTCACTCATTTCAAGTGGGTAATTAAAGTTGTCAGTGACTTGATTTGGGATCAAGATTTCTATAGGAGCAAGGGAAGGGTCAGTCTTTAGATATATTTGCTGCTCTTGTTTGGTGTCTGAGAGTCTGTCTGCTATCTCCCCTTCTACAGAAATAGCAACTCTTTTGTTTTCCTACGATGCTTGTTTATCCTATGATGCTTGTAATCTGAACTTTTGCAACCTAAAGTTATTAATGAGAATACTGACCTGGTTCAAATCAATCGGATTTTTTTTCCCTTTCAGTTCAGTTAATAGCCTTTCTATTTTTCACTCAATACCCTTTTTTAAGAACAGCTTTTAAAAACCTGGGATTGGAAGTAGTGCTGTATCCTCTGCCTTATGAAAAAACAGATGAAGAAGATGTGTTCATGTAGCCAATCAATAGTTTTTTAACTTGGCTGTTTTAACTTTATATCTTTTGGAGGTGATTATCTCCAAAACCAGATAGTCTGTCTAATGGATATAGTAAAGGTGATCTCTTTTAGGTTATTTAGTTCAATTTCCAACAGAAGTGAACTATTCAGGAAGTGTATTTAGAAGAGTCTATTTTTAAAGACTTCTAAGGCTAGAACAAAGGACAGAAGATCATGATGATATGCTGGTAGGGCTGCCACACACAGAAGTACAATAGCAAGCACCTCTGACTGTGGAGGAACTGTCGAAGCACTGTAAAATGTAGTTGCTATGTGTGAAAGATCAAGCAGGTTAACTCCTGGGATTTTTTTCTATCAAGATACTTTCTTCCTTCCATTCTATTGCCTGCTGTCTTCAGAGCACAGTGATATTGAGGCTCTGCAGATTTAAAACATCTGTCTTTCCATCTCCAGTGCACTACAGAAGGATAGCTCTCAATTTAGTAATAAAAAATTTAGCTGCATGTTAGACTGCCTTTGTTTTTAGGAATTTTTATCCTCCTTGAGGCTACAGGCTAGGTAGGTATCCCAGTATTTTCTATAATGTAACCCTATTGTTCATTTTTTAAAAAGAATATTTGTAGCCATTGTTACGGAATCCAGATGTATTTAATTTAATCAGGATTAGGGGCCTAAATTATTTCGTATTGCGCAATTTAGTGTTTTCTTATGTGTCTGAATTCTGTTCTTGAGATCTATGAAAACAATAGCAGGCTTGGTGTTGTAAGGAAAGAGTTCACAGTGCTATATTAAAATGAATTTGGAAATAGATTCATTTTATTAATTTTAAATAATTGATAATGCACTTATATAAAACACTGGAATTTTCATATTGCAATCAATTTGATTAATTTGGTTCATTGGGTACAAATAAGTATGAACTAAAAATGCACATACACAATGTTGTATGTAGAAGTAGGTTTTAAAATCAGGTCTTGAGAATAAATGATAAAGTTTATGTTTTCAGGTTATACAAGGCAAATATAATTATAATGTCTTTATTGGTAGTCACCACAGGCTTAAGCTTTCAGGTTTGAACTCACATAAAACTGTCTTATTTTATGAGCTATGTCATGTTCGTGTTGGATAACTGGCTAGAAGATAAGTCTGTACTTAATACAAATGTCTGAGTTGATGATGTTTGATATAATTTCTATAGAAAGTCTAATTTTGTTGTGAGCAAAAGAGCAGTTTTATGGACAGCTTTAGTTGTAGGCATGATTACTATCCCTCATCATTGCATATATTCTCAGTAATATTTTTGCATTTTGCACCTTATTTAGTATTTGAGGATTTTATTTTTATTTTCATTTTATGCTTACTCACAGTGTACTGTTGTGCTAAAGTTTGGAGGATTCTGTTGTTTATAGCCATTTTCATAATGGTAGAATCATAGAACACTTTGTGTTGGGAGGGGTAGCCCACAGCCCCCACAGTGAGCAGTGACATCTTCAACTCGATCTGGTTGCACAGAGCCTTCTCTTCCCCAGGCTGAATGACCCCACCTCTCTCAGCTTGTCTTCATAGGAGATGTGCTCCAGACTTCTGATCATCTTCATGGCCCTCCTCTGGATTTGCTCCAATGGATCCATGCTCTTCTTATGTTGAGTGCCCCAGAGCTGGGTGCAGTACTGCCAGTGGGGATCTCATGAGAGTGGAGTAGAGGGGGAGAATCACCTTTGAGAACTCTGTTGAGGACTAATTAATGCTCTCTGCTGAGAATAAATTCTGAGGTATCCAGTAAAAGCAAGTTTCTGAGGAGCAGGTCTCAGATCTTTGTTTAGATCTGAGGTGTCTGGTGGTGTTGAAAAAGGAGGAAGGAGCTCACTATGTCTGGTGATCGTTCAGTATAAAGGCAGTTAGAGATGACTCCTTCCCGTTGTGTTTTAGGAGGACAGGACCAGAGACTCATGGCTTTTTTTAGAAGAGTTCTCCTTGTCCTTCATTAACTGGATGTAGCATGAACCACTCTCATAACTGATTAGCATGGTATGCTATTCATAAATAACATGCAATTAGCATATGTTAATAATAAGCAATATTCAGCTAAAATGTCAGCATCCAAGCAGCTTAAACAACAGCTGTTTGAGCAAAACATGCAGTACACATTATATCCCTGTTTTACAGAAAATCGTTTAACCAAAAATCTTGGTTAACCAAAGTTTGCTTATCTGTCTCAGGGTTGTACAGCACACAGACACAAGTCAGCTTCGCCTAGCATAGTCCCTGTAAAACTGGCATTTAAGCCAGCTGGCATCTTTCTGCTGTATTCTGGGATTGAGAACATGAAACGCAGTTTGTTTGGAAGGAAAGAAATCCAGTGAGCCTTGGAAAAGCTGAGAAAATCTCTTCCTTTCTGATAAAATAAATGAGATTTTAGCTGAAGGTTTTGGTGGTCCCTCAAGACATTTAACTAAGCACGAAGATGGAGGTGTAGAAATGTGTCACTAAGGCATATCTGCAACTCCCTATATATGATGCATGTATATGTTTCCATATAAATACTGATATGTGGGTGAAAATAACATGAGAAACTACGAATACATTTCTAAATATAATATTCTGCCAGAATATTAAGTCCCTTTTTCAAGAAGACGATAAGCTTCTTTGCACTAATAATTTATTTAAAAATTTGATAACTAAGTCTGCTTCATGTTTGTGGCTGTGTGTGAACTGCTTGTTTTTTGTAGAGCCTGTTTTTAAAAGTTAATTTTTGTTTCTGATTTAAGACCTTCTTCCTCTGTACTGGTCAGTGTCCAGAATATTATTTGTTTGTTCTCATTGCTCAGGCCATGCTTCTGTGGACTGATAGCTCTTTTGCAGTCAATAAAACAATTCCTTTTCTTAGTAAGCCTATTTTTCCCACTATTGCCTTGACTAGAAGAATGGATTTGCTTCATTGTATTAGAGAGAATATTTTCTGACAGCTTTTGAGTACAGATCATTAAAAAATTACCAGTTTGAAATGTTGACTTTTGTCTCTTTTTTGTCTCAAAAATAGCTTATTATATCTTTCAGCTTTCTAAATAATTAAATTTCCTTGAAAACTCATGCATATTCTGTGTTGGATAGAACAGGTTGTAATTAAGCAGACTTATTAATGATTTTGTTGTTGATAAATTTGGGCACAACTCCACTCTTGCAGATACCAATTGACTTTATTGGTCAGATCTTTCTCCTCAGTGAAAGACTGATCAGTGAAAAACAGTGTGTACTGTTGACTGTTTTACAGTGCTGTAAAACCAGAGTAGCAGAATAGAAAACTGTGCCAAAATCATGTGTTTGCTCTATGAATAGTAGAAGATTTATGGCATTTTTAACTGCCCATTCCTTTACATTTAACGGCTCCTGTTCTGTAAATGATGAGTTAGACAAGTGCTTTGTTTTCACATTGACATCTGATTTAGGAAATTATTCTATTTACTCTTTTGGAATAAAACAGGAACTTTATATACTCTGGAGTGTGTCCAAGTCCAAGCCGTGGTAAAACCAAGGACAACATTCTGTTTAGGAATTGTCTCTGTTGAGCAAAGGACATTTTGGGATGTTTTATCATAACTATCAGTAGCAGAAAAGAGCTGTTTCCCAGCTGTGTTCTTAATAGTAAGCTCTTAATAATGCATTTCCAAGTAAATCCAGTGAATTTTGTTGTTTTATTTTTATCCGTTGGCTACCTAAATCCACCAGATATTTGCATTTTAAATTATTTTATTTTTGTTCTCCTTATCCCATACCTATCCTTTCTTCACTTCGTTTATCTGTATGAAGATCTTCCTGGTCAATAGTTGAAATAACTGAGTGGTGTTTTCCTGTGACTGTTTCAGTGACAATATTTTGTAAAATAGCATGGCTGCTAATTTTGGTGCAGTGACATCCCTCAGTTCTATCTCATAGTTTTAGGAGGAAGTAACCCAGCCCAAATAACTTCACTAGAGTTTTGCCTGTTACCTTATTCAAGCCTAAAATTACGCTCCCCTAAAAAAATAGATGTAAGAAACTGCAAAGCTTTCAGCCCCTCAGATTTACATTTTTGTTTCTTGCATTTCTGACAAGATAGATCCAGGCTACAAACCAGAACACTTAATTATTTTTGAAAGGAAAGCTTTTTTGCAGCAGAAATGTGAGCTATGAGTAGAAGTACACGCTCATCATGCAGATTAAAAAAGTAACCAGAGCTTCATTGTAACACATGGGGCAATTCTTCGGTCCTTAACCTTCAGTGTTGAATGCTGATATAGAAGTTAGTCATTCCTTAGCTGTTTACCCAGTAGAGAAAGATGGTCTGAATTTTTCTTCCCTAGCAGCCTCTTTTCTCTCCATTAAGGGCAGCTTGTTAAGGAACCTGAATTGCCTGACCTCAGTCACACATGTTTGGGCTTCTGCATCATGCTCTCCTTATCCCAAGGCAGTAAAAGTGTTAGTGTAGCTCAAGGCAGAAGTGTAAATACCCTGGCTGTATCACTGTGAGGGCAGAGAGAGGCTATCACAGTACCTCTGATGGTCAGTCAAGCAGACTGTCTTCTCACAGTTTTAGAGGGATCTTGTTGATCATGACATGCTATTAAGTAAGTAATAACTGGACTGCAATTTGATGGAGGGGTCAGTTTAGTTGCCAACTGGATTAAAACTTGCAGAGAATAAATGAACAGGAGAGGAAAGACCAGGATTATAGGAAGAGAAGGAGAGACTTGGGGAGTTTCTAATAATTTTGCCTGAATTTAAAAAGTCTGGTATTTTTAATTTTTTTAAATACATCAGACAAAAAAAGAGTCAGTTTCTACTCATGAATTTATTTTTCTGCTACAGTGACCGATAGACTTGTATTCAATTATTTATAATGATGTATCAGTAGCTGTGGAGGGGTCAGGTCTAATATGGTAATGGCAGTATTATAACCGCATGCAAACTTAAAAATTAGGTGAAATGAAACATTTTAAAGTAATGTTTTAATCTCTTATCTCTATTAACCCTCAATAGCTTCAACTCTTCTGTGCAGATATGATTTCTTTTAAGGAACAGTCGAAGACAAATTTATGGAGTTTCATTCTTTCTGTAGATGTCCTATAAGGTTCTTGGCCACAAATTCATGAAAATTCAAAAACAATTCTGTCAAAAGGTTGTGTGTAAGCTTTGCCATGTCCATGTGCCATCTGTTATGAGCAGTAAAGCAAACACCTTTCTGATTCCCAATGTGTTTTGCAGTGAATCAAGGTGAATGGGGGCAATTCAGACTCCGTCCTCAACTCCTTGTTCATATTATCTATGGGAAAATTCCTCTTCTGAGCATTGTGTCTCAGATGTGTTCCACTTTTAAACAAGGATTTGGCCCTGGCATCTTTTTGATGTAACTTCTTACAGTGTTATCGATACTTGTCAGTCCAAGATCATGATGGTGCTTAAAGAAGTCTTGAGATTAAAATTTTTCTGTTCTTTAGACTCACTTTATTGATTTTTGAGCCTTTAGAGATTAAATAGCTTGTGTTTGCAGGTTTTTCTGTACCAACCATGTGAGTAGGTCTTACTTTAAAGGAGCAAAAAATTATTTTTTGAGAAGCAGATCTGAGTCTTTTGTCCTACAGATTTTTGTCCTGTATTTTCCAAGCTCTTTGTCTCCAGAAAGATACCAGCTCCCTTCCTATTACATTCCCACCTGAAAAAAGGCAGCAGTTGTACAAAGTTCAGTGCCTAAAGCTACTTGTGTGCTGAATAGCCAGGACAAGTATGTTGATCAACCAGCTGGCAGCTCCACAACATTGTTTCAGGGCTGAGTTATGACCACAGTTCCAATGGAGGGGCCAGCAATTTCAGCTTCTGACCTTGACCCAGACAGTGATTTGTATAAAACTCTTAGGAACGTAATTATTTTTGAGACTTTTATCCCTAATTTTAACTTAAATCAGCCTATAATTAGAAATATATTCATAGTTTGAAACACAGACCAGCATGATCATAAAAGCTTCCTTTTCTTAGGGAACTAGATTAAAAATGCAAGGGATGTGTAGCTTCCATCACTTGGCACTTTGGGAAAATACATAAATGTCATAAGACTAGGGATTAAATTGTGAGACTTGGATAACAGAACTGTTATGTGCTGCTCATAAACTGATCTAATTTCTCAGATATAAAATGTGTGATTGGGCTCTGCAGTTTTGAGAACATTTTTCCAATTTACCATGGCAGACTATTGGCAGGAAGAAACTAAACTGCCTATTACATAGGCATGATAAAGCTATAGCAACTAAATGGAAGTTGAGGTGGAAACCTCAGACAAAGGGCTTTCATTAGGAGAGTAACAGCCTCTGTTCTCCCCCAGCATTGCTATTCAGTTCCTATTATAACCACAGAAAGCTCTCTGAATTTAATTACTGGAAGTTACCTTTTTATTTCTTTCACAAACATCTAAAATTCATCCTCAGGGACACCAGTCAATCAGGAAACAAATCTTTGCTCTGAGTTAGCCTTTGCAGGTGGTTTAAAGAAAATTTAATTCTTTCCCACTTGGCCATGTGCAACACCTTTATCCTCTTGATGGGGTCAAAATGAAAATCTCCTCTGAGCTCCCTGTCGGTACTGCTGTAGTTGACTGGCAAGCCTGGGGTGCTAAAAAGTTGTGCAGGTGGCAAGCTTTGCCCCTGAGACAAAGCATGTCACCTTTGTGCCTATTATTTTACCTGAAAATACATAACGGCACCTTTCCCAGAAGTGGCAGCAATAAACAATTGTACCACTTTCAGCATCAGCAATTTTAAATGCTAATTGTACATCTAGTGGATAAACATGGGGGCTCTTCTTACAAGAACATAATTTATCTTTTTTTCCCCTGGTCATCATATCCACAGTGTTCTAATTAATAGGTTTACTGCATGTCTACTGTGTGGTAACTTTATAGTATTTATACTGTTTGGTGTATTTTGTACAGTAGTATGCAACTTTACAATATCTTCTTAGGTTTTCTGCTTGGTTCCTCTGAATGTATGTTATTCCATTTGTCAAGTGATTTAATAGCTCCTCTTGACCTTAGAAGTAAAATAAAACTAGATCAGTGTATAAAAACATGAAAAACTTTAAAAGCAACCTCTACTGCACCTTCTCTCACTCAATTCACCAGCTATCAGACAGCATCTTTCATTACTTGCTGTTCCTGCAGTAAATGAAATGGCATGGTGTAAGTCTCCTTATTTATCATAATGTTTGGGTTATATCATGGAAGGTATAATTTTTGGTAAAGAGATGTTATTAAAGAAAGGTACCAAGAGAGTGATCTGTTACAGTACTGAATTATTTATGATATACCAAGTGTTAGTCAGACACATTGACTAATTAGTCCACTGAAAGCACCTGTACCAGTATCTTATGAAGGGTGTTCCTTATCACTGAACTAACGGAGATCACATTTACATTAGTGCTTACATTCAATGGAAGAAAACAATGTGGCATGAATTTGACAGATGTAGCATAAGAACTTAAACACCTGTTTTCTGTTTAGTCATTTAAGAGCTTTGAAAGCACAAGCACAATGCAAACCCTGGGCATGTGTGATGAATATAATTTCTCTTTAAGATTCTTAGTCATTGCATAAAAGTGGTTGTTTTAAATGTTTAAGGTTTTTTTAATATTTCAACTTTAATTTTCTGCTATTGTGAAACTGGTAGTTGTTAGTAATATCTTAAAAATTGGGCAATTCCCCTATCATGTAGCATGAAATATTATGGTGCTTGAATGCTAGACTTTCCCAGCTCAGTAATTCTTTAGACCTCTTTGCAAGTGTGAATCCAGAGTGGTGTCTCAGAGGTTAATGCATTGCCACATGGAAGCATATTTCAGTCTGCTTTTCATCCTTTCTGCTTGTCCCAGCATGGTCTGTATATGAGAAATGAGAGCAGAAAGTGGTAAGTGGAAAGGGAGAAATATACTTACCATATCACTGATATCACAAAAGATAGAGATGTATAGTGCATCATTTTAAGAAAAGGATACTCTGCTGTGTGTGCTGAAGTGACTTTTGCTTAACATCTGAGAGACCCTAGAGTAAAACCTTCTTGAATTCTTTGTATTCAATTGCAATGCCACCTTCACCCGCAAGACGCAGTTTTTAGCAAAAAGTCATGGAAAAGGTTATGTGGTCAAGTTCAAGAAGTTGTTAGTATCTATTTGTGGGTCATCTTTTTGGTTTTTTTTTAAGATTGTAGTCAGTAAAAAGCAGATAAGACTTGCTTGGGGCCAGCTGTAATCCTGAGTCTCTGAGATACGCAACACCATGGGATGCTCTCCTCCCTCCTTTCCCCTCCCCAGCACACTCGCCTGAAGAGTGAGGTTCAGGGGGAGGGACAGCCAAATCAGTTTGCCTTGCCAAGGAGTCTGCCACAGAAGGCGTAATTTCAGTTTACTGATGTCCAGTGCAAAATGGAATAGAGTTAGAGATCTGCCTCATGTCAGCTAAAAAGTTCTCCTAATTCTAAAGAGAACTCTGCAGTGCTGCTGCACTTGGGTAGACCTAATAGTGTGTGTATAAATATGCAGCCAAACACGTACACACCAAGTAAAGCAATTACAAGGCATAGTGAACAAAATATTTTAATGTATATTTTTTAAAGTCTTCCTTTCAGCTCTGTAGTTCATTTGTTCATCTAAAATAATACATATATTTCTTTCTGTAATGAGTCTGTATTATCATGCAAATTCCACAACTATTAGCAAATCTTTCAGCAGAAAAATTTAACTCTTACCTTTTTACTGCTTTTGGTTGGTTCATAAGTGAAGTAAATAAAGAGGGTACTTGCATAGTCAAGTGTCTCTTGGCTCCAGAAATTCAATGGTGGCTTTATCTGTTGTAGCTGGGAGCTCTGGGACTAGTCCAAACCAGCTAATTTTCAGAAGGTAAAAGTGGAGTGTACATATTGCTTTACTGTTACACAGACCTGACTTAGTCTTGTACCTATTGTTACAATCTTGTTTACAATTTAGGTTTCAGTCTCAGATTGAGGCTGCAGGCTGAATTAGTGCGTGGTAATGTCACATATGGTTTGAACATAGTGTCATTTAAAACACAACAGAACTAAGGAATAGTATTGAAAATCAGGAGATAGAATCAGTAAACCTTGAAGAACATGTGTTTGTTCTCTTATTTGTTCATCAAAATAATTTTATAAAGGGCATTAAAATTAATTTCAGCCCCACAACTCCTCTGTGAACTAAGGAAGCCTTATCTGAGCTGAAGGGTTAACACAGATATTTTTCTCTGCAAAAATATATTCCCTGTGCAAAAAAAGTTTGCTGGTCTGGATTTTCTTCATCAGTTTGTCTTTTCCTTGTTCAATTTAGCATTTCTAGTCCATCTAATTTCAATTTAAGGTTTCAGGTGAGAATAAAAATAACTACATCTATTGTAAATTATTCCAAAAATATGTCAGTCTTATTGTATATACAGTTCTTCTAATAGATACCCATTTGAAAGTGTGGTGACAGAAACTACAAATTACTTTCTTTTAGTGTTATCAATGTCACATGCAGATATATGTGACTGTTCTGTTCCTACATTGCACATCCAGATGCATGAATTCACTAAATATACAAGCTCTGAGAGCCACTGTGCTATAGTAAGATTGGTTGTTTATTAGGACTGCTAAGATATTTTTAGTTATCACTGCTGTCCACAACTTTATTCTGATGTATTTAGGTTTTCTTATATATTTTGAGTCTGCTGTTTAGTTCTGTTGGCTCTTCATAATGCACATCTTTACAATGTCACCAAAGATATCACCATTAGGTGTTGGTTCCTTATTTACAATTTGTTTTTCAGATTCTCAGTGTTCTTTAACATGTTTAATATATGAGCCATGTTGATTTTGTGCCATGCAACTTTTTCATCAGAGAGATAATAGGGAGAGATATTTATACAGAAATTAAAGCAAGTATTTTCAAAAGTTATCTTTATCTACTGAATTTGTAATATCATCAAAAAATAATATAAAATTTCTCAAGAAGACCTGTTTTCTATTAAACAGTGTTGATTGGTATTAATCATACTACCACTCAATCCAACTGATTGCCTCTTTTAACATTATTTTCACAATTTTTCCTTACAATGAAGTCATGTTGAGATGATCCAACTTATTTCCTTGAAATGTTGTCACATTATGTTTTTTCTAGATTTTAGAATTTCTTCTGTATTATAGTAGATATTATACTTCAAAATACCATTCCTTAGAAACTATAAGCCACAGGTAATCTTGTTTTGCAGATTTGAAAACAATTCATGTAGATGTTTGCTCTTTAGTAACCTCCTTACTATTGAATTGGCAGCACTTTTTCTCCCCTGAATATAAGAAAAAATAATTCCTTTGCATTATTACAAATAACTTCTGTGTAGTAAGGGAGATGGAGATATTTTTCATTTCTTATATGGTCTGTAATTTTTTCTTATTAGAAAGAAGTATCTGTTACATTATTTAAAACAAAAATGAAATGGAATGATGACAGATTTCTCTTTTCTGTGCTTCTATGGTTTTGGGATGTGAGGGATATTGCCATGGGCTACTTAGCCCACAGTAGAAAGCGATGTGTGTATATTGTGAAGTTTAAAATTAATATTACTTCATTGTAATTTTTCTGTATTTCGATCAATCATTAATTTAAAATTGATCCAAATATTTATTAATTCATAACGTAAGGAAAATTATATGAACATCAAGAAAGTGTTTCAAATGCATTTTTAAACTGTGTGGCTCAATGTTTGGCAACACCAGAATCTTATGTATTTCAAAACATATGTGCTTTGGGTATACTGGGGTCTATTTTATTTGACAATCCATTTGAGTCTATAGTTCTGCTTTTCTGCTTTCTTACATCTTCTTTAGAATTTTATTTTGACATTGACAAACTGAATATACAAATGCCAAGAGAATTCTCATACTGTGTTGAGAAGCTTTTTAGTAGCCCAGGCAACTGTATGCCAAGAGTTTGAAATGCTGGAGGCTCTCTTTTTCCATTGAGCAGGACATTTTCAGACTCTGAAAAATTAGAGCGTAATTATTGCTTAGTTTTAAATAACAATCCAACATATTTGAAGCTTACGTCATAAATTCAATTTACTTTCTCTAGCAAAAAGAAGCTTTCTTCTTGCCCTGGTTAGAAGAGAATAAGTTCTCTAATTCTTGCTTGCTTTGAAGAGCTATGTGGATTTTGAAAAGCCAACACTTGCAGATTGCCTAGTTTGAAATAAAGGGTTGTAATGGTCTTGTGGTATTGCAAAAATAATCAAGGGACTACTAATACTTTTTTGTTCCTGGGCTTGTTCCTTAAAAGAGAATCATATCCATACTTTGCAACATTTTGCCACTTTCCTTAAGGCTTTTTGCAGCAGCATTGATTGTTGCTGCTAATTGGAAAAGTAATTGGAACATGCCTGCCTCTTATGTTTTACAGCCATGCCCTGTCATTAGCAAAAGTGATGCCCTCTGACCCCAACAGCTCCAGGGGTCAAAATATATCATTATATTGGAGTGCAGTATTTCGTAACAAAGGCCATAGCAGTAACATGGCTTAAACATTTGGGGTTTTTTTTTAGTGAAAAGAATAACTTATCAAGAGAAAGAATGACCTGCTAACTATATTTATCTTACACTGTGAGTAACTGCTGGCAAAATACAGAGTCCTGAGATGTGCTGTGTAAATATTTTATGAAGGAAGCTTCTCCAGCAGAGATGTTAATAATTTAAAATATGATGTACTACATACTGAGTTTTAGGCATAGACATTTAGTAATAAATTTGTATTTTGTATGAAAGCCTAGTAAATGACTCCCTTGCCACATATTTTGTGTTACAACTGTGTTTGCATGTCTTCCTTCATAAATTATGCCTATGTATATACATGTCACAATAAACTTGGATTTTTCAACCAGCCATGATTTCAGGGTCCATTTAGAAAGGATTGTGAGTCACATCTAAAAATGATGTAGCCTCCAAGCCAATAGTGTATGCCTCCAAGAATATTTTGTTGGAGATGCACGTTTATTTCAGTTTTCTTTCTGAAGCCTCCTATGCAATTCAAGGAAGAACAGTCCCCCAGACAAGCAACTGTTGTTTTAAAGTTAGGTTTTATTCATTAAGCATGCCTGCAGCAATGGTAGCATTCATCTTTGACTGGGTAGTCAGTCAGAAAAGTTGGCCAGGCAGCTGAATACCTACTTTGTAGATGCTTTTCTGTCCTCATCCTATTTAGGCACATAACTCCTCTGAATTGAGCTTTAAATGCACTTTGTTTAGAAAACTAATTTACAGAATTTGCATACTGCTTGAATGCTTTGAGTTGTTTCAGAATAATGTTGTGGTGATAAATATTCACATTATATTTCCAATTTCCACAGTATTTATGCTAGGGAAACAAAGTAGATAGACCACACAACAGTAAATCAGCGTAAGGATGGGCTTATAAATGTGTCAGTCAAAATATCTTTTAATTCTTCAGGTTTAAAATTTTATTTGCCAGCTCTGCTGTTTGTATTGTAGTCTTATCTTTTTGCCCTTAGTTGCACTTGCTGTTTTATTATCCCATGTTTTTTTTAGAGGAAATTAAGTCCCTGTTCTATGCAGAATTAACCAAAGAGAGCATCCAGAACAAGCAGTTATGTTCCAGTTTGTCAGAATAGGTTTGCCATTTCATACATGTATGATATTTATGAGTGCAATATAATAAAATATTTAAAGTTCAGATTATAACTCTTCTGTACTGAAATTCAGAACATTTTCTGTCAGGTGGGAACATTACATCTCAGCATTAACTCTGTCTCTCTGCATCAGATAATGCTCTCTATTTGTATTTGTTAATAAGTGCAGACATTCATATTTTAGTAGCTGATGGGGATGTAAGAGACAGAATATAGATTTTTTCCCCCTAAATTAGAAAATTATCTGAACGAATGGTTGATTAATAATCATTCTAAGTTGAAATGCTTTCATAAGCTACCATAGAGAACCTCACTTTTAAAAAATCAATCTTTCAGAGCTGTCACTTTTGTCATTTGTTAAGCATTTGTTGAGGAGGAAAGAGAATATTTGTCCTAATTCTGAGCTCCCTAAGCTATGCCAAGAAAAAGGAAAAAAAAATTATCCATCCTGCTAATGCACTGTATTGCAACAGAGATTAAATTGATTAGACTGCTTAGGTATTTCCAGAGTGTCCCTTGCTGTAATATCTGGGCCCTGTATTGATGTGCTGCACAGTGCACTAATAGGTAATAGAAAATACTTCAATAGCTAGTAATATATCTAATTCCACAAATTACTTTTACCATGGTGGATTATTGAAATCTTAAGCCCGGTGTCTGAAAGGGCTGAGACTTTGGTGAGATGCTAAGAAGGAAGGACGAGCACATTTCTCAACTTGCGTCAGCCTGTTCTGAGTACACGATGGCTCTGAGCCGGCCCAGGGAGCTTTCCCACAGAGGTTTATTGCAGGGCTGGGACTGAGAGTGAGGGTGAGAGACAGTAATTTATAAGAACTGATCCTGGATCTGTCATCTCCTCTCTGAGTGGTTTTAACACTGAATTCTGCCGCAATTTCCTCTTCTTAATGAGCCAGTAAGGATGAATCAGTTAATGTTTGAACATATCTTTTAAAATGTTACAGGCTGTTCTTTGTCGACTTTCATTAAGCTTTTATTTTAATCTAAGAAGACCAGTCAAACACAAAAGATATGCAAAGTACTTCATATTTTGGCAAAGCCTGTTTAGAATACTCTACATGCATAAAAGGAAAGAGAGAAAGAGAGAAAATGGATGAAAGTGCATTAAAGTGCATTTACTGAGCTCATGTCTCCTGGTATGACTGACCTGAAATACCTAATGCTGAAGCTTCTTGTAGAGAATCTGATCTTGGGTCTTGCACAAGGCCCAGCACACACAGGGGTAGGAATTTGTGGTTTTGCTGCAGGTGAACTTCCTGTCATAATGGATGTGTTCAATAAGCTCTAGTTATTGAATTTAAACACAGAGTCTCAGTTCTTAGTGTAATTCAAGAAGTTTTGAACACTGAGACCCAGCAAATGCCATTTTTGACCTCTTAATAAATTATAAATACATGACTTGGGGCTCAGAGTGTGGATACATTGCGTTTCCTCTCTCTTGAAAACAGGGAAACAGACCTAGGGAAGGAGCACTCGGCTGGGCAGAATTTTCTTTGTTACTTTCTTCCTCTGTAGCTTCTTTTATTGCCTGTAGACATGTTGTAAACAAGCACCAGTCTCTCTCATCTATCACATTAACTCACAGGCCATTCAGTGGTCCTCAAAGTCTCCCAAAGATCATAACATTTCTTTAAACATTTCTTTAATCATATCTAGTTTACTCTTCCTGTGACTGCCCAGTTTCCATGCTGTTGTCTCAAAAACAGAGTATGTGATATTAACTGTTGGGTATTTGATTTGTTGATATCCCCAAGAGGAAGTTGAAAGCAGATAACGTCACAGTTTGTTGTTTTTATCTGTTGTTCTGAACTTATGTTGTATTTAATTAATCCCATGCTTCATGGCATCTGTTAGTCACCTGAAAAGGCCAGAAACACTTTGACTTTGCAAGGCAAGTGGCTGAGAGACAGGACTTTTGTTTAAAGTTTCAGAGCTTAGTCACACCTTGGGAAATGCTGACGCTCTTCACCACATTGACAAACACTGCTTGGGTACTTCCCACTAAAACTCAGGGATGGGCTGGACATGCCTTTTGAAGTCAGGACACTTTTTCCTATAGTCTTATTGTTCCCTATATGAAAGGGAAAGGTTTGTTTTCTTTATAATGTGAAATATAGTCCTCAAAGGACCAACACGGACATTTCAAGTAGCCTAAAAATCTTGCTGATGCCTGTAGTCTCTTTCCCTGTCTGTGCCACACTGAGTTTCATATGCTTTTACTGCCTTCTGTACTGAGAGATTTAATTTTTTTTCTCAGAGTATATTGTAGCATTTTCACTGTTCCTGGCAAGGAGATGGAAAAGGAGGACTGTTCTGGAGTATGGTCTTGCTAAGCCTGAGGCTACAGGGTGCAGGGATCAGTGGTGTTGCTGACCTTCCAGTCTCGCACTGTTAGATGTTCATCTTCTGAGAAGGCAAAACTAACGTTATGCACATACTAAGTTTTCAGACTAAAAACAAGGAACACTATAATTCCAAGTATAAAGACTATGATCTCAGAGGTCAAACTTTTTTAATTTCACTGAGTACTCAAAAGTTGAATGAAACCAACTTTCTATTAAATCTCTGCTCTTCAAATTTTTCTTTCCTCCATTAACTTTTACATCTCTACACACTTGTGTGATTTGTTCAGTTGTTTGTCTTCTCTCTACTTCTGCCTTCATTTGCCTGAGTCTGGTCCTCACTCAGTTAAACCATTTGTCTTCACCTTCTTAGTCTTGTTCTCATAGAGTTGGGAGTCTTTTCTATATTTTGGCATATGCAAGTTCGGCTTCTATCAAAGTCCCCTTATATCAAGTAGAAAGAAAGAAGCCTCTCTAGACGTTGTGTCCTCTGGGATCCTTAGGTGTCTAAGGTAAGTTTTACAGCCACCATTCATTATCTCTGTATACTGATTTTCTTCCTAGAGTAAAAAATTACAAGCTTTCACTCAGACATATAATGTTAGATATCTAAAAATTGAGATGATCCTTACCATTATTATTTATAGTTTCTTTACAGATTCTCTAAACCCTGTTCTTTTTCCCATCTTTTCCCAATATTTTCTCTAGTAATAGTCACATTTTATTATGATATTTCTATCTTCCCTTCAGATTTATGCATAAGTACTTCATCAACCTTTAAATCTCCTGACATCTCCATAAACATATGTTTGTTCCTCTTCCTCCCCCCTCAAAGTTCCCTTAGCTCTCCTCTATTTAAAATTTACTTCTCAAAAGATTGCTTTCTCCCATATGAGTTCTCCACACTCCTTTTCTCTTCATTTCTTTACTAGCTGATCTACAGAAAAAAATATGAGCTGAGAGGCAGAGGTGTCTTGGATAATGTCTCTTTTCCTGCTTTTACACCAGCTAAAACATGATCAAGGAGTACTCAGCCTATTTTCACTGCCGTGCTCTTCTCCTCCCCATTTCCTCTCACCAGCATCCTTATAACCCAGCTCCATTGACTTTCTTCCTGCAGAAAGCAGGCTGTTGGATGCCCTGGAAGGCAAAAGCATGGAGCTAAACCCTTGAAGAGCAGATGTGTGTATTGACCTGCAGTAATAGCCTAAAACCTCTAGAAATCCTTTCCCTTTAGTCAGAAACAGCTCTTTCACACTATGGGCATTAACATTTGTTTCCTGCAGTGGCCTATTATTGTTTAAAGTTTCTGATACATAAACCCAAAGTCTTTTTTTGGGAGGGAGTGAGCAGGGGAAAACTATGCATTCCAATCAGCAAATTTGGTCTATTACCATATGTTCTTACTCTGCAGCTTCTTTTCCTGCCTTTAAACGCAGTTGTTGTTGCAGCAGCAGCACCTGCCTCTCCCAGGCTTCCCGTGAACGCTCTTAATCTGCTCTGCCTCACTCCCCCTCCATCTCCAACACCCTTCACTCGCTGCTGGAGAATGAGGCAAGAGGTGGAGCATTTCCTTCTTGTTTCTTATCTCCCTTACATGTGTTTTACTGGTACAAAACTCTCACCTTGTTGGAACAGAGGAATGAAAAGTCCTTGTGAAGAGATCAGATCTTAAACAAGTTTCTTCTCTAAATTCTGCTTACCAGCCACCAGCTTCATGGCACTCCATGGTGCTCCATGCCATCTGCAATGAGGGTTGTAGTCATTTAATCGTAACACACTCTTTTTACCAACTTAGTCAATAAATGAATGATATGAAGGGTCAAGGTTTACAGACTACTGAACTTTGCTCTTGGATACTGTTGTCGTCCTACTTGCTTTTCCCATTGAAAAGTAATTGCTTTGAGCACCAGAAGTGATTACAGAAGATTACACCTTTAAAACCAGCCTCAGGATCTCATTCCAAGGAAGAACAGAGCCTGTAAAATGTTGTGTGCCTCACCCAGCAATTACACTCTTGTACGTAATTTCAGAAAGCATAAATTGCCCATTATTTCTGAAGAGGGTTGGGATTTTTTGACCAGTAGTACTGAAAGTGAATGTTTTTCCAACAGATTTTTCTATGGTTTCTACAGAGTTGTACAAATGAGAAATAAAATATTTTGTTTCTGTTTCTCACTTTTTCTTTTTTTTTAGAATTTAAAATTTAATTATTTTATTATAAAATCTGTTGATGAGCAAAGTTTAGTAAACCACTGGAACCTCCTAAAATATATGTGGTGTTTTTTCAATATTAAAAATATTTCATTATGAAGGTATCATTGTAACATGTTAATTATAATTACAGATCAGGCAATTCAATCCACAATTAAAATGTTTTAATTTGTTAACCAATCTTTTTTCCATTTCAAGATCATAAAGTAGCATGTACACCATCTCTGTAGTAACTCTTTACTGGACATTGTCTCTCATGAGGCAATATATTCTTACTTTTGTTTGAATTTTTGTGATATACATCATAAGATACCTCATTTTGCTGAAAAATCCTGTATTGGAGCATAAACCACTTCGGTTGCAGTCCATGAGAGCCTGTAGCAATTTGAGAACAGCACAGGTGTTTCTTGAAGTGATCCCAAATGGAACATGTACAGTTCAAGTGAGGTTGGATGAAGGAGCTGTGATACTGTACTGAAATACATAGTATTCTGCCCTCTTCCATGCCCATGTGAGGACATAAAGAAGAAAGAGCTTCTCTTACTCTCTTCCATCTGCTGCTCCTACTTGTACTGCTCTAGGGATCTGAAAGAAGTTTATTCCTCTCTTCATAAAAATAAACCTACCTAAGCTCAGTAGAAATTCCTTAACAGGCATTATTAGGAACTAACTGATCAGCAATACTACCCACTTATATCTGGCAATGAAGTTCCCAAAGATATAACTTTTTCATTATCTTAAAAAAATAATAATAAAAAAGAAAGCCCTGTATGGTTATAGGGTAAATCCTACTCCTTTAGTGCCCTGTTCTTTCCTGTCAGCTCTTTACACTGCAGCATCAGGTGGTTTGGATCTAAAAAGTAAGTGCCTGAACCCAGAACAACATAGAGGGTAACAGATACTTTCAGGTGTAGCCAGTGCCTTATAGAATAATTGTTTCTATTAACACATAGAAGCAAAATACAGATGGACAAAAAAATGGCTAGAATTGTATGTACTGCAATGACCATGAAATCCAGAAGAATGCTGACTGACAGCAGATGAGATCTGATTTATGAAGCAAGGGGTATTAAACAGATGCTTTCAGAAATTGGGGGGACAATGATTCCTGATTATGGAAAGAAGCAACAAAATACCTGCTGCTTTTCTCCCAGTTCCCTTATGGAAAAGGGAAGAAGCAAACAGAGCCCATAAAAGGTGACAGCTCATGTGAAGTCTAATCCTGCTGGTTTACCACTGAGGATAATTTTAATTTCCAACTGCCAATGGCATTTACTATTCTGGATATAAAATCACTCTTAGCTGGTATTTTTGACTGCTGATGAGCTTTATTCAATTACTTTCTGGATACTCCCTGCTCCTGTTGACTCCTGGGGGCACTGGGGACACTGCAGCAGTTAAAAAGTGCTCCTCAAAGCATGTAAATGCAGGGATGTGAGTACTGGTTCCCCTACACTGCTTGAAGTCAACTTCTAGCTATGTTCGTTACCTGGGAAACAGCTGTCAGCACAGTGGAAAGGAATCTATTTAGTGTGGTGGATAGGTGATGGTTTTCAAAAAATAAAAAAAAGAGAAACAACGAAAAAAACCACCACTGTTCCATAATTTAGCTTTTTAAGTGTCTCATGAAAGAACCAGGAGATAGGGTGTACTTTTTAAGTTTGTTAAGAATAAATTATTCCCTGAACTAAATAGTCTAGAACTGCAGAAATGTTTACTTACTGGGAAGGATCTTTTTGTAAGGGATTTAAATCTCAGTAGTAGCTCAAATTTTGTTTGTAACAACAATACCAAAAATAACTTTTTTTTCCCAGTTATTTTCAATTTGTATGCTGCAAAGATGCCATAATGGAGAATAGTTAAGTTGTTGACAGTTTTTATCTTCATGATTGTCCCAAAGGTACTAGTCTTTAGATCATTCCTCCAATAAAGTTAAATATTGTTGTATTTTATAGATAGTGGTTCCTAAAGAATGGAGCAGATCATCCTAAGTGCAATCACACAGCACCTACAGGATGGACAAGGGATCAGACCCAGCCAGAATGGGTTTAGGAAGGGCAGGTCCTGTCTGACCAACCTGATCTCCTTTTATGATCAGGTGACCCGCCTGGTGGATGAGGAAAAGGCTGTGGATGTGTCTACCTGGACTTCAGCAAAGCCTTTGACACTGTCTCTCACAGCATTCTCCTGAAAAAGCTGGCAGCCCACGGCTTGGACAGGGACACCCTGTGCTGGGTCAGGAACTGGCTGGAGGGCCGGGCCCAGAGAGTGGTGGTGAACGGGCTGCATCCAGTTGGCGACCGGTCACTGGTGGTGTCCCCCAGGGATCAGTGTTGGGCCCAGTTCTGTTTAATATCTTTACTGATGATCTGGATGAGGGGATTGAGTCCACCATCAGCAAATTTGCAGATGACACCAAGCTGGGGGAGAGTGTTGATCAGCTGGAAGGCAGGAGGGCTCTGCAGAGGGACCTGGACAGGCTGGAGAGTTGGGCTGATTCCAACGGGATGAGGTTCAACAAGGCCAAGTACCAGGTCCTGCACTTTGGGCACAACAACCCCATGCAGTGCTACAGGCTGGGCACAGAGTGGCTGGAGAGCAGCCAGGCAGAAAGGACCTGGGAGTTTGGATTGACAGGAAGCTGAACAGGAGCCAGCAGTGTGCCCAGGTGGCCAAGAAGGCCAATGGCATCCTGGCCTGGATCAGGAACAGTGTGGCCAACAGGTCCAGGGAAGTGATTCTTCCCCTGTACTCAGCACTGGTGAGGCCACACCTGGAGTGCTGTGTCCAGTTCTGAGCCCCTCAGTTCAGGAAGGACATTGAGGTGCTGGAGGAGGTCCAGAGAAGAACAACGAGGCTGGTGAAGGGACTCAAGCACAAGTCCTATAAGGAGAGGCTGAGGGAGCTGGGATTGTTCAGCCTGAGAAGAGGAGGCTCAGAGGAAACCTCATCACTCTCTACAACTCCCTGAAAGGAAGTTGTAGCCAGGTGGGAGTTGGTCTCTTCTCCCAGGCAGCTATCAGTAACACAAGAGGGCATGGTCTTAAGCTGTGCCAGGGGAGGTTTAGGTTGGATATTAGGAAGAAATTCTTTACAGAGAGGGTAATCAGGCATTGGAATGGGCTGCCAGGGAAGTGGTGGATTCTCTGTCCCTGAAGATTTTAAAGATGAGACTGGATGTGGCACTTAGTGCCATGGTCTGGTAACCACAGCAGTAGTGGATCAAGGGTTGGACTTGATGATCTCAGAGGTCCCTTCCAACCCAGCTGATTCTATGATAAAGCTGCAGCAGAGACAGGTTAAGAATAGCTTTTCCAAAGTTGTGAGAGTTAAGAACTCCTGGCTTCTACTTTGTGTTCAATTTCACTAATCCATGTCACATCTCAAAGACAAAAGCAGAAAAAACAGTGAAATGAAAAAGCTGCTTGTCTTGGCACGACTTATGAATTTCTGATGACCTGATGATAACAGCACCATCAAAGCTCCAATTGTTACCTGTATTGCTGTGCAGTTTCCCTCTTTTAAAAGGGGGTTTCGTGCTACTGTTTTGACAGAGAAGGATAACCTCATCACTTTAAACTATATAAAATGTGTAGGAAGTACATGCCTATCTTCCTTGATTGTAAATTTCTGCTTTTGTTGTTAATGTTCCAATTTGAGATGGACTCTGAACATCTCACCACTGATTTGTCTTCCTAATGTGACCAAGTGGATTTCCACACTCTAATTGCAGAGTTACTTTCTTAGGTTCCTAGTCTACCTTAAGTCTGGCTTCCTTAAGGCTGCCTGAGGGTTTAAATATCCCTCTTCTATTGATATACAGTGGGTGCAGGACACCCTAGGGACCAGTCTCCATTGAAAAAGCCAGACTTCTGTCTTTTCCTCAACCCCACATCATGTGTCCCTGGCTGTGTTAGAGCTCACAGAGGGATCAGGGCGTTAGTCTTCCTGAAAGCAAATCCTGTAGAAGATGAGAATAGAAAAGAAAGAGAGAAAAAAAATTTTCATTCAGCTCCTTGATTTGGATAACAATGTGACTTCATGAGTGCTTCATGGCTCAAAGGTTGGGACAGGAACGTTCAGCTGCAGAGAGCAGAACTTCTACGTCAGTTCAAACTGTGAAACACACTGCAGTTGTCTTAGACTGTTTTGAGCATCTTAACTTAAAAAAGTCATGCAGTTATTTTACAATAATAATCTCCCAGTCACTTAATTTAATCCTCTAACTAAAAGTTTAAGAAGTTACTCTTCCCAGGTGTTTCAGATAGTGTAATTACAATTAACTGATATGGACATCACGTAGTTGTACACTTAAGGCAGACATAGTATAAAACTATTAAAATGCAGGAAGAGTTTCAGGTATTGTATAACATATATGTGTTTGTTCATCAGGAAATGTGACAAAATTTGGCATGGAACAGCTTTGAGCTATTAAATAAAGAGAAGTCCCCTAGGAGTTTCCACAGTAAAAACAAATAGCATGTTTGCACGTCCACACATGAAACTCTGTGTGGAACTCTCACTTTGTTTTCAGAACAGTCTTGTGAGAAATTCCATTTAGTCTAATTGTTTAGTCCATCAATTGGAAAATTATCATCTCAATTACCCGTGTATCCTTGTTTCCAGGTCTAATATTTCTTAAACTTCCAAAATGCTATGAAAAGGTATTATATACCATTAGTTGGGAACACCATTGCTCCATAATGCTCAGAAAGGAAGGAAAGATATCCTGGAAGCTATTTGAAAGCAACTAAAGTTAGCTGAGAGCAGATGATGAGAGGAAATGATGCTAGATGAACACAGCTTGTCTCATGAGTTCATACTTTATGGTTCCAGAAATAAAGGTACTTATCCCGAATACCATGTATATGGTTTTACTTTTGATTTTTTTTTCAAGCAATCTGATGACACCATTATCCTTTGTGTGCAAAACAATTAAGCTCACCTGAAGGAACTAGGCCTGGGATGTATCTATTCTTGCAGAAGGAGAAGCCAAATTTAGTGCAAGAGGTAGGTGTCTATGCATAAAATGACATGGCATGAAAAAGTGCCTCCACAGAGAAGGAAAATTTCACATGACTATAAGCATACGTTTATGTTAATTAAGAACACATCTAGGGGTTGGAGAGGCTTGAGAAATTGATATTACTGTGCAGAATATATATGATCACTCTTAAATATGTTGTGCCTGTAACTGCATATTACTATATGCTCCATGCTATACTTAGCAAGTCTGTCTGTCAGAAAGCTCTAATTGCTTTATGTGTGAGAACATTAAGCTGCAATAAATTTATATACACAGCTGTTCCATTACTGCAGAACAAGTTTTATCTCCTAATAAATTGATGTTTCTTTTTAGTGTCAACTCACACCAAAATTTACACCCGAGAAGGTGAACCTTAACATCACATAATTAGTTCAGTGACACCAGTGGTAATAGAGGGTATACACTGCACGTCTCTTAAACATATTGATGGAAAAAAGTTTTGACTTCTGTTAATTGTTGCTTGAAAGCTTAATTGTGATTAAGAGCAGCTTTAATTGGAAAAGGAAAAAGAATCATGACCTTTAAACATACACTGCAAATAGCATGTCTGCATTTACAAGGAGTTGCACCATAACGGGAAAAAAACTAAAAGCCTTCTTTAATATAGGGCGGGGGGAAGGGGAGAGGCCTTGTGGTTCTGTGTGGAGTCACATTTAGGTTAATGGAACAGAAGCTTAGAATGCCCTGGACTTTTGATTAATATTTAATTAATCTTCTGTAGAAGACTCTGATTTGGATTAAACTGGGTACTAATAAAAGAACCAATTCACCAAAGAGTTCACAAAAATTTGACCTGCTATTATGAGAGTTTAAATTAAAACGGCCAAAGTTTTGTTTTCTGCTCATTCTATGCCTGCTCTACATCAGGTGCAAGTATTTTACTAGGAGTGATGAAGCTGGAAAAATGCAGCCTGACTTGGTCACAAGTAATAGAGCCATAGCTGTAGTATGACATGCTATTTGGCTTGTTTTGAATAAGTACCATGAGCTAATGAGTTGTATTGTTCTCTCAATGCCAGCTTTTACAGCCCTGAAAAAGAAACATTTACCTGTACACAACAAGGGGAAGATTTGTTTGGTGAAAAAATGCCCAGAATAGTTTTGGGGAGCTGGTTATACTTCTAGGTTGTCTCTTAATCAGAGTGGCAGTAAAAATGATGCAAATGAACTCAGTTCCCCAACTGCTCAGACTTCCTTTGTCCTCTCTTCCCATGTGTGTAGGCATGGCTGGAGTACGTATTTCCTAGTGGAAAGACAGGGAGGGGCTGAAGGGTCTCACAAAGGGTTATCCTTTTTACAATCCTGATGACTGTAAAAAGCATGTACTTGACCTCAACACAGGAAAAATGAGTTTGTAGTTATTTCACTCACAATTTTTTCTGCTAGCTCTTTTTGTAGTCACCATCTTGTGTGATAGTCAGCTCCTGACCTAGTGAGCATTTTTGACATGACCCTTTCCATAAATTGGATGATATCTAAATCCCATAGAATTTCTTCAAGTATCATTACTAAGGTGATTATTCTCATTCAGGTACTCTGACTTTAGCAGTCTGCTCTGATGCCTAATTCATCTGGTTTTAGGTGTCTCAGGTAGTCCTGTATAGCTCAACTCCCTTTCCAGTCAGCAGAGATGTGGGCACTGAGCTGAGCCCCTACTGCATGCATTTGTTCTGGGGAAAAGGACCATTTCACAAATGTGTATGCCTCCGTTGTGCAGGAGGAAATCTGTTCTTAAACTGTAAAATCTTTGGTTAAGGGCTAGTTGAAGACAGTTTGTGTAGTGTCTGCTGCGGATAGGATCCTGCTATCTGAATAGTGCTTAATAATGCAGAAATCTGGCAAAAATAATGAAAAGTCAAGAGCAAAAGGGTAGCAAAATCAGATCTTTCTGGGTGCTGCTTACTAGGGATATTTATCACTCTTTCCTTACATAGCCTCTAATTCCTGGGTTTTTTTCCCCTGGAAAGCGAATTACCGTGCAGCTCAAATGGGAAAATTCATGAACTTTATCTGAGTTAGCAGCATAGCAACATAAACTCTTCTCTGGAAGCCATGTCCTGCCTTAGTTCTTTTTGAAACTTCCCATAGATACTCCTGGAGTTTCTGTTACCTTTTTAGGGGAGAAGTCATTTTCAGAGGAGGCTGGTGCTTACACAAGTGATGTGCACTGTCTAGTACCCCTGCCCTCTTTACAGGATCTTGGCACTCGCACGTGACAAAAAATACAGTGTGACCTGTTACAATATAACCTTTGAATTACATAGACAATACTACACTATGAGTTTATTTCAGAGATTAGTCTTAAATATCAGTGCAGTTTCGTGCTGAGGTTTCATTAATCTGTCACTTAACAGCTCATTGCATTAATAAGGCTCATTGTATTGAAAAAGATTTAAAAAAAAAATAATTGTAATTCTTATTTTTGAGATAATTGAAGAAGCTGCACTGAGCTTTAAAACTTAAGGTAGAAAAAATGGGGTAGAACGAATGGATTTAATACGTTTTGAAAATAAATATATTTGTTAAAATTAACATAGTCTTCTATATATGCCTCTCAGACATTTCAGCCTACTTGGTTTTTTGGCTAGTGAAGAATGGTCAATGCCAGTAGAAACAAGTCTGTAATTTACACTAAATGAAACCGGCTTTCCAGTATTGCTTATGGTAATAGCTGCAGTTACTTGGTTGTAATATTTCATTTTATCTTTTGAGAGCATGCAAGAGCATTTTGTAGGTATGTATCAAATTCTTCAGGTTAGCTGGGTTCATAGTTATGCAGGCTCACAGTTCTGTAGCTTAATTTTCTTCTGCTGGCAGAAGTTCCTCTTTGCTGGAAATACCCAGAGGAAACTCTTAAAAAAGATGTGGAGAGCATTGGAATGTCAGGGTACAAGTTAGCCTTCTGTTGCTTGTTTAGTAATTATACATTTTCTGGTGTTGTAACCCTTTTACTGGAGAGTAGTTATGTATGAACTTTAGGTGGACTTACTAGCTATTTCCCCGGAATATAAATTGTTGCCATCAGTTGTTTGAAAAATTCTGTTTTCATCTCAATGTGAGTCTGTGATCCCATCAGTGCCTTCTGAGTCTTCATTCTGCAATAAGAGAGGAAGGAAGGAAAATATCTTAAATAATGAGTAGCAATGGCAATTTTTTCTTTTGGGGAGTTGTTTTTCATAGACATTTGTTTACTGTATAGATCAAATGCTTAGTGTGTCCTTTGACAAGTGCAGTCCATTAAATACTTTATTCATGAACTGGGATCAAGGGATTGTCTCACTTCTAGCCTGCTCTCTGAAATAAGATAGTACAAGCAATTTCTATTAAGTATTATGGTTTAGGAGAGTGAGGGGAAAAGAAGAAATTCTTTAATCTCTTTGATCAGATTTGAATGGCAGAAAAATCTTATGCATTAATGTTTAAAATTAGAGATTTTATCAGCAATCATTTTAGTAAGTAGGACTTGAGCTGCTGTGCTGAATAAACATACTTCTTAGTACATGTAATGTGTTGATTTCCCTGGAGTTGTTCTGTAATTCATTGTAGAGAAAGAATGAAGAACTAGTAAATAACAAAAAGAAGAAACTGAGTGATATAGCTGTAAGTGGACGTGTTCAAATTGGTATGATGTGCATTTTTCTGGTAGCCCAGGGATAATTTACCAGATCATTTCTATAGCAAAGTGTTTCAGAATCAATCCCTGAATTTCATACCGGTAACAAGAAGCTTAGAACTGAAAATTATTCATTATTTCTTCCCCTGAAACTTTAATCAGATCTTCAGATACCCATAAATTCTCAAAGCTGGATTCAATGAGTCTAGACAGGTTGCTACCAGTTAAAGCTCAAGCCCAGCATTGCATTTTAGAGCTCTGTATGGGAAATGGCATTGCTGCTCTTTAGTTAGAATCACATATGTAGCAATTTCCATTTCAGTGAAGCTTATGAATTAGAAATCTCACTTTTTTAATAGCGTTCAGGAAATAATTTCTGGTTTCTATACAGGGACTCGTGAAGCGAGTGCACGTCAGACACTCCAACGGCAGCAGAAGGTTCTGGTTTGCAGCAGCGTTTTTGCTGCTGGGCCTTCTGCCTCAAGTGTCTGAAATAGAATTACAGTACAATTTATTAAATTTATTACCATGCTGTAGAAGAAAAGGCATTTTCATGTTTTTATGATCTAAGGGTCTGTACCATGTGACTAATCTGTTATATTTTGGGATATCTGGCCACTGCAAGTTTGAGCGTCAGTAATGTGCACTACGCAGCCATGCTTAATGTCTGCAGAACTTTTTTTCTTTTTAGCACTTGCCACTTGGACTGAAATCTTTCTAATTAAAGATGTCAGAATAAAGCAGTATCTTAGAAATACAAATGAAACTAGGTAATGATGACAAAATAAAGTGATATCAGTTTGGATATATTTTAGCATGATGTCAAAACACATTGTCATCAAAATCCCCAGAGACGCCATTATAGTGTCAAAATGAAACGTTATCAACCTAAGACTACAAGAATAACAACGTGAAATAATACTATTGTAACTTTGTAATGTAATGCCAATATCATGCAAAATAAATTTGATGTACTAAGTGGGATTATTATATATGTTTCATTTCTTTCAGTTTACTAAAAAGCATATGGCAATTATGTTACTCAAGAAAACGCTATAGCATTTGCATAGCATTTGCTGAAGTAATGTAAAAGTTGAGATACAAATTAGCCATACTGAGGAGATCTTAACCAACAAGTGGTTATGTTGCAGTCCTTGTCTTGTCTCAGGCACGGCTATACACTTCTGTATGTTTCAGAAACTAAAAAATTTAGGCATTTATTTCCATAAAGGAGAATTACAAACAGTAATATAGTGTACTCTGTAAAGAACCCTTAAAATTATAGTAAAGTAAATGGGAACTTATAATTGTATAAACTTTATACAGGATGTTAAAGAAGGCTAGTGCCCATTTGTGGTTATGTGAATGCAAACACAGAGAGGCTGAGAGACTTAGGCTCATTCTAGTGAGTTTTTCTGCCAAAACATTAAACTGTTGCGTTATATTGCTATGCTTGTTGAGCACCTTCTGCCAGGCATTCCTAGCACCAGACTTTCTTAGGATGATTCATTTTTCACGTACCTTGAGCCCAAGTTAGCCACCTAGAGTGGGATTCATCTGCCCTAATATAGTTGTCTAAAGCTATCCTGAGCTACTCCCTCTACTGTTCTTTCTCAGTGAAGAAAAGTAATGAGCTCTTGAGAGAATAATTGCATCCAAAGACAGGTGCTGTGAATTGCCCTCTGGAGTAACTCATTTCTCTGTCTTTCCCTTAGAAGGGGTCTAGATGAGTAGTTTTAACTACACGCCTGCCTTTTAAATTATTAAAATTGGTTGAGATAAATCCCGCCTTACCTTCTCCTGGTAAATAAATTAGCTTTTCTATAGTCTTTATCAGGTTAATTGTCTTGGTTAAATACTGAAGTGGTGTTACAAGTAAATGTTATATTTCTTCTGCAATCAGAGAAATACATGCTTTTGAGTTTCTGGAATGTGCAGTTGGGCTGAGACTAAGCAGCCCAACAGCAGTAAATATTAGAATTGAGGATTTCTAATCTGGTTTTTCAAAGCATAGCAAGACCCTCAGCAATTACTGAGCATCCTGCACAGTACCTCTGAAAAAGGTACTGGGGAAAAGACATTTTTAACATTTCCAAGAGGAAAAATAAGTGAAATAACTTGAAAATATCTTAAGTAGTAAAAGTTGAGTTCCAACTAACTCACTAAATAACCAAGTGAATTTTTGGATAAAAGGTAGTTGCTAGTTTTTCTGTCCTTATCTGGAATTGATTATTTTTTTGACTATGACTGTAATTTTATGGCAATTTCCAGTTTTAAAGTTAATCACGACACTGTAGTGGTAAAGCATGATTAAAACATTTATTTATTAAAATCTTCATCTTTGAGATAAAATGCTGAAAGGATTTATCCAGAAATCAGTTGTTTTGCAAAATATCATACTAAGTTGGGTTTTTTATCTCCATATGCATATAATATTTAATTAAAAAGTCTTAATTAGTTTTTGTGCTAATCAGTATAAATCTTAGTGATCAACTTCTTAAGAAGGCAACAGTCATGTGAATTTAGGCACCAATTCAAGTAATCAATCTTAGCTTTGATTTTGTTTTTTTCTTGGTTGAGTCATATTGTATGCAAAGGCAGTGAATGATGAAATGCTTAACAGTAAGGTCAGATTTAAAGTTTTATTTAGAGGTTGCAAATAATTCAGTGTGAAAAATAAGACAAGGATCCCACATTTCTCTATGTTTTATATAGAATTTCTGATCTAGTACTGATGCTCCTATCAAAGAGGCTCTCCTTAAGCTTCAGATTTTGGAAACTGTGTCAGGCTTTGACCTTGCCTTGGTATCCTTAGGCCAAGTCATTTTTGTTTGTTTGTTTTTGATGGACAACTTCTCATTTTGTACATGGAAATTAGCCTATAGTTAAAATAAGATATAATGTAAAATCAATCAAAATATTATTTGGAAATTTATAATGCAATAGCCCCCCTGTCAAAGTACAGAAACAGTTATAATTATGTTAGCAGCTGGTAAGGACAGTGGAAGGGATGTGAACTTGGTGTAATGTATTATCTTTTTTAATGTTCAGGCATTTTAAAGAGATGTTTTAGTCCATATATCAGTGTTTGTCTGGCGATGTACAGCTTGATACTGGAGTTTAATTAATACTTTAAAATAAGATGTCATTTTTATTGAAAGCAAGTGTTCACTAGAGTCAGAAACATTCTATTTTGTTTTGCTAGTTGCAACACCCTGGTACTTGTTTGCTCAGTGTTTTCTGTGATTATAGCGAAATAAAACAACGTCAAATGTTTTAAGGGTTTCCAGTATAACTTATGTCAAGGAATTAAGCAAGACCTAAGTACTTTTAAAGAAGTGGGGTTTTGCATTGTAAGACTGCTAAATTTCACCATTTACAAATATAGTGTAACAGTGCGCTATTTGAATAACTTTTTTTTCCAATCTTTTCTCAAATTCAAAAATTTGAAACATTAGAATAATTTGAATATCACTTTTGATGCATCCTGCAAATCAAATGGTGCAATGAGGATCTTATTTTTTCTCTCTGTTTTAATTTTGCTAGACTCCTCCCATGAAAAGACACATGCTTTTTCTCCACTCCATTGTTGGCTACAGTTGGGCTCTGAAGCAGATTTTATGGTTTAAAACATAATGTCAGCACAGAGCAAAAGCTGAGCAGAAGCTGAGTCGTGCAAGGTGTGCTGGAATGAGCTGGGTTATACTTACATCACAACATTCACACCTCACAGGTGGTGCTGGCTACAGACAGATGTTCCTTCTTGGAGATCTCTGCTGTGCTTTGAGAAGTGACTGCTCTCTAGCTGATTCTTGCTGCCCCTCTGCTGAAGAATTCTGCCCCCGTGTCTCCTCCAGAGAGCAGAGCAGAGGGAGCTCTCACTAAGCAGTTTCTAGCAAAGCAGCTGGATTAGCTTAAACTGAAACAAAGGCTGACATGGCCTGAAGCCTGCTAGGGATCTTCCAGATGATCCCTTCTGCTGGCACAGGAATGGCCAGCTAGGTCCAGGAGAGGATTTCTTCTCTGTGGTCTTTGTTAAATGTCTTTGTATTACTGTGCCAGGCAATCCTCACATTGACACAAAATGCCTAATTGTGGATGTTCATCAGACCTAAAAGCATTGGAGCCACCATTGTCTGTTCCAGTTAGGATAGAAAGATTCTTAGCAGGTCAGAGCCCATTTCACCCCACCTGACTTTGAATTAATTTTGTATTTAATTTAGAATCAAAAAAGCAAATTCCTCCATTGCTTGATCACTGGTATTTTTTCCTTTTTTATTTTTTTTCTTTCCTGATTGATTAAATCTTTCCATGTGTACTTCTGTTATTTCTTTAACACCTTCATGAGAAATCCACAGTGAGATATTTTGTATTTTTTTTTAGGTTACATGTGGTGTTCTCTTTTTTCTTTTCCTGTTTTTTTTTTGTTGTTCCCTGACTCAGAAAATGCAATACCCTATGACAACAGCTGTAACAAGTTGTGTGTGGCTGAAAATTGACTTGGCTTATACCTGTAAAATCTAACAGTTCTAAAGTAAGGCATAGACTCTGTGATAACCCAGTAGCTGAGTATCTGTTTTCAGATGTTTATAGCAAGCTCCTAAAATCTCTGCTTTTCCTTTTAGTAGAAGAATTCCACTGAAAAGTAAGACTGGATTTCTGTCTCCGGTGTGCAGGCTCTGACAGGCTAATAAGGAAGAGTGATGGTGGCAATAAAAAGGGTCTTGGGTGCATTCTTCAGATTTCACTGGTTGTAAAATGATGGCCCTGCTACAGAAGGGCCACAGAGGGACTCAAAGTGAAATCTAGCCTGGAAAGTTTGAAGAGACTGTTGTGGTGAAGTGACCTCCCCATCAGCTCCACCTCTTCACGTTGTTTATGGCCATCACATCAGAAGCGAGTGCTGAGTTTAGAGCATTCAAGGTTACCTTTTTAACCCAGAGAAGAGAGGTGTATCTTCTTAATTTTTAGTTATTTACTCTGTTGAAATAGTGTAAAATGATCATCCAAACACAATGTCAAAATCTGAAAATTAATTTTATTCACTGAAGAAAGCGAGTGCATTTGGGGACTTATGTAACTTCTTTATGGTATTGCAGTTGATAACTACCACTGAGAAAGTAAACTGGAATGACATAAAAATTCCCAATGAGTTGATTTCACATGCATACATATTGACATAAATCCTAAAGTTTAAATCCTGTTTTGATGGAATTACTATGCTGAAGTATGAAGGTATGTGTACAGGTAACATGTTATATCTTGCTTGTCACATTAAGCCAATCCCTGAATTTAACTGCCTTTCAAATCTACAGACTTTAAAGGATATATAATGCTCCTTGTTCATTTAGCAAATACAAAATGGCAAGAGAGGATGATTTTTATAACCTTGTGAACAGTAGAAATAAGCCAAGATTGAAAGAGATCTGGGGAAAAAAAAATTCAGATAGGATGCATACCCTTCAGCATGCAAGAAGCTGCCCTTGTTAGAAACTAACTTTGCATGCATAATTAATTTGAGCAGCACATTCCATTTCTTACAACTAGAAGAGAAATTGAATTCAGGTGTTTGGTGAACATATGGGGGATTTACTGTGAATTTATGACCTGTGGTTTGAGTGTAAAAACCCAAGATACTAGCTGATAAAACTTAATGAAGCTTGTGCAGAGAAGCTATTTTTATTTGGAGTTTTGTAATTGATACATTTTTTTGTTTTTTTAACACCTCTCCCCTACCTTTTTATGCCTTATTCTCAATAAATTCTTTGACACTTAAGAAAAACAAAAGTAGTGTGGGATAAGCCTTTCTATGCCTCTTTCCAGGATGCAACCCTGTTACAGGTACATTTGTAGTCTAACAAATTTGATCTGTTGCTCAGCTCATTTTTTTTCTCAGACTGACTATAGCAATTTGGTAATCATGCAACAGCTCTTTTCTACAGCGCCTGCCATCCATGGTTGCTCCTGTTTGTGTGCCATGTCTATATGTGTTAATATCCATGTGTTCATGAAAAATCCATTCCCTGATGTCTCAGAGAAGGACCATATGTGGGGCACACTGGAAGGAGAGGACCAGCCAAATTGGTTACACTAATTTAAGCTTGAGGAGTGGTATTTAGATGTCAAAAAATAAACCATAGAACAAAATAATAGGAAAAGACCAACGTGCTCTGGCAAGCTTGTGGCAGGAAGGAGACGGTGCAAACTCTGTTGCTCTTTAGCCCTCATCGGCCCCCTGTGTGTGGGCACAGTCATCTGTGTCACTGATGATTAACAAATCTGTTTAAAGTGAACAAACCAGCAGACTGTGCGTTGGAATATGGTGATAACTTTAAGGCTGGTAAAGGGCATACTTCCATTTTGTTTCATGTCCGTGACTTTTTGAAACAACTTGACAGTTTCTGCTTATTCACCCTCAAGGGCCATCTGAAACAGACAAATCCATCTGCTTGGGCTTAAATGCTGTGGTGAGAGGCTGCTCGAGTTTCAGTAAATGTAGCAGAAGTTTTTATGTTACATTATCACCACTCTGCTTTCTGTTGGGTTGTTTCATCCTGCTCAAGCATTGAAGAAAGGGGCCAATTTTGTAGTGGCTCAATTTGTTCTGAACTTTGGTGAGGATATGTGCTGCCAACTACAGCATGGCCACCAGAGCGAGGACATTGTCAGTCCTCAGCAGAATAGAAATAAACTCTTTAGCTGCTCCTCTCTACGTGTAAATATAGAGGTAGATTCAAATCCAGCTCTTGATTTTTAATGACACAAGTAATCTGGCCAAATGAAAAGGAATTTGTATTATAGAAATGGGTGATAGTTATTTACCAGCTTGAAGCAAATAAGAATCCATCTGTGGTTTATAACTGTTATCCAGAGATCTAAGCAGCTCCTTAGGACAGTGAGGTCCTGGCAGCTCAGATTTCAAGGTGTAAAGAACTCTTGTTTGTTTACTAACCTTTTGGTTATTCCAGTCATGTTGCAACTGCCTGGTGATGTTGTTAAGACCCTTTCCCATGCTTTTTCGGGCCAATAATTTTTTTTCCAAAGCTTCACTCATCCCTGTTCCGTAGCATGTTTGTATCTACTTTATCACACTTGAAAATCTGTCTGTTTTGAAAAGAATACAACTCTGTACATCAATGCATGACATCACACTAAGACATTGCTTAATGATCTGCGACTCTGATGGTCATTGCTGCAACTGTTTGCTTCTGGAAATATGTGACAGCTCTGGCCTATCTAAGCCTTGCTTACAGTTGCATTTTTTAGCCCACACTGGTGGTGATGTGTTTTAAAGCAGCACTCACAAAATAACTGATTGTGAAATGTGCCATCTGCAGATGGAAGGCAATGGGGTGCCAAGTAGAGCTGTGACACAAGAAAGCCCAGCCGCTTTGCAACCCAAGTAAACTTTGGCCCTAAAAGCCTTTCCTCGATTTTTATTTCTTTTAGGAACATTTAATATTGCGAGCACTTTGATAGAAGAGCGTCACTGGCATCTGATGCTAGGAGGTGCTAATTGTCTTCCGTAAATTCACAGGCATTCTGTTATTAAGTAGGCATACGGAAGCACTGTCTGGGCAAGCTGTGGTTACTGTAGAGTTGTAATTCCAGTTTTGCTAAAAAGTTTAAAGCTAGCATAGGTCAAATCTTCAATAAACTTTGGATGGATTTCAAGTTACATTCCTTTCTTCCTGCTAGTAGTCCTGAATTATTTGAGGTGGATCTGCCTTCAGATTTTTGGTTCATTTGAATGGAAGACTCAAACAAAATGTGGTACATTTAAACCCAGCTTTTGAGGACTTGCACCATACATCTGCAAAGGGGAATTTAAGCAACAGGAACACCCGCAGTTGCACCCTAATAGTCTGTTGATATGACCCTACCTCTCTTGGATCAATTAATCCAATAAGTCAAAATTCATTTTGCTTTAGACTGGCTAAGGACACTTCTCACTAGATATAATTTGTTTGGCTCTGTCCCAAGGGATAATGATGTGACTTCCATAAAGAGTTATAGATAGAGCAGAATATCTCAGGACCTGAAGAGGAATGAAGTTAGGTTTGCACTGTTGCCTCCAAAATTTTAATACTAACAATTTCTTATTGTGATTATGATTTTTGCATTTCTCTCCTTTTGGAAGTATTACCTGGAAGTTGAATGAAATATCAAGAGGGTGTACCAAGTGTTCCCTGAGTGCAGGGGGAGTGCAGAGGGAGACATAAAAAACATAGCAAAAAAGCACTGATGATGAAAGTAACTGGATAAAGAGAGGCATGAAAAGAAACAGGAGACAGCATGGCAGGCCAGGACAGAGATGTGCAAACCCTTGCTAGTGAGAAGGTTAGGGCAGATGTAATTTGACCTAGAGAATCAGAATAAGGTTGAAATGAAAATGGAAGCAAGAGGATGCCAATCTGAGATATAGTCTAAACCCTCGATTAATCTTTTAAGAAAAGTATCTTAGCCCCTCCTTAGCTGCTTGCCTTTTCCCTTTTCCTCTTCTAAATGAAAATATGTAATTTTTTTATTATTACAGAATGACTGATTTGAAGTCACTTTCTGTTTCTCCCAGACATTTTGAGCACAAAGAAATTTGAGTGGATACAGAAGTGCCTTTTTCTAATTTTTGCTCTTGCTTTTCTGTGAAATAGTCCTTTTCATAATTCACTTCTTTTGCAATTTTCTAAATTTGGGTCATGTCCCTTGCTTTTCAGATAAAATAGAAATATTGTTAAAAGATTTATCTCTTCTGCCATTATCAAACCTTTAATAACTTTGAATAACTTTTCTTAAATCAGCTTGACTTCTTTTTTTCTTTTCCTTTTTTTTTTTTTTTTTTTGTCATTTGAATAAGTTCTTAGGTCTGGAGACAAGTTAATCATAAATCCCAGGATCCTCCTTGTCCTTTGTTATTCCATCTCTGCAGTGTAAAGAGTGTCAAAGTCATGCCTTTGCTGTTCAGAAAAAGACATGCATTTTGGCTTCATGGCATGGACACTGCATTTGCTTGCTATTCCTCTTTTGATGTAATCGTTTCATTGAATATCTATCACAAAATGTGAAGAAGTCCTCATATCTGTAATAACCTTTCCAACAGCCCATTTTGGGGCTAGTACAGTATGTCTGTTCTGTATAATGCACAGGATTTAGTGCAGTACTTTGGGGGTTTACCTTCTGTTTGCCATTGCATAGCTGCTTCAGTGCCACTTTTGAATTGTAATCCCTTAGAGTTCGAAACAATGTTGATTATGAAAGGCGGATTATTTACCCATTATCTTGACTACGTCAAGGTGTCCATCTACGTTGCTTTTCTAGTAATTTTTGCACTGAAATTCAACAGCATTTCTCTTCGGAACATATATTATTATACCTGAAATACTAATACTTACTGTATTTTGCTACATTTAAGTGCAATTTATTGTGCAGAAAACACTTATCTGTGTAGAAAGCATTGGACTACTTGTTTGTTGGGTTAACAATGCCCGTTTTAAAAACCAACAGACCGTTTAAAAGTCGTTTGTACGTCATGCACTGGATTTTGATGAATCCATTTACAATGTGCAGTGTATAGCAATGCATGGGGAAAAAAAACCAAGGGGCTGCATACTGAAGCTGGGCAGAATTTGACAATAAGGAATAAATTTACATAATATAAAACTGTAAATGGAGATAAGCGCTTTCACAAAATTAAATTGAATTAAGGAAATAAAATTAGCAACACATGTACAACGATGTGGAAATTTTGAAACTACCAGTGTTTCATTTCCACCTGTTCTAAATAAAGCTTTCTTTTAATTGTACTTTTCAAAAGGGTAATTTGCACATAGAAGTTGACTTACTCTACAAATAAAGCATTTCTTAAAGCTCTCATTTGGGGGGGGGGAAGCAAGAAAGAAAACACTTCTCTAAATTCCTTCCTTTTCTTTGCCTTTTGTGTCAACAAAAAAAAATAATCAACCCAAACCTTTTAAAACTTAGCCTTTGCTAGAGCCATACTAGTTTTTCTGTCTGGCCAACCAAGCACTGATAAACTCTATTTAATGGCACTGAAAAGAGTGGGAGGTAACATCTCAAACATCTACAACCTCCAATCCCCTGCACCTACCAGTCCCACAAGACACCGAAAACAGCCACAAAAGGAGTCTAGAAGTGTCTCTTTTTATACGAGAGAAGACACGGGATATAAATTCACTCTGTTTTATTGTACCCTGTGTCCAAGAACAGAAATCTATGGAATTGCTTTCCATTGTCTCTCTGCAGACTCCTCTTTTGAAACAAAGTAATAGCTGTCCATTCTTCATCAGCTCTTTTGAAACAAACAATGAAATGCAGGGCACAAGGAGTCCATAATAAAAGATTAAAATGCTTCTGGTTAGTCTTGATATAACCTATTTGTTTGTCAGGCTTCCTATGATTCCCACATTAACGTGTTTGAAATACAGTGGGGTTGTAGAGGTCAGGTGGGAGCTGCACAGCTGGAGAAACATCAACGCAATTAATAAATATCCATTTCCCCCCTGCTCCCTGAAATAAGCCATTCCTGTGCATTTTTCATTGTGATTTCACATACACCTGGGCTGTGAAGAGTGGATTACCAGACACTGTGAAAAATTGATGGTTTTCAAGGGTTCAAGGTTCTGGGTGTGCTGGTTTGTAGTGGTACCTCAGGGTCTGAGCCCTCCTCAGCCAAGATCTGTGGGGCTGAGGCCAGCACTCCTTTGCTGCCTGGATGCATTCCTGCCTAGGGCACTGTCAAAGGGATTGCTTGCTACTGGCCCCCGAGCCTTTTAATGGTTTCAGACTGATCAATTTAAAAGACTTGTTAAAAACAGAACTAAGGGATGACAGGCTCTTATTGATTGGGGAAAATAACCAAATTTTATATAGGTAGAGCCTTCAGACATTGTAATTAATTTGATGTGAATAAAGATCTGACAGTACTACCTACAGTTTATTGATTAGGGGAAAGTATCTTTCATGTTTACTCAGTAACAGAGATCACTAGGACTTTTAATTTCCCTTTATGTTACATCTGACACTAGTGCATCTATTCCTCTTCATTTCTAAGACTGATATATACTAAAGAGACACCAACAACTTTGGATGATTTTTAGAAATATCCTCATTTGTCTTATCCTTACAACATCAGAAGTTTCTTTATAAGTCAAACAACATTAATAATCTTTTAAAAACTAAATATATTTGTACTAAATGCTTGTAAATTATCTCTGAGTCTGTAGTCCTGCGCTGTAGTAGCAGTCCCATGTTAAGAAGTCTCAGTCACAGGTGGCACTTCTCAAGTGTATTGATCATTTCCATCCTCTTTCTTTTAGCAACAGGTCGACTCCTAACAACCACGACCGGATACAGCGCCTGAGACAAGAGTTTCAGCAAGCAAAGCAAGACGAGGATGTAGAGGACAGGAGACGTACTTACAGTTTTGAGCAGCCGTGGGTAAGTGTGGAGCCTGTCAAATCTGGGAAGGTTGGCTGACTGGTGCTGTTTCTGAGCCGGTTGGGAGCAGACAGAGAGGAAGACAGGGTCCTCTGTCTCCACACTTCTGCCCTTGCTGTTATCCCTGTTTTCAGTTCACTGATGTTTATTTCATTTCTAAACTTCTTCAGCCATCTGTCATGTATGCAGATAGCATTCTTTGCTGTGTGTTTAGACCCTTGACTCTGTGAGTTATTACTTGAATTTTTTTGCCTCAAAGGCGATATCAATTAATCTGGAATTTTCAAGGAAAATCAGAATAAAATGCATACAAACAATAAATAATTTAGAGAGAACGTGTAACCTTGTAAATGGTATTTTCTCTGAAACAATATCAGCATGATTATTTTCATAAAAGGCAGAGCTATGTCTTTTCACAGTAAAAAAGGAGGGATATGCACACTTTACAATAGTAGCCCTTTGCCACTTACATTAGCCGAGACAGTTCTGTATCGAGATATACATCCTAATTGATCATTTAAATCCTGTTCAATCTGATCTAGCAACGTGATACAATTATGTAAATTCACGTGCTTATCTTGTTTAACATAATTGAATGAATCAGCGTTGCCTTTTAATAAATTGCATGTCCTAAATTAGGATCTTTTAAACATGTGACAAATACTCTAATTTTGTTGAAAATTCTATGATAAAGACAGTGAACAACTTGCTTGTGTTCCCAAAAAAGTGGGAACTGTACGATGACAACAGTGGTAACTCTCACAGCTTCCTCCAAAGTGGGTGTAGGTGATGGGTTATTATTACTTAGCATTGAGATGCACACAAGAACGAGGTGGGAAGACACTTAACTGAAGAGCCATCTCTGTGTATGAAGTCACTGAGAACAACCTAGGCAACATACCTAGGTAACATCCTAATGCATATGTCATCTTTGTTTGCCTGTTGTGGTGGATGTGGAAGATGTTTTTTTGTTTTTGTTGGCTCTTTGTGTCCTTGACCATCTTAAACTCACCAACTTGAACCTGTGATATTTTTGACATGCAGCATGGAGAGGAACAAAGGTAAATGTGTCCCTAAATGACTTAATATTGCTTAACATACAGTATCAGGATATGGGCTTCTCTTTCCCCATTTTAGAAAATCTCTAACTTTGTCTGAAAAATTAATATAAACATTTTCTTTATGACCAGAGGTTTTCTATTTAATGTGGGGAAGATATTGTGATAGTCCACTACAGTGATAGTTTACCAGTTTGGGGGTAAATTTGGGCTGTAGTAGAGATACTTTCCACTATGCATATCAACTACTCTTCACTCTCTAAATGAGAGATTTGAGCAACATTCTTGGGAAAACTGTGTATGAGAAAAACTTGCACTCTTGAAGTCTTGGGAACTTACCTACTGAAGGTCATGGGCCAAATTGTTGTATATCTGAATGCCATAGCAACTTTAGACAGTCAAGTTGGCTTTTATTATCATTTCTTGTAGTGAGCAAAGGGAATTATTTGGATGACAGACTGATTACCTTAGGAATGGAATAATTTCCTAAATTGTGGGTCAGAACACTGACCTTTCTTTTTTCTCTTACTCAAACAAATGGGATTTCTCTGTTTACTCCCCTTCTACAGATCATGCAAATGAGCTCAAAGTGACTAATTCAGTTTAATGTATTAATATTAATTCTGGAGCTTATTGTTGCTTTTGTAGGAGCTGCTCTGTTTTTAAATACATAGGTGACCAAATGTTTTATTTTAGATAAGTACTTTAAAAAAAATTGGCCCAGAGTCTTTTTGAATTATAATTTTATTTTTCCATCATGTACTCCAGCCTTTCAAGATCACAATGCCTGGAAAGGATAAAGCAATGATGTCATCCATTTCAGCACTTCATAGCCATTTCAGTGTTAAAGAGCCATAACCTTCTCTCTTAAGGAGTGTGTACTACTTTAACATATTAATCTAAAATGATGGACTTTCTTAAGACACACTCACAAAATAGATCCAGATGTATTATTAAATACCAATGATACAAAAAAATGCAAAAGTGGTTTATAGTATGTATGCAGGAAAATACTTAAATACATACATTGCTGTCTTTTCAATCCATCTGTAAGCTGTTGGTTCCAAACCACAGCAGTGCAAAGTGCACCTGTATGTAGACCATTGTTGAAAAGTGTATTTTCACCTGAGGGAAATGGGTTGTGCAGCCTACATAAACTAAAGAACTTTACATCCAGAGAAACCTCAGAGCCGCATGACAGCAGCCAACTCTGACCTGGTTTGGACAGACAGGAAAAACCCACTCTCTAAAAAGTGTGAGTGATAAGGTGATAAGTGGTTTGTATTTCTCATTAGCAAGATGATGGGAGAGATGAGGATAGGGAACAAAGTGCTGATGTGATGTGGGACTGTTGGTTACTTTAAGGAAATATAAATGAACATGAAGTTTGCAGTGTAAGTAATGGATGCTGATGGAAATCTGGCAGCTCTGAGGATATTCAGAGGAGCTCAGTACCTCAGAAACCCACTAATATATTATCAAAATGATCCTGTGAACCTCTCCAACTCCAAGCCATCCCAGACTATTAATGACCTGTGACACAGAGTACAGTTACCTGTGACAGATACCTTCAGTCTCCTCCGTGGGTTGAAGGCAGATCTCTGTACCATGGAGCACTACATCACACTGGCTCTGTGGCAGCGACACTGGTGCCTGGCCCCTTCCCTTCCTGCGTGTGCCCGTCAGGTGAAGGTCATTTCTCCGTAGATGAGCAGCACAGCCAGACTTTTTGCCTGGCTGTGTTTGCCCTGCCAGTAAACAAAATACTTGACTGCCTGTGAGTGTTCACACTGCATCAGGCAGCTTAACAGACACAAAAAGTGATAGCACTGGAATGAGATGACACCGTCTATTAAACAGCGTAACATTTCTGCTCAAGGCCATTTGAATGACACGCTGTTAGGGTTTAAATAACTGCCTAAATGTTGCAATACTGAGCCGTCTCTGAAATCCAGTGGTTCTACAGTTTTGATTCAAAGCTTTATGGAAAAGATTTTTGCATTTGTTTATTTTAAGATAACTTTCTCAGGCTTTGTAAAGGGTTTTTGCTCTTACATGGCTTCGCTTTTTTTTGTGTGTGCGTGCTCATGTGTGTGTGTGTGTGTTTCAAAAACTAACATACAAGAGGCTTTCAAGGGCAATACTATAGGCCTGATGCTGCATGGAAAAAAAAATAAAAATAAAATAAAATATGATTAATCCATTTTAATCCTGCTGGTGTTAATTCCAGTCGGAGTTTGCAGACATGTATCTGGGCATGTAGAATTGCATGGGATTACAGTTATATGTACTAATATTTAAGGCCCTTGCTGTTGCTATGACATTTTTATTCCAACGCAGGATTCTTTTGGGGCTGATTTTTCTGTTCAGTACCAAAGTTAAGCCTCTGGTTTCTGGGCTTTTCTGGGTTGTGTTAGGTCTGCTGAGGTTTGTCCTTCCTTATACCAGTCCCAGGCTTTGGGGGATTTTTGTCGTAATTTGTTCTATATCTTGTATTTTTGCATAGTCACATCTTGATTAACAGACCCTCCCCACACACACCTTCAGTAATAGAACCACTGCACTATAGCCCTAAATGTTATAGGAGTGAACAATACAATTTTTAAAAAGAGCATTTTAAATCCATGGAAACTACTACAGCTGCTTGCCTGTCCTGCTCATTGAAGCACAAATGATCAAAAAAACCCACAAAGATGCAGGAGAGACAAAAGTTAGTGGTTTATGTCTTCAAATTTGATAAAGTAATTGGTGCTGAAAATGGAAAGTGGCAAATTCCATTCACAAATACATTCATCTCCAGTCATCCTGGATCTATTTGAATGATAGGAAAAAATTGACATTGAGAGAGCAGCTGAGCAAACTCTAAATATTTAGGAGTCAAATAAAAAGATGTTTTATTTTCTAAAGATAACAGCTAACTGGGTCAAAATAAATATGATACCTGACTCATCTGAGTATAGCTTTAATCATATGCACAAATTTGGGAAAGGCAAATAATTGCATGATTTTCATGAAGGAAAGACTCTAAGAGTCCTAATAATATACTTATGCATGGCCTGATAAATAAAGGCTCGGAAAATTCAGGGACTGTGCTTGGTTTTTTTCAGCTGTTTATTGGTGTATAGATCGTGTCTCCAAGAGACTTACGGGGAAAAAACAATTCTTTTTTATCTGTTTATGATACTTGTATCTTATTCCTATATTCAAGTCCTTGACCTACTCAAAGCAATAATGAATTCTAATAACCTAAAATTCTTTAAGAAAAACAAACTCGATTTTTATTGCTGTAACTTCAAGTGCATATTAATATTACCTGGAAAAAATTAATAACAGGATACTTGAAATACAAACACTGTAAAGTTTAGATCAGGCTGTAAGTTATGTAGAATTACTCAACACATTAATGAGAAAGAGAAATAGTATATTAATTCTTTCTATTACTAGTGCATTTCAAGAGTCTCTTTTAGGATATTTTATGCAAAATACTAGGCAATATCTGATGGAGCATTGCAGTTCACAAATACCTTAGGAGCTAAATTGCAGTTTCTCCTACCCCAGTTTGTTTCGGAGAGGACACCAAAGTTATGCAGGGCAACCTCTCCACAGGTAGTTCCTCTTCAACTGTGTAGATAATATCCATTCTGTTTCAAACCTGCAAAGGATTTCATAAAATAATAGCTTTTTTTTTTTTTAAGATTGAGACTCTAAAGTTTTATATTTTAACATTTTTTCCCACTAGCTTCAATCTTGTAATTTATTTGAAATAAAAAAAATGAAGATAGAAGATTTTAAAAAGAAATTAAGGCATTTTGGTTAGTAAACAAACATATTTATAGCTCACAGGTGTACAATGCGTGTAATATCTCTGGCAGAATTTCAGGGCTTAGTGGTTTGTTTCTACTGTTCTGAAGATTTTCTTTCTGCTGCTCCTATACACAGAACAGAAATCTTTGTCCCATACCACACTGCTCAGCTTCCTACATAGACACCATGGAAAGGCACAGAAAGGGATGGGATTTTCTTATTATGTGGTGTTTGAATTAATACGCACACCTGCTGGCAACTTTTAAAAGACATATTGCTATATGTTCTGTTCACCATAGCAACATAAACAAAAATCGAAGTAAAAATAGTTTTCAAGGACATCTCCCAGAAACACTGGATGTTTTTTATCGCTCTGAATTTTGATATGCATGGTTACTGGATTGTCTGTCATCTGTGCCAAGTACATTTACACATAAAGCAGGCAAGGTCATTTAATCTTATCTATTTCTAATTAGCGCTGAACTATAAGAACCATGGACTTTTGGAGGGCCTTCTGTCTGCCAGCTTCCTAGGTGAACCTGAAACCTCTGGTTTAACCTCTGGTTAAACTGGTTAAACACAGTGCTTAATCCCGAAAAAACAATTAGTTAGTTTATTTTAATATTAAATAACAGTCTTTTTTTAACAAGTGGAAAAATACTAAGAGATTTGATCCTTACTAATCTCCCTATTAACTATTTCTTTGTCAACACAAAAGAGTTCTATGAGTTGGAATAAGTGTTTCTCCCGGCTTGTACCTGTGTCTGAAGGCTGTCAGATAAGTTTATCTCCTCAACTTTTGGATTTCCTATCACCTGGTTGACCTGAACTGGTTGGATCTCCCTGAAAACCCAGTGCTCTGGATCACCCCCATTATCTCCTCTCCGTAATTCTGTGGCAGCTTTGATCTCTGCCAGTCCTGCAGGATCCATGCTGCCACCATGCAGAACTACCTCTGTGGGCAGAAATGCCACTCTGTGGGGAAAGAAACTGTGTGGGCATCCCTTGGTATAGGTAGGAAAGAAAGGAGGGACCTTTGTCCCTAAAGATGCTACCCTGGACTGCTGATAGTGGTCAGTGCAACATGAGCCATGGGTGTACATTCTCTGTGACATGAAAAAATGTTGTTTGTATGAAGTGAGAAAGTAGAAACTTTTAACTTTGCAGCCCTGGTTTTAAATTAATGCCTCTTTTAGAAGAGAGCTGTGTAATTTCATCTATTTTAAAGCACAATTTTACATGCTGAATATTGTTTAACAATGCTGAATGCAAGAGCTATCATTGCCACTTAAATGTGTTGCGGAAGACATGAACATACATTTGTTTGTATAATGCAGCCTTGGTTGTTATTGTGGCCTTGACCACATCCTATTTGAAAAGGTCAGTGCTTGTCATACGTCTCATTGCAAGCAAGGCCAGAGTTCTTATCAATCTGTTCTGTGAGGACTGAGCTGTTGCCAGGTTTGTTGGATGGTTTCAGGTTGTTATAATTGTACTTAGCCTAGTGTTGATATCAGTGTTAAAATTACTGTGTTATATACATGGTTTTTTTGTTGCTGTTGAAAGATTTGAAAATAGTGCATCTTTTTTTTTTAATTATCTCCATTTTATGCTGACATAAATGGGGTAGGCATGTATACAGATATGTATCTATGAATATATTTTATGTAAATATATATGTATAAAAGTATACTTTGGAGATTGAGACAAAATTACCAATTAGTTTTTGAAAACTAAGGTTACTTATTATATAAATATTTTTGCCTTAGATAATTTAATCAACAGCATATTGAAAAGTTAAATCACTGTATGGAGATTTGCATTTTTCTGAATAAGTTAAGGGTCCAAAATGGAATATGTAAAGTCTTTATATCATCATAACCATATAGGCATTTACTATGGTATCACTGGTGTTTTGAATGAAAAGAATTGAAAGAAAAACCTTTTTATTAATAAGATATTTGGATGTACCTGTCTGTGTGTATATATGTTATGTTATGTGATTTGTGATTACATGCAAAGGGAGTATTTTTATGTCTCATTGCCATATTTTTGGATGCTTGAAATGAGATAGTAGATTCGATTGTATGAACAGCTTATTGTAGTTGTGAACAATATTCAGATTAAATAAGTATCCTTTCCAGATTTTTTAGAGTATTGCAAATCCTCTTAGTACTCATACCTTCAGAAAATCGGATAATGGATTTGAGATGTTTGCCTTTAGACCCATCAAATTACAAATGCTGTCCATTAGATGAAATTCCTTCTGAACTGCAGAGAATCCAGACGTGACTCCTCAGATCACATCATTCTGGGCAGGCACTACAGCAGGCAGAGAGGAGTGATAGCCCCTGCCTCCATTTAACTCATTGGTTCCTCTGTGCATTAAAAAGAAGTATCTCTGAAGGCACAGTTTGATCTTAGTACATTCATAGTCCATTAGGACTTTCAAAGCCTCTGTCACTTTAGTAAAGGCTTTCATGGTAACTTCATCTCTCTGGACATGTGTGTGTGTGTACATGCATTCATGCTTTCTAGAAAAGATACATTTTATTGTCTTGTACAAACCTAAATTGAGCAGCAGCTCAATCCTATCTCCACCTGTTTGGTAATTTAACCATTGTCTGTACTGTAAAATTCCTTAATCTATTATATTTATAGTGAACTAAAACAAGTGAAGCTTTTCCAAAAAAGAGAAGCAATTCTGATTTCATGTCTTTCCTGTGATAACTACTTTCTCACATATGACGTAATGTAACTGCAAGCTTTCTAATGCTGTTGAAGTGAAACCCATGAAATGAGGAGGTTGGCTCTAAAATCTTAGTTTAAATGTTTTTATTCTTTATGGGGAAGTTGATATGGGAACTTCTGAGTTTCCCTCTGGTTCTCTGCAAGCTACTTATAACCACACAGGAGAGAATTCACAAATAAACCTTGTGATTTTCAGATAATCACTCTCTTCCATAAGCTGAGCCCTTCAATAAAATACCAAATGTCAGAAGACTCTCAATAAAGTCAAGAAAGTTAGAAATGTTGACATATGCAATAACTGAAATGCTGCTCTGTATGTGTGTTGCCCTTACTTAATATAGTAGGAAATCTCTGTGGGGGTTGTTGGTTTGGACATACATATGTACAGCTTATTCATCTCTAAGAAAATTTCCCACAAGGCTAACATGTGATTCTGTTTTCTCAATTTGTTGCTTCATCTTACCATCCCTAAAGCATTTTTTCCTTAGAAATGCTGTTTTACTGAGGTTTTTTGCAGAGTAAACCTATTCTGAAATAGACATCAATGTTACATTAAGGATTTTCTTAAATAAGTCTATGCTTTTGTGTTCTGATTCTTTTGTCCAGTAATCTTCCCATAAGGGGAAGATTGTATATGTTAAATTCTAAACTGAGACTGATGCTCTGTCTGAAGTGTATTGTCATTGAAAACAAAGTTTCTAAAAGTTGTACACCTGTCTCAAATTTGTTGTGTTTCTGGTTACCTGCAGGTACTTGCCTATATAGCAAGACAAAGGAGACGTTTCTTTCACAAATTACAACTTTCCAGTTTCTAAAACTTGTCTTCAATGTACAAAGCTTTTGAAAAGCCTTTTATCTTGCAGATATTTGTAAGCCATTATGATCTCTTTCTCTGAAGAAATTCTAATGGTAAAAAACAAGGGATGTTTGTTTTGAGGAAAAGCACAGATAAAGAGGCAAGAAGTGGTTTAACAAAAGCAAGTCTGAGACAAGTTGTTTCAGTCCCAGGCTCAGACAAGTGGTTATGCTCCCTAACCTCCCCATGATTAAACTTATATGATTTGAACAGAACTAGTAATTTTAAGGACATAAAAATAATACTTTGTTTCTTTGGAGGTGAAACCTTACTAGTAAAACAAGAAAAAGCCATAGCATTCTTTGATTTTTGTGACACACTGTTTTGCAACTTGAAATTACAAAGTCTGAAGAAAATAGTAATGTAAAGCAAAAAGTGACATCTCAATGAAAGTTAACTTTTTCATATTCCAAAGTTCGAATCCAACCATTCTGACAGATCTTGACCAGTAATGCTCTGTATTCTCAGAAAGTCCCTCCATTTTCACTTGCTCTTAATATTGGCCTCAAAGTTTCAAATTGTCGCTTCATTAAGATCCTGCTCAGATACACAGAAGTCCCGATTGTCCACAAGAGACTTGCTGAATGTATCTACTTGATAATATCGAATCAGAAAATGTTTCTCCCATCTCAGAAAAGCAAGCAGTGCATGTGTGGGCCAACAGCAAATTAGAGTGTTTCCACTAAATGAGAGCATCACTTGAGTGTATTGATGAGGTTCAAAAGAGCTTCTGTACTACCTCCTCCCCTCAGATTCTCAGTGGGGTGTTAAACTTGGCATTACAGTGGCTAGGGTAATTTGCAGAGTCTGAAGATCCGTTCCGCTGACTTAATTTAAATTACAGTGTTACTATAAAAGCATAACCCATTCTGGACCAATGTTTTTCTGATACATCTCAGAAATGGTAGGTCAGAAAAAAAATGTGTAGCACAGGCCACTGTTACAGGTCAGAATTTAACCTAATTATTGTGAAATAGCTGCTCGAATTGCGTGTTGAAACAGGTATAACTGTATTTGTACAACAACAACTTAAATGATGACTCTTTCATGGGTGTTTTTCTGCTTTGTTTAAGACATTTTCATTTTTGTTTTGTAGCCAAGCACCAAGACGTACTCACAGAGTGGCAGGCACTCCGTGTCAGTGGAGGTTCAAATGCAGCGGCAGCGGCAGGAAGAAAGAGAGAGTTTCCAACAAGCTCAGCGGCAGTACAGCTCATTACCCAGGTATGGCAACTGTCTCGAGCTATTCTGTGCACATGAGCCTGGAGCTAATTTCATTTGTGAAGGAAAATGTCGTACTTAGTGCAGACACTTTTGTTTAGCATTGATATAAGGTGGAATGTATTCACTGTGGAAGAGGCATAAAATTTCTTAAGTGAGAGCATGTGGTAGCTGTTTATTTTAGGAGAATTGCTTCAGAGCTGATTTCAGGGGGATCTGATGGCACTCAGCACCCAATAGAATTGAGACATTAGAACAAAACTATTCTTTGTGGGACACCATCCAGTTTAATTTTCTGCTATTACAGAAGTCTCCTGAGCATGACATGAGTTGTCCCCTTTTGACATGTCAAATGATTTCTTTTTCTGTTGCCTAAGTCCTTGCTGGGCAGAAATTCTATTTTTGTGATACTAACGCAAAGGGAAAAGTAAAAGGAAAAAAACTTTTGAGTCCTCCAACAAAAGAATATGGAACTGAGAAAATTATCCAAAAATTCAGGGGCCTTCAGGTTTACAGTATATACATTTCCTTTGAGTTAGCAGGTCATTAGCAATGGAATGCTGAAAATTAATACATTTTTTGTCTGAATAAACCTATATTTTTAAAAAAACTTAATATTTTTTTTAATTAGTTGTTTGGGCAAAATGTCTTTTACTCGATATTTAATTTTAAGAATTAATAGAAGTTTAGTCAACTTGTATTTCAAATTAACTCTATAGTTGAGCATTATGCAAATAGTCTTTGCATTTTGAAGTATCAGCAGCAATGGTTGAATGGAGAATAATTTACACTGGAGGTTGGTGTCAAATTGCTTTCCAACAAGGTTGTATTATTTTTGTGGCTCTGTGGAAATAGTGTGGAAAAAAATTTGTTGTGACAAGATGTGTTTTACCAGATACATTATAACTCCTTTTTTTTGGAAATAAATACAAACCTCATAGCAAAGTTATCTAATCATTCTATCTTGCCAACATCTTTGAAAATAAAACAGTTTCAGATTTTTAAATGCTTTAACACCTTTCAGTGTAGAATTTTTCTGTTAAGTTTGGAAGGTGGGAAAGGGAAATGCAAAATTACTGTGTTTTCTGAGATGGTTAGTTTCTCATTTCTTCTGATCTCTGCCTTCCTTCTGAAGTGACCACTCCTATTAATGCCATATTGTTTCTCCTGAGAAACTCTTTCAGTTCTGCAAGCCCCAGCAATGCACTGGTGGAGTGAAAGGATACAGACACTAGTTCCAGTTTTAAGTTGGGAGGTTTATCTTCAGTTTTAAAATGGTGATTTTTAAAACTCACTTTCCCTGTTCTCAATCATTGGTAGCATTTAAAAGTTGGAAGTCAATTGCAATGAAGCTCCAGTGACAGAAATTAATAACTCTAAGGAGAAAAATCTACAAGAAATATGGAAAATAGATCATAGAAATGCTTGTTTTGAAAAGAGTTTCTGAGAACTTTACTCAATGTCGTCTTCAACATGAGAAGTGACTGGCAAGCTAGCAATGCATGTTACTGAGTAATTAATGATAATTTAATGGTATTTCAGCTGTGCTGAGAGCAGACAGAATTACAGGACCTCAGGCTAAAGTTCAGCACTGTAAATACCACAATACTCCTATAAAAAGCTGGGGCATCCAGTTCTCCAGCTTTACAAACTGTTCCTAACTCTGTGACTGATCTTTAAAGAAATTTTACTATTACTCTGAAATTTAGGTCCCAAGCTTAATGTTGCAAACATGGTTTTGTAATGATTAAAGTGGCTGGCTTCATTCTTGAGCTTGGTTGCCTTTCATCTTGCATAGTCTCTAGGAGCCTCCTTTTTTTTCCTCTTTGCACATTCAAATCTTTAGTACTGAAGGCAAATAAACTCTTGAGTCAATTTTAAAGGATCTTCCCAGAAAGACAGGGAAAGTGAGCCAACTCATTTTGAACAAGTACCAAAAAACAGTCAGTAAATTAAATCAGTTCAACTAGTCATCCTCTTGTCCCATGTGAAACTGTAAAAGCAAGGTTTAACTCCACGTTAATTTTCTACTAGTTACAATTTATCTTGCTCTAGATCAGAAACCTGACAGTTTCGTAGCCTACAGAGGTTTGTTCAATGTGCTCTTGTTCCAGGGAATGATAAAACATGACTCAGAAACCTCGTTTCTTTGGCAGTGTTAGATATGAGAATACCAATAACAGCTATAAAAATTTGCGTGAGAATTTACATTGTAATTTGTTCTGTAATAATTTACATTCATCCTGCATAACATTTTTCATCTAGAGATCTCAAAATTGGTTATAAAATAAGGTGGATATGGTAATTCCAAATTATATTTGTAGAAGGAAGATTGTGAAAACATTAGGTAACTTTTTACTTTTACTAATGGTAGAAAAATTCTTCAGGTCTCCTGTCTCTCCACTGCATATTCGTTGGCTGAGGCCACGTCATCATATGTGTTGACATGAAAAACCAAACCATATATAAACAATTAAATGATTTTCTTATTGATTTATGTCACAGTATATTTTGTTTTATTGCTTGATTCTCATACACTAATTTTAATCTCATAGTGGATATCTCTTTTACTGCAGCTCAAAATTATTTTACTTTATCATCACCTGTCTTATTTTAAATTCATACAGTCATCTAGCAGCTTGATAGTAAATTAAAGTTATTTCAAAACCATAATCTGTCTTCAAAATAATGTGATGATTTATTGTGAAAAGAGATAAGAATTGGTAATTCCTATGTGTATTTGGCTTATTTATCTGCACCCTGGAGCCAAAAAATGAACAAAAATGGTTATCTATGATTTTTCTTTTATGAAAACTATAGTAGACTGGGAAACAGTCCTGATAGCATGAAATTCCTTAGTTCTGGAAATGGGAGGAAGAACCTGTGTAACTACCTATCAGCAAAGAGCTTTATCTTCTGACTTGTGCAGTGTTAGAGCACAAGTGTTTTAAGGATCTGCCCATTGCATTTTTAATCAAGTGTAAGTCTAGATTCAAATCTTTCATGAGTGACTTTACAAGTGCTGGCTGTTATCTGGCTTCTTAGGAAGCACAGCAACATGTATGGTCTTTCCTAGTCTGCAACTGAATTGCAGCACATTTTTCTTGAGAACATGAGGGTAATTGTAGCACTGGATGAATTTTCACAGCATATTCCTCCTGTAGAGAACTAGAAATATAGTTCAACTCTCTAGAAAATGCTCTCCTTAAGAAAAGATGTCTCTTTGGGGCAGGAGAGAACGTGATTTCTGGAGAATGCAATAATGGGGGGAAAATTGATGGCATTGCAGAAGCACCCTTCTTTCCAGTGATTGTTGTCAATAACAGTTAAAGGGGAACCAGAACATTTTTCTTAAAAGTCTCTTTCATTTTTTGTTTCAGGCAAAGCAGAAAAAATGCCAGTTCTGTATCTCAAGACTCCTGGGACCAGAGTTATTCCCCTGGAGAAGGTTTCCAGACTGCGAAGGAAAATCCCAGATATTCCAGCTACCAGGGATCGAGGAATGGCTATATGGGGGGACATGGCTTTAATGCCAGGGTGATGCTAGAAACACAAGAACTGCTCCGTCAAGAGCAGAGGCGGAAAGAACAACAACTGAAAAAAAAAACTTCTTCTGAAGGGCCTAGCAACTATGACTCATATAAGAAAATTCAGGACCCTAATTATACCCCTCCTAAAGGTCCTTTCAGACAAGATGTACCGCCTTCACCATCTCAGGTAGCGAGGCTGAACAGATTGCAAACACCAGAAAAGGGAAGACCATTTTATTCTTGAGGTGAAGAAAATGAAGATCAACTTTCCATGCAATAAGGAACATTTTCATATAAAGACTTATATTTTGAAAACTTTTTAAACTGATGGTACTAAGGAATATATCCGTTGTCTATTTCAGTGCCTTTGAAAATATGGGCAAAGCGCTGGTGGGCCTTATGTCTTTGCCATTCTGTCCTGAGTGTTGAATTCATGGAAGGACCTTCCACCATTTGACAATCATAGCGGAAATGTGCTCCTGCGTTCTGAGTCCTGTAGCCCAGTCCAATAGTTGTCAATGGCTTTTTGCTAGGATTTGTTGTAATGTCTTTTACTTTGCAGTGACTTATTACACCAACATGAAGCTTTATGGCATAAAATGAATGAATTTGAGGTTGAAGGAAACATTGACATGTCCTTTTTTTATTTCTCTTGGTTCAGGAAGAGGGTTACATATTGCTTTTGAGTGGATAAGGCTTAGCACTACTCTGGATCGCAGTCAGAGTTCTGGTATGTTTTATGGTGGAGTCATTACCAGTCTTTGTTGATCAATATTTAAGTGTCTATATGCTGAAAAACTATCCTTCTCCTATTATGCACATATGCACTCTTTTTTTTTCTCTCTCTCCCCACTCTGAGCTCATTAAAAAAGCCTTTACCCTGACTCATGAGGAAAACAATATTTAGCTTTCAGTTATCCTGACCATCTTGTTACAATTGCCTTATAATCTTAATACACAGTCCATTACAAATGAAATAACTAGAGAGAGATTATTTATACAGTCACAAACAAAACAAGTATATTTTACTATTCTATTAAAGATGGGAAATTTTGAACAAACATACAACTGAGTTCTGCTTTGCTTTTCTTCTAAATTAATTTGGTCATATGACACTTGTATTTAGGAAGAGAACAAGGGAAGGTATCATCCCATGGTTATCTGATATACAGTTGTCCTTGGGCAAATTTTGGAGGTACCTTAAAGCAAGAGCAAAGAAATCAAAGGTTTTCTTTGGATCAAAACACTATAAAGAAAAGAATTTCTTCTTCTTAGAATTCATGAAGCTTTGTGGACAATTTTCTTTGTGCTTCCATATATTGTATTGTTTCATTGTGATGCTACATTAAAAACAAACCTTTAAGTATATGAATGAGAGATAAGTGGAGACAAACTGTTACACATCATCCTGAAAACATGTCAGTATCCAAAAATAACTAAAGCAAAAAAGATTGCTCTAGCAGTGAGTAATATTTGAATGTGCATATGGGATATGAGAATTTCTTTTGCAGCAGCTGTTTTTATGTTTGTTGGTCTTAACTTCATGTATTGTAAAAAGTATAGTTGGGTTGCTGAAGTGCCTGCAAATCCTGATGTGAAAAGGCTTGAGAATGGATCTCAGCATATTGTGTACAAAAAGGAAAGAGAGAAAGCAGGAAAAAAAATCATGTATTGCGTGATTAAAAAAAAAAAGCCTATTTTTTTTTACTGGCACATTTTATTTTTGCGCCAATTTGTTTCTAGAATATATGTGAAATATCAGCACACATATGTGTCTTTTATGCCTGTTTGTTAACAGTTTTTTTGTTAATAATGTACTCCATGTTTAAAAGTTCTTATTAGTGTAAGCACAGTGACATTAGATGACAATAGCTCTTTTACGCAGAATTTACAAAACTGTGTAAAATGGCTTTTCATGTACATATGAAATTTAGAATAAAAGGCTGTTTCCATCCTTGTCTTGGTATTGCCTGTAGACCCCTATAAGAACTGCTGCATACATTGAGTTTAAAAAATACTTAACAGATGTTATGTTATACTATTCCTAATGGTTTGCGTGTGTCTTTCTGTGAGTGCGTATAAACATCAGAAAAAAGAAAAGAAAAAAGATTTACAGCCCAGCTGAACACCTGAAGACTATCCTCAGAGGCAAAAACCACATAGTTTAAAGTCTTGTGTTATTTTAGGCCATACCTATGACATTTCAAAGGCACATTTTTAAGATTAACCTCTGAGGCAAAAATCTTCCATGCTGTAGCATGGAGTCCTCTCCCCAAGGAGAGCACTGTCAGAAGGGTACCTGCTGCGCTCCGGCCAAATCCAGGCATGGAAGACCCCTCTACACTGTGTGTGTCTTTTGGGCTCTGATGGGAGCCCTTCACAGGAATGTTGACATGGTGAAAAATGGGAGAAGGCAGATTTATGAATAAAGCAATATTTACAGTGCCAGTGATACTCTGTTTCCCCCATTAGTATTGGAGCTGAGTCTGGTTTTCTCCCTCTTCCCCTCATTCCTCCTTTTGTTGGTTACTGCAGGAATGTCAATCATGATTCTGTGTATGCATGACATCAAGGTGTTGCCATGGCAATAATAGTGTCAAATTATTCACTGTGACTTTAGTGTGGGATCTCAAGGGGAAGAATAGCAGGAGATGTAAGATGGACAGGAAGCTTGCAGTGCCCAAAGACAGTAAAGGCTGGATTTTGCAGAAGATCTAAATTGTAGCGGCTTGCATTGCGAGTAGAGAAATAATTGCATTTGCAGTTTTGCAGGCCTTACTGTCTTATCTCCTGACTGCATTCCCAGATTACATAGTTTGATGTATGGATTTATTTGTACAGGCAAATAATTGCAAGCACTAAAAAAATGCATCCACAGGAATGGAAAACAGGTTGAAGTCCTTTTCAAAACAAGGCCTTTGATAAACTGTTGTAGGAAAAAGGGCGTGTGTTTGGAAAAGTATGACGTACAGGATGTTTTATGTGTGAGAATGGCATATGTTAAAGTTTACCCTTCTATGAAACTCTTCTTCAAGGTGTTAACAATTTGCCATAATTAGATGTGTTCATGAAAGAAGGCAGATGTTCTCTTTGGGCCGTGTCTGTGTTATGTTAGTAAAGAATAAGGTCTTTTTCTGGCTTCATCATCCTGTCTTCTTCCTGACATAGCATAGACAGGATTTCTAATATTAACTCCCTTAAGTTGCAAAGGGCGATAAGGAAGTGGGAGGGAGATATTTTAATAGAAAATGACCTTTAGTTCTGCGTAGTGAATAAATTCAAAAGTTAATTGAGCTAACGACATTACTGCAGTAATTTGTTTGTGGACGCATTACCATTATGAGATTAACTCTGTAACATTACTATATTTGAGAATGGTCACAGGACAGACTACAAGGGAGCTTACACCATCGAGGAGTGGGTGTACAGCTTGCACATTTTGCTCTGTTGAAACCCTGAAAAAACCATCTGCAAAGCCTCCTGTATTTTATCAAACTAATTTGTTAATGCTATTGAAACTCCATGGGAAAGTTTAATATTACTAATGCAGAAGACTGCTGTCTTTCTCAAAAAACCTACTTTCCCTCTTCTTATCGGGCCTCCTTGGAAACAAGAGTGCAGCCCTAGTGAGTTATTGCATGGGCCAGATATTTTAATATATGTCCTTGAAAAGTCTGCCATCAAAAACAGCAAAAAATGGCATAGAGCCCAGCTGAACATGGTTGGAAAGTACAGTTGCCATTTATTGCTGGCAAACAGCATGAAGAACAACAAAACAAAGTTTAAACCCATCATGACTGTAGATATATGGCCTGCCTTTCAAAGCTGCCCTAATGTTTCGGTCACGTTCCCTCTGCTTATGAGTATCTGTAACATTGCATTTGTCTGTTCTGGGTATGTTGAGGTGGGAAAGGAAGAAACCTTGGCTAGACAAGGAAGAGATGTGCCAGATTAGTGGTGTTGGCTAAACATAGGATATTATTGAGTAATACAAACCTTTGAACTTGGGTTGTTGAGACTTAAAGTGAATTTGGCTATTGCATGTCCTGGCTTGCAAGTCTATTTTCAAAATATTTCCTAATTCTATTTGCTGTGCCTGACTGTTTCTACATCTTTCTCTCCCAAGTTCTCAATCTACTTAATAGGAGTTGTGAGGAATCTGTCAGGATTGAAAAGCAGAAAAAAAACTCATCTATTTTTTTATGCTGCTGTTGTGCCACCACACTCTGGCCTTCCAGACTCAATTTAAATCTCAGCCCTAACATGGCAGAGGAAGAGTGAGGGTCGGAAATGCATGATGGGGGACTGACTTTGTGAAAGTAGGATTTGTGTGTGTGCATGTACATGAGAGAGGCACAGACTGGATTCATTTACCTTTAATTCATGTCCTGCTAAGAAACCCACTTCAAAACATTTCTTCAGTGTCTTTTTCCATCTGGGCAGAAATCAGCTATGATTTGATGCACACGGTCATTATTTCATACCCTCTTGTAATCTCTTCTATTTTGAAGCAGCATCACAGTCTCTCTCTTTTACGTCTGCTGATTAATTCTTTTGCATTTATTTGTTTCTCTAAATGGCATGCAATTCATTCATATCCTAGACTAGTTCTTTCCAGTGATTGATTTTTCTCTCTTTGATTTGCGAATTTATTTTAATATTTTTCTGTTCTTAGGAGCAGTATTATCTTTTGTAATTTACACTTTAAGCGCATTTTAAAAATTGAAACTGGAAGCTTGAGTTGGGATTACACAAAAACAGACTAAAGAACATGGCTTTGATTTCTATTCTGTGTGAAGTGCACACTTTCCAGGCACTTCTAGGGACTGGACAGAGTACTGAGATGAAGAAAAACATAAAGCCCAGGAGATTTGGAAGAAAAAAAATTTAAGGTAAATTTGGAAAATATTTATCCCCACTGCATTCTATCTACTTTGAAAAAAAAAAAAAAAAAAAACAAAAAACCCTACAAATTTCCTTAGAGGTATCACTTTGCCTGACTGACTGATGGTTTCAGAGCTCAAACAGACATGACTGTGATTTAAAGACAGATGGATGGAAGAGGAAGTTACTTGCGCCCTTCCAAAGGATTCCAGGACCCACTTCCCTCATAAATTGGCTCCCAGAATTCTGTTTTCATCTGCACATCTTGCAGCAATCAAGGTCTGGAATGGGCTTACATTCACACATTGGACTTTCAGTGCAGTGACTGCAGTGACATCTGTCAGAGAAGGAGAAATGAGAACCACGACTGATAATAGCTTCGTTTGTCCAATTTTAATCTTCTTGTTTGTTGGAGTAATCTTTGTCTTAGAAAAATAAGGAAAGAAAGGAAAAGTGACGGAGAGGTGTAAAATGGGATCAAAAAGGTTCTCCCCTCACACTATTGTCACTGTTACAGCCACCGGTGTTTAGTTGCCTTTTCTTCTCCTTTATGCCCCAAAGGCACAAAAAAGGATAAACTAGCTAGGTGTAACCTCAGCACAGAACTCATGACTGTTCCAGAGATTCACTCTCTTGTGTAGCACATAAGATGTGAATTAACAAGGCAACAAGGAAAACAACCTTACTGTCCCTTCATTATTTCCTCTGTGGGTTTCCCTGAGGTGTATTTAGATTGTCAGTCCTTGGAACTGGAGGCTGTGTTTAGTTTTCATCATCTATAGAATAAAATACTATTGTTGGCAGTAAGAACTGGTAAATATTTTGGGGCGAGGGAGGAAAATCAGTGTGAAGGGATTTTTTTAAAGTTGGTTTATATGGATTTTTGCAACAGGTACATGACTGTCCCAATTTAGATGTATTCCCAGTCCTAGTAATATTCTCATTTATAAGTACAGATCATATTGCTGGAACCAGTAATAGCTGGGGAATTGCTACATTTGGCAATTAAAATGAGTTCCTCAGGTCTCTTCATTTAACTAAGGGACTATGTCTTTAAAGCTTTTATAGAGAAAATGAGAGAGAGATCTTTTTCTCATGGAAATAGGAGACGCATTCCCATGGTCACTGTTTGAAGATGATGAACTATCTAGAGGAATTTTAAGAGATTTCCAGGAGCTGCAACCTTCTGCCAGGAGCCCAGAACAGTTATCACCTTTGTGTTCAGCAAGCTGGAGAACACATTAGTTTTCACTGCTCCACTGATATAATTCTTATTCCCGCTTAGAATGTGCTGAAGTCTGAGACCCCTTTCCGGGTAGCCATCACATTTCATATCTTCCTTAGGGACAAGCACAAAGCTTTGTGATGCTTCATCTGTAGCCAGACCATTAAAAGCTTGTAGGCTCTTAGGAACAGGAATGTCTTTGCCTAAAACTTTGTGTCTAATGATGATGTATGTTTTGTTTCATTCTACCAACCATCTGTTGTTTCCTGTTAGTGACACACGTCTTCCTCAGTTTTCTCAGCGTGTGGTACATTCAAGCTCTGCTCTATGATCCAGCCCAAGCTGCAGGAACCATTTTAATAAAGAAGTGTTTATAAATAATATTAATGATAATTTATTACTACATGATCAGTTGTTTTCTGGGCTATCAGCTACAAAGGAAGGCAAACTTATGTTAGAGGAACCACTCTAGCATTTGCAGAGGAAGTTAAGGCTGAGAAATCTTTTCTCACTTTAGATTCTGAAACTCACTGAAGGTTAATATGATCAACTGCGGCATAACAGGGACTGGAAATGGCAATGTCTTGTATTAATGCCTGGTTGATGGTTTGCAAAAGTCTATTTTATAATCTGGACTGAGTTTATTGCAATTTTCCACATATTGTTCCTGACTTTGAGAACTGTATAAAATCATATTAAAAATCAAAAGCACTAAATTATGCAACCTGTTGCTAACCAAAAGCTCAGTTAATACTATAGCCAGCAAAGTTGAAATAATTTTTGTTTGCACATCTCATTCTTTGTTTACAAAATAATGCACAGACTTTTTTTAAGGATAGCAGTATAGTGGATGTTCATTCTTGTTTTTTAAAGTCAGTTTGCATGAATAATTTTCTCATCTTCATGCAGAAATTTTCCGCATTTTTGTTGACTAAAATATTACTAATCTAATTTCCTATTAAAAAACTCATTTCCAGCATTGCAGAGCTGAAAGGTGCTACCAAGCATTTAGTCTTCAATTTACATACAACAAACCCTGTAATCTGATGGGGGATTTCACACAAGGATGGCTGCATGCAATTACATGGGCAAAGAAAAAATTTCATCCAAGGATCTGCTCTACAACAATTTCATCCGTTGGTCTCCCATTAAGTGTTCTCCTATTGTTAAATTGCTTATTGATGTGGACTTTAGAGTAGAAAAAACTACACAGTGTTGTCATACCAGGTTTTCAATGCTGTTTGCATTTTTCTTTTTTTTCTTTTCTTTTTTCTTTTTAATTATAATTTGCATTTGTTAGAAAGGGACAAAGTAAACAGATTGGAATAATTCATTTGAGTTAACACTCATTGACAAGAAAACATTAAGCATTCTCCAGATGAAGCATCAGTCATGAAAGACAGAAGGATAATCCTAACATTACAACTCAAGTAAATTAGTTTTTGGATATATATTCCAGCATTGCATGAAGCTGTACCAATTCTTAATACTGGCACAATAATATGCACTTTTAAATGCTGCCAGAAATCATCATTACAACAGAGAGAGGATTCACTGTTTGTGTTTATTAATGTGGAAATGTTGGAAGAATATTTGATGTTAAATGTCACAGTCTACAGTGATTGGAGCTAAACTGTAAAACTGATTGAGAAGACTTGGGCAGATAAATCCAAGTGGTAAACAGCGCTCCACACACTGCCATGGTGGAAGTATTCCTGATGTTATGCCTCTGGCATTGCAGAACAGGTGCAACCTCGTGAACCTGGTGCAGCCCCTTTAGAAAGGTGGTGTGAGAAAGTGGAGGGTGCAGAACCAAGGTAAGCACATTTGTTCCTTCTGAGTACAAGGGAGCCATTTGTACCTTGGCTGGGCCACTTTCTTGCACAGCTCAGTTGTTTGTCCATAGGTGGGCAAAAATTAAAAACTGCATTTTTAATTAATTTGTTGAAGGCGGATACAAAATTCTGCCCCACTGCACTGTGCCAACAGCACCTCTGTAGTTGCTTCTTAGAAGCTTTGACTCAAAGCTGGCAACTCACTGTACATGAAGGTCAGGACACCTTTCCTCCAAAAAGGATGGAGGGAAAGCAGAGCAGAGAAATACCTTGTCCTCTCTGTGTGTTAGGATGCCATTACCAGAGAAGAAACTCTTGCAATAATGTTAATTTAACTTAGCTGTTCCATTTTCCTTGAATTAACTGATATTCTGTGAATTTCAAAGTGGTGTCCTTTGTTGCACAAGGTTTAAGATGCAGGACTCAGGCTGGAAAGGAGCATCTGGAAATCTGACTTGGTGCTCTGGAGATATTAAAAAACAAAAGAAAGAAAAGAAAAAAGATACGTGACAGAGCAGCTGATCTATCTCCTCACGTCACCATGTGTGTTCTCCCAGTCCACACTAGACCATAAATGAAATGTGGTTAAGGGTTTATCTCCCTATAAATACTATGTATATTTATTAAATGGTGAGTGAATTGCATTATTATGACATTTGATCGGTGATATTCGGCTCCAGCTGGTAAAGTTTCAGCAAGGAGCCCAGAGAGCAGCAACAGTCTTTCTATTGTCTTGAGCTGGTGTTGTAAGGCAGCAATGAAAGCAATATAGCTGGTGATGCAGTAACCTAATACAGAACACAGCCTCCTTCTTTTGTTAAACATCTTTTCCTAAAAGTGCTGGCAAGTACACATTGTTTCCTTATCGTTTTTTCCTCTTGAGAGATTTCAATTCCATTTACCCCACAGGCCCAAATCCTTCCTGAACACATGAGTTAGACAGCAAGGAGGATTACCAGAAATAGCTTAGACAATGACCAAAAGTCATCTTGCATGCCTTTTCTTTCCAGCCAGCCACCCACCTTTCATTATCAAGGGGATGAATACCATATCTGACTGCATAATCAAAATCCAGTGACCTGTCAGAGCAGGCAGTAAAATAAAACTATCTTGCTGTTTCCCTTTGACTAGGCTTCAGTTCTGGAACCCTTTTAACCCAGACTTTCTGACGTTTTGTAACTTGTAGACATTTAAAGGTGCAACCACTGAGCTAACACATTTTAGATTGTGTCCTTATATTATATATGGTATATTTAGTGTCACAATTTCTGGTAAAATTGGAGCACCCCGATGCCAAAGAAATAGCCTTTAATTAAAAGAGTGACAGCAAAGAAGAGTTAAAGCATATTGAATAATAAAAATCCCTGCCCAGTTTTTCCAGCAATTTTTCTGCCTGTGATATTTGCCAGCACATTCCTGATGAATGTCTAAGGTAAAAACGAATGCTCATTTGGATCCTAAATGTCATTCAACATATGGAAAGAACCACTTATTTTTCTTTAAATATAGTCCCATGTAGTCACCATTGAAAAAAACTGTATTTTATTTCTTCTCTCTCTTCCCCCAAATACATTACAGTGCTCTTAGTGGATTAATGCTCAGCAAAAGTTCAGAGAAAGTTATACAAGGTGCCAAAGGGGCGTATCCTTCTGTTGCAAAGTCTAAACCTAAACTTTGTCCCTTAGAGTCAACTCCAGATTTCGTACAGAATGAGAGAGATATTATTTTTAAATGTTTTTCCATACAGTATGTTTCCCTTTTTCCCTCTCAGTTGAGTCAAAAAAGCAGCACAGCTCAATACAAATGTAATACTCTTATTGTGGATTGGTGAGGGAAAACAGAAGGGCTGGTTTCACACCTTCAGGATAATTGTGCTACCAAAAGGGGTCCCAGAGCAGGTGCCCTGGCAAGCCCCACATGTCTCTATGGTCTATTTGTCTCTGGGCTTAGCAAGCAGGAAAATTTTTATGAGGAGTCCTCTCAAAGTCTTCTCAGAAGGTTACAAGATAGAGCTCCTCCATAGTCATTCTAGATTTCTCATTTTTTATCGTAAGTATTAATTAATGAGCTGACTTATTTAACAATAGATTTTCTGCACTTTTAGACAGAACAGCTCAAGAAAAAAATCTGGATTCCTTTAATATTTTTTTCCTTTTCTCTCCTTTCACAAAGTGGTTAAGTTGGTTCCCTACCCAATCATTTTGCCTGAAGAGGATAAAAAATTATTCCTTTTGTAACACAGGTTCTGAGGCTCCAAAATTTAGAAATGCCATTTGTCCCATTTATTAGCAAAATGTGAAAATTGCAGAAGTCAGCCTACGAGTGCAATACCAAACTCAGCAGCAAGCAGCACACTGTCCCTTGTGTTAGCACTAGACCTAGATCTGTCTAGCAACACTTGACAAACTGTGTCCTGGCATCAGGCCCCGGAGACTTTAGTTATCATTTTTTTATCTTTGAACGGAATGAAAATTTAAATTTTTAATACTGATAGCTTTCTAATTGGCTGATTCTTTTAGTATCTTCAGACTAGGCTGTGCTTCTAGGCAAGTAGACTTCTGTAGGCAAGATCTTCACAGCCAGAGAAGCATCTCTACTTAGTGTGCAGAAGTAATATTTCTTTCAGACATCTATTTTGTGTGACAGAGAAGAAGCATCATAAGCTACTGGAAAGTTATTAATTTTTCATATTTTATTTCAAATTTTAAGGTGTGCAGTTGCTGGATAATGAAAAATACTTGGAAGCAAGCATTTTGGTGGAAATGTACATGAATCAGAAGGATGCTTATTTTTTATTTTCACTTCCTATGATCTTCAGAAAATGCTGAATGCAGTCAGCAATGTTGGCAATAGTCCTTTTTCATAGAACCCTTGAAGTATTGCAATACTTCATTGCCCTCAACAGCCAGCCAGGCTTTTAATAAATTAGTCCTGAAGGTAGAGATAGATTCTGGAGGGATTCTGAGGTCAGAAGAGACTGCTGTAATAATCTAGTTTATTACCTAACTTTCTTTTTAACACCGACTGTAGAATTTCATTCAATACTTCCTGTATCAAATCCAGTTTGTGGCTGAAATCAAGAAAATCTTTCAGAAACGCATCCATTTTATATTTAATACGATAGGGATGGAGAATTCACCACATCCTTTGTTAATGTCCTTGGTTTTTTATTGCTTACATTGATAAAAATTTATGTTATAGTCAATCTGAAGTCAGCTAACTTCATCTTTGATATTGCTGTGCATTTTTGTTTGTTCAGTTAAAAGCAGTATTACATAGTTGTAATTTTACATACTGAGCATGACTGAGTAAGAGCTAAGTTCCAAATGAGAAGCATTGGCTTTGAGTCTCAGAAATTGAAAAACATGGAAAACATGACCACACAGATCATACAAGAAGAGGGAGGGAGAGAGGAAGGGAAAGCCCAGGATGATATTACATGCTGAACTTCCATCTGCAAAGTGGACAGAGTCAAAAATAAAGACCAATTTTGAAAACCTGGACTGTAAATACCACAACTTAGAAATACATTTTCAAGATACTGTCTGCTGTCAGGTTAGCGTTCTCTTAATGCATCAATATCTTATTTTTAATGTTTTTTGATGCTTCTGTAACTAAAACCAGGCTTGTTTTACAAAGAGATGGTTTGCAGACTGTTAGTCAGGACTGTGAGCTAGAGATAATTCTTAATGCTATTTCTGTTTGGTATAAAATCATAATGCATTGTCACCTTGAACCTACCATCCTCTCGTAAAGGGCTTTAATCTTATTTTCCCTGTTGAGTAGAGGCATTCTCATATCCTTTTGTAGTCAAATCATAGGATCTGACTGAAGCTGTTTTCAAAGAAAGGAATGTATTCAGTAACTGGAAATTTAAATTTGGTTTGAAAACCTCATATAAATATTTTGTATTCTAATAATTTTTTTTTTGTACTGAGGACAAAAAGGAAAGCAGAAACTTCAGCTTCAAGATAAAAGTCAAGATAAACACCTAAACCAAAACCAGTACTCCAAATACATTTTTTCCTTTTCTTTGCTGGCAAGTTTTCCTTTCCATAAACTCAGAGGGATATTTGCCATTGCAGTGATAAAACTGTGAGCAGCAGAGTTCAGTCACACCAGAGAGGGAATATGATACTTTACATGAACATGTCAAGGTAATGTCAATTAAAAAAAAAAAAAAAAAAGAGAGAATAAGAGGCACAGAGTGACTTTTTAAATCTTTCACACAGATCTTATCTATTCATAACCCAAATCAAAGCAACTCTGATTGCTCTATCAAGTGTAATATATAATTAAGGCAATTCAGTCCTAAGGTTTGGGGTTATCGCAGTTCTTTTGATTTGAGTCACTGATTGTCTTAGTGAAAGAACTGGTTGGGAATTTTTTGACAGAGAGGATTTCATTTTAGAGAAAAAAAAAAAGCAATCTGTCAAAAGAAAAACTTTATAGTGAGGACAAAGGCTGCAGAATAATCAATAGCCCAAGAGTTACATCACTCGCAAGAGCGTGGCAGCACAAGTCCCTGCCCTCAGCTGGGGCAATGCCCGAACCCCTGAGCTACTGGCTGACACTGGGCCAGGCGCTCTCTCCTCTTGTCACCATTTAAACTGTATTGCAATAATCACCCTAACTACTGGGCTGCATATTTAGTCCCTCTGCCTGTCTGGCTGGTTTTGCTTTGGCACTGATGCGGGGGCGAGAAAGGTTTGAAATGTTAAGAAAGCACTCTCTTGCATAGCACATGTTAGCTCTGAGGTCTTTGTGAACTTGCCTGCCCTGAAGTTTGACCCCTGCAAGTCTCTTTGAATGTTCATTATACCAGAGACCCAGAGCACACATGAATTTCGGCCTTTATGTAACACCCGTGAGACTGAAGGAGCCACGCGTGTGCTCACACCTCTCTGTGCTCAGAGCTGCCGTCAGGAGTCGGGGTGTGAGCCACACACAGATTTCGTACTGTTTAATAGTGAGGTTGCAGACATTTCGGGGAAGGGACTGTGCTCGTCTGTTACATGTACAGACCGCACTTGAAGCTACACGTTAGCAGGGTACAGCCAGGCTGAAAGGTGTTAGTGGCTGCCAACAGGGATGTTCTGGCTCCAGAGAAAATAACAATCCTCGTTAAAAATAATGGGTGTACCAAGTAATCGGTCAGGCTCGACGAACAAAGCAATCAAGCCCCTTTATGAGGTAAAAGCAGCTGGTGGCTGAGGAAATACCAGCGGCACTTCGGTGTAGCTTTAGGACACAGGAGCTTTGCAGCAAGAGGCTGAAGGAATTGGTTCCTCCCTGCTCTCCTCCCTCCCTCCAACCTCTTGCCCACAGGCTGCTGGCTCTCAGCGCTGGCTCTGCTCTGAGCTCAGCTGGTCTTAAATGAGGGCTGGGTGGGACAGGGTCTCCCAGGGCTGTGGCTGCTCTGGGAGCCAATAGCCCCTCAACTGAAATAACATTGAAACTTCAATCCTGTGTTGTTACGTTGATTTTTTTTCCCCCACATTTTTTATGGTTTCATATGATTTCTTTTCATAGTGAATGGAAAGAAATAAAATAATGCAGTTTCTCTATTTAATATATGAATTTAGTGCCTCATAGTGCATTTTACTGAATTTTTGACTGAGAAATACGAAATCATAAATTCCTATACCAACCATGCTGCTTGCTAGAATGTGTGTCTTTGTCAAGTGCATTCCACTCAGGATGGGATTTACATTATCTAACTTTAGCTAGCCAAAAGTGTTAGGATAAGCATATTCCTGAGTCAGCTGAGGGAGAACCTCCTACACAAAGAACTCCTGCCTACCCTAAAAAAGAGTTCAAAGCTGGATGCTGAGCCTGACCCAGTCTTAAAGAAAGCCTATATGATTATCAGCTGGATTTTAGAGTACTGAAGATAGGTGTGATGAATTCCACCTTTTTAAAACCAAAACTTTGTCCCACTTTGTCCCACTTAAATTTAAAACAAGATTCCTCATGTTTCAGGATGAGGGTGTGTCCTTACACCTCTCTTTGAGAGAATTTCTTTCTCGTATTTCAAGAGGAAAGTACACCGAAGTCCCTGAAATCTCAGATCCAGCTACATACCTTCTTCCATGTTCCATGTTACACCGACAAGGGCTACACTGGTTGGTGCTAAGTGGGAGAAAAAAACGCTCACCTTGCTTTTTGGTAAATCTGTTCCTGATCTTTATCTATCTCACAACTCTGGTACTTTGGAAATGTAATAAATATTTGTCAAATGCTTCCTAGATGAAAGATAGGGAAATCTCCCTGTTGATTAACAACAAACAATTAAAAATGAACATTGAATGCTGACTCCTAGTCATATACGCTACTGCTGTATTATGGAGGAGATAAGAAAACCAACATAAAAAATCACCAGTCTGACCAACCATGCAGCTCCAGCCACAGAAATTGCACAATTACAGCTGGGAGCTGTTTGTTTGTTTGTTTGTTTTAAAAAGTTAAACGAAGGCTTTTGTTCCAAAAATTACATTGAAATGCCCACTATCTGCTTTAAACTCATAAAAGCAAGGAAATTTAGTGTCTGAAAATCTCCCCTTAACTCATCCCATTGTGCCTTGTAGATGGAAAACCTATTTGCATCTAACAGAACAAGGCACACCAACAGGAATCTTGTCTCTATTGGCAAGTTGTGTAATTCTTTATAGCTATATCCTAGATCCAGATGCTTGGGCAAAGGATATCTTCCTTAAGGAGTACTACTGGAGGGAGGCTGTATTGATTGCCTTTGCAATTATAGATTTGACCATGGCAATCACTAAAGATAGGGAAACATTCTGATTCTGTATTGTACAGGCTCATTCTTGCCTTTAAAAACAAACCAAAAAAGCCATCTATTTTTACCATCTGTATATTTTTAGCCATGTATCATCATAAAAAAAACCACCACTAAAGGAGATTCAATCAGCTATTAAGGAAACTAACAGAATGTCCTGCAGACATTTCCAGTCTTCACATGAGACATTCAACAATTAAAATAATTCAAGGATGGCCCAGCCCAAAATTCCAATAAATAACTGCAGATCAAGACATTAATTGTCATTAGACACTTTCCTGAGTCCTCACTAATGAACCTTTGGCTACCTAGGTTAATCAGCAGCCCGGCTGTCTCTTTAGAGCAGACCAAGAAATCTGCCAGGTGGCTGTTGCTCCACTGCATACACAGTTGCCTTTGTGCTCAGAGCCTGTGACTAGACACAAGTCAGACTAATTTGTCTTAATTCACTTCACTTAGATGGGGGCAGCTTTTAGATAGGCTTATATTTAACATTCAGCAAATCAATTTATCATGAGCTTGTGGCTTTACAAGAACATCTGAAACTGACATAAGTAGATGGCCCATGCTGACTTCTTCTGGCACACACAGATCCAATTCAATATGCTAGTGTCAAGTCTCATTTGAAGATATTTGTAATAAACTCTTAAGTTTTAGGTGGTAATTATGATATTTAGTAGCTTTTAACTTAAAGATCCAGATTTCAGTATACAAATAGAACAGAGTTTGTCATCACGTAGATGTTTTGGAAACTGGTATTCAATCTTAACAGAAATGCTCAAGGAAACCAGCTTATCTGTAGACATTTCCTAACTGTTGCATCCTCTTTCTATTCTACTCTACTGATGATTTATTCGTTAATTTGCATGCTTTCATTGATGGCAATGAGTTTAGTGCACATGACTTCTTTAACTTTGTCTGATGCTTTTCTTTTGAAGTAGTATAATTAGCATAATGTTTAAAAGCTATCAACCTGACACTTCGGAGTTGGTCTTTTTTTATCATTTACCTTGAGCGAGTATGCAACTGACAAAAGGCAGTTTTGCTCTTGCCGACTTTTCAGAAAAAAAAAAAGAGCCCCAGTTGAGGATAGTTTTCCCAGCCCCAAGAGAATGCAGCCATTGAAAAAATGGTAGGAGGAAAGCAAAACTGTTACCTTTACTCAGAGAAAGACTGTCTGAGAAAATGAAAGTCAATCTTCGGCTTTAAGTCTTAAAACACACTTTAAGTCTTGCCCATGTAGCATGAAATATGAGGTCTTTCCCTTAGATAAGTTACAAATACAAACAGAAGCAATAATGTTACAGAGCATTTTTCTATAGGCAACTTTCATATTTTGAGAAAGCTTGAGTTCTGTTGTGTCTTTTAGAAAGTGATAGTTTGCTATAGGGAAAATAGCGAATTCTACAAATAATCACACTGTGCTGGATACAGTTTATTAGCTTGATCTTTCATATTTAATTGATGTTTGCTGTGAAAATAAAGTTCAGCCAAGCAGAAGGGGGGAAAAGTATGTTAAGCCACATTAATTTTGGTTGTACGAGCACATAAATGGCCATGTGATAATTCCATAGGTTAATTTCATACCCCTGAGAAAGGCTCAGTCAGGTGTTTTTTTTCCTTGTTAAGACTTCACATTAATAAATAAAATTGAGTTTTCATGCTTTGCTAGACAGTCAAGACTCAATGACAGACAGCTACTGCTGCTTGTCTTGACCAGCCTGCATTCATTTTCCCTTGGGCACCTTTAGGTAAGGTAAGGTGAAATACTGTGGCCCTGTGGCTTGAACCCCACGTTTTAAAAATATGATAGAGAGGAGTGCTTTTGAACTGCAAAGATGATTGTTGCTGTGTTCCAGAAAAAAAAGAATTACAAATAGCAGCACAGAATCACAAAGGAACAGGGCCAACATCATTTGACATAAATGAAAATCTTTCTATTCAATTCAGTAGGCTTTAATCTGACCAGTACTGCTTATTTCCTAGTTTTGTTTTGAAGTATCCTTTAGACTTACAGATGAGAACTAAACCCTTCTCTCTCTCCCCCTTCATGTTTACAGTCCAGGTTTTTGTAATAGTAGCATTTTTCCTGCAATGCCTGCAGAATACCAATGAAATGTTTCTTCCCTTTGTGACACATACAATCATCCTCAAGTGGGAGGAAGGGTATTTACAATATCCTACTAGACTCCCTCTTTAGCTTAGTAGGTTCCTTCATCTGTGTCTTATGGCTTATTACCAAGTGCTGTGAGAACACACGGAACACTTACACCTCACTAGAAAGACAAACTGAGTGGTTTAAAACATGTAGTCTTTCAATGACTGACTCACAAATTATCACTTGGTGAATAGGGACTTTATTGCATCTACTCTGTTGTGCCAAATTGCAGTCGACAAAGTGACACAGTAGACAAGTTTAGATGAAGGTGTTTACTGATGAATAAGCCAATAAAAACTCATGGCTCAAATGTTTTGAACTCCTGGACCTTTTCCCAACTTCATTTTCTTTTTAAATGCGCAGTGTGGCAGAGTTATCCAGCAGCCAACCCAGTTGTATATGGGACTCTGTAAGGCATGTTTGTTTTCAAGCATTTCTAAGGCTGTTACTCTGATAGCAGTCAGGGTTTCTGGAAATAATCAGTGAATCCCAAGTCAGAACAAAGGTGCTAATGTGGTACCAAGTTCCTGAGTAAATAAACAATTGCTAAACAAAATCTTTTCAACAGCATTGCATGTCTGTGTCAACATTGTGTTTCCTCCCTGAGTCATCTGGTCAGCAGCACTCCAGCTACATGGGAGAGGTCATTCACTTCCTACACCTCTATGCTGAAGACTGAAATTTGTGACAGAATATACCACTCAGGGTTTCCTGTGAGCCACAGGAGTTGCATATTTTGGCAGGGTTAGACACAAAAATCAGGTTACAAAATCCTGATGAGTGTATTTGAGGGGGGGGGGGGGGAAAGGACATGAAACAAGTGGTGTTTGTGCCAGCCTCAGTGGCCATTAGCTAGTCAAACATAGGAACATGTTCGTTCTTTATCACCCAAGCACAGAGATATAGGAATTTAATACCAGGCAAGGATGCATCAGATATTTCTTATACTGCAGAAATTATTAATAAAGGGGAGAGGGGAAGACATCCACACAGGTACTCATTTGATTATTTCAAACATCCAGCACTTCAGTAAAAACACAGATTTTGCTTATATTCAGAACTGGATTCAGAAACAGGAGCTACCTACTTTCTAGTTCACATACAATGGAATAACCATTCTCTCAAGATTTTTTTAATAAATGTGGGAAACCTCACAGAACTTCTTGATTTCATAGCATTGCTACTAATAAGAGATTTACAAGGCATACAATCAGTTCATCTGATAGGATTTTTGCCAAGGCAATTTGAAAGATTGTAAAAATTTTGCAATCTGTGTGTTGGTCTGAGTTCAGCTTGAACCCCAACGCAGGGTCTGCTTTTGAATGTCCCCTCAACCCATTATCTTTCCTTATCTCTTGTTGTGGTGCTTTTCAGAGTCCAAGCAGACTTTTTCTAATACAAATACAGCAAATCTCATCTCTCATCATAATGTAAGATTCTTGGATGAATCGCTTCACAAATTTCAAACTAATAACTTATTATTTTTCACCAATATAACACATAGGTGGATAATGTTCCATCGCAAGTGACTGCAATCACCTTCAGCTCCAATTTAGCATCCTAAGTTCTGGTTTGATTAAGTATTTGTCGCTTCTATTTCATCCTCTCCTGACAGAGATAACTTTGTTTTAATTCAAACTGTCACACTCCGGAGTTCAGGAAGGACATGAAAATGTCAGGTAATAATCCCTCCTCAATCTTGTGAGTAGTTAACACTGCTAATATGCAGAATCATAAGTATGTTGGTATGATTTTAGCTTAATCATTTGCAGCAGTCCAAGCTTTACTGAGATACCTTAAAGCTGATCTGGATAAGCGTCTCCCATTTTTACATGCTTTACTCTGCTTTCAGTGCTTAACAAAAGGCACATTTAATCTTGCAAATTCTCCTGTACCTTTGTAACTTTATTTTAAATGAATTTCATCAGTAATTTGAGCAATTCATAAAAGCAAATACATTTTTATTTCCAAGGAAATAACCTTTTGAAAAGTAATCCAGCCCAAAACAGGACCTCTGTGTGGATATTGCCATCTCTGGATGTTTGTGACTGTCATGCTAACAAAATTAGTCATGTGAATAAACAGAAAAACTGCCTGCATTAAACAGATAATCAAAAGCTAAATAAAACCTGAAGAAAATGATCACACACAAACAAGAACTCGCTTTATGTAAATTTGTTTCCATCTTTGTCTTTAGAAGGAAAATATCTGATATCTCATTCCCTTTCTCCAAGTGGAAGCATCAAGAAGGAATACATTCACCCCAAGAGTTAAAACTTCAGAAAAAGGGAAGAAGCATTATCTTTTAAACATATTTATAGAACATGTTAAACATATAACATCTTTAAAGAACATTAACATGTTTATACTGTGAAGGAGCTAAATGTAAGGTCTTCAAGGCCTTTGTCCTGTCAAAGATTAAATTGATTTTCTATCTACAACTTCTATTAGATGATCCTATCATTTAACTATAGTATGATGGGATTACTGATGTACCCAACTACCTTTGCTGACTTCTTTTATCCTTTGAATCATTGTGGGTTTTTTCTATAGCATAACTCAGTAGCAATATTTAACACTAGTTCACTTTCTTCTTGAATGTACTTGCTTGAAATGCATGACACCTGCCATCTCTGTACCTTTCATAATGATAACTAAACGCAGTCAAAGGGCAGCTTTGTATCTGATGAGTCAATTTTTCAACAGGAGTAAATGACATACTCTTGTTCATGGGTAAATCTCTGTAAGTCGACTGAGCACTTCAGAGATGAAGAAATTTTCGGGGCTGAAGACTGCAATTTGGTGTACATTACCCAGCTCCTCTATGATGGAGCTGCAAACATTGTGTAGTTTCTATGCTTAGAAAACTGCAAACATTGTGTAGTGTCTATGCGTCAGAGCATCTGCTTGTATTTCTTAAACCTTTTAATCTGAACAGGATATCTTGAAAATCTTGATCTTCTCTCTTCACTTTCCCTCATTATGTTTGTAGCCTACCTACAAGTACAACATACTAAAAGCAAATATTCTACTTTCAAGCTCACAACCCTATAGCAAACTAATGCTCACAAAGTCATGCTTTGACTGAATTTATTTGTTTCGACAAATTCAGGTTAACACAGAATTGATGAGATAATGAGTTTTCTTTGTGGGAATTCAGACCAAGATCATAATCACCTTTCTCTTAACAACATTTCAGGGTGACCCGAGGCTCTTCTCTGAGACGTTGTTTTCAGTTTGTCATTCCTGAGCTTTATGACACAGTTTTTTTGTTTCCCAATTTCTCGTTGGTTCCCATGGCTTTTGCCATGTCACTGGTACCTATGGGGTACCAGATCAGCAGTTACTGTTTGCTATTAATTTCTTTCATCATTTCATAGGTTTTTTTTCAGAGTTGTAGCAACAATTAGGAGATCATCTTTAAAGCCACGAAGGTTTTGACAAAATAGCGCAATAAGACATTTACTTTATCTTTTCCATTTCTGTATGCCACCGTTTCCATTTGTCCTGGCTGCAAGCATTTCAGTACTGTGATACACTGGAGCCTGCAACAGCTGCCTCCAGTAGCATTCTCAAGGTTCTGTAGAATCACATAGGACCTCATAGTCAAGACTAATTTTCACTCTTCTTCACACACATCAAATTCCCTACGTGAGAGGAAAGAAAATCTCTAAATAAATATTTCAGAAATAAGCTGAAGTCTGCTACTGTGCCCAATGCCATTCTTTATACTTGCCAAGTATACCTTTAACTTAAAAAGCACTTTTCTGGCTATCACTTTGAACAGCACTGAGGTATAGTAGAAGGTAGTTTTCTCCCTCCAGTCCAGGAAGAAAGCATGCATCTTTCTTGATTGTTAAAATTCAAAAGTTAGGATTCCTTGTAAAAGATAGAATTCATTTATTTGGTGTTTCAAACACATCTTTTTCCTTGCAAGAACATATTTTTTTCATTTCCCTTTCTCACTTCACAAAGTCATTAGAATTTACTGATGAAAAACTATTTAGCAAAGACTGAGTATCTGGAATTCATAAGGGATCTGGTTATAAGGGATCAAATTTAATATAATTGAGATAAAAAGTTTACCAAGAATTGATTCTAGATATTTCTGCTCTAGCTTTGTAAAAGAAAGAATATTAAAGGTCAAATTCTCAATGAGTATAGATTGGCATTGCTTCATAGAATGAAATGGAGATGCATTCCAATGAACACCAGCTGAATATCTGGCTTTGAGATCATCAAAGCTAGTGTATATTAACCCCATGTATTTATTGGCCACACACTTCCCACTAGCATGTGCTGTTGTGAATACATTAAATATCCTGTTGAGAAATTAACTATTCTTATTATTGGGAGACATTAATCCTTACAATAGAATCTATTTTCTTGATGGAAGTTGTTGTGGTTTAATCCCAGCTTGTTCCCCTGCCCTCATGAGATCTGGGGGAGAATTGGAAAAAAAACCCCATGGGTTGGGACAAGAACAGTTTAATAATTTAAATATAATAACAATGATGATAAAATAATAATAATACAATGAAAAGGGAGACAACAAAGAGCGAGAGAAAGAGAAAGAGAGAGAGAGATATAAAACCCAAGGAAGACAAGTGATACACAATGGCTCACCTCTGCTGATCGATGCCCAGGTGGTTCCTGAGCAGTGATTGGCATCTCCCAGCCAGCTCCCCTCAGTTTATATAATGGGTGTGACCTTCGAGGTATGGAATATCCCTTTGGATAGTTTGGGTCAGCTATCCTGGCTATAGTCCCTTCCAGCTTCTTTTTCACCTTCTCACTGGCAGAGCACGAGACACTGAAAAGGTCTTGACTTAGTGCAAGCACTGCTCAGCAACAAATAAACCATTAGTGATTATCAATATTATTTTCATATTAAATCCAAAAAATGCAGCACTATACCAACTGGTAGAAAGAAAGTTAACTCTAGTCCAGCTAAAATCAGGTCAAAGTTACAAAAAGAAAAAGAAAAAAAAAAGAATACATTTGGGAAGTGGAAGGTGTAAGAATCTAATGCAGTGCATTCCAAAGTTTCTGCAGGTAGGAAGTAAACTTAGTTGGATCAGTACATTTTCCTTAATGGGGCTGATGGATGTGCACTTTATGTATTAGTTTTCAGGAGTGTGTCTGAAAGCAAAGTTGGCTGAAATCACAGCACCAGAAATCTAAATGTGCATTATCATATTCAATATGAGAACAGAAGCAGAGGAATCCTCAATGGTTAATGCCCTTGGAGGAGTGTGAGTATGAGATTCAAACAAATTAAGAGAAGATAAATGGAAAATAAAATGGCTGTGTTTGCTTTTGCTAGTCTTCCTTTTATTTTTTTCTTGCACTTTTATTTCCTACTCAGATAACCAAAAGAAGAGTAGAGCAAACTTTATGAGAAAAGGAACTTGGTTTGACTTGTCTTTCTTACCAGCAAATTTTTAAAAGTACCCATGAATATTATGGACTGATATTATGCAAGAATCTCAAATAACACAAGGACATTTGCTTATTGCTCTCCATGGAGAACTGATTTGTTATTTGTTTTATTCTTTTATTTGTTTTATTCTTCATGTTATAATTATATTGGTTCCTTGACATGGGCTGAGGAGTGAGTTGTATTACAGTGAGAATGCAGGATAGTTTCAAGAGACTGCTGGGTAAACTGATAATTCAACAATTCCCTATTGTTTCTTCCTACAACTGACATGCTTTAAGATAAGAACAAGGAAAAAAAAAAGTCTTTAAACTATTTGTTATGTCCTTGTAAGCAGTGTGAACCATTGTCACATATATCAATATTCAGTGCTTGTATGGTTCAGTCACCTTTATTCCTTTCTCTCACCCCAAACAAAGTTGTTTACATATTTAACAAGTTAAGAATGATGAAATTCACATAGGAAACATTTCTACAGGAACTGTTCTCACTAAAGTTATATATGATACCACTGTTTCTCATGTGTTTGGGGTTTTGCCCTCTGGGAGAGGCAGCATTTTTAAAAAAAAAGTTTACACAATCACCAAAATCCACGAGCCAATGTATTCTACAAACTAAAATTTCCTGGACTGTGCTGAATTTCTCCCCTCGCCCCTTTCTAAAATGTTGGTGTATGAGAACAGAACCACTTTTTCACTGAGAGAGTTAAATCCATTTTGAAAGCCATAACAGGTCCTAGCTGTTTGTAGTAGATTTATTCTGCAGTAAATGCCCCTTTTCATGTAACTCTAATAATTAATTTGGCAGACTTCAGAAGAATAAAAGACCTATTAAATAATCGTCCTAGAGACTAAAACATTTAACTTGAAAGTCATATGACATTTGTCAGGGACTGTGTTTATAGACATAGTGAAGTAAGAATTCCTTCAGGAAAAAATGAGATTTTAATTATTGACTTATAGGAAGACATGATTAACAAGGGCTTCTCATCCTCAGTTATCAAATCCCAAGTGTCTGCTCCTGCATCTACTGTTTCTTAAATAAAATCCCCAAACTTCCTTACAGTTCTCAAAGCAGCCTCATTAAATCAACTGTAGTTAAACCTTCAGTGGATTAGAACTGGTTAGGGGAATGTAGATGTAACACTTGATTACCTTTCTAAAGCTGATGACACAAATTGATTTTTAGAGATTGGTCAGCCCTGCCACTGCCAGTGAGTCACCTCCTCCCCACCCCCAGTTTTCCCAAGAACAGGAGTTAACCCCTGCATTTAGCAGGCTTACTGTAAACAAGCTCTTCTGCTCATAGGTAATTGCTGGAGTTTTTTCTTGGAATAAGAAAGTTCTGTAATCCATCGATACTGTATGTTTTGTATTATCTTTAGAAAATACACACTACCAGGGAAAAATATTATATATCATCTCAGCAGGAGACTTTGAGCTTTTAGCACTATGTAATTGAATCTAGGACTAATCCTTAACTTTGATGAGGGCACGAGGAGTTACACCACTGCTATTTTCACCACAATAATTATAGACAAAAGACCTAAACACATAGTCTAAAACATGATTGTAATGGACAGGATGTATTTCAGTGTCAAGCTTTTGTTCTATAATGCCTTTGGATAATTCTTGTTTTCCTTTGGTCAATACACATATGATTTCTATCATTTAAAACACATAGTAATTTAGCAAGAGTTATAAAGAAAAAATATATCATAAAATAATAATTTTACTTAATCCTGATGTGCCTTACAATTTTGTAATAGTCTGCCTTTGCTAGATAATAGATAAATAAAAGGAATATTTAAATGAAAGTAGTGTCTGCTGCTCTAGTACAAGGTAAAATCTTATCTACTTTAAAGAATTTAGTGTTGGTATTGCATTTCTTGGATTGGCTGTTCTAGTTTTTCTGGATTATTGTAAAGTAAGTTAGAGGGAGCAGAGCATTATCCCTCTATACATTATTGACAGAAGATTAATTATCAGGTTGATTTTAATATTTGGTCACTAACAAGGCCTTATATAACTTAATTCATCCTTTCAACCTGATTTTTTGATTGCTTATTCACAGGTTTTTTCCTTTGATTGTCTTCCAAGCTTTTTAATTTTTCTTATATGTAGGGCTACAAATGCTTTATGTGGCTCATATGCATTCACACAGTATGTGCCCAAGGCAACGAAGATTCACTAGAAATATAATAATTTCTGAATCAACTATCCAATTTCTATGCTGAAGTTATGTTTGCAAAATCTTATTGGTAGTTTATTTCATTGTAAAAGCTTCATATATTTACTTGAATTATCTGCTTAATAAAGGATGCACTTAATGATGACAATTAATTTTTTTTCCTCGTAAGTTCATTTCTTACTAGGGAATTCTCAAATTATATTAAGAAAGGAATTTTCTTCACCCAGTTTCAAAATTCAGTGCTGAAGGAGAATAATCATTGTTCAGCTTTGACCAAATACGTCTGGAAACATCCCTTTCCCTAATAAAAAGCATCATGGCTATTTGTTGTCTGTGAATTGCAAACACAATTCCACTTTATAGAAGATCTTGCTTATTGTGTACTAAGCTTCCTAGAGCACAATTTGTCTGACTTGGAAGAGTTAGAGTAGGGTTAGTAGTCTCTCATCAGTTTTGAACCTATAGTTCAAGGCAGTCTAGGTTTTTCAAACTTAGCTTGTAGCACTAGAACAGCTCCTCCACTTTTTGAAGTGTCAGCTTAATGAATCACTCCCCACAAAATAGTTGCTTCTGACATTTCAGCCAAAGCCCTGCTGCTTTTGCAGAAGCCTATATGCTTTTATCTTGCACATTGGTCTGAGCTGAAAAAATGTTCCAGTTTATCACATACTGTTCTGTACTGTCACTTAGAAATATGCTTGTGCTTGCTGAGTGAATATTGATAAGATACCTTGAGACTGTGATAAAAATGGGGCAAAGAGAAGATATCTTTCAAATTTGATAAATAAAGTCTTTAAAACAGTGATAAAAGACTTCTGAGAGTCCATTATTGAGAACGAATTCTCAGAGGTGTACATGAAGTTGGGGGCTTATTGTTTGGTCATGGTCTTTCAAAGGTTTAGGGCTTTTACTCTGTGTTTCTAAGAAAAAGCTCTTTGAAGGTCATGTTTGAATTCAAAGCTGTACTTATTGTCTGTTTTTCCATGCTATCTACATTACTGTTGCATATCACATTTGGGAGCCCAATAGCTCCTGAAGGTAATATTTTCTAATTCCACTTATCCTGCCCTCTGGTGTAGCATTTGTCAGTGCAGGTTTGTGTCTGCAGGTGTTGATAAGGTAGAAAAAGCTACCTGACTAACATTATTATACTGCTTATTTTTTCCTAGGTAGTTTGAAATGATTATCACTGCTGGACTATGGTCATGTGCTAAAAGATAGCATGCCCTCCTTCTGCTATACCACCCTAAGCACTTTAAAGCAGCAGTAGTTGTGCAGACTACCTGGCTGTGAAACATCTTACAGTAACAGAGAGTGGGAAGGAGTGAAGAGAGTGGGAAGGAGGGAGATGGGGAGGAGCTGCTTTTCACTGCTGGTGCTATTCTTGTGCTGAAGGCTGTGGCTCCTTGCTCAGGTATCTGAATGGGCAATTAATCTCTTGCTGTTAGAGAGCAGCACTGAACATAACCACTAAACTACTGATGGTAATGGTGGTCATAGAAAAGAAGGGAGCAATAAAACAGAGCCATAAACCCCTCTACAGTAGATTTTACTCTGCAAGATGTTTGATTCCTCACCTGTGATCCTCAGCAAGAGTAACATGTGGGTCCCCCAGCCCTGAATCCTACCCTGAGAGAGGTTTGTCTGGGCTTGATGGGGGGTGTCATCCCCGTAGGACCCACCAGCCCCATGGGGTACCTGAACTTGTGCCTCTACACCGTGTCAGCCTGAAAATTAATTCTGTTCCGTTGATATTTTTCTTTGGTTGTAAGAAAAAAATAAAATTGCCCCTCTGACTGGAAACAACCACACTTTGATCGCCACATGATTGTAACATGGGAGCTCTATGAGAGATTAAAAAAATTAACTGTGCTCGAATCATCATAAAACAAGAGATATGCTCAGGAGACTTTCTCAGCTGTACAGACAGCTCAACTCCACCGCCTCTGCTGCAGGTCTCTGTGTGTTCCTCTGCAGAGCATCAGGGCAGTTGTAGGCATAAATACAACTTGGCATGTTCGACCAGACCTGCCTTTCAACACCTCCCATGTGACAAAACATTCCTTCTTTTTGTTTCTGTGACAGAAATAAGCACCCTAAAACATGTTTAGCTCTAATGGAGATAGTTTACTGTGTCTTTCAAATCTCCTTTTTCCACAGGTTCAGTAATAACATAGCACTTGGATCAAAATATAGGTAGGAAGCCCATTGTAAAAAGAGCAAATTCCTACATCATAGGTGAAAAGTTTATGTAATTTCAGCACCTTTTGTCCCCCTCATTTTTGTTTTGTCTAGTTTTTCACTTTTCTACTCTCTTAACTTCAGGAGCTGATGCAAGATATTCTTCTGCATTTGCTCTGTATACCAGCATGATTACCAGTCTAACAGTGCATAGGTTGCTAATTACCACAGCCTACATGGGTTGTTAGTGTAGTCCATGAGAATCCAGTATTTCAGTCAACCATGTGAGTGTGAACAGGTTACTTACTTCAACCTTTTCTAACAAAGATATCTAAAATGTTAGCTCTGGATGCATGCAAAGATATGTTTGTAAGGATAAATAAATGCGTGACATTTTTATCAACCAATTTATATATGTTGGACTAATCTTTTCTGCCTCAGTAACCATAAGAAGATAAAAATAAATTAATCGTAATTCTGGTTTCACCAGAATTCTGTGAAGATTCATTAGGTAAGGTGGGAAAGTAATGGAGAACTCTTTTCTATGACTGTCCCACTCTAATTTTGGAGCACAGACTAAACCTTAGTGAGCTTATTCTCAATTATTGCAGTTTGGGAACGATTATTCTTATCCACATGCCTAAACTACAATTAAATGGAGATTTATCACATTCCATTGGCTCAGTGCCTTAACAGTGCCTTGACAGAGGCATCCAGTATGTTATCAGACAGTGCTATGGATGCTGCACCCGTGAGAGACCTGTTCACCTTTTGGAGCAGCATCTAGGGACAAGACTGGGCACCCACCAAAGATGTTAGACAACTCTGGGAGAGCAGTTTAACTGAAATATCAAAGAAAAATTTTAACTACTCTCTAACCTGCATAAAGCCTGGAGGTGCCTAGGCTACTAAATCTACATGCTTTAGAGGCAGAAGAGTTTCCTCAGGCACCATAGCAGAGGCTTCTGCACCTGACCAGAAGCCCCAGCAAGAGAGGCAGAGCACCATGCCCAAGCAACTGTGCAACGTGATAAAAATTACCTTAAAAGATAGTCATGTTGGGCTTGTATTGCAGTCTCTTGAATAATTACAGAATTTTCCTTGTTGATTTGAGTGATTTGCTCTCCTGAGTATGAGGATAGTTTGTTTCCACAGTTTCCATGGCCCTCAAAAAATCAAACCATAAGCCACAGGCCAGGCATTCTTGTTCTAACACATGGTAGAAGAGAAGTTGACACCCTGCTTTCTTGAAACATAAAAAAATATCTAAATACAATATAAGCACAGTGTTTTTAATCTCTTAAGGATAAAGGTGTGGCCAGGAACCTTTTCTGGCTTTAGGTTTCCTGCATGATACCTTCCTACACCCAGGACAAGTCTCCTTGGTTGCTTATAAGGATAGATAGTTCTTTGAATATCCATCTGGTTTCTGGAGAGATCACATGAGAAAATTAGGCTTATTCTAACTTGTGGAATTAATCTCACCATCTTTGTATCCCTCCTGAAAAAGGACTATTTAACTACCCTACCTCTTCTGAGATTCAGTGCCTCAAGTGGGAGGTATGCATATGGACTTAAGTCTCTCTAGGTCATATCAGAAGTACATGGCACGAACTGAGGCTACATCTGGTGAGCTCAGGTCCTGGCCTATGGATGTGTCAACCCACAGCTTTACTATTTAACTCTGGCTATGGACACAACATTCCTTTATTTTTTTCAACTATGGTGCTTTTTTATGATGGCAGCTGTAATTGTAATTATTAGTTCTGAACTGAATTGGGCAGGGGAGAAGGAAATACTGTTTTCTTATTACCCACAATATTTATTGTCCAGGATTACTTCCCAGGTAATTTGTGGTGAGCATTTGTTTCATTTTGCTTTTTAAAATTTCCTCTTTGCGGAGGTAATTAAAAAAAATAATTAATTCTTGTTTTGGTAGCTTATTAAGTTTTTGATTTATGATGAAGATTTCTAGAGTCCTGCTACTTCATTAGCATATCCAACATTTACACTCCTTAGAATAAGCACAGATATAAATAGAAGGTGTGCTCATTTAAGCAAGACCTGGCAATTTTTTTCATAGTAATCATTATAATAATGAACAGTTGATTAAATTATTGATCTTTCAGGACAAACAGTACCTTAAAAAGTTGTGGAACTATAGTTATTTAAAGCTGATGGAGACACTGTTTTTACATTAGTGTAAGATCTGACCCACAAATAAAATATACCCCATCTGCTGAAATAATGTCCACGTACATATTACCTTTCTCTCCAGCATTTTGTCTTTAGAAATATGGAAATTATCATTACTTTATGGCTATTCTAAATCCAGAATAATAATTTTCTTCTACCTGGTATGGCTATTATTCATGCATGTCTCTTATTTTAGCAAAAGTTGTATTTCATAAGGCTGAAGGTCCATTTATTCCAAACATTCTTGGCAATATGTAGAAACCTCAAAGTGCATTGTTTTCATTTCTGACAGAAAACTATGTATGACACATGTTTTTTTAATGTATTGAACATATGTAGTACTTACTCTATAGCAAAATGTACAAATTTAATAGTGTATAGCTGCTCGTTTGAATTCAGAACTGATGCATGGGCAAAACATATGCACTTAATCTATCAATATAAGCCATTAAGATTAACCTGTCCTGTACTTCATTCTCAGTGTAAAGAGGTTTTCTGCTGTGATAAGGTAGGTGAATTATCATGTGGTACTACTGTGGCTTCCAGAAAATGTGAGTCAAATAATAGCAACTTATATGCCTATACATCATGACTTTCCATTGTATTTTTACTGCAAAACTGTGTAAATCTATACTTTATTACCCCTGTGTGAATTCAGGCTGATAGAGTAAACCACTATTGCTATAGCAATAATAGCAATCACGAGGTGAAAGTTTTGCCTTGGTACTTTAGGCCAGTCACAATAATAAGAGTATTTCTCCACTCATTTTGATTTTGAGCCTTTCCAAAATGCTTTTAGAATTATTTGAGATACTTCTTCAGTAAAGAACTCTAGTTGAAGTTCATGTCATTGGCTTAAGCTATTAATTTTTAATTGCAATTACGATGTTTGATAAACTGAATGTCTGATATGTTTGTCCCTTTTGCGCTCACAAAATCTGCTTCTACTTTAAAATACTCCTTTTCCTTCTGAAGCTTGCTTAGAAAAAGTTTAACTTGCACTGGGTATTAGAATATAAAAGCAAATTGAAGCATTGATTTCTCCATTTCATCACCTCTAGAGAACAATTCATAAAGCACGGAAGTTCTAACTAGTCAATCAATAGGTGCTACTTAAATCAGAGACACTGCTGATAGCCTGTTGCTATTAAAAGTGTTCTTCAGAATATGATAATAAATGAAAAGAGAAGAACCAATTCAACCTCTGAGTGGAGTTGAAGATTGACGTATCGAAGGAAGGAAACCTGTACCTGCAATCCATCCTTTTTTCCACAGAAAAATGGGTAAAGTGTACTTCCTTAAAAACTTCCTAACTCTTAAGAACAGTGATAACCTGAAACACCAAAATGTTTTGTGAAGAGTCCTGACTACAGAATGGCATGGAGGTCTCTGTCAGGCCCCTGGCAGATTGCTTGAACCCTTGACTTCCCAGACCCAATCCAGAGTTTGAGGTCCTGCATTGCAACCTGCTCCTTGTGTTAGGCACACTGATATTCCTGTAGCAGAGGAGAGGTGAAAGTTCCAAGTCTTAACAGACCTGTCTGAACAGACAGCCTGAGCTGGGAGTCTCCAAGCAACCTCAGAGCCAGGCAGTTTGAGAGTTTGATGCTCCTGCGTGATTTCTGGAACATGCTGATGAGACGTAGGAGTCAGGAGCAGCCATTTCAGGAAAGTGAGGTGAAGTTTTCCTTTCCCTGGAAAATTTTAAAGACTGTTATTTCATTCAGGATGAAATACAGGGATTTGGGATATAGCTAAAAAAAAATAAATCATATGGAATGGGAATTTTAAGCTTTGAACATTTCAGCTATAAAAGATTTTGCAATACACATATGAATCATGCAGCTTACAAATGTGTTCCTCCATGTGATGGCAATGAAGAAAACTAAAATTACAGCACAAGATGCAGTTCTGCATGTTCTCTTTCTGAAGCCGAACTTTAGAGCTGTGAAAAATGCACAGTTCAAATTAATTTGATTAGGCTGTTTATCAGCTACTGGGAATCTTGTTATTTCTCTACACCCATTACAGGGGTGTACTTTGTGATATTAGTTGAGGAGCTGTGCACATAAAAAAGTAACAGCAGGGTGAGTAAGCTGTGATCTTGCTACCTTTCAGTTCAGGTTGCTCAGACATATGAGGTAGAACACAAGCAGTAGGTTCCGTGGTGGGCAGCTGTGTGAGTGGAAGCAGGAGGGACCACCATGGGACAGCCTACCCTGAAGCAGAGGGAAACAGTCGAGAAACCCCTCTTTGCAGCAAAATTTAACCATTGCGTGCATAAATTAACCATTTAACCATAAAATACGCACATGGTAAACATTTTCAAATATATATGATAAAAAATCTAGCAGGTGCTGGGGGCTGGAGTCACGCACTTTGTAGGGAGCACTAAAACCAGTGTCAGGGACACTCTCCAGGGACTACATCCATGGGTGACTCACAGTGGGGCAGGGACATGAGAAATTGTTTTGTGTTCACATCTGGTCACTGTGAAATAAGAATGCCCACTGAAGGGGTTTCCCATAAGTCCTGAGAACATTGCAGACCCACAGCCTTCCTTACACTGCAAGTGATGCAGCCATGTGCCAGGATACCTGTACCCCAACTGGGAATAGATCACTTTTCTTTGTAGTCACACCTTAACCATGAGGGTGAATTTTTCTCATACTGTTCCAGCAGAAAGAGCTCAGAAGCAAAGAGCCTTGTGTCTGTGCCAAAAAAACAGCATCATTTAAATTCACTACTCAGTAATGTTTGAACAAATAAAGCTGTACTTGCTGCCTCTTTGCTCTTTAATAAAGGGGGAAAACCTCTGTTAACCCATGGACAGCAAACTGCAAAATAAGATTTGTTGTCAAAAGATATTTCTACAGTTATTAGATTTAGAGACCTCCAGCTATACTGGTACCCAGGCATCAGTGGTGGGGTCAGCGCTGTCTTACATATCCTGCTTAAGAAAATATTCCTTTTAGTATTAAAGTTTCCTGAATCTGTGATTCTCCCTCTATTGTTCATCTCGATGCTCTTCTTTTACATTTAAACCATATTAGATTTACAGCAAGATGCCATTGAGACGATACTCAGTGACCTATTTGCATTGGCTAACTCTCACATGCTGATGTAATGGTGCATGACCTATCAGCAGAACATTCAAAAATGCAAGATTGATTGGGCTAAGTGTTAGTTGTTCTATTAAAGGGAAAAGAAATGCTGCACACCCTCCTTCTCTTAACCTCAATTCTGACCCTGATACTATCTGTCACAACTCAACACATCTTTCCTACTTCCACACCTAAACAATTAACCCTAAATAATTACAGTCTCTAATGGACCCAACATGTCAGGTTAAAATCAGATTCTCCAAAGAAATTTGATGAAGTGGGTTGAGGTAATTCTGTTCCAATGTGGCAAATGAAACATACATTATTATTAGAAGACATGAGATGATGCTGAACATTTATGAGGCCCCTCTGTCTGAGAGAAGTAGAGATAATATGTCACCAGGAATAAGGACAGTGTGGTAACACTTCTGATGTGAAAAACATATTCTGAAGTATGAGTGTGAGACAGAATAATTGCCTAGCTTAAAAACCTGATGTACTGTTACTGGACTGAGAGTCCTTTGAGAAAGGTTTACACTGAAAATGAGATACTGTTACAATATGCCCAAATTTCTCCTGCAGTGGGTAGATAAACACCGGGTGTATGATTCTGCTCAGTAAAACAGCAAAACCAATGTCAGAAATGGCAACAATGTTATGAAGCACAATGAGAGAAAACAAGGCAACCTGCAGAATGAGAAGTGACAGTCTCTGATTTTTAATTCATTTTCCTGAGTGTTGGTTGTTGTCATGCTAAGCCTTGCAAGACATGTATGGGATAATAAACAACAACCCCACTGGTTAAATTCAGTAGTAGTACTAGGAATAGCATGGGAAGTCTTGAGCAGGTAGCCATCTAAGTCACAGATTCTTTCCAAAATAAGCTGGAGATATCCAGAAAATTGATGATAGTCAAACTGAGTCTAGTATTCATGTCAAACAGGAGACCTGCTCTATTGCAAAATACAGCTGCTTCCATGGCACTCTTCTCTGGATGAGCTTGGTGACCTTGGTGAACAGTAGTTCACAGGCACTAAAGGTAATGCAATGACATTGATAACAATGCAAAGCTGCATGGAAGAACAGAATACACCAAAGGTGAGTAAAAGGGAAACAGCAATTGGCTGTTGAGAGAGCTGGCATCAAAAATGAACATATAGCTAGAGTTCATTGCATGAATTTTATGTCCTCTACAGTAATTCCCTCTTACCTGAATTTAAATAATTTAAGGCTTTCACAGAATGTCTCCCAGGACTACAATATCACTTGGTAAAGGGCAGATGCAGACAACTCTCAGCCACTCTTTACAGGAAAGAATAACTGGTGGATTCATTCAGCTTCTAAATTACCTGCTTCAATCTCATGCTTTTTAATAGATGTCAAAAATTCTCATAGATTTAGCCATATTGTTGACCACATAAAAGAAGCCTGGCATTAATGGTCATCAGTGTGCAGTAGTTTCCTTTGAAATAATGCCAACACAAACTAAAATTCCTCTGTGTGAACCTACACGATGGGGTGTAACAGAGATAAAAGTAATTATTTGAAGATTTAAGTAATTATTTGAAGAGACCATTTGTCCTAGAGTAGCATGAACTTTACCTTTAAAATGGTATCCAATTTGATAAACTTTTCATGGGAAATGGATTTGGGAACATGACTAATATTTTATTTTGGCATATTTTTGGCATATTTTATTTTGGCAATTTTTATATTGGCATATTTTGGTGTATGATGGTGTTAGTTTGTAGCAGTGGCTAGTGTGGATTCTTTGTTAAAATTGAATAGCTGAGGGGTAGGTCTTAAAAAAAGTCTGGTGTAAATTGAATGTTTAGAGGGTTACTTGAACACACTGACTCCATTCAGAATGTGAAGGCACAAAACTGCTCAGAGAAGCAGCTCCAGGAGTGAAGTCTTAGTCACTAATGCAACAATGGGACAGGGAAAACGATTTTTCAGGAGAACAAAACTTTGAAAAAACTGAAAGGACTCAGGAATACAAATCCCACTCTCTGTCGGTGGCAGAGGTTCTTAAACACTCAATGACCCAATTTGCAGAAGTATTTAGAAATCTAAATTTTAGATAAGCACCTCCTGCCATTTCAAAAAGCATCCATTCCACTGCCACTGAAATCTGCATCTTTAAGTGAAGAATTACCTTTGAAAATATGTCTGAAGTTGATTTAGAAAGGATTACACTCTTGCCAGTTAGACATTTGAAAACTTTACAGGATGATATATCATAAAAGCCAGGAAAGCAAACAAGTCTTCCACTTCCTCCCAGAAATTAAAGGAAAATAAAACATTATCCCTAAGCTCTTTAAACTCACTGATTAAAAGCACACTGTGTTCAGATCAAGTTTAAATGTGACTTCTTTTGGGGTTGACAGTGTCTCTTTAAGGTAAATACTTTCAAATGGAACAACTGCCAATTCATGGAAATTTCAATACTTAAAAACCTTGAAAGTGTCCTTTTGATTAACCTCTGAAAATGAAGTTGCTTTTGATAGGAAAGTTCAGTCACTTATTTAAAGTCTCTACATATTACGCTGTACAGTCTGAATAACAGCAATCCGTAACTGGAAAAATTTGGTAATTGATGTAATTTTGCACCAAAATTCAACCATGAGAAACAAAGATCTAAGCTGTCTTTTTTCTTAGCCTGTTCTGAAAGACGCTTAAATTCAAGTAATATTTTTCTTTTGTGCTGGGCGCAGTAAAAATTAAATAGAAAAAGAAATGTCATATTCAGGTTGAATCACACATGATGATCCCTTGCAAGAAGAGAAGAATTCAATTGGTTTAAAGATATAAAAGTAATTTTATGATTTCAGAATCATGTGTTCCACTAGTTCCCATAATTCTAGCCAAAATTAACCAGGTGAGAAAGTTACTGCATATAAAACATCATATGTAGTTATCCATAATAAATGAATGATAATTATAGAGAGATGATATAAAAGTGGGATAAGCTGTTAAAATCAGATCTCTCTAACAAGTAAAGAGGTGGCTGGTAGATACAAAGAGATGATGCCTGATGTTAACAGAAATCCAAGGACCAGGTTCAGCCTTCACTGAAGTACATTTTTTTCCACAATTATATTTAACACCTGAATTCTGATCTTTGTGTTGGCTTGCCTACCCAGGAGCTACCTTAGGGAAAATTACGACCTTGTCAGGACTAGGGAAGTGAATACTGAGTGACAGAGAGAGAAGAGGATTTTTAGTCTGACATTTTGGGTTTTGGCTTGCTGCTTCTTTACTGACTTCATTGATGAAATAGCTGCCTCGCTTGAATAAGTGGTAGCAGATTGCAGGCTGAGCTCAAGCTATATTAAAAGAGCATAGCTGAATATTATGGCTGGGACTGACACAATATGTGTATTTCCTTCTGCTTTAGTCCTCTTGCACTTCTCTCCCCATTACATTATTTTTTAAAACTCAAAATGAGAGCCTTGAGCAGAGTTTCAGCATCCTTAAAGAAATGATACATTCTTTCTCTGCAGTGCGTAAAGAGCTCTGACAAAGCTACTACTCTCAGTATGGATTAGGAAGAAAGTCTCATGCCCATTCTTGTTAATCTAGCATCTCCTTTTTTGTCCTTCCATTTTAGATGGAGAGTTGTTTCTTTCTTCTTCTATATTAGAAGGAGAGCTGTTTCTATGTCCTGAGTAATTACCACAGTCTGTTTTGTTCTCACTCTCTCACTTTTCTACTCCATTCCTTCTTGTCACTTCTTTCTTTCCTGACTCCCTCCTCTTAGTCATTTTCTGCCCCTGGTGTCCTTTCCCTGTCCCATGGTTATGGGCATTGCTGGCATCACTGCCAGCTGTCCTGAGGGGCCAAGAGGGAGAGGATGGATGTTTGACCTGGAGCTGCAGCAGGGGTTGTGTCTCTCTATGGGTAAACTACATCTCTCTCACTTGCACAGTGAACCACTAGAGGAGAAGGCAAGTGAGGAAGAAAAGAAATATTGACAATAAAGTTATGGGCTACAGGACTGGGTTTGCCATTGTTGTCGCAGCAAAATTTGATAAAGATACTGGTTAACAGGAAAGAGCAAAAAAAGATGAATTCCAATCCCTAACGATTGTGTAGCACCCTCATTAAGGTCTCATATAGTCTCCTGACCTGAGCTCAAAGCATGTTTGTAGAGCAAAATAGGTGTTAAAATAGACAATAAATGCTAGAACTAATATTATAGATAAGATTGATGTGCTGATCCTTATCTAACACTATTCATACAATATCTGATTTTTTAAATTCATCATGTTATTTTCAAATGTTTTTCTGCAATTTGGACTTACAGAGTTACTAATTGGCAATATGTCAGATTTAGAAGTGTTTGCACAGTTGTTATCATTTTATTGCTTATCCAATAGTAGTTTAAGCTATGCTAAAACAGCAAATGCATAATTTAAAGTGGAAGAAAGGTTATTTCTCAGGAAAAGTTTTAATGGAGGCGTTGAGATTATCAAGTCCACAGGGTCTTTTTCCCAAAAATCCAATGAATGAGGGAAAACAGTGAATTATATTAGAGGCCTGATTGAAATGTTAAGAATAATTTCTGCTGCCATGAACACCATAAAATGAAACTATGTGCTTATCTGCCTAGAATATATAGACCTTTGCTGAATAACATTTTCATGGGGAATTAAAGTAGACACAGTCACTGTGCAAATTCAGGTTTAGATTTTAAAAAAGTAACTTATGACTGCAGCCATTTAAAATGGGAATTTTACACTGGGCAGAATGAAGCATATTTAGCTTTTTAATGAGTACGTGTTGTTAGATTTGGATTAAAAAAAAGCCAAAGGGAGAGGACAAAAATTAAGTCCTCTATAAAGGCATCCAGAATTTTAAACTGAAACAAATCATTAAAAATAAAGATGAAAATAATGGTCCACATGTAAAGCCCTGGTGCAGAGAGTTAACTGTGCATTCAGCTGAGCACGTTTATCCTGCTCTGCTGAGACAGACTGGTAGGGTAGAAGATTTTCAGCATTTGTTCATTTAAAGATAAGGATAACTGTGCACAGAGCACCACAAGCAGAATGCAAAGAGACTCCCTTCAAAGTCTGTTTAAGTCAGTAAACAGACTTCTTCAGCTTTAAAAGAATTCTTGCCCATCCTCTTGTAATTCCACAGGCAAACTCTGCCAAGGCAGCTACTTCTAATTTCTGTTAAATGAATGATGTCTTATTCAACTCAGACTGATAAATAATTCTCTCAGCTATGGGTCTGAGCTTCCTATCTCGCAGAGACTCTGATGCATTTGGTATAAGAATCAACATTATGACTCATCTAAATTATGTTGCAGCAAAAACCTTATTTGGTTGATACAGTTTTTTTCCAATCAAAATGAAACACAAAGTAACTCTTTCCCTGATTTTTCTCTCCCTCTGTCATTCATTCTCTTGTGCACATTTTTAATACAGAAGCTGATTTTCTGAGGTGTATACATTTTTCTAGAGCTCAAAAGTGACACACGACCTTACTTGGCTTTCATTATTTCCTTTACAGAATTTTTTATTCAAAAATTTTTTCAAAACTAGTGTTCAAAAAGTAAACATGCAGATATCAATACTTATCATTAAGGCATTTCACAAACGTTTCAGTTGGGAAGAAAATCATGTTTAGGATCTGAGAAAACAAAGTGGAATATATCCTTTTTTGCCTGTAGCTTTGGAAGCTTGAAAGTCCTATTATCCTAAGAATTAAATTGGCTTACTCTAATGCATACAGATGGCAATGCCTTGTGCTAGGTACAGCTGCCATTTTTTATTTTTTTTTTTGTCCTCAAAGGAGAGAAGGAAAAGTCTAGTCTGTCCACCTGCAACAAACAATGAGATTTCATAACATAAAGGTGAATTTAAGGGTTTATTCTACATAGTCCCATATGTATGCTTCAAGACATGCTTTTGTGCATTTAATATTTTTGACAAAGGTATTCCTTCAGTGACATTTCTTGGATGCAAAACAAATTTAAAATATGATGACTGCTGAAATGTTAAAGAAGTAACTGTTGTATCCTATGGTCAACAAATAATATTTGCAAAGAAACACAGCAATTATTTTTTAAAATTTATCTATTCATAATTTAAAAAAAGGAATCACTATAATCTTCATTAGACAATCTTTGAGAAGTCTAATGCACAAAAAAAGGAATCTTCAGTTCATTGACTATTCATGCAAATATATTTCTAACTTGTTTTTTTTGTGCATGACAGTCAGTGATTTTGCTTAAATTGTTATTTTCTACTCTCAAGGCATAGCATCTTTTTCAGGCTCAATGTTGACTGCAAAAACTTCTTATGAATAAAAAATTCAGGCTTTCAACTCTGATACCCACAACCTTTGTTTCCAATGAAAATGTGTAGGCTACAATAAGTGCTCATAAGAACGCTCATGGAAAGCACAAGGTTCACAATATCTGTGGATAACTCTTGACAAAACTGCACAGACAAGTGAAATTCCTGTGATGTCTCTCTCAATTTTGATAATATAAATATTCATTATCCAGTTAGGTGAATAGGTGAGTGTGACTGAGGTGAAAGTACTTGTTCTTAGAAAATGTGAGTGATTGAGTAAGTAGATCATAAACTATACTAAGATGTTGATCACCTAAATATTAAACTATTCCAAATATAAACTGACTTTATAATATGTACATATATAGCCTAATTTACATGAAACTTACACAACTCTTATACAAGAAGGGAATGACCTTATCCTGGCTCGATTCCTGTGGAGTAAACATGGATGATTGTTTCTTCTTTAGAAAACTGTGGAGTCATTAGATACATATGATTTACTGGAAGAAAAATAGTCTAAAGAGATAGCAAAGACTTTTCTAAAAAAAAAAAAAATTAAATCTTTGCATGTTAAGTAATTTTTGCATGTTTTCTTCAAACTGTGATGAGTGTTAAAATGAGTTCCAAATTATGAACTGTCTTAGTTGTGGTATTAGCAGTTTTTCTGCCTGGATAAAGTTTAGTCAAAGTTCCATATTCAGAGAGAGGACTTTGGGGGACAAAATGTAAAAGGAACATTTTAATTTCCATTGATCAAAGGGAAAAAAGGGGTCCTGAAGAGTCTGTTTCTTAGGATTGTAAGAGACTTCTTTCAACAATTTGCTGCCAGTCAGATTTGAAAACAACTTTTTATATTTTTTTCTGCCTTCTTAAGTACATACTCGTACTTCCTGCATGTTATGAATGAATAAACCAACCCCTAAACAAAGGTTACCCTCTGCTCTTAAATCCTTCTGGTCCCTAGACATTTCTGACTGATGGAAATTGGATGTAGAGGCAAGGCAAACTACTCTGGCTAAATGCTTCTGAATAGGATGATGGTCTGCTGCTACATAAATCCTGTGTGCTGTCAGATCCCTGGAGCATTCTTTGTTCTGGCCTTGGAGAGATTTCTTGTCAGCCACCAGACAGTAAGAAGAAAACTGCAGTTGATTCTGTCAGAACATCACACAAAATGAACAAAGTGATGATTATTCCTACATGTACATTCAAACTTCTTTTTCAGAATTACCCCTTGTTCTAGCTCAGTTAGAAAAGGCTCAAGAAAAAAAAGATTCACCTTTTAATTATCCAAATGTTCTTTTCAGAGAACAGCTACCAATGCAATTCCCTTGAACAACATATATTTTTTCTCTTCAGAGTATTGCAAACAGGGAGAACATGGGACAGATGGGGAAGAGGGAAAGGTGGTAAAAGGATAGAAATATTGTACAATAATTCCTCTAAATCTTTTCTTCCTTGTGTACTGTGTTGTAATCATACACAATTCATGGCACTTACCATTTGAAACTGCAAGCAGTAGAGATTAAACAATAAGCAGTTACTGAGGAAGTAGAGCGGGGTGATAAAGCTTGCTGATGGGACTGTTATTCAGGGTAGCAGAAATGACAGCCCACATGGATAAAGTGATGCTGAATGATTAGACAATAAAATGGCACAGGAATTCAGTATAGTTAATATAAAGTTATGTACAAAGGAAAAAAATTCTAACCTCACTTATAAATTATGAGCTCTGAGTTTATGAGGAATTTAGGAATGAAATTGTGGGGTATCAACTCAGTGTTCATTAGTATTCAATAAACAAATCAAGTCTTAAAAAATATTAGGAAAAAAGATTTTAAAAACCCAGAAAATATTACACTACTTTATAAATTCATTATTTATCTGCACCTTGAATAATATGTACAATACCAGCTCCCCCATTTAAGTTTTAACTAAGTATCCAGTCCATGTAACATTTTGGATGGCAATAAGGCCACCTGAGATTCACTATGACAAATGTGTATAAAATCATGAGAGGCATAGAGACGGTGAGCATGGATCTCTTGCAGCACAAGAACTAGGAGACCAACTATACGTAGAAGTTGGTAGTTGAAAAGTTCAACATAAAAGAGGAGAAGGTCTCCATGGCATTTATGGAAGCTGCGGAATTTCTTGCCACAGGATATTGCAGATGATAAAAGTTTATGGAGTTCAAAAAGCAACTACAAAAATATATACTGAGAGGGCTGGTAAGTTCAAAGACGTCATCACCTAAGGAAGCTCTGTGTTGCAAATTGCTGGACTGTATTTTGGGCAAGTGTCACTTTGTGCTTGCCTTATTGTTACACTTCTGGAGAAAAGATGCTGAGCTAGGTGGACCATTGGCCTGGTCCAGCACAAGTGTTTTTATGTTCTCTTGTGACACAAGAGGCGTTACCAAAGTGGAAAGGATGAAGCCCCAATTCTATTGAAACAAAAAATCTCCTCTGTCTTCAGCAGGATGGTGAAAAAAATGCCATTCAAAGGCTCTTTTTGCAAAAAGACATCATTCAAGTATATATACATTTGCAACTGAAGTGTAAACAGAGTGGTAAATAAGATTTACATATAGATTTTAACTCTCCCAAGGAAAGCTGAATTGATCAATCACATTTTAGAGATGGAGAGGAAGTGTGGAAGCACTGACAGAAGTGCTTTAATTCAGTGGCTTAAACTCAGGATTGCAACTTACACCACCTTTGTTTCTATTTTTAGTGAAACGAGGGCCACCTTGTGAGACATGGTCAGGTCAGGTTGCTGGAAATATTTGCTATTGAAGCTGGGATATTGATTTGGTTTCTCTGAGGAGAAAGGCATTTGTGGGAGTGTTTATATGTAACTACAGTTTATTGTTTCTGTTTTGCCCAATGAGATTGTCTCTGCTTTATTTCTTGATGTTAATTTACTGCACCTCAGTGAATCTAAGATATGACTTTTTTTCTGACATTTTAGCAAGTAAAATGTGATTCTGAGAACTCAGAGTAAAATCATGACCTAACCTTTCCCAACATAATGATAATAATGATACCATTTACAGGAAAAATTGCTTTAAATTGGTTAGAAAACACTTATGCTAAAAGACACCTTACCAACATGAGGGAAGAAAACTCAGAGTACATTTTCATAGTTAATTTTGGTTAAATAGGCTAATGAATGTTTTCTGCATAGCAGCCAAGATTGCCATGTGGCTGCAATCGCTGCTGGGAGCAAATGCTGCTTGTTTTTCCTTTTCAGTTTGTTCTTGGATTCTGTGCCTGGCTTTATATGGATCCTGTGCATGACATTAACAAATTTAAAAAAATGACTTGTCTGATGCCTGAGAAATAGAGCTCCTAATAGGGTGCCATGTGTCTGGCCTATTCAGAAGGTAGATTTGCATTCACCTCACAGATTTTTGCATGCCATTTTCTGTGTTTGGGCACAACATCCCCATAATCAATCTCAGCAGGTATTGGATTCTGAACAACAAAGATCTCAGTTGAGAATAAAACCTGGTAGTACTCAGAGTACCAAGCCCTGCCTCAAGCTGGTTGCTGTGCTGAAGTTTAGCGTGGAGCAAACTACGAGATGCATGAATCAACCGTGATTGTACCAGCATCTGTGCCAAATTCCCTGTTTTCAGCACTTAAGTATTGACTCTCCCTACTCCTAAACTTTAAGCATGAGATTTACACTTTGCTTTAGTCCTTGTAGATGTCTGTTTACAGTCCAAAGTCCTTCCAAACCTTGAGTTTTGCCTAGAATAAGACTGTCAGAGAAATAACTCCTCAACTCTTTTCCTTTGCCTCCTCCTTGGAGCCCTACAGGAACACTTCAGTCATGTTTTCATGACTTTTCTCTTTAATTGTCAGTGATAATAACTTTTTTCTTCTTTTAAGAAAAAAGGAATCTCATTTTTATAATCAACTGGCAGCAGGAGTTGGGGTTTCCAAAAATACGTCAGAGATGGTGAGATTCATGATAAAAATCTGCTTTAGGAGATCTACTTTCATCTTTTACTCATTCCGTCTTTTTCCTTGCTTACAGGTTGTAGCAGTGGAAACCTGAATAAGCCTCAAATACTACTTCAAAGAAGACTTTGAATCTCACCCATTGTCACTGCAAATAATACTTTTGGGGTGGCAGCAATTTTTCTGTTCTTGTTGTAGAGCTTTCAGATTTGAGCTGTCCTGCAATAGAAGCAACACATGGTGTGAAGCAGACTTTGGTCTGAAACTACAGGGGCTGTAATTAAACTTAATTGAAACCATGTCTGTGAGACACAGGGACAAATGTCTTTAGGACCGTGGCTACAGCTGCATCTCTTCTGAGTAGAATCAGCACTAGCAAGGGGAAAATAAAACCCAGTATCAGATATTATGGGTAAGCTAATGCTGTGTAATGCCCCAGATTGTACTGCAGGAAGAATTTATGGTACAACTTTAAAGCTACTGGGTTTTTTGTAAGTATAAAAAGCTGTAAGGATGAATAGTAGTTTTAAATATATGTATTTCCTTTCTGTTAGTTCTTTACAGGTTATTTCACTATATTTTTATTGCTTATGTCTAGCCACAGGGGGAAGATGATTAAATGGTCTAATTTTTCCTTATCTCCTATCTTCACTGCTTGACCTTCCTGTTTGAGCATATTGGGTATTTCCAACTGAGTTTCTATTATGAAATCCAGATTTTGTTCTGGAAATACGTAGTTTTTGATGAACTACAAGAGAAACACAGGTGGGTTTCTGATAGCAACAAGCTTGAGTTCCTGCCAGCGCATTTTATGGGCTTCTAGAGGCTTCAAAGTAACCATGTTGTGCAGAATCTGCCATTTTGACAAACTCTGTCACGCCAGTGCCCTGGGGCTGGGTTTCCTCTAAGTCCCTGGGGACTGACTCCCTGCCATACACGCATGAACCACAGGAGCTTTGTATTAGTTTTGCTGGCGAGATCTGAAGTCCAGACTCATCTTCCATTTCAGATGAGATTCTTCAGCATGCAGTGGCTCCTAACATGGATTGGGGATCCCAGGAGCTCCAGGGGCCTCACCTCCTCATCAGTGCTGCATTCCCATGCTAGACTGACAGTCAATAACCAAGCTGTTGTGTTACCCATCTGACCTTTTGATATTGTTACAACCAGTGGGAAAAGATGAAACTGGGAATAATGGGGAGGTTCTAACTCACTGTGTAGGATTATTGTGATGAGCTGGGGAAGTGCAAACTTTGCTGCTATAGGCTCCTGCCCCTGCAGCACGCAGCCTGGGAGCCCTGGGGGCTTCAGCTCTGTTATTCCCTCCTGCAACACTCTTTGGCAGCTTTGTAGTTCTCCTCTGAGCCAGCAATCCAGCTCCAGACCTATTACCGGGGAAGAGCAAGCAGCAGTTTTCCAAACTCATCTGTAAATTGCAGCACTCCTAACTTCCTGCAGTCAAAAGAGCCATGCCAGGTACCTCATAGCTTGTGCTTTTACCAAATGTTGTTGTGGGTCTCAGATGGTACTGGGCACATATAGTTATGCTGCATATTTCCACATCAGTTTTTTGCAATGGAATGTTTTGATTTTTTAGAGCAGAATCTTATTACAATTAATTTTCAGCTGAAATTTCTCTTTGTACTTATTGTTTCATCTGAAATGAAAGGCTGTTTTACTTGAAATTTCAGAATTCTTTGTAAAATGGAAACAGTTCATTTAGACCAGATCAGCATTGGCTTTCAAAGAGAATGGAACTGGATTTCTTCTGACTCCTTCAAATCTCTGCTAGTAGAATCTCCTTCTTGGCTTCTTCCATAAAAAACCCTTAGAATACTGATGCTCACATACACTGTTTCATACTCAATTAATTTAGTTCCTTGTCTAAGACACTTCACAAATTATTGTAATATTGCCATTATTAGTCAGGAATACTATATCTAATTATTCTAACACTGCAGCATTGGTTTCACTGATGAAATCAGATTCTATCTGATCCAGTTGAATTCTTTTCCTTCAAAAGCATCCCAGGCTGTCCCTTCAGGATGAAATCTCTCACCAGTCTGGTCTTTTCTTAGTTGTCCCCTTGCCAGCCACTTCCACCTTGTTGTTGCTCATTCCAGTTACTTTTATAACATACATTTATAAAATGCACATAAGGTGCAGATATTTGGTTTATTTAAATGCAAGGCATAAACACTGCTCTTTCCTTCTTTCTATTTGTTTGTGTCATATTTGTGTTGCTTCTAGGAGTAATTAGACTCCAAGTTTTCCAGGACAGGGAACACTTTTTCTGGGTTGGCACAGCAAGTCCCAATATTGACCAACATGAGGAGGCATTGCTATAACGTAAATAAATAATAACATCTCTAAAACTCTTTTCATCACCTTAATGGCTATGTGATCTCTGGGCATTTTTGTGATCACAGTAAGTAGTTGTAGAAAGCATTGTGATAACGTCAATAGAAGCATGGTATGGTAATGTAAAATTAATGAGCTAGATGGTAATCTTTTTAAGCAAATTGTGTTCTGTAATACAGCACACCCTCTCAATTAGTCTGTTCTCAGGAGCCAAGGAATCACTGTATCGTGTGTCAAGTGCACAGTAAAATTGACTGCATTGCTTGGGAAGATCAGTGCAGCTGATAGTCAGAGTGCAATAACCTCATATGGAACCTTACGGTGGAGAGCATTACGGAGGGAATTCATGGTACTTTCATGTTCATGTTTTTAATGTCCCACAGGTATTTGCTAGGAAAGTGAAGGAGACTTCAGCGTCCTTTGTTATGAAAATCAAAATAAGGAAGCTGGGCTGTTGTCTTCTGAAAGCTTTCGCTCTCCCAGAGAGTCGTTAATGAAAGGTATGATTAGCAGGGGGTGTGAGGACCTGGTTCACACTCTCCATGGCTATTACCTTTCAAATCATTAAGACTAAGATTCAGAATTTTTTTACCTTTTTTACCTATTTGAATCCATCCATAATAAACAGCATGAAGCGTGATACCAAGTTGAAAAGGTTTGTGATGTACAATCATGTCTGACAGTCTGGAGGGAAAGGCTACTTGGTGGAGGGAAGCCTGGGGGTTGTACAATGCTGACAAGCAATAAAATTACTCTGCTTTATCTGATACTTGCTGAACACCAAGCAGGGTTTTTTTCAGTTTTACCTCTGTTACCATTTTTGCCTGTGCATGGTATGCTCTGAACAACATGGCCACGCACACAGGTATCATCAACTCAGAGGAGCTACAAGCTGATGTATAACACTCATTGGAGTAGCAGTGATACAAAGAATATATTTGATCCTATAGATCACTTAGAGAAACTTCCAGTTTCTTTAATGAGCTCCATGGGAATTTGATTAAAGACTTTGAGACTGGGGTTCGTTATTTCTGATGAAGGGATAGGGAAGAAATTCATTAACGGAACAATTTCTGGAGGCTAGGACTTAAATTTGGTTTACGTCATGAGTGAGATTCATTTTGTCTCAAACTATAGCTCAGTGGACATTAATCTATATTACAGTTCTGCAGCCAGTGAAAGTAGAAATTTTTGTTTGGGATCAGAAATTGAAAATATAGCCAGTCATGGGTCAAACAAGAACTAGTACAAAATTTTTTCAATTATCAGAAAATTTTGACCAGATATTTATTTACTGAAGATTTTTACTTAATATAATAACTCCAACTTAGAAAGAATGTGGTTTGTCTTGTGTTTTATTTTATAAACCAACTGTAAATATGTCCTGATTCATTTGAATGCTTTGGGAAAGATGCCCTAGGTTACAGAAACAAGAGACTGATGTTGACTGCAAAGGAAGATGAAGCTTATCTTCTATTTTAAGTTACTGCACGCTAAGATCTCATCCTAACTCTCACAGAAGAAGCATCTCCACATGGTCAAAATAGTAATCATGGTACAACAATATTAAAGACATATCAATCCCTGTTTTTCATTTCATGTCCTTAAACTGTTAAAAGAAAAAATGTGTGGTTTCTTTGAAAATTGCCACAGAGGGCAAAATAATGTTTTATGTTTTCCCTCATGTTCTTTTACTGTATTTAATTTCAATTTACTACAGAGACATTACTTGGAATCATAAGCAATTTTAGTCTACAGCATTAATGATGTCTACATTAATATAGTTCACTTTATGAAAAAGCTATTGGACTGTGTTTTATTTTATTTATTAACAGTGTTATAGATTCTATTTTCATTCAGGTCTTCAGCAGTGGGTAAACAAAGGAACTATTGATTATATACAGAAAAGTTTCTGACAACTTCAATTACAAAAATATTCCTTTGTTCAAATGGCAAATCATAATCCTGGAAAATTTCCTACCTCTATGGGTTTTGTCTGAAGGTTAATTTATCAGTTGGCATACCACTGGGTCCAAACCTGCTTTTACTGAAGTGGGAATTTTGCCATTGGCTTTGAGAGGAGCAGGTGCACGCCCCTAATGAGGTGTGTAATGGAAACGGTGTACACACAAAAAACCTGGACACAGTCAGCATGAGAAACACTGAATAAGAAGAAGGATTTCTCAGAATCCCAGAGCACGTGAGCAACATGTTGCAGTGACATTTAAGTATTGACAAGAAAAGTGAAGAGATCAAGTGAAAGAATAGAATAGACAAGAAGACACTGTCACACTGGAACAATTCACCTAGAGCTTAGAAAAGTTTATAAAAACCTTGAATAGGGAGGGAAAGGGCATCATGATAAATGAGAGCACCTAAGCCACATTAGATCAGCTGATAACACAGTCATCTTTGCCAAAATCCCTGAAGACCTTGAAGCACTGATGAGAGAATTAATCATGAAAAGTAGGCTTGAGCAATTAGGACAGGAAGAGCTGAGTTGTCCCAGGCGAAACTTGACCCCAACCTTCAACCTGTATTGAAATCAAGTATGACCCAAACCTTTGCTAAGTATGAAAAAAGGGAAAGGAAGCTTTTTTCACCTCATTATTTCTCATTTAATTCACTATACTCAATATAGTGTGCTGTGGATAATCTCAGACTGGTATCAACTAAAATAGCACCAGAACAGCAAGACAAGATGACTTTATCAGCCAGTATTGCATCCACAGCAATTAGCTGGGCTTTTCAGTGGTGAGGAAGGGCATGTTAATGAGGCTGAGTGGAGTATTAACTAGTCCGGAGGAAACTACTCTGTGAACCAAGCAAGATACTGCCTTTGTGCTGCTCTGCCCCCTGGGGAACTGCCAGATCCCATGGCATTAACTGGGGTATCTTCAGCACAGCGAGATCTAACACACAGCAGGGCTGATGCCTCCTGCATATCCTGGGTAATGTACATGCCAGGATGCTGCAGGAGAGGTTGTGTTTGAAGAAACTCCATGGTTATCTCATGTTTAGGAAAAGGCAGTGACACAGTAGGAAGAGGAAGACTGTGGGCACCTTCATGCTACAAGCTTAATGCAAGTTATGTGCCTTAGGTGAGATATGTAATGTGGAGGACAGGGGAAAAGAGATAGAGGCTGGTTGTTGCTCCACTGTTTCTCCTGTTGATTGGCACAATGTTTATTTCCCAATTGTGATGAAAGGACCAGGCTTGTTTTACCAGGAGGTGCAAATACTCATGTGATGAGTACAGGGAGTACTCACATCCTGAGTCCTTGGCTGCCTGAAGCAAGAGTGGGTGTTTGCACTGCCAGAGCCAGGCTGTGCCTTGTGCGGAAAAATGGAGGCGTTCTGTAGTCTGGGCTTGGAAAGGTTTATATTTGATAGTCCGGTGGGTTTGGTTTGTTTATTTCTTTTTTCCCTTTTCTTTCACAAATGTTGCTCTGAATCTGGACAGCATTCTCGAGGGGCATCTTTGTTGGACATAACTACTGTTTTCCTATCCACTCTGAGTATTTTATCTTGGCCACAAGCTGAAGCACACATAATGAGGAAAGGAACATCACTTATTATTTGTCTTCTTGACTGGCAGAGTTGCATGGGTGAAGGCAGATGTGGATCTCTTGGGATGTTGCAGCTATTGTGGTAGGAAATTTTTTCAGTCACATATTCGAATGAGATCTGGGAGATGAATGTAATTTGTCTCTAGTTTTATTTTTAGTGATTTCACTTTTCTGGCTTAAGTATTTCATTCCTTTTTATTGTCAAGATTTATTACCAGCACTGTTGTGAAGTGCAGCCAGTTCCAGTCCTCCAACTCCTTCTTCCTAAATTTAATTTTTTTTCAATGAAATAGTTTCCTGTAAGGCATTGAATTGTTGGCTTATTGGCAGATTACATCCAAGAGCTTTTTTAAAACTGACTAAGGCCAACACCAATTAAGTGCCTGGTGCCAAGTCCCTTAGTTACTGATGGAATAAATGAGAATTTCAGTTTTTTCAGAGCTGACTGTGTTTTTGGACAGTGAAAACTTAAGAAATTAAGTTCCTAGTTCCTTGCTACAGTATTGGTATTTGTGTTTCTATAGTTCCATTCTTTGACAATTTTAATACATTTATTGACACAACTTTCTTGTTGGGTAGGAAATGTTTACATCATTATCATTACCATTACAGAACCCCAAGAAACTATAGCCATGTTTATATTAGAAAGTATATCACTTGTAGAAGGAGAAGCAACCTTTCCTGAAGGGGACTGTTGTTTATACAAGAGTGCTTTTTGTGATGAACTTCTTATTGGATCTGTCGAGAGATAGACTGAAAAACGGGAAGTCCACGCTTAATTTTTGCATCTGTACCAGAAGATTTTGTTCATAACAAATCCTTGGAAGAAATCATACTTCTAACTCTCTAACCAAAATGCCTTGCTCTGACCATGGTATCGGGGGTATCTGGGGTGGAGAACAAGGCAGTTCTGATGTGAGAATCCCTGCAGTGAGCCCTTTTCCCTATAGCCCTGCTGAACTTCTGCAGAAACAATTACTGAAAGCATTTTTTCTTGAAAACAGTGTCTTCCACTGAGTAATATTTTGGTCCAAAATACTGATAGGAACATTTCTGTCTTCCTCTCCACAAAGACAGAATCTCCAGGATTTGGGTTTTTATGAGCTGCTACGTGCTTCTTCTGTGCATATTCTTTGAAAGTATGAAACAACCACACTGATTAAGAGAAGACTGTGATGAGCACCTTAATTCCAGAAACACAAATCGGCTCTGTAATGGACAAAAAAGTCACATGCCTTAAACTATACCTTACGGGGAGGTCCAGCTCCTCACCTATGCCTAAAATTTATTGTTCAAACTTGTATTTAACCTGAACTTTAAATTATTCTCTAACCTAAAGGAAAGGAATAAAGAATCAACAAGTAGGGAAAACCATATTGTCTTTACTGTAGTTGTGAGTTATATCAAAATATAATTTTTGGGGTTAGTTTCTTTGTTTATGTACAAAGTGTCATTTTATTCTTTCATGAAATTTAATTTTATGCTTTTATTTTTCTTTAGATTTATTCTCCCCCCCTTCAATTTACAAATAAAAAGGTCAAGAAGTGAAGTTTGACTTCTGTGTTCCTGAATTTTCTCTAAAAGTCATAGAGCTGCCAGGAAGATGAGTTATTGGTTGTCAATAAAGTAACTATTGATCATAATCTTCCAAAATTCCTCCTTCATATGTGTGTAAAACCAGAATATGCTGTGAACTGCAGAACAGAATTAATTACTTTGTCCCCGAGGGAAGAGCAGATAATTACCAAATAACATTTCTATCAAAGCTGTAGCTAGGTCCTGAGTGTTACGTGAGGCAAATTCCACACTCCTACAAAATGAATAAACTTGTTGGTACTTTCACACAAATTAAGCCTTATAACATTTCAGTAAAAATCCCATTAGGAATTTAATTAATTTGAATTTCTTGAGGACAAAGGAAAAATAGATGTTGAAAGGAGTAAGCATATATTCAGAAATCTTGTGTTTTCCTGTGAATATTTTTAACAGACTGGGTGTATGTTGTTAATCTTTAAGAATTCTTTTATCACTTGTTGATCAATATAGTTTTAAAGACTTTCATATTGCTGAGGTCTGTACTAGGATGAAATATACATTTTGGGAAACGTGTAGGGAATATATATTTGGGAAATATTGTAGTGAAAGGATAATTTATGCTTTGCACTAATTCCCTCTTATCTGTTGACACAAATTACAACCTTGAGAGAAGGAGATGCCTGAAGCTCTCATTATTTTATGTACCAGCTTGTGTTCAAAGAGCAGAGGAGATTTTGCAGCTGAGATTTCACAGCTAACATTTTGCAGGACATCCAAACTATTTTACTGAAACTTATGCTGCCATCCAGAATTCAGTGGGATGACTTTGAACAAATACTGCACTGGGAATCATTTGTGCAAAGCCAGTTCTCTGTTTCAGAAGGCAGAACTTTTTATTGGAAGAGGTTAAATTATTTATTGGAAATAAACTACCCAGCGAATGTAGCTTTTTTTTTGCCTTGTTTGCAAGTTAAGATCTGATTTTGGTTCCCATTAACGTATTTGTTATTCAGAAGTCTTTTCCAATAAAATGAAATATTCTGCTGTGCAATCTGTCTCCTGGCTGTTTGTGGTGCAGAGCCAGTCACCTCCACAGTGCAATTACTGCCAAACTACAACACACTGAACAGGGATGTAAATGCAATTCCCAATTCACCTACCTCAATGTGTCTAAATTAGGTGAAGTCAGACCTCTTGTCAAGAAAAGGAAACTTCAGTCACAACTTCCCAATTAGACCTTTTCTTCAAGTGCTTTAATGAATAGTGAAATCATGACATCTGAAGTGGTATTTCTTGGCAGTTGAATGACCACCTCATCTTCACTAATGCAGTCTTCCCCAGCTACACCTTCACAGAGCCTCAGCCAGCGAGGCCTGGTAGTGAACAGGCTGAAAATGCATGTAGAAGGGAAGATAAAGGGTTAACAGATCTGGCTTACTTGTTTGCTGGTGCTGCAAGAGGGAGATGTTATTTCCCTGCCTTGTTCCCTGTTCTCCCTGCTGCTGGCTTCCGCGCTTTATGAATCCTTCTCTCCCTCCTCCCCCATTTGCACTAACTTTGGCACCCACTGGAATCTTCACTGAGATTATTTGACTCACAATGCCCCCACAAAACTGTTGTTTTCCTTTGGCCAACTCAATATTTTACTTAGTTACTGAGTTGTGTCAGTGCTTACAAAAGTCTGTTGAGTACCAGTGCTGGTGGAAGAGTGAGAAGATTATGACCTCTCCTTTTAGGCCATAGTGAGCTCCTGAATATGAAAGTTCAACTTAACATACTGGTCTGAATAGGGAACTTAGTTGTATATGCAATAACTAGAGAGACTTTTCTGTCACACACCTAATGAGGAAGGTCACTGATTGCCCATGTAAGTGGTACCTTTTGAGAAGGAAAGTATGGGAGTTGGACTTTGATGATCCTTGTGAGTCACTTCCAACCCAGGATTCTATGATTAGAAATAATATCATGGGGAAAAGTGGCTGTACTCGTAAGCAGACTACAAAGAGGAAAGGCTTAATTTCTAATTAATTTCTTAATTCCTCTTTCCTGAACCAGAGGACTCTAAGCACCCCACAAGGCCCTTTCAATCTCTGGGCCATGGAAATGCTGTCCTAAATAAGGGCTACAGTTTCTTAAGGTCAATTGCCTTCTTTCCTTTAAAGGGAGAGAAGGGAGTGCAACACCAAAGCTCTGGTCACTGAAATGCTCTGAAACATTAAATACCGATGCAGTTTCAGGGAGAAGTGGATTTTATTTGTTATATATTGCCTAGAACAAGGAAGTGCAGGAAAGTCTTTGGACTTTCACAAATCTATTTATTGTGACATTAGTTTGTGCAGTATCTGGGAAAAATACTGGAGCTGGAATCAGGGTTTCTGGACTTGGGAAGTTTCCCATACAAGAGTTATGAAACTGTCAGGAGAAAAACAGACTGAGGAAAACACAGCATGGGAGAATAAGTAGATCAGAAAGATATTTCCAGAATATCTATTGCAGGTCTGTGGGAACAAGCTCTGCTTTTGCTCCAAAGTGATTGTAAGCTTTGAGGATGTGGCTAGTCCAGTGCCAAAGCCAAGCAAACACATTCTGCTATGAAAAAATATAGTAGCAGCAGCTGCTGTCTCAGAGTACACTGTGAGCTCCTATCTGCTCTCAAAAGACTACAGAACATAGCTATGGGAGCAGTAACAGTGTCTTCACAGTGTAAACAGGGCTTTCCTGTATGTGACCTGGAAAGATGAACTCTCATGCTGGAAGGAGAAAGAGGATCTAGGAGATGAAGATTGGCCAAGTGTTTTGAGAACTTTGTCCCTCTGAACTTCTATCCTAGAGTATAACTACTTTTCTGTATATGCAGCCTTGCTGCAGAGGAATGTGAAAGGTCTAGTAGCTATTTCCATCTCCTGGATCAGAAGCAGAGATGTGTTGCTAAAATAAGAGTGGTGGAGTCTGGGATGGGTTAGGGGAAGGAAGTGAGGCAGCAAAGGTTACTTTCTCCCTTTCATTATTGTCTTCTGGGTGCAAGCCTGAGCAAACAAGAGAAATCTCTGCCTGTCCAAATGAATATGGGTGGTTCCTGGGAGGAGAAAGGGCAGGCACTTCAGGAGTTTGGTGGAGGCAATTTCGATGGTCAATTCAGGAGTCAAACTGCCTCCAGCACAGCTCTGCAGTGAGTTTGTGTTGTGCAGCCACTGTAATGTGACAGAATATGAGAAAAGGGCTGTTTAAGAGAAGTATTCTTTTCTTATGGACATTTTGACAGGTATTTCTTCTGGGAGTTAGTAATTGTTTAGCAGTAATAGGTGGTAGAGTACCATAACTTAACCTAAGAGTACTGAATTTTGTAACAACAAGATATGTTTTAAACATGAATATCTTAGAGGGATTTGGGAAGGGAAATATGTAATCCAACAGACACAACCTCTGAAAGTTGCAGCACTGGTCAGATGTTGTAGAGCACAGTGTTAGAGTTCCCAAGCCACTGTTTGGTCTAAGTTCAACCAAGAGTATTCGGGACAGTTACTTTTGGCTGGAATTTTTGGCAGTAAAGTACTTGTTTGTTCAGTAGTGCAACTACAGCTAGGAAGATTGAAAGCATCTTTAGGCAACACAACATACTGTTTAGGAATTTAATGCATCCCAGATGGAATGGTGGATTGAGCAAGGGGATCCTGGTGGCCCCCCTCTGTTTTCTCAAAGGATATTTGTATACAGAAGACTATGGTCAACTATCATGTGAGACATCCTCGTAGCCAGGATCTGTAAGCCAGGAATGTGTGGACATGAGAGTCTTTAAGGGAATAAGGAAGGAAATACATCAATGTTGAAGGAGAGAACTGGGAATCAGACAATTCTGCAAAAAGCTTGAAATAAAAAACAAGGGTATTTTCTCTGTTATATCTGAAGGCTGTAATGGAAAGCAGTATTGAGGGGTCATTGAAGAACACACAATTTTGTGAGACCCACTAGGCCAGAGGGACCAAGCCACTGAGCTAGAAAAACAGGGAAGAAGTTGGTGAAGCTGGGCTTCAGCTAAATATGAACCCAAATGCCTCATCTCGGAGCCCTGATCAACATTGCTGTTCCACTGACACTATCATTGGTCTGGCTGATCTAGAAAGACTGCGCTGATATGCTAAGAACACTTTAGGACTATTACAGTAATGTGTTTTAGGAGCAGACTAACTCAATTTTTTGTAGTACCACAGGAATGACAGAGAAGATCAGGACTCCTGTGTATGGCTGACAGAGGTTCCTCAGCTCCATTGTTGGTGAAGGACACAACTTCCCTTGGGGTAAACAGTTGACAGCAGAACTGCATTTTTAGGTTTATTGAGCCTATCTGTATGGTTTTTAGTTAGGCCTTTGGTAGTGGCATCTTGCCTGTTTCTATTACAATATACTAGCAGTTGATGCAACTTTGAGGACTTTTTGCTTTACTTAAACTCATGAAGAAGGATATTTTCATGGACTCAGAATGAGACTTTATTTGCAGATTTGAGCAGGAAGTATTGTAAAGCTCAGTGAGAATGTAGACAATTATTTATAGTGTTTCAACAGCAATTTGGAAAATCTTCACCTTATTCTTACCTTATAAATTAATTGGAAAAAGTATTATTATTATTATTATTATTATTATTATTATTATTATTATTATTATTATTAGCTAGTGTACAAATGAGAAATGTGTTCCTGCTGTATAAAATTTTGGCTATATAGTGGAGAAGATAAATAAATGCCATCAACCTTAGGTGATAATTTCTACTGTATAAATAATATTATGATAACTGTATAAATAATATTATGATAAATTCACTGGATGTGTTATCTCTAATGAATTATTCAGCCAGTTTCACCTATAATGAAGAATGTAGTAGAAACTCATAGACCGAACATGTATTTTGGGGTGTCTATTACAACACCTTAGGCAAAATTTTACCAATCAGGTTTTATTCCTTGGAGATTTCTTTCATGTCTTGAAATTCTCAGTATTTATTTATATTGGGAAGACGGAAATGGAATTGGTTGATTTTGTCCCCCCAATGTACATTACTCTGCTTCATTTACTTTGACAGAGCAGTATTGTGGAGAATGATACACTTGAAATATTAAACATTTTGCTGGATGCCTGATCTTGCACTCCCTCTCTGTGCTGAACTAATTCACTTTGATGTCCATATGATTTTTGCACAAAATTAATTACAAGATCAGGGCCTAAATTTTTACCAATTTGTTATACCAATAACAGAAAAACCACACTGAGAAAATTGACCTTGATTTCTCACACATGCACTCCTCTTTATCTTGCCATGTAGAACATCCAAAATGGTTAAATCTGTTCCCTTGCAGCAGCAACATGAAGGACTTATACTTGAGTGGATGCTGGAAGCAAAGTGACTGCAGCACCAAACATGAGTTGTGAATCTGTTGATAACATGCAACCTATAATAAGAAAAGCATGCTTATCTTATTAATTATTTATATTTGGAATGTTCTCATAATATTCTAGCAGAGGCAAGGTTTGTAGAGAGATATAACTGGGAATCAGTTCAGCTAATAAATGACATAACAAAATAAATTTTAATTAGATTACAAAAACATTCCAAAGAAATAATTGTATAAGAGATGAAAATGAATAAACACACACACCATCTCAACTGTTCTTTTTTACAATATTGAGTCGATAATGGAGACTTAAGCAACTAATGGTACTTGAGTAGTAGGCTACTTCTTCTGCACGAAGGTAAATCTAACAATCCTTAGGTCTGAAGGTGGCTCTTTGTAACTACAGCCTTCATAAATTTTAATGCAAATTAAAATCCTTGTGTTGGGATGTCCAGTTGTATGGAAAAAAAATCAAAAAGTCTATGCTGAAAAATGAAGAAGAGCAAAAAAGTGCAAGCTGATTTTTTTTGCTACTACCATGGAACGTTACAAAGTCCACTCCTGCTCATAATGTCACTGCGGTGTAGGAAACGTGTGCTGGCTCCAGCTGTCAATCACTGTTTAGAAATGTCACCAATAATTTGTACTCTGGAAGCGCTCAATGTGTGAACCCCTGGCTCTAATTGGATCCACTGATTTCAGCTAAATCTCGTCCTGTCAGCGGCTCAGCAGTAGGTAGGATATTGAAGCTCTAATGAATCCAATAATAACTTCAAATTGCCAACCTAGATTATTTTAAATTTTTATGATGGTGAAAATAGTTTTGCTTTCCTGGGAAAGAAAATAAATTTTGAATTAGTTCTTAAATAACTATGCTAAATTACTGACCAAATGAGTAGGACATAGGCCTTTTTATATATATATATGTGTGTGTGTGTGTGTGTGTGTGTGTGTGTGTGTGTGTGTGTGTGTGTGTGTATCTATATGGTTCCTTCAGCAGAGAAAGAAAATTGTCCAGATAAGCTGGATCAGAAAAATAGGATTTCATGCTTTGGTCTAGCAAGCATAGAACTAATTATGGAAGTAAACCTTTTTTCTGAGAAACAGGGATGACAAATCCTATATTGTTTCAGTAGCTGCTTTTGTGAGATAGAGGTAGCGCTGCTTTTTCAACTCCTGAGTTTCTTACTCTGGTTGTCTAATGAAATGAGATGTGCACAGAGTGCTTTTTTTCTGTGTCCATCAGTCTGTCTAATCATGTCTTCACCCAGGAATTTTAGAAGCTGTGGTGGAAGTTTAGCAAATTTGACAAAGGATTAAATATCTCAGATATATCAAGTGTATACAAATTTCATTTTTACCAGAAAAATCCTGTTCAAGAGAGACAGTTCAGTCCTGATCAGACTGCTCACAGCTATGCCATGGCAGTGAGAGCCATCCTGCCTGACTGGCTGCTGGCCACAGAAGTGGTGATGGTGAATGAGAATGAAGCCCTGCACTATCAATCCTTCCACCCCTGCCTAGTTGCCAGGTCTGGCAAAGGCTTCCTAAAGATAAAAGAAAATAATTCAGGCTGTTTTACTGGGCAATTCCCACTTTGTGAGGCAAGGATGGAGAAACAGAGCAGCATCATAGGGAGCAGAAAGGATGAGGAAAGCTTCTGGAAGCACTGGGAGCTCATTGGGTGAGGGATATGGAAGGTAGCTGCAGCTAATGCAGGAACACAGTATGGATTTATTGGGAGATACCACAAACTAGTGATTTGGACTTGTACTTGTGGAGAAGATTTAGAGATGTGAAGATGTGAGATTAGGAAAAAATGTAGAGTTAGTGGTGATGCTGAAGAACACAGGATACAAGTTCAAAGGCAACAAACCTTCACTAACTGTGCAACACATGGAGCGACTTGGGTTTGTTGGGTTTTTTTTAGATCTGAGTCATTTCTTCCTTGATGTTTCTGTGCTGAAGTGACACTGACTTAAGATGATATGCAGCAGGAGCTATCACTGAGATGTAGCATGAATACTTGCAAGAACACCTGAAAAGCTAAAGTAAGAGGTGTTTTTCACAAATAAACCACAGCTTTTTATTATCCAACTACATAAGTGTATCACAAAGCTGAACAAGTTTTACACAACCCATGACTACAATATCATCATAACTTCCTTGTCTAGGAAGCTGAATATATATATCCAAAATATATATGCTCTGTCTGAAGACATAAGCCTCAGCTGTTTCTGGCCTTGCTATTATGCAGTCGTAGTAAAGCCAGTGACCTAGAACTAAGAACAACTTCTAAGGCATTGAATTTATTCTTTGGTAAATAATGGACCTTATTATTTTTAATTGCATATGGAGTAATTATTTGCATGACCACTCTGATCCAAGTATTGTCCACCTTGCCCTTTCTTTGTGCTATTAAAAACGATAGTAATAATTGTAAAGTAATGGCAAATCCTGCCTTGTATTTAAAATTTCAGTTTTTCTGGTTCAAAATTTTCTGTTGTAAAATATTTTTATAACAAATTACATCTTTATTTGATGATTATTTCTTTATTAAGATTTGATTTTCTGATATTCTTATGTCACATTCTTTTCCTTTAGTCCAGACATACCACTTACCACTTTCAGTATTTGTTCTCTCTTTTGAATGCTTACAATATTTAAATGCCAATACACTTCATTTCTCCATGGTCTGAAATAACTGGAATTTGATCACCTCTGGCCACATAGAAGAAGACCTGTTTGATAGAATTTTAGGAAAGAGAGATAATCATGTGTCTCATAGGCACTGGAGAAGCAGAAGGAAGGTTTTACATGTGCTTGACTGACTGAGCTCTCCAGAACTGGTTGTTTGAGTATACCTGTGATTCAGTTGTGCTGCTAACAGCATGCTAAGACACTGAGAACGTGGGTTAAATCTTTCAATTATTTCAATATTCCAGTATAGAATCTTTAAATTTAATGAATATTGGACAGATACTGCATTTCATATGTCATAAATTACCCAGATCTTAATGCGCTTTCATTAAGGCTCTCAATTCCTTCAGCCTCTTTTCTCTCAGTTCCCTTTGATTTGCCCACATCCTCCTCATGCTGAAGTATCCAAAAGAGAGGAGAGGAAAACAATTGCAGAAGCAAGATAAACTTGGAATGTAGGAAGCTGCGGTTGAATTATTTTATGTGTAAGCTGAGTTGGAAACTGCAAGCACAGTACAGAAAGAATACATTCAGATTTTGCCTTGCAAGAAAAGGAAGAAACTCGTATGAAAAATGACCACAAAAGGAAATGGGTAGCTCAAGAACAGGAGGACATAAGCCTGCCACCTGCCTCCTTTGGAACGAAGTAGCTGGTGTATGCATGTTTTGCTTGGATTCATTTCAGTCCAGCTTTCTAAACTTCTGCTTTCCTTACTCTTGGCTCCTTTCATGCTGGGATCTCCCCAAAGATCCGTTATTATTTTGCTTCAGGTAAGTTAGTTTCTTTATACTGCTGCATCAGCCAGAGCTGCACTTCTGTGAGCAAATGTTGCATAAATTATGAAAAGGGAAAAGGAGAAGGAGAAAAAAAAATCCATTAGCAATACTTAGATTGTAAGTGTTTGATAACTGTTTTAATAACTGTACATTTGTCTTAAAGATCAAAGACTCCAAAGGCAAGTATGTGGATTTGCAGCTTGTTTTCATTGCTTCATGTATCTGTAGGTGGAGAAGCAAAAATAAACATAGATAACACCAAATGGAATGAGTGACTGCAAAGCTAAACTCCTTAGCCCCCTTGGGATGTTTTATCCAGCTAGCAAACTTTTGCAAGAGATATGCAGTAAATGCTGAAGAAGTGTTATTATTTAATTAGATAATATTTGTAGTATTAATGTTGATAAATTAGTTAATGGGCTAGATTTCTTCCCTGCATAGGGCTGCTGAAAGGGGAAGCTTTTGGAGGGAAGGAGAGGTTGCCCCAGCATAAGGGGCCTGCAGCTTCCCTTGTGCCTTCACTGGAGACACAGAGGACAGCCAACATAGAGCAGTGTTGGCTGAGAGAAGAACGAGCAAAGAACACTTACCTGGTGTTGTGCTCTGCTGTTGCTGTCAGTCTCCCATTGACTCACCCTAGCAGAAAATTCAAGAAAATGGGAAGGGAAACTGAGAGAAAGGTGTGCACATAGCCTCTCACTGAGGGTCTGTCAGGATTTGGGAAGCACCAAAAAGAAAAAAATAAAACCTCAAGAATTGGATTTTATGAGTGTACAACAGGATTCTCCAAATCAGAGATGTCTGAACACAAAATGCTCTCCCAGCCATGGTAAAGGTCTTGGCTGGGAGCCTTGGTATCTGGGGAACTTGCTAAAGTCAAGATCCCATTACAGCCGTGGCAGAAAAACAGACCAAAACAGCAGCTAGGACTATATAAATGGCGACTCCTATATCTGCAGTCTGAATGGCTGTCTGTATTTGGGATCATAAAAATGTCTGAGTTGATTTCTTCTGCTGCATTACAGCAAAAGTTTCATTTTAGAGCAAAATGTACTTCTACAGGTGCCTCATCCAAAATGTGAGTGTTAAAACAGAAAAGCTAGGCCAACACTGCAACAGAGGAATGTTTGGGAAATATTAACTGGAACATTCATTATAATTTTTCTAGGGCCAGATTTTCAGTATTGATTTCTCTACTCGCAGAGAAAATTTCCCGCCTCTAGATAATTACAAACACATTTTTCCTATAAGCAGTCATGGTGTTTTAATTCAAGTTTTAGAAGCTAAATACTAATATTTACAATTGTAAAATGAAGGTGAAAGCCAGAAGTACCTTTACTAGACTTTCAAGTCTACATTGCTTTTGCAAAAAGTCAAACTCTAGCACATTTTCTTGTCCCATTTAAGTAGTGATGAAAATTCTCACTATTTTCACAGCAGCAGGGGCTCAAAAGAGCCCAAACATTATTTTTGAACTAAAACTAGGGATTATTTGAATATAATATCTAAGTTGGACAAAAATGAGAACATTTTGATGAAGAAATATCTTCTCCAAATAAGGTGTTGTTGTTTGGGGGTTTTGTCTTGCAACCCTGTCTCAAAAGATCTGTACTAACTTTATTTCAGTGTTCTTTCTTTTAAACTTATCTCCAGGAACTCACCTGGTCTTTGACAATGATGAATCCAAGTCTTTCAGTACCCCTTATGCAAAAAGGAACTACTGTTCTGTCTCTTCTATGTATACATCTTTCTTACCAAGGGGTGCTTGCCCATGGCATCATTTGTGCTCGATAATGAGCACACAGGCATGGCAGTAACAGTTGTTTTGAACTTCTGATGGCTCCGTAAAGCTCCCTGTAACTGGGAATACAGTAACAAGGTTTTGCTGGAGTTCAGAGTCCCTGTCAATCTCTGGCACCTTCAGAAAGTATATGAATAAGTTCACTATACTGAGCACAGAACTGTGCCATTTCTCTCCTCATAACTCTTTGGTAATGGTGGTTGCATTTCTCCTATGTGTTAACCCTAAAGATGCAGATGTAGCTCTTCTGCCATTCAAACAATTGCTCTCCCTCAAGGCAGCTGGCCATGGGCACAAGGCTGTGCTGCAGGAAGGGCTACACTGCTCTTGCCTTGCTGCTTTGGCTAGGATGTCTCTCTGCCCTTCTGTCAGCTGGTTTTACCCACGGACAGTTAGCAGTCCTCCGCCTCTGCAGCACTCACCTGCCACTTCTCAAGTTCACAAATAACTACTTTAGTCCTGGAAAAACCCAAAGTGGCTGCCAAGTTTTAATTTGAGTGTTCTCAAGAAGCTGTCAGTTAGCACTAACCTGCCTACCCCTACCTGTACAAAGACAATGAGAACTAGTGCTGCTTCTGCTTGATGATGATTGCTAAGAAAGGCTGGCTAAAATGTGTCTGAGCTGTTCCCTCCCTCTCCCTCACCCAGCTGGCTCTATAATCATCAGCCCTTTCCACTCAGCCTGTAAAGAAGCACTTAGCTGAAGAGCAGAGACTGAAAAATGCCAGTCACTTTCATACCCATATGGCAACCACATTCATTGGGTAGCTGTAAAGGACTGCAATGTTGCCACATATCTGTAATTTTTCTGTTATAATGTGGACAACCCCAGGTACAATTTTAGCTTAAGCCATAGACAGGTTTGAGCATTGTGTCTGTCTCAGGTCACACTGTGCAGCTGAAAAACACAGATGTATTCCTACTTGTAAAAAAGCCTTGTGAGTCCCTGCAGAAAGGAGATGAGACTGATCTAAGAAAAGATTCTGATATCTTAGGGGTAGAAAGAACTGTCAAAAAAGTTTTCCTTTTTACTATCTATTATTAAGTAATACACAGTATACTATATACTATATACGTAAGAAAAACAATGCATAAGTCCTGAAACAAAAGAACTCCTCTTTACCTCTTGTTGATACTAGCACCTGTGTGGTGGCAAGGTGAGATCAACTTACGGAGTTGAGACAAATAACTCTTAAAAAAATTAGGTTTTGGGATGGTTACATGCTTGTACAAACAGATGCATGTGTTGGGCAGGAGTACCTGGGACAAGTAACAAGTCCTGGGACCATACCCTGGCTTCTTACGCTGAGCTGAAGCTGGTGATGAGACATGAGAAGCAGGCACTCTGCTCAGAGGCAGTGCTTTTCAATACCTTCTGTGTTCAGTGGCTTTGCAGTCACCTATTAGTACCCTGATGCTTTTCAGAAGAGGACATATATTCTTATGTGCATATTCAAAGATAGAAAATTACGTTGTTAAACCATTCCCACTATTTGTGACTAGGGGAAGAAAGAATATTTGAGAATATTTGTCTATCCCTCAGCCTGAACTAAACACTGAGGTTTTGGCAAACTCGGTGGTTAGCTGGAAGCACAGAGTTACATATGCAGAGATTCTCACGCTGATCTGGGCAGTATACGTGGTTTGAGAGATTTCAGGCAAAAAAAAGTTTCACAATTCTTTCTGGTTAAACATGACTAACAATGAGGTAATGGTGGCTCAGAAACATGTTGTAGTCAAGGTTGCACTCTAGAGACTGTGGTTAGCTTCCCAGGCTCTGCAATTGGGCCAAGAAAAGTAATTACAGTGATTAATAATAATGTTTGATTTGCCAGTCACATAGTCCATACCTCAGAGCTGGTTGGTCTGGAGGAGGGGGAGGTAAACTGTAGGAAGGAAATTAGAGCAACAAAGTACAGTTCTTGCAATGTATAACCAAACGCTGCTGGAACCACCTCAGTCTGGTGTCAGCAATTTCCATACAGCTGGATACTACAACTCTGGTTTTGTGCTGTACAGCAGAAGTTAACTTATGTATCTGTACATTTCTGGTAGGGAGGTGTGCAGTGCAGTACGGGATAACTCACATACTGTGCCCTACAGCTGGGGTATTGTGCCCTACAGGAGAGGCTGCTTTGTGTAACTGAACACCATACATGGGAAGCTGTGCTATTTTGTAGGATTGAACACTATAGCAAGGAAAACATTTTGTATTTCTGAGGATGAACACCTATGAGTACATCACCTTTCTGATGGAGATTTACTGGGAATGCAGCAGTAACCAGCAATGTATAACAGGGCTTGAAAAGAGAGCTTTGGCTGCAGCAATAATCATAAACCCTTAATAACGTCCCATTGTGTGCTTCCTGCCCTTGCCTTTCAGTGTGCCTGTGGGGAAGGTGGGGTGGACAGGAGGAAGCAGGCAGGGGCTGCCGTGGCAGAGCCAGGGGGAAAAAGGCAAAAGCCAGTCTCTTGGCAAAGTTGAGCTTCATGATTACTGGAGTCCTTGGTGTCACCACAATGAAGAGGAGTTGCCATGGAAACCATTGCAAAAGATTAAGCATATCAAGAAAACCTGATTGTGAGAGAATGGTTGGAAATAGAAGAATTAAATTAATGTAGAAATGATGTTTTTGTTTCATTTCATAAGTCATGGTAGAAACCTTTGCATTCACAAACATCCAATTAAGAGAGAAGTTATAGTGAAATCTGCAAACCCTGTTTCAGAGGAGCATGATTGCTCTATAATTAAAGGAAAATAAATAGTGTTTTACTATCCAAAATGAAAATCCAGTGGTGCAGACTCTGTTATTCTTCACTTTCCCACTGTAGAATCTGCTGAGTTTTTTTTACATTTTAGGCAGACAGGCCACAGTGACCCCCTGGGATGTACTCACAGGTGCAGTGGCTTCCAGCCATGGAGTGGTCAAATGAATTTCAGATATTTGGGAGAGGAAGGGAACACTTAACTCCTCATTCTCTTTTGTCACATACTGGCCAGGCTCCTCCACCAGCTAAACTGTGCTCATTTGCAAGTTATGAGAACAGAATGGCAAAGGTCAGTGGTTTACTCTGTCTGTGCTGGGCACTGCCTACACCAGTCCTTGGCATAAAGCAAAACGGGCTTCAAACTGTTTTATAGTGATGAGAAATTACTCACACTGCTGGCTTAGGAAACTGGGAAGGAGGTAGGCATGAAATTCGTGACCACTCCTCCTACTCCTGGGACAACCAAGGACTTGCCATCTGGACCTGACAAAGGAAACTAAAGCCAAGTAACCAGTTAAAGTTTTTTTGCATTAACAGAAAAACAGAGAGTATCATGGATGGACTGGATAACCCAACCCACTGTCTCCTGTCCTTGCATCAGCACTTTGATGTGACACAGTCAGCAAAGAATTTGTCTCTTAAAATGTATTTCTGGCCTAGTATAAAATTACTGGCACTGGTTTAACCCTGGTGCTATGAGAATGTTTCTGGGAAAAGTGGCAATTGTGCTTCAAAAGTGTGAACACTAAACTTTGTGTCAAGAAAATGCAATGAAGTGTTTGGCAATAACAGAAGACAACCTTAGAATGACAGAGTATGAGTGTGCAGAGGTTCTTTCTTGGTTTGGAATAGATGTGTTGGATACGTGGTGTCATTAGGTCTGTCTTGCTCAGCTCAGGGTCTCTGAAATAATGACCCTGGAATACCTGAAGAACACAGCTCACCCATCTCCTCCTTGGACTGAGTAGTATCATGTACCTAAATAGCTGACCAAATAGCTGAGGTTTTGTCCAATAGATCTTCATTCACTTTAAACGCCTGCCCGTTGACTAGTCACCATCCAGTTTTAGGTAGATAAAGTTCCAATTGCTCAAACAGGGCAGCTTTGAAATGAAGATACCTAGGGAGGACAGAACCATTAAGTGGTCCTGGCATCAATCAGGAAATAAAGAGCTGCACAATGTTTTAATTGAACCTATGTGATCACCAATGCCTGCCTTTTCCATTTGCTTAAGGCATTGCCTGAGGTGACAGAAACTCACAGTAGAGAAGACAAACACAGTCCTTCCTGATTAATTTTTATTACTGAACCCCAAAACTTTAACCTAGATGTAGTGTCCTGCACTGCACTAGTGTCTTCCTGAAAAAAGGCCTAATTCACTTTCTCAAAGTGTTTATGGTATCAATACCATACCAGCAGGTGGTGGGTGATTATGCTTCAGAGTGTGTTGCTGAACGACAGAAAAGTGTTGGATGTTCCACATTAGATCCAAAAGGTTGTGTGTTGAAGATGTCTTTGACACTGCAGCTAGCTTCTTTTTATTTATAACTGTCACATAAAAACTGTGACACTGGGCAATATTTGTCTTGATTTTGCAAGATCCCAGACTAGGTTACCGCGTGGTGCTTTTCCTAAGATACCTCTGAGAGCCCTTTGGAAACTTGAGTTGGTGCACATGATTGTTTTAGATGTTGTGAATACAAGTGCCCTGATACTGGGATGATGAATGTAAAATAAAACCCCAGATAAAGAAAATAACTACACCAGCAGACACAAACAGCTGTATGGGTTTCCTGTTTGCATCTGGTTTCAAGTCAAGCTACTGAGATAGCTCTCTAAAGTCCTGCATGAATGGAGTCTGCTCTGCCGTGACTGCCTCAGCCTAACAATTTTGCAGTGATATTAAAAGCCAGTTGAGATACTTGTGTTCATATTTTGTTGCTGGGGGCAGCCAGGCAGAGTGGAGTGTTCATGGTCTTGTCTTCTGTGTTCAACAAGAGCAAACAAGATGTTTTCAGGTTCTGGTATCCAATTCAGCTTTTCTTTCAGGCTTTGTCATAAGGGGCTTGAAATTTAGTTTGTTGACTTGGTAGGTTTATATGCTAGCACTGATCAATAGCATGACATGTAGTGTTTGTCAATACTGCACATGGATTCTGAGTCTCATACAGATCAGGAAATAAGTAAAGTACATGAAATGAATCCATAAAAGTGTGAGGTTTTTTATTCTAGCAGACAAGGGAAAGGTATGAAAAAGAAGAGAAAACACTTTCAGTTTTATAATTATTTAAGCCTATATGTCAATGTGAATCTCTGTTAAGAATATACAGTGTGGTAGTTTTTTCTTTCTTCTGTCTTTCCCACACTGTTGTGCTGTTCACTTTATTATTGCTGTCACAATCTGCTCTCTGTCCAATATGATTGCTATCCCCAAAGGTTTATTCTACACAGCAAACATCCTGTAATAGTGACCTAGTCTAATAACAGGAAATTTATTTTTAAACTGCATAATGCCTGCTCCATAATAATCTGTTTCTTTTCAAAAAAAACCCCACTTGACATGAAAATCTACTAATATTGCCCAAAACCTGATTGTTTTCCACAAAATTTTGTATCTCTTGAAGTCCAGAGTGTTCACTAATTTGAGATAGCAACCAGGCATTTTTTCTTTCCTCTTCTGGTCAATAAATGCTAAATAATAAATATCAGCAAACAATCAAATCAGTCAAACATCAAAGGTCAATGCTCATCAGTCACAGACTTTTTGGAAGCAACTTTATTCTCCTCATTTCAACCAGTAAATGCAGAAAGAAGTTAACCCTTTGTGTGCAGAGATAGTGGTCTAAAATGGCCCGTGACTCTTGCCATTCCCTCCAGAATGGGTTAATTTTTATCTAAGTGCATGCTTCTTTCCTTCTTCCTTACCTGGCCTCACCTTTGCAATACCACTCTGGGGCCAATGACGCTGTTATCCAATGGGTGATAAACCATCAGTGTTGATTTTTCTGTCTCTAAGTGGTTTTCTTGGGAAGCAAGAAAACCCATCATGTCAGATACTTCTTCAAAGGACCCAGTGAGTTTGCATTCAGTGCATCTGCTGGAATGTCTAATGAATAAGTGTAAGCCTTTTGGGTTTGCTAACACAAAGAACTAATACATCTTAGACCATATTTTAATACCCTTAAGCCTGAAGGTTCACATTATCAAATCTCTGCTCTATCAAAGTATTTTCAATTGTATCTTTTTTTTTTTTTTACTCCCTTTAAACATGACTTGACGGTCCTTCTTCCAGATACATTTTATATTCTGCATTGGCTGCCTCAAGGATATCGTATGGATCTCTATCTTAATGAAGTTGAGTTCTGTATCTACTACCAGGCTATTTTCTCCCAGATAAATCATTATGTCTGCTTCTGTCAATGGAACTAACGTAGTGCACAGATGAGAACATCAGCTGATTTCCACTAGTCTGTCTCTGTTCTCCATGTATCACAGCACTCTGCACTGCATAACTAGCCCCTAGTGCTACCCTCATCACTGCTCTGACACTGATCATCTTTATGCTTCACGGTTTTCCTTTGAGGATCTTGACTGGGGCCTCATACACTCGAACTGGTTTGCAGAAAATGAAACTTGCTCTGTGTGTTAGGCTCTCTGAGAATTCAAACAGAAAATAAAACAAAATTTAGCAGCACTTCGACATAGTTTTCCTTCCCAGCTTGACTAAATCCTTCTTCAGATAAAATACTCACAAAGCTGTCATTGATTCTGACAGGAAGAATGTGCTTAATGTTTCACATTGGTACTTTCCCATGTTAGCATTCAACCTGCACAATATTTAATAAAAAGCCTAATGAGTTATGTCTTAATACTAGAACTGAGACAGAGTACAGTGTAAAAACTGTTAACTTTTGTATCTCTTGCCAAAATATCCTGGGAATGAGCACATTGCTACTAGAGATAGTTGCTAAAATATGTGTGCTGGCCACTGCCTGATGGGCCACTGCACTCTTAGTGAGGGAAGTAATCAAGATCTGTGTTTGGTTGTGCTTCCAAATCTCTAAATGTATAGTGATTTTATTTGACTCATGTCTAACTAAACTTCTAAAAAGATGAAAAACATCTTTTCCAGTTCTTGGATGTATTTGTTTTTGAAATGCTAGTTGCATTTATGGGATCCCTGTTGGGGGGTTGGGTATGGCTGAAACTGCTCTGCCTGCATCATGATGAGCTTCAACCTGTCCCTCCACACTGTCACGGTGACAATGAGAAACCAGTGCACAAAATCCTTCATACTCCCATGGACACAAGTGATACTGCTTGGCAAATTTGTCTTCACATAAGCTTGTGCTGCCACTTTTCTCTTCCCTGTCTCTGGCTAGGCAGGATTAAAAGTGTGCTAAAAAAAAAAGTAAGGGGTGGGGAAAAAACCTCAGTCTGTTCCTTGGGTCCACGGCTAATTTCTTTAGTGTAAAACACCTTCCTTTTTACTTCTGCTTCACATTTCAGCAATAGTATCACATGCAATAAAAATGAAAAATAGAAGCATATCAGAATAATTTGAGTTTGTATCCATGTCAGCATATGCACTTTCTCACCCAAAAGGAGAACATCTGTATACATGAGAACCCTTCAAATGACAAAAAATTATTGCAATGCAAAATTTCGGACTTCCTTAGAACTGGGAATTGTACAAGTCCTGCCATGTGGACTGATGTAGCAATATCCTATTAATTTTCCTTAGAATTATTTTCCATAGAAACAAACCCTCTATAATATTTTGTTTAAAAAAAATTACACCAGTTCAAAGCACTTGTGCAATAAAAAAGCAATAGGTTAACTTCTAGAGAAAGGCCTCTCCTACTGGAATGACCACATTACTTATGTAAAAGGAAAGATTGCACCTGTTGTAATCACTTGTTTGCACCCTTTTTAAATTTTTCTTCTCAGATCTAGTTCCAGCATTCAGAATCTTTACAAAGACAGCTGAATGCTGGGGTCAGATGCAGTGGAGTGGAGCTTGCCACTTTCTGGCATGAAAATGCTTCTGCATTTTTGTACTGAGCAAGACAAAGCTTGTAAAAAGTAATTTATGAACTTGGATAGGAGTCTGCGCTTGAAGATAAAACAGTTGGTGTGATTATAGACAATAATGAGGAAGCAGGTGGGATATTCTTGAGTTTCCACTGAAAATATGCAATGGATGAATAGAAAATGAAACTTGAAGAGCACTTTCCTTCCTTGGTATTTGGATTTTCAAAACTGTTTTGATCTTTGATTGGTATATCCAGCACCTTTCCCTAGGTGTGATATCTGGGGTACCTTTTGCTAACAGTGATGATCTAGTATTAAAAATAACTATGCTTATAACTTTCTCTTGAGCTTTAGTTAGCCCATGTAAAAAGTATCGAGGAAGTAGATCAAAGAAAGAACTATGGATTCCAAAGGAAAACAGTGTATTATAAGAAAAGCCACAATAAAGGGGTGGAGGGAATGAAGGCAACAGCACACAGTTAGGACAATAGATTTTGTGCTGGAAGGGAGCTCTAACCCTAACCCTAACCCTTTCCACTCAAAGCAGACGCTGAAGTTCACTTGCAAAGCAAAAATTTGAAGAAAAGGCGTTTTTCTGCAGTAAGCTGCTTGCCTTCTCTTTGTCTAAGACATGAGTTACAGAAGGCAAATAAACCCATCTGTGACACTAGTCAATGCCCATTGAATACCACACTAAACAGCCCTCTGTACCAAGTGCTTTTACTTCCAATTACCGCTTCCCAACCCAGCTCCTGCTCCCTGCAAAGATTAACTGACTGACGCTGCTGAAGTCACATAAGTGCTGATAATACCAAGAATTTGGTCTGCACTTTATCAGCAGCCCTCAAATCTCATTACCAGGTGGATAGACATCATTATCTCTTTATCCCGTTGGGAATAACAGTGTGCAGAGAACTTCCTTGCTGAAGGTCATATAGCAAGTCACTGTAAAAGTCTGAAAGTGGAATTAAGGTCAGTTGTATCCTCATCACGGACACTCACATATTGATAAAGCTGCTGGCATTGCACCCGTGCAGTTATCAGGACCATTAACTGAACCTTCTTGTAACGGGCATGGGGGGGGGTAGTGACTAAGAACTGTCAAATGTACCTGTCTAGAAAGATGTTCTCTGACCTGAAAGATAGGAACTAAGGTTGTGTTTACATTATGCTTAAAATTCAGGCTTTTCTAGTGTTTCGTTTTGATGTCACGTATTACTTTTTGCTGGGTAGTGGGACACAAAGTATTTCTTCTCCCTTTTCCCTTAGATAAAAACAAGACTACAAGACACTTCAAACTGAAAGTGTTGCTAAAGCCAGTACACAAACCTGAACTCAGACATGCATTTCAGGTGTATCTGCCATGAAACACTCATGAAGATAATGAGTGGCTACTGAGTCTTACAGAATATGTTGCCTGCTGACAGAATACTCGTTTGGAACAGAAGATCAATGGTACATGGTTATTCCTTACCATTAGTTATTTTAGAACTGATCCAGTTTGACCACAAATCCATTTGATCTAGCAAAATCCAGCAATTTTTTTCTATTATTTCTATTGGTGAGCTTTGTTACATTTCTTTGTCATCCCTTTGCAGGTTCAGGCAGATCTTTCTGTTTATGTATGCAAACATTTCATTTGTTGACTATTTATTTTCTTTTTTTCCTTTCGCAAGAGACATCTTTATTCATTACGTATTTAAGTCTTTTTGTTTAAGTTCTCTAGCTGTGAAATACAAGCTATAATCCCTCAATTTATTCCAGTCTAGGAAAAAAAAAAATCAACAAAAGAAAGACTCAGGATATGTCATAAGATTTATTTCCATTTCAGTATTTTAGACAACAGATGATCCATTTACAAAGCAGTGATCTGTGTCCAAGACTGGACTTCCTGACAAATGGACGTACAAAGCAAATACACATTCCGAGTATGATTTCTGATTACCTATGACAGGTACCTGAGGGTGTCTGTCTCTCTCGTAATTTGAGAATCTTTGTGTGGTTCTTTTTGTTAAAAATAAAGTTCTGCTGAATTGAACTGAACTGATAAACTTCAGGGATGAAATGAGGTCCTGACTGTTGCCAAGAAAAATGGTATGATTTTTGGTTATGCTATTAATCTTGAGAAAATGTTTCAGGGAAAAGAATTATTGTTTCAAATATATGTGAGCACTTTTTAAAGAAAGTAGGAGAGATGAGAGCAGTAAAATAGAGACAACTTTAAAGAATAGAGAACTTTATTTTTAATTCAAGCTGCTTAAAATTAATTTAAATGTCCTATCCTAGTGTAGTGTGTAAGATAAGCTACAGATATTCACAGTTGCCAAGAAGGTGAAGGTGCAGTGAAAACACCATTGGAGGAATTAATTTCAACCTATTATTCTTTAGTGTGTATATTGTTCACAGTATAATTCTATTACCAGATACTATACTGAAATGGAGCAGGCAGAGCCAGTTGGAGCATGGGGATCTTGAATAGATGCTCACAATAGCACATTCATTTTCAGCTACAATACAATATGCAAATCTATACACTGTGATTTGTAACTGACCTTAAAACTTACCATCTACATGCCACAGTTCCTGTATGGTGACTACCACTCTCAGTTTTCGTGCCAGTTTGACAACAAAGATTCTCATCACAAAAAGTTTCACAAATAAAGAATTTAGTCATCAGTATTTTGAGAATTTTTTTCTTTGCTATTTCAGAATTAACCCTATACCAGGCTAATAATTACATTGTGACTTTCCTCAGCTCAGAATATAACAATGACTTAATAAATAGAAACAATTCCTTTTTATGGTTTATAGAAAGAGCCGTTTGAGTGGGCAAATGAGATTTCTTTGATGCACACCTGCTGTACATAGCATCTGATCATAGTGGGGCAGAAGTAAACATAACTCTGTTTCAGCAGCTCATCAGGTTCTGGTGAGGTGCAGAAAGGGACAAGGATAGAGAAATTTGTTGCCATAGGCCTTGGGGTGAGAGCAGAGTCAGCACCTGAAACAGCCAGCACTGGATGTGAATGCTTCAGGGGGTTGTCTGCAGAAGCTCAGGCAACATGGATCAGTGCTAAAGGAAAGGGTTTTACCTCTACCTCTGGCCTTCTCTGTGCACGACTAGAGTAGAAGTACCATCATGATGTATTTCCTGCCCTTGTGCTCCTTCCTATCCCATCCCTAAAATAATTTTGTTTCAACGCAACAGTACTACTGGGAGTAGTAGAGGAGATGAAAATGGCACCAAGCCATGTAGCCAAGACACTCCCTGACCACAGTGAGAGTTGGAGGGGATCAGCTTGATCATGCATATACTGAGTACTGTGGACCTTCTCTGCCTCCTTTCCTTACCACTGAGTACAAACAGGTATTGAAGAAACCTGGGGCAATGGGTAGAGGGCACCTCTTACCCACTGAAATGTACAGAATGTGGACATTTTCTATTACCCATTTATAGAACATGGGTATTTCCCTGTTTTGTGAGGATCTGATAATCTGGAAATGCTTCTGCTGGTTTTATTCAAGGGAGTGTTTTTCCACAGCCTTTCTTTTACATTTTTAATTTTTAATCTGAGAAGTTCTCCTTGACACAAAGAACTTTTTAATGGCCAAGATAAATAACATTCCATTAAGCAAAACTATTTTGTGGAATTATGAAGGCTACTCAGCTTACCAGGAGGCTCAGTAAGGGAAAATAGGAATGGAAATTTAAATTAACTAAGACATTTGTGAGCCGAGATCTAGCCAACATTTTTGGAAAATTAGAAATCAAGAAAATAATTCCAGCTTTCCAAATATTCTTACCCCAACTGTTTAATTTGCTAAGCACACTTTCATTGTGTTTATACTGTATAGTGTATTGTATTTTACAGGGGCTTGGAATATTGTCTCTTTGCAGAAAGGAAGTTGTTAAACAATTGTCCTTTTACATCTGTCAGCTCAAGGCTATTCATATTTATTCTAGTGGAAGCTGAACCTTTCAACTATTTCCTCACATTCATCTGTCTTATCCCTCCCACGACAGACAAGTCCTCCAAAACAAGTCTGAGACTTTTGAGAGCGACAGGTTACTGTGAAATCCCCACATCTTACCCAATATAAATAAATAGATTAGATGTTCTCTGATCATACGAAACCTTGTCAGAAAAATGTTGTTGCACATTTCTCTCATGTTAGGTACTCTTAGGCACAAAATGGTGACGTATTAGACATTTTGAATAGGTTAGCTCATGCCTAATGTAGGACGCACTTCAACATTGTAGTTTTAGAAGTTTGATACAGGTTGATAATAAATGACTTCTTATTCCACTAATAAGAGGTTCTGTGGAAGGGGGACAGAATAGACAAGACAAAACCTAATGAAGAGTGAAAATATGTAGACTGAAAAATGAAGGGAAGAAGGTTCATCCATCCTTATTACTTACACAAAAGTTAAAACAGGATAAGAATAACTGTTGAAATGTAGACCCAAAAAAAAAAAAGGTTTCTGGCATCTCTCAGCTCTGCAGAAACACTCCTGATAATTTGTACTTCACACAGGAAATCATAGCCACATATGTCATTTTGAGAAATTCAGACTTCTGAGGTTTGAAAAGTTCCTCTATTTTTTCCAGCACAATACAGCTACAGTGCTTTAAATTATAAGGGAGTAAATCAAGAATAAAAGATTTGACTTCAGTGGAGTTTGACTGGATTTATATTGTTGTAATTGAAAGCCTTGTTGGTGAGGAGCCATGAGATGTTACATATACTTGTTCCAAAATGCAGAGGGCTGATGGGTTATCTCTACAATCCAAGTAATGAGACCACTTCTTGCATTTTTCAGGGAAAAAATAATTTGTATGAGTTTCTCTTTCATTTATTTCAAGTAACAATGAACAAACACTCTGAAAATGGCAGGAAGGAGAAACAGCAGCAGGGATCTGGCAAAAGCAACTCATAGAGTGTTTCTATTAATAAAATGATCAAGGCCAGAGCACGGGCACAGGGACCGGCCAGAGGCAGCGCAGCCCCTTCCCACTGCTCTGCCAGGCGCGTCATGGGCTGGGTTCAGGTCCTGACACACAACTGGGTCAAAGTCAACCCACTTCACAAGGGTTTAGATGTGTGAGTTTAGCTGTTTCATGCTACCTGGCACGAAGCTTGGAGAACTGGCCCCAGCTTGTTTTATTTACCATCATAGAAGTGGTCAGTGAAGTTACTCCAGGGTCATGGGAGGGGAAACAAAGTGCTGCCACTTTGGGAAGGGATGTCAACAAGTCTTTGTCCATATCAGTAAATATCTGGAAAATATCTGATGAGGGAATGAAGAAGGTTCAGGCTAGTTCTCACTTTCATTAGTTGTTTCTTTGGTTTTTTCCTCCACTTCTCTTTAGGTGTGAACGCAGCAGGCTAAGAGAAAACTCACTGTCACTGCAGTTTCCTTGGGGATGGGCTGGAAGGCTAAAGCAGACATGCCATACCTTGGGGCAGAGAAATAGCAGCTTAAAATCCCAGTCTATACAAGGAGGAGGGTGGCAGTTGAAGGATTTCTGCACCAATCAAGAGTAAGTAAAATGTAACTTTAAGGGACAGACACTCCCCCCAGACCTCTTATACACTCAGATCGGAGGAGGAGTGGATATATCTGTCACACACACTGGGTTAGTGCTAACACTTATATGGCCCTGGGAGAAAAATGCAGAGGAAATCCACAAATGCTCGCCCTGACTCCCTTCCTGGCAATTTGCCTATACTGGTCCTGCTGTGACTCCCGGTCACGCTCTCTCCCAGTCCTCTATCCTAACTCCACTGACTGCATCATGCCCACCCACTGTTCCTCCCTCCTGTTCTGCATCCATGGAATTTCTTCAGTTTGTAAACTCTCTGGGGCAGCGACTGCTTGTTTGAGTATCCCAAATGGACACTGTTCTTGGCCAGCCCCAAAGCACAGTCACAACAAATGTGAATAACAACAACAGTGACAAACAACATCAACATTAGTAATTACAATTATTATTGTTATTATTATACAGTCACCAGAATGACTTGGTAATTATTTGCATAATTTGTATAAATAATTTGCATGAGAAGAATAAAAGACTGCTCCCATATCCAGAGAAGATCTCAACCACAGTGGTTTGTTCCCTGTATTTGCCAAGGATTCCCACTGGTGTCAGTGGGAGATTTTTTTCTTGCTTATTCTCGAAACCAATTGCTCCGATGACAGAAATCAGTGGGAGTCCCAATAACATGTGGCTTCATCCAGTGGGGTGCTGAAGGTGCTTTGCTACCTCTGACTCCAATTAAGATCTTTAGAGATGAAGGTACTCAGCACTTTTCAAGAGCTTCTTGTGATGTGCAGGATTGAGCCCCTCAAGACAGCTGTCTTTGGGCTCTGACTATGCAAAGCTGAGCAGAGATATTTTTTTCCCCTTTTTAATTTTAATTGTCTATTTACAAAACAGATTCCAGCAGCTCAAGAGCATTTATGGCCTAATGGAGAAAGTCACAGTGGGTGTCTTTTTTGCTCTCAAAGAGGGAGATCCTTGTCAGTGACAGAAGGAAGAAACTATAGATTATGCACACGAGGCAGGGCAAGGAGTGCAGGGGAAGCAGAGGTGACTTGCAGAGTTATTTACAGAGTACTCTTCCAAAGAGCCTGGCACTGCCTCCAAGCTGCCAGTCTTAGGAGGACAAACAGTATATTTCAATTTAGCGCAGCGAATAGATTCTGAGAGGCACCAAATGTCTGTGGTAGGGTGTGCTGTCATTTCAAGGGTGTAATTTCTGGGCCTATTTGCACAGTTTTTTAGTTCAGAAGATATCACAGGCTATGCCTGGGTCTTTGTGGGAGGAGTATAATTTCTGGCACATGACATTGGGGCACTTTGCTCCAGAAGTAGCATAAAAATTAAGTTAAAAGAATGTTGAGGAAAGGGCTGCAATATGAAAAGCTGACATAATATGGGATGGTAGGGCCGAAACTTCAGGCTGTCGCAGAAGAGCCCTCCTAGGCTTAGGATTTGTGGCTCAATGCTGTGCTAAATCTCATATATAGAGGCAGTTTGACTTTTCTTGCAGACAAACAAGAGTCAGCCTGAGAGGATAAAGATCATAATGCAAACTCTCCAATGCCCAGAAAACTGAGGGCCCCTCCCTGGGCTGGGAGCAGGCTCTGCCCTGCTGCTGTGATGGGGAGCCCAGCAGCCCCAGATGAATGCACTGTGTAAACCCTCTTCATCTGTCTCAGTACCAACCAGGTTAGATTATACTGCAGGCAAAGGCATGTTTTCAATGTTTACTTTCTTGTCGAGTATTCAGCACTCCCTTTTGCTTCTGGAACTGCTCTGGCTCTGTGGCTGGAGTAGAGAGTAACAGGACAGGCTGCAATCGCTGCTATTTAAACACATTAAATACGGGCATGCCAGATCTTACAGGGATCTGGCCTCCCTGCACTTGTTTAACTTACTGCTGAACAAGTTAGAACTTGCTTCCACTCCACAAAAATGCATCTGCACAGAGGTGAGAATTTCAGCTGCTTAAGTCTGAAAACTGATAGAAAAGAATCCGTTGTGTGATACTAATTTGTTGTTTGCCTCTGTAAAACTGACTGACTTACCTTGATTGTGAGGACGCTCCACAGCCCACCAGAAAAGTTGCTTCAAATTAGTGATCTCTGACCATGAAGAAAAATACAGTGATCTTTCTCACCATAAACCTGGACCCACTCACAGTGCCTGCATTTTGTATTTATCTTATGATAAGGAAAATTTGGCGTTGTTTTCTTTTCATGCTGGCAAACCTTTTAACCCACCTATTCAGCCACTTCAATAATCTCTTTTCTTAAGTACTATTCCTCATAAACCAGCAGCCCTACACGCTTCCAGCTGCAGGGTTAGGTTGGTTTTAACAAATGTCAGATTACTACCCCTGTCCTCACAACTCCTTCCCTTGGGGAAGATCTGACTGTGCACCTTGAATCATTTGTTCCACTCAAGATTTTAGCTTTGAATAGTGACAAACTATCTAGGAGGGAAGATGTTTCTGAATCATTATTCGTCACCTTTAGATAACAGTATATTCACAGGAGAAGAAGATTTTTATCTCTTACTTGTAAGTTCAAAATGCTAATTCAGCTTTAGTGGAAGATAAAGGTAAGCAACCTGCACACTAACTATGGAAAAACAAGAAATCCCTATAGATTGTTCCCCATTTCTCATTTTATGTATGTTCTCATATACGCAGATGTTATTCCCAAAGCCATAATTTTTTCTTTTCCTGTAACTGAAAAAAACAGCTTAGTGTCTCTAAGTCAGAAAAGAATCTGTTCCCCAAGTTTTTCTTGAAGTAAATCTCCATTGTTTGGCTGATCTCCTGGTAATTGCTTCATCTTCCAGAGTTAATTTTCTCTCCACTGTATTGCTATTTTCAGATTACCGAAACTGATGCCAAAACTGATTTATAATAGATGCTCACTCAACATTGTTTTTGCATTATACATCATAGAGGTCAGGTTGTGATTACATTATTAGATTTTATACATGAAAGAAGTATCTGTATTTGAGGAATCAGCTGAGAGGAGAGGGGGAAGACAGCCTTTGTGTCCTATATTGAAAGACTAATCCTTAGGGCTTGATTTTGTGTGTAACCTTGGTTTTTTGCACCTGCATGAAACTAAAGGCATTTACATGTCTAGCTATTATACCTGATTGCTGGCTAATTATGCATGTAAGAATGGAGATGGGGGAGGGAGAAAATAGATCTAAAAATATTTTTTCTTGGTGTTTTAGATAGACTCATATATTTCCCATATAAAAGCCTTTGCAATAAAAGACTTTTGGCAGGAAAGTGAGAGATATGGCATATGAATACCAGTATAAATGCCATTTTCTAGCCATGGCATCTGAACATAAGTGAAAACACGTTAAATATTCTCCAAGCCAAATTTCAAAGTCAATTAATCTTGAGGGTTTTTTTTCTTCAAACATTCATTGAGGGCGGGAGAAGAAAATGCATATATTTCAATACCAAAGGTGCAGCAGGTTATTTTGTTCATGGCTTTGTCAAGCAGGACTGTTTGCTTTAGGACTGTGCTGTTCTAAAACCCCTTGTCCTCACTCAAAAAACCAGCGTGTGGAGTATGGATTTGCTGTCCTTAACACTGTAAATCACAGCTGCATCAAAGACACTTGATAGAGGGAGAGGAAGAGGGAAGACAGAAAAGACTGTGTTAGGTCTCCTGTATTTTTATTACTCTAGAGAGAAAAAAGAAGAAATGAGGAAGATACATTGTGTTTTTTCAGCAATGGAGAGCTGACCAAATGCTCCCAAATATGCTCATTTTATCTGGCATTATATAGAAGACATTTTCAGGGGTGCCAGGTTACTAAGTCCTCAAATCCATTTACTGTGACCTGGAACAGTTGTTGATTTCCATTTCAATAGTTATTAGCGTTTTTTTCTAACCATCAGCGAAGCTTGAAATAAATACATTTTATTAGAGTTGGCAAGTCTGAGAACAGATGTGAGATCTCCCATAATCTAAAGGCAGGGAACCCATGGGATAGCAGTGTTCAGGATGAGGGCTGTTTCCTTCCAGAAAGCATTGGCTGTAGAAATTCTCTGTGTGTGAGGTCCACACACAGTTCAGTTATGTAAAAGGAGAACTGAAAGGTATTTTACCCCGTTTTGGTTCTTGCCGTTTTATTCTGTTAATGCACTGTGAGATACAATACATTCAGTCATGATATATTTGATTGCACTTGTTTGTGATGCCTAGTCCAGATTGCACAGACATTTTACAGCATTAGACCCCAAAACCCAGACCCATAAATCACAAAGAACATCTGTTATTCCCTTGTGGGAAGGATCTTAAAAGAGTGTCTTCTGAGCATCTCTGTTGTATGTCATTTATTACAAGTGGGCCCTCAGCCTGGAACAAAAGAGACCTCCTACATCCTCTTCCCCAGGCAGCAATTAACTGACCTCATCTTCCCACCCCCTTCATCAGCCCCCACAATCAATTATCCCAATCAGCCCTTCAGAAGAAGACAACTGGGTGAACAGGTGGACCATTATTCTAAATAGTTTTGGGCACTTGGAAAAAAGTTTATTGCAACACAGTACTTACACAACAGTGGGTGCAATTGTAGAGAGACAAATTTGTGTAAGAGTACTTGATTGAAAAATTCATTACAAGATTTTTCTTTTTCTTTTTCTTGAATACAAGAGTGCATACATGTGCCTGTGTGTGAAATAAAATTTCATAGATCTTTTGAGGTCTTTCCAAATTAGTGGCTAGAGCTTGTACAAGTAGTAGTAATTCTATATATCAGTTGCTGGCCTCAAAAAAATAGTCTCTTGATAGGACTGTATAGATCCTAATTATTGTCAGAATAAGAATGTGTGCACAGAGACTGACTTCAGTCAACAGGGTTAAATAGTAATATGGTAGAGGGCAGCAAAATGTGGTTAAGTGCAGCAGAAGTGCTTTTGATCCCTGGGCAGACATGGGCCATAGTGATGAGTACGTAAACTCTGTCATGCAGTGGGAGAAGTAATTAAGCTCCTCCCTGGAAGAAGACAGACGAAACAATAGATGCTACTATCCAAACCATTGTCCTTGGGGCAGGCCCTGACTAAAGGAAAAGAAGAGGAAATTTCCTGAATTGGAAATAAACATTGCTTCAATTATGTGAGTGCAGAAGGAGAAGATGAACAGAAAGCAGCCTAACAAAACCAGAAAGATCACTGACCATGTGGTCTCGAGAGAAAGCAAAAAGAGAAAACAAGTCCTTTGGACACATAACTGTCAGTATCTAGGTCTGAACTTCTGGGCAAGAGAGTATTTATATCGGTCCTGGGAAAAATGAAAATACAAAAATAGAATATACAAAAGGGAAAACCATTTGTTCGCGTCATCAGTGCTATCACAACAAAAGTACTACTGAGGTCTTAAGTACTAAGAGAAATATATGATAGATGCATGAATGAAAGTGTTAAAGGATGTTGTCCAGACATTAATTAGAGAAATTGCTCCCATATATTTTAAGAGTTTCCTTTCTTTCTGTGTAATTGTCAACTTACAATCAGTTTAAGCTATATGAAACTCTACTGTATCAAAGGGCACGTAAGCATACGGCTATAAGAGTTTGTGAGCATGTGATAAACAGAAAACTGGTACCACACTGAGCATAGTGTGCACATACGCACCTTCGACTCATATGTCAGATTGTGCCTCAGATCTTTGAGAACTAATGGAAAAATAATATGTGTCCAGCTTTGTAGCATTTCCCAGACAGTCAATCTTTTAGTAAAGTAACAAGTTTACTGACTGCATCATTCTTGGATAGCTTAAATTACTTCAATATTCAAAATGTTCTTTCTCAGCTTCCACTGTGAAATATAGGAAATCAGAAAAATAGCTGTTTCTAATCCAGTTGTTTCAAAGTCCATTCTGAAATCTGTACCCTGTCGAATCAATGGCAAATCTCCAACTGACTGAAGAGGAGCCTGGATTTTATCGATGATCTGGAATAAAGGAATGATTTTTCAATCTTTCACAATAAGTGTTTTAATGTGCAGCTTACTTATGTAATTAAAAAAAAAATAGGAAAAAAAAAGTTAGAGGTCTTGGTGTTCTTTTATTGGTAGCATTTTGCTAATGTCCAGCGGAGGGCAATAAAAACAATTAAGAGACTGAAGCATCTCTCTTACAAGGATAACCTGAGAGAGTTGGGTCTGTTCAACCTCAAGAAGAGGTGACTAAGAGGGAACCTCATCAATGTCTGTAAGTATCTGAAGGGAAGGTGTCCAGAGGATGGAACCAGGCTCTTCTCAGTACTGCCAAACAACAGGACAAGAGGCAACGGGCAGAAACTGATGCACAGGAGGTTCCACCTGAACATGAGGAAGAACTTCTTTCCTGTGCAGGTGATGACCACACCCTGGAACAGGTTGCCCCGGGAGGTTGTGGCGTATCCCTCACTGGAGACATTCAAGACCTGTCTGGATGCCGTCCAGTACCATGTGCTCTGGGATGACCCTGCTTGAGCAGGGAGGTTGGACAAGATTGTGGCCCCTTCCAATCTTATCCATTCTGTGATTTTATTTAGTACTCTACCAGAATTCAGAGATGAGCTCCAAAAATTACATAAAAATTTCAGGCTAACAGAACTTGGAAAACATACTCTGGCTAAGGAAGATGTCACTGATTTTATAACTAAAGAAGTCTCTCTGGAACATTTTTGCTATGAACAAGCCTATCTTTTTACTTTATTTGAACTAAAAATGGAAATAGATCTCCAAAACTAGAAGTTTTGAATTGAATCACTACAACTTGTTTAAATATTTTCTACTGCATTTGCTGTGTTGCATCAAGTGACCTCTACTTTGTAGAAAAAACCCAGGTCTTATTTCCACAGCACTCAATTACACAGCAGATAAGTATTATTGCCCAATTTTATAGACATGGAAACAAAAAGGGAAAAGCATCTTTCTTCAAGGACAGGAATTTGTGTGTTCTGTGTTTTAGTTGAGCCTGCTATGCAGTAGGCCATACAAATTCCGGCTGGGTGCTGGTGATTAGGTGTTTTTATAGCAAGCTCTTTGTAATTCTTACTTTTTCCTGAGGTAAAGGATTGGTGCTTTGCTGTAATGTCTATAAAATGCTAAAGCTGTTAAAACACAGTTTTTGTTGTATGTCATCCAATTTGCAGTTGGGAAACGGTAAAATTTGCTTAAATTAAAAACACATGTTGTGCTGGAAAGTAGGTAATGGAATTACCACCTTTGCATGTTTGAATTCCGTGCCTTTTCTGCAATTTACACAATAATAAACCCAACTAACGAAGCTATTTTAACCATTAGAGGTCATTTTATTTGGTGATATAAGAGTCTTCATGCTAGAGCTGGACAGGAAATATTTTTCATGTCTTGTAAAAGCTTTCATGATTTCAAAGCTGTTCCTGCTTAAAATCAGGTGAACCTAGAGGCTACTAAAAATGCAGTGTGAAAGAAGCTCCTCACCCATCACATCATGGCATAAGTGAAAGGCCAGGTCCTCCTTCAGGATATGGGATGCTCAGCTTAGAGTAGGTGGTACTTTTTGATTTTCATCAGAAATTCCGTACTTTACAACTGGTATAAACATATTAAGGGGGAAAATAATGGTTTAAATTAACTTGTTTTCCTTGATTAAAAAAATGCATTTCAAAATTTCTTTTAAACACCCCTTTATATTTTCAACAAACATGCTGTGGCTGAGATATGTCTCCTAAGAGACTTTAGGCTGAGAGATTTTCTTACTCTCTCCACTCAGAAATGGGCATTTTTTTTTTGATATTTATTTTATGAATCACAACCAGCTTCCCTTAAAGTGTGGATTCAAAATGTGCTGTGAGAAAAGCCTGTGACAATGCAACAGAATTTCTCCATTGCTGTCCTTCCCCTTTCTTCTTTCTCTGCTACTGTCTTACTGTGCTTGTTAAGTGTCTTTAAAGGGAAGGTTTTGCATTTACCTTCAAACCAACGTGTCTAAGGCATTCTTTGCTAGGCTGTGTGTTAAATTTTTCTTTTAAACCTTCACTCTTACCTTCCAGAATTTCTTCCTGTTTTACTTGACTGTTTTCTTCCTGTCATCTTTTCCTTTTCCTTTGTATTTGTGATTGTCATTCCCTTTAGGATGGGAAAAGGCTGCAGGCCAAAAGCCAGAGAGCAATCATAAAAGGCTATCAAAGGATGAGTAAAAGATGATAGTAAACACGACAGTGTTGTCTTCCGAAAGCATAATTACAGCACCTACCTGTCTTGCCTGGCTATAGACAAGGATATCTTTGGGACTGTTAGAAGGACAAAAATGTATACTCTATTCATAGAGATATATGAATAGTTCTGAGGGACCACAAGTTAAATTACATCTGATAAACACCAGGCACATGGAGAAAATACTATAAACTTTGATGCATACCTGTACTTAGTTCTCCAGCTGAAGGAGCACAGGAACTTGTGAGAAGACCTAACAAGTGTAAAGGTATGGATTAGTAATAGAAAAGTTATCTTTTCATTAAATAGTTCTTCACCTATAATACTAGAAACTTTGCATTATTGAAAAAAATACTATGACAGGAAAGACTTGAAGTACACTAATAATCACCTTCTCTCATTGCCCAAGAGTTTAAACAAGCTTCTACTGAAGTGAACCCATTTGCTGAACAAAAATTGCTTCGTTATCTTTTTTTTTTTTATGTCGTTCTCATTTTATTGTTATCATGGTTATTGCCACTATAATTAGTCCCATTGCTTCTGCTCTTGTGCCTCAGACATGATAAAAATCAGATGCTCTTTAAGAATTCCTGTTGTAAGAAGAGAACTTGTGCAAATCAAAAGGGGACCTCAGAAGGGTCTCCTTTCTCCTTTCACCCAGCTTTTACTCCCATATATATTTGAGATCCATATTTCAAGGACACCCCAATCTTTTATGGCCAGATGTTACAGCCTTAGCAACTAAGGTTAAAACTGATAGATCACGATGGAGAAGAATATTGGTGTGTCATGTATCTTCAGGTAAAATGCTATTGATGCTTATGCCATGCCATCTTCCTTGCTACATATTTATGCCTTGACTAAACCACTGGATTTCTAACCCGTGTTTAAGTCTGGATAACTAGAACACCAGAATAACGTTCTTACAGTGTATTTGAGGTTTAAGTGCCAGACATATTCCTTTAAAATCTGCCAAGCAGTATATTAAAACTGGTTTGGGCGAATGCTAGAGTGTGAAGTGTGATTTACTGATTTACTGTACTAGGAAAAAAAAATGCACTGTGTATCTGTGTCTTCTATACATAACTCATTACAATTCACTTTCCCATTCATGATTTGGTGAGGCAGAAGTAAACCAAGTAAAAGTATTGTCCTCTACCAGTGTCTATGAAATAAACCGGTGTCTTAACACACTCACACTTGCCTTAAGAGGCCAGTGTAGGGATCTAGTAGTTTTATGAGCTTAATATAGTTATACTTTTAAAAAAATTATGTCATAAGTGTATTCACCATGTTGATTAACATTTTGACATGACCTCATGCTGGAAGCAGCTGCTTGATCAGAGTGATTTCTGGAAGAAGTTTGTCTGTGTTCTGCTTCAATACATTCCTTCTTTTTTCATCATTATGCTAGAGATGTGCTTCAGCTGCAAAGACCATATCTGTATTCAAACTTCTTCAAAGTTGGGGAGTGTTTGATGTTTAAGGGCAAATGAAGGTTCTGTACAAAATACGGTTGCAGGCAAAGGCACATAGCAATTACTTTGAGATGCAGGATGAGAGTTCCTTGAAAAACGTTGATGCTCTTGTTCTTTACTTTGTTTATGGCTCTAGGGATGGGTTTCAAGTGGCAAAAGAGTGGAAACAGGACAGGATACGTCTCCATTGGACACTTGCTGTCCCAGATATTTTTTCAAAGCTCTTTGTTTATATATGTCCATGTCTGATTTTCTGCCACAGTAAAAAAAAGTATTCCCAGAGAAAGCAAATATTCTCATAGTCTCTGGAGGCAAAATAAATGCAGTGCATCAGACTGTGGCTTTGAAGTCCCAGCAGAGGCTGGAGAATGAGCTTGAAGCAGAATTGATACACAGACTTTATGAGGGGTCAAACATCCTTGAGTCCTGCTGTCTGCAGCTCTTGCTGCTGACACTGAAGGAGAGTGGCAGGTTCATGGAAAGATGTGGTGGCACTGACTGCAAAGGGCCCGAGGAAACTGTGCAGAGCCCTTAGCAGCTTCAAGAAGCCCTGGGGAAAAGGAAGAAATCCTAAAGGGAATGCCAAGACAGGCACAAACAACATAATAAAGGATGCAGGATATTATATACTGCTAGATAAGTCTCACTGTGATTCAGCTTTACCAGTCTATTCATTAACATCCCTGGCCTGCACAAATTTAGCTCATTTTACTCAGTTTCATATTAGCAATTTAAGGAACCTGGGCAACTCCACTTCTTTTTGCTTCCCGAGTCATTCTTCTTTCTCTCCACTATGTCCATGTCTCTCTTGTACTGGGGAGCCCAGAACTGGACACTATACTCCAGCTATGACCTCACTAGTATTGAAAAAAGAGAAAGGATCACCTTCCCCAGTATGCTGCTGGCCATACTTTGTTCAGTGCAGCCCAGGCTACCATTAGCCTTCTGTGCTGCAAGAGCACATTGCTGTCCCATGCTGTCTTGTTGGTTGTTGTGCTAAAGACCTGTTTCAGACATAAGGTCCACCACTGACTTCTTACTAGGCACCAGCTAGACCACATCACCAGACATTGCTACCTGATTGCTCAGGAGACACTTTTTTCCCCAGAAAATTCCCCAGGTGTTTCTGGAGAGCATACTCAGCTCTGCCACACTGGTAGGCATGGCAGAAAGTGCTGCCTTTGCCAGGATTTGAGCTCAAGGCTGAGTCTATGCTTCCTGATGGAACTGTTCGGACCTCCTGGGCTATGAACCAAGGCAGACAGTTCCACTTTGTGCTGCCTGCTCAGCTGCCCCCAGGTATGGCAGAGCAGAACAGCTTCATCTGTGGCAGGGAGGCTTGCAAAGATCCTCATTTTCTGCACAAGTTGGCTCACAGGTTTTATGTATTTTTGTGTATGATTTGCATATTAGTCATGGTCCTTCTGTATTGGTACCTGAGAATGGGATTAGCTGCAGTCCCCATCAAAAGTACTGAGCACTAAAATAGTTCCACATGGCACAACATAGCCCCAGGTGACAAAGCATGAATTATTTTCCTCTCCCAGAATGCCTGGAACAAGCCATACTGAATGATGTGTCACATATTAAGAAAAACTTTATTTTTATCCAGATGGAATTCCAGGAAGCTAACTCCAATGCCCTCACCCTGGCTGAAAATGCATGATGTGTCCTAATAGCTACAGGCAGGACAAGGCAAGTTTGTAAAAGGGACATTTAATTAGTTGTTCCATAAGGAACTGAAGTGTTGTTACACAAATGGTGTGTTTCTGACAGGCTTGAAGGTATCTAATGATTTGTAACACTAGAAGAATTTTGATATATTCAGTCTAGAAAGGCTACAAGACAGATAATTTTAAGTCTCTTTAGTGAGGTTTATTGGAATTTAAATTCAAGAGAACACTATGTTGCAGGTCATCTTAGCCTTTAAACAACCTCCTGTTGTTGGAGTAGGACAATATCTCCAAGTTCCAATTGTTTTGGGTGCATCTTTCAGTCCTGCAAAAGAAGTGGAAATCAACATCTTGAATATGATGGTACAGTTGTTCTAATTTTTATTTTAGAATAATTAGTATTGATTGTCTGTGTTCAGTGCAACACCTAAGCAAGCTTATTCAGTGAGCAGGGCCCCATTATTCTCAGCATGCTATAGTTGGAACTCCTTTTGTCTCCATGAGTCAGACAAAATGTGTTTGCATTTGAGCAATTTACTACAGTGTGTTAAGGAGAATGTGAAGATACTTTGTTCTTCTGACCAATAACATTTGGCACCATCACACTTAGCTCTGTTGTGTCTTAGATTTCCAGCTACATGTGTGTACTACAAGTCTTTCTTGAAATACGGGATTTCTAAATGTGCCTTGCCACCCCTTTGCACTGCCAATCAGATCCTAAAAACACATGACTCAGGAGAGATTTTTCCCAAATGCGCCAAAAGTATAAGATATCCCTGGGGTGGTGAAGGAAACTGAGAGGCCACCAGGAAAAACAGAGTTTGGAAATTAAAATCAACCCAATGACCAAAACTTTTTTACAAACTTAAATAATTTAATCTGGAAAGCTGTTCCAGTCAGATGAATAAGATGCTATAACACGCTATTTTCTTGTCTTTTTGAAAGCAGCTAACAGAAACAGTTAGGGTTCTTAAAAAAAATTTAGCTATGCAAATTTTCATACCGAAATGAACATCTTAGGTGTTGTGATACAAAACAGTGTAATTACACCAAAACATTTTAGATATTTAAATGTCAGGACTAGGAGGTGATAAACACAGTTAGTAATACAATAATGTTTTCTGAAGGAAAAAAAATTAAAAGGTAAAAGACAAAGAATTTAGTTAACATAATAATAACAATAAGGCTTAGCTTTTAGCAGCTGTTTTACATCTTCAAACTATTGCTAAATTATTAACTAATTGATACCAGATCCTGCACATGCCAGCTCGGTGCAGAGTCATGGGGAGGACGCCAGCAGAGTGCTGTTGTTGGCTGAGAAGGTACACAAATGTTGCAATGTGAGTGGTAGGAAGTAGTAGTATTACCATATACAGCACAGTACCAGGCCCTCTGAGTACTGGTTCTAGCAGTGGTAACCTTGCCTCCGAAAGGATATAATTGCTCTTATGGGGTTGCCTTACATGGAAACCAAAATGATATCAAGATTTAATAATTAAATTATGCAGCAAGTCAGAGAAGGACAGATTTGTTCTCAATAGAACACAAGAGACTACTTGCTTTGGTGACCTAATTGCTGCAGCTTAAAAAAAAAAAAAAAAGAAATTATTATGATAGCTGATTAAAAGGAGCCAGGGAGCTTATTCACATTTGCCAAGAGCACACAGCAAATCAAGCTTTATGACTTGAAATGAACTTGGTGCTTTGTCCAGATTAAATTAAGAAAGGAGGTCACTGAAGTGAGGAGTTCAGAAGAGCACTTGAGAATGGAAGTATGAGAAATGAACAACAGGACTGAAATGAGAAAGGTATAAGAGAGAAAGAAACCATTTTCCATTCCTACCATTTATTTTCTTCAGAGGCTAGTGAGCAGACAGAGGGGAAACTTGTTCAGGAGCAAGAAACCACAACAGCCCATCCTATAAAATTGCAGTAAGATGTAGTCATGGAAGTGGGTGGGCAGTGATGGGAAATCTTTGGCACACATCTAAGCGATACTCATGGGAATGCTATTGCACAGGGACACCATCAGGGGAGCTCATTTTGTGGTCTGCATAAAGGATACCTGGCACAAAAATGAAAAAAAATCAGAGGATTCTGATACTCCAGAAGTTTCTCTATAACATACATAAGTTCTTGGGGCCCTGTGATACATTCTGTGTTTAGAAAGCGGTAAAATAACTTTAATAATGAAGTCCACAAAGGAGATTCTATGCCACATTGCAGACTGTTGTGTTCTGGCAGCCTCTACCTTTCTCTCACTGCATAGCTGGGATACCCTTGCCTGAAATAGGTATGGAAGGGTTGGATTCCTTTGTCTGAGGTTCACATCTACACAAGGTACTCCTGTTTTGTCAGCTGTCAAAAGATAAAATTCCTCTCATCTCTCTTAGGTGTACCCTTCAGGAGATGAAATGCTATTTAGATGTACTTTCTCCCTGTGCCCTGTTAGTGAGTTTAGGATGACTGAAAAACAGACTGCTAAAATTTGGTTTCCCAGATTAGGGCATGTGATTCACAAGAAGTGACATCACCAAGCTGTTATGCAGAGCCAGAGCCTATTGCAATTAGGAAACAGGAGCAGGTGAAAGCTCCAACCTTTTCATGTGATCACTGCATGACTACTGTAAGGATTTGTGACATGAAATCATGTCATTGGGACCCTACATCCCTTTGCTGCTCTGCTTACCTTCTTCACTCAACCCACATGAGGGATGCTAAAAATTCCACAATTATATACATCACTGGAAGGATATTTGCAGATTGTCATTAAATAACTTTACTATGATTCCTGCCATGTGGAAAAAGTCTCAAAAGCATATTTAATGGCATGCAAATACCAGCTGGCCAGGTTAACAGTCTCTAGTGCAAGAATACATTTGGAAACGTGAGTGTATCAGCTTTTGGTACTCAGAGAGTGGAACAGCACATGAAGCTCCTCTGCATCTTCCCAGTTAACAGGCTGTGACTGTTGCTGTGGTGCTTTGCATTGAAGGTTTGTTCTGAAATGTAGTCTTGTTAAACATTTTTCAAGGACCTTTCCTGAACCTGGACTGGGTTTTTCAAAGGTGACTATGGAAGTTAGCTGCTTCTCAAAGACATGTAGTAGAAATTTTCTTTGTTCTTTTGAATGTCCCTGTATGGGCAATTTATGGCAGCTGCTTAAAAATGCCATTGAAGCTCAATCAATTAGGTGACTTGCTATGTTAAAAAATACATAAAGGAACCGTGACAATTTTAATGAGGTTTTTCCATTGGTTTCTATGACTTCTGCTATTTTGTGAAATATGCCCATTGAATTACAAATTCTTTTATTGAGAGAGGGAATCCTGGCCAGGGCCTCAAGGTTATTACTCACTATATTCAAAGGGTACTTGGGGATCTTTAATTTCCAACTGGAGAGCTGGCAGAAGGACAGTGGGTTTAACATTTTCTCTGAAGGATGACACCTCTAAAAGTGCCACACGCTGCTTATTACTGCAGTACACTGGATGGGAGCCAAAGTCCCAGTATGGGACTTGAACCCACAAGTAGTTGGCTGTGAGACAGACATGCTACCCACAGAGTCACAATGACACCTAGTAGCATCTTAATTTAATAGACCACTTTTTTCAATGGCAGTGTCTTGTCTTGCATTTCTATGGTCTGGATCACTGAAAGTTTATTTTTCACTTCATTATGCATTTAAGGAGAATGTCACTCTGCTTTCCTTTTCTGTGCTTTTGGCAGCTGTGAACAATATACTCTTCAATGGTTGTGTGCATTTAAAAATAAGCATTCTATCACCAGTTCCTCTAAGCTCCTTTAAAAGTTATGACAACAAAAAAAATCTAACTTGTTTTAAAAATAAGCTGGGGAAACAACTGATTTCACAGAAGGTCCCTGCAACCATGAATAATCATACCTTTTTTCAGATATTTTCAAAGATGTGAAGACTTATGGTGTGACTGGTTAGTAAGCTTCCTTTTCTGAAGCACAGCAAGTTTTTCAACACAGGTATTTACCACTTATATCTGGAAGTGCAGTAATTTGGGTCCCCAGATATCTTTGTGGCTACTTGGTAAGAACACAGTGTCAAAAGCTACCATTCTAGCTGGAAAAATACACAGCATGGAGTGAGGCAGGAGGCAGTAGGGTACCAGGGGAAGGGGAGAAGGGGTCTGAGTTGGGGGAGAGAATGCATCTCATGGAAGACAAAGATGGACAACACTGGAAACACTTGGAGCAGAGCTCCCTCATTCTGGCATGCAACACTTATGCCAGTGATGGTACCAAGGCTCTTTTTGTGTTTTATTTCTTGGCTTATGGTCTGCAAAAGGTTGGGCACTCATTGCCTGAGCACAGATCCAGCTTTGTAGGTGCCTGGGAATGGAGCTGAGAGAACACTGCCCCAAGCCCTCCCAGGCCGGCTGCTCCTCCTGCTTAAATGAGCTTTCCAGTATTTGAGTGTTTGCATAATCCAGGATTAAACTGTGAGAGCTTTACAATGTGTTTGCCCTCCAGATCTGAAAGTTTATTTTTGACCATAGCTAATAAATAGTTAATACTCACATTTGATTAAAAGAAACCTTTCCTAAGAAAAAAACAAACCCAAAGCAAAACTCATAAACTCCGTAAATATCAGAGAGAATTTAAAAAAATAAATATATATAAATAAAACATTAGTGCACTCAAGGGAAAATAATGCCATTTTGATCTCAGTTCGAAAATATATTTGTCAGCACTTAAAGAAAAATATAAGCTGTTCTGTCAGGTAGCTAACAGAATTTTTAAGATTGGTGAAGATGATACTACTTCAAAAGCACTGCCACTAATTTATCTGTTCATTTAAATGCATCAGTTTGAACACAAGTTGTTCCTCACTGCAGGATGAAGCTGCTGGGATTTATAGCTAGCATGAATTTCTCCACACAGCTCTTGGACCCTGCTTCGAAACCAGCTCTCCAGTAACCTTCCAGTGGTGTAAGAGACCCCTTGCCTTGGGGGCATCTCCATGGCCTTTGAAGCTCTAGACAGGCATGGAGCTCTTCTCTGTAACTCCAGCTAGGATTTTGGGTTATTTTCCATAATGTAGGCATAAAAAAAGCCTACATTAATCATAAGTACCTTTCAGAACCACCTCAAGATATAATTCCTGCATCCACAAGATCTGGGGCATCCTAGACATCAAAGACAAGTCCACTGTGTTGCTGTCTATTGGTGGCTATTTTTCTCCAGTGCTATGAAAATGTCACAAAGTCAAGGACACTGATCTTGACAGGTTAATTTTCAATATTTGAAGTTAGATGATCTACTTTATGGTCAGTACAAAGTCTTCAAAGACGCGTGCACCCTTAGAAAACTACATTTCTGAGAAGAACAACGTAATCTTTTCAAATCACAGTTTATACTTCTCTGTCTTTTCTTGGCTCATTCTTGACATTAAAAACTGTTGCAAACAACTATGCCATCAAGGATGGTCTACAAACCCAAAAAACACAAGAGGAATGGGTTTTTAAGATGAAAAACAATTGGTGGTGTTCTTGCTTCGTGGTTGTCTTGTGGTTGAAATCTGGTCTGCACTACTGATAGAATCATTAATTACTGCAAATAATTTATAATTGTTTTCGGAAGTCAAATTCCCTCATTCTTCCCATAACAGTTTTGAGCATACATCACAGCTTTGCACCACAGCCACAGAGTGGGATCCTCATCCAAGATATGATCATTATGTGTATCTCAGACAATTAATTAAAAAGTACATTTGCCAGCAAGATTCATTATTGAGAAGTAACTCAGAGATTCATATGACTGTTACAAGCAAAAAAACCAAAAAGTAATCAAGGACTCAACTGTTGGACAAACATTTACCTATGTGTCTATTAATTAGTTAACCAGCAAAGTAATTCTCACAGCTTTAATATAGAAGCTATTGAGTGGAATGTGTCTATTTTAATTCCATTTTTTAGCGGTTATGTTGTTGCCAGTTCCCAGAAACTCCATTCATTTGATATTTTTCTGAAAATCCAAGTTTGGAATTAGATGAAAATTTAATCTCTAATTTGGAAAACAACATGAAGAAGAAAGAAGCAAGTACTGAAACCAGGAGTTACATCTCAAGAATTCTAAATTATAGAAGTTAAATTAAAAAAAGCGCAAATGTAATTTTTAATCTAAAAGTTTGTAAGCAGTACCTAGACTATGAAGGATGAACTGGTAAACTGAATGTTTTTGGGTGCCTGGGGCTGTCAATTCTTCAAACAAAAGTAAAAAGTAGTGAATGAGAAGGGTTTATTAAACAGGGAAAAGCTGCTCTACAGCATTATGCGAGTAAGGTGTATTTCCTCACTTTCACTGGCATTTACAGTTACAGGGTTAAATGGCTTTGAGACCCTGCTCCTCAGTTCCAAGGCATACACTGCAAACCATAGAAAAAGGAAACACTTCTTATAAATCAGAGTGTCACAAAAGTTGCAAAAATGACTGCATTTTAGCCTACAGAGAAAAGATTATAGTTAACGTACCAAGTATGAAATCTGTTAAATTCAGAATTTTTCATTTCAACAGGCTCTCAGGACATGTGAAGTTTTCTCATGTGTCTTTAGAGAGACAAAATGGCCATGGGCCTACATTTTTAACTCAGCAATTTCCACTACCATTGCTTTAACATAGTGTTCAGGTTCGTAGATTATATAATTATTTTCATTGGAAAGCACATTCTAACATCTGGGAATCATTTGAAAGAATGTAATCAACTTTGTCCTTTTTTTTTTTTTTTGGAGAGTATCTTCTGTTAATATTTAACCCATAACTGATTGCATGATTTACCAGTTTAACCCTGACCAACTTGCAAAATTTATCATCCTTGGTTGTTACTACACAAATCTATCACAGTAACAGAACTTTTTCCAGTTCTGTCTGTGTACAATGCTGTTCTTGTCTATGACAGGCTGCTCCATTCATGCTGCCCTGCTGCATTAGCGGGGCTAACACTGAGAACAGGAATTTCCTAAATGTGGTGGAACTTTTCGGGGTGAAGGTTATTTTTGATTGCAAAAATCCTTTCCTTTTCAACAGTGGGCCAAATCCCAACATCCATTCTTACTTTCTACAAGAAGTTTTATGTTTTCAGTCTTCAGTCTCTCGAATACATGGTATTATGTAGTATCATGTGACTCAGAAAAGCCTTAGAAATTGATCAGAAAATATTAAAAGAATGTAAAGGTGATTATAAATAACTATGCTGCATTACTCCTGGACTAGGATCCCAGGATTTTGTGGCCTCTTACAGCTTCCCAGACTTTGCCCAAACAACATCCAGTTATTTTTCAAAACTCTAGTGGACCAAACCAGTGCAAGGTTTGTCTTACCCTCATTTTCCATAGCCCCTCCCCCTGCCCATGAGTGAACTGTGAGGTCAAAGAGGAGTTGGAGAAAAGGCCAGAAAGAACAATATAGCAATAGAAAGGGCGATATACGTCTTTCAAATAAGGTCTAGGAAAGGTCACATAGCAGTGAGAAAAAACCCCCCAAAATAAAAGGGCAGGTGCAAGTGAGAGAGCTATTAAATCAGAGATGAAATCAAATTAGGAAATAAATCAAACTATAGAGTCTAGACAGAAGAAAAGGTTTCAGTCCCTAAAAGTTCTGGGAGAGAAAATATATCAATGAAGACAAGATAAATTAGGATTTGCACACTTGTAGTGAAAGAGTGCCTGGTAGAGCACATCTTACAGGGGAGGAAAATGCGTGGGGGAAATTCGTCTCCCGGGTGTACAATGAGTGTGCAGAAATAAGATCAAAATCAGTTTGTTGCTTGATTCAGAGGGACCAGCTCTGATCACTAAAATATTGAATCTCCTCATGATGGAGGAGAGCAGCATCCTCCACCTAGTCAGAGACCCAGTATTGATAATGACACCAAATGTTCGTGCCCAAAACCAGAGAAAATGGGGGAGTTGAAAGAGTTCTCCAGACATAAATCATCCCATAGTTATGCAGAAATTGAATCTCCCTTCCTGCCACGCTAGCACCACAGGCACTTGGGGGTTTGATTTAATTTGTCTTGACCCTAAACTTTCGTAAAGATAAAATTCTGCATTTTTTGAGAGGTCTCATTCAGTTGAAGGTAACGGTTGTGATGGTTGCATACATGGAAGATGGATGGTTTTGGTGGTGTCTGATCCGCAGAGCAGTTACACTGTAACCATGCATATTATTGCCCCTGTAATTGCATCCATCATACCTCCTGTAAAAACAAACAAATGGACTCCCATATTCACTTAAAACTAGATAAACAACTGTTCTTTGGCAATGTGACAGATACTTATTGCCTGCGAGTAGCCCATAACAGATAGGAAGGACAAGGATTAGGGTGGATTTGTAAACCATAAATTGTAGAAATCCACTCGGGAGTCTCCAAGCCAGACTCTTCCCTTAACTTTGCTTGAGTTATGCCCATGGATAAATCTGTCCTTCTGTCAAAACTCAGTGAAACTTTTTGCTGTCTCCTTTTACTGTGTCAGTCATTTATATTCTAAAAGCTAGAGCTTCAGCAAATCTAAATTAGCCTGGCAATTTTTTCCTCCTGATTTGTAGAAGGATGAAATGTTGCATTTTCTACAGCTCTGTTTCGCTGTATAAAAATGCACCAGATGAAATTCATGCTGCAGAATTGTGATTTTATTCATGTTGGTTCTGAAAAATTACCTTTTCTAAAATATGTATATAGATAAATAAAAAATCAAACTTCTGTTTGTTTTGCTTTTGCCCACTATAACTGAAACTACAAAGCAATTAACCAATACAAAGGAACCCCAACAACCAAAAAAACCCCAAGGATTAGCTAGCACTACAAACACTAAATTACTGCATGGGTACACTAGTTCAACATTAGAACAGATGTGACATTACTCATTTAATTTACTTGAACCATGTGGATAGTGGGAAGCTAGCAAGCTGAATGAGGAAGTCCACACAGGAGTTGAAAGCAATTTAGGTCACAGAGACATTGCAGGCAGGTCTGACAGCAAAAGATGAACAGTCCCTCAGCTCTTTGCTTCTCTGCATCTGCCAGACAAAATGTTTGAGTGCACTTCTAAATTCAATCCAAAGTCTCTCAGGGTTGAAACCATCGCAGGCTCACCAGAGCTTTGCAGCCTGCACGACCTTGCAGTAAGCAGACCAAAAGACCAAAAGCACTTTTTAAATTTGGAAACTAGGTTTCATTTGAGTAAAAGCTAAAGCAATAAACTTATTATGGAGGAAGTCTAGAAGGAAATACAGTAAACTAAGAGTTTGTAAATTAACTTCCTCCTGCACTGTATCTTGGCAAGACAGGGACATTCTGACAGGACTGCTTGGAATGTCAGCAACTCAGTGATGTTTGGGCTTGTGAAAAAATTTACAGTCTGTTTTGATTATTACACCAAAAATTTTTCTTTCTGTAATCTCTGTTGAACCTGTGTTCCCCGCAGTGCTCAAAAGTGTCTTTCAGTTCTTCAGGCTCTGTGCTCCTTTGCTGAGTCCATCATACTCATCTTACATCCAGAAAGGTCCCTTTTTCTGCTCCTGATAATGTTCTGTTGTTTCCTCAGAGTGCAGGGCCTTACTTTTCTTCAAGGTTCCTTCTGACCCAGAGCAAAAGAAGCAAGGAGTCTTCTGTTGTACTCCCCTCTGAAAAAAAAAAAGCCCCAAACTGGCATGCATTAACATATGGTTCCCATAAATAATGGAAGTCTTTACAATAAACTCATGTCACCAAGGGAGGGGTTAATAAGCTCATCCCACCACCTATGATCCAGTGGTAATCGGATTCAGTTATTAGCACCAATTACAACTAATTTTTAATACTTGTTGCCTTTCAGGAGCCCAACTCCTATCTGCACACCCAAGTCTTTGGGGAGGCTCCTGTTCTTCTCCACATGTGTCCCTTCAACATTTCCCTTCCAGTTTAGGGTCAGGCTTGGAAAATCTTACGTTTGTGTGCCCTCAATCAGATGCTCTGCAAAGGATGAAATTTTTCTGAAGGTGAGACCATCCATCTGATCTGCATTTAGATGGGTTAAAGTCTTCAGATCACACTTTCCTTGAGCCGGATGGTTATTTGTGACCACTAACTGGGAGCCATTGGAATGCCTTCAGCATCTGCACTGCTGCCTCCAGATGCAGATCTTTGTTGCTTTGACCAATCTGTGTCTAATTTTCCCTCATGTCTTCCTGCAAACAAGCCTTGCTTTGATTAATCTGTATATAATTTTCCTGTACGCCTCCCTGTAAACAAGCATTGTATTTCAGTTTAACAACAGCCTTAGCAATGATGAGCATAATACATAGCAGGGGGAGACACAACAGCAGGGTGGCAGAGGCAGAAGAAAACTACCTGGAAAATCTGAGACATAGTTTGAGCACTGGTTCATGTTTTCTGACTTTAAAATGGGACAGGCAGGAGTATATGTATCCAAAGGGACTAGAGGAAGCGTAGTCAAACTAATAAGATAAAGGCAGAAATGGAACAAATGACGAAGATGTCACATGGGTAGGGCAGTGTGAGGGCACCAAGAGATATAAATGACTTAAAAGGATGCTGTTCCTCCTCAGGTGGAAAGTGGTTGCAACCAAGATCAGATTTAGTGACTAAATGACCAGAAGCAACAACATTTTTTCCTTTTTTTCTACATTTTGTCGCCTGTGTGACAATAGTTTATTCTTCTAAGTCACAGCAACTCAACCTTAAATCCTTTCCTATTCCAGGAAGGCAAAACATAAATGAATAATGAAGCTTTCCAGAAGTAGGGTGTCAGTGTAGATCTAGTTCTGAAATGAATCCAGCTTTTTGGAGAACATCCCTAACAATTCACTTAGGTTTGAATCATTGATGTTTCATTGTTTTGAGTTTATAGTTTAACAACAAATAGTTATTTCTTCTTGTGGAAATGTTGGGGGGTACAGATCATTTCACACAAAGGAGTTACTCTCCTTTGTTTGTTTTTCCTTTCCTGTGAAACACTTAACACTGTTCTTTGGAAAAATCTCAGCTATATGCTGCGTTTGAATAGAAGTAAAGAATGTGACAGCTAGCAGGGGACATAGCAAGGTGCCTGGTGTGGTTGTTTCACTGTGTGTTCCTCCTTTTGATTCTTTTACAATGTTCTGTACAAAGACAACTACTGCAGATTGAAAAATGCATCTTGAGAATATTAAGTGTATCCTGCATATTCAACACTGAAAATAAATATCAGATTCTCATACTATTGTTTAATAAATTTGGCCCATTGTGTGTCATTTTCCTAACATGGTTTGTCTTTTCTCTCTTTTACCATTTAGCAATTTGTCTGCCTCTTTTCTTTCTTTTTAATTTTAAGATATTGCAATCATCCTGGTATTGTTCAAATGGAAACAGGACTTCTCTTCTTGCAAAGTCCCCAAGTGAACTCTGAAGCAAATGGAATATAGTTGCTGTTTTCTGATATTTACTTGGATCTAAAACATCATATAATTCACACTGTAACAGGCTGTATTTTACAATCAGGAGGCCGAATCCATGGCTGGCACAACTCCGCTGAACTCACTGGAGCTGAATTAGATACTGCTTTATTGTATTGCCTTGTGAACCTATATATTGTAAGTGGATGTGCTGCAGTTCTCGGAGTGGAAATATCAATGCCTTTCAATAGTGCACAAATTTAAGTATAACTCCAAACTGCTCTGATTCCTTTAGGGGCATTATGTTAGTTTTATTAATGAGTGGGAAGGGTCTTTTCTCCAATATGCTTCAATAGCCTATGCTGGTAGAAAGGCTGTATTTTTGAACCGTTTTCAATTGTAAAATTGGAAGCATCTCTATGACGTAACCACTTTATGAGGGTATTTGAAACTGTAACTGTACTTCTGGGTATGAGATCACATCATAGGTATTGACCAGTGTGATTATTTCATTTCTCAAAATACCTGGGGGAAATCACTTCTGAGAATTATTTTGTTATTTTAAATGTGATTCTGTGCTGCATATCCCACCCACCTCCAAATCTGGCCTTCAGCTACTTGGACTGTCCTTCCCCTCCACTAAGCCAACGTTTGCTTTAGCTGAAACTTCTTTTTGATTTTCTATTTCCCAAATGAAAACTGTTTCCCCATGGATCACCATACATACATATGTTCATCAGTCTCCCACCAAGGCCTCTCATTTCAGGTCTGAACTTGAACTGATGCTTAGTTGTGATCACCATCTCTCACTTCTGTCTATTTTAACCATGTCTATGCCAGGAAATGGGGCATCCAGAGTTACTGATATTGTTTAATTATTAGGTTGCTTTTGCCACACCAGCCACCACTCTTGCAAGTGGGGATTTAGGTAACAGCACTGGACACTGATGGTTCCCAGTGGGCAGCAAGGGTCAAACAACAGCTTCAAGGAGGATGGAATTCTATTGCGTCCACACAAACTGTCACATGTCCCTTGATCTCCCCAACTGTTTCACATATTATCAGAGGTGTAGCTGATTTCTAAATTCTAGGGGGTGTGATTACAATTTTCCTGTTCTGACTGAGAAATGATGATCTGGACTGGGACTACCCCATAAGTAACTACCAAATGTGCTGAGATAAGAACTGGGATCTCATTTCAGTCGTAGGCTGAACATGCTGATGAAGAACTGCCTTTTCTCCAGCTTTTAGTACAATGTTAATCAAATGAGTATGAATATAAACATGATAACAAATAATCTTATTTTTAAGTCTTAATTAAAATTACATGTCACCTTTGGAAGAAAGGTTATACCTTAATGTTGTTTATTCTGGCTTTCTCACACACACTTACTGTGCATGAAACTATCACTCCAGGTGATGAATATGCAGAAGTTGGTGGATTTTAGAAAATAAATTTTTCATTAAGAGAAAGAAATCACACTGTGGTTTATAAAAATATTCTGAAAATTTATTGCTAGCAGTACCTAAAACCAATCATCAAGTGAGCTGTAAAAGTTCTGTCTAGATGATTCAGTTTTTCAGAAAAACCTCTGCATTGTTCATATCTGTGTATCCAGTTACTTGGATTTCTCTAGATGTTTCCTAGGAAGCACACAGAGAAAACACAAAAAAATAACAAATAACAAAGTAAATGGGTATCTAAAATTATGTAGCTTTTACGTGTCTTGAATATATAGCTACAAACTTTGATTAATACCATTACAGCTAACAACACCCATTCTTTAAACAATCAAGAAGCCTTATATTATCACACAGGAACATGTGTCCATATGCCATTAACTCCCCCACTTGCACAGACCATAAGGGTTAATCCATATGAAGGACTAGCTAATGATAACAGTAGTTATTCAACTACTGATCCTTAAAAACACTCTCATCCTTGTGTAAGGTATTTGTTCATGTGGACTGCTAGCAGTTCTTTGTATGCTTGCTTCTTGGCTGGTTTGCTACCATGTAAAGCAAATCTTACTCATTTATTCAACAATCTGTGCAAATTTAACATCATTTGGTTAATGAGTTCCCTGCCAAATTCAGAGAGACAATTGTATTTAACTAGAAACCTCATTTTAATATCCTATTTAAAAGTCTAATTGAACCATCACTATTTTGCCTTTGATTTGTTGTATCTTTGTGTGTTGTCTTGGAGATTTTGATGTTACTTTCTTCCAGATTTATTGATATTTATAACATGGACAGTGTGTTTCTAGAGACATTAAAGGGTGGAGAAGTACTCTCTGATGGGATACATTTCAGGTTTCAAAAGGTCTAAGGAGGATACTTCACGTCTGTAAGATGGAGATGCTCTATTAATGAAAATGTTAAAAGAAAACAAGCAGCTAAAACTGGAGTACATGTTGTGGCTATCATTTTCATGGAATTAACCACGGAACTTCAGGTTCAAAAAAAAGAATACTAAACCTAAAGCCAACTCTTTGAAGATTTCAAGAAAAATAAATATGTTAACATCTGCAAATAATCCCTTCTAGGAGCAAGAAAAATACATAGGTTAATAATAAAAAAAGTTGAGTCAACATGCATTCTCAATAAGGCATTTTGACTATAAAATATTGAAATGCCTCTTGTAAAAAATGTCTAACTTTTGGTAAATACTGGGATGGGGTACTTGATGGCAAACTACTACTGTAAAAAGATTATAGGATCTAGTACAGAATTTCCAAAATACTGAAATCCAAAGCATAGTCATCTCACATGCGATAGGCCCCTTTATAAACAGGATGGTTCTGATGCCATAAAAAAATCCCAGGTTTTTCCCAGTCTAATAAAAAAAAAAAAGACAGACAAGTACAGAGAACAGTGATTTTTACCAGTTTCATTCCTTTTCAGTGTTGTAGTAATAATCATTGGAGAAAACCCAGAAAGATGTAAGCAGATTACTTCAGGACAGCTGTGTTCTCTTTATAGTTTATTACTAGGATGGCCCAAAAGCCATGCTTTATCTCTGTAACAGGAGCAAGGCATCCATTTTCTCATGCACAGATTGAATAATGTTACTGCCATATTTTATTTCCAAATTAGAGGAAATGTCACTCAATGTTCATATTTAAAATGAGAAGGAAGAAAAGCATTCCGTTCATGCAGTTTAAAAAAAAAAAAAAAAGTAAAATCTGTTAAATATCCACTGACATTTGTATGAACTTAAAGCAAAGCATACATCACATCTTGGACTAGTACAGTTCACATATCATATCAGCTAACATATATCGATTTTTAGACTGAAATATTTTGATTTTCTCTGTGGTAAACAATTTCACTGGTCTGTTTATTATGCAGAAGACACAGGCAAATCTTCTGGAGCCAGAGATCCAGGATGTAAAGATGCCCTGTGTGCAGCCCATAGACCTAGTGAAACATCTCACAGTAAGTACAAGGTTCCAGCAAGATAAACTGTACCTATATGTGCATATCTGCAAATACAGAGAATTCAGCTTCCTTATGAGAAGCCTAGAAATTATTTAGCCATCTGCTCTGCAGATCACTCAGTCCAAATATAAACAATTTGGACTGCACATAAAGGAGATTTTTTTTATTTTCTCTCCCACACACATTCAAAACTAATCTTGAATTTGAGATCTTTCATTCAAAATTATAGTCCAGGCTACAGTCCCTACTGGAACTGATATAAAGCATTACCTATAAAAGTAATTAAAGTGTTGGTATCTGCATGCACTTCTGAGTGGCTGGTCTATATTTAATGTATATCTCTGTTCCTGGTTCCATTATAGAAAGGGACAGTACAGAATGAGCTAACTGGCAGACATGTCTGAGGATCCTCCTTTGAAATCAGCAGGAATTTCAGCAGAGTTTTCTTTCTTCTCTGCCTGCATGGATAAAATCCTGGCATGCTTGAACCTGCTGTGCTTGTGGCTGCTTTCGTCAGTGCTGGAATCTGCCGGGCGTCTTTTAGGCGCTCAGGAGCATCCCAGACAAATCAGGTTTCCCAGCCTGTGGTTTTTGGCTGTCCTGGCAGCAACACCAGCTTCAGGTCCTTCAGAGAATTTGGGCTCTGTTTGGTTTTTAGGAAAACATAGTTGATTATGTTCTCAAGATCTTAACACTTCACTTTCAAACATCTTTCCTGCCAGCTGTTGATCCTGCAAAGTGCTGAGCACTGTCAGCGGTCACAGGGCTTTAGCTGGACGATTACATCTCTGTAGTGCTCCTGCCATGTCCCACCACTGGAGCTGGAGGCTGAACAGCTTTGTCCAGGTAGACTTATCCTTCCACAGCAAGGAAATAAAATATTCACAGTACGTTATAATAGCTGTCTGTCTGAGCTGCTTTAACACACCCAAATAACTGTCCTATTTTTCAAACAAGCCAGCAGCTTCCCTGAGTTTCATTACCTGTATCAATCTTAGCACTATTGAAATAAAAAGAAGAACTTTCAGATGTGAGAGAACAAGACTAGATATTTTCCCATGGGGCACCTCTGTGCACAATAATATCTTCACTTCAATATTTTTTCTGCGTCTCTTTCAAGTTAACCACATCCAGACTGTGGACATGCCAGGAAATGCCATTCTGGGACTAATTTACTGGTACTGAAAATGTTATTTCCAGAACTGTCACTTTCCAAGGGAATTTTGAGTATCCACAAGTATTTCAACTGTAAGGATCCATTTTCTGACATTTGGGATCCATCTGCACTTCAGTCCAGCTGGAACCAAATGGGCCCCATCCATCTGTAATCTCCCTGAAACTGTCCAGGACTGTCAAGGAAATTGCATGATGACCACACTGGAACCAGTGTTGGTGTTGGCTGGTATGGTTCAATGCTTTGTGAGGAATGGGATTTAAATGAGATCGTTTCACTACACTTTTGGTGAATTCTGTTGGGAAACATCTGGAGGCAATGATTTCATTGCCCTATTATTAGTTGTATTATGGGACACAATAGAAGCAGAAAAGAATAGGGGTTGTGTCAGAATTTTATGTAAAATTGTTCTCTCCTGCTCAGGGATCAGCACTGGGTCAACAAAATAGGGATCAGATCTGAATCCCAGGAGCTGGCTAGAAATGGAAGGATACTTCAAATGGGGCTCTACTGAGGCTGTTTTTGTCTTGTTTTTTTTCATTAACGGATGAAGGACTAGAGATTATACAGATGACAGAATCCCAGAAGGGACTGCAAGAATATTTACTGCAGGGTAGCCCTTGAATACAAAACAATCTCGACAAGATGGAGTCAGTCTGGGGGAAGTACTGGGTAGCACACCTAGGCAGAGTTAATCATCTGCACAAACACATAACCTAGAGCAGGCAACTCAGTAGAGCAGGACATTACAGTGAATCAGCCTGGTAAGTCAATAATTTCAATCTGTTGTCCCATGTTCTTCTTTGCAAGCACAGCTGGAAAGACAGGTGAGACTGATTTTCTGCTGCACACAGCCCTATTTGGAATCAGCAGCAGACTTGCCAGTCTGAGACATTTTGAGAAGGGTGGTGAGTCCAGAATAAAGGAACTGAGAATGATCATAGATCTAGAAAATGCAGCTGTTTGGACTGACTGAAAGAACAGATGATGTCTAGCGTGAATAAGAGATAATGGGGAGGAAAACACAGTAATAGTCACCTAGGTATGTGAAATTCCAGTGCTGGGAGAAGTTAATATAGTCTTGTGCTTTGGACATGAAGTAATAGGTTGAATTATTACATGGAAAAATGGGACAGGACATTTGGAAAAACTCTCAAATTGTACAGACAGGAAAGAAATAGGTAGTCTGCAGAACCAGTGAAGCTTCTAACTGTATGGATCTTTAAAAACTAGGGTTCTTAAACATCTTTCAGATAAGACGCAGTTAGAAATGATCCTGCTTTTGGAGTCTCCAACTTTCTGATCCTTCCAAACTGGGGTAAGATGGCCATGGTCTCAACAACATTCCCAAACAGCATTTTTCCTTCAGTGAAACTGCAATCCACCAGTGCTCTTCAGGTCCAGTCTGAAAACAGTTGAAAAGAAACGGAATAACTGAAATTAATTAAGATTTCACAAGGAGGATGATCTTTCAAGAAGAAAGAAACTGTGATAGATGGAAGCTGCCATTGTTATTCATTTAAGAACTATGAGATGGTCTCTGGCACCGCAGAAGTAGAAGGGAAAAGTGGCATCTTGCCTTCTGTTCCCCTACTTAACCAAGATCCAGATCTACCTCTTTTGCTGAGAAAATTCTATGACTTCTATGACTTTTTGAGGATATAAAAATAGAGGGATTGGCTAAACACTTTTCAGAGATGACTTCCTGTAAGAGATATTGCCTGCTAAGCCAAAACTCTCCTTTGCAATATAAACACCATAGTAGTTAGTGCTTATCTTGGTCTCAGTCTTATTTGAGATGGGTCAGCTGAGCATCTTCTAGGATTTGTTCTGGCCCTAAGGATTATTTCCTTACAGTGCACCCTGTAAGGAAAATAACTTCCCTACCAAGTGAAACAAAATAACCGAGTCAAACAAATAAATACTTCACAGCAATCTTCAAATAGCTTCCTCAGGGGAGAAAGAAAAGGCTCAACAAACATGCCTTTCTGCATGGTCCTGAAAGTCAACAGTTCTCCTCGGTCAGGTGAAGGTGTGTGATCTGGTAAGCCGGGTACACTGGCTGTTAAAAGAGCACCGGGGACACTAGATCTGCCTCCTTCAGAGTTGAAAGAAAAGTTTCTGTTGCCGTGCAGAGAGCCTTAGTCAGGTTCTTATTTGGAAAAAAACTAAGTGACAAATTTTACCTTGCCCTGAAAGAGCCAGGAAGCACCTGAGGACCCTCCTGCCAAAAGAGGAAAATAATCCCAAACAAATAATTCATGACCCTTGTTAAACTGTAGGGGTAATGAATGACAGTCAGTGCCTTACAAATGGCATCTGCAAGAGGAAATTATTCCTACAGTCCACTGGTGCCTCTCCTTTGGATGGTTACTGATTTGCTTAGATTTTTTATTTGCATATTTCCAGCCCCTCAATGCTTCTGTGAATTGCTGTCTCTGCCTCCTCTTTACCAACAGCTGGCCATCCAACTCCCTCTAAGCTGTCTGAAAAAATTTGCCCTCCCACAAGTACGTTGTTTTGGTTTTTGGATAGACAGTGATAAGTGTTGAGTGTAAAAGACTCTTTGATAATTTAATTCACTTTGCTGAATTATGATTCTGCATGCACCATTAGTTCAATCACAAACCAGCTACAATAAGAATTAGGTCTGTTTTGCAACATGAAGCAGACAAGGCTGTTCACTGGAGCAGTCAAGGGTGTTTAATGTTACATTTGTTGTTGACTTTGAAACAAACACATGTGCATTGGTGTACAGCAATCTGAAAGTCCCATGCAGATGTAACATCTCAGGGATCCTGGGCTTGTGTTCAGAGATGGATGTGACAGAGAGGCACCAATGCCAAGCAAGAGCCTCACATAGCTGTGCCAGTGGCATCAGGCAGTACCTGTGGGGAAAGTGTCTTCAACTTTGTAGGAAATCAAAGGACTCAAAAGTGAAAAATATGAGCTTCCATCATGAGTAGGGGTTGTCTGAGGAGCAGTAGATTTAGACAAAGAATATGAACGAGAGCATTTGAGGAGGGATGTCACTCATCTCAATGCAGACTTGAAGGTTTGAAAGAGGAAACTTTATGTCACTGGGTTACATTTCATATGGAATTCTGATCAGCTTTCACTTCTAATAACATTTACTTTGACCTTAGCAGGGCAATTTGTGACAGAGAGGTAATCTCAGCTTCTCCCTCATCACTTCTTCCTCATCACTCTTTCACTGCACATTTTAACACTTACTCATGAGAGGTTGGCTGGGAAACCAGAACCAAACACCACCTAACTGTGGCTGAGTGCCAGCCTACAGTTACAGTCCAAAGCATATATTGCTTAAGAACCTCTTCAGTATTTATTTTGGAAAGCGTCATCACTTTCAAAATTAAGTAGTAAAGTATTTAACATACCGTCTCTTACTTTCCTCTTGAAGCCAGAATTTTCACAGGAAGTCCCCAGTCAGAAAAGTGTTCTTGGCAGGGAAATTGCTTTTAACCCCTAATACATTGTACACTTAAGCAATAAAGGCCTAGGCTGGTCAAGAGGACAAACCAAGAGCTTTATCCTTAAACAGCACTGTGTGACATGGAGACAGGTGAGAATTCAGTGATGACAGCTCAGAGTTGTCCCAGCACTCTCCTTATCACAGAAATGGTGCAAAGCCATTTTGACCTGTTGGAAAATTTGCCCCACTTGGTAACATATGACAGCACTACAAAATGTTTGCCATTTACATATAACTGGGGACAGTAAAAGGATTTTACAATAGTAAATTGTACATCTTTTTTGTTTTGTCAGCCAATAATGCAGACCACACAAATTGCTTTTTGGATGTGTGTATTGAAAAGCAGGAATTTAATTTATTGCTTGATGTACCTTTTCTTAAATAAGAAAATATCTCACTGCCTTAAGTTCTAGTGAGCTGGTAGATCTTTGTGCTTTCTTGCTTTTCCTGTGAGGCAGCTTATAGACTTGAGCTGCTTCATCCAGCACATTTGCAATCTGCCATGTCCAAGGACACGCTGTAAAATCTATTGAAATGCATACAAGATATCCAAATTAGGTCGCAACTATTAAACAAATATTAATTGAACATATTGTTCAAGATAATGATCTGTTTCCTGTCAGAGGCTGTTGTGTCTTTCAGATCTCGTGTTGTTATTTTCTAATATTTACATTACAATGGCAGCTCAAGGTCTCAGCCAGATGACTGCTGTTTTGTGCAAGCCTCTGCCCACGTACACACCAAAAGGGCAGCAGCCCCTGCCCCAAAGAGCTTATTACTGATGCCATTACCACAGAAGTTTCTTATTGACATGTTTTTATATTGTAAGGTTCCATTATACTAAGGCAGCAATAAACCTATGAACCCCATACTATTTATGGATTGGTTCAATGCATATCTTTTAAAATGCAATATAAGTGTCTAAACTGCTATAAATACATCAGTATTGCTGCTTATCTTGCTTGTTAAACTGGCAGCTTTGTAACCTCAAGACACTGCAGCTGTGTAATCTTTCACATCTATCTGGCACAAGAACCATGGGTTTTTTTCTCTCACTCTTTCCATGTATGAAAAAGGTGCTCCAATATACTGCCAGTAAACAAACTACAACTGCTACTGATTGTAAATATGTTTGCTTATCTATAGAAATTCTGGGCTGTAAGGCAAGATAGGAATTTCTATAGGCATTTGGTATTCTGATCTTCAACCTAAACTAGCTGCGTAACAACAAAGAAATAATGTTGTTTTCAGACATGAATCAAAATCTCAGTCATGCTGGAACTCCATTGACAAATCCTTGAGTATAAGATGCTTTAAAATATTCAAACAGAGTTTTTAAACATTGGTGTATTCAAAGACAAAAAGTCTAATCCACGTATCCTATGATGATGCTGCATTTGTAATGTCTAAGAAGGGAGAAGATAGTGGAGACCCTACTCTTAATGAAGACATCAATGGTTCCTGTTACCTTTTCCAGGGATATAGTTGTGTTTTGTGCTGGACTTAGGCTGTATGGCTGTGGTTATGAACAGCTGCAGTGAGGCCGGTGGCAGAAGTAATGAGTCCATTTTTACAGCTCAGTAGCTGTTTATTTTTTCTCTTCAGATGTTTAGTTTTCACTTAAAATAACAAAAGCAAACCCCAATTCCTTTTAGCTATAAGCAATTTTATGAGTCAGGAAAGAACCATAATAACTGGACTGAGTAAGCAAGGAGTCACTCCAAAAAAGCCATCAAACTTGCACTGCCGTGACGGCAACACACCCGGGACTGGAGTCTGGCCATGGGAATGCTTGATATCTGGGGAGATCCACCAAGTTGGCCTGAAAAGCTGCCCCTCAGAAGAACCTGGGCTGCTGGCTGCAAATTATTAATGATTCCTCAAAACTGAGAATTTGCAGCCCTCTGTAAAAGGACAGCTTTCTGTCCAGACCATACGAATATCATCAGGAGAGATGTCAGCAAAACTGATTTTGAAGAACAACACTATTGGCTACAAATCATTGATAACTGACCTCTTGGAAACTGAAGGCAGCACTGCCTTACACGTGCACAGATCCTGTCCCAGTGTGCAAGTCAAGTCTTGTGGATGTCCTCTGAGAGGCAGTAAGGTAAGGGAGAGAAGAAGATGGTAAAGAAAGAAGAATTTAATTCTGTAGCATATTCCAGAGTTGACACTGGTTCTCATTATCTGCTATGTTTCATGCCTGACCTTTCTTCCGAGATGTTTCATTTGCATCATCATAGTTAATTCTGTAGGCCACAGTATGTTTTGGCATCCTTGCTGTTTTAGGAACCCAAGCAGTGCTGGGTTCTGTCTGCTCTCAGCAAAAAAATATTTCTTATTTTCTTAATTTCTTATTTCTTATCTGTGCTTCATAAGTAATAAAAATTATATTTTTTTTGCTGTTGTAAACTCAGGATTTTGACTCTTAAATCCCTATTTTTTTCAATACAAATCTATTAAATATCCTCACCTTCTTGCCTCATGTTAAAGTAAATTACATCCACTGATGACTTCATCCCACTCTCTACCTTACAGGGAGCTGGGAGAAAGCTTTGAAATGTGCCATGTGTTCATTCTGTAAGGAAGAAGGTACAGGACATATGGATGTTTGTGGACCAAGCAGAGAGAGGGTTACTGTGCTGGGGGACACTGATCTCCAGGAGTCAGAGGCCAATGGTGGCCTGGGTAGTAATGGCTTTTCTGCTTCACACAGGGAGGGAGAGGGAGGTAGAAGGTGGGAGGGAGAGAATAGGTGATGCCAGGATCTTGTCTGGGTACAGGATTATGCTGCAGCCAGGATGTGACCCTGAGATCAGGAGTGCATGTGGACACGCAAATTCGATAATAAGTCTGGGTTTAATGCCCTTTTCTCTTCATACTATGGTTTTGGGTTTTTTTCTTTAGCCAAAATAACCTGTCTGTTCTTGCTTTGAGTTGGACCCCTGCCCCTGGGAAGGCTAATCCATACATCGATGAGTCTACACACAAAGAGTCTCTCTTTAAAAAGAAAAAAGGAAAAGTTTATCGTGGCTAACTTGGATCTTGGAATAGCAGGTGGCAATTTAATTGGAAGATGTAAGCTGCTTACTACTAATTTGCATGATTATAAGATTTTGTAATTGCCCTGTAAAAGTTAATTTGGCATTGGGTTCAGTGAAACTCAACAATGTTAGCAAGATATTGATGTGTGTGTGAGATTTGTTGTTGCTGTTTGATATGTTCCCTGCTGAAAGACCAAAGGAGAGATTTGAGGGGGTTATTTTTAAATATATACATGCACACACAGAGGTGAATCTCGTTGTAATGACCCCTATGGGGCCTGGATAAATGCATGTTGTATCAAGGAGTTCATTGCAGCAGGAGTTGGTAATTTGTTCCTTCAATATAATGAGGAAATATCTGGTTGGAACTGAACATCGATACCTAGTAATTTTTATGAAGATTACCTCATTGATTAACATTTAACCTGCATTATAAAAAGAAAAGTGTTTAAGATACAAAAAATGTACACTTATATGCTAAATACAGCTTGCACTGAGGAAAGTGAGGAAAAAAAACGATTTTGTATTTAGGTCAACAGATAATTAGGAAGGAAAAATTTCTTTTGTTATTGGGCATGCATTAAGGGGAGTCTGAAGCAGAACTTATTCTAGTGCCATTTGACTTTGTGTGCGTGTGTGTACTGTCTGCAAGACACGTCTTGCAGGCTGCAATCTATAAAAGGTTTCTTCTGTGTGGTGTGGATCCCCATCAGAGGTTTCAGAACAAGACTGCAGGGGCGAGGATCCATGCTGTGCTGTGGAGAGGGACAAGCTTGAATCTCCGATGTCGTGGCGGCCCAGGGCAGCTGCAGGTGGGTGGGTGTCTAAGTGCCTGCCAGCCCCCGCACCCGACTGCCTGCTCTGCCACTCCACAGGGAGCCCAGAGCGTGAGGACACCTCCAAGACAGAACAAGGTGCCCTTAAAAAGCTGAGAGAAATGCCAGATTTTCCACCTTCTTCCTTTTGTCTTCCCTGTAAGCTTGCAGTTCACAGTAGGTCACTTCACAGCCTCAGAGGGCTGTCAAGGGCAGAAATAAGATGTGAGAGAGGAAAGGTGTAGCAGGGGTGGTGCTAAAATACCAGATTCCCACCATATATCTACACCAGAAGAAAACAACCTACGCTTGACTGAGTTGGTAAGGTACACAAACACAAATCCCACTAAAAGCAGAGTAATGTAGTTGCTGATCATATATATTTTATTAGTAACTTGTCGATGTGATTCAGTGGGCTGGGACCCAGTGCTACTGAACACAAACACACACACACATCCATATTGGTTTTAGCAGGTAAAACAACTTCTGAATTCCTTTTTTTCTCCATCCGTTCTTGTTTTCCATTGTGTTTAGGGGAAAGAAAGAAGGGGAAAGTTGCACGTGATATCTGTGAATAGGATATCCAAGTTAGCTTCCATGAGCATGACGCAGATGGGTGGGTGTCTGTACACTGCTCTGCAGGGCATGAAGGAGGCACTAAAGACAAAGGAGCAAGGAATGGTTTATTTGCTATCTGCCAACAGTGGAAGGCCTTGCCAAAAGGGTGGGTGGATCAGGATGGTTGACCTGGAGAGTTACCCTTGCAACTGTTCTGTATATGTTAATAGGAAGAAGACTGGAAGATTCAGAATAAATTACTACTGCGAGTGAAAGCACAGGGAAATGTATGACAAAGATTTACATATTGCATTATAGTCCCTAGACAAATTCTTTTAAGTTGAGAGCGTGGGATTGGTTTTCTAATGGGATGCTGAGAGATGTGTAGATAAAGAAACAATTAGGAAGGAAATTGGAAATCTGGAGATCTGAACCTGTCTTTTACTCAAATGCTTTAAAGTCATTCAGGTGTTCACAACTATTTAAATACTTCACTTGTTTTATTTGCCTCAAACAAAGCAATGAAGCAGCACTGTCATAAAGAGCCCGGCCCTGCTCCAGCTGAAATTTGTCTGACACAGATAAAACAAATAAACCCCCCAGAAGCCCAACAATGCCATTTCATGTGCAACATTATACCCACTGAATGAGAGGAAATGTAGGCATGCATCAGAGTAAAGTACTCTTAAAAGCTCATTTGGATGGTATGTTTTTTACCTAGAGGGGAAACTACTGTATATGCAAAACTCAGATGAATATTTACAATATCCAGGAATAGGTATCGGAAAGGGGGGGGAAGGGGGAACATGCCGCAAACATAATCATCTTCTGAATGGTCCAAAACCAAATTGTTCTTGCTGCTGTTGCTGAGCAACAGTCCCACTATGGGATTCAGCCTGTGCTAATGTACAGTGGGAGAGCCCAACCTACCCAGAGAGTGAGAGATCAAAGTACCAGGGAAGGCAACAGAGGGGCCTGGTATGGCTGAGCTCCACTTCCCACCAGTTGTGACTCCCCTAAGTACACATTTTCTCCATTCTCCTGACCTTTTGCTGCCAACCTGCCCCCATAACAGACTTCAGACAAAAAGCGAAACAAGGCCAGTACCGGAGAGTGATGGTACCCTGCCTGTTGTTGTAGCTGGTCAGTTTGTACCTAGGACATTTTCTTTGAAGTAAAACATTAGCACTTCTTCTGAGGTGTTCAAAAGTGCTGAAACTCTGGGGAGGGAGAGAGAAGAGCAAATAACAAGTCTAAAAGAAAATTCATGAGATTTAAAAGCAGTGCTCCTCTGTGACTTCAGCTCTGAAGACCACATGTACTCTCATTAGGTGGCAAAACAGTAAAAATCCACTGTTTAAAGGTACAGAAAATCAACTATATTTTGAAATAAAAATTCTGGAATTCTTAATCATCTGACACAATATGATGTCAGTTTTCATTCACTTCCTTTAGTGGGTTAGTCTTTAAACAATCAGTTTAGAGGAAAAGGAAACCACAAAAAAATGCATGTTCAAATAATGTTAATAGGTTGTTCTGAAGTAAAAAAAAAACCACCCCCCCCAAACAAAACAAAAGAAACAAACAAACAAAAAAATAATCAAAAAACCTAACCGAACAACCAAAACAACCCCAAGCAATCCAAAAAGTGATTTGTCACTGGTGGGATGACTTCACACAGCTTACTGTACCGGGGTGTACGGGAAATGGTACATTGGAATAGAGATATTTCAAATGTGTATATGACAGACCTGATAATTTAGTCCTTGGTTGATTTTGCTGTGTTGTTCATAATGCAGTGTAAAACTGGCAGTCCTCTGGGTGGAGGAGTAAATCTAGGTTTACCCTGGTTTTCATAATCAATATGTTTTATAACACTATTTTTGCTATTTTTTAAAAAACCTGACATGTAAAGTCATTATATTTTGAAGTAACTTTGCCACCAACTTGGTATTTGTAGTATGAAACAAACTCTACCTACCTTTCATTCTGTATCCTTAAAATTATAATTCTACATGAACCTCTAGTTGAAAATATAGTCTTTTAGTCTGAGTTATCAATGGACAAGTTGACCATTTACAGAAAAAGGTTTATAGGGAAGGAAAGTAGTAAAAGACTAAAATGAACAGCTTCAGCCAAAAAATGCTTTATTCGGAGGACCTTTGAAAGGTGATACCCGGTAGCTGTCCTTAGGGATAAACCAGCACCGTCTGCATCCCAGTCCCCAAATTGCCAGGGATGTTCTGACTGTCTGTGTGGACACATTTCAAAATCATCACAGCTGGATCTCACCTTAATATTGGACCAAACTGAGGGCTAAGTGTAAATGAGTGTAACCTTTCACATGCTCCAAATCAAGATCTCAGTCCTCCAGGGAGGCAGGAAAAAAAATAAAAGCCAGAAGGTGTAACCCCCTATAATTCCACTTCCTTAGTCCAAGAGGAAAACTTCCTTTTACAATACTGTAGAATAAAGTTTTCCTACTTGTTAGACTGGTTGCCAAACTGCTGGTTTTGGGGTAGCAGTTTAATGGAGTTCCTCGCACTCACGACAGGATAGGTGGGAAATCGCACAGGAGCACAGAGGAAACTCTCACAATGTATTTCCCCCCTATTATTTCTCAGCCTATTTTGAAATTAGGAAATCATATGGAAACAGCAGGAGGATTCCTAGCCTGCGCTATTTCCTTCCCCTGTGATCATGAAGTTTTATTGCTGCATGAGCCCTGCTGCCTACCATTTCAGAGGAACTCAGCAAGAGGTAAGGTTTTTCTAAGTGTGGGTGGTCATGTCCGTGTATTCAGCAGAAGCAATAGGGGTATTCAGCTTGAAAAAAGGCAGCTCAAGATGAAGTATGGAAGAAAAATTTTCAAAGAAAATATAATGAAGAACTAACAAAAGCACCCAGGGAATTCATTCTTTTATTTTTTTTCCCCTTTTGGTAATTGCCACTGAAGAGCCTGGAACTGAAATGACATCATTAAGTCAAGGTATCTCACTCATACACTTGTGGGGAAAATTGTATGAATTGAAAGGAAATTTCCCCAGGATTCAGCCTATTGCGTTGGAAAACTCTTCTACTGGTGAAAAACAGCCTTACATACAGAATGCCCTGTTTGCTGATACAGGCAGAAGTATAGACATTTTTCAGTAGTATGGGATTTTAAATATCTAATGTTTTACTATTATTTGTATGTGCAGATATTCATGGCCATATCCACCTTTACGAGTGCATTAACATCATCTGTGTCAGACCATGTCAGCCATTTTTCAGAAGGCATGTACAAATGAGTTTCCTGGAAGGCAATTTCATCAAGACAAGCCTTTAAACTTTGCTTTTAAACAGATAGCGCATATTATTTCTAGGGAAAAAATGTTGACTATTGAATATTAGCAACATACTGCTCATAAATAGACAGTAAAGGAATACTGGCACACATTACGTAGTAGGTAATGTTAAGCCATAAGAAAAATCTTTCAAGAACTTCATATGATTGGAAAAATATAACCTTTTTTTTCAACGAGTTGCTGATAACTGAACTGTTCCACTCAGGATGGGTAATATTCCCTGTTCTATCCCATAGGTGTATCACAGAAATTCATAATGGCAGAACCCCATTCTTTTTTCCTTGCAATATTTGATATCCCCACAAGCAGTTCAGGTATACAAGGTACAGCATGCTATAGTGCAGGAGTGTTAGGATATAATCTCCATTCTCCACCTGCAAGTAATCTTTCTGAAGATCATCAGGAAAGGAGCACCTCCAATTATTATACTACACTTGATTATTTTTTCCTGATACTAGTTAACTAAAATTCAACTAGTAAAAGAACACTCCCATTTTCACAGATTTATGTGTTTGTTTATTACATATAGTTATGGAAAGTTACTACAAGTAGAAACATACTTTAAAGCAGATAACTATTATCTAGTCTAAAATCTGATCACTGACATCCTAGTTTCAGAACATATGAAAAATAGTTTATGAAAAACCTGGATCTTCCAGTTCCTTCAGGGAATGAAGTTAATGTTGGAAGGACAAATCTAGAAAATACTGGCATGGATAACTAGCCTCTTTTTAATGGCCCAACATTTTTATTACAAAAGTTATACTAGCAATTTCATAACCAAAGGCAAATTTCTTTCCCTTAAGCACCTGAATGCTACAAGCTTTTGTTTTAGTTTTGGTCCTCATTTCCTCCTCTCATGCTGGTTTTCAGCCTACTGTGGAGATGAATGGCATTGCAGTGTTCTTGAAAGCAGAAAAAATCCACTCCTCTGATTTGAATTTACAAAGTAAGATGCTCTTCTCTTCAAGCTCTCTTCTGTGCTTTGTGTACGTTCAGATGGTTAGAACTGGATTAATTTATTTTCTACAGTTTCTGTTATGTCTTCTCACTCTGCGGCTGTCACATCTCTTGCTGAGACAGGCATGGGAAAGGAGAACTTATCATTGCATTTAGATGGAATTTGAAGAAATATTTGGTCAAAACTATTGCTCTTCATCACATTTATCTTCATGATTCATGAGCTCTGCATTGCTAGTCCTCCATGGCCAGGTAAGGAGGGAGCTCTAGAACTGTACCTATGATTTGCCCAGTTATTCAGAATAATTGGCAGCTAACAGAGAAGCATAAATTGCTTCTTTTTGTAAGTGATGCATCTCACACATCTCTGCTCTTGCTCCAAATCCTCCAAGAGAGAATAGTGTTGCTGTTCCCTACAACACTGCAAGTTAGCTTCTCCTTTAAATAAGATTTTAGGTTGAGGTTTCCCCTTTTGTGCTTTAAGACACCTTTTCTCCATCTTTGGACACAGGGGATATGTGAGATCAGGAAAGGGCAAAGGCAGAGGAGCCAGTACCCTCAGTGACTTTTGGCTGGTAGAAAATCTTAGTATGTAATCTTTTTGGAGGTTCAGCCTAGAGCACAGGGCAGCTTGTGTCCTGGCTTCAGCTTTTCAGGAGTGCCTGCAAGGCGCAGCCACAGTTCTGTGTTTCCCTTCTGCAGCACAGTGCCATTACCCAGGCACAGTGGAGAAGTGAGCCCACATACACGGGATGCATACAAACTGCTTATTTTCTTTCTGTCGGGAGCATCACCAAATAGTCTCACTTTTCCCAAATAAAAGCAGATCTGGATTGCAGGGCTGGCAAGAAAAACAAACAGCAACCCTGTTTTAAGTGAAAACACTGCCAGATACCATGAGTAACACAGAGAAGTAGTGTCAGACAGATACTGGGGAAGAGTAGCTTATTAGTTTTAATAGCTTTTTTTTTACCTCTGGCTGTTTATGTGAGCAATTAAGCTAAATAAGCCTTCCCCTCTCTTTTTTTTTTATTGTGGAGCAATGCATAGTCTGTGCTGAATACCCTGTTGTAACGATTCTTTGCATTCTGTCAACTTAATGTAGAAATATAAATATCACTGAGCAGGTTGGGGTTTGGACCAGTCTTAATGAGATAATATCTCATAAGGGATTGATCCCACATACATTTGAGGGGCCTCACAGTTAGTGTTTTGCAATACACTGCAGATTCTGCAGCCTAGGAAAAGAAGCAGAAAATTAGTGAGATGTATGAAGAAATGCAGGATACAAACTCCTAGTCCCCAAGACATTTCATGCCCTGTAGATTGCAGACTCTTGTACCGGGATTATGCAGTCATTTATTTTTTTGTCTGCCAAGCATGGCTGACAAAATTTGACAGGCAGTGTGCTTACTTATCTGTTTTTGCAAAGTAATGCTTTTGCACATTTTTCTTCGTTATAAGCTCTGAACAAGTGAAGTGCAATGTTCCACTTAAATAGCTTCTGCATGCAAACAGCAGTGTCACAAAGCCAGGTTGTAGGAAAAAATACAATGAGAAACAGAATTTTAAAAGCAGTACCAGAGAAGCAGGGCAAAACATATTTCCTTAAATATTATTTATCCTTTTCAAATAGTTGACTTTATGCCATGACAGCTATGGAATATATTCCATGGTACAAAATTGTTTCCTGGGAATGAAAAAGTGATTGACACCTAAGTTTGAATTATCATGAATCTGTGGAAAAAATGGGATTTTACACATTGACAAAGCCAGTAAGAGTTTTGAAAAGTATGTATTGGGACAATTTTAGTACAGAACACTCTAGTTTTTAAAAGCAAAATGGTCTTCATGCAACAGGCTCTCATTGTGAACAAGGTGCCATTCAACAAGAAGGAAGTACTTTAACAGCTCAGTTATTGATGATGCTGAGTCAGGAGTCTGTGGATGTAAAGTCTCCATTTGCTTTGTCACTGGAAGTAGGGAATCAGCTATAATAGACAAACCAAAGATTTCTGATAAAATTGCACTGGAAATGATGCATTTCTGATTAGAATGACATTTCTGTTAGACAAGTTACAGGCCAAGTACTGAAACCCTTCCTTAGCTATAATTCCTTGCATAGCCAGGTCAGTACTGCATCAATCCATTCCAGCTTTAGTGACAAAAGAGGCACTTTTGTTTACTGCCTCACACTCCTCTTAGTCCTGGCACCTCTGAGAGATCTGTATGCATCCCTGCCATGGCTGTGCACTCCAGGGCTGTTCACTTGCACAGGTCTTTAACTCACACTTCTGCAGTGGAAGCCGTGTGTGGGCAAGGGGAATAAAACAACTGACTAGCAGAGAGTGCTGCCTCTAGTTTTCTCAAATACAAGTTGAAATTACGTAAAGAATGAAAGAAACTCTACTCTCCAACTGAAACAACTAAATGAAAAGTAGGAGCTCCTATCGGTAGAGCATTGTTTGGCCAGAAGATCGGCCTTTCACACTTACGGTGCTTGGGCTGAATTATCATTATGTATTCCCATTACCTGTCTCTATTGTCTGGACACTATGAAACAAATTATTCTATTCTACCTCTCTGCAGAAAAAGAAAGTCATAAGCCTTCCTTCATATCCTGAAAGAAAATATTTTTACTGTGCAATTCCTGGTAAATATTTTTATACAATTACCTTACCTTCCAACTGTCAAGGTACTGTACAAATTTCAAGAATAAAGTGACCATTAGGAGGCATTAGCCAAGAAGTGAGAACCCTAATTACTTCTTCAAGTAAGCAATAAATGAAAGCAGCTGAGTTTCCGGAGGGTTGTCGCCTTTGCAGTCATTTTCAATAGACCTTTGTGACTCTTACCTGCTTCTATGTCAGATGAAGTGGAACAGTAAATGTAATGCACTTAGTAGCATTAGTCCTACTGTTTTGTTTCCTTCTTTAAAGAAAAGCTTACTTGATCTCCCTGCAGCCTCACCCTGTGAAGAAGCACTGAGAGTGTAGACTTGTTACTGTAAAATATCTTCTGCATGTGCAATAAAACCTGGATGTCCATATGGCCTCCAAATGGTCTCTGCTCAACCAAGAAACAATTGGGTTCTGTTGTTTTTTAGATAAAAGGGTATCAAAACCAGTCTGAGTCGTAGAGATAGGTCTGGTTTCTTTTACATTTAAGTGTATTCAGTTTTATGACTCAGCAGGAGAATAGCTGGATGCTTTTTTCTCCAGGGTGAATAATGTCCCTCCCTACTATGGTATGACTTGATTTGTTGTAGCCCCATCTCTTATGTGTCAGTTCTGGAGAGGAAGGCAGTATTCCCCCGGGAAGAGGCACCACTGTCTTCCCGACAGACCTACCACAACCAGAGGGGCATTCAAAGCACATGGCGCTGCAAACCAGGCAGAATCTCTAACACACACCACACTCTGCATCCTGGCTGCTTCATTACCAGTAGATTTTCATTCTATGAAATGGTTGATCTGCTACCTATCAATTGCTTGCCTTGGTAAATTAGACAATTTTTTTTTAAAAGCATCTATATTCATGCACAATGTGTGGGTGATGTTTTTCTCTTCTTCTTTGTATAAGTATGGTCTATCCCCATTACAGCAAGCCTTTTGGGAATATTATAGGATTAGAAGCTCCTGAAAACTGATCGTTAAGTACTTATCATCAGGAATAACTGAATCAGACCAATTTTCTTTCATTTTTACTTTCAAGCAGATGATTTTGTAGGACAAATTTCTTTAATTGGATGTCTCAGCACTGTGAGATAAACACAAATTTTGTTTCTCTGCATAAAGAGAACATATATCACAGAAAGGATGACAGAGTGCAGTAATACTGTCCATTATAAAGATATATCTTTCTAGCTCACACTGATTCTCTGAATTGGTTAGGGGTTTTAACACAAATGAAAGCATATTACCCTCAGAGGCTACCAGTTGGGAGTACATGTACCCTAATTAGCACTTTGATGTAGTTTTGTCCAGGTATCATACATAGCTTTAATCATAGCAAGCCATTGTCTGTGATGGTCAGCAAATCCCTAGGCCACCTTTTCATCTTACAGTCTGATGTCTCAGAGATAAATGCCTAGAAAGACTTTCTTTTAATACCTGCTTACTAGCAAGTGCATTATGGGAGGCTCACCTTGATCCCTAAGATGTAGAAATTGCTTGGAACAAAGACCCAATAATAATACAAAATTTTCTCCCAAATGCATCTATTTCTCTGATCTTTTCTGGCTTATCAGCAAGTTTGCTGACAGAAAAAGTAAAAGTGAAATTTTATTTAGGAAGAGTGGTAGCAGACCAGGTCTCGACTACTTCTGAAAGTCTGTCAAAAGCAAAAGTATTATAAATTCATCATATATGAATCATATATACTCACTAGGGAATTTGCTGTTTCTCGCTTTATCTGTCATAGGGAAAGTCACACAACCAAAATGATTCTATTTGTTTTAGTATTATAACTAATCAAATGCAGCTTGTGACTCCATGGTTCGTGATGCATTCAGACTGACTCAGAAGATGCTGGAAGGAAACAAGCTGGGTCTGTACCTGAGCTTGGCTAAGGACCTGGACTCCCCATCTGCTTCCTTTTGCATTGCATAGGACACTGTTCAATTCCAAGATCTTTCTGCAAACTGTGGGATGGCTTGATTTCACTGAACTGGTCATGGTGAGGACCATGGATTGGTATTTTTACTGCAGATTTGTACAGGACAGATCTGTTGGCCTGGAATTACTATCAAGACTTTGGAAAGCAAAATTGATCATAGACTATCAGCTAAAGGATTTGAATCCAAATGGTTCTAAAGCAAAGAAGAAACACAGGGGACAGTGCAAGGTTGAATATTGTTAGTACAGATCTGTTCTGACAAACGTGGTCAATAGTTTGCTTTTCACAGTTCAGTTAACATTTATTTCAAGGCTGAGAGGAAAACACTATTAAAATTTCCAACTCACTCAGACACTGTGGGCTCAGGAAATTCTGCTAGGACCAAAAAATCATGAGATCTTTGTAGCAGGGTCTTTCGCTTTAGAAACAGAGGTGAGGGAGTGGGTATGCGTGTACCCCTCTTGCCTGCCTTGCCCTGGACCAGCAAAGCAAGTGAGGGAGCAGCAGCCCTGGAGGCAGCAGGCAACAGATGTCAAGAGTGGCCCAAGTGCAATGTGTGTCAGAGGGGGCCCAGAAGGTCCCGTTCAGAGACAGTGATTACCCAGAGGGGACTGTGAGACCAGAGAGATGCCAGTGAACGGGCAGTGGAGCAATACGGGGTAGGCTTGGTCTGGGCTGCGCTCAGGAACCTGCAGAGATGGGGGGACAGGGACACGGCTGCTCCTGCAGCACGGGGACATCTGGGGAGAGGAACATTGTCGGCAGCTGAGAGAGGAAGGAGGGAGACTACATAATGGCTGTGACAAATGAGCAGCAAGTGCAGATCACACAGAGAGGAGGCCCGGGGGCGGCCGGGGCAGCTTCCGAAGCAGCCGCAGGCGGCCGCCCCAGCCCCGGCACCGCAGGGCCGCCGGCAAAGGGGCACAAGCCAGAGACCTAATTAGTGGCTGCTAGAAGGAGAATCAGAGCGACACAAAGGCCACTCTCCACGTGAGATCCGATCCAGCCCTTGCTGCGGTCAGCACAGAGATCCTTATCCATCTCTGTGGCCTCCAGGGAAGGCCTGGAGAGTGGGAGGATACCCACGGGGACAGTGGCCGCGCCAGCCTGGGACTGACCCCTCGGGTGAACACACACACAGGTGGAGGTGTACCCGCACCTGGGCCTGCCCTAGCAATACCTGTCAAACCACTTTTTAAAATTGTCTATGATTCTAGTTGCCCTTGTTTTTTTAGGTGATTCATTCCCTGTGCAGAGAAGTCCTGCCTGGCCCCGCTGGTGCCCACCCTCCACTGGCATCCATGCCTCCCTGCTCTTGGCAGTGCCACAGCTCCCAGAGCCTCCTCTCCTTTCTCCACTCCCTTAGAATTGTGAGTACCACAGCAAGGACTCCTTTTAATCTTCTATCCTCAGCCACACAAACCTGGATTTCATCTCCAGTCCCTGGATAATCAAGATATTTCAACAGCTGTCAGTTTCTGGCAGAGGCCTATTCTACCATTTTTTTCCCACAGCATATTTTTCATAGCTGGTTAGAAATATGCAATATTTTGTCATAAAACTAGTCTCATTTACAGAGTTTGAATATGTTTTTCCTTTACAGTTACCTTTCTCTATTTTACAGTTTTGAGATATTTTTCCAGTTTCCGCTGTTCAGCACTTTTGCTTATACTGTTAGAGCCTTATCTGCCACTAAACCCTTATACTGCATTTCTGTAATGTTTGTAACGTGTGACAATTGAGTGGATATTATCTCTTTTTGTTTTTCATTCCCAGACTCATTACCTTACATACTCATAAGCTACTTATCTGTCTCCAGATCCTAGGCTATATATTCTGAATTTTGTTGCCCTCCTTCCTTGTTTTGACTGCCCCTTCACTTTATATCATCAGCAAATGTAATCCACTTACTGCATCTTCTTTCTTCCAGGTCATTGATATATAAAGTGAAGAAAATTGATCCTCACACTAATCCTTATGACTCTCTTTCAGTCACATCCTTACATGTTATACTGTTAACATACATGGTTACCTCTTAAAAAAAATACTTGAGCTACTTCATGGCTTATTGAAATTAGATACCCAAGAAGGCTGAGACTGCAAATACAGAGAAACAGAATAGTAAGAAAGAGGGAGTATCTGAAAGCCATTGGTCTTTCCCCATGGGGCAGGAGTTGAACAGGGGTCTCCAGACTTCCTGTGGCTGCAGGCACCTCTTCACCCAAGGGCAAACTGCCTGTGAGGCAAAGGAATTGATGCAGGATGTGTTCTGGGGCTGCCAGCAGCTGCTGACAGGCTTGCATCAACTTGGTGAGTCCCAGCATGAGTGGCCCCATGAGCAATTCCCTCTTTCGAATGTTCTTCCTCTTGTTTTGAAGCTCCTGGAGGTTTAAAGCTGTTTCCTCACACCCATCTCTGTGATATGAGAGAGAAGTCTTTGTGTTTCTAATGGAAAGCTGTCATAAGCAAAGTCAAAAGGGGTTTCTTTTACATCCCTTCACTTCCTAAGTCAGACATATAACACAAAGAACCTGACTTTTCTACATAAAAATCTAGTTAAACAGAATGTATGGATTCCTGCTATCAGACATTTTTATTATCCACTCTGAAAAAATCCCATCAGTGGAGTCATAAGCACAAGCTTGTTTTCATGAATTCATGCTGACTGTACATAATTAAATCAGAATTTGCCCAAGCCTGGCTCTGAACAGTATTTAAATTTTTTCCCTACTGCTTCAGTTAGACATGCACTGCAGGTCTCTTGCTTCAGAGCCTTTCCAGTCACCCTTCTAGAGGAGGAAGATAGCCTGTCTAGTGCACTGGGATGGGACTTGGGAGACCTGGATTTAAACCCTAGCTAAGATGCAGGTTCCCTCTGTGCATTTAGGCAATCAACCTAACCTACTCTATGTCCTAGTACTACAGATTCTGAGTAGAAATAATAATTTCCTGTCATTCAGGAGCCCTGAACAAATAAGTGAGAGACACTGAGATGCATGTAAAAAATAACTAATAAATTATTTTCGTGACATTATAGCATTTCTTTATCGAATGACCTTGGTTGAAGATATAACTCGTCAAAAATGGTGGGCATCTAACTACAGCAGGAACTAGACAACTAAACAAACGCTTTTGTGGCATCAGGCCCAAGTTTACATCACCAGACTGGCTTTAGCAGTAGGTTTAGCCTTTTTAGACAGAGCTGGCTAAGTAACAGGCACTGCTGTAGCTCCATTATGACTGAAGATATCTTTGCAGAGATGTGCCTGTGGTGGCAGAGACGTGCCTCTGAGCTGAGCAGGGTGCTGCTGGTGGACACCACACTCTCCTGGGGTACATTTCTACATCCCTTGGTGCTGGCTCCGGCTCCCTCCCCACTGGCCTCTGGACTACAATGTAGCAAATGCCTTTTCCTTTCAAGCTGGAGACCCACACTACCTTCCTGGATGGTTTTCAGAAAGTTGCACAGTACTGTGGTAACAAAAATATTCTGGCTGTAGAAGAAGAAAAGAAAAAAAACAATCAAAAAAACCTTGTGTTTGCTGTTGTATCATATTCACTCATGCACTCACCCCCAGCTAGCATTCCTCTGGCAGGACATCCTGTCTCCAGCTCCTTAAGGGGAAAAAAAACTCAGAGAAAAAATCAGAAAAAAAATATTCCTTAACTAGCAATGCATAACACTATTATGTCTATTTTACAGATGGGCTAGCTGAATTAAGGTAAAATTTTTACTATTTCAGAGAATACCTGAAAGTGCTCAATTATGAGAATCCTGGATTCTGTCTTGCTTCTCAGACTCAAAATTTCAACATGTACAACCAGGACTGAATTTGTCAGGCATGGGCAAAGGATACCATAAATTCCTTATCAGCATCGGCTGGCACAGTGTGTATTTTTGGTCTTATAATGCAGTTGCAAACTTTGTATCCTCATCCCATATCTCAGATGCATTCATTGCATGATACATGAGAAATGTCCTTTGTTTTATTCATTTTTTATTTTAATGCTGCATTGTAACTTTTACATCCTGAAAACCTGCTACAGAGAGACTAGGTTTTTACTGAAACACATGAAGGTGTTCATCAAACAGATGGGTTGAGAAATTATTTAGGTGCTTAAGAAAAAAGAATTACTCTGGCTGTCATCACAGACATTCTGAATGGGAACAATTTACCATGGGGGGCTGTGGCTTCAGGAGGGGGATAACGGTGTTAGTTTTGTTCACTTTCTGTACGAATGAAGAAATAAAGAGGCTGTAAGTGAATTAATTTGTTGTTCAATTATGAAGTGGCAGTCAGAACAAAAGGCGAGGGCAACAAAGTTCAGATTGAAATGATGAGGAGCCAGAGGAAGAAAGGCAACTTTTAAAAAATCCAATAATGAAAGTTTTTTTGTCTAGAAACAAAAATAAAAGCAAAGTAGATTTTCTATGCACTCAGAAGTCATAAATGATGAAATGAATGCATAGAGTACACTTGCACACACAGGTGCTGCCATTATGGATATACTATATAAATCTGCAGGGCACTAAAGTGATTACTCTTTCCCCCATGTCTCTGAATGCCATATTTTTCCAGCATGCTGGATCCCATCTGGCCTCAAAGTTCTGTCATTCTTCAGACATTTCAATTTCTTGATTACCTGTCAGGTTATGACCCTCAATTGTTTTTCTTTTTTAATATTTCTTCCTGCTCCCTTGGGAAATGTCCATGTGTTTCTGACATCTGCCACCCAACCCTCTCCATGAGCCCCATGACAAAGAACTAATTAATGTGTTTATTTCAAGTGTCCTCACCTCCTTTCAAGAAGAGACCCAGGCTTTGTCCCAGAGCACCCACACCAATCATAGTTCTTATATTTGTGCTCTTCCATAGTTTACCATAACTGTCTCCAGGTTTTTAACTGTGAAAGAATGTCCTTTGAATTGAGAATTGCTCTTCAAGATCACAGCTGAAGGTGTTATGCTGCAACTATTTCCATTATACTCCTTTAATAGATAAGCTTATTTTCAGTTCCATGTCAACCAGGACCATATCCCATCCCTTGATCTTCCTATATGGAGGAATTCTTTAATTTCCATTCATTCTAAAAACAAAGGCATGATCGATTTTTTTGAAAAGTAAATGCTCTCATGTTACTAGAAGAATCTAATCGCAAATTTTAAATCTGGATCCTTATTTCCACCTTCCTTCCCACATTCTTCTCATTTTAAAGGCTTAATAGCATGAGAAACATATGAGAAAATTCTTGCCCTAAGTAAATGTGCAGCAGGTGTGAACTTTTGATCTGGACTGGTAAGTTAATTTTTGGTCCCTTGTGATGACAAGGATCATTCAGAATCCAGTTTTTAACTAGTTTTGTGTTGTGTTCTCTGACCACAACCATCCTAAGTACTTGGTTCTTTGTGTGGAGTCCAAAGATCAAGCTGAACTTCTGTTGATTCTGTGGAAGGGATGGGAGCCCTTCAGTGGATTTCAAAACAGACAGCTGCTGAGCGAAGGCTTACCTAAGAGTTGATGGAAAGGGCAAAGGAAATGCAGCAGGACTCTGTTGTGTAGTAGCCAAGTCTCGCATTTCACAACTAAATGAACCTTCCTCGTAGCAAAAGAGAGAATTTTTTCCACTCTCTGGTCTAGCTGGGTCTTAATTTCATCCTGTCTTTACCTTAACAGATGATACCAATGGCCAGTGCCTCTGTGTTATGTGGAGAACATTGTCCTTCCCGTGCATGATCAGTAAATGACAATGGGATCACTTCCTTTTGTAATCTTGTTGGGGAATACTTACTGGTAGACTTTGAATGAGTTCAAGCATGCTTATGATGGCCAAAGTGCAAGGAATTGGGAACACCTGCAAAACCTTTGTCTCTTAGAGAACTTTATTGGCACAAATGCAAACAAATAACACATTTTGGTAATCACATTTTTGGACTTAGATGCCCAAGTTCCACTAAAATAACCTTTCAGATATTTAAGTAATTTGGCAGGAACTGGGCTGAATAGTTGCTTTATTTGTACAGCTGAAGAATAGTGTTGCCTAACACTATTGTATGTAAATATTACAATGTAAACATATATGAGCTATAAAGCTCACTTTCACTGTACTTATTTCCACCTCTTTCACTGCAGTGATATTTTTCTTCTAATCCTTCACTTATGTCATTAATAAATAAAATTGAGTTTTATACTAAAATCATTTGAATCTATTAATAATTAGGAGCTTCAAAGCAGCAGGTGAAAGTGGGAGAGATACCAGCTTTTTAGGACATTAAAGAATTTACTTCATTTGCAAATGACCATGGTGCTTATAGAAGTGACCTCTGCATTAAAGTATTAGAATTACAAGCATGAGCAGGCTAAAGTGTCCTGGAAGTGAACCTGGATTGCAGTAGGGTCATGTCTGAATGAGAATTAGTTTTTGCCAAAATTGTGCCCTCAGATGATTACATGTTCCTCTCAAGAGGCCAATCCAGACAACGATTAAATCCGCACATTGAAACAATGGTGGAGCTTGTCTTGTTCAGGACATTGAGGGTTCCAGAAAAGATACAACCATTTACATTATTCAATCTACGTTTTATTTGATAGTCAGATTGTCAGGCAGTAGTTACAAGAGAAACAGGGCTGATGAGCCTTTGCTTGATGAGCAATAGGCTTCAGACTGCATACTTTAAGTGGGAATAATTTGGAAATACTGGTTTTTCTTTGGGCTGAAGCCTATAATAATGAAGTGTACAGGATAGTGCTTTAGTTATCTCATTATCTTACAACCCCAAGCAACTTTTTGACATATTATATTGATTAAAGCAAGAGAAAGTTGGGCATTTCAGCATAATTTATGCAAACTCAAACCAATAATTAGAACAGCTAATTAGCTATTGGTATCTGATTTTATAATAATCTAGGAACTAAGATAACAGAAACAATGCACACAAGTCCTGTTTGGTAATAAGGAGTTTGGTTTCTCTAGCCTAGCAGTGATCATTAATTTTGCTGTGTTTTGATTTAGAGTTTGTGTTAATATATTCCAGTATGTCTGAGGATATGAAAGTAACACCTGGTGCGCTCTGTGCAAATGCTTCTCTGTTTCAGGAGAAAAGCCAAAGGGGACCTGCAGCTAAACCTAGAGCATCATTATAAACAGTCTGGTGGGGATAAATGCCCATGCTTTCTACTGTTAAAAGAAAGCAAATGGAAATATGTGGTTCTGCTTGTATGTATGTGAAAAGAGTGTGGGGGGTAGTGTAGAAAGAGCATTTGTGCTGAGAAGGTTGTTTGATGTCTATTTGAACAGTGCAAGGAGTTCTACATGCAGGTTTTTGTTTACATCTACACTCAGTCTATGTTTGCAATTTGTTAGTGGAGGCAGTAAGCCCAATTAAAAGAAAAACCCTCTGTGCTCAGTTTTAATTTTGCTGATGTCCCAAGACTGTCAAAGGTAGATATTCCACCTAGATTTGAGCTTGCTAGCACTGAGCTTTGCTAGACTGAAATGGAAATAAAGACACTTCACTACCTTTTATTTCCTCAGCTTCAAAACAGTCTCTTCTCTCCCTGTAAACAATGCTCATCTCCTTATGCAGAACCGAGGTCTGGTAACTCACATAGTTAGCTTATTACACACACAAAAAAAAGGCTGCAAGAATAACAGGCAGGGTCACTGACTCTGAGACACAAAAATACAGTGTTCACACCAAGCCAAACTGCTGGATTGCTGAAGAAATGTGGTGTAAACTTAGTCAACTTTAGCAAAGACAGAAATACCTACTTTTTAGTTTCAGTATATAAATACATCAATGTCCTTTGAAGATAACTTTTATTCTATTACGCCTTTTCAAGAAAGGTTGGTAGCTGAATCAGACCCTTTATCAGATGGCATACCCCACTGGTATGATACCTACGGATGAAAACAAAATTAATCTGGCTCCATCGTTCGCTTTATTAAACTCATCTTTAAAATGAGAAACTGGAGCCTACCTTTATGTGACAGAAAGCCAGAATAATTTGTCCAGACCTCCCATATATCTTACACTTAATAGTGTCAGATAGGTAAAAGCAGCTTCTTTCTCATGTCTATCTATCCCATGTCCATTTGCTTCTTTTATGCTTCTTTTAATTTTTCTTCCAATTCTTTTATACTTAAATACACTATTAGGCACCTTACAAGCACTTTCAGAATGATTAGGACATGGAAACTAGAGCTTGCTATAGCCAGTGTATCTGTGCATTAGCATAGCACCTCTGGCTCAATAAGATGTGGTGATGCTTCAGCAGGAATTTTCTAGCCTGTGTGGTGAGTGTAGTGGTCAGTGGAGCTGAAGGGATAGCTATATCAGCTAATTTACACACTGCCAAATGCATTTTTGGAGCTGTGCTGGAAGAAAATGAAAATCCTACTCTCTAACAAGCCTTCCTGAAGGCTGTATGAGAAAATGATTACATGCATAATAAGGCCATGAAATCTCAAATCTCAGCTTTGGGCCGTTCAGAGCTGGGATTTTGACTCATGCCTACCTCTATATAAAACCTGAAAATCTAAGAAGAGTTTAGCCTGTAGCAGGAATTCCTTATACTTCAGGAATGGTAGCTTTTCATAACGGATTCAAACATAGTCCTGTCTTATTATTTGGTCCCATAACCCCGGGTATTTGAAAGAGATGCTTTGCCCACTGCCCCCACCCCCCAGCAAAACACACACACACAGACACACACACACACAGACATGCACAAAGCAAAGCTAGTCAAAAGAAAAAGAACGTCAGAATGGCTACAAAAAGACAGGTTAAATATCTGCCTTGCCCAGTTAGCATGTCACCAACAGTCTCCCAGGCAACTAAAGATAGGACAAGAGGACATGGTCTTTAGCTGTGCCAGAGGAGGTTTAGATTAGACATTAGGAAGAAATTCTTCACAGAAAGAGTGCTTGGGTTGCCCAGGGAGGTGGTGGAGTCATCATCCCTGGAGGTGTTTAAGAAAAGACTGGATGTGACACTTAGTGCCATGGTCTAGTTGACAATGTGGTGTTAGGTCACAGGTTCAACTTGATGATCTCAGAGGTCTTTTTCAATGTAGTTTATTCTGTGATTCTCTAAGATTTCTTCCTTTTTGATGAGTGTTCATGTTACCTACTAAGGACTTTTCTAAAAACTTTCTAAGCCCAGGAATATCTCACCCACAACAGTCTATGACTCTGCATTCCATATCTTAACTGCGTGTCACAAGAAGGATCTGATCTCACTGTGCTTGTACATTGACAAGTTGTTTTGCACATACACTTAAAGTCAGACTCTTGATCTCCTGCAGATGTGAGGAATTCAAAGAGTTCTTAAGGTACCCTGGATAGGGGACTGGATTGGTGAAGCAGAAAGGTTTTTGAGAAAAGAAACCGCCAACATTTAAAAGAAGGGAATCTTACAGGGATACTCAGCTAGTTACCAGCGAGGTTACAATGGCAGATGGAAAATTGTACTACAACTTCACATGATGCAAAAGCAGAGAGGTTCCTTTGGGCATCTCTCTTTCCTAGTTCTGCCTGGGCATGACTTCATAAGTTTCACAGAGTAAGGGCACATGAAAGCTTTGAGGCCCCTAATCAGACCTGTTTTAGTTCAAGGGGTGCTGGTGGAGGCATGTGAAGGGCAATAAGGGGGAGACAGCTGCTCCTGCACAGTCTTCAAATGTTAGTCAGCACCACAGAAACGTGCCTGGGGAGAGTGTTGTAACTACAGAGGCAACTAACTCATTTCCCCAAAGTCACTTCTAGCCCACACAGCCTCTGCAGAGGCTGGGACTGGAAATACTGCATTATCCCCAAGGATATGCAGCAGTGGCATTTGGAAAGATTGTGGTTAATTTCCACAGCCACAGCTTCCAATGTTTGAATTTCAGCTGCTGAGTCATTGCCCAGGTTTTCCTACAGGACGAACCCAAGCTCATTGCAACTTCTGGTTTCAATAGATGATGTTTAAGATGCCCCATACAGGCTTATAATCATAGAATCACAGAACCAGCTGGGTTGGAAGGGACCTCAGGGATCATCAAGTCCAACCCTTGATCCACTACCGCTGCGGTTGCTAGACCATGGCATTAAGTGCCACATCCAGTCTCTTTTTAAAAATCTCCAGGGACGGAGAATCCACCACTTCCCTGGGCAGCCCATTCCAATGTCTGACCACCCTCTCTGTAAAGAAATTCTTTCTAATATCTAACCTAAACCTCCCCTGGCACAACTTGAGACCATGCCCTCTTGTCTTGCTGATAGTTGCCTGGGAAAAGAGACCAACCCCCACCTGGCTACAACCTCCTTTCAGGGAGTTGTAGAGAGTGATGAGGTCTCACCTGAGCCTCCTCTTCTCCAGGCTGAATATGGTGGACTGCTTCTGGAACTGCCCATATATGTGTGCACAAGATGTTCCATTTTGCACCACGTTTGGCGCCCTGGAGTTCCACACACCTTCACCTTACTCTGGGGAAGCACAGGTCCGTCATTGTAATTACGAGTTGTGTGGTCCATGTGCACTCAGCTCTATCATCAGTTGTCTGAGGTACAACTGCTATGAATGTGTTACACTTTTTTTCTTTTTTTTCTTTTTGTTTTCTTTTTTTCTTTTGAGGGGAAAAGAAAATAATACTTTCTGTGAATCTTGTGGAGGAGGACTACAAAGAAGGTATTCAATGGGGTTAGATTATTTTCTTTCCAATAAAATGTCTGTGACTTTTTTTATCTTGCAGTATTTGTTCAGTGTTGGAAGCAGCCAATCAAACCACAAATTTGGCTTTACTTTTAAATTGCAACCAAAGTCATAAAGCCAAACAAGGCAGAGTTACAAGTAAACCAGCCAGTTTGTCTCATCTGCTATGGACCTTAGCAGCAAACTGTTTTACAGTACGTATTCTTCCTCATAACCATATCCTTTTTCTCCAGGGGATCATTTTAAGCTTTAGAAACTGCAGAAGCCATCCTAAAGCCATTTTTCCTGAAGGGACTGCTTAAATGGAAAAAACCCTCTTCTCTTGATTTAGAGTGTGTAAAATGCTATCCTGATCCTACTAGGCTGAAAGCTGCAGTCCTCATTCTTTCCCAAAACTCTCGCATCTGCAAAAAGACCCATTGAATGCAAAAAGGCAGTGCATGAGATTAGCAGCATGCCCATGTGTTTTGCATTGTAAGAAGGGGCCTAAGAAGCCATTTTCCTTGCACTTTACAGAGAAACCTCCCTTTTATTAAAGAAAGCTTAATCTGCTGGGATGAAAATTACAACCGACTGAAAAGCCATTCAGAATCTTGAGACAATTCCATTTTCTGACACTGAATCTTTTCAGTTACTTTAAAAGTTTGGGGGTTGTTTTTTTTTGGGTTTTGGTGGTTTTTTGGGGTGTGTGTGTATGTGTTTGGTTTGGGGTTTTTTTTTGTTATAATGCCCTGTCTCCTGGTTCCTTCCCATTAAAAAAAAAAAAAAATCAGGATTACCAGCATGTCACAAGCGAGCGTCTGCTTCAAATATTTTCTTCCTGATGGGAAGTAGTAAATATGATGAGAGAGAAAAATTGTTCCTGGGAGATTTTCAACCTAATTTCATAGACTTAAGATATCTGATTGTCCTGGGAACTCCATGCTTGCAGCTCCCATTAATTTCAGTAGCAGGTGTCTAAATATTTCTTATACCCAGAGGTTCACATATTTGTAGGAGGATGTAGATAAGGTTTGGATAAGCATATATCAATTCTCAGGTTAAACAAAGCAAAGCTCCTTGCCACTTGTTGTTCTCCTATTGCTACTTATTGTCAGATCTTAAATATGCAGGTGATGAGGATGTGCCAACCTGGTCTGAGAGAGAGCCAGAGGATGGTTTCCTTTTCCAAAAACCCAGTGCCCTCTCTATAGGACATGGGGTGCAATTTATAAACTCTCTTTAGTGTGCGCACTGAGATTTCTTCACTTGGATTCTTAAATTTTGGGAGAAAAATAAAAGGGAACAAAGGTCATTGACTTCATCATCTATTTTCGGAGATTTGTTCTCTTAATCTGAGCCATTTTATTGTTTCTCTCACCACTTTTTGGTCCCTTTAGGGAGGGGTATGCCCTATCCCAGGATAAACTTGTTGTGATTCAGAAGAAAGGAAGCCCACAAGTCTAAAAAATACATGACTCATACTTCCAAGGAGATGTCTTGCTACTAATGGAGCACATTAGTAGCATAGTGATTTAAAGACAGCTGCAATGAGAGGGCAGTGGCACAAGTCTTCTCTGAAATGTCAGATACTCCTTTGCTGGTGGCACACACATACACACACAGATTTGCTCGGTTTTCATCTGCTGACTTCGGGTGAGCAAATAGCTGTGAAGTGGCAAATGAGCCTTAGTGCCTTAGCCCCACTGTAAGGAGTTGCACGTAGGTGTTACCAGAGAGCTCTGTCCCTGCAGCTGCCTGTGGCCTCGCTCTGAGTGTGGCCCATGGCTTGCATGCCCAAGCCGAGGAAATGGTGTTTAGCTGCAGCCGCATCACAGCAGTTGTTCAATCTGAGATGACTATATTTAACTTAAGGAGTTGCCAGTGACAGTCTGTCCAAGTGGGATAATATGGTCTTTTTTTGCTTTCTGTCCAGCAAGGAAGAACACATGATGGTCACGTCCATCTCCTCTATGACTTGTCTGGTGACAATCTTTGGCTTGCCAGGACTAAAGGGCAGGTCCTTAATTTTTCTGAGAGCAAAAAGTTATCAGTTCTTTCTTATCAAGGGTTTAATTGCAGCTTCCAAATTAGATTCATAAAGTGAGCATTACAGTCCTGCCTATATAATCCAAGAGGACCCTGGTCATGTTGCAGCCTTTATGTGTGATATGATAAATGTCTAAGAAGGATTTTTTTGAAATTGCATTTGGTTTCTTTCTATTTAGTTAGCTGTTTTCCTTATATCACTTAAGTCTTAAGACTGTCATTAAAATACACTTTCTAACAGTGCTGGAGTTGGTAAGGGGAGGTAGTGTGAGAAATGGTTTTGATAGATGCAAAAGCTAATATTTCTATTTTTTTCTAGTAAAAAAAAATAATAATCCCTTGCAGCTTGCCTAAGAGCTAGATATGGAAGGGCTACATTTTGACCCTTTCTTTTGATTCTTTTTTTTTCTCTGGTGATTTTTTTCTAAAATTTTTAAAATTTTTAATACATATTAGTGATATATTAATGCATTAGTAGATAGGCCAATTGGAAAGATAAAATAGGATAATATTGATGAGATAAATTGTTTCAAAGACAGACATTATTTTAATATTTGTTGTTTTGACCTGGATCTAGGATACTGTTTCTCCAGATTCGTCTTTTATCTATTCATTGAATGATTTGCCTTCCCACTTCATTTAGACATTCTTTAATTTACATTAAGTAATCAGAATAAGGCATTAAGGATCATCTAATAAAGGTATCATAAGAGTTGGGCAGTTCCTGTTCTTGCCTGTAAGTCTAACATTGCCAATTTGTTCTGAAATCTCTAACTGTGAAATATTACTTAGTTTAAAATAAATAGAAAATCATAACATGAGCCATGCTTCTATGAATGAAAGTCACGGAAGAGATTTTTGTGCTTTTATGATATAAAATGTTCTGATTCATTACATTTTCTTGCCCTTTAACTTCAAATGTATCTTGAATGTCAAGCTTGATTTTTTCATGTTTTAGTCATGTGCTTTCATTTAGTGAGCTCAAATAATTTTCCTGCCTTTCTGGTTAAATTATGCTGTTTTAAAAGGTGTCCTTTAAACAAATAGTCTCTGCTAACAAGAACCAAAATTTTACAGAAATACTACTATGTTTTCTTTTCCTCAGAAATTTGATTGCCATACTCCTGATGTCTTTTGAGTTGGAATTTTATAATTTTTAAAGAGAAAGTGAGATTATTGATTGATAGGATATTGAGCTTGTTTTTTTGTTCTTATGATCAGCTGATGGACTACAAGTTGAAATCAATTGTTCCTACAGTAGGTTTTGAGCTCTAGTGTTTTTACCCACTAGCTAGATCTGTTGCAGATGCTCTGTTCTGTATTTCAGAGCAAAAAAAATCATCGTCCCCCTCTGTGAAGGATTAGTGAAAGTGAGTGAACTTTCAAGTACCAAGTTCATGGTTTTGACAAAATGGTTAAGGGATAAAAAATTAAGAGTAAGCTGGAAAAGAATGTTTTAATTAGCCTGAGATGTTATTCTGATTTCCTTTTACTTTGCTGAAAGTAAGTAATAGTGATGGCTGTGATGATATAGACAGTAGCAAGAGTCTACTGAAATCCTCTTTGAAGAAGGATCCTTGGATGACAAATGCCTGCTGAACCCCCCACAGACCTGGCTTTGATGCCTGGACCATTGCAGTCATATGTCTATCTTAACACTAGATTAAAAATCAGAGTAGCAGAAAGTTTTGGATTGAGATGCACTAGGTAAATGAGAAAAGGCTGAAAGTAGATCAGGAATAGGTTGGTTTTATAGGGCAGATAAGGGAAATATTTATTTCTAAAGCGAGTTATATTTTTTCTGCTATTTCTGCCAATAAAATTTTAATTCTTTGCTTTGTGCCCTTGTCCTACCCCATAAACTGGATCTTTCACAAGACTGCATCTTCCATAATGCATATGGGTTACCTTTTGAGCCGCTATTGACATTAGGTTCACATCGTTACTCTGTGTTTCTGAAAACATAAATCCCTAGCTTTGCAATGCAAGTAGTAGTTTATTAATGTCATCAAGAACAACAGAAATATAAAAGTCTGAATTAGATCCCGCAAATACTGTGGTTCTTTGACATCTGTTTCTGTATTTTTCTGAGGGTTGTAATTTTCAAGTTAGATTAAATATTGGTATTTTCAATGTATTTAAAAATAATATATAACAGCTTGTTGATAAGGAAAGCAGCAACAAATCCTGTCGTTAGAACCACTGGTAGTACATTCATGGTTTTGCTGTACTATGTGTTACACCTCTTAGAAACACTCAGTTCTGTCCAAGGACAGTGCATCAAAGAATTTAAATTCAAGCACTAGAGGCAGCCTCTTTCTTTCCTCCTGAATAGATGAAAGAAAACAGAGAAGATGGAAAAATACAGAAAACAAAACAATGAGTGATTTTTGCTTGGATTCATACCAAATACTGCCGTGCTTTGTCAATGCAGGTTTAACAAATGGTTTCCTGTTTGAAAATCATAGCGTGTATAAAAATATATGGTACAATATTCTAGTCAGACCAAGAATTACTATTGGTTTCACTGAGATTGCAGATTGTGAGTCAGGGCAGAAGTGGGCAAAGATGCCATGGATTAGACATGCAAATGCATATGGGGAACTTGTTATAATGGGAATTACCTTACAGATACACACTAAGGAAAACATAGGCTTGCTAGTTTTTAGCATGTGCAACACATTTGCAAAATAAATGCAGTTTGGTCAAGAATTTTCTAACAAAAGATTGGAGAAAGTGTTTGTCTGTGATAAGTGTAAGGCATAAGGAAGCCCATGTGACTACCTATGACCGAGGCAGAGCAAAAAAAACAATAGGCAAAGTATTCTGCAAGGAAAGCAGAGTCAGCTGAAAGGTGATGTCAACACCAGGGCTAAATCATTTCTCCCCAACAGTGTATGGGGATGCCAGAGGAGGGATGAGCAGGGATAGCCCCCGGGGCAGCTGTGCAGGAGGGAGATGAAAGCCATCTCCCTGCACCCCATCTGTGAAGGAAAGCATCCCAAAGGTGAAAGCAGGATTGCTATAGAGGGACGGGAGAGGCAAAGCTGGCATGGCTGCCCCTGGAGACCCTTGTGCCTTGCCTGTGCCCTGGAGTTGGGGTGCCATGGGTTTGGTAGGGAGCTCTGTGCTCCTCTCCATGAAAGCATCTCTGTCTCCTGAGAGGCATAACCAAGACTCAGCTGTCCTGAGGCAGTGATATTTTCCTTGAAAAACACATCTTTATTGCTTTACAAATTCATTATAACAAGGGACTCATGTTCAGACTGAAGGACACACTTATTATTGTCCTGCGGTTTTCAATTAATAAGTTCACAGCTAACAGTTTTTAAGTACAGTGAATCATGCAAATTTCCATATCACAGCAGCTAATTTATTTGTTTGTTGGGGAATAGCAGGTGCCACATGAATCTGTTTTAAAATGAATTCCAAGAAAGGCAGATGATTGTGGTCCAAGCCGTGGGAGGAGGGAGCCGGAGGGACCAGCAGCATAATGTAACGAAGCCTCTGTGCAGTGCAGGGTGTCTAATGTGGGGTATGAACGTGAAATGAGCAGCAGCACAGATCTAATATCCAGGGGACTGATCCCGAAGCTCAGCCCTCACTAACGGGGAATTTCTGGCCAGAACTAACATGACTGCATCTCCAGGTCGGAATGATAAAATCCAGGTGCTTTCTGTATATGATTGCCAATTACTTCATTCTGTCTTCCACGTACAGTTCCAGCTTTTGTTCCCCAGGCAGTTTTCACTGCTGGTTGCAAACACAAGGATCATTAAGTTACAAGCTGGATTTATTTACCGTTTGCAGCTAGATCTGAGAATAGTTGTCTGTTATACCAGATTTTAATTTCAAGTCTGTCTTATGGGTATATAAGATGTGTTCTTACCTGTTCTTGCAATTTCACACAATTATGCTTTGGACTCAGTTCTGCCTGTAAGAGCCATAACAGAGCTCGGAGGAAGACTAAGGCAAGAAAGGCACAGCAGAGTGCCAGAGGTTTCCAGGACATAGGAATGTTGTGACTTGTAGCATTGCTGCTGTAGAACTCAGAAACGGGCACGACAACCACAGATAGTTCTGCAGAAAATGCTTCAGGCTGTGGCCATCGTTAGATGTTTGCTGAACTCCAGTAGTGCAAAGACCCTGCCCTGTGTGGATGCAGCTTACTCAGTGTTCATGTAGACCATCTGCAGCTCATGCTCTCATATTGAAGCTACCCTGTGTTTTTTGAACTGGTCTGTGTAGAGAAGGAAACCCAGTAGATATTTTAGAGACCTTTTCTAAACAATTAACACAATTAGCAAGGGGCTGGGCTTAAATTAAAATTCATCTTACTGAATTTTAGCCACCTGAGGCTTTTAAGTGGGCTGTCCTAAGCTATATCATTGGTGAAGGGAACTTCAGAGGTTATCTGTCAAACTCAAATCTGGTGCCTTGATTTCTGATTTAGCTATAGAGGGAGGCTAAGAAGCCTGAGCTTCAAATGGTGAGATGATTTAGTGAGATATCAAAAGTCAGGGGGGGTAGTTCTGCACTAGCAGCACCCTTCCCGCAGGTAGCAGGTCACAGACTCACATTTGTGAGCCCTCTTCCAAGTCACTCTTTTATTTTATTTATTTATTTATTTAAATCAGGCTGAGATATGAGCTAAACAAGTCTGTAAGTTGTGCACTTTGGCTGCTTTGTAAGACGGAACTAGTCTGCCTTATTGTAGTCATCTGTGCAAATGATAGCCTCTAAATGCTTACACAATGAGGCTATATTTTAAACTATAATTTAAATGTAAAAGTGACAGGAGGCCTAAGCAGGCTATCCAAGGGAGAGACTGAGTGATGTTCTGGATGTTTGAAATGAGATGAAAGAGTCACTGATACGGAGAAACCCATTCGAGATAATGGCAGCGGAAGAGGAAATGGTTCCTGCAACATGAGAGATGAAAGTGGAAGAGGGAAACACTTATGTAGCTGTGAGAGGAATTTGTCTGGTTGTGACTGAGAAAGAAAAGATGCTGGAAAGAAATAACGTTGTGAAAGTAACAAGGGGGAAATGACGATGAACATTTTTTAACAGGGAAATAGACCACTGACCAGAAATAGGCAGGAACTTAACCAGGGTGTGATAGTACTGAAAAATTTCCTGAAATATCTCTCCATACAGGGTGGGTATTCACATCAATTGCTGAGATTTAATTAAAAACATACTAAACTGAATAACTTCTCTAACTGTACTACATGTGTATTTTTTTCATGTTTTTCATTTTGTTTAACCATATAGAATGGGGAAACTGCATAGTTCCTGCAATTCAAGGAACCTGACTTGAATTTGATGGTTTCTTTTACAACCCATAAAACTCATATGGACAATAAGAGGATTTCTGACCTTTCACATTAAGATCAATCTGACTGCTTCCCCCATATTCAACTCATCTGTCTTCTTCTGGATCTGTACTTCTCTTCAATGGTGAAAAAAACTCTAACAGAAATAAATAACAAAAACTGAAACTATTTAAACTGCAGAAGACATGAAAGCACTTAAATAAGGTCTTTAGATGTGATTTACATTTTTCTGTTTGATGAAATAAAACTCAGATGTCCCAGTCTTTTCACTCAGTGAAGGTAGAGACAGAGCATCATGGCAGACAGAATCTAGAGTATCCCAAAAGCTAACATCAAAATGTTGGGGTTTTTTTTCACATTGAGAGCAACTACTGATTTACAAGCACAAAGTTGTTGTAGTATCACTCACATCAGGAAAGTCTTTTCCTTTAAAAAAGAAAAGGTCTTTCACCTTGGACCATGTTTTTCCAACATAATTTCACATGTTTTAAATAAGAAATAAATAGGCAGCAGAAAAAGATATTTGTTGTGACTTAAGTGACCTCTGTGTAATACACTGAGTTCAAATGCTGGCCACAAACACATTTAATATGTAGATAGTTTGTAATCAAAGCCTTCAGAAACTGGATTTCTGGAAGAAAACAAATCCTACAAGTTACAGCACTCAGTCAGACCTACCAAAGTCAGTGGAGATATCTTCTTTGTCAAGGTGGACTTTAAATATTGGTCTTACAATAAACAAAAATTACACACTGAAGTGCTCCTTAAATACCAACCAGCTCTCGGAGGAACAGAGAGCATGAAAAAGATGATCAAAAAGAGAGAAGGGGAATGAAACAACCAGAAGGGAGGAAAAAAAAAGACACAGAGTGGAATTGATCTAGAGGATAAATAAAGGTAAAGGGCATGATTAAATCGGGGAGAAGAAAATGTCAGAAAAAGAGACAGAGGGAGAATGACAGGGAGAAGTATTTGTGGAAAAAAAACAGTAATAGACAAATGAAGGCTTAAAATAAGAGTGAATGCTGGGAGGGCTGAAGAGGTAGAGAGAAACAATGCTAAGAGGGAAAGAGGAGAAAGACTGGCATGAGCCCTCGATGGCATTGTGAAGAGAGAGGCTGGAAAAAATCCTCAGCTAAACAATAGAGGGATGTGAGGCAGAAGCACCAGGGGGGCAGCACAGATTAAATGAGAACCAAATGTAACCGTAACAAAGGCTCTGAGACGTAGGCAATGAAAGCATGTTAAGAGGAAATGGGTTTTGTGTGTGTGTTCATGTGTGTTTTCACATGCTGGAAGAAATACTGCCTCCCCCCCACAACCCCTTCTGCCAGCCAGCAACCCAAAACATCTCTGTCTCAAAAACGAAAGCTAAGACCATTCAATGTCATTCTGGACTTCAATTACTATTTGTGGAGTTTTTTTCTACCTTCTCTTTCTCAATTTTCAAACAAGTACCTCTGTGGTTGCTGCCCCTCCTTCAAATCCATTTAAAAAATTCTCTCTTGCTGTGATGGCTGCGAAAGATGAGACAATTGGCAAGCTGCTGCTGTGCTGAAACTAGTGTTTGTCGTGCTGACCAGTTTTCTAGCTGTTTCCTTGTAATTTCTAGATAGATCTCTGTACCTGCTTATTGTCTTTTCCCTTGGAAAGGAAACATTTTAGGATGGGGCTGTCCCTATGCTTGTGCAGCAGCCAGAGAAGGGGATTATTAGCAAAGATTCTCCCAAGATTGTGATAGGTCCCTTTTGAAAATTTCTGCCTGTATCTGAGGGATTCAAAATTGTTCTTTTCTTGATTGAAAGGAGGTATTTGGCTGCAACACTGCATTACTGCTTACACATATTACACCAGAGCCCACTGAAAAGCCTCCAGAAGGGAGGTTATAGCAGCACCTACACAGATTGATGGTTGTAGCTCCCACTGTGCCTGTGCAGCAGGGGTGGCCAAGGCTCTGTGGCACAGGCTTGTCATGCCAGTGTTTCAGGCTTCCCACTTGTAACCCATTGTGGCAGGTGAGCACGTACAGTTCCTCAAGGTAAGTTTGTGTTGTCCCAGTCACCCACAGATTATAGCAAGAGCCAAGAGAGCATCTGTGCCTGGAGAAGTAGTAAATCCTGCTCCTTTTGTGCCCATACGTCTGTGAACAGAGGTGCAGAGTGCAGGAAAGCTCCCCTGGATACAGGCCAACTTTGTCTGCAGGAGGGTGGATTCAACACCCTGATGTCCTCTTGAGACCCAGGTGGCTGCCAGCTGTTACCCAACATCACCCTGCTCTGCCCTGACAACCATTTTGTTGCTGGCTCAGGTTCTAGACCCATGACTATCTATCAGTCACCTCCTTCCCTGGTGCCTGGGACAGCAGATGCACCATGACCATGGGAAGCAATGCATCTGTACTGTGCATCATCTGATGGGAAAGGTGGCTGTTGGTCCAGCTGGAGAATGAGTCTCTGGAGGAATGTCCTCTGAGCTCCAGTCTCAGTGACAACTCAACACATCCTTTCCCAGCTTTAAGAACCTACCTGTTACTCAGTTGTCTTCTGCAAAATGGCAGAGAAATACAGCACTACCTATGCTACCTGCTACTCAGACAGGTGGTAAGAGAGAGCTCCCGATTCTATGTGCAGCAGTATGGGATATTTGAAGATGCTCCTTAAATACTGACTGTTGCTGATACTTTGTGTCAATTTTTCTTTTTCAGAAAGGAACTACAGCAAGAATTGACAGGTCTCTTGGGACAAGAAGGGAAATATGGGACACGAATAAAATACAATTATTTACAGTGTAACTGAGCAGTTTTTACACAGAGGGTAATAAACTAGCAAAATGAGGAATAGGTGTTAACTTGACAGAAGATCAGCTCCTTGGTTCTTGGTTAGGTTTTTATTTTAATACTCTTTTGTACCATAACCAGAGAAAAGAAACTCCTGAACTACTAAGTGCAATATATGGAGAAAAGAGGGTAGCTGCTGTGGGTACCATACAGTGCTTTAAGAAGCTGGTGCTCCCCAAGGTACTGCTGAGGTACCATTCAATGCATGGACTGAAATAGGCTCAGGCTGTGAAATTTGGATTAAAACCTGCAAAGAATTCTAAGCTTCGCTAAATCTATTTGTGGCTACATTACAAGGATGAAGTTATGCAAGTGGATCTGAATTTCCCAAAAGTCTGAGCCATATTTCCTTGCCAAGAAATTCACATTATTGAGTTTTTAAACAAATGATCATTAATGATGATCTTAATGATCATTGACATTGTTCTTGTAGAAGAGCCAGGGAAATGTCACCCAGTGCAATCCGTGCTAACAATGGGTTAAACACTTTCTTAGCTATGGCTGCTTGCTGACCTAGCTGGAAGAAAAAAAAGCTACAGGTCAGTGAGTGAGATTGCCCTTCCTTTAGAACTGCCCAGGAAGATTACAATAAGTGTGTAGAGACTAAGCTAGGAATTAGAGACCAGAGAGTGCTGATTTCAGTTCTTTTATGTGCAGCCTTTGGGCTGAAATCCAGGAGCCGTATTGGCATAAACTATTCCAGCAACAGAGGATACATTACTAGAGCCCACCTAGCCTGGGGGCTTGAGCATCACTGTACTGCAGACTGCTGACACTTGGACAGGGAACTGACAGAAGAAAAGATGGATTGGTCTGATCGGATAAGTAGAGTCATGGCTAAGTGATTACGTAGGGTAAAAGGGGATCTAGGAAAGAAGGCATTATTAATAATCTTTAGAATTCTCTCTGTGAGACTTTCGTTTGCTCTCCAGAGAAGAGAGAAAAGGCAAGGTGGTGAAGGCAACGTTGAACATACGTTCACAGAAATGGTGTTGCATTTCAATCAATGCAAGGGACAGGAGGCTGTATGAAAAGGATCAAATCTAGCAAATGTGAGGCCTGATCTAACTGTAGGCCTATTAACATGGTTTGGAGCCTTGGAAAACAGCAACAGAGAAGTTCCTCAATCTGCTATCTCTCTGGGTGGGGCAGGAGAAGAATAAAGAAAATGCAGATGTTTGGCTGTTGTCAACAGCAGAGATTTAGAACTGATATAATTAGAACTGTAGAGTTTACCAACAGCAGTATCTCCACCTTAGCATTCTGAATGTCTGGAGATGCTGGGCAGCCTATGTCAGCCAAGTTTATAACTGACAGCCAGCGTTTTCTTTGAAAAATATTTCAATAACCTGTCTGTTTGACCTTGCAAATATCCAGCACCCTGTGTCAGCTGGCTGGCACCTGTTCTCACAAAAGTAATATAAGTAGTATATTACACTTTGGAACAGCAGTTGGCTCTTGACAATGTGACCATGAATAGCACCACATTCAACCACAGCCGTACTTCAGCTTTTGCAGATAAATAGTGGGAAATACCAAGAGTGGATTCATCAACAGAGATTTGGATAGGAGGAGAGATGAGTGGCTGTGCGTTGGATCAAAACCCAAATCACAGATGTATATGGGTAAGGCAGAGGCCAGGAAGTGCCTCTGTAAGAGTTCTACAAGAAACTGGATGGTGAATCTGAAAGGGATTCCTTAGAGTTTTCCCAGATGAAGCAGAAGACAGGGTGCCAAACCCTAAGTAGAAATCCAGTGGGAAATCTTTCTAGAGAAAACCACCTGGAGTCAGATTGCTTTCAAATGTGGCCTTGAAAATCAGTTTGAAACCGTAGTGGACTGCCCCTAATGCACTGAGACAAGGACCATCTCCCCTCTGTGCTGACCTGTGCTCCAAAGCAATTACATCTCCAGCTGATTGTACGAGCCTCTTCCTCACAACTGGGAGCTATTTTCACAGACCTCATTGTTTTAGGCAGTTTTAGAAATGATGGTCTATTTCTAATGCAAGAGAGCCCTAACAGTGGCTTCCCTGCTAATGGACTGTAATTACAGGATTGATCCCACATCCCTGGCAATATGAACCCTTCTGTATTTTCTAAGGCAACAACAGCATAAATCAATGGTCTGCCACAACCAGCTTCAAAGGACTCAGGGAGAACAGACCTTGCTATATACCTTGTAAGGCTTGCTAAACAGGGACAACACACACCTGATTAGCATAGTATCATTAACTTATCTCCATGGACATGTGAAGGATTGTCCTTGCACTGTACTTCATTTAACAGCTGGCAAGAAACTGATCATTTTTAAAATGTGTCTTTACACTTGAGAGTGGCCCTATCTGTGTTAGAGGCAACAGCAGGAGCTGCAGAAGACATAGAGCAGATGTTGAACAAGATTCTTCCCTTGGGGAAGAAAGATCTCTTTCTTACTTGAAAATATAGCACTGCCACATTATTGAATAGGGGCAAGGATGTCACAGAATGGACATTGACTTTTCAGTCTCTCATGGATAAAGTGTCTACAAATTCATGTAAGTAAAGATAAACATTTGTCTGTGGAGCAATAAAGATGATCCCTTTCAGTATATTCATGAAAAAAGAATAACTACTTCATACTTTAATATTTGAAAGTGAGACACCTGTTATGTCACTTTACCAAAATTAAACTTACAAAAGGTAATAGATCTGATTCTTCTCAATCTATGTGTTTTGACAGGAACTGCTAAGCACGTTGCACAAAAGCCTTGGTCTTTGTCACAGCCATTTTTCAGCTATGTCTATGCCTGACCACTGATGTGAGTTCCAACCCTGTCAGGCAGATTTGGCCTCCTGGCTTGACTTCAGATCTCCCTCATTACTACAGACTTGTTTGCCAGTCTTGACTCTAGGCTGAAGCCAGCTCCTGTCCCTGGACCTACTCTGCTCACATTGCTGGGACACTAAGCAGCTGTGTTGGTAAGAGCTGTGCCCTGCCTGCTTTGCTGCTGTGCTCAGCTCCTGACTCACCTTCCTTACACAGCACTCCCCTCCTTTCGTCTGTGCTATCAGTGGTTTGTGTCCAGCAAAGACACCTAGATCCTCTAACTTTCATTTTCACAGATAGTGGTGACATGAGAGAGGCAGACACAGTGGGGTCCTGTAGCAACCTTATGTGGTATACAAATATGTGTCTTTGATAGTCAGTCCCACTAAGGTGAATCCAATAACATCCAATGTACCAAGAGTTATTGTCAGATTCAATTGTTCTGAATGTCCTAGAGGATGATCTCTAATTTAAGAAAAGAAAAATGTTTACTTCTCATAAATCAAGAATCTGTGTACACTGTCACATCAATCAAACCCAGGAGTTGGAGCAGTGGTTCAATTAAACTCTGAGGGAAATGATCCAGTGATTTATCTGAACCTATTACTGCAACCAGAAGATATTGCTGATTATTAACAGTGAGAGCAGTTTCATCACATTTTTCTCTTTTTGGCATCCTGTATGGTCCACATCCAACAATAATATGTTGCCTGAGGGGACAGAAGAACAACACCCATGCCATCATGAAGTGCACCCAGAAACTAAAAGGTTGGCTAAGAACTTTGTGTCAGTTTGCACAACATGATGTCCATCGGGTCCAGACAGAGCGAGCACAAACAGATAAAAAAGGAGCCAGATGAAGAAGATGTGAGTCTGGGACTGAGTCTTGGTGTTAGTGTCCAACTGGCCTTGTTATTAGCCAGATGGCAGGTTCAGTATCAAGCCTTTGTAAGGGTCAACCCAGCACATTACAAGATCTGCCAACTGGACTTAGGAAAAGAGACAAAAAAGGGGAAAAAGAAGAAAGAAAAAAAAAAGCCACATCTATCATGTCCATCTGCTGGGCAGACGAACAGCCAGAGAAGGATTTCTCATAGTCTCATGTATGTATGATCCAGGGCTGGAGCTAAGTGGTGATTCCTCAGGGTACAGATTATACCAAGATATCTAATCCTTGCACAATACAAAACAAAAACTATTTTGTAAATATGTTGAAGGCAATCTTTTTCTATAGCTATTGGATTAAATATCTCTTATCTTCTAGTATTTGTTTCCATAGTCCCATTTGCATGTTTGATTGCCTTTGCGATGGCATACAAGGAGTGGCAAAAGAAGAACTGTAGACATGTGGTAGATGGGTATCATTTGTTGCAAAGCATTTGACACAATCTCCTTTATCTTAATGCCAATCCAGATCACCCTGGAAAGTTCTGCAATGACTTTCCCAAGATGTGTCTTTGGATTGATCTTTTGTCTATGATGTGCATAGGAAAATCATGGTATATGTCCTTAAAATTAACCAAAGCTTTTAGTAGATATTTATTCAAGTCCTCGTCTGAAAAGGCTTTCTTTTTCAATTAGCAGGTCTCTGAATTTAGGCCTGATGTTGTCTATTTTCCAAAGTACAGCAGCAACATTTCAATGAAAAAATCTGACAAGCTCACAGGCATTGCATGGGACTTCAGATAATATGGCAAATTGGAAATATCATCTGGAAAAGACATCCCATTTTCCAATTCTCCTTCAATATTTTCCTTTAAGCAGAATATCCTGAAAATACCTGACGAGAGGAAAGGCAGCAATACCAGCTAGGACCATTAAATCATTCCAAACTTGTGCTTAAATATTCCCTGATTTTTGTGGTCAAGTAAGAATTATGGTCCAGCTGTTACATGATGTTTTATGCTGATCTTGCTGCACCTTTTGCAGAACTAACCTAGGACAGCTTTTGCTTGTGGATAAATCTCAATGTGTTTTGGGCACAAAGATTTAGTACTTTGAGCTTTGAGTCTTTAGATGGCCCCTCTATAAGATAGACTGTCTTACATAGGATAGTGGTGTTACAGGAACATGAGGAAAAAGGAACATCCGGTGTCATATTAAAGCCTTAAGGTCCAATTTGATTGTGAAATTTACCTCCAATGTTCAAAGCTACATCAAGACTCTGAAATGCCTTTTTTAACAGTAACATTTTGGTTTATATATCTTACAGAGTAGCTTGGGAATTATGATACGGTGGCATGCTTGCAATAATTTTATTTCATGATCAAGTATTGCCCTGGGTGGCAGAGGATATTTGAACCCTTTATTTTATTCCAGATAGGGATGTGGGGAATTGGGAGCCAATCAGGAAATTAACTTTTAATATATATGTCTGATCTAAACTAAAACACTGATGTGGATGAATCTGTAGCTGGTTGATACAGCCCAGTTCATGTCTACCTAACCTTTATCTAATTCCAAGGCAGGGCAATTGTACCTAAACTGTGAATTGAGGACAGTCTCTAGTCCATGCTGGTCCTGAGTCATGTCCACTACTTGTCTGGAAAATTATGGTTTTGTCTGGTCCAAAGGTGTGTCATGTACCTTGTCAATGGTTTTATAGCATGGATAGTGGTGTGCCAGTGCTTGGGACATGCCCTAACCTTACTCAGTTTACTGGCACAGGTGTAGCTGCAGAGTCCCAGGAAGGGTTCGGGAGCATGAGGACATGGACAGGAAAGCCAGATAGAGCTACCAGCTCCAGTAGATGTGCCGCTGAAGTCCACATAGGCGAGTGGTTATATTTCATGGACCTAGAGACGGTTAATCCTGTGATAGATTACGGTCATCCTAAATTTAACACCAAGGACAACAAACAATAATTTTGGCAGAGATCTAGAGTAGTAACCGGAAATTTGAGTAGGAGAGTAATGGAGACCCCATGGCAAACCTCTTTCTCTCCTCTGCTCTTCCTGAGCCCCAACAGGGGAAAAGCTGAAGACAGCCTCTGAATGAGACACTCGGTACTCACATAAAGCCGCTTTCTCATCTGCTCTGCATAAAGTGTATGTTATGTGCACACAGCTGGTATGCACGTGCAAGGCACCCAAAGTGAAAAACCTAACAAGAAGGAGATGTGAGGAAAAACACAACTGGTGAAAGAAACAGTGATGAACTGAGAAGTTTTGAAATACTCAGTGAAGTAAATATATCATTTTTCCAGACTCCTACAGGCATCATAGATATTGTGTCACAGCTTTCCACATTGATTTCACTATGATTTCTTGACTTCTCTTAGAATTTTTGAATTTGTCAAGAAAAGGATGAAAGTAGGGACAGTGGCTGTAATTTGGCAAGTCATGTAGTGCGCAACAGAGATTCTTAGCAAGGAAAAGATGCACATGAGTGGATCTGCTATGATCACAGCAAGCTGAGATAGAGACCAACCAAATTAGGAGAAGCAAAGAGTTGGAGATGTGCCTCCTGAGCAGGGGGAACAGTTGCAGACTTTTAGACAAAAGCAGCATTTCTAGTAAGAGAATCACAAAGGATTCTCCCATAGCTTGAATCAGGAAAAACAATGTTAACTTGTCTAATCCAGAATAAATTTTCATCACTCTTAGCTTAGTACATGCAGTTGACACAGTGCAAACCTTCAGGAAGCAATATTTATCCAGGCAATATCTTAATGTCAGTAGGCAAAGGAGTAACAAAGTAACATGTGGAATGGAAGCCACAGAATGCCATTGAAAGCGAGTCTTTACAGGGTTACCAAATCTGTGGAAGTGAGACCCATATGAGCTGTTGTGACCCTTAATATTCTTTGTCTTTATCTTTTCTTCACATTTGAGATCTTGGTTCCAAGACAGCAGCCTGTGGCAGCAGGCAGCAAAGATGCAGTTTTGCCAACATGCAATCCCTAGAGAGAATATATGTGACAAAATTGTACTCTCTGGGTAATGTCCTATTTATAGGCTGTGGTTGGGAATGGTCTTATCTGTGTTTCTTTATACACTGAGAGAGTGATTAAAGCCTCATTTTCATTTCCTTTTGTACCTTACTGTTATCATCCAGATAATTTTGCTGTCCTTAATCAACATTTGCCGAAGTAAACAGTGCTATGCTAATAACAGTGTTGTGCTATAAACATTTTCTAAGTCATGAAACATTACCACAAGGAGGATAAATGCTAGATTGCCCCATTTTTAGAGGTGGAAAAAGAGACTGGTAAAGTGAGTGGTCCATGACTATAAGTCTGGGTCAGGCTGGGTGTTCCCATTCCCAGCTGTCCTGTATTTAAGCATCAGACAGTTCTTCATCTCAGGTTTTGGAGTTCTGCAAAAAATCTCTTACATGAATTGGCCGATAGATTTTAACATGAAGAAAAAAAACCCACAACAAAAAAACCCCAACCAAACCAAACCAAACCCAAATCCAATAAGCAAAATGCCAGACATAAGGAAAGATTTATTGTTATGCAACAAAGGACAACTGTTTGCGTAACAGAGCAGTGGATGACTACAGACAGAGATACACAAGTTGCCACTCATTACCTGTTCCATAAGGAAAAAGCAAAGATGATGAACAAGCTTGTTAACAGATATGACACCCCAACTAACCATGAAGCACTTGCTGAAACTGTTGGGATTTTAGTGCCAAACATCTTGATCTTATCACTATCACATTACATGGATAAATAATACAGAAGTGAATGTGAAATGTTCTCTCCAGTGACAATATTATCCCATAAATGGAAAAGAGCGGAAGATGGAATGTGCTACATAAGCATAAAATATAGATGTGGGCCTTAATTTCCACCAAAATCAATGAGCCTGGTTTGTGCTTTGCACTTGCATAGCACATTCCATCTTCCCTATGGTATTGCCTCACCAATTAGAAAAATTAAAAAGCCAAGAGAGAGGCAGTAGCTGCAACATTCAACAAACAACACAAAATCCAAGACCCGAAAAAAATCATGCATATTTTTCATAAAAGGATAAAGGATAGCAATCTTAAAGGCCTAAGACAGTCTCATCATCTTTATCTCATATTCCCACTTATTTTTCAAGTTATCATGGCACTCCTGAGTTTGAACACCCTAGACAGAAACTTGCTCTGACTGCGGATCTCAAGAAGCTTGGTGAGAGATCTAATTTTTACCTCCTGTATTATTATCATTTACCTTTGTAAATTACATTCCTGTTTTGCTGGAAGTGTTAAAGACACGATATTTTTTTTCTTTTTTTTTTGAGTGCCACTATGACTCAGCTTGCCTGGAATCAGTAAACAATGGGAGCGTGACAGTTTGTGGCATAGCACATGAGACATTTTACCACTATAACAGACACTCAAGATGGTGTGATTGTAAAGGGTAAATATGCCTGGTCAAATTAATGTATGGACCAGCATCAAAGCAATATTATGCAATAAAGTTTTGCTATATGTTAACGTCGCGACGGAAAGCTCTAGACACCTCAATGTGAGAATCCAGGAACTTCGTTTATTGTAGATTGACAGTAGCTTAATATACACTCTATAATAGGTTCATGAATATTACAGAAATCAGGCTCATTATTGGTACTCGGTTAGGTGGTGATATCATCTTAACTGCTTCCCATTGTTTACACAGGTGGCTCGTTAAGTGCCTTTGTTTTGGTAATGCCTAGCTCTGTTTCCCAGCTCAATTTAGGATACCCAAGGACACTGCCGCTTTCTCATGGCCCTGCTATCTCAGACTTTCTCATGGGCCTAGTCAGACTGCGTCTTATACTTTAGCAGCTCATCCATAGCCTTAGCCATGTTCATATGTCCTCGCATTTCTAACCAATCCACTACAATTTCCCCCGTTTTTATTTCGTGCCAACAATGCTTTCTTTGTCGTAGTATTTAGACGTCTAGTAATACAAGAAAAGGCAACACGAGCTATTACTAAGATTACAATAACTGTCAATATCCATTGTATAACTTAGAGCCCATTCAGAATAAGGAATCACTATGGTTCAACAGAATCACGTTACACATCTCTAAAATCTTGACACCAGCAGAAAGTATTTTTAAGTTTACACATTCACACATTCATGTAGCTTTTTTCTTTCACACAACATTCAGGTGGCCACCTCAGACACACTCCTCAATCACACACACATTTTCAAGTGGTCATTGGCTGTGCACTTCTTGTCAGTTTCATAATTCAAAGGAAATTTATGGCATAGCCGCCATCAGCAATCTGCAAATCCTGCATAACTCTCTATGTAAAAGACAAATACAGTAAGAAAGAACAGAATATTATCTCGGAAATCTTCAATGCTTCTTATAGAGCAATGATATTTTATCATAAAGGCAATAAAGCTACTTTTGCAGGGGGAAGACTATATCCCCTTCTGTCTCATCGTTCCGTCTCCAAATCTTCTACCTGCACCCTGCCCCTGGGGGAAACAGCCAAATTTCATGTAAGAGAAGCAAAATGGCAAACTATAGGAAATTCTTAACAACCTTCTGCAATATGCAAAAGCTAAGCACGGATGTCGCGTTATTTCTAATCTTACTTCAAAGGATTTTTCGTCAGTCTCCCTTTCTGTTTTTGAAGAAAACATTTGAAAATGCCATGAGCACACTGCATGCTTAACACCTATTGCTGTAAAAACAATGCAATCTTATTTGATTTATAAGTTGGGATATTGTTAATTTTAAGTTGTTTTTTCTCTTTTCCCTTTTTTCCGTGTTTTACCGTCTTTGCCTCCCCCCACGCTCCTCATTGCCGAAGGACGAAGGAGGGGAAGGAGGGGCTGGGCTCACCCAGAGAGATCAGCAGAAGGAACTTAATCACAGGGTCTGCTTAAGAAAAGACAAAAACATAGGAGAGGGAGAGAACAGCTGCAAACAGGCACGTTTCAGAGAAGGGGTGATTGGTGTAACGGGGAAAAAGAGAAACAGCTTTCCCCCTCCCCCGACTGCACCCCCCAATGTTTTTGCTACCGTCATTAACTCTAGGAAGAGGAGCAGCACCAGGGAAAAACCACTCGCTGCAAAGAAGGGAAGGGGAACGCACACCCCCCGGGACCATGGCTGTCAGCAGTGCGGGGGACACAGAGCCCCCCCGCCGCCCGCCGCGCCCGGGGCCGCCGGCGTGCACGCGCGCGGGCGCACCGCTCCGAGCCGGGGCCGCGCACCGCTCCGAGCGATTTCACCGGCCCCCGGCTCTGCGGCATCCGGGAGCGCTCCGAGCCGGGGACACGCAGGCGGCGCGACCACCGCCACTGCCCCGCTGCCCGGCGCAAGCACCCAGCGCCATGAACACAGCCACAAATGTGCAGCGCAGTCCCGCTGCACAGTTCAGATGAAAAGCTGGAAGTGTCTTAAGGTGGAACTCAGTCATAGTGTTCGTAAAGTTCGTCCCTGGTCCATCAGCAGTACTTTCACGCCGCAGCTGTCGTCTCCAATCGTCCTGGATATGCATTGCCGAGACGCTGGCACCGCGTTCATGTTGGCGGGGCCGCTCCGTTGTTACCGGCCCCGTTCCGTGATCTCTGGTCCCGCTCCGGCTCCCTTCAACTCCGCTCGACTCCCTTTTTACACGATTTCTCCGTATGATGGTATCCAGTAGCATCCTAATGTCCTCAGACTGTGCTTTAATGCCTTTGACTGTTCCAGATAACAATCGCCAAATTGTAAGGAGGGAAGCAGCAACTTTTTCTCCCTTACAGGCAGCAGCAAAGAGTTTATCACTAAGTTCTTTCCAAGTAGAGATAGTAAAGGCAGTTACAGTGTTCACTTCATATCCCTGGCCCTTACATGAAAGCAGCATCTGCCACAAAGCCAGTTCGTCTTAACTCCCCGCTTTCCCAGAAAGCATTGGAGCAATGATAGTGCCGCCTGTCCCTCTATTACCTAAAAAACGTGTTACCACGCTTTGTGCAGCCCTTACCACGAGACTTTGCGGCTTTGTCGGCGGGCCTCCTTCTTCAGGAGTCGTCCCGGGCGCCGGGCCCTGGAAGCACGGAACTTAACTCTTTCGCCGTCCGAAATCCCCGAAAGGGAGGCGTCCGGCGGCGGCAAGTTGAGCTCTTTTTCGTCCAGCCCTTTCGCCTTCTTGTGCTGCACGGCAAGACCGACAAAAACTCCTACGTCCGACCACGGCTGCGAGAACCCGACTTGGCTCTCGGGAGTCCGACTTGACTCCAACCCAGGAGATCCGACTTGACCTCCTAGGGACCCCCACTTGGTCCCTGCCCACGGGCGCCAGAATAACGTCGCGACGGAAAGCTCTAGACACCTCAATGTGAGAATCCAGGAACTTCGTTTATTGTAGATTGACAGTAGCTTAATATACACTCTATAATAGGTTCATGAATATTACAGAAATCAGGCTCATTATTGGTACTCGGTTAGGTGGTGATATCATCTTAACTGCTTCCCATTGTTTACACAGGTGGCTCGTTAAGTGCCTTTGTTTTGGTAATGCCTAGCTCTGTTTCCCAGCTCAATTTAGGATACCCAAGGACACTGCCGCTTTCTCATGGCCCTGCTATCTCAGACTTTCTCATGGGCCTAGTCAGACTGCGTCTTATACTTTAGCAGCTCATCCATAGCCTTAGCCATGTTCATATGTCCTCGCATTTCTAACCAATCCACTACAATATGTATGTACATAAACAGTAAGAGGGGGTGTCTTGAGCAGGATACAAAACAAGGAAGAGAGTGCTTCTTCCACGAAACCACATGACCTCCCCCACCCACCTGTGTGTAGGACTTCTCGGACAGTACCAGTGCCTGGACAGTTCTCTCTGTTGTGCAAGTCTAAGCATCACTAGGGAGCCTGTAGCAGTGAGCAGAGGGGACAGTCATGGTCTATGTCTTGGTCCTGTGCTCAGTGGCTGTTAATTGTTTAGTACAGACACAGCCAAATGTCCCCACCGTCACGTGGATGTCACGGTCCCAGCCCCCACCAAGCCTGTCTGTCACTGTCCTGCTGAGCTGCTGGGGCTGGTCTGGCTCAGCCCAGGCAGGTTTGGGGACTAGCAGGGTTCACACTCATGTTCACATGCCGGGTGCATTGGATGTGGGCAGGGCTGGGCATGTCCAGTGCAGCCTAACAGCAGGGAATCTGAACTCAACTCAGGCACTGCTCAACCCCCCCCCCCCCAAGGCCAGTGAATAACCCAGTTAAACCCAAGACCCAGGAAGGAAAGAGCATAATCATACTGTCCTGTCAGCTACTGTTTCATTCTTCTGATGGAGCATATATGGCCAGAGGTTTCAGTGTCCCAGCTGGCACCTGGGATCTAGACATATGGACCTAATAGAGGGGCAGTACTAGATCTGTGTTCACCTGAACTTCTCTTTACAATTTCTTCTATCATAAGCATTTTCCCCAACTTCTAGAGCTCCTTGAGGTTATGTGGTTGCAATGACAGACAAGATAATGTTCAGTCTAAACTGCAAACTCAGCATTTTTATGGTGTATGCGTCTGCAAAATATATGGGTAAAAATTCTGTGAAAATGAAAATTATCTCTATACATACTGATTCTGATCAGAAGTAGAACCTAGATGTTTGGGAGATATTTAGATGTTATTTTGACCTGGTAAGCCACAAGATCTGTTAGAAGGCTTGTTCTCACAAGAAAAAAAATCACATCTATTGCAGATAACTGAAGAGTGGGGACTTCTTAGAGAGAAACAACTCCAGATTTAAAGCTTTGTTAAGACAAAACTCTACTTGGCCTCTATGAACTTTGAATAAACTTGAAAGCAGATCTTGAATATTGTATTACTTCAAAACAGTATCAATAAAGGAAAGAGACCTAATTATTATCTGGGAAATGACCACCTCATGCACTGGGGAAAAATGCCACACATTCCTCCTGTTCTTTCCTAATTTGATTCTTAGGAGACAATATATTTGGTTTCATTTTTCTTTTAGTAGATAGCATGTCAAAGTTAGCTGATATGAGGATGTCACCTTCTCACTTTTTATAACGAAATTTCTGCAAGCTCAGTGTTTAATCTTTCTGACTGCTAAGTCTAAGGGACCTGCACTGTTGATCAGTGCACCAGCATCAAATTAAAAGAAGTTCTCTGTCGTGCAGATGACCAGCTGGCTAAAGCAAATAAGACAGGAGTCCAAGAAGCTGCTGTGCCTTTCTCTGTGAAGTGAGAAAATGCTTTCATGTGAAATATTTCTATGCAACAAAATCCAAGCAGAACACCCAGGGAAACCAGAGAAGAAAGGCAGATGTCTGGACTGACTACAATTTGATTGACACATTGGTTGGCTTTGCATAGTTTCTGAGCAGACCTTCATGTGAAGTGGGACCTTTCCCAAGAATTGCAAGGCCACCTGCAAATTCAACCTTCCCTTCCTCCAACAAGTTAAATGGTACTACAGGGATTCCTGTACTGGAATGCTGATGTGTCTGATCCCTCTGCTTGAGTTCAGGGTAATAGTATTAAATAGGTTAGAGATTGAGTTCATACACTAAATTACAAGTAAGAGGTTATTGGATTATTTCATATATTTACTGATTATCTCAAATATTTACTGATCAATTACCCATATTTCTCCTTGCATTCTGGAGATGGCCAATCACCCATTTGGGTTGCTATTGCTGGCCCAGGGCCCTGCAATATATTGACAGTGCATGGGAGTTAGAATATTTTGAATAAACTAGGTCTAAAGAGAATAAAACATTGCAGACAGCTTTTTAGTCAAGACATTCCTAAAAGACACATTCAGGGAAGTGGTAATTCAAGAATAACTGGATAGGAAATTGCCCAATCAATGTAGTTTGATGTTTACATATAATTTCACAATATGCTATTATGTTAACCACTTGATTGGCATATATTTATGTTGTGGTGATTTCCAGGCACTCAGGAAATGTGGACCCGAGGAAGGGGTGATTTCTTTGGGAGATGAAATGGTTGTCAAATACAAAGAATACTGATTGCTGCTCCACTTTGCTTACCCGTTTCTGGTGTTCTTAACAAGAGAGATGAAATGGCAAAGCCCAGTGCAGCTGACAGGTCAGAGATTAAGAACAACATTTTCTGAATCCAAGGAAGTTCAGAGCCTTTGTGTTTATGGTGCTTGGGTTTTGTTTTTTTTTTTGCTCAAAATGCTTCTAAAATCTGTTGTAGAAACTCTTAGCCCTAATCTGCTTCCCACAACACTACATGGTGTGGACCTGAGCCTATGACAACTCTGGTGGGCATGCACTTGTCTTTACTTTCCATTCAACCTGTTCAATCATGCTGGCTCCTCACAAAGGAAGGGTTGTCACGCCAAATAAGTAAACAAACATTTCATATTGGTCCTTGCTTATCACAGTTAGTCCTGTCCTTATAAATAACATTAATAGTTCAATAGCTTTTGTACTTTTGCCACACTACCACTTAGTCAGTTTCCATCAATCACATGCTGAAATAAATCTCTGATAGAATCAAATTAAGTGCTCTGTGAACAGTTTGCATCATTTCCCGATCTTGGTCCCTGAACAAGGACTCTCCAGTGCCTTTTGAATATTTACTTCATGCTATCCACTGCACATTGCCCTCTATTGCTCTTATCCAGAATCCCCATAATTAATGAGTCTTTGAGCATGTGGGACAGAGACGTTTATAAATAACTACACTATCAGAAAACACCCTCAAGCACTTCCTTTTACAGTATTTACTAACAGCTTTTCTATGTTATTTTTATTATTTATCTTGAGATTAAAATCAGACTTTATTGTGTCATGTTCAATATTCTACTGGAAAATATATATAGCAGATCTTGTCTTACCAACTGCCATTCACAAATTGCCTGCAAGATGCAAAGCAAAGTGACATGTGGCTCAGAAAGTCACTATATGCTATGATAGATCCAATTGTGTTTTTCTCTAATAGATTCTTATATAAATTTTGCCCTTAAGGTTACAAAAGGCAACATTCAAGAAGCTAGTCTCTAGCCTGGAAATGGCTGGATGGACACATCTTTCAACAGGTAGTTTCTCTCTTCTTTGATCCTGAATTCAAAGTAAACCCTACAAAGAAATGTTTTGCAGAATACCGTGGTGATTTGGAAAAGAAATAGAATCTCTGAACATATTCAAAATAAATGGATGTGAATGAGGCATAAGTAAGCTTATCTAGAAGTGTTGCATAACTCTCCTTCTGACTTTGATTATAAGCAGGACTTGGTGTTAAAGATCCCATCCTTGCCAAAAGCTAGGGAAGGAACTCTCCATCATACCAGAATAAATCCAAAATGTATTAAAAACAAAGTTGTGTATCCTGAAGTATTTGTTCCTCTCCTATTGTGAAACTGGTAAAGGCACGCACTGAGAAAGAGTTGCTGTCGTTGTTGATGAATTTGTCTGTTCATATTTATGAAGCAATTATCAAAGCCATAAAAAACCTGCTTAGATTTAGAATGAACACTTACATTTGCTTGTATTTAAAAAAAAATATCAAATAGTCTTAAATAGAAAAGTCTCTTCTTTCATTCTTCTAGCAGCATAGACCTGTAGGTTTGTGTGCATATCCATATTGGCTTTCTGTAGCAAGCTTTTCAAGGTGGGAGGGAGCTGCAGGGGTGGCTTCTGTGAGAAGGTATCAGAAGCTTTGCCCTTGTCAGACAGACCCAGCTCCAGCCAGCTCCAAGATGGACCCACTGATGGCCAAAACTGAGCTCACCAGTGACCTCTGCAATAACATTTAAGAAGTGTTAAAAAACGCTTGCACTACAGCTGGTAGAAAGGAGTAAAAGCACGTGAGAAAAACAACTCTGCAGACATTAAGGACAGCGAAGAACAAGAGGGAGAAGGTGCTCCAGGCACTGGAGCAGAGATCCCCCTGCAGCCCCAAGGAGAAGATTGTGATGACACAGCCTATCCCTCTGCAGACCATGGAAGTCCATGGTGGAGCAGAGATCCCCCTGCAACCTGTAGAGGACCCCACATGAGAGCAGGTGGACATGCCCTGAAGGAAGCCTACAGAGAGCCCATGAAGGAGCAGGCTCCTGGCAGGAACTGTGGCACATGGAAAGGATCCAACTCAAGAGCAGGTTTTATGGCAGGACCTGTGACCCCACAGTGAACCCACACTGGAGTGGTTGGTTTCTGAAGAACTGCTCCCTGTGGAAAGGACCCATGCTGGAGCAGTTTTTGAGGAACTGCAGCCCATGGAAGGATACCCATTGGAGCAATTTGTGAAGGATTGTACCCCGTGGGAGGGCCCTGCACTGGAACAGGGAAGACCATGAGGAGTAAAGAAAAGCAGAGATAAAACACAAGTAGCTGACCACTCCTCTATTTCCCATCATCCTGCTCTGCTTGGGAGGGAGGAGGTGGAAGAGCTGGGAGTGAAGTTCAGCCTGGGAAGATGGGAGGGGTTGGTGAAGGTTGTTTATGATTTGTTCTTATTTCTTATTATCCTACTCTGTTTAATTCTCTATAAATTAAATTAATTTGCTTAAGTTGAGTCTGTCTTGCCTGTGATGGTGATTGGTAACTGATCTGCCCGTCCTTATCTTGATCCAGTATCGATTCATGAGCTTTTCCTCATAATTTCCCCCCTGTCCTGCTTGGTGGGCACCTGGCAGCCAGCCAAGGTCAACACATCACAAAACTGAATATGTCAGCTCACTTAAGGGGGAAAAAAGATCTGCTTCTGCCTGGGTTATTGTATTAAAATTTCTCTTTCTTTTATCCCTTTTCCACAAGTTTCTATTAGTTCAGAAATTGGTTGAACTACTATAGATTCATAGAATACTGGTTATATACTTCTGTTATTGTAGATTATGTATTTATCTGTTATGTAAAACTCCTAACAGTTTTCAGATAAATCAATGTTTTTCTTTTCTTCTATTGCAAATAGCAATCATAATAGCAAGAAATATGAAGATTATAAATGAAAAATCTTTCTAAATAAAGTCCTTGACTTCTTGCAAAATCTGAAATAAAAATCTGTGATGGTTGTAGAATTGTGTACAAATGCATCTTTTATTTATTTATTTTTAATTCTGTAATGAAATATTTCGTATTTCAAATCATTTCCCCTGGAAAGAGGAGAGGCCAAAGTGGAATTTTTCTATGAATTTCCAGGAAGAACCTGGATGTAGAATCTTGCTGTAGTTTGAGACCCCCAAAATCCAATTTCCGAGTCCAAGCCCCCCTCCCAAAACTCACCCCAGTGTGAGATGGGTTTTCCAGACACAACACAAGACTCAATATGGGGAGAAGGGAATCATATTACAATCACTACACAAATAAATATTATAATAAATTATATATACAATCCTAATTATCTTTCCTATGATAAAGCAGTTTGATCCATTTACAATGGATCAAATCTCTTCTCCCTCCAATAAAAATCCAGAAGGGAAGAAAGAAAAGATCCTTTCCATTCTCAGAACAGCAGTGTCTCTCTTCTTCCATGCAGCACTCATAGCTGAAGTTGTAGCTGGATCTCCTTCTGTTACACACAAGGGGGTCTCCTCTCACCCCTTCTCAGCCCTTCGACTCCAAGCGAAGTTCTCTCTTTCCCGTGGACTGTGATAACCAGGACAAAGATTCGCTTCACCCCGTCATATCACGAAGTGCAGGGGTGTTCGTGACAGTCCCTTTCCTCAGGGGGGTTACCTCTGAGTCAGAACGTCTCGGGCAGCTTTCAGTTGAAAGTCTTTGCCTCAAGAGTTCTACCAGAGCTCCTGTGCTCTGTCTCAGGCTGCCAGCCTGGCAGCAGCAGCGGGGGCGCAAGGTTACCCCCTCCGCATTCTGTCTGGCCGTCCCGGTCCAGCTTCCAGGATGTCTTGAGCTTCTCAGCTCCTCTCTCTGGTACTGCTGTATTCTCAGACTCCCCTCAAGTAGGGGTCCACCACTTCCTCCTAGGAGGGGTCTCATAAGGGTTTGGGGGAGTTGATTCAGTTCTTACCCCAAAACTCTCTCTGTAGAGTTTAGTCCTGCTCTGTTGCCGGCTCTCTCTCTCCTTCAGACATCTCTCTGTCTCTCTGCTTAGCTGCATGCTTGTTTCTTATCTCCTTGGCTTTCTGCCATAGTCTCTCCATTCACTGTTGCTTTCAGTGTCTCCTGCTGCTTCTCACAGTGGAGAAACTCCTCCAGCCTTTGACCACGGCACCCGATCCAGTTTTAACACTGTTCTGGGCTTCCACAACCACAGCCGGGGGCTGGGGGGGCCGTGGCCCCCAGCGGGGCTCCTGCCCCTTCTCCCCTCGTGGCCTCAAAACAAACCTTTATTTCTGACATAAAATGAAGAGGTTTCATGGTTTTCCATTTGGGAATCTTCGTCTATATGTCATTCCTGTTCTTTTCAGAAAAGGGCTAATGTTAATGTGAAAGGACTTCACTTTTGCAACACGTTTTCAGGGGAATGGATTAATTTCAAAACAGGTACCTTTTCTGAAGAAACTTTTAGCTTTAAGTTTTTTATACATACAAGAATTTTTAAAGCTTTTTACAAATAAAGATTTTCAAGTTTTATGTTTACTTAGTGTCATTCCGCACAATTCTACCTGACAATTGACAAAACTAATTTCTAGATTAATTTTGCTTCATACAATGTAGGAACTTCAGTTGTATATCCATGTAGGTGTGATTCAGGTGGGCCCCTTTACAGAGTTTATAGAGATTATCTTGCTACTTCACAGACATGTCCCTATCTTCACATTCCTGCTTTTCGTAGGTAGGCCTGGGAAATGTATAAATTATGAACACGATAGGATGGTGGCACAAACTTTTTAAGGAAGTTCAGAGACAGTGATGAAGATGGATCTAAGAGCTAACAAATTCCTTCTGTCAAAAACACTTGCATCACTGAAGAACATATGCCTTGCTATTCCTCTGTAACTGCACTAAAGCCCACTGAGATGTCAGCTTAAAATGATGGGAAGGTCCTCATTCTCTGTCACAATAGCTCTGAAGAAGCTACTGGAATTTTTTTCTTTTTAAACAATAACCCCAGTTGCAGAAGAATCATAAACTGTCATGTTGCTCCTTCTGAAAGCGTTAGTATGTTAACGTCAGTAGATTTGGGTTTATTTAATTTTGCAATTAAAGTTTTTATTGATTCCCCTGAAGCATAGAATGTATCAATATCTTTGGTTTCAAAAAAGTATTCAGTAGCACAGATATAGAGAAGGACTCAACACAGAAGCAGGTGCTTTATTTTAAATTTATGAAGCCTCCATAGTGAAACCCCTGAGCATGCCGTCAGTAATACCTTTCAGTTGTGCAACTCAGCAAGTCACTTCAGTGCCTCCTAGTTCATATGCTGGTGTTTTTTAACTAGAAAAAAAGGTTATTTAGGACTCAGTAGGAACTAACATTATTACATAGAAAGATTTTAAGCCATCAAGTGAATTCCATTAGAAGTTATTGTAAATCATGTATGCTTATCCCCTTTCTGCCATTGGCAGGTGTGGCAACTTAACCACTGTCTCAGTTGCTCCTGGGTTGATTGCATCCAGGACAACTGGGAACATGATGTCTTAAAAAAGCTGTTTCAAACCAACCAGGGGCAATGGCTGGTAAGAAGTAGATCCTACAGAGGTGAGCTTTTATGATGAAAACTTCCCTCTTTTTCATCGTAAGACACGGCTGCACTGTTGCAGGAAGCAGGGTCGAACAGTGGTCCTATTCCTAGAGGGATCTATGGACCACCAATTATCCCAAAGCACTCACTGACTCTTTTCAGGAACTCTCCATCAGAAGACTAAGCATGTCGTGTAGTGTTACATCAGAAACAAAATAACTTGAATGCCTATAACCTGACAAAATCTTTGTTTCATGGGCCCCACCCCCAATGGATCAAGACTGCAACCATTACTACAGCAAAATAGCAACAATCAGGTCTTATTGCTGAATCCACAATGGTAATATCTTTCTTTCCTCTCCACTATCTACTCCTATTCTTTCCTTCTTTTTTTCCTTAAGTATTGTCTTTGTGATGCTTTTATACTTTCATAGAAAAGAAGCAAAATGGCCACATACCTCTTTTCCACTGCAATCAAATAGTTTTAAAATAAATTTCCCTCATATACACACTCGTCATTCAGTATCATTTCACCCTAATTCACCCCAAGGGATCTATTAACAGGAACCTCGGTTACCCTCCTTCAGAGGCGAATTGTAACTGCAGCCTGTGGCAGTCTGCCAGGGAGAGGAAGAGAGAGGTCCTTCCATTGGAGCTTATGAGGACAAGTATCAAGAATTATAACCTCCCTAGGTTTGATGTGGGTGATGAAACTAAAGTCCTGGCCACTGGCAGGCACACCTGTGACTTCTGTGATCTCTAGAGAGATATAGGCCTGTTAGACCAGGTTCAGAGGAGGGACACAAAAATGATCAGAGGGGTAGAACAGCTCTTCTATCAAGACAGGCTGAGATAGTTGGAGTAGTTCAGCCTAGTGAAGATAAGGCTCTGGGGACACCTTATCACTGCCTTTTAGTACTTATAGGAGCTCATAAAAAAATGGATATAGGCTTTTTATGGGGCCTGTAGTGATTGGACAAGGGGTAACAATTTTAAGGCAAAAAAGGGATAGATTTAGTTTAGCTATAAGGAAAAAAATTCTATGAGGGTGGTGACACACTGAAACAGGCTGCCCAGAGAAGCTGTGGATGCCCCATGCCTGAAAGTGTTCAAGGGCAGCATAGATGGAGCTTTGAACAACCTGATATTGTGGAAGATGATGGTCTTGGAACTAAATGATCTTTAAAGTTTTCTTCCAGCCCAAACTATCCTGTGATTCTATGATTCTATAAACCTATAAAACGTATTCAATCTGTTCATGGCTACAGAACTTCCAACAAAGCCACTCATCCAACTTACATACACGTTTTTCCCCCAGGGTTTTTTTATAGAAACACATTTCAATAACAAACATATTGGTAGCCTTACATGGGGAAATCATTACAGCCCACTTACCCCTGAGTGCATGTGCGTAATTCCTGGTATGTCATGAGAAGAGCAGGCCATATAGGATTGGTTAATTAGTAAATGACATAGGTAGAAAACACTTTCATAGAAAATACAGCCCTAATCCCCTAGAATAATTGAAATCTCTTTTATGTAAACAGAGAAAGAGCCAAAGAAGAAATTGAATTCACAAAAGGAAACTCCAGATAAAAATGGAACAGAATTTACCTGAATGCATATGTTAGCTTATTAGTGTGAGTTTTTTTCAGACAGGAAGGATGTTGCCTAATAGCCTCTTTGACAAGCACCTATCTGGTCAGCTTCTGTTTCCACTTTAGACAGAGACTCCCCACCTAAGTGGTTTGTAAAGGGTTAATTAATTATTAATAATGTCTGAATACTTAATAGGCACAAGGGGCTATGCCACAACTGGATGTAAACATGCCAATATGAGGTGTTCTTTTTAGGGATGGATAAAAACAACCTGTTGACCCATTGGACTGCTTACAACCTTGAACATCTATGAATTGTTAGCAAACATTTGAATGTGTTTTGTAAACTAAGTCCTTAGTGGAAAATGTAATCCTTTTTCCTTTAATTTTTGTCCATTCATTGCTCTTAAGCATTAAAATGGTAACACAGCATAAGACAATGTTGCAAAACCGTAAGTGCAAAAACAGCCAACAGAGGGGAATACGGAGTGTTTGCAGGAGGACCCAAGCAAGTGTTCCATGGCCTGCTCTGGGACAGCAGACAGCGTGTGAAGGCTTCTCCTCAGTAAAAAAAGTGCCAAAAGAATTCAATAAACACAGATGAGCTACATTTTTGCTACAAGGGTGGCCATTCCTTTTGACCCTACAAGCCATGTGCCCAAATCTTTCTGTGGCTGAGAGCCATGAGACACATACCTCAGAGACCCTAAAGGAAAAGGACCTCCAGGAGAGTTTCAGAGGCAGGAAACACTAACTGCTCCCCAGAGCCCCGTTGTCACACTGAGGCCAGGGTGGTCTGCAGTGACTGCTCTGCTCACTTCCCCAGTGAGCCAACCCACACCCCCGCCCCAGTGGCAATTTCAGCTGCCTTGCCTGTCATTGCCAGGGCTTTTCCTCACACAGCAGAGTGGAAATCCCTCATAGACTTGCCTGTACTGTTGCCCTTCTTTTCCCAGGTTTGACCTCAGTAGGGGAGACACATTCCCAATGCTTGCTTGCCTCGAGCCACTGCTATTCTATGAGAACAAAAAGGGAAAATAAATTGGAGAAAGGGAAAAGTGCAATTGCTTTGCTGACCTTAGCTGTTATCTCATGCAGTCTTTGTCAGTTTGTCCTGTCTATCTGTTTCTTACTGTGTGTAGATTAAACAACCTCTTGGGTAGGAATTCTGTTTTCACAATTGCAATTCCTACATCCTCGTACCTAAATAAATCTATCCAGGAGCCACATCCACCTAACAGACCAATATCCTAAACCTCTGGTCTTGGAAAAAACTTAAACTCCTTGGGATTTTTTCCTAAGACATTTTGGGGTACTATTCCTATTGTGGCCTCTAAAATGGGTTTGTTCCATTCTCAGTTCATGTTCAAACCACAAACGATAGGTTAATAATATTATTATGGCCTTAAACCAGCATGTTTTAGTGTACAGATGCATGGTCTCTCTTTAAGCATGGGCAGAATCTTTCCATCCTGCCAGGCTTAGTTCCAGATATCTTAACCCCACATAAACCTCACCAGTCTTCACTGGAACACCACAAAAACCCCTAACAAGCAGTCAGGGAAACATTTGTTCCTCCTTTCCACTTCCAGAACGTCTGATCATTCAAGACCCATCATAAATGTTTCCTGGCTGACTTTGCCTTACACATGAACTGCGTTTTGACGTGTTTTTTCCCCTTCACTTTTTTTCCCATTTTTATGAGCATCATTGCATTTTGTCAGCAAGCCACTTAGGCAAATCTCACAAATAGTTTAGTTAACAGCTTATGAAATAAAATGATGTAAGGAGCCACTCCAAAAAGGGTCAATTTAAGGTGACAGCCATGTCTGTAACCTCAAGGGACTTGAATTGGTCTGAGGGGAGGCACCAAGCAGTGTGGGCTCCCAAAGATTGCTGCCAGGTGGGCTACAGATGTTCGGATTCAGTCCACTTGCATGGCATTCACCTAGGGAGATGCTAATTTGGTCCTATGCTTGTAGAAGATTAGCATGTGTATACACAATCACCCTGCAGAGGCCCCTCTCTGGCTCTGCTTTCCGAAGGTTTAAAGGTAGAGTAAAATGGCTCTGTAGGAAGCCTCAACACTGCTTGTATCAGTCTTGATTTTGAATTTGTTTAGTCAGCTAGCTCAGAAAAAAAAATACAACGTCCCTTACTATAGATGGAAGCTGTGTTTTACTGCACATGCAGCTGTGGTCACTGTCTTGCAGCTGTTAAATGAAGAAATACCATGTGAACACTTGGTCTGGTTTCAAAAGACCTAAAAACACTGGCCAAGAAAAATGGTACATCACGGTGCTGCTTGGCCATTTGCCAAGACAAAGAAACTTGTAGATTTCTAGGGACAAGAGGCCATGTGAAAGGAATTTTCCTCCTTTCAAAGGCACATCAAAATATACCGGAGGGGGTATTTATTTATTTATTTTGTATGTGCTCTTGGCAAAGGTTTGATTGATCACTAATGCAGTATCAGCATTAAACTCACATTACTTAATGGTCAACCCAGAAAACAAGGCAAAGAGGGATATTTTAAAACTGTAGGTCTGAAGTACAACATATAAGAAAAAGGCAGAATTATTTCACACGAATAAAAAGTAGATGGATAAGAGCCTCAAAAAATGAATTAAAGACAAAAGTTTATAGGGAAGAAAGGATTATTCTGTAGTTAAGGCTCAAGAGAAAAAGCTATTGGAGCAAAATTCTTTTCTGTTTTTCTGACTCAGGCTCAGATATTGGCATGGGTATATCCACAGGGCAAAATGGTGTGCTGTGGAGCAGAGATTCACAAGTTCTCCCTGCAAGACCTACCTCAAATCCCCAAGCAATATAGACACAATGCTCTGCTAATGGCAAATATTAATTTGGAGATGACCTTCCTCACTCCTGAACTAATGCATATGTCTCCCCAAGGAGCTGCACCCCAACCTCCTCTCACTTCCTGCAAAAGAGTGACAATTTCAGTGCCTGATATGCAGCAGGAACAATCACATGCATATCAGGAAATTTTCTTTGGTGTCAATTGAACAATTCATTAAAAATGCAGAACAAAATAATAAGCCCTCTCATTGCTTTTGTTTGGCTGTTTATCCAGAAAGGCAGAGAGAGATGTTTAAAAAGCCAGGCAAAGAGATGTAGGACACCCAAAAAGAGACCCCTTTGGGGACAATTATATTTTCTTTATTCTAAAGCATCTTCTGTAGTTAGCTGTGCAAAATGTCTGGCTTGAGCCAGCTCCTGGGCTTGTTTATGTACTGCAGACTGAGTGCCAAACTCTCCTGACAGGAAATGAGTGAGACTGCTAAGAGAGTATTCTGACAATACAAGAGAAACTCATAACTTCTGGTAACCATGCTATTTTATTGGTTTGTTTGTTTAATATTGATACTATATTAAAGGTCAAAGGTACATTAGATGTTAGGAGAAATAAATATGCTGGTGGACAGATAAATGCTATGGAACCCCCAGTAATTAACAAGGTCCATATGTATAGTTTGTTCATAAGAGAATAAACTTTTTTCCTTCAATCTGAATAGAAAAATCCCTTTTTTGCTAAATCCTTGTGCAGGGTTTATGAGCTAAACCTTGCTGCCCTTTCTCAAGGGAAACTCCCAATGAGCTTAGGGGGAGTTTCCTCTGAATAAGACTTTGGCCTGTTACTTTGGCCGCCTTTCCATTGCCCTTGAAAATTCCCTTCAGCTTAAGGCACCATAAAATTCAGTGCTGGAGTCAGTCCATACTGACCACACTTCTATGAGAAGAGGACATGGTCCCAGGCCCTTTTTCCTGGTTTTTGGAAATAATATTTCCATTTCTACTCAATTTTCTTGCTTGCATTCCTCTGCATGTACAAAACAAATGGAGGAAGTTAAGTTTCCTTTGTGCATTAGTCTAAAATAGCATCTGAGGACTGGAAGAAGTGGTTGTATTATGGATTTACTCCCAAGCTCTAGAAATTGCAGGATTGCAGTTCATTTGCAATAGAGAACTTGAGAAGGACATCCGTCCTGTTCATAGTACACTAGCCAGATGGATCGTGCCAAGAATGTCCCACAGATCTTTGGTACAAGAGAGAGGTTAAAGTCAAAGCCATCAGAGCACCTGCGTGGCATCTCATATGAAATAGGCTTAGGAACCTCCATCAGGAGATTACTATGGAAGCAAAACACCATTTGGAACTAAAGCCAAATGCTGACTAAAGGAAGCTGAATGCTTCATGAAGTGATCCCTCCCACAAACATATCCTGCATTTGCATTCCCTCTGTACTCTAGCAATCCTCTTCGACTGCATCATTATTCCATTCAAAATGTTTGTCCCCTATGCCGAAAAATCAGGAGCAGTTGGTAGTGTCACTTGCTTCCCAGAGTTCCACAGAGCACAACTGAGGAGAGCTGAGATTCCAACCTTCACTGCTGGCTCTCCAGAGCCTTCCTAAATGTGGTTCTGAACTTTTCTTGGAGACACTGACCAACATTTGAATTTACAAAAATAGTTTGAAGAGTCAAAATCAATATGACACCTAACATTCTGGGAAAGAAATTTAAGTCTTGTGATTAGCCTTGATCTTCAGGGACAGTTAAAGATTTCTTATAATGCCCTTCAGAGGTGTCCTGTTCTGTGGAGAGCTTTAGAAAGGTAAGCCCATGAGTTTTGGATGACATACTTTTTTTATCCAAGGAACAAGTCACAGTCCTCACCAGGAGCATCATCAGGCCCACGCTGAGGCTGAGTGTTAATTCCCTGCCCAGCCTCTTCCCTGTGAATGGTTTCATCAGCAAGGCCAGTGGGATGACTGGTGTCAGGGCCTAAGAGGGGAAACGAGGGGGTGAGCCATGACTCCTGTGTTGAGAACTTTCTTTGAAGATCTACCAGTCTAGGATCTTTCAGATAACACTTGTTTCCAAAAAAAATCTGAAGGTAATAAATTACAGAGAGTACAAGCTATTTTATGTTTTGTGGTGTGATGATCAAAAGATGTTATCATTGTGTTTCACATGTTTGCAGACAGTTAGTTGTTACTCTCAGTAAGTTACAGGCAGCTTTTGTTTCCCCTGAATGCTGAGACTTTATCTTCTTATTAAGGAATGGTCTGTGGGTGAGTGCACAAGAGAAAGAAGAAAAAGCTCTTCACCTTTCTGGCTCCCCTTTCTGCCTTGTCCAGGATTCATCCTCTGATTTTCCAATGGGAATACTGACACCGAGAGCAATACTGGGAAACATAAAGAACAGAGGCAAAAATGACAGGTCCCTTTCTGGTTAGTATTTACAGCATCCACTCAAAAAATGTTGATAGAATATCCCAAGGGATTAGGATGACATAGCTCTGAGTTTTCCAGAAAGTAGCAAAATATTCTGTAAAGTGTTTGTGCAATGGAGTTCTCGGCTCCATTACTGGATTACCAGGGAAGTCCTCCTACAAGACCTACATCCTGACAGACACTTTGGCTTAAGAATCATCAGAAAAGAGGGCAAACCTTTTCTCTTAATCTGAAATCATGAGAAATTTTCAATTTTCAGGGTCCTTTGTTCTGGTTCTTATGTTGTCTCTACTTCCAGGTTCCATATGGTATCTAAAATGAAAATGTGAGGGGCAAGTTTGGTAGTACAGATGAGATAGCAAAGACTGAAGTCAAATCCCAATAAAAAAAACAGCCACATCTCAAACTGACACCTAATCTTGATTAGATTTTTAGTATTTCTTTGAAAGTTTCCTCTTTGCATCTCAGGAAATAATTCCTGCCTTTTATTCTTTAAATGGAGAAGCCACTGGATAAGTGGAATCTTAAAATAACAAAAAACAGTAACAAAAAAAACAAGAATAAGTGTTTGTAATATAACATGAAAAAAAATAAGTATTTGTAATATAACATGAAACAATTGTTCTATTGGCACACATCCACAATAGTTTTATGTGTAAACTTTATAGATTTTGCACTGTTTCTTTAATCTGTTGTTTCCAATATATTTATTTCCATAAGAGCAGCTGAAAAGCTTTTAAACAATTCGGAAGGTTGGTCCTTATTTTCATGATTTAGGATGTGCAGTTATATAGACAGCTTACATAAACTGCTGGCGGATAGTATAAATGGAGCATCCTCCTTTTCAAGCTACACAGTTTGCAAGCCTTGTGTAAATACTTACTGCTTATGGTACACTTCAATGCTGCTTTTTATTTCCTACAGAGATCTTTTTTTATGCTGTTGGATAGATGAAGAACAAAAAAAAAAAGAACTGGGTAAATCACTTTAAATAAATAAATATAAATTGACCAGATCCTTTACCCAGATCTGGAACTGAATAAAATTTAAATCCTTCTACGTGTTTACACAAGAGTTTGCGTTCTACTTTCTGGTTTAATCCAGACCTGTGATGATTAATCCATCAGTATACCAATCTGGTCACAACACAGCAACACTGCAACCTTTCAGGAGGCTCTATGGTGGTAGGATTTCTAGCCTAGTTTCTACTCCATATGTTCTAAATTTGCAGAAATTTTTTGGACATCCAAATCTTGAGATATGAACAGAGGTAATCTGAGCTATGGGAAAAACTAGCTGCTAAATCTCACACTATGGCTCAAGTCCCATCTCTAGGTTTGAGGCTTGTTTGTCATTAAACCAAAACAGTGATAATATCACCCAAAATATACTTCAACTTCTATCTCAGCAATTTCAGTACCATAATATTTGTATAATAGCAAAATTTACATTACTTTCTTGTCTTCTCTACATCTTCAAAGCATATGTGGGATTTATTATTATCATTATTCTTCTTTGGTATTTTATCTGTCTCTCCATCTTTCTTTGTTTTGCTGAGAATGAAAAAGTGAATCAGATGCAATAAGTTTTGGTTTTACCTTCAAAAGTTATGAGATCTGCAATCACACTCACCTTTCTCAGAAGAGAACATTGCAATATTTGGCCATATGTTGAGAGGATTCTGTGACTTGCTGAACTTTAACAGAAATGTCAGATTCCCTAATCAAAGTATGTGTCAGAGTTGCTCTTTCAAATGCTGGAGATACCATCTCAAACACTTCATTTATGGTGTCAGACTGCTGAAAAAGATTTGCTTAAGTTTGCTAAGGCCATTGAGAATCATATCCTTAATGTGTGGTTGGTATTGTCCTATTTGTCCTAGTAACCTTATCTCTTAGAAACTGGCTAGATGACAAAGATATTTTCTCTAAGGATCTTTAACCTCTTGTATTGCATGTAAACTGTACAGAAAGCTTGCAATAAAGCATATTAAAAATATGGTTTCTCTTACCCTTTACATAGGCATTAGTCTAATATTGCTGAATTCTACCACTGTGAATGGACTACTCTGTGAAATGCTGCAAAAAAAGACTGGAAAGATATTATGGTGGAGACTTCATAGTTTTTTCCCCTAAAAAACAAACACTGGAGCTATCCCAGGGTCTCCGTGCATGATGCGGTTTAGCTCCACTAGCAAGTCCCTGGCAGTAGAATGCCAGCAGCAGACACAATCCGTTTTGCATCCCATATAAAATGCTCTGAACTGTGCTCAGAATACAAGCCCAAGAAGTTTTGAAACAGTGTATTTAAGGGCATGATAGTGTTTTCCCCCGAGTCTTTTAAATTTTTATTGAAATCAGTATGTGTGAAAGCTGCTCAGATCCTTAACAATTTCCTTTTGAATTTATGACTTTGCATACTAAAAGCAGTTTTACATATATCTTCATTTTAATTCACATGGGAAAGATATTCACTAAACATTTTATTTCTTTTTTTCTCATGGGAGAGCTGCTGTACTCAACTGTACTTATGTTTTTGTTAACTCTTTTCAAAAGTCCAAACTGAACTTAGATTTTGCACCTTTCATTCAGGAAGAAATCCAAATGAAATATGGGTGAATTTAGACTGACCAAAGAATATAAATTGGATTTTAAGATTTTAATGGAAATGCAACCCTGTCCTTTGACAGAGACTTTTCCCACTCAGGGCAAAAATGGAGTTACAATTTGCTGAGCACTTTTAAATAGAAGCATCTCTAGTCAAATCTTCACCTGTTAAAGAAGTATGCCAGTTTCATTAAAAATTACATTGAGGAAAAGTAAAATATTTCAATAACTTATTTCCAATATTGCTCTTCCTTTTATATGTTTGGATTGTGGATTATAACATTTATAGAAACAAAATAAAAATAAGTCTCTGTAATAGTGATTATGTCTAGGGTTTTGAACAAACCATAACAATTGTTAATGCTTTGCAATACGCCAAGCCAAATCAAAAGGCTACTTTTAAAATATTATTTTGAAAAGGTCTTTCATTTTTGGTTGTAACCTTGTCAGGCTCCCGATGGAGATGATGACCCTGGCCTGTCCGTAAAAGGCCAGAGATATTCCAGGATGTTTCCATGCAGCAGTCACTGAGATGTATATAAACATGGATGAAGCAGCTTCTGGAAGATTCATATCCAGGATATTTACTCTACACACTGCAATATTACCCAGAATAGCCAGTTTAAAGACTCCTTGGACACTGCAGCAGAGATTGCGGTGTCATCGGGCTAGGTAAGCATCTGACTGGAAGTGTTCCTGAGTAACCTGCTCTTGATCTGCAAAGGTGCCTTGCCACTTTAGCCAAGTCTGTGATTCTGCATTATGTCATTATTCCTCCTCTGTTTTCCCTGGCTATTTGAATATTTAACTACTTCATTTCACAATGCATATTAATGCAATACAATCATGTAATACTTCCACCGACCCTTCCCAGGGCAATTCCCCCTCCTCTCCATTCTTCACTGCCCTTGGCTTGCAGTAAGGAGCCCTGACAGATCCATCTTCTCCCCCTGCCTCTCTTGAGGGTGGCACCCCTTCACCTTGCCCTGATGGGCAGAGCAAGAGCCGTTTCCCCATCTGCCATGCTGCCCATGTGAAACTCAGGGCTGGGGCAAATGGGGAACAGCTTGGCCTGACTGAGTGGCACTGACATTCAAACTGCTGCTGCTCCTTCAGACAGTCCTTTTCCAGACAATGTAATGAGGAATAAATTGACACCTGGATGAATGCTCAATAGGAGATAGTTGTAAGATGCCCTCCTTCTCCCAGTGGTGCTTTCACCTGGCCCTCATTTCAATTGCTGAATTCATTTAAAGTTTATCTTTGTCCTGCGGTACCAGTAAGCAAGACTGACAATTCCCCCAGTCCTACAACCTCACTTTGCTGCCCTTTTCTTGGATGCATTTCCTGTTAAAAGGATTCCATTTAATACCCTGAAAATTATCTGGGGTGGTGCAGAGCAATTTATTTTGTAAGCCTTATGCTATGGATTGAAATTGCTTTTCCTCATCTCGGTGCCTGGCTGCAGGGAGTGCAGTCCCCTCCCTGTGCTGTGCCTGGGGCTGCAGCAGCCATCAGTACTGAGCCACTGATGACACAGGCTCTGCCAGCACATAAACCAGCTCCTGGCTCCTTCCAGAGGGCAGGAAGCAACAAAACTAAGCAGACTTTACACACATAAGCAGGTTTTTGAAGAGGCTCAATTCTTGAAAAAAAACAAGGCTTCAATTTGCTAACACCGTCTGAAGGAGAGAAGAGGTTAGACCTGCTCTTCTCACTTGGGGTTTGTATCCAGAAAGATGCCTAAACTGCAGTCCCAAACATGGGGAGAATAATTAGGGGTCCTGGCACTGACCCTAGGTGCTTGAAGAGACAAAATGAAGGCAGAACAAAGTCACACAGAGTGAGAGTGGTGTTCTATCCTTCATCCAGATTGTTTTAGAAACTGAAAAATATCAAATTCAGAGGAAAGGAATCCCCAAACTTCCTGTTTTTCCTGAAGTAAAGCTGTCTCAGAGTCATCTCAAATTAGAAAGAGGATACAAAAGAGCCAACTCATTTGTTTGATATAGTTTAGCAAAGAATTCCACTTCAAAATGCACAGGTCAACATTTTCTTTAATGACTAAATACTTGCCAGAATACAAAGAAAAGGAAGTTTAAAACTATATGAAAGAACCCTTTCTTCCCTCCTCTGCCCATTTGCTTCCCTACTACTATTTTTCTTTTAGTGAATAACTAAATGTCCCAGCCGTAACTGCACACCATAGCTCAGAAATGATTCAGACAAACATTGTAAATCCTCAAGCAGAATGCATTCCCTCATTATTTAGCAGCATTTAGAAGAGGATTTGATATGGATATATATAACAAGAGCATCTTATAGTACCTAAAATAAATTTGTCCAGATAGAAAACTTCATGTTTCCTGGTTTAGGTCAATCTCCAATTTCTAGGGATTAAAGTTAACCTTCATAAGAATAGATTATGCTACCACTTTCCCTGGAGTATCTTCTACTGTCTTATGAAGATCTTAGTCACTGCCAGAGGGGAGGCATTGTATTTGATGTCTTTGATCCCATAAGGCAGTTCCTACTTCTTGATGATTTATATTCCAAGTAGGCCAGAAAGGTTAAGAACGGAAGAAACGAAGTAACATAATTCTCACTTTAGCAATGGAAAACCAAGACTTGGGCACCTTTGGGGCCTTTTTTAAGAGCATTTAAAGAATACGTTACAGATTTCTTCATTGTCTTATCCACAAGAACAACCTTATTCTTGACCAGTAATTTTCCTTTGACTGAATGGTACTTTTTAAAAAAAATTTTGTTTCAGAAAGAAAATCGTAAAAAAGGTACCTTATCTTTAGACTTCCAGAATTCATCAGAGTTTGATTTCCAACTCTGGGATGGAGTAAAGTTGGCTCACTTGTTACTTATATTACTTCCAGAATGTGAAAAACCATTTGAGCACTTCTTTAAAAATACAAAAGTGATGGAATCTGAGATTCATGTACTGGGCACAAGAGGTACAGAGTGCTGAGAAATAAAAATATATTTGTGGCTAATTCTTTAGAGAAACTCCTCATGGAAGATATGGTTGATCATGATTTCCCTGTAGTGCTGTGAAAATTAATACTGCCTGGGTTATATCTATCCTGTAAATGAAAAGAGCTCAAGAGAAATATCAGCTTTGGCCTTGCTTTTAAGAATGTGTACATTTAGGGGATCTGAATAGCATAGCTTGCTTTGGTCCTAGATTTTTCTCAGTGTTTCTGATTTTCATGCAGAATCTGAATATAATTTTGAATAATTTTTGATTGGGAGAATTTTTTTCCCGCTGGTTCTTATATAATTTTAAATGATCTCTCTTCTCTCACTTTTTCAGCTTGTAAAACATAGTTAACAACTAATCTGGGAAGTTCTGCACCTAAAACCCTTTCATAACATGACATGATTGGAGTTGTATCAGGTATTCAGAATGGGAAAATGTTTTCTATTTTAAGACCCAAGTATTAAAGGTGAGTCCAGATGAAAGAATGAAGACTTCTGCCTCCTCCCTTTTAGTGTGAAGAGTGTTTAAAGGTGAAGTTGAAGTTACCACAATATTGTTGTAACAACTGAGCTACGTAACGAATGACTCCTAGAAGGAGGAATAAATAGTTCTAGATAGTTGGTGAATTTTAGTTTATAATAAAAAGTATAAATTTGTATTTGAAAAGAGGAAAAAAATTGCTGTATGATCTTTGGATTCCACAACTCTCTTCACTTAGATCTCCCTGGTTCAAGCATGGGAAATAGGCTATTCAAAATTATTATTGTGCAAAAGCAGTTGGAGTTTGATAGAAGGAAAACTTTCAAGCAGAGGTGGTTTCCAGTCCTTCCAATGTGTGAGAAAGGATGATCAGTGAGCATCCACCTTGCACAGTCTGCATGTTTTTCAGTGAAACAAAGGCAAGGAAGTACATTTACCCTCCATAAATATGCATTGCACCAGCCTTGAGGTTTCAAAAACAAATTAAATTTCTTTCCTTCTGGTCTTACTGTTGTATGGAGTGGCTGCAGGCTACCATACCACTACCATTTACACTGCCTTACACACTCAGGGGTTTTACGAAACGGTCTGTCAGTGTTTTACCAGTGTTAAGGGCTCACTGGTATTTTCCAAACTATGTGCAGTCTCTCTAGTCACAGATAATGAATACCTGTAAAGTGATAGATGCTCAAGCGCAGCAGCTTTTAGATTCATATATCCTGAACTGAGGGTCTGCTACAAGCTTATCCCTTCTTTCTGCTTTAAACCTTACTGTAGAATGACTCGGAAAATTCCAGGTCAAAATAAACAAATCAGATTGACAGAATGGGAGAAAAGCAGTCTAAGAGAAGTCTGTCAGCACAACAAGCTCCCTTTTCTAACCTGGCAGCAATTCCCTCTGGGTTCCTGCCGTTCTCCTATGCATTTCCCTTCCAACCCTCATTTCCCTATGGAGCTACCTCAGCCCATCTGATTTTGAACATCTGTTGGCACTGAACTCCTGCAACTCTCAATCTGTTTCCCTTTGGCTTCCTCCTTCCTTCCAGTTAATCTTCCTTATTTTTGTCTTGGTGAGACTTCCTGCCTTCTTCTCTCTGTCTTCCTGCTGCTATCACCATTTTCATCTCTTCACTTTGTGGGTGACACCAGACTGACTCTCTCTGGTGAGGAGATCTGAGAGAGTGACTCCCCACTCCCCTGAGGCACCTGCATCTGTCTGCTAACATGCTATCACCCAAGGGTCAGTGTTACTCTTCTCCTCCAGGCTCCCAGCATCCATGTGCTTTCCCTTTGGTTCTTATTGTGTTCTTTTGACCTAAAATAATCTGGATGCACAAGCTTGTGCATGAAACCAGCCCAGCAGAAAACAGTGAATGGTTCTCTGCAGTTCAGTGAGTTAAGCAGGCTGGCTGAAGTAGGATACTGCTATAGGAGCAGGAAGCTTGGTTTTCTTGCCCTCTGTACCTATAAGTCCATAGCGGCAGGATCATATTGTAGAAAAACAACTGGGTGTACAGAGGAGAGGGGAGATAAAGGAAGGGAAGTAAACGGATTTGGGGGAACCACTACATCACCTTAGGCTTGATCAAATTTGTTCCACCATGTGGGATATATTCCATAGGCTGAGAAATACTGTAATCTTTTATACATTGCTGCCTCCAAGCAGGCCTTCCCATGGCAGAGTGCAGTTCCTGCTCATTCCCACAGGTATGTTAGACCAGGCTGAACATAAGCCCAAGAGCATTTTAGCAACTCAGGCCCTCTGTCTGGAGGAATGATGAGAGAACTTGGGTTCCCTCACTTTCATCTGATAGTTCTTGAGAGTAATTTTGTGCTTTGTCTCATCAAAAAGACACATAAACATAACATGTTAATTACATTATAATTCAGCCTTAAAGCAGAAGAAACTGAGACTGCAGAGGTTAAATGACACGTGTCTACAAAGGGAAGAGTCTGAGGTCAGCCCATCTCTTCCCTATGTTTCAAGAACAAGAATTTTAACTCCTTAGTTGGGAGAAATGCTATTAAAGTCAGCAGGGTGTAATGGCAGAAGCATAGAGCTGAAGTTTGACTTCAAGCTCGTACAATAACTCTCTCTGAGTAGCCTCAGATAAGCATTTTATTTCCCTAATGTAAAATAATAATGGACACCAGTACTCTGACAGGCACATCGTTCTTATTCCAACACAAATTGGAAACCTAGTGTTTGGAAATAATAAGCAGGGGAAATAAAAATTAAAAAATTGAAATAGGGGACTAATTTTAGAAAAGCATGTACAGAGTAGTGTGAGGGGAGTTTAGGGAAAACAAATGTACATCTGTCCCAAGGGACACTTTTCATGCCTGTTGTTCTCTTATACATTTCCTGCACAGAAGCACAAGCTTGTATGTGACCTATAAACAGGTAACATCTTTTTTTGCTACTTCTTTGAGTTTTGAAATACTGAAATTAGACTGAGCTATTCCCGGTTCATGCAGTGTAAATGAGAAGAATCCAGTCCTGTTAAATATCTGACCTAAAAAAAAACAAACTATGTGTGTTTCCAATGCAACAGTCTGCCTTATACTCCTTATTTCGTGTAATACTTTGTTGTACCAACAGCCACGAAGACAACTTGTCAGCAACAATGGCAAACATACACAGATATATTGTTAGTGTAAAATAGTTGTGCTTGATTCCCTTTCTTTCCTTGATTTTTCTGAGGAATCTTCTGTAGTCATCTTTTTCCATTCCTGTATATGTGCAGTTGATAAATTATTTCTGTTCACTTTAATCCATTTTTTATTATTCTTCCAGATATTTTTATTTTTTCTGGTGTTGCTGAAAATAAATCTTTTCGAGAGCTTGGCAGCATATTTGGAAGGATGTTTTTTACAGTATGAGTGCTTCTTCCAGGAGTTATTAATGAAACAGTGGTTTGAAATTAGTTAATTGTCTTACCTTAAAAAATACATGTAGTCGTGACTGCTGTTAACTAAATTGCCATGTATTGGTTTTGACATATTCCCCACTTGAGTTTTCATGCTGTCTCTTTCTTTCTATGCTAAGTGCATGAGCAGTGTCCTAGTGCACCATGGTTCTGCAGCCCCATTTCCCACGTAAAAAAGGATTCTGCAGTCAGCTCTTGGGCTTGTACTCCTCTGAATTCTGAAGCTGTTGACTGATTTTTACAGGGAGGTAGATGTCTCAAAGATAACCAAGTTCTTACAAGCTTCAATAAAACAAGTTGCCACATACAGGAAGGTCTTCTAAGTAACTTGATTGAAGGAAAGGAACATATGCACATATGATCAGAGTTCAGAGAATCCAAGTAGAAGAGAGACCATATAAAGATACAGTTAAGACAGAAAAGTGCTTTAGTCAAATCTTCTTAAAAATCAAAGTCATAGAAACATAAAATTGTTTAGGTTAGAAAAGACTTCTTAGGTCATTGAGTCCAACTGTTAACCCAGAACTGCCAAGTCCACCACTAAACCTTGTCCCAAAGTGCCATATCTACACATTTTTTAAATATGTCCAGGGATGGTGACTCCACCACTTCTCTGGGCAGCCTGTTTCAATGCCCGACCACCCTTTCAGTGAAGAATTTTTTCCTAAGATTAATCTAAACTTCCCCTGGGACAACTGAGGCCATTTCCTCTTGACCTATCACTTGTTACTTGGGAGAAGAGACTGACCTCCACCTCACTACAACCTCCTTTCAGGTAGTTGTGAGAGTGATAAGATCTCCGTTTCTCCAGGCTAAACAACTCCAGTTCCCTAAACTAATTCTCATCAGACGTGTGCTCCAGACCTTTCACCTGCATCATGGCTGTTTTTTGGACACACTCCAACACCTCAATGTCTTTCTTGAAGTGAAATGCCAAAAACTGGACACAGTGTTCAAAGTGTGGCTTCACCAATGCTGAGTACAGAGGGACAATCACTGTCCTAGTCCTGCTGGTCACACTATTGCTGATACAGGCTCGGGTGCCATTGGCTTTCTTGGCCACCTGGGCACTCTACTGGCTCACGTTCAGCAGCTGCCAACCAGCACCCCCAGGTCCTTTTCTGCCAGGCAGCTTTCCAGCCACTCTTCCCCCAGCCTGTAGCACTGCCTGGAGTTGTTGTGACCCAAGCACAGGACCCGGCACTTCGCCTTATTGCAGGGCCTCAGCCCATCAATCCAGCCTTTCCAGACCACTCTGCAGAGCCTTCCTACCCTCCAGCAGATCAACACTCCTACCCAGTGTGGTGTTGTCTGCAAACTGACTGATGTATTTATAGAAATATTTTTTATTGTCTTTTATGGCAGTAGCCAGATTTAAGTTATGTTTGGACTTTGGTACTTTTAATTTTCTCCCTGCATAACCTCATGACATCCTTGCAGTCCTCCTGAGCAGCCTGCCTCTTCTTCCAAAGGTCATAAACTCTCCTTTATTTTCCTGAATTCCAGTGAAAGCTCTCTGTTCAATCAGGCTGATTTTCTTCCCTGCTGGCTTGTCTTTGTCCTTCAGGACTGTTTCCCAAGAGATTCTGTAAACCAGGCTCCTTGGGAAGCCCAAGGTAGCAGTTCTGCTTGCTTACCTTCCTTACTTCTCCTATGCCCAAGACAGTCTCCACCACATCACCCACCAGTCCTTCTCTGTTCACAAACAGCAGGCCCAGCGGGCACCTTCCCTAGGCTCACTCACTAGCTGTGTTAGGAATTTATCTTCCACACACTCCAGGAACTTCCTAGACTGATTCCTCTCTGTTGTGTTGCATTTCCAGCAGACATCTGGTGAGTTGAAATCCTCCATGAGGCAAAGGGACAGCAATTCTGAGTCTTCTGTCAGTTGATCATAGAATATTTTATCTGCATCTTCATCCTGGTTGGGTGTTCTGTAACAGGTTCCCACAGGGTATCTGCCCTGTTGGCCTCCCCTTTGGTTCTCACTCATAAACACTCAATTCTAGTGTCACCATCTAACTGCCCCTAATGTATACAGGTCTACCCCACCACATCGCCTTCCTCGCCTGTGCCTTCTGAAGAGTTTGTAGCCATCCATTGCAGCATTTCAGTTGTGTGAGTCATCCCACCATGTTTCTGTGATGGCAACTATGTCATAGTTTTCCTGCTGCACAATGTCAACCAACTGAGAAACATAAATCATAGCAAATCAGACTTCATTAATTCTATGGCTCACCAATATAATTGTTTTCTTGTGCCAGCTCAACACATTCTCATCTTGTTTCCTTAGATGAACTTACATCTGTAGACAGTGTATTTTTATTCTGTTTATTCTCAAAGCAGATCCTACTGCAGCTGGACATTTTTCCCAGGCTCCTGCTGGTTTCACCTCTACTGCATTTCCAAATATTTATCTTGCTTGCAATGAATCAAACTCTATCTCGATTTTAATAGACTGGTAAGTCAACTGAATCAGCACTGTACTCATGAATAGGACCTATGGCTACATCTGTATTAGTAAATTAAGCATGCCCAGGAACGTTTGCTGGCACTGAGGCAAACTGATGCAGAACAACCTGCATCCATGCTATTGAATTAATTCACCCTCCAGAACAGGGCATTTGCAAACTGCCTGTGGAGAAGGATTCCTCCTCTGTGCTGTTCCTGGGAATTGCTTGGCATTCTGTTAGATGGGGTGTTTGTATCTTCGCCAAAAACATGCCAGCCATCATCCTAACAATTTCATAGTATAAATAATCAAGCTCCAGTGCCTGGGAATGTCCCCTAGCCCTGTCTAATTAACTGCATAACATGAAACTCCTTCATCCTTATCTACAGGCAGTTTGTGCATGGTCATCTCTGCTTCCAGTGTGCCAATTCAACTGCTCATATGAGTTGGGCACAATCTATAAACTGAGTATATGAGCTGAACCTCCCTAACCTGTCCAATTTAAAAAAAAAGAGTAAGGTCTGACCTATCATTTAAATGAGTTCAAATTGTTTTGACCGAAGCAGAGAAACTGCATCTCATATAATCATCTCATCTGAAGGATATAAGGGACAGGATTTCTGCTGAATGGTTGAGGAATCAGGGTAAACCAAAGAAGTCGTGTGAATAAAACTGATTCCACATAGTCCTGAAGCTTCAAGTTCTCAGTGGTCACCCTTTTTTTTCGTAAAAGTGTAATTTTCCTATATTTTTCAGTGTAGCGATTAAAATATAAGGCCAACAGGTGCTGAATTGTTTTACAATGTGTTATACATACTAGTTTTTCATTGGTCACAATCAGCATTCTTATAATCTGCTGGAGAATTCTGTTTCGATTTGTTGTTTTCTAACCTAAGCCAAGTTTCCTTCCTTCCTTCCTTCCTTCCTTCCTTCCTTCCTTCCTTCCTTCCTTCTACTCCTTCCCACATCACAAAATACATAACTAATCTGTACACTGCTTTGAAAAGCCATAGTCCAGAAAAGCACCTAACCACATGCTAATCTCAAGTGAAGAGGCTACTCATGCTTCAAGTTATGCAAGTACTTAAGTGCTTTGTAGATCAAAGTCTGGATTTACTGATGTATATCTGAAGATCAGAGGCTGATGCATTCCTCCAGAACACCTTGGAAAAAGGTTTTATGTTTGCTCCTTCTTCTCTGTTTGCATTCCTCTGAGACTTCGGTAATGAAGGGAACTATTTATTTTCTTGTTACTAACGTTCTTGACTGGAAAGCAAAAATTCTATTTTAGTAGTACATTATTCTGTCTCAAAAGGGAGAAGAAGAAGTAATGATGGAAATTGTTTATGAATGAAATATACTTTGGCTTAAGGTATAAAGCTAGTTTATTGAGCTTTGTTAAAGGGATCTGCTAGGGTTAAGAGGAATTTGAATGGAGGCTCATGGCACTGCAGTGCCTGGACCAGGGCTTCTATGCTTCCAGGCTCCTTTTCTCAGGGTCTTCCTTCTCAATAGCAAAAGCTATGCCCTCATGAAGCTAATCAAGAAAATCTCAGCTCAGAGGAGTTTATTTCTTTCTAATAATTTGTTTCCATTACTTCTTGTTTAATTTATTCTCATTTTAGAAGAAGTTTACATGATTTAAATACTAAGTGCTTTAAATACTGTCACCTTTAATTTCATTTTTCAAATCACGAGTTAATTAAAACAAAGCCTCAACTACAAAGCAAAGAATTATTTCACAGTCACTCAAGCTCACATCTCTCTGTGAGCAGCAACTAATAGGAAGAAGTAGAACTGGCTGGTCTGCGGGAGAGATGAAAGCAAAAGGACCTGCTCCCTTAGAGCCTTGCTTCTTGGTTTCCCTGGACACTGTGGGAAATCCCCAGTGAATATACCATGGGACAAAAATTTTCCATGAAACTTGGAGCCAGAGAAAACCTTTCTTGTAAGTCGTCTGACATGGCAACATCATTTTTCCAAAGACAAAAAAAAAATAATCAGTCCTTTCCAACATGTCTTCATCCTGGTCCTTCGCTCTTGGCAGGTGACAAGATCTAGATATGGTCTTGTGTTTGCCTTGTGACTTCTCCCTAGCACAGTGACTGCCATTTATCAGCTTGTCATAATGCCTGAAATTCTTGATGGGATTTAGGTGTGCAAAGATGCTGTACTTGAGAAGAGGATGGCTCTGCCTCCACTGGGATCTAGGTGGGGCCAAATAGGAGACTCAGGACTTCATCCTCTAGACAACCACCCACACTGTAGCTTTCTTGATAAGATCTCAGTCAGTGCAGAGGTGGGCAGGCAGCACAGATGCTCTTGATCCGTGGAGGGGGCCTTCCTTTCTTGCTGCAAAAGGACAGCTAAAATCCATTTTGAACACTTGCTGAAATCATCCCTTAATGGTTGCAGGATCTTTTTTCAACAGGAGGGGAAAAAGTCCTTTAGACAAAGATACCAAGATTATACAACTCCGTGTATGAGCCAAAATCCTTAACAATATGGAGGGCAAAAGAGCCTCGAGGAAGAAAGCTCAAGAAGAATCAATTAGCACTTTCCAGTCATCAAACCTGAACATGCATAACCATAGCTGTTCATCACAGTTGAATCTATTCCCACACAAGCAAATACATGGGTGGTGAAAGTAAATAGCTGCATTACACTAAGTGCTTCATAATCATCCTTAATTATGAAGAACAACCATTATTACTATTATTATTGCTATTAGACTTGTTACACATAACACTGGCTTCATAAGGATTTGAATTAGTCCTTAAAATGTTCCATAGTAAATGGCACCATCCTATAATTTCCTTTTCTATTTTCTGATTTTTTTCTTTAGTTGTGCTTTACCATAGTAAAAATATAGTTATATTAGTGAAAGAGATTTCCTTTCTCAATTTCACACTCTTTTGCTCATTCACTAAAAGAATGTTATTGTGTCTTAGTTGTTTCTCATTTCTATAGCGTTTGCAACAGCCTACATGTAAAGCCCTGACAGATATAAACAGTTTCTATAAGAGCAAAGATCTTCTCCCTAACATCATTATGCTAATGCATTGTGAGCATAGCACCTATGGGAATTTCTTGTTGTCAGGGTTTTTTCCAAAAGGCATGTGTTATGCCAGTGTAAAATATATACTGTCTCTTCTGCAACATTAAACCAAGGGAGAGAAGAAAATTTAATCCAACTTGTAGAGCAGTTATTCAAAACTAAATAGAGCAGTCACTTTCACAGAGATAAGAACAAACTAAAGCTCTGGTGGAAACCAAATTCCTGACATTGTATTTCACTCCCTACCTTTCTTTTTCATCACTATACATGCCTAATCAGAGTAAATTTGGTCAGGCTGTCCCTTTCCCTCTGCAGAATCTTGTTTCTTTGTTATGTCAGACTTTGCCAAGAGGCATTAAATGGCTTTCTGTTATGGACTAGAAAGATCTTAACTACATGTCCTAGGTCCAATTTTCTTTGTATAACACTGCCCACACTTACAGTCTTCCTTAAGGTTATCCAAGTTACAAGTCCACTAGTCATTTAAAAGGAATTCCAGGAGTTAAAACTCAGGCTCTTATTTACTATGCAAAATCTGTGATTATAAATACAAGTTGCTGACTTCCTGGGAGCATGGTCCACCTCTGTCTTAATGGGGGTTCTGTGTCACAAGTATTTTACTGAAAGTGTAAGCACTTTAATAAGAAAAGGATTGATTTTGCAACGGGCACAAGATTCTAATGATTGAAAATAATGTATTGATTTTTTTTAAATTAAAGCCATCTTTCTATTCATAATGGAAGGTCCTGCCCTTCTTGAGATTTATCACCATAGTCCTTGGGTGAAGCTAGCAATTTTGTTCTTACACAGTGAATATAAGGCAAGGAATAGACTATTAAGATGGATGGTTTTTTTATTTTATTTATTTAAACCAGGTTAACATTAACTTTTTATGTAGACAGAGAACTGTGGGCAATAAAATCCTGGGAATTAGGTGAGAATAGATACACCAAAGAAAGCAGAAGCCTAGATTCTCTATGTTGCTATACCCAGTGTACAGCAGGACTTGAAAGTAGTCTTTCGAGTCTTCCAAGGCTGAAACTTTAGACTTTCATGGGCCTGCCCACAGCTGCAAATGCCTGGTTGGAAAAATAAGACTCAAGGCATAAACTTGAAATAAGTCATGCTCTGCCTGTGAACTGCCTGCATCACTTGAAAGCACAAGAAAGCAGAGGAGGAGAACACTGAAGTGTGTCTTGTGAAAGATGTCTTGTGTTGTTATAAATGTAGACTCGAACCCTTCAAGGTAAATTTGCTGAGTTACACTGGTTCTAGGGATTTTACTAAGCTAATGAGTTCACATGTGCAAGGACTGATGCTTCTAGGACTAGTTCCCCAGCTATGATTATGTTTTCTGACCCCGAAGAATCTGCAAGGAGAACATGTCTCTCTTCACTCTTCATCATTATTGATGATGTACAACACTGTTCTTAAGATAGCATTTTGCTATTATTATTATTATTATTCCATTTCTTATTGCTTTTTTTATTAATTTCCTGTCACCTGGTATAATCTGCATGGTTAGCATCCTGTGCCAATGATAAAAGCAACTAGATTGAAACCTTCCTGAGCAGGCAGCATGGGCCAGGTTTGGCCAATGGTATCTAGTAGCTCCACCAAGATGGGGAACAGATAAAAGCCAGTCGCTGGACAGCAACAGTGATGGAGCCTCAGGATACCTTGTGGTTGTTCCTATTCCAATGTTATTCACATTCTCTGTGCCAACAAAACACAGAAGTCTCCTATTTTCATTTTTGCCTATCGATAATGTTTGATCCAATGTTCACTACAGCAAATGGGAAGCTTTTTGTTGGTTTTTGGGGGGGGATTTGGTTCTCACAGTGCTTGTGCAAACCAGAATTGTTTAACCTACACACTGCAAGCCACGGGCAGGCTGCTAGGCTAATTTATCTAGGTCAGGGCCTGCCCAAACCTCCCTCTTCCCCTGGGAAAATGTTCCCTCTCTGTCATGTGATTCCCATGATTTGCAAAGAAGACAGCCAGAAGCAGGCAGGCTGGGTGGTTACAGCAGATGATGTGCCTGTCTGGCTTCCCACTTTTTTGGGTTATCTGGTTCCTACCTATGTTATTCTTCTTTACAATGTGTGCAAAGTCAGTCACGTAAGCATGAGCACATTAAAACCATGCATGTAGCAGCAAGTGCACAAGGAGCCCTGTGAATAGCCTCTGCTCCGCAGAACAAATTATGTTCCCCTCCCTGCTGGAAGAGTTAGGTCCCACATGATCACAGTCATAATATCACGTACCCAGACCAGAGACACAGCGTGCTGGGTTAGTCTGCGGTCAGAGGGAAGGAGGTATGTGGCTTTTGCTGCTCCTGCTGTAACCAACTTTTCGTTCTTTCATAATGTAAAATTCTCCCTGGGTTGCAGCCCAAGTCTTTGAGGAGGCAAAACCACTTGCAGAATGTCATGAAGAAAGCAAGTTGCTATGCTAAAACTCTGGCAGGAGTTCAAACCCAGGAGAAAGTTTAGAGTCGTAGGAAAACACAACACACGGAAATCATGTGAGCAGCACTTTCTGTCTGCTGCAAATAGTATGCATTTGGGCAAATTTTCTGTATCATACAACAAAATGGGTTTTTTAAGAAAAGAAGAAGGAAAGTGAAAGAACATTTTCTTAAAGGGAGACCACCTGGTATGAACATAGCAGTGGTTGTTAGCTTTGGCAGTAATTAAGAGGGGGCAGCTATTCAGCGGCCTCAGCTTGTTGGCAGTCTCTGCTCAGTGCCTATTGCTCTGGTGTTCATAATCACTGACCAAGGACACGCAATAGGAAAATTAAGAGTTTGAATGGGTTTGTAAAGGACTGACCTGTTTTGCTGTCTGTGGAGTGACTCTTTTTAACGAAGGTACACTGAGTCTACTTAACCCTGCAAAGATACCTCCAACAAATTAGGGGTATTCGACCAGTTAAATTAATTAAAGCAGTGTTAACATGCACAGGCTGCTTCTGAGGCTTGGCTAACTAGCTCAAAGTGAGCTCCTCAGTTTTATGCAGCTTAGACATACTTTAGCAGGGCTGCGTGGGACTTCATCACTGTCACACACTGAGCACTTCTTCTGTCTTCCAGTGCTAACACTTGCTGCCTTGTGCCAACACTAGCTAGTCCCTCTATAAAAACACTTGGTTGCACATTTTGCAGCTTCTGTAAGCCATGTTCTTGGCTTATTCTCCAGAGGCTGCAATCTTCCCTGTCTCTCTCCTGACATGTCAACCTCCTGTTGATTTTTACTTCTCCAGTTCCCTTCAATGCCTAGTTCTTGCTCCTTCATGCCAGGGAGTTGAAAAGCCAGTTTCCTTCCTCTTTATGCTGTTTTCTCCCTTAATTAGGGAACATGTAGGCTCCCAACTCACTCTTGTGGATTCTCCCAGCCAATTTGCTTTGACTACAATTGCCTCAGTTATAGTTCTCATACCCTTTTTTCTCCCCATCAGAATTTAAGTTTGATCTTGATTCCCCCCTTTTGTTTTCCTGCTCTCTGGCACAGTTTTGTTCATGTTTTAGGCCAAATGATAGCTAAATCAAGCCTTGAAGTTCTGGCCAGGCTAGCACCTATCACAAAAACAAGCATTTATTTGGCCTTACATTGCTGAGAGGTTTAGCTTCTTCAAAGGAGCTTTCTCTTTTGAGCAGAGGTTTGCTGCTAACCCGAGACATCAGCCCGTCTCAGGGGTCTGTCAAGGCGGACAGTACAGCAAAGTAACTGATTCCTGAGCACAGCAGTAACACAGATGCTGAATAAATGTATTCTTGGATGTGCAGCTATAGCTTTTGCACACCCAGGAAATACAATTTCCTTTCTGCAGCTCATCTTCTTTTGCTAAGGTTGGCAAAAGGACCCTTGATTCTCTCTTCTCTTTTTTTCCTTCTCCTGTGGAGGATCTTAAAGGCACATCTCAAGGTTTTAGTGATGCTTAAATGGAAACAAGATAACCAGTCCATATAATGGGCAGTTTCCTGGCAGATTCTCTTTTCTTAAATGTACTGAATCTGAATTTAATGAGTTGAAACTCACGACTATAATTAGCAAAATGCTTAAGATACTACTCTCTGAACTTAATTGAATTTAATTTACAGTCTGAACAAATACATTTACAAGTTGAAGCAAATGTTTGCCTTTATTTTAAAGTATTCATTTCTTCTTATCTTCCAGACCTTAGTGAGGCAAAAGTTCACTCATTAAGCTTTGTGGTACTAGGACATCTGACTTTACTTGGCTTGAAAACTGAATTTGTGAAACTTGATCCCTGAACATATCATAAAAGAACTTAAGCTCTTCTAATAGAAAAAATGTTATTAGCTTTTTAAATGTATGTGCTTAAGCCTTAAAGGAATCCTGTGTAGTATTAGCACAGCAACCTGCAAATTCACAAAATAAGGGAAATAAAGGACTTAGCAGTAATTAAGCTGTGGACAGTATTTGAAAAAGATAGAGAGTTTTTGTTGTGGATTTTTAAATTTTTTTATTTATTTCAAATCAATTTATAAGCATTTTGCTATGGAAGGCTCTGTTGCTCTAAAGTCCATTTTACTCTGTCACATGGGATTCTATTGAGAGGGTTTGTAAATGATACCTATATAAGAGACAGCACAGTTTGTTTTTCTATGGAATTTCCTAATATTGCTGTTAGCCAAGAACATCATGCTTTACAGATCCAAGCACCTTGAGCAGCAATTTTTCGCCAACCTGAAGTCATGAAACCAAAGGCAGAAATCAGTATGAGGAGACTGGGCACCTGACTGCAATATTAATCTTCAGAGCCCGTTAAGGTAAGTAAAAACCCTTTCTGTTCTGGACTTGGAGAGAAAATTCAGCAACAGTTAGGGACTCTTGCTGAAGCCACAAGAAGCCAACTATTCATCAGAATATGAAGTGCTGGAAAGCCATAGATGGTAATATCCTGCAGTAGCAGGTGCAAGGGTTGAAGTTAGACTGAGTAGAAGAAGATGTAAGAGTTGAGAAAAACATCAGCCTGTGAGCAGCAGAATGACTCCCAGTCCAGGCTAGGGGAGAAGGACACACTGAACAAGTTCTCTGCTGTCCTCTCCATGTTCCTATGTCAATATTTTTGGAAAGAGACTGTTTATTGAGAAAACCAGTTAGAGAAAACTGAGTACAAAAGCATAGCTATGTGGTTACAGGTGTGCAAGGCAACTAGAAGATAGCTTTTACTCTCAGATGTTCCAGTTTCATCCTGCTTTGGAAAAAAACAGAAAATTGTGATCTAAGCCTAACAGTGAAGGCTATACTCTGACAATGACTTTTTCTCTTATCAAAGGTGTAAAGGGCATCTTACAGCTTTTTCTTACAGCGAATAGGCTACTGTACATCACAGATCACTTGACCTGTCTCTGGGTCTTCAAAGCTGGGAAAAAATCTCTGTCCTCTTCCTGAATGCCATGGGTAAAAATATCAATGTGCAGTTTCATGATTTCAAATTCAATAGTGGTCAGAATTGCCAAATGGGATTCATTAAACTGTTAAACCAGGCACTCTACAAGATACCTAGTGTTTGTCTCTGGTAGTCTTAGGGCAAGGTAAAAGTAAGGTATTGTGGTTTAAAGGAAGATCTCTGAGAGTTTCCATGCTGCAACATGCCTAGAGGCATGCCAGGTGCTGTTGGACTGGCCAGGCTGAGGGCAACTGGCACAGCACCAGCAGCAGCAGCAGCACAGGGCTGCCCCTGAGTGGATTCCAATCAGTAAAGCATTTAAAATTTCATCCAGGTATTTTTGCAGGACCTTCATCAACCTTAAAGTGTTCCTGATTATATGTCTGGAGCAAGCCCACACTGTATTACATAGTTAAAACTGCAACATCCAGGTCCAAAAGAAAGCTGATTTTGCCTGTGGCTGGGTAAAGGTGCTGTGGTTCCTTTCAGTGTCCATGGAATTTGCTTGGTTGAGCCAATGGCTGACCAAACCTGAAAATGCTCATACATTAACTTGTCTCCTCTTTTGATCATTACACCTCTATGAAAACCAGCTGGGGAGAAGCCCACAAACTCTTGCTCTGTGGTTCCACACAGCTCATGTCGTAAATGCTGTTGTCTTTTATTACACTAACCATTACCCTTAACACATACAAAGGGGCTCATTTTAATTTGACGGCTCTTTCCAAATAGGTGTGCATGGGAAAAGGCCTGCTGCACTGTGTGGGGTCGACTGTGATATTGCTCCTTTGGGAAACTGTGTGTCTTCTGGACCTTTGTGCAGCTGTTCCTCTGCAAGTGCTGGCCTTGCTGTGTGGGAGCCCCACCGCCTCCTCGTGCAGTCATGGTGTGGCACAGTGGAATGTGCTCTGAGCTTTGCACAGCCTCCTCGGGTCTACAAGGCTTCTGCCTGCTCATGTGGCTTCCTCTGTCTCCTCCTAGTTCAAACCCAGGAACCTGTTTGCAAGTTTTTCAAGCTTTCCAGCCCAGGCAAAATGGAGTGGAAGCACTCTGGCCCAGTGTGTTTGGTCACAAACATGCACAGCGCCCCGGGATGCAGAGGTCAGTTATCTGGGTGCAAGGAGGAGCGATAGAACCCCCACACCCTCTTTTCTCTCACACCCACACACCTGCTCATGTGCATAAGGACGAAGCTCTGATCCCATGCCTGTGGCTACCCTGCTTCCTCTTGAATCACACCACCCACAAAGTAAGCAGGCTTTAAAACTTGGCATTAAGAGAAACAGAAGTAGATTTTCCTGCTGTTAAATATGTCTGCCAAGGCAAACCCATCCCTTATAACATGAAACTTTAACAAGCTCTTGCATTGAGATGCCCTAATTTTAACAAGGAAAAGTTTGCAGGGAACTGAGAGATGACTTTTTAGTCAGAGATAAGGCTATATACCTCTCTGCCTGCAAGCCCACGGGTATTTAAAAAAACCCACAAAACAAAACAGAATGTCTTTACATATTTAAATGAATTAAAATGAACCTGCTCTAAATGAAACATTCAATTCAATTCCTTAACTGAGTTTCTAAAGTGTGAGCTCCACTACAAAAGAAACTTATTAAAGAATAATGAAGACTGTCAAAAACTATATGCTTAAAAGCTAGTAAATAACAAAGTAAGGCTTTTAGTCATCTTGACTGGACAAGGTGAGGTCAAAAAGAAACAACAACACATCCAGCACCATGGCAATGGGCTTTTCATACTTCTTGTCTTCAGCAACTGCTTTTTTAGGAAGAACTCTTGCTTTTCTTTGGTAAGACGTTCTCTTCTGGTAATCACTGTCTTTAACCTGACCCTCTGAAAAAGAAATTCTCTTTTATGCAATATTTTACTTGAAACGGTGTGTTTCTTTTTTTTTTGTTTTTTGTAACTGAAGCTATGTTTCCCTCACTTGGAAGCACAGACAACAGAATGAAAGAGTAACATATTCTAAGCCATTGGTGAAATGTTTTTTCAAGCAACTTTATGTTGGATGGATCCTGGGGCTGTCGTTACTTACTTGACATTCATTTATACTGAATCAGTTAATAAGTCAGACCTTATGTCATGTTAAGTATTTTTTCCTTGTTTATTTTCCCCACATTAATAGCCATATTGCAATTGTACACAATGCCCTGAGCAAAATTTAATTCGCTGGCACTGATTTACAACTGTAGAACATGTTCTGATGGGGATAACTGTTGAAAAAAAGATCACTTTAAAAGCATATGCAGGCATAAAGAACTGATCAGTTGACATCTAGGTTTTTTTGTGTGGGAACGAAGTAGTCATTAATTATTTTATTTTTGTTGTTGTTGTTCTTTCCTCTTTTGTTCTTTATAAGTAGGCAAATGTTCAGTGATGATCAGGTGCTGTTTTATCTTAAATAATGTTTGACAGCCTCAGGGTTAACAGAAATCTCACTGCAAAATGTTCATAAACATACAGTGACAAGAACAGAGGCTTGGAGTACTGTGCTCAGTCATGTAAGAATGCATCTGAAATTGAACTTAGAAGCCAATAATATCTGAACAATCCTGCCTATGTTACACTTTTTCAAGTAAAGGAGATGGTTCTCCAATGTGACCTTGATGTATAAACAAGAGGTAATTAATGAAGGCATTGGTGCAATTTCATGGAACATGAACTTCCTCCTCCAAAATCTTTGCACTGAAAATCAAAGTATATTCTGTTCTTTTTGATGCCCATAGCATTAAAAAACAAAGTCTAAAGTTACAAAGCCAAGATTTGATGGACAGAAGATGCTGGAGGAAGTATAAGTGAAGAGAGGAAAGGCTAATTCCTGACCCTAGGAATAACATGGTAATATGGTTCTGCAGTTTGTAACATCCTTTTCTATTCTTGTTTTTTTCCAATTTTTTTACAGCAGCCAAGCAAATAACGAAATCCTTTTATCCTTACCTTAGTATCCTAAGTCTAAACTAGTAAACAGAATGTGTCATTAGCAATGAGAGGCTATTCTAAAACTACAAAGTTTTGTTTGAGTCTAATTCTGACACTGCTGAAGATTTTTGGATAAGCTTTGTGCATAATTAAAAAAAAGCATATTTAATATAGGCCATCTGTAATTTCTGTGTCAGTAGTGAGCTACATAATTGTTTTGAAAATATACATCGTTCATTATGCATGAGTAATTATATAACAGAAAAAAATTACATCACACAAATAATTTTAACAAAAGGGACCAATCCAGTTTTGGTCCTAATGAGTGTGTGAGGTACCCATTTCCAAGATATAAAATACATTTAAAAATAGCCAAGTGACTTTATTAAATGCTGTATAAAACTGATATAATGTTGCATACTTAAAGACACAGAAGTGTTTAACTTTGCTTTCCAGTTGTCTCATCCTAAAAGCTTGTAAGGCATACTGCCTTGGAAAAAATCATTAGAAAAAGGTAGAGAAAGGGAGAGAAGGAGAGAAAAGGGAGGAAGGGAGGAAGGAAGGAAGGAAGGAGGAGGGAAGGAAGGAGGGAAGAAAGGAGAGAGGGAGGGAAGGAAAGAAGGAAGGAAGGAAGGACGGACTACGTGGAAAAACTTTATTTTCACTCATTCATTTCATTCTTATCATCAAAGTCAAAACTTAGGATTCCTAAGTTTTATTGTACAGAATTATCTATTCCTGCAAATTTAAGTCCTCAAACTAATTGTTAAGCATCACAGGTAACACTGACAGGCAAGTGCAGTGATCTGTAGCATCTACTTAGTCCTTGTTATTTGAAAGTCAAACTGTGCTTGTGAAGCAGGATACTCATTTGAAGGTCCCATGAGTACAGTTTAATCTCCTTTTGTTGATTGTCTAGTGGTAGGTAGACAGGTATTACCTGCTTTAATATTATTTGTCTCAAATTTTTACACTTAAAAGCTAACAGACATTTAGTTACATTTTGTTTATTTTTCACAAAGCTAATTACTGTCTAATAAGATTTGTACACTTCTCAGTGGACATGATCAAGATTTGGAAATCTACCTTTAGTGGGTTTTTGAGGTCTAGATTGTTTTTCATTTCATGTAGAATTCCTACTGACCTAATAGGGAGGTTTGCATGTTGATAGAATGGTGGTAGCTATCACATTTGTGCTTTGTCATTCACTTTGTTTACATGTCTGCATAAGAAGCTGGATGACCTTGCTCTTTTCAGCGTATTAACCAAGTTATGATCAGCATTGAAAAGAATCAATAAAAGGGAAATCGCAGTTGGTCAAACTATTGATCAGGTGTGTCTAGGTACTCAGGTTTAGCTTAGAGATAAGCAGCAGCCACCCAGTGAGGAAGAACCCTCCCAGAATCTTAGTCCAAACTGAACTGGAATGAAACATTAGGTAATTCTGAAACTTTTAAGTGTTTTAGCACTTAGATTTTCTGGCCAAGTGCAGAAGGTAGGCATGCCAGCAGGCTGTGAAGAGGGCTGTTCCCATAGTATTTATGAGTGCAAGTAGAGAAGAAAGCATTTTCATGCAAGATTCCCATCTGAGTTTTGCAAACACAGAAACAACACTCTATCTCAATTCAAACTGAGCCTGGTGTGTCTGCAAAGATAATATAAACCTCAGCTTCAGAAAGACACATTATCTGTAACTTGGCCAAAAAAAAGCCACTTTCTATGGGATGTCTCAATATTCCTTTGTTATTTCTTTTTTCTTTTACTGCACTGCTGCAGATAATTTGTCTTGTTCTGTCTCACATTGTTCTTGGTTAGTGGCACTTGCCTGAAATTAGTTTCTAATTGGAATAAATGAACTGCATGTATTCATGGGGCCTGGGCAGTTGTTTTTCGCTTCCAGCAAAAAGCAGTGAACAAGCAGATTCTGGTGGCTGCTGACAGCTGTTTCACATAGGCTCATGTTATCAGGGCAAACACATGTAAACGATATGAATAAATAACATGCAAATGTTTATAAATTGAGTGAATTTAACTTTATCAGATTATCCCCAAGCTAGTTTTAGATCGAATTTAGTGGCACTAAATCCTTTAGCAAGTATCACAGAGTAATGCTTCTTATCAACACAGTGAAAGTAGGGTTCCTTTTTTAACTTTCCACTTGATACCCATAGTGCAAGAATTTCTAGTTCAAGACAAAGCAAGGGCAGCAAGCAGTATGTGGTAAGCATCCTGGGTGCATACTCACAGGAGCAGTTCACCATCCCATCCTGCCAAAAAGCTCACCAAACCTGATATATGCAAAGGTATGTTCTTATTTTCTCGCCAAAAACATTGCCGGTTTTGGCTTTCAGATGTTGGCACCTACAAAATGCTGTACAAAGAAATGTCTAATGTGAACTGTAAATCATAGTGGCTGGTAAGCAGTGGTTCAATTTACCTGGATACTAAGAGCTGTTTGGGAAATTGGAGACAGAATCCTTCATTCATCTTTCTCTTTATATTTTTTTAATGAGAAATTCACTGCAAAAGAAAGATTCATTCAGGGCAAGTGGTCTTAGTCCCCTGAGTTCTAAACAGAAATCACTGCAAGGAGCAACCAAACATATTTAGGAAACAATCCAGGTCTAAGGTAATATTCACATGGCATCTACCTCTGCTGAAGTATGGTGAACACTTACCCTTCTCTGGGTCATACACAACTCTCCACCAATTTTTTGTAAAATTACTTAATACCACTAAAATGGATTTCCAAATCATACAACAGTCTTTTTAGACCTCTGTTCTAGAGCAAGCAGCAGTTACAAGTATAGAGGCCATGTTGCTGAGAACACAGCTGTGTTGGGCAGGGCACGTCTCCAGGATGAAGGACCAACCACCGCCTCCCTAAGATCTTGCTTTATGGTGAACTTGCCACGGGCTGCCGCATGAGAGGAGCCCCAAAGAAAAGATACAAGGACTCCCTGAAACAACATCTCAGCCTTGGCCATATTGATCAACATAACTGGTCTACTCTGGCCTCAAATCGGGAGGCCTGGAGACACACTATCTATAACGCAGCTGTCTCCTTTGAGAACACACGCAGGATCACTCTCGAGGAGAAAAGGTAACGCAGAAAGAACCGTGTCTTGCAGAATATGCCATCTAAGGAGTCTTTCTGCTGTGCCTTTTGCAATCAGATATGTCTGTCTCGTATTGGCCTCATAAGCCACCAGGGTGCCTGTAACAAATGTGGATAGAGCCTTCCCAAATCTTCGTTCATGAAGCTTAGCCATGAAAATACACTGTGACACCTTCAACTGAGTTCTAAGTCAGTAAAGTACAGTGTTGTTGCTTAAAAGTAGTCTAGTTCTAGTTTAACCAGACAGTTTACTTAACAATTTCCACTTTCTGATTCTACTGGATTCTGCTTTTGTCCCTATTTTATTTATGAAAAATTGCTACTTGCCCTTTATTATGTTAAATTGCCATTTCATTGCTTCCGCTAAATATGTTTTTATCCATAATCCTATAGTGGCTAAATTCATCTGTACATTTAATACCATTGATTCAATTACACTCTGAATGAATATTGCATATTGAATTCTGCCTTCTTTTTTTTGTTTGATACACATGGGAACTAAGCACATGGGATTTTGATGTAAATCAAGAACTAAGATATTAGAGATGTGTAAATATCTTTATCTCCAAAAGTCCTTGGTGATTCACTAAAGATGTAGTGCTTGTAGCAGAATTGTTACAGTGAGATTCAAAGTTGAATCCAAAACAAGCCTGAGTTTAAATTCAAATCCATAAAACTTCCTTAAATCCTTAGTATAAAAATATTGCATCGTCACTTGGTTATTTTTAAATAAAGGTTTTGGATACTGGTAGTTGGTATTTGTTACACTAGCTGCTTCCATTGCATATTAAAAATGTGTTTCATCTCTCACTAACATTTCCTTGCCTTTTGTCTTTTCATATTGGGACTTCATCTTGTGAATTTAAAAACTTGCCATAAGATAATCTCTTCCTATTAGACAAAGCTACCTCTTAACTTTTTATTTGACCAATAGAATAGACTGTTCTTTCTGGATTTGAAACTAATTCAACACAATATATGTTCACATAATATCTTGTTTATGGCCTGAAGCCCGGGTTGTTCTTTGCCTCCTACAAAATTTGGAGGACTGCAGATACCTTTCTTTTCCTGTTTATTTTCTTTTTGCTTTTACAAAATTCTGATTACACCTGTTTTGATAATGAGGTGTCCTTCTGAGAATGTTCCTTCTAAGAGAGCTTTTTCTTACCAGAAGTACAGTTTGATACTGAAATGACCTTGGGAGTTAATCGCTTCTTCCCCACTGGGCCTTAGATTTGGAACAAAGTAATTCTGGGAAAAAGATCTGGCAGATGAAATTATTTTATTTATTTTTCTGGCATATTGTCAAGGTACGTTTACCTGTGCTAAAAAAAAACAAAGGAAACCCTTATAAAAATAAAATCTGCTGTTCAGCTTCCTGAGCATTATGCACAATTTTGTTCTTTTCTGTGTTCAGAGATTAAAAAAAAAAACAAATTACAGTCTTCACTCCTGAGAAAAAGATTATAAATAAATGATTCCTCTCAGAATCTGTGTTTGACAGTTTTTGCTCAGGACATCTTGGTGGATATCAAGAAAATCAGATCTTGAGAGAAGACAGGTACATCCCCCAGCATGTTATTAGATTAAATATCAGATAATCATTGCTTTCATTAAAGGAACTCATTTTTTGGCCACACTGAGGCACAGATACAATTTCTGCATGGTACCACAGTGTATCAATGAGGAGAAGATAATCGCTGCCTTCCTGTGGAGCGCCTGTGAGGGAGTTCTGTGCCCAAAACCTGCTGGCACAGCCCTTGTGCCTGAAGCCCTGAGCCTGCAGTGCAAGCAACAATGGATCCTGTCTTCTGTTTCTACACTTATTGAGAATAACAATTCTTATGAACAGTCTGGAAAAACAGATACTGCTGAAAAGTATATGTGTTGTATCAGCCTTATTGAACTTAAAATGCCATTATGGAGACACCAGAAGTTTGGGTTACATTAAGTTGCAAATATCAGTGCACTTGCATATGCCCCAAAGTAGAGATTTCACTCCAGTAAAAAGCACCATGTAGCAGAGGTAGCAGATGTTTAATGGCTGCACCATTGACAATGTGTTTAACTGTTATTAATATTTATAATTCAGTAATGATAACTGTGGCTCCAAAGTGCACTAAATGCACTATCGTTATTGCTTTAAGTTAAACCTTTGTCTCAGTTAATTGGCTGTGTGTCCCATTCCTATGTAGCCCATATGGCAAGGCCAGGAAATACTAATATTGTTATACTGGAAAAAATGAGTGACTGCTCTCGAGTGACTGTTTGGTCTCCAGACAATTATTCAAGTGGCTTAAGCAATGGTCATGCTAAACACCCATCCTTCAGCCTCAAGGAAAGGAGTAATTAAACTACATTTAGTGAGATTCCTATGAACAGAAGCCATTGCCCAAGACAGTGGGTCACACAGCAAGTTTTGACTAAAAGCTGCTACCTGTGGCCAGAGAGGCTGACTGGTTATAACTGCAGGGATATAAGGTGGGTATAGCAAGCTATGGACATGTATTACAGCGGAAAATGTGAATATGAACCCATTAAAGTGAGAGAAGCAGTCATGGGTATGGCCAAATAAAATGAAAGAAACAGTGTTTTGTCATGGAAATTGGTAGAAAGAAAGGCTGGAGATTTCTTATCAGGAGAGTGGCAATTTATAGCTAGTGAGATCCAGGAAATACCCTGTGGCACACTGTCTTTTAAAACGAAGATAAATCAAGAAACATAACCAAGAAGTTTTCCTTTTCTTCATCCTCAAAACAGAATGCAAGGCTGCTGGGCATTTGGCTAAATGGTTGATGCTGAAAGAGCTAACAGTTGTGTAACTTTGATCTTATAAAATACTTTTAACTGACAGTCTTAAACTAATCAACAGATCATGACAGCAGTATTGTACTTCACACTTGTGTATAAGACTTTTTTTAAATGTTTATATATTTAGTCAGGCTTCATGCCTCCCTTTCACATAATTAGAGAAAATATTTTTACTCTCACACAAGATTGGATCTGACCAAAAGCAAATGAGAACCCAAACGTTGAATGAGGGATTGAAATAGCAGACTGCAATTTTCCTTATATCTTACGTATACAACATTCAGTTATATTTAGCAGAGAGAGACCCTTTAACTCACCTCCTGGGGATCTCAAGGGAGAAGGCTCAACTTACTCAACTTCTCCATTGCAGTTTCCCTTTCCAGCCAAAACATCCTCTTGGCTACTGGGTCAAGCCATTAAGCACATTGAAATTCTGTATCTAAACCATGAAGAAGTCTTAGATAACTAACTAATCATCACTTGTTTTTCTTTACATTTTCTCCTTCAAAACAAATACATTAATAAAATCTCACAGTTATAAAATCTCACTGTGCCAAAGTGTGTTCATATATATGTGACAACTTCATGTCTAAAGACGTGTAGAAGAAATGATCAGTAATCCAGACATTTTTAATATTTTAATTAAAAACAAACAAAACATTAAAAACAAAGTACAAGAACGCAAAAAGAAAGCAAGGATTTAGAAACAATGTTAAAACAGGTTGTTAGTTGGAAAATCTTCTTTCATGAAGCTCCTTCAATCTGGAATTGTTTTCTTCTGTCTCATCAAATCATAATTTCAAACATGTTCCCTGACCCTGCTCATTTCTTCTAGTCGATTTTGGTATATACCAAGAAGTCATGTCCTGTTACTGGTTGAGAATTGTCATATGCTAGGTTCATGCATTCTGGTTTCAACAATATATTTAGATTATTGGTGGAAAATAATAGTGAATCACATCTACACATTCATAAATGTAGATAAATGCACTCTTGACATTATGTTCAACATTTCTTTATCCTTGGAAGTCCTGATTTTTGAATGTTATGCTAATAAAATGGAGAGTATAATTGCTGATACATATGACAGATATTACTCATAGTTTCAGGATCTTCTGGAAGCTGCCAGGTATTCAGGGAAATGTTTAAGTCCTAAAAGTTACATGAATTATGTATTTCTTGTATGAAATTTCAGACGATCCAATATTTGTTATACCCTATTTGCTATTCATCATTTGCTATTCATTATACTTGTATTTATAAGTTTCAGTTACCTAATCAGGAAGTGCAGACAATAGTATGTGATTTGGTTGACCAGTCAAACACTTCAAATAGTGAATAGATGACACTAACTATTTGAGGACAATAAAATAGACTGAAATCTGTTCACATAAAACTGTTCAGTGAATACTTACAAATAGCAAATGTGTTTGCAGAAATCAGGATTGTTTCCAGAATGATTCATGAACTGAAAACGGCCAAATTAGCAACAAACACCATTTGCAATGGATAATTCAATCAGCCATAGATAAAAGAGAATTCAGCAGAATCTGTGATTCTCCTCTCTGTAAATGTTGAGTAGCATTTTCCTTCTCTGCTCCACCATCAAAGCTGAGTGGAAAACATGCTCTTTTCTTGCAGATTTCATTTTATATGGGATGCCAATCTTAACAGCATTTTGCAAACTGTTATCCTCCCTTTCTTGAGTCTTCAGGTATTTTTAGCCACATTCATTGGCAATAAATTGAGGTATGTCTGTACTTATTAAACCTGAAAACCCATGCCTGTTTAAGTACCAAAATAATTGATCAATTTTGAAACTTAACCTGACTTACGTACTTTTGGAGATCCCCAGAAAGATGGTGTTAGAAACAGATCCTCACCTCTTTCAATGCTTGTAGATTACCTGTGAGAGCCACAAAAAGACCAGAAACTGGTTACTACCCTTGTCTGTTCAGGCAGTTGAACTAGTGGGATAACCATGGTCTGATGGGATGACTGATGGCATAGATACAAACTAATGTATAGATTTGGCAACACTGAATAATATTCTGGCACAGGGAGCAGGATTGACAAGACCTTTAGCTATGTCAGGGACTACTCAATCACCTAGATTCCTTCCATGGAAAGAGGGAAAATTTATCTCTACTCAGTCAGCTGTAACAAGAGAGATGAATGACAGTGCTAGGAGACTGGATGATGAGCCTATGGCAGATACATGATGGGGAATAGGGTAATGTTACAAACCCCTGGCATTCCATGTGGCCTCCAAGGGCCCTTCCAAAGCTGTGGGTCTTTCCTAGGTCCTGTGCCATTCCTTTAATGACATTTACACTGTTGCCCCTTTATGTGTATGCTCCATCACAAAGCCCAGGAACAGAGGCTGGCAGGAAAATCGGCAGAAAATGCATTTGCAGCCTCTACAAGATCTGTGAATCAAAGTCGTGGACCTGCCCTGGCTCCCTGCTCCCTCTATCCTCTTTAGAGTGAAGGAAAAACAATACAAGACTACCTGTCTCCCACCTCAACACAGTTTTTGGGGCATGCAAGTTATGTGAAACTCTCAGGTTACTTCTTACTCCTTCTCTCTCATTTGTTTTTCTACTTGTATTAAGTGTTTCTCGTTTTTCTCACCAACCCCTTGTGCCAAGATACAACGCCATCAGCAGTAAAGCAGCCATGCAAAATGGTGAAAAGAGTCACAATGAGCTGATTGATCAAATATTTCTCAATTTATTCATAAACTGTGTACAACACCTATTTCGATTTCCTCATAAACTGCTTCATCATCACTTTTATATATGGCATCAAGCTGCAAAAGCTGTATTAATTGTCCTGTTTCCTAAACTATGAGAATGGTTTCTTCTGCTACTCACAGTTTGGATATATATGATTATAAGAAAAATCTGCTCTATATTTCGAAAAGCTCTCTTTGATGTGTATAACTATGTTTGTTAAGTAACAAACCCATGAAAATACAAAGCAACAGAATGAAGCATATCAGGACAATGCTGAAAAATTGTTCATTTTAACTTACAGCACTTGTCACAATGAAATCTCATCTTGAAATTCACGTTTACATTTGTTTATTTATTACTTTAATTCTAGGAGGTTTTAATCTTCAGTGTTGGAAAAGGGGATAAATTTAACTCCAATGATTTGCTCACCTATTTTATTGCTTGTTTTCTTCTTTTTCTTTTTTTTTTTTTTTAATATATCTGGAGTCTATATCTAGCTAAGCAGCTATCTTTTTTTTCACTCTTTTTTTTTTCTTTCCTAACAGGAACATGTTGCTGTTTTACAAGCCTTGAAGGATTTTTTTTTTTCCAGATTAATTAAAAAAGGCTTACCAGGCTTGTACTAGAAAAAAGACAGATGGGATGACTCTGTAAGTAGAGTCATTCATTTACATCAGAGCTTGAAATGAGTGGGTCTACTCAAGTGCGTCAAGTTGCATAAGTAAAGCACAGTTTGGACAGTAAAACAGACAACTGCAGCTAATCCAATGTTGATACTGGAAGTCCAGGAATGACCTTAGGTTGCCAAATCTGGCAAGATGCTTTTACCCACCTTGAGTTGAAAAGTGTCACAGAGGAAAGCCTGAATGTTCACTGGAGAAACTCTTTAAAATAGAAGCATCATAACGTCTCTGAGTCACAGAGCTTTACAGAATGCAAAGAGGTCACAGCGTGGTCATCCCCTTGAGGAAATCTGAGTAATATAAAAATTTTCTGCCCTCTGACTTGACTGCATGGGTGGCTGAGCTATTTTACCACTCAGGAAGTCTTGAACAGCAAAAATGCTGATCAGAGGACAGAAGTTCCAGTACTGTTTTTCCTTCCCCATTCAGTTTCTTTCACGTTTATTTTGATATTGGGGGTTTTAAATTGCATGGAACTATTTGGCTGATTATTCTTCCCATTGTGTCCTTGAAAGAAAATCCTACATGACTTGTAAAACAGGAAAGTTTTTCGCTTTAAAAAAAAAAAGTATATGAAGGAAGCAGAAGGTAAATTAAATTTTAGAAAAAGGAAAGAAAATAAAAAGTGGTATAGCTTAGCCATATGTAGGAAGACATGAGTTGCTTGCACATGTGCATTCTTTGTCAGTGTAAAAATAATACCTCAGTATATGCAAACAGATCAACTCACACAGACATTCCTATAGTCATACAGGGATACTAGCACAGACATACATTTTTGCAGTTCTTGTTCATCATACAGAATTATGCTGAACATAATCTGGCATACACCATATCATATACATTGATCTACCTAGAAATCTTTTAGTCTAGCATTGATGTTTTTTAATAATTTCCAAAGTTTTTTTCTGAGAGAATAGGGTGTTTCTGAGGATAATACAGGGACAGTCTTACTGGGTAACTGGAGGTGGCATATTTCCTAAGAGTGTACATATTTGCCTTTAGCTAGAGTACTTTTTCATCTCATCCCAAACTTATCAACAAATTTCTTGAAGCACAAAATTCTTCATAAGGATGTTTAAGAATGAAATAAAAAACTTAGAATTGATAAAGTCATTAAAATTCCTCAACAAACACAGCTATAGATATACTCTTAACACCTATTTATCTTCTGGCTCCTATTCACACATTCATACATGGTAAAGGCAGACTGTGGAAAAACCTGCTGAACTGGTTCCTTGGTTAGGCTTCTTCCTATCTGCCCCTACAGGTTGTGTCTTGCCATTAAGTTAAGATTTTTGGGATAAGGGCTATCACTTGACTCCATATGTGTATGACAGCCAGCACAGTGACTGCTGTGAAACACTGCAAAAGGGAAAATTTCCACTCACAAGGCCATAGTTGGATGAACGCAATACCAGCTGTTCTGGTTTAGCTCAACAGTCCATCTAGCTGAGTATCTTGTCTCCATCAGTATCCACAGGTAAAAATCCAAGTGAAGAGTAAGAATATATAATGCTTTGCATATTCAGACTGATACTACTTTCAACTCAAGGATTTTCTCATCTTGATGAGATTTTCCTATTTAGTAATCTCCTGAGGGATATTCCTGCAAGTATTTGTCCAGCATGCCAATTTTATGCACAATGTCCTCTTGCAAGCTGTCCCACAGGTCTCTCACTCGTCACATGGAGAACCATCATCTTTAGTTTGTTCTGAACCTGGACCTTATGCCTGAATGTGATGGCCTCAGTTCTCATTTTTGGCAAAGAAAGTGACCTGACAATCTTCATGTCACCCGTAATTATACTGAGCTCCACCAAATCCTCCCTAGTTCCTTTTCCAGGCTGAGGAGGTCCAGCCTATGCAGCTGCTCTTTGTGCAGAAACCATTTAAAAGAAAAAAAGGGAACATCCTTGTTGCCTTTCTGTGGACCTTTTAAAATCCTAATACACCCCAGAGACTATTTTATAAGTAGAACTCGGACTGCTTTTCCTTATGTGCATCACTTTACATATATCTACATTGCATTTCATCTATCATTTTATCGCCCAGTCACTCAGTCTTTGAAATACTTCACAGTCTGCCCTTGTCCTACAGGTCTGAATAACTTTGTATCATCAGCATATTTTCTCACCTTACTGCCTGTTTTCTTTTTCAGGTAATTTTTGACATTTTTCTCTGAGGCATTGCTGGTTTAACCAGCTTGTACCTACTGCAAACCCTCAGCACAGTTGGAATAGCTGTCCATGACCTGGACTGAGGTGACACAGTGATCTGAATCAGGGACGTGACCGGCAATTGTTTTTTGCTGGGCCATTTTTAAACAGTAAGGCAGGAAGAGCATAAGCTGAAATATGGCAGCTTATTCTTCCACTGCCCCAATGGTGAGGTGAATGAGCATGCTTAGCCTACTTAAAGTTTACCCCTATTTCAAATATCAACTTAAACTGCCACACTCAATACATTCAAATCTTCGCAGACATTGTGAGTAGTGGCTCAGATGATAAATGAGACAAAGGAGAGGGAAGAGAAGAGCAGGTATGTGTATCCTACTTGGATTAAACATTGTCACATGTATATCATAAGAGATTCCAGTTTTTATTAAAAAAGGGCAGGCAACTAACCAAACTCAGCAGAAATGTTAACAAAGGATCTTATGAGGAAGAAGATAGAAGAAATGTGGATCAAATTCAATATGGAATATGTCTGTATACATTAGGCATCTTAATGTAGACACCACAGCTTTTCATTCCAATCTCCCTTTAGCCAGCAAAAATATGCATTTTTAGGAAACAATTCATACAACATCACTTGCATACCTACATTAGAATGAATTTCAAGGACTGGTTACACCACAGCAGACTGTAAAGAAGTTTGGGAAAATTAGTTCAGAAGCAGGCATCTTCTCTGTTTTGAACTCCACCTTATGTCTGTCTACCTTTTTTTGTGCATAGAAAAAGTTAAATAATTTATAAACTGATATCACATGCATTGGGTACTAGAGTTTAAACACCTTGGTTAAATCTTTGGGCAATTTCTCTGGATGACTTTCTACATGATCTCAGCCATCCTAGGTCCATCAAGACAGATATCATGAATGATACATGCAATTTTTCTTCACTTACCACACTTGTTCAAAGAGATTTCCTGAAGAAATCTGCTCAGCATTTCTAGAATGAGGTGCAAGCTTCAAAAAATAAAAATATATTTCAATGGTAGCTGTTTATCCACGACTATATGAGCAGCACTTAAAAACAGTGACTAGTAGTGTTAAGTAATAAAAAAAATATAGGGTTTTGTTGTTTGTTTTTTTTTTTCATTTCCTTGCCTTTTTCAAAATCAGCAAGTGAAAGTTAAAAAATTTATGAACTACTGAACGCAAAGGACTGAGATGGAAAACATTATACAAAATTAATTATAGTGATCACTGTTGCTGTGATTGTGATTTACAACACATACCTCTGCTTGCAGTAAGAAAGACATAAAACAGGATATGGAATTAGTTGGAGAGCAATACTACTTCTCTGTATGTTTTCCTGAGTGCCAGGTTTCTAAAGATTCCCCAACTGTGACCGGTTTCCTCATCCACCCCAATCACATTGTGGGTATCTTTATTTCCAAATGTGAAAAGCATTAGATAGTGTGTCCAAATATAAGGTTAACTAATGTTCCTTAAGGAAGCAAAGGAAGCAGAATAGGATGCTGAAAAGTGGGATAACCTTAAAGCTGTGGGACATCTGGCTGCCCTGTACGAGACGGAATCAAGCAGTTGCTAAAGTGTCACAGGAATGCTCCACAAAGGCACACAGGAATTATCATTCCAGATCAAACTAATGTTACCAGTACCAGATGCTTCAGAGGAAGATGTAAAACTTCCATAACAGGCAACTATGCAACAACATGTTGATGAGGGAAGTCTCTCCTTTAAGTCTCAGCCATTTAGTGTATGATTTATATCTTGAAGAATGTGGATTGATTTATGTCCTGGAGAAACCACAGTTATGCTTATAATTCATATAATGGCTAATCCTTTCTTTTGAAACATCTACATTCTTTTTCTACATGTTGTGGTAGTTGTGTATTATTAGGAAACAAATATGAAGAAATACTGCAACCAGATGAAACTTAAGGAAGTATGTAAAGGGAAAATGCAATGATGTAAACTAGAACATGGCCAAGAGGCCAGGAATAATCTCAAAAAAGTGCAACATACATTTCCTCTTTTAACCACATGACATCATTAGGAATGGCAGAGCTATAGCTAACAAAGAGCAGGTTGGAACATTCAGGTGTGAGGCTGTGGGACTGGGGGGAGGTGGGAATGAGCACTGCCAGTTGGCTGGATGAGGGCCCATTCCTTTCCTTCCCTGTGTCAGAGCTGCTTACAGCTCTGCCACCACAGAGGAGAAGCATCAACAAGGACACTCTCAAACCCTGTCGCCTTAGTCATTAAATATATACAGAATTCTGTGTTTCTGTGATTAAATAGACCCTTAAGTCCCATTCGTCTCTGAGACAAAGACTGTATACTCTCATCACATGGCACACAGTTTGATATTACCTTTGGGTACTTTGTGGTCCTTGTGACCAGGCCACTGAGCTGCTTCTGAGAGATGTTAAATGCTACACCAAGCCAGTAGAGTTGTGTTATTGAGACAGCTTCTCTAAAAAGGGCATTAAATCCCCATTGGTCAGAGCTGCTGCAGTAGACTGAGCAATTTTTTTCTCTCTCAGAGTGTGAGCATGTACTGTAAACTATGTTAAGAAAATACATGCCAGGATCTGAATGTTTGCTAGGGGTATGACATGACAGGCACACACGCTACAGCTGTGTACATTCTGCTGCTGCCAGAGACTGTATTTCATTTTGAACTACTTAAAGAAGTAGTTTAAGTTTTATGGTAGCCCACAAAGTACACCAGCATATAAACAGACTCTCATCTGAGAGAGGAGTTTTGGTCCATGCTACCACTTTTTAGCCAGCACAAAATAGTGAAGATACAAATGGGAAATATCCATTTAAACATAGGCAGACTGAATAGTTGAGTCACCAAAGTATTTCTTAGGATATAAAACTGTGAGGAAGCACTGTGCTAATCTACCCCCATCTTTCTAAAAGACATCTTGTTCGAAGTTACAGACTTCCAGAGATAGAAGTTCTGCCATAATCCCTGTTAAATTGTTCCAGAGGTTAATCATCTTCTTTATAAAACTAATGCCTTTAAATTGGAATTTTTCCAGCCTCAGCATCCATCTACCACATTTTGTTATGTCTTTGTCTGTTGAACTGAAGAACCCCTAATTATCAAATGTATTTTCTCCATGGAGATACTTATAAACTGTGATTATGTCATCTCTTAACCTTTCCTTTGATAAACTAAACAGATTGAACTCATTGAATTTACAATCCTTGTTTTCTTGTCCTCTAACCATTCCTGTACTTCTCTCCCAGATTGCTCCTTTCCCTCACAAGTTTGTAGGCAACTTCATAAAATGGTGAACCTCAGAACTGGGTACATTAATGTTGTCATAACCATACAGATACAAAATATAAAGAAGATATAACAACCCAAATTCTCCTCACCATTCCAAGCATCATAAAACCATATTCGTTCAGTTAAGATTCCCTGTTTATATTTTGAGACCTAACAGTTAGCCCGTTCTAATAAACTCAGTGTATGCTGTGTTGATTTTTAGTCATTAGAGTTTCTTAAAGAAATGTTTGCTGGGCACTCAGATGAATCCCAGACATAAGTCTATGTATATTGTATCAATGTTATTTACCTTTATTAACCCAGCTTGTAATCCCATCAGAGAAAGACATCTGGTTGGTTTGACAAGAACTATTTTTATAAACTCATGTTGATTGACATTTAATATATTATGCTCTTTTGGAAGTTGCAGTATCCCAAATGGTATCATTTCATAAGGAATTATTCAGTCAGCTGCTGAAAGACTAGGTTTTGTTCCCTGTGGAAATTCTGTGGGTCATTTTGTATTAAATTGATTTTAACTTATATTAAACCTATCTCAGACTTTTGTCATATACTATAATGCAACCATCACTGCAAAGAGGTTGCGCTACACAAGTGAAATGAATGGGATAAGAGTGCCAACACTTCACTACAAATTAAACTAAGCAGGTAGTCATATTTAAGCCTTAGGTTTCCAGAAAATCAATTTTCTCATGCAAGGAAAGCTCATTGATCTACAGGCTATGTGAGTGTGTTTATTTTAAAAATATATTAATACATTATGATAACATAGGTCAGTATATAAAGGGATGCATTAAACCCAAAACACCTAGATTTATCCAAAGCATATGTCCCAGTGCTAATACTATACTAGTAGATACAGAAAATTCCCATCATTTCTTATAAAACACTTTACTCCCAAAATTTCATGAAGGCAACAGACATTACAATCAATATTGCAGACCTGAGCTGCAGTGGACAGAAGTGTAATAACATGAAATGCAGTCAAAACGCTCAAAGTTCACACTGAATAGGTCTGGACAGCCAGCGGTAGTGGACTCTAGGGCACAAAAACTTAGATCATAAGATCAAATTCAAAATCAACTGATGTAAATTTACTACCTTGGTTTTTCTGGTGTTCAGTAATCCTAAGATTAGGTCAATAGGAGCACTGCACTTTAGACCACTGTAGCATCTAGTCTTTAATTTATGCAGCCAGGTTTACTATATATCCAAAGCATTGAGCTGGATAAACCTGTAAGAAGGCCTACCTAAAAGAACATGGTCCATTGAACTGGAGGTTTTTAAATTTGTGGTAAGAAATTACAACATGAGTTCTGCATCCTTCCTCCTTGATCCCCAGGGTCTGGGCACACATTGCTCTCATTGTTGTTCTGATTTCTCTCCAAAAACTAGTTTCTATAATGGGTTCTTTTAAAAAAAGCATCTGGAGAAGGTGATGGGGTTAATAGCGGGTCTATTTAGCTCCCAGGATGGAGATATCGACTGGGAAAAGTTTTGGGTGTATCCTTGATGATAAGGAAGTCAGTACGCAGCCCTAATGGAGAAAACAAAGGCAGGTTGTAAAGTTGGTAGGCCTAGGATGTGGGAACTGCAACAAGGCCTTGAGCTTTGCCAAATGTATCGCCCATAGATCCTAGCCAATGAAAACGCTGTTGCTTGCTTACCTAAAATAAGGATACTGCTTGCTGCTAGCAAGGGGTATAAAAAGGTAGATGAGAAAATAAGAAGAGGAAGACATCTTTCCTGCACATAACTGACTCCTTGTATCTTTATTGGCCGTCATGACTCTACACTGACAAGAAGGAACTGTTATTATTCTTCACCTGTATTTTCTAGGACTTCCAGGGGCTGGAGCAATCATCTAGAGTATGGTTCTGAGTTCAATTCCCTTCTCTGTCTAATTAATTTAAATCGAGTTTTCTTGACTGCCTAAGGCACCATATTCGTTAAGTAGAACTTTAGAGGGCTTGTGAAGTGTTGTTCTTGTTCCTTCATACTAAAGTTCGTCTTTTTTATATGACCCATTTAAACAACGAAATGGAAAAGAGCGAGATGACTCTAAATCCCAGGGTTTAACTTGCTCAGAGGAATGTGTTATAGTAAAACATTATAATAAATCAGAGAGTTCCCTAGCCCAGCTTCTGTTACTTGGTACTTGCTCTCTCTCCTTCTCAGTGAATATTTGAGTTGGTCATACAAAGCTGAAGGACCTTGGGATGGGAGAATGAGTGTGACCATACCTTCCCACTCAGCTTCCCACTCAAGACATATTCCAGGAGACAGGAAATGAAGGTTCAAAGCCACCAGACCTACGGAGAAGCTGAGCTTCTGTCATGGATTGATGTCCTATTTATTGATGAAAAAAGTCACTTGCTCTATTCCTGTTTCCTGGTTTTATTATTCCTAGCAGCAGATCAACTGCTATGTTTGCTCTAGAAGACACTGATACTTGTAGGAGAATCCATGTGGGTTATGGCAAGATTTAGGCCAGGGACAGGTCTTGAACTGATTTGCTAGCCTGTATAGAGTGGGAATTTAAGAGAACCAAGGAGATTTTATCTCCCCAAACTTGAAATTGCTAACATGCAACACGTTTAATTCAAGTTGTCTGGGATCACTCTGTAATGGGCGTGAAGAAATAGGTTCTGCAAGAGAGCAAGTCACTTCAGCCATCATATAAACAACACCTTGCATGCATACTGGGTTTGCTCCAGTGATGATAGAGGCTAAACAACCTCCTGAGATTAGAGACCTCATTTTTAATGGCTCAGTTAAGGCAAAATGAATCCTACTCTTGAAATCATAGATAATTCTGGTTTAATGGACAATTACTGAAAGAGTTGTGGAGCTAATTTGTAGATCTGAGTACCTGTAATGACCAATCACATCTAACACTCCTTGTTATGGCCCAATCTGCTGTGGCTTGACTGAAGAAAATAAAAAAACTTGCTTATTTCTTTCACAGAAATTCCAAATCATCCCTTTAGAATTCACCTTGCAAGTCCGGCAAGATATATAAAGTGTGGTTTCTCTTTTCTGACACACGGCTTCCCTGTATTTTCCCTTTGACAGTACCAACATAATCCCAAGAAAATGTTTTTTTCAGGGATTAACTTCACTGGTGAGGTGTGCCAAATGTAATGTACTTTACTAAGCTCCAATTCAGTTATCAGTATCATTGACCCAAAGCTGACCTGAAGGCATAAGGTCCAAGACTACCTGGCTAGAAGCAATCAAAATTTTTTTGTATTAAAGATAGCCATGTATTAACTGAATTTTCTGTATCCTTGTGTTATCTCAGTGATCATCAGAAATGTATCTACTCTGACTGCTGGCCACTGACTTGTAAATTGATTTCTTTCCTGGCTTTTAACAAGTGACCGCAGAGAGTGACTCCACGGATGAGAGATACTTGGAATTTCCAGTTTCCAGATCTCCTGCAATCCGAGAGAACTCAGGATTAATTATCTTTTTCTCTAAGGAGAAGGGAATAAAACTGCAATGAACATTTTTGATTTTGTTGAAATTGAATTTTCTATTTAATAAATTATGCCTACAAAGCATTCCCAAATAATGTCTATTTCTTTAGTTCAAGAGATGATTTTTCTGTTCTCTAATAATGACACAGTGCGTCCAGGGTTGCCAAAAAGGTAAAATCTGGAGTAGAAAGGACTCATGCACATATTGTTGCTGAGATTAGTTCCGAGACGGTAAAAAAATTTCTGAGCTGTCTACAACAGCAATTTATCATTGTTCTCAATAGTTACAAGACTGTCTAGTAAATACCATACATTCATGGCCAGAACTAGGGATAAAGAGAAATAAATACAGTGGGATCTACTGCTGGAAAAGCTTAATGGTTTAGAGGAGACCTCATAGCAGCCTTGCAGGATGTGAAGGGGGCTTACAACAGGGCTCGAGAGGGAGTATTCACAATGGCATGTAGACATAAGACAAGGAGAAATGGTTTTAAGTTGAAGGAGGGTAGATTTAGATTAGATATTAGGAAGAAATTCTTTACTGTGAGAGTGATGAGGTACTGGAACAGGCTGTCCAGAGAGGTTGTGGACTCCGCATCCCAGGAAGTGTTCAAGGGCAGTTTGGATGAGGCTCTGGGTAACCTGGTCTAGTGCAAGTTGTCCCCGCCCACAGCAGGGGGATTAGAACTAGATAATTTTTAAGGCCTCTGACAACCCAAACCACATTCTATGATTCTTTCAGCACTTTGTGTTTCTAAGCATTGTTGCCAAGGCCTATAATTATAGACATTAGATTGTTGCACCTGGTTTAATGGTGTTACCAAGTCTGACAGCCAAGACAAAATTGTCATGTAGCTTAGTCTTGGTTGCAAATCACAGATTTCCTGAATCAAGTAGTTTCAAGAACTTTCTCTGCAAATAATCCAGGAGCCGAACTTGACCCTCATCAACATTACAATACATTATAGCTAAAAAATTAAGAATTCAGATCTTAAAATTAAATGTACAAGGAACTGATTCAGCTGTCATTTTCTGATTCTGATAAAATCACATACAGTACATAGGAAATACTTCATCTTCTTTCTTCCACCCCTTTCTTCAATTTTTAAAGAAAGAAAGTCATGTTTTCCCATATACAGGAAAAAAAGGTCACTCATTTTCCAACTAAAACAAATATTTTCTTAAACCAACTTTTATTTTCCCAAATATTTGACAGGAGCAGACTTTACAGCTCTGAAGAAGTTTAGTCAGCTGTGCAGATTGACTTTTGAAGTGTAAAATAAACCTTTACTTAACAGATGTCAAGAATATGACTTTGTGAGATAATGACAGGTTTTGTAATAAGTTGGTGGTGGTTCTTTCTAAGTGGAATGAATGAAGTTTTGGTGCCAACCCTTTAAAAAAATGACAACATGATTATTAACAATTGACTGGAATTGGAAAAGAAAAATCAACAACAAAACTGACTGTACTTTTTTTGTGTGTTTGGAAGGCACAAATTGTGCACTAAATTGCATGGAAGTACAATTATCTGTAGTGGGTACACTCTTCCTTTTTTGGGGAGTGGAAATGGAGCTGAAATCCAGACAGTACCCAGAAAGACAGTTGACCTTTTCCTTGGGCCAAACTTCCTCTACAGGACCTGGATATCCTGATTCTGCGCTAATTTGATGACAATTCCAAGAGACAACTCATCCCTCATCCAATCAAAATCAGTCCATTCCCCCACCAGTTCACACCACTTCTACATTTGGGGACAGAAAGGGGGATCCTTTACATAAATCGTGGCTTCTACCATCTTCCCAGCGAACAGGGCTGCTCCTGGTGTCAGCACAGAAACAGCACGAGAAGGACATTAACACATCCTCTAAATATTTCCCACAGAGAGAACCCTTTGCTGTGCTAAACATTGGCAGTGAAGGCTTGGAAAAGTTGATGCACCTGAGGTGAGTGGTACTAAATTTCCCTGCTGGCTGAACCCACTGGTATTTGGCACAGATTCCAGCAAACTTTCCCACCCTCCAAAAATATCCCTGTGGATTGTCATGGTGCCGTCAGATTGGCTGCGATTGTTCTGCACTGTCAGACAGAGTACGTAATCCTGAGTTGGAAATAAATATGGGCTTATTGCAGGATTTGGAGAAAAGGTGGAAGATGCTGTTATCTCTGGTGGCTTCACTGAACTTGCTTGATGGCACTCAGGAGCTTCTCTAGGCAGACAGAGAGGGAGTTTTTGCAGAGGCTGGGTTCCCATTAAAAGAGAGTACTAACATGGACATGTGTACTGACTCTCCCCTCACTTGCTGGCCTTGTGCCTGAGAGCCAGACCTGCTTCTATATATATCAAAACTTTTGAAGTCCCTTGGGAACAGCTATCCTTTGCCAGTGAAACCATGTGTTGCTTATCCCCCTGTCAGTGTTATATTGCCAGCTCCCAGCCCTGCCAGCTGACACACGGACAAAGCCAGCAGTGGAGACGATGGCCAGCCATCCCCACCTGCTCGTTGGGTCAACCAGGGACCAATGCTTATCACCTCTCCTGCTTTTTCATCACTGTCCTTCATACAGGCCCCTCCAGTACTTCTCCTGACACTCCAGACCCTCTCCATTTTTATTTGGGATCATCTTCTTCCTGCCAGTTCCTCACTGCTTTGTTGAAATAAAGTATTTTCATTCCTCTCATCTTTGCTTTATTGCAACTTTCTATGTTGTTTCTCAGATTCCACTTCCAAACTTCAGGTTCCCATGAATCCTCTGCAGCCAGTTTACAGCTCTCCTCTACACATTACTTCATCTTTCCTTCTATCCTATCAATACACACTTTCCAATATGTTGCTTCTGTTTTCCCAGTTTACTATATCCCTGAATATTCTGCACAGTCATGTGAGGAGGAGAGGGATGAGGTAGAAGCACCCAAAACCTTTGTACATTAGTACAAATGCCATTGGAAGTCTGAGGCTTGAGATGCCAGATTAGTAAAAAGTAACCATTAATATCCAGGCCAACTTCTGTTTCAAAGCATCTCCTTTTCTCCCTCTCTGAATTGCTGTATTTTGTTTCCTACAGAAGCTAATAAAGAAAAAGAAAATACTTTACTCTGTGGAGAGAATTAATGCAGCAGGCGTGCAGTGGATCTTCTGGAGCCCTCCTCATCTACAGTGAAAATCCATGTAAGTCCCCTGTAAATACACATCCTCAGCATTTCTGCTAAATGCATGCTATTTACACAATAGCCCATTACAACAGCCCATCTGTCAGCCCTCTTTTCATGGCCACAGGTGGAAAATGAAAAATTCTTTTGAACAGAGCACTGAGGGTCTTTGGAGGAAAGCTTGTTTGCCACTGTATAGCCAGACCCCCCACAGAGCCAAGATCTGCAACCTTCTGGGGCTTCCAGCCACGGCTGGCCTTTAGTCAAACAGTGCCCAGGGCAAGCCAGAATTTCATGCCTTTCCAAAGCGCTAATTGATTGGGGATAAACATTAACCTAGAATTTCAGTTGTGCGCTCCAGTCTTAAGCATGCCAGGCAGGCACCCAGCTAACCCAACCCTCAGGCTAACCCTACTTCAAGGGTCTTTGTAGAAGACCCAGAAGGTCATGGAAGTTTTGTTCATTTTATGGTACAGACAAAGCACCTAAAAGTTTTTATTTTTAAGAGCTTCCCTTTAATGCAGAAAATTACTGTGAAACTATGGTGGACAGAAGCAGAGCATGTCCTAAGCTCTTGAGATGGACTCCCCTGGTTCAGAGGTCACAGCAGTGAACCAGCACCTCAGCCCACATTGCAACTGAAGTCAGGCAATTATTTAGATCACATACACACTTACAGTGACAGATAATCTACCCGTTCCCTGAACTCTGAGAGACATCTTGCCCTTCCAAAAATGTCGTCACAGGTTCTCAGCAGATCTGGCAAAGAGTAAGTGCAATTTAAATACTGCTGGCCAGAGTCCAAAACAGAGCAAGTCCTGGGCTCCCGCCCCATCACCAGTGTGGGAATAAAGTTTCTAAGAGGCGTCTAGAAATCAAAGTAAGAATGACAGAGATTTCTGTGACACTCTAAAACTATTTGCTGAGAGCTGTAAGGTTTCTAGACTCCCTATTTTGTTTCCAGAATGATTCGATTAGTCAATTAAAAAGAAACAACCCACACTGACACACAATTCAAGACCAAAAAAAAGCCAGCATGTGGCAGACTGTCCTTAAAGCCAGGTTGCCCCTTACCTTGGCCATATGGAATTTATTTATTGTATTAATTTTTCCATTTTTTCCTTTATTTTTTTTTCCTTGTTCTACTCATCATAGAATCATAGAATTACTAAGGTTGGAAAAGACCTCCAAGATCATTAAGTTCAAATATTAACCTAGCACCATGGTGTTCATCAATAAACATATCCCCAAGTGCCACAACGACATGCCTTTTGAATACTTCTAGGGATGGTGATTACACGACTTCCCTGGGCAGTGCCTGACCACCCTTTCAAAGAATAATTGTTTCCTAATATCCAACCTAAATCTCCCCTGGCATAACCTCTTGTCCTGTCACTTATTACCTGGGAGAAGAGATTGACTCCCACTTCACTACAACCTCCTTTCAGGTAGTTGTAGAATCTCAGGTAGAATCTCTTCAGGGAGTTGTAGAAGCATCTCAAAGTTTTTTCATAAATCTGCAGTATCCTTTCTCATCCCTTTTTTCTTTCTTTTTTTCTTTTCTTCTTTTCTTTTTTTTATTGAAAATTACTCTTTCTGAGCCTTCTACCCTGGTTTCATCCTGGTAGAACATGAAACCAGTAACATTTAAGCTAAACTTTTGAACCCAAAGTGTTTGAGTTAGTTTAAAATTAGGTAAAACCATCTGTATACCGAAGGTCCTCCTTATGTTAAAAGAAGAAATGGGAAGATAAGACATGGAGAAAGTGGTGCAGAAAAACCTTTCACTCTCTGCAGCATCACCAGCTGAGGACAAGTACATACCTGCCAGTGCAATACTAGGTCTTGTAGCAAAACCACCCTGATAGTGACATCCCAATTTAGGTCCTGGAGGCAGAAGAATCACATTTACATAGCATAGGATCCTAACAAAATAACTCTGCCCCTCAGCATGGCTAATTATCAAAGATACAACATTATTCTGAAAACAGATGAGAAGCTGGTTTGAGAATATCTATAGTGTGCTGTATGGTTCAATATAGATATGCCAAATCCAAACTACTGTTCAGTACAATTCTTCCTGTGAGTGCTACTCCCACAAATGTCAGTCAGAATCATATTTCTGACATGAAGGGCCCAGTGACAGCAACTGCAAAGTGTTTGGGAGTCTGCTGCCTTCCAACTTTTAAGCCTTTTATGTATTTAAGATGTATAGCTGTCAAAAATAGAAGTTTTTCTGTTATTCTTTGTCCTTTCCATCTTTTATCTTGCAACTAGGTATATTTGCTCCTACTGATAGTTGTTTTCTACCTGTGGTGTATAAACACAAAGTACTGTGTTATGTGGACAGGGATAGAGGGTCAATTGGACAACAGAAATTCGATGAAAATGTGCAACCTCAGAATATTCATTTTTATCAACCTGATCACCCCATCAGAGTCCTAAGTGGCTTGTCAATGGCCCACTTTGAACTCCAGGAGTGTTGAGATCTGAGCAGTAGGAGAGAAAAGTGTTCTAAAATCTGCCCTAGTAATATCTTTTAGGGGACATAACATCAGATACACACACTTTTCCCAGCAGATTTCCCTCTAACTTTTCTCAGATGAATAGTTATAGCTCACAGAAAGTATGTCCTGGCCATTTATATAGTCTTGACTATGGATCAGTTCTAACTATATATAGAATCTTATCTGGGTGCTGCTCAGAGCAGGCTGGTGAGCCGTGGCACAGAACGCGTAATTCTTTTATTCTGGTCTGCTGTGCCTGCCCACCTTATTTGTAGCTGATGGCTAAATTTCTCTCTTTTACAATTGCTGCAATAGCCTTGAAATGGGAACTGCCTATACCTGATGTAGTGATGTCTACCAGCATTTGCAGAATCTAAATGACAAGCTCCAAACACTAGCCTCATCTGGAGTAGTATGTCCAGTTCTGTTTATCCCTGTTCCAAAAAGACATATTAAAATTGGCACAGGCCAGGAAAATTACTCCCAGTTTGGCATGGAGAATAGATTTCATTTCAGAAGAGACGGAGAACAAGATGAAGTGAGAGGATGGAGAGACTTAAGCTCTCCTCAGAGTGTAATAGTAACATCACAGCACTCCACTTCCACACCTCAGAGGGGTCTCATCTGTCCTGTTCAGAGCATGGCAAGGGTGATCTTTTTTTGTCCGTATCCACACACAGATGCATGTGACCTGTTTAGCCTAAGAAAGCAGGAGGTGCGTTTACATCAGTATTTGGATTCAGACTGATTTTGAAGTAGATCTCCAGATCTGATTGCTTCACCTTGCAAAATGGTTTTAGAGGGCATCAGATGGATTACTTTCAGATTAAATTAATCTAGAATATGTGATAAAACCTCATTTGGTGAGCTCCAGCCACTAATGGGAGGTCAGTGGAGATTCCTCATCAGGGAAAGCAGTGGGGCAGGCACTGATCTTTTCTCTCCAGTAACAAGTGAAAGGACCCGAGGGAATGGCATGAAGCTGTGTCACGGGAGGTTTGGGTTAGATATTAGGAAAAGCAAACTAAGAGACCTCTTGCTGAGCATCGTTGCCCAGTTAGATTGTTTCAAAGACTCCTTGTTCAAAATTATCTAGAGCATTTTCAAGATGTTTCAAGTTAATACAGTGATTGTAATGAAGAAATTAAAGAGAACCATTAAAGTTATGAGGTTCTGGATCAGCTTTTTAGCCAGACAAAAATAGGATAAGGAGTTTAAACAGGTTTTAACTTTATTGAAAGTATTACATGATCTGACTGCTTGTGTTGAACAGGGGATGGAGAGGACTTTGTACGTTTTATGAACTGAGCCCAAAGGGGCCATATCCTTGGTGACTTGTCAAAACATACATCAGTTCTGGCACTTCTGTAATCCCTGGAGTGCACACAGTCTAGCTGGAATCTGGGCCCATCAAGAAAATTAGTACTAGTGCCCAGGACCCTCAGACATAACAGATCTTTACTGTTCCCAGGTGCATGCCCTGGGCTGTTGCAAAAGAGAAGGAGACCTGCTGCTGTGACAATTACCTGTCAGAGACCCACCCAGCAGGAACATGCTCTTGAATTTCCTAAGGCTAAAGTGGCAGAAATTCAATTCCGGCCTTTCACTTTTCCCCTCAAAAACTTTGTTAGGTTATACTTGCTGCACAGGGAATTTTGATGAAAGAACCAAGCACACAGATGAACCTGAACAGTCCATTCCTCAGCAGCAATGGAAAAATCTCTGAGGTATGCAGAAGACATGCAGTTTTGTGATTAGTGAGCAGGACAGAGAGGTCAGGAACTCCAGGCTTCTCATCTCTCTCGCTGTCTTCCTCTGTGTCCTTGGGAATGTCACTTAAATTTCTGTGCCTCAGAACCCATGTGTCTGAAATGGAGATCATGAAAGCTACCTACTCATTATGATCTGATCATATTTGTTAAGTCGCTTCACATCTTCAAATGGTAGGACTTTATGGGTCCTAAGAATCACTAGTGTGGGCTGAAAGATATACAAAGTAAATAGATAGAGTTCCACTATAAGAGTTATTTAAGGAAAGTGTGGGTGTAAGCCTAATATAAGTCATGTTCAAGAAACACACTTTCTTTGTTTCATTATTCATTTCCCACTTGGCATTCAAAATACTTAGAGACTAACCATTTTTAACACTTGTGTATGTTTTTTCCTGGGACTGAGAATGTAGTAGTTCATAAATGCTGGACAAGTTTTAAATAAGCAAAGTAAAAATTCACAAACTTTGGAAATTTGAGCACAAATTAATATATTCTTTAAGGGGGGGGGGGATGTTTATCTACTTACTGGCTGTGTTTGTGATGAATTTAAAATAGCATGACAACTTGTCTTCCAAGAAATGAGGAACTCCAAAAATATCATTATTATTGTTCCTTAATTCTGTACAGCTTTTAAAATAGTTTTGTTTAGAATGACCTTCTTAAAGTAAATGACACTATATATCAATAGCAATCTCAGGGAATTACATCAAGCACCATGTGTTGGCTCTGCCTGCTGTGTCTGCCCATCTCTTTTAGTGCCACAGCTGTTTAGTGATTGTTCATAATCAGAATGTATATCCGATTCCAACAAGAAGCAGTAAATCAAGTATCATAATCAGAGTTCTCTTGGAAGTCTAGCAGCAGTCACCAAACCCTCTGCTCTGCTACCTGGATTTATTCTACGTGTGTGAAGGTCAAAGGCTGACATGAGGCTGAATGACAGTTGTTCAGATCGTGTCCAGACTGGAATGGATATGGAGAAAAGATCTGAGGCTGAAACCAAGACTTAGATGGTTCTGGGATTATTATTTTGGGACAGACCTGTAAAACATTCTGGGTAAATTTTAATTTTATAGTTATATGACTTGTACAAGCAATGTATGAGGAGAATCTCCCACTCTGCACTGGTGTGGCCTCACCTCAATCACTTGGTACAGTTTTGGGCTCTAAAATATAAGAAAGATATAAAGGTATTAGAAAGCACCCAGAAGAGTGTTACAAAGATGGTGAAAGCTCTAAAGGGGAAGCCACATGACTAGTGGCTGAGGTCACTTGGTTTGTTCAGCCTAAGAAGAGACCGAAGGGAGACCTCATCACAGTCTACAGCTTCCTCACGAGGGAAAGCAGAGGGGCAAGCACTGACCTCTTCTCTCTTGTGACCAGTGACAGGACCTTATGGAATGGCATGAAGCTGCTTCAGGGTGGTTTAGCTTAGATATTAGGAAAACATTTTTCGCCCAGAGGGTGGTTGGGCACTGGAACATGTTCCTCAGGGATTTGATCACAGCATCAAGCCTGACCGAGTTTAAGGAGCATTTGGACAATGCTCTCAGGCACATGGTGTGATTCTTGGAGTTGTCCTGTTCAGGGACAGGAGCTGAACTTCAATGTTCCTGATAATGATGAAGGCTGTGGATGTGTCTACCTGGACTTCAGTAAAGCATTTGATACTGTGTCCCACAGCATTCTTCTGGAGAAGCTGGCTGCTTGTGGCTTGGACTGGTGCATTCTTCACTGGGTTAAAAACGGGCTGCATGACCAGGCCCAGGGAGTACTGGTGAATAGTGCCACATCCAGCTTTGGGGATCAGCAGCTGGAAAGCAGCTTGGTAGAAAAGGACCTGAGGGTGCTGGTTGGCAGCTATTGAGCATGAGCCAGTAGTGTGCCCAGGTAACCAAGAAGGCCAATGGCACCCAGGCCTGTAGCAGCAATAGTGTGGCCAGCAGGACCAGGGCAGCGATTGTTCCCCTGTACTTGGCACTGGTTAGGCTGCACCTTGAGTCCTGTGCCCAGTTTTGGGCTCCTCACTTCAAGAAAGACATTGGGGTCCTGGCAGGTGTCCAGAGAAGGGCAATGAGGCTGATGAAGGGTCTGGAGAGTAAGTTATATGTGACACTGCTCAGGGAGCTGGGATTGTTTAGCTTGGAGAAGATGATGCCAAGAGGAGACATTATCCCTCTTTACAACTACCTGAAGGGAACTAGAGACAGGACAAGAGGCAATGGCCTTAAGCTGCACCAAAGGAGGTTCAGGTTTGGTATCAGGAAGAATTTCTTCATAGAAAGGGTGGTCAGGCATTGGAATGACCTGCCCAGGGAGGTGGTGTAATTACCATCCCTGGAAGTGTTCAAGAAACTACTGGGCATAGTAATACTTAGTGCTATGGTCTAGTTGAGAAGGTGGTAATCAGTCAAAGGTTGGACTCGAAGATCTTGGAGGTCTTTTTCCTTGTAGGTTCCTTCCAACTCAGGATATTCTACAGTTTTATCACTGTAGGCAAACACACAGATGTGCAAATATAGCTGTCATTTCATATGCACCTCAAGTCAGTATCAGTCAGAACTCATGCCAACAAAAGTGATCTTGCACCTACCACTGTAGGCTGCCTGCTCCTGTCTTTATGTCACCATTCCTGTAGATGCAGCACTTAGGGACATGGTTTGGTGGTGGACTTGGCAGTGCTGGGTTAATGGTTGGAATCAATGATCTTAGAGGTCTTTACATAGAATCATAGAAGGGCTTGGGTTGGAAGGGACATTAAATGACCACCTAGTTCCAACCGCCCCACCATGGGCAGGGATGTCACTCACTGTGCTCCATTCAACCCGGCCTTGAGCACTTCCAAGAATGTGGCATCCACAGCTTCTCTGAGCAACCTGTTCCAGTGCCTCACTATGCTCTGAATAAAGAATTTCTGCCTAATCTCTAATACAAATCTTTCTTCTTTAGTTTAAAACATTTTCCCCTTGTCCTATCACTATCTGCCCACACAAAAATTTACTATCTCAGCTTTAAGTGCTTAAAGGCCACAATAAGGTCTCCCTGAAGCCTTCTCTTCTCCAGGCTGAACAACCCCAACTCTCTCAGCCTGTCTTCACAGGAGAGGTGCTCCAGTCCTCTGAACCTCTTTGTGGGCCTCCTCTGAACCCACTCCAATATGTCCATGTCTTTCCTGTGCCAAGGACTCCAGAGCTGGACACAGTACTTCAGGTGGGGTTTCACAAGAGCAGAGGGGCAGAATCACCTCCCTTGACCTGCTGTCCATGCTTCTTTGATGCAGCCCAGAATGGGGTTGGCCTTCTGCGCTGAAAGTGCACATGGCTGGGTCATGTCCACTGTATCAGGGGTTAATTATGCTGATACTCTTGGTCTGTGTTTGGCCCCGCCACCTGTGAAAGTTTTGCTCCTTCCCTGCCAAGTTATGGGAAAACAAGCACTGATAAACGGGAAAGTTGTCCTTGAAGAGAGTTTCTTATATAAACTGTTTTAATTGGTGTTCTGTGATTGGCTAATTGTCCTCCAAGGTCGCTTGAAGGAGAAATTGAGGAGGAAGAGGATGAAGTAGCGCCCCCAGACTCAATTAAGAAAGACCCCCAAAGCATACTGTGCATGCGTGAGGGGATTTCCAAAGTTCTCACACATGTGCAGAAGAGGTGCACTTACATAACCGGGAGGTGGGACTGAGGGCCTCTGGCTGGGCAGTGCTGGCCACACCTGGGAGGTTGTGGTCACTCAGTTAATTGTATAAAAGCAGATAGTGCTTTCTTGGAGGGAGCTAGCTTTACTTCAAGGACAACATTGCCTTTTGGCAGGAACGCCAGCTTCTGCTATGGGTATTTATAGGCATGCTACGTCGGTAAGATAACTTTATAGGCAACAGCTGGGTAGCTGGGGAGGTTGTGCTGGGGGCTTATTTCTCTTCTCCTTCCTCCCTTTTGGGTTTGTTCATTTTGTTGGCCACCTCTTGGTAATAAATACTGGGTTTTGTTAAGCTTTTAATGGTGTCATGGTTTCAAGATTCAGTATGTTTCGAACCCTCCTTAATACAGTCCACATTTTCATCCATGAGAACCCACAAGTCCTCACCTGCAATGCTGCTCTCAATGTGTTTTTCTCCCAGACTTCACTCGTGTCTGGGATTGCTCCAACCCAGGTGCAGCACCTCACACTTGGACTTGTTGAACATCATGAGGTTCTCATCAGCCCACTTCTCAAGCTTTTCCAGGTTCCACTGGTTGACATGTCCTTCTGTTGTATCAATTGCACTGCTCAGCTTCGTGTCATCTGCAAATGTGCTGAGGGGACACTCAATCTCACTGTCTGTGTCATTGATAAAGATACTAAAGAGCACTGGTCCCAAGGCAGACTCCTGGGGGACACCACTCAGTCGCTGGCCTCCACCTGGACATAGAGCCATTAACCACAACTCTTTGACTGCATCCATCCAGCCAATTCCTTATCTACCAAACCATCCGCCCTTCATATCCATGTCTCTCCAATTTGGAGATAAGAATGTTTTGTGGGACTGAGCTAAGGCCTTACAGAAATCTAACCGAAGTGATTCTACTATTTTATGATTTCTCTGACTAAGTTCATATGAGAGTTCACATGAATGGTTTTGCCAACCTTACAGAAAGAGAAGTGGCAGGATAGGGGTGAACAGCAGATTCATATGGATATTGGGACCTCTTGGTGACAGCACTCACTTGGGTCAGTGCAAAAATGCATCCTATATCTGTTGCAGAAAAAAACCCACTGCTTTCATAAATGCACACTTTGTGTAACTTGTATGACTACAAGACATCTTTTTATTTGTTCCCATATGGTTTGTGACCATGGGAAAATCAGAAATGAGTTTCCAACCATAGGATGGCTCCACATCAACTTACAGTTTTCAGTGTGATTTTTATAAGGGATTTGATTTTGTCTTGAAGACAACTGGAAGGAAAATAGACTTTCTTTGACATTTTTGAAATCAGAGGAGGTTTCAGTTATATTGGCCGGGTGGAAATCTCATATGCAAGATAAAGCCAATTTTGTATTTCATATATCCTTGTGGAAATTCAGCTATTCTTTACAGCACCTGATTTTGATCCAGAAAACATGCTCCTTCTAGTTTGCATTAAACCCAAAGCTAAACCACAGGGAAAGCTGAGGTCCAGAACTTGGAATAAAACACTACTAAAAGGGCACAAGTGCTGAAGAATTGCATCGACAGTCACATTTGGTTACACCTCAGTAAAATGCCAGAACAAATGCTGGTCACTGTGTAAGTCAGATTCAAAGCAATATTCTGGTCACTTTGAGGTAAGATCAGATAAGGACAAGTTAGGGAGGATTCCGTAGAACAGGCAAGGGTCACACACTGAGAGCAAATCCCATACACTCAGTTCTCAAAATGTTCATAGGCAAATAGATCCCTTCCATGTACACAACACTCTTAAACCACTTCTCTGTTCTGTGAGCCAGGTGCTAGGTAGACCCAGCAGGACAGATGAATCTACCATCATCTCTGTTCAGAACAAGGGTGGGACAGGTGACTAGAAAGGATGAACTTCTCAGCTGAGCCCTACACCACAGTATGTGGCTGACTGCTCACAAGATCTGAAGCTCTATAGTTCACTGGCTGGTGGAGAAAATCCTGCAGAGCTCTGTCATAGAGTCCTTGTCTCATGAATGTATCTGCAATGGGCACTGGTAGTGCCCAAAGTGAGGCAACCCAGCTGAGACAGAGACAAGGGAGTAATCATGGAGAAGAAATGGTTTTTCTGAAGAAGTGGAAACTCTGTACTTCTGTTCTTGCCATGAGGCTGTAAAAGGGATGGTGCTACCTCCAGCACAGTCACTGCTCAGGTTATCTCTTGAGCAGCCTTCTGTGGCTCCCAGTGTCTCTTTCTCATTTTACAGAGACACTTGATATCATTGTTTTCCCTGCCAATGCATTCTCCTCATTTTGTTTGTGACATTTGTGAAATTGCCTCAAAGGATTTTAGTGTGTTCAGTCAGGATTTATGAATGGGCTCTAAAGCAGAAAACCTGCTGTTGAATATCCATGCTCAGTCACACCTTGATAACCAGCCACTTAGAAGGTTAAAATATAACTTCTGGGACATGAGTTTACTCGCACTTGTGTAATTACTACAAAAAGAGTTTGCAGACAGGACCCTATCACAACAGAGCCCTTCTTCCTGCTTCTCTGTCCTATGGCTTCATAAATCTCTGCTTGTGACATCATAATCTGTTGCTGTGGGAATCCTGCTGGTATCACAAACAGGGGATTACAACCTCAAAGTAAGAGCAAACAGAAAGAAGAGATTGGTTCCGTGAGAAACAAAACATCCTTGGGGAAGATGAATAGATCATCCTCCCAGACCATTCAAGATCTGGCTTACCCACGTCCTGGAAACATGAGGTCAGATGCCAGATTGCTGTGTCTTAGTAACCTCATCTGCAGTGTCAATAACCTAATGAAGACTCCCTTCACATCCACCATCCCCTCCCTCTACCCCTGCCCCTGTTCCACCCCCCCCCCAAAAAAAAAAATAAAGCTGTATAGGAATGCAAAGCATATAGACTTTTAAAATAAGTTCTTAGGCAAAAGATAGAAAAATATCTCTCTTGTGATGACAGTGTCAAACACTTTCCTACCAGACAGGGTAAACTAGCAGTAATCTAATACAGGTATAAAATGAGTTTATACGAAGAAAGTTCAATTCAGACTCTATCATCTGCCCATTTAATAACTTTATTTTCATGATTTCATCTTTGAAGAACATGCCACAAGATTTTGGCCATATCACTGTGGACACGTATGAGAAAGTCCCCTATGGGAACAGCTGTGGGAGACACTCCATCTGAGCAAGGCTCTTAACATCTGAGCAGCTCAGGGACCCAGTAGTCACAGGCAGATGTCAGTGGTATTGAGCACCTTACAGTTGCTTCAGTAAGAGGGAGGAGACACCCTCAAGATGTTTAGTGTGCCCATGCTATGGCTGACTGAGAAACCTGAGAGTCACTGCAGCTTTGGAGCTGATGTCGGGGCTCACAGGAGTGCTGCAGCCAGAAAAGGAGAAGGCATTTGGTGCTCTTCATTATTTCCACACAGGGGTCTTCTAATGTTTATCCTTTATTGCTAATCTATTCGAATAGAATTTAAAGGAAATGCAAGATCAGTAAAGGCATATGCAAATATAACTTTTTTCTTGTAGGTCATTGCCATAGAAACTATTGCTACAGGATCTAGAGAGATATGGCCAGATCATAAGGCCACAGAAATGAGGGTCTCAGCCTCTTTAATCCAGTAACATTAATTCTTATGAAGCTTTACTCCATTTTTAGGCAAATTATTTATGTTTTTTTCTTCGTTTTTCTATCTGCTAAATGGCCATAAAAATCCCAATTGATCTCAGTGGAGTTCTAGGAGGAAGTCTCATTTTGGGTGGACAAGCATCTGGAGAAGTACACACAAGTGCTTTTGGGAGTGATGTTTCAGTGAGGTTAAATCTCTGTTCCAGACTCAGGCCTATTGAGTCTTTGCACACCCACAGCCTGGGCACCTTCCCCAGTTCATGTCTTAGGGTAATAACTGAGTGTCACCAAGCAGACCCTGACTGTTCACTACGTGATGGATCTGACCAGAGTCAGTCCACAAAACTCTGTATTCCATCCTACATCATGTGCAACCCCTCTGCACCAGGGCAGCACATGGGGGCAGCAGGAAGTCCTGGAATTGCTCTTGCAGCAATGCTACTCTCAACTGTTATCCCAGGCCCCCTCTAGGCTCACATTGTCTGCTTAGTAAAATTAAAAATTTGAGAGTGTAGTTTCTCAGCGAACAATCTTTGACCGCACTGTAGCCTAAAGCAGTCTTCCCCCCATGCTTCCTGCCTTATGTTCTTGAAGCATCTCTTGTGCTGGCAGTAGCAATTGCATAGTCTCACAACCCAGAAAACTAATCTCTTTTTTTCCTCTATGTTTTTCAGACAAATCAGCTTATTCATATGGTTGACGATATGACAGCCAGTCCTGAGGGAAGGGACTGTGGGGTCAGAGCATGGTGGAAAAGCTGAACTGCTGCTTTTGGAGGAAGCCCACAATTAGACTGGGCTAAACTGTTGAGGAGACAGTTCCCTCACCCACCTATTTTGTCACCATCCTCTTGCCTTTTTTTACCACAGGTCTCATTCCTCTGGGTGGGTACTGAAGGACTCCAACGTTTTTCATTACAGTTGCTTCCCAAATTTTCCTGGGCAGGTGAACATACAGGTAGTGTGGAAGTCTATATTAGATCTTGAGAGAGTACAGGAGTGGAGAGTACTTGGGAAGGTTGAAATAGTTGTTGAAAGCTATTTGCTGTCTGGTTTCTAGGAGACAGCATGACTCACTGCATCCTTCCTTGTAGTCTGCGCCTCTCAACCATTTATCAACTAACACACTTGATCAAGACTGATAAAAAGTCTTTTAGAAAAATCATAGAGAGCTGCACTGTAGAATGGGAACATTAAAGTGTGGAAATAAAATGATTGCTGAAGATAAAGTCTGTTCTACTAGCATTGAAGGATGTAGGCTCACATTTGTCCCAAGGGATTTATTGGTGGAACTCTCACTAGTGCAAGTAAAAAATTCCTGCATAAATCCCTTTATATCTTTACAATTTCCCCCTAACCATTCTCTGACCCAACTTCACATCAGCAGTCTTTCTGTGTTTTGGGGTGTGTGTGTCTTAAAATTATTATTGGCATTATTTCATTCAGCACTGCCTAAATATATCAAAACCAGAAAAGAGTCTTAATTTTAGTTGAAAAGTATAATTTACACCATTTATAAGAACAATAAATAACAGTAGGAGCAATAATAACATTAATGGTCCAGAACATGATTTCAGAATCACAAAAAAAGCAGATGTGGTGCAATAATCATAAATAAGTAATAGCTGGCAATTAACACATTGCATTTCAAGCTCTCAAAGGAAAATGACACTAGGGTGATAAGGCTGTTTTCTGCAGCTCGTTTAGAATAAAGGTGTAAATGGCATACATGACATTTCACCACTGTATATGCCCAGAGATTAGAATGCAGGAAGGAAGGCAGAACCATCATATGTAGGTTACGAAGAAAAGTTCAGCTACTGCTGAAAAATGTACAGATTTAGTCTTATAAAAACAGCTCTCTGAATGCCTTTTCTGACAAGCAAGAAAATATTGTCAAACATTTGATTCATCAAACGCTATCTTCACTATACAAGAAAAGTATTCTAAGCCCTGACAAAGCCCAGGAAGCAGAAAATGAAATAAACAGAACAAGTTTGCTGCGTATCCAGCAAACAAATCAATAAAAAATGACCACTGAAAAAGAGAAAATTCCTTTTTATGAAAATATAGGGCTTCCATTTTGAGTTTGATGAGGTAAAAGGCTCTGTTCATGTCAAATTTTAAAAAGCAAAGCTGAAGAAAGTGGGTGACATTTTCCACACTGTGTACCTACTTTAGAACTGTAAACCTGTTTTTTAAGTGGTTTAGATGCCTATAAGTGACATGTTTAGGATGGAGACACTAAAAATTGTGGATGTGCACCAGCGAGTGCAATTTCAGATCAAATATATCTACTCCTGAACCCAGGTGGAATCCATGTAAGGGAGGTTTGTATGAATGAAAAAAATTAAGAACAAAACTCTGGTTGGGGTTACTGCCTTTGGCAGCCTGCTGCACCTCAAGTGCATGGACAGCTGCTCTTTGTAAATCAGGGCTCGACACTACAGCCCTGCTAAGCAAACTGGAACTGGAGACAGCTTCCTCCTGACCATGGGCTCCACTGTGCTGTGGACAGGCAGCTGACTCTGAAAAGGAGCAGCCATCCATGCAGGGCAGCCTGGCAGAGAGCTGACGGCAGCAGCAGTCTCATCCAACCTGTGCCCTCTGCACTTGGACTTGTCGCCTGTGACTCACAGTGAAGTTTGGTCTTCTTTCCCAAATACGTTTTTCTTTCACTAGAAAAGCTGAAGAGTCAAATGCTTTATCCAAGTCAAAACTTTACTTTTGGTAGAATTTCTACATGTATAAAATGTACACAAAAGTATTTTTAAAATATGCCTTCATTTAACCAGAAAAGTTACTATTCTGATTAACTACACAGCCTGTCTCCTAAATACCTCTGCCACTTTATTGTTGTTAGGTTTACCTTGGATATTTTTAAGTTTAAATTGTTTAAAATTAATACATGATGCATTTTTATGGCTCTACCTTAAAGTCCTGTGCATCTCTATCAAGACAGCTACAGAACAAAATATACTGGAGTGGGGAAAAAAAAAATGCTGGCATCCGAATGATCTGTTCTCTACTAGCATGTGGGAGAAACAGGTTCTCTTCCAACCCTCTTGTTCCCCAGGCTGTCATGGGCACCGAGTGCTGCAGAGATAGCAGCAGCAGCTTCTCCAGCTGATTAACCAGAGACAGTGACAGACTTTAACAGGAGTGCTACCCAGCACTCCAGAGCCAGAGGAATAGTTGCCTCAAAATAGAAGCAGATGGATCTGCACAAAATGATGGGACTTTGGAATTCAAAAAAGTGTGTTAGTGGGGAGGGAAAGAGGGAATTGTGCGTCTCATTTTAAAAGGAATATGTACACTCTGTCTCTTACTATCTTTTCCAGCAGGAAGATAAGGAGGTCAAGCTGTACTGAAATATAACGAGCTGTGATAAACCATGATTTTAAAATACGTTGAAACCTTTAATAGCAACAGTAGAAGATATTTACAAAAGTACCATGTATAAGTTATTTATACAGGGCTAATTATCCTGGTAATAAATAAAAATAGAAACGAACACAGGGTTTTTTTCATATTTTGGACAAGTCAAGTGGTCTATGTGAAAAACAGAAATGTCCTATTTTACAAATTAGATCCAAGTATGGATCTGAATTTAAAATTTGTCAACAAGATTTCCTGAGTCTCAAAGACATTTTTTGATGTAAGGATCAAACCCCAGAGTCAGTAGGCCTGATTTTTACACCAGGGTAACTCCTTATACCTCAGTGAAATTACTCTGGTAAATGAAAACAGAATTACCCTCAAAGGATAACTTCCCATCAGTTTATTGATCTGATTCCAACATAGTAAATCTGCTTCCTAAGGCCATGTTGCAGAGTTTTAGGGTTGCTTTATGCTGCTCTGAGAGGAAGTCACTTGTTCTCCCACTATATCACAGGTATGCTGTAACGTCCTTCAAAACACTAACTACAGTTAGCACAGGATTCAGTTCATCTTTGGCTACAGACTTCTAAAGATTCACACTGTATTAGAAAATTAGAAAAGCCAGTGGGACTGGACCCATTCTCCAACTCTAGGCTAACTTTTTTACATCCACATGATTAAACTCCCTCAGCCTGTAAAGCAGACTGACCGCATTTAACACGCTTATTGAGGATGTGTCAGGCCCATGCTGAGCCCTGAACTGTGTGTGGGCACTGTCTGGGGGAGTGCTGGGCTGCTGCTGACGGTGCTCGCAATTTGACCATATGGATGGTCATGCACTGGTGCACAGGGCTGTGTGATAGCCTGGCTCAGTTTAGTGGTGTAAAAATAATCTCACTGTCTAAGCTTGTCTTCTGCCTCTTACATGCCCTTCTTAGAAAAATTGACACCTAGAGATACCCGTTTCTCCTCACTGAGTTTGGAAAACATCTACGGTGACTAACTCAGATCCAGACTTTGACTTTCTCATGCCTAAAGTGAAGGTGCCTGCTAACCAGAGTGTTTCAGGGACACCATGTACATCAAAAAAGAAAGATAAAGAAGGGCAGATTCTTACTGCATGTGCCTGGATTTAGTATCTGGTAAAGCTGAATCTTCAAGTAAAGAAATAAAGAGTGAAAATAAGGCAGTCTCTGACACATGTAGATCGATGCAGAAGCAAGCACTCACTGAGACAGGCCAGATGCTGACACCATGTTTTTCTCCTGTCTGCTCTGTAAGCAGTATAAACAGTAATAGGCATTGTATCATTTTAAATTGCCTCATAGAATGTAATGCTGATTTTAGACTGTTTCGAACCTCCTAGCTACCACGGTGCAGAGAATATTTACTCGCATCTTAGAAGATTTTACCTGGCGAGACAGAGCAAACAGCAGTCAATACCATTAGAGTGAGCAAGACCCTTCTGCACTCCCAGTAATTCTTCAGGGCACAGTCCCTGCGGAGCCCTGAGGGATCTCAGACTCCAGCGGAAAAACAGAGTAATGGGCATGTGTCAGCACAGTGATCAATCATCAGTCAAGTTAAAGTTTGGGGGACACACAGACACTTACCCTAATGTAAGGAGAGTATGCTCCCATTTACTGCCCTTGCTACCTAATGTTTGACATGGCCTCAGTGCTCAGTTAGATCTGGCAAAGATCCAGAGAAAGATGCTGATATTCAAAGCTGCAGTTACCAATTCTTTGAGTGTCCCCTGATGCATCTGATTAAAGCAAATGATCGATACTAAACTTTGAGAAAAACTAGTATGGGGATGTTACGGATGACAGCCCATGAATAAATAACTCTGATAATGGCATTTGTCTTACTATAAAGCTCATTCATAATTTAGCAAGAATAATGCTCATTAAAGAACACCTAGAATGATCACTGCCAAAATAAAGAGTTAATTGGTTTTTATCTTCTGGGAACTCCCTCATAATAAGTTCAGTATGGAAAACCGGCTATGAACTCTATATAGTGATTATAAAAGTATCTACTCTCCAGGTTACCTCCTCCTCATTTAGTCTTTCTGCAGTACTTTTTGGACATCTGCTTTTGATATATGTTCTCTAAGTTGGAAAGGAAAAATTTTGAGAGACGTCCTATCTCTTTTTCACAAAAATAAGGAAGAATTTGACCCAATTGCCACTGAAGTAATCAGAAACTGATTTGGGTCCCAAAGTAAATATCATGGGAACCTTAAAGTAAATATTGCTCCTTATTAAGCAAATAAATGTTGCTGTATGCTAAATTTAGAGTAAGAAATAACCCAGTTATGTCAGAGGAGTTATGTACTTTAATAAAATGTAGCTTGAATATTCATACTGTACGGTCATGTAATGCCTATAAAATGTTTCCTGCCCTACTACCACAAAAACGGTTTGCAGATGTCTTTTAATCTAGAAATACTGTCTGTCTAAGGCAAGGGGAGAATGCCAATACCAGAGCCTTGCTCTAACAAAATACAAGTGGTTTGTATTTTCACATAAGGATTGTGCATATGCACTGGCACATCTGTTCACTACGCAGTCCTGCAACCTGGAATGGATAACACTGACTTTGGGGATTAATGCCAGCCTCACTTGAATAACAAACACTTGTACTCTAACAGTCTTTGCAGCACTCAAACAGGATATACTTTTTTGGATGTTGTGTCAAAATGCAAAGTACCATCTGATCCTGCCCTCACTGGGCGATCACCTGTTTCTATTTAATGCTTTCTATTTAACAAGTATAGTATGATGCTGATGGAGCCAGAGCATTTCAGAAGCATCCTGGAACAATACTCCATGTGGAAAATGATGGTGTCCTGTAGTGCTTCACATCTACCTCAACTATATTAAACACTACATAAAACAATCTGAATTCCAGACGTTCTCTCTAGATATTGTAAGTAAGCTGCGCCAATATTTATGAGATCAAAAACATACCAAGGTTTTAAATCCATGATTCTGAATAGAAACTTTGTGTTTCATGCAAAACCGAACTCTCAGCATACTGCTGCCCTCCCCTCAACATGCCACAGCCTCAACCTTGAATTTGATCCCAAATGTCACCACTGTCACTTCTCTTGAGTCAAAAGACAGAAGAGCAGGAGGGTATATAACAGTGTACTCCAGAGGTCCACTTCTAGAGACCAAGCAATTCAGGTATTGACATCCAGTGACTCCCTACAATTCATCTGATGCCTCTGCACCCAAACCTGGCAATGACTCTTCTGATTCTCTATGTTGGTCAATATCAAAAAAGAGCCATTGCTAATTGGCACTACTTAGCAATCAGGATGGTACGAGAAATGGTTTCATAGGCCTGAAAGAAGAGACCAGGGAGATGTGTGAGAAGGTAGGAGAGGCAGCCCATCTCCCCTCAGGCCCATTAGCAACAAGCTTTACCATGATCTTAAGCAATGCCCAGGGTTTGCACTGCTAAGTCCCTTGCACCATTATCTCTCACATTGCTGAGATTTGTCCTTCCCCTTCCTGGCCATTTCAGTCTCCTTTACCTGCTCAGATCTGTAGGAGTGCAAAGAGCAGGGGCCCAAGGTGCCAGGACAGATGGGTGGAGCAAAAGACAAATCAGGGCCAAGGGTGAAAGCTGCTTGTCCTCAATGGAAAAGTGCTCCCATAGTTCTACCCAGCTGGACAGAAGTACCCTAGGACAAGAAACCACCTGGCATAATGTGAGGGGAACCATCACAAGGCACCTGCACTTACACAAACACACACACAGACACACAGAGGTAGCTGTTCTGGGGGGAAATGACACAGATTGGAGTCCCTTGAGCTCAGGGAGTTTCAACTCAGGCCAATGGGCTACATCATGTGGGCAGTTTTACGGTGGTTTTTCTTTTTCCCAAGGGCAGATGGGGGTTTCCTGGAATAATATGTGTGCACTTCCATGTGCTGAATTACACTTTTCTCCTGTGGCTATCCAGAGTGAATTGTGGAGGGCTGAAGCATGCTAATGTGGAGAGCTTGCACTGTATATACTACACGAGCCGTTCTGGGGAGATTTTGGTCTCCAAGGATAGCAACCCAACATACTTAATGAACACCGTTACCTTCTATTATTTCCTGTAAGAGAAAGTGGAGAGAGATGATTCACTAAGGAAATCTGTATAATTAGGGTCCATCATTTCCTACAGATGGGAACATCACAGGCAAAGCAGAACACTACCCCCCTCCTTTTAGCAATTCTTCTCAAGTAGCTGTTAGCTCCTCCACCTCTGGGAAGGGAGAAAGAAGAGCTAATGCCAAAGAAATCTTCACTAGGAGAACTGCTTCCCCCTTGCTGCAGCTGTCACTGCTCCCCAACTTTCTAACTCCACATAGTTTCTGCTTAGGAAATGTTTGGTTCAATTTCATTTTCTCTCATGATATGTGGTTTTTATGTTGATTTATAAATCATATACTTAACCACTAACTGAATTTTGGTCTGGCAGCTCAGGTATAGTATGTCAGTCTGCTGAGGCCTGGTTTTTGCCATGGGAATGGCACAGGCTGCCATCAAATCAGTCCTTGAAGAAGAGCAGTGTCAAATTTCTGCTTTGTCCAGCTTCACATTTTGCTTTGCCTCTGTCCCCCAGAAGACAGGGTGACCCTGTGTGAAGTTCACATGGAAGGGATTATTCAGCCAGTGGTCACCAAGTGGGGAAGAGGGAGGAAAGGGGGATGCTGAAGTTCAAAATGGTGAGAAACGTAGAATCAAAATTTATATATATTGTATTACCTTGCAAGAAGTTAGTGGCATGAATTTCTTAATACTAAATTTCTAGATAGTCCTGTAGTATGAGGAAAGATTCACTGCTACCAAAAATAGTAGACTCCCCCTCTACTCCACCCTTGCCAGATGCGAAACACTGCGTCCTGTTTAGGGCTAGCTATGGGACACATTTGGACAGCCCTTAACTCACTGCTTGGGCAGAAGACTAATTCAAGGAGGGTGAGGAAAGGGAAGGGAGAGGGTTAGGAGAGAGTTAGATTTCTGTTGGCTCAGTGAGTGAAAGCAGCCCAGGGACACATCTGAAAAAGGACAGAGCAAGTGTAAAGGAGAAAGTAGGGCCATAGGACTAGGAACAGGGCAGGGGAAGAAATTGGAGAGGAGATTAGTATATTTCAATAGCAGACAATTCTTTTATAGTCTAGATTGCTCTTTGAATAGCACTCTTTCTATCAGCATGAAGGTTCAAAATACTACTATAGGACAGCTCTAAGTTAAGCATCATCAGAGTGGGTTTGCTTTTAAAACCACTTATACATAAAAATCATTGGTTGGTGGTGGTGACAGACTTAAAATATGAAAATCAGGCCTGAGTTTACTTTCCTTCAGAAGGTCTGAGCAGCTTAGCAACATCAGAGGTGGAATGTCACACTTCAGGATATCTACTGACATGCTCTACCTTCAAAACTTTTACCATTTTTTCTCATTTGGGTGTTTGCATTTATATTTTGTTTTATTCTGCTATTCTTATTCTGCAAACTGATAGTAGAGGCTTGGAACCTGGATTGCTTGACATCTTTAATATAGTGGTTTTAATTTTGGACAGGCTTTTAAAAGAAATTTTATGACAAGTGAACAACATAAAACTCTTCAAAAGAAAACCCTCAGAATATTACACTTTATGTTGAGTTGATCAAATTAGGAGAGCAAACAGATTTGCTAAAAAGTGTTCTTGTGACAACAGATTATCATAATCTCAATTTGCCAATAAAGCACATGGACTGTATACTTTTCGGTTTGCTTTTCTTTTTTTCTTCTTTTATGTGTGCTAATATTAAATTATTTTATCTCCCATGTTAATCCACCTTTCTCTGATTAGTAGCTCAAAATATTATTTAAAGAATCATTTTGCACAGTTCCACACTCATTTCCAGCAAAAGTGGGAAGTTTCATGGATCATGTGAGGAAGCCTTTCCTTGTAAGGGTCTAAGACTTAATCAGTCTGGATGTGTTTTGTATACAGTCATAAGCACCTCATTTTTTGCACTAAACCTTCAAAAGTTAGAAATTAGCCCCTCTTCCTTCCACCTTTTAAAACAAGGATAATTACCCTCAGCCCTACAGTAGCTGGAAACCTTAAAGCTACATCTAAAACCTGTGCTGCATCTAAAGACAGATTGAAATGTTTTGTGCTTTTTTTTCCTTCAAGTAGTGTTAATATTGCTACTTCTTTGTAGATCAATAGTAGCTGTTCCTAAATGATAGCATACTTCATAAATCAGGATGCGCTTTTGGGCAGTAGTAAAAGTTCAGCTTATGTTACCTATTTTTGTGATATGATTAGTTTATCATAAAGCATTCACCAGCACACCTCTGTGGGAGGAGAGAATTGTGAAGAGGGCTAACAAATGGCAGTGTCACTCACAGAAACCACAGACGTCACTGATTTGCCCAAAATGCAACTGCCTGAGGTTTCTTATCTCTTCTAAAGTTTCACACTAAATCGAAGAGCTCGACAGGAACTTCCTGTTCCCTTGTAAAAGCCCCTCACCTAAAAACTGCTGGAAACTCGTGACCTTCAAAGGTGAGATCTGAATATCAGCTCTCCCCCTGTGCCACTTTGCAATACAAAGGAACCTCTGAGCTTTAATTGTCAGACAAAAGACTCTCTCTTATCCTACACAGTCTCTTTAATTAGGGTCTGCAAGTGTATACATCACTGACCTTTAATGGCAGGCCATTAGCACCTTTAAACATTACACCCTGATTGGTTTAGTGTCTGTGTGCAGAGAATGTTTTCGGTATTAAAGGTCTCTTTAATCTAAGGGAAGGGATAATAGTACCCATTTCTTGGAAACAAAAGTCTGCAGAATTTTGTACCTGTTCCTTTTACATTGAAGACACTTTAACACTGAAAAACCTTCTCCAGGTGTGGTCTCAGAAGTTAAAGCCCCTCAGTGTTGAAAAAATTAAACCAGTAAAGAGTGGTAAACATCAGGAAAGGAGTGTAAACTGTAGAGGTGGAATACATCTGACCACAGAGCTGTTTATGACTCGGTTAACAGAGCTCAGCTGAATCACTGTAACTAGCTCTCCCCTGGGGCTCCATTACACTCCATGGGGCTGGATTCTTTCTCCAACCCTTAGACCAGTGCTACCACCGGTGTTTGTGGTGCTACAGACTGAATTAAGCAAAGGAAATAACTCCGGGGAGGGGGAGGCAGGAAAGGTACAAAAAACGCCAGCCTAGACTTCTGAGTTGGACCAAACTAGATTAATTCATTGATCTGCTTTGTGGCAAGACCACAGCAACCACTGAACCCACAGAAGCAGGAAGAGTGTCCTGAGATACAGGGTGTGGAATCAGTGCTGCGGGCTAAGTACCACAGTATTGCTGCCAAGCATTTAACTTTGTGTTCAATATGTTGTTTTGCAAGGTGAAGTGGTCTAAACATTGAAATTATCAGCTTAGTTATATGGAAAAAGTGCATAGCAAAAACCAGTAAAAGCCTAAAAGGTTAACCTCATTTCCCTGGCCAGGCCTCCTTCTGCTAGAGGATTTTCATCACCTGCAGCTTTCCAGTAAGAAACCCCTCCGTCTGTTTATTGCCAAATTCTAGTAAGCATTATCCTCCATGGTCCTGGTAACCATGTCTGTTATGGTGATGCTTTTTCAGGCCTCTGACTAGGAAATTGTTTACAGTCCATTTAAAAGGAAGTGATCTGAAATAAAAACAAAAGGTGGGAAAAACTTAGTCCCAGTTGGATCAGGAACAAATTTACCACATCAAAATGTAGTAATTGTTATTATACCTGATCCTCTTCTAATTCACCTAATGATTTCCATAATAATTTACCCACTCCTCTGCACCCTTTCAGGACAGGCCTATCTGGTCACCTTCTGTTCTCTAACACTCTGATGTCCCAGAGACTCTCATTTCCTACTTCATATTCTGGCATAGAGGCACATTTTCCATCTCCACAGACATTCTAGTGATGGGGACTCTGGGATCCCACTATGCCTTTACCTCCCTGATCACTGTGAGTATTTAATCTATCCCTTCAGGGCACCTTATAAAGACTTTCAAACTCGCCACTTAGGAGAAAAGCAAAGGCCTAGCAGACCTTAAGACATGGAGTTTGCCAAACCTATTCCACTCCAGGTAGATGCCAGAAGTCCTTGAGCAAGGACTTAGAGGAGTTCTGAGGTGGATAAGAGATACTAAACATCATTTCAGTGTGGAAGGTGCCACCACCACCACTTTCAAACAGGAAGCTGGTACAGACTGCAAAGCCATCATCTCAACTCACATTTTGCTGCAGATTATGCACCTGACTTGGATAAGACTGGGAAAAACAGTGTATGTGTATCCTCAGGAACCAGAACTCTGCCAGCCAGGAGTCTTTTCAGGATCCTGATCCTGCACAACCATTAGATGACCCTTCCTGCCAACACACAAACAGCTGGAACCGCTTAGATTATTGCTATCAGATGTGAGAAAATGTTCCTTTACCTTCCTTTGGCTTCTTATTTTCTTTTCCATTGGTCTCCTCCTCACATACAAGCTGTTGCCCAAACCTACATACAAAGCTCTCCTCCCTTCTCCTAGACTTGTTATCTGGCTTAGGCAGACACCCAAGTCCCTCCATACTTCTAAGTTTTCAGCAGGCATGCCAAGAACCAGCTGTTTTGTGCACTCCTTCTCATCTCAACCTTCCCCTGACTTCCCCAGGCTGTAAAACTCCAAAACAGAGTTTTCAGTAATCCAGAGTCCAACTGTTTATTACGACAATACCCACCAGGGTTCCTGCAGGAGTCCAAACGATGAGAACCAGCATACCCATTTACTACCATAAGCACTGGAGAGAGCAAACATAGGTTGTCTCTTTGAGAGAATGCCCATGTGATGCTGACCCTGCCAAAGCCCAAAATAACTTTTTTTAGGAGAGTAAAAACACAGTTAATCACCAGTCCCTGCAGATAAGGACTTGTAATCTGACAGTGCTGGGTCATGTTTGCTGAGGAGATAAGTTGGAGGCTGAGGCACAGGAAATGCTTTGGCCAAACTGCAACATTTTGTGGGGATGCCTGGTCTGTCCCCAATTCCTGAATTAGCAACATCCCTTTTTCAACCCTGCAAGACATCTGGTGGCACCAGTCTAACCAAAACAGGGCAAATCTTTGCAAAGAGTTCATTCAGCTGACACGGTAAAGCACAATAAAGTGCATATAGAAATCCAAAAGGATGGTCTGCACTCAATTAGAGGGTGCAAGTTAAAAAAGAAATTATATATTTTACACTGTGTGGTGAAGAAAGTAGTCCTACCTTCAGTAAATAAAGTGACCTCACCTTGACTACAACCTCTTGAGGTCATTTCACCCATAGGCAATTGTGCGCTATACCACTGCTGAGATCACAGGTTCTCCGTGGCAGGTAGGGACAATAGCAGTGTCACTTCTAAACATGTTTGAAGAATTGCTTTTTCAGCATTCAGGGTGCTTGTTTGTTCGCAGTACAATCTCTTCCAGCAAATCCACCTTTATTTTCTGTATCCTGAGCAGACCAGAGAGAATATCAATGCAAGACATCTTCATTAAGCGTCTGTTTACATTCCCGTCTTTGGGCAGATTGCTATCATCCTCCCAGAAAAGGATGCAAATGTCTCGTAAATTGTTCCAGAAATCTCCATCTTGGCCCCTTAATCTTGGAGATTTCTGGTTAGACACCTTCAAATATCCCATAAACACTCAGGAAAACATCCCATATTACTGTGAAACAGATAAAGCATAATTCATGGGAATTTTTCCTTCAATTTGAACAGATTTTAGTTCACATCCAATGCTTTCAAATGGAATTACAGTTGGACAGTTGTCCATTTCCATGACATTTGCTAGTCTGGGATATAAGTGGAAAACATCTTAGATATTTGATTTAGTGGCTAATTACTGCTTTGACTAATTTGTCCATTTGAACTCACCAGATGCAAATTTGGACATTTCAGAAAGCACCTGCTGTCTCCAGGGATATTTGTGAAAATGAGGTGCTGTCTCTCTTGAGGCTTATCTTGGCAAACAAAACTCAGTAAACCAAAGCCCAATATTGCAAAACATCTCTAAGTCTTTTACATGTCTGCTTTTGTTGGCAGTGTTTTTTTTTCTTTTTGTTTTTGTTCTTTGGCTTGTTTGTGCTTTTTTTTAAAGTCTATGAGAGCAAATAGATCCTAATTAAGTTGAGTCAATTGAGAGGGGCAGAGAGAGAAAAGGAAAGAAGAATATTTCAAACAAGCTATTTTTGGTTTTGCCTTCACAAAACTCTTTTTCTTCTTCTCTCTTTGTTTATATGGCTGGGCTCAGATTCAGCTAGAACAGCTGATTCCAATAAAGAAGTACTGGCAGCTTTCAGACCTGCTTTCCCCCTTGAATCTAAGAGAAAAACAGAAAAGAGTTTGCAAACTTTTCCAAGTGGACATGGAGGGGCTCACTTTCTAGAATTTGAATGTCTGGCAAAAGAACTCATGCTAATTATAACATCTCAATGCTCTCAGCTTCCCAAACCCTTTCCTGGTCTTTCCCCTGAGCAGGAGAAGGAATGTGCAAGACTTGTATTGCCAGTGAACAGTAAAATCAGAAGCCCCCATTTCTTCCCTTTCTCCAGCTGAACCCACACCTGCCTTGGACAGGTCCATCCATAACAGATGTGAATTGCATGTGTCATCCTTGTAGCCCGGAATTGCTAAGATGTGAGACCACAGCAAATTGAAAGCCTGTATCCTGCTAAGACAATTTGTCAGTCTTCATTTATAGCAAGCTGTGTGGCGATGCCACTGCTAGTTAAAGGGTCAGTATGACTTTCATTTCAGATTACCTGTTCTTTCTGAGGGCCTCTCTGCATCCTCTTGTGGGATATAGAATTCCTTTTGCAACAAACCACGGATCTGTCTTGAAAAGCTAAGCCTATAACAGAGTGCTTGAGAATGCATGCAAGGATGACTTGATTACCTGCTCTTTATTAGGGACTCTATCTTGCCCATGGCTGCATTGCTGCAGGGAAGAGAAGGTGGAAATCCACCGTATATTTTCAGACTAAACCTTTCCTTTGCAAAGGCAGACTGGTTATGAGCAAATATCTAAATGGTTTGGGCTCCTTAAATATTATCCATAACAATGCATTATAAAGGACGTGATTTTTGAAGCTGGCCAAACAACAAATGAGTTCATTGCGAGAGGAGAATGAAGAATCCTGCTGTATATATATTTGGGGAAAACTAGGTACAGCAGGGATACAATATGATTCTGGGAACAGATGAGCATTTCCCCAGGGACTCCAGTTTGGTCTGGGACTGAGTTGTCCTGAGGAAGAATTACACAGCTGGCCTCGCTTCCTTTTCCAAATGTAACTATAGCACATCATCCAGTGCAATCCCTTGGATGTCAGGATGCACCTGTATGCCAAGAGAATCTGCAACTGCCTTGCCAGGGATGCTTTTTACAGCTCTTTTTTTACAGCGGAATAGTGGGTGCCATAACTTGACCCAGAATGTTAATCTTGTAAAAGAATCTATTGTTCAAGTAGAAATTGTACAGTTTTTAAAATATTTCTTAACTATCACTTTAATTTAAATATTATGCCTTCTTTCAAGACCTAGTAGTTTATTTTTCATGTTATGTTTTAACTCTGAACATTGTTTTATGTCCATTTACTTCTCAAGTTTCCCCTTTTTTCATGGTTTTGTATGTGGAATGACATATATTTAATGAAAATGGAAAAATAATTGAAAATGAATATATAGCAAACAATGTTTCAACTGCCATGTCAGAGGGGAAATTGAGAAATCAAATAAGATGGTATTATCTTCTGAGACCTATAATATTGATATATATATATATTTGTATGTGTTCTTCACCTTTTTTGTTGTTCCTACCTTCTGATATTTGTTTGTAATTTGTGTCCTGGACTCCTAATACGTTATTCAAACAACAAGTATCTCTTAATTTCCACTATCTTCTCTGATAACCTTGAGCCTCTTTTTATCTCGAAAACTCAGCAAATGAGCCTGGTTTATTTTTTATATGCTGTTTGCTGACTCTCAGCTAAGCTTTTGGTTTGAAATACTCAGACTTGATGGAACCACAGGTTTGAACACAAGCAAGTTAATCTTTCCAACACAAAAAACTGAAGTGGAACATTGTTCCTCAATGAACAAATTCTTTCTGAAAAATCACACCCAAAATTACAGGCTTTAAATGGACACATTAAAATCAGGTTTTCTTAGAGGCCTTCTCAGAGAAGATGAGTAAGTTCTGAAACCAGAGCCCCTCATGAGTCACAAACTTCCACTAGCCAGCTCTTGTTTTATAGAGCTCAGAAGACAAAATGAGGGTCTGCACAGATTTCTGCTGCAGGAGTACAATACAAAGAAAAAAGTAGTTTCAAGGGACAAATTAAGCCAGTTAGTATATTGTAAATCCAAACCAACACACTAAACTCCACCCAAAAATCAATAAGCAATGAATGTAAATCACAGGGTACCCAAAATATAGTAATCTCAACATTCCTCCAGTGAATAGCTGGAATCCTTTTCTCTGCACCAACAAAATTATTCCCCCAGATTTAAGAAGCATAGTTTACGTAGATTATTGTAGTGTGGGTTTGCACCTATGCATGAAGATTGCACTTGTCCAAATCAAAAGGCAAAAAGGCTGTTCCAGCTGCTTCTGAGGCAATCGTAGAATAACTGAGAATCAAATCAGACTAGTCACTGGTAAACAAAAAAATCAAATGGCCAACAAACACCTGCAATCCAACAGAAAGGTACATTCCCCATAATAATCCCTTTTTTTTTATTTTTGTCTGGTTTGGGTATGAGACAGGATGACAAACTGGCTACAGTGGGACTGGGTCTAGACTATTTTTCTAAAAAGAAATCCTCAAAGACAAAACAAATACTGTTTTTTGGGGGGAAAAACAAACAAATCCCCCAAACCCAAAACAAAGACTAATGCAACTTTTCAAATAGAGAAAATGAAGTAACCAAGAACAAATTAATAGGATTCGGTTTTGTACATAACCCCTTCGCTAATCAACTACATCCTTGCTGCCAGGCAACTCCTTTAGTATGCAGTAGAAACAAACTCTTCCCTGTACAGGGCTTCCTGAGAGAAGCCCTTCTCCCAGGGCTTCTTCTTCCTTTTCAGAGGAAAGAAACCAACTGTCTAATGTGACTCACAAGGACTTTCTCTGGGTAAGGAATAAGAGCAGACCATTGCACACCACTGAGGTTTATAGGCATTTTAACAGTATCCTGTGAATAACCAAATGGATATGCGTAACTCCTTTGACTTCTTCCATCAGTAGAGGAAAAGTCATCTGCCAACTCAATAATGTCAGTCTTCACATTGTGCCCTGACAAGCTTTAATTACATATATATGTGTATATTACATTTGTATATGTGAGAGTATACAGATATAAAACCTGTAATTTTTGTCTCACTGTGACCTTGCCAGTAAGCTTCTTATCCATATAAGCTTCACGAGCCACATCACTGCTGCTTTAAGCAAAGCTACTGGCCTGGGCTCTTGAAGTAACTGTTTCATTTGCACAGGACCTGGTGCCTCCTGCCAGGATTTAATAGCTGTGAAACTCATGGTTTCAGCCTCCAAGTCATGACCCAAATGTCACCAATCTCTTCTGTACTATACAGAGCATGACAAGGAAAAAAATAAAGCAGAAATATTGTAGCATTTCTGCTGGGAAGCTATTGCACTAACTCCACAGCAGCAATGTCCATCTGAAAGCAGTCCAATTTTTCTCACAAGCATCTCATGTCAGTCATGGAGTAGAGCCAAGTAGGACTTTCCTCCTAGATACCTGCAACCTAAAGCAACTGGGAGATTTGGTATGTACTCTAAGAAATTTCTTTGCTTCTTTTATCACATTTTTGCTGCAGTCAGGTAGCTTTTGCTTGACAATCCTCCAGTGAGGGCACTGCCTGCTTTCTGGGACTCTGGAACTGCTCTGGATCATCCCAATCACTGTGATCTCCAAGGGAAAGGTCACAGAGCCAGATATCTTGGAGCCAACTCTGAGCCCAAATCCACCAATAGAGTGCATGAAGGAGTAATTATCTTCCTCAGGATCTAAACAAGAGTTTCATCTGTTTTTTAGAAGAAGCCATCAAAACAGGAATCCAATGCTGACCATAGAGCCATGACTGAATTTCTGATCACCAGCCTAGTCAGTGTCCAAACCTGATCTCAAGTGGAACAGCCCAAAGGTTCTTGAGTCTCCAAATAGCAGCTGACTTGCACCACTGGCTGCCAGAAAGCCCTGCACCGTAGTGAAGCAATGAAACAGAAAGCTTCCCAACTCCTATCCCCTTTCTCCTGTGGCTCCCCAGCTGTAGAGACTGAATGAATCCCCAGCCACCTGTCATGTCGTGCCTTACCTCCTGTACTCTTGGCACCTCGTTCTTTTCTTCCTGTCACAGACGTGCCAGCAGAGTTGGCCACCCAACACCTTCTGCTGTGAGTCATCCCTCTGAAAAATACTGCACAATACTTCTGATCATTTTAAAGAGCCTTGCAATAGTTCTCGCAGTTGGTGGTATTTTTTTAAGAGCCATGATTTTTTTTTTGTTGGTTGCTAATCTGCGAAGAAGGTCAAACCCTCCGTGAATATATACACTGTTGAAAGTTCTATTGCTGGTGTATGTTTAAGTTATCATAAAGACCTGTGAGAGGGGAAAGTGTCTCAATTTCTAATTGCAAAAGCAAAAATCTTCAGAAGGAGAGTAGCAGAGAAGATCAAGGAATTTGGCAGTGTATATATTCTGGAAACAAATGATTTTCATTTCTTTCAAGGGTGAATAAAAAAGAAATATTACAGGGGAGAAAAACCCCCCATTTTACAATAACTTGAGAACCTATACCTCATCCTATTGTTTCAGTAATCAAATACTTTATCAAGCAAAAAGAGATTTTAATTTGCTATTTTAAAAGCTCCCCAGCTGGAAATAGTCTAATCTCTAAAGGAAGGAGTGCCAGATGCATAGGACAAGAACAGTAAAAGCTCTAACCCAGCAGTCTTCCTCTTATCTTCACTGGTAAGAGGAAATGAATGAGTCAGCAGATCAGAGAGGCAGAAATGGAGTGTGTTGCTCCAACAGTTCTAAAACATGAACCCAAGAAAATGTCTGAGTTATCAGGCAAACTTTTAATATCAGTAAAGAATTTCATTGGAAGTCAATGGAAGGATTTCGAGTTTGACAGCATAATAAGCCAGTTTCTTTGTACTAGTCATTATTTTGGTCCTTGGTTCAATAACAATACCTAATCCTCACATAGAATTTTTCATCTTTAATCAGAGACTGCTTTACCAAGGAGTTCAAAAAAAAGGCATTTCAAGAGGTACAGGGCAGTGCCATGTGATCTAGACTAAAAAAAAAAAAAAGGCACAAACGAGTTTCCATATTTGCATTTGATTGATTAGATTGTGCTGTTCTTGCAATGATAAACATGTTAGCTAAGATTGTAACGTGTTTCTTAAATGGCAGGAAACTGTCAAAGACTCTAAGAATTCTTTGACTAAATTAACTTAGTATTGAAAAAATGTTTGAAAAGAAAAACATTCAAGGAGTGAAATAACCAAAGTTATTTTATATAACCAAGTTAAAAGTAAAATTCCAAATGTTTCAGAAAATGTTAGATAAATTTTCTACACATTAAAGGCCAAGCCATTTCTTTTAGCCATAAATCTGATTGTAAAGCTTCAAATCTCAGAAATCCTCACAAGATTTCAAATACTAGTTGCTTTCACACAATCTGGAATGTTCTCAAAATACAAGTCTCTTTCAAAGTACTTTGGCGTTTTCACTTGTGGTCATAGATGCATGTGTTCATTAAAAAAAAAATTCTTCCACTCTGGATTAAAGATATAAATTAAATCACATCAAACCTGCTAAGATAGTTGAATTTTTAGCCCCCCTTCTGTTTATTTAACCTTGCACTGGTAGAATGCAATATATTTCTAATGACCTGTATATCATAGGTAGCTAGAATGAACTCAAATAAGGGCTCTTACCATTTTCCCATATTCCCACAGTAAATAACTTGAAAGATTATTACTAGTTGACCAACTACAAACCTAAATATTGTAGGAGGTTCTTATAATTTGTAATGTCATATTTTAAATGGTACTCCCTAGAAGAAAAAAAAAGTATTACAGAAAATAAAAAATGAATAATCCAAATTGAAAAGGTGACTTCATGAGGCATGCAGAATTTTTAGCTTGCTTTGGTAGCCTGTGAGAAGCTGAAATCAGACCTCAATAGTTTTCATTTTGCTGTGGACTGGTTAGAGAAGCATGCCACAGTGATTAGAGCGTGTGAATTGCTCTGACATTCAGTGCACATGAGAGGAGACATCCTAGCCCCTGTTGTTACACAACAAGGCCTCAGAGATGCAGGGTGAAATTCTCCTGCTTTGCAAAGAGTTACCAGGCAAAAGCCACCAGCTTTTCCAAGACAGTGTTTTCAAGAGCTTGTAGAGGACTCTGTTACCTACAAAAATAAGAGCATTTATATCTCAGCTTGTTTCAACCTTCTGCCCGAGATCTGGTAGAGATCATGGTATTATGCATGGTGATTGCATTGACATTGTGCTCTCTGTGCATGGGTTCCTGTCTAGTTTCACTGGAATCACACCGAGCAGGTACATTTCCTTTACTTAATGAAAATATATAGGTCCCCCCTGCCTTCGTGGTGCCCACCAGGAAAGGTGGCTGTCACAGAGAGAGGACGCTGCCTCCCTGCTCCCCCTGCTCCTTCCTTAGCTGCATTTGCTTGACTTTCACTGGCAAAGTCAAACGTGGAAAGTGTGGACCCATTAACAGATTACTCTCAAGTTCTTACACAGAGAGTCTAATAAGCATTAGACTGGAGAATCATTTTAAAATAGCAGCTCCTGGACACACCATCACCAGTAGCTAATTCTCATTCAAATGAAACAACATGAATGAGGCTCTGGGCTGCTTTATTAGGAGTAGAATCACTCAGGCATGGCATTCAGCTTGGGTCCCAAACGAGCTTTCTCTAACAGAATGCCTTGCTTTAGCAGGGTAAACAGTGACCACCTGCTATTCTTTGAGCTGCAACCAAAGCACAAGGACCACTTTTTTATTTTAACTAGCTTGCAGCCTGAGTTGCATATCCCCATGTATATTAATCAGCAAATTTAGACCTGTAGTGCTATCAAAAACTGTAACATTTTAAATTTATTTTCGTAAACTACAGGGTCAAAGTGAATGTTAATCTTTAACGGGATGAAAATATGTCATTTTCTTGCGGGAATTAAAAAGTAGACACAATCTATAACTGACTTATAAAGTAGACAATAAGGCAGTCAGCTTTATCCAGCAATAAAATATTTGGCATTTTAGAGGAGTATTTTCTATGAATTATTCAAAACACAGATAGAACTACGCCTTGGCTGTGAAATTATTTCCTGGCATTCGTCAAAGCTCTTTTCCACTAATTAACTAAATATCTTCAATCAGTGATTTCTGTGTTTATTTATTAAATAGGCCACAATACATTGTAAGACACATTGCCAAGTTGTCTTTTATTTTAAAGAAATAATATTTAGAAACCAAATCTGGAATTAGAATTCATGCCTCTGAATTTCAGGGTGCAATTCAGGTATTAGCAGAAATTACTTATCTCAGTGTTTCTATCTTACTCTTCTGCTACCTGTGGTGAGATTCCCACTTTGGAATTCAGTGTATTGTCTCTTAGATCATCTCTCTATTTACAAAACAGAAAAATTATTTACAAAACATGACACATGCTTTAAACAACTATTTGATTGGTCATTGTTTTTCTATGGTTTCATCTTTTATAGTGAAATAGGCAAGGAAGTTTAAGAGTCTCTGTATTTCCTGTAAAGAAAGAGAGCATCAGTCCTGACATGTAGTAGGGAAACTTTTTAACTTTAATTATATTATGCAAATATAAAACTGGAGTGGTAGTGCCAGTTACTTTCCCTCGTTTTAATTATGGTTTAGGTGAAATGATTGATTCAGGATTTGCTAGTGAGACAAAATGTTTGTGAATTGTTATTTATTAAGATAATACTTCAAAAGTTTGAAATACTGCAAAAAAATATACACTTCTGTATAGAAATCACTACGTCTTTTCTGACAAATGTTAGCCACTTTTTGTGTAAAGACAAAGCTACTGTTCAACAAGGTACAGTGTTGCTTCACAACAGAATAAGAAAACTGAGGACTCGACTCTCCCTCTTACAAAAAATAACCTGCTTTCATGCCCATTTTGTTCTGCCTATTTGTCTTCATCTTCTTTTGTCTTAAGGTTCAGTTTCAGATGTTCACAGGCCACCACTGCTTGGGACTTCAAGTTGGACTTAGGTTGGAGAATGTGATTTTTTCTCAGGGTAGTAACATTAACCGAGTTTTCCCTGACTCTCTTTGTTTCGTATACATGTTGAGAAAGTAAATGCGGGTGCTGGGGAGCTGTGGCCTGCCTGGAGAGGGGCTGGGGACTGCAGGGGCTCCTCAGGGGTAGGCAGGGAAGGACCTGGCAACTGGGCCCCATCTCACCAGCCCAGCCAGTGAGCAGGACAGCCTCTGTGGGGATGGAGATGGAGATGGCCAAGGCTGGGCAGGATATCAGCCATGAGGCCTTCCTGGGGCAAGAGGCCAGTCAGGACACAGCTGTAGCGGGGCTGGAGACAGCACCCCATGGATGGGGCAGGACCTGATGCCCTGGGCTGGCCTGAGGTGGGGCCAGGGGAGAAGATGTGAAGGCCCATGGGTGCCTTCAGGGCCCTGATGATACAAAAGCTTTTTATGGAAAACAAAGGGAATTAAAATTATAATTATGTTGTTAGATGTTTTTAGAACAAATATTTCTAGGTGAAGCATGAGCAGAAAGGAGACACGAGGGTGAGAGTCTTGACTACCCAAGGGCCAATGCTCTGCTTTGTGTGGGCTTCCAGACCGCGAGGAGCATTTACAGACATCCCATTCTAGAGGCAGGAGGCACAGGCTGGAGACACTCTCACGTGCCTACCAGCTTCAACCAGAATTTGGAAAACCACTTTGGAAAACAGATAAGGAACCTCAACGTACATTAGAAAGCATGGATCTCCAAGCCAAGGAATGACTGGATGGACAGAAATTTTTTGAAAGCAAAGAACATACCTATCTAATTTTATTGAGTACATTTCCACCATTACGTGGTATTATTGACTGATAATCGGTGTCTGTTCTGCTAAACCTTTTTTCTTTAAATAAGCAGGATACTTTTCCAGCTTTGGGGTAGGTGACCTAAAGTGTTCTTGATAGTTTTAATCCTTTTTTAAAAAAATGTGTAAATTGGTCAACTTAAAGAGAAAGACTTTTTTCCACAAATTTTGTTTTGCTCAATCTTCTATTTACCTTTTCCAATGTCATTGAGTATTAGGTTGATGCATTCAGAGAACTACCCACAATTATTATATCTCATAAAAATGTGTTTATAACCCATGACAGTTTACCCGGAGCAAAACTTACTTTTTTGTGCACACTTGCCTGCTTTCACTGACATTGAATTTTATATTGATATAAGTTGTTCTCTAGTTGTTCATGACTTTGAGATCCTTTTGTAACTCTTCAGAGTTGACTTCAAAACAGACTATGCCAAAAATGTAGAGACTTACCAGCGACTGACAACAGATTCATCCTCATTTTCAGATCCAGACTAAATTGAACTTATATGTCTCATGATCTTAAGAAGATTTTGCAAATTTTTGGGTACCTAACTGCTCTCCATTTATCTATTGTATAAACATGTCATTTGTTTCTAACCTTCTTTGATCACTCATTAATCCATAAGAAAAATTCCTCTGTTATCTCAGGAGTGCTTAGTTTCTTGAAAAGAGATGATGTCAAATGCTTTTTGAAAATCCACATACATTGTATCCTTTGGATCAGCTGTATCCACAGGTTCATTTATTCAAGTATAATAAAACTATGACTTTCAAAAAAACCTATTCTCAGATATGTCATATTCCTCACTGCATTACTAGATTTATTCATTATCAGGTTATTTAATTTCTACATTTTTTAGAAATCAGATTTACTGATTCATATTTCCCAGAATCATGAGTGGAGCTTTACTTCAAAGTTTAATGCCATGTTTCCCATTTACCTTTCTCTGACAATAAGACGGATATAAACAATAATCACAAGTGTCAATTAGCATTTCAACACTTTTATATTTACCTTTTTTTAGAATTCTAGAGACAATTCTAGTGATTTGTCACTCTTAAGTGTATTAACTTATTTTAAAACTCTTTCATTGACAGCTCAGTTTGAAACATTTCCTCAGGCTCAATCCCTTTAAAGAATGACTGCGATGTGGGAATGATTCAGGCAGCCTGTCTGCAATCACTATATGTGACACAAATATTCTTTCTTAGCCATATCTTGGAACTAGGCTAGGTTTTTTTTCTGATAGGTTTGTATAAAAAGCAGCTTCTCTGTCACTAAAGATTAGTTTCTCCAAAATTTTTGGCATGTTTTTTGTCATTTTGGTTTGTCAAGGATTATGGTCCTTTCTAGCCTTCTTTCCTGGGCATCTTTTTCACATTTTGATTTTGAGATTGATTTCAGGATTTCGCTATATATTTGTACTTTCTTTTTTTTGTCCTTTATTCTAGCTTTCTCCTTTCTTTTAAAATTAATTAATCTTTAAAACATTCCCTCTTGTTGCCTTTTTTAAAACTTCCAAATTACTTAAAAATTTAGGAGGTGAGGGAGAACTCTTTTTCCTCTCACGTGTGAAATTTGAATACCCAAAATTTCTCCAAGAGAAAGGAGATCCTTTAGGGTTTTTACCTGAGTAGAGATCACACCATCAACAGGTTTATTTATGTCTTCAGGTATGAATGGAGTACCTTTAAGCAAGGTCTTAATCCATTTATGGAAATGAATTAACAGTAGATGACCTCAACAAAACTTAAATCTCTGAGCTGAAACACAAGAGTCAAGCCACTTCTAGTGTCACATGATTGCTAGCTTAAAGAGAGTGGAACCTTATTCATTCCTAGTTTTCCCATTCACCTAAGCCTACTCAAATAATCAAGTTTTTATAGCTTTCTGTATAATTTACAGCCTGATCTCTCACATGTGATAAAACTGTAGAATTAACATAACTAACAGATATAATGGATTCTTTGATTAATAGTTTCCGTATATCTCTGGCAATATTTAGCAGGCAGCAATTAGTATACCGCTTTTTAATTAGCACCTACTAAGCAGAATTTTTTCCATTTCATATTATTATGATTATCATCCATATTAGTTTTAGGGATGAAAACTTCAAAATGTTCAACTGTCTTGTTTTGCAGGAACCATAAGATTACCTGAGAGCGTCCCAGTATTTTTCTGGTTCTTCTACTAACTATTGTCTTCTGTCACACATGTCTCTCAAGGAAGGTTTTCTTTGTCCCATAAAATTCTCTACTCTGCCTTTGAGCACTAGTCTATGTCTTTTTGTCATATTTTTGACTTTGTCGTTGACCTTGAAACCAGCTGTGCCTATTGGTGGAATTCTAAATTCAGTAAGCATTTTGACTGACTCATGCAGAGTCTTCCAATTGCTTCCAACCCTCTTTCAAGGCTTCTCTTTCGCCCTTTGCCACACTTGCCTTCACACAAACCTCACTGAGCTTCTCATCTTTGTCCCACCATACCGTCTGTGTGACAATAAGAGATGTTGTGAAGTCTGCATAATAATATTGAACCTGTATATTTTTTTGCCCTAGATCGCAGTGCATATGACATTGGGCATCAACAGCCAGCCAAAAGCTGATTCCCTTTATGGGTAAGGCCCTTCAACAGAGGGGTCTGGGTTGAGGGAATGTCTGGGTCAGAGGGAAAGTCACTTGTGGGAGGTGGAATTAGAAAACGATTCTTACCAGGGCAGTTATAGAAGCAGGAGGTTAAAATTTCTACTTCAACCTACACTTGTGATTTTTCCAAGCTAATTTTTCCCTCCCTAATTAATGCTAAGTCATGAGCGACATTATAGAGTGCCACCACTTAGGATAATGCTAGTATCCCCTTACCACACATCTATAAAAATTCCCTCTGGGTCAGAGGGAATTTAGCCTTTTGTGCTGCAAAATACAATATTTGCCACTCTGACAGCCTAAAGGTTGTGTTTAATTTGCATATACATCTAAATATATTTGCATATACTTGTTCTACTAATAAACATAAACCCCAATACTTGTTATTAATACTTAACTGAATATAGTAGGTAACGGTTGTATTTAATGACAAAAGAAAGAAGACAAGAAGGAGAGAAAGTTATGCTACTATAAAACTCATACAATGTTCTTTCACAAAATATTTTATTTACAAAAGAATTCTGGCTATTCTGAGGATGATTCCATAAGGAACATTCACAAATACATTCCAGATCAAATAATTTATGCTTAAAATGGACTCAAATGTACCTGGTATGTTACCAGAAGTTATGGATTTTCAATACTATTCACCAATTCTAAACAAAGTTCTTCTTTAACATTATTTCCAGCAAAACACAACAAACAAATAAACAAACCAAACCAAACAAACACATGAAAATAGATACAACTTGTCTTTTTAATTTTATTTTTTCTCTTTTCTTTTTTCTTTCTTTCTTTCTTATTTTCTTCCTTCTGTTTCGTTCTCACTCCTTTATTTGAAACAGCTCTTACACTGTTGTTGCAATTTCAGCATGAGAACATGTTGACATTCCTGGGTAACCACAAGAATATTGAGAAGAGAAAGGGGCATCTCAGAAAAGCAAAGCTCATTATAACAGCCTGTAGTGAGCGCAGGCAGGACCATGCCCTAAGAGCTGCATGTAAATGGCTCTTCAGAACACAGTTTTCTTCCTCCTGCAGGGAAAGGCCGCTTTCCAGAAAGATACCCACAAAACAGATGTGAGCCAGAGCTTGGGCTGCAAACAACGGGTCCAAAAGAATGTGCACTGATGGCTTATGAGCTTTGTAATAGAAATGTAATAAGAATGGATAACATAATACAGTGCTCCTATAACTCATCACTTTATACATTTGGTGATCCCTTAACAAAGGTGAATGTATTGACCTCCTAAGGGAATTCTGGAGTTGCTTGGAAGAAGGTTAGTTGTACTTGATGGTCATTGATTGATGCTTGCTATAGCATAGATATTCCTGTCAGGTAAGCCTCTTTCCACAAGATTTCAGATGGATCACTCAGACTTTTCCCCAAAAATAGGCTTGTGACCTGCTTTCCTAGGAGAACAGTTTTACTTATCTCTTTCTACAGATTTCCTCATGGGAAAAGACAGTAGAAAAAATGCACTTTGTCTTCAAGTTTCATGTTCTTAATATCCTTTGATACCCTCTTAATACCCATTTGCTTTGCTTTACATTGAATTTTAAGATTTAGATGCATGTTTACTTTCACATAGGTAAATATATCTATAGAGTGTCAGCACAATATATCTGTACAGTCCTGTAAAGATACTAATAAAAACAATATTGTTTTCTCTGTCTCAGTCTATGAATTTAGTCATGGACTTTATTGTCTTTAGCTGATAAATGGCCTCTTCCATAAATATTGCTTTCATATATGTCAAGAACCCAAGTCTTACCCATAACATTGACATTGTCACACAGAGGAGAGATATTTCACTTTCAGCAAGCAATGAAGTTAGTGATTTTGTTGATGTGACTAATTAAACTTTTGCTATATTTATGCTGCAACTGAAGTATCATGATTTGGAGATAATTGTTTGAGCCAGTCAGTTTTATTTAACATTCTTTAAACACAGTCAAAGGCATTCAGAGTTTGAGACTGGCATTTATTTTGTTTTGTATTCTCAGATTGTTGTAAATCTGGAGTAATTCCACTGAAAGCAGAGTCAGATCTGTATAAGCACACTAAAAGTAATTTCTTCATTGCTACATTCAATGTCATGCTATGAACTTGGAAAAGACAGATGAGTCTCTGTTTTCCTTAGTGGTAGTTAATAGCACCTTCAACAAGCATGTGCACCTCCACAAACATTTTCATATTTCAGGTACGAAGATGTTCATATTAGCACTGGAATCTGAAATGTTCACAGTATGCTAAGTTTTCTCTCTAAAATATTTAATAATTGTAATAGTTACAAAGATTTTGTAAGGAACAATTTGCAATTCTTCAAAAATTTTGTTAGTGTTTTTAAGCTTTCTTAATCTACATTTCGGCAGATATAGGAACTGTTCAAACCCACATATTACCTTTTTTCAGCTAGAAATTTTGCTCAAATGGAATTTGAGGACTGTGCACACAATCATATTAGAAACAAGATTACCCTGTGCCCAACAATCAAATCAGAGCAGCAACAGAGTAGTAGAGAAATTCTGGTTATGTCCACAGCACGTATGGAGATCAAGAGGGCAGCACATTCATAGTAAGAATGGCCCATCCAGACAACACTGCTCCTCTTGCAAACATATTGAATGGTTGTGGGAGCATGTGAGCATAAATCACATAGATCAGCAGCTGCCAGGACCTGCTGGGCTCGTGAACTTCGTCCTGTCTGAGGAAACCTGGAAAACAATATGCCAGTGAGTCCTTCCCTGCATTTCTCTCACCAGTGATGCAAAGCACTGGGATTGGGAACTGTTCCTGTCCTCCTCTCTAATACAAAGCACAGGCAGTTCCCACAAGGTACAACCTTTGCGTCTGAATTGTCAGGGACTGGAGCACATGATGTGGAAGACTTTTTTCAGTGTCTTTCTTAGATGAATATTATCCAGACTACTAATTTGCACCTCCCAGAAGGGTGTCCTAACCATAGAACAAGAAATTAGTAACCTCTGAGCTCCTTAATGCAGCTCCCAGCCATGCTGGGCTGCATTAAAGCAAGCCCACATCTGTCTCCATGAACAGCAACCACAGTGGTCAGATTATTCAGCACAGTTTGACAAGGTGCCCGTATTTTAAGATTTGGATTTACAAAAGCCTTCTCAGGTTTTCTGTGCTTCCAAGGTACCTAAGGGACTGAGTCCCATAGGTCCCTGGGTATCACTAAGTGTCCAGTTCCCTGTTGCAGCTGATGTGGCTGCTTATGTGCATGTGTCAGTCTTGTATGTCTGCACAACTTATTCTGTTCTGGAGAGTGAGATGGGGTCTGGTATTGAATATGTATCAGGGACACATGGATCTGAGCCCATGGCAACCTTCACAGGAGTCCTGTGGAGCAGACAGAGAGACTGTCAGGCTGACACAGCCGAGTGCCTTGCATATTATTATCTGTTTCTTCCAGTCTCCAGCTGCCTCTTACTGACGTTGTTTGCCACTGGGGTTTAGATTTGTGACCAATTCCCCTTACCTCACCCCACCTCAGACTTCAAATCTATATTTTTGCAGTCAGTTTAGTAAAATGGTATTAAATAGGACCATGGCACCTCACACTTTCACCATTCCTTTATGTCTGTAATAGTTTCACCAGGGTCAATAGCATTTTTTAAATGACTTGCAGCAAATGTGGTAAGTACTTAAACAATAGGCTCCATCAGTTCCAGAGAAGCTGTTCTATTCTACTGCGTCAATTATCAGTAGTTTCAAAACTCCCTAAATAAGTAGTTGTCTGACAGATCATAATGGCTCCTTCTGTTACTCTATGCCAACTCATATACTGCTGCAGAATAATTTTTCTTACTCTTTTGTTTAGAATTTGAAAAACAATCATGTTGAAAGGAAGCAGAAGAAATATTATAATAATGGAATAAGAAAACAAAAGCAATTTTGGGGAAAATAAACTTCCTACTCTGAGTGTTGCTGGTATCTTTTAGCAATGCATTTTACCATATGAGCAATGGATTTAGCAAAGCTTTCAGTTCTCTGGCAGTCACATTGGCTGAAATCATCTGCCCCTTATCCCCATCAAATTGGTATTCACTGCCAGCCCCTCCAGCCCCTTTCACAACTGATGCGTAGCCCTGGGGAAACCACCTGGTTGCTTGTGATGTAAGGGAAAAACCTCACTTCTTGAATATCTTTGACGCCAAAAGCATTGATACTGGAAGTAACACTGCCAAAAAAAAAAAAAAAGAAGTTTCAGTTTTATTAATGGGTTCCCTTCAGGTGTGCTGTATCTTTTCACTTTCCATAATTGCTTTGGGGACTGAGCTTTGCTGAGTGTTCGCATTGGCCAGTCTTCAAGTCAGATGTGCAAGCGGCTGTGGTGCTTGATTTTCCAAGGTTACCCTGTAGGCTGTCCAGTCAAGGAGAGGAAGCAATACTACAAGATCAGTTGTGACTACCCAACACAGTCAGCACACACATTAAACATTAAGTAAACTCTGTATGGTCATTTGCCAGACATTCCTTGGATAACATCTGCAAAGCTACAGGATGCCCACAGATGTCACGGGCTATGGACAGGCAGACAGCGTCTGAGATGGCAGTGACTGGAGTTGTCAGCAGTTTCAGGATTGTGGCCAAGGGAGGAAATGCTGAGCAGTTCTGAGGCAGCAGTGATGTGCTTTTTGCAGCCTATGGTAGCATATAAACTGAATAAAGGCTCTGAAGAGTTTTCATGTGCTCTCCCAGACACAGGAAATTTCACTAATAACGAATGGAGATGCTTATTACATGCATAGCCACGGCCAAATTTTAGGTTGGGAAGAAGACACTGATTCCTACCTGTAGCAAGAAGACATAGAAGAGTGGAGGGTGGTTTTCCTTCCATTGACCATGCAAAGTATCCTGGACTAATGCGTGAGAGAAATTCAGTCATTTAATGAACAGAGGCACATAGTCAGGTTTGGCTCCTTGTCCAAATCATCCACCCCTTTCAGTCACCATTATTTCAGTCCTAAATGTCTCCTGTTGGAGCTACTGCATCTCTGGCCAGTATCTGCAGGCAGTGTGCAAATGATGTGGTTGGAGTAGTGCACAATGTGGCATCCATTTGGACAAGGATGCTTCCAAATACTGTTTGTTTGGACTTCTACCATCCGCTTTTAGTCAGCAAGGACCTGCTAATCCCATAAACTTAGAGGTGGTATAGTAACTGCTATCAAGAACATTATAAAATAAACTGAAATGAACATGTGGAGACCCCTGCCCAAGCAGAAATCCATTTCCAGTAGAATAATAAAAGAGAAGAAGTCAGTAACCACAAGTCTTTAAAGAATAGTTTAAGCTAGTTTCATCTGTGCTTTTTGTTGAGGAAAGAAAAGCAGGCAAAATTTGGGCCTGGTGTTTTTATTTAGCTAATACTTCATGTGCAGTTCACTATTTGCATTTATTTCATAATTATATTATCAGACAAGCCTTTCCCTCCCTGTATGACATATATTCCTACCGTCCAATGGTTAATTTCCAAACATTTCTGGCAACTCCTGGGTCAATTTGTGGAGAAGTTCTTGAAAACCCACGAGTTGCACTTGCAGGTTTGCTTTATTTGTCCTTGTCCTCAGAAATTTTCTCTCTTTCTGTGTGTATTGTGATAGGAGGAAACTGGAGAAAATAATGTTTCCTTCATTAAAATTCAAAAACAAAGTTTCTTTGATGCTTTACTCATTATTTTTATAAATAGCCATAAAGTAGTGCATTCTTTATCCATAATTTAACAGATCACTATGTTTATTTCCATGTACTTTTTTCTCCCTGCAAACTGCAGATAAGGAGTCACTCATATGTGGTATAAAGCTCTTTTTAAAAAAAATTAGTCATGGTGACTAATAGTTGGAATCTTTCAAACTTCTGGCTATTCAGCTACTGCATGATTGAGATGCAGAATCAAAATTCTTAAAAAATACCAAAAACCTTTTGTCAAACTAAGAAAAACAAACAAAGGTGTATGAAGTTGTACTATCTCAGGCACAGTGAGATAAACAGTGGCATACTCAAACACTGGAGGTTTTAAAAGGTTTAGCCAACAGTACTCAACGAACATTGCTTTTTCTTAAGCCAAAATTACTTGAAATATTTGGGAACACTGCCTAAGGTTACCTTTCAGGGCAAAAAAGAGGGGATATTGTATATTATTAGTATTGAGTTTTTAAATACATTTGACCACAGGCCATTGAAGCAGACAATAATTGTTTTTTTTTAGCATGAGCATGTTTTCCATGAATAATAAGCAATGATCAAAAATGTATAAAAAAGGAGTAGTCCAACAATAGGAGACTATTTGTGGGCTTTCTTACTGTAATGGGAAATGGATTTTTATTACTTCTCAGAATTTGTGACAAGGAAGATTATTTTTACCTACTTCGCTGTTGCAGTCCAAGTAACCTCTATGTGAGAGGCTGTGCTAATGATCTCCACACACATCTCAAAGCATCACTCTTTGGAAGAACAAATTGAATTTAGCTTGAAGATATCTGAGACACTTCTAAATTTTTTTTTTTAGTTGAATTTCCAACCACAACATAGTTGGATATTGTCTATGAGAACTGTTGTCCATTGACAACTAATCAGGCTAACACCTTAGGTGCTCACCTATCTTTCTGTCAAGACTCAAAACATTTTATTCTAAGACAAAACATGCTTCCTGGAAGAATATTTGAACCACTAGCAGGAGACTAGAAGACTTTCTACATTTTCTGAAACTTTTTCTTTTAAACATTTGGATGCCTTTCATGGAAAGGTGTTGAAATCCTCAGTTACATCTCATGAAACCAATCTTGTGTCAGAGGAAAAAAAACCGACAAACAAAAAACCCCCAAACATACAAAAAAACCAAACAAAAACCCAAACCAAAACCACAAAAACCAAACCAAAACAAAAAACAAACAATCCCCCCCACCCACCCAACAGCATTAGAAGAAACTATAGACTTATGTGATTTGTTCCTCACAGAAGCCCTGAAAGACACAATCCTCAGTGGTGCTCCCTGGATTTCCCTGCCTGAAACCTATTTGCACCTCCCTTAGCAGCTCCTCTCTCTATTGTGCACAGCCTTTCTCTGTCTACCCCACTTATAAACTTTTGCTCACTGCTTCTCCTGCTGGTTCCTCAGTAACATCACTACTTCTGAATCTGTTTTGAGGATTTAATCTCTCCCTCACATTTTCTCACTCCCTTTCTTTTCTTCAAGACGCTTGTATAACTCCTATTTTCCAGGACACTCACCCACCCAAATCTTCCCTACTTTTTGCATGGCACTTCCTTCTTATGCCTACAGCCATCTCCCAGCTCCTCATTCAGTCCAGCATTTTAAGAGCATATGTATCATCATTAACTTCTTGAGCTTGTCTCTCCCTCCTTGTGCTGCTCTGCATACATTGGCTGGGCAGCTGCAGAAAAGATGAAATGGCCATTCACTTCCTTGCCTGGGGGCAGAATTTATTAGATGCTGAACCTCAGAAGACTCGATTCTCTCAAGATAGTTCAAGACATAGGGCCAGATTGTCAAGAAATGGGTTTTGTGGGCCAGACTCCACACGAGCAGTGCTGGGGCAGGTGGTGTGGGAGGAATGCAGCAGCAGAGTCTCTCACCTCCTGCAGCAGGGTGCTTGCAGTGTGAAACAGAGGGGTTGCATTCTCTTGCTTCCCATCTCAACAAGCCTCATGGCTGAGGAGGTACAGGTTTTGTGCTTTAACTGTTAACGCTGTTTATGACACTGTATTGTGCTCCTCCAGAAAGCATAAAAGCAAAAGCCTTGGCTTTTTTCCCTAGGACAGAGCAACTTTCTTCATTCCCCTGTCAGGCAGTGCTGTAAATACCCCTGACTGACCCAGTCAAAGCATGATATTTCTGTATGTAAACCAATGTTTTAGAGTTCCTGTGGCTAAAAATCTGTTAACTGAAGTCTATTATCTGTATGGGCACATCATCTGCTTGCAAATATACCAGGCAAGATGGAGAAAAATATGAACCTAAACTAATGTACAAATTTAGATTAATACTTCCCCAAGCACTATTTCCATTAGTGCTAATACAGGAATGCATGATCATAAATTGTCCTTTCAGGCTCAGACAATTCTAAATTTAGTGCCAGTGTTAATTAAGCAAGAGAAAATTAGGCAATGCAACAGATTTGGGGAGCAGGCAGTAGAAGGGGAGAGATAGGTCATCAGTCTGTAGATTTTGGGAGGTAATAATTTAGTGAACAAATAATCATGAAGATAAACCTGAATATTTCTGTGTTTTTAATAATTTGTATCATTTAAGGACAGCAGATTATTTTTTAATTATTTGGATTCCACATAACTAGAGAGTAATCTTGATTTGCCCTTCTCCCGGCCTTTTCTGTGTTGACAGAAAGAGTTCATTTTTTACTCTGACATACGTGCTAATTACTATACCCATATGTACACACAGCACATTTTATTGACTACTGTATGAGAGAGATTTCAAGGGGTTAATAAATGTCAAAAAATCTTATGTAAACATTTTCTTCTCTTTTCTCTCATATAATAAAGGAGTCTGTTTAATAAACCCCAAATCACTATAAGGTCACGATGTGTTTGGCTTTAAAACTGAAGTTAGGGTAAGTAATTACAGAGGGTCCACTGTGTTCCTTATTTAGCTGCATATTACACAGAACTGAATGGGATGATTAATAATCATGTTCTATACTGAAAGAATGTAATTTATAAAAGTTTATGTAAATACAGCAGCAGAATTAGTTGTTCATTTACCATTGCCCCGTTAGCACATATGGGAATTCTAGCATTTTTAGAAAGCAACAAAGCCAAGATCCTCACAGGAGTTCTGTGCTTAAATACCTTAGAGAATGTGGGCCCAAGGTACTAAAATAGCTTAGCATTATTGAATGTTTAGTTAAAATTAGACAGAATACTGGCATGTGTAGCAATGTTTGCTAAGAAGTCTGGGTTATACTGAGCTGTGTTGGCAGTGGAAGAAGACTGGAGAGAATGAAAAGCTTTTACAAGATCACTGAACTAAAAATGAGCAAAATAAATAAAAATTAATCATCGGCATAGAATAAATTGCATTTTTTAAATGAACGTAACTCAGAATCCAGTACAGGATGTTCTTTTAATTAATTAAGTAATACCATACTTTTTATTTAAATTATGTTGATTTTTTTTTTAATTGTCATGACCTGTGAGAAGCTTGGGCAAAAATGAGGTGAAGAGCCTTTGTCCATAGCCCATGGTGCACCCTTGTGAAAACAGTGAATTGATACTTACCTGCAGCAAATACCAGCAGGTATGTACTGATCAGCAATGCAATCTACAGTAATGTTGCTCTATCATGTTTCTAATAGTAAGCTAGGTCACTAATTTAGAACACAGCAGATACATCTCTCTCACCTTCTGCATGGATGTTGTTATTACACACAGGTTCACTGAGGCTAGAAAGATTTTGGCTCCAAATATCTTAGTGGATCCAGCAGTTAGCAAGCACTATGTGCAAGGTAATTTATCTTTTGAGAGAGGAGTAAAACTTGCTTCACCATGTCCTTATAAAGACCAAGAACTAAATAGAAAGTATTCTATAATTTTTGCACCATGGCTAGTCTTTTATGAAGATGACCAGATCCTGGGTTGTACTACACTTTAAATTCATTATACTTTTTACTGCTATTCATAGAGGTTCATATTCAGGAAAAATAGCAGGTTTATATCTATTTATGTTTGAGATCATATTAAACTCCCAAATGTGGTTCATAAATAGTGCACTAAATGGGGTTGTTTCTTGAATGAAAAGCCCTTAGTAACTAATTGACCAGGTAATAAATGGAAAGTGCTTATATTCCATACTGAAAAGGCTGGATCATGCACTGCCACGGCCAGTGGGACTTCTGCCACTGACTTCAGTGGGAGTGCAAAGTGAGGCTGTTTTGTTCCTCATTCAGTTTGGTTAATAAGATTTGTACTCCAGGCCCTTTTCACCAAAATGCTGGCAGGCTTCTTATAACATTACTGGAAACTAGACCCTACACAAATTACTAAGGCCTTTTGTATTTTAATGTCTTTTTTGTAATGATATTCAGTCCTTCGGGGCACCTGCCTAAGAGAGACATTTGTCAACTTCACTTTGTTTTTGGGACAGATGAGCCAGAGCCAAAACCATAGACCTGAATAACTTGAAAATCCAGAGGAGTTTGGATCCAGATTTGAGCCCCACATTGTGAGGCCCTTGCTTATTAGTGGGCCTAAGTTTTAAACTCTCGTGGTGTGCTGTGCTTTAACAAACTGGGCTTGTGCTTGGAAAGGGGCTCAATATCTGCTGCCGGCATCATCAGGATTGAAACACAGGGCTCCCTAGCACAGTGACCTGGCTCTGACATTGCCCTACAGACACTGCCTATAAAAGAGTACAGAAACAGGACCAGCACGTAGCAATACTTCCCCAGCATAGACTCTTCATTTTCAGCAGCACACTGAGGTGTTGGCAGAGAGAGTCTGGCAGTCTTTGTCTTGGCAGAGAGAGTTTTCTTTGTTAGCACCAGCCACTCCTTTCTGTATTACCTACTGTTTCTCCTGCTCCTCTTGCTCCCAAGGCAAAGAGTTAGAAGGGAGAGCTTTTAAAATCCCAGTGCTGCTACATATGCATGTGAGAGAGCTGAGAAGGGCAGGTCTGAAATACAGATCACAGGGAAGAACACAGAGAGGATGGGGAATGGCTGCAGATAGCCTGTACTTGGAAAGATGTGAATCTTGGGCTTTAGGATACCCATGATAGCTTTTTCCAAAACTGTAACAATGTCCAGTTAGAAAATGGCTGGAATCAAATCAGTACAGCATTCTTGCTTAGACAAAGCCACCATTTATAAATGCAGTTCTGCCTTTTTAGGACAAATTACGTGCACACAGACCAAAAAGTAGTGATAGTAAGGGCAAAGCGTTTGAAATTATGTCTGTGAAATGCATATGCAAAACTCATTAACTTATAGGTGGCATTTGTCCATATCCCCCATGTGATGCACTTAGAATCTCTCTGGCATTGTAGAATTCAAATGCTTTGAAAAGAAATTGCCCGAGGGATTGAATGTCTTTCCTTTACATTGTTTTTAAAAGGAAGAGTTTCTCACACTGTGTTTATTTGCTGCTAAGATACTGTTACACTAGCACCATCCCAGCCTGTTTCTCACTGCAGCATCCCATAAATTAGGTGGTTGCAGGGAGTATTAAGAATGTGCATACACTGCCTGACTAGAGCAATTTTATCTGAATAATGTTTCATGACCTTTCTTGCAACAAGGTCCTGACTAGAAAAGCATAGATTTACCAGGCATCCTGGCTGTACTGAAAGACTGTAATTACCATTCTATTTTATCAGTATTAGTAGAGAGAGTTCCTGCCCTGACATCTCCTCTCCAAACACAAATGAAAAGTTGGGAAGCTGTATGACTCAAGTAATGAAGTACTTTAAATCCAGGTACCTGTTTCAAATCCAACAATTGTGGAAATGATGGAAGACCCATTGCCATCATGATGACTTTCCAACAGGCTCAGTGAGATGGTTTTGTGGACTCGGTCCAATTCTTAATGGACATAAGTCCACATTACAAAAAGCAACACACAACTGGCAGTAATTGATACTCTTTTGGCACTTAACAGAGAAGCGAAGTATTGAATGAGCATGAAGAATGGACTAACCTTTCACCTCCCCCCTCCCCATTCCAGGTCAGGGATGAGACATCTGATAGACCTACATAGGAAGCTTGGGCTGTTCTCTGTGCTGCCCTGTGCCATACCCAAACAAAGGACTTCCTTCTTAATAAGCATTGGGCTGACACTTTTCATGAACTCTAAATCCTTATGAAAAATCTGAAAGCTTTGGAAGTTAGCGTGTAACCTCAGGATTCTGCCTAAAGAGTACAAGCCCCTGCTCCACATAAAGCTGTGTCTTTCTGATTGCCAGCTGCATTAAAAACTATTATACTAATTCCCTGTTATACATATGCATATATAATGTGTATGTACATGCATAGCACGAGTAAATGTATTAGTTATTCATGTATGTGTATACATAATAGGAGAAGTAAAACCTTTAGCTAAGGTTGCCTAATGCTCATTTATAAGAACTTATACAGTTTGCCAAAATTTAGCTGTTACAGCTTAAATTTTCCATGATGGGTGTCTGTCTCCAACTGAATTGGGTTTGGAAAGTCTTGACTAAAATGGATCAGATTTAGACACAGTTAATAAAAATACACCCTTTTAGTCATGTTAAGAACTCTTGCAACCATCATGTTGAGATACTCTAGCATGTCTGAGTTTTGCAGCTGAAGTTTGAAACTCCGTAAGGAAATTGCTTTGATGTCAAGACTTATCTTCTGTCACTCCTCTAGAAATCTGATCCAGTTGTAATCTTCTAAAAAAACTAAATTCTCACATGCTCGTGTTCTGTTAAAATGTAAATTCTCCAAATACTCTATTTGCAGTAAGCATGCTGTCTTTTCATACAACTATGACATCTGGGGCACAGTGCATATTTGCCTTCTCTATGGAGAATATCCACATATATACATATATATATATATATATATATAAAAATATATAGTCCAAGGGCTCTCCCTGTCATTCACACACATTGCATATATCAGGAATGATAACCCTTATAGACACATCTATCAGTAGCACTGGAGTTCAGCTCTTGTCAGGGACTATGTAGATGATTTTAGTGACAACCATGAGGACAGCAGCACTTGCAACAATGACCAGAAAACACCTGAATCATGGATCAGTGTGCTTAAGTCTATTCTCAAGACTTCATTGGACAGTGAGCCCATTAGATATCAAATGCTTGGTGTCTCAGAGAGGTCAAACCCAAAGACAGCTAAGAGCTACTCTGATTTTTCTGTATGACTACAGCAGCCAACTGCTTTGACCTGAACTTTTCTGAACCCCCTGAGTGGATTGGATGTTGATCACAGGGTGCTTTACAAACAAGTTTAGGAACCCATAGAAAAAAGGATGAGCAGTAAACATATAGAAGGGTCATTAACTTCTGAAGGATTCAGAAGTGAGGAAATGCTTGAATTAACATTGTTTTTTCAAGAACTCTGGTGTGAGCAAGCAAGGTACAAATCCACATTTCTGTAAGCACTGAAAATGAGGACAAAAAGCCAAAGTATCTTAATGAGCTCTCACTCTCTGATCATGATATAAACACACAGGAGGACGTATAATGATTTTCGTTGGTGATAAAGGTTTGAGTAGTGTGTATTAAAAACAAAGGCTTAGAGACATCACAAAGTGAATTGAGTCAGTTAAAAAAAACATCGGCATCTAATTTCTCTTCTGTGATCTCCCTGAATCTAGTGCCTTAAATAACACGAGGGCCAAATGGAAAAAATAAGTTTAACACATAATCAAAGTTCTGTTTAAATGCATTCTTTGTGGAAAGACAAATTAAGGTTATACAGACCACTTGAAAACTAGTTTTTCCTTGCTTTTAAATCCTTGTCTCTGTTAAAAGGATTGAACACGATGACCTCCAGAGGTCCCATCCAACCTCAACCATTCTGTAATCCTAACAATCTCTTAATATAGTTTTTGGTATAATAGAAGTATGTGTTTAATTTCTAGATGCCTCCCCCTCAAAAAAAATAAAATAATAAAAGAGCCCTCTGGACATACTATATAAGAAACTAATGTTTTCTTCCCTTTCTGTGACATATTTTGAATTTTTTTTTGTTTTTCAAGCTAACCCTGAGGTTGCCAGCACTTTCCTACATTGCCAGCCAAATGAATATGATGAAAGGACACCTGTAGGCATATACAGAAGCCAAGAACATTCTGTACCTCTATTATTTATTTAGTTTTCTTCTTTAGGTCTTTTATAAGAAATAAAAAACACAGGTAGAAACAGGAAAAAAGTTAATCTGCTACATGGTTACAGTAAGACAAAGTGTAGAAAGAACTAATTTTGTTACCTTGACAAATAAAATAAAAATATTCTCCACTGTGCAATCTGTGCAAAATAAGTCCCACAGGAATTATGCAAGCACATTGTCATTATGGTAGTTATGATTTATATTGCATTACAAAAGTAAAAACAATCATTCAAATAGGCTTGGGTGCAGTGATTTGGAGAGAAGCTGCCACTCTGCCAAACAGAAAAAGAGAGGGAAGGGGTGGGGGCAATGGAAGAAATAAATCCTGCCAAAGTGAACTCACACAAAGGTGAAGCTAAAGTGCCAAGAGGTACAGATTAAATGTTCTTATGAATGTCCCAAGTGTGTGTCAGCAAACTGCCCAAATAAGGTTTTAAACTGAAAGCTCAGGCTTCTGCTGGAAACACCTAGAAACACACAGATCAGATGTTGTTTGGAAAAAGGGATTCTGAGTTGATCATCTTGAATGAGCATTTTAAAATCACACATCCTCTCACTAGAGCAGATTTTAATGCAATAAAAAATGTTTCCAGGCCTTTTCAGACACAGAAAAACAGTCCTTTAGTAATTCCACAACATGACAGGTAAAGCACCACAGAAATTGCTTCCCTTTAGTTACAGTTGTTCTCCATTTGGGGTTTGGTTGTTGTTTTTTTTTAGTTTAAGGTCTGGAATGGCCATTTTAAAAAATTGTATCATTCAGATAATTCTTGACTGGCCCCTGACTTTAATGAAAAATTCACAGGAGAAAAAAGTTCTTATCTTAAACATAGCTACGGACTTCCAATATCTCATTTTTCTCACACAATAATCCCAGTGTTCAAAGTAGGTATTGTATTTATCATCTTTGTATGGAGCTGAATTTCACTTCACTTTTCTTTATGGTCTTATCACATCGTTTACAAACACTTTATCTCTGTAACTGAAAATAAATGAAATCCTGGGCTTTCGATGAAATGCCATGATGAAATGGATGGTCCAAAAATCTATATTTAGATGACTGACTCCTGTTTGTAGAAGACATGATAAATGTTTCATGCATATAAACTGAAGGATGATGGATTTAATGATTGTAGTCTAACGGGGAAATGTTATTTTAGAATAATTAAGTGTTCTGTCATTTGCAAGTCTAAATAGTCTGTTGTTAGATTGTGCTTTTGTCTGTCAACAAACCATTCCATTTTGTGAGAGTTATTTATCATTAAAACAATTGATGCAATGGAAACACACCACCAGTATGTGTTGTTAACAACACATTTTGTGAGACCTTGATTTGGATCCATATTTCAGGGATAGTTAATTGGTGTATGTTTCTGTCTTACAGAAGAAATATATGACAAGAACCTCTGAGGGATTGGAGGTAGCTTTCTCGTGTGAAGTGTTACATGTGGACTGTATTTATTGCCCTTTCTAGAAATATTTTCAAAGTCAAAAATGGCTTTCTTTTAAGTCTTACATGTGAAAGGACTTTACATGGAGGTGTACTGCCCAGTTTCCAGTTGTAGGTCCAAGAGGGTGTAAGTATCTGCAGATCATGGTTTGTATCTGCTGGCTCTTATAGCTGTCCTGGACACCTCAGATGGTATCTCAAATGGACATTTTTGTTTAGACAGGTGAATCTCTCCATGAGGGATACCTCAATGGGAAATACAGTGTACCTATGCTATTTTTTGATTTTTAATATCTGCATCAACAACTGCAATCAAGACAATTACAGTATTTCCCCTGTTGTGCACATACAATTTTTTTTTGACTCTGTGTACAGAACTGAATGTAAGTGCCTTTTTTCTTGACATTCAACGGAAAAGAAAATAATAAGAAATATAAATGCAGGAAAGTAACATGAAAAAGGAAATTATTTTAACAAAAAACCTCAGTGGCTATACATTTCATTGTGTGAGAATAGTGTGCGATATTTAATATCTGAATGATCACCACAGCATGGAAGGGTATAAAGAAAAGATTAATTTGTATTTTAATTGCAAACACTATTTCCTGGTTTGCATGTTATTTATAAATATTTGAACACTTCATATGTCTTCTTGTTTCCTGATACATATACTTTTTACCACTCAATCCAAAACCAGATTTGAAAACATTTTGTATCTTTTCTTTATGTTATAGTTTAAGGACTGAAACGTATGAAGGTGAGGTGGTTTGCACAGGATCACTGATAAAATTTAACCAAAGGCCTTGGTCTCCTGACTCCCCACTCCACTCTGCTGAGCGGTGGCTCTGTGAAATGTCTTGTCACACCAGTTTCAATACTTTGCCACATATAGAAGCCTTTTATCACAGTTCAGAGAAGCAACAGTTTCTCCTTTACACTGGTAAGTTCATTACTCTGCCATGAGTCTCTACCCTCTGCTTTGTCACATCCACAAGACTAGTGAGACCTACTAGTCAAGTAGAAATCCAAGCATGAACAAGTGTCGAAGCTGTGAAACAGATATATCTGATCATCAGTGATTTGCCCAGTGCTGTGGGCAGAACTGCTGAAAGTATTCCCAGATGTCTAAAGCTGGGATTCATGGTTCAGATCTTGACAAAACTGGCTGATACGTTGTGGCATATATATTTAAGTCTCAAAACTCTTTAGAGATTCTTCTTTCACTTTTCCCCGTGAGAGAGTCTTCTGTGTCACTGCTTTCCAGGTCATTTTGCTAATCCTGGATGTAGACAGTAAAGAATGTCTTCACCAGACCCTTGAGAAAAGGAAAAGGGGTGGCAAGGGGGGAGGATATCTATTCCAAGAGAACATTGAATAGAAGAGTATTGAAGGGGTTGGGGTTTTTTTTCCTTTTAAGAGAAAAACCTTTTTTGGAGTTTTTGTACTGAAGGGCTTTTTCCTAGTCCTAAAGTATACTAAATCCTGATATTAATCATAAGTCTTGATTTAATAAATGGATGGAATTTATCAGGCCTAGATACATTTTGTTTCTTGAAAAACATTTTGTCGCAATTTGGTTTCAATTTTTCCAAAAGCGTATGTAAGGTTAGCAATTATTTAGATGCATTGTATTAATGAGACTAATACCCTGGAGCTTCAACATGGCTTTCAGAATACAATATTGTTACAATATAATTCTCCATTTATCTTTTTTGCCATAATATCCATTTCTTGTTAAAATCAATTCTTTATTTATGGGAATAATCTATTCAATTCTATGCTCCATAGCCTAATTAACTAACAAAGATAAACTTTGTTCCTTTCGGAGCAGACTTCCCTGAAGGCCTGAATTTCAAGTCCATGAAGTCAGGACATTTCCACAGAAATCAGACACGCTTTAGGGAGATGTCACCATGAACTTGGAGCCCTTGTCCTGAAATTTAAGCCAGTAAGGGAGGCTACTTCAACTGGCAACAAACACAGTTCCTTAATGACTATAGTGTAGGATAAAGAACCAACGGGGCAATGTTCACCCTGTTTATGGTGAGGTTGCTACAGGGATGCACAGGAACCTGAGCAGGACCTGATTGCTGCCAGGGCACTGCTTCATTCCTCAATTGCCCCAGATTAGGGGCCTTTGTGCCCATCTTCCAGCTAATGGGAGAAATTGCCACTTGCACGGGAAGAATAATTTCTAGTCTCTCAAGCAAAAACTAGTGAAGTATTGTCATTATTTCTCTGATTGTTAGCACTCCAGAGACAATCACAAGCTAGTTAAGGCAGAAGAGGCCCAGAACATCCCTGATGACCTTGCTCTGTACAGACATCAGCCCATAAACATCCAAGCAAACAAATAACCTTTGAGTTCCATTAGTCACAGAAATTAAGAGGCTGAAATGCTCAAGCTCTTGCAGAATCAGACATTTTGTTTGTAGTCACCTCTAAATATGGCATAAAGAGTGGGTCTGGAGGAATGATTTCAGTATTAAGTCTATTTTTTCATTCCTAAAGCAGTGAAAATCTTACTGGCAAACCCATTAAAATTATTTTCATGGTACACAGTGAATATTTTGAATATATCAAGTCAATGTTTCAGTTAAATATGTTCATGTGGTGTCAAGCTTAGCAATTTATTAGAGAAACTTTACCTAATTTTATGTAATTGATGTTAAAGCCTTTTTTCCTAATACACTGTTTGTGTATTCCTTTTAAATGGGGATAAGAAGAAACGGATTTGTAGAAGATGTTTTTAATTGATTCCAAAGGGAATAGCTACCATGGATTCTGCTGACGAGTTCTGTGGGGGTCTAGACTCCAATCATTCAGCATCTATATTTTAATGGCTGGATGCTGCAATGCAAAAAACGAATTTAAATTATGAGCACAGATAATTAATGTCTGTTCTCTCCTAACATCTTATCAATAACCACCAAACCTCCAGTTAGGGCAGGGACCTCTGTGTTGGCTTAGAGACTCAAATTGCATAAAAATCCAATGGGAGTAATACTACTATCAAGGTCTTTGAAAGGTTCAGTCAGACACTATGTGTTAAATCCCTGATTTTCAGTTATAGAGTAGAGATATCAGCACAACATATGCAACATGCTGCATCGTTTGCCCCCCTTGTTATTTTGGCATTTGTTTTTCCTCAGTTTTCACACAGGTCGATATTCATTCAAAATTAAATAGTGTTAATCCTTTGGCCACCTTCATGGTAATCATCTTCAGCGTTCTCTCAACTGGGAGAACTAGTTGTATGACTGAAAGTTGCCCAGAATTAATAGTGATCAGGCTTATTATTTAAGGCTAGCTTCAGGCAATAGGAAGCAAGACTCTCGGGATGCTGCTAGTATTGATTAACTGTATAACAACTGGGCAAGGTGTTTAACAACATAACTTTAAAGCAAAAGTAGCAATGCTGTTATGCATCACATGGCTGCAGTGTGATTTCATGAACATTCCATATTATGTTATGTAGATTCATCTCTACAAACTGTATATATTTTACTAGGATATGAAGGTGTAAGCAGGAATGTAGCCTATAGGATACAATAAGTAATCTGTCACTTCTCTTCAGCAATGAAAAACTTAGAAGAAATATTTCTACTGGTTTGGGTTACTACACTCCCTAAAAGATCTGTGGACTGTGTGTGGACTAGGAAAGCCCTGAGGAGTGGAACAAAGACAATCAGAGGTACAGAAAATATGAGCTATCAGGAAAGATTGACAGAAGAGGGGATGTACCGCCTAAAGCAGAGAAGTCTGCGCTGCCACACAATAACAACCTTCAGGGGGAAGGGAAAAGGAGACCGAAGCTACCTGTGCATAAACAATGTTCTAGTGATACACAAACAGGGAAATGCAACAGATTTCTTAGGGATAATGTTTTTCACTGGACTGCCGGAAGGATAAGACTCCTGCCAGGAATGGCAAGTATAGTCAACATGATCTTCGGGCAGGGATAGAGCATATGAAAACTTCACACTGCTTTGTAGTGCTACAATTCTACAGCTCTGTGATTGAAGGCTGTTACATAAATGTAAATGGCTTTTGCATTACTGCATTTTCACTGCCACATACTAGGTAGATAAAATTACTGGAGATATAGGCATTATCTGTACATGGAATCTCTGAAAAACATCCTACACATCAGGATCCCACCTATCACTGCAAAGATTTACTGTGGCTAAAAATTATCCAAAAAACATAGCTTAGAAAGTAGGGCAAAATACTGTGCTACTTCCAACTCGTCAAGGACAGATGGAGATGCTCTCTATCCATGTAGGCATGAGCAGAATAGGAGTGACCTGGAGCAGAAGGCTTGTTCAGACTGTCTGACTGTGAGGTCCTGGTGAAAAGAGTCCACTTCTTATTTAACTCCTTATCTCCAAAATGTTTCCAAGGCCTCAAGTATTAGTCAGGTAAAGATCAGACAGAGTATGCCTTTAAAGGTTGAGCAGATGGGCACATCTGTTTGTTTGACAGGAAAACATATGTGTTGCTTGACCCAGCAAACTCTTCTTGGTGCAGTGGAAGCATTGCAGAAAATATCTCAGACAAAAACTGAAAAGGATCCCCCAGAAATAGAACACTAATGGGGATATGATTGTAGTTCTAGCACAGTTAAAAAAGTTTATTCAGCTTGATGACTCTGAAATTAGCTGTAGTACTTATGCTAATGACTCTGTCTTGGTGTGTTACTAGTGAGAGCTGTTCCTCTATTTCTTTCTTTCAGTGGAACAAGTTGTATGAGGATGCACTCTGACAGAAACAACAGAGCTAATATTTTCAGAAGGGTATTCTAGCCATCAGGAATTTGTTCCTTATCTTTGTCTCTGATGATGATTTTGACAGGTCATCAGGCACTTTTCTTGCCCAAGTAATATCGCAGAAGTTGGTTCATACTGACTCAGGCCTAGCAACAGGCCTCCAGTCTTGCCTCTCAGAATCATATAAGGAAGTTGTTCCAATCTAACCCTAACTTTTTTTTCTAAAAAGAGAGATTTCTGTCCCATGTCTAACATAGTGAGAATTGCTGATGTCCTCAATATCAAACAACTGCCTAGCATCAGGTGCTGGCACAGACAAGGAAGATATCTAGCCCTGTGTCCACCAGAAAAGATAATCTTTATCCTCTTTCACAAATGGATCCTTTAACTAGTACTGGCCAATCTGGTATAAGACAGCTCTGATTTCTGTTGGAAATATTAGCTCTAGTCCTAAAAACTACATAATTACATTAGCTTTGTTCCATGCCTGAGGTAATAAGCTCTGCCTCACTGCTGCGTGACCGGCTGAAGCTCAGCACCGCTCCAAATGCTGCACCCAAAGTGGTACCTGGCACTGGCTCAACAATAAAAGCCTCACCTAGAAGAGTTTTTACAGTTTTTTTTCACACCACATTTTGACCCACAAAAGAAGTAGATTGGATTTTTGGAAGTCCAGACTCTCCAAGTCCCCCAATCTCCCCATAAAATCAGTAGAAACTTTAATATTACTGAAAATCAGATGCAATGCCCATATCATGAGGGCATCTGGCATGCTAGTCACACAAGTCTTGCTTACTCACAGCATGTGTCCGGATATTTTTATAAAATCTACATTCTCAGCAATAAAATATGTGTTGCTATGGGGCATCTGTTTATGTTTTTATGTGAACTGATAATTACACTGGAGTTCCTTCTGTCTATAAAAATGGTAGAGTTTTACAGTGGGCCTACAAGCAATTATCATTTAAATGTAAGGACAGTCCTGAATTTATATGAGAAAAAACAAATATATGGGATAAAACAGTGTAAGCAATTATCCAGGTAATTTCAAGTATGAATTTTATGTTTTACAAATGTGACAAAATAGACTTTTGTTCTTTTATAACCTTGTAAGCTCAGCTCTCCTCTGAGCTCAGGACACACATTACTCTACTCACCTGTCAGCTCCCAGAGCTCACAGCAAACTATCCTAGGCTGGGTAAGATCTCACCCTGCATTTCTCTGAGCAACAAATGCCAGGTAAGTGATAGAAATATGACATCATTCAAAACAGGTAGATTTTAAAAGTTTGAGACAATTCTATTATGACATTCATAAACTTCAAACACTGTAAAAATACAATACTATCAATCAGACAGCAAAAGGAAAGCAAAATAAAGTAAACTGTGGTTGCACATAACTCACACACTGCAAACATTAACCCTGTGAGGCAAAATCCAGAAGAACAGAGAGTCTCTTACAGTCTAGCTTCTTAATTTAGGTTTGATCTTATTGCCCCAAAGACACCCCAGCACTACAATAACCACTGGTACAGATGCTATTTGTTAACTGTCCCTTCACATTCCTTTGGTGAACAGGTCATACTTCTTCATATGAAAATTGTCTGCCTCCATCAGCTCACCCCTCAAAGGCACTTACAGAGAAGCTCTCTGAAAATGCTACCAACAGTCTCACAGTTATATGAGGAATTTGTGATCCTAGATTTTTGTCCCTGTGTCACAGGACTCTGAGTGAGGATAAAGCCTTTTCTTCAGAGCTGGCTTCCACATTATATTTCAATCTGCCTCCAAGACCTTCCCTAAAAAAAAATCAAGTATTTACAACCTCCTTATTCTGATTTGAGGTTTCAGTTTGTGTCCGGTTCATTTTTCCTTAAAAAAAGATAGGGTTCGTGTTTTCTTGCAGCTTCCCAACTTTATTCTGTTCTGTGTCCGATGTAATTGATGACAGATTAATGCCCATCTGTCACAGTTCCACACTGTTCATTTTTAGTGTAAATATTCTGCACTTACTCTTCTGGGTGCTACAACCTGAAAAGAACCGAATCCAAATCTGTAATAATAACATTACCAGAATTAGATATCAATGACAAGTCAAGGAAATATTGCATATGCATATACATATGTGCTTGGAACACCATGGTCAGATAGAAAATTACCAGTGGCTCTAGCGTAAGGGTGTATGCAACAGAAAGTAACCACAAAGCTGGGGAGCTTGGAACTACATGAAGAGAAGGGGACCAGAAACCCAGCAGACAGACAGACTGACGGTCATTAAAACAAACGTGTAGTTGCCCCTAAGGATAGCATAGGTAGAGTGTCTTTAAGATTTATCTGTATGACAGCAACAAAAGGAATTTGTTGTCTTTATGCTGTACTTCAGAATTAGGTGTGCAGAACATAGGGTTCAGATCCCATCCTGAACTCCTGTCTCAATGCTGTGGTAACAGCATGATAGTACTTAGTCCTGTGGTATTACTGGCTTACTACCATAAACAAAACTGTGCTTTGGTACCTGGTTGTGCATGACTGATCTGTTCACCTCCTCTTGAGGAGTGACTTGACTCTGCATGCAGCAATTGAGAGAGGATGTAGGCAATCTAGGAAACTGATACTGAAAATACGCCGTAAGGATGGAAACACCCTCTAGATCAGCTGGTGTGATCTAGCTGCAATTCAGTCCCACAGCCTAAACACCTTCCTGAAACATTTGTCTTATCACCTTCACCATTTGGTACTAACAGTTTGTAATATCCAAATATCCTATGCAATGAGGAATTAGTTAGTCAAGAGGTAGTAACCGGACCTTTAATAGAAAAAATTGAGCAATGGATTCAAAGTATCACAAGCTTTGCCTCTCTACCTTTAAGACACTGGAAGATGAATTCTCTACTTGAATCATGGATCTCACAATGGGTCCAAATACATGGACAGGTGTTGTTTTCCATGGGCCATTAGAAAATGCATGATGAATTCTTGTTGTCTAATATGAAATAAGAAATGCAGTTACAAGAATCAAATGTGTTCAAAAGATGATCCATTTGGGTATTGCACTGTACAGGAGAAGAAGGTAGGGCTGGATAGAAGACACTGAAAATAAAACCAAAGAAGACAATAAAAAAAATAAGGATAAAAGAACCCCAACAAATTAGAACAAAGAAGCTGAAGATTAAAGAAAAGATTAAAAATTAATTTGGAACCAAAGACCAGAAGGTGAAATATGGGAAGTAAAACAGAAGGTGATAGAAAATGAATGCAGGCAATGTAGCACAAAAGGATTCTGAGAAGTAGTAATATGCTGAGGTTTCTAGAAAAAAATTAGTAACCAATGTAAGTGGAAGCAAGAGCTAAATCAAAATTAGGTGAAGCTCAGCCTACTTTTCAAGTTGTGCTTGAATATAAAAAGCAGAATCAGAGGAGAAATCTGATCACATGTTGTGTTACCAGGAAATATGACAGTTTGAAAACATTTTATAAAATATCAACTTACAGGCATAAACATCAAAAATAGGTATTGCAACAGCTATACAAGTGGGTAATAACAACTTGAATGGAGATATCTGGTATGACCCAAATTTTGTAGAACTTAATGAGAATCCACAAGAATATCATACACTCTCTCCATTAACAAGAGAATACAAATTAATAACACTAAAACAAAAACAAGAAATGGCAAAACTAGTGGTCACCAAAATAATTTCCAAACCAAGGACAAATTAACAAGTCACTGTTGCAACAAAACTGGATACTGGTAATGTCAGAAAAACCAAGAAAGGACTTAGGATCCTTAAACAGGAAAACCATAAAAATTGGTATGGATATCTTGTTTCAAAATAAAATTTACCAAAGCTTAAAAAAAGTAAACATTAAGTGTTGGCTTTAGTAAGTTCTATTTCAGAAGGCTACACACTCTTATGTGCAGCTTTAAAACATTATGTTTGTGATAGAGAACAGTCTGCATAGTGTTGTATTGGGAATAATTTAAAATAAGTATATATAAGTTAAAGGTCTCATGTTTGTCTTAAGAAAAGCTAAGAAATGGTAGAGGCCATAAATTCCCTAACTGTGAAGATATACTGATCAACAAAACACTACAAATCTGTATGTGTAAGCATGTACTAATTTAGTAGAAAGATTTCTTTTGTTTTCAAAGAACTAATCACGTAGCTCTAGAGGTGTTCAGCAATTGGTCTCCTGTTTCAGGAAAATAGCAGCAAATATCCATCACTATGAAGAATCACTCAATGCAAAAGTTATCTTTTTCAGTCTGAAAAAAACACTCACTCTATGTACTTTGTCATGTGGTATCTTGGCAGTTAGATCACACTTCGTAATTGAAAACCAAACTTTATCCAAACATGTTTGGTGCTCTGTGCACTCAGTCAGATGTCTTCAAATGAATAATCAAACATAAAATTTTGCCATTGCTGTAATTGAAAAGAGCACACTGACTTTATGCTCATTTGAAACTACTCCAACAGAGCTAATGGATGAAAGAAATTATGGAAAAAATCTTATATCTATATCTATAATGACTTATTCAACAACAGAATTCCAGAAAAATTAAGGGAAGATTGAACAAATTCAGGAAAATGTCACAACATGGATGTTACAATTTGAAACAATAAATAGTAATTTTTTTTATAGGGTTATATATTTTGCAGTTCCACAGCATCAAAACCCTTTCATGTATTATTTCATTCACTACTGTACTGTTAATAATACAGGCTAGGAATCTTCTGGGTTTCATTATAATATTAAAATATTTATCAAAAACATTTGGATATTACAGCAAGGTTATTTGCAAATAATTATCAGAAGTCAGTATCTGATGAGGCAAGACTAAAACATTCAAAATGTTGTCCAAGTAGCAGGCACACAGCAATAACCCATCATTGCAGGTCAGACAGTGTATGGTTTAGGCAACTGAATCACACCACCACACTTACCTGAACATGTCCCTGTGGTGGAATAGGTGTTTGTAACCTGAACAGAACCAAATTCAAACCCCTTAATGCAGCAATAATGAGATAAATACCTATAAATTAAAGCATGTTGTGTATGTATATCCTTTGAAATACCATGCTTGGGCAGAGCAAATTACTGGTGGTTCTAGGACAAGGACATATGTAGGAGAAAGCAATCATAAGGCTGCAGCAGAGACCCTCAAGAAAACCAGGTACCAGAAAGCCTGGAATGCAGGAAGAGGAGGGGACCATAGACCCGGCAGACAATGTGGCTACTCAGTGATACAGATGTGTAACAGCATAATGAAGCTGCCTATAACAGGTACCACACGTGGGCTGTTTTTAAGGTATGTTTATCATAAGACTGCCACTAAAGTAACTGTTTGCCCTTACCCTGTACTTCAGAGTCACACATTCCCACTACAAGGTAAATACTGTCTGTGTCGTACCTTTAAAGGGACCTGTGTTTGGATGTTTGGCCAAACGTTTTGTTAATTGTGTTTGGCTGGTTTGGTTGTATGCTTTTGAGCAGTAGCTGTTAAATTTAGATGCATGGGAGATGGCTGGCTGAGAAAAGAGATTAAAACTCTGGGGTTTGTCCTTCATCTTTGAAGTTTGCATTTTTTGTGTTGGTGTAGATCAAGAATTTCAGAGTCCTAAGTATGAATGTTAACCTCAGAAGACTGGTCACCTCAAGACAAGGACAGATTTGAAGGGTTCAGAGGGCAATACAAATGAAAACATTCTGTTTCGGTTGTGGTGAGGCCATCAGCTTTGGCACTATTCATTTAAGAGTAATTTGTCATCAGTGTTAGGAACTCTGTGTTGATGCTTGAGCATTTAATGTGATTGCAGGGATGTTTTAGAACAACTTCCAGTAGAAAAAGGAATCAAAGAAGCTTTTGGAGCTCTTCGGCAAAGAAAAATCCCTACTGAGCTATATAGAAGTGTGTTATAAATGAACATGGAGTGCCTGAGCTGTGACCAAATGTCCATTGCTAGCCAACTTTATTTTGTGGTGGATTGATCTTTCTTCTTCCAAAGCTCAGCATTCATAAATTGTTCTGGAAAACATCAAAGTTATTTGAAAAGGTCTATAGTAATATAAATTTCTCTATGCAAAATGGCTGTTTAACAAGATTGTCTCCTTGAACTTTTCACATGATTGTGACAGCCACTTTCATTAACTAATGGAAGTTTTATAGCGGATTTTCCCACTACTCCCACATCTCTGTTTACTACTATTTTATGGAGAATACTTTACAAATTGGGTCTCTGAAACAAAGGAAGAGACATTTGGTGACATTCCCAGACTGCTATGTGGCTTGTTAGGAGGGCTCCCCAAGAGACAGCATCCTGGAGAACCCCAGCCCACATGGACTGCAAAGTTGGGCTGCACCTAATTGGCCCATGGAGGTTAATTCATCACTCATTATGATCATTGCTGAGAAACTCCTTTTGTGTTAGCCTTGTTTAAATTAAAATTAGAAAGAGCAGAAGGATCCTTACTATTCGTGGTGCAGACAGCAGAAAGATGTGTTTGTAGTTAGATTTTACAACAATAGTGATCAGTTAAGTGGAAAAGAAAGAGAGGTTTATGGAGTAAGTGGTTAGGAAGGCATCTGAGGCTTCCTGAACATCCATCATACTGTAGCTGGATGAGTTTTGGAACTGGTCAATAACTGACTATTTTCTCAACTCACCATGCAGGGAAAGTGTTCATCTGGTATTTTAGGAAATGTCTCACGTATTCCATCTGGAGAATCCCTGGGTAATTTTATGTTAAATGGTTGAATTCCCTCAGGGTAAGAAGTAAAGATGTTTTCAATTGCTTGATGAGAAAGAAGAGAATAGAAAGGAGGAAAAAATATCTGGAGAAAAGAGGAGACAGGTAAGTGTAGAGCAGCATTTAGAAAAGCAGAAAAGAAGTGTGAGTAACAGACGTGAAAGAATGATTTATTTATCTTTTATTTTTCCAAGTTGTATGTCTTTGTGAAGTCTCTGTTGCAAAAGACAAACCTCGAGTTTACCTGATTTGCCATTTTTCATTTTGTGAAGGAAAGACAGTAATATTTCTCCTAGCAACTAAAGATTTTTTTCTTCAACAAGTTATAAATGTGAAAAAAATAAATAATAAATGTTCTGACTTTGAACTTTGGTGAAAAGTCTCATTTTTACAGTCAAGCATCATCTTTCAGAGCAGTAAAAAACAGAAAGATATTTAGAAATATCTTTTTCTTTTTTTTTTTACCAGAAAAAGTAGCTTTCATTTTCAGTGAAGTTTCAAAACTTCATAGAACTTGAATATTTTTTTATCAGTCCAAAAGTGTATTTTGCACATTCCTAAATGTGACATGATGAGCACTGCTCAACTTTTGAAGATGGGTCATCCTCCTGAACCAGGGTCATCCAAGATCAATGCACTATTCTGAGCACTGACAATGTGAAGCTTATGATGAATCATTTCTACACATGGGATAAAGGCATTAGACTGCATTTTTCTTCAAGATACACTCATTAAATCACACAAAAATTAGTGGGAAAAAATCAGTCTTGAAACATGCAAAATGTCACATCTCTAACTGAGATGGCTTGTGCTTACCTCAAGATTAAATTTGATATAGTAGATGCACATTGTTGACTAAAAACTCTTTTGATTCTGGCTGTGTGGTTTTATAGCAGCAACTTTCAATTTAATGCATACTGACATCACTGTAATTAAATTCACAAAAGAAAGATAATTTTAAAAATTTTTAATTTCTTTTTGTTTCTATATAAATGCTAATATTGAAAAATTTTAAGGACATATAGTCACAGCAGGAGCTAAGGAACTAAATATTCAGTTCTACCTCCAGACCCCTTAAATTGCCTACTGTTGAGGCACATCATCTACATCAAAAGGACAGAATTCCAGCAGAGTATGTCCTCATTCATTACTATGGCAAGTGAGGAAATGTACAATCAGATTACAATTGCACTATGTAGATGCAAAGGATCAGAATAGGACCTCAAAGACATATACTCTGGGCTTCTCAAGTCAAAGAGTTCCTAAATGTTATGCAAAATATTATGTGGCATTTAATATTCTAAGAGATTTAAGGAAAATGTCTTCTACCTTATACATTTAAAAGGAAAAGTCTTCTGTTCATCACGTTGGACAGAACTTTTATCCTTAAACTGTCAAGATGATAAAGGCATCAGCATACATTTAAATTCCTTACCTCGAAAGATGGTAAATGATGTATGCAAAAGAAAACCAGATTGCATAAGAAATTTCTTTACACAGCGATTGTACCATGGAAGAAAGTTAATGTAAAAAGTAGGTGTGCTTTTTTAAGCTAATGTTAATGCATGATGAGGTCAAGTGCCAAGCAAATCCAGCCAACTACAGGCTTTTTTTTAATAAGAAAAAGGCATGCTTTTTTTCAGATAGAAGATTTTTTTTGCTTTACTTTTGCTTATATTGATGGACTGTGAAGGTCAAGAAGAGATTGATCTGCAGAGGCCAGTAAAAGTTAGAAGTAATTTAATTAGAGTTGTCCAAATCTGAAATATCTTCTAATCCGATTATATACTTATTTCTTGAGGGACAGTGTGTGGGCATCTATATTGCTATAGAAAGATCCTTTTTTGTAATCTAAAAGGATTCAGTTATCAACTCTTTTTTAAGAAGCAGAATGAGTCAAGAAAATAAAATCCCAAAGTATTTTCCCACAGTTAAAAAATAGAGTATGCTTATATTAATGTTTCAAATTAACTGTATGTATGTGTATGTGCATTTTGTATATTATATCTATACTACATAAAGTAATCTTTTGGAGTCCATAAGTGGAGACACAGTTGCTTACATATGTCCTGTGAGGATCCATTTTCGTACTGTGCTACCTGCCTTAGGTAGCTGGTGTGATTCATTGTAACAAAGGACATACTCTGGGACACTCAAAGAGATGTAGTTTTCTCTAACTGTCTTAATATAAAATAGACAAAATGCTTTCTGTGAAGAGGAAGGCTGTCATCCATCAAACATTTTCAATCCCTGCTTTGCCATGGTCATCCTTTCAGGTCTCAAGGGTACAAAATGTACGTGAACTGTACATGATAAAAATGAGGTGACTCAACGACTCTGAAAGCAAATGTGAAGGTGAATATCCTATAAATGAGAGCAGAGAGGCTGGGAAGCAAACCAGAGTATTCACTGAATAGCAGTGCAGTCTGCTTCACAGAGTCCTGAGCTGTAGAGAAAGGTCTTCCTCCCACTGCCCCAAAATAGTAATGCTACAGAGAAGTTTCTAAGCAAACATCTCATCCTCAGATAAGCAGGTATTGCAGCACAGTAGAACACATCTGCCTGAAAATTGTTCATTGGAAATCTTAAGGTAAAGTAGGTTTGGGTATACTGAAAGCACAGGAGAGTAGGTGAGTCCCTTCTTTTCCCTCTGTCTATTTGTAGCACTAGAACAGAAACAAAGGGGTTTTTTTAAGAATGAATTGCATTTTTTAAAATGCCCCTCCCTTTCTTTTCTTAAATCAAGAGCCAGAAATAGCAGTGCTGAAATTCTGTGAGAAAGACCACTGTTGCCCTCCTGGGAAATACCAACGTTATCTCTATAAAGTCTGTTGCTGGAAGATTTGGAGATGTTTTGCTGACTGCAGAGATCTGTATGTTCTTCAGATGAGGAATTGAAAGTTTGTCTCATTACCAGATGCAAATCTCCACTCTAAGTTTCATCCATTGACAGGTTAGGCTGTTGAAGTACACTGAAGTATAACTATCATACAAATCTGGTAGGGTGTCCTTGACATGAATGTTTGCAGCACAGCTTTCAAGGGCTTTATGAATATGAATGGACTGGTGATGGTAACCAACAAGATTAGGATGCTCCCTAAATCAACGCTACCACTGAGTTGCCCACAAATGACATAGAAATAATTTTATTTTTATAAATAAAATATCAGAGATAAAAACCCCTGTGAACTGAGTGCTGTGCCTCCTGAGCTTTCACTTTTTTTACCTCAGATGAGTAACTGATAAAAACAGCAGTTAGGGGCTTACTTCAAGCAAGAACATAAGTTCCATATACTCAAGTGCTTTGCCAAGCAGGAATGAAGTTACTCATATACTTAAATATTTGTCTTGCTATTAGACAAAGAATTCAAAATTTGAAATTTATATCCATGCAAATCCATCCACATATAACAGTTTTGCAAATAAAGAAATGTACTGTATTTTTGGAGCTTGCTGCATCATGGAAAATGAAGAACATACTCTTCTGTCTCACTGGTTATCTCACTGCACAATTGAATTTCTGGAGGAGTATTGGGCACATCATGCATTTCTAATGATAAATATGCCAGCGTGATGACAACTGGCTTTACCTTGAACATTTCCCTGGATAGCAATTTTTCTAAGCTGCTAATAATATGGCTCAGTCTCCCAGAGGGGAAAAAAATACTTTCCTTGGAGCTGTGTTAGTCCATGTTGAATGAGGGTTCTAAGAGCAACCCCAGGGAGAAGTCACACGAATGTTTTTTTAGACAAGAAAAAAAAAAAAAGAATTAAGAAAAAGGTTGGCCTAAAAGAGTTTACACAGCTGTGAGTGATAAAATATAGCAGCCATGGCAACCCACTCTCCAGTATTCTGATAATGCATCAGAAATGAGGCTATTAGAATTATTAATTCACATTAGTGGTTATTAAAATTACTACCTGCAGATTCACAGCCTGAAAATCCTTTTCTATTGCTAAGAGAAGGTTCAATTGCAGAAGGAACCTTTTTGCTAAATAGGTGCACTGTATTGTATGCTAGACATTATGGGAAGTCCAACAGATAATAAAGCTCACATTGAGCTTTATGTAGCTGCTTTGTAATGCAAGCGTAGCAGATGTAATACTTTATTCTTTTAATGATGGCAAAGAACCAATACAGCCCCAATGGCAGTAACAATAACTGGACTCTTACTGGTTCCCTGGAAGCTAATACTAGAAATCCAAGTTACTGTAGGGTATTTCATTAAATAGCAAGTGACATACAAAATAATCTACATTGGTAGGTAATAAACAAAGCCATCAGAAACCAGCAGAAAAATTGAGCCAAACCCATAGAAAGGTTTTGTAGAGGTGCTGGGGTGAGACTCAGAGAGTCCTGCAGAGATTTGGCTACATCCTTTTCATCCCCCATTAACTTAACTCAAAATGCAATTGCATGCTGTTTTAAGTAAAAGAAGAAACACTATTACACCAAGGCCACAGCAGGAAATAATCAGGGGGAACAGCAACATGGCAGAGAAAGAACATTTTATTTATGGAAATGAGCAGAGAAAGTAACACACAAGCTAGAAGCCAAATAGGTACCAGTAAAAATAACAAACAAGCAAAGAACATGAACTTGGATCACAATCAGTTTTTAGGAATTCACATCACGGTCTATCTCCTTTAAGATCCCATGTACCAAAAATGGATATGACATCCAGTGTTCTTTCTAAAAATTATCATCCTCAGAAAGAGAAGAGGAAAACAAGGGTGACTGTAAAATGAAATTTAGCACGTCATCCCAGGCTAGACACAGCAAATGATGTAGGTATACACAGTGGGGCTCGAGTAGCTTTTACAATAAATGCAATTCTGAATTCTCTTTCCCTGGTCATCACCTAACTCAAGTACAGCCTGAATTCCTTAGGGATTCCTGTATGTTTTTTACAAAGTTCCCTCTGTGCCTACAGGCATTTGTTTCTACATGTGTCCTGCAAAATTCTATCAATAATATCTCTACAGTAGAAGTAGATATTTATCCACTTAAGCTTCTTTTGGAGCATGGAATGAGGCTCTTAGCAAATACAAACACTCTCATTTTCAAAAATGGTGGCAAATACTCTCCTAACAAATAAAAAGGTGGTAATACTTCAGGTTATTAATTAGAAGACCTAGGGTTGATTTCTATCTGGGGATGTTCAGACTGACAGACACTGGATGCCCATATGGAAGTCTCCCCAACACTCTTGGGGTTGTGCCCAGAAAAGTTGTTTAGCTTAGCTGTGCCACCAAAAAACAGCAACTGTGGAAGCACTTACAGTATTAAGATGGTAAAAGTAGAAATTTGGCTTAGTCCAGTTTGGTGAGCAAAGTCAAAGAAATTAGGCATTCCAGAAAATGTTATTATACCTCACAAGAGGTATTATTAGACTTCACAAGAGATGACCAATTAACAAAAATATTTTTCAATGACCTTACTTGTAAAATTTCCAAGGACTACAAGTCTGTGGTATCAGTACCCTGCCCTTTTCCCATTTTTCTTCAGGCATTCAGACAAGCATTGCTGGATATGGTATTACTCATACAGATAACAGCATCTCTGCACAACCAAAGGGCTTCATGCATGAAAAAAGTATTTGTTGGTTTTTTTTCACTACTTGCTGTTCATCAGCTCAAGTTCATATCAGCAGGATGACTCATGTTCAGCACGTGCTTAAGGCTCAGCTGAGTGAAGCAGAGCCTGCTGTAGCCTGCAGAGCTCAGTTTGCCAGCAGGGAGGGGAAAGGAGAAAAGCTCATGCCCCACAGACAGCCCCTACACCAGCAAATAACTGATCTGCCACAGGGGCAAGTCCAACACTGCTTCATGAGATGGGGAGCGCTCGCCCAGGAACCCTCAGATACAGTCATGCTTTCTAAGGTCATAAAAGTGTCAGGGAAATATTTTCACCTAAAAACTTGCTGACTTGCAAAAATTTGAAGTGCTGGCAGAAGTGGTTTGGTTTTGACATTGTGTTTTGCTTTGTTTTGGTTTCTTTTCCAAACTAAAGCTGGAAAAAAGATTAAAATATTAAAATCTTCTACGAGGCACAATCACCTTTCTCTGTAGAGTTTCTGTGTAATGGACTAATGAGCAGTTATTTTTCCCTGCATCAAAGAGAGATTTTTAGGAAACATTTGAAGTGGGAGACAGAAGAAACTTTTGCAGGGAATAGCCGGGGAGATCATGTGAATCAGAACAGGTAGTAGAAGATGATACATAGTCAAGTAGGCAAAAATCACAAAGCGTTTCTTTCAACTTTTTCACATTTTTTCACTCTTCAACTCATAAGGTGGAGACCCCAAAAAGCAGACTGAAGGGGTCAGGGGAACTAGCAGAGGTGATAAAGAATTTCCTTTTTTTCTTCTCACACACCATGAATACATTTGCAGAGATCTTCAGTGTGGCATCATAAGCCCCTAAAAATACACCAGAGTACATATCCCAGGAAGCTACCCTGTACTGGAAGAAGAGGAAAAGTCAAAGTATCCAAGTACATTATTATTCCTTACAAAAGCATCCACATTTTAAAGAAAGAGTCAGGTTTATAGTAAAATTTAGTTGGACAAATGCTGAAGTATACATGATGAAATTCTTCAGTGGGTCAAGGGAGACGGACTCAACGAATGCACAGGTCATTCCAGCCATGACTCCCAGGACATGTTCCCCATGCCCCACATGTGACTGCTCCAGAGCAGCTCTGCAGAGGGACCAGATGCTTCAACACCAAAACAGGCATTCTCAGGAAACTATTTCAGATAATAATATCATCTGACAAAAGCAGCTTAAAATGATTTGCTTCTTTCCACTTAAACATTTTCTGTGTGTTTTCCTTCAGATCACCATCTTTTAATTCACCACAAAGGCACAGTTTCCATACATTGCCCATTGACTAAATCACTGCTGCTACTTTTAGTCATTTTGATTTTAACTTCATCTCATATTAAAATCTAAATGAGGGATGATTTCAATTTTTTGTTGGAGGATGGAAGGAAGAGCAATGTGGGACTGTAGCAGCTGCAGCTTTAGAGCTTTATTTGGAAGGCTACAAGGACACACTTTATTTCCTTAAGGATCTCAAAGGCCTGGACTAATTAGTACTTATTAGAAAACAAATTAGAAATGCATTTTATTTCTCCATATGGTCAAAGCAGGAGCTACAGTAAAGGGGTGGGATATCATGAGAGCTAAGATGGTGATTTGCAATACATAATTTATTTAACTAATTTTGCCTTTTATTTTATACCTATGCATTGTCTATGAGCAGGTAAAGACTTCCTTCAGTGTATCCATTGTTCAAAACAATTTGTCAAATAATTACTGCTACGTGGCTCATCTGTGAACAATTCATTGAATGTATTTGATCACTGCAATTCAAAATTGTAGTGGCAAAAAATAATATATGCGCAGGTTACCTTATATTTTTTAATTTGATAACATGGATACCACTGTGACCTTCTTTATGTGAGCATGCTTGATTTTATTTTTTATTTTTTGTGAGAGTAAATTCTTCAAAATTAACTTAAAACTGTTTGAACTAGAATTGCTATGGAAAAGAAAACAGGCATTACCAGGATTAAGTAGAATTCACAGAAACTTAGACCTTATTCTCACTGTTTTGTGAATGTTTCTCCCAAGATGTACTTCTTGTATGTAGAAGGTGATCCTGGCCAGTGAGTAAATACAGTTATAGGAATCTGATTTTTGAAAGTTAGTGAATACTCAGAGAAAAAAGTAGAAGTTATCTCAGTAGCTACTGTCAGAGACACCTTATGGCAGCTCTGTCATAACCAACACATTATGTCTGTGTTTGTAAAAGACAAGGAATCCCAGTATTTTGAGGCTGGACTGAAGAACTTGATGTTCATTATGCCTTGATTACATTAGAAATGGCAACAGTGATCCCTTAGTTCCCCTCCTCCTGACACTGTTGAGCAGCAGGGTGATGCCAGTACTAACCCCTGCAGAACACCGCCATGTAGATGGCTGTGTCCTGGTGGTATTGGAGGTCAGAGCATTTTAAATTCACAGCTCTTACCTCTCTGCCCTGAGTAGGACACAGTGGTCACCAACCTAAAGCCATGTTTCTCAGCCCAAATCCTCACCCCTAACCTCAGCAGTAGTTAAGAGATGGAAAGATGGTGTTTTCCACATGCCTAAAGTTCAGGTCTTTAATTTCTGAGCAGACTCCCATTCAATAGGTTTTATATGAACTGTTTCTAGTAACCTGCCAACCACAGCTGTGAACTCCATGTGGTGTGGAAGCCAGTATTGCCAACGTGCTAGGTGTGCTTTCAACCCACCCACAAAACAGGGTGCCTTGGGGAGAACGGGCAGAAACGCCAGATTTGTTCGTCCCAAACAATTTCTCACATTTGTGTGCTCTGGGCAATTTCAAAAAGAGAAAATTATGCACAGATAGAAGTAATTATATCTACATGCATGGTGACCATGCAATTGCAAGAACAATTGATTCCAGATATTCCCTTTATAGCCCCTGCACCTGCCTCACTCCAAACTGTCATCTTTAGATCCCAGTAGATTGAGGGCACATTTAGCCTAGTCCCATTATTAAGACATCTAAATCCTTTAGAAACAACCCTGTACCCTTCACACTACCAAATATTCCAAGAAAAGGGATTCTATATATCTACTACTAGAAAGAAATATAAAAAGAATCTATGTAAGCATAAAAATTTTGAGGAATTTATTTTACCCCTGGATTAAATATTTTAGTTCACTATTTGTTGATTCTAGCCAGACATAATCTATTTTATTCCACTGAGAGGGAAAGGATCTGTTATCTTCCTTAAAATGTTTTTTGGCCAGAAAAGGCTTCTAACTTGTATGATGCATTTCTCCATCAATGTTACAGAACTATCTGATCAATTCATACAAACTGTAAGAATCTATGGCTCAAACACAGTTTTTCAGATTGTGAAAGACTTCTTGTTTTATTATGTTGATTTCCTTTACTGACAGGACTGAGCTCACCTTTCAACCACCTCTTTTAATAGCACTTTGCTAATCTATAAGTAGTTTATAAACTCTTGCCTCTTTGAAAATGTTTTCTCCAATACATTCCATATTCAGAACAATATTTCAAAGTGCCACTTTAATCCTTTTTATCTTTCTTATAACTTAGGGATTGGTCATTACTTGGTTATTCTGGTCACATTTCACTGTTCTTCAGTGAAATCTCAATAGAGAAGGAATGCTTTAGGCAAAATGAACTCTGAACTTTTGTGTCATCGAAATCTTAATGTAAGTATATTGAATACAGCCTGCACAGCTAAGCCTAAAATCATAAGAAACACATCACATTTAGAAATTTGAACCAGCACAAAAAATGGAATATTTTTGTGAAAAAGAAATGTAATTTCTCAGTGTTATTTCTTGTAACCCTGGGAACTTACTGAATCTAAAAAAAAAAAAAGTTTTGAAAATATTTATATAAAATCCAAGAATGGAAATGCAGAGAAGATAACACTGAGAACCTCCTGCTCCTTCCTATATAAACCATAACGCTTTTTGCTCTCCATGAGCTATTAAATGATTTGAGTTTCTACAATTACAAAGTTAGGATGTTGTCTTCATGTGCCACATTTGAATACTTACAGGTCATGATGACACCATAAAAGCTAATGTGTACACTCTTTTAAATACCATTATGGCTCAAAGGAAGTAATGCTTATCAAAAAGTTTTGTTTAAATTAAAAAAAGATACTAGCGTGAGTTAAAGTGTCCTTTTCTCTTTCATTCTTTTAATACTTTATCTCTCAGGAATCCTCAGAAAACTACTTGTTTTCTAAAATAGACATTTCTGATACAGGTGCTTCGGCTCATAGTTTTCACATATGTCTCCACATCATTATTACATTAAATCATCATTTCTGAAGAGGATTTTGTCTTCTTTGCTTCATGTTCTGCATTAGTTATCAAACCTGCTGCTTCCTTCTGGTACAGACCAATTTCTCAGAGCTTAATACTCAAATTATTATCTTAAAATTCCTAAAATGCAGTTCCACCATGGCTTAGCCACTTCTGCTGCTTTTAAAATCGCTACTTATTAATGTTAATCATGTTAGAATGCTGGGTTTTCTTAACTAGTATAAGAGCTTAAGTTTTTAATCTGAGTCTTTTTTTCCCCCTCACAAATTTCCAGAAAATTGCTAGGATTAAAATACCATAAAGATTTCCTTTCAATCCATGTGAGCCTGTAACCCAGATTGCTTAGAAGCAAATCTTTTATTCATTCAAAGGACATATGTGCAGACTGATGTAAAGCATGATCTATGGTACGTGTGTCCACTCCATCAGGACATTTGCACACCTTGCAATCTGTTGTTACCAAAAAAAGAAAGAACCGAGGGAATCTTGTTACAAGCAGCTATTTCTTCCCTTCACCCTCATATTATATTTATGTCATCACACATCTTGTGTACACCTTTTGAGTGTCACTCTAGGTGAAATATTTAAGACTTTTAACCTGTGCAGACACCAAAGGGTAGTGAAAGCTGGATCTCCATTCAGAAGAATAAAGGTGACCCTACAGGGGAAGCCAAGCCAACCTACTTCATTGCAACTGATTACCTGTGGGAAAGGAGATGGACAAATGAACTCTTCACCCTCAGTGTTCTCCAAGACAGGCAGTGTACCCACTTGTGGTCACACAACTGGGACTGGAAGAGATAAATGTGACCTCTTCTCTGGCAATATGTCAGCCAGTTTAAGCAGCAGCTTAGAAGTTTGAGGAGTGACTTAATTTTGCAGCCTGGATTTTGGAACTGAGTTGAGCACAAATGCATTGAACCAGATATTTCTGATTCCTCATAAGAACAAAAGACAGCATCTTTGCAAAACTATATAACCAATGGTTGTCTTAAGCAAGCATCTCTCAGGGCTTGCAATTCTGTTGCTATCACGTTACTCCATGATCTCCCTTCTAAGGGTCTTTAAGAAGGAAGATGAGAATAAATAAACCAGTCTGGAACCTTAATCTGTCCTTCAGCCTTTTTTTTCAGGTTAATTTCAGTTAGAAGAATAGCACAGAGACTGTTCCAGTCTCACTGATTGTTGGTTACTCCTTATCAATGGATAAAATTACAGGTGTCTGCTGTGATTTCTTAGATCAGTCAGTGGGCTTTGATACCCGTGGTCCTTGGTTGTGATAAACAGCATAGCTTTTATGCTATCACTCACTTGAGTGATTTTGTTCTTTCCTCTCCAAATGTCAACTCCAGTTCCCACTGAACTCAACTGCAAAACTGCTTTAGGCTTCAACTAAAACAGGTTTGGGCCCCAGGAGATGAAAGAAAGTGATTTTGATCAATTGCTCATCTGCCCAAAGAACACTTTCACACAGGTTCTGCCAGGCTATATTTTAGTGCGCCTCCTCTATGTGATGCTGAGAGAGATAATAACACAATTTGGGCTGTTGTGCTTTCAAGATGCAGATGACACGCAGTTCTCTGCCTCATTTTCATCAAACCCAGATGGTGTGGCATCTTTGCTTTGCCTGTGCCTGGCAGAGATTAATACTTAGATAAGGGCAAGCCGACAGAAGCTTAATTTGGACAAGATGGAGGAGGTGCTATTGTGCGAGGGAAAATAGGTGTGATCTTACTTCTTTTCCACTTCCCATTTGGGAGGATTTTCACCTGGACTGTGTTTGGATTCCTATTGCTATTTGACATCGCAGGTGGCTTTGAGGGTCCAAGACAGCCTTTCATATCTGCTTCATTTAGGCATCTATCACACTTCTTCTTGGCTTCGGACAGTGCCACCTCCAATCCATGCCTTTGTAAATTCTAGACTTAATTATTGTGATGTGCTCTATATGGGGCTACAGATGAGAACCAACTGGAAACAATAGTGCGTGCTGAAACCAGCTGCTTGCCTGGCTGGCAGTGGCAGCCTGTGAGCACATACTAGATAGCTTCTCTGGCAAAAATTCCATCTCCCTCCCCACCAAAGGAATGGTTCCCTCCCTATTGAAACTGGCTCCTACACGGAATTAGTGTTAAATGACCTGGGTCCTGTCTTCTTGAGAAAACATCTCCTGCCAAGTGAAGTCTCAAAGCAATTTCTGACAGTATAATATTAGAGTTCTAGATTTAAACAAATAGGAGGCAGTAGCAATGCTTTTAAAACAAACAGCTCTCAGCTTCAGAATTGGCTCCCCCAACTACTCCAACAGAGCCCAAATGTGTTAAGCTTGGCACAGTAAATGACCCTTCACTTTTCTCTAGCTTTGGATTATCACCACACTTATCACAAAGGACTGGTTTGAGAATCTTGTAGTAATTGCATCTGTATTCATGAGCTTTTTAACATCATCATTAATATTGCACTGGAGTTATGGACTCCTCATGAAATTATACTAAACTGACACCAAGAGTTTGAACTTCAGATTCTTATTTTAAAGATTCCATCTGTGACCCATTGCCCCTCAAAAGTGTGGTTCAGATAAGCACTCTGAGGATTCAATATTTTTCTGACCTGCCTCTTGGGTCAGCAAAGTGGTTTGGAAAGCTCAAGAGAGTAGCCTTATTTATTACATTTCAGCACTTCTTTTTTTTCTAGTTCTAGCTAAAACCAGGACCTACAGAGAGAAATTCTTAGGACATTAAAAAACTCCTTTCAAATTCCGGAAGGCCTTTATGTTTAGTCTTAAGATAGGAAAAGCCTGTCACTTCTTATTGCAGCCAAATCATCCATTACAGAGGACAGCTTAAGCAGAATACCCCCATCAGAAGTTATACTACTATGTATTTAATGCAGAATACTGAAAAATTTTCTATTAGACAAATTTTGTTATCCATATCCCCCTCAGATTCTCCATCAGTAGTAAAACTGCCAAAATGGTGTAAGATACTCAGGACTAAGCTACAACTTTATGAGAGTAACAGTGGTAGAATCTGATTTTTATGATATTAGACCAAGAATAGAATTCCTTCCTCTATTTTTCCGGAAGACCAGTTCAGGCCTTGTTATCTGAATACAATAATTCTGTCTCAAATACTCTGAGTGGATGGACTTTATAATTCTTGGAATTTATAATTCTTAGAATTCTTGGAAGGAAAAATATTTCATTATTTCCTATATAGACTACGTATACCAGTAATAACTCAAACTCCTAAAGATATGCAGGTGCTTGGATGGAAAAAGTAGACAGTTCAATTCCTTAGTCTCTGCTTTGCTTAATTGGATTTTACTGAGCATTTTAAATCGGCTGAGACTTTTGATCAACTGCACATCCACTGTCACTTCCAAGAGCTTTCACAACACTACAGACTTGAATATCTATCTGACAGACATATTTTTGAATCTACTAACAGTTCCTTACTAAGATATTTTCATCAAAAATGTAAAACCTTATAAAAAATTCAAATGTTTTGGTTCAGTTGAGGCCCTCCGTTAGAATAATGTCATCTCATGTCTATATGGCATGGTGTTGTTTTTATTTGGGGGCTTTTAACACTACAGTGATAGTGATTTCAAAGGTTTTAGCTCCTTTTTAAGAGATAACTGCACTATTCTTGATTTTGATCTGTCACCACCTTGCCACAGTATGATATTCCAGGTTTCTTGTTTTGAGTAAATGTATTTTTTTAACATTGCAGCTTGATAAAACAGAAACCCATTTTGAACAATAAAGCATAAGTAATGTATTTCTATTTTTATATGTTTTCTTGGATATGATTGCAATTTATGAGAAAAACCACTATAATTATGAATGCAAATGATTTCACAGTTACTGCAACAGATTTTGTTTATATATGTTAAACTATGCTGAGAAAGAGCCGGCTTTGATCTGGGAAACTCATTAATGTCTTTGCAAAACAGCAATCAGAACATGGTATACAGCAGCGATAGTGACCGTGGTTCACCAGGATGTGAGTCAAATCATGCCAGCTTTGAAATTCAGACACCCTCTTGTGTCAGCACTCAGAGGTGGATCTAGTAAGGGAATCTAGTAAGGTTTTTTAAATTAAATTGTTTTAAATTGTGTTTCTAGCCTGATAGAAATAATACTGTTTTGATTTATAAAATCAAAATAATCATGTTTTCTATCAAGGAAAGACAGAAGTTGTAGGGAAGACTGACAGTCCATATCCATATCCTGTGAAATCAAAGAGGGTGAGTGCTGAAGCTTGAGCATTCGGCCCTCAGTGTCTGCTCTGCATTCTCTTTCGTAGTGGTTTGGACTGCTCCCCTTACATCTCTTCAACATGGAGCTTGGGTTCATCCTGGGGTTAGCTTCCACCAAGAGGCAGTATGGATGAGGCCATACTGTGTTTAGCTATCTCCATCTGTCACCATACTCCAACATTAACCCAGAAGACCTCGGACTCTCACATGCAACCCAAAATATTCACACAACACTCCAGGGCATGTGTATACTCTCCACATCACACTTATTAAAATCCCACTCTTGAGGCTGTAAGGCAGTTTCCTCATTAGCAGCATGGCCTATGGACCCAGGCCTGACGACAAGCGCTGTTAGCACCATGTCAACAGATGTCTGAGGAACACTGTGGAGCCAGCCTGGGCCTCACAGAGACAGCAACTCTCCTTTCAGCACACAAAACAGAAAGCCCAGGAGTGGAAAGCCAGACAGATGCCCTGAAAGAATCATCAGGGTGTTGCACCGTCCACAGGCCGTACTGGTAGCATCACACAAGTTCAAAAAACAGTAGTTACTCTGAGAGGATCCCAACAGTGGTGTCTAAAAGACATTCCTTGACTTCCCCTTATCTGTTTTCCTGACTCTTCAGTGTTTAACTCATTCATAGTTGGCCCAGGTGAGCTTATAAGGATCTAGGTATGTCTTACACAAGGCATAAGGAATATCTGTGGGTGATCCAGCATACAGGTGCAAGATGAGCACCACATTGGACAGGCTTGAGACCTGGAAGAGAAAGGCAGGAGGTATGGCATGAGAAGGGTCATTTACCACTGCCTTCAGTGTTTTCCCAGAACTCACCATCACACGGATGGGCTTCTACAGTGTGGTGGAAACATATGCACGCCCCTCTTACAGCACATGTGAGATCCACTCCTGGTTGTGGTGAGGAAGCAGATTGGCACAGCAATATGGGGTGCAACCCCTCTGTCCCCCTCAAACACACCTTCCTCCCTCCAATAGGGCAGTTGAACTAACAGACACTGGACCCACTCCCCTTTGCCAAAGAGCAAGCAGATCACACTGTGGAATACTGAAACGCTTTCTGCTCAGACCACTTTCTGGTCAAGCAGAGCAGCTAAAAGCCCTCTGCACCCTGGCCTGCCAGCACAGAAATCTGTGCTGGTTATCACCTAGTAGATGAATAATAGGAATTTGGATGGGAGAGGGATGATGAATCCTTTGTATATCCTCATGCTTAAGACCCTCCCAGAAACCATGCAGGGTCTGAACCTTAGGTATCAGCAGAGGGACTGCTCTCCACACTGGGCAGCTGAGCAACAGGTGGTAGTACATAGGGTCACCCGTCACTTTGATTGCTTCCTTTCCACACCAAAAACATGTTCCTCAAAAAAGTAGCACTTCATTTTGGGTAATTCTCACTGTGATAATCTTCTATTTTCTAGACAGCACCAGTTTTTGCGAAGATGTAGTAATTGTCTGTGCAGCTACTAAAACTGTGTCTACACTAGTTGACCAAATGAGCCAGGTACTGTGCTCTGGCCTGACAGCAACAAACACAGTCTCATCTGTGCAGGACAGCTTTGCCCAGACTTTCTATGGGGAATGGTCCTTGGCCCAGGCACTGCCTGCATGCACTAGCTCACAGTGACCAAAACCACACTGAAATCATGATGGCAATTATCAGCAGTGCTCAGGTCCACACAGCACCTTCATTAGTATATCAGTCTAACTGTGGTCTGCTTAATTCATTAAAATATGAATCTATTTCAAGTTGATATGTGTAGAGATTGGAATGACTGCAGGTTTCAGAGAACATTCTTTCCTTGATCTACCCTTTAGAGAAAGAAACTTTTCTTTGGACTTGAAAACAGGTTAACAACCGAACAAAATTATCCTAATCTGTTGTAATACATATGAAGTTGAGTTTGATGAAGACAATATTTCATGGGGCATAGGCAAGCAGCAGAGTCTCTCAGAAAAACTGACTTAGTTCAATAAGTGTTTCTCAGGTAAACCTTCCGATTAGTTGCCAAGGAATTGCTTCTTTTCAATGTTTGTAATACCTTGCTCTTCAATGAGAGCTGACTATGGCTGCACCATTCTCATTCTGGGGCAGTAGGTCAATAGGTTAATATCTTGGCTAAAGAACCCGAGTGTGCTTCACTTGGCAACGCTGCAGCGTGCTGCCAGAATGCAGCCGCAGACGATAATAGTGAGCTTAACTTCCTAATGCTCCTCTTCAACAAGGGAGACATTACACACAAACACTCACAGACTCCTCTAAATACCTGCTGCTTTCCTTCTGCTGGGTTTTCCCATCTACATGCAGTCTTGCCACCATGTCTAGAGATACTAAACTTTTAAGCTACACTTTTATTTTTTAAAGTAGTCACTGTATAAAATGTTCTCATTTCATCTGCAAAAGTGTGGGCCTTTGGAAGGATGAGCACCAGCATATCTCTGGTCTTCTTTAGCCATAAAACAGATAACATTTAAAAGCAGAAATTGTTTTTTAACCCTGTCTAATCACAAACTTCACATTTTTTTTCTCCAGGTACCACATTTACATAATTAAGAACCATTCATACACTTTGATTTTGAATTTTTATTCACCTAAAACTCTTCAGAATAGAGTGTCTATACTTTACTCGAATGGAGTCTTGGAGAGATTCTGAATATACTGATGAATGCAAAATGTATTACATTCATACTGATTACACTAGGTGATATACGTATTCCACAAAATTATCTTGTAAGACAAAAATCAAGGCAGAAAATGTAAAAGAAGAATTTTCAATAAACTCAGTAAATTCTGGTTGTTCTCAAAAATGTTATTTCAATTATATTCAGGGAGTGATATTGCACATTTCAAAAAGTTAATTTCATTAATTTTCTAATGCTTCATCTAGGTACTGTATCACAAAGGTCTGGAAGCCCTTTTCTAATTATGGATAATTGGGTGAAAGAACATTTGAATTTATGTTAATATATGAACTTTCTGCATGGAGGATGCAGAGCTCTCCAACAAGATGCTCAGTGTTTTACTAACGAGCTAAAAAAACATCAGCTCCTATTACGTGTTGCATGGCAGCTGAGGTTACTTACTCTTTTATAATACTGCCTGGTATCTTGCAGGATTAATTTGAAGTGGAGTTCTTGGCCATTGGTCACAGCATGTTATTTTCTGCCTAGCTGAAATCATCTTCATTCCAGTCAATAAAACCCAAGCACTTTTTGGATTCACTACATGCAATCGCCAAGCTGTTAAAGTGGGCTTTGACCTTTTTTCCAGTCTATATGTGGCACCTGGTTTTTGTCTGTTTCTTACTCGTTAAGATCTTTGTGATGGAAGAATTTTCCTCAAAGGAGAATAAAATAATTGAAGGTTTTATGATAGGCTCTTGCATGATGAACAAGCCATGAAGGAAATCTCAAAAACAACACAACATATAAATGTCAGGGAGTTTGCACTGAAACACAAATCTCACCAGAATAAATCAAGGACTGTTACTAATCAGAGTCTGGAATAATCTTAAAGAACAAAGGTGTGTGTAAGACTTTAACTACAGGGATGAAAAAGGAGATTATGTCATATTTATAAATTCTGCAATGATGACAAAGAAGCTTCAACACAATAAAGCCAACAGAGCAGTTGAGAACAAAAAAAACAATGTCTCTGGAAAGAGTTGGAAAAACACTGAATTTAATTTTTTTTCACAGCAAACAAGATGTTCTCTGGCAAATGATATGAATCCTTTGTCAAGGCTGTCCAGATGGCCTTTGCGAATAAAATACTGCACACAGCAGTGACATACTTGTTGGACAGATAACTTACAGATTTGGAAACAGCCTTTTGGAGAGCTTCTCCATTAAACTAATAATGTTTCTGGTGATTTGGTTACAAGAAGCCAAAGGCCTGGTGACAATTTCACAAAAAGGAAAGTTTTAGCTGCTATGACAACCCGGACAACTGTGTTTCTCCTCATGACAACCTGTCTGAATTATATAAAGTCATGAACCCACAATGAAAAATAGATTTCAGAAAGGTCTCTAAGAAATGTTAAACTATACCTGGAAGATGACAAAAAATCTGACACAATGATTCTGTTACCCTTTTCATGAAATAAGATTGAGAAGATTGTGAGATGTGTTGAAAACTGCTTTGGTTATTACATAGAAGCTTCTTTTAAAAACTTTTTTTCTCCTGCAAAGTAGGTAAAGCTCAAAACAGGAGTTCTTCAATTGATTTTATTGGCAATAAAGTGGTCCCAATACAGGTAAAGATAAAGTAGAAAAGACAAGATAGAGAAAAAATGAAAACCACAACAAATTTCCAAGAAAGGTGAGGCCTTTTAGAACATAATTTCCTATTCCTTTTTCAGTCTCTCTTTTAATACCTTTTTCTAGTTAGCTACTAGGGACGTTAGCAGTCCAATTTTTTAACACCTTCATTGGGTTCCTCTGACATCCCTCTACTGCCCCCTGCAAATGCAGTTTCTAAAAAATTTACCACCCATATTCCATAGCCAAAATGTCCTTTTTGTTTTAATTGCATCTTTCTGTTAAAGTAACAAAACAAAATATTACTCTGTGGTGGGATTTTTTCAAAGTAATGTTATGAAACACGACATATTAGAGCAATTTTTCTACTAACATAGCAATAAGGAGGAAATACTGAAAGAAACCAACATCCTGAAAATGAATCTCGTAGCTTTCCAATTTCAAGCCCCAATATGAAACAAAATTCACCCATGTAGACCCTAAGAGCTCCCTCCAGATCTCAGTCCGTATTCTTAAGCTGCAAGACCAACAACAGCAGAGTATAAACTAACTATATTTCATTTATTTGAATAATACTCCTACCATTACATGTAATCACCTGAATAAAGATCTGTGTGTTAGGGGTTGCTTCCATCTCCTCCAATGAAGCTAACCGACTGGAGGTAATCCACTGCCTAAGAGTTAATCCCTTCGAATACAATTCCCTGAATTTCTAGTTAATCCACTATAGTCTACAAATGGGTTCTCCATTGCATGTATAACATCAAAGTATGCCAATGTAAATGTTCTCTAGTTAATAAATAACCCAAACAAGCATTTAGCTGAAAAGCCATTTAACATCAGCTGTAATAAGTGACAAAGAAAATTATGATAGAGAACATCTCTTGAAGAAGATGAGAGACGGCAGAGAAAGGGAATCTGATCTGTAATGAATGCAGTTCGACTGCTTGTTTACCCTGATTGCTGCATTGTAGCTAAAGGGGGTGCATGACAACCATGCAGTGCTGCTGTGACAGCTTCCATTTCCCTAATAACATCGCACCCTTCCTAGTATTATTCTATCAGATGGAGCACATATAAAGTAGTGCATATAATTTTCAATAATATCATATAATCATATGGGCCTTTACAGATGAATAGATTACATGAGCAGGACACTAATTTTCCAGCCAAAAATAGAGCAAGACGAGAAATACAAAGATACATCTAACACTGTTTTTACCTACTTCTTAATGATTATAGACCTTCAGCATGGCAAAACCTTACTTTGAAAGGAACTGCTATTTTTGGTTTTTGCAGTAGTTATCTTAGTGTAAAGACAGACATTGATACACCCATTATGCAAACAAATGGAAACAACTGAAGTTGATAAAAACAAGTTTATAACCTAAGAGTCCATTATCATCATACAGGGCCTGCTTTTCTCCTTTGAAGTCAGTGGGATTTTGTCCATCATCAGTGAAATATAATCAGATTCTTAGTCCATATGGTGGATTTGCTATGTATTACTTCCTTCATCACAGAAACAGCTACTTCAGAACCCCTTGAGTTGATCAGGTATTATTATTAAGGACACTACTGTAAATCATATGTTGTATATGTCCCCTACTTCCTATTTCTGATAACAAGCAGATTACACTGAGAATATACAAATATTACTAAAGAAAGAAAGAAAGAAAAAGGAGTGGGGCAATCTGGAAAAACATGGTTACCGTGCTTAGATTTTGGCAATGTAGCAATGCAAGCTACATTTGCATTGAAGAATTAGACCTTGGAGAGACCTGATGAGCTTGTTGTCACACTGGAAATGGGAATAGAATGATATGTGCAATAATTTGCCTTTGACACAGATAAAAACGTTTGACTTTTGATGATCAGATAATCAGCTAATAAAGCCTTGGGCTGTGCTAATTTTTTGGAGTGGAATATGTTTAGACAGGATGATGAACATTGATAAGGCATTTGTGAGATGGCATAGTTGTGATTCCAAGGAGTCTGGTAAGATATTTGTAAAGTCACTCTAACCCTAACAATGTAGTCAGTGTGGAGATGATGTAAATGCAAATGAATCTGATCTCTAACCAATGGAGTATACGATATGAATGTATATTGCAACACATGGCCATATGTAAATTTAAATAATGTATAAATCAGATGTCAGAGTTTATAAAAATAAATGTATTTGCAGTGGCCCCTTGGAGCAGGGTAAGATGTGCAGTAAAAGAAGGAAGATCATTTAGATGCGTGTGGTTGTGTGTGGAAAAGAGGTGTAACGTGAGAGGACAGGGTAAAAAAGCATTGAGTGTGAGAGACTGAGTAGGAGGATAAAAGATGTAGGAGATAAAAGGGTTGAGAGAGGAGAGATATAGACAAGGGAAAATGTATGTCTGATCTTAAAGATAAGGGTAAATAGCTTTGGTTCAGTACAGTAAGCAACAGGAAGCCAAGCAGTGATTCATGTGGCCAAAACAACAGGAGAGGAGATGACATAGAAGCCTAATTTTGGAGAGATTATTGGGGAAGATAAGTGAAAGAAAAGAAAAACATTAGAGAGAAGATTATAAACGAGCATCAGACTGCATATGAAGATATTAGTAGGTACTAGTCATAAAGTAAATATATTTCTATTCTACACTAAACACTAGTAGGAAGTCTGCATTTTCAGGCTTTTAATATTATGGATGGGTTTAATTTGTTGTGTTTCTTTTTCAAAATAATACCAAATAAAAGTGTCTTAAGCCATTGATTAATCATTTGCCAAACTTAGTTTTTAATTAAATGTGTTACCGTGTTATGTGAGTACATAAAGGAGTAAACATCAAAGTTGCTCTGTTCTGCTATTGTTAAAATGGGAAAAGTGTTTTTTCCTTTGGAATTTTAAGTTTTATATTACATGATTTAGCCCAAGGCAAATATTTTTTTATGGCTGAATTATAAAGTTCTTGAGAAACAGGTTTATAACAGAAGTGCAGACAATCTTCAAAAAAGCATTATAAACACCAAGTCAAATTACGAAGCAAAGATGGGCCTGAACCCAAACCCCAAAGCTAGCCACTCCATTAAATTTTACATACACTGGATTCAGATTCAGTCTTTGTAACACTAACTCATCCTTGCCATAAAATCCCATTACTGATGGGAAAAGGGAGAGCTGAACAAATGTGTAAGCAGTTGCAGGATCAGGACCTAAAATACTGTGACTAAAATGTGAGAAGTGGATTATAAAAAGAGACTTCTGAATGTTTCATTTGATGCCAGTTTATATTCAAGATGATTAAAGATTAAGCATTTTCAGGTAAATATATGTAAACCAAGGATAGAATGCCTTCACTCATCACTTCAGGGCAATTCATACATGGAAGAAGCCGGTGCCTGTATCCATGAACCAGAAAGAAAAAGATGGGTGGAAAAAATAGACTAGTGCCATTCATGTTATGGTAGGAAAGGATATTATTGTACCAGACTCTTCTATATTTGTTAGGCCTTGAGAATTCAACAGAAAAAAAAAAGTCTTCAGTGTGAAATCTAAAATACCTACAGAGTGTTGAGGAAGGACAGAAATCCTCTTCCATGGGCCATGTTAGCCTCAAAAGAGGCCATTCCTGTTCAGCTGTCTTTGCAGCCTGGTGTATATCTGTCTCTCTGCAAGAAGAGGAAGCACAGACATTTGAGACATGAGCATGTTGAAATAAACCTTGATACATGGATTAATGGTTACAGGGTAGGCTCAGGTGATAAAAGCAACCTTCATCATTATCTTAAAATTTATCACATTGTACCATCTTCCCTAATGTACATGTTCTGTTCGCATTTAAGTGTTTTATTTTTCTTTCAGGGAATAGAATTTCTTTAAAATACACTAGCTACCAACACACTGTATCTCTATCTGCAAAAAGCAACCTGTTAATCAAATAAGAAAAAAAATGGGTAAAACACCACAGTTGATTGGTTGGTTGGTTGGTTTGGAGCATTTTTAAAATGTACAACTGGGAATTATTATTTCCTTTCTGCAGATTAGTAGCAATTACCTTACAGACTATGCTAATCTCAAAGCAAGAGAGACATCACTGTCATGCACTAAGTGTAATTTTTGATATACATGCTCTCTGGGTATCTGCTTACTATTTGTTACTTACAGAATTAATCTTGGCTTCTGAGGCTGAGGTTTTAAAACAAATATGTATGTATATAATTCTGCAACCCCTTACTGAGCTACCATCAGCGGATAATTTTGGTTTTCAAAAATACATTTACTTTATTTTAAAACCTGTATTGTTGCTCAGACGGTCGCAAACTAAGATACGCTTCAGAACCAATTTATCTCAAGGACTGTGCAACAGAATGAGAGTTTTAATAATCAGAAAGCACTGCTAACTCTCCCCTTCCCCCTTGTTCTGGGAACTTCTCTAAAAGAAAAAAAATAAAGGGGGCTTAATGTGCTACCCATAAAATATACATTCCAATCAATCAAGGAAATGCATAAGTATTGCAAATGATGATCCAGAGACTGCCTAAAGATGGGGAAATGAGACTGAACCCAATAACTCAATCTGACTAGTTCCAGCCTGCCTGGTTTCTAGCCTGCCTGCAGACACAGGCATGGGCAGGAGCAGGGGCAAGGGCAGGGACAGAAGCTGAGAAAGGAAAGAATGAAGTGTACAGAGAGTATAACAGGATCAAACTGCACTTTACTGCACGATATTACAGAACTGCAATCACAGAAGAGAAGGGGAATATCTGGCAAAAACTCAGAAAGTAGTAGTGAGAGAGTGTGCAGCATGAAAACAGCAGACAGATTTCCTACGGACTTAATCTCCAGACTTCAGCTGACCTTAAAGTCGGGGCTTCAAAAGGGCAGAGAGGGAGAGTGAGAGTGGAAGTCTCAGACTCAGGGCTAGAGACAAAGAGATGGAGGAGACTGGATCTGTGTGTGATTTCTGCACACAGATGTAACACATTTGTAGTTAATCTGTGTGGCTGCAGACTTACAACTATGTTTGAAAACTATTTCAAACATGGTTACATCTTCAGAGTGGACAGGGATTTATTGCTGCGGCTACACTTGGAGGATGACCCTGCCCCAGCAAAGCCCAATTCTTTTCCCACAACATCCCTCACAAAGACTCCTCGTGGAGTAGGTCCTCTATCAGGCCTTTTTTCTGATGAAGCATTAACAGAGTTTGCCTCAACTGTGCACCAGTAACAAATTGTTTTCAAACTGCTCTGGGAGATGAGAGTGGCTGACATCCACCGCTGGCCGCAGGTCATTTTCTTAGCACAGACCTATCTTTGGGGACCATTTAACACTGTGTTTCAGCTCTCAGCCTTGAAGCTCTTCCTCTAACCCCTACCCCAGCGGCTGGATTGCCTCAATGCAGAGGGAGCTCAAAGTACTCCACATAAAAGAACCAGTCGGGTTTGGCTAGGTGATCACTCCCCAGGTGCAGGGACCGCCTGTAAGGCAGGGCAATAGGGCAAGGAAGGAACAGGGCCCATAGCTGGTGAGCACCAGACCGTGCAGCCAAAGCAGCAGGATTCAGAGCCCACTATGTCCCTGGTTAGTTCCTGTCCTCTGTTGCCAGTGGGAGCAAGGAGGGGGAGGATGCTCAGAAGGAGACAAACACTCCCCAATGGGGATTTCATCCTGCATAGCCCCCATGCGGAGCAGAGCTGGCCCTGGGGGACCCCAGCAGCTCTGCAGCCCCTCAAGAGGCTTCATGAGAGACAGATAGAATGGAGGGGCAAAGCCACAACAGAAGCTCAGAAAGACAGGAATGACAGCCAGGGTGGGTGAGAAGGGAGGTGGGAAAAGGGTCGAAAGAGACGGGATGCAGGGAGGCCTCCCGCCGAGATGCAGAAATGCAAAGAGGACGAGGGCAGTGGCCGGATGAGCCTAACACTTGGAGATCCTCTCACGAAGGGTGAGGGCAGCTCACCCCACACCAGCGCAGCCAGCCTCCCCTAGCATCACAGGGAACGGTGGTGTCCCACTGGGGAACAGCAGGGATTCCGAGGGACACGCGCGGAGACGGACCCTTGGCTGCACTCCCGCACGAAATAAAAAGAGAGTGCTGGGAGGGGGGGAAATGTGGCAGAGGGGGCGGCCCGGGAAGGGACGGGACAGGGCTCCCGCGGGGCACCGTGCGGAGAGCGAGCCGGGACGTGGGCGGGGGTGAGTGTGTGTGTGCGTGGGGCCGGGGCACGGTAGGACACGGCAGGACACGGCAGGGCAGGGCAGGGCAGGGCAGGAGCCCGCGGGGCGGCGGGCGCAGGTGGTGCCTCCGCCCGGATCGGCTCTACCTGCCGTGCCGGGGGACGCCGCCTCTCGATCCCCCCTCTCCCCTCGCGTTCCCGCTCGCCAGACCACGCCTCGGCTGAGTGTCAGGTCTGGGGCTCGCCGTGTTTGTTTGTTCGTTCTTCTGCGCTGCCGATGTCTTGGGGGGGCTGAGGAGGAGGAGGAGAAGGAGGAGGGCGGGGAGGGGGAGGGGACTGGGGCTTGGGAGACGGCGGCTCCTCGGCCTCTCTTATTGCCGCTGAGTTGCGCTCCTCTTCCTCAGGCTGCGAGCAGGAGCCGCCCGGGCGCTTCCCCCTTCCCAGGCCGGCCGGGAGTCCCTGCGGCGGCAGCGCTCGCTCGTCCCCCGCCGGGGCAGGTGAGTGCGGGGCGCCGGGCACCGCTGGTACCGCGGGCACCGCCGCCCCGGGGCTCCGGCCCCGCGGGAGAGCAGGGCAGGCGGCGGGGACGCAGTTTGCCAAACTCCAGCGCCCGGCTGCTCCCCGCTCACGGCCGCTTTCCCTTCCTTATTTCCCCTCCGCAGAGCACCCCCGCCGCGTCTCCCGGAGCCCGCCCGGCAGAGCGCTCCCGAGGTGCCGGCAGCAGCCAGGATTTTTGTCTGTCTTGTTTGTGTGTTTGTTGGGTTTTGTTTTTGTTATTTTTTTTCCTCGTTTTCATTTGGCTTTCTAGTCTCGCTGGGAATGGCAGAGGCAGCGGCGCCTGGAGAAAGAACAAGTGTGGGGAAAGGGAGAGGGAGCCGGAGCTAAATGACAGGATGCGGGCGGCTTGAGGCACAGAGAGAAGCCAGCCTCCCTCTGCCCCCGGGACTGCCTTTGCGGACCGTGCTTTCTGCTCCTCACTCCAGTTGCAGGATTTAAGGAAGAGTTGTGCGTGGAGGGCATTTTTATTTTTTTCCTCCTTTCCCCTGAAGGGAAAATGGATTGGGGACTTCTCCTGCACTGTGCAGCCCTCACCTTCACCCTCGCCAGGGCTCTGCGGAGCGGTGAGTGTAACGTGGGACGTCGGGTCTCAGCTTGGGCGGCTGTGGGCGCGGGAGTGGGCGGTGGGAGCCGGGGGGGCGCGGGACCGGCACCAACGTGAGCCTGGCTGGGGGGAACTTTCTGCCGGAGGAGGGACGCGGCAGAGTCCTCACCCGAGGATCGCCCACCCTGGCATTGCCTTCCGATTTTATTTTCTGTTGTTTCGGGCTGTTGTATGAAGCAGACTGCTCATTCTCGTTGGATCAGGACAGCCAATTATCTTAATAATGTTCCGTCCCATAGGCAATTAAATGTCTCTCCTTTCGATATTTGAAAGATAATGAACACTTTAAAGGGAGGGCTTTCTCTCCCCTCCCCCCGCCCTTTCTATTTTCAAAGCGTAAAGTTTTAGATCGTGCCTCTTACTAGCTGTGTGTGTACCTGCGAGTAGTCTTCACGTGGAGAGCTCTCTAGAGTACCCCTTTCCCAAGTCTGCATCTTACGTGCAACTTGCACTGTGCCAAGAGAGGAGCTGAGCTCCTCTGTGAAGGCTCACGACTCCTTTCCAAGAGAAGAAATCCCATAACAAATGAGTGATGTAGCTAGCTTACTGTCAAGCAGCCCTTGAAAACACAACTAATTAAAAGCAGCATGCTCCTCCTTCCCCGAACAATGCCAGGGCACTGCGAATATTTCACTGCATGATGCGTTTTTAAGGATGGTCTAATTGTGGGATTGCTTGACGTTTAGCTCTTGCACATGAAACAGCTCGTGCGAGTCTTCCTTTCCCGGCAAATCCTGAGCAATTATTATTAACTAATTATCAAATATTTACTTTTGCCTGACTTGGTTTTCAATCTAAGTAATTAAAAGAAGAGAGCACCCTCCACTTATACTGGTATATTGTTTTAATAAGGGACCACAAGTGGAGTGTCAAGCAAGAAAGAGTATTAAAATCGCATGTTTTATGATGGAAGTTAATCTCTTTCCCAATATGTTTTGAAGAGGCTGCTTAATTTAATCAGCCAGTGCTGTGGCACAGGAGTAGAGGTGCTAGAGGCGTGCACCAAGCCTGAAGTGGGGATGCTCTGAGAGGTGCACTTTGCTCATCCCCCCAGCCCAGGTGAGGGGTGTGGGCAGCTGCCTCACATATAAACCCATATTGCTGCTAGTCCTGTACCTCTGAGGAGTGGGAGAGAGCCACTCCATGCTTTTGTTGATCATTTATCTCTATTAAAAGAAGGGGAGTAGAGCCAGTTGCTGGGCAGAAGCCTCCACTATGAGTGGTCATTGTGGTGGTCCTGTTGGAGTCACCAAGGCTATTAACCTCCCCTATAACCTACCAGACCTACTTATGCCACCTTCACCTACATGGAGTATTAGTGTCCACTAAATTAATTCGTTAACCTTATTTGGAACTAATGGTCCAAAGTCATTAGAAACTGTTCTTCTTAATCAAGTGTGAGAGAGATTGCACAGAGCCAGAGAGTCTAGCAGACCGCATTATCTTATTACACTGTCACTTTCCCAGAAATCGCAGATTAAGGAGCCCTGGTGGTAGTGAGTCCACCTCAGCGTCCTCTGAAGTGACTCTGTCAAGTGACTAGAGGCAGCACTGCTTTATTTCAGGCATTTAACAGATGCCAGACTCTGCCATGTTGTTTGCAGGGCTGGAGTGGCCTTAATGAGACAGGATCACTTTCCGAGTGTGCTTACACAGGGAGGAAAAGGCAAGATTCCCTGAGAGCCCCAGACAGCGGATTAGCAAGATCACCAGTGACAGCTTTTGAGCTTTGAGCTGCAGTTCCTTTTGTTCTGGTCAGAGGAAAACAGCCTGTTTTGCAAAGGCACAGCGGAAATATAATAAGATAGCCTTTCCCAGCAACGTGCTTAGCAGTATCTGGGTTTTGACCATATAGCTGAGTATGTATCATCCCCTTCTCTTCTAATTTATGGCAAATAATGTCTATAAAGAGTATTGCTTTATGCATTTTTGATGTGCGCTTTCTCATTCATTTCCATTTGACCTGTTTTTCCTACAATAAAATCCTGTACCTTTATAAATTCATGCTGAGAGCAAGGATTGCCATTTTGCTTTCACAAGGAATGTATTAGATAGAGCGCTGCAGCCTGTATATACCACTATTGGGATGTAATGATATATAGTCTTGCCTTTTAGTGGGGACATTCTTCTTGTCCATAGTTTACTGTCATGTTTTATTGCTCCAAATTAAAATCAATGTGTGGAGAATATTCTTCTTACCTGAAGGTCTGTTGAAAGAAATCCATAGTATTAAAAAAGTGATAACACAAACCTGCACTAGACAGTGGAGTGAGTGACTGTGTAGGTTGGATTTCTTGCCCCTTTTTATTTTTTCTATAAACCTTAAAATGAAACCTTTACAATGCTGACCAGAGGAGCAAGATGCAGCACACCACACTTCAGTCATACTTGGTGATTCTTGAAACTTCTGCAACTATTTTCCTATTAGAAATAAATCTTTGTTTTTTGGGAGGGGAGGAAGGAATGGAAGAGACAGGAAGGAATGTTGTTCTGCTCCGTTACTTTGATGCAGTCTCCAAGCATGAACAAACTTCCTTGAAAGAATAAATAGTGGATGATTTCTGCTTCACTAGAGCTACTTTGTTCTCTGCTGCCCTGGGTTTGAAGAGCACAGATAGTTTCAACCTGTCTAGATTTATGGACTGATAAAACAAAGGCAGGGCCTGCTGCGGATGAGCTTGGATCCACCAAGACAATCCCAGTGGTCAGTGACACAGACCAGGCTTATCCCACAGCTGGGCAGGGGGTCAAACGGCATCCCTTTACACCTCCTCCCAGCTTTTCTTAAAACTTCATACTTAAGAAGATTATACTTTTTAGAGTTAATTGTGTCCTATGTACTCTTCTGAGCCAACATTAACGCTATTGTGAAGGTGCAGGGTTTTAACACTGTAAAGGGCACTGTTGGAGAGGAGGGCTTTTTAAAACAGTGTCCTTACTGTTTAGAAATGGGGTATCTTCTACTACATACTGCCTTAAGGATGGGGTTGGAGAAGGAGGCCTCTTCCTTTTGGGTACAACATAGCAGAGATGCCTTTAAAGGCGTAAGGATGCAGCATAATTTTGCCTTTAGAAGGCTGCGGGCCCCGCAGCATTCCCACGGCAGCCAGCCGGTCTGCTTGGGGTGCGGGTGCTTGTTGGGGGCACTGAGACCAAGCCCATCTGTTTGCTTCCCCCTCGCAGATAAGTGCGGCGACACGATCAAAATTCTAAGCCCCGGGTACCTCACGTCTCCCGGCTACCCGCAGTCCTACCACCCGAGCCAGAAGTGCGAGTGGCTGATCCAGGCGCCGGAGCCGTACCAGCGCATCATGATCAACTTCAACCCGCACTTCGACCTGGAGGACCGCGACTGCAAGTGAGTGCGGAGCGCCAGGGCTCCACCTGCCGGCCGCCCGGGGCCGCGCCGCCCGCGCCCGCGGGGATCCCAGTCCTGGGGCCGGGCTGCGGCCGCTGGCGTTCCGAGGAGCGTCCTTCGGGGAGAGGGGGAGGTGTGGGGTGTTAAAAAGATCTTTACAGCTTTCCCAGCGCGTTTGAGCTGCGCCTGCCCGATGGGCTGTGAGCTGGTGGCGATCGGTGGTGATGCGCGCTATGGGGGTGCGGTCGGGGTGAGGCACCGTTTGTTGGCCTGCTTGCTTTTGTGAGTAAGTCTCTGGAGTTTGGAAAAGGAGTTCCTTTTCCTTTTGTGCCCCAGAGCTACGAACGGCCCATGGCAGAGGCAGGCCATTTATAAATTGCCAAATCCTCTTAACGTAGGGTTAGTCTGGCATTTGCTCTCATGCTTTAAAGGGCAGTGGACTGTAGGACTGATAGTCATATTTCCCCCTTTCTGCCTTTGCTGCTGATTTATGGCCAGTAGCTCTTCTTTCCCCTCCTCCTGCTCTCCAGTAGCACCCTGAGAAGAAGAAGGGGAGAGCTGAGGCCGCCTTTGCTCCCTTGTCCTCGCATTCCCTCTGACCGTCTGTTCCAAAAGTGAGAAGGGGAATCAGAACCGCCCAGAAGCTGTTCTCCACTTTCCCCCAAATCTGTAAACTACATAGCTTGCCCAAGGCAACACATGGTCAGATCATTCCCCTCTTCAACATGCCCTCTAAATTCAGCCTGCTTATTTCATGAAGAAAATATTTTAGTGATTCATTATTTAAATATTCCTTGAGTGTCATATTTTTTTCATTCTCTTCTGATAACTGCAGTAGAGTTGCTATTCATTAATGCTACTAGTCAAGATTTTCTCTGCATGTCAGAAAGATTAAACTCAATAGCCAGTGGTTTTTGCCATTTCTTGGGTGTATTCAGGATTTTGCAGGATTTAGTCCCATAAAATGATGTTTAGCTCATCAGGAGTGGTTGTAACAGACCATGAGATTAGAGTGTTGGATTTAGAGAAAGAGAGTAACTGTACTCAAGCACTTAATTTTTACCATGCACGTCTTTGTTCCTATTATTTAATAAATTGATTACTTAGATCACAATTACTGTTTTCTCTTAAAATGAAGTTCTTTAATGATGCAGAGTGGTGCTTAGTTGCTTTTTTGTTGTGTTTTTTTTTTTTGGTTTTTTTATAACCATTTATACAGCCACATTTCACTACCATAGTTGAGTGATAATGCAGGAAAACCCTGTGCTCATAAAACTAAACTGACTCTTCGTTAAAATGAGGTTTTACTGTGGCATTGGAGCTGCAGCTCATATTCACACCATATGTTCACATGCTGACTTCCCATTCTTTAATTTTTAATGTCTTGTACTCGGGTAGTGATTCACTTCCCTGTGTCTTCTTGATACAGGTTTTGCTTTCATTCTGTGGGACGCTGCTAATTCTTTAAAATCTTTGTCACTCTTTGTCTCTTAGACAAAAACTGGAAAATTAAATGAAGTGTCAAATCCTTTTTCTCTCTTTCTAGAATGCATGTTTTTCCAACTCTGTAAAACCAACATGGGCTTTGGCAGCAGTAAAATGGTGTACAGCATACAATTATTTGAAGAACAAGTAATCTTTGTGGCATAGTGTTGTGCTAAACAGTGTTAGACTGAGCTGAACTGGGTCCAGGGAAAGGATTGACTCCCTCCTTCTGTTGCTTCCTTCTCAATGTTCATTGTCCACTCTCCCCCCTGCATTATTTCTTCCTCTGAAACGGAGCCCAGTGCAGTAATGAGATGGTAGTGGGTGGAAGGAAGTCTCTACACAGGGTTGTTTGCATTGTCTTTGTAGTATGTGATGGTGATGACTTTACCATTATTTTGACAATGCTGAAATGCTGATTTTCTAGGCTATGCTAAACTACTCAGCTGCTTCTTCACACACATTGAAAATGGTTCTTTTCAACTTAAGGGGGATTGTATTTGTGCAAAGAAAAAGCTTAGGACCCAAATAACAGAAAATTATTTCAGCACCAGGAATTTGTCAGCAATCTCCGTGGTCTGAAATTTCAGCATCTACTTACAAAATTCGCATTCCTTGTACCAAATATAGGATAAACCAGGAGATTAAAGCAATAAAATTATCACAAGATTTTTTGGATTTTGAGGCTAAGTACACTTTGTTTTTCTAATATACTTAGCTTATTAGAAACTCAGTCTGCAATCTAGAAATGTGTAATTTAGGTTACACTCTAGTTTATTGAAAAGTTTAGCACTGGAAATTAATAAACACTTAAATATGAAATGCAGATAGAAAATGAGAGATAAGGGAATTCGTGTCTGGGAACAAAAAATGTCCCATACAATTAGAGTAGACTAGAGAAGATTAGCTTGCTGGCCTAGCTCCCAAAATCCTCTTTATAATGCTGTTCATTGCATCTTGGACCTTAGTTAGAGTTGAAAACAACTTTAACAGGGACTCCCTGAGCCCAGGAAGGCAAACAATGTGACTTTGGAAAGGTTATCTTCTTGTTCCATAGTGCCAACAAGAAAATCAAGGGGCCTTATCTAACTTTTAAAAATATTACTCTATACAGAGGGCTAGATATATTGAAATGTAAAACTGGTGAAAGGCTAATTCTCTGAGGAGAGTCAAAAGCAGCACATTTAAACATTAGCTGTACTGAAGCTGTTCCCAGTTAGTTTCTTTGTATATTAAGGTTTGGAATTAATTTAAAAATATGCCCTTGATTTACCTACTTATTATGCCATGCTTTAATGAATAAGCATTTCTCAAATGACTGCTAATAAAATTCATATATGTATGTTTTTCTGACAATCAGAACCATTTGAGTTGTTTTAAATTTCAAGTAAACATGGTGAAAATTCCTGTTTCTTTGGAGGCATTCCAAAGGACTGAACTTTCACAGTTTTGAAGAATAAAGACACGTAAATAATTAAAAATATGTTCACACAAGCAAGGTTCAACTAATAGAAAATCTTTTAGACAGAACTACTGTACCAGCTTAATGGAAATACTGGGTTTTGACAGGAAGTATACAAATATGTCAACCACAGATTGTTATCAAGGACATATATAATGAAAAAATATGCAGTCTCTTTTTAACTTTTAACTCTAATGAGTGTTATGCCTCCTCTTGTGGAGGCCAAGACACAGAAATTATGGTTGTACTTTAAGAGAAAACTAGTTTTGGTTTGCCATTTTGTCTTTTCTCAAGTGAGCCCAAATAATAACCCTGCATTTTTGAAGTCAGGAACATGGTTAAAATGAATAGAAGAGACAAAACATATGGCCACATATTAGTTAAAACGCTCCAGTGTTTGTTGCATGTGGTAAATGCTTTTCAGCACTTAGTGCAAGCTGTACAAGTCTCGTGTTGCTGAAATATCCTACTGTGTAAATGTAGCCATCTTGAATCTAGTAAAACTTTATACCTAGATAATAAACAAGAATGTCACTGATACAGTACTTTGAATTATGGAACTTTTCCGGTTTCCCAGCAATGCACACTATCAGCATGATAATTTATAATGGTTTGTGACAAATGTTGCTGAGCAAAGAGGTGTGTGGTTACATTCAGATCAGATGTCATTATCTAGGGAGCAATAAAAATTTCACAGACACTACGTTAAAAACATTAAGAAAATGAATGTGAAGCTTCAGAAGAAAAGGGCTTAAGAAAGGTGGTGGGTTTGGTAGAGAAAGCCCAATAGTGGTTTCCTTACTGACAAATTATTGACTTTGTTGCCAGACTTGACTGTATTGCTTTACAAGGTTTTCGTAGATATGCCACATGGCACTATTGTTTTATTGGCCATCATTTACAGACATAGAGAATAAATATTACCCTCACTTAACACTTATGGATTATGTACACAATGCTGTCAAATCACTCAGAATGGAAAAATTGCCCATTTTGGAAACCTTCACATTGTAGAAGGAAAGATGTCATAGATAATTATTCTTTATATTACCTTTACCAGGGATTAGTTAGAGCGATGAGATTAGAGCTGTAAAGAAATTGCAGTCAGCTACAGAATACAGAGCAAAAAATACCTGTTTGTTTATACAGAAGAAAATGGCTCCTCCAGATCCTTAAGTAAGAAAGCAAGCATAGGTATCCTACAGGGTGAAACTGTAGCTCCATGGAACTCCCACAGACCTTAATGATGTCAGAAATTCATCCATCCATTTTATTTCTAAATAATGTCAATGGATTTATGCTGCAAATCTGTAGGTATAACAAACTGAAGCTGGTAAAATAAACAGGAGCGAGCCAAGTCATGGTTCAGCCGTTCTTTAGTTCCTGCAAAGTTTAAGCTTTCATTTGCTTTTGTCTAAATCCTGGTTCTTATTCTTCCACACAACTTTGTGTGGACTTTGTGCCTCTTGTTCGTTCCTTTTGTGCAGGGGTGGTTCGAGCCCTTTGGGTTGAGCTGATGGGAGTAAGAGTGCACGTGTCCTTGTTGCCCGTCTGGAGAGCCACCCATAAAGGACACTGCTGGGACTTGCCTGTCCAAAGGTTTCTGCCATCAGTGGCATGCAGTAGCTGCTTCCTGACTGCCCAGAGGTGCATCTGGAGCCTGCCCATTCCTAAACTACTCCCACAAACAGCACCAAGGACATCTCTGGCATAATGGGGGGTCTGGGCCTAGTGCGACCCCCCTGCCCTTGGAAGCAGTGGGAACTTTGCCCTCCACTTCCACAGAGCTATCTCCCGTGATTCTTGAAGGCTGTGGAGAAGGGTGCAGCACAGGCCCTGTAGGATTAGTTGTTTGGATGGCAAATATCAGTCAGTGTTTCCTAATTCCCTCTCTCTCTGCTGCTGTTGAGTTCGGCAGGCAGAGAGGTGCCTGCAGGTGACAAGGCAGGGTAAGGGCTGGGCTGTCATAGGAGCAGAGTTGTTCAGGCCTGTGGGAGGCAGAGATGGTGTTTGCCCACGGTTGACTAGAGAGGTCTGAAGGAGTCAAGGCTCCCAACAGATGGAGCTTCCCAACAGAAGGAACTTCCCAACAGAAATACAGCTTTAGTGGCCTGGCCCTGCTCGCCTAAGCATCAGCACGGGGCTTTTAGTGTATTTCAGCAGGATGTGGTACCTAAGAGAGGTGGGAATGCCCCTGCTTGCTCTGATCTGGATTAACTAAACCACCCAGCCCACACCACTGGAGCCACCCCACCGCAGACACTGCTGCCCAGGCACAGGAAGCCATGAGGGGGACGTGGGCACCAACACCCTGCGAAGGTCGTACCTGGACCAAAGGGGCAACATCTCCACCCCTTTGCCTCCCTCAAAAATCTGTCCCTCAAAAGCTATTTGGGGTTACTGAGAGGTTATTTGGAAGTACTAAGGGGATGAAGTCCCTTTATTCTGTCCCTAAACCAAGAAAGAAACAAGTGGTTTTGGTGTCGTCTGGGATGAGTTGTTGCAGTGGATTTAGGGGCCATGTGGTGTCTCGTGTCTGGGCACACTTTGAGGGAATTTCTGTGCTTTATATAAAGCATACAAAATGCTTTCTCAGAGAGCATGCTGCTAGACCCAGACAGTCCTGCTGGTGACCACTGCTGTTTGGTACCCTCTGTAAGGCTGCAGTAAGCTGTGCCAAGGAAAGGAATTAACCCAGAGTCCGAGCAGGATCAGGGAAGCAGAAAACACTTGTTCTGCTCCAAAATCTTCTCCTTAACTTAGAGATTCTGAATTATGAAAATATATACAATGTTCTCTTTGCTATAAAATTCAGCATGTATTTGCATATGAGTATCAGATGCAAGCATCTAAAGAGGATGCTGATATTTTATTGTGCTTTAGAGACTAAATAAGAGTTGAAACAAGTTGAAAATTATATTGTTTTTCTGATTATACAGTGTAATAAAAAGATTCCTTTGTGGTTTATCCAAGCAGTTAACTCTTGTAAAAGTCTCTATTGTCAAACTGTTTAACAATTCCTTCTTTTAGAGTAGTGGTTTGAGCTTGAGTTTCCTCAGGAAAAGGTATTAGGAAATCCATGACCAAACCACCTGGTCATAGCTAGAGAGTTTGTGCTGGCCTGTGTTTAGGGCTGAGGTGTTGGATGCAGAGCCCGATGTTGCACTCTATCTGTATGGGTACATTCCCTGGCACAGTGGAGCCTTGACTTGGGTCTCTTTACAGTAGCACACTAAAACTGTAAAACCAGTCACATGCAGGTGTTTCTATTAATCTGGACAGTTAAGTGAACTGTGAGGAGAACTCTGCCTAGATGCACTACAACCAGATGCCCTTCAGACAAGAAAAATTTGAGGGTCAAATATGGATTCCCTTAAGCCTAATCCTTCATCCTTTCTGTGGACAGAGATAAACAAACTCAGAACAGAGGTCTGAATCCTTTCTAAATTGAAACCCAGAGACACTGGCATTAGCCCCATGAAACTCACAACATGTTTTCAGTCAACCCCACACTGCTCTTCACCCTCCTTTCCTGCGCTAATCTAATTGAAACAAAAACCTATGTGTCTCCGAAAATTAGTTTCTTAATTATAGCTTATTGCAAGCTATAACATTGGATCATAATTTGATAATTATGATATATTTTTATACAGCTGATGCGAAACAAAATTCAATTATTTTCTTTCGTAGTATTTCCGAAGAATGAAATTATATTTGAAAATTGGATATACATGCACTCACATGTATATGTCTATGCTTATATATCACACAGGACTACTTAGATATAGGTATATGTGTTACATGCACCTTTTTAGGACTGTGCCTATATACATGTATTTGTGTTATAGATTTCTTAGTTTATGTAGAAGTTCCTAAAGTAAATCTGCTAATTAAACTGCTAATATCCATCTTAAGGCTGATAATTAGGTATAAAGAGAAAAAGAGACAGGATTAGTGTTCAGATCATGTTCCAAATGCCTCTTAATTGGGTGTTTGTAATCAATCCTGTTTGCAAGAGGCAGTGGTTTGGCAGAATAAAGAATGAAAAAGGCTTAGCCCTGCTATTTTCCTGTTAGTTGACTTGGCCATAGTATTTAGGTCAGGATCCAGTGTCAAACAAGGTAATTTTGTCAGCCTTAGCAATCCTCACAAAACATAAAAAAAATCTTCTCTAATGATATATTTTCAAGCTAAAAACTCTCTCAAGCTAGAGAGCTATTTTTATCCAGAATCTTAAAAATTGTTTTCGAGTGAACCACAGGAAAGACTTTGTTCTCCTGGCTTCTGTCCACCACTGACTTCTGAAACCATGTCTGAGTTCACTGTGGGTCTTTCATTGCATTGACCTTGGCACTTTTCTCACCAAGCCACAGTTTTCCATCATAAAACCACACAGCTTGGTATAATGATTATTTCTTTATCCTGAGTAACCAAACAATTTTTTAAACAGGGTGACAGATTTCCCTCTTGCACTGTGGGAAGCAAGCACCTGGCCATTTCCAAATAGACTTTTAATGAACTTCCTGAAGGAGATTCGAGAGAAGTTTAATAAGTCACCTGCCAACTTTCTGGGAGCATAGGTCATTTGCTTTTCTGTAGGAATTCACAAAAATGTGAGAATAACCCCTTTCCTAAGTCCTAAACTTCCATGGAGGAAATTGATTTTCATGGGCAATATCAAAGGTTTTTAAAAACGTAACCTCAAAAATCAAATTTCTGATTGTTTTTTACACATCAGGTACTGTGAAACTCTGTGATCCACAGAGCTGGTTAAGAACCGTGTGAGCTTTATAGTAATATATTTAAACAGGAACGGATTGTGCATATTTAGACTCATCTTGCATGTTAATATCATTACAAGCATTTTACGTAATGCTATAAAATGAAGAATTTAGATGGCTCAAAAGGACCATTGAGAAAATATCTCCATATGTGGAAGAGACTCCCATTTAATGTGATGATTTCCTCCAGAAGAAACTATGCATATCCCAGAAGCACAATAACCAGCTGTTGTACAGGAGAAACTGGGCGTTTGTCTGCTGCCTTCCATGCTGACGTGGAGTTGCAGTGGCCACATGTCCCATGTCTCCCCTAAACACAGATGGGCTGAGCCTCACACTGAACGAGAGCCTGGGTTAATCTCTTCCTTACACTCCCAGCAGCTTGGGTTCCATTGCACACTTGTGCTGTGGGCTGCTCTGTGCCCCCACGTGAAGACACAGCCATCAGAGCTGTGGGGTGGGACAGGGATTGGAGCACCCCACAGCAGGTAGGGGCACGCACTGACCTTGCAGCTCAGCCCTTTGCTGGAGCCATATCCTGCTTCTTTTCATCTTTGAAAAGAAGATACAGGTAGTTCTTTTTCTTTTTTTTTTTTCCTTTGAACACTCCTTATTAAATTGGAAGTTGGTAACCTAGAGATAACTAGAGAGGTCTGTTCACACCCAAGTGATTATTCTGCCTCAAGCTTTGAGAAATGCTCCCTCACAGCCAAAGTTTTGCTCATTCACATAAACAGTCACGCTGAAGTCAATTAAAACAACAGACTCACTTTGTGCAGGACTAATAGCTAGGACATACATTTCTGGCACTACACAAATTAATAATTGCTTTTTAGAACAGTGGTTTTCAGATGCTTGCAGAGTAATTTACTATACAGTGGAAGATTCAGTTTCATACTTTTTTGTCTCCTCAATTCATAAATCACCATAAATAGGTTATCAGTTCTTCTGCAGCTCTTAGCTCTTAATAGTGAAGGTCTGGGACAAGTTGCTAAGTGCGTGAGTGAGAATCAAAGTTTGCCTTATTGTAGGATCTTGTGCCAATCTATCATTAAGCCAGACAACTTCTACCGACTTTCTTCTGATGTATTCATCTGTAACAAGGGAAGCAGATCAGCAATTTAGAAAAGCTTTAGCTTGATCACCATGCAGAACTGCAGGCTATGCTGCCTATTTCCATAGCGATCACACCACTTTGCCAGATGCAAAATGAGAGGCTTACATCCCTCATGCTAAAAACCCTTCTTAGAGGAAATCCTAGGCTGTCGCTTCGTTTGAGTAGCTTTAGCTAAGTCTAGAAAAATATGCAAAGGTAGCTCTTAAATAAAAACTCTTTTTTTATTCTGTGTCACAGCCATGTCCATAATCTGTTTTGGAGACAGAGGCATAAGATGTATTAGCATGGCAGGCATATGTTCTGATTGCTGAGTGTTTTTTGACATTCCCAGAAAACCCCTGAGACTTTGTGTCACAGTCCTATAAACTTTATCTATTTGTATATTCATATCCGGGCTTAAATCCAAAACTTCTTTGCATGCATTTAAAGCAGACAGTTTAGGTTCATCTCCTTGTGTTTCAGATGGCAAGCAGTTAAATCAGGTACACGTTTTAACCACTCCACATAGTCTAACATTCTGATGCATTTCAGATCTTTCCAATGTGTTTTGATAGCACATAGGCTATATACTGTAGGTATATAAAATAGATACAGGACCACATTGAGCTGTGAAGCAAGTGAACACAGCTCACTGATGCCAGTAGAGTTGCACCTGCTAACAGCTCAACACAAAATACCATAAGCATATCATAATGTTCCTTGCTGGTTTCCATTTTCATTTATCCTCCACAGCTATACCACATAATGGCCTTCCAACAGTATAATAGTCATCTTTATCTCATTTCTCTGACATAATTTTCAAGCTCCTTATTACTGTTGAACAGTGTTGCTAATAGTGCCCAAATTGCTTCTCATTCTTCTCATTATAGTATGTCATTATTCAAAAAACCAATGCTCTTCATTCTTTCCCACACAAATAGCTCTCTCCCAAACTAAACTTAAAACTTACTTCCAAGAGCCAGTGCCATGTTTCCCAGGTAATTAGGCTCCTTCTACTGTCTATTACGTTTATACTTTGGACATTTTTACACTTTTTAATTATTGTACCTGTGTACTCCTTGAGACTTGAATCTTTGTCGTCTAAGCCTAGTCTTCATACACTGATTTTTTAACCAATTTAATGATTTGAATTAAGGTTTTGTTTGTGTATAGTTAAAACAATTCAGTACACACCGGGGAACACATATATTGTAGTATAAAGATGTCTTATGTCAGTGCTTTTGCACAATAAGCCTTGCTAGTATCAGCAGTTTGTGGAAAGGACTGTATACTGCTCTATCTATAATGGTTTCTAAACCGGAATAGTTACAGTGGCTGTAAAAACTTATGTATAGACCTACTTCTCTGTGACATAACTACTCAAAAATGCTAGTAGAGGGTTTTGGATACTGTAATAGCTAAATTAATTCGATTGCCTTACTGATTGCAAGTTGCAAAGTGCAATATAGATGTATATATAGATGTGCATATTGGGGGATTTAGTGACACATCAGTTTTCTCCCAGCTTTTGTTCTTTGTACAAAACCTTAGCCGAAGTGTCTAACCGAAGCAGTTCCTCTGCGTGCTGTAACTTATGCTTTCCAGGAAGGTTTTTTTTTTGAACTTGAATTACCAGGCAGCCACATAAATTACTGTGGTGTGACCTTCAAGCACCTCGCTTACTCCATGGAAATTATCTGTATGCACATTCTCACTCTGTGATCTTCCATATGACATGCAAGGTTCTTAGTTATTCCTCCCCCCCCACCTTGAAATTACAAAGTAAAAACACGCTCATAGATGTAACCGCAGATCAGCTGATGCTCTGAAATCAAACTCTGAGGGCTCTGAAAATAAATATCTGATTACTAGGTAACTTTTGCATGGCCCCATATGCTCAGAATAGAAAATGAAATATATCCTTCCATTCTGCATCCCAGCTTCAGCTCTTTCTCATCTGAAAGATACCAGATAATTTTTATTTAAATATGTGAAGAAAGGAAGGTGTTTTTTCGTGGGCCATATTCTTAATTTGTCTGAAGATCATTCTACTGAAATTAGTGGAGCCCCAGTAATTTACATCAGCTGAATGAGGAGCTGACTCTACATTTCTGCAGTTCCCTAGAAATTCTCAGAAGAAAGGCCAGTATTGTAGCTGAACACATGATAATTCAGAGTGAAGTTCAGTTAAAGTTTTGCTGTTCAGCAAGACTGGACTTTAATACTTAGGCAGAATGGGTAGGAGCTTCTTAAAAGTCGGTGGAATTAAGTAATTCTGTCCTTCTTTCCACTAACAGCTTTAAAGAAGTACATAGGATTGGGTGCTATGGTACTGTGGCTCTTTACAGTGCTAACTCTCTCCTACTGCTTGGTCTTGGGACAGTAAATCATCATCTTTGTGTCTTGATTTCCTTAAAGAGGGTAATATTTCTCTGGTTTTCAAATATGTGAGGATGTGGTTATTAGTGTTTGCAAAATCCTTGGAGACTGCTGGGTGGAAATGTAGTGCAGTATAATAGTTATTTGCCATTGTTTTGCATTGTTCATCTTCTAGCTGTTAATTTTTTTTTAACAAAATACTGCTATATAAGAATGCATGTGGCAATCTTTTTACTTTCAGAGGGTAGCGTTATCCAAACAAAAATAAAGAATAGGACTCACGCTCACAAGAGAGACATTATCCATGATGAGAAGAATCTATAACAGACACGACACTAACTCAAAACTGTGCACCAAATAGCATCCAAATGCAAGCAATTTCAGATGTGTGCATATTGTCAGTACAAAACCAGGCCATTCTGCAAATGCCGAGTCCCCCAAGGAGCAGTGAACCTAGCAGCAGCAACACTAATGGCTGTCTTCTCATGTGCAGCGAGGGAAAGCAGCACTTTAGAGCCGCCTTGGGCAGCTGTTAAGTTATTCATTCTTAACTTACTTCTATAAAGCTGTTACTGGGTGGAAGCAGATGACACAAAGATATGGACCTGTACTGTCTGCTGTGGAGGGAGCATTCCCCATCCTTGCACATAGGGTGAAATTCTGGCTTCCTTCAAGTCAATGACAAAATTTTGCCTCAGTATTGCTTGGACTGAAAAAAAAATACTAGGCTTCACAAAACCCTTTTTTGAAGAGCACTTTTCTAGTGCCAGTGTCTCTCACAGGATTTTTCTCAGTTTGGATGTTACTTTCCCTCCAATGCACGCAGTTCATGTAGAGGAGCAAGCAGACCCATGAGTTTTCAAATGTGTTTGTACTGCTAGAATAACAATTAAATAAATAAATAAATAAATAAATAATCCCAACCAAACAAAACCAAAAGCAACCAAATGAAAAACACAACAATTTTCTGTTGTTGGAGTACATGTAATGTGTGACGTACTGTGCTAGGTCATCTACCTTGTTTCTTAACCTCCTTTCAGAACATTTCAGGCTGGTTTATGGTTGGTTTGTTCCACCTGATGTCTGCTCCTTACCTATTTCCTCTCTGTAGCTGATGTGAAAATTCACACTCTCCTGAGTAAGATACGGGAGTTTTTTTTCTCAATATTACCAACTCAAAGATTTGGACATCATAAGTCAAGCCTTGAAAAATTGTGAAACTTTCTAAAAATCCCCGTGTCTAAAAAATTACTATGGATTTCTGTTTCATTTTTTACCTAGTATATTTTGGGGGATTTCCACTGTGATAACAGTAGCCAGAAAGTTCCGCTGCCCTAAATGAGGAGTTTGACAATACCATGATATCAGCAGCTGATGCTTTAAAATCTGCAACCAAGTTTCATGGTACTCACGCTAAAAATAATGAGAGATTGTGTTAGATTCTTGCTAAAGTCCCAGCTTCCTGATGCTGTTTCTGTTCTCAGTCATAGCCTTGAAATTCTCACTCAAGGGATAGACTTACAGAAGAATAATAGAATCAAAGGAAATTGAAGTATTAATTTATATTGATTTCACTGCATGGCTATGTTTCTTCACCCCTCACTGTATGATCAAAACTTCCAGAAGGCAAAATTCATCCCAGAAAAAAACAAGAACACATCCTGAGAACCTCATCCTTTTCTCTGAGAACACATAAAATAGCATTAGGAGTCCTATTGTTATGGAGTCTACACATTTGCTTGGCTTCAAAGCTAACTTACACCAATGAGACGTAATTTGATTAAATGCCATTAAACACAAGGACATGTCTCAGGAAGACCCTCATGTGCAAATTGCTGGCATGGTTGGGACAAAGATCACACTCGCTTCTCCATAGTCCTTACACTGTTCCATGGCTGTCCTCTGGCAGTCTTGATGGAGATAAACGAGGTGGACTGACACAGAAAAACTTGCTTATGCCACATTCTTTTATGTGTTGAGCAGACTTATGTTTTCAGGGGACTGTTCTCATTCAGATATAAAAAAAAATATGAGGCAAAGTAGCTAACACTGACATTAATGGACTCATCCTCCACCTGACTATACCATTCTTTTGTCTGCATGTTTCTAGTGAAGTCAATGAAGTTGTGACTGACCACTTTGTATTTTCTTTATGGTTTGGATCCTTCCCTGCTGCAGTTACAATAGTTGCAGCGGGTCTAGTCTGATGTGCACAAGCTGAGAAGTAGACGCTTAGCTCTAAACTCAGGGGCTGTTGTGAGGACAAAACTAATTTTTGAAATGTTTTTATAAACTGAAGGAAATTTTAATGTCTTTTTTCTGTTATTACTTTACAATAATAATCCCAAACTGACGTGGGACCTATTACTCAGTGAGTACTGGCCCCTTGGAAAGTTTCAACTTGTCAAGTTTAGCCATTTTCTGAACGCACAGAGGAAGTCATTAAGGCACATCAGGCTGCTGATTGCTATTAAACTCTGCAGAGAGTTCTGTGCAAAAATCAATGCCATAACAGGGCTGTAAGAATCTAAGAGGCGGGAAAAGCATTTCTTTATCCTCTGGCAACTCAAAAATGGATTAAAAGACTTTGTGAAACCTAAAAAAAAATACCCCTATGAGCTAAATGTAAACCTCTGTGACAAAATAATACAGCTCAGAAAGCTCCAAATGTGAAAATGGGTTTATAATGTAACTGTCACTGCTGTAACCTCAACTGTATGTTTCTGTGCTGGAGAAATCTCACACATCTACACGTGTGCGCATGGACATGCTTATTTATTGTATCCCAAGGAACACCTTTTTTGCTGTATTGACACAAAAGAACCTGGAGGGAAAATGCTTTTTAGTAAAGTATGATCTTATATAGCTTTTGCCAGGAAAGTACTACAAGAATTTTCCAGATGAGTTCCATCTCGGCATCGGCGAAAGTGTTATTTAGATGACTGGCGAGTTTTGACTCTGAGGAAACTGCACTGAAAAATGCAACACAGTTGCAACAATTGCTACCAGTCAAAGACTTTTGTAGAAAAAAATCTTTTTTGTGGGAAAAGCTAGTCTAAATGATATTAGGAAGTTTTGTTGTAAACATGTACTATATAAATCAGGCAAAGTCTATTGTCTGACTCCGAGGCCAACTATCACAGAATGCTTTAAATTCCAGCTGTTCAGTTCTCTTCCCCCAGAAAGCAAAGTGGAGGCATTCAGTTCAATTTTTGGCATGAATTTCATTCAATTTTTGATGATAAAATTATGAAGCATCTTTTCAATTTGATTTTTAATTTTTTCTATGAAAATAAAATTTTACTGAGTTGTACTAAGTTTGTTTCACTCTATCATAGGAACATTTGTGTTGGAAGGAGATCACCTTGTCTAACTTACTAATCAAAGAAATTGCATTTTATATAGTACAGAAGCTAAAATGAAGCAATCCATGTAAACCAAAGAAGATCCAGTTGTGATGTTTCAGAACCTTTATTTCATGGCCTGTCCCAGGCTTTCTGCTCAAGTAAATACTGTTTTGTCACCAGCTATGCTTATTAATTTTAGCATTTTAGATTTTATGTTTTTATTGAAAAGAAGTTTCTCTTCTGTTTTTCCTTTTTAAAATACATGGAAGTACCATGTAGGGTTGACCCCACCCAGGAGGAGGGCTGAGGGTTAGGGCCACAAGCATGTCCCTACATGGTGGTTGCAGAGCCCCACTGGGTCATTGTCTACCCCCTCAGCTAAGCCCAGAAATGACTTTTTCAAAGAAAGAGCGTCAGATGAGCCACCTCAGGATTAAGGCTCAGTACTTAGGACCAAAATAACCAGCTTTGGTCCAGGTGGAGGCAAGTTTTGCCCAAAACTCACCAAGGCTGCAGCTGTTTCACAGTTTCCACCCTTCCTGAGGAGTCACCACTGTGCATCCATCCACGGCAGAGCACAGAGCATGCGGTTGTGGCTGCAGCCAGCATGGCAAACCCTCCCAAAGTATCTGGGCCCAAGACTGAGGTCTACAGAAAAATATCAAAAATAGGCTTTCTGTTAAGGACTACATTAAGCACAGTCAATGAAAAAACTCTTAACAAGTGAGTTCTTAAGGCCTGTTCTGGTGCATGTGGTCTGGTCCGACTGCAGCCATGGGGACCGTTTCCCCAGCATGGTGCTGAGGAAGGAGGCTCCTATACTCTCATTATAGCGGGGGGAAATCCACTTTTCTTGCATGGATAATTTAGAAGTTATGAATCACCCTGTTGTTTTTATTTCAGCAGAGTACAGACAAGAGTTGTGTAAAATGAGGCTGCTGCCTGTCTGTCAGGCAGCTGTAGTTTTTTACCCTGCAGCCTCTTTTAATGTTCATTCTTGGCAAATTCTGAAGAGAAGCAGTCACAACTGTGCACTCAGACGTTAGAGCAGATCTCATACCCTAGTCATTGAGCCGAGGACTTCACTCATGCATCGTCCCATGTTTGATGGAGCCATTAAGTACCCTGACCCAGTAACCAGAAAACTGAATTGGTGTCTAAGTTAAAAGGCACTCTAAAAATATGCTCTTGAATCATCTGTTTTTGAAAAGAGATTAATATTTCCTTGCAGTGTATCTACTTTTCCCAGGTGTTAAATAGACCATTTGCTGTCTGCTGGTCTTTAGGATTTTTTAAAGTAGGTGTTAAAGGCTATTCCAGACTAGCTCTACAGGGTTTTAAGGCATGAGAGACAGTTACCTGCAGAAAAATGCCAATCTCTCTCAAATAATTAGCAATTATCTGTCAAAAAAGCTTCTGAGCCTACCACAGTAAGAAAAATACTTTTCATCTTCGGCTTTTTTTGCCTCCCTCCTTCCCCCTCCTCTTCGTCTCCCTCCCACCTTTCCCCTAGCATTTTTTGAGCAGCCTTTGCCAAAGGAAACACTGATGAAAGTAACTTTCAGTGGCTGAGCCGTTCCCTCTGACACCTCCTCCCTGTCCACCCCCGAGATTACAACAGACATCTGCCTTTGTACACACCATGTCAGCATCCAGCAGAGACATTTTATGTCCTTTGTTTCTCCAAAGTAAATAAGAGCAGCACAGCCGATGCAAACTGGCTGTAGACATCCCATTGCTGATAACGGAGCTACACTGGTAATTGCTAATAATGATGCAGTGTTTCAGCATGGGAACACTCTTCTAGCTGTAATGTGGACAGGGCCTGAATAAAGTGACACAGATGGTAACATTATTGCATATTTCTTTGTAGTGGAAGTTTAAATTTTACTGGGGGGGGGGACATTTCTACATTTTGTTCCAATTATTTCTTTAATATTAGTCACCCTGGTATGCTTGATCTGTGAACTGTGTCAGTGCCACCTAAGGAAATATCAAGAGGAGTCCACAAAGTGAGGAGAAGCAATTGTTTCCACTTAGCAAAGGAAGCACTTAGATGCTGTTTGACAGAATTGCATTTGCCTCCTTTGGCAAGGATGACCCATTTTGATCACACGCAACAGCCAAACAACAGCCAATTTGCAATAAATCAGACAGTAAACATTTCTGTAGCTGCTAGACTGATTCTGGAGTCCTCTCTCATGAACCAGAGCTCTCACATCTGTACCTCAATTGTCCGGGAGTGCTCCACTGCCTCTTTGCAGGCTACAAACAGCAGGAACACATGCTCTGTGGGCCAGCTCCTGGGTTTCAGCTTCCTTTGATGCGTGCAAAGTACGTGCTCCTCTGGGAATGCCCGACATCCTCCGTGCTTACGTGCACAACCACTTCAGCACCCTGGTGAGTCAAAACCAGGGAAGCACACACTGCTACTTTGGCCTGACTGCAACGCGTTTCCTTTGAAAGGTGTTTGGAAAGCTGTGGCAGCATGTCAAAGATAAGAGAGGCAGGAATTGGTTGTATTTGCCAAGTGCCTGTCTTTGTTGGCTCTGTCCGCGAGAGCAGATACCCTTGCTTTTGAACTCCCCGAACTTGCTGCATGTTCATCCACAAAAATTCCTAGCTCACCCAGACCTGGAGTGTCAGGACCAGTTGTCCTTCCTGCAAGATTAGGTCATATCATTATATCAAAGTCCTATTATGCCATTTTACACCACGTGGATGCAACAACCAGCCAAGTTTCTAGTCCCAAGCACAGGTGTCTAGTAACTGTATGATGCATACATGAAAAGTAAAGCCATAAGCCAAACTCATAAGCAAAATTTCCTCTTTCCCCAGCATTATACATTTCTCATCCACCCTTATAGCTGCATATCTAATTTAAATTTCAGAAGAGTGCTGCTAATGTTTGAAAATATCCTGCCTGTCATTCCTTTGCAACTTTTTCTCTTTATCTGGCAATTCAAAACTGCTGTTAATAATGCCGTGTTGAACAGTTGAGAAAAGAGTTATCTACGAGAGAGGCTTCTTCCTGGCAAAAGGAGTGCAGCCCAGTATTAATTTACTTGTAGAGGGAACATGTAGCAGAAAGCATTGTCGGCATGTGGGTAGGAAATAAACACAGGGTATTTGCTGCAGAGCTGCTGTGTAGCTGGTAGTCCAAGGCATGAGCAGGAGTGATAAGCAAGTGTCATTTAAAAATTATTATGAAAAAAATAGTGAGAAAGCACCGAAAGAGCACATAATTTCACCTAATTCATTCTTCCAAAAACTTGATGTCTCCTCTAAACTGGATATGTGGGCTTCTCCTGCGGCTTATAGAGGAAAAATAAATCCCACCTTAAAACTGATCACCCGGATAAATCATTCTTTCCAGGTGCCTTTATCTCTCTCCCCAGACTACCAAGGGAAAACTAGCTCAAAGTATCTCCCAGGGTTTTAGACAACTATTGTAAGGTGAAATAAATTCCATGCAAAATCCTCAGAAATGTCTGCCCAAAGTGGACAGGAAAGCTGGCAGACTTAGATAGCTGCTGGAGCTCGTTCCTGTCATGGCAGACACAGAGCTGATTGCCATGGTTGGTACAGGATTGCCCATGTCAATAAGGTAAAAAAAATCTTGCAACTGTTTGGAATTTTTTTGTCATGTCACAGGCTTAATGTACAACAAGCTGTATAATTGGTTTACAAGTGAAAATTAAAACAGAAAATGAGCACAAGACCTATGTGTTCTGCTCATATAAAAGTAAACATTTTCTTCAAGAACTGAAACTGTTGTGTTAAAATATATTACATGTTGATGTACTCAGTAGTGTCAAATTGTGTTTACTTAGGCAGTGTTACCTGCAGCTTCTGTGGCTTGGCTCAAAGCCTTTTTGTGTGTTGGTAGGGCAGGCTGACAGACCTGTGCTCACTGGTCTGTAGCATTCAGTCACTCCTACAGAGCACATGCACCACAAGAGCCCACTGGTCAGCAGTTAGAGATCTTCTGTAGCAAAGATACTTGATAGGACACGGTGATGATATGAGCAACATCCCTGAAGTGGAAGAGAATGGAAAGGAAAATACCAGAGTCCAAGTGCACACAACACACACTGCCTAATTCAGCAAATGCCACTTGTTCACTTGAGCTTCCTCATTCTTCTCTCAGCACACACTAAGTCCTGTTTAACATATGCTTGAATCCTGCTTAATATTACGTAGGCAGCAGGTGCTTACAATTAGGCACATGCTTAGTAATGTGCCTGAATTAAGGCCCAAAATATTCCTGTTTCAACACACGAGCTGTTTCTATTAAGATGGAGCACTGCACGCTAAGATTTGTAATCAGTACAGACCACACCACATGGACAACAAAGCACTAGGAAATGCTTCTGTTCCAAAGGCTGCTCACGTGCATCCATTTGGGTCTGAGCTCAAAACTTGCTTATTCAGGGTCAAAGCCATGACTGTCTTAGACCAATTTATGAAGCCCAAATCCTGAAGTTCCTCTTGCTGCAAAACTCCCACAGACTTGAAACATGCAAACTGAATGCAGTTCATGGACTTCTGGCAGATTGTCAGGGCAGTGTCCTTAAGTTTATGATATATTACTAAATTGTAGTAAATTTGTTACTGAGCTGTACAGTGGTTCTGCAGTTTAAAATTCAGGGAAAATAGAGGACCTGCATTTTCTCTTACAATCTGATTTGTTGTCTCTACCTTATGTAACTAAAATAGGGTGGACTGAAGCAGCAATAGGTTAAGCAACAATGATGCTAGTAATTTCTTTTGCTGAGGCTTTAGCCAGGCTAAGGACACAATGCTAATCTAGGGTTGTTTCTCTTTTTCCTTAAATAATATTTTTATTGAGCAAGAAGCGGATGTCAGAATAGCCTTTTGATCAGCTAAAAACAACAATGTCTCTAAGGGAATCTTTCCTGTTTATTGTATGCTGCTGCATTTGAAAAATGCTAGTCTACAGTAGAGCGAGACTCCTTAACATACAAGAAGCAGGGCAAAACAGGATGAGGCCAAAATGGGAACTGTATATCACAGGAACTTGGAAGGGCAGGAAGTTACAAAACAAGTAGAAATTCTTGATTAAAAGTATAATTGTACCAGCTTGTGCAAGAGGATAATGACTTTCAAATGTCAGCCTTTGTGCCTGTTCATAATGATAAAGCTATTAAACCATATGTACTGTTCTTAATTCCATTTCTCATGGCAAGTCATTTAGGATCCATAACTATTCTGTCCACTAAAATGTAAAGTATTTCTTCAGCATCATAATCAAACAGTAGATTAAAAGGAGTGCTAACTAGAGCAGTGCCAGCCAGGACTGCTGCATGGTAGTTTAAATCATGTTGGAGATTCTGTTATAAGCCCTTGCTTTCAAGGATTTAAATAACAGCTATAAAAATTCACTCCCAGGATAAAAGTCAGCCAATGAGTGCATATTTAAACCCAATTTTTTTAAACTAAAAAGGCATCATTTTTATAGTTTATGAGTTTTATGTATAAAAAGGAATAAGCTCTTAGACCATTTTTTTGTGGATCTGTGACTGAAAAGTAAATTTACTTCAAAAATTAACTCAATGAAAAATTAACCCTTAAAGCAGTCAATGGTTTTGTTATTTCAGAAAATCAGTTATAGTAGAGACAAAACCAAGTTACTAGTTTTAAAACTAGTGCTGCGCAGTTCAGCTTGGTCCAGCTCTGGGTTGCTAGTGGAAAAATCCCATTTGCTTCATTGATAATCAGATCAAATTGTAACTTCCTCCTCAGGAAGTTGGAGTCTGGAAGAAAAACTATGAGCTCAGTTCATCAGTCACAATGCTTGGTAAAATTTTTCAAATGTTAGTAAAGTTGACTCCAAAGGGAGCAAGACAAATACTGTACTGGTGTCACTATGGGTGCTTCAGCCTTCCCCAGCATTTCGGTCACTGTCAGTGCTTAGATCCCAGGCCGTGGGATGGTGTTGCTTCCAGACCAAAGCTGGTAATGACACGTTTTATAATTATAGGCACATGACAACAGGAAAGCTGTAGAATACATTGCCATTACCAGATGGTTCAATGTTTGGGGGAGAAGATGTTTGCAGAGAACTCTGCAGCAGCTTCCACAAGTCTTACCCAGCAGGTGATATTTATGGACTGTTTACAAGATTTTCACATATGGCATTCTAAAGAGGTTTGTAACTTTTATACTCATCCATCCAGTTTATTTATTTTACAAAAATCTCACTACAAAGGTCAGCTATGTTCTGTCTGTCTCAACAACTCCAGACCTAGAGAAAAATGCTGAATGTAATCTCAGCATAACATAGTTATACAAGTGTGCTTTTAAACATGGTAGAGATGGGTTTGTGTCTTGTTCTCATATATCTTAGACCTCATGTCTCTTGCCTTTACACACCATTTAAATGACTGTTTAGCACCTCTTTCACATTCAAATGATATATTTGTGTTCTTCTGTGTGGAAATGTCTGCATATTTTCAACACTGCTGAGTTCATGTGAAAGCAGACAGGAACAAACCAAGGAGACAAAGATTATGTCAGAGGCTGAATAATACTGAAGTGATCATGATGCATCTGTTTTTCTTTTCAAAATCTTCAGAATAAACCCTTCTTTGCATTTCCAGCTTTCAAGAAGTGGGAGGAAACTCATTTCCAACTCTTCCAGCCTTACACTCTGCTCTTGGTGTTGGGTTCCCATCTCCAAGCCTCCTCCTCTGCTCCAGCTGATTCAGGCATGGAGGCCAAATCCTATACTGACTTTCCTTCTTACCTGACAGCAAAACAATACCTTCTCTTTTCTCCACATCTTATCCATATAACTGCATAGATCTCATGCTAAGTAATGAATTGCAGGTGAAATTCAAGTAATGCAAATGCAGCTACTCTCGTTCTGGTTGTTTCATTTTGCAGGTGCAAAGCATGCTTGCACACAAGAAAGCCAAAGATCAACCTTTGTAGTCACTGTAGCTGGGAGCTATTAGCACCTCAAAGTTATATTTACTGTAGGTCTTGGTTTAACCCGGCAGGTAGCTAAAAACCACACAGCTGTTTGCTCAGTCTTTCTCCCACCCAGTGGGATGAGGTAGAGAATGTGGAAAAAAAAGTAAAATTTATGGGCTAGTGGGTTGAGCTAAAGACAGTTTAATGGGACAGAAGCAGAAGGGATAATAATAACAATAGTAATAACAATAACAATTACATACAAAACAAATGATGCCCAATTCAACTGGTCACCACCCGCCAACCAATGCCCAGCCAAGTGCAGACCCTGGCCAAATTTGCCCCTAGTTTATATATTGAGCATGACACCATATGGTGTGGAAGATCCCTCTGGTCTGTTGGGGTTAGCTGTTCCAGTCTCCTCCCGGCCTACTCGCTTGTCGGGTGATGTGGGAAGCTGAAAAGCCCTTGACTTAGTGTAAGAACTGCTCAGCAACAATCAAAACATCACTGTTATCAATATTATTTTTATCTTAAATCCAAAATACAGCACTGTACAACCTACTAGGAAACTGTTATAGTCAAAACTGTAAAAGATCATCTACAACAATTATAAAAATTCGACCAGTTGTTTGAATAGTTGAATCTCTTTTTCACAAAAGCAATATGATACAGGGCAACTATTATTTATGCAATGTCTGATTTGTGATATACGTGTATAATCAATTGCAAATTATGTGCTTTTTAAACATCTGCTGTAGTTTATTGTGAGTCTATTAGAGGATATCTAATATCCAGTAAGAAATGATGTGTAAGAAATCCATCACGTCTTTTCTGGCAGGAGTGCCATGTAATTCAAACACAGGCTGTCTATCTTCTTTGTTATATTGACCTTCTGGATTTGAGGATCTGAGGCTTTGTGTTGAACCATCATGAAAATACATTCATGATGTTTTCATGTCTGCCATAATAAGCCTGGTTTTAGACCAAGAGGACAAAGCAGCTATATAGTATGTGAAAATTGGCACAGCTTTAAACAGGCATTAGTTCAAAGTCATGAAATAGTGCTCTTAGGAAAATAACAAAATCCATGTTTTCAAGTCCAAATCACAAAATTGTTGTTTTCATCAGCTGGTAATATCACAAGCACTATTTCTTTTAGGAATACTACCCAGGAGTATAGATTTCCTTTGCTCTTAGGAGTCTGATATACAAGCTTTAGAAGCAGGATGTCCGGTTGCTCATAAGATGTAGAGCGAGGTTTGTGATTTCTGGTCTTAATGTGAATTTTGTCAAACCAACACAGTTTATGAATTCCATATTCTTTACTGGAGAAGAACACTTGAAAGCACATTTCTGCTGCAAGGTATAAAAGCAGCTATTAAATATACCTACTGTTACATGTTTATAGGTGTACTAGGAGGACTTGCCTTGGGCTAGACCTCAGCAGGTTAAATTGCCTCCACTTAAACTAATAGAGCCGTGTCAGCTTTCAACTTCGGTGGAGCTGGAGCAGCGGGACAGGACAGCATGCGCCAGGAAAGCTCTGTGAGAGGGACTTGAACATATTTTCCAATTGCAGATTTCAAATTGCTCTGTAAGAGCTGAGATTCTCCAGTCAGCAACATCTTTCCTCCTCCTGACAGCAGCACCTGAGTGCTGCCATGCCCTCTGCTACCAAAGTGTGAAGAGTTTTGCAAAATGCCAGAGAGGAGAGTGTGATTGCAGAGTGTAGATTTTTGGATTCCCTGTTGAGTAAGGTGTCTGTCATAGTCCTGTGCCCAGGACAGCTGCTGCATGGCTCCCTTGGGGCTCCTGGTCTCAGGCACGTGACAGAGTCTCATGGGTGCATTTTTCCTTTTTATTCTCTTCTCAGACTGGAAAAAGTTCTCTGTGAGAATTTGACTTATGCAGAGACAGTGGGATCAGGACTGCAGCTTACTCTGTTATACCTAATTAACCTTGGGAATTCATTTCCACAACACAGAACTAGGCCAAGTATATAGGTAGCTTTACAAAGGAAAATTAAGGATTTGCAATGAAGACATGGAATATCCACAATTACATTTCATATGATACAAAATAATTACGGGATATAAGCCATAATTGTTCATGGCACAATCCAAGTTCTAACAGATGGGGATACGATGAAATTTACCCATGGGAAACTGATTTTGTAATTGTAGAGGTGGGTGTTTTCCATTTACTTCTGTATTTATTTTAGATGTATGTTTATATTTGTATAAACATTAAGGAAAAGAATCCTTTTATAACCTCTGGGTATTTTTACCATTTCTATAAAATACAGAAGTAATTGCTGCATACTTCTTAAAGAATAAAAGGAAAAAAAATTAAAACTTGTTTTTTCCCACCCACACATTTCTCTTCACTTCATATATCCCAGCCCTCAGATTACCCCTCCCTTTGCAAAAGCCTGGGAAAAGATTCACAAGCACATCTGAAAAATGATAGTTTCACATGGCTGTAGTAGGTTCACATCCTTATTATGTAAATGAGTGGTTTTGGTTTGGGCGTCTCTTTTGTGGTTTTTGTGCAGATGGTTAAATACTTAAAGACAGTGGGCCAAATAGTTCCTACTGGAATTTCACTGGCTTTGGCCAAACTACACCAGGAATCGAAATAGGCCGTGGAACCAAAATCTACTTTTGCATATAATGAAACAGCAGCCAAATGAGTAATGGGATTACTGCACAGTAGCAGAAAGGAAGAAGCAGCCATGAAGAGATTTTTCTTTGTCTGTTCAGTAATTAATGAAGTACCTGGTGAAAAGGAGATTTGAGAAACCTCGCCTTGCTCCTGGGATCTGCACTTCCTCCAGCCAGGTAAGCACAGAGCTGTGTGTGCTGGAGACTGATTAATTAGCCCAGGCCAGTTGTAAAATCTTTAGGAAACAAGTGGTGTCTGTTTTCTTCTGCACAGGATGCCAAGAGATGTATTTAAAGTGTGAGAGTCAAAGGTCAGTTTGACATCACATACTCCAAGAAAGAGCCCTCGCTTAGATCCCTGTTTTGTGTTAGAAATACTGTCTGCGAGCCGTGAAGCTGTTGTACTTGATAAGAGAAGGAGTAGGATTAATCTGCAGCAAGGAAAATTTAGGTTCAATATTATGAAAAATGTTGTAACTGTGAGATCACTTAAGCAAAGTAGCAGGCTGTCAGGGGAGACAGTCAAGGCTGGAAGTGACACTTTTCTATCAGCGCTGGTTGGGAGAATAATTAATAAGCATTTCCCCGTGAAGGGGGAGTGGCACCCGGCTCCCCCAGAGGCCTCTGCCAAACCAAAGGAGCCGACGGATCTCACAGACACACTGGGAGCTAATGCCTGTGTACAGATAAAATAGAGCTCTCTGAAAGGACTTCTCCAGCCTCTTCTCAGCTTGTGTTATATATTCTAAATGTAAATTGAATGCAAATACTTTGAGCTGTTCGCCACAAAGCAGTTTACAATCTCCTACACTGAATCTGACCCACTGGACATTTAAGGGCCCATAGTAATGGTTCATATAATTCTTTAGAAGCTAATTGGGTTACAACAGCAAAAAGGTCTGCTCCAATCTCTATGATTTGTCATGCCCATTTCTTATTTATTTTCACAAATTTCTTGTTACAGTTTAAAATGTCTAAGTTTTCAAGCATTAACAAAGTTAATGAAGGTGTTAACATTACATCTAGTGAGAAAATGCATAAGCTAGATGCATGGCTCAAGTTCTAAATATTCTGCTAAGGTTTTTATCTTCAAATTGTTCGGGCTTATCTGCTTGCACTGAACCAGTGAAAATAAGGTATCTTTCTTTCTGTCTTTCCTCTGGAAAGACAAAATTTGTCATTTCCTAGCATGATATCCAAGGGCAGCAAATTGCAAAACAAATGCATTACCTCTACATTATTTTTGGGATGCAATGAGTGTTAAATTAATTTTCAAAATCAGATTACAGGAGGTTAAATCTCAGTCCCTAATTTGTGCCAACAAAATTGGCAAATCATCCTAACAAAGGGCCAAAGAATTATTGCCTTGATAATAACAGAAAATTTGAACTTGGCAGTTTTATAGATTGACCTGTGCCTAAAAAGCTTTAGTAAAGGTTGTTCTCCACTATCTCCAGTGGAGTGGTGCTTCATAAAAGCAGACATTCATTTTGTCCACCAACTGGGATTTTGGCAAAGTAAAACAAGGCATAGGCAATATAGTATTTAATCCATAGCTTTCTGTCTACTGCACCCTACAGAGCCACAACCCAGGGAACCAGAAGAAAGAGATCAAAAGGCTTTAAAAATGTCAGGCAACAGGATCTCATTTAAATTATTAGGTGAGATGCCCTCTTGCTTTTGACAATAACAAAACATATCACGTAGGCTGTTTTCTTCTGTCCCTTTGTGCTGATTTTTACAGGCTAGTGCAAATTGTCTGTAGAAATTGTATTTCTACTCTCCAGCATCACTTTGGACATCATTTGAAAACGTGTTTTTGTAAAACAGTATAATATTCAAAGGTATTTGAATCATGTACAAGCTGGAGGATTTGTAACAGATTCTTAACCAGCATTGACTGAAATAAAAAAAACTTGACCAAAAAAACCAGAAACTTGCCTTAGGTGAAGCTGATAAGTACTTGAGGAATATAAAAAGGCTTATCTCTAATACTGTTAAGTGATTCAGCTTTAAGAATTGTGCATTTCTAATTCACATACATATGCTAAAAGGGGTGGGTTTTTTGAGTTTCCAACAATTGAAATTGATACAATCATATAAGAAGAGGGTTTTTTTCCTTGTTATTTGTATTGTCTTTATTGCAGAAAGATAGATACAGTTCCAACCTGATGTCATACTGTGGAACATTCAAATCTTTTTCCCAAGCTCTGTGTGCAACTTCTATGCTGCTAAATCCTTGTGCATGAGTAGTCTCACTGACGTCAGCAAAAGCAGGGCTGTGCAGTCTAATTCTTAAAATACATCGTGTACATATAAATTCTTCCTGCTGTCGTTTTTATCTCAAGTTTTGTACAGTGAAGCATATGGCCTGAATATGAGACTGGCTGAATATTAAACTTCTCTAGCTTACTGATTAATTCATGTTTCTAAATCATATGAATAGGGGATAGTACTGATTTAGTAGAGCACCAATCATTCAAGACTTATGTGCTTAAAATGAAAGAAATACAAATACAAGGTCATCAATATACACATGATTAACGATCACACTTAAAAGCAGTTTTCACCATGCCTCCTAATCATGGATTTGTGTGTGTGTCTGTGTGTATGAAGGGTGGGCCAAAATAAGGGAAAGGAAGGTCTCAGCACCATTCTGTGTTTCTTACTTTTGTCAATGCTTTGGGATTCTTTTACAGAATAACACGGATATTGCAGATAAGGAAAACAGAATGGGCTAATTTTAGGATTCAATTCATATGAAACCATTTTCACTTACCTTATAGCAATTCCCTGATTTTCTTTTCACAGATATGTTGGGTAAATGCAGATGGTCAGGAAACTGCAAAATTGAAGTGAGCAGGACTCACATCCCTAAGGATTAAAAGCATCAGGAGACAAAATGCATGTTGGAGAGGAGCAAACTTAAGTTCTGGGTGTAAAGGGCACTGGTCATACTGAATGAAAGGCATTTCACATTCACAATGCCTCGCCATAGTGAAGTGTTTGCTAATGTGCTTGCTTCCTCTCATGTTGCCCCAGGTATCTAAGACAATTCCTACATGGCAAACGGAGGGAGAGTAATTTATAACGTGACAGACTCATGCTAAGGCTGGCAGGGAATATCGTTAACCTCACAAGTCTTGATGTGACTGAAGAGGCTCTAGATCTGTATGGGAGACAAGTCTGAAAATTAACAGCCTCATTAATCAAATCACAGTGTTTTGGCAACTTCATGGTGTGTATGCAATCTATCCTGTGTACAATTTAGCTAAGACTTTTATGCAACAAGATTCTTTTTGCAATAACTTTATGTGAAAAGACTCCATAGCACAATTACTGGATTGTATGTTGATTGTTAAAGAGTGAAAAAGCGTAGTAAGCTGAGACTCCAATAGAAAATCCTTTCAGGATTATGAAGGAGGTAGTGCATCTCCTTGTTTCTGTTCAATTGTACTGACTTAAGTATAATCACCATCATCACTTATTTAGAAAGCCTGGGGGAAAGATGGCCAACCTCTCACACCTGAGCTCAGGCTCCTCTTCAAAGAGTTTCTTCTTTGAATTCACTTGCCCAGTGTGTTTAGTCAAAAGTGAAACAAGTGTGGATAACCTGTGGGGCACCCTGCCACCACACACTAGTGTGTGCCCCTCAGGTTACCACTTCTCCAAAGCAACAGGTCACTCAGGGTAATTCAAAGTAATTCTGAGTCCCCCGGATGTTAAACAATCATTTTCTGCTTAAATGTAGACTGTGCCCCAAATCCTTTGGTTTTCAGGCTCCTTGTAAGTACCTATCTTAAGGAGCTTAGGGATACATGGTTGCCTCTTCCATACCTGGGGATTTATGCAGAAGGCTTATTAATACTTTTGAGTAGTAATTGTATAAATCCCTACACATCTAGGCAAGGCTACATCAGTGTTTATATCTGGGTTATTGCTTGTTATAATGTGCTTAGTAAAACAAGACTTGATATAGCGACAAGAGTAGCCAAATGCTGTATTTCACTATGAACGTTTTGAAACGGAGGCTCACAAAAAATACATAGTAATTTAGGTCTCTTTGTCCTTCTTTCTCATTGTCCCTCTTCAAAGGTGAAAATTTGAAATCAAAGCTAAAAAGAGTTAGAAGCAAGAATTCAGAACTGTCAAAGAAATATATCTATTTACAAAACATGTATTGAATCACAAAATTAATGACGGTGTCACTAGTACTGTAGCCATTTCAGTTCATCCACTCCCTTCAAACTCTTTCAGGGCAATATCAATATCTGATTTGACAGTCTGGAAAGCTGAGGCACAGAAAAGTTAGCTGACACTTGGCTTCACTGAATAGTGATGGCAGAGGAACAGAGCCTGTGCTTTCAGCCTCCTGTCCAGTCTCTGCCCACTTTTTCCTGTCAACTCCTATATCTCTAAATGACCTAAGACCCATCCTACTGAGGGCCATCTAGGCCCATGTTTGCAGCATGAAATCTCAACTCTCTCTAATCTCACAGCTTTATGGCCCTGTTAACTACTCTGTGAACAGTACAGAGCTGTAACAAAACAGAAAGTATACAGCTGACTGAATGGGCAACCCCTGGGCAGCCCAATTCCTTTCCAATGCTCCTGCCTTCCCTGACAGTGACTCTCATGAAAGCAGAATAACTCACAGCTTCCAACCTGCCTCAGGTTGGACATTTGCACCTGCACTGCAGTCACAAACGTGACTGCAGCATCCATAGTGGTGCCAAATTCTTACCCAGCTAGTGGCAAAGCTATGGTGACATAGGATTTATTGTTCCTAGTGGGAATATTCAGTACTGAGCAGACTCTATGACATTATTAGTACCTCAGCCAGTTAATAAAAATAGTTCAGACATGTGTCCCTGTGTTGTAATCACATCTCCAAATGCAAGAATAGCGATTTTTGGTGGAGTTTATCGCTGCTCTGAGCAGCACCATTAACAAGCAATACTGTGATTTTCCCAGAGCACAGTGCTGCATAGAAACCTTACTCAGGTTCTTTCCAGCTGATATATCCTTTTGTTGCTGGCATGAGACATGTTTCCATGATCCTTATCCCTGTGGGGAAAAAAGAGGCAATCCTTCATCAGTTCCTCTATTATCCCTCACTAGTTCTGATTTTTGTGAATTCCCAGGTGAAATTTTTACAGGGGGAAGGGACTAAGGTTTGAAATATTTCTCAAAGTTGTCTAGCTGGAGTGGTTCCTATATTAGGCATGCAGCAATCATGCAAGGACAGAGGGCACTTTGTGGTAACTCTTTGAGAAGAAATGTTCAGTAATTGAGGAAAAGCTGAAATATGGGATGTCATATGCCAAATATGAGACAGTTCAATTCAGTGGAGCTGTTTCAGGAATCTGTTCATCACAATGTGTTAGTACAGTGAGTCAGACAGGATTGTGCCTCTCCAATGGCCTGTTAGTCTCTTAACATCCCTTTGTTCAGAGAGAGAGAAATAGGGACTGGTTTTACAGCACCCATGAGACTAAATTCAGGTTAAAGCTAATGAGCAATGTGTATGTTTAATTTGTTAAAGGGTTTTTCTGCATATTTCAGGAAAGAGGGGGGGTTATTAACATTTCTCCCCTGTAATAAAAAACAGGATCCTGTATCTTGGAAATGTTTACAGTCTAACAAAATGAGGTTATGTTACGTTATAAAATTTTAAAGGGGGACTACACACTGACACCTAGGCTCAACAGCAGGGAACCCATGAGCTGTTCAAACAGGAATTTTTGTATTTTAAAATTATGAAAATAATGTTTCAGTTTGAGAAAAACAAGTACTTGTGTCACAAAGTTTGAAATACTTCCAACTACAGACCCTTCCCCTGACAGGTACCAGCAGCTTTATTCAGGGTAGTGGCTGAACACAATGCATGTAGCACCTGGCTTAAAGCTGGGTAGGTTTTTGCTTATTTGGGTATTTTAGCACTGAGAGAGCAAACCTGCAGGTTTGCCTTTCATTACCACATGGCAAGGTGACAGTGTGTGGCAGTACTGATGGTGCAGGACAGCTCCAGAAATGCACCATGAGCCCTTGCAGGGCAGCACCCTGGGAGCTGCACAACAGCTTGAACACAGCACCAGGAGGGTTAGCAACAGAAGGATGGAGGCTGTGCTCCCAAAAGGAGTCTCTGAGTTCTTCTGTACAAGTCAGACATCTCTGTGAGCCAGCTCAGGAGGCTCTAAGTGAGGAAAGGGATGGGGCGTTATCTCATTTCCTTCCCAGACTTCCTACTACTGTTTTGGGCAATTTATACCTTTAAGAATGCATAAGGCAAACAAACCTTGTTCTCCCTAGTGTGTGAAAGCCTGTCTTTTGCATTATTAAACCATAAAGGAAAGCGTGGCGTTATCTCACTCAGATTCTCTGCACGTACAAGAGAATCCGGCCCAAATACATTTCACAGCTTGTCTGTCTGAGTTAGTGTGCTGCTTGCCATGAGTGAAGGAGAGGAAAGAATCAATGCTTAATACCACAGAGTCTTATACAGATTGCTCTTGTATGCTTATCGCCAGCAACTAGACAAACAAAAGTAAAAGCATTTCTAGATACCTACTGAAAGTGTAAACTAAACAAAAGCCATCAATTCAGGATTTTATCCATTTAATTGCAGAGTAAGTGCTTTCATCAGCTGTATAATGGTTTATTGCCTTTCAAGGCTTATTTATTGTAACTGATTAAAGAAGACTTAGAACACTACTCTCTTATGGGTTACAAAAGGGAAGAGTTGCAACACCATTTATGTTTGCAATTCATTGAGTTACTTACAGGTACCCTTGATCTATCAAGTAATACAGTATTATAGCTCCATTTCACACTGTCCATTTCCCTAAGTAGAAAGCAGGGATAGAAGTCTGACCCATGAAATGCAAACGACAAATCAACATCATTATCCCGTACTTTCTTGGACCCCGTAACAGCTGTTTCCCGAAGACTGTCTTTTTTTAGACCACAGCTGTTGAAGCAGCCTATACAAAGATGGGAGAGTGGTTCTAGGAGAACATTACTGCTGACCTCAAAAGCAGCAATTTCTGTGTGAGTGTGTTACTCCTGACCTGGATTTTGCACTGCCCTGTTTTCAAAGACAGGGGTCATCTCACAGCCACGCAGCTCCAAACAAGATTTAGCCTCCGCTGAGTATAGGTCCAAATGCTCAGCAGATTTAAGAGAGGGTATGTCTCAAGAAGTTGCACTGATGAGGAAGGAAAAGGAAGTGGAAGGAGACAAACTCTGTCCCATTTAATGAATACTTCCTTGACATTTGTGCAACTCCCGCTGGGGATTTGAGGTGGCACGCATGTATGCAGTATGGTCCCAATTACTGAAGCCATGAGCTGTGTATATGTTTGTGTTGTGTGGACATCCATTACCCTGCTTGCCTTCACAAGTAAGTACTAAGTACCAAAAGAAAACAATGCAAAATTTTTTAGTAGACACTTGTGAGTTCTGGTGGGTTTTCCTCTTAATTTTCCATTTTAAATTAGCATAGGGCAATGCACCTCAGATGCAATGCCACTAAACTCTGTAAATTTGTACCAGAGATGATGCTGATCTGCTGTGCACATTTTCCTTCCTGTAAGTCATTATCACATGCCTCTCTTTCTAAGAAAGACATTTTTATGAGAGATTCATCACTGGGGTGGGTTTTTTGCATGGCTGGTTTGCCCAATGTTCAAGCTGTAACAATGCAGTTTCGCTGGGCGCTGGGTCACATGGCTGACCTCAGCTAACAAGCTGTTCCTGTTTTTAGGCTACTGGGAATGTTTATTGGCCACTGTTTTCCTCCTTTCTAAACACATAGTTATTTCTCAAGACCCTTATAAATCATAAGGTCAAAAACCCCATAAAAACTGTGACATTCTCTGTGATATAGGATACAAATGAGCTAAACTCAGGCTTAGCAGCTTTAAACATCTATAGTATATTTTATCATAATATAAATACATTCATTTAAGTTATATATACTTTTTAGTTCAAGGATACACACAATAAAATGACAATAAAGTTGCTCAATGGGACAAATTTTATATACTGATATTTCAAACTGGTGCACTTTACCTGTGAGCTCTATTACAAAAGCAATGTACTGTAGTTCTGTATGAAACTGAGTTTAAGGGAAATAGTGATCTGTTTGCAATAACTGTACTTTATAAGAAAATGATGCTGAGGGTAATATTGAATTTCCTAGTGTGGATTTCAAGAGCAGATCTCAGGGAGTGCTGTGTACTCATGTGTTGGATTGACACACTTATGTGTGTAAAACCCAACTTACACCTATAAGAAGATGCATAAGTTATCAATAGGAGTTTTATTTATAATGTCTCTACTAAAATTAGACAACAAATTAATAGATAAGAGTTAGTAGCAATTACTATAGTTAAATTTGTATAATGGTTTCCACTCTGCCTCCCAGTTCTCATATGCTTTAGCAGTTTTGAAATGCACATCTTCCAGGCTGAAAGTTTCCCAGGCTTCTTCTCTGCTTGAGAATGAACTTTGGAAAGAAACATCTGAAATTATTCAGGTCTTTTGCTGCATAGAGAATATAAAAAATATACACACAGAAACGCAAACATACGTGCATGCACATGTCCCAGTTCCAAAAGAAAGGAAACCATGGGACTTTTTCAGACAGCTTTTCAGCCACACTTACTAGTATCAGAAGGCTGGAATTTGAAAGCACCATCCTTGAGTAAATGTTCCTTGCACTGTTCTTAGAAAATACCGTTTAGATTTCACAAAGCCAGGGCTCCTTTAAAGTTGCCAACTATAAGGATTACTCATGCTGCTTAAGGGTTGTTTAAGTGGCAGTGTACACAACCAAATGATTTTGTGCTGAGATAACAGGAGACATGCAGACGTGGTAAGTGGGTTGATCTCTGAACTACAAATGTTTCTTATTCAGCTTTGTGTGCCTCCTGTGCCAGAGAGCAGTCTTAGATGCTGTGGCCAGGCACCTTGTTTTTGCAAGTTTGTAATATATGAAAGAAGTAAGGAGAGATGGTTTTCATCTTTAAGTGCTAAAAATGGTCTGCCAAAGGTCTTCTAGGCATTAAGAGAATATTTACCTAATAATACCACATATTTCATAATGCCACATATTTCACACACTTTAGGACTCTGTTTTCAATAGAAAAAAGCCTTGAAAGTTTTGATCTCCCTTATGTAATTTAAACTCATTTTTCCTTGGTGATAGCTTAAGAGAGTCTGCCTCTCCTTCCCCCACTAAAAATCCACAGAAAATCCCTAATACATGTACAGAATGAAACACTGACAAGTCAAAAGTTTCAAAACCAAAGCTGTATTTTTTCCAGTAACTCACTTGTTTGTACATATACCTAGTCATGTAGCTATATACGGGTTTGAGATACGTTCTCAGCAAAAAATCAATCCACTCATTTACATATGTCACATTTTCAGGCAAGGAGGACTCAGAGCAGTCATTTATATCAGTACAGACTAGGTATGTGAAAACATTAATCCCACAGTGGATTTTTCACTTGGCCAAAGGTCTGCCCAAAGGCCATGTGATGGAAAAGGCACATGAAGGAGAACAACACTGAGAAATACTGAGTTCCAAGTGCCTAACACTGCATCCTTAATATTCTCTTAATATAGTTTCTAACTGGAAATAAATGAAAATGCCCGTCATTTTACTGCATTTACAGAGCTTCAGGACATGGTTGCTATGGAAGAAAACTGCCATAACTTTTGTTCTAGAGCTGATATGTATGTCTGCAATTTCCTTTTTCCTTTAGCCTCTTTTAGTTTCATTAATTATAGGTATTGGTCAGAGAGGTTGTAGACAGCCCACAAGGGACAAATATCTGAGTTTTAGAAGTGTGGAACTTATTTTATGTTCTGAACTTTCACAGTTTTTGTGGAAAGCTAACATCTACCTAATACTTTTAAAAGTCAAGTTCCTAAGGTTATGATTAATATACTACATAGATCCCAACAGGGTAATTACAAATTAATCAGCAGTTCAAAACTCCCAAATGGAGTACTAGAAGGTTACCATCACTTTAAAGCATTCCTTTTCTACTTCCATGGAAAGAAAAAGAAATCACAACCGATTCTGAACTTCATTTGATACAACTCTTTCTCTGTTCTTTAGGCCTTCGAGGAAGCAAAACTGACACTTCTATAACTTACCAATTAGGCAGGCTTTTTAGTGAATGCTAACAGCACTAATCCAACCACAAATCATTAAGCTAGTTAGACACTTGAAAAAAATATTTAATGGATATAGAGGTATACAGCAGTGAGAATGTGTATATATGCATGAGTCTCTGTATGCAAGTAATTTAGTCTAGTTCTCCTACAGAAATCACACAAACCTATTTGTGATTCTGTGTGAGACTTTGCAGCCCCTTCTTTCAGTCATTCTATGGCTCAGGAAAACTTCCAAGTTTCAAGCCTCTGTTAAGAAGCTTTATTTGAAACCCACAGAAGCCGCTAGGAATCTTTCCATTATTTCAGGAGGAGCTCTTATATTTAAAACACAGTATCTGGCTATCGAGGCTTTGTTCTTTGCTGTTTGCAAAATTTCTGTAAGACTGATGGCACTCAGTCTCTCTCTTCTGTCTCCACGTATGTAAAATGAGAATGACAACTTTACCTCAGAGGAATGTTGCAAAGCTTCACTTATAAACAGATTGGCATACTTGGATGAAGTTGCTCAACTAACGAGAAGTTTTCTGATTGATGGGCATCTCTTGGGAGGTCATAGAAACAAAAACAAAGCCATATAGTCTAGTTTTTGGACATGTTTTTTTTGGCTTGCAAGAGCCTACTCTTATGCAGGACGGCTGCTTGTGCCATCTTTTTTCCTCTCATCGCCCAGAATATCTTTCCAAATCTACCCTTGTCAAATGAGTGGCTAAATACCAAATTAAGCCAAAGCATAACCCTCACACTTGAAATGTCCACATGGAAGAAACTGAGGTACAGTGAGTAATAAGAAAATTAGTTTTTTAAAAAGGTAATTTTTTCCAATGAGACAACTAAGCTGTCTCAATGTAGATAAAGTAACTACCAAACAACCAGTAAAAATTAGACTGCATTTCATTTTGTGAAGAACACTGGAAAGTTGGCAAGAGGTAAGATTTTGCAGTGAAATAGGGAAGTGAACAAGTTGTAAATGACTCTAATATCTTCCAGATGGCATATTTTACTTGGGAACTGAGTTTAGAGTAATTAGAGGCATGTGAATTTCCTATAAATACTAAACTTCACCAGTTTGACACTAGAAAGCTCCTTGGTCTCTGAAGTCTTTAAACTGCTAAGTGTTTCTTTTTCCCCCACTTAAAGTGGAAGTCAAGCATTTGTAAATTTGTCTTATTTGACAGACAGAAACCTTTTTCGTGAAAAGATAGCATTTTTCCATGCCAGAAAGTTATGAACTGAAGTTCCTCACTGAAGAGGTTTAAAATTGAATGTTTCTTCCCAGAAGAGATTTTCTTTTTTATATACTGGGATCATTATATTATAATTTATTACAGTATGTGGCAAGCAGTGAAATCAGTGGAATTTGCCCTAACTTCAAGATCAAATCTTTTCATTGATAAAATGCTTTTTGCAGATAGAAGTGCTGAAGACCTTAGCAGATGAATTTTGCTTTTTCTTCCCCTAGGACATTGCAATACTAAAATGACAAAACCTGATCCATAAGCTCTGATTCTTCTTCATTTTCTGCATGACATTGTTTCATACATTCCAAAAGTGAATCGTGGTGTTCTCATTTCTGTTGAAGTATTTTCCAGGTTTTATTTGGTATAAATAGAATAGAACTATAAATACAAGGTAAAATATTCTGTCACCACTTGCACCCTCTTTAGCCATATATCAGTGCAAACTGACTTAGATCCATTGACATAAAGGGGCTAATCTCATTTGCAGCAGCTGAATATCTGTCTACTGTTCTCAGTGGAACTGTATAGATAAAAGGGCAGATACAGTCTTGCTCATTTAGTTCAGATCTTCAGTTCTGCCAGTTTCAGGTATTCAAAAGGCATGAGCCAAACAACCAGGAATAGGAATTATTATTTTTATTTCTTTTATTTCTTTTTCTGGGCTTTGAAATTTTAGTGGTTAAGGTATGTTGCATTTCAGACTCCTTTGTTCAGCAGAGAATTAAAAGCTTAATTTCAAAATGAAAGGGCAAATCCCTATGCATCCAATGATTCCAGAAACCAATGTAATAACAAAACTGTTGCTAACATTAGCTGGAATCAAACTGTTACAGTGGGTAACTGTAGACCTTCATCAATGTCTTTGTTACATCTTTTCTCTTTTTCACTGTAGCATTGTCTTGTAATAAATAGACCCTCAGTAGTTCATTCTTAATGGAGACCCACTGTCAGTTAATGGCATTAGTAAATTACTGAACAGTGGCCAAATCCCAATGGCCTTATTCCCAGAAATCTTTTAGGTTGACAGGACCTTTGTATGAGTAACTTCAGTGAATTTTGGCCCTGGGTGAAGACCATAAAAACACCAGCTCACAAAACACCAATGGAAACAAAGGCCCCCCAAACTGACAGTAAATGACAAATCATTAATTGATTGCAAATTGTGTATTTAAATTTAGAGCAATTTAGAGAGCCATAGGATTTAGATGATATGTTCTCTCCCTCAGGAGGTTTCATCCCCACCATGAATCCAGTACAAGCAAAACCAGTTTAAAAGTCTCCTGCCATGGGCACTGGCTCCCAACTCCCCTTTCTCACAGAATTTGGAATGCCTGGCTGATCCTGATTCAACTGTATGTGTGTCCATACATGGATTTGAGGAAAAAAGGGAGAAAGGGAGAAAAGGGGAGGGGGCAGGTGGGAGTAGAGAGAGAAAGAGAGAGATAGAGAGATGAAAGAAAGAAAAAGAAAAGCAAGCAAGCAAGAAAGAAAAGCAAGAAAGAGAGAAAGAAAGAAAGGTCACTTCACTCATCCTGTTAAAAACACGCCCACACCAACAATTGACTTGGCAGGATGGAAAAAAGAATCTCCATTGGGAAGACTGCATTGAGTGACAGCAGCAAGCAGCCAGGCAGGAATGCACCATGCAGGACCCCATGGCACACTGGAAAGGGGCTAGGAAAGGAAAAAAAACCCTTCAGTTCCCATGTCACCTGGTGATCAGAGAGTACCTGTGCCCTGCTTAGACCTGTTGCGGACACAGCAGTCACTCAGGATTCTCCAAGGGCCACATGCTGCTTTCACCTTTATCAAGGTGTGTTTTGAGGCCCATGTGTGAGCAGTTATATCCCCTTGGTGCAGATACCTGCACTGACAGTCCCTACAGGGAGGGCTGTAGAATGTAGCTGCACAGAATGGGGCAGCTTCTCAATGCCAATTAGATGGGTCACCTTCCTAGAGGCCCTGGAGAGCAGTCAGGCTCTATAGAGGAGGCTCAGATGGAGAGAAACCCAACAGATGCTGAGGTTCCAGGCACAAAATCAGCCTGTCTGGGGTTGTGCTTAATTTTTTATTTTTAACAACATGTACTTCTTTTTCTTGTTGCTAATAAACTGGGATTAAGGGTAGTGTCCCTCAAGTGCCTGTAGCTCTTAAGCTTTTAGCTGTGGGATACAGATTGCCTTATGCCACAAGCACTGCAGTAAATCCCACACCTCTAGCCCTCAGTAACTAATGGGGCACAAAGCCACAGTGCAGAACAACTTGAAACTCTTTATTTAGATTTCCTTTTGCAATGCCTTCTGTTCAGCTAAAATGGAGCCCTAAGAGGAATAAAAAAAATCCTTATAAAATAAAAGCAAAAGAAAGATACATACTAAGAAGAAAATTCTCAGAACCAAAGATAGTCCTAGAATTAACCAGGATGGATAATTTGTGTCAGGTAGAAATTTAGCAGCTTGGTGGATATGGAATCAGAGTGATAAAAGAAACAGAGACATGGAAACTTTTTTTATTCTAACAGGTGAATAGCCGAAGTACTCATAACGACCCTATAGATCATAGTAGACTGCAGAAAAATGTGGCATACTCAGATGTAAATTATAGTTGTATATGCTTCACTGATTGCTTCATAAAGTTAAATGGCAGATATTTAGATTTCAGATGAGTTCTTCCTATTTCTTAGGAAGGAATTTTTTTAGGCAAAAGGCATAAGATATTGCTGCCCTAGTAATAGGAAAATGTGCAGAAGCAGAACATAATTTGACAGGGTGGCTGGCTTCAGCAGCAGGTGGGGCTTTCCAGCATTTTCACTTCACTTTCTTCAGTACAACGTGCTATGGTCCATTTCAGGGGTCATCGGCATGTTGAAAACTGAGCCCTGACATAAGCACTGTTATCACCTACTAGAAACTGGAACTGAAGATTCACCAAAATCTATACTCAGCAACTGTTTATATTTTTCATTGTTCAGTGCTCACTTTATAGGTATTGCTTGGCCTTTTCCTCAAAAGCATAACTTGCACTGTCCCAAAAAGAACAAGTTTTTCGCCATTCCCTAAAGAATTTGTAGAGTAGTTCTAAATTCCCTCATTTTTACACTGGGAATCTGTCCCAGATATTGTTTTGCTGAACCACAAAATTAGGACCAACTAGTAACAGTATGTTCAGGCACCAGCTGGGAGGAGCAGGAAGTGTGTGTAAGCTGTTGCACTACAGTCTCCCGTCTGAAAGCCACGCACTGGCCTTGCACACCACAGAGGCTGCAAACAGAAGTGGAATATCTGGAATGACCCAGACAAGCAAAAAGAGAATAGTTTTGGTATTGTGGCATAGAGGCTTCATGAATGTGTCCGCTAATTGTCCCCTCTTCTGGGCAGGCATCTCCTGTTTTCATACACAAACTTTTGCTCTACTCTTTCACCTGAAACTACACTTCATGGTTAGCACCATGTTTATATTTACATCTCTGTACCATAAGCCCCAAAGGACTATAAAATTACAAGAAATATTTGCCACGCCATTGACAGCAGTAACTGAGTGAAGAATTGCCAAATGGGAAATCCAAATTTGCAAACTCCGTTTTCTGGGCTGTTTGCCGAGTCTGTCTGGGCGCTGCAGAGGTGACGCATTCAGTCTTCTCACAAAGGTGCCAATGAGCCAACTGCATCCCTGGCACAGCATCTTCCGACAAACTTATGAAGAAGAACTGCTACCAAGTCCAGAGGGAGATGCAAGCTGCTTTCTGAGCTTCCTTGGCAGCAACTCCATTTCCAAGTTGTGACTGTACTTTCTCCTTTTTACCAGACCAGTTGTTTGTGAGATGCTATGGTCTCCGGCAGGATTTTTGAAAAGTGCAAAAATGAGAGTGGGACATTGGTTTCCAAGTATAAACTAGTAAAATCCAGAGTAATTTCATTTCCCTAAGAAAAAAATAATATAGATACTCATTTGCTGCAACCCAGATATCATATGTTGCCACCAGTGTGGAAGAATCAAAATGCATGTGCTAGCTGCCAAGTGAAAAACATGATCCTTGTAACATAAAGGTCGTGGGGTTCATCTTTAAAGCTTCCTCTTTTCAAAATGTACTTCTTACCTATTGTCTCACAGCTAAATTTCTGTCTGTCAGTAATTTTTCAAAGCAAAAGAAAAAAATTGAAAAAATCCTCAATCTTCCACAGGGTCGCATGACCTATAACTTGCAAAATCCATTAGAAGACAGCCTTTTAGTAACCAAATTGTGTCATTTACAAATGCACAGCAGCCAGAAAGAGCACCATAAATTACAATTCTGTCACTATAAGGGACAATGGAAAGTGTGGGCAGGCTATTGCTATAAAGGAGGAAACCTAGGAGAGTGATAGAATTTAATTTGAATGGGGTTTTTTGCCTAATTTACTTCATATAATAGCAAAATCGGTACTTACAGGTTAGTTATTTTTTGGCTGTATATGGAAGACTTAGTAAGACTATCTAAGGTTGTTTTTTATTAAAGTGTAGAAGAATAAAAACACTGAATTCAAGTCTTTAGAATTTTTTGTCTTCTTTATACATGAAGGAAAAAAGAATGTAAAATTTGCTTAGCATCTTTTCATACCATTTGAAAATTTATCTACTGTTGAGGCTTGAGCAACGAATGGCACCTAGGAAACTGGTGCAATAATGTCATCATGGGGAGAAGAGCAAAGACTGTCACTCAGATGCTATGGGTTTATGCAGTTACTCTTTCTCTTTAACAAGGAGTTTATTGTTTGGAGAAAGTTTGTCTTGTTTAAAATTCTCAACATACATTTTTTTCGTAAACTCTAAAAATTACTAGTGTGTATCCCTCAGTACTTCCAATAGGCTTTGCAGGGAACCTAGGGGCATTCTTAAAGATATTTCTGGGAAGGAGAAAAAAAACCAAAAAACCAAAAACCAACAATTCTGAGATCTCTTTACAACTCTCCTCCTAACTTTCAAATCTTGTTTTACATATATCATAAAGACATTATAGAAAGAAGTCTAATTTTTAAAACTGTAGGCTACTTAAAGTATCTGTGAAATTATCTCAGAAAAGCATATTTCCGCTTCGTATTTCCACCATTCTGCGCTGGGGCAGTGAAGCCAGTGAGCTGAGCAATTGCTACTAGAAAAATCAAATACATAAGAGGAAATGCAGTTAACACAATATTTCACATATGTTAATGCTTACAGTTCCATCAGTGTCAGCTTTATTTTCTACTTGATATACACCAAAGCTGGCACACAATTTTAACTGATGAGGTAATGTCATTTTTAATTTAAGGAGCCTTAAGCCGTCCACTTTAACTAGTGATATCATCTTTGCAGCTGTCTCATGGGACTTCGTGTAAACATAAGTAATGTGCCCTGGATGGTTTGGAGCAGAGTTGTTAAAAATGACATTGGTCATCATGAAGACATTTTTTTCCTTTGATCTCTTTAAGAATGTCAGACACACTTTATTGTCCTGTCATTTTTAGCTCTTCCTTGTATATTAATATGCTTGGAACATTTCAGTGAGCTTAACAGTAGAATATAAAGGTCTAAACAAATTAATGGCAACATTTTAACGTCAGTCGCAGTAAGATAATGAAAAGTAAATGAGATTGTCTGGCTAACAGCAACTTGTTAACTGCAAGGGCAGTGTGGCTGAGACACAGAGACGCAGGGGCAGGGAAAAGCCTTTTGCCGCCATCTGAAAGAGACCCAGAGCACAACCTAGGATCCAAATGCCATCACCCTCTAGGAGAAGATTAAACTGATTCTACAGATTGAGTCTGCTCCTCCTTCCTGTCTGGGGTCAAGTGAAATCATCTGCTGATAAAACTTAAGAACAGACCTGTCTCTGCACCTGCAGCTTCTGCCTCCTGTGACTTTCATTCTTGTTTGTGTTCCCTTGGCTGGTTCAGCACCACCAACCTGCTGGGCTCGCTCTCCTCAGTCCTTGGAAACCAAATCTGTCAGACCAGACTCCACATCTCTGGTGACAGAGGAACCCTAACGTATTGCTCACAGGCTAATTTTTCCTACCAATCATTATCGTATTATTTTATGCTTTTCCTTATACAGTCCTTAGGAATGAAGGAAGCGACCAGGGAGGATTCAGCCCAGTCTGTCTAGTAATCACATGCTGTACAAGCATGAATATTATAACGTGCACTTTTGATTCAAATACCTAAGCAAAGGTGATTTGCATTGAAACAATTTTTGTCTGAGAAAAGCCAAGTGGTGTAACTGACTTGTGGATTTTGTGATTTGCTACAAACTATTTGTCCAGATAACAAGGAAAATAACAGATTTTTCTACCACTGATCTACAACATGGCAGAGTTTTGAACAAAATCTAATGTTTAGGGATTTATTTATTATTCTGTGGACATATGTTTGGAGGACAGCATATGGAAATCAAAGTATTGTTCATAAAGAGCTCCAGCCAAAAAGACATTTTTGAATTCATAACAGAACTTCACAGTTTGAAAAGAATGCTATGCATTATGTATTGATAACAACACTACACAGACAAAGGAACACAATTTAATAATACAGAATTGTGCTCATGAGATTTCCTTTTTTTTTTTTTTTTGTTAATTGGTTACTTTAGCTGACATTGTCTGCAAGCATAATGGACACCATTCTTCCTAATAGTTCCATGTTGCCAGATGATGTCTACAGACATAATGTAGTCCATTTTAATTATTTCATTTTGCTTACATCTTTCAGCATAATGCATTTTCCAAGCAAGCTAGCATTTTTCTTGATTATCTATGTTGTGTTATGGTTTCTAAATTAATTAGGTCTCCTTCTTTCCTGGAAGTTAAAAGTTTCTTCCTTCCATTTATCTACCAGGTATGATTATGTTGAAGTGATTGATGGAGATAATGCTGAAGGACGCTTATGGGGAAAGTACTGTGGAAAGATTGCTCCCCCTCCTTTAGTGTCTTCGGGACCGTATCTTTTTATTAAATTTGTTTCCGACTATGAGACACATGGAGCAGGATTTTCTATCCGCTATGAAGTTTTCAAAAGAGGTGAGAAAAAATTCGTTGTTACATAGTTCATAACCTGTGATTTTTAGTTGCATCAGAAAGTTCACTATAATTCTTTGGAATGGGGGGAATGCATGAAAATGCTTGAAAGAGAAAATCTCTACTCCCCTAGTCATTCCAAGGCGGGGCATGTATTCAACGGGTGTAAATCATTACGAATCCAATGGGTCAGCTGCATCTGAGGGTTGACTCCTCTGTGTGAAATATGATAGTTTTCATCAGCTGTTTGTTTCATCCATCTTAAAACCATTAGCCTTTTTCTTTTTTTTTTTTTTAAATAATAATTACTGTATGGTTTACAATGTTACTGCCTTCACAGCACTGTAACCTTCTGAGTCCCTGACTTATTTTGGTTAGTGTTTTGCTCTGCATTCCCAAGAGATGGTTCTGGGCTTGGAAAGGACCAGAGTACACATGGGCAGCAGATGATGCTGTTGCTTTCACAAATCATGTTTGGGAGGTAAAGGAGAGATGAAGCTCACACTGCTCACAGGCATGACCTGCTAGATGCTCATGCCAGGAGTTCTGTGCTAGTGAACACAATTAGCTGTATGGGCCACAGAGAAAGCGCAGAGAAACAGAGTGAAAGATTAACTAGAAATATAGGCACTCCCTCTTTTATATCACTTTCTGAGTTGATAGCTAGAAGGTCTGTAAGGTCATTTTTTTAGCATATATCTTCCCTATAGCTGGATTAATAGCTGGATTACTAATTCAGGTATTCCATTCCTTGAGAACACAGGACCGAAACTCTTAATTAAGATTAATTTTATAGAAAAAAAATTGACTTTAACATCAATGTTTAGGGTAATAGTCACAAAAGCAGCTCAGAACTCAAAATTTCCAGTGCACATCACTCCCAGTCTATGCCCCATTTCCAGAACCAGTTCAAATCCCTTTTATGCACCTAAACCAGAGCCAGATTTTCAGCTGTGTTCAGTACACACACTTGATGGTAGCTGTACTCTTAATGAGGAGAAGCTCAGTAGTGAAGTCTCTTTTCTATTGCTATTGCTTCTCTGTACAGTGCTAATTGGGGCCACAGACCTCTTGTTCACCATCTTCCCTGTCTGCAAATCCACTCTTGACTCCCAGAAATTCTTTTGCTGACCTTCAGGGTCACATTTTTTGAAAGAATTCAGCATCCAAATGACACCAAGCTTTCCTGAAAAAATATCTCTATTTGTTTTGGTGTCCTTAGGAGGTAAACTCTTGAAGCTGTGTTCTGATGTTTCTCAGTGCTTATATATGCACTACCATCTTTCATAAAGAAGAAGGCTGAAACACAAAATGAAGTGAAAGAATGACCTGTGAAACAATCTATTTTAGTAACTGAGCATTTTCAAGAAAAAAAGGTTTTATTTATTTCCTAATAGTGTAGTGGCAACTCAGAGCTCTGACAGGAACACTATTTATTTCCTTGTATGGTCATTTACATCTCTCAAAGATACACATTTAGAGTGTTAAGATGGCATTATGAATGTGATTTTACACACACGGAAGTCAGGAAACTCGAAATTACGGCTCCCAGAGCAACTTTAGCTCAAGTTCATTCATCTCGAACTGTATATTAAGGCAGGAAAGTTATCACCACACAGTGTTAGAAAATGCCATGTGTACACAAAGGATACAGGTTATCGTTGCTGTGGGAACACAGCCCTTTTTAAGTTCTGAATAGATGCATATATGCTATTCCAATTTTGCATTTTAATATCTGTACCAAGTGGAGCTGACCGGTTCACCCTGTTGCGCAGGTGAAGCTCAGCTGCTCACACTAGACAAGTATGTTTGTTTAGCGTATTCACAACTTGTCATTTCCCAGGTATGAGAAGCATGATCCCAAGCCAAGGGTCCTGTGGTGCTGAGCTGAAGGCTGAGCTTCATTCCTGCACACAGTATATTTTTTCCCATTATTCATATGAGAGTAGTTCTAGTCTTTGAAAAGGAAAAACTGCATTATGCTACCTGTGTTCTAAGCTGGAAGCTTAAAATGTGGCACACCATGGAAATTGTAAGGAGAGACCAGCACACATAATGACCATGATAAAGGAAGTATGGGCTTTCAGAACAGGAGCTGCCTTTACTTCTCATTCAGCTCCTTTACCAGAAAGACACTGAAGAAGTTGAATGCAGGATTAAGAGATGAAAGCCATTTGGCCCAATGTTTAGCCCATGTGAAATAGCATAATTTTGGCTTCAGCAGACAGGCTGTCGTAGGATGGATGAGTGACTTATTCACTAGAAAAGAATCCACATGGTTCACATTCAACATTCCTAACTTTAGTCAACTAAATTTATGGTGTAAACTGAAAGAAAAGTAAGTGTCAACCAAGAAGGCAAATGATTTTCTGGCTCGGTGACACCCCCAGATAGCAGATGAAATTAGCCCCAGTGTCATCTCTTTCTTTGCTCTCTCAGTTGCCTCCTCTCTTTCTTTCAGCTCATATCTCTTACACACATGTAGTTTCTCCACTTCAGAAGTATCGATTTTGTCAGGCCTCTGCTGGAACCTCTTCTGCCAGTTTTCCATGCAGATTGCCCCGCAGAGTTTCTCGTAGCCTTAGTGTTGATTTAATTCCTGTTTCACAGTGTCAATAAAGGGTCAAAATCTGTGGAGGGCATTTTAGTGAGGCAGCTCTTGTGAAAACAGTTTCTGTTTCTTGCACCAGATTGACTCAAACATGTTTAAAATAAAGCAAGCTGGTACTGAGATACCACATGTGACTGTAAGGAGCCTGACGATTGTGCACTCTTCAGAGCCAGGATCTGGCTGTATTTAATAAAGCAATAATGATCCTGGCTTACATTTTATATTGCATCTTTTATTGGATTCCAAGAGGAGTACAGAGCACTTTATACTATGAATGGCATAGCAAAGTTATTTTATCCTGGAACAGCAGCTACTGGTGGGAGTGAGGAGCAACACCAGAATATAACCCTCCCATACATGACAAGGAGACAAGGGAATGACAGGGAGAGAAGAGAAATATCCGACTAATGTGTAAGGGGGTGATTTAATTATAGGCAAAATGTAATTTCCCAAATTGGAATGGGTCAGGTTACATGGGCATCAGTATCCACATCTTCCAAAATATGCCATGAAGTGTTCTGAATATTGATGTGATAGCTCAAGCATTTCCTATCAGTATCTACTGAAGGACAAAAATACCTGAACTGACTAAATTCATTCAGACCCCTCTCTTGCATGCTGAATTTAGCTGGGAGGTGGCCAAATCTGTGGGGGGTAATATTTTTGGCACATTCACAAGGAAAACATTTTCTACAGTGAAATAAGAGTATTCATATATGCAACAAGCCAGACTGTTTTCCTTCAATGATCTGTGTTAAGCATTGGAAATCCTCTAAGGCTCCTGACTACAATTTCTAGGCATCCTCATCCAAATTAAAACCTCACACACATCATCCTCCAGCACAGACCTTTCTGTTGCAAGCAAACTGTGCTCTCCGTGTCCTTCCTCTACTCCGTGTCTGAAGACCTTCATCTGAGTTATCCTACTTGGACTCCCCAGGTCAGCTGCTATTCACCAATGCTCCAAGTCCTGTAAATCACTCTCCATTAAATATGGAGTGTCAAAAGGCAGAGAGGGGTACCTGTGCTGACCTTGTGGGCAATGCCTGCAGCTGACTTCTGAGCACACCTGCAGGTGTGGGATCCACAGAGAGGATTCCTGAGGGACCTAAATAAAGGAGAAATGTGATATTCACAAAGACAAATCCAGTGACCTGGCCTTTTATACCCTTACATCTTTACTGCCACTTTCCTGCTCCACCAAGAGCGCTGTTTGGAGCATCCCATTATGCCATGCTGGGGGGATATCAGGGAAAGCTGGTGTGTCAACATTGACATTAGGTGACTTCTAGCAAGACTGCCTGTAATCACACAGTTTATCATGCCAGCACTAGCAGCAACATTTTACTGGTGCACCTGTGTCAACACCACTCAGAATGAGTCACTCACCCTCTGTACATGTACGAATTACCTTTCACATTTAGTTTGTCAGGAAGGCATAGGTCACATCTGGCAGAGGTACTGAGTCAGTGCTCCAGGAATCTGAAACCACTACTCCCTCTACTGAATTCACCCACCCGCTTTTTGTGAAAAATTCTATTTCACCAATAAAAGCCTGTCAGCCATAAGATTTAAAGATTTGAGCTTGAAGGGACTATAATTATTTCTCTAGGGCTCTGTCGAGATTTCTGCAGCTTACACTTTCATTGTTCCCACATGACTTTGTATTTGTCATAATTTTTTCTAGAGCTGGTACAAGTTTTCATATTGTTCCATACAAATTGAAAATTGAAGATCAGACAGTATATACGAATTGGGCTTTAAAACCTGACTGTCAATAATAGGAACAAGCTGGATGAATGATTAATGCAGCGATTAAAATGAGGTGTTTCATTGAAAAACCACCTTTGCTGCTGGAGAGACAATACAACCTAATTTGTTTCCCAGCTAACTACTTTGCTTTGTAACATAGTGTTAACCCAGTTGATTTTTCTCCTTCTCCTACAGGACCTGAATGTTCCAGAAACTTTACTTCCTCAAGTGGAGTGATAAAGTCCCCTGGATTCCCTGAAAAATATCCCAACAGCCTTGAATGCACTTATATTATCTTTGCACCAAAGATGTCAGAGATTATACTGGAATTTGAAAGCTTTGAGCTAGAACCTGACTCAAATACTCCAGGGGGAGCATTCTGTCGCTATGACCGATTGGAAATCTGGGATGGATTCCCCGATGGTAAGAGAAAAATGGATTGTGATATGCATAACCATTACTATGTGGTGGGCTGCAAGGCATATTCCCATTTTTTTAGATGTCATACTAGAAAGGTCCTTGCTTGATTTATGTGAAGGGAGTTGAATTAAAGAGAAATTGGGAAAATGTTCTGTAAATTCATTCGGTAAAACGTATCACAGTGTGAATGATTTTTTTTTTTTTAATGAAATATGCTCAATCTTGAACAGTTGGCTTGGTGGAAATCTCTGTGTTCAGTCAGTATATGCGATGAACCTCCTACACTAAAACAAAGTAAATATAAGCCTTCGAATGGGTCCCCAAATTTTCACAGCTAACACATGAGTATAGTCCAGACATTTCCAACAAATTGCAGAAATTGGACTTCAGGTACTGATCCTCTGACTTGTGGAGGAACTGCGTTACAGACCAACTGTCAAAGCAGAGAATTTCTTTGCCAGAGAAAGCGTGGTGTCCATACAATTGAAATCATGGTGACGAAATGATTAACCAGGTCAGTAAGCAGTCACTGAGTTATTCATTCAGGTTGCTTCGGCGACTGGGCACTGCAGGGTTCCTCCATTACAGTGCTCTCTCTTCCAGCAGTATAAGCAAATCCAAAGGTTTTATCTTAATTTGTTAATTTATAATCTCTGATTAGCTGGGCACATGTGTCAGGGTGGGTGTGCTGGGTACCCTTCTGGAACGTCTCTGCCATCTCAGTAATTTTCCACTTAGTTGTTGACCACACTTGACCTTATGCACATTCACTAAGTGCATAGCTAGATATCAGCTAAGCCTAGAGAGCCAGAGCCCTCATTTCACCCTCTGCCCAGTCTCATAACCCTGTTTTACACTGAGACTGACGAACAAAGTAGCTGCATGATTCTCTGTGTTTTTCATGTACAGCACTGGGTCCTCAAGATTCAAGTCTCCTGTAGGTTAGGAAGCTGTGTACCAGTTCTCCAAGGACCCAGCGCTGTAGGCTGCAGCTCCAGCCTAAAAGGGACTGTTCAAGCTGAATGACCAACTTTTAGGGTGCCCAAATGCCTATATGAACTGTACAAGCAGCTATGTAAAACTGATTATTTGTGGTGCCTTTTTCACTGGTTCTACATATGGCATAAGCTGATGAAGAGAAACATCTTGGAGCTGTCCTTTCTCTTCTTAATTTTGTAATTTGTAGCAAAATTCAGAGATTGAAGATTTATGTTGTTTGTGTTGGGCACTAATTACAACTATTTCAGTTTTCCACTGGTATGATAATTCTTATTAATAGATTTTTTTCTTTCATGAGCAGCAGCGGCAGTTTTTACAAACTGCTAATCCTACATTAATATTTTATCTAAATGAAAACATGTAACTTAAGGAATATATTATAAAAATACATTTAAACTTGCTTGTTTTCCTAGATAAATTCCCAATATAATTTTGCTTAAAGCTTTCATTGATGCTGCAGTAAATAGTTATATATTTTTAATGTATATTTGGGATTTTTTCCTCTTTGTTTTATGGTTAATGGGTTTATCATGGCTCTTTTCAATCCACTCCAATAAATAGTGAAGAAAGACCCATAATATAGCTAAAAGACTATTTAGTATTTAATATCTCAGTGAGGAAGACAATATTGTAAAACTGCAATAATGATATCTGGAACATTTAATAATGAGTTTACTTGTATATAGGCCAAATCTGTTCAAACTGAATTCCTGCAGAACTTGCATTTAAACTGACATATGAAAAGATGATCCAATCAATCAATTTATGTGTAATATAACCAAAAAGAAATGCATTATTGTAGAGAGTTTCAAAGTGGTAATTTCCTGGTTCAAGAAAGTGGCTGAGCAGTACTGAAGAGCAATTAAAAACAGCCATTATCAGCCTTCCAATTCCCTCACAAACTGTCTAAACCCAAAATGATCCTGACGTCCAGAAAGGGTGTTTACGTGTTTGTAAATATTCAACTGAATTCGTGGGTTGTGAAAAAAGTGTTTTCTTTGATCCAAACTGTTGGAGGTTGCTGCAGTTGCAAGGAAGTGTTTGCTGCGTCATTTCACCGTAGGACAATCTTTAGCAAATAGTCAGTCTCCCCTGTTTAACTTAAGGCTACAAAGGAAGAGAGAACGTGATTGCTTCTCTATAAATGCATCACAGGACAAATTCCTGGGAGGGGGAAGAACTATTTGAACTGAAGAGCAAAGCTGACACAGGAAACCACTGGTACAGCCTGGCCATAAACTGAAGATAGAAATTAGGTTTCTAGATATCAAAACCAGAGCATCTGGATAATCTTGGGGGGGGGGGGGAGGGAAAGGAGAAAGGAAGGCATAATAAATCTAATTTACATCCACATGGAAGTAGTAAATTTCTACACTATGGAAAATTAGACAGAATGGTTGTCTTTGGTGAAGGGAGTCTTTACCCAAGGTAAGTCTTTCAGCTATTTGTCCATTTCCCTTCAGTCCATCAAAAATATTCTGAAGCTGCATCTACACAACTGAAAAAGGCACAAGGCATGGTTGTGTGCACTTCTTAATTGCTGGCATACTCCCTTGCACCGTTTTAGCACACATCAGTTTGCACTTTCCCAGGAAATTCCTAAGCATGGCTGGGAGGACAGGGAAAGCCAGAGGTTATTCCCAACAGGCATGTTGGACACAGCCATCCAGTTTGAGAGGGAAGAGCTCCATAGGGGCAAGGTGCATCACAGTCTGGTCCCAGGAACAGTCCCTGGCCACTGACCGCAGGTTCAAAGGGTGTTCCCTTGCCTGCTCTGTTTAATGACAGGAACAGCATCCCACTCTGATCTGTCTCAGACATCTACTTTAGGACACAGTTAATGGACCTCTGGAGGTTCTTGTCTCACGGACTGTATTGGGAGCTATGAATCACTAAGTCAGATGTAAACTTAAGATACCTGAGTTAAAGCAGAGGAATCCCAGCATAAGTGGAAAATGTTTTCATTGTAGAATCTGATCAGCTACAGTCACTAGAGATCAGCAGGAAATGAATTTGCTGGTTTATACAATTGTGGAAAAAAAAAGGGAAAAAATAAAGAAGAGAAATGTTCTCTTAAACAAATTTTCACAGTGATGTTTAAAAGGATATGTCAAAGTCAGTATGCTTCCATTTAGATTTTGCTTCTACGTAATTGCCGTTTTACTGATGGAAAACAATTTTCTGTTAGACAATTTGACAGCAACTGTAACAGTCATTCAAAAAGACGTTAATCCTGAAATGCTCTGTCACAATCACAGAATCCTCAGCCTACCTGGTTGTCCTTTTAGTGGATTGAAGCTGGCAAGTGCTGAGTATTTGCGTCTTGATTCTGCAAAATATGTGCTTATCTTTGAAGCATGTGAGCAGTCAGATTGACTTCAAAAAGAATTCACCAAGGACACTTACGGGACTGAAGTTAAACAGTGGTGTAAGTGTTTTGCTGGTTCAAGAGGGGAATGGTAGGCATTCAGGAATGCTTCAGAACTGACATTTTGTTTCTGTGTAGCTACATGCCAAGGGCACATTGCAAATATTGCAGAAACAGGACCATGGTTTGAAGGAGATAATAGGTGGATTTAGAGCAGAAGAGATCTCAGAATAGAAATATATGATTTTGCATTAATAAACTAGACACCAAAAATGTCTTTGCCCAAGGCACAGATATACCTCAGACAGGCTCTGCTGAGAACAGTCCATTGATGACTTTGAAGAAAAATAGCCCACTTAAAACAAGGACTGGCTTAAGTGATGAGCTACACATATTCATCATGCAGCTCTCTTTGGAGCTCTATAGACTGTCTACTAGGGCTCAAAAGTAATTTAGAGAAGTTTACATAGGTTTGAGAACCACAACCTAAGCATTGCTGCTTCGGTCAATACCACAAGAGCTTCTACTGAATGACAGAGTGAAGCAAAATGCTTTACTGCAGTCGTTAACATCCGTGCAAATGAAGATTGCTATTAATCTAAGTGTGTTTCTCTTCTGTTGTGGTTCCTTTCTACACTCTTGTGAGAAGCTATTAAGATATAAGGGCATACACAAGCTCAGTGTGGTTGACTACTTGGACTGTGAGAATGGGATTAATTTTTCAGTTGTTTTCTCTTTTGTGTGCAAATATTTTGTCAATAGTACTCATACTGCTATGAAAATACTGTCCACAACACAGCAGCATACTTACAGAAAGCAGCTTTATAATTTAGTAAATGGCTAGTTGACGTTTAAATATTTTAGAGGTATGAAATACCTTTTTTCCTTGCTTCTGTTTTGTTGGGGTTTGTTTAATTGTATTCCAAAAGCTATCATTTGAACTAGAGGAACAAATGTGCACTTCAGTAAGCCTCAGAATTTCTTGATACAGATATTCTTTGTCCAGAAAGGCAAACAGGAGAAAAGTAGAATTGGTAAGGATAAGATTTCTCTTTAGTCTTAAACCACTAACCACATTCTGTGTATTCCACACTCAGATCTGTAAACCTTCAGACATATTAAGATTAATCAAGGATTTATTCAAGTTCTACAGTTAGACTCTGCATTTTGGGAAGTGCTTGTAAAACAGATGTTTTAGTTGTCCTTCCATCTTTTAACCTGAAAGTTACTCAGTTTTCCCCTATATTGTACCGTGCCAGTGGAAAGAGGAGCCAAGGTCCCAGAAACAACTACAGCATGGGCAGTCAAATGAAGTAGCTGGATCCCTGAAATGCCTTTGTTCTGCAGGTAGTGTAGAAATATCCTTGAGTGAGGACATTTCCAAGTGATTTGTATTTGGAGTAGGACTTCCTGGGGAATTCTGACATAGCAACATGATGGTCTACAGGTAGAAGTTGCAAAGAGCTTTCTAGGCCTAAGGACTTTTCAGCACCTGCTGCCCTAAAATTCCCATTTGGAACTGTATATGGTCTATTATGAAATCCCATCTTGGTTCCTAAGGAATTGTCAAGAAGATGGTAAAAAAAAGCAGTGGCATAGTCTACCTAATCAGACAGCAGTATCACCCCCTGAATGACTGCTCAGGTAGTGTACCCTGCACAGCATTTATTTGCTGTGGTGACACCTGAAATATTTGATAATTTATTGTAATTCAAAGGTTTTCAAGACTTGAATTGAAGAAAAAAAAGGAGAACTTTGTGTTAGCTATTTATGGAAGAAGAACAAGAATCTCTATTTCATCCAGTTGTACTCAGATCGATAGCGTATTAGCTCAGCAGGCTAAGGTTTACATGTTGTGCAAAAAATTCAATACTTCTTTATGTAATATTCTGAAAATTGTTGGCTCTTGCATCTACTTAGATAGCAAAGGGAATAGCATTGTCATAGCAGGGCCAATCTGTTGAAGACTCAATGCAGAATCACTAAATATGTTTTAAAAATTATAAACCAGTGAGTCATGGGGAATCTTAAAGCCTGTCTGCTTTAAACAAAGTTCTCTTCTGTTTGTCATTTCAAAGAGGCTTCCCTACAGGAAATGGGAGGAGGGAGGCTCAGAGTACCATAACGTGGTAGCCTTATCCTTATTTTCTTGCAGTTGAGAGCAACAACAGCAGCTATAATGTTGAAAGCCATCATGGGAAGAAGCAGGATCAGAGTTGTTTGCACATAGAAAATGCAAAAGAAAGCAAAAACAAATACAAAAACAAAAACCTCCAGCAATTGGAATGCAAACATTATTTTGTGTTTTCTAAAAGCCACTAATGGTAACAGTCTAAAACTAATTTCTCTCTCCAAATAATAAAACTATGAAGCTTTATTGATTTCTAGGTTGAGGAAGAATTCAACTCATATCCTCTATAGGGTGTTTCATTCTATCAATGCTGCATTAAACAACCTTGGTGGGAAAAGACTGAATTGGCAGGTATTTTAAATGCCATGGGATTGCCAAGGCAACTGAAGACTAACTATGGCCAGAATACAGATAGAAAAGCACATGTTGGCAGCAAGAGCTATAACATCTGAGCTTCCTCTTTCTGGCAACTCTAGGGCCTTACAGAAATGTGTAGCTTACATAATAAAGTTATTCCAAGCTGGAACTGTTTTACTTGTTGTAAAATGCCAATAAATGAGTAGAAAATTATGTTAGCTGTAGATATTCTTTGAACTGTGAATAATTAGGATATATAAACATTTTATATTTTAAACTGAAAGTGTAATGGACTTCCTAGAGACATGACAAGGTGTTAATTTAAGCCTGGAAAGCCAGTGGTGTAAGCATTAGAATGATGCCTCATGATTATTTTCATGATTGAACTCCATGGGTGGGGTTTAGCATTATCTTTTTTTATTGTTTGTAAGCACAGATGTACCACCATTCAACAGCCTAGGGACCTATCTGTAGGGAATGCTCAAGTGCTAGAAGGCTGCATATGTTGGTTGTGAATTGAGTAGTTTAATTAAGGAAAAAGATTATCTCACTGCACAGGAAACCCTGAAAAATATCAGAATTGGGTTTATACATTATTAACACTTAAAGAGATCATGTATATGTATGTGTGTGTGTGTGTGTGTATGTATTCTGTGACATGGAGATATACTTAAGAAATCCTTGCTCTTTTAAAGGGATTAAGATTTTACTCTTAAATTCTTTTGACACTGTTCTTTAATATTGAACATATGGGCAAAAGACCTATGAGGGTGTGATGAAAGCCTAAATAGAGGGGATAAAGAGTCATTGACCATAGCCTCAATATGAGTGCAAAAATGTTTTTCAAAGTTTACTATAAAATTAATAGATTATCTGCAGTATTGAGCATAAAACCTGGCAGGCACTATTTGAACTCCTCAGAGTATCTTGTATACTGGGTGGGCAAATCAGGCCATTCAGTTGTTCTTGTCATAAATAGGTACTTCAATCAATTCAATTGGAAAATACTTGTGGTGTTTTGTACATGCAGTTTTGTGCATCGCTGGCCTCTCTGCACACTTTAAAGGACAGTTTTTTAAATCCTGGTTCTTTACATTTTCGGAGGTTCATGGAGTGCTGTCTGGAGCATTTTCGAAGTAAGATTGCTAGGGTAGGATGAACAATTTACTGCTCACCGCTTAGTTATTGATGACATTGTCATTTTGAACTGTTGCAGAGGTTCACTGTTTCCTGCTGAGAGGCTCTCTTTGGGAGGATATTGTAGTGGCATCTATTGTTATAGTAGGACTGGCAGTTTACTATTGTATCCTGTCTCTTTGCAGTTGGCCCACACATCGGGCGTTATTGTGGGCAGAACAACCCAGGACGTGTCCGGTCTTCAACAGGGATTCTTTCAATGGTATTTTACACTGACAGTGCAATAGCAAAGGAGGGATTCTCAGCAAACTACAGCGTGTCACAGAGCAGTGTATCAGAAGGTCAGTATTTATCTATCCCACAGAGCTTCTTGGAAACTACTCTCAGTTATGTCTTCTTGCACACCAGGTGTTGCCTGAAGTTTTAAAGAAACCTTAAATAAATAAGATGGTGGGGAAGGATTGGCTCTGTTTTCCTTTTTTTCTATCTTTTTTTTATTTTATTTTTAAAAAGAACAGCTGCCCTTTGAAAAGCAGGGCAAGAAGCAGAATTCTCCTTACAGTTTTATTCCACAGTATTGCCAGGAAGTGGGGATAATTATTGTGAAAAACTGTGCTGACCACGGGAACGCAGGAATGCAGAGCAATTGAACACTTGCATTAAAACAATGAAACACGGACAATGAATGCACTATCCAAAGCTGCCTTTTATTACATGGAGTAAGCTTTGATGATCGATTTCTTGAATAAAAAAAAAAACATTTAATATATGTGCTCTTGTTAAACCATTTCATAAGCTGTCTAAGCTTTGTTCCCTAACTCATATTTTTTCCCCAGTTACCTGATTTTCATGGTTACCCTTCGGACAGAGAATGAAACAAAGTGAGGAAGACACATGAAAAAACAGGCTGTGTTACATCACATCCTTGCAGATTTTCTTGCTCTCCTCAATGATAAATCACACACTTTAAATCAGACTCTCTCTTCTTTCTGTGTCTTACTGAGTTTCAAGCAGATTCACCCATATTTAATCTACTTGTCTAGTCAAAAAAGAACAAAAGAAAAATGAGCAAACTGAAGTAATCCCTGTAACTCACCACCTCTCCTCCACTCCTTGCCTCTTTAACAGTTTTCTTATACATGCATAGCTAGGAAGAGGGAATGGGACACACCCAGCCTCTGTGGATGGGAAGCATCCTTCTCCATCTGTGTCAGACTGTACTTTCAGCTAGTTTGGTTGCTCCCTATGTAGGTGCTGCTCCTATCCCTTCATTAGCTAACACAGGCCACTTGGGTCCCCCGTCCATCTCCTCCACAGTCACCCTCCCTGGGATGTAGATGCATCATCACACTGAAGTCAGAATTAATAATATCTGCTACACTGGGATGCCTTCAGCTCTTAAGCACAGGACAATAGAACAGAAGTCAGTGTGTGTGAAAACCCTTTTGGATGATAAGAGGAAACATTTTATATGGTGTAGACTTAAGACAGAGTGAATCCTCTCACTTAATTTCAGCCACCCTTTCTCTTTTTGTTGTCAGTACAGAGAGGGTCACCTCCAGAGGACAGCTCTTTCTGCTTATCTCAGACATGTGAGATGTCCCTAGGAGGTACTTGTCCCTCTCAGTAGACTACAGGGAAAGCCAACATGTCTAGATCAAACTAGACACTTTTTAGATATTTTAATATGACTCCTACCTATCATGTTTTGCATTCTTTGCAGTGGGTTATGGCTCTCCTTCAGATTTCAAGCAGAGGTTAATTTACTTTGAGACTTACCCTAATGTAGTTTGGCTCCAGTACTTCACCCAAGGCTCCTAAAACACTGAAACAGCACAGATTTGGGGGAAAGGGTCATACGCCATGGAAAACACAGCTGACAACAAGTTTGATAATTGAGTTATGGGTCAGTCTAACTACAACTCCTGTAAAATACCCTTTATAACATTTCTGAATGTAAATTTTTGGATTCCTGGTAAAAGATTTAAACACTTTTTGCAGAATATTTTAATTTTCACTTAAAAATTGGAAATTTGGTTTTTTAAATCTCATTTTTCCAACTCATAGATGTTGAAACCTTCAACTCAGCACGCACCCACCCCTCTGTTAGAGAAACATCAGCTCCAGAGAAGGTGTGATAAAAAGGAGTGCATATCCAGCTGTCAGGGCCTCCATTTCGCACACTGGTATTTTATCTTAAATTTCTAATGAAGGAATTAATTATATTTCTATAATATGAAGTCTCTGAACAGAAGCATAGGCACATGTTTGTTTCTCCTACTCCACTTCTGACACGAGGGGAACACGAGCACCTGGGTGTGAGGATCTGTCTAAAGCCATTGGCCTCTCTTGCTTTAGTAGAGGTTGGAGCCTTTTCTGAAGACCAAGAAAAGAACTGAATCTCCGTGCCCTACTAGCCTTTGAACTCACTATAGTGATTAGGATGTCAATTAATTCTAAATTATCTACATAATTTTTGTGTCAACAAAAAAAGATTGAATGAAGATGATCAACTCATTTAAAATACACCACGTTACAGAAGAGGTGGTAATTCCCTTAGGTCAATAAGCTTCTGGCCTGGATTCAAAATTTGTTGCTGTGTTTCACTCCGGTGTCTAGGATCCAAAGAGGATGGATAAAATTTTAACAATATTTTTTTAAGCATTTTGTACTTTTTCTATGGAAGTAAATAGTTTTATAATCAAATTATTTCATACAGTCATCTAATTTGTCTTTCCTGAGTTTATGCATAATTATGAGATGAACATACATTGTTTTATGTTATGAATCCACAGAAGGGTTTGTGCTAGCCTAGAATAGAGAATTCTATTGTCCTATATTGAAATGGCTAAAATGCTGGGCTAAAAATATTTGTATAGCATTATTACTGCAGGAATTGCCATGGCAACTCAAATGACAGTATTAAGAATGACACTATAAACCCAATACTGCCTCACTTAAAGTTGCTAAAGTATTCAAAGTCACATAAAAATAAATTCTTTAGATATTCATATTCAAAGCAGGAAAATGTTCTCATTATTCAAAGTCTAAATCAAAAAGCTGACCATAATAATGATGGTAATTTATTTTTCTTCAGATTTCCAGTGCATGGAACCACTAGGTATGGAGTCAGGAGAAATTCACTCTGATCAAATCACTGTCTCCTCCCAGTACAGCGCTATCTGGTCTTCGGAAAGGTCCCGGCTAAATTACCCTGAGAATGGATGGACCCCAGGGGAAGATTCTATCAGAGAATGGATACAGGTAAAAAAATAACATTTTAAAGATATTATTAATAATACTCTGTGGAGTTTATTGAATGTGGAGGATGAAAAAGAAAGGAAAAAATAACACAGTAAAGTACTTCTACATAATTTAAGAGTCATTGCAAGTGAATATCTCATATTCCCTATTAGACACACAGAAAAAGACTTACTCCCAAAGGTATAGAAAAAGAAAAGGTCAGGAAGATTAATTCTTTTGTTTCCCACATCTATTGTTTTTTCAGTCTTCTGGGCACAAATAACAGAGATTTTGGTTTAGTGGAAAAGTCAATATTAGTTTAACATGCACTTAAAGTGGAATGTCCCAGTAAGCTGAGCATGTGCTGTGTCTCTAGCTGATTACAGTTAAGTATTAATACAACATAGTGTTTTCATGCACTCAGATTTCACCTCAGAAGACCTATGTCTCTTCTAGAACATGGTACACACAGAATGAGTTCAGTGGTCTCTGCCTTGTGGCTATTCTTCCACATCCTTAAACACAACACTCATTAGCAAGATGAGTTGCCTTGGCTTTGCTCTGTTAGTACAGGAGAAATCCTGGAAACATTTATTGCTATGAAGAGGCTCCTTGAGTTCAGTCAGTCTGTTTGGGCTTGTTTTTTAGTATATTTTATCAGGTCCATAGCTTAATGGCACATGATTCCTGAACAGTTTAAGATTATTCATATGAATTACTGAATACAAAAAACCTATACTAATGGGCAAGTATTAGCATCATTATATGAAAAAAACCACTGATTTGCCTCAATTGTACATTGCCTTACACTGCTTAGCTGAAACCTACATTCTATTTCTGTTGGCAAAAGCTAAGAGAAATGCTTGAGTGTATTAGATCTATATTACTAATATTTAAAACTTGTTCATAGATTTTAAACATTCCTCCTGCTTCTGTTGTTTTCTATAGGAAATTACTAACTGACATATAAAAACAATGCCTTATTAGCCTTCCATACGAATGTTCACACTGGTGTTTCCTGTGAGGTTTGCTGTCTGCCAGAAAGCTTAAAAACATGTTGAGTAGTAGTTAGTAAAGGGAAGAAAGAAGGGGAAATCTTTCATTTCTGATCCTTGGCACACAACGGGACTCTCAGGTGTCCTGCTTGGGGGCCCCTGGGCGTCCTGAGCTCCTGGCAACATAGTGATCCTGTACAATGGACCTAATCAGACTTCAGAGTGGCAAAAAAAGAAATCTGTTTATCCTTTCTCATTACTGAGGAATAAACATCAAAATCTCCTCAACCTTATCTAAGTGCAAGGCTTGTTATTAATCATTGCCACTTGCAATCCATGGACTGCACATGGAAAAAGGGTGGAATGCATTAGAATCAAATTCCATGTGTTTCATCTGGTCCAAGGACTGCCACTTTTTTTTGTTTCCTTCTTTTCTGCTGTCATTTGCACATTTATAACTGGATAATCAAAACAAGAGAGCTAGTCAAATCTCATTCATGTGTTCTGTGTGCTTATTAACTTTATTAAGCTATGATAACTACATACCTATATATATAGCTTAATCCTTTCACTTAGAACTAGATCTTTCTGAGAAAAAGTTTCAAAGGACTTTTTTTAACCATTAACTTCTTTAATAACAGACACAACAGAATGCAGGATACTCCAGGGTTTATGCTTAAAACAGCTCAGGGTTTGTCAGGCCTCCTGCCCATGAATTTCTCAGCCTCCTTTGCCTCCTGCCATAAACCAGAGTGCCCAGGGCCTGAAACAACCACTGAGCAGAATTTTTAGCAGCTTTATGCTGCCTCCAGCTACCACATCAACCAAGAAGTTGGTGATGATTTGCATGCAATCTGCCCTTGGGCATCTCCTTCAACTGCCCAAGGCCCATGTGAAGGGACTCCTGTTAGTAGTTTCTACCACTCAACTTCTGTAGCAGAAGCAACCAAGCTAAGTTCAGAGATTGAGTACACCACCCCCTGGCTTTTCACAAAGTACAGCAGTTTAACTTATCTTTGGCTCTGGTGCTTATTTATTGTGGTTTCATTCTATACTAACATTGATAATTCAGACTTCCACTTGTGTTCTAAACGCTTTCCTGTTAATTGACAATCTTGAGATGGGTGCTAAGGGCTTCAGACCATCAGGAACCTCAATAGCAGGGTTCTTGTGCCTGTGATCTGCCATCTTCTATGAAGTCTTGATGCCACTGGCAGTAAGTGCATATTGCAAGTTTGTGTCTGGATAAAATATTGAGATCCCCTGTTTCCTCTATACAAATATCCTCGGGAACAGATGCTCGTCTCCATAAGAACTTACAGAAAAACCACCAAGGACATGTAACTGATAAAATACTCTGAAATTACCCATAGAAAAAAAAAATTGTAACATTTTATAAAAGGAGGAAGGCACGTGTATATGAAGGACTGAGGTCACTTTGTTCTGCTTTGTTGTGCGTGCTATTGTAAACTCGTCATTTATGTGAACTGTTTTCTTTTGCACAGTACAGCATAAATGAATTTTTGCTGCACAGAGCAAGAACTCTAGAAAATATTCAACGGAAAGAAAAAAAGGTGAAGGATACAGCAATGCTGAACTTAGAACTTTTGAAGTGAAAATTTCTGCCTGTATGTCCTTGTCTGAAAGACAGAGATTGTGTATATCAGTTAATCATTAATTTTTTCACGATTGCAGGTTTCCATACCTGCACACACACTGCAGCTGGATAAACAGTGATGTCTGCCTTTAAATTGATAATATGCATATGCAACTAGGGCATATATATGAGCTATGTACAGTCATACATGGGCAAAACAACTTGAAAAAACAGCTCCAAAAACTAATTTCTTCAGTGTATCATTTTTTTTGTATAAGGGAAATAATATAGTTCTCCTTTCCCTTCCTTTTACCTCTCCCTTGAAGGTTAATGTTCTTGTTAAGACAAAAGAAACAGAAAACTTCAGTTAAGTATCAGCCAAGAGAGATTGGTATCTTTAGAGGACGTCTAGAGGGCATGTGAGATGATTGTCTCCTTTGAGGTGTTGAAGTCTTTTGGACCATTTCACTGAAAATAATTAGGAAAATAGTGTTGGCTTGTTGTTAGTAATGAATTTGCATGAATTCCATCTGTGGACCTGAAACCTATTCTTTGGTGGAAAAACTGGATTGCTCCTTTGTGGCTGACAGGTACAAACTACCGAGTCCATCTGAGTGCCACCTGCTTACAGGGCTCCGCTAAACAAAAATTGCCTTTCCATTTATTTCTCAATTGTTTGGATATAAATGTCAAAGTTTAGATTTAAAATTTTCATAACACAGTCACACTATAAGTCTGCGCAGTACTTTCTCCATTTTATTTTTGCCCTCAAACACACTTTTTAAAATTGCTGGTCGAACTCGAAATTTGGAGTCATTCCTTAATCAGAAACAGAGTCACTCCAGATTGAATTTCTTCTTTAAAAACACATTAATAAAGTCCGTGGATTTTCCAATATGAATTGAATAACAATATGCATGAGGCAAAGGCTACCAAAATAAGCATGAAGGCAGTTTATTGTCATATGGGATGTTATTAACATCTCAACCTTAAGCTCAGCCTACTTGTTTATTGCACTTATGTTTCGCACACTTGACTGCCCTTCAGTTTGAAACAGCGTAATCTAAAATAAAAAATAAAAACAGCCCTTTAATTTAATCAAGAGCAGGGAACTGCCATTGCAATGTAAGTCATTGTCCCTCATTAACGTATCCTTTCACAGGAAAAATAGTATAGTGTTTCCATTTATGTAATCTGAACAACAAACATGTTAATAGGTATCAATTACTAGCCAGTTTCAGTGTTTAGAACCAGTAAGAAGGCCCATGCGAGGGTTTGACATCTGGTTTTAGTGAAATTGTTCCTGTCTGTGGTATTTAAAATTTAAAGAACTCCTGTTATTGTGCAATTGGGAATCCTAGGGGAGTACAATGTTAATGAAATCCATAACGTGCAGGGATTTTATGATTGCATTTTCAAGGCATTCCTTCAAAAGGGACAACTGATGTCTGCCATGGCAGCAGTAATTGTGTTTTTACAGAGTAGATTTAATATTCACATTTAAGAACAGCAGTTACGTTTACACTCATCTGAATAACATGCAAAATCTCTATATTTAGGGAACTTTGCGTCTTATTTCTGAATCCTTTGAGCAGGAGCTCCAAGCCATTGTGCATTGCAAACCCTTGCCCCTCAGGGATGCCCTGATGGGTTGTGGCCAGCAGCCCCCACGGCAGCACAGGAGTCAGGGGAGCTCCAAGAGACGTGTCTTCAGCTAAAGATACTTGAAACCCATGTGTGTGTGGTTTTGAGAGGAGACTGATTGCCTATTACCAGGGTCACTGGGAACCTCTGCTACCATCAATCCTCATAATGGTGTGGGTTTTCAAACTCACAAGGAGTAACACCTTCTGGGTACTTTTATTGCAGAATCTGTATGTTTTCTATCATAACGTTTCTTCTAATGCATATAACACAAATCTTTACACTCCCACGAGGCTGGATGATAGTTTCTGGGTGGCACAATTTTTCTCTTATCCTGTAACAGTGAGCAAGACCTCCAACTTGCCCAGAGAGCAAAGCATGTTTGTTAATAACATGAGATCTTCAGTTCATATTATGTCTGGGGTTGGACAAAACCATAAATCCAGTTTTAAGAATCCTAGTATCAGATCAAATCTTTGCAGCCATAAACCAAAAAGCACTACTCTGGTATAAACACACTCTGCCAGTTCAAATTTGTTCGAAAAGGTTAACAGGGGGTTAACATAAATAGACATTATGCTCTGAATTTGGTACTATCTGTCATTCTGCAGCTGACATAAGGCCATACACTAAGGTGAACTCCTTGTTGTGTGTTCTGGCTAATTTGACATAAACGGCTAATCCAGCCCAAATTTATACTGCTGGAGTTTGCAGCGGGACACAGACCTGGTATCATATGCAAACATCCAGACTCAGAGGTTGGCACCAGCAGCAGGTTTTGTCTGCCTCCCTCTGGCCTCTGTCTGCCAGTCTTCACTTCATCACCCATCTCTTTGGCACCTTCAACTCCTGCAGAGTAATTCTAGTCCTTTAGAGCAGCAAGCCCTAGGAATACCAGTTGATCCAGTACAAAATTCTCCCTCTGCATCTTGCAGCATTTAGGGGTCTGAAGAAAGGCCAGAGAGGTAAGAGTAGGTCTCAAAAAACAACCTGGGAGATCCCCCTTGCCTTCACTGATTGAAATATCAGTTGTTTACTTAACACTAACTCTCCCTCCTGTGGAAGGAAAATATACTCCCATGGATTTAAAACATTTCTGTGTATACACTACTTCACCAGAATTGAGAGGGAACTCTGGGGTGGAATTTTCCTTCCACATTTGTCTTCATTCCTTTACATTTTAACCTACATTCTTCATCATTTGCTCCTTTGTAAGCAAAACCCAGGAGCAAACATCACTGATATATACAGGTATATTGATTAATACAGGTTTATTCCCATATCACCTCTGAAAATAATCACAGTTCATCATTTGGTGTCTTGATGTTTTATCGGTGTCGTAGCTTATTTCCTTATCAGATATTCACTTAAAAATATAGGCAGTATTTATATATGCTGCTACACAGCATGTTTGTTTAATTAACAGGTTTATTCCTACATCAGACAGCCGTTTAGGCTGACTTTACCAAGCTAGCTTATCTAAATATTTCACATGAAAGCTCAAGGAAGTGGAAGTCAACAACGCCTGTTATTTTTATTATCATTTTTGTTTCTTTTGGAGTTTGATAGTGAAGTGAAGTGCATCATATTACTGCATAGAATAACATGAAAACTGGGAAATCTCAGCCTCCCAATTCTCCTGGCCTTTGAAGGACTGCCTGAGAGCTGGAGTTCAGAGGCTTCGTGGTGGGGCTTGCCCATCATTAGGGAGCACACTGACATGAAAGCACAAAAACTGTCAGTCCTTTGTCTTCTCTACCACTTTAGAATACAAGTCATTAGAATACAAGTATTTGGTTCATGTCATTTTACAGTTCATAACTGCACTCCAGAAATCACAAAAAGCAGAGTTAGCTTTGTGTGGAAAAGTGTTACAGTTATCTTAACGGCCTTAACATGCTTTGCACATGGGCAAAGAATGACAAAAGAATATTCCTTTCTGGAAATCACAGCCAGTACAGACTGTGACACAGCACAGAACCGAGGTTAATTGACCCAGCAGGATACATTCGTACCTTTATTTACTGTGACATGGGAATAAATGGTAGAGTTTCACAAAGGCAAGTACTGAAATTAGACAAGAGGGAGAAGGAGAAATAAAAGGGCCCTACAAAGTATGAAGGTTTTTTGATTATTCAAAGTGCTTTAAGAGCTATTTTAGTACCAGAAAGTTCCCAGCCATAGATTTATCACTCTGGGGAGGCTGAAGAGATGCTCAGAGAACTGTGCAAAACCATTGGCAGCCTTATTGCTCCAGAAGTGCAGGTGCAAAATGCAGTTTAGAGTAAAATCCTCTCTACCTCCCTCTGACATGTTTCAGCATCAGCCCTAATACAGAGCGGAGTCCTGTGTGGCTTCAAGCAATCCTGCATGCAACATATGGAGGAGCAGCAGAAGTAGAGCCCCTCCGAGCTTCCACTACCAGCCTAATCACTATAATAGTTTCGGTTCTTTCAGAGGATCCATTATGCAGAGATCTGGGTAGTTTGTATATAGCTCTGTAATTACCTATGCATCCACTTCCCAGTCCGGTCCTACATCCCCTCAACGGCTGCAAGACAGATGGTCCTTTAGAGCTGAGATAGTGAATTAAAAATGTGTCCAGCAAAAACACTGATTCAGCAACTACTAAAATAATTTTGTAGATTTACCTCACTATCACTAGTTGGTTCCAGGAGATAAAGAAATTAAAATCTTTAAATTGAAACTAAAACTAGTTTTAAATTAACCGCCACAGGCTTGTTTTGTTTTGTTTTGTTTTTTAAATCACAGCTTGTACTTTTACTTACTTTCACGGAAATTAAAACCACTTAAAAAATTCTGTACAGAATTATTCTTCTCCCTCTTTTGTTTTTGTTTTTATTTTTTCCATTCATTGGGTTCACATTTGGCTTGACTCAGAATATTTGTTATACTTTGTTGGTTTTCAAGCTGCCATCATGCCAAAAGAATCAGTTGTTCGTGCCATTCTACCTGGTATGGGAGCTCTCTCCCAGATGGCTTGCAGACCCCGTGGGGTCTGAGGCAGCCTTGCCCACCCAGCTACCAGGCACTGCAACACATCTGCTCCACCGCAGCCAGAACCTTCTGCAGATGTCAAGGAAGGTGTCTCAGAAGGAGATTTTTCTGAGCCTAGCAGAAATAATTAATCTACAAGACTAGGCAGGTGTCAAACTGAGGGTGAGGTAAAGCTCAAGGCTTCAAGTTAAGTGGCTAAGGCCAGTGGCGAGAAGCACTGCCTTGGGTAGGAACGCACAGCTGAGGTGTGTTATAATAAGCAGAGTTATTACTGAGCTAAAGGTCTCTGTTCTCACGGGGCTGACCCTGGGCTGGAGATGATAGGTGTACTGCTGAGTGCTTTGCAGAGACAATTATGCATTTTTATTCACTCTTTCCACACCTGCACCGTAGTATGAAGCTGTAGAGTTCATGAGTCCTATGGGCCTTTCCCCATCCCAGCATCCATGCTCCAGATTTTCTGTTGCTGAGCTATTATTTGCCTCCCCTGTCTTTCTGTCATCCTGCCTTTCTGTCCCAGTTTCTGTTCTACCCATTAGGTGACATTTTCACAGCAGTAGCAAAATAGGTAAAGTGGAAGGATAAATGAGATTTCTTCCAACTGGTAAAGCAATTCGTCTTCTTTCAAAAAAAAACAAGTATATTTCAAAAAGGAAACACTTCATTTCATTTTGGCTTTACCTCTTATGTTTTCACTTGGGATTTTAAAAAAAAGTCTTTAAAAAGGCATTGGAAAAAATTCCAAAACTGACTGACAAACAAACCTACTAGCAGAGAAAATACAGTTGACCAAACATTAAGCTGAGGTTTGGTTCCTCTGTTTTCAGGAATAATTGGCTTCTCATCAGAGAAGCACTGTTTATACATAACTTCCACCAACCAGCTGTAACTGTATAGTCTGGTCTTTCTCTTCATTGCAGGCTTTTGTGTTGAACGCTTCAGACCAAACTCATTTCTGGTGTTGATCCCCTGAAGCTGATGAAACGATCAATTTGCTCTATCACATATAAAACCAGGGTGTATTTTAACTGGTCAAATTTAGGTTATAGATTATTGTACTAAAGACTAAATTGTCTTTCAGCTTTAACAGACCCAGGAGCAGATTCTTCCATTGCAAATCCTACCAACTTCAAGCTATTGGCTGAAGGGTTAACATAGCACAGAATAATTTTTAAATGCTCTTATCAGGCCTTAAAAATTACCTGTCTACAGGAGTGCTCCCCCCCTTTCATGATATGCTTAACTAAGAAAATACACCCTTGTGTTTATTTTAAAAAGCCACAGCACTTAAAAATCAATCGCTTTGTTCTTTACATAGCTGGAGATAGAGTAACTTTTAGATAGGCTAGTGAGGGTACACAAACCAGGCATCATTAGCTGGCCAAAGAAACCCTGAAAATGAAATCCCTGCAGCTTGAGTTGGAGTGTTTTGCTAAGGGAAGGGCAGAGCTGGGGACAGACAATCTCCCTGGTTTGTTTCAGCGCCTGAGGGAAGTTGTCTTGGTAGTCACTGGCCTGTGCCATCCCTTCTACTGTCCCCCTTCCTCCACCAGCACAGGACAAGAGTACCACTCTCAGCAGCAGGACTTCCAAATCACAACTTTAGAAGTATTTCATCTACCTGTGTGCGTTTCCTCAGAGCTATGAGGGACATACCAGAAAAAGTGGAATAATCTTAGCATGTGCAGCTTGTCACTCATTTTTCACAATACATTTACAGTACCCTCACCACATCATCTAACTGCAGCTACCTGTTATTTTTCAAGAAGGTAGCAAAAACTCATATTTTGAAAAAGCAGTGGCTTGCTTGGTGACCCAGTAGTAAGTTAAAATCATCATATACAATGTGTATGAAATAGAAAATCGAATTTTGGTGCAACAAAACTGACAGTTCCATTTAACAGAGAATAAATGAATGCAGACTGCTGTGGATGAATGACTGATTTAAAGAGACTGTGATGATTTTCCAAGATGAGAAAGCTGATCACAAGAAAATACATACATTTCTATGTGACACAGGTTATACACCTACTCCAATTGCCAGTGAAATTAGGCTTAAAAAGTGTTATATCATAGACACTGGCACTTTTTCCTGATTTTACTGTGATTTTTTATAGAAAACCTAAAGTCTGAACTTTCAAAAATATCTGAGTGTAGTAATTTCCAGTTATTTCAGTGGAGCTGGCTCTGAACACAGGGATTGCACTGTCAGATCTATCTACACCATCAAGGTGTACTGTGTGAGACAGCAGAGGTTTAATTTTGCATAGTGTATCATCCCTTGCTTAACAGCTTCCTAGCCATTAGCATAGGTATGCTGTGAAACAGGAAGAAGCAGAAGTTATTACTGTGTGTTTACACTTGTAACATTGTAGTTATATTCAAAATACCAAAATTATAAATCAATAATAATTTTCTGCCTTTACCCTCTGATTTTAACAGGACAGCAGCTGGCAAAAAAAAAAAAATTCTACAAAAGAACTTAATAGGCAAAATTCAGTGTTTTCTACCCAAACCCTAGTTGTTCATATGTGAAGAAGTCTGATAGAGAAACTTTGGATTACTTGTTTCCCATTTGTGCATTAGTTGCTCAGTACACTTAGGGGAAAGAAAGTCCTACAATTATGCCCTTTTCTCAGAAAAGAGTAGTTCTGCAAGTATTGCTATAGAGTTTCCCTTTTCTATAGTTTCTAACACAAACCGGGGAAGGTCACATTCAAACTGCACTAAATAGTTGTCTTCATTCCAGATCACAGGATTAAGCTCAAGTTTAAAATTAAATGTAAATTACAAATAAGTATTCAGAAAACGTTAATTAAAAGTATTACGTTCCTGACTCATTTATTGCTCAGCAAGGGTTCCTAAGTATCTTAGCTGGAGAAAGGGGCCATTCAAATTCACCCCTTTTTTTTGACCAAGTCATTGTACATGTCTTAGGTTATCCATTTGCAAGTTAATGTAGTGCTGAAGCAAAGGTTTTCATTTTAAAGAAGTAATATTTCACAGCAAGATATGTTCCTGAAAGATGTAAAACAATCTTTTTCTGCAGCACTGGGAGTTAATCAGCCTTTCTTCACTGCTACAGAGAGGGTTTGAATGGCATAGGATGCTGATTGCTTAGATCCCAGAGCCTATAGAAAACCCAATACGATTACATTTTCCTCCCTTTATTATCAGAGTTTATTGTAGCTTGGTGTTCAGGTTTTAAGTAGTTTTCAAGTAAGAAAAATAAATTAAGAAAAAGGTATTTTCTGAGTCTTCTGAATAACAGTTGTGTTGTATCAGAGCACCACATGAATGCAAAAGGTGGAGCTTGCAAATGAATAACATAAGGATCATTCCCTATCAGTGCATGTGCACTGGATGCATTTCACACAACAGAGAGAGCCCATTTCAGGGAGCATTGCATTGCCTTTGCTTGTAAACCAAGCTTCTTCAAAGACCCACACTACAAGTATCACACAGAGCTCGTGTACCAGTGTCAGTGCTGCTCCCGGCCCACTTGCAGCATTTCTCTTTCACATTTGATCTTTATAGTTTCCATACTGGAGCAATTTGGCTTGCTGAATTCTGGAAATGTCTCCAGTTAAAATGCTAGTGTATTAACCTGCTGTACTGAGTCTCTTTTGTTTCTCTTTACCAGAGTGCTGCTTGCCAATTTTTACGACTACAGCAGATTTTACTATTCAAACAGAACCAGATGGAACACCAGTTCAAAGAACATGTCAGAATTAAATATTTCTTTTTTAATTAGTTGCTTCTGATTTATGCAAAAAAAATTAACATAAGAGTGGGAGAATGTGCCATGAATCCAGATGCAACACAGCCCACACAAGCATTATCTTTTCTCTGTCAGAGGCACAGAGGCTTTTTCTTTCATTATTTTCTTGTCTTTTCTTTTTTCCTTTTTGTTTCTGGATTTCAGTTTTCTTATGCTTTCTGCATCTTTTCTTTCTTGAACCAGCTCCATAATGATGACTGAGTTTATCTTATGTTCAGCAGTCACACTTTTTCATCATTATCTTAAATTCTCTCTCATAGAAACTGGTTGATCTGCTTCTAAAAAAAATTATTGTACTCAATACTGCAATCCCAGCATCAGTAGTTCAACATGATAGCATCCTTAGACTTTAATCCTTGTTTTCAGTTGAGGGAATCTTTACACTTATGTTTTTTTCTGCTGCGGAAAAGGACTTAAGCGGAAGGTCAAGACTGTGAGGAATATATATTTTAAATGCTAGAGAAAGTTCATTTCCCTTTTGCTGCCAAGAATTCCTGTTGCTTTGGCATGAATGTTTGCTCATCTCTTCTTTCATGCTTCCCCATTTTTGCCAAGTCACATAAGCATCACTTCAGTAAAACATGCTGACTGGGGATAGTTGTTAAGCACAGACTAGAAGTTAAGCGTGTGATGAGCTGCTTTCCCTTTTGGGGCTCTCAGGATGTTGCTGTCAAGGTCAATGAGAAAGACTTCAGTGACTCAGGAGAGATCTTAATAACGGCAATATTTTCTCCCCACTTTCTTTATGGAGCTGCCACAAGTATCACTGAGAATTTTGCACAAAGATCTGAGATAGTTTACAGGCTTAACTATTTTCACTTAAACCCAGGATGAATATTTACACCCTGTAAATAATCAAAGAGTTGTGCTCTTGCAGTAACTACTTATTTCAAGGATGAAGACTTTTGGAAGTGATTTTCCAACTAAATTAATTAAACTATTTTCAGAATTTCTACTAGAGCCTGTGCCATTTTTACTTAGCATTGTAATCTAATAAGTAAAGGAATTAAGTCTTAGTTGTATATACATCTTGAGGAAGCATGATTGGTCAAATCAAAAGTAATACTTAACAAAAAAAATCAACTCTTGCTTAATTAAATATTTGACAAAAGAACAGTGAAGCATCACAATAGTTAATCTGACTCAGAGCACTGTATGCTATCTAGGGAAATGACACGGTTCTCTAAAAATATTTACTTTGGTATGTTGTGTCAAGTGATGGATTGTACAGCTTTTCAAGCCACAAGAGATGCCCACAACAAAAAGCTTCCTGTTGTTAATCAAACTCCAGCACTCGGTCCTTTATTTTCTCAGGCTGTTGAACAGACCTACAGTAGGCGTGTTAAAAGCTGGCAAAACTGCTCCCTTGCTGCAGTTCCCTCAATGACTGTATTTTATTTAACAAGGCAGATTTTCATTCTGAAAATAAGGTCTTCCATACTTCAACATGGTTATGTATGATGACAGGAAGCAGCAATATTAATTTCAAGCCGTGTATGTCATGTGTTGTTCTTTATCCAGCAGTTTGCTAAGATTTGCTACATGATACATTGTACAGAGCTAAATGTATTTTTTTCCTTCTCTTTAACTGGTCTCTGGTAAAATGCATATGCCATCCCTTGCATATCTATGTCTTAAAAATGTGTCACCTACTAACATTTTTTGGAGACAGTAAGACAGCAATAAAAATATATCTCCTGGATGCTAAAAGATATTGCAGAATAAATAGAGAGGAAGTAATTCATATGTAGCTAGCGCCTTGCAAAATGCTCTTGCAGGAAAGAAATTAATTTCAGAAATAGGAACAAGAGAGGCTTTTTTCTACATGAACATTTCTCTCCTGGAAAAAAAAATTGCACACTTGAGATGCTCCTCATTTCTTTTAAGTTAGAGGCCCATTCCTATAGACAGTTCTGCTCCCACAGTTGTACTTATGAATAAAGACAGTCACACTGCAACACAAGCAATTATCAAAGGCTATGTTTTTGGATAAGACCCTAAGGCATCATTTTCCAAGAGAAATATGCTTTTTAATCAGAATGAAAGTGATGAAAATTTGAAAAAAGAACTAGCAATGTACTGCAGTTAGTCAAAGATGAAACTCTGGTCATGGTAATGAAATGTCAGTATTTCAGGTTTGGAGACATCTGCCTATCTCAGATCACAGCCATACAGCTTGTGGTAACATACAAAATCACTTGTGTTCTCTAAAATAAATACCAGATGTTTGTTTATCATATGTGCAGAAACTTAAATGTCAAATAATTGCAGGGAAATGCATTTGATGTTCATCTTCAAAAGTACTGAATTTCATCACCACCTCTCTCCACAGCCATTTTAATGTGAAACACAAGTTCTTGAAACAAAAAGGACAAGAAGGCCAAAACAAAAAGCTAGTTATTAAAGATTTGTATTACTATCTATTACTATAGTTGGAGGAGCCTGGATCTGAGAAAAATGGGTAGCCTCTGGTCATGTTAAAAGTTGGACCTTCTTTGGAGGTTCCCCTTTGACTGGAACTTACATAGAGAGTTGATCTCTATAAACATAAGCCTCCAAAATGCAAACCAAGTCCTATGTGTTTGGTGACACAGCCGTTCCAGAGCTACTACCCCCTGCATTGATTCATCTGGAAAACATGGAGAAGAGCTGTGTCTTACCACAGCCACACTTTGCTACCTTCAGGTTCCAAGGGTTAATAGCAGTTGATATGGTTGAATTTCTACTCTGAGCAGTTCCTGTGACATTTAGAATATGTGTTTTATGGACAATATTTACATTTTATAGAAAGCAAAGTTTTAAAAGACATTGAAACAAAAAACAAAATACATCACCAAGTGATTAATGAGGGTGAGCTTAACAGCCCAATAAAATGTGTCATGCAGTTTCCAAGGTAGTCTTCTAATAATTCATTTCTATCACCTTACTTAGAGAAGAAGAGTAATACATTTAGAGCTTGATTTGCAAACATACTTAGGCACAACAGAGGGGTGCTCAGTGTTGCAATTCTGTTTGCATGCACCTGGAGAAGAGTGGTGCCTCTCTGGAGGCCACTGCAGAGAACCATCAAAGGGAGGAAAATGCCTTAAGCCCTACCTCTCTCCTGGACCTTTTCACTGACACAGAACTGAAAACTCCAAGAGACCCTTCTGCTTCTCTGCTGCTTAGCCTCAGCTTTCTTGTTTGCACTGCTCCTTTCTCACAAAATAACACTGATGGAGAGATATTATTCTTTTTTTCTCTATCAGTTTACGAACAAACAGCCCCTGGCATGTGTCAGGTCTGGGGTTACAGCTTCCTTTTGCAAGGGGTTTAAAGCTGTGCTGAACACTACAGTTGTCAGACTCCAGGCATTCCAGGAGAGGACTGCTACTAACACAGTTCCAGTTTTCAAGAAGCACGTAAAGATTTGCTGATCCAGAGAGACCACATCTATGTGGAGAGGAGTTCTCCCTAACAAGAAGAGAGACATCCCTCCTGCAGTACTGTCTTACTGTAGTTTCTGTCTTATGTCAGTTACTGGAGGCAGGAGTGCTAATGATGATGCCCTTTCCTTCCTTGCTTGTAGGCAATAAATTAAAGGTCCTCTCAGAGTCTCTCTCTCCCTCCTGGTGAGAGAACCCTGCCATCTTTTGAACGTGAAGATAGATGTCTATATCCCTTGTGTGTTTAGGACTGAGCCCTGGGCAGTGAGATTGATGCTGCAGGATATTCAGTGCCCAGGAGTTAAGAAGGTGTATTGAATCCCAAAATTTGGGACCAAGCAAAATCTGGGGACCTGAAGTTTTCTAATGGGACAAGCCTGAGACACCTGAAGGGTCTGTGACTGGTACCAATTGTTAGCTCAGGCATCAAGTAATCAAACCTTTCCCTAAACCATCAATGTTAAATTTTAACTCAGCTTCAAATACCTAGAACTCTTGTAATAGGCCATTGCTTGACTTTATTCACAATGAAGTACTTGCTGTATATTAAAAAGCCCCTACTAGAATAATTTCAAATCAGTTGGAACGGTACAGGCTTGGGACCCTAATCATTTCAAAACTGAAGAGCTGTTTCAAATTGTGAGAGAAGCAGATCATTTAAATAACTTAGCTCTGCACTCCCTCAGACTTCCAGATTTTCAAGTGCACTTCAGCCTGGAAGTGAATGAGGTATTGGACATAACTCAGTGCAGCACACTTTACAATCAGCAGAGTACAGTTTGGAGAGCATTTGAAGTTAAGCTGAGATTGCTCAGCGCAATGATGCCCAGATTCCCCCATTAACTTTCAGATTGCAACAATCTAACATCTGAGACTCTCCAGTTGCTTTAAATCACTTGATTGTTTTTGTAAGGCTGGGATTTTTTTATTTTTTTTAAGACTGATTTTTTTTTTTAATCACACAAAAACAAGATGTTGCAGTATTTCACCCCAAAAGACAAGGGCTAAAATGTTACATATAGCCTTTACCAGTCTTAAAAACTGGGGCAGGGGTTTTGCCCTGAAAGCCAGTTCTATCTGTCTCACACAAGGCTGCTATTCTTGTGCTGGAGGACTCCAAAATACCTTGTATATGACATGGGCATTGAGAGAGCAGACACTGTCCTCAGTGCCACTTCCTTCAGCCTTTTGGGAGAGAATGCAGAGCATGTTGATTTAACTGCTCCAGCGCCTGTGGATATATGACATACATCCAGGAAAAAGGATGCCTGTGGGACACAGGACACATATATTCTGCCTCCTGTGCACTTTGGAAATAATGAAAAAGCCTGAGACATTCATGGGACAATTCACTTGATAAGGATTAATTCAACCTATTATTATCCTACTGAACTCTGGACAATTGAAGTTTAGGGGGATAAATTACTCTGATTAATATTTTGCGAATAGTGTCATTTTATCATGAAATTAAATGGCTTGCTTTAGGAAACAAAGAGAAGGTTCTAGCTGTAGAGAAATAGGGTGAAGAATTTGATTTTAATTGGTTTGTTGTTACAGCTAAAAAAAGGGTTGTACAGAAATGGCAGGCATTTAAAGCTGTGGTCACCAACCTGACTATGAGAAAGTTTTGTGTCTAGTGTCAGCCATTTGGCAACTGGACTTGTGCACTGAGATGAAGATTTCTTTTGCCAGCAGAACTGACTTTAGTAGTTGTGTTCCTATACCCCACATCATGCTCCCAAGTATACTGATATTTCTTTGATGCCACATGATGACCTAGATGAGGAAAAGATCTAGATGGCAAGTAACGGGGAGGAAGAGCAAGATTAACTTAAATCACTTTTCCATTTGTAAAGGAGAAAGAGAGAGAGCGAGTGAAAAAGAGTGAAGACCTCTAATGAGCATTTGTGTGCACACCATGGCATTCATTTCTCCAAGTTCAAAATTACATTATTTTCTAATGACAGAAGTCCACTACATTTGACAGTTGGAACAGAATTATTGCACTTGTGCTAATGCTTCTTTCTGTTTTCTTCAAATACATCATACAGTAAAAGCAACTAATTTGCCTTTTTCTTAACTAAATCACACAGTGATTTGTAATTATCTTGTGACTAACTAATACATCATGGGATTCTTTTCTTCTCTTCTATTTGCAAGCAACAATTTCCTGAGTTTTAGCAGAATTCTTGTTATCATTCCCTAAGTGCACATCTTTGACATTGTACTATTAAATTTCATCTGATTTCTAATACTGCAATCCTTAGGGTCACTCTGTTCTCACTGCATGAGTCTCCTCTGTATCGACAAGGCCTTGCAGACTTGTGTCCTTAGCAAATTTCATTAGCATCTATGCAAGGTAGTTAATGAAAATATTAAGTAAGGTTTTTCACCAGACTGGTCCTTGGGGAATTTCTCTAGTAACTTCTCTGCAGTCTGTTGGTTCCCACTTGCACTGATGGGGTCTCTGGTTGCTCCCTCACAGAGAAAAGAGAATTCTCTGGCATGTGAATAACCCTTCTGGCTAATTAGACAAATTTTCCCATCTTCTGTGATGGTGCTGTTTACAAAACAGGCGATTATGTCTGTGTTATTATCAACAATATTTTGCAATTTCCTTCATACAAAATCCTTATTATCTTTGTAAAACATGGTGGGGTGGAGGGGGTACCATTTCTGCAGTATTGTTGTCCTCTGAACTGATTGTCTTCACATCCCAAATTATTCTCTACCCCAGGTAGATCTAGGCCTTCTCCGCTTTGTTTCTGGAATTGGGACCCAAGGAGCCATCTCAAAAGAAACAAAGAAAGAATATTATCTGAAAACATATCGTGTAGATGTCAGCTCCAATGGAGAGGACTGGATTACACTGAAGGAAGGAAACAAACCTGTTGTAAGTATTTTTTTGTTTGTTTTTTTAATCGCTCTTCAGCGAAGAAATAGTCTGTTGAACTGTTTAGTTACTATCAGCTGTTTAAAGAAAGAGGAGTAAGGTATCAGAGGTTTAGTCAGGTTGATCAGGGTTAACGATTTGCCAAATCCAAAGCCAGCTATTGTCTCAACAGTGATGGGCCACAGAAATTGTCTATGCAAACCCTAGAGCAGCTGAAAGTGGTACAGGGTGCTGCCTTATCTGTTGAACTCACCATAATTTGAGTGATTTGTTTCTTCTTCCTGGAGTGTTCTACTCTTTCCCAGCTTGCCAGAGATTTTCTGTGTGACCTTGAGAAAAACATTATGCAGAACCTTTCAAAAAATGTGTTGCTCTGTTATCTACAGTGAAGTTCTGGATATGCAACGTGTCAGCACCTCAGCTCCTGTGCGTGGCCATGCTGTCTTGCAGGAGTGCTAGCAAGTGATTAGACTTCCAAGTATCTCAATGATGGGGGTCATGCAGGCAGATGATTAGGCACATCTTTCCATCCTTATAGATTTTTATCACCTTTCCATTTATCGGCACATTTGCCCTCTGTGACCTCCCAATGAAACAGCTTTAGACACTTGTAAGAAAATCTTCATTATCTGCTACCGTGAGCATAAAGCTTATTACTGAGAAATCAGTTCTACTCCAGCTCTCACATGAATAACCCCAGTGAGGCTGTGCCTCCCTTCCCACCTCGCTCAGGATGTGCCTGGAAGCAGCATCCCCAGAGGCTGCCAGGGGCTGATGCAACTGGAAAGGTTTGGTTGGTACCTCCCTTCAGAACAGCTTTTTTGTGACCCTTCTATGAAGACAGAGAAGAGCTGTACAATATCAAACTCTATCAGTGTAATGCTATCTAGCTTTAAATATTTGGTTACTGGTTTGTCCCTGACTCATCTGTAAATGCTCTGCCAAGTCCACATTTATCTAATCAAAATGGTAGTAGTATTTAACATACACCTTTCTTCTTTGAAGCATTTTGTAAAACAATTAAAAAATAGATACTGAAATCTTCTCTTTGATAGGTATTATCCTGGTTTTACAGTAACTTCAGGTCAAATACCACAATGTGGGCACTGTACAATGATATGTAAAGCTAAAATAACTGACTTGCCCAAAGTCACAAGAGGAGCCAGCACTGTGGCTGGTATGAGACACATGGTTTCCTGGCTCTGGATTCTGTAATCTGAACAACTGCTTCTTTCAAAATCAGACCATGCCTGATTTTCATTACCAACTTCAATTTGTAAACTCTCCAAGAGTGTATTTTACATGAGTTTCTCTTGCACATGGTGTCCTTAATTAATGAGAACACTTCCTAAACCTGTGTCACTTGTCCAAAGGCTTTATAAAAAAATTAGATTTCTAAAATGGCAATATTTTGCTGTTGATAGAGACAAGAAAAAAACATGCACCATTCTCTCTCTAATGTTTTAATTCCCATTAAAAGTTCACAGCTACAGATCTCTTCAAGGCACCCTCACCTTCGTATTTTACTAACACCTTATAGGAAGCTGTGTACTTTTGAGAAAAAACTCATTTTCTCTGTCAGATGCAAACTTTGAGAAAACTACAGGAGGTCCTCACAGAGAAAAAAGTTGCTGAAAAGAAATGTAGCTCCATTTAAAATCTCTTACTAGACGTTAAATTACTTGAGATGTAACTGAGCCTGATGAGTTGACAGCTGTGTGCTGTTGGTCACCGATCCAAATTAGTGCAGTTACAGTAAGTAACAAACAGGAAAGTAGACAGTGTGTGTAAGAAATGGGAGAAATGTCCCACAAAAGGAGAGGGGTTTGTATCCATGGAAAACAACAGGAAATTGGTCTTCCCTATGTGAGGAAGAAGCAGGAAGCTGAATCACCTTCTTTGGATTAGAACATTGCAAGGTTTCAGCTCTGCTAGGAAGGAGCAAGTCTGCAGGATCCTCAACATGAAAGCACAGCCCAATCCTGTCCCTTCTTGTGGAAGTTTCATTGTTCATTTAATTTGACTGCCAGCCTCAGGGGATGCAGGGAAAGTCTTAAAGCCTGTTATGTAGATTTTAAATAGACTTCCATCTCAGTATGCAAGGAGAAAAAAAATTCTGAGTACTTGATGAAAAGGATTTGAAAACAAGAGGTTAACAAAGCAAGGTTTGCATGATATCCTCTGCAAAACTTTTAAACCCAAGGACAGCAAAATAATATGTTTTTATCCTAACTCCATATAGGATTTTTTTGTGGTCTAATTGAAATCCAAACCTATAGTTTGAACCTGAAGTTCTGTAGCTTTTGCATTGTTCTACGAGTGTACTAGAGATAAAACTGCCCTAATGGGGCATTGAGGGATTCTTCCAGGACACAGAAGTCCTTGGGTGACAAAGACCAGCGTATGTCATTCCTGCATATAGGCGTTGGGAACACCTTTTTTAGTATCACTGAACACCTTCCATCTTCATTTTTCCTCCCCAAGGAAAGCTAATCTGTCTGCAACAGTTGTTTTAGGAGATTAAGGAGATTTTCCCATGCAAGTCTTTTGTCTCAGCCCCCACAAAATAACCCTGGTTAGACTTTATATCATAACTATGTGTAAAACACAGAATTGTAAACAACATTTAAGAGAAAGCTTAACATATATATACTTTTTGTTTCCACACAAAGGTGTTTCAAGGGAATAGCAATCCCACTGATGTTGTTTACAGACCTTTTGCCAAACCAGTTTTAACCCGGTTTGTGCGAATTAGACCTGTGTCTTGGGAAAATGGAGTTTCACTGAGATTTGAAGTCTATGGCTGCAAAATAACAGGTAGGTCTTGGGAAGAATTATAAAATCAAGGGAATTTATTGTGCTTATGCTGTGAGTTTTATTTTTATGAGTGAAATGCATTTTCACAATCTGCAGTATGGTCTGAATCTAGAAATTTAAAAAAAAAAAAAAAAAAAGAAAACACCACAACCCAAACATTTAGTGTTATCTGACTGTTGTTCTGACATTATCTTTTAGGTTTAATTACTTTCCTTGCAATTACTTTACAGGTCCATGTAAATACCTGAGATACATGGATATTTTGCAAATTCCCATGTTAGTTTTCCTTCCTAACCCCCCAGTCCCTCTGTCTCATGCTTGCTATTCATAGGTAATTCTCAGCAGGTTTCCCAAGGAACAAACATACATAACTAGATACAGAAGCATTGCGAGGTACAAACACTCAGATCTGGAACCTATGCAAGCAATGGTATTTATAGTCAATAATGATAAATATTGGAAAGTAACTCCTTTATATCACACAGTTTCCTATCAAATTTTTTTTTTAGAAATCCTTTTTTTATAGTTTTACATTTCCTATACTTCCTACAAAATGGAGGTGCTTTTATACGTAAAGTAAAAATACAAGTTATAGATGAAAGAAAATGTTAATGAGTTATTATATTTTACAAAGCTGATTCTTCTAGTGCATTTTTTAGCAATTAACATAGTTAATTGGAGTGATTTTTAATACTTCTAGGGCTTTTTTTTTCCTTTTAGGGTTTCTTTAGTCTTGAAAATATTTCTTAGGACTGGTTTTCCTACAGTAGGAAAATAAGATTACTAATTACTTTGTCAGAGAATTTCAGGTCATTCTGTGAAGTCTTTTCAGATTAGATGTCAGCAGGACTGCTGTTACATTTTATATTGGAAATCTTCATTCCTTGTTAGCAGATACTTCTAATTTACTTTTATCTAGGATCGTAAAAGAAGCAACTATTTAGCTTCTGTTTCATCTGAAAAAGTCTGAGAGACCAAGGAAATACAATAGGAAAATCTCACACACATCAATAAAATTGTGTTTTACAGAATCTATGAAGATTTCCATTTCCAATGCCACCAAAATAAAGCAATCTGCACCCAGGTTTTGGCTGATTTTGGAAGTTTTCTCTAGGGAAAGATTCACAAATTCAGATGACCCTGCACTCTTTGCCTTAGCAAGAAGAATAGAAAACAAGAATAGAATAGGATTTTCTGATCCTTTTGGTTCCCACTAAGCCAAAAATACTTGTGGTATTTTGGTACTTCCTGCCAAAACTAGGATGTGCAAGTTTGAACAAATGAAAATTATATACAAATCCAAACAGGTTCTTTTGGATATAAGAAATAAATAAGTAATTACTTATGATAGTTGATTTGACTGATGTGTCCTGTTTCTGTTTTATTGCTTGTTCAGATTAACTATTTAATTTATTTGGGGCTTTTTTTTCTCTGTAGATTATCCTTGCTCTGGGATGCTGGGTATGGTGTCTGGGCTCATTCCTGACTCTCAGATTACTGCATCTACACAAGTGGATAGAAACTGGATCCCAGAAAATGCTCGACTCATAACAAGCCGTTCAGGTTGGGCGCTGCCACCAACTACTCACCCATACACAAATGAATGGCTTCAAATAGATCTTGGTGAAGAAAAAATAGTGAGGGGTATAATTGTCCAGGGAGGCAAGCACCGAGAAAACAAAGTGTTCATGAAAAAATTCAAAATTGGCTACAGCAACAATGGATCAGATTGGAAAATGATTATGGATTCCAGCAAGAAAAAGATAAAGGTAAGGAGAAAAACTCTACACTAAAGAAAAGTTACATTAAAAAAAAAGTTTACATTACATTTCTATGCATCTGTCTCTGACCTTAGAAAAGGCACACAACTGGGACAAAGCCAAGCAGGGGAACTCCAAGGGCAGCAATCCTGAAGGGGTGCTGTGAGAGCCATCCCATGCCTGAGGGCAAGAGCTGACCTTGGGACATTTGCCTCTCTCTGGTAGCAAAGGTTTTGCTTATTCAACAGGTAGTTCAGGCTTGATTCCTGAGAACTTGGTGCTTCCGTGGCCCCCAGGTTACTGCAAAATCCCATGCAATGGGATTTAAAAGTATACTCTAAAAAACTAAACTCCACACTAAAATTGAAAGTGAACGAATTTATTTGAGAAACTGAATTACTTTTCTTTTTATCTATTTTTGTCAGAGCTGTAGAGTAAGAGTGGGGTTATTTAACTCCATGGAGTACCTGTTGTATTTCTGGACTGCCTATAGATTGCTCTGAGAGTTTCATAGGCTCTTTGTAATGATCTGATCCAAGTCCCTCCAAAAGAAAGTGAAGAAGTTTTTGACAAGTTATCCCCTCCCAAGTGAAAAGTACTATTATATTGTCACAAGTGAAGCATCTTGGCAGTTGCTTGGGAATAAAGGGCAGCTCGTTCATGGGCTCAAGCAGAAACTGAAAGACGTTTACAGAGGAGGACCAAATGAATTGCTGGGTGACATGCCAAGGAAAATGAGTGTGGCCCAGAAAAGCTTCTGGGAATGTACCTGTTTCGGTTTGTCTTTGCATGTATGTGTTTCAGGATCTAAATTGCACTGTGTTGAACTTGTTTATACCAAATCTCATTTTAATCTCCCATCCCATTTTGTTATCATTGCTCACAAAGTGCATTTTTGCCTCAAAAGGCGCAACTTGTTTTTTAGTCTTTCTACGCAGTTCCTTGAAGAAATGAGTAGGCATGCTGGTGCTGTAGTACTGGGATGACCAGGCAATTGCATACCAAAATGTACCCTCAAAAGGCAAATCATTGTGGTGCTTGGCAGATGGAAATCCTGAGAGTTGCTTCATATCTCATCTGTGTTAGTTTGAAAATTAGATGTAAAAGCTGTTTTGCTATACAGACTCATCCTTTGGACAAACCTGTGTTTCCTTAAAGGAAAAGCTGAGTGGGCCCATGGATGTAGCTTTTCCAGGCACATTTGGTAAATATTGGACTTCATTCTCTCCTGTTTTAATCGCACTGAATATGTCTGCATTTTCTCACTTTTTATCATTTGTTTGGGGGATTAAAACTAAACGGATTCAGCCTTTGCAGTCATCTCCTTTCTCTTGTTACCATGAGTTTTGACTTCATCATAAAGTGTGAAGGGAGTGTAAATCAACAATGGGATCTAACCATTTTCGTTCTAAAATAGATGTTGTTTTGACATGTACTTCTACACTGTGGCTCAACGAGGGAAAAAAATAATGCCATATGCTTTCAAAGCAGCGCGCCGTCTGCTGCATGGCTTTCTGTTTTCTAATACAGGCACTTGCCATCATTGTCAGAAGTTAGAGTTTGACAAGAAAACTAGTGTGCTAACTAATGCACTGAGCCCATCCTCAGCTTTCATCACTACCATAAATTAACTTTCAAGATTAATGGAATGGAGAGGGCTGGAATTCGAATCTCTCGTGGCATAATTATAATCATTCCTCAAAATTCAAGATATTTAATAAACTTTCTTCCAAAGCACAAATTTTCTTTAAAGAGAATCAGATAAATCCCATGATTTGTGAGTCTGATGGATTTAAAATGTTAATACGGAATGTAGTATTTTTAAATGTGAGTAGAGTTGGATGGGACAGCATGATATAATGAGTCACAGCAGGAACATGGATTAGAAACAGCCCTGTTATATGAAATGAAACACGTCATTTCACTTGGTTAAAGTCATGACTTTCAATAAACAAACAACTGCATTTTAGGAAAAAAAGAGCAGTGACAGGCTAAACATAACAATAGAATATGTCCAACGGGTGAAACATCCCCTTGTTTCTCAGCACGATCTTGTCATTCGTGCCTGCAGCTCCTTTCACAAGGACTACCATAACTCCTTCCTCTTTGGCTGACCCAATTTCAGCAATTTTTGAGTGTGCAAAATGTTTCCCCCTGTAGCCTAGCTCAAGCACTCAAAGGAATGAAAAACACAAATCCCCAAACTACCATGCAGAACTCCATTTTTATGTCATACTTCTCTCCTCCTTCCACTTTTTCTGGGGACAGGGTTGGTTGGTTTTGGTTTGGATTTTTGGCTTTGGAGTTTTTTTGGTTTTTTTACACTTCCTCTCATCATTTCTGGTACAAGACACTTCAGAACATCCTGTCATTTGGAACATCCTTTTAAAATTTTTCTGTCGTGTTTATTTTGATTTTAAAATATGTTAGGCAGAATTTTTTTCCTCTCACCAGTTTAGCTTCTCTTTTGTTTAACTATTATTTATTATAACTTATTTTTGTAGGGAAGGAAAGCAATTTGTGTCATAGCCTGTATAAAAGACACTCACAAAATGAAGTTTTGCTGTATACTCCTCTCTCCTCTCCCACAAAGAATATCGGTGTGTTTTAAATGAACAGTCAAAATTGAATCACAGGCAGCTCTGCACTACAAAGGACAATGATTCAATATAATTCTAGATGCCTATTGAATTCTAATGTCTATGTGTCAGTACTCCAGTAGTGATGTCTTTTATAAATCAGTTTTCATTATTATATGTTGCTATTAAGACTACTATTAAAAAGGGAGCAAGGATTCCTCAGATACATGTGTCTGTCTGCTTTGTATACATAAAACAGCATTCATTCTTTCTCATGTGGTAGGTAGCTTTTCTGATCATTTGCACTATATTGTTATTCAAATATAATAATATGCAATTCCACGTCAGTTAGATCTGACAGGCCCTCTACACATGAATTCTTGACAACTGTCTTCCAAGCACTGGCAATATACTGGGTCAACTGGTGCCCCTTGAAGGCACCTTGGAGGTGCAATTTCCCTAGGAAGCAGCAGAAGCAGCATTATGTTGAAGTTATTTTAGTTGGTCATAGTCTACCATCACCGTTGGCTTTTGCCATGTGCACTCTATAACCAATGGCCAGAAGGGATTGTGGACCATTGGATCACAATGCCAAGGTAAAAACGAGCAAGGCTTTTAGGACTTCACTGAGCATACAAGTCACAGTCAGGTTTACATATGCTGATTTTGTGCCTTGGGAAATACAGCCAGCTTTTTTCCATGGCATCTGTTTTCTCTGTTCCAGATCAGTAGAAGGAGTTCATTGCAGGCTGGGTTTTGTTCTCATCCAAAATGAAGAGCATCTGATAGTTTGTTCCTGAAGAAGGTTTCAGGTTTCACAGCTATGAGTTAGAAGTTTCTTATAGTAGTGCTTCTAATCCCAAATTTGAACTGCAGTTCAAAGAAGATGGTTTTTAGTGTGTTGCCATTTTCCTAATTCATAGAAAAGGATGAGAACACTTTACTTTTACTTCATAGTTATATACATTTTCATATTTTGTACTTTAGAGTCTTCTGTACCTGATATTCTGAAGACATTTTTTACCATAAAATAGAGTAAAAATAACTGGTTTTGCCTATCTTTGGTTATTAAGTGTTCATGCCAAGGACTGTTTCTTTCAGTTAATTCATTCTAGGGATTGATCATCTTCCTGGAGGCACCTGAGGTGTTGCTATAAGTAAAAATTGTAACATGTTCTATATGCAAAAGATCACTGACAAGAGAAGCTGAAGGTATCAATCAAATGCCATTGACAGTTGCAGTATGTCTGAAGAACCCAGATTGTAACTCAGAGAAGAGATTTTTGTCTGAAATGTACATTTGCTGACCTGCCTTGCCCGTTGGATTATATCGCAGTTTTGTCAGGAAGCAGCTTTCTTCTTTCTTTCTTTTTATTCTTCTTCAATAGCAGGCTCCCTGGAAGAACTCTTGCAGCTACTGCTCCTGAAGTTTAATTTATGCCTTTTGAAATAACTACAACTTGTGAAACTCTGTCACTGGGGGAAATCAGATTGAAATTTTCTCTTGAATAGTTGGATTATTATTGCAACCACTTAAAAGGTGACAGGATCTTCACCTCAGCCATTTTTTTTCCCTGAGAAGTGATGGAAATGTCACCCAGTTAAACAGCAGATCAGAGCATCATTTAAAAACATGTCTCATTAAACACTCAGCTCTTGTTATGACCCTCATGGATTGGTTGCTACTGAGTTTATGAAAAATGAAATGCATTACTTTTTTGAGAAGCTTTAACAGTGTATTTTCCATTCTCATTCAGGACAGGAATGCCTGCCACTTATTAATCAGTTAGAATCTGGCCTACTGCTCACCTAATTCAAAGACTGGAGAGTGAAGGAAAAAGGATGAGTGTTGAAAATAGCTTTTGCCTTTTTTTTTTTAACAAGTAGTATTTGTCATGCTTTGCAGACTTTTGAAGGCAACACCAACTATGACACGCCTGAACTGAGGACTTTTGAACCTGTATCGACGAGATTCATCCGTGTCTACCCTGAGAGAGCCACACACGGGGGACTGGGGCTGCGAATGGAGCTGCTGGGCTGTGAACTCGAAGGTAATTGCTCTGATAGAGATGAATGCACTTTATTATTTTCACAAATACATTCTCTACTTGGTCTACTGCAGAAGACTGCTGTGTCTGCACAGGCAACACGTTGGACTCTCGCTTCCATGACTGCCATTAGTGCTGTTTCTTGGCCTAATCAGTTCCTTCTCTGCAGACATTTGAATATACCCAAGGCACAAGTATTATTCTTTTTTTCCCATTCCTTTGTTGAATCACGATTATATTCTCCACATGGTTTTCCGTTCCCTTAAGCAGCTTTATGATTATACTTTTGAGAATCATAGAACTATTAGGAGAGAATAAAGACAGGAACTTTAATTTTATGTTACCACAATACAACCCTGTAAGAGATGTTTTGTGATTGTGCACAGGGAACTCTGCACTAAATATAGTGATTATGTCCCTCTATCCTTCAAAGAACCTGAAAGTCACACCAGAATCTATGGTGGGCAAAGATCACTTGGCTGGACAGTGTCTGTGCTGTTCCTTTCTGGGGGTAAAAGGGGACCTCTTTATCCCTTTCCAAGCTTCAGTTTTGCAAGAGTATATAGGAGATGAAAGACCAGGAAAAGCAAAGTTTAGACATTTATCCTTGGACTGTGACATGAAGTCAGCTTTGATTCTTGTTGTATAAACAATGATTATTTACTTTCATAGATAACTACAGGCAACACTATGTGAATTTCACAATTTTGTCTCCTGAGTGATGGTGTAGTGGTGAGGTTTATAAACCACCCAGCTTAACAACACACTGAATAGCAAACCATGTTATTTGGGGTTTCATGTGACACCTTGTATAGAAGTAGCGGAACAGGCTCCCAAGATGAATGGAAGCAACTGCTCTGCCTCCATTCCTTTCTCACCATTTCTCCCCCAAGGGGGAAGTGTGGGAGGCATTTGCTGTGAGAACTGAGGAGTTCTGTGTTGTTTTTTTTAGTGAAGGCCAGATTGAATAAGTATGCTTTTACTTGGCCCGGAAAGTGGAGAGGTTGGAAATACTTCTTAGTTCCTGCAGGAAGTCCTCATTTCCTGTGGGAATACTTAGTTCCTGCAGACTATTGTGCTACTTGCTCAGGAAAAAAGAAAACCCAGCACCTGCCTTATGTAAACTAACAACCTGTGGGCAAAGTCCTTCAGCCACAGGGCTCCTGTAGCCACCTAGACATCAAGAAGTGAGTCTTTGGACCACCCTACAAGAACACATTGCTCAGTGAGATGGACGAGAGTGCTTTTAGGCAAACTGCAAAAGCAAGTACAATTTTTTTTTCCCTGGGACGCTTTTTTGCATTTGTCTTTCTTCTGTGGTGTACTTTTGATGTATGCTCACCTGTAGGTCACCCATGTGACCTCACAAGTGAGGTCAGTTCACACTTACCCATGGGAGAAGCATAATACGAAAACTTTGTTGTATAACTGTATCTTAAGGAGGGAGTTGAATGAAGAGAAGTCACTTGAGATTTACTGAGCAAGAAAAGAGATGAGAAAAGAAGCATGGAGGTTAGCACAGAGAGCAGTAGAAATTAGCTCTCCGGCACTAATGAGCAAGGGCAAGTTTTGTGTGCTTGAAGCATCCCGGAGGGGCATATATGGAATGATGGCAGAGATGTGGGCAAGCTTGAGGCTATACAGGGACACAAAGATCAAGGTAAGAAACTTAACTGGATGTAGAAAGGCAGAGGGACCAACCCCAGAGGGTTTCTTATAGCAATGTGAGGAACAAACGCTCTACATAATTCATAATAAGTACAGAACTTTTTCTTTTACTGGGGGTAGATTAAACCTGTAAAGCATAGGTCTGAGTCTTAAAGAGGCATGTTTCATCCCAGGATATAGCTGCTTCAAAAACTAGCACCTCTCCTGACATTTTCAGGCCAAAAAGTCAGTGTATGTGATCTTGTGTGGACAGCAGGAACTGGGGGCAGTAGAAGGGAAAAGATGAATCTGCAAAGGACATGCATTATTGCATAGCTTATAATGAGTGATAAAGATTGCTAATGAAAATAACAATAGATGAGAACAGACAAAAGCCTAGATCACATTCCAAGAGTGCTTATCTTGAGCCAGGGAACTATACGTGCGGCATAAAACATAAACTTAAACACAACACCAAATATCTGTATTCCGATTTTCCAGATGTGGTATGCTTTGCAGATACTGGGCTATAGGTGTGTTTTCTGGCATTTTACACAAACCTGAAGCTTTAACTGCACTAACAGAATTCAGACTTCTGTCGGTTAGGCAGCAGCTACCGGAAAGTCATCACCAGTGAGAAGCAGGCAGGTGGCCGGGAGGGATGACTGACATCACCGATGTCTTATGTATTTATAACTTCAACAAAAAACAAAAGAAACTCCTTCCAGGTCTCCTCATTGAGCACAAAGTGATTCTAAATCACACTGCCTTCCTGCCACTGTTACCAGGACTCTGCTCAGACATTTCCTCTCTTACGTATGTTCTGCAGAGAGGTTTCTTCAGCAATGTGGTGGGTGTTGGAGAATTACCAGCTTGAGCATGAGCCCCTCCTGCTCCTCTCTACAGGCCCACTGACAGGCACTTTGGCCAGCAATAAAATTATGGGGTTTCTACCCTCCACACAATCCCCCAAGACTCTCATTCTGCCTTGCCCGCCTTTCACTGTTCCTTCCTAGGAGCAATAAACACTCATTAGCCAGTGAATAGAGAGTCCGGGGCTTTGCTGCCCAACTCTGCTCAGCCCTTGATCTCAGATACATCAGAGTGCCTTAGTGCAGGAGTCAGAACAGATGCTCCCCATTCCAGAGAAATGCTAACTAACCTGCAAGGTAGAGTTGCTTCAATCCTCAGATAGAACACGCGAAGACAGCATATGGTGTTCATCAAGAGGTTACTGCCAATTGCATGCTGGTTCTCCAGCACATGTTTTAACTGAATGACTGGATCTTGTTTCAGCTCCTACCGCTGTCCCAACTGTTTCTGAAGGCAAGCCCGTGGATGAGTGTGATGATGACCAGGCAAACTGTCACAGTGGCACAGGTGATGACTACCAACTGACAGGTGCAGAAACCATCCTCATTCCATTGCAGCTTCATTGTAGCTCATATCCATCAACAGCTAAATGTTTGCACTGATTTAATCACTCAACATTAATGGATATTGGTATGCAGTTCATATTGTTAGTGCTGCCAAAACATGGGCATCTGCCTTTTACATACAACAATACTTTTGATTGTTTTCTCAGCTATGTAATTTTTGAAGCAAATAACAGTGACTAGATGGAAGAGAGGGCAATTTTTGTAGCCGGAATTGTGTCTAATGAAATGCCCTAATCAAACTCTCTCTTATTAACAGAAAAGCTGGACAAACCTTTTGGGGTTTATTGCCTGAGGTTGAAGAACTCCAAATACTGTTTAGATTTACATATCTGCTCCCTACCTAACATTTAGTATAGGAGTCGAATCTCATCCCCAAACCTTTCCCAGACAGAAACAAAACACATTTGTTTCATCAAAGCATACTTACACACACTCATGCTGCCAGAAATATTTCCATGAGCTTTTCCACCAACAATGCATTACAGCCACAGAGGGGCTAATGTTCTCCAAGCTGCCATCACTAGCAGGAAAATGGGGGGGGGGGGGGGGCATAACATAGTCTGCATCTGGAACAGAGGAAGCTTGCTAGGTTTCATATCCTCACAGTTTTGCACAGAACCACTAGTCTTTCTAGAGAGCTGACACTGCACCTCTCTGCGTTTGATCTCTTCTTGGAGGTCACTTGTTCCGCAAATCTCTGGGTCTGTTTGATGAGATCTGTACATCTACATTAATTGAGTTTATTTTTAGATGCAGCAACACGAGTTATTTCATCACTGCTCCCTGATGGGCTTATCTAATAAATGTTTATTGCTTCTTATATCAATGATATAAAATAGTATTAAAATCTGGCAATAGCTGTCCCAGAGGACATTGAGAAAGCTTAGGTAAGAGATTGGCTTTTTGGACAGAGCCAAGTAGAACATCAGGCAGCAGATACTAATGAGAGTACAGTTTCAGCATCAAACCCTTTCTGAGTTTTGCCAGTGTCTCCTGTAATTGCATGTTGCAAATCATAAATTGAAAAAAGAAGTCTTGAGTGGAAAAGACAGTGCATGGTCACTGTCACTGCTTTTCAAATCCATGCCCCAGATGAATCTTATTCCCTTTGAAAACAACCATGTGGGGAGTCTGACAAAACACTCTGTATTGTGTTTAAGGTAACTCAGAAATCTTTCGGTGTTTAAACATGGTAATTTATTAATCTTTTAGAAAAGAAAGACCCAGGTCAGGAAACACTGGAGCTTTCCTGCAAAGCCTTACACGGTCTGGGAAAGCCCAATAGGTAGAGACATATTTTACATAGATGGAGGCTGTATGAGGGGTCAGAGAGAGATCTATTCAAGCACTTTCCATGTTCACTCATAGTCTCTGCACTTCAGGGAGCTCAGGAATGCGTCCAACATGTCTCTTAGGGAAAGCTCACTGAGCAGAAGAAAAACCTTATGGCAGTTTTTGCAGGTTGAGCTTATGGAGCAGTTTATAATCTCTCAGACGAGGGAACAGCCACTGGCCTTTCTGAGCACCAGTTCTTTTGGGGAACTGAACCTGTTTCAGTACTAATATTGAAAATTACTACATTGCCCTTCTACAAAGGTGCAGACACTTTAGTATAATTTATTATTCATGGCTAGGCTTCGCGAACGAAGATTTAGGAAGGCTCTATCCACGTTTTTTACAGGCATGCTGGTGACTTATGAGGCCAATACGAGATAGACATATCCAATTGCAAAAGGCACAGCAGCTCCCGGACAAGATGGTTTAAGGTCTTGGTGTGGACCTTCAGTTGCCTTAGATTGAATAGACTTCCATCAGTACGATATCAAATGTAGATACCGTGCTGATCATCAAGGTCTGCCGTGGCCCTTTGGAGCATCATGCTGAAAAAGAGTGTGAATAGGGTTGGAGCAAGAACGCAGCCTTGTTTCACACCGTTCTTTATTAGAAAGGGCTCAGAAAGTGCATTGCCATATCTGACTTGTCCGTGCTGATCCTCATGGAGTGAGATGATCATTTTAAGGAATTTAGGGGGATAACCTAAACGTTCCAAAATCTGCCACAGACCTTTTCTGCTCACAGTATCGAAAGCCTTGGTGAGGTCGACGAAGGTTACATAGAGACCTTTGTTCTGTTCCCTACACTTCTCTTGCAGTTGTCTGAGGATAAATACCATGTACCAAATACCATTTGGTATTTGGTATAATGTATTATTACAATACCTAGAAACCCCAGGCAGTGGTGCCCAGTTGTTCTGGACACTGGAGAAACACTTCATTGTACCTTTGAAGTTACTTAAAACACTAAAATGCACAGAACTGATTTTACCAATAAATTAACTGTAAACTTGCCTTTCTTCTGCCAAAATCATTGAAGGCAAGTATGTAAGTCTTGTGGCCGGTTAAGGATCTCAGGGCAGTGCAGAGGGGATTTCATCAGTGCATTACCCTCTTTTATCCTTTCCCAATGCGAGTGTGGCACCCGCGTTCTCGTGGGTATGACTGTTAGAGTTGCTTTCGTGACAGCACTTGCACATATGTGAGTACCACAATGAAGCCTCCCTTGCAATTAACTGTAATTGTGCTGGAGGCCAGATTCCTTCCTGCTCTATTTGGACCCCATACAGAGCTACTCTATTTGCGTGGCTTATAGCATTTCCCATCAGATTATTCTCACAAACATAAAGCTGATACAGCTTGGGCATTCATTCTCATTGGAAGTCATCATAGTCATCCTTTCTATAATGCTTTAAGCACTTGCTTGCTGGAGAAAAGAGGAGCCATTGACTGGTAATCAGCACCCCACTGTGCATTTATAATTGTGCTAATTTCCTTTTTGTTTCCTTTATCAATAATTTGAGGCTTGCTTTAAAAAGTCAAGTATTTTAAAAATAACAATTAGTGAGTTTAGGAGAGGTCCATGACCCCACTCACCTCTTGTTTATCTGCTTGAAGAAAAGGACAAAGGGGAGGTCTTTAATTCCTCCTTCACTTTGAGACCTGCCTTAGGTTAGATCCTAAAGTCAGGCAATTCCCATGTACTTCTCTTGTGAGCTGGTCTCACAACACAGCTGTGAAACAACATATGAAACAACTGGTGAGGAACCAGTATGGCAGAGGCTGGAGGACCTCACATCCCTGATATGAGAAACAACATGTAATGAGTAAATGCACACAGTAATGACTCCTAGGAGGTACCATAAACATCAGTCGCTGACTCCCCATGTCATTTGGAGCAAATCTGTGTCTGTAAACCCAGGACAGCCACAGGGACATGGTGAGGATTACTTAGTTGGTGTTTGCAACAACTCCAAAGATATAGAGGTTTATTTAATGAAGAGTCCTTGTGTTCCTTTTTGATAAAAGAAACCAGACCTTTGATGTCATATTTTCATGCCTAAGCTCACATACTCAGTTACCTACATGTCTAATAAAGATGGCAATATTTCAGGTTTATATATAGGATATTCCTAATGACTGCTGTGTCCTTTGTTGTGTCCCATGTATCATGATACGCATAATTTCTTTTCCAGGTGGGACTACAGTGCTGAATACAGAGAAGCCAACAGTAATTGACAATACATTACAACCAGGTAAAAAAGAATTCTTTTTTCTTATTAAAACCGCAATAAATTCCATACCCAAATTTCATGCCAGAGACAAAATAATGAATTGCAGCACTTCCTGACTTCCCATTCCTTAAAAGTCTCTGAAGTAAAGAAGCATCTGGTCTCTTAGCTCTGTACAGTAAATATTTTATTCCTTTCATCCACATGTAGACACAGCAGAGAACAAGATTTCTTTCTGCATCAGCAAATGCCAAATGCTGACAAAATTAAACTAACTTAATCACACAGTGCACTCCTTAAATGTGGCATGTCAGTGACACAAAGTGTGTTTGCAAACTCTGGGAAAACAAAAACAGAGCCACACAGGCCCACTCACTATTTATATCCATGGTTTTACAAAACTAAGACAAGTAAAGTTTGCCAGTTTTCTCCACCAGGGAGCTGGCAGTTTTACAATATTGTTTTCTAGCAAGTTTTCTCAAAATAAACTGCTACCGTGAACTTGAAAAGGGAAAACCAAGTTGTCACTTGCGGCGAGTCCTTTTTACTTAATACAATAACTGGCAGCTTTTAAATTCCTTAGTTTGCTGCTTCCACAGCTTGCATACCATTTTTTTAATATTCTGTACAATTTACTGGAACTGGGGGAGAGGATAGATTTGGGCAGAAAAGCCAAACTCGAAAAACTATAAGCACCAGTTAAAATCCTTTGTAACAATAACTGTGAAACAGTAGAGGTCAATTTTCAGTTACTCCCATTTCCTCCATTAAAACACAGTCAGGCACAGTCTTGCAAATGATTTATTAACAGGGTCGGTAAATGTTTATCATTGTTTCCTCGACTATGTGACAACAATCCTCTCTTGCTTCAAGTGAAAGAAAGGGACTAATAATGCAAAAGTTTCCTAGAGGACAGTGATGGTGTCGACCTGATTAAGAGATTGAGCTGACTTAGCTAAGGTGTTGTTCCCACTCTCAGCCTCTGCATTCAGATATTGCAGAGGCCAAGCTTTTACTCTCCTCAAAATTTGTCTCCAGTGTCATCCAGCTGGCTTAGTCAGCATACACTATTTCTAGCTCTACCCTGCTTTATGAGCAGAGGGGGATTGTGGTGCAATGAGAAGCACAACAGCAAACTAGCCCAGCCTCATGGGACACCTCTCCACCCTGCTCTTCCACAGTCAGCCTTGCTGAAGGGCTGGAGGGCTGCTACTGATCCCACAGTTTGGAAAGGGGTGCAGCATGCTAAGGAAGAAAGGATTCTGTGCAACGGATTTAGAGTAAAGCACTCTGTTTTTTATGTCTGAAATTATCTTTTAGGTTTCTATTTTGATGAAATTAAGAATTTATTTACAGGGTTTTTTTTTAAGTATCTTCTAGCATTTAAGCAAACTGTAAATTTAGAAAGTGCCTCTGTGCAATACAGTTTCGCTCCCTCCTCTCTAGTGCCAGCTGAGTTTGCAAGTTGTGTTTAATCCCCCTGGCTTGGGCGGGACTCCCCAGTAACAGGTTGGCTGTTACTGCCAGAGATTAAGATATACTCATTTCTCTCCTTACTTCCCTCCTGCACCACCTTTGCTTACTCCGTGATGTGCCAAGATTTTTCTCTTTTAAAGGAGTTTCTGGGGCTCTGTTCAAAGTATGCCAATGTTACTTCCCTGCATTGTCCTGCTAGGAACCATTTCCTTCCGGGGAATAAGGGACGAGTTCACATCCCAAACTCCAGGCTCCCACATGGCAGCACATTAGAAAGATCATAGATAGAGATCAGTCAGACGCTAATAAATAAGAATAAGGTTTCCAGAATCTCCAGTTTAAGACATAAAGGTTTCCAGCTGCCTCATAATCCCTCACTGAAAAGCAGCCAAAAAACTCCCAAAAAGGGGCAGACAGAAATTTCCCTCAACATGGGGAAACCCCTCCTGGCTTGGGGGTGGTGTAAACATTTCCCTCTGCTGAAGGGGCATGGCTGGACCTGACTGGCACGACGGAGCACATTGGAGTGAGGGGCCACGCAGCTGGGAGAGAGTCTGCTGTGTCAGCTACAAATAATGTAGTTTAAACTGCCCTTGAAGTTACAGGGCTGCTCAGGGGGCCCCTGGCCCTCAGCTGCCTGAGGATAAGTGCACTCATTCAGCTATTCTCAAGCTGAAAGGTATCAATTTAACATACCAAGGAGTGAACCTTCAGTTTTGGCCTTAATTCCCTCTAAGGCGTGGTTTACCTTAAGATGCTAATGCACCATGAGGTAAATTATGAACTCCAAGCCAAAGAGCTATTCCAGATCAGATGCAGTTTGCAGGCTCCAGTGGGTAACCCTGCACGAACTACACGGTGCCAGTGCTGGCCACAGCAGCTCATGCCACAGTGAGTAGGGACAGAGACTAACCAGCCCCCTCGGTAGCAGCACCTGCCATGGCACAGGTACTTTGCAATAGGTGCCAACGCCATATATCTCTGTCCTACTGCCTGCATTCAAGCCTACAAATATCCCTAATCTTGTTATCCCAAACTAACATGCTTGCGTGTGTCAAAGCCTGAGATTATCCCATTCCAACCAGCTTTCATACACTGTGGAAACTGTTAAGAGCAAATAGCTGGAAAGCCTCCATGTACAAACAAGCTTTCCATCAAGGCGACTTTTACAGTTCATTTCAAGGAGACTGAATTGAAAGAAAATAAAAAACTATTGTGATTTCAAACTGCTAAAAATGTTTAAGGATTTGGATTATTTTTTATTTTTAAGAGAGGATCTACTTTCCTCCTCAAACTTAAAGATGCCTTTAACAAATCTGTCTGTCAAGGTAAATACCTCTCAGGCCTCAGCCTTAAGACTTGCTAACGTGTAGTCTTTTTGAACACATCTTTTTCAATTCTAAAGGACTATTTGAAATGCTTGTCTCCTAGCTATTTACATACAAAGCAAGCTGTTCATTTACAGTACGTGCTCTCAGTGTATAAGTCAAGTCTCTTGTAAAGCAGACTGTTCCAAGAAGCAAAGTACCTTGTTTTTTGAACATGTAACAGCTATTTCAGAAAAATATAACTAAGAAATCTTGAATTAAAATCTGTGCTAAGAAATAAGTTAAAGGTAAAACAGGTCTGATTCTAATTTATGATGGGGCAGTTTTGCATCAGTACAGGGGTATTAAAGCAGTTATCATTTACTATCGTTTAAGGTAATTCTGTGCTGCCAGCATAAGTGGTATAAAAAGGTGACATGCAAATATGAATCCAACCACATATACTACTTTGAAGTGGTCCAAATTATGTTTGTAATTTCCTATTTTAATGTTGATTTACCCTTTGGCGAGAGCATCTTATAAGAGAATTTTCATAGCACTTTTAATGCCATCTTGCTCCTTCTTGCCTTTTGTTAGAGTATTTATAAAAATATATCAAAGTCTGTGGGCCACGAAAGATTGATGGACTTGCAAGGAACTCACTCAACTAGATTTTCAAATTACTTTCTTGTTCATGTGCAGTAATGGTCCCAGCTGTGAGCAAGATGTGGTCAAAAAGTACAGCTGTTGGCTATTTTTTGAGAGGATAAATCTGTTTTAATTCAGTATCACGTACCCTACATCTTGAAAAAGGCATATGGGATTTCATCACACCTCCCTCTTAGATTCTCATCTGAGCTGCTATTTGATTACATAATAGCTGGTTTTCTTCATCCTCTCAATACACACAAACCAAGAGATCAATCACCTATTGGCAGGAGAATTATCCTAGCAGGGGAATGGGTCAGTGCTGCAGAGGGAGCACAACAAATGCTACTTGTCCCTAGTTTCCTTCCTTCCACCAGAGCTGCCAAGCTGTAGTTCAAGGACAAAGAGCACAGCTTGCCTGTAGCTTGCTGTGAGCTACTGTATCAGCCCCCTGAGACCTTTAATAGAAGTGTTGAACTAGTCTGTCTTTTGCTGGGGCAAATCCATTGTCCATACTGAACCTTAATGAACCTATCCTCATGCTACAAGTGTCCTTTATTAATTGGCTAGCAGGTCTGTCTTTCTTTTTATGAGTCCCTGGGAGAAAGATTGGAAGAGACATAAGAATAGGCAATAAGAGATGGCATGTTTAAGGAGCCCATAAAATAAGAGCACTCTGAAATGGCTTGTCTTTGACCTTCAATCCCATTGCTGTGATTGTCTAAGGAATATATTAACACAATCACTTTTCAGAAAACAAATGGAACCTAGCAAGGAATAGCTAACTGAGAGCAGGTTACCAGTCAAATTCTTCTCAGTTTCAGTGGAAACTTCTGCATGGAAAACAAGTTCATTTTTATGCTACACCATGCTGTCTCTGAGTCTGAAGCCAAGGAACACAGGCATGGCCAAAGCATATCAGACTTAGGCTCTTTGCCAATTTCCTGGACTATATATTTCAAATGAAAGTGTAAGAAACTATTTATTAGATGGGGCTTTGAAATTTAGCTCTGTTTTGAAACTCTCCTTCTAATCTCAATGTTCAGAGCTGTCCTCAGAGCATAAAGTGAAAGGCTTTGGTCACTTCCTGCACTTAAAATTAACAGTTAAATTCTGGATATTTTCCTTATTCATTTCATTGTCCAGTTCTCTTTGAATTGTGTTTAGGCTTAGCAGCATTTGAGGGAGCAAGTACAGCTCACATCATGTGAGAATTTTTTCCCTTTGATCCACATTGAACTTCAATGAGTATCTCACAGTTCTTGGGCTATGAAATGGAAAAAACAGAATATCGTATTCTTTTTTGTCTGAATTCTTCACTCAGTTACATACTTCTCCTGTGTATTCTGCTATTTATTTTTATTCAGAGTTGAACAATACTAGTCCTTTCAATCTGTTTGTGGTATGTGTTCATTTATGCTGTATGATATCTTCAGATGAATGCGATCTATCTACTACTGTTCTCCTTTGCTGTGGTTTGAATACCACACAGGCTACCACTAGCTTTGCATAATATAATCCTCTGGGATTAATAAGATTAATTTTGTTTTACGTTTTCTAAAACCTTTTCTACAGTTCTCTCTCATGGCTCTGATGTCAAAGCCATGCAATATAGCTCTCCCTAGGCCTCCTTGACAATGAAAGGCTATTTTTCATGATCTTAAAACCGTTTAATTCATTGCAATGTCATTCTATTTCTTTAAAAACTCCCCTTGATTTTCAGATGTCCCCTTTTGGGCAAATGTCTTTGATCTTAGCCCCATTGTCTAGAAAAAAAAACCATATACTGAAGAAAGAGCCATAATGGATTGCCTTTCTGCACTCATGTGCTTAGGCTGAGCTCTGCTTCTTCAACGTTTTGAGCCCAAAGAGAGATTATTCACCACAATCTGCCTCTTTCCTAGAAAGGGCTAGGGTGCTCCAGGAAACATCTTTTCTCCACATTGAATTCCTGTGCCAGACATTATCTGTTTAATTCATTTGTTCCCAACTAGGATGCTGCATTCGTGACAATGTGGAGTAGACCCCTCTGGAGGCCAGCGGGAGAGAGGGGGGAGGCAGGAGGGATGGGGAGGATGAAAGGAAGGAGTGAGGAACTAGAGCTCGGTGCAGAGAGAGCCCCAGCACAGCAAAGGCACTGACAGGCAGAGGAGAGGGGCAGGAACTGCCATGGCTCAGACCTCTCTGCTGACAGAATGAAGTTTTCTAGGGGCCAGAGGAGAGAGGGCACAGTGGCTGCAATGCAGGAATCCAGTGAGTTGAGTTAAAACTATGTCTGGGAGCAAGGACCTGCCAAACAAGGACACAGCGGGCAAGGAGAGAATGATAGATGAACCCTTTTTATATCCATTCTGTCTCAACCTACTCACCTGAGGTTTCCTCTGTCTTGATAAAATGATTATTCTAGTTTAATTTCCATTAAAATCTGGGTTGTGAGTTCAAAAGCCTTCCCAGTCTTCCCTGGCATCTCACTACATGGAGGAGGTCTTTGCTTCTTCAGACTGGAAGAGCTCCACCTCAAAGGTCAGGCCAACCACAGGTCTCAACACACTTCTCATATTTCTCCTTATTTTCCCACAATAAACGAACTCATTCTAGGGGTTGCATTATCTTTCATGACTTTTCTTATTAATAATGGGCAAGACACACAATTCTTCCCCCAGAGCTGATATTGATGGGAGCACAGAGTCCTTTGTTCTTAGTTTATACTTGCACAAAGCATCACATTAAAGTAAACCTAAATTATTCCTTTAATAAGGCGTGAGTCATGACTGAGAAAAGACTCCAGGATTTGGTCACATTGCTGTGGGAAGGGTATTGCTCTACTAGGAGTTGTCATTGCTCAAGGTGAGATAAAAGTTCACACCAGTGTGTTAGGAAGCAAAAGCTCAAAAGATTTCAAACTGCTTCTGAAAATGAGAAATGCAAGGGATTTATGTGCTATCTTCATATAATCTTTCCATTTAAATTCCAAGTTCTATTGAAGAAAATAAGCTACTATGTATTAAACCTTTGGGCAGAATTGAAAAGGAGCTAAAGACAAGATATGATCTCATCCTGACCATAATGCCAGACTTCCCTTGTTTTATGCAGAGCTTGTTTTGAAGCTTATTTTGAGTTCATTTGGCAATCAGCCACATTTGTCCCTTTTCCCTTTCAATTTGTCCATTTCAATGCTGCCATCTTGTGGGCCTACTTAACCGTCTCGAAGATGCTGAATGAGTTCCTTATTGAAGCCACGTACTGCAGATTTCACCCGAAATTCTTTCCTTGCCAAGGACATTCCACTAATGTTTCTGTCTTTTCTAATTTTTGTCCAAATCTCATTGCAAGTTGTTGCAAAACGTTGCACCATTACAGGGCAAAGAAATACCAGAAAGTATATCTGATAAGTAAGCCAGATCTTTCTTTGTGAGTCATATATGTTACAGTGTGGTTGTCAGCTAATGTGGGCAAATCACAAGAATCAATCAAAAAAATCCCAAAATATGGGTCATAAAGAGACAGGAAACAATCACATCATTTACAAAAAATAGTAGGTTTTCATCTGTTTCCCAGGAGGGATGCCCTTGCTATGGCTTCTCACAGTTTAAGGAGGAATGGTTCCATTAATGGTCAATTGTGTACATTTGTTTTGAAGTACAAAATTAATCATCATATGTTGTTCCCCCTTTTCCCTCTTTCATTGCAGAACTACCACTATACAATTTCAACTGTGCCTTTGGCTGGGGATCCCAAAAGACTTTGTGCCACTGGGAGCACGACAACCAGGTGGATTTAAGGTGGGCAATCCTGACCAGCAAAACCGGGCCAATTCAAGACCACACAGGTAATCATGAGTTCATGATTTAGCCATTTTACATGGGAAGAGATTGTTCTGTTTAATACCAGTATGTCTTCAAAAATGACAGGAGAGAGAATTATAATTAAAGTATATTATAAGGTATCTTATAGCTAAAGTTGAAGTATGTAAAGTCATACATGGTTCTCTAGGAAACCTAATCTATTATAGGTAGTTACAGCTGACTGTAATTATACTTTTTGTTGGGGAATAAAGATTATTTATTGTTAGGAACTGAAGATATTCCCTTGACTTGCCTTTGGATAACCATCATCTGGTGTAGAAAAATATTTGAATGAACAAATATTTTGCAAATATCACTGACCAACTGATACAGTCATGCACAAACCTCACTTTATTCCTGTTTGTATTTAGAGGGACTACCCACCACAGCAAGGTATTCTAAGTGAAACTTCCCAGATTGATGTATTACCATGCTCTTCTCCTTTCCAGCAGGAGTTGAAGATTATAGCCATCCTTTGCTCACACTCAGTTTTTCCAGAAATATCACCCTGGGAAATTGATTGGTTTGTTTTGTAGTATCTAACTCATGGCTCTGCATAATTAGGCAATAAATATGCTGCAGGGTAGTGGAGAAGGGAGGGCATTGTGTGACCTGCACAGCCTCTCACTTTAGTGTTCTCGCTTGCATACGTGCAGATTAATCAAATGTGTTGAGATGAATCCCCCTTCCCACTTCTGCTACCCTTTACCTAATGAGAATGACAAGGAAATTAGACAAAATTGGACTTTTTAAATCCTGAGACACTTTCAATTGAATCTTAAGACAAGTACAGTAGTTTCAGGGAAAAAAAAAAACTTGTAATACTTTGACTGTAAATGGCATTGTACAAATAAATGGTATCAAATTAACTAAATGCAGTTAGCTGAAGTGAAGGCTGTAATGGTGGAAAAATTGATGTAAAGTGAAATGGCTCAGTAGGATCTGACATTGAAAAGAGGTTAAAAGCTATGTTAGCCAGAGACTGACAAAATCTAAAAGGCATGCATAAGTAAAGCTCTAATTAAGACAATGAAGAAAGAGTTCCTGACCTAGCTCTGCAATAATATTCTGAAAATGAGAGCTATCTGCACTTTGCCACCAAAGATTACTGAGAGACTGAACCTGTCTTCAGTCAAGAGATGAAGAAATTATATTCTTCAAATGAGATTTTGTTGTTTCCCCTGGGCCTTGCTAGCACAAAAAACTTATTTGTCCCATGAGCTTTAGTAAGTCTTACAGGCCACCCTTTTTTCTCCTACTGCACTAACTTTCAATATTTTCCAAAATTTTCCTTAAAGAACACCTTCACCTGCCAGGTTTGCCATTCACCTGCCAGCAGGTACAGAATGAGTGGGGTAGATGTGAATGCAGACCATGAGCAGTCTGGATGGCACTGATGTCCCAAACAAACCCTCAGTGTCACCACTACGTAGCAAGGCCACCCTATGTGTTGGGAGAACCACAGTGAGCAACTCCCAGACACATCTTTCTCTCAGCCACATGCACAAAGCTAAAGAAAATCCACAGAAGTCATCTTCAACAGCAATTGCTTTAAGACAGCAGGATACACTGTATGTCACTTCAAATTATACATGTTGTGATTAAATCTGGCCTGTGTTAGGTCTTCCAACTGAGACAGTCATCCTAATGCTGTGATTATTTTCCTTTTTTCTTCCCTCTGGATTTCCCTATTACCATTCTTTGATGAGATTTGCACATGTTGTGCTGCTCTCTGCACAGAAGCAAAGTTGGAAAGAGCATATAGATATAACCACTCCTGCTTAAGAAGCTGGACAAGATGTTACTGCAGTAAGACAGGAAAAAAAGAAGGCATAATTTTTTTTGACAATTTAATATCATCTTTCCCTGTAAAATTCTTTCAAAGACCAGATACTTCAACATGCATATTGGGCAGGATACTCTAACTGCCCACAGAAAAATCCAAGCAAAACATCCTTGTCTCATGTTACAAGAAATATTTTCCATTCTCATTTATTAGGCCCACTTCTTCCACCCACTGGGTTTATCCCATTCCTCTTTGTTTCTGGTTCACCTTTTACTACCCTGTCCTTATACTTCCCAGAGTAACAATGCTCATCTTCCCATCTTCATTGGACTATACCATTGCTATCCAGCAAGTATCAATTATATACTATTTCACATGAAATTCAAGAATATCATGTATAAACAAACACCAATGCTGATTAAAGACCACCCTTCCAAAACATCTTTTGCCTCTTTTTAATTTCCTTTTGTTTAAGCATTGGTATAAACAGAGAAATGTACACTTATTTCAGCATTTGAGCAATAGTATTTCTTATTATTACTTTTGTCCTACCTACTTTCAAAATATCTTTATACCAATGTTAGTAAATGTTGTCTCCATCCTTTTGTGTGAGTGCATTGCACATGCAGTCTATTCTTAAACACACCAGGATGAACTTCATGTTTTTCCACCGTAATTCCCTGCAAAGAATCTGTTCAAAAGCTGACTGGAATGGATGTCTGGCTGGTGTAAATCAGAACCACTTCTCTATAGTCAGTATCTTGCTAAGCAATTTTCTGTTACCAAACTAATCACACTCCCACATGCTTCTCTCCCAGCGTGATTAAGAAAGTAATTTTCCAAGTTAAGGGTATTAGGTGTTCAGATTTCAACATGTATAAATCCATTATGCTCTTCAGAACGTACCAGTCATAATCTTCCTCTTTCAAGAAATGTCTCACAAGTACATAGTGCCCAGTATATTGTTAGAAAAATCAAGGGCGTAAGTCAGACACCATCTGTGACTCTATTTAGGAACACTATTTAGATCTCAGTTCCTGATCTCTGACCATGGCTATTCAAAGCCATTTCATCCTTCAGTGTTTTCCCCATTCTAATCTTGCCTTCTCGACTACAGATTACTTTAAACAGAGGTTTTTTAAGAGCTCTCTGCACAATTACCATACAGTAGGCCCCAGGGACTTTTCTTTAGCCAGCCTAGTGTTGGCTGCCTTCAGGAGGTGCACGCTGAGTAATGGAGCAAATGCTGTCACACCAAACAGGCTTTTGCCTCCTTCCCTGAGCAAAAGCAAATGCCTTGTGTGTGTCATGTAGTGAGCATGTTCTTACAGCTCACTGTCAGCACAAAGCATCCCAGTGAACAGCACAGGAGACGGGGAGAGGAAATCATGGAATAACAATGGTTTGGGTCCTGGACAAGACCTTTAAAGGGCATGTAGTCCCAGCCCCCTGCAATGAACTGGGACATCTTCAACTAGGTCAGAACCCCTTCCAGCGTCATCTTGAGCATTCCCAGGAATGGTGCATTTACTCCTCTCTGGACAGCCCGTGCCAGTGTTTCACCACCCACCATTTTTCTTCCTCGTGTCTAGTCTGAATCTACCCTCTTTTAGTGTCCATTACCCTGTGTCCTGTCACTAAAGGCCCTATTAAGAAGTTTGTCCTCATCTTTATTATAAGTCCTCTTTACTTACTGAAAGGCAGCACTGAAGTATCCCCAGAGCCTTCTCTTCTCCAGGCTGAACAACCCCTACTCTCTCAGCCTGTCCTCATAGGTCAGGTGCTCCAGCTCTCTGAACATCTTGGTGGCACTCTCCTTGCAGCATATGAGCTTTCCTAGAGCTCCCAAAACAACCCACTCTGACTCTCGTTTGTGATGCTTGACCCATCAGCATGGAAAGAAAGCAAAATGGTCAGGGCTGGTCAGGGATTCTTGTGTTAACAAAGAAAATTAAAGCTGGTGGCTATTCCTAACACAGTCCTTCTGTCACAGTAGGAGATGGCAATTTCATTTACTCACAAGCTGATGAAAGCCAGAAAGGCAAAGTCGCCCGACTGCTGAGCCCCGTGATTTCCTCGCAGAACTCTGCCCACTGCATGACTTTCTGGTACCACATGTCCGGCGCACACGTGGGCACCCTGAAGATCAAACTGCGGTACCAAAAGCCAGATGAATATGACCAGGTGCTGTGGACCCTGAGTGGGCACCAAGCAAACTACTGGAAGGAAGGACGTGTTCTTCTTCACAAATCTGTGAAACATTACCAGGTGAGCTTGGCTGCTCCCCGCTGAACTACCAGAGCTGAGGTCATGTTTTATACACCATAGCAAAAGATGTCACTGAAGGATTTGTGTAGACAGTATTACACCTACAGATGAGGTGGTTTGCTGTGATTAATAATAGTGAAATATTTCATGGTATCTCAGATTACAGTGATGCAAGCAATTTGTTATCGAAGGCCAAATAAATACTTTGGAAATCGTTTATCATCAGTCACAAAGCTGCCTCTTTGCCACAGTTTTGCTGATGTAGAAGTCTGTAATAAAGTTATGACAGTATATAAATTTACATTTGCGTGTATAAGTTCATAAAGGCAGGCAATGCATATTTTCAGGCCGCAAACAAAGTACACGTAGATGTGACATCATGGCAGGTGAAGATATGTGTTAACAACTAATTAAGAAATCCTGAAAGCTGCAATTGTGTGCTAACATGAAAACAATGTTAATATTATCTTGTTTTGCCAGGTGGTTATTGAGGGAGAAATTGGAAAAGGAACTGGAGGAATTGCTGTGGATGATATTAAAATTGACAATCACGTAGCACAAGAGGATTGCCGAAGTAAGTGTAAAAAACAAGAACATAGAGCATTCTCATCCAAAACATTATTTATTTTGTTTTGATAGCTGCTTTTTTCTCTGAGAAAGAGATAGATAATTATAGCTATATGGGAAGTTTTCCACTTAAAACATTCTGATTCAGCCCATAGCTTTATTCATAGTAAGTGCCACTGCTTTCACCTCGGAATGGCAGTGTTTTGGATCAGAACCGGCATCCTACTGACATGGGTCACAGCATGTTCACATTCTCACATCTCTCCCTGTATTTCATATTGATGCCCTCTTTAAATTTCTCTACTTTTCCTAATGCTCTTCCCTGTTTTAACTAATGTTCAAAATCCAGTTTAATTTCTTCACCCTTTTTAGGTCACTTACTACCAAGCCTACTTAAATTCTTTTTTAAGGGAGCATATGAAGCCCTTACAGGATAAGTAGACAGAGTGAAATGGCCCCTGCTCTGTCCTCTGCTGTCCTGTCATTCTGAGTTTGCTGTGGCTCATTTGCTGTAGTCGTCAGCTCCCAGACATGCAGGACACAAAGTAATATTAGGACATGGCCTTTCTCACATCTGAGCCAGGCTATTCCTGAGATGCTCTTTGAGTCCTTTTATTTCTGGCCAGTCTTGGGTTATTCCAGTCACTGCTGATCATATGCACATTGCATACTGCACGTAATTTGGCAGCAGTAGCCCCAAATAAACACAAGCACTGAATGCTGTCCTTCGCAGTGGAGATGAAGCAATTACTTTTATGTAAAAGAGGGAATAGAAATTATTAGATTTAGGAAGATAAACTTATGCCGTGTGAGTTGGCAACATGACTGAGAGCAGTAATAGAGGGTGCTCCTCACCTTTTGTAGCTAAAATACATTTAAGGGTAACGTGACAGCCTTCAGCTATCTGGTAATTTCACTGCAGGATAAGAAAACTGTACAATCTCTTTTTGTCACACAGTCCAAACACTGGGGTTCATCAAATGCCACCAGAGTGACAGTTAGCAGGAAAGAGAGGCAGGACACACTGCTTGGTCCTCCTGCAGTGCCAAGGAGGGTGCTGGGACCGCAGTGACTGTACTTACCTGGCTCCAGTATGAGAAAGAAAATTGACTCCTCTCCTACCTTCACATGTTTTGGTTTTTCAGACAAAATGTTGAGCAAAGATTTCTGGCCTGAGGGACCTAAATCCAAAAGCTCAGCCTGAAACCCAAACACAAGTGGTCTCGCTGCAGTCAGTGAAACTATTCTTGTGATTAACTATGCCTATGCTGATGAAGTGTTATGGAATTGGGCTCCAAAATTGTAAATACAGTGAATGAGATGCTAATTCATCACACTGATTTCTCTTTTCCAGGCATGGAAAACCCCTGCTGATAACTAAAACTGTGCCAAGACTGGGCGGAGAGGAGTTTTTTAATCTTTCTTTTTTCCTCCATTAATTTTCAGAGCCCATTATAATGAGCAGTTCTGTCAAGCCGCCATAATGATGCTCTGACACAGGAAAATCTGCTATACCATTATTGCCAGCATGGTAGTCAATCAGTGTTTGTAACCCTAATAATCAATGTCAATTCTTTTGCTTCATTAGAATCAACTGATGTGGAGAATGAAATAGATGAAGAAGAAGAGCCAGATATTAATCAAACAGGTAAAAATTGTGTTATTTTTTTAAAGGGAATTAATTTTAATGTGTATTTTAGTGTGAATTCGTACATTCTGTTCATTTATTTATAGATTTGCTCTCTAAATGCATATTGTATTAAGGTGTTTTGATTTATTTGGATCAGACACTAAGAAGGCTTACATTTATTTAAAGGAAGTAATAGTTTTATTCTTCTATGTCATAATCTTATGGACTTTTTATTATTTTTACCTATTTCAAAACTTCACATTTTTTACACAGAATTTGTTACATTATATACATATATATGCATGCACTTTTTAGCTCCTCAATATTTGGTTATCTAGAAGGCTTGTCCACTCATGTAGAAAGCACTGTCATTATATCTTACAATTTATGACTCACACCATGCCTCGGTAATTGGGCTCAAAACTCTTCAGGTTAATTGTTTCACAGACCTGGCTGAAAATGTCATTTTATGACCAGTCTAGCAAAGCATTATCATTTTCGATGATGATAGCTGTAAATGGATCATTAAATGAATCATAATTGTCATATTGTCCCAATAATAAAATATATTTACATTTTTCAGGCAATGAGCTTAATTTTTTTCTGTCACAGTCAGTGGGATTGCTGTAATTGGTTTCAGTGAAAGAGGGTTTGTCCAAAAAGACTTTGGGGCTTTTCCTGCAACAACTGCTATTGGATCATTTTCATAAACTGAAAGGGTTGAGGGAAAACATTATGATACCCAGTGAATATTTTACACAAGGGGGCAGAGTGCTCTTCTGTGTCAGTGCTGCCACTATTTCTACTTCAAGATCCAATCCTAAAGTCATTGAAGCGGAAAGGATGCAAAGGACATTCCCAACCACTGTCTTAGGCTATAAACTCTCACACTGAGCTGAATAAGATTTGATTAACATTTTTGAGCTAAATACTGCAACCTGGTAAAATATAATCAAAAGGCCTGGTTATTTGCTCCTAAGACTCCCATTTAATCCAAGGCAGAATCAGACCTCTACTAATAGGCAGCAGATTCAAAGACTGGAGAACGGTTTGGAAAAAATCAACAACTATTTGGGTCACACTATAGTTTTCAACTATTTTTTACTACCTCCAAGAAGCTAGGTTTTAAAATTATGTAGAAACTCATTATGTCAAAAAAAAAGTGTTCTTTCTCAAAATTTCCAAAGTTTTAACTAGGATTGGTTCTGAAAATTTTGCAATTCTTCACTCCATTTCAGGGTTTACACCTCCATACCGTACGGGTGAGGACTATGATGACATCTCCAGGAAACCAGGCAATGTCCTGAAGACCCTAGATCCAATCCTTATTACTATCATAGCCATGAGTGCACTCGGGGTGCTTTTAGGAGCCATCTGTGGAGTTGTTCTGTACTGTGCCTGTTGGCACAATGGGATGTCAGAGAGGAACTTGTCTGCACTGGAGAATTATAATTTTGAACTGGTCGATGGTGTAAAACTGAAAAAAGATAAACTAAACACACAGAATTCATACTCGGAAGCATGAAGGTGTAAAGCGACTGGAGAAGTTTCAGAGAATCTGAATCGGGATAGAAGGACATAGCTCGGTCATGCTGGGGAACTGTTGATCTTTTACTGTACAGGCTGAAAAGTGCATTGATGACACTGAGCCAAGCTTTTCTCAGGAGCTTCAGTGAGTGTGTAACCGATGAACATGGACAACAATCTGTGTTAACAACCTGAATCATGTACAGTCTGCTTTTTCTGTTGGTTTTATTTGAAATAATCGAATGCTGGTGTTGAGACCAAGTATGATTGACTTATAGTTCATTTTGTCTTTCTTTCTCTCCCTCTCTTTTGTTTTCCGTTAATGGATAATTTTGTTTTTACTGTGCAAAATCCAAGATGCTGTCACAAAATGTATTCAGTGGGGTCCTTTGGATGGACATGCTGTCTGTAGCTCAGTGCCCAGAAAATATTGGAGTAACAGCAATTTAGTGGACTTCTGCACCTGTATTTGTGTATAATTGCTCGTGTTGTGCATAGGCAAAGAAGGGTTAGGATGTTTTTGAAAGTACTGCTGCATCAGTACCGATATAGTGTGTCAGCTCTGTTTACGAAGCAATACAGTCAAATTTTATTGATGTTTTTCAGTGTTGTACTAAATTTTGTGCTTGTGAACTCCATAAAAGAGTATGTGCCATCATCAGACACAACTGGTAACCAAGTGTACTGCCTAAAAATGAAACAAAAAAAGTCCTTGGCACTGGCTAGTGTATGTCCTCTCAAGTGCCTTTTTGTTTGTACTGCTTCTCATTGTGTTAACATTAACTACAGCTTCTCTGCAGTTATGCCCTTGTCTTTAATCATATTCTGATGGCTCACTGACTAAAAGAAAAGTATATTTTAGAGTAAGAAAATAGCCTCAACAAGGCAAGGGCTAATCAGATTTGACAACCTGGCTCGATTGTTCTGCTTTCTGTATTTCAACTTCATGTCTCTTGACCCTTTTGTATAAAGCTGCAATATCCCCTTTTATTGTTCTTTCATATAGAATGTATTTTCAAATGTAAAATTTCTCTCCCTTTCTCTTCTCTTTCTCTCTCTCTTTGTCTCTCTGAGTAGGTTGCATAAGCATTTGCCATTGCCAAGGAAAGAAAACTTCAGCTTTAACTTGCTGGTAATGGCAAAGGATTTTACTAGAGTTTTTGTTAAAAAATAAGGGAAAATTCTTAACTTTATCCTCCAAAGTCGAACTTTGGGTTTCTTCTTAACAGCATAAAGTGACAGTATCTTTTTTCCTGATATCATGAAACATGTCTTTTATCCTGAACAGCTTGCCTGTTAATTACACTGGGGAAAATGCTTCCCTTACTGAGAAGATTGCCTTTAAAATGAGAAACTTTCCTCCTCCTGCCCCTACCTGAACTCAGAGTTCTGTTCTCTCAGTGTACGTGTATTTTCATGCTAATCAATGCTAATTGGGCTTAGTGTGGGTACTGAGGGCAGAATGAAATCCCACAGTGTATGTAAGGTATGTTCTTACCATCATGTTATACCCAATTGGCATTTCATACCAGGTGGTTTCTGTTTGACCAGAAGTGTAGACAGTGACCAATTCAGTGAACTGAGTACTATAAGCTGTCAGAAAAAATGTGTTTGACAATTATGTGGCAATTTTTTAAATATTTTAGGGCAAATATTATTGGACAAATAATATTCAGCAGCCTGTGCAGCTGGTCCAACAGGGTAAAATGAATCAAGAGCGTTTCCCACAGGGGTCCATAAGGACAAGGGAGCAGGGGGGTCTCTCCCCTCCTACAGGTGTAAGGGGAGCCCCAGGGTTTTCTGCAGTGACCTGCACACAGCACAGCCATAACTGGGGAGGCAGCTTCCACCTTCCCCTGGGTATCTACCAACCAGCAGATAAAACCAGTGCAAACACGAGTAAAGGAACATCCTGCCAAAGTGCTGGATACATGTTTTTCGTCATTGAATTTCCCGAGTAGAGTCAGGGAAGTGATTGGGACTTTCTGAGTTAGTCTTTTCCAAAATTGCTTTTGTAGAAGAACAATGAAATATCCTCTCCAGGATTAGGATTAAAAAAGGGCTAATTCAGCCTTGAATTACATGGAGCAACAGAATCCACCCTTATTATTTATCAACTAAATGTTTTGAGGCATATAATTTCACCAATATGAGCTATAAAAAAGAGAAATATGTAGAAAATCCACCAGTAACCCAGAAACTTAAGAAAAGAGAGGGAGACAGGAGGTAAAAATTGAGGTTTGAAGTTGAAAATATTTTAAAAGAAAATCCAGTAGAAAAAAAAGTGGACAGTTGCTACTTCAGAGGAGTCCTAAAGGCAATGACTATCAGGAAAATCCAAATACCCACTTCAGGTCATCAAACCTTATATTCATGAAAGAGTTACCTCCCCAACCTCTCAATCTTGGGTCCTCCAGCAGGTGAGACAGTGCACCTAGGGCCTGAAAGTTTTGTCTAAGAATTAGTCTATGAGATGTCCCAAGTGACAAACTCAAAAAAGGTAGAATTTTCATTGATTTCTAACACTGTAATTTGTCCATAATGGTATTGCAGCAGCTAGTTAATTAACCCAAAGAAATAAGGATTTTTCAAAACTATTTTCAGCACACCACCACTGTGTGAGTCAGGAGTTAAGGGCCTGCTCTCCTTAGTTGAAAAAACTTCTAGTCCACTAACTTGACTAAGAGTTATACCCTTATATTGCCTTGAAGAGAAAATCCCATTGGGGAGCCCAAACCCAAAACCTTTTGAAATATTCCCACTGATTTCAATGGATTCTGGACCAGCTCTGGGTCTTAATCTATTTGAACAGAAAAGCTGGTAGTTGGTGGGTTTTTTCCTTCTTTTAACGTACTGATAATAATGAACATAAAAAGAAATATATCTCCTTTGTGTTCTTCAGACCTTACTATGATAATGAGGATCTAGCACTGAAGATTTGATTTCTCTGAAGGTAATAGAATGAAAGTTGCCCTTCAATAAAGGAAAAATGATACTGCAACTTTACATTGAAAAGTATCTTGCACTGATAAATATATTTAAAAAAATTATATGTTTATAAAGTTATTAATTTGTAAAGGCAGTGTTACGAAATGTTCAGTTTATATTGTTTTAGATTGTTTCATAATTTTTAAAGTGTAAAATAACATATTTTTTTCTTTATTGAAAAACTATAAAAATCTTCAGTAGTAAAATGATTTCATTTTACTGGTATATTATTGCTTCATGTTTTGTACCATCATAAAACTTTGTGCAAATTTTTTTTACAGAAATTTTTATTTTCTATGACAATATGACACTTGTAAATTGTTGTTTCAAAATGAACAGCGAAGCCTTAACTTTAAATGACATTTGTATTCTCAGACACTGAGTAGCATAAAAAAAACACATAGAACTGAACTGTAACTTAAATTTCCAAACTATGACTACTACATTCCAAAGAAACAGTTGAATTAAACATTTTCATAAAATATCCCATAGCTGATGTATTTTATTATACTAAAATGGATTGGTATTATTAAATGGTTGGTTTTATTTAGCATCTTGCAACAAGCACGTTTTAATCCCAATTACGTTTGTTGGTAGGCAGCTCCAACAAAGAGACACTTTGGTGGGTTCATTTGTGGTTTAGGATAGAGAGATTCACCTCTGCCTGCCTGTTTCTCTTTCCTTGCTGGAGTACACTCCGACAACATGCCTAACTTTTAGCCAAACAGCAGGAATTTAAGAGGACAAATCTGCCACCCCTGTTGATACACCTTGGGATGCCCAATGTAACACCCTATGCAGGTGTTACACCCTCCCTGTGGCATGTTCTTGGGTGGGGGTGAGATTTACTCCCAAGTAATGTCTGTTTTAATGTGTTGCTCCACTAAGTCTCTGCTCTGGTGGTAAGGTTTGTACAGATAAGGTCCCTTCAAATTTCCACTGGAGTCACTGGGATTTACCCAACCATGGCTAAATCTTCCAGTGCAGAGCACAAGTTGCTGATGGGAGCAAATGCATCCAGGGCAGCCCATTGGGCCTGATTTGTCATTCAGTTGGGTGCTAAACTCATCTGAGGAACAAATGATTGTGTGTAGAGAGATCTTCAAGAAGTTTGCATCCAGATCAGAAGCTATAGATTGCACATTTCCTGTTTTATGCAATACTTACGTAATTTGCTTCTTTTTAATACTCAGTACTCTGCACATTAAAGATTGGCAAATCTTTTCTTTACATTGCACACATGAATAAGCACATACTGTCAGGATGTCATTAGGTTGAGTACAAATATTTTACTTCAGCTACTTTACTACTCCTGGGAGTATTGTACTTATTACCATATATTTGATCATCATTAACACTTGAAAAGAACATATTGAATCTTGTCTCCTGACAAGAGAGCAGCGTTGTGGGTACCTGTTTAAAACATGACATGGAACTACAGCAAGCACCTGAGCAAAACTTTGCTTTCTGATTGGAGTAGGGATTGCTCTCAAAAGGCAGTTGTGAAGGTTGTTGTCCATAGAATCACTAAACCTAAATTCCTTAGAAATGTACTTCATTGCACTCTGTTTACTTCTGTGATAACCAGCCACAGGGCTCTTTGAGGGAAAATAAATGGCAATGGAATTAATTAGTGGGAAAAAAAAATCTATAAAGTGAATCCATTGAGGATGAAGTTCAGGAAAGAGAGACAAGTATTTAAAGTTAAGAAAATTCTCTTTCTTTCATTTAGGGGAAATTGATTTGCCTGGAAGCTAACAAGCAATTAGCACTAAATCTTCAGTTTTCCACACTAAATAGGCTGCTTAAAGGAAAGACAAAAATAGTGCAATGGGATCTGAATTATATTTTAGAAGATAACTTGTAAACTTGAAAGAAAAAGAAGAGCAGACGGAAGTAACAGATGGGTCGGCTACAGACAACCAGTGCCAGGAGTGCATAGCTCTGAGGCACAGATATTAGGGTCATGGTCTGTAAAAAGGGTCTTTGGCAGGTAGCGATAAGTAAACCCCATTATTATTTCACCAATCAAATGTAACATCCCTGATCCAGCATCCACATGGTCAGTCCCATTTCCTTTACTTTTGGCAGGGCACAGGAGAGGGTGGGGGCAGCACCACTGGCCTGTGCTTGGTGGTGGGTAGGGCCCACTGGCACCATGGAAATGGTAGCAGTGCCAATCTGTGCAAACCTACCCTTGGGACCAAGGCTGCCAGTCCCAGTGGAGATGAAGGTCCTCCATCCTCATAACCTTCCTTTTATGAGGCATATGAAGACCTTACAGGTGTGTACTTTTATGGTTCTAATTTTGACCCTCATAGGTCTTTTCTTATGTACAATTAGTCCATTTCCAGTTCAATTCTTCTAAACCAATTTGTCAAAGTCAAATGTCAAAGTTGGGCTTGATTTTCGGATCATAGCATCTGGACATTAGATCCCAGAAGTAATTCCCTTCCCATTCCTTAACTGTGCCGTCCTTTGCAATACATTATGCCTCACAGCATATTGGTTCAAGCAACATTAATTTATTAGAGCGTTAATTTCTTCTTTTATATCATTTTGTGCCTCAAGTCACCCATAACCACAATGTTATCTACAAGTGTCTGTTAAATTATAACAGAGTGTATCTGATTTCTTTTTTGCCATGGGATACATTGAATAGCTGTTTTATTTTCCGATTAGTCCCCCTGTACTCCCTAATTGCTTTTCCACAGTAGGTCAGTTCTCTATATACATTTTCATTCTCATAGCTACACACAATCAAGCTCTAATCTTATCACCTCAGGACTGATGGTGTCTCAACATTTATAACTGAAAATCTCATTAAAAAGTCTTCTGGCATTTTTCACAGATGGATGGAGCCTTATCATGTGTCCAAACCTAATTCCATCTTCAATAATCATATTCTCCTATTTAAACTTACATTGTTTTTATTCATCTCTCAGACATTTGATTCATGTCCCTGTCATTGTGCTGCATCACTGTGCACCATGCACTGTGTTTTATTACAGAGAGTTGTGTTTCCATAATGGGTGAGGTGGGTCTTATTGAAAAAGGGAGTGTAACCTCACTGGAGCACTGCTGATACCCGAGAGAGAGGTCAGGTGTTACTTTCAAGGGTAGAAGGTAAGGAGAATGTCTGGCAGGGTTTGTCAGGTGCTGCCATAACAAAGACTAAGGGATTTAATGATGAGAGCCTGGAGGATGAAGGACTTGCCTGAGGAAAAAAGTACTTCAGATGGCATGAGCTGCAAAGAGAATTGTCAGAAAAGTCCCTTGTTAAATGACTTCATTTTTCCCTGATTAAAAATAAAAACCAACCAAACAAACAAACAACAAAAACCCCATTCACAATTCTCAAAAAATATCTGCAATACAGAAATGTCTATGGCGGCTCCTATGCAGTTCTAAATTCACAGTCATAGAAAAAAGGAAGGCACAGGTAGCATCTCAGAGCTATAGACTGGCATTCTTCATCAATCCTTTTCATCTTGAAAACCTTAATAAATATTACCTTCCCTCTGTAATGTTGTTTTATGCCACTTGTTTCAGAAGTAAATTGCCTGGGCCAAACTAGTGTTTTTTATGATTTTCTGCTGTTAATATATTTTTCTGTAGTGCAATTTATGCTTCCCTCACTGCTCAAATACTTCTATAGCATCTCTCTATGCATTACTAAGGCATGCACAGCACGAAATAAGCCCAGCCAGTGCCCTACATACCATATGTCAAAAGAGAGAAGAGCCCACTTTGTCTCACATCTCCTCTTCCACATCCTTGCCAGGGATGTATACTCCATGTCAAACACACAGATACTACATCTTTAATAGATAATCTACCTTTCAGGGAGCCTCAATGTTTTCTACTTGGGGCCTGATATCTTTGCATTAATTAAATATTGATATCAATCTTCTTACTAAATATTTACTTACTAGTTACATAACTGTTAGCATACCAGAGTGGGTCAGTGGGTCACTCTCATTTTGCCTTTTGAGACTACTAACTAGATCCCAGTATTTTATCTTTCTCTCCTTTTAACCTTCTGATCAGACTGTGTTTCCCACAGCTCTATCAGGAAGAAAAAGAAGGGAAAAAAAACAACCAAAAAAGATAGCTGTCCAATTTCTATCTACATGACTGAAAAAAGTCCACTGAACATGTAAAGAAAAATAAATTTCTTTTTATTTTGAAACATGTTTTTGTGGAGTAAAGGAAAGTCACCAGACTGGTTGGAGGTAATATCTGAGATGTCTGTGAAGCAGTGAGGAGACAGTCACTGGAGCCTTATAAAAATTACCCTGTAACATCTGGAAAGACTTAATAAGTCTGCAAAGTGATGGGAGCACAGGATTATCAAAGTAGGCAGGTTGTGAAGGTATTGGTTTACCCCAGTCATAGCTGACAAAATGGAAGAAAAGCAGGAAAATATTTCATGTTAAGAGTAGATCAGAAAGAACCTTCTTACTCTAGGTTCCAGTTACTAATTTGTCTTTTAATCAGTCCTCAGAGGATGGGAAGCAAAGCAAGGAATGAACTGAACTACAGATCAGTCCCACCTACGGCTCATGTTGACTAATTCACGCCCTGTTGTTATCATGCAGCTCTGAAACTGAGGCAAGGAGATGCTGGGTGCCACCACCTTCCATGTGAAAGATCTCTGACCCTCAACACCAACTCCTTTTCACGTTCTCCAAATTGTTACCTGCAGGAAGTCATACCACCTTGTACCCATTGAATATATTTCAAATGTATTTTTATTGTTGTTGACCATATTATCTCCCTTTTGCATATCTTAGGCCTTTCTTCTTCTTAAGACGACACCTGCCAATTAAGCCATGTTTCCCCAAGCTCTGTCTTGCATGGTGCTGAGCACTCCAGTTCCCATTTACCAGCTTAGAAAAGCCCAGTGTGGGACCAGACCTCCCATTCACTCAGCTGGTGCTGCTCTGCTACCCTAGTCTCTCCTGGTTTGCTGGTTGTTTTGCACCACTGTCTTGTTTGCAATAGAAGGTCATTGAAAGTTCACTTGAAATCTAGACTCTTATTTCAGTGCCATAATCTGTAGGCGACTAAGGATCATCTTTGCTACTTTTAACAAGTCTTTTCACAATCTATTCCCTTTTCTTCATGCATACTGAGGTCTTAAAGTGGTCAACTTAAAACCATATATCTTGATAAAGTGGCTGAATTACTGCTGCTGAATGGTGGACCATTATCTACAATTAGTTTATGGCTCTTAATAGCCATTATTGCAAAAGATGGATTTCTCTATAGCGTAAGTGTCTTACCAAAGATCCCGTTAGTACTCTTGCTTATGAAAAGTTAAATGGTAGTCGCTTTCTGGAAAAGATCACGTTGCTCTTAGGTTGAAATAAACCATTACCAGCTTATTTCTCTGGGTAATAAATAGGTTATATGCATTATAATAGTCATTATAATTTAATATGAGCACTATTTGTTTCTTCGTGTACTGTATGCAAATGTGTGCAGCACTATATAGACAGAATGGAGAAATACTGTAAGGATGTCACCATCTAGTTTAAGAGAAAAATACCAGACATCTCACAAGTTACTGCAAGGATGTAGTGACTTGCCTCAGAGTAGCAGCTTTTCTTTTTCTGTTCATAGAAGTATGGTGGTTAGAAGAGTTAGAATAAGTGTGTGCCAATTCACTGGAGAAAAACTATGGATTTATGAATCTCCTTGAGGAAGTGCTTCCTGATGAAGGACATGAAGGAGCAGAGGGTAGAGGCGTAGTAGATGGGGTCATGAACTTCATTTTACTTCTCATCATGAGTAATAGTGCTAAACTGATAGTCAGTCAGATCTCTCATTTTCTTTAATTTAACGCTATACTTCTTGCTCCTTGCATTACTGACCCCACATTATAACTGAACCATCCATTTCATTACAATGCTAAGCACTGCTTTAAATGCACATGAGAAGATTTCAGTGCTTTTTATACTGCACAGTTACGTGTGGTGAGATTTGTTCTTTTCAAATAAAGAACCATCTCAGAGCTAACAACCTGTATTATTTTAATCAAGTCTCGTTTCACACAGGTTGTGAACTTTAATACAGACTGCCACTTCTTCTGGGCTTCAAATATAATGTACAGCTCAGCACAAGTCTGACCTTTGTGGTTTCATATTGGCACATACTTGCTGAAAGCGCTTCATTAGACACCAGTGGTGATGCAGCTTTCAACCTTTTTAGCAGCTTTCTTTGGAGCTGCTGCTGATTAACAATATATACATTTTACCAATGACACATTGGTTGTGCATTAAATATGGCAAGCACACATATATACATATCTCCTGAGATGGAACCTGGATTCTACAATAGAAGGTGAAGAAGCATTAGTAGTAGAATGGAGGGTTTTCCTAAAGGTGGAGGTGTGTGCAATTATTAAAGGTCTGAATGTTTTAGTCCGGTTTGCGGATTCCTTGTGACAGTAATGCACTTAGAAATGCAAAGAGCATCTCTGCAGGCAAAATCATTTTCAGACTGCTCTCACGTTGCTCTTCTAGCTCACCTCCTAGCTCAGATTTGAGAAAGTCTTTAATATTCAGCAAATACTGTGCTCTACTACTTTATGCATACAATATTCTTTGAGTTAAAAGAATTTGTATTTAATGTTTATATTGTGATAGTCCCCACAGGATTACAAATCGTGTTCACATAGTGAAAAACAACATTAAATGACACAGAAAATGTACATTCCAACCTCACAGACAGGAGCTGTAACGTGGCTGTGCAATCACAGATGGTTCTCAATCCAGTGTCTTTGTCAAGTACCTTTATCATCAGCTCTGTCTCTTGTATTTTCCAGACCTGTTGCTGGATTTTATGATCAATATATCAGTAGCATGGGATGCTACTACAAATCTAGCCAATTAATCTTCAAGGGTATAATTTAGCTTATCTATCACTGTCTAAGGTGGAATCATCTCCAAAGTGTGAGTTAAATTCACTGTTTCTAACACCTACCTGAATTTTCCTTTTACAGTATCAATTTCTCTTGTCTATAGAATATCTTAAATTAATTGTTTGAATTTAAAGGACTACGTTTTAGATGGGCAAAATGAAATTAATTATCTCTAATCATGTACAAACTAGTTGTGGGTTTGGTTGATTTTACCAAGGACAGAGATCTGAACTTCTTTGGTTGATTTTTATCATAGCTCATTTTGACATCTGAAAGCATTGGTTCACCTGCTAGCTAGCTAGCAGAAGCAAAACTTAACCACTTAAGTTACAGTGGGATTCTCAAAACCTACTGGTTCAGTTTCAGTCGTGCAGGCAAATTCATAGTGTGAAGGTAGGTAGAACATTGGATCCTTCATCACTGTGTCATTCGATGCTACCTACAGAATTATGATAGGCCTTGAAGAAGTTTTATCCTACCCTCATACTTAGGTAGACTTGTGTCCAGTCATGTCTTTATTCAAAGCCTAGAACTAAGAATTCAACCTGGATTTTTACAGGCTTATTAAATTTGCTTCTTAAATTGGTTTTGCTCTGGCTGCTACAAGTTAATTATACTGTTTCCTACAGTGCTGCGGTTCAGACTGATCATTGCCTACTTCACAGTCGTCTATTCATTTTCTCACTTCTTCTTCTTCTTGTGTTTTGGTTTTGTTCTGATCTACGTGTGTAACATCACATAAAGCTGGGGTTTTTTTCTTAGAGATTTGATCTACCTACAGTTTTATTCTCTCATGACTCTGCGAATAAAAACCACCTACTTCAGAAGTGCAGCTCAGTTCTCTCCAGGAAGTTTCAAACTTCTGAAACTTACAGCTGTATTTCATAGCTTTGCATGCATTTCAAACCATTACTTTAGATGGTTTGTTAAGTATTTTTCTCAGCAACAAGCACACTTATGTCCATGACAGGCAGCGTGAAGGATGACCCAAGATCACAATCTGCTTTTAATACAGAAGGAGACTTAGTGAATATATTAATGAAACCTGACAGAACCTTGAAATTACCTGGAAGAAACTATCATCAGAAGTGTTAGTAAGCATTATTACAAATATTGTTATTGACACCACTGTGCTTGCAGTGAACCTTGAGATCTTTTCTGATTGTCTTTTATTAGGAAAAATCATATTTCTTACCTGAATATGCATTTTAATAAAAGGTTCATGACATGTCTTCCTTCTTTTTGTGTTTATATGGGCAAATGGGACAGGTCCCAGAATATGCCATGTAAATCACCATCTCGGTGAAGTTTGTTCTGATTTTTGAGTGTCTTGCTACATCAAAAAGACAGAGGTATTTGTATTATCTTCATGTTACTCTTCAATATATTTGCTAACCTCTGTGTTCCGGGTGCTTTGAGTTTCATCACTTCCAAGCACATTTTCAGTTTCTCCATCCTCTCTGTGAAGAATGAAGATAAAGATTTTCTGAGTCTCTCTTCAATCATTCTAAAAATATATCTTTTTTCTTTTATGATTCTTGCTTCAGGTCAGTGTATGTTTTAAAACATGCATAAAAATATGAATGCATACAAGAGACATCTGTGATCCCTTGGGTGCGTATGTTATCAAATGTCTGGAACATATTGTGCAAATAAAATGCACAAATTATAGAGAATAGGAAATGGTTCATCATTTCCAAGCCCTTTAAATAGGAGTAATCAGACAACCCCAAATCTGCTAAGCTATGTTGAAACTAGAAAAAGGGCTGAGCAACCAAAATGTCCCTACTCTTCCTGTTAATGGAGTTGCCAGACCCAGTTCACTGGGCCTTTTACTCAAGTAAAACAGAACAGAAAGTCAGAGGGAGCCTTGAATGCAGCAGAAATGTTCAGGGCTGCTGTTCACTCTTGTTAGCTGAAAAACAGTGCCAGTGTCCTAGAGGACTATTAGCAGACAAGCAACAAGTGCCATAGTAAAAGAAGACTGTAGAAAAACCTGAAAAATGCAAAGTAAATGTTAACCAGTTGCAGCAGCAGAGAATACCGGTCATTAGCATCTCACAAAGACTTTCAAATACGAAATAATCATTATCACTGTTTGCACAGATCTCAATTTTAGCTTTTATCATTACGGCTTAGTTATAGCTCCCAACACTGAAACTCTTTTGTATTCAATGCAGTATAGTAGTTGATGCTACTATAAGAAAATCAGGATCAGTAAGTTCATAATGTACATTTAGAATGTAAGAAGCCCCCAGATAGCAAGTTTCAAACAACTGCGGGTGCTAAAAAACATACAAAACCACTTTCTACACAATTTTCTAAAGTTAGTAGCTCCTCATTCCTCAAGAAATTGAAACAATTTCTGTTCCCTAGATGTGCTGTTTGGTGCACAACTGCAGCAGATACTGGTTCACTTTAGGCACATAACTCACAGAACTCATTAAACATCCAATTTAGCTGCTCTGAATTAGAGTTTGTGAGAGCTTACTTCTCTCAATACAAAAGAAACATTAGAATACAAGTCTCCTCCTCTCTCCCAAACCAGTTCCAATGCTCAACTCCTGCTGTAAATTATTATGCAGTGTAAGCCAAAGCTTCAAGAACTTGCTGGCTTGTTTGCTATTGGCAAGCATGTCACAGTCATTCAGCAGTTTTTCAGGTTTTTTTAAACTTTTATGCTCTTTATTTCACTGGAAAGGATGAAAACAGAGGTGGTTGGTTAATATGCACAAAGGATCTGTTCAAGATTTTTACCAAAAAACCTGGTGACCATCATATGCATCAGCAAAAAATACTTTAAAATACACCTCTAAGATTTGGCATTATCTCAATATTCCAGGCACACCAAAACTATATAACTGTAAAATGTACTTGATAGCCATTGATAGTGACAGGACTTGTCTCTTTAAATTCCCTCATCTCTAGAGTAACTGAATTCTGGTGCAGCTGTTAGAAACTCAAGTTCCACCTTTCAGTACCTCATTATCATTTGATTGTAAAGACTTCACTCTTTTCCAAACACTGAAGAGCAATGCAGGTCCAACTCTGAGAACTAATATTCCAAAGATCATAGATATTTTTAGACCTTTAAAACAAACTACCCCTATGGACTTAATAAAAACATATCTTGTCAGCCAATAAGGATGAAATGATCCCCTGAAGCATGAATTTGGCACTGTGGGAACATTTTTGAAGCTTGCTTTGAAACCTACTTGAACACAAGCTCAAGTATATCGAAAGAGTTACTGAAAAGTAGTTAAAATACTATATATTTTATATATGACTCTAGATTCTACATGGACAGAATGATTAAATATAAGTGAAGATAAATAGTTCATTAAGCAAAGAGTGTGACTGCAGTTTCCTAACATACATCTTCATCTCTGTACAAGGAACGGTTTCTACTGTTTTCTTTAGCTTGTGAAGTAGAAACAGTTGTCACCAACACTGTCATCTTTTCAATGAAATGAGTATTTGGCTGTAGCAAATTGTCCAGTTTTTCTGACTGTTCGAAGTACAGGTTCAGCTGTCTGTTTTCTGAAGACTTTGCACTGAAGGGCTAATAAGAAGATACACAGCTTAGTTATATTACTGCCTTCAGCACAATTAAAGAGGGTGCTACTAGAAAAGTGAATTTAATCCCAGTGTTTTAATTAAATTCTGGCTTGGCACAAGTCCACCTGTCTGGATTCAATTGGATATAGTTCTCTTTCCTTCTTGCTACAGACATTACCGTTGCCTGTTCCCATTGAACTGCTGCAGTGATTCTCCCCTGGCATTTGAGCATATATAAAGGCAGTCCTCAAATACAGAAAACATCTTGCATAAAAGGGCTATAACATCAAAGCTACTATTTAAGACTAAAGTGTTACACAATTTACATGTTCAAATTGTCTAAGGCAGGCAGTTGTGTTCACACTCTGATCCCATACTGAGTGTGATGGTGTAGCCACACATGGAGCTCTGCACGGACAACTAAAATTAGTTTGGAAAGGCATCATTTGTACTGCAAGAAAAAGCCACATTTTCATTTCAAAATTGTACTGGACAAGTTTATACAAGGTGCAGTGACTTCATAATGAATTACAAAGGGGACAGAGTTTTCCCACTCAGAGTGGCAGAGAGGGTGAAGCCAAAATTCTGAATGTCTTGAAGGTGGGCAGTATTGCACAGCTTCATTTCGCTTATCTTTGAAGATCCAAACTAGCTAAACAAAAAGGCTTTCAGAGAAGTAGATTTCTTGTAGGTAGGGTTGTAACAAGAAAGTTTAAAAACTTCTACTATTAAAACTCCTATGTTAGTAGTCCATAGGTGGTAAAGCTTCTAGAAGTGGAGACGAAATGAGTACGACTGAAGGTTGCAGTTCAGTTGATCTTATGGTGGAAAGGGCTTTGAATCATGTAGATAAGTACAGTCACCAGGATATCAGTCCTTCACCAAAAGGAAAACAAACAACCCAAAATGGAAGTCTTATTTTTTTCCACTTCACACAACAAATTTTGAAACCTGACAATGCAGGTCTCTTCTAACTCAGGACATTCTGTGATTCTATTCTACGATTCTATTTGCTGTCTCTAGCCAAAGAGTTGCTCAGGCAGATCATGAGGAAGAGGAGAGGACAAGGGTGGAAAGAAGCAAAGAAAGAGGTTTGGAAGCAGGCAACTTGCAAGGAATGAGTTATCATCATCCTGCAAAACACCAAAGAAAGAGGTCAAACACTGAGTCACAGCAGTGGGGTTCATCTTCATCCTCTCTAGTCATCCAAAAGTGAGGTTTAAGCCAGCCATTCTGTTTCTTTCTGTGAGTAGAGATGGACACCTCCAGATGGCAATATGGTAATTCAGCTCACAGTTTTTGGGTGTCTGTCTCAGTAAAAGACGAATCACTGGTGTGTTCCAGCAGCCACGTAATTACACGCCACCACTGACTCAAGGCTTCTTAGTTCATTAGAGTTGAAATGTCAACATATGCATTGCTCACTACTCACACAGCCTTGCTCCTCTCTCATATTTAACTGTTACTACTCATGTTTTTAGTCTTTCCTTCAGGCTTAGGAAACAACTGTTGAAAGATATTTGAACTTTTAGAGACAATATGGCACAGAGCATGAGATTAATTATATTTCAGAAGCACTGAGAAACAAACTAGTCTCAGCACAGGCACCGGTACCAGTGCGATGGCTCTGTTTCCCCTGAGGTGACACATGTGAAATACTGAGACTACACCCCCTCCCCACATGAAAGCAAGTACTAAGAAGTGCACATGTTTACCAGCCCAAAATAACCATTACGACCTGTCAGGCACTTGCCAGTTTCACTTTCTGAAAAGAGCCTTTTGCCACTCTCGGTTTGCCTTCCCTTTCTGCCGTTAAAAAGAAGACTTTTTGACAAAGAACATTAGTGGCAAAGAAGGAGATATTGGGGTGGGGGGAGGAGGGGGGGAAAGACATTTCTTACTGAAAATAAGTGCATAATTGACTATCACAATGAGCATTGCTAGGCTTGTTGAATTTACTGGCTCTGACACATTATGAAACTAAACTCAGCCAGTTGACAGGCAGCAGGCAAACATTTAACTCAAACTTACATATGCCCAGATCCATCTTCATAGAAAATTATAAGATAGCCAGAGGACTGTTTTGTTTTGTTGCTTTAATTTAGGATAGATCCACAAGGCTTCATAGTGAGCAAATTCTGGAGATTAAAAAGCGCCTTCTAGACTCATTTAAATCTCAAGTGCCCAAAAATCCCACGCTGTTAGGAATCACCCTGGCCTCAGCACTCAAATAGGTGGTCCAAGGAGTGGTTTGCTCTCTGCTCCCCTCTGCACAGAGCCACATGTTCCCAAAGGTGAAGCCATGATCCATGTCTGTGCTTTTGCCATGCTTCTCTCTTTCATGACTTCTATTTTTAAGAAAGACCAGTACCACTGGCATGGAATTTTCTTTTCCTCAGAGAGGCAATTCCCTTCTCTCTATCATATTGTAGAGACCTTCTTATTTTATGAGTTACTTTATTGTTGTGATTGATCTTCAAAGGCTGGACTAGGGGCTGACTGCCCTTAGAGGCAAATAATATAGAAGTATTTTTATTCTCTAAGCTCGCCTACATTAGTTAGAATATTAGTTGGGTTATTTTTCATTTTTAACTGATAAGGGGCCATGTCAAAAAAGAGAAAGTGATAGCTCTAATCAAATGAGCACCTAAGGAGTCCCAGTGATCTTTCACCAAACAGGACAAGTTGCAGGCCCTAAATGCAAGTCCTGTCAGACTTTCATAGGTCATTTTTCCCTGGTTCTTGGAATAACTATGCAGCTTTTCCTCTCCTTCCCTACCTACCAATCCCACCATGTCTGCAGCAGACTCAAGTCTGGTCCCACACCTTCTGTGGCAGTGCTAAGACTGCAAGAGGATTTAGGAATGAGAGAAGCTGCAGGTGGACAGATTTCCTGCTTGTGCCCAACACGGGGATCATGTCAGCTGCACATGAAGAAAAAAAAAACACTTCTCGAAGTGCAAATAGCCTCTTCCCTTTCAGAGGTAACCTCCCACAATGGCACCTCTACTTTGTAGTCCCAGCACTTCAGGACCACAATGCAGACTGGCCAAAGTCTGTGATCCACACACAGCTTGCCATCACACCCAGCCTGCTCTCATTTTCTTACACCAGATGTGCCAGAGCTGGGGGAGAACAGCAGGTCAAATAAGAGGACAGGGATGGTTGTGCTTGGTAGGGAGACCCATTTGCTCCTGGAGGCCTGCTGGAGGCAGGAGGAATGATTCACACAGGTTTGCCTCTCCAGCTGGGGAAGCTCCATGACACGTGCAAGGTGCCAGCAGATTGCAGAACACGCCTGTGCCATGTGGTGCCTGGAGGGAGCAGCACGTGTCATTGCAGGTGCTGGAGGTGCTGCTGCTGCCTGCACCAAGCAGGCATCAGCAGGGACCTACAGCAGAGATGGTGGGCTAACAGCAAAGTGTGATGGCCCAGGCTGTTTGGAGATGTGGGAGCTTGGGAGAGACACTGAGGGATTCAAGTTGTTGAGAGAGTTAGGGGGAGGCATAAGGGGATTGTGTCAGGGTATGGGAGGACATCTGAGTTAGGGCAATGGGACTCACAATGTGGCTGAGGGAGTCACTGGGGAGGGAAAGGCTCTCAGCTGGGTGTACATGGATTGTGGCTTGTAGGACCTGGAAATATAGGCACCCCTGTCAGAAGCATTTAGAGGCACTTCAGGTTCTGTCTTTCCCAAGCGAGTACTTGTAAGTCGCCTTGATGTTAATGAGAATTACATGCACGCATCAGGGAAAGAATAGTCCCTCTACAATGGGCATGTGACAGCTAAAGTGCATCAGTCAGCAGGGAAACAAAAGAGGTCATAATTTATGTAAAAGGTTCATTTTTAATGTAAATTCTGCCCCCAAATGCTCTGCTTACCAGCCTGAATCTGTGGTATTTGGCAGCAGAAAATGAAAGGGGTGAAAAACTCATTGCTGGCAGGTAACTGCATAATGTGATAGATTGATTTAAAATCCTTGTCATCTTTCTTTTTCACCTGCATACATAACGATCCTCTGTTAGTCATTAGGGCTCCTTGTACCTTCAGCACTCTAAAAAAATATTGGCTTTGAAATGATACTTCATTGTTAAGGAATTTTTGTCAGCTAGCTCCATTTATCGATGTATCAAAGCCATTTTACAAGAGATAGGCTCCACTTTGGCACGGGTAGTGCATACATTACGTGCCTTGCGAGGACTCGCATCTGATTCCAGCCCTGAGTGGAAGTGCCAGTTGCCTCTGCGGCACATAATGAGACATGTCACCCGGTGTTGGGGACAGCAAGGAGACGTGAATGAATTAGCCTCCAGTGTTTTCTCCTGGCCAGAGGATGAGAGGAGTGGGGATGTGAGGGGTCACAGCAGACACATGCTTGGGGTACTCCTCTGCCCAGAGGAGCTGAGGACTCTTGCTGTCAGAGCCCCCGGGCAGGGGGAAACATATGTCGTATGCGTTTGTCTGTTGATCTATTTACACCTCCTCCCCAGACAGCAAGAGCCAAGCCAGGAAACACTCTCTTCTGTAACCATATGTGTGTCTGCAACAAGGAATTTTTTTCAGCATATCGGTGATAACTGGGGATGTCACGCTGCTTTGTGAGGAAAATTTTGTAGCATAAGCCAAACCACCGACAGACTACTACCAGCAGCTACCTCCAAAGCTGTTCAGGCTGTCTTGAGAATTAAATAATTTCTCTTTGTCCTTTTGTTTAGATCTTCACCTTGTGTTGCCAAGCAACTGCACGGGGAAAGTTAATGGCAAAGCTCTCCTTTTGAACCAGGCAAGTAGGAGGTCTTTGAACTGAGGCAATCTGGTGTGGAAAAGACAAGGGTTAAGAAAAGAGAAAAAGCCCACGGTCGTTTGGATCTTCCTATATCTTCCATGCATCCTAGAAACGGGGGATGCTGCAACAGAGGTTGCCAAAGACAGGACCTTCCTCTGCATAGTTTATTACTTTGTCAAGGAAACTGAACCCAAGTGCAGGCTATGTCAAAAAGAAAATACTGTCACACTAGTGATTTCCACTCTGAATTATCCTACCAACAATCCCTCAAAAGAAAAGCCTCAACCCAACTCTCTGCCACTCAAGCACTCATAGCCTAAGCCACCGCAGCCCAAGAAGGAATCTCTATCTGCATTAAATCACACTGAAGCTATAAACGATGCCACAGTTTCCTGCCAGCAATACCTACTTCACCTCCTTGGTGATAAATTCAAAGCCCCCAGAATCACTGTGAGCTGGGACATGAATTTTTTTCAAGCTGAAGGGTCATCGCTTAAATAGTAAAAGAGGGGCACAAGACACAAGGAAACTGCTGTCTCATACTGGCTCCCACACGCAATTTGCACAACTCACTGAACACAGTCACAGGACTCGAGGAGTCCTGACCATTAGGCACTTCTACCCACCACCATCAGAGACTCCTGAGCCTCGTCCTTTCCATTCATTGCCTTGCTTTTTCTTTTAGAAATATTGTTAACGATCCCAGTTCTGTTTTCTAGTTACACCACATAACATCCATGCCTCTCAAGGCTGGGATTTCAAAGGACTCATATTATTTCTAATTACATGCTTCATTTTGTAAATTCTTGGGTTTAGAAGGTATTAATTAGATTGGCCTAGTTAGTAGTATTTTCAAGACATGATTTTACCGTGCCCTGGATATTTGGCATTACTCCCAGGAGCTGCTGGACTCAGGACACTGCACAGGGACACTTGCAGCTCTTTTTGCAGAGAAGAAACCCTATGAAAGTCAAAGCCTTTGCACCTGAAGACTCAGAAAAGCACCAATAAAATCTTAGTTAAAAACAAGCCTCTTAAGTTTTTAAACCAAACAAGTCAGTACAATGGCATTAGAGATCCTGTTTTAAATACCAGTACTACTAAGTTGATTCAGTGTGAGGTCAGCTCTTTCAGCCCTAATCCAGACATAGACAAAATAGAGGAATTCACCTCCAAAAAGCTGTATGTGCTACTTGTGCCTCATTTAATCTCCAAGAGCCAATAAATACATCAGTAGGATCATGCAAGAGCTGTGCATGGAAGCCAGACTCGGTAAGAAGATGGTTTAGTGTCTGCTGGCTATCGATGGGAACCAGAGGGAACACAGAAAAAGACATAAAAAAGGCAGAGAACTGCAGAAGGCTCATGGGATGAGCTTAGCAGTTCCAAATGGAGCATGAGAGAATTTGTGCTTCGTAAGGATTCAGACCTGGAAACAACCTCTCCCTCTCTTTCTGACAAGCCCATTTAGAAGTGAACATTATTCTGAGTTCATCATTCTTCACAATAGAAAAAAAAAATTACTATTGCAGATGAAAAACTTTATCATGACAAACAGAGACTGCAATCAAGCCTAATTTTTGTCACACAGTATTATGGGTACAGTCATGAGAATTGTGCTGAGGCTTAGCTAAAAATATTCCTATGGTATTTTGCAAAGCTTGTAGGCTGATCTGACCCGGCAGTTCCTGTGTTTCTATCTAGTCTGGTATCCTGTCTCTGAGAGACACCAGCACCAACAGCTTCAAACAAGAGCTGAAACCTCTCGGTCAGGTGGCACAGTCTACCCTCTCAAATATCCAGAGCCATAAAAGCAAAAGATTGATTATCAAACCAGTTCAGCTTTTCAACAAATGCCCCATATGCAATAGTAGCATACTAGTTACAGCTCATATGTGTTAAAAATCAAGAAAAAGAAGCCTTTGATTTATCACTATCACATCATGAACTTTTAGCAGCCATAGAACTGTACACAGATACAACAATCTTATCCACAAACTGTCAGCTCTCTCTCACTACCTTTTCCTGAATACAGTAAAGGTTAGGTTATTTAACCTAGGGAGGAAAATTCACTTGTGAGCTATAAGAAATAGGAAATATTCCTGTATGGTTAAAATTGAGGAGGTACAAATTTAAGATCTCAGCAAAAATTATGGAAAGAAATCCATCAATGTGTCAACATCATAATGTAATTGTACACAGTCCAACTTATGGTTTAATATTTCCTGCAAATTTTGTCTGAAATTATCAAACATTTTATTGTAGTTTGAGAGTGCTTTATTTTTTCTAATTCAAAGTATTTGTGTTCATATATATCATATATGACTGAAAAACTCATTTCTCTTACTTCTGAACAGGAAATTACACTGTAGAGTTTTCTTCTAAGATCTCTGATAAGGTTCACAAATACATGTACATATGCATGTTGTACAGATTTGGGCTGGGATAGTAGTAGCTCCTTAGTAGCTGGTACAGTGCTGTGTTTTGAATTCAGTATGAGAATAATGTTGATAACACACTGACATCTTAGTTGTTGCTTATAGTTCTTGCTCTATACAGTTTCCTGTACTCCACCAGTGAGTAGGTGTGCAAGAAGCCTGGAAGGAGCAGAGCCAGGACAGATGACCCCAACTGGCTACAGGGATGTTCCAAGTATTAGAACATCATGATCAGTATATAAACTGGGGGGAGTTGGCCAAGAGCCATAAGTTGCAGCTCAGGGATGGGATGGGCATTTGTCAGTGAGTGTTGAGGAATTGCACTGTGCATCATGTGTCTCTCTTCAGTTTTATTCCTATCTCTCCCTCCCTCTTTTTCATTACAATTATTATTGTTACTGTTATTTTCATCAATATTACAGAATCACAGAATCATTAGAGTTGGAAGGGACCTCTGGAAATCATCCAGTCCAATACCCCCTGCCAAGGGAGGGTCACCTGAAGCAGGTGACACAGGAATGTGTCCAGGTGGGTTTTGAATGTCTCCAGAGAGGGACACTCCATGCCCTCTGTGGGTAGCCTGTTCCAGGGCTCTGCCCTCCTCAATTTAAAGAAATTCTTCCTCAATGTTGAGGTGAAACATCTCGTGTTTTAGTTTATGGCCATTGCTCCTCATCCTGTCACTGGACACCACCGAAAAGAGTCCAGCACCATCCTCTTGACACCCACCTTTGAGATATTTCTATGCATTAATGAGATCCCCTCTCAGTTTTCTCTTGTCTAGATCAAACAGGCCCAGCTCCTGCAGTCTCTCCTCATAAGAGTGATGTTCCAGAGCCCTAATCATCTTTGTGGCCCTCTGCTGAACCCTCTCCACTAGATCTTTGTCTTTAGTAGGAGTAGTATTATTATGTTTTTAATAAATTGTTACAATTATTAAACTGTTCTCATCTCAACCCACAAGGTTTAATTTTTTTCCAGTTCTCCTCCCCCACCGGGGGTGGAGGTGTGTGAGCAAGTGGCTGCATGATGCTTAATTGCTGACTGGGGTTAAACCACAGAATATAAATATGTGCCTGTGTATATAGTTGGTTTTGACTTGTATTTCTGTGTGACAAGATGTGTTAACACCTGACAAATCCCTTTAGCAGGAAAGACAATAATAAATTTCTTTTTGCAAGCACTCTGCTTCTTCAGAATTCCCTAAACACCATTAAATCCTTCCTTCTTCGCAACCCATGTTAATTAATAGTAATTATATATTAATAAGAATACTCTGTGGCAGACATTAAGCTGCATCTTTAATTGTGTTTAAAACATGCAAGGCATAAATTCTATACAATGCCATTGAAACTAAGAGGGCTAAGAGCATGTCACAGTGGCCTCTGTCCTCCCAAAGAGATATGAGATAACTCACTGACAGGAAACCACCAGGTAAATATATACACACAGCTCAAGGAAAGTGTCTCATGAGTTTCATGTTAATCACTCTCCTCCCTTTGGTTCTTAACAGACAAACAGACCAATGTGGCTGACCACATTTCAGGTACATGTAGGCCATTTGCCCAGAAGTTCCAAAGATCTCTGAAGGCATCAGACATAGCCTGAGAGAGACCTCTGCACCAGGGCCAGCTGCCACAAGAGTGCAGAGAAGGCCATCTCTGAAGAGACTTGTGAAATAAAACAGAAAAAAGTCCTTGGAAAGGCTGGCAGGCAGAACTGGCAGCCCATGTTGCTGGAAGTCTGAGCTGCAGAGCCTTCTGGTGCCCAGGAGATAAGGACAGCTACTGAGCCTGCCAAAAAAACCAAGATGCACGATCTAAGGATTTATACTGAGCAATTACATGCGTACATCAACAACTGTATTACACTTCTGTGGCCAAACACGTTGCCAGACACTGCTCAAAAGTCATGGTCTTCTCTGATGAATAAGAATCCTTCTTCAGATGGTATTCAAAGATGAGGCTTCAAGCACTATTGGGAACACATAGATGAGATATGGAAAAGTGTCTACAGCCTTTTGGCCACCTTTGTGGATGTTCAAAAAAGGATTTCATCCCCCTCTGAGAAATGCCATGCAAACAGCTGAGCACTTGGTGTGTCGTCCCCCCCCACCCCCGACGGTTTTACCACTGGTTTCTCATGCTAATAATTTTTAATTTATCAGAGTACACTAATTTTGCTGTTTGAATCCCCCGATTATCCTTGTGTCATTTTTCCCCCAAGAAAGGTAGTTGGTTAATGCAAAACACTTGCAGCCCCAAAATCAAGGGCTTTTCTTTCTGTTCCCAGTTCTAGCATTGCCTCCCTCTGTGCCATCAGCATTGTCTCAGGGCACTCATCCTCACCATGCACACAAAAGATTGCAACTCTTCCACAATTGGAGGAACTTGCTGTTTATATTTGACCAGCCTTATATAAATACCAGGAATTTTAAGAACAAGGAACTCTCTATAAGCCATATGGCATTGATATTAATATATCAATAAATTCCTCCCTAACTGCAACAGATGCTCAAGTCAGTAGTTTCACCATACAATACAATGCACTGTTATGTCCTTTTCTGTGAGCAAGAATAAGCCAGATGCTTTTCCACAACATATTGGCAGAAATATTGTGCTATACAGCCAGAAAAAGCAAACTTTACCTCATCTACAGAAGAACCTCTACAGAACAGCTTTTTAAATCTTGCTTTTTTAAAGCTGATTAATTTTGACAAAAGATTTATCTACTGATAGCTATCCAGATGATCAAATACTGCTGGAACTGAGACTGGTGCATCATCAAGGAATATGAAATTCCCCTAATGTCACAATTATATTTTTTTTATTTCTTTTTATAATACCATTAGACAAAGAAAACAAATTACTGATTTTCATTTTTCCTCCATTAACTACTTTTTTGCTTTTTTATCTTCTCTTTTCATTCTCATTTATCTTCCTTCTCATTTCCTCAGAGAGCAAACAGTGCTAACCTGCTTTCCTGCTTCTCTCATTAAATATAATTTTAATTATTTTTACTTCACCCATACCTATTAGTTCTCTAAAGTTCTCTTCCATATTTATTAACACCTCACTGTTCTAATCATTCTCTGTTGCAAATATCATCACCTGATTTTGGCACTTGAATCTTTGCTCTTTGATAGTTTAATTGGCATCTACTGCTGAATTCCTGTGGGGCTACAGACCTCCCAGTAATTCACAACATCAATTCCTGAGCCTCCCAACCTGACTATATTTCAGGATATGCTTTTACAAATGATTAAGCCACCTGAAGACTACGCAGCCACCAACAAAATGTTATCTCACCATCGCAGCGTCCCTGGGTGCACGTTACCACCGCTTTGAGGATGCTGGTATTAACACTTGTGCAACCAAACAGTCAGCCAGACCACAACTGCTCTTTCAGTTCTTTGTGCTTTTTTTGGTAGGGTAAATTTTCTGCCAGATCCACTAATGCCTGTGCAAAGAGGGCAGAAGGGAGAGGAGCAGACAGAGGAAGGCAGGACTGCCTCTTTTGGTGGTAGGGCATATGGGTGGACTCAAAGCCTGTATGAAACTGCTGTCTGGTAAATGCAAAAACCACACAGTGACAGGAAGAAATGTGCATTTAGATTCTCTCCAGCTACCACTTTTCTGTTTTAATCACAATTGCAGTTTCATGTGGGCAGTGCATTACCCTTTTGGGGAGGGGGTTGCTGTTTGGTTCACTGAACTGTTGAACTTTGCCAGGCCTTCAGTTCAAACAAAAGCAAAACACAGGACAAGAAACAGACAAGTTTTGCAATCCTTACTCATCGACTTCAACGGGAGTTTGCCTGGAGGGGAGGAGGGAAAACCGTTAACGAATAGGTCTAAAAATAAATTCAAGGGTTTCCTGGCATTGTTTTCTGGTTTTCTGTATTTCCCCTATGAAGGAAAAAGAACAGTGGGATTCAAACTGCATTTTAGTTTGTTGATAAAATTCAGAACCCAAGAAAATATGTAAGTAATAGCAGGACTCAGAGACAAGAGCTGATCCTGATAGTAGCCATGATGACCTTCGCTTTTGTTGTTCCTGGAGTTTGTGAGAGAGAAAAGAAATCACCCATCACTACCAGTATCTCTTCGAATTATTAGTTCCAAGTTTAGGTATCTAAAGACTTTACATTTGGAGGATGTTTTTCCTCCAAAGACTAGACCACTTTTATAAAAGAAACCAGCATACTATATTTATAGGTAACATCTTAAACTTCTTCATACCAGAGAATAATAATGAAAGCTCTAATTGTTTCTTTCAGTATCTCCAGGGAACCTATCAGCAATTCTCACATCTGCAGCAGCCAAATATACAACTTTTCTAGCAGTGTATCTATCTATGTCATAGGAGAGGCCTAAAAAAGAAGCAGCAATATTGATCTTTCTGAAATCTATACAAAAACTATTTAGGTTCATCTGTCTTGGATACCATAATTATAGACCACAGCTGGTCTATAGCTGGCTGTTAGATTCCTCGATATATGCTAAAAGCTACTAGTCTGAGTATTTATTTTCTCCTTTGGAGTATCTCATTGCAAACTGCCCTAAATATGTTCAAAGAAATCCACAAGTTTTCCTAATGGTTTACAAGAGCAAAAAAGCCCATTTTTAGGGTTTTTTTTGTGTTATACAAGATGTATACAACAGGCAAACTCCATTGGGGTCTGGACATATCTGGGATCTGTTCTACTGGTGTAGCAATGTACGAGTTTTCTCACTGTTGACCTTCTGATATCCTCCCCCAGCTCTTGGGAGGGGGGAAGGGTGAGGCTGTGCGGGGCTGAGCTGTCCAGCAGGGTTAACCTAAAACAACTTATTTCACATTTTTTTGCTGTCCTAGTCAGCTTTCACTTCATTTCACAGAACTTAAGATCCCAAATTATTATTGGTTGACCTTGTAAGACCTTCAATACACAGAAAGAAAGTGTAATCCACTCATAACATTAGGCCAAAGATAGTTGCTTGAGTGAAGGCTTCCAGCTCAAGGAACAAGGGTCAGTTTAACTGGTATGATTTGCTGCAGGGATGACTTCTCATCTGGCTTGCTGCTTGCTAGGTGCTCATCCTGGTCCTCTGCCCCTGCAGCACTAACAACTCTATTAACTGTTTCCCCTCAGCGCTCTCTGGCATTTTTCTATGCCTTGCACATCTGCTGGGTTCCTGAATCTTTTTGACCTGGGTAAGCAGCTATCCATCAGCACCCTGACTTCTACTAGACAGGAATTACAGATACCCAAGGCCACAGCACTGCATTACCTGCTACTCTTTCATCCTTTTGTTTCTACCCATCAAATCACACTGCTCTTGTTTGTTAGGGGGCAGAGTGCCTTGAACACAAGACAATGATGCTATCAGCATTATTTCTGTGTATGTATCCTGTTTTGGTCCCTTTTTCTTTAGGTTCTGCCCTCCCTGTGACTTCTCCATGACCTTACCACTTGCTCTGTGCGAGTGCCTCTGGTTATTGTATGTCTGTGCTTAGATGCTTTCCTGTTGTTGTCTTACCTTGATCTGCTGCATGTGCTCCCAGCAGACAAGCTAGTGAAAAAGGCTGAAGCTGTAATCAAAATGCATTAATTTGGAAGTATAGTATATCTGTTCAAGGGACAGGGGAATGAAAAGGACCTCAAAACCAAAAAAGTGTACTAGATATAAGAAAGTATGTCGACAGTTTCCCAATTTTCTTTTTTTCTTTTTTTAATGCAGTTTAATGTGAAAGTTCAGCTTGCAGAGATGATCTGGGTGCTGCTCTTCACCACTCTGACCAGTGAGCATTAGCTCAGGAAAGTGGCCAAATATTACATAAACTATCATGAGGGACAACTTTGTAAAATATTCATCTACAGACGTAGGGCTGCCACTGTCTCTTTGAATTTTTATTCTCCATCTCTCTGGCTCAAAGCCTGTGTTCTGCTGAGGGCAGTGGGCACCTGGCTGGCTGGTGAAGCTAGTGAAACTGGAACATGATCAGCGGAGCTAGCTAGGACAGGAGGCAGCTGGCATCTTCTGCACTGATCAGAGACCATCCACCAGCTCAAAGCCCTTCTCCAGCTCCTGCTCATCTCCTGGTAATATACCTTGATCAAGCCCCAACTTCAGCAAAGACAAACTAGATCTCTGAACCATGATGTGCTCTTGGGACAGTGACATTTTTACAGCCAGGATGAAGCAGACAAGAGGAGATTTTACGATCAGGATGGACTGGGAAGAGAACATTTCAGGATGCTGAGCATTGACTACTGACATTCTTTTTCATGAGAAAAGACAAGCCTCAAGTCTGATTCATTGAATAAAAATAAAAATTATACATGAATATAAAATTGGGGAGTATTTACTATAAAGTTATGAATATAATTTCAAACTGGAATGGACTGCTGTGATCATGTAATTTTATCGCCAACAGGATATTAACTATTTGAATTCCCTGAATTTTTTATCTAAAATATAGTTTGACAAGATTTATTGCAAGCCTGTGACTAATTATCCTCCTTACTAAATTGAACTTTTATCAGTGAAAATTGAGATAAAATATTGTAGTCTTACGGTGAATGTAGCATGGTAATACGTTGCAAATTTTCTTGCAAATTTATGAATATAAAGGTTAAAATTCATATCAAATTGCAAATATGTAAATAGAGATTTTCACTGTTGTGACAGCCTTTAGAAATAGTCAAATACATATAGTGCTGGCATCACTGAAAACCTGTATAGAAACCTGATTTGTATCCAAAGTTAGTTAATCTCTTTCCAAAATGCATTATAAATAAGAATTGATTTGGTAACATTTTAAAATTGTATTATCCAGAAAGCCAGGTCTAAACGTACCATTTTAACTTGATTTGCCATTTCTCATTATCATTTTACTATTTATTTTGTCCCATTTTTCAATTGAATGACTTAAGTATTGCCCTTGAGATGCTCCTATTTATAGCATATCTTAGAATTTATTAGGTTCACAAAAATTCAGTCGATGATGTTGACCTTTACAAGGAAGAATCACTCAGACTCCTTAATTCCATTTCACTGCATTGCAGTGGTAGCTATCTTTCTCCATTTTATCTAAATTTTACTTATTTATTTCACTATCCTAAGGCTGCCTCAAACTGGAGGACATTTTCAAGCTTCAGTTTTTCATAGCCTCTTTATTAAATGCAAATTTTCTCCTTTCGTAGTTTTCATTTTTCACTGAAAACCTAGGACAACAGACAAAAAAAACTACCTGAGACAAAAATGTTGGTTAGTGAGCTCACATTGTAAGGTATGTTCTGCAAAGATGGAGAAGCCTTACCTTCCACAAAAGCGTGGACAAGTCCAGACTAGGACTAAGAATCAAACTGAAAGAACGACCATCCAGGTCACCTTACAGTAATGTGGGTTTTCTGCTTCAAAATTAACAGTAGGACTAGTAAGACTATGAATACCAGCATACAAGAAATAAAAACAATCATGTGAAACTGAATTAACTTAGTAGACTACAAAGAGGTTAAATACAATGTCAGCACAGGGAGGAACATACATCACTGAAAAACTTCAGCATACCAAGTAGATGGTGTGACTGTGGATTCAAGGAAAGAGGGTGATGGCAGGTTAATTAACCACATTTCATGTAACTGTAGAAAGATCACAACAGGAGCAGAGGCTCAGAAATGGTAGTAAAAGCTCCTATATTTTAACTTTCAAAGCCAGAATTGGCACGGATTTTGTTTGTAATTGCTGTCATTAACTGCTGACTGTTTCATTCTGGCATTCAGGAGTCCGTGCTCAGGGAGCAATGCCTCAGTACAGAGGTTCATTTAGAAGCTCAAGAGAAGTTAAAAGGGTGGCGAGCCCAGACAGAATCACAATATTTACTCAACCAGAGCCAAATTCAAAAGCAAAGGTCTGATGCAGTGACATACCACATAGAGGAGGCAGGTATTTATCATGGTCATAAAGTGATTTTGCCATATGTAAGGGTCTGGAGAGTTCATACTTCCACCCTTCTTCTCACTTCCTTATGAAAAAAAGTGGCCAAGTAGCTTCCTCATTGCAAATATAACCCCCTTTCTACTCACAAGCCATCTCTGCTACCCAAAGTCACCCCATAACCTTGGCTGCTAGGAGAGTCAGAGGAGCAGGTAAGCATCCCAGCCCCATTTAGGCATCACGATGCAAATGAAGTGATGCCCAGATCCAGCCCCCCAAAAACTCTCCTCCTCTTCAGTTTAGAAAATCAAACTTACCAGTTTGCAGCAAGCATTTGCGGACAAATGGACACCACCTTACAGACTCTGCAGGGACCCTGCCTATGGGGTGTGGTACTCAGGGAGAAATCCAGAAACTTTAGTGATCACACTCACAGTGCCCAGTGTCTACCTGGTAATAGCAGGTGAGTTTATTACTACACAAGATGAGGACCATTTCATTTTGTAATACACAGATTAAAACAGAGATCTGCAATAATAAAATTGTGATAGAAAAATACAAGGTGGGGGTCTTCCAGAAAGGACATCACCTTCTCAACTGTTCTGATTAGAGGTGTCTGTCCCTGTCTATCACCTTTGCCACGCTGGAAAAGCTTCCTTCTTTTGTATCTGGATTTTCCTGTGGCAGTATTTTCTATGACAAGTCACAAGGCAGTGTGAAAAACTATGTTATTATCCTTTCCATTCTTCCTCGATGTTTCCATGAGACACATATCCACTGGATTTCTCTGCTACTTTTCCCATTAAGAGTAATTTTAGTATGGAGAGGGTGAAAATGAAAGGAGGGTGAAATTTGTCATCCCGTAGATTAAAAACTCCAGTGTGCTATTTATGGGGCACAACTACCTTCTCGCTGACCTTGCCTTCTTTATATATTTATATATCCATTAGAATTTATTAACTATGAATACATTAGGCTCCAGGTGCATAACAAAGTGTCTAGAAAATATATTTTAATAAAATATCCAAAGAGCATGTCCAGATAATGCGTGCAATGTCCCCATATGTCTCACTACACAGATCACACAACTTAGTATGTACTGCTAATATGATCTGCAATAGGTATCATCAGCTACACTCATTACCATTTAAGATAGGACAAAAAGGTAAGTAACTATTAAGTGTTTTCAGGTTTCTAACTGTTATATTTAATACTTAAGAGCATAATATTTTAATTAAGGGGTTTGTTTTCCCATTATGGAAATAATTTCGTAGCGACTTTCCTCCTGGTTGCTTAAGCAGGTTCATTACAATGCAATGCAATTTACCCAGCTGGACAGGTCTGCAGGTGGCCTGAAACCCATTAGAGAGGTAGCAACCTACTACAGGGGAAACTAATATTCAGGAGACAGGAAATCTCACAGGGACTTCGATTTTGCCAGCCATTAACACAGTTGACTGGGTAGCAGGTGGCTGGAAGCATAAATTTCCCCGTAACTTATTTATTAGGGCTCCCTTGCCTCCCTTCTTTTAGAATTATAACATGTTCTTGGCATTGATAAACCCTGGCAAGGGCACACTGTAAAGACACAAGTAGCAAAAAGTCTTGATAAATATTTTTTATCTATTTGACTTGAACTATTTAAGCCAAACTGCAGTCCTTTTCTTTTCTGAGGAGAAGATAAAGTATGACGCAAACCTCCTCATTTAGAAATAATTTATAACTGCCTTTCTTCCTGAAAGAATAAGAGTCAAAGAGGAATTACATTCTTCTGTCACAGCTCCAAATCTCCTTTCAGACAACTCTCTGCCCGGAAAGTTTTCCTTCAGCTTTTTTTCCCTACACAGTAATCTGGTTTTCCTCTCTGGCTTTTTCCCCTCTCCATATTTCCATGATGTTTTCTCTCCCACTAAAGCCCTAGCTCCCATGCTTATTCCTGTGGAAATCATTTGAGCTAGAAAGTTTGGTTTTCACTCATCATACGCCTGTCTACTGTTTATATGTTTCAGTTATCTAGTGCCCCCAAGGAGCTCATCTGTAGTTTACGCTCCTGTGGAAGGAAAGCTCACTGCCATGATCACCAGCTCTAAAGAGGTTTACTCCTGTGTATAACCAGACCACAGAAAAGAAGAACATTTTCCATTTGTTCTGGGAGGAAAAGCTTAGAAAGTTCTCTCATGAGTGCTTTGGCAGAAGTTATGCAAATTCCCCAGAATATTGTGAAAATTTCAGCATTAATTCACAAAAAAACAGGCTCTGTATGACTGCACTGCAACACACACAGAGCAGCTTGTGAGCCAGCACTCACAACACCCTCAGTTTCACAGCACACTCACCTGTTCTGCTACAGCAAAGCAGAAACATTACGTTGTAGGTATTTTTTTCATGGTTCATTCAGGGCAATCTCATATTCCCTCTCTATCCCTGTCACCACATGTGCCACATGTGGATGGCTGTGGACGTGATGGACTGGTCAAGGGGAGCCCCACCCTGCCAGGATCCCTGCTGGCTGAACAGAGCTGCCTCAGTCCTCTCTGCTCCATGTGCCACACGTGTCCCATGTCACAGGGTCTGACACACCACTACCTCCCATACTACAGAAAGAGAGGTACAGGAGTATATGGAAAGCTGTGGTATCCACCTTTCAAGCCCAAGAGTTTTTTGGAAAAAGCACTGCCTTATACATACTGAAGAAACACTTCTCCCTGTTAACACCCACACATCTTTTCCTGGAACTCATAGTCTCCAAGTAAGCAACAGATCCAGTAAGTGGTTTGGAGAATGGAAGTAGGTCTTATGGCTGCTTCTTAGAAATTTCATTAATAAGTAAACATATCCATAAATATTCTGAATAAAGACATGTATTTCATCCACTTGGCAGCAAGAAAGGATTTCTTTTCACAGGCTTTTCCTGTAAATTATATGGGAGACCTGCATAAATCTTCTTTGACCTGGTTTAGCCATACACTATGTTTTCCTGTTAAAATATTCACATACAATTAAGTATCCACTAGGCAGACAGAAAGGAATAGAGATCTTGAAGATGTAGGAGGAGTCTGCCACAGAAACAGACTCCTCCTCACAATACAAATTACAAAAATCTCTAAAGCAGTCAATGTAAATTGAATCTGTTGAAAACTGGCTTTAACTTATTGTCATTTCCTTCGTCATTTCTCCCAAATCATTCCAACTTTTCTCTGTTAAAGCTGGCACACAGAAAACAAATCATTACAGTACCACACACCATTACTAGACAAATCCTGCTGGCTTTGTTCACACACATCTCATCTAATGACAGTCTATGGCCTTTAAAACAAGCTGTTAAATAATAAACTCAACTACAAATATACAACCATTGCAATAAATTCACATTAGACATTCAGACACTATGGCAATAAGAGGTTGGATGACTAGAAAGATACAATCTTAAAGCCACTTGAAACACAATTACAAAGGAAATACTATCAGTTGTGTTTTCCTTTTTTGAAAAGAAAACAATGCAGTGTTTCTTCAACACCTTCAGTTTTTGCCTTCCTTCCACATGGAAGAGAACAGGGCGATTTTGCAACCTCTTGACCCCAAAGGAAGCATCTACATCAACTTCAGGGACTCCTGGATTTGGCCCCAAAATATTTTCTTCATTGCTACATTTCATGTAAATGAGCCCCATTTCTCCTTTGGAGCACATGGGGCAAACAAGTGCCTCCAATGTCTGTGGAAACCTGCCCTCACCCTGTATAACAGGGTTCAGCCATGAGAAGGGGTCACCATGATGTGACTTTGGGCAGCCTTGGGCTGGTGTTTCTCAGCATATTGGAACTGCCTGTCCCAGAAGTTCCCTCTGCTCAAAACACACCTGGGGGAGAACAATTTCTTTGGACCACACAGTGTTCAGAGCCAGAGACCAGTTGTGTTACCTCCCAAGAGTTGCTGAGCACAACATGCAGTCAGGACTGATGGCAGGTCCAGTGCCTTTCTTTTGCTCCTTCCCCCTCCCCATGTCCTGTGCTTCCCACTGTACAGTGGCTCTGCAGAGATAGGAGAGAGGGAGAGCACTGCCCCACTCAGACTGTCCTGGATGTTTCTGGTAAAAGCACTGGCCTGGGGGTGGTAGATGTCTCTTAGCAAACCCCCTGCCTCTGAGCAGTGTCCTGAGCAGCTTCAAGGTAAGCAAATGTCATCACTTCCTCAGCAAGTGGGCACCTACCCTCAGAAGAATCAATGTAGTTAATTCCAAACAATCAAGACACCAACTCCAAATGGAGCCAAGAGTCAGGCACATCAGATACATCCAAAAACGTAATATTTGATGCTGGCTAGTCTCAGAGCACTTTGTTCCACATGCAGGAGCCTTACATCAACATACATAAGATACTATACTCCCTGTTTAAACAAAGGAAAAAGCATTTCATTCACATGCTCTACACAGATCTGCAGAGGTATTTGGTCTCAGCAGTGATTGCAGAAGCCTATGCACCTAATTTCAGCAGTCTGAATTCCCCTGCCAAGACTAAACACTCACAAGGTTTTTTACTGCCTAAATAATCATGGTAGGTGATCAGAATCTGGCTTAATACCATGTAAAAGTCCTTGAAGCTGAATCATCCCCAAAAATGTATTCAGCTTAATCCTCTGGTAGGATAAGTGACTTTGCTCATGGTGTTGACTCTTTGTGGAGTGAAATGGTTGTAAGCTATACATTTTCCTTGTTTCTTCTCTAATGTTTTATCTTAATTTTTCTACTTCTTTCTATTGCTTTTCCCCCCTTTGTATTTAGGCACAAGTATTGTTTACTATCTCATTAAGCTCATCTGAGAACAATCACAAACTCCATTAGACCACATTGGCAATATATGGCTTTAATTATTTTTTCATAGAAAATTCTCACACTGGAGCAGAGTAATAGAGTGGTTGTGACATCTTGCTACAAATTCTTCTATGGGAGTGTATGTGGTGGGAAGAGGGTTTAGGAAGGGCTGATGGAGAGGCAGGAGAAGGCAGAACTGTTTTTTGGGGGTTCTTTAAGGAGAAGAATCTTGATGAAATATTTCTGTACGCCACGTATGTTAAAAGTATTTCTATCTTAATGTCATCTGGTCAGAATTATAGATTCATCATGCACTAAAATCTAAATCACCTCACTAGCTATTTCTTGAGATGATAGTCACATTTTCTAAAAAACTTTTAAGCAGTTTTAATCCAATAAACTTTCATAATACTTGATTCGTAATCCATATTCTGCTATTCCTGTATTTGCTGTTTAGTTTATCTTATGGCACAGTAAAAAGTCCTGCCATCTGGCAGAACAATCAAAACCTTACAAATTAGAACATAATTCTATACTTTCTTTAATTGTTTTGCTGGCAAAGCTTTTGTCCCAAAATATGAATTCTCCTTACAAGCTAGAAAATATTTCCTAAGATATTTACAGCCAGAAAAACTTTGGTACAACGTGTCTCTTTTTACCTACTCATGCTGCTTCTAAAAGCAGGGGAAAATAGGCCTCAAAATCCTTAATGCTCTTGGCCTTCACTTCATCAAGGCTTTTCTGTTGAAACATCCAATATTGTCGATATGAGAGTTCTTGTGCTGGCAAGACTGTTTTCCTCTTTAAAGAGATCATAAAATAGCATTATGCATTGAGAGGACCTTTATTCAAATCCTACATAGTAGAGGTTATTCCGCTGCCAAGGTTGCTGAGATCTAAATCTTGGCCTCCCTTTTCCATCTCCAGGATGTTTGCCATTACTTCATCTCCAAAGAACTACCTTTTTTTTCTCCAGTCTCCCCCAAACATACCTAAGGAAAAGACTTGAATCCTCCAGTAAGTCAGTTTAAGAGCGTACATGAAGCCTGTGTGTGCTCCCCAGAGAAGCCAGAAGAGTCTTTGTAAAGCCTCCAGCTGGGATGAGGACAGCTGGTTTTTCTGCAGGCAAGAGGCTGCTGACCTTGAAGGGTTAGAAGCAGCATTACAGGGGTCTGTGAAAGGCTGGGTGGAAAGCTCCTTATTCCTTCAGCTTCCTCACAGTTTCCTGATATTTTTAAAACTACCTTGCTAGGGCCTGTGAATTGGCATTCACCATTGACCTTCTGGCAATTTAATGAGGACTTCAGACCCATTGTTTCAGTTCCAGATTCCATTTTCTTAAAACAAATAGTTGGTGTATAGTAAGTATATAAATACACACAGAAATCTAGAAATTTCCAAACTTGCAATTCCATTGTTCTACTGTGATTTCTGGTTCTCAGGGGCCCTTAGCCCTTTTCAGTAAAATCCTGATGGTAAGGAACCAATAATTACCTTGAAATTAAAGTTTCAACCTCAGTGTTACCTAGCAATGTGTGCATCAAAAGCATTGTGTTTCAAAAGCCATTTGAAAGCAGGGGAATTTTGCCAGCTATTCAAATATTGTCATAGTTCTGATTTTTTTCAGCTCCCCTGATAGGCATTCAGAAATGAGACCAGCCTTCCAAGGAGGAAAGACAGCTGGAATAAAGACAAATGAGACCAGCCTTCCTAGGAGGAAAGACAACTCAAATAAAGACAACTCCACTTATATATTCTGAAAACTTTCAAAGAACTGTACCTGGCTTCAGTTTGGTCGTGTGTGTGCACTCACTTCACACTGGGGAATAAATGCCTCCCTTCACTCTCTGCTTCCTGGAAGAGGCAGGTTCCTGTGGAATCAGTTGGTCAGGAGCCTTATAAACGCACATTTTTAACAGGGAGCTTCATCAGAGTGTGTTTCTGTTATGCCCACAAGATTGCCATAGTGATATACTGTGTTTACTGTGGATTTCTGCCTCCTAGTCCTCACCGTGAAAACTCAATCTCAAGGAAAATGGAAACCCAGGAAGCTGTGGAATCCTTGAAAGATTCACCTTCAAGCCCCGATTCATCTTTCTCACCATCACTTCATAGTCTACCTGCCTGCTCCAGGCCTGTTATATCTCTTCAAATGAAATCCTGATGATGGACAAAGGCCACCAGCTGTCAGCTTGGCTGAGGTGCTCTCCTCACCAGATGGTTGTATATCCCTTCACTATGTCCCAGCACAGCTTTTGCAGACCGTGAAGTAAGGTCTGTCATTTCATACTGGAGCTGCTATGATGGGGTCCTGCTCCAAGGTGGAGGCTGCTAAGCTCTACCATGAGCAAAATACATAAATGAGACTCTGGGCAGTCTTTGTCTCACTTCACCTTACAGAGCTCAGAAGATCTTTATCATATGGTTTCTTCTACGTATGTTTGTCCAAGAGGAAGAGTTACTCATCACACAAATGTGACTGGCCACAATAACTAATCCTGAGAAGTGTAGTGTTCTTTTCCTTGGAAGTTCTACATTTTAATATGTTGCATTCTCTTCTGTGGAAGCATCTTCAGAGATGGACACAATAAAGTAGGAAATGAAGGATCATTGACATCAACCAATGTGGAAGGTCAGAGGAAAGAGTAAATAACCTCATAGACATTTACTCTTCCCGTCCTGTCCCAGGAGGGAACAGTCCCTCTCTTCAGAGTGATGACAAAGCTCCTCTGCATAACAGTCTTGCCATTCCCCCTTCCACAGCTGCTAACTGTCCTATAGGCACTGCCTTAAAGAACGTGCTCATTTGAGCTAAACCCCTGTGTTTGTACTGGAACACAGAAGTAGCTCATTAAACTTTTCTTAGATAAATTGTTTAGACTAAGTAATTCTCTCCTTTCTTCCCCTTACATTTCCAGCCTATTGTTTATAGCCAGCATTCCAGGCTGCGTGTGATGAAAATGCTGATGTGTTTCCTGAGTAACAGACCCAAGCTTTATCTCATCTTTCATTTAGGAAACTGGCTGCTTTATCATTTTATGCTGCTGTGTGCAATGTTTATTTTTTCCCCATTATTAACATTGTATACGAGGAAGTGCCCTGCCCCATCAGCTGGTAGTTGCATTGTACATACCATGCACACAAACACTGACAAAAATTAAAAGGAATACATTGTGTAAAAGTTTGGATAAAGCTACATACACAGTTCACAAATTCCCTTTGATATTGGAGACAGCCTCTGGGTGACATTGTCAATGTATATTTATGTCCTTCACACACTATCTTGATGTGGAGTTTGCTGGTATCCTCTGCTGTCTTTAACTTCCATTTTTCAATCAAAGTCCACAGGATGTGACAAAAAAACTCCTCCCTTTGCACAGACTTAATGATGATCACCTATACTGAGAAGTGACTCACCCGATGCATCTTGGAAGCAGCAAAGGGGATATGGGTTGCACATAAATCTTTGACTAGATGTTCTGGTCAATAACAAACTAATTGGAAAAGTCAGAGACACCGTCCATGGTTTAGGGAAGCTATGTTTAAGAGAAAAATTTCCAATAGGATTTTGATTTAAATCCAAAGAATGCAAAAGTGGTTAGTAAAAAGAGGCACACACTTATTCTTTTGTCTACAGGAGCTATCTCTTGGGCTAGTTCAAATGCATTGATTTTTATTTTTTTTTAATCAGTTTTTGCAAAGCCTCTTTAACTTTTTACTTTAACTACTGAAAGTGGTAAGTACTGGGAGAAAGAAGGTATTTATTATGATATTAAAAAGAGGATAAGCAGAGGCTGTAGGGGCCAGAAGCAATTGAATTAAAAGATTTCATCACTGTGGAGGTGTAAAATTGCCTGTTTTGAGCTTTGTACTGCCTGTGAGGATAGTTTCTAAATCTGAAACAGTCTCATATGTGGTCATCACCACAAGTATTTTCAGTTACTGCTTTTATCAAGTGGATTCATTACATTCACACAGTGGATTGACATAGATTTCTGAAGGATCCCAAAACTAAGATTACCATACACTCTTAATGTCAGGCAGTTCAACTCTTCCTAGTGATTCTATCAATTGCTCTTCTTGAACCAGTTTTCTTCTCATAACAATAAGCATTTTAATAATAAACATTCTACTAATAAGCATTTTCCTTCTGAACTTTTCCTACAACCATAGAATACCCAGAAAATGAGTTACCAGTTCAGTCTTTCTTTTTACATGGTTTATCTGCATTTGCTTACGCTGACCTCCCTTTGGAAATTATCTCTCCAAAATAACTTAAATTTACCTAAACTGAAACAAAGGGGTCTGATAAAACTATGGCCAGTCAAAATCCAGCTTGAACTTAGACTTGCTGCTCAGGTCTGCTTCCTTCCCTCCCCACACCCAGTAGTATTTTTATTTCTCTAAGTCAAATGTTTTCAATTCCATTTAATGTTCCCTTTCTCAACACCTCGCTTCCTCATTAATGCACAGAACAATGTGTGGTTTCAAATGTTTGCCCTGTGGTCATCCACAAAACTCAAATAAACAATGCCAGAGCTACATGACAAGCTCCAAGGCTTAGTTGTCAGAGCCTTGGGCCATGTGGGTTCAATTTTCTGAATTTTCACAGACTTTTCTTTATAACCTTGGCAAAGTTCAAACCAACTTGATGTTGCTGCATTCCTTGCAAGTTTCTCAGCTCTCCAGCCATATTCTGTTTACACCATTTAAAATTAGTCTCTTACTATGACACCCATCCCAAGGTATTTGGTTATTTTGGGATCAATAAAAACAGAAGTGCTGGAAGAGCAATAGACCAAACCAAAATAGTTCATCGAGATGAAGTGTGTAGACTGCTCTTCTCATGGTGAGGTTTGTATGTCCTGCAGGGACTCTGGACATGAGGCTGATACAGCACCAAAACAGGATCTGAGTCTATATTAGACTTACACTATATCCAGCTGCAGCACAGGGACATTCAGTTCATTTGCTTTAAGCCAAATTTCTGTTTCAGGGACTGTCACAGCATTGACGTGCTACATTCTAATGCATTCTGGCTGTGATGTGATCTAGTGACTGTTATAATCTAGTGTGAACTGGAGGTGATATTTAAACTGTGGCATCTATCTATAGTCTGAAAGAGCTGTTTTAGTGCTCTCCCCTCCCACCGTTCCCTTTCTTCCTTTCCTTTCCCAGCCCTGGTGCCAGCAGCACGAAAGACACCGAGGCTTCCGACCGCCCGCCTCGCCAGCGCTGTGCACGAGAAGCAGGATTACAATGGTCCTACACGGGCAAGATGTGAGACATCCGTCCCGTGGAACCCAGGCAAGCCCGCTCGGGAAGACTGTTTCATATGAGGAACACTAGATGGCACACAACAACCGCTGTATTACTGCTTTTCTGGTTCAGAAGCCAAAAATTGGTTTCAAAGCATCAGCCTGGAATGTGACTAAAGGACCGAGCAAAAACACAAGCCTAAGTGCGCTATAAAACCCCACAGGGCAGATAACCTTTCCCATAAAACCTCACCCCGCTTCCTCCATCAGAATTATTTTTCTATTTATAACTCTGCCTAACCTGGCAGCTTCAAAAAGTAAACAGATATTTTATTTAGTGGCTTGTCAAGAAGCAAGGGAATACTGTCATTTTGGTGCAATGTGAAATAACAGAGTGGCACGCAAAGTAAAGCCCCCTTTGGCTCAGCAAAGACAATTGCTGGGACAAGGTTCAAGTGATACAACTTCCTATCACAGGGATTCTGTTGAAGGACCTGTGCTTCACTTTGTAAGTAAAATCAAGTCCTCACTTTCACTGTTTATATAGATATAAATATTTTTTGCCTGTCCCAAGAGACCTAGAAGTCCAGAGAAACAGAAATTTTCCTACTACAACTTCTTATGCTGTATTGTATTTATGCTTACCACGCATGTGTTTTAATTTGGGGCTGGGGGAAAGGAACAAGGGAAAGCACTTACAGGAGAGCTCTTCAGACTTTATTTCTGAAATATTGAAGCAATCAGTTCCTGGTGCCACTTCACAGATTCATCACAACAGCATAAAGTGATGAAGAGTCTAGAGTATAAGTCATATGAGGAGCAGCTAAGGGAGCTGGGGTTGTTCAGTCTGGAGAAGAGGAGCCTCAGGGTAGACCTTATCACTCTCTCCAACTACCTGAAAGGAGGTTGTAGCAAGATGGGGTTTGATCTCTTCTGCGAAGTAACAACCAATAGGAAAAGTCGCACCGGGGGGGTTCAAACTGGATATTAGGAAAAATATTTTCACCAAAAGAATTGTCAAGCCTTGGAACAGGTTGCCTATGGAAGTGGTTGAGACACCATCTCTGGAGGTATTTACAAAATGTGTAGGTGTGGCTTTTAGGGACATGATGTTGTGGTGGACTTGGCAGTGCTGGGTTAATGGTTGGTAGACTTGATGATCTTAGAGATATTTCCCAACCTAAATGATTCTATGGTACTATGACTCTAACTTCTATGCATGCGTGAGGTTATGATTTAACTGAAAAGATGTTTCAATTTCCTGCCTCCTTCTAGTAACTGGCACACCTTCCTTGGAAAAGAGAATCATGTCCATGATTACCTAATGGCAGTTCAATCCCAAACCCGCCTAAGCAGGATGCCGTAAATGTCGGTTTACTGGCAGAAGGGTGAAAATCCTTCTTTGCCTGCATTACTAAAAACTAGCTGACATAGGGGTGTGAAAGGGAGGTTTGACTCTGAAGTGGGCTAGGAAGATACCTAGGGGTCCCCTAAGAGGTGACTTTTCTGAGAAAGCAACCTCAAGCTGTAGAATCGAGACCAGTGTAAAGCACCCACCAGGTCGAGAGATGACTCATCCAGGGAGAAAGGACATTCAGTGCTAACCAGACCCCTTGACAGATATGAGTGTTGGGTTTTTTTTTTTTTACTTTCATTTCCTTTCACATATTTTTACATGTTCTGCATTTCATGCTACCTTTTTCCAACTACATAAATAAGTAGTTTTATTTGTTTTTCATTTACTCCTGTTTGTATCAAGAATAGACTGAGTAATTGGCTGAATCTTATGGTATTCCAGTCCTCTGGGATGGCCATCCTAAAAAAACAGTCTTGGACATCTCTCCCGTTTCTCCTCTTTGCCTCACTTAACAAGGTATGTTTCTACATAGTTGCAGGGGCCAGTCTGAGATGGAAAAGTAGATGCCTTGGGAGGAGAATTTATGCCTGCAATTATCATTAACCTAGAAAGTTCTTCAGCATTAAGTAAAAAATAGGGGAGGAAGCACAGATAAATTCACAGGCTTTTTAAGGGACATGTAATAGTAATTACTGATATCTTATTTTCAGTTTCAAATTAAATTCCTGTCCTACCAAACATTCCAGTCAATTTGAGTTATGTAATATCCGTTTCAAGGATGCCGTGATAAGCAAACTGATGAAAAAATTTTAGCACTATGTAAATCCAAAATTCTGGCTTACAGGATATACACTTCCAAAAATACTGCGACAAAGCTGTGTGTGTTTGTTTGCTGTAACAGCTGTATATAATTAATGGAAGTACAGATAAACAATTCTCCCATCTTTTGTAAATAGTCATAATTTTTTATGTTCCTTGGAACTGTAGTTGCTAATTTTGTATTTGTTGCTTGAAATGGATTTTTAATGGCATCACAGGGGAACTTAACATCATCAAATTAATGAAGAGTGATAGTAAACTTCCCAACAGCATGGGAATGCTTGAACACACCTGTCTCATACACAAGGACAGACAGTGAGAATCAACTTCAGGTACCAGAATCCTTTGCTTGGGACCAGGTGAATGCTGATCCAGCTCTACCATTTATAGAGCTACACTTGTACCTCCACAGGATATTGACCTGCTCCAGTTGTACTGGACTGATGGGAAATGAGTGAAATGACAGACACATTTCTTTTCAAAGGCATTGAGATCTCAAATTCCTACAAGTCCGTCTGAAAATGCCCTTGGCGTTTACCTGTATTTGTAACCTGTATATGCACACCTAAATTCTCCTCACTAATATTCTGTGGTAAATCTTGAAAATTTATATTAAAAGCTTAGTAGCATGTATTTTCATAAAACTGTACAGAAATTAAATATTAATATTTTTACTAACGTTTTCTCTAAACATATCATATTATTCTACTCTATATTTTGTTCTATCTACTGTACAAAAAAAAGTAAAAAATGTGAGTTGGTCCCAGTCCAGAGGAAACAAGAGCAGATTGGAAACACGAGCAGTGAGATCTAGGCTGTACGTTGGCAACAGACTTCAGGCTGTAAATTGCAAAAACTAAAAGAACATGCAAAGGCTGGCTGTGGTGGATTCCCCATAAGTTGAGGCTTTCATGCAAAGAGTGAAAAGCTCTCTGAAATATATGCTTTATTCAAACAGGCATTTATGCGAGGCTTGTGTTATGTAGGAGATAAACTAGATGATCTCAAGGATCCCCTTATGGCTTTACACTCCATGAATAAAGAGCCTCTTTCACTGTAACAGACTCAGTATTTCAGCTACTTTGGACCCAACGTGGTGTAAGCAGGACTGCTACAAAGCAGGAATTGTGTCAAATATTTCTAATGCTGTGAAGGCCCCTGCAGAACACAATGGGAGACAAGTGTGTGAAAGAAGTCCTTTCAGTGCCCCATCAGGTCAGTTGTTTGAGCACAAAGCCGTGCTGAGTAAAGAATTACAGTATCTTAGTTCTATTCTCACATTATGAATCTCTTTCACTGACATATCCACAGACCCATTAAATGTGATATTATGGCTGCACAAACATGAAGTCCTCCAAGATTGGTGAGAGGTATATAGGTCTTCCATGGTGCCATTTCATGTGATCGTTACTGTTTGGAGAGAAAAAGGAGAATTCAGAACAGAATTGAAGTTAGTTTTCAAGAGAATCTTTCAGACTCAAGAACCAATCTGAAAAGCGATTTTTTTTTTAAAGGGTAAAAGAGAAATACTGACAGGTTGTCCACTCTGAATTCCAAATTAGAGAAAGTTTGCTCCACTAATACAAGCTATCAGTAATAGTGTCTAGACAATGGAAGAGCTGGATTATAAAATGAGATCACAACTGACAAAAAAAGATGCTTTGTTTCTTATTATAAAAAATTAAAACTATTCCATAGATGTAATCTGCAACAGCTTGATTTTAGGAAGCATTTGAAACAGTGACTGTGATATCTTAGATGCAACTCTTTAATGGCTTGAAGAAAACCCACGTATGGCTTGGCTGTAGCTTCTGCAGTAATTTTGGTTGATGTGCAGATATGCATAAACTAGCTCTTCCCTATCTACTTCAGATATTACAAGGAACATAACCATGACACCAGAGAGCTCAGCTCCAGTTAACCACAGAGCCTTCCTAGGCGTGTACTGAAAACCTTTCTGTATATTTGGCCATTGCTGTAGAGGTATCAGTAACCAAGCTAATTTCAACTGGAAGCCAGTTCAGATCATTTTTCATTTAACACTAGTTACAGCAATAAGCAAAAGACAGACATACTCAGAGTAGCTGGAAATGAAAAACAAATTAATTCTGAATAAAATAATTGTGATCTCGAAGAGAAAAATAGTACACGTCCAACAGGAAACTTGTTATAAGTCTTATTTAAAATATTTGTTAAAGATTTAGAAGAGGGATAAACACTACATATTTATAGGAAAAGTATAGTGATTTAGAATGGGTTGCATATGTACAGCTCATATAAATCACCAGTTATTTCTGGAATGCAAAAAATATTTCAAACAGAAATATTTACTCTCACAATCCACTCTCAAAACTCCAGTTCCTGTCATGTTTACTGGAGTAAACTTCAGTTCAAAGGTTACTTCTTGATGTCCTTCAAAAATAAGTATATTATATACTTCCTTTCTGGTGTAGGTTAGCTTCATGGGGGTTTATGATTCTCCTGTTCATTAATCGTGGGGATAAAGTCCCTAGTTCAGCAAGGCAAATGCTAGGAAGAAGCAGAAGAGGAATGGTTCCAGCGCAGGCTGGATTCTAAACATGCACATTCTTTCTCCCTTCACCATATTTTTTCCCATCTTGCTGATAGTGCCACACCATTTCATGAGTAAGAGCTTCCTCTTTGTTTCTGCACCCTCATTTCCTGTAAATGTCCTTCAGGATTTTTAAAATATTTTTCCACTCAGGCTGGTAGAATACACTGAACTGAACAGATGGTGGGGGAGATGATGTGGAAGAAAAATAGAAAAGGAAGTAAAAGAGAAAGAGATGAGAAGGTATGGAAACAGGGAAAAAGAACTGTCCCTCTGCACGCAGAGTTTCTAAGGTGGGTTTAAGGAGAAACAAAGGAGGACAGCTGTGAATGCAGGTCTTAAGAAAGTCTCATACTGTACAATTTCATGCCTTAAAACCAGATAACTTTATGGCATGGTTGCATCTCCAACACAGTGTGCATTTCTGATCCTTCAGTGAAAACATTGAAAGATTGCCTGTACTAAAATTCATGTAAGACTATCTCAAGAAGCAATACTGAGATCATTACTGATCTCACATCTTCATCTTAACAGTGCAGCCTTCGTATAACTTCAAATATATTCCCTGAATAAGTTATGGGGTGGAGATATTCCGGTTACAATTTTTAAAAATAGAAAACTTCGACTTTCCATACATGGGAAAGTAAATGTCCAAAACTAAAATAATGTGCCTCCAAGCAGTTTTCTGTACAGTTTCTGTATGTTAGTCCCATAACAAGACAGCAAGCATAGGTTTGGGGTTTGTTTTGAGTTGTCCTGTAATCATCCGGTTTGCAAAGGCTTCTCATTTTCCTGGAAAGGGACTAGGAGGCCAAGCCACAAACACTTTCAACAGTCAACCGTTTTAAGACAAGTTACTCTAAAAAATTAAGGAGAAGGGCAGTTTCTCCTCTCCTCACAGATCAGGTTAGTCAGGCAGACAAGTCCATTCTAGTACCACGTAAGGATGTCTGAACACGCAACAGCACCCTGTGTACCTGATTCTGGGCCAGTGAGCACTCTTCAAAACTGCCAGGACTCTTTCTTTCACCAGTATTTCAGGAGAGTAGTATCTCTGCCACTTTTTAGAACAGGAAAAAGGCATTAAATGGGAGAGTTGAAGCAGATGGGTATTTTCCATCAGCAATTAAGTCTCCCAGAGCTCCACATAAAACACCTGAACACCCAGGACTGTGCTATCTGCACACTTACTCACTGGATACAAGCTGAAGCTGGGTCTCTTGACATGGGTCTTATTTTGCAGCCAGATAGTGCCATCCTGCAGAGCCCTCCAGGCACTAGAATTCCATCATGCCATGTCTCCAGGGTTCATCTCTACAGATACAGTTGCAGATCAGAGCTTTAGGCTTAAGTTCTATCAGGACATGGGTGGTGCCCCCAGAAAACAGTCTTGTTTTCTGTTTGTAGATTGCCATCACATAAATGACCCAAATAACAAATTTATTTCCAAAATCTTTTTTGGGGTTATCTTTTCCATCCTTCTACTGCATGCTTCCACCTGCAGAATTCCAGGAAACTCTGTAAATGATGAGGCATAAGGGTTTTATTTCTGAAGTGTCTTCCACAGAGCAGTAAACCTGGGAATCTTTTTCCTTGTACTTGTCCAAAAATACATTTTTGCTCTGTTTAGTTATTCTTGAGTCTAATATAAGCTCTTGGATACTCCTAGAGAATTCTTCTCCTTCCTTGATGTCAAAGCCCTTTGAATTCTTGTAGACATTAATCCTCCTTCCTCCATTTGCCAGTCAAATTCTGCATATTTAGATTGTATCATTTTCTTACATAGATTGTAACAAAAACTCAGCAGAGAGACAGAAATCTCTTTAGAAAATTAAGTGCCTACAAATTAAACAAAAACACGTAGAGGAGAGAAATTTGTCAACTCTCCTCACAGAGGCGAAGGCTGCAAAATCAGCCAATGTCCTGGTAAGCAGCAGAAAACATATTTGGAAGCAAATCAAGAGGAAATATTTTATTGCTCTTTATAGCAGAAGAGGCTTCAGGAAGGCTTGTAGACCTTGTACACCATGAAGGTAAGAATGATTATACCGCAGCTACTTAAACTATTTTATGTCTCCAGCAGTGATCAATAGTCTTGGGAAGAACCAGAGCAAGGAGGCACTGTCACTTCTCCCAAAGTCTTGCTCCAGAGCCATGTGGCACAGGGTCACAGTTCCTGTTCCTACTGATGACAGGGAAAGGATGCTGGTAAGCTCCAGCAAGCTGATACCTGCATCACAAATTTTATGAAGAGACTGAAAAGCAAAACTCTGCTTACAAGCACTATTACAAATATTATTTAAGCTAGAATTAGTCCAAGGTCACATGAAAAGACAGTATCTTTTATCTCCATGTTTGGCGCCACAGCAAAAGCAAAGGAATTTAAGCTAGAGCTATTTGTAAGATTACTTCTGCAACCAAGTTTTGTCAAAAAAATTCTGCATTGTTGAATGTAAAATGATCTGTTTGGAATACCTCTTACTCGGCAGACCTTCACCAAAGCTGAAGTTTCTGAGGAAGCCCAGTGGATGTGGGCTGGACAACACGGGGGGCTATAGAGCTTTACAGTCCTGTGCTCAGGTACAGCTCTGACCTGAGAGACAGGCAGGTCCAGCAACTTCTGGCTCACCAAAATGTTTTCAGACTAAGCTGGAAAAAAAAAAAGGTTTGGGTTTTTTTTTTTTTGTTTTTCTTTTTTTTTTTTAATACAGATGCACTGCAAATGGAAAATTTTCTTTTTAATAAGTTGCAGTAAACTCTGTTGACGCTATGTCAGTCCTGATGTACATCTCTCCACTAAATTGGACTCAATTTAGTGCAGCAATGAAGAAGAATACTAGAGTTCCAGGTCTGCTGGCACTATTTCATTTTTCAGAAAACTGTGGGAGGATCATTTTCCATTTCTTCCTGCTCAAAAGACAGGAGGACAGCCCACTGCCAGCCATGCCCTTCCCCTGCTCTCCAGTGGAGGATTAGTGTCTCTGTATACTAAATGCAGGTATTTTTAATTCTCTTTAAAAAGTTGCTGCCTCTTTTTTTCTAATTATTTGTGTGTTAGAAATTCTGACCTGTTCTAATGAAATCCAGTTTAAAAAAGATTTTGGCAATATTTAGTGGGAAAAGAAATCATAGTGTAACCACTCATTTAGCAGTGTTAAAATGAGACGATCCCACACTGCCCTGCCTTGCAGAATTATTACCCAGAGGAAAGTACACCACACCTATTGTACAGTTTCTATCTTCAGAAGCCTCTGCCAGGACCTGCAGGGTGTTATTTTCTTTCACTGTCTTTACAAGTGAGTAACATAAAAAATAAGAAACTAGTTCTGTTTTATGAAAAACAGAAACTTAAAATATGACTCAAAATGGTGTATTTAAGGTATTAGAAAAAAATTCCATTTTTTCATGTGAAAGGTAATTTTACTATAGTCCCTACATTTTCTTTTTTTTCTTTATACTGCTATTATATTACATATATACTCTGGCTAAGATACCAAACCTTGCAGGGAACTCTACATTTAGGAGCTCAGAGGAAAACGAGCCCAGCATTTGCAAAAACAGCTGCACAGGATATCGTGCAAAAATCAAAAACATACTTGATTTTAACTAATTTCCCTTTTCAGTATTGCAATTTAAGTCAGCCTATGAGGCCAATTGACTTCAGACTAAACAGGTTTACCAAACTATTACAACCAAACTGGTAATTTCTGATAGTCATACCTTAAGTTCATGGACTTGTAAAGGACCTAATCAAAATTTTCTGCAAAGTAGAAATGTGAAGGGAAAGACTTGGAAGTCTGTCAGGGAGGAAAAAGCTGGACTTACACTTTAATAGATCGGGTGGTTACAATAGAGATGTGGATGAGGACAACAGCTGGAAACTGAGCTGACAACCCCTCAGTTTCCATGGAGTTTCCACCAAGTCCTATTATTTATTCAGAAGTTATTTTCCAAGAAAACAGCCAGCCAGCCTGCAAAAGTGTTTTCAATGACATAATTTTCAAAGGATGGTGGAACAACAGAATAAGCAGACCACAGAGAACAGGTGGCTAGGCTTTTCTTTTGTGTTACCCAATTTGCATGTTTGAATAATAATTTCAAGCTGACAGTAGTATATTAGAATGTAGTATACGTGTAATATTTCAACTTCGTATGGCCAAATTTTATTTCTACGTTATTTGCTCATTTTTTAGCCCAGTTTAATATGGAAACATGAGAGATCTTTCATCACATCACTAGAAACAGTTGCATTTAAGTGTGTCCCATGGTACTTGGACTCATTAGTGGATTTCCAGCAAATGCGGAAAGAGATGAGACATGAATATTTTTGGTTGTCTGAGGAATATTTTTAACAGAAGAATTTATTTTGAACTATTAATGGATTGGGTCTTTTCTTTTCAAGGGATGCCTTTCTTTCTTCTCTGCCCTCAGATCTACTCAGATGGAGCTCTAGTTCTGGCTGCTTCTCTCAGGAGCTCTGAAAGCCTTGTCTGAAGGCAGAGGTGGGACGGAGGCTGGGGGAGAATGAGAGAACATGTCAGGGAGATGCAAGAGTTGGCCAGCAGCATCAGTAACCAGAAGTACTGCAGCAGCTGAACAGCTGGGAAAGCTCTCATGCACAGGCACAATGCTCAGAGCAGCACCAAGGCTGAAGGCAGCAGCCTGGGACAAGGGTTTGTGGGGAGGCTGACCTGGAGTGGGGACACAGGGCACTAGCAGAAAAAGGGCTGTGAAACAAAAAGCTTTGGCAGTTATCATGGGACATTTCCTCACCGAGATAACTCAAACCACGGGGCTAATATGGGGAAAATGGCATAAGCACAGGACTGCTGTGCTATGCCAGCAGCACAGCATCCTTCCTGCTGTCAGAAACAGGGTGCAGCAACCATAAGTACTGCAGTCTGCACACTGCTGCCCAAACATCATACAGAAGAAGGGAAGAACAATTTATCTGCACAATAAATTTTGATATCAAACTGAAATATTACCATAGCTCATTTAAACAGCAATGTAACAATACAGGTACAAACACCTAGCAGAAGAGGCTTCACTAGTTTCTCATGACCTCACGTGCACATGAAGGTTCATGTTTTCCTTTGAAAAATCATGAGTAGCAGTGGCATCCAAGGGTCATCTGGTATCATCAGTTAGAGCAATTTAGAGCAATTATCTGTCCAAAATCCAGTGCGACAAATCTTACTTATTCGTAGAACAAATAGGAACACCAGTGGTGTATGAAACATGGGAACTTAAATGCTGATATGAAACTTGTCGCTCTTCTCAGAGAATATTGTAACAATACTGCTAAAGAAATTAAAAGCAGAACTATTTTTGTCCTGAACTTATCCCATAGAGTTTAGCCTACAAAGTTTTAAGGAATTATTAAATAGCTACTACATTTAGAGTTGTTTAAATGTTCTGAAACGGTATTAAAACCATGTAATATAGACAGTTACCTCACTGATACAGTTCTAAAAAAGAAGGTTTTTAGCACAGAGGAGAAATTGATTGCTTCCTGGAAGAGGATGAGAGCAGAAAACTTGGAAGGCTTTATAAACCACACACATGAACACATACGTATGTGTACCTATGTGCATGTATGTATAAGTACAGACATAAACGGATCAAGATTCAGATTCCATTCATGTGATAATTAATCCACTTCTTTTCCCTCACTTAAAGAAATGTAATCATATAAAATTTCATCTTTTATTTACCAGTACTGGAAAGAAAGGAAGATGATGAGGGTGACATCTAAAATTTAAGGAGCAAGACACAGGAATTCCCATTCCTTCCTCAGCCAGGAAAGCACTCTGTGCCATTGAGGGGACACTCTATCACTGGATATAAGCTTAAAGATATTAAACTCTAAATACCATACGAGAATACCATGTGAGAAGTCAGTCAGTGGACTCCTACAAGAAATTAATTGCATATTGTGTAGTTGGATGAGATCTCATCTGTCATATAGCAAGATATTTAATATAACCATCCTGGGATTTCCTTTTGGACATAAATGATCTCATAATTGAGCATTTCTTTTACTAGATGATTCAATACTTTCTGTGAAAAGATAAACTTATAAAAATGATCTAGTGAAAAAAAATCTTTTAAATTAGTTCACTTTTCTGTATTACAGGAAAAAATGTTTTTCCAGGAATACCACAGTGCTCTTAAGGTAGTAAGTCCAGTAAGAAGAAGAGAGTAAGGTGATACAAGCAGCTCGGTATATGGATTTATCAGTGCTGTGTCATTTGGTTTTACTTCAACAACTGAATCAGAGCAAAGGACAAACCTTCCATTGCAGGTAAAGTGTCACAAGCAAGTTTGCACCTTTTCCCACAAGTGACTCAAGTTCCTGTTTGAACTTGGAAGTTGAGGTCGAAAGTATGACTGAAACAAAAATGTCCACATAACAAGAATGACAACCTTCATTTGTACTTCAGTCCTATCCTTTCCCAACAAACAATAAAAAAGCCTCCACACAAACATTACACCACTCATATTCAGTTTACATCTGCTAAAAAAGACAAGGTGTATCACACTAAATAGTTACAGAATTATCCAAGATCTGCGAGGTATAAAATTAAATTTTAAATAAGGAAGAATAAACAGGTCACTTGAAAGCCTTAAACACATTGTATAAATAACCTGTGATGCTATCCAGAATCAGCTGAGCTGTACACATCATCTGCCCCAACCATGAGTCAGCTTGAGTCAGTTCACTGTACTTTTATGGTACTTTCAAAGTCAGAAAATAGATCTCCCGGCAGCATGAAAGAAACTCCTGAAACATGGAACAAGTATTTGGTAGAAAGGCATTATCTACTATAAAATGCTATGAAATTAGTGGAATAAATAAAATGGCAGGATATTTAACATTTCTGTCTCTTTATTTTTAGCCCAAACAGGGGACTGAAATCAAAGCATAAAACAAAAGGTAAATCACGTGCTCTTAAAGCCAAACAATTTGAAACTCTTAATTCCTTCTGCAAAGCAATTCTCTGACTGAGCAAAGCAGCACTGTGGCAATACGGATTCAGTAACCAGGGAATGCTTCCAGCTGTTTGTGTCCCTCCCACTCCCAGTATGCATAACATCCTGGCTGGTAGAAGTTATATTTGTGTTTAAACATGATAAGACTGATTTATATTAGAGGAATGTTTCTGATCAATCATTCGTGCTGAATAGCCAGTGACTAAGTGGAAATGTTTAACAGAGAGCACTGCCAAAGAGAACTGAGTAAGAAGTTTATAAAACTTCAGGACAACAGTCTCTAGTCTACTTAGGAGAGAGAGCTCACAACCTCCTGTGACCGCTTACACTGGGCATGCACACACTTCTCCCAGCACTCAGAAGAGATCCAGTGTTCAGAACTGTGGGACATAAAGGTAGGGAGGGTTCTCCACAGTTCAATTTGCCAGTGAACAGGTAACTGCCAAGTACAAACTGGTTATTACAGTCACAGAGAGAGACACAAGACTTTTCAGGCACCTATCTTCAGGCAGCATAAATCACTCTTGTCCACTGACTAGTATCAGTCTAGAAACCAATTATCTGCCTCTGGTTGAGAGAGATCTCAATGAAAGTTTGGTGTTGTCTGCTTGCAGGATCATCATCTGATGTTCTTTGTCAAACTATCAATAGCTACAGGCCCAGCAGAGGCAAAGATCTGTTCCTAGGTCTTTTGCCAAATTTACCACCCGCCTGCCTGAGTACAGTAGAAATGCTCCTGAGGGCTTCTTGCAGAGTAGTCTTACAGTGCATAAACAAATATTTACACCAGTAAAACATTTCTCCTTTGATATTTGAAAAAATAATAAAGGAAAGTGATTGAATCTAAAATAAAGTGTTAGCCTCTTACAATATTTTCATAAAGAAAAGATTAAAAGGAGGGAGGGGTGGCAAAAATGTTACTTTTTTTTTAAGAGCTGTGCTGTCAAAAGATGTTAAACTATCAAAATGGATATGTTTCAAAGCTAGTTTAATATTTACTTTTAATCATGGCTTTTAAACTTATTCTGTCAGCTCTGCTTAGACAATAAAATGACACAGTAAAGACTAACTTTAATTTAGAATTTACATGTTATCTCAGTGCTATGGCACCTAAGAGAAATATTTAATTTGAACAGCATCTTCTTTTCATTTTACAGTGTTTTACAAATCTCAGTTCTAGGAAAATTATTAATATTACTTCAGCAACATCCTTATAAACCTACAAAACCAATGTGTAAGTATTATTGCATTTAGTCAAGCCAAATTTCTGTTTATAACACCTTTTTATCTATTATACAGTTTTGCTATATTTATACATCAGGCTGAATGCATCTAAGAAAATCATCTTCCTGCAGTTATATGTTTTCCCTTGGAAAGCAAAAACAGATTTGCCATTTCCAACAGTGTAAAACTAAGATACAGAAATGAAGATAAAACATTTCCTGCAACCTTCCATCTTTGGGGCAAAGGTCTTAGAGCGACTAGAGGTATCCTTTCTTATGACAGCTTAGCAAATCAGGTCACTTTATGAGACTGGACACATGCATTTGATATAAACTAGCATTTGACATTTTCCAAAGCTTTGCAGACTCCAATTTGGAAAGTTGCTTGGTAGAGTTTTCTTGGAACCTGCAGATCCATCTTCAGGGGACATTGTGTGACTCAGTAGCCCTTGAAGCTCATCCTTCTTGAAGGGGAATCGGGGACAGACCAGTGCAGGTAGAACGTGTAAGCACGAGGGTGTAGGTGCCACCAGTGAAAGGGAGAGCCCAGAGTCCACACTGCAGAGCAGAAAAAGAGGACTGTTCAAAGCAGATGAGGAAATCTGGAGGATCATAGATGAAAGCGGGGAGGACAAAAAAGGAAGGACAGGGTAAGATGGAGGATGGATCATATACAGTACAAGTTTTTTGTGACACAGGTACTAGCCAAGCAAAGAGAATTAAGATTCATGTTTACAAGTTTGAAGTCAGTTTAATTTTAGCTAAACCTCAGCTACAGCAGGAAGGCAATGCCACGTATTCAAGTATGTGGTTACAGAAAGTACCACAGATGCTGAGTAAGTTGTGAGGCAGGAGGCTGAAAGCCAAATGCCTTTCCACTACCTGAGTGGCCAGGATGGCCTACATGTGCATTAGAATCATAGTAACTTTAAAATACTTTTTAAACATTAACTAGACTGATAAATTCACCTCCTTGCAATGTTCCATCTTGCTCTTTTTGAGCTTTTCTCAAAATTGCTTGTGAATCTCTCCATTATAGTTGTTCATCGACAACTATCTTTTCACTTTCATTTTGCTGGTTCATTACACCCAGCTAAAATCAGAACTTTGTGTTTGTTATTTTAATGTCAGCTGTGGCCAGAATATCCTACTGCCAAGGATACTAGCAGACTACAGTACTTCCTACTTAATGATGAATTTCATTTAAGAGTCTGCAACTGCAGACTGAGAAACTGAACTCTTTGCTTGCTGAGTCCTCTGAATTACACAGTTTAATGTTGCAAAACAATGGTAACTGATGCCAGAGTCATAAAGAAGGGAAGAAAAGCTGGGTGCATAGACAACAGAAAGTCAGAATTGCTTTGTATTAGATGACAAGGCAGTGGGATGAATCAATATTCACACAAAATTGCTATTAGCGTCCAGACATAACCTCTTACGAAAATTGATGACACTTGTGCTAGAAAGATGACAACATGCAGGGATCATTGAGAGTGTGCCAATGAGAGATTTTGGCTGTAAATCTCTGGCAATTTCAGCCAAACATCATTACTGCCAAAGCATTTTAGATACGAACCTAGGAAATAAATAAAATAAAATAAAAAAAAGAGTGAATGAAACAAATTATTTGAAGAAACACAATCATGCAAATAAGTTCAGGTGTGTAGTAAGGAGGAGGATATATGGGGGTCTCAAAACTATCAGTATAGGACTCTTCTACTTGACAGAAGCAGTATTATAAAAATATTCTGTCCTGCCTTTTTTGCCATTGTTTTCTAGTAGAACAGCCAATCACCTTATACACAGTGATTCTATTTGCCCAAATCTCCTTTCACAGTGGTATCATTACTGTTTATTTCCTTCACACTGTATTTGTCCTGTTTCTTGCCTATTAGTCTTGCTTAAAATATGCTGTTTTCCACATAACTCCTCTTTCCTCTATATACCAATGAACATGAAATTTCTCATTAGTCCTGCTCTCATGACACAGACTCTCCCTGCTAGAAGGCTGTTCCCAGCTCCTACATTTTCTGCAGCAGATGATATCAAAATACTTCTTTTTCATTCCTTCCTTCCTCTCCTCTACAAAAGCATAAATTTCAGTAACTTTATGCACGAATAACTACTGCATTAAGCTTAAAATGTTGCAGGATGTCCCTCAGGGCAAAACCAAAGCAGAAGAATTCTGCAATGAAAGCTCTAACAACCCTCCTTGCCCACTTCTTTGGGGACAGTGGAATTCATTTTTCCCCAGAATGAGGATGGGCTGCTTGTCTAAGCAGTGGGAATCCCCTGAGAAGGAGGGAACGGAATATGTAGGCACGTGATCTCAGAGACTCACAGAGTAAAAGCAGCACATGGTAAGAATTAACTAAGTGCTGAACCTCAGAAAGTTATTGTGCATTCAGAATTACCATCCTTAGGGATATTTCTAATCTCCCCTAGGCATCTTTTTGTGGGTAATTAAACACTAAAATATCTTCCAGCCTGAAGTTTTTAAATCTAGTTCTCTAGAAAACATGCATCATTTCAAGCAACATAATGAGCTGGAGCTGAAGTTCTCCGCCTTGCATTACCATTATCATAAGCGTTTGAACATAAATCTCAAAGACTTTATTCTCTTCACTTAACTCCTGCTCACTTCCTTACTTTGGAACACAGAGGGAACCTGTGCTCCATGCCTAAGGATGAAACAAGATTCCTGCCTTGCTTACTGAGAGTCAAAATATCTAATAGACTATCTGTATAAAACAAATGATCTTCACAATGGCATAGGAGTAGCACCAAACTCCTTTGGAAGATATAAATCCATGTGACAAACAAGAAAGAATGTGCATGCTAATGTCAGCAGGAACTGTAACAGCACCAGCTCAGCCTATTCAATCACATGCACAAATAGAGGAGAGAGCAGCTTTTTAGGTGAAGTGCAGAAAAAGAATCAGAGGAAGACAGAAGTACCACAAGGCAGAGTGCAGCTCTAACAAAAGCTGCCCTTCAGCCTCTCTACCCTAACAGCCTGCTCTGTGCCCATGCAGTCCCACCAGAATGTGCTCTGGCTGAACTCTCCTTTCTTCTGTCCTGACAGCTAAAAGAGAACAAGTTGCTTTTTAAACACTAGTGAGCTGAAGTAAGGGCTTGGTGGACTCTGACCTTTTTAGGCTCATGTCAGATGCAGGACTGTGGATTGAACTAAGGAGAGATCTAAGTGTTGATTATAAACCAGGTGTTAATATATGAGGTTTATTGCAGCTAAGTGCTGAACGTTGCTCCTGTGAACAGAAGGTAACTCTAGCAGGTAGACAATCGTGCAGAGCAAACCTTTGCCCACAGGATACAATCTACTGCAACCTCCCAGATGAACATTTCTGTGACTCACTTCACTCCAGCCCTTGTGTGGCGCAGGAGATCCTGGATCCAGTGTAAACATACCACTCTATATCTTGGGCACATTGTACATGGCTGACAAGCTGCTGGGTTTGCTCACTGCCTGCCTTCAGAGAAGTGGTCCTCATTGCTCATGAGAAAAGGAGATAAGTAGAGGCAAAAGCAATTACCACAACCATTTTGCACCATCACTTCCTGTACTAAGTGACCCTGTCTTCTAATAATGCCTTATGGATGAATCTTGTGTCCATGCCTAACATTTCCTTCATCCTCTAGTCTGGAAGGCAGAGCCCAGTGCAGGCCAGGGAGGCCTCAGTGCTCACTTGCCCATTGGCAACTGCACAGCTACTGCTGGAATAAAACAGTGGCTGCAGCTGCTGCTGCTCTGCTCCAAGGTCAGGCCAGAAAAGCTCGGTGCTCCTGCAGCCAGCACAACCCAGGTGGCTGCAGCCTGGTCTGGTCCCAGGAGACCGGCCTTCTTTTCCTGGCTCCATTGCTGTCCTTGGGAAAATTACTCTGACTTTCTGTTTTCTCTCCCACCTTTTATCTGTCTTTTTTGTTTAGACTGTGATTTTTCACCTCAGGTTTATAATTTGGTTTTCTTTAGTTTGGAAAGAAAAAACAGGTAGGGTAGGAGCATTTTGAAGAGGCGGGGAAGGAAAAGAGGAGGAGTTGAAAGAGAAAGTACTCTGCTCTAAGTTGAACAAAGTTTGTTGGGAAAGTGAAGCAGTGAAGATAAAAATTAACACTGCCCAGGGCAGAGGTGGGTGAGATATCGAGTACAGTATGAAGAAGTAAAGGTGGAAAAAGCTTGTGCTAGTGGCTGGTGAGATTATGCAGTTGCCTAGGGGTGCCGTGATGGGAGGCATTTGCATTTGGGGGCTAATTTGCAAACCATGCTACTCCTCATTCTGTTTGATATCACCATGGCTCCAGCTGCAATGTATCTTCCTTTAAAAGTTAAAATAACATCTATATCTGCAAAACAAGCTAACAGTGACCCAAAAACTTCCTAGCTATCTGCTCAATCCCTGAAAACCTGTCTTTTCTTGAGCCCTTCCATGCAAAACTGTTCACTCGCTCTCTCAGTGTCATGTACACTGCAGTGTGGAGATGCTACGTTAAACATTTTGACATCATTTGCAATTGTGTCTGCTGGCTCAGATACCTCCAGCACTTTTTTTCTGACATCTGTAGTACTTCAGAAGTGTTGGAAAATAACAAATGGTTTCCATACCCATCTGTGCTCTCCAAAGGAGTCCAGAAAGCAGCCAAACAATTCAGTGATTTTTTTTTTAGCCATTTGGGAGATTTTTTTCCTGCCAATTTCCTATTGCATAGCACAGCCAGCCACTGTTTACTTGACACACAAATGTCTGAGCAGAGCATTGGGTAGTACTTGAAGCTCCAGGGTGTTGAGCAGTTTCATTTACTCCTCATAGCCCCAGCAACCTCAGGCACATTTTTGCCATTGCTCCTTTGCAGTACACTATAGTGGACTGCTGCAGCTTACCATTTGCATATTCTGGCAAATTCACAGAATATTCTGAGTTGAAAGACCCACAAGAATCATTGAGTCCAATTCTTAATTGAATGGCCTGTACAGTGATCAAACCTGCAACCTTGGCATTATTACCAGCAAATGTGTTTTTTTCCCACTGCAATAAAGAAGCAGAGAAGAACACCTCATTTTTCTCTTCCAATAATTACATTTCTTATATTTTTGGCAGATCATTACACCCCTCCAGCATTTGCTTTTATTTTGCATGGCATTAATTCCTAGCATTTTAAAAGTGTTGGCTTTATGGCAGCTTTCTTTTTCCCTGGCAGTATTAATATTATATACTGATTTACCAGCTGAAACATATGGTCTCTGGTTTCCTTATCTCTGATTGTCAAAGTTATTTATTTACCATTTCATTTGTCCAGAGTTTACTTTTGATGAAGCTGCTTGGAACAGTAGTCTATCACTTCAGTCTCCTTTTCCAATACCACTAAAACAGTTCTTCAATTATAGCTGTACCACCTTAAAAGCTTCTGCTATCACAGCTATGTTACCAGACTGCACCCTAAACAACTGCACTGCACATGGGGTTGAATCACAAGCCATGCTTGGGTAAGGCAGAAACATAATTCATTTTTTTAATTTCAAAATGTAGCTAGAAAGAAAGCAGGGGAAAAGTGATTAAAATTATTAACAAGTTGCAGCTCTGCTTGTTTAGTTAACCATACTAAAACAAGAACTGACACCAGCTTCAGTGGCCACACATAATAGCACAGTGCTGTGAGCGCATAGCTTCTGTTTCCCAACACCTCACCTCCAAAAAAGTGTCGAATGGCACGTTTTAATTTTTTTTTTAGTCAATATATTCTCCACGAACCTACTTTAAGAAGCACTTTAAAATGTCAAAAGCGTGCTCCGAGGGACTTTGGGAGAGCTACTTTTTAGCTTGGACCGCGTGTTAGCATCACAAGCTTCATCCATCGCCTATTGACCCCACATCCATCAATCACTTAGTGACCTCCATCGCTTTTGGAAACAGTTGCCAGCAAGAGGGGCTGGCGATTCCCCCCACCCTCCTCCCTCAGTGCCACCGCTGTCCCCACGCGTGTCCCGGTCCGTGGAACCAGGCAGGGAGCAGAAGACGCAGCCCTGAAAATGTCGAACATTCCTTCGACACCGGTGGGGAGCGGGGCGGGCGAAGCAAACACTGCCCGCCGCGGGACAGCCCCGTCCCGTCCCGGGGGCCGCGGGGCGGGGGCCGGGCCGCCGGTAACCCCCAAACAAGGCGCTGGCGGGCGGCACCGGGGGAAGCGGGGAACAAGCGGGAGTCCCGCCTCGGGGAGAGCTCTGCCTTCCCTGCCCGCCTTCCCTGCCCGCCTTCCCTGCCCAGAGACACCGCCCCGGCCCGGCCTGACGGCAGCGGGGAGGAATGTGTTTCCGGGGCGGGCAGAGCGGCGGAGCGCGGCCCTCCCCTTCCCCCCCCGCGGGCCGGGCTCCCGCAGCAGCTCGGAGCGAGGCGGCGGCGGGCAGACAGCGAGCAGCGAGCCCGGGCGTCCCGCCGCGCCCAGCCCAGCCCAGCCCAGGACGCCGGGGCAGAGGGAGCCGCAGCGAGCCGGCGGGCCGGAGCGCGCCCGCTGCCCGGAGCCATGGCCGAGGTAGCGGGAGGACGGGCGGGGGTCGGAGCCGGCCGGGAGCGGGGTGAGCGGTGCCCGTGTCCGCCCGGGCGGGTTCCGGCGGGGGGCGAGGGGAGGCGAGCGCCGCTTCCCACCAGCCGCGCCGGGAGCCGTCCCGTGCCGCTGGTCCCCAGGCGCCCGTCCCGGGCGGAGGAGGGGGCGCCGCTCCTCCTGCCGTGCCCGCCCGGCGCGGTGGGCGGGAAGGTGCCGGGCCCGGCCCGCGGCTTCCTGTGGCGGCGGGACGGCGGGCTCGGGCCTCCCGGGCAGGGGGGGCGGCCGGGCCTTTGTCCGCTCGGGGCGGCCCTGCCCGGGCAGCGCCCCGACCCCTCCTCTCCGAAAGGGACCGAGCCGGTGCCGGTGCCCGAGGAACGGGCAGCGCTCGGCTGGGAAAGTTTGGTGCGGCTTCCCCGGGAATGCGGGTGAGGGAGGGCTCTGTCCCCTCCCTCCGCGCCCGGTCCGGCGGCGGCAGAGCCGAGGGGGACGGTGCCTTCCGCGGGAAGCGGGCACTGGAGTTACAGGAATGGGAACGTAAGGAGTGAGGCAGTGAAGGAACTTGAACACCCAGGGGTTTGACCTGCACATGTCAGTGGAAAGTGACCGCTGAGAGCGGGGTATGTCCGGTTTGAATGACTGGATGATCGCAGTGCAGCGTTTTGACCGCTCAGTGCGGTCAAGCGTGTGTGTTTTCTTCTCGAGGATGGCTCTGAACCTCTATAGCTTGATGTAAGTTTGTGTCGGGCTGGAAGTGGGAACGTGAGACCTCTGTATGCCATGTTTCACGTGGAGATTTCTGAAATTACTGCAGTAGGAGTGCAGTGTTTTGTCTCCAGTTATTGGCTTCCTAAACCGATGGTTGGACGGAAACATGAAGTGATAGGAAATTTTTTCTGACTCACTGTTTAGCTCATGTCAGATGTCTTTATCTTATGGAATAAATGTCTGACTGTCTGTTAGATTCATCAGGTAGTCTTTGTGACTATTTATGAAAAAAAGTTGAACTACTTATGGTTCCTTCTGCATTTGTCCTGGACATAATACAAGAGTCCATTCATGCCAACACATGTGCACATACCTGTTGGGTGAAAATGTTGATTTTTCTGGTAGACTTGCCATTGGTGCTGCAGTCTTGTTCATGCCAAGATACACAAACCTTCAGGAGTAAGGATTGTCTCCATTCAGATTCGTAGAACCACTCACGGCTAGTGCTGCTTGTGTGCTGAAGTGTTGAAATGGAGCAGAACTTTACATATGTGAAAACAGATTTAGATAATGTCTACTCCTGGCACATTAATTGTTTGGTAGGTGATGCTGGCAGCATGAGGAAGAATTAGGAAGTATTGTGCTACTAGAAAGATGTAAATTAGACTAAATTAAACAAGACTTTAAAAGTAGTGAAGACATTCATTGTCCACATCCATGCCAGTGATGAAACTGATGATTCATTCTCCTGTCACAAAAAGTATAACTTGCCTCTGGCAAATGATTAAGTAGCATTTTGCAAGCCTGCCTAGGGCTATATTTATAAGGGTTGCAAAAACAGCGAGCCATTGGCAATAGGTTGGCAAGATGAGACAAGTTTAGGATGTGAACACCTTCAACTTTTGTCCTTTTCAAAGATGTTTCATCTGAAAGGTGCAAAGCTGACAGGCATGCAGAATTAAATCTTACCTTAATCAAAGTTGGAGCTGGTAAGTGCTGTATCTGTTTGCCACCCATATGATAAATGAACCAGATTTATTTAAAAATTAATTGTCAGCAGTTAAAACTCTGGTGTTCTTCATATGTGCAGCCAGGGAGCTCTGTACGTTCGGTCATCTGATCTGTGCCATGCCATGTTCCCAGTGATGCCCACCCTTGTTAAGAAGTGAATAGGAGGAATGCTCATTTCTTTAGAATATGCATGAATTTCTGATTTAAGTGCAGAATTCTAGTGTTTTGTCTTGAGTTTTAAGTGACTCAAGTGGTTAGTCTTCTACCACTTCCTTTGGGAAGTGATTCCCAAAGCTGAAAACAAACTGTCCGGAAACTTTTCCTGCTGTTCTTTCTTCCTGATTCATTATTTCATTCCTCTGCTCTTAACCATCCTCTCTATACCTCTCTTAGGGATTTGAAAAAAGCTTGTTTGCTGTTGCAGCAGCTCAGGAAGTAGATAACTTGGGTAGCATAAAGGCAAACTTGGGGAGAGCCATGCACACATGGGGTGGACACGTGCTATGGTCTCCCTTGCCCTGAATATAATTCCCTCGCTGCCACTGGTATGAGTGCTCTTTAGTTTGTAAATAGTTGTCATGCCTACCTTTCCACCCAGTCTTGATTTAGTTGTGTGATGTGATGCACACTTAGCTTGTGGTTCTCCCAGCCTCTCATCAGCCTGCTACAGGCTTCCTGGCTGGCTGTGGCTCTTGGTAACGTGGCCTTCAGAGACAAGCTACTGCAGCAGGACTGCAGCTAAGCAGGCTGTTAAGTGCCTCCTCCTGATGAGACCCTTTTTGCAAGCCATCAGCAAAGGCTGTAGTTCTGGAACAGATTCCATCCCTGCTCTCTTTCTTTCTAGTGGGCAGACATGCCGAGTTCCTGCTGCTGCTCTCCCGCACGCGATCCAGGTGCCTGGGCTTCTTCAGTGTGGACCTGCCCGTGACCCTGGTGCAGCCTCTGCTCATGCAGGGAGTGGGTGCTGAGCTGTGCTACCTTCTGTTCTCTGATAGTTGCACCCATTGCATGGTACAGGGGAGTGGGTTTTGAGGGGGGGAGTCTGGATGGAGCTTTGCTGGCCGTTGGTATACCTGACCATCCTCTTCCTCCTCACTCCTTTCCAAATGCATTTTGTACCCCTTCCATTTAAGAGAGGCTAGTATAATCAGTGAGACATAGCAAAAATGAATTTAAAGCAGGCAAGGATTTTCCTAATCGGTATTAATCACTAGCTTTAAGATTGCTCATGACACCTTATGTGGCACTTTTGAAGAGATACAGATTAAACAGATCCAGAAAAATCAGAATCCAGACTGCACAGTAGCAGAGCCTATTCTGCTTTACTTGCTCTTCTAGAACTTCAAGTGATTTATTTTTTCCATCATTTTTTTTAGAATGGCCGATCCCCTTGGCATCCTTTTAATTCTTAGGAGCTTCAGTCAGCCCTCTGAGAAGCAATCCTTGTTGGAAGCGCCTTTTTTTCTTTTTTTCCTTTTCCTTTTAAGCTTCTCGGGATCTATTGGTAAAGCTCATAAAGCAATTACATAAATTAAATAAATCTTAAAAATGTAATTAAGGCAATATGTAGTTAGATTTATTTTGGAAGTGTCATTAAAAAGTACTTGCCAGTATGTGTACTATTCCCCTGTGACTAGATTTTTAAGTCATCTGCTATATTCTGTGCCCTGTAGAAAATTGCCTGTCTCCCAGCAGTAGAAAACTCAGAGTTAAGTCTGTGTTTTCCTACCTCTCATCTCCCGTCTGTTTTTGTATTGCTGATTCTACAAATTGTTCCCACTCACTCCACTCGCCTTGCTTTGAAGTCACGTACCAGTAGTAGCATTTTCCCTGGCAGTTTTAACATTGCTGCTTAGAGGACTCAAGATTTTTCAGGCTACTGCTGTGCTATATGTGTGCGTGGATGTTTTTTAGACAAACACGTGCATCTCAAAGTTATACAAGAAAACAAGTTCTTTGTGTTGGGGAGAGTTAGCTGTTGTTTCTGAGGAGGATGTTTCTTAGCTTTTCAAGAGAGAGTGTCAGAGATTCATGAACAAATTCTGCAGCTCTCTCTCCTGGACAGATATTGGCAATATCTGCATCTGATTTAATGCTATTGTGTCAGAAAATTGAAATTTTTTGGTTAGCTGCAGAATATTGTCATTTATGATACCATCTCCTCTTTTCTGTATAGTTCCTCCTTGCTCCGTGTTGCTCTGCTCTGTGGTGTATTCTGTTGCCAACATTCTGAGAAAGATGATGTTACTTGTCATGGGGTAACCACAGTTAGACCACAATATTGACCAGTATTTGTCGGTTGTTGTGGTTATAGAGTTTCTGGGGTAGCTACAAAGCCATTTTTGTGTTTACCCACAAATGGGAAGAAAAATTTTAGTTCTTTTGTTTGTTTGTTTCTCTTTCCTAATTTGTCCTGCCTAGGTGTGGTCCAGTAACCTAAACATCTAAAACTGTAAATCAGAATAAATTTATGACTGTTCTCTAAACTTTTTTCTCTCCCACCACTTGGATTAGTGAAAGTACCAGTGAAAAGTATATACGTCTTCATTGTAAGAAATTGTCACGTGCTTTAGCTGTGTGAGTTTCTGGCCCAATTTAAGATGTATGTAGACTTGCTGAATAGCTTCTGTTGGGAATGCCACACAGAAAGCTCTGACTTCTGTGAATGAAAAATGAGACACGGGGCACCTCATTATACATCACTAAGGAGTTGGTTGTCTTTTTCAGTACTAAGGGTGCTCTCTTTAGCAGAATGTTGTTATTAAACATCCTGTATTTTTGTAATAACCACCACCTTCCCTTACTTTTCTATTCTTAGACAAATCAGAGTGGTTAGTGGGGTTCCTAGACCATTGTATTCTGCCATTAACAGATTGAAGATGTTCAGAGAGATGGTAAAGTCACTAATGTACTACAAAATTTGCACATAACCAAGCACATGGTAGGGATATTAGCCTGATTAGACTAAAATATTAATGTTTTCTTTTGGGAAAGGTGATAAAATTCCTACCTGACCTGTAATCCTCTTTGGGATGTCACTGAACAAAGGCTCTCTTTAATGTATTAGTGAATTTTTTTTTGCTGTATCTTTCTCATTTCTCTTTACAGTCTGCTGCAAAATGGGTTATGAAACATGCTTTCTGTCTTAAAAGCAGTTTCATGTGCTTTTTTTCCTTTTCCAACAGCAGCAGCAAAACACCATGAGTATTCTTGTGGTTTTTATTGGAGGGGAAGGTTTTGAGTAACAAAGTTGAGGCTGGAATCTTAAGTTTGTTATTGCTAGTAAGAGCTAAGAAGATACTGATGTTTTCTCACTATTCTTTTAATTCCTTTCTTTTTACCACAGAAAAACATTTTGTGTATCTGATAAATTAATGCAGTTCTCATGTTCTGCCAATAAATCATTAGTTTTCTGTTTATAGCTGGTTTCTCTAAAATTCTAATCTGTAAGACCATGTTTAAGCACACATTCTTCTTAAAATGCTCGTAAACTGTAACATATACAATATCTAATATCAGTCTTTTCTCCCTCAAATGATTGGCTTCATATTTGTAGTTCACTTATTTCTGATTTGTGTTTTGTATGAAATCACTTACTTATGCTTATCTTAGTCCTAGTTTTGACTCAGTTTTTTAAGTTCTGTTATTGGTACATCCTAGGGCATAAGCAGGAAGGAGGGCTTTTGTTTATATGAATTCTTGTTGGTTTAAACTATGATTTCTGTTTACTACTTAGAAGTACTTACATGCAGTTAATTTTCTACTGTAGCTATTAACAAATTTTTTACCTTTATAGATGTGCAAGTAAAAGCACTTTAGATGTGGAAGCTGAATGGAAAAAGAGAAAGCTTTCTTCTTTTCTCATCCTTTGCGGCAGAATGAAAAACAGTAATTATATATTGAGTTGAACTGAAACACTGAACTTAACCCTCATTCAAAGATGACTGATTTGTGGTTATCTAAAAGAGAAGAAAAATGATTGTATTAGATTAATTTAGAAGGAGTCAGTATTTCACTTAGGAAGTGGTGCTAATGTGATTCAGAGGTGGTATCTTGGATATTAATGTGTACTTCATCCCTGTTTGAAAAACACACCTGAGACTGGGACATTTAGTTTGGCATAATCTTGACATTGAAGTAAGTATTCAAATAAGGATGAGGAGGCCATTCTGCAAAGGAAAAAGGAGGGTAAGCTGTCATTCTAGGGTTTCTTAATTTTCTTTGGTGGAATTGTAGTTTACTGTGCCCTGATGTGGTGCTACCCTTGGGCGTTGGCACCGAGAGCCGTGTCTGTCTCTTGTGCAGCTGCTTTACGAAGCCCTGTGATCTGCCCTCACCTGCTCTGGGTCTTTGCAGGCTGGTAGGACCTGCTGGGAGTGATCTGCTCTAAAGCACAAGATCACAGGATGCTCTCCCAATGAGTAGTGGGATAACCAGTGTCAGGAGCCTATTGGGGACCATAGGAGGTCGTCTGAAGGACCTGGCATTCTAGTAGCTTGACCAGCATCCTCTGCAAATTCAGTTGCTTAAGTACCAGATTGGGCAACATCCAAGTTCTGCCTAGACCCTCAACTGTCTGGTTTTCCAGGTCTTGGGTGAGAGGGGGTTTGTGTGAAGATGAGTACAGCTAAAAGGAAAGCCTGTTTTTGAAGTGGAGATAAATACAAAAGAACGTAATCTTTTTGATGTTAAAAAAAAAGCGCTCTCCCAGGCATTAAAAGGTGATATGTTTTAGTAGTTGATTATCATTAAATTTGGATTAAATTTTGCATCAGGATGACTTCTTATACCACATCTTTGATAGTGGAGTGGCTGAAGACTTTGTGCTGTCCAGTTAGCAAGTGAAATGCTCCCTCTTCTGATAATGAAAAGGAGAAACGAGGAAATCTTTGCTAGCACCATCCACAAGGTTGGCTAGGGTAAGCAAGGTTGATGTGCTGCCAGTGTGTTCTGGCTGGGTGGTTTTTTCATGTTACACTGATATTTTATTTTCCTGTGCATTAGGAAATTGGTTTTAGTGGGCATAGGATAACGTCAGAAATTGCCTTCTCATGGGTTCCTTTTGTGCTTTTGCAAGGTTGTATGCAGTGAATGTACTGTGCTCACTTTCCGGTGCTAGCTAAAGATTGTCCCAGCGCTGGAAGGCACACTATAGCCCATCTGCACAAAATACAAGTTTGCTGGTTTTGTGTCAGAATAGATGAAAGATCTGTCTTTCAGTTGGGTGTGAATATAACCTATGTGCATTTCCAAAACATCTGTCAGTGTAACATTTTAGAAGATAGCATTTGTTCTTTGCCTTTACTGTGCAGTTCAAAAGCAGGGAATATTTTTTGTGTTGTTTTTGTCACTTGTATGCAAATACAAATCTGCATGGGAAATTAGTGTTCAAGAATTTCAGTGTAATTTTTCCTGGGTGTGGACTTGAGCATAAAAAAGGAAACAGCAAATTTCCTTTTTTGGAAGAATGTATTGTACACATCGGCTATAGGTTGTTTAAAATTAGTAAGAAAATCAATAAACAGTGATAAACATTTTTTTCTATGTGTGTGTTATCTCCCTCCACTACAGATGTTGTTCACATAACTTTTCATGTTACATAACCATGTTGCAGATACCTCCAGTTTCAGAGAAAAACTCAACTTCTAGATTAAGGGGTAATTATACTGTGTAAGATTCCTGTCAGCATTTTTACCACTGCCAGCTTACCAATCTGGAGAGTGTTTGGATAGTAATAAAAGAGCTTGCACAGATACTACTTATTTTTGGTGCATAATTCCCTATGCAGTTTCACTTTCTAAATGAATAATGTCCATTTAATATGATTAAGATTTGCTTGTAGCTGGAAGCAGTTTTGATACTATGTCTCTGCAGAGTTTAAAAAAAAAAAAGAGCTCATTCATTAGTGATAACTCAAAACTCCGCAGTAGGCAAGTGGTTTGCAAATTTACCTGAATTTCATATTCCATGAAATGTTCCAATAGCCTTTGGACCATGAATTCTACTAAATATGTGTTTTGTTTTCATAGGAACATGGCTCTGTAGCAATTTATACCAATGTATGTCTTAACTGTCCCTCCTGCCTGTAGCTGCGCAGTTTTGCCATCCTCCTTGCACCATCTGCACCAACAGTGGAAGTCATAAGAATGTTCATTGAGTCATGGAAATAGCTGTTCTGGTTGAAAAATAGCTTGGCAAAAAATTAATTTTCATCTAGATCAGCTGTTTCATCAGTGACCATGTGCGTTACGAGGAACAGGAAAATGTGCAGCTCACAGCAAGAGAGTGTGGCACTGTGGCAATCCAGAGATCAGTTGTCATAAACTGCTGTGAAACCTCACAGCATCTGTTCATGCCAGTTTTAGTGCTCTTCTGACTTGAGTAATCCATCTTAGCTTGCTAGATCAGGTGAGAAATAACTCAGCAAGGAGTTATTGCTCAGCTTGTTCCACTGCCTCAGTTTAGAGGTGAAAGTATCGACCACAGTTGGCACGAGATAGATGAAGGGTGCCAAGGGGAATTTTAGGGCCTGGAGAAGCTGAACTGTCTCCTCTGTGCACACCTACTTGGCTACTTTGAGAAACCTTATCTTTTATTATCTTTTACAGAGCTCTTAGAAGCAGCCTGTGGACTCCAGGCTTAAAATCCTGCTCTGGAAAGCAGCAGAAGTATATGAATAGGCAGATTGTTCAGGCAAGGACTGTGTTTTATAAAGTACTTTGTGATATGTCTGGATCTTTTTTTTTTTTTTTTTAAAAGTCTTTTAAGGTTGAATTTATTTTTTCCTGAGATTGGTGAGCTCAAGTGCTCAAAGTGCTCAAACTTCAGAATTAAAATCTGGATGAAGTCCACTGTTTGTTTCACTATGTGCTTCTACCTAGCCAATTATTACTGCCATTGAATTAATAGTCATCATTAGTTATATATATAAAAATATATAACATGCATATGGAAAATTAAATATAGAGAGAATTAAATGTATATTAAAAATCTCATAGATACGGATTTAGAAGGCTGTATGTAGTTCTGTGGGATGATCAGATTTTTATTATTTCTGCATGTTCATTTTTCTGGACATTTACCTGACATTAAAAGAACATTGAGGATAAGAGTTGTTTCGTGCAAGTGGCATTCTAAATTGTGTTTGAATAGTGAATATATTGCAAAGAGTGAATATACAGTGAATCTTTTTAAAAACCTGCAATTAAATATTTGGATCCCATCTGTAAACATTACTCTGTGTACTTGCCATTCAAATACTGAATTAAAATATGAACAAACAGCAACAAAATAAAAACCTTCAGTATTTTATTCTCTGCTTGTCCTAACTTTTTTTGCCAACTAATTTATTCTAATAATCTGTAAAAATAAAATCATCATAGTTCCCCAAACCGGCTGGCTGTGTTACAGAGCGTTCATAAGCAATTCATCCAAGGTCAGCAGGGAAGGAAGGTTGGCCTGTGACAGCCTGAATTTAGGCTGGTTTAGCAGCAAAGAGCCTGGTGTAATTTTGAAAAGTAGTCAGTCCGACAGCCACCTGTCCCTTCATAGGAGCTGTTTCCTCAGCACTCCTCTGTCCATGTGGAGGTCTGATTTTTGCAGACACTTACAGAAAGTGGCTTTTGACGTGGAGGGAGATGGGATGACTCAAGGTCCAAGCTGACCTGACTCGGGATAGTAGTGGGGAAGGTCTATGAGTGGGAGTGCAGGGTCAGAGGTTGCTTTTTTGGAGATGCTGTAGCACTGCTGTTCCTTTCAGCAGCAGTTAACTCATCTTGGTTTTGGTTGCTGAAACTATACCCTGAGTGTTAATGATAGCTCCTGGTGGGTGAGCACTGCCCTGCAACGACAGACGGTTGCTCTTTGTGGTGTGCCAACTTCTGGCTTCCTGCAGTACCTGCAACAATAGCCAGTGAGACATTTGCAACTGTTTGCTCTTAAAGAAATAGATGAGCAAGACATTGTATTAACTGAAATTCTCTAGCTTTTTACTTAAGAACATACAAACCTCTGTTCTTCTTTTCCTTTAAAAAAAAGCTTGGATTAAAGTAAGTTTAGCCAGATGTTGTGACAGTCATGGAGGCAGTACAGCCTCGGAAGCATCAGTTACAGTCAGCTGTGTAAGAGCTATATTTATATGCTTAACTAAACTTTTTGTTTCCCCCTGTGTGGATAAACGTGAGGTTTAAGTTGCACAAAATTAAATAATCTCTTTATGGGAGCAGTAAGTGGTGCAGAGTGTGCGGGAATTTAATACCATCACAAGGAACAGACACACGTGTTTTCTACTAGAATGGCTTAAATCATTATGTGGCATTCCTAATTGTAATCTGTTTGTGATGGAACTGCTAAACTTAGCCAAGAAGTCTTGTAGACTGGCAAGACCTATGTAAACAAGCTAAATATTCAAATCACACTTTTTCTCGCCCCAAAAAGGTGCCACATTTAAGCAAGAGAAGAAATTAAATTATTATAGCAAAAACGACTGATGGTTCTAAAAACTTTTGAAAAGTAGTGAAACAACAGAGATTTTTTTTTTCTCTGTTCTAATCACAGTTGGGTCAAGAGGTGCTTGTGATAATGAAAATTCTGAAATATTTGTTACGGAAAAATGCCTACTGATAACAGTGAGATTGGGTACAATGATAATTCTTACAAATTTGTGGAGACAATATGCTTGGAGTCTGTAAGGCTGTGAAGTACTCAAACTATTGGAAACTTCTGTTGGAAAGAGCATGAAAAGTGGATATATTCGACAGCAACAGCGTTAAGGGGAAAAAAATTACGTGTTTTTGTTAGTGACACATACTCATCATATATTTATCCTTAAAGAGGAAGCTGTTTAGTTCTGCATGTATAAAAGTGCTATAGATGTAGAAAACACTTTCAACCACAGTATCGGTTGGTACCCATGGGCTTGGCGTGTTAGTGGTTTAGTGTTGGAGAGGTGCTGCCTTTGCAAGGTGCTTGCACACCAGCACAAGCAGCATATGTACAGATTTGATTGGTTTGTCCTTGCTTAAAATTCATAGAGCTTCATAATGTCCTTGTAGGAATCCCAGCTTTCTGTGGGCAGGATGCACCCACATGGGATTTCATAAGCACAATAGTTTGCGAAGTGTAGAGTAGCAAGTAGCTGCAAACTGGATTTTCAGGAAAAAAGATATAAATGTTTTAGTTTAAGCTAGTTATAAGTTATAGGTAACCAAGAGTTAAAGCACATTGCTGGTGTTTTAATTAGATGTAGCTGCAGGCTTCTGAGTGCTCTGCTGGAGAATATGGAGTTGTATTTCTCTCCTAATTTAATGTGGAACATTAAGCACAATACACCTGTTTGTTAATCTAGTTTTCCAAAATAGAGTTGTCGGAGTTTAAGCTATAAATTGCAGTCTGTGGATAACTGCCTGGGAAAAATAGTTACATAAGCTTTGGTGGAAAAAAGAATATTTTTCTCATGAGAAGGAGCACCTCACTTGTCTTCTAAACAGTTTCCTATATGTGGTGATCGTACACAGATTGTTCACATGAGCTGTGTCTAAGTACTACCTGCCTTTCAAGCATCAAGATGCTTTCCAAAGCAACTCCTAAACTGTAGAATCTAGGTTTCAAATTATGATTCAACAGACCAAGAGAACGTTATGCAAATAGTCTCTTTCCTTAACACCAAGCCTGGGACAAGGATGGATAATACAGCAAAGAGGAGCTCTTAAATTAATAATTATTTGGGGTATAGTAGTGCTACAGAGGTCTAGTCATGAATTACAAACCATCTGTGCAGGGTGGTGTGTAAATACACTTTTGAAATAAGGTCCCTCCTTCAAAAGTGGTGCTAACTAACCAATGTTAGTCCTGCCTGCACCACAGTGCTCTCCAAAAGTCACGAGAACAAAGGGAAGAGATCAAGGTTGCACTTGGGGTTTGCTGACTAGACAGCTTTGTCAGTAGCAGTATCTTCATGTCACCCCTGTGCATCTTTTTCTCATTCTTTTACCTTCTGTCACCATTGTCAGCGTGTCTGGACATGTGTGGCTTCTGAAGTAGAAATATGTTACTAAAAGACAAATCACGGTGTTATATTTGGGGCTGTCCTGTGCAGGGCCAGGAGCTGGACTTTGATGATCCCTGTGGGTCCCTTCCAGCTGTGAATAAATGGAGTGGGCTTCAGCAGCACTAGTATTCTTTACAATTTGCTGTGGAACTTGTTTTTGCTTGTGATGAGTATTATTTAGGTTTGCAGGATTGCAGGAGTTTGTCATTAAGTAAAATTATCAATGGATTTTGCTAATGAAAACAGTTACAAAAATGCAGTGAAATGCAGATAAAAGTACACTGAAATAAAACATGGCATGTAATGTATCCTAAAAGTCTACATTCTGTCGGTTCCTCCTGATTTTCCAGAAGCTACCTGGCTGCCTTTAGTTCCTTGTTGGAGGATAGGTATTCACTTTAAGTCCCTAGAGAAGTCCGTATAGTTCAGATTGGTCGGGTCTGTGTTTAGAGAGGGATTTCAGCTCAGTGTGCACTAGTCAGGGTAGTCATCCATGATACAGGAGATCTGCAGTTCAGGCTCTCTTCTGTGTCTGAGTGTGAACATACATCTGTTTCCCTTCACTTTCCTACAGGCTAGGGCATTTGGTGAGAAAGAAATAAAATTCATGCTCCAAATCATGATCCCAAGACTCTCTTTGTTTGTATGCATGAACAATATGCTGTAAATCTGTATATATTGCAGGGAACAGGATCTGGGACCCCACTTATATCTTTCTTCCACCTCCCACCATATGAGTGCTTCAGTAGATAAACAAGGGACAAAGCTATCAACTCATTTTCTGTCTCTGTGCCTTTCATTCTTTGTAGCAGCCTTGGTTTAATAAAAGAAGTGGAGATTGCTCTTTCTAGTAAATCCTGTAGAATGATAGAGCATTCCCAGGAAATATGAATGCAAACCCTTTGGGGCTGAGGAGGGACTTTAGCCCAGTTATCTTACTTCCTGTGTATGCCTCAGTACTGTAAAATATCTGGGATCCATTACCACCTTCTGTCGTGCAAATTGTGTCCTAACTGGATCTACCACTTTTTATCTTAAGGTGGAGAGATGTCAGATAGCAGAAAACTTTATCATCTGCAGTTGTTCTGAAATCAGTACCACTGTTTTTTCTGATTATAGAGGAAATTTATGCCTTCCATCAAGAAAAATCTCCTTCCTCACCCCCCTTCCCTGCAGCCAGGCACCTAACTTGGGCAGATTTGTTTCCACTCAGTAATTCAAATCAAGACCAAAAAATACTTTTCATGAAAATACCCAATTGCTTTTCATTCTGCTATTTAGAACTGTCAGTAAGTTGAGGGCTCCTGTGAAATCCAGGAAAAAATACCAGTAAATTCTCTATAAAAGCAATAATATGGTCAAATGGTATGAGTGCTTGTGAAGTTAGTGGTTCTGTCTGGAAGCAGCTGTGTCCTATATAAACTAACAAACCCCCCATACTCTGGGGACACAAGCTAATACCATGAACAGCCTTCCAGATCTGTTCTCATGAGCTGTGGCCTTGTACTTTACATGAGTATTTTCATGTATTCAGCTGAAGAGGCCGTGTGATGCAGGTGCCCATGCTGGGATGTCAGCAAGATCCACAAGTCTATTTTAGAACCTAACACTTACTGATTTTTCCCACTGAATCCAGTCTTTTTTGTGAAATTTAAGCTACTTGTTTTCTTGGCAAATTTTTTAGAGCTGTATGAATAAAGTATGGGTAATAATGTAGTATAACTGAGAATATTAGCAAACCAGTTGTGTTACTCTGTATGTTTGTCCACTTTACTAAGCATGGGAGCAAGGCACAGTAGTTTCCATGCCAAACTTGAAGAACTGTGAGATGTTTTCTCATGGATCAGGCATGCAGAAATGTGTATTCTCATCTTTTTTTGGACTCCCAGCCTGCAGGAGAATCTTCTGAACTAACCAGTGTGACATCCACTAATTACAGCAGATAACCTCAGATAACTGTACTGGAATGAAGGAGATGGTCTCCCTAACCTAAGCAGAAAGTCAGCTTTCTGTAGATTTTAACTCTCTTGTAATTAAAACTTCAGATCTTTATTATATATTATTTTGATATATGATGCCCCTCTAAAACAGAGTGGTTATGGAAGCGCTTTTCATGAGTATTTGGAGACTATGCTTGTTTTATTCCATTAACTTAGAGATAATAACTGACAGAGAGAAATTAGGTCCAGTGTGAAATACTGTTGTTTCTTTTAGGCTGTAGCGTCACAGTAGCTGGAGCTTTCTCAGTAAACATTTTGAGTAAGCAGTTTTGATGTGCTGCATTTTTTGTGTAAAACCTATTTCAGTGCTAAAGAATTTTTTATTTTGCTCTTTAATCTGGGTCAACATCCCATTCTTTCCATATTATTGCAAGCAGTTCAAAACCTGCTTTAACATCTGTGAAGTTGCCAGGACGAGAAAGAACATTGTGGTCTTGATGAGCCTTGCTGTCAGTAGGCTGGTAGGTAGGCTATTGAAGGAAGGCTTACTTGTAGCATTCCAGTTTGGATTGGAATGCTACCAAGTCCTGCTCGAGACTGGACTTAAGTTGTCCATCTTGACTGTTCCCATGAAGTTCATTTCTCCTACATGGGGTTACACTGCTAGCTCATCTCTGATGATGCAGGGTAGAAGTTGGGCCTCTGTGAAGGGCAGCCATCACAGGGCTGGTCCACATTCAGGGAACAAATAGTTTCGCAGGCTGAGTTAAGGTTTTGGTTCTTTGATTAAAATTTCTGGCAATTCAGCCATCAGTGTTTATCCCAAATCTCCATTTGTGTAATGAAGAATGCATCACGTAGTTTCTTAATGGTGGTCCTGGAGTTTGCTGTGCAAACAGTGTATTCCAACTATAATTCAATGTTACAGTAGCACTGATTAATTAAGTAAGATAGCTGTGAAGGTCACCAATGAAGGATTACCATTTTAAAATTTGTTGGAAAGTCTGCACCACAAACTTGGAAGTTTTAAATGAAAGTAACTCCTTGGTGTAAAACACTTTCATTTTTTATACTGTGCGTTTCTGAGCAATATACTTCTCTCAAGACAGAGCAGCAAGATACCATTTTACCACTTTCTTTTTCGACAAATTGCTTCTTTGCAGTGAATAGTTGTACAAGGAGATATGTTTGGAATTGTTGCATGTCCAGGCAAATTCAGGATTGTAATTAATGATGTCTGTTTGGGGAGTTCTGCTGTCAAGGGTACTTACAGGTCGTTGCTAGAGGTTTGTAGTATCTGTGTAATTGATGTCCAGTGTCACTAGGGTGGTTTGGTTTCTCCAGTCCGTTTTTTTTGCCCTTTTTTTTTGAAATGTGAATGGGATTCATCTTGCCAGTCCATAAAATTCACACTGAAAAGCATGGCCCTCAGCTACCACCAGGAGTGAGGGAAGAGGGACCTTTTTTAGCAGGGTAGCCATCGAGTCCTGAAGCAGGCGTCTCCAGAGACTATTTAATTCTGCTTATTTTAGAAACATGTCTCTTCCTGCTCTTTTTTTAACCAGAACCTTCATGCCTGGGGGTGGGGGCTTGGCTGTGTGACCAGTGTAGTCCAGCACACAACCACAGGCTGTGGCTGAGGACCAGGATCTTTTGCTCCTCCTTTTGCCCCCCACCCCCCCAAGTTCTCTTTTTCTCCATCCTCATCTCACCTCCTCGGCCATGCCAGGACAAGTGTTTTTGAAGCCAGAGGGCAGAAGCAAGAAGCAATCCACTTTGTTGGATTAGTGTTTTGGCCAGATCTTTTCCTTGTTCCAGCACTCCTTGGTGGCCACACTAATGCTGGCATTGGTCAGAAAGGAAAGTAGTAAGAATAATCAACCAGGATGTTGATTCACGAGGTCGAATAATCAACAAGGAAGATAGGGCAGCTCTCTGAAGTGACTTTCTATCCATATACTACATGAAAGTGGCTGTAAATATAATCTCAGCTCTAAGAGGAATCAATTCCGTACAGCGTTTCTGAATCAAGATTTGATTCTGTGGAAACACAGCTGATGCAAAGAGGTGTCAGTCTGCAGGAAGCACGAATGCTAGTCCAAAAGTGTGAGTTGTATATTCATTTCTAGGTTTGTAAGTGTAATTAGAGTGGTGTGTGGGCACGTGAGTAAGCTGGCTGGCTGGTTATGGCCTCAGAAAGGTGGTGTCTGCTCAGCAGCTCAGCTCTTACTGCACACTTAGATGTCTCCCTCGTGGTCTGAAGTGTGGTTGTGTGTTTCAGTAGAAAACTTTGCAGTAAGGCACGATTCAGTATGCAACGGGGGCAGATTGTGGTGTTTTCCTTTGCTTCCATTGACTTGGTGGATGCTGGATTACAGCGTCACATGAGGAGTGGCTGGGCTGAGGGGAATAATGCTGCAGCAACCCAAGGTGTTGTTCTTAACATGGCCTTAATTATCAGTATAAACTGTGGCCTGTGTCAGGTGGAGTGAAGTGCCAAGGTGGAGGGTGATGAGAGGAGGGCAGCATAGCCATCAGTATTTAATTTCAAAGGAATAAATGTGTCTCTAACTCTTATCTTTTTTTCTTCATCCTGTTTGCCCAGTTAATTTTCAATAGCAGAGATGCTATTGGAGTTCTAATAAATAAATTTAAAAAGCTGCAAAAAGCTTTCGTGCTGTGGAGTAGTAAACTTAATATCTAAATATCTTGATGATTAGCAGAATACAAAGATTCTAAATGTTCGATTTGCAAATTCAAAATTCCATGGAGGAATAATCCTTCCTTTTTCCTGTTATCACTTAATGAGTCTTTCATTTCAAATTAAAAGCTCCAGAGATTTCCATCAAAGCTGGTTTTATAAATAAAAAATTTTCTTCAAGCATTGCTGTTTGTCAAGACAGTAAAAAAAAAAACCAACGTGGAAAGCAAGGAATCCAAGCATTCAAGGTTATGTCCATATTTGTTTTTCTAAAATATTTAACAAATACAAAGTATGGTTCACAAATGTGCAAAAATAATTTGAAGATCAGTTTTTCAACAGCACACCATTTGCAGCCTTTTAAAAAGAATCCAACTGGTGATATAGTTGTTAAAGAGATTTCAGTTCTTGGCAAGCTTACTTTCTGTAAGCTTTGAGCTGCTTTTTTCAGGGAGGAAAAAAATTACTTTTTCAAGGATTCTGGAATATTTTTCAATGACTTAAAAAAGGGGAGAACAAGTATAACAGAAAATAGTTAAATGTTGCACAAAAACATTAATTTATTTCTTGTAACATTGGGGTTATTTTTCTGTGCCTGTCATCTGTGGCCGAATACTGACACAAAGTTGGGTTCCAGGGGTTTCCAAAGGCTTCCTCTAGCTGTCTGGTGTAGTTAGGAGTTATTTGTTTGGGTTTATTCCCTTAATGGAAAAATCTCCAACAGAGCAGTTCGTGGTGCTGTCTGGTGACTTGCAGGGAATGCATTTGACACCTCTGGGACCGGGCTGCTGCAGAGGCCAGGAGGAGGTTTGCATCTCTTTGCTTGCATTAAAGAACAATCAGAACTGAATCCAAATGAGCAAATCTCAACTCGAGTTTTTCCAAAACTCAGCAGCTGGATAAGCTGTTAAGCCACGGCGGCGAAGGAAGCGAGAGAGCTCGCGTGTGTCGGAGGGCAGGCGCTCGCTCTGGGAGAGGCATTGGCTTAGCCATATATGGAAAAGGACATTTTCCTTGTTAACTTTACAGGGAATCTGTGCCCAGAACTACATTCATCATGCGGATGCATTTCCACTGGAACGTTTCTCTTCCAAATGGTCTTAATCATAGTTTTAGCACTGTGTCACATCTTTGCTGACTTATTTATATAGTCTGTGTGGACTTGCTGTGCTTCCGCTGTTAGTCTGCCCTAAAAAGGTGAACTGTTTATAATTTTCTCGTTTTGGCTAACAGAAAGGATGGTACTAAACTGATGCCAGCAGCTTTGGGTTTCTTTTTCTCTGAAAAGCCCACGCCGTCCTGGGCTGTACTTAAAGCAAAACTGCTTCTCAAGTAACAAAATATCCTTTCACTTGAGGGAAGTAAGGTTTGCTGAACAGAGAACATACCTACCATAAAACCAGGAAAGAAGGAACCTAAAGGTTGATCAGCCTGGTAAGGCCTTGCCCTCTAGACTCCTGGTCCAGTAGGTGAGCTCCCACACCGTAACCACTGTCTTTCCTAAGCTTTGGTTCAGTCCCTTGTTCTGTGTTCCACCTACTCTCGTTTGTTTGGTATTGGTTACCCTCTGATTGACATTCGTAGTTGCACAAGTTGAATTTAGGTGATCACTTATAGAGGAGGCTTAGTGAAAAAGTGTTCCTGCAACAGAGTTTTTGCAAATGAGTGATCACCTCTGCAGCAACGGGCGGAGGGAAAAACTGGAGTTACATATGTGCCATAGGTAATGTTCAAAAGTTAAGTAAGATATAATATATTCACAGTTCAAACATTGGGGGTTTTATTATCAGTAATTTCTTATATGCATATGCATAACATCCAGCAGAGCCATTCCACAGCATATTCTCTTAATTCTTCTGAGTCTAAACACCACTGCCTGCCCTCTCACTGCAGCATCCACTGAAGAGCGGGCCAAAATGATTTATCAGAAAAACATGAACTGTTGTTGGATACAATTTGTTAGCAAAGGGTTGGCTTCTGTTCGAAACTTCCTCCATCAGCAGCCATCCCTTCTCAGTTAGGTCTGGCTGGATGTGCAAAATAACAGCTATGTTACAACCCTAGATCCGTGTGGGAAAACCAAAGCTCAACTGCTGTACTAATTTAAGCATTGCTCACTTTGTTGCTAAGTTATATGAAAAATAGTACATCTTCTAGAAAAATGACGTTAGTTTTTGAAGGGTCTGCCAAATTCACTTTTCCTTGGCTATATTGCAAGATATTTTTTAGAACAAAAAGTTATTAAGAATATTGTTTGCAGGATGACTGGAAAGGCTTTAATTAGCAATAACATTTTAGGATGACCAAGGAAACTGGCAGCTACTGTCCAAGTTCTCAGAATTCTTACAATGAGTAAAAAAGAAATAGAATTTAAAATAGTACCAAAATTTAAAAGATGTGATAACTGACTCTGGCTGACTACCCACTATTAGAGTAGAAGAAAATTTCAAAAAAAATGGCCTACTTGAAACCTATTTTAGACCTTAATCCTCTGCAGTACTAAGTGAAGTCTCTCAACTAATTAGGGAAAATGACAAGTCAATAGTTTATAAGTATTCAAATCTTGTCTCATAAAGCATGTAAATTATATAGTTTTGATGTAGGTATTTTTTCTGCCAGGCTTTCATTAATATTTATAGCACTGAACAAAGGGTAGAGTGTTTTTTCTTTGATATGGATGGTATCCATTAATTTTCTGTTGTCTAAAGAAAAAAAAGGGGGGCAGATTTTATATCAAGGATGCTTTATAGTGCATATTGTGAGAGAAAATTTCTGGTTTGGAGTATAAAGTGCAAAGTTAAGCTGTAAAATGCCCTTTGAATTCTGAGGAAAATGCTTTGGAAAGGGCCTTGGTATTTATCTTAGAGATTGGAATATCAAAGCTCTGTTTCCATCTTGTATTTCTGTGGTGTCTTTATTTAGAAGTATTTCTCTGATAATGTTCAGAGCATAAACATTTTTTTATAAGAAGTTAAAAGACTGGTCTGGGTTCTTCCCCCCTAACTGAATAGAATTTCCTTATTTCTCATAGCTTGCTGATTTACCTAGCATAAGAATATATCAAAATATTTCAAAGTAATTTAAGAAGCTCCCCTGTTTCATGTCTTCTGAATACAGTGTAGCCCACAAACATGTCAAGCTGGTACATCTAAGATAATTTGATTTGCATCTGCTCCGTGTTCCTTGTCTCCTGTGAAACACAGTTACATGTCTGCAGTTTCACGCAATTTTTTATTTTCCTTTTTGGTACTTAGTCATTACAATAAATCATACAATTTGGTTTTCTGGTTTTGTGTTTCAGACTACTTTAAAATTGTTCACATATGCTGGGGTCCTCTGTTGCTTGATATGGAATGGATTTGCTCAGCAAGGTGAGTCACTTGATTACAGTGCAGTAGTTTAATGCTGCTTTAAAGCTGCATCTGATTAGCAGTTATTTATGTAGATAGATGTATCCTCATTAGACAAATGCTAATGGCAGTAGGTCAGTCATATCTCATGTTAATAACCTGTTCATAGTTAGAACTTAATTTACAAAGCCGGAATGAAACAAAGTAAAATTTCGTTGTTAACACCTTTTTATAAATGAAACGACCGATTTGTGTTCCTTGCCAGGTGGAAGCGACTGCATAAAAGCGAATGCAAAATCGTGTGGTGAATGTATACAAGCAGGACCAAACTGTGGCTGGTGTAAAAAAACAGTAAGTGTTGCAAAATTTCTTTTATGGTTTGGGGTTTCAAATTTTAGTAACTAGTTTAACTGCATAGAAATGTCTGTTTTCTTTACTAATAGTTCCCCCTAGCTACTCAATTTGATAGTTATTTGTACTTGAAAAATCAGATACTGTGATTTTCCCGATGTCCTGATTTGAGTCTAAATGCTTTTCACAATGTGTTTACTTCTCGTTTTCCGAATCTTCAGGGTATACAGACCCTACAGGCCATCTTCATGGTTACTTAAAATGTTCCTACATGGAATATGTCTGGGTATGCTTAATTATATTCTTCCAGTAACATTAGAGTAAGAGCTAATTTTAGACAGATGTAGGTGGAGTAGGGGAAGAGATTGAAGGGGGTTTTTTTATAAAAGAAAGATGTTCAAATTTTAGTTTTCTGTTATTGGTAGACTTGAGGGGTAGGAGATTGGTTTGTGTGGGTGGGTGGTTTGTTTCAGTATGAAACAAAAAGAGTACTTTCTTATGTTAGTAAAAATTAAGTTCAGGAAATTACAAAATATAAGGTGATCTGAATTTGTGTGACTTAACCAGTATATGCTGAAGTATCTTCTTCAGGTTAGAAACAGAAGAAAATGCTTTCTGTAGTTTTTCTTTGGTTTGTTATTGAAAACTGAGAAATCTTCCTGTTTCTTGTTAGGAGATAATAATGTATATTTATTTCCTTATAGTACCTACTTACTATCCCCCAAACCAGCTTGTAAACTTTCAATGATTAATTAAACTGACTGACTTTAAAATTTGGTCTTGAGCTGTCAGATTCCTGGTAGGTCTTTGTCATCAAGAACTAACAAGCATTAAGATACATTTATTTATATGCATATTTGGGAGGGGGCAGAATCAGAATTGCCAAGTATGTCAATTAGAGGCCTTATGTATTTATCTTTGAGGTTAAGAGCTTTTTTTATGTTTTGAGGTAATTTGTTGTTCAGAACAAAGTTACCAGTTGGTTTTGCTTATGGATCTTACTTTCGGATTGAACTTCCCCAAAATAAGAGTTGTCTGTCTTTGCCCTGCTCTGTCAGCATATGGCCATTATTTTGTTGTAGAATACCAAGCTACGCTTACATAATCTTTAATTAAAAAAGAAAAAGAGTTAAAAGGGAGGGTAGTTGCCAAGCAGGCTGTACAAGTGGGTTCACGTTATTGATGACTATGTGAAGATGAAAGCTTTTTCCATCTGCTGTCACTTTTAGAGCAGCCAATTTAAATGGATGTCCTGCATGTGATGGAGGTGACATTGCATTTTATTTTTTTCTTTCATCTTATTTACATCTTACACACAGATAAGTATAAGTAGAATCAAATTCCTGGACTAAATAGTAATCACTGATGTATCATTTAATACATTTCAGGACTGTGTGTTTTATTACTAAACTTCGGGGAAAAAAAACACAGAGTCATTGTGGAAGGAGTTACTGTGGATAGAGTGCAACAAATTGCACATAGCTGTAAACTTGATTCTCTTTTGCCTGTGTTTTCTAGGACTTTTTGCAAGAAGGAGAGCCAACATCAGCCCGCTGTGATGACTTGGCAGCACTAAAGAGTAAAGGCTGTCCTCTGGAAGATATAGAAAATCCCAGAGGAAGCAAACAGGTGCTTGAAAACAGAGAAGTAACGAATCGTAAGAAAGGTGCTGCAGAGAAGCTGAGACCAGAAGCCATTACACAGATCCAGCCACAAAAATTAGTACTGCAACTAAGAGTCGGTAAGGACAGTTTCGTTCTAGTCTCAGGATGATCTTTCTGCCACCACCACATCTGCATTTTTTGATTTGAGTGTGTAACCATTTTGTTACAGAAATTACTATTGCTCAGATAACCTGAATTGATAGCAGAGCTATTCAGGTCAGCCCCGGGTGTTTAGATACTTCAAGTACTGTTTGATTTTTATGAAAGATATTATTACTTGTTCCCAATAGTACTTAGGAGAAAATTGATACAGCATGGACTGATACATGGATGATAAAGGTAAAATTGTTTTGCTTTTAGTATTCTGTAGTTGTTTTTCTTCAGTGTGGTTTCTTAGAATGAAAGTAGAGCAGTGAGCAAAAACGTAGAGAAGTTATGAGAGCATTTCCTTTTGCTTGAAGTACTGCTGCTACCTAAAGTCTGTGTGTCTGAATGGAATGGTTGTGTGGTTATGCAGCAAGATTTTTGGATTGCTGTGTAAAATACTTTCCAGAGGCTAAAGATGTGGACACAGGACTACAGTAATGAAAATAAAGTAGATGTGTACCATTTCTATCCCCTAAAGAGAACTTTCATGCAAATGGTGGGGATCGGGAGGAACAGGACTGGTGGATCACAGTTCTTAAAACAATGGAGATTGTCCTTAAGGAGATCTCTCAGGTACTGTAGACACACTGAATAGCTGCCTTGTATTTCCCTGGAGTAAGAGCCTGTGCTTGGGGTCAGCTGCTTAGTGGTGGTTGCATGAGTAAGTGGAAGGTGATTGTGAAGCAGCTCAGCGTGATGTGGAGAGGACAGAAATGAAAGTTATTTTGCAGTTTTGGTATTGCCCATGTTTATTTCTAATGTGAACTTTTTCACTTCAAACTAAATTATTGTTTCTCTGTTGACACAGAATTTTCTTCATCAGAACATACCAGGGACCTAAGCAACCAGAGTATAATTACCCAAAAGATTATTACTCTGTTTATAAGCACTTCTCTTGGTATAAGTTCTCTGATGAGAGACTGTGTACTGGCAGAGGGGGATACTTGCTTTTTGTGCAGGCTCTTTCAAATGAAAATCTAAATAGGTTTTGGTGGTTGTTTTTTTGTTAAGCAAATGTTTCCTAATTATTAAGTGAACTTAAGCAGCAGCAATATCACCATTTAAGTTCAGTGACTGAAAGGAGCAGGGGGGAAAAACTTGGAATTCTGTTCCTTACTTCATATAGAATACTTTTCCATTTTCCAGGGAAGGGGATGTGTGGTATGTGTGTGCAATTCTTCTGCACTGTCTTTCAACATCAGAATGAGAGTACGTGCTTCTGTTGGTAAAATGCAGGGTCTGGGCTTACAATCACAACAAAGAGTAATTTGCCGTTCTCTCAGTCACATTTCTGACCTCTCAGCCTGGTGGTGCAAAGTAACTTGCAGTGTTCCATCCAGAACTGATTTTTCTTGTGTAAACCTATTTAAACAATGTGGGTTTTTTAACTGAGAACTTTTGGAGTCATCGCGGATGAAAATAGGTGTTGAAAATTTGTGCTATTAGATCTCACAGGAACCTTGTTAAAATGATTTCAAGTGTGAAGATTTGAAATTGCAGCAACTACCTGAGGCTTGATTTTTGGCAGGCTAGTATTTTGTATGGGGAGATAAAGTATCTTGGAAATATGAAGTTGAACATGGGAAAGAAACACTTCTTGACATTTTCTTCATCATGATTTGATGTTAAGCATTTTAATTAATCAGAGAAAATTAAACCTTCATAAGTGCTTCCAAGCCTTTTCTTAGAAAGGATTTTTTTTGTCAGTGCAGTTGTGGAATTATTAATGGTTTCTATTTGTTGTTTAATCTCTGAAACAGGGGAACCCCAGACATTTTCATTAAAATTTAAGAGAGCTGAAGACTACCCCATTGACCTTTATTATTTGATGGATCTCTCTTATTCTATGAAGGATGATTTAGAGAATGTGAAAAGTCTTGGAACAGCTCTGATGTTCGAAATGGAAAAAATAACTTCAGATTTTCGAATTGGTAAGAAAGATTTGCCTATTCTAAAAAAATAATAATTAAAAACCCCAAGTTTCCTTCCTGATGTTTTTCACATGATTGTATACAAAGAGTAAATTTTTTTTCTAACTTAGCACTATTACATGAGATGTTCTAATACATAGAACCTGTTGAACAACTTAAAGAGTACTTAGTTTTGGTGGAGAGAGTGGAACATAAACAAGTATGAGAGCTATTTCTAATGCTAGCTCAGCTATAATGTATTTGAATTCTGTTGTGTCATAATATAAATGAGACTTCCATTCTTCAACTTACAGAGATTTTATTGTTCTTTCTTAGGATTTGGCTCTTTTGTGGAGAAAACTGTGATGCCTTATATCAGTACAACACCAGCCAAACTCAGAAATCCTTGTACAGGTGACCAGAACTGTACAAGTCCATTTAGCTATAAAAATGTGCTCAGCCTTACCAGTGAAGGAAACAAATTCAATGAACTTGTAAGCAAACAGCACATTTCTGGAAATTTAGATTCTCCTGAAGGTGGATTTGATGCAATAATGCAGGTTGCAGTTTGTGGGGTAAGTGTGTGTTACTTTTTTTTACTACTCTGTTAGATGAAATTATTTGAATACAGCCTTAGTGTTTTGTGGTGGCTGATGTTGGAACATGTTATCTCACGTGAACAAGACAGGATAGATGAGACAAGCTGCATGGATACCTGTGTTTGGCTTTTGTGGAGAGCTCTAGTGAATGAATGAAACTGGGAAATGTGAAAGTGCCGAACAGAAGTCATGCTGACAGCAAATAGATATGTTCCCAAGACAAATTTTTTTAAAGTTTGCTGTAGAAGAAAAGTCAAGTTCTGCTTAAAAGTGTGTGAAATCCTGAGTATGCAGCTATTCTCAGATTATTTCAAAGGTCTCTAAGCTTCTTGTAATTGTGGTTGCAGAAATTTGGTTTATTATAACTTCTACTGATTTCTCAGAAGTAGATGGAAACCTTTATTATTTATTTTTGAAGACCTGAAGATTCTTTGATGTTTGTGTAGCCTTGACAGACTATTCTATGCTCCTGTACAAAATGGACTCCCAAAAAATCAATATCCAAGTTTATTGCTTTGTTAACATATTATTTTTGCTGTTGAGCAATGGAGTGGGGACCTCCTGAAACAATCTGGAGTCTTGTTTTAAAAGTGCAGTGTAAGCCTTCTAGATTTTTTTGGTGGTAACTGGTATTATATGACACTTTTACATGGTCTTCTCTCCTTCAATTAGTTAGGGCTTCAGCTCCATGGAATAATTTAAAAAAAATAGGGAAGGACACGTTACAGAATTAGGCCCTGCAGCTGTGGGACAGGATGCTCATGGGACAGTCCTATGGCAAGCACTGTGCTGGGTACAAATCTGCATTAGATTGGCAAAGCCTGGTGATGAGGGGCAGTCCAGACTGCAGCAGTGCTGCTCACCAGCATTCCCTGTGCTCGGGCTGCGTGGCTGTGGCTCAGGAGTGGACTTGGCATTAAAGAACTGGACTGATGTGCCTGATTTCTAAAACCCTGTCGCTCTTCAGATACTCTAGTGAGAACTGAACAGATCAAAGTCTGTCACAAAAAGCGTTTCTTGCCTTTGATGCAGAAGCTGTGGCAGATGTTTTGGAGCAGACATTTAATTAAATGCAAGCGCTCTCAAGGTTTGTGTGAATTAATGTTTTCCAGGGTGATACTTGTGCAGTGGGGCTTCTCTTAAATCTGTCTACTTTTACATGCATTTATCTCTCAAGTGTTGGTCCCCAATGCTATAAAATAAATCGGTACAAAATACCAAAAATCCATTTGTGTTTTTTCCCAAGGAACAAATTGGCTGGAGGAATGTTACAAGGCTACTAGTGTTTTCCACGGATGCTGGATTTCACTTTGCAGGAGATGGTAAACTTGGTGGAATTGTTTTACCAAATGATGGGAAATGTCATCTGGAAAATAACGTGTACACAATGAGCCACTATTACGTAAGTCTTTACCTCATCTTCTAGGGAAATTAATATTTTGTGATGCTTAAGCTCAAAAACCTCATTAGGTCATCTGATACAGTTTCAAACCACTACATTTTATGAACTTTACCTGTTTACCTCTATATTACATAAAGTGATATTAGCTTAACTAAAGCAAATGTGCAGGAATTAATCCAGTCTTAATTGGAAAATTTCAAGAGATGGCAACTTTCACACTATGATTTGTGCTGTTGGATTTTAACCTTTTTGATAACTAATAATCCTAGGTGTCCACTGTAGGATAATTGCAACGGCTATGTCCCATTATTTTACCATTTCACTAGTCTTTGTGTTTAGAATATTTTACTACTGTAAAACAGCATTTTGGACAGTTTTTTTTAAGACTACTTGAAATTTTATGATGCAAAGTTTATGGTAAAAGTATTGTTAGCATTGCCTTTGTTTATTGATAAGTAGATCAGGCAAAAGGTGGAAAAAATATTTACTGGATGACGTGAATACAATAAGCTTTACAAAGTTTGTGTGCTCGTATATTCTTAACTTTAAGTGAATATTGTTCAATAAAACCCTAAAATTAATTCAGTTTTATTTCATCTTTTCTTTATGAAGCAGTGCAAAAGGTAGTGGTTTTCAGGGAGATAAGTCATATGGAAAACTACTGAAGGTAATTTTCTGAGAACATTGAGATTAAGGATTTAACTTGGAGACTTTGTATGGCAGGAAATAGGATAATGTCACTGTCAAGAAACACCTGTCTTCATGGGGCATATATGGAATCAGTGCCTGTTTGTTTTCAGAGGTTGTTTTGCTTTAGGACTGTGACATGAGCTGGCTAGTTAGGAGTATATTTCTAAAGATTATTTGTATCTATGATGTCAGAGTATTTCTGATTGTTTTCTGGCAGTGTGTCCCAAATTTGAATTATATTTTATGCTTGATTTTTATAGGATTATCCCTCTATTGCTCATCTGGTACAGAAACTTAGTGAGAACAATATTCAGACAATCTTTGCTGTTACTGAAGAGTTTCAGGCAGTCTATAAGGTAAAGAAATTGCTCTGAAGTCATTGAAATTTCTTTATTTTAAATTAAAATAGTTGTGGAAGTAAGTGATATGCAAGAAATATTTTGCTACTCATGTTTTTATTATTAAGCCATTTTTACTTGTTCACATCAAAAGTGACTGTGTGTGTAATATCCGGGGAAAGAGTGCCCTTTCTCCTTGCCATTTTTCAGACTTTACAGGTAGGAGGGAGTGGAGAGCACATTTGCAGTGCTAATTTTTGTGAACATTTTTACAGCAAAATAGCTGAGAGGGGCGTGGACACTGAATCAAGAGACACTCTTATGAAAGAACATATTTTGTCCCTTGTGGTCTATTTATATTCCTGATGTTTAAAATTAACTAAACGGCTGGATGTGATTGTGCAATAGGAAATAACTGTGTAAAGGACATGCATATTTTTCCTTGTTTTTACCTAACAAGGTGGTTTTTTGGTTTTGGGGGCTTTGTTTAAAGTGTATTCATATTGTAAGTTTTTTCTGTTGGAAAGAGATACCTTCCTATCTTTAATGTACTCCAAGTGTGGTTGGAGACATGTTGTATGTGGTAAACTTGTGCAAGAAAAGGTCTTAGTGTTCTGTTACCAAATTTAGCATGAAAATTCAAAGGAGAAGAAAGGGCTGGGTGTTTGTTTATGCAGGTAGTGCTGTGTATAACCTGAAAAATCTTGATGATCTCTGGCAACACTTCAGCTTTTGAAGTACTTGATCTTGACTAGTTAATCCACTAACACATTATATCACCATTTATACTACAAATTATACTTTGTTTGCTAGTAAGACTGTAATTTTGCTTCTGCTTTTGCAAATATTGAAAGGAACTGAAAAATCTGATACCAAAATCAGCAGTGGGAACATTGTCTTCAAACTCCAGCAATGTGATTCAGCTGATCATTGATGCATACAATGTAAGTTCAGATTTTATTTGGGATGTATTAATTTTTCTTGCTCCTAAATTGTTATGAGTTTTTCAAGCAGACTCCAGAGTGGATTAGTTGATATACTACACTGTAAATATGCCCCGTTGCTGTAAAACCACATTAGATATTCAGACACTATGACAATAAGAGCTTAGATGACTAGAAAGATACACTCTTAAAGTCATTTAAAATGACATTAGAAACAGTTATCATCCACGTTTTCACTTTCAAAACATAAAAACCCACAAAACAACCAAAACCCACATTGTTCCTTCAACATCTCCACATCTTGCCTTGCTTCCAAGTGGAAGCAAAAAAAGCTGTTTTGCAACTTCTTCAATCCCAAAGGAGGTGTCTGTATCAGCCTCAGGGACTCTTGGGTCCTGTTCCAAAGTATTGTCTTCATTGCTGTGTTGTGTAAATGAGCCCCATTTCTCCTTTGGAGTACACAGGGCAAACAAGTGCCTCCAATGTCTGTGGAAACCTGCCCTGACCCTGTATAACAGGGTTCAGACATGAGAAGGAGTCACCACAGAGTGGCTTTGGGTAGCCTTGGGCTGGTGTTTCTTGGCACATTTCTTGGAACTTACATAATTCCAGTGTGCCCGTGGGATTGGTGCCTGACCATGCCTAGTTGTATAATGTCTTTTCTTCAGCAGAATGCATATGCAACTCAATCTGAAGTTAGCTAATAACTGTTGTTTTAGTCCCTTTCTTCAGAGGTTATCCTGGAAAACACTAAGCTACCAAAAGGAGTGACAATCAGTTATAAGTCTTTCTGCAAAAATGGAGTGAATGATACACAAGAAGATGGAAGGAAATGTTCTAACATTTCAATTGGAGATGAGGTAACTTACAGTATATGTGCTGCTACTGAAATACAAAATTCATTTAGTGTTCAACACGGCATTTCTTTTTAACAGTACAGACAAAACTCCTTTTAGTAATATGGCTCTCCATTTATTTTTCTTTGCAGGTTAGATTTGAGATTAATGTAACAGCTAACGAATGTCCAAAGAAAGAACAGAATGAAACAATTAAAATTAAACCACTAGGATTCACTGAAGAAGTGGAAATTAATCTCCAGTTCATCTGTGAGTGTCAGTGTCAAAGTGAAGGAGAACCTAATAGTCCAGCCTGCCACGAAGGAAATGGAACATTTGAATGTGGTGCATGCAGGTAAATAAAGAGACATTTTGTTTATTTTTGCAAAAGAGAACTATGAGCAAAATCTTTGTTTCCTTAATTAGGGTTTAATAATTTTTTTAATGAAAGGACAAGAGTTACTGTTACAGGCCTATTTCTTTTAGGGTGTATTGAAATACTGCTGTATCTCTGCAAATAATCCTTATGCTGAAATTCATAGTATTGATCATTAGATCACCAGTACTGTACAAGTCACAATTCAAATTTGACCTTGAGTCAGTACTTTAAAGAGTATAGGTCTTATTGCTTTTTCCGTTCTTTTAGTTTTGAGGTCTGTGCAATAGGGCAACATTATGGATTTATGGAAAAAAAACGTGATGTTTTTGCAAGTATTCATACTGATCTAATTATATGCTTCCAATATGACATTTCTTAATTTTGAGAAATTCAAAGACTTTCTAGTTTTTTGGTATGAGCTCCTACCAAGATTAACATCAGTTGTTTCATAGCAGGAAAGAGCAACACCTCATAAAAAAACACCTTTTGTTTTGTCCCTTCTCCCTGCTTTATTTTTAACCTCTTGGAGTCTTGTTTTAATGTTTCTTCTAATTGCATATATGTATAAAACTTTCAGAATATAAATAATTTTTTATGTACTTATGCCTCTGAAAGGTCTATTATTGCTCATCGTGAGGATTAGATTACAAATGTATTCCTTATTACGTATTTGAAAATTAAGTAAACTTCTATTCAATTTTCTGGAGTTAGCACACAAATGAAAGCAGTGCAACATCTTAGAGTTTCAGTGGAGACTGGTTAAAGATCAACCTAGGAAGTCAAAAAGGTTTGATCCTTATTTTCTTCCCCAAGAAATCTACAACAAAAATGAAAACTGTTTCTTGGAAACCCTTGAGATGAGAATGGTAAGAGACAAATGGAATTAAGATCTTCTCTAGCAGAACACAATCTAGGACTTTGGAAGACTCCAAGTTTTTGGTTCCTGCTCAGTGAACTGTAATTGAAATAAAAGAATCCTCATTCCTCATGGTTTAATATATGACTTAATAAAAACAAAGCAGAAGGTACTGACTTCACTCTTACAGGACTTTTGGTGTGAGATGGACTCACATCTGCCTGGTGAAGTATTGGTAGTTAACAAGATTCTGGAAAGACCAAGGTGTGGCCCCCTAACTGCTTGCTTAGTGTTCTGTAAGTTGAAGAATAAGCCATTTTGTATCCAGTATTATGGTCCATTGCCTCATTCTGCAGTCAATTTTTGATGTTCCTTTTAAAGAAGGAGAACAGATTTTCCCATCTTTCTGTAGAAAGACTTCTTATACTTGGTGTCACTGTCTCTGGTGTCCCCGTGGTTTCATGTGGGCGAGAACAGGCCTGTGGGTAAGCACAGCCTTTTGTTTTTGTAACAGTAGCAGTTTCCCAATGAACTGTTGACTCTGATGGACACCATATAACAATCTGGCAATCACTGATGGGAAGGAAAGCAACTTCCATTTGTTCATCAACATTTTAACCTTGATAATGAGAAGGGCTGATCCCCAAGGATCTTGGTTCAGCAGCTCTGAAGATCATCTGTTTAATTGCTGTTCATAGGAATCTTTTCACTGAAATATGACAGCAGCTACAGTGAACAGTCACTGTCACCTAAAAAATAATTACTGTTCTGTCACATGAGAAGCATTAGGAGTGATTATGTGACAATTTAGTTAGAGGTACTTTCTCACCTGGAATATCAGGTAAGATAATCAGCATAAGAGCAACTTAGTCCAGTTTGCTCCTTCAAGAATGGGTACATACATGTCAGTTGGAAATCTCATTTGAAATTTAATTTGGAACATCCCTTGAGAGAGGATTCACTTTTACTCCTGTTCTCTGTGCATTTTTTGAGGGCTTTTTATTGTGTGACTTTTAAATGAGGTTAAAATCTCAGTCATGTTTTTACCTTGCAGATGTAATGAAGGACGTATTGGAAGACTCTGTGAATGTAGTACAGATGAAGTTAATAGTGAGGATATGGATGCTTACTGCAGGAGAGAGAACAGTACAGAAATATGCAGTAATAATGGGGAATGCATCTGTGGACAATGTGTATGCAAGAAAAGAGAAAACACCAATGAAGTGTATTCTGGCAAATACTGTGAATGTGACAACTTCAACTGTGATCGATCGAATGGTTTGATTTGTGGAGGTGAGAAACTACTTTGGTTTTCTGCAGGCAGAGCTGGTCAGCAGCATACAAGTCTGTCATCTCTACCTAAGAGAGTAGCTTAATCATAGCCACTTGGTAACAGAGATGAGAGTATCCACAGGTTTAGTGATTGCAAACATCTATTAATGAAACAGCCCTCTTACCAAACAGCATTTTAATACACATTTCACCTTTCTTGAATCACAGCTCCAGGAAGGATGTGAAGTGAACTTCACTTCTGCTGTTTTTTACAGAATTACCTTCAGATATTGTAGTAAAGAAAAAGTAGTAAAGAAAGCTGGCTCAGTATAACCACTGTGTCAATAGAAAGAGAGAATGACCTCAGCTTACTTGTAATCCAGAAAAACACCTTAAGCACTTGAAGCAAGACCTTGATGCCAGGTAATTCCTGAAATCAAAAGCAATTTAAAAAAATCATTCAGCAGCCAGTATCTAAGTTATTTTGCTGCATATATCTTTGTCCTATAACTTCCTTAGGTTGCTTTGCACATGGAAGTGTCTGGTAGGACTATAACTACTACCTCAGTTTTGTCTGTGATACAAAAATAGAACAGTGAAGCCACTAAGTTTTAACAGCGTAATGAGATGCCTCATTCTGCTCAGAATACACTATTGCTTACCAGCTCCACAAAGGATGGGAGCAGTGGTGGTGGTGTTCCAAAATATATGGTGGCAGGTAAGTATTGACTGAAATACTTCATTCTCAGTGGAGAAGGAGGAGTGTGACCAAAAAGCTTTTCATGTCATCTAGATCACCTTTCTGGAGATACAGGCATCTTGGTTCCTGCACAGGGAGTGTGAGGAGCATGAAGTTGGGTTGGGTGCATGAGGTCAGAAGTACAGCAGCTGAATGGTGGTGTCCTGTGGAGCCAAAGGTGGTTCATTTTTCTGTGTTCTGAAGTCTCAGTGCATTCCTCATCTTTTTAGGTCTTGCTTTATACATTTGCTTAGTGATAGACACGAAGACAGAAGCGATCAATTTATCTTTATGCACACAAAGTTGTGAACTGAAGCAGTGCTCCAATGCTCTCCACCTACGTGATATGGTCATCACACTATACTGTTGTTGATCAGATTTCCCTAGTCTTGTTCATGAAAGGAAATCTGAATGTAGGAGAATGGGAAAAGGGGAGAAATGCCTGCAAGTGGTTTTTCAAGGAGCTAAAATTTATTTTGTACCTCTTAATTCGTTAGAATCTTCATTATCTCTCTATCAGGGTTTCTTTTCCTTTTATCTGCCCTGAGATGGCGAACATTTATTTCTTACTGTCACAAATTTTGTTTTATGTTATACTTGATTTCACTGAAATATCTTTCCAATGCACAGGAAATGGTATCTGCAAATGCAGAGTGTGCGAGTGTTTCCCCAACTTCACTGGCAGTGCCTGCGATTGTTCCTTGGATACTACACCATGTATGGCTTCTAATGGGCAGATTTGCAATGGAAGAGGAACCTGTGAATGTGGCACCTGCAATTGTACAGATCCCAAATTCCAAGGCCCCACATGTGAAATGTGTCAGACTTGCCTCGGTGTCTGTGCAGAGCACAAGTACGTACCTAGAACACCAAGCCCCAGCTTCTGTGCATTTGAGTTTGTGATACTTATATGTGAGGATCTTTAAAACAAAGCCTTTGATAGTTAAAACTTCAGCTAAGGTTTTTGCTTGAAACTTTTATTCTGAAATACTGTTGAAATGGACTAACCTGACTGTCAAAAACTGAACCTAGACCTGTGTGGGCCAGCGAAATTTGCATCCCTCCCTTTGGAAATCCAGATTTTTGGAAGCGAAACGTTTTCTGCACGAAAACTTTGAAGTAAATTTGGGATTAGCGGCTGAGCTGATTCCTGTGCAGCTAACTTTGTGCTGAGAAAAAAACTTAGTCTTTTTAGTATAAAAATCCCGTTCAGTCTGCTTTTTTCAATGAGTTATTCAGAGTGATACCCCACTGTAAGGCTTGTCACTCAGTTTGTTCTTTTTAATCTGTGTCTCAGATACTGTTTCACTGTCAATATCATGTTCCTACACTACCTTCTCTGAGAGTATTCATTTTCCAGGTAGAGGTGTTGAAAAAGTTTGGGGTTTTTTTCTGCCTTTGAAGTTTGTGGGTCATCTAGGGAAAGAGGAATTTATTAAAGGGCTTTTGTTAATCCCAAGGTGCATAAGTGTTCTGACTGCTAAAAAGCAGTGTCTTCCTTTATTTTTTCCTGACCTTTATGGCAAAAGGATTGTTTTTTCATGGTTTCTTTTTTTTCCCCATGTTTTCTCCTTTGCATTTCTTTAAATTAAATGCCAGAAATCTGTCATGAACATATTAAAAAGCATCGCTTCTGGTTTGTTCCTCCACAGGGACTGTGTTCAGTGCAGAGCTTTTGAAAAGGGGGAAAAGAAGGACACCTGTTCCCAGGAATGTATGCATTTCAATATGACACTGGTGGAAAGCCGGGACAAGTTGCCGCAGCCCGGACAGCCCGATCCGTTGTCTCACTGCAAAGAGAAGGATGTTGATGACTGCTGGTTCTACTTCACTTATTCTGTCAACTCGAATGGTGAAGCCAATGTCCATGTGGTGGAGACCCCAGGTATGAACAGGATGTTGCCTGTTCTCCCTTTGTTGTTAATTGTCCTAGTTAGATAAATTTTCATGATTTTTTTACCAAGTTTGTGCTACAGGTTATAAACAATTGTGTCTTTGAGGTTTTGTTGCTTTTTTTCTTTTCCTTTTCTTAATAATTCGGGACCAGTGTACATAAAATTGTGTACTATGCTGCAAACTGCTTGAATTATTTCATGCTGGCAACCTTTGCTTTTATTTAACTGAGGTACCTTCAATAATAGGTTCCAAAAGCCTTTTACTTAGTTAATCCTTAATAGTTCAATCTTCTGATACAAAAAAGCGAGAACAATTTTATAGCTCAATCAGTAATTTACCATTTATTTACCAAGACCATTGTTAGTCTGAATTACTGAATGTTGCATCTAATAGTGCAAAATTTCTGATTTTGTGCATTAGCAGTGTGTGGTCTCCTGATTTTTATAAGCCTGATATAAAATGCACACCTTAAAGGTTTAGTGCTGTATTCCACTCAAGGAATTTTCAGAATTGATCGTTTGGGTGACCATCATTTAATACAGACCAGTGGCTCTTAGACATAAATACTGCTTCAATTCAAAATGTTTAAAATTCTCTACAAATGTAGTCCACAGTGTAGAGGAGAATCTTGAGCCCTGTCTCCTAGGGCAAGTCAAACACCTCTTGCACTTCTGGGGCCTGACCTTTTCTTCATGTATAAACTTCTGTTTCCTGAGCTCAGAGGTGAATCAAGCCCATCATGCACAAGGAGGCACCTTAATTCTGTGCCATACAAGTGCTGAAGGAACCAGCTCTGGTCAGTAGAGCTGTATTCAGCGGAGCAGACACTTGTTCCTTACTGGTTCCCAAGGAATTCCTCTCAGGACCCTTCCTTCACCCTTGCAGCTACAAAGATAAGGAGTCTGCAGTGGGGGAGGAAGCTTTGGTCTATTGACTGCACAGGAGTTGCATTTATTTGCTTCTGACTCCTTCACTTTGTGCATTGACCTCTGCAAAAGCCTTTCTTCGGTTTGTGATTATTGAGAATTTTACATTAATAGTAGAATTGGGTTTTAATCTGGAGGATTGTTATTTCTGTGTCAGTCACCATAAATCACTTTGCATCTGTATGACTCTTTTCAAGCACATAATTCACTTTTTTTGAGAGTGTATGATATTTTTATCCAAAGAAGATGTACCTTTTTGTAAACTTGATTTCAGCAGATATCAGTTCCCTAGATGAGGAAATACCCTTAAAAAATAAAAATCTGTCTCGGAAGCAAAGTTATTGCTTATCTCTATATATTAACCACTAACAGCCATTTGAGGTAAAATGGGAAGCACCCTCTTTCTGTAATGCTGTGACAGAGTACATGGGGCCTTTTTTGCCAGTCTGTGTTTGTACTCCAGCTGGTTTATCCCTCCTGCACTACCTTTGACTTGTATGTTTAAAATACCATTGCCAGTTACTTTGCTCTAAATACTCTAGATCAATAGCTTAACGGGTTAGCAGTATATTGACTTTATCATCAGAACAGGATTTGTTCTATTGCTAAACTCAAACACAAATTAGAAGGATAAAAATAAGCTGGAATGTTACTGGATGTACATATTCAAAAAATTCTGTTATTTGAAACAAAAGTAGTATTGGCATACCTGATATTCAAAATACTGGCTTCAGTACAAAATCAAATGTTAAAAGCATCTGGATATGCATTGCCTTTACCATTTTGTAAAATCAAGTTTCCCTTGCCTTGTTCCCTAGAGTGCCCCAGCGGTCCTGACATCATTCCCATCGTAGCTGGTGTAGTTGCTGGAATTGTTCTTATTGGACTTGCATTATTATTGATTTGGAAGCTACTAATGATCATTCATGACAGAAGAGAATTTGCTAAATTCGAAAAGGAGAAGATGAATGCCAAGTGGGATACGGTAAGTCAAGAGGCTTCTCTGTGTATAAAAGCTGCAGTAGCAGAGAAGAATAGAAGGGTTTTGTTTATGTGGCTTAAGTGTTTCAGATTGTAACCAACCCCCTTAGAGAAGAACTACTTGAGTTAGAAAGGGGAGTAGTAACTTGGGTTTAAATAACATTTCAGAGAGAAGATGTGACAGCATAGTTCAGCTTTACAGTTCTACCACACATAACAATGTATTATTGAAATATTTGTTAGAAAGATGAGTAACTTCTGTATAAACAGAGAAGAAACTTTTGTGCTCATTGAAGAGATCTTGTAAATACTCACACAGAGTTGAATGAGTAAATACTCATTGGGAGGCTTGAATAAAAGTCACAAAATCATGGCTGGTACTGGTGTGTTGAAATCTTCTCAACTCTTTGTCAGCAGAGAAGTGTGCAAGAAAAGCAAGCCCATGGTCTATAGGTTTTCATAGGCTACTGGTTGCTGCCTCTGGTAAAAGTTAGGAACTTTCTAATCAAGAACCCCTTCAATACGATTCTGTAGAAGGCAACTCCCACATGTGCTTGATAAGAGAATACTTAAAAAAATGTCCAAGGAGGCCTTTTGGTTTTATTTAAGAAAATTAATTAATTCTGTTTTGGGTAAAAACAAAATTACTAACACTTTTCTGTATATATATAGCATGATTTTTTTCAGTGATAGTTGAGAATGTTACTTTTTTTTTTCTCTTGTTGAATTATTCGATATTGACCATTTCTTTTACTTCAGCAAGAAAATCCAATATACAAGAGCCCTATTAACAATTTCAAGAATCCAAACTATGGACGTAAAGCTGGTCTCTAAGTCTCAGTTTGTATCTCCTTTCATTTTCTTTCTTTTTTTCCCCTTTGCATGTCATTTCAAACTCACTGTGTGTCACAGTCAGTTAATCACAGTTTATGTCTTACTCAGTTTATCTACTGCTGCTTTGAGTGTGGGGTTTTCAAGAATGCAGCTTGAAAATTTTTAACTGGTTTTGACAACTAGATTACTTACTTACTAATATTACCAATACTGGCTTAAACTATTCTACAAGTGATTATTTTTATTTTATTTTTTTTGCTGAGTGTGTGAACAGCTCTTATATTGTGGAGAGACAGAGGGGGAGGCTTTGTCTTCTATTTCCTCAAATCAGGAGTCAGTTTGCTTTAATTTGATATATTTGCTAAGATTAAATACTCGTAAGGTGTCCCAGCCTATAAATATCACTGTTTTTATTAGAATAACTCTGGGAACATTCAGAGTAACCTTACAGATTTTTCCTTTTTTGTAAACTTCTTCATCTTATTAATCATAAAATGCATATACTCTACTAATTTTAAATTAAATATGCATCTTACTTTTTTTGTCCTTATTTCTATTGACACAGAAATATTGACACAGTGTTTCCACTTGTTTTCTTAAGTCCCTCCTAAACTCTACCTGAGCACCTCACTTCTGTTTGGAAATGCTGAGTTCAGTTTTCTATACACCCAACACACCAGGAGAAACAGGAGAGCAAGTCAGTAAAGCAGAAGTAATGAGTAGTTACCTTTTGTAGACTTCAAGGTTTCACTTCCTTGGGTGCTCTAGGTGTTCTCCTCCTTCCCTGGGATCCCCAGCTGCTCAGGAAGGAATAAGAAAGGGAGGATGAGATAGGGAAGGGATGTCAGAAGAATACTGAGTGATAAGTAGTACAGAGATCAGATTAGAGGAAGGGGAATGAAGAAGCTGGGAAGGCAGCACATCCCTTAAATATCTGTAGATTTTCTTCAGAAGCCAGTGGAAGGGATGATCTCTGTCTCTAATTTTGTACTGTCTGCTGTCTCCCTTTTTCAGTGTTGCACTCAAAAGATTTTGTAAAGAAAAAAATGAGGGGAAAAAGCAGGAATTGAGAGAATTTAGGTTTCTACTTGTTCTCACTGTGACAAAAATTCCGAAAAGTACTTTGTCTAGCATTCTGAGCCCTTCCTGATGGAATACACTTTCCTTTTCTCTTTGCATTCGTTTCACTTTCCAGTGTGTCCAAAATGGATTGTAGAAACATTCATTTTACTTGCTACATTGACCACATTCACTCCTTTTCATTTTTCTTCTCAGAGTCCATTATTCTGGGGAGGAAATTGAGTTCTTGGTCCTTTCTAACACTTCACATACTCCATCTGGTTAAGTCTCTGTTACCTGCCCTTCTGCTGTTCTCTTAGCTGTATACTTTCTGTTGCATGCAGGACAAGCATCTAACAAACCATATGTTGTGTAATTTCCATGCTCTCATTCTCTACTCTGTGCCTCTTCAGGATATAATGTCTTTAATGCTACCAGTTCTCCTGAAAACGTATTTCCTGCAGAAAGCTTTCCTCTTGTGTAAATGGAGAGGTGGACTTCTGCCTTTTTGTTTCACTCAGATATGAGGATGAAAAGTATGAAAGAGTGTGAGGTTTTTTAAACATGACTTTATCATTTTTGGATAGAAATATCAGAACTCTGGGGAGAAAGGGAGATGTGTTTAGATTTATTGACCCTAGAAAGGAGGAGGTCAATATTGGCAGAACAGGTGACCCACAGGACATAAAAGAAAGTCCTCTTTTTCCCCATAGCTAAGATTTTCTGGTGGTTTTAGATTATTGCCAAAGCTTTTCATTTAAGTGAAGAGTTGCCTTCGTATCACCAAGGCAAAAAAGTCATCTGAAATTCCATTACAAGAAAATTACATCGCAGTAGGTTCCCTGCTGTGCACATGTGTATGAAATTAAATTAGCTTTGTGCAGGTTGTGTGACCATTCCCTGGTCCCACAGCCATCATACACACATGGGCTGGGGCTCTGTGGTGAGGGAGCTGCAGCACCTTGTCATGATCCAGGTGCCCAAGTACTTCCCTGGTGCTGGTCCCTGATGTTGCGAAGGACGTCACCGCGGCATCCTTGGGGCTGATGCTCGAGGCAGCTGGGTCAAACCATGTTTGCCCGTGTTCTACCCCAGTCAGCCATGAAGGGTTTGGTGCAATCATGCTTGGAACGAGTCTAAGAAAGGATGAATTCCTTCTGGACTGAAAAGCTACATCACAAATTTAAAACCCAAACCTGCTATTTGTAGTGAATGCCATTTACCACTCCTGCTTGGGGATAGCTTGTGCATTGCTAAGCATCCTCAAACAGACTCCACATTCAGTCATCTTGCATTTCACAAGTGATAAATTCATTTATATGAGATACTAAATCTGTAGTAATTTGGCTAGCCTAATTAGCAGCTACTGATAAGAATAAAAACCCACAAACAATTCAAGGCGCTGAAAATCAGAGGGATGTGTTCTCCTAACTTAGATTTTTATGTCTGTAACTTACCTTGCTGATCAATGATGAACATATGCTGAGTGTGGGAACAGAGATGCCATGTTTTCAATTGCTTTCGTATCAATTAGTATATTCAATTAATCCTGATTTGTGGCACCAAAGATAGATAGAAACTGTATTAAACCAGTTATTTTTGCCTTTATTTATTTTTTTCTTTACTTTACAACTCAGTACCACTAGAGATGTAGCTGTAATCACAGCTGGTGGCCTATTTAGTAATGCAGCGCAAAGAGGGGATGTAGATGGAGTAACAGCGGCGGTGCCCGAGGGGCTTTCCCCGCTGTTCCCGCTGGGCTCCATCCCGGGAAAGGGCTGGAGCGGGGCGTGGCGCCCTCTGGCGGCCTCCCGGCCCCTGACCTGGGCCTCGCCTCTTTCCCTGGAGCCGCCGCGTGTCCGGGCGGAGCGGCCCTGTATTCCTGCCGGATAGCGCTGGGGGTTGGTGGCAGCTGGAAATGGTCAGAACCAGCTCTTGAACAATGCATGTGGATGAGTTTAAATACTCCAGAGTCCAGCTTCTTACAGTGGCCTAGCTCTTAAACCCACTGTGAAGGTGACTTAAGTGACTGTTGAAACAATAAGTCCCTGGAGAAAAAGGGAAAAGAAGGTGACTCAAACGTCCTATATAATAGGTTCATCTTTATGCAGCACTGGACTGAACTGTTGTTCTCTGAACAGCCCATTCTAGTTGAAAGTGAATACTGTTGCAAAAACATAGCTCTTTATTCGTGGCTGAAAGTACTTTTTTAAAGTACTTCCATCTTTATTTTAACGTATGTCAGTCAATCTTATATATAGTTATTGGTTTTAATTTTGGTTTAAGTGTGCATGGAGTTCTTAGTTATAGGGGCATGTGGTAAATGTGTTTTCCCTAACTTTGCATGCTTCAACCAGTGTGTTCTCTGCAGTGGCATAAAGAAAAAGGGTTTATTTAAAACCAGTAGTGTTTGTCTAAGACAGCAAGTTTGTTTTAGTGGCCAGTTAAAAAACTGGGATGCTGCTAATCTTGGAAAGTTTATACCCTATGCCAGCTGTGAGGGGCCCTAAGCGAGATGAGCGTCATGCTGGATTAGTGGATATTTATTTTAATGATGAACTGTCTGCAGAAAACCCTGCCAAGCCAGGCCCAAGACAGGGTGATGGAGTATGGCTGGAACAGCCAGGGCTGCTGCTGTCTAACAGAAGAGAGCAAGAAAGGAATTGCAGATCCATCAGGTGCCTGTGTTGTGGTTATAGGCAGTAGAGCCTTAAGAGCCATTTAGCTGATCAAGTGTCAGGCTGAACAGTTGTGAATATTGACTAAATCTCCATTATTTGTAATGGGAACCAAGACACTCACCTGACATATGGAGACACTTAGTCATGTGCTTTATTCAGTGACCTAAATCCTACTGTGTGCTTCTGAGAAGCACAAGTACAAGGGAAGGCAGGACAGTGTTTCAATATTCTTGTAAATAGGGCTTATGCTAAATAAAGAGCATGTAAATTTCAAATTCTAACTTCAATTCAAAAGTATTGTAGTAAAAAATTTACAACCTTATTATGCAAATTGTATTTTAAGCCTGATTCCAGGTTCAAATTAGTTGTATGAATTCCACCTAGCAAATTTCTAAGCTTTAGTCCTAACCTTTAGACCCATTCCTGCACTATCTGATAGAAGTTATCTCTCTTTTACAAACTAGAAAGTGTAAGCATATACCTTCCTTTTTGTGCTGGGGATAGTCTGTTTTGTAAACTGTTGAAGGTTAAAAGCACCATATAGCAAGTATTACATAATGCCTTGCCATGGAAGAGCTGTACAATAACTTCTAGTCTGCATATGACACAGCCTATTAAGCTCAAAGACTTTCTCTGCATCATAAACTTTACTGATTTATATTTATATTTTTAAGAATTTTCCATTAAAACTTGTCAAGGAAATAAACAATGTACATTGCCAAGAACTTTGAGACATAATGAGATACTTCAGTTGCAGATTAAATCCCTCATCCCTGCATGTTTTTCCAGTTTTGTTTACATCTTACTATTGCAAAGCTTTTTACTGAAAATATTTGGTTAGGTCATAATTTTGCATTGATTAATTAGTCTGGCTGAGAACTAATCACATCACACTATTTCTGTGATTTACAATAAAGAAAAGAACAACCAAACATAATTCCCCATCCATTTCCAGACCAGTAGCTGATATACTTTTAACTAAGACAGCATTTGCCTGGGAACTGCTAGAAGGAAGAAGGGTCTTTTACTGTTACACTGTATTTGTGAAGGACAGCCAGCACTGGACACCCAGTTCCTCCTTCATCTCTGTCCAGATGGCATTGACTCAGATCTTGAGAAGAGTGAACAGAGAACCTTGACTTCCATTGTCCAGCAATCCAGGTGCTGGTTAGACAAGTCTCTGAGGTCTAAGCAGGATTGGATACACCTCCTTGGTGTTTGCATGTTAAAGAAGCTGGCTTTGAGGAGAAATACCCTTTTCCTGTGAAAGGAACACAGCACCAGCTACATGGTCCTCCTCAGCAGCAGCTATGGTTGTTGGGGTAGCCCAGTTAACTTGACCAGGTCTTGCAAATAGAAGGCAACAAACTTCCCAGGAACTGTGATATGAAAATTTCACACCAAGTTAGTTACTTGCTTGCCTTGTCATTTCTGGCACGTTCTGTGGTATTCCTAGTTGATTTTCCAGGTTTATGACCCTGAAAAGTAGACACCTGGTGTTTGTGTGTCCTTTGATTGACTGTAGGAAAAATTGGTTTAACCTGAAATATTTTAAATGGTGTGTAACTTAATAGAGTTGAATTAATATGGTAATATAGGCCATCTCAGACCGGGGGGGAACCTTAAAGGGAGAGAGATTCCCTTACTGCTGAAGAAGGCCAGATACAGCCCTGACCACAACAGCACTCCAGCTGACAACTGCACTGTGCTGAATTTTCTCAGGAATTATTTGTGTATGCACAGAAGAGCTTCATGCTGGCAAACAACATTCATTTAGGTTGACGTTCAGGCTGTGATAAGAGCTCAGCACTGCAGCTCCAGGCTGTACCTCACAGTAGCCCTTTCTCCTGCAAAGATTTATCTGTTCATTTTCTGTTCAGTCTGTTCGTCTGAGGTGTACAAGGATGTCATAAACGGAGTAAGATTTACTGAGATAGAAGGAAACCTGGGAACAAAGGAAGCTTAAAATAAGCTTAATTTAGAGGTTTTTAAATCTCAGCAACAGCGATGTAAGCAGTTGTTCTGTAGGCTTGTCTCGTGTCAGTAGAAGTAATGTTTTTATTACAGTGTCTGCACCAATACAGAAGTTTCTTTGTTTTATCTGTGCATTTTGCCCATATGGGGGATGGGGGGACCTGCAGAAATAAAATGAGAATGACAAGTACTGAATGTTCAATATAAATAGTGACTGTGTATTAGCAAAACACTAGAAGTCTTTCCACTTTGTTTCTAGAATTAAATTGTAATGTGAGATAAGCTATTTAAATGCTTATTATAGCAGAGTGTGGTCTGTGGTCAGTCTCGGTGTCAAACAATGTTGTTTACAATTCTACGCTTCCTTAAAAACACTGCCCTGGACTGCAGAGCCCTGGGTGATGGCTCAGCCCTGAGATGAGCAGAGAGGTTCAGCTGCCTCCAAGGAAGTGTGTGGTGCAAACAAAACAGGATCGTTCTAACCCTTTGCTTTATTGATCAGCTGCGCATGCCCTGGCTCAAGTTGTTAGAGGGAAAACTAGTTTGACTTGAGCTGTTTGTGTGTACAAATGAAACATTAATGGGGAATTTCTTAAGCTAATTGTTACACCTCTTGCAAACACGTTGTTTTTCTCATCTCTTTAAATGTTAATATGAGTATTTTTTTTTCTTTTTCTAGGGTGAAAATCCTATTTACAAGAGTGCAGTGACAACTGTGGTCAATCCTAAGTATGAGGGAAAATGAACACTGCTTGTATGACTTCACAACACTGTATGCAGCATAGCAATTTTTGTAGTCACAGTAAGATAGATTTAGGGCAAACTGCGGTGATTTTACTAATTCATTACATATAGGTTTGTTTTCCTGTGTGAAAATGTACCATATGTAATTTTTTACTTTTAATTTTATTTTATTTTTATTGCAAGTAAAAGTAATTGGTGCCAGAGGTTGGACAAAAAAAAAAACTTGAGACTGTGTAGCCTAGACAGCCCAGGTCACGTGGTGCCTTTCTGACCTTTCCCATTCCCGTGCTGTGAATCCAGATCTTCTGCAGGGCACGATACTATATGGAATGACAGGGAGGGAAGGGATTAAAGCAATCAGCATGAGGGCTCTGCCTAGCCATTTAGTATTAAATTTTTTAGCTTTACAGGGAAATCAGGGCTTGAGTTTGCAGATGTAATTAAACTTATGTAGCATGGAGCTGGTGGGTAATTGGTCTTCGAATTGCTAGATGTGTGATTAAGTACATGTTAAGTTGAGAAAGCTGGAAGTGGGCAGTGTAAAAGACTGAAAAGTGTGTGCATACTTATCTTTGTTTTTGAAGTTGCTTATTGCCAGGTTATGGTTAAAATGAAAGTGTTTGAGAAGAATGTTAAGAGGGAAAAAATAGCTTTAAAACACGTGCCATTACTGAAAAAGTTGCTGACTGGTAACTTGCTTAGTTTTATTTTGTAAATTCAAGCCCTGGGTGGCAGTATCATGAAGTACCTTACCAAGACATCCTCAGATCACCTAAGGGCCTTACGTGATGCTGTGTCTTTATTCTGTAATGTTTTCTTTGAAAGCCTGGTGCTTTGTCACCCTTCTAACATTTTTTATGTATTTGGTTGCAATTCTTTTTGTAATATTTTTGTATCAACACAAGCTTTTTTTCCTTTTTTTTTTTAGCAGTCTTAGCTGTAAATTTGCCTTTACCCTGTAGCTAAGATTGCATAGTTTGTCATGTGATGAGTCACACATCATTCTTGACATGTGCCATGTACATTTGCCTCTGACCATTCAAACTGCATCATAGTCATATTCTTGTTTTAAGTGCCTTTTTCTGTTAACAGATGTTCACTTTTTACAGTGCTATTACTGAAGTTATTTATTAAATAAAAGTACCTTAAAAGACTTGGATCTCGTCTCTTTATCTTGTAGAAGTTGATACTACTCAAAAAACCTGAGAATTTTGTCTGCACAAGAGGTAATAGACATTGTAATAATGCCAAATATGTCCTGAGAAGAGTTAAGTTGAAATGATCTTGGGTAACAAACAGGAGCTGTTGTATAAATGCCCAAAGGCCGGGTCAGCGCTGTGGTACGTGCAGGGGCTGTGGATGTAAAGCCCCCAGCATTCATTTGCATGTGTGCTAAAGAAGTTTTGTAGTTTATTGACTACTCCAGGAAATGGGCTCTTTGGTTAATACTCTTTCACAACACGTGAAAAAACGAAAAAAAACACTGCATTTTGTAGGAAAATAAGGTCTTCTGGATTTTTTTTAGGAGTATAATGTTCTAGGTAGATTATCAAAGCACCTTTGTAATTAAATACATTCCTAAAGTATATTCCTGAAATCTGTATGATTCCTTGGGGGTTTTTTAACTTTTGGTACTTCAGGTTATCCTGAGACACTATGGGGATCTGTTCTGAACGGCCCTGTTAACACCCATCTGAGGGCAGGAGGAGTCTGCTTTCCATGAAGTGGGGGATGAGGGAGAGGTTGGACTCGGTGTGTGTGTGTGTCTGTCTGTCTCCATGTCTCTATGAGGGAAGCAACTGGAGATAAGAGGATTCAAGGGCTTGATACAAGGTAGACCCCACACGGGCAGAGACTCAGGGGCAGGTGCTGGACAGACTGAGTGTGCCAACCCAGCCATGGGAGGGATGGGCACTGCAGGGATGTCTGCACTTCCCACTACTGGGCCTTCCTCCTGGGCAGTGGGAAGGGCGATGGGGAGGAGGCCCTTGGTCCTGTCCCTGTTTCCCCGAGTGCTGTGCTCTGCCTGTGGTGCTCTGTGTGTGTTTCTGGATGTTCTGTGTACGTGAGGGTGCACCTGCCTGCACAGGCTCACTGGGAATACACCCTTCAGCTCACTACATGATGGACCTGGGGACATGGAGCTGCTGCAGTTCTTGCTTCCTTTGGCCTACTGCATTTGGCAAGAGGTACATTTTCTGATGGTTGGTGCAAATGAGAGCAAACTCACTGATGGGAAGAAGCTGTGCCATGTAGTGCTCTGGGCTGGTTCTTACATCATAAAATGCTCTTTCTGTATTGTCTTTCCAGCTCAGGGAACCAAACCAGCCTGAGATACCATCTAACCTGGCACAAGATTAGATACCAGTGGGAGCTGCATCTGTATGTACAGCTCATGTTGTCTGTTCCTCTTCATGCTGACTTTACAGAATTGCAACTTGACTGTCTCCACAATAGATGAGATTTGGACATATGAATATTAAACTCCCTTCCTGGTGTTTTGGTCATTTCTCCAACAATACTGAGGATTTTCAATAGCTCCATAAGAAAAAATGCAGAAATTTCTTCTAAACACATTCTGTATTATTTGGCCATGAAAACTGAGACAAAGCAGCTTGAACAGAAAAGATAATTTCTGACCTTTATGGCTGTAGCTTTGTCAACATTCTACAAATATTAATCCCAAATTTCTGGTTTGGACTGTATCAAAGTCCCCTTCAGATCTGTCTTTTTAACTCTCCATCTTTCCCAGACTGCAGAGAACACTGGAATCCTGAACTATCCAGAATTCATGTCCCACAAGAAGTTGACCTTTAGGAACATTGACCCCTATACAGTATTACCAGTCCTCTTAAATTAAGCAAATATTTAATTATGTGTGCATTAACCTGGTTGTGTCCACTCATTATGTTACATGTTCTGCAGTTTTCTTAACTAGTCTGGTTTCAAAATGCTTGTGTGGATTGGTAGATGGCTTTTTCACAAAGGTGCTGAAGGCTTTGAATTTACGGTGCCCATTAGAGAGCTTTTTTAACCCTTGTTTGAACTGGGTTTCCAGTAGCCACTTCCAGCCAGATGGAAGCTGCTTAATATCTCCAAGTGAACAGTTGATTAAATGAGAGAGAACAGCTGCCATCCTACAGGATCAGATTCAAGATACTGTGTCACAGATTGTAGGATTTGCTTTAAAGTGAGATTAAATGTTCCAGCTAAGAGAGAAGGTGTAGTTCAAATATGATAAATTTTAAGTGCTGGAAACCAGGAGTAGTTGTGAATCCTTCTTGGCTTGTAAATACTGACCTCAGCTACTTACCCTGAATTCTGCCAGTTGGTGAAGCAGTGAACTCTTACAGTAAATATCAACAGTGCATCAACTCAAGAGGCTCTGATCCCAGCCAAGGCAGATATAAGATCCTAGCAGTGTATCTGTTTGAAAAGAATTACAGTTAATGTAACCATAGTCTCACTATCCTTAATCTATCCATTTCCCCAGCTCCTGTCTAGTAACTGGAGAGCTAAGCTAGAATTGCTTTATGACAGCTATTAATAAACAAGGTTTCTTATCCTGGATTGAAACTACAATGACAAAAATACAAGTCAGCTAAAGAAAATAATTCTCTGTAATCATGTAATTTATTAAGTAACAGCCATGAACTGACTTTACCACAATGTGTTGAGCCTCCTGCTTAAACTATCTCTTGGCTGCTTGAAAACTCGTCTTAGCAGTCTCGTGAGCACCTACATATGAGGAAGTCTCAACTGATCCCCTTGGGATGATGATTTTTTTCCTTTCCTGCATAATTGCACTGGTCTACAATATGACCATGATTTCTTTTCCATAACAAATACAAATTCATTCTCAGACAAGCACAGAATGTGAATAGGAAATAAAGGAGCAGCTTTTCTCTGAGTAAAATATTGATCAAGTAGAAATCGTAAAAGAGTATGTTCTAGCTACAAAATTCTACTATTTAGAGGATGTTTTCCAAGCACTTCTGGTTTTCTTCCTGAAAAATCAGAATTGCTGCCAAAGCATTTATCTAGCAGAATGAAAATATTTATAAGCAAGTGTGAATACAGATTGCTGTAAAGTAATTCCAATGAATGTTCATTAATGATAATAAATGCATTAAACCCATCTCAATAAAATGGATAAATTGCAGCTAGAAAAAAGACACCATAGGGCATAATTTTAAATAACTTGAGAATATTTGGGTTGAACATTAATTTTAGACAAATATTTAAGGTAATTTTTTAAAAAGAACATATTAGAAGTAAACTGATGAGTTTCATACAGATCAACATGGGAAATAGCTTCTAAAATACAGAAAAATAAGTCAAATATGCTGTCAGTGAAAAATTATCAGAAATATTGTGTTTTTCTATTCCTCATAGTATAGCAATATGAACTGTCTCACCTTGCTTTTATAGTGCATTACACAAAATATAAGTATTTTTATCCATGAGAGGTTTAAAAGTACTGTATTGTCGATTCTTTGCTTTGTGGATTTTCCAGCTCTTGGTTCTGTGCCACGGTTTGGATTGCTGAAGCAGATGTCAAAATACACTTAAAATATGATCTCACCTTTAAATTATTTAAAGAGCAAGACTTCTGCTGTCAATGTCTTACACTGCTAACTACTGAATATTCCTTTACATATGTGATACTTTTTCTTGCTATTTAAAAGTTCCAAGCTGCATCTTCTCAAGGTATTAATTGACACCAGCTAAAGGTGTCACTTGGTGAAGAGTGAGCCTGCAAATGAAAGTGTAGGTTGTCCCCCACATACACAAGGTGTTGTGGGTCAGCCTCTAATTCATCTGTTGACCACAGCCTGCTTTTTTCCTTTGCTCTCTGCTCCCTAAGGACGTGGCACACCGAAGGAGAGGCTGGAGCTGAGTGCGTTGGCCAGTGTTGGTAACGGGGTGAATGTCGAGAAGCAAAACTTCAGAGCACAGAATGAACTGGAGGGATCAGGGGAATTCCTTTGGGGTGAGGGGAAGCAGAACACAGGGTAGGCGGGGGAGGGAGGAGCCAGAGCACAGGAGAAAGAAAGGGAAATCCGGCTGTTTTTCTTAGGTCCCCCACACTCCTCCAGCTACATGGTGGCGTTCATGTCCTTTTACAAAGTTACTTACTTTGCAATTACCAATGAATATGTGATTAAATGGCTTGTTGTCACATTCTCAACTTTTTGCAAGCTCTTCAAATTTCCTTGTCTTTCAGCAATCAAAATTTCTCCTTTCCTGATGAGTTCATCATGAGTTCTCCTATAAAAAGCAGAAAATTTTGCTGTATATCTCAGAAAAAAATTAACAGAACAGCTCTATAAAGTGAAAACTGAGGTACATGGAAAAGAAATGTTTGTATTCCCTCAACAACACTGTTACAACAATACAGAACAGTAAATATAGATTAATCAAACCATTGCATTTCATTAAATAAAGTAAATAATGTAAAAAATAAAATTAATTAACTGGTTTTTCCTTATCTATGATTTTATTTACCTTTTATTTTAGCATGGGGCAGAGACAAGTTAAATAAAATTAAACATAAGTCTGTACCTGAAGTGTCATAGTTTTTATTCTAGAAATATTTCCTAACCAAAGCACAGCCCTGAGAATAATCAGTCGCACAGTCATGGTTTTTAATGGATAAGGAGCTCAGGCTCAGAATCAAGGCCTACTTCAGAGTGCCATGTAAAAAAGAGGCATCAAAACCCGATAATTCAGATCAAATGCATTCATTCTTCTAAAGAAGTGGTAGTCTGAGAAGTAAGATGGGGTAAGGGGTAGAATGAGGATGCTGACATAGCATATCAGAATAATAATAAGAAAATCAGAAGAATATGAGAAACTCTAAAAAGATGACGATAGGATATTATCATTGCAATACTGATAAAAGTCAAACCATCTTCTACAGTAAGGCCAAATTGCAAAATGGGAAAAATATAAATAAATTAACTGAAGGGGGTAGCTACAACTATGTTTGGATGGAGCCTCCAAGTTATTCTTGGGCACCAGAGAACCTGTTCAAAGATGACTTTAGAAAGATCACACAAACAGAAGAAGGATGGATTAAGCAGACAGTAAAACCATGTGATCAAAGTAAGAAGATGTCCTTGAAAAAGCTGAATTGCATTTAAATGAAGAATATAAAAAAGAACAGAAATTTAAACATTAAAAGTATGCTAAAGAGGATTTAGTGCCTCGTGGAAGGCACGAAAACTGATAAATACACTGGAAGAAGAAGCTTGGCGCTGAGATTAGGAAGGACAGTTGGAATAAGAAATAACAGAATATGTAAACTCATTCTTTGCTTATACATTCCCCATCAGAGGGCAAATACCAGAGAAATTATTCAAAATAAAGTGTCAACAAAATATTCTGGAGAGGAATCAACGAAGGAATAGCAGCAAACTGCCAAAAGCCAATGTTAATCATTTAAGAAGGCTTAAGGAACTCAAGGATGAGTGCCAGATCTCATTGCCATATGAATGGAAAATGGCTAACATACATAGTCTCAATTTTTAAGAGGTTTTCTGGGAGTTAAAAAAAAAATACAAAAAAGTTATCCAGATGTTTCTACCACTATCTGGTAGAAATTATAAGTGGACACATGAAAGGGGGAAGTCACATCTCACAAATCTGATGCACAAAGAGATCGCTTCATACAACTGGATTTCCAAAGCCTTTCAACAATGCTTTTCATTAAGAACCACTGCAGAAACTTCCAGGGGATGTGGAGAAAGTCTTCAAAATAATAAATAGCTGTCAAAGACAGAAAATTAAAAACCCCCAAAACATTATAGAAGATGTTTGTAAAGAGCCCAGTGTCAAACCTGGGGTGCACCACTAGTGACTGGCCTCCAACTAGATGTTGTTCCACCAGTCATAGCCCTCTCAGCCCAGGCATTCAGCCAGTTTTTAGTCCACCTCACTGTCCACTAATCTAACATACACTTCATCACCATGTCTACAATGATGTTATGGGAAACAGCATCAAAAGCCTTACTAAAGTGGAGAAAACGCCCACTGCTCTCCCCTTAGAAAACCGTATTCAGACATTCAAACCAAGGGAAATTGTAAAAATCAATCATTATCTGCACATATTCAGTGACAATCTCTGAATTATCTGTTGCCTACTGAGGAAATAAGATACAGACCATCAGTTTAATGCTCAGTAACAATTGATAAAACATACTGAATAACCAGGGATTACTAGAAAAAGAGTAAAAAGCAAAACAGAAAACACTGTCAAATTAAAGTATTATCTACAATAGGAAATATTAAAAATGAAATTTTATGTCAATTATTTCCTTTCACTGGCACCTTCATCCACACAGGATCAGAGCACTGAGCCCTCCCTAGATGTGGGCAAGTATAACACAGTTCAGTGGTTGGAGTGCACCACTGAGTAACAGAGTTTCATCATTCCTTGATGAAACTGGATCACTATTTGCAATCAGAAACCTGGAAATCTTTTGGACAGTTGAAAACCAGGAAGGCGTGTGTCTAAGTCTAGAGAGACTAGACTGTTTGCTAAAGAGGGTGAGTTGTGAGGTAGACCAAACTCCTCTCTCTCTGCAATTGTAATGTCAAATTAAGGGGCTTTACTCGAGGAAAATGTGGAAAAACAGAAGAAATAACAACCCTTTATTAAGAAATATATGAATGTTGGAAAAAAAAACAAACAGTAACACCAAACAAAACAACACCAGCAACAACAACCACAACAACAAGTCTAAAAGAATACTCCTCTGTCCTTTAACACAGTCCTAATTGCGGTCTGCAGGGGGCGCTGTTGGGCCGCTGGAGCTGTAGGGCCTGCAGTACCTGGTCACGGTCGGCAGGGGGCGCTGTAGGACTGATGGAGCTGTAGGACCTGCAGTACCTGGTCACGGTCGGCAGGGGGCGCTGTAGGACTGATGGAGCTGTAGGACCTGCAGTACCTGGTCACGGTCGGCAGGGGGCGCTGTGGGCTCCGTCAGTCACCCGCGGGAAGAGGGGACCGGAGAGAGAGGTCCCGGACCACGAGGGGAAGCCGAGAAGGAGATGAGGGGGGTCCTCGCCTCCGTGGGGGCGACAAGGAAGGCAGGCAGCACACTCCCACGGGAACTCACCGCTGTCTCAAGTGGCGAAGACTCACTGCAGTCTCAGGTGGTAGTGTCTCCAAAAACTCCTCCTCCTCTCCCGCGGGCAAGCAAAAACTCTCCGATGAAACACAGCGGCTCCGGCGGGCGGGACAGTCAGACAGGTTGAAGCCAGCAGGATGGGAGGGCGAGCCCCCCCAGGATTAACAGCCAAAACAAGCTAGACCTCCGGTCCCCCTCCCCAACGAAAATGCCTGTCTGCACCCCAGAGAGCCAGCCACACACCCACACTGCCTCTCCCCTCCCAGCCAGAGTCTCCCCCAGCCCCGCCTCCGTGCCTCTTCCTTATCTTTCTCCAAGATCGGTCGTTAACCCAACCCGGCTACATCTTTGGTAATGCTAATAACCTCCCTCCCCCCACTCACTCCGTTTCTTCTCCCTTGGAGTGGGGCAGGGGGAAGGAAAATTCCCCTGATTTCCTAATCTATAACATTATCCACCCCTAATTTTTCTTCCCCATGCTGCCACACTTATTAGGTTAAATCTTTGATCCTCATACGTACATGCAGTATTCCAACTATATACTCATCCACTAGTAGGTAGATACCCATACAGATACAGGTGCAGGGTTACATACAGATACAAGTATACAGTTACAGCCAGCTCACCCCAGAGTAAGGTTTCCCTGAGGTATGCACCGAGTTTCTCCATCTTCCTGCATCACCCACCAGGTGCAGCCGGGCCCTTGGGCAAAAACAATCCCACGAATGGGTTTGTCTTTGCTCGAGGTAGGGTCAACCCAAACCTTTTTTCCTAACACACCCCTCGCGTGAATCACGGGGACCTTATCTCCATCCACGGTGTGGAGGGACTCTGACTGGGCAGGGCCGGCTCGGTTGATGGAACCTCTGGTGTTAACTAACCATGTAGCCTTTGCTAGATGCTGGTCCCAGTTCTTGTCTGTCCCTCCACCCAACGCCTTCAGGGTGGTTTTCAACAGTCCATTATGTCGTTCAACTTTCCCTGCGGCTGCTGCGTGGTATGGGATGTGGTACACCCACTTGATGCCATGCTCCCCTGCCCAGGTGGCAACTAAGCTGTTTTTAAAATGAGTTCCGTTATCTGATTCAATGCGCTCTGGGGTACCATGTCGCCACAGGACTTGCTTTTCAAGGCCCAGGATGGTATTTCGGGCAGTAGCGTGAGGCACCGGGTACGTCTCCAGCCATCCAGTGGTGGCTTCCACCATAGTAAGCACATAGCGCTTACCTTGGCGGGTTCGTGACAGTGTGATGTAATCGACTTGCCAGGCCTCCCCATACCTGTACTTACTCCAACGTCCACCATACCATAGGGGCTTGAGTCTCTTAGCCTGTTTAATGGCAGCACAGGTCTCACAGTCATGGATAACCTGGGAAATAATGTCCTTGGTTAAGTCCACCCCTCGGTCTCGTGCCCATATATGGGTGGCATCTCTGCCCTGATGGCCTGAGGCATCATGGGCCCACCGTGCTAGGAACAACTCTCCTTTGTGCTGCCAGTCCAAGTCCACCTGTGACACCTTGACTCGTGCGGCTCGGTCTGCCTGTTCATTGTTGCGATGCTCCTCATTGGCTCGGCCTTTGCGCACATGGGCATCTACGTGGCGGACCCTCACAGTGAGCTTCTCTGTTCGGGTAGCGATGTCTTGCCACGTATCAGCAGCCCAGATGTGTTTTCCCCCGCGTTTCCAATTGGCCTTCTTCCATCTGTCCAGCCATCCCCACAGAGCATTGGCTACCATCCACGAGTCAGTGTAGATGTACAGCTTTGGCCACTTCTCCCGTTCTGCAATGTCCAATGCCAGCTGGACTGCTTTGAGCTCTGCGAATTGACTCGATTCTCCTTCTCCTTCAGTAGCTTCTGAAACTTGTCGGGCGGGGCTCCATACAGCTGCTTTCCATTTGCGCTTCGTTCCTACAAGGCGACAGGAACCGTCAGTGAAGAGGGCGTAGCGTGCTTCTTCTTTCGGTAGTTTATCAAATTCTGGAGCTTCTTCAGCCCGTACCGCCTGCTCTTCTGCTTCCTCATCTGCTAGACCAAAACTCTCGCCTTCCGGCCAATTTGTGATGACTTCTAGGATCCCAGGGCGATTCAGATTTCCAATACGGGCACGCTGTGTGAGCAGAGCGATCCACTTACTCCATGTAGCATCAGTAGCATGATGTGTGGTGGGGGCCTTTCCTTTAAACATCCAGTTCAGCACTGGTAGTCGAGGTGCCAAGAGCAGCTGTTCTTCTGTGCCAATCACCTCAGAGGCAGCTTGTACTCCTTCATAAGCCGCTAGGATCTCCTTCTCTGTTGGGGTGTAATTGGCTTCAGATCCCCTGTAGCTTCGGCTCCAGAACCCAAGTGGGCGACCTCGAGTCTCGCCAGACACCTTTTGCCAGAGGCTCCAGGAGAGACCTTTATTCCCAGCTGCAGAATAGAGTACATTTTTCACATCTGTCCCCGTCCTGACTGGCCCAAGGGCTACAGCATGTGCAATCTCTCGTTTAATCTGTTCGAATGCCTGTTGCTGTTCAGGGCCCCACTGGAAATCATTCTTTTTTCGGGTAACCAGATAGAGAGGGCTTACGATTTGACTGTACTCCGGGATATGCATCCTCCAGAAACCTATGGCACCCAGAAAAGCTTGCGTTTCTTTCTTACTGGTTGGTGGGGCCATGGCTGTGATCTTATCGATGACTTCCGTCGGGATCTGACGACGCCCATCTTGCCATTTCACCCCCAGGAACTGGATTTCTCGGGTAGGTCCCTTAACTTTACTCTTCTTTATGGCAAAACCAGCTCCCAGGAGGATCTGGATGATTTTCTTCCCTTTCTCGGAAACCTCCTCTGCTGTGTCCCCCCATATGATGATGTCGTCAATGTATTGCAGGTGTTCTGGAGCCTCACCCTTCTCTAATGTGGCTTGGATCAGCCCATGGCAGATGGTGGGGCTGTGTTTCCACCCCTGGGGCAGTCGGTTCCAAGTGTACTGCACGCCCCTCCAGGTGAAAGCGAACTGCGGCCTACACTCTGCTGCTAAGGGAATGGAGAAGAATGCGTTTGCGATGTCAATAGTAGCATACCACTTCGCTGTCTTGGACTCCAGTTCATACTGGAGTTCCAACATGTCTGGAACAGCAGCACTCAGCGGTGGGGTGACTTCATTCAGGCCACGGTAGTCCACAGTCAGTCTCCATTCTCCGTTAGACTTACGCACAGGCCAGATAGGACTGTTGAAAGGTGAATGGGTCTTGCTGATCACCCCTTGGCTCTCCAGCTCACGGATCATCTTATGGATGGGGATCACAGAGTCTCGGTTTGTCCGGTACTGCCGGCGATGCACTATTGTAGTGGCGATTGGCACTTGCTGTTCCTCGACTTTCAGCAACCCTACGGCCGAAGGGCTCTCCGAGAGGCCGGGCAGCGAGTTCAACTGTTTAGCCTCCTCGGTCTCCACAGCAGCTATTCCAAAAGCCCATCTATGTCCCTTGGGGTCCTTGAAGTACCCGTTCTTGAGATAGTCAATGCCCAGGATACATGGGGCATCTGGACCAGTCACAATGGGGTGTTTCTGCCAGTCTTTCCCGGTCAAGCTCACTTCAGCTTCAACTATGGTCAACTCTTGAGATCCTCCAGTCACCCCCGAAATGGAAATAGTCTCTGGTCCCACATGTCCTGAGGGCATTAACGTACATTGAGCACCAGTATCAACCAAAGCCTGATATTTCTGTGGGTCTGACGTGCCAGGCCATCTGATCCACACAGTCCAATAGACACGGTTGTCCCGTGCCTCTACCTGGCTAGAGGCAGGGCCCCTCTAACACTCGTCTTCATTCTGCCAGTCATCGTTTTCCTCTTGTGAACGTCGACGGGAGGTGCCCTCTACCGAGTCAGATCCCTGCCCGCAGGATACTGGTACGGCACTCACTTTCGCAGACTTCCCCTTTTCTTTCTCTTTCAACTCTTGTACTCGGGCTGCTAGGGCCCGGGTAGGTTTCCTGTCCCATCGTCTCATGTCTTCTCCATGGTCACTTAGGAAGTACCACAACTCAGTTCGTGAAGTCTGTCTGTTCTCTCTAGCTGAGGGGCGTCTGGTTCTCACTGGGGCCGTATGGAGATTGTTTCTCTCAATCTTCTCTTTCAACCCTGTAGTTAATTCCTTGAGCTCATTAACTATTGTCTCTACAGAGGAGATACGGGCCTGTATCGGTCCTCCGATCATACTGTCGTACAACCGAAGTTTATTTATTACAGACATCACTGGCTCCCGCTTCTCCCCAGCCTCCAGTGATGTCAGGTAACCTTTATGTATGGACGGCCCCATACGTGTAAAGCTCCACCACATCTGTGGTGTACACTTAACCTTGTCAGGATCGTTGGTAGGTTGCCCATCCCCCCCAAACAGTACTTCTAGCAATGCCATTTCTCTCAGCCGTAGGATTCCTTCTTCGATGGTCTTCCAGCTCTTGGTGTAATGATCTGCCTGCAAGGAATCTCTGTAAATGAACCTCTCTCTCACACCATCCACGAGCCGTGCCCAGAGAGACAGGGGCTTCGATTCCCTCACAAACACCTCCTCAATACCCACATCTTGGGCAATGGACCTCAGGAACCTCGCTTCACCACCATCAAGGTTTACTGCATCACCTGTAGAGTCCCAAACTCGGATCATCCAGGCCAGAACGGGCTCACTCGGACGACGAGCAACATCTGCCCGTAGATTCCGGAGGTTATTATACGATAAAGACTCAGTGATGATTTCTGTCTCTGGAGCAGCTGCTTGTGAGGACCCTGCCTCTCCATCATCGTCAACTAGGCGAACTGATTTGGCTTTACATTTCTTCCTATGGATAGTGGCAACCTCCGTTGGTTTAGTCTGCCCCTTAGTTTTTTCCTTATCCTGAGTCACCTTGATATTAGGCATCTTGTCCTCGTCTTTTCCTTTCCCCTGGGAATGCTGCACCATACCAAGCAACTTCCTGTAGGCAATGGCCAAGACCCCGCATGCAGCTGTCACCTGCTTCTCCATGGATCCATCACGACCCCTCTCCCTCACAGCTTTCATTATTTTTATAGGGTTCAGGAGTTGTTCAAGGGTAAGTTTCCATGTCATGGGAGCTGAGCAACTTTCTAGGAATTTACCCATGTCCTCCCATAACCCACGCCACTCGAGGTTTTCCACCCCTGGGTCAGGCTCCTGAACGCCTTCTCGGTAATTCTTGGCCTTGGCTTGGTATATCAGGTATGCTATAGTGGCACAATTTAGGATGAAAAGCCCAACAATTGAAATGTCTCGGACATCTAAAAATGATTTAAACTTCCCAGAGGCCATTGTATCGTATCCAAAAGGGAACTGAATAAAAGGTTGGGCGCGTGCATTCCCCTGTGTGTCTCCATAAGAATGGGTACTATTATCCTTAAAACCCCAGAGGAAGCAGCTTAGGCTAGAGCAGTAGTGTATCCTTGAGGATATGTTCCGGATGAAAATCACAGGTGCTGAATTTGCCGTGTCATATACCCAATGCACAAACTCAAAAGTACTTATTGCAATGTAAGTACTAGTATGCGAACTGAAACACGTTGACAGGTGGGACAGGTATCTTGGCATGGTCATATGCCAGAGGAGAGCAACAACCCCTAACATCATGGTGCCTACAAATTCAAAAACGCGTGTCAATCACACAAAGGGTAGTTATTCTTTTTCCACCTTTCCTCTTTCGGGCCCCACGTTGGGCGCCAAAAATGTCTAAGTCTAGAGAGACTAGACTGTTTGCTAAAGAGGGTGAGTTGTGAGGTAGACCAAACTCCTCTCTCTCTGCAATTGTAATGTCAAATTAAGGGGCTTTACTCGAGGAAAATGTGGAAAAACAGAAGAAATAACAACCCTTTATTAAGAAATATATGAATGTTGGAAAAAAAAACAAACAGTAACACCAAACAAAACAACACCAGCAACAACAACCACAACAACAAGTCTAAAAGAATACTCCTCTGTCCTTTAACACAGTCCTAATTGCGGTCTGCAGGGGGCGCTGTTGGGCCGCTGGAGCTGTAGGGCCTGCAGTACCTGGTCACGGTCGGCAGGGGGCGCTGTAGGACTGATGGAGCTGTAGGACCTGCAGTACCTGGTCACGGTCGGCAGGGGGCGCTGTAGGACTGATGGAGCTGTAGGACCTGCAGTACCTGGTCACGGTCGGCAGGGGGCGCTGTGGGCTCCGTCAGTCACCCGCGGGAAGAGGGGACCGGAGAGAGAGGTCCCGGACCACGAGGGGAAGCCGAGAAGGAGATGAGGGGGGTCCTCGCCTCCGTGGGGGCGACAAGGAAGGCAGGCAGCACACTCCCACGGGAACTCACCGCTGTCTCAAGTGGCGAAGACTCACTGCAGTCTCAGGTGGTAGTGTCTCCAAAAACTCCTCCTCCTCTCCCGCGGGCAAGCAAAAACTCTCCGATGAAACACAGCGGCTCCGGCGGGCGGGACAGTCAGACAGGTTGAAGCCAGCAGGATGGGAGGGCGAGCCCCCCCAGGATTAACAGCCAAAACAAGCTAGACCTCCGGTCCCCCTCCCCAACGAAAATGCCTGTCTGCACCCCAGAGAGCCAGCCACACACCCACACTGCCTCTCCCCTCCCAGCCAGAGTCTCCCCCAGCCCCGCCTCCGTGCCTCTTCCTTATCTTTCTCCAAGATCGGTCGTTAACCCAACCCGGCTACATCTTTGGTAATGCTAATAACCTCCCTCCCCCCACTCACTCCGTTTCTTCTCCCTTGGAGTGGGGCAGGGGGAAGGAAAATTCCCCTGATTTCCTAATCTATAACAGCGTGTTACTCTGTAACAAGGTAATTTAGCACATACAACTTTTGCTGAACTGCTTGCTCTTTTTTACTTGGGCACCTCAGTTTCTTATGAAACATCCTACCTTAAGTGCCACAGCAGGTAAGGTCTGACCTTTGCACTGAATTCAGTCTCTTCTATATCACTGGTCATTGTGTTTTCCTCAATTAGCTCCCTTTGAGATTGAAAATTAAAATGAAAATAACAAGCTGGTTTAATTTTACATTGGTAAGGAGCACAAAGCTGACAAGTATTCAGCTGGAATGCATTTGACAGAACAGTTAATTCCATATTGATATAATTTTGTAATAAAAATATCTTCCTGCAAAACTCTAATGACTTGCAGATCTCAGCTATGCCAGCATTGTAACTGCTATTAATAAATAGGGTAACTTCAGCACCGCTCAAAAAACACAAAGAAATAAAATCACTTTCCATAAAACAAGAATGAGTGGCATTAGTTACGTTTCCTTCCCTTAGTTTTGTATTGATATTGCCCTGCTAAATGGTTCAATCCAGTGTCAAACTGATATTGTTCCATGTAGTCTTTTAAAGCACTAGCCATTGGTTTTAAAACACTAAAAATGTAGCTCCATTACAGCCTTCTGGAAATTTTTCATTTGCATTTTCAGTGTAAAAAGTTTAATATTTCTTTCCCATTTTCTGAAACATCCCATCAGTTCCATTAGAGTTTATTAAAACCAAAAAATCTGGCGGAAATTATTACAAAAAGCTTTTCCGAACCAAGTTTTTTCTACTCTTAGAAAATCTTTCAAACTTTAAATAATTTCCACACATGTTTGCAGAATTTATAGCCTGTCTTTATACCAAAATGGTATCTAACAAAAAACAATTTACAACCCCCTGACTTGTTTTTCTATCTTCTTTTGTACTGCACAGGTCAGTTTAGAGTATTTGTTCGCATTTCATCTAACATATTCCAAATCAGACACAAACGTCAATAATGTGTATTTTCAGTTAAAAAGAAAAAAAGATACTTTAAGCATCTATCCCAAGACTCTACCAAAGCCAGAATTTTTACTGACTGTACATATAGATAAATGTACACACAGGGTCTCACCCTCTGGCCCATGTACACTTAGCTAATCTGCTACAGGAGTCTCCCCTTGCTGCAGGTCTTTCAATTTTGCTACAGGTCTTTCCATTTTGCTTCCAGACTTGCAGCTAAAATTCTTTTCAGTTCATATCCTTTCTTCCCTATAGGAAATGAGAGATATATTATGCAATTCAAAGTTTTACAAGCTCTTGTGATGTAAGATTTTAAGACTGAATGTTTATTGTTGAAAAGTTGCCCTTGCATTCTCATAATAAATACAGTATACTAAATATTAGACAGAGTAATTACTCAAAGTTGGTTTTAAAATATTTAAATTGAAGAATAAAACAATTCTATAAATCATTATGTACTATGACAAAGATACAATGCAGGTATGTAACACACTCTGTACAGCCTAAAGAACAAGAGCAAGTAATTCGTACCTGCTTAAATTTATACCTTTGATAACATTCCCATTTATAGTGACAATCTAGTACTGGAGGCATAGATCAGAAGTATATTTTTATGCATCTTCAGCTAATATGCTCCTAGGTTATAAGTATCTTAAAATGTATTTTCTTTAAAAATGCTTAAGTAGCACTCAGTTAAGCTAAAATATCATTCCCCATGTCAGAACTTTATGCGAAAAGAGACATTGCCTTCTTTATTTTCTTCACGTCTCAAGCAAAGGAATTCTAAACATTAAAATTTGCTAAAAATAATTTCCATGTTTATAAAAAGCCAGTCCTGTACTCTTACGCCTGGAAGATATGAATGTTTCCATGATTCTACTCCATGGACAACATGAATAAATAATAAGGCATCAGACTGCAGCTGTGTGTTACCATTTGTGCTGCCTGCTTGGCTGCCTGCCAGAACCAGTGTTTCCTGCAGGTCTTTCAGATTTCATTCCAAAGCTGCAAGAAGCCTTCACTGGTTTTTAGCCCCTTTAGTTAGAAAAATACATTTATATTTTTCTTCAAAAATTGAATCCCAGCAGATGGATCTTGAGCTTAAAGTTTACTTTATATTGGAAATAAGAGCAATGATAAATTATTGGCCTATACTGCGAGTAATGTTTAAAAGAAATTTCTGAGCCTTGAAAAGAAAGCTCACGTTTCAAAAATACAAACATTAGAAAGTGCACAGGGAACGGAAAACAATAACATTTCTATTACCTTCCTAAACCTTCTCTCCTGAATGTGTTGTATTTTATATTTAAACCCTTCAAAACACAGATAATCTTCTTGTTTGTATCACAACATAGATGTGATTCTCATTCCAGCCTCTAGATCATAACATCTTATTTTCTCATCTTACACATTGCAACAGCAAGAAGGAATTATGGTCAGATATAGGCCTGGGGATGAGTTCCTGACCCTAATTAAGCCAATCACAAAATTCTCATTAACTGCAGCAGAGTCCAGCATAAGTCATTAAATACAGTGAATTCCCTGGGCTCTGAGTGCAGCCCATTCCCCCTCCCAGGGGCTGAGCTGCCTGTGGTCACAGCCAGCCCTGGAAGGATGCAGCTCAGCTGCCTGGGGAGGAGGCTGCTGAGAGAAGAGCTGTGCCACGACCAGTGGTAAGAGGAGGGTCTCTTCTGCTGGGATGGGGGCCCTTGCCTGGGCTATGCTGTGGGCTGTGGCCTCACTGATCTTGACCCGCTGAGTTGTTTTCCTGGCTTGACTTTGGACTTGCCTTGTCATTATACTTTTACCTGACAGTCACTGGGCTGTTGGCTGAACCTGGTTGCTGTCATCAGTCCTGATTCTGGCCCTGACATGCTGACTTGACTTCAGATTATGCCTCATCATTTTGGACTTGCCTTGTGATCTGGACTGTTTGATGACCTTAATTACCACAACCTGACCAGCTCTGCTTGCCTTGCCCAGCTATTGTGGGATTGTGCCCTTGCCAGTGAAGTTACTGCCCCTGACTTTCATGCTGCCACTGTCATCTCCCAGATGTCCTTCCCTTGTGGAAAAGCCTACTCCTGCTGCTCCTTGACACACATAATCTCCCTGTCCTTCATCTCCCATGTTTTCTCCCTCTTTTGCCTCCTTCCTATTTTTGATGCCATTGATCATTCTTGCCTTCCTGACATTCTACACCCACTAGACTTGAAGACTGGGGTTTTTTTTTGCTCCTGTTCTTTTCAAGACTGTTCTTTCAGTTCATCTTTTGATGAGTCTTTTTGCTCTTTCCCCACTCTCATTATTCCCCAGGGCGGTGTCTATAGCCTTTCGCTCATCTTACTCATGTTCTCTCTCCAAGCAATTTCATCAGCTGACACATCTTCACTTATTGTCTCCATGCTGGTGACTAACAAATCAAGCTCAGCATCATTAATTGTTCTTCTAGCAATATTTTCCATCTGTCCTTCTCTCAAATTATGTCATTTCAAGGTTTTATCAACTTTAACTAAACTTGTGAAAAAGAGCTGATATCTTTGCTTTTCAAAAGCTTGTTATATCTTTGCTTTCCAAAACTAACTTTCTGGATATTAAGGTGCATAATCTCGGGATTCTTTCAAAGTTTTCCCTCATGTTGCTCTTAATAAAGAAAACCCACATGGCATTTTGGGATCCTACTCTACACAATATCCTCTTTCTCTCTTGGTCCAAACAGACAGGACCTCCTTTCAGTCCTTGTAAAATGTTATAAAAATCCTTATAAAAACCCCTTCAATTTGTTCATGCAACTACTTTGCCTCAACACTCTCCCATCTGAATTCTTCCACCAGTCTCCACTTCTCCTTGACATCAAATTTACATTTTTCAGTATTGCTTCTAAGTGACCGTGTGACGTATAAATCTACATCTTTAAAAAAATAATAATAAATAAACCCTGTATTAGGTAAACTGTATCTAATTACCAAGTAGAAGAAATATCTGAGCTAGTTTTAAATCAGATCTAGTGAAATACCCTCAGCAGCAGTGGTACTTAGCTTCTTGGCAGGATGTACTAGTTCATGCACAACTTTATACACTTAAGGATATTCCTCCTGTTCATATGTATAGCTCTACAGTTCCCTCATAACATATTCTCTCATTAAGCTTGATGCTTATTTATATTTTAAATATTCTGCCAGTATTCCCAATCTTGTTTAATTTGTTTGACAGTCTGTCATCTATATATCAAAAAATGTAAAGTCTTTCAGCCTATTTAAACTCCTCTTAAAATAATTCTACTTTTCATGGCATCTCCAGTAACTTTCACCAGTGTCTGTTTCTTTATCTTGAGACCAGGATTTGCCAGAGCAGCAACACATCTTGAGTAAGTGCATATGAGGTGTTAGAGTAAATTAAACAGGGACGTAAACAATAGAATGCAGATCTCTACATTTCTGCTGCTTCTGTCTATTTAACTGTCTTCAAAAGCTTCTTTGTCTTTCAGATCTTCTGTACCTGATGACAGCTTAGCAAGCTCACTGTGCCAAAGCTCCGCTGTTTTCTCCACAGAGATAAAAGCTACTCAGAAAGATATTCAATAGAGAAAACATTTAAACAGTGTCTAATGTTCTTCCTCTAGAAACTGGCACACAGTGTTTTCTAAAAAGAGTGAAGTAAACTTTCTGTAACTCTTAAGAATTGGCCTTTATGCCATTTCTTGCTGCAGGCATGTGCAGTCCATGCAGTCTCATCCAGTTATGGAGACAACATACGTACCAGTCCAGATCCAGGCGTTTGGGCCCATTTCAGAAAGCACATGCATAGCACAGATGTAGGCAGCTTCATTCCCACGTGAAAAATTTATATTTAAGATTTTATGGAGATGGCCAAATTTTAGTAACAGTTAGGAAAAAAAAGAACCAAGAAGGAAAAAAAGCACTTCATGGAGGGCAAACTGTCAACATGTTCAGGACATGTTTAATGTTCTCTTACCAGGTCCCTACTTGATTAGCTTTGCACTTACCAGCTTTCAGGCTAGCTTCTGCTGGTTAAAGTGTTGCTGCTTATTGCATTTTACTCGATTTATTAATGAAAGTCTTTTTCCATTTAATAGAGGTTCTATTTCATTGAGAATGATGACAAAAGCAAAAGGTTGTTTTAGAAAAAAACACACAGGTCTTAATCTAGCACATAAAGTAATGTATTTTATTTTAAAACTATGTTCTATATTTACTACTATGATCTTTTTAGATTATAGGATCATATATAAAAATATGTAATACATATATGTAATATATGATTATAATTTATATTAAAGCTACTGCATACTCTCCTGTTAATATAATGAAGCTTTAAAATAGCTGTAGCACCACTAGTATAAAACAAGATCAAAAGAGGATTAATACATATCATATTTCTGTTGTTATATATTTACCTAAAACCAAGCTTAAAATTTTATTACTTGTTACAAACTTATTTGCAAGATGAGAAATATGTTCCCAACCATGCAAAGGTATCTGAAGACATATGTATCATTCTCTCTTTTTACAGAAGCAACTGAAGGTTCAGGGAACGGGGATGCAAAAGGTTAAGAAACAAGTGAATTGCCAGTGTGGAAATATCAGCACAACATTCAAACAATGTCCTTTTCTTACAGTTTGAAAAGACTGAAAACGCAGATGGACAAACTCCAGTTCTAACTATCAAAAAAATTATTTCACTAATTTTTAGAATTTTAGAAATGTGTTTATGTTGCCATACTTTTTAGCAATAAACAACGAACATGGAAGGCTGACAGCCATTTCAGGAATTGCATCAGAAACCCCAAAAGGCCAGGTGTGTTTGATTTCTCCTGATAACCCTGCGACTTCAAAGTATTTATCAATTAAGAAGACAACCTAGTCATTCAAGGAAGACTGACTGCCACGTAGAATGACCCTAATAATTTGTGGGATCCCTTTGAAAATAATCTTTGCCATTGCAGGGATCCTACATTATTGTCTGTCTGGATCTAATTAAACTATGGGTATTTTCTGCCTGTGGCATAGTCTCCTCATTTGACAGCTATTACAAAAATATAAGCTTTACTTGTGCAAATATTCTCCATGCAGAAAAAAAATATTTTTAATGGCAGAACACATAAATGCCCATAAATTTTCATCCAATTTTCATCATGTATTATGTTTTGCAATTATTTAACATTCATACTTTCTGCATGCCAGCATGAGTGAATGTCTTTTATGTATAGACAGAAACATTTTCATTGGTATAGCAAATTCCCAGTGTATCAGAGAGAAATGCTCCTGAATATCATTAAAATACTGGGTCCAGGAAGCATATTCCAAGGTCTCTGGCAATTTTTGGCATGATGGCAATAGTTACAATCAGACATTCTTCTTTCCAAAGAAAATACAAGATTTATCTTTAACATCTACTTCTTCCTTTCTAAAAAGTCCATGGAAGAATTTTTCTTCACGTAATATGGTTTCCAAAGTTACATTCTGTAACAAAAAATTACAGCATTACACTATACTGCTTTCTCTTATTACAACAATAGTCAACTATAAATGTTTTTATTTTAACATATCCAAGTCCTGAGTAAACTCATTCTAACTACAAATTAATGACCTACCTTTAAGAACTCAGAAGCAATTAGTGAATTTGCTAAACTAATTTCTAAACTGATGAATAGACTAATATTTCCCCTTTCCTTTCTCATTTGGATTTACTCATCAAATTCACAGAACCTTATACAGAAATAGAGTTCCATGTTCACTTTTTTCCATCAACTTTTTTGAGATTGAAAAGTCTGATAGGAAACCAATGAAATGCTGGTAGTTGATAATTTAAAACAAATTCTTCCATATTTGGAAAATTACAGGATTTATATTACCTTGATGGGGCAGGTCTTAGAAGTGTGTATTTTGAACTGCTGAATATGAGAACAGTACTGACACATCTTCAGTTATCTCACACAGTAGTGCTGGATGGACTGTGTCATCTTCCAATGTATAATGTACAAAGAAAAACAGAGCTAATAAAGGGTCACTGTAGATTACCACTGCTGCTGTGAATCCCTTTAGAATCATATTCATCATTTCCATATGGCTAGCAACCACTGAAGTATTTTACTCTAGAATATGTTATTGATTATATTTTAATGCTTTTAAGGATAATCTGATATATTTCAATTTCTGTGGTACATTTTTACCTCCATGCCTCATGAGATTCTAGTAGATGGCTCTCAAATCAAATACTGGACTGTAAGTGTCATATAACCCTCCAATACATTCCACTGCAATCTCTGTGCTACTCTGTGCTGCTGTCACGTAGAAGAACTGATGAAGTCCAAGACACAAAATCTTTTCATGCAAAAGTCCCCAAAAGTCAAACATGTGGTATTCAGCTGCCAAACTTTAGTGCTTCACTATAGTTTAAGGAAGCAAAACTCACGAATACATTCAAACACAGGAACTAAGAATGCCCAAGAGCCAACGGATTGGTTTGAAATAGAGGAAACATTTTGTTTCACCTTTTAATTGAGATTTAGTTCCTTTATATTTGTATTTTCAATCCCTAGAACAATGAGAAATGTTAAGGTGAAACATTTTCCGATCCTGATAATTTCACAAAACTGAAAAAAGAATAGGACAGGTAAGAAAACAAAATAATCCCTTCTACTGCAATCAATATCTCCAAGTTTAAACAGCTGCAGTTCAGGTTACAAACGAGACAGTTTTCTCACTAAATGAAGCAGTGGTAAGTGTCAATTGCTAAAAGATAGAGAGCACTGACACAGTAATACTTTAGTAATAAAAAATCATTAAATTTGCCTGTCCATCGTATAAGAGAATTTAATAAACTCTCTTCATCTGCCTCTGTTTCTTCTTATGAAATATTTTACTAATACATTAAGTTAATGAAACAGACTTGAAGATTGGAACAGATAAAATGCAAGGTAAATTTGCAGGTACTATGGTGACCAAAATCTTGGAAAACAAATACTTCAGAGCTTTAAGTTAATTCTCTTGTTATTTGGACTGAGGTTCATTTTATTTGGCATCAAAACTCATTTGAAAAGTTGCTTCCATACCAAACTCTCATCCTATATTCCCTCCAGTGCACTACAGTTTACTGCCTTCTCAGTTGTACTGTTGCAATTATTTCTGAGGTTGCAGTCTTAAATGACCTATATTAAAAAAAAAGGAAAAGTTTCTCGTTCTGCTCTGACTAGTCTCCAAGGAATGCCAAAAGACCCTAGCAACTAACTCCTTTGACTAAAAAATACATCTTTCTTCCAGTAGCTGGCCTGAACTAAGTAATTTGATCAGTTTTTCCTGTATTGAGTTTCTATCTATTTACTGTAAAATAAAGGGCATTACTTATCATGGCTGATTCTTGATATTGTATTAGCCAGAAGGGGGGGAAAAAAGTCTTGGATATATATGACTCTTCTTTGGAAAATGACAAGCACAAGTATCATATCATATCATATCATAACATATCATATCCCATCTCATCCCATCCCATCCCATCCCATCCCAACCCCTCCCATCCCCATCCCCATCCCATCCTCCTTCAAAAGCACTAGTTTTTCCAAGAATATGAAGGAAACCTGTCTGAAGGCTGGCTGGATTTAAAGTTTACATGACTGAAATACAAGGCTTTCTATTCAGATGGAGAGGAAAGAAATAAAACAGCCTCTGAACGCCGACATAACTCAGTATGATCCTTAGAGACGCTGTAAATTATACTGATGTACTTCTGTGGCAGAACCTAAAATACTACCTATGAGACCCTGGCAGAATCATTACCTCTCTGTATCACAGATTTCATCTGCAGCAAGTGGATAATAATGTTTATCTATCTTTATAAATACTTTTAACAACCTGAGATTAAAATTATTGTATGAATCAGCCCTGTAAAAGACAAAGAACTGGAGTGCAGATGCAGCAGTTTTCTCTTGTCTTTGTGAGAATAGTTGGGGTGAATCAAACTCCTTAGGTTTATCCTGCTCATTTTACTCCTGAATATGATCTTTTTTCTTTTAACTTGCTTGCTGAATCCAGATGATCAATACACTTCTTTCTATCTGTTAATTCTTGGTTTCATAATTTAACATCCTTTTTTTTTGAGAGGGTGCTGCAACTTCTTCAGTTTCTTTTATTCATTCAGGACTTTTCCTTCTGTTTATTGCTTGTTTCCCTTGATTCACTGCTGCCAATTTCTGTATTAATTCATCAGCTTCAATAATGGACTTGGATTGTAACAGTGTATGGTCTGCTCTGTTCCCTTCTCTTTTAAGTCATTTTTGGTCCTTTCTTAGATAAATTTTCAGCATTTTTTTCATAGCAGTGTAATAAACACTGGTATAATCCTCCTCTGCATTTTTGTAATTGTGTTTCTTGAAAAACTTGCATCTTGAATATGAATAGATTTTGCTAAGTTTATAAGTTGCTTGTTAGCATTTGAAGCTCCCTAATAAAGTATATATTATAAACATATTTGAATTAAAATTCTTTTATTGTTCAGGTTCACTTCAATGCATGTAAACATTTCCTTGAGCCTTTTTCCACTGGAGCATGTTCTCAAATAATTTAAATTTTAAAATTGTTCAAGCTTCCAGTGAAATGTACTTAAATAATATCTGTAGCACAGCTAAAGCAAAACACCTTTAAATATAAAAGTAATATATAACAAATGGTTAAACCATTATTTAAAGCTTTTCAAATAGCAATGACCTGAAAATAGAAGAGTTAAATGAAGCTGTTATGAGAAAATACTGAGAAATTTCACCAACTTTTAAATATTAAAGTACTTCAACTTTTAAATTAAAACTTGTTTAATACATGAAAATAAAACATGTTCCATAAAAATAATTATACCGGTTACAAAATGAAATTTTAAAATGAAAGCTAAATGAAAACTATCCAATAGATACAAAATTTTGCCATACATTAAAAATTTGTATATTGTTAAATTTACTACAGAGGGCACAGACTAATCAAGTTTCCATTTCCTGCCCTTTTTTTTTTAAGTTGCCGTATTTTAGTATTCCAACAATGCTTTCAGTACATAGGAGGTATTTTTCAGTGTTCCAATTAAAAATATATGCAAGTTGTAATCTTGTGTAAGATTACTGAGAATCAGTAAGATTCATCTCATCCAGTTTCCGTGTCTACATTTGAATTGGTCTCTAATTAAAATTGTTTGACTTTTTAGTAAGTGGAAAGAAATGGATGTTTCTAGAACACAATTAATCTTACCCCAAAACACATACTTAAATCAGTTCATTTAAATTGTTCATTAGAAATGTCTGATTATCTCTGGTAACTATGAAAAGAGTTTAGTAGACCAGTTCAGATACAAATGTCAGTGTGACAGACCACCAATGTTTTATGAAATTTATCTCATGTTACATTTCCCTTTTCTTTGAAAAAGGAATAAAAGAGTCCACTACAGTGATTTTACCATTTTCTGGGAATTTATCCTTTTCATTTTCCAATTTTAAAAAATGTTATTCCTTGTAAGAAAGGTATCAAGAAAGAAGCTAACAAAAAGTGTAATAAGAAAGTAAAAAAAGTACCTATATCCATATATAAATACTTTTCCTAAATCAATTTACAATGCTTTTCAACTTTTGTCAAGGATTTTTTTCCTCTGATTTGATGCTTCTTTGGTAAGTGAAAATGGTGCTGCAGATGTACCAATTACAGCAATGCCCTGACAAACAAATCTATTTTGAAACACCTAGATTAAGTGTTACTGCTATAGAAGCAACAGGCAGCTTTGCCTGAAGTAGAAACCTGTTTTAATTTGGCTTGAAGCAGTTTTGTAGGTAAACGGATCAGTAGAGATTAATATCTGAACATACACTGACACAAATCTATAACTGTCCTCACATGAAAATAACAGCCATGCTGATGCAGAGATTAAAAGTGATCCTGTGTTAGAGGCCTGTACTGCCTCGGATCTGCTAAGTGGCTTGAGGTAGTTCACACAATCTCGCCACGCCTCAGTTTCCCTGTCTGGCAAATGAATAAGAGTCTCTCACTTTTATCTCATCACAGAGACGTGGCAACATTCAATTAAAATTTGTAGGGTACTCAAATATTATATAAGCCATAAATAAAATACACAATATTCTAGCTGAACATTGTGATGTTCGCAAACTGATGATGGTAATGAAAAATACATTCGCAGAAGGAAAGAGCAAGTAACAGTGAACGGCATCTCTGCAAGCTCACTATTCAAAACCATCTATGCTATTTTACAAAAATAACACAAGCATACTGCTATGCTCATAAATCATGACTATAAACATAAATAATACAAATGAAATGCATATTTAAAATATAGAGAATATCAACAGATAGAATGAGACATGATCCATTACCTGTGTGAAAACATTTTTCTCCAGGAAGGGGAGTGACACTGGAACATTCTAAATGGAACTAATGGAACATTCTAAAGCTGTGCTGCTTATGTCTACAATGAAATAATGGATGTCTAAGTAAAAAAACTGTACACAGTATAACCACAGCAGAATTCAGATAATATCCACTTTTTCCTCATCCTGTGTGTCATATCTATGGTATAATGGGAAGTCCAGCACATTTTTGGTTTGTATCTACCTTAGAATGCATTTGAGTGAAATATTACTCTATATTATTAAAAACTGCTGTGTGAAAGAAAAGTATGATGGTTGTCTACATCCAAGTGTAAAACACATCCACACATCAGTTTTCTCCAAACGATTGTCCACATGTTTACTAGCAATGCAGATGATTCCAAGTATCATCTTCTATTACATGTACTTGAAAAGGCCTCTCTTGCTATTTTTAGGGGTGGGCTAGACGAAAAGCAACTATTTTTGATCTTTCACAAAGCAGGTTCCAGAACTAGGACGCAACACCAGTTACATTCCCTGGGTAATAACACCATGCCTCCCAACTGCTCTGGTGTACCTGTGTCCAGGAACAGCTCGGGGGTCGGAGAGGTTCCTGCTCCCTCTTGCAGCAGCACCTACATCAGGCAAGGTTCTGGAGCATTTCAGGGGCTTCTCAGGCAGTATCTGATCTGGACAGGAAAACCCAAGAAGTGCAGACCTGCATAATGCTCTTTGTTTGGAACACTGACAGGGGCAGGTTGTGGGTGTGGAGGATGTGATGGTCACAGGAGCAGCCACCAGCCCTTCAGCTATTGCCTTCCCAAGTCTTTCTGTCAGAGAACCCCACGTCTGTTTTTGTAATTTGCTGTCAGGGACAGCACTGTCCCAGTGTCTGTACAGCACCAAGAGCTGCAAAGTCCTCCATGATGAGTGTGAGGGAGTCTAAGTATTGCATTATTTGCATAATAGCCAGTGATTAGTGACAGGACAAGAGGACACAGGGGAGGTTCAGGCTGAACATCAGGAGCAATTTCTTCACAGAAAGGATTGCCAAGCATTGGAATGGGCTGTCCAGGGAGGTGGTGGAGTCACCATCCCTGGAGGTATTTAAGGAAAGACTGGATGGGGCACTTGGTGCCATGGTCTGGTTGACATGGTGGTGTCCAGTCAAAGGTTGAACTCGATGACCTCAGAAGTCTTTTCCAATCCCATTGATTTTGTGATTATTGTTGGGAAAGCTCCTCCAGGTCTGAAGATACTGGTGGGTAGGTCAGTGGGAAAATTCCAGCTGTGCAGGACTGCCTGAGGAACATGGAGAGAGGAAGAGAAACAGTAACAGGGCCACGGATGCTTCGGGCAGTGCTCACTGGGGCCGCACAATTAAGAAGTGAATAACGTAGGATGCCAAAGAGTTACTCCATAATTTAAAGTTCTCACTGCTAATTAAAATAATCAGTGATCAAAGTGTGGCTGTGTGTCCCTTCTAATGTAAATACTGCCAGTTTCCATGCAGGCAACAGGCAGTGTGTTAACACCACATACAAACAGGTGCCACAAGCATTCCTCAAGCAGGGGAAAGGGGAATATCCTTCTCACCCTGTGAGAAAAAAATGGATGTTTTTTTTCAGTACATGGGACTTTCCAAACATGTAAAGACCCAGAGAAAATTCTGATCCAAAATGTGGAGGAAAGGGGCGGTGCTAAGTGCACAAGGAAATTTCTGTAATAGAAAATTCTCAGATTAAAAAGAACCTACTTAGATCAAATTTAAATTCAAGGTGAGGCTTAAGATATAACACTACCATGCAACAAGCTCATTAACTGAAAATTTAAATAGCACTCCTTGACATGCACATATCATTTCCATTATGGGTGCTCAGCTCCAGTGAGAGAGAAATCATCCCTGAATAAACAGAAACCCCATCCCTGACATAATGTCCAGAATAAAACAGACTAACATTTGCACAGTAAATTGTGTAAAGCAAGTGCAAATAATCATAGTTAATGATTTTAAAATGCAAAAATATGCAACCTTTGCAACTGTGTGTTTATTTTATCCATTCTCTCGTCATTGTACTGTGGCTTTGCTAAAATGTAAATCATGTAGCCAGGCAAATAGATTAATGTGATGACTCACTTTGAAAGGTAGTTGCTGAGCAGCTTGTAAAAACACATGGCCTAGGTATTCATATATTATAATTAATACAAGGTCCACAATCCTGGACAGAATACTAGACTAGATTATAGCATAAGTATTGAACTTGCACATAAGCTGTATTCAAATATTTATTGTGGCATGGTCAAGTACTTGCAGGTTAGGAAATGCCAAATTAAGTTTGAACATATAACTTTAATTCCTGCTTTTTTGTACTTTACATGTCATAAGCTCTCATGGAAAAATTCATGTATCATCATGTACCTGAAACATCCTCACTTTACACAGTGGGAATCCCTAAACCAATAGCTATTGATAACTTCATTCAAATTGTTGATATACATTACAAAACTTGCAAACAATGCTTTGAAAATGGATTATTATTTTCTTATTGCTTATTCCTTTTTCTTTACAATGCAGATCACCACCACGAGTACTTCCCAAACCCTAATTCATGAATTTTCAGAGGCACTTTGTATGATGGATGAGGTGATGGTGTAACTTTACACGAGTGTAAAGAGAGCAAAATAAGTAGTGTCAATCTATTTTGAAAGTCCAAGGTGAGCTTTGATTTTTCCAATGTTAGCACTTAGTGTGTTCCTACTTAGTGTTCCCACTGATTTCACATGTGATATTTCCAAATTGTACCTTCCACCACTTTTACAATTTTTATTAGTGTGACTGGGCCAGGATCATACAGGAAGACAGAAATTTGGACCTACTGGGGGACTGTGAAGCTGCCTGAACCCTTTCTTTTTCTGAGGCACATTTCTACCTCATTCACTTCACATTCAATTTACATATTCTGAAAACAAATTATCTGAGAATATCAGAGGCAACTTCATTCCCTGAGGACCAAGTTTCATGCACTGAAGGAAGCAGGGATCTTGTAGAAAAAGTACTAAGTAACCACCTATTGTACTAAGTGACCACCGTCAGGCTTGCAAAAGTTCTCCAAATGAAGGTTGCACACACAATAGTTTCTTGAATTAGAAACTTGCTACTTTAGAAGGTCTCTAAAATTGGTCTGTGTTGGTTTTTATCTTAATATGAATATAACTTTTCAAACCTTTAAAGAAAACAAAACAAAACAACAAGAACAACAACAAAAGAGAAAGATACAAACATACTAATTTCTCTACCCCGTCTCTCCAGAAATTTCATTGTGTGTAAATATATTTATAACCACACAGGATCCGAACAATACTGGACCATTCAGACTGTCAGCACAGGCAATTGCCCAGCAACTTGTTGCTGTCTTCTACACAGAGAAATCAGAAGAGAGGTCACATACCCTGTCATTGATTACAAAGCTATTTGATGATGGCAGATGCACACGTTGACTGCAAAAAATATGGATTAATTCCAGACTCCCAGAAGGGTTTCTCCTTCCTTAGACATTCAATTTTTGTTTTCTCCTCTTAATTACATTTGCTTTCTCTTCTTTAATATGCAGCTTCCCAGCAGACTTGTACTCCAGTCACTCTGCATCTGCAAGCTCTCCACTTGTTAATGTTTGAACAAGGAAAGCCTCAGACATTACCCACAGTCTTAGTTTTAGAAACACAGTAACTTTCCGTACAATGACAGAAATGCTGGGCATTCTGCTGAGCTCTGGAGTCCTCAGACTGAGCTCCCCCTTTGCTGGCCAGCAGGGAGGCAGGAGCAGCAGCTGTAAGGATCCGATGACCTCACTACCTACGAGGCACAGCAGAATAAGAGTCTGATTAATATATAGGAGTAGGTATTGGAGAATGCTACATATAGATACAGCCTTTCTAAAAGCTATAAACCATACACAATTTCCATATAGGAGTAAAAGCAATAACATTGGATGGCTTATAGTTAAGGAAAATCTATTAGTATTTACTGAACAGATAGGAATTGTTTTTCCAGGGCTTATTTGGCTGAAATTTGATGGCAGTCATAAAAATAGCAAATGTGCATCACGAATATCAGAGAAGTTCTGTTGCCAAATTCCAAGTCCCTGCTTCAAAATGTGACAAGACCTGATAGTTTTAAAATCTCACTACCAAAGAAACTAAATGTAAGAAATATGACCCCTTCACAGGACTCTCAATATGATCCTGGAACTCTAAGCTCCTAAGACTGACCTCCATACTGGGAAAATTATTGGTAGAAACTATTTCAGATATAATGTTGAAGGACAGATGATATACCTGGAGAGGAGTCACCATCACTTCTGCAAGTGCACATTGGGAAAATAGAGTGAAATTGAATGTATATAAAAACATTCCATTAATTACTATTAATTACTATTAATTCCTCTACCCTCTCCTGAAAAAAATTGATGTTATTACGGTTAGTTCTTCAAAGAGAAATAACTCTAAGTACAAAGTAAATAATGTTTAAATCTATTGGATTATGGAAATAAAAATAAGCATAGGATAATAAGCAAAGAAAACTAAAATTCAGAAGAAAACATCATTGTCCTACTGCATTCATGGATGGTATACCCACATCTTGACTACTACATCTACCTGGGGCAGTCTACCTCAGAAGGAATAAAAAAGTAGGAAAGGTGCAGAGAAAGGTGGCAAAGATAACAAGAGGCATTGAACAGCTCCACTTCAAGTAAAGAACTTACTTGTTGTTTGCCCAAAAATACAACAGAATCCTTCTCATCCAGCAGATACAATAAAGGTATAGAATTAAGAGTGATTGCAGAATGTGAGTTGGAAATTATTGTTCACGTTTCCAAAATGAAAGAAACAGGGCAGATCAGAAAATCATTCAGCCATTTATAAATTAAGTCCAACTGGAAATAATTTCTACCACAGAAATTCAAAATATAAGTGCCTTTTGAATATGCTTCACAAATTCATGGAGCGTGTGTCCCTTGGTAAATATTGAGCCTTGTGAGCCAGCTGCAGAAACAAGTCCAGAGCTCCCTCCCTCCCCACCCGTCAGCAGCCCAGTGCGTTCACACCCGTGCAGGGATCACTCTGCACTTGGCCTGTTCCCTGTGTTCCTCCCCAGGTATCTGCTGTCCTTAGCAGCAGCTGCCTGACATTTCATTTCACTCTCTGGCTGTTCTCACTTTCTTACATTGCTGAGCACAGCGAGCCTGCGCCAGATCAACAAGCAAAACCACTCACAGATCCGTGTGTGGCCTGGATTCCTGAGCTCTTCTCCGTGCCTCCTAATTGTGTAATTGCTATGCTTTCACCCAGAAGAAAATATTTCACTGATATCACGAAAACTCCTTTTCCCAGCCACCTAGAACTTCTGGTTCATGGAGATGCTTTATTGTCCAACATGTGTTTAAATTCTAATTTATTATTCTACGTTATTTAAAATTACATGTAGTTGAAATGGTAATACTAGCTTTGTCAGAAAATACATTTTATTTCTCAAAGTAACACAGTTAGGCTTCTCACTGATTTCTCCAGTTCCACAAAGTGAAGTGCATATGAGAAAGCGTCCATTTTATTCAAACGCTCTGGTAGCTTAGGACATGATTCTGCCTAGACAAATTGCTAGAAAAATATATATATCCCCCAAAATCAACAGCATTTTCTCATAAACACACTGTAAGTAATAAAACCTTAAAATTATCTAAAAGGTATTGGAATGACAGAAGCTGAGTCTCCACTGTAGAACTTCTACCTGCATTTATTTTTTCTAAAAATATCTTCAGTGGGGATATTAATATGATGTCTCTCTGTTTTAATGGACTTAGTAGGAGTTGAATGTATTTACATAAATGATATCACTCTAGGAGTTCACAAAACTCTGATTGTGGTTATATATATGAATTATGCATACAAAAAGCAGACTGACATAAACACAGTTTCTTCCTCTGTCAGGTATGATTTAAACTGGCCAGCAGGTTCAAAAAAGTATTAGAGATGGACTGCAATGCATGACAGCAAAAACTTAATTTCCCCATGAAATTTGCTATGAAGCCCTGCTGGAACCTGAAGTGGAAAGCTGTAGAGAAGGAAAGGAGTTTTGGACCCTACTATAATGCAGATGAGCTGAAATAAAGGGAATAAAAAGACAGAATAAAGGGAATAAAGAGAAAGGCCACAGAAGTGTTTAAATAAACTATTCACTCCAAGGGACATCTCAAAGTGGCATTACTCTGAATGGTAAGGAAGTTTTGCTGAAATAAGACATTTCTGAAATTCAGAAGAAGTATCAAATGCCATTGCTCAATTACCAAGCCACAGGTACAATGATGAATCAGTGGTTTGAAGTATATATCAGATGCTGCCCAGATATCAGTCAACTTCAAGAAGGCTTCTGTGAGCACAGACATAAAAGAAACCTTAGAAAAGACTAATCTTGCATTTACCTGTAGCCATTTAGTAATGATACTTCAATACATTTTTACACTGCATTAAAGCTACTAAATTTGACTTTGATCTCCATGACAAGTTTATCTTAAAAGAATGAGGTCCTTCATGTCTGGGTGACTGCAAAGGAGCTGACAAACTGCTCTTTATTTTGGAATTTTACTAAAGAATTTTACTTTTAAATTGTATCGTTAGAGAAAAAAAGGATATTCTTGGCAATTTTACATGCAAGTGTATCAACTAATCAGTATATAAAATAAAGTCAGTATATCAAGGAGAAAATAGGCATAAATGTGTATTTTAATGTAGGATTGTGCCAATTTGGTCTGCAGGCCCTAGGTTTTCCTACGTACTCATTGAACTTATTGCTGCAAAGAACTTGAACTGAAAAAAAAGTATCAACTTAAGATATGGAAACTGTAAACAATTATCATGCTCTATAAAATTCATGAAGTACTTTAAGTTTACATATAATTAATCTTCCTTAATTACATAAGTATATAATTTATCTCTTACTAGGATCTAATGTTATGCTTATGCAAAGGACCTAAAATCTTCTGATGCAGATATATAGAATGAAGGTGTTAATGAATTATCGAACGTTATCAATCTGAAGTGTTAGAAAGGTGATGCAAATTAGCTTAGAGGCAAATTCACAAGTCAAAAAAGCCCCAATAATAACACTATACAAAATCGTTTATATTTTTTATAATGTTTAATCTTATCTAACACCTCCAAAGAAGGATTAACAGTTTCAGTATCACTTTTAAGGCTCATAAAACCCAATATTTTTAATATTTCCAGCCTTTGACTAGTAATGCTTCATTTCAGAAAGCAAACCCTTTACTCACAGGCTTTTTAAAGCATCTGATTTTTCTTCCATTTTATATTTAAATGCAGGAGAATTCTTGCTCTGAAACTTGCATATGTTCAATCTTTTCTTCCTTTCTTCCGAAGATGTTAAGACTATTAATACTGTAGAGATAAAGTCCATCTGATTTTGTGCAGGCTCAATAGTCTCCCAAGTCCATTTGGTGTGTTGTTTGATAAATGAGGAAATTCAGTGAAGTGTGAGTAGGTTAACTAGTGATAGATCAAATTATATCCAGTAAGTAATAAGAAAAATGTGTTAACAGTGGGGAGAAGGACTTTTGGCTCAGAAAAGAAAATGAGACTAAAACCAAGTAAACCCATCTAAACTGCTTTTTTTTTCCTTGTGACAGAAACATTTATAACTATCCTCTCTGACAAATGTCTTAAGTCTACCTGAAATAAAGATCTGTTTTAAAGCTTTATAAAAAGCACCTAAGAAGAGCATGTGGGAGCTCAGCTCTCTCTTGTGTAAAATAATTGAGTTCAACTCAGTGGAGAGTTCATAGTGCTTGTGAAGTACTTTGCATGAAAGTATTACCAGTCTTACAAAGTACTTCCAAGCAACATGAACTTAGTTCATAGTTCACTTTAATTCTTTAGAAGTTTATCTTTATATCTCTTTACAACAGATATAAATGTTGGTGAAATTATCTAATATTTTTTACCCCGGCTTCATTATTTTTTCGTGTCTGAACAAAAACTGCTGCACCTCTGCTTGCATTGATTCATGTAATTTGTTGGCCAACAGTAGACACTAAAGCCTCGCTGCTGATACTCAGAACACTTCTCCTTATCACACAGAAATTATCACTCTGTATGTGAGTGTTCTGGCATTAGCCCTAGATACCTCATGTGGCAAATACACAGAAGATACTTTGCTAGGTTTTAACATTTTGCTTTCAAATCAAGTAACTATAGTATCCACCTGTGTACCATCATCCACTTTCACACAGATGCAAGGCTCTAAATAAGAAAGTTTTCTCTATCATTCACATTTGAAATAATGCTACTATGTGCAGCTAAATATAGGAGAGTGGCCATCAGGGCTCACATTATATTTGAGAGACCGAGAAAGCTCCAGTCCAGTTGCAACTCAGTGGTCAATACTTTGCTGCAAGGGATTAAAGCAACCACTATGGAAAGAGAGATGACAAAAGAATTTTCAAAGCTGTTAGCCATGATTGATATGTGTGATTCACACACATTGCACCAGGCAATATTTGCACAGGAGATGGGCTGCAGCAGTCCTGGCTTCTTAAGTAAATCTACAGTTACTATGATGCATGTCCAAAGAATACAGAAATTAACTCACAAGAGACTATTTCACCAGTCAGTGCTGGAACTAAAAGATCTGGTATATGATTTCATTGTAATCTGAGTCAGAAATCACATTTTTGGGTCTGAAGGTATACCAGCTCCTTATAAAATAAGACCACACTCTAATGATCCAACCATTCTCTCAGTCACTACCCATTCCACACATGGAACCCTTCTTCAGCAGCAGTAGTTAGTACTGATGTCAAGCCAGTACTGCATGGATGGACATGCATGGAGGAAAGGAATTGTGGTAAAATGTGGAATATAACCCAATTACAATAGAGTAGATATACTTTTCATAATTTTTTACAAGACAGATACTAAAATAACTTTGTACCAGATCCTACTCCAGTATCTAGAGCCAGTCCCTGACAATGTGAAACCACAAACAAATGGAATAATGACTTAAAAGTTATTAGGCAACAAAACAGTCTAAAACCTATGTAATGCCTTACTGCTTGCTTAAAGAGTATCATTGGGTTGAATGCAAAGGTTACTGAGATATGTTCTGGCAAAGATTCTTGAAGTAGATGCTTGAGATTGTTTTGCACATTTGTGCATATCTAGAGACATGGAAGGATTTTTAGCTTATTTTTCCCAGGGCTGTTGATTAGAAGATTCTGTAACAGAATGTGGTATAGATTTTCAGGGCTATTTTTCAATCTCATTTTTTCAATTTTGATTTTTTATCTTAATATTTTGGAAGCTGCTGTTCTTAGGCCTTAGATTGCCAACATTATTTCTCATCTTTTGATTTGTGTTACACAAAAAACTTTATAAAGCTTATATTGGTTGTTTGTCTTTTCTTTCCATAAACCTTATTAGTCACACTGAATATTTTGTCCCTTAGATAGACTAATTTTCCTTCAAGTCTTGGTGTAGCTATGAAAAAAACCAGCACTTTAGGGAGATATAAGACTTGGCCTTTTAAAACAACATTCTCAGAGGAAACCTACAATAACCTCTAAAATAATAGACAGAAGTTTCAAATGAAAGACACTAAAATTCAGGTCTTTCTGAGCTGCTCTCAGAGCAAGACTCAAACTGAAGGGGGGATATGACTGCTAAGGCCCAAATCAGTCAAAGGAGCAAGTAACTTCAGGACTGCTCTAGCTGTTTGGTGAAGGTTGGTATTATGCCGTGTTGCCATCTGGGGATCACGAGAGTGCAACACCCAGGGGCATACTCCAACACATTGAGGGCCTGGAAAATCATGGTTCTATTTTGTATGGACCTCAACTCTTTTAATTCAAGGATTACTCTAGACAGCAGTCACATCTGCCTTTCTCCCTCCTACTCTTGTGTTATACAAAGAAGGATTTGAGACCAAGACTGGCCCAAAAATATGTTGTCTGTTTAGGGAACATCATTAGTTACTGTTTGGGAATGGTAATCTCTGTACTCAAGAACAAATGAGAATCCTTCAGAGTTAGACTGAAATAGGACACTAATATTTATTTCCCTCTCTGTAACCTGAAGCTCTGAACATAACATTAACCCACACTTTAGGTCTGCTGATCTGCCAGATACAGTTTTAAAATTCTAGTAGGCTGTAAGTCATATCTTTTCAGCAGAAGAGAAAGACAAAAAAGTACAGGCAGAGTGTTGCAAATGGTAAGAAACAGAACAGGGAAAGAACAGAAGACGTGCAGTACCTGTGGAGTGGGGAGAAAAAGAGCAGTGAAGGTCATGACAGGAAAGGTAAAATAAAGGGCCATGCAAAAGATGAAAAGAATAGCAAAGCTTTATACAACAGCATGTGGGGCACATGGCAGCCCTGGGAAGGACTAAGAACACAAAGAGAGTCTGGCTGGCAACAGAAGGATGTGAGGCACTGTTGGAGAGATAAGGAACATTTGCATCATCTGGTGGATAACAAGTGGTGGAAAAAGTACGGAAGAGCCTGGGTACCTCTGGCATGGGAAAAGGCCTGGAAGATTTCTGAGATAAATAAATATGAAGCTTTGCTGAGTGAGGACTGGAGAGATGTGATCAGGGCTCTGCATGAACACTGAGCACACTGAAGCAGGCCAGCTTAGAGAAACTTCACCAGGGTAAAGTCAGGACTACAGACTGGATCACAGTTGAAGTAATCCAAGATCAAAAAGCAGTGGATGAATTAGTCTGAAGAGCAAGATGAGACTGTGGTTTATGGCAAGACCAAAAGCAAGGAAGGAACAGAGTCTCTAGTATGAAGTATGGTAGTGAAGCATGTCATAAAATCACAGAATAGTCCAGGTCAGAGGGGTCATCAAAAGATCATCTGGTTCAAACTTTCATGGGAAAGGGAACCTAGGTCAGATTATCTATCACCTTGTGCACTTACATCTTGAAAACCTCCAGTGATGAGGACTCTACCACATCCCTGGAGAGGTTGTTCCAGTGAATGTTTGTTCTCACTGTAAAAAATTTCTTTCTTATATCCCAATGAAACCTCTCCTGGTGCAACTTCTACTTGTAGCCCCTTGCCTTCTCCATGTGGCTCCTTTTGAAGTGAGAACCTCCATCCTCTTTGTAGCCACCTTTTAAATACTGGAATACTGTGATGAGGTTGGCCTGAGCTTTCTCTTCTCCAGAGATAAAAAAGCTCCAGTTCTTTGATCATCTTTGTGGCCCTCCTTTGGACTCTTTCTAGTCTGTCCATGTGTTTCTTGACTTGTGGTGACCAGAACTGGACAGAGGACTCCAAGTGTGGCCCAACAAGCACTGGGTAGAATGGGAGGATCACATCTCTATCTCTGTCAATAACATTCCCGCAAATGCAGTCCAGGATTCAATTTGCTTTTCTTGCTGCAGTGGTGCACTGCTGACTCATGTCAGGCCAAAATAGGCAGACTGTCAAGGAGCAGAAATAAAAATTTAGGAATGTAGCATAGCCCAGATGGACATTGAATAGTGAAGGACAGCTATTGTCTAAGGTTGGCCTGGGGAGAATGTTAAATGCCTGGACAGATCCTTGTTGGTGGGCCTTGCTAGGCCCTCAGGCACTGAAGAGACACTGCAAGCAGACTCTTACAGGTTTTTCTTGGCCAAAAAAAGTGAGGACCTACTCACTGCAAATGACAAAAATAGGAATGTTTTGAATACAAGAAACTTCAGTTCCTAGGGAACATGTACTAGAATAGGCACCTTTGCTGACAGTCAACATCTTGTCATTTGCTTCCCTTAAAAAAATCTTATCACCAAATACAGCTGCAAATAACTTGAAAACTATAACTGACTGAGACTAATGTAGAGATTTTCAAACTGAACTATTAGATCTTCCAGGTTTCAATAGTATTCCATCACAACTGGTTAGACTGTGTTATCAGAAAACATGTATTCTTAAAAATATACACTTGGTACTCAGGGAGTAACAAAATATAAGTTAAATCATTTTAGGGTAACAAAATCAGGAGGAATGTTAATGACTATTTATAAGATAAAATTTAAAGTTCTGTTACCACAAAAGGAATTCCATGCTAATTTCAAAAATTAAGAGAAACTTGAGATGAAATAAGCAGCTTGAGAACAAAGAAAATATTCATAACCAGTTAAGTTTCCCTTCGCCCATTTGTGGACTTTTAAGACACCTTTTTTAAGTTGGCCTATGTGGTTAAGGCAAAACAAAAGTTTTTTTTTCTGCCTTATACCAGACTCTGAAGCACATTTCTATAAGGTTTAATGATCTATATTACAAGTGCAGCTCATCGCTTGTAGATGTGCCACTGGGAAACATTTGCATTAAGAGCTTTGTGTAGCAGCCTTAGCCCTGGATGCTGTGTGTATTCTCCATCTTTGCTCAGACCAAAAGGGCTCTGGCAATGCTTTGTGGAAATTTACTGTGTAAATACAGTATTGTGATCCAGTTGGCAATATGTATATTAGATCTAGCCTGTAGGATGTTTCCTTTCGGTCTGATATTTTTTCTTTCTGGTAAATACAGAGCATTTTTTTTGACAGAAGAAAAGGCTCTTCCTGCCCCTTGCTAAGAGATGCTGCTACCGTTGGTCCCTGAGAGTTGAAGGAGCAGGGTAAGGAGCACATTTCTGACTGTACATAAGCAGCACAGGAGTAAATGTTACTGTTGTGTCTGCAGCACATTTAGGGAGGGCAAAATTGTGACCAGTGTAACATGAGATACAGAAGACACTACATGAAAAGGTTGCATCCCAGCAGCATGGTATGTTCACTAATCTGTACTTTCTCTTGCTGAATGATTGCATTTCTAATCAACAAGCAAATTAAGTTTGGTCAACAATTAAGTTTTTTCTAACATTAATAAAAAGACTAATAATAAACACATTGTTTAAACTTAAAAATAGGGAAACTGCCAATAAATATATACTGTAAGTCAGAATCTTTAGAGAACCAACAAGGATCTTAAAAATCAAAGAATATTTGATCAGCAAAATCAAGGATACAAGAAGGAATTTAAGATTAATTAGGTTAAAAATAGGTCACAAGTATTGTATTTGTCCCTAGTGATTTGAAATATTACAGCTGATAATAATAATGCAGAAGAGCAGACCTGTCAGATAGGCAATTTCATATTTGAGAATATGATGGATGCTCTAATAATACCAGAGGGTGTATTGGAACTACTTTGTTTTCTAACAGCAATTAATAATGGTCTGAGAAAACAGCCACTGCATTCTAGTATCTTAAAATAATTAATGTGTTATCACTTGCATCCTGAAGTTTCAGATAAGATGACCAATTAATGCCTTGAGACTACTGACCAGAGTTTATGTTGCTTGATTCTAGTTCCTCAGTGAAAGGTGCACAGTGAAATAGATTTATCTATAAAAAGGCTAAACTTAATGAAAAACTAGGAAGATAAATTAAAGCTTTTATGACTGCAGTTCATAGTCTTGCTGAATCTGGAATTGTAAAGAACTTTGGTTCAGACATATCAGACCTACATATCCTCAAATCTGTATGCAAATGTAGGCTTTTCTTAAGTTCCCCTTGATATCCTCTTCCTATGCTCATCAAGCTTTTGCTGATTAAACTTTAATTCCATTCAGTTTGTCCCCAGCATCAGAACATTTCAGAGAAGAAAACCGACTTGTGACAGCGCTGCCTTTGCCACACAGATGGTGCATTTGTTTGCAGCAGCAGTAGAAGTGAACACCAAGGGTGACTCTGAGCAGTTCTGAGATGTTTTCAACAGTGGCCCTTTATTCTAAATGACAAATGCGAATTCAGAAAAAAACAGATAAAATCTGCTGAACACATAAACCAGTCAACAGGCAAGTCAGCGGAACACAGATGGAGTGCAGTCATTTTTTACCTTACCTGAATCCATGGCGTTTCAGCTGAAATTTCCTACGTATAATAAATCAGATGGGAAAATGGCCTCCAATAGTAGCTCATCTAATAAAATCCATAAGAGACCCCCTTAATAATCAGCAGATAAAAGTATGAGAAAACAACAGAATGTATTTAGTAAAGTAGAAGCACCGATTGCACTATCCCTTGTCTTGGCACAGCACACTGTAAACAATTCAGCAGCAGTAGCAACAGGTGTATCTTACAATCAGGAACTATGCTCACACAAGAACCATTGTGGGCCTAGAAGAGGAATGCAGGCAAGCGAAAAAGATGCTTTAACAGTTACTTGTGCTTGCAAACATACCTATGAGTATTTCTTCAGGGTCAATTTTAATACATGGATGAGGATCCAGTGCTCGGGTTTAAAGGCACTGAACAACCTTCCACCTGAAATTCCAAGACCTGGCCCAAAGCTGGTGTGTTTCTCTTCCAAGTATCAGCACATGACGCAGAACAGTCCCAATCAAGTCGTTACCAAAGTTAAAAGACAAGTTTCACTGTGGGCTTTTCATTTTTTTTCCAGACTTTTTTCTGACTTTATTCTGAAATAACACCCAGTATTTCTTCATCAGCTTTAACCAAACAAACATATACAACTAAGAGGTCAGATTTTTTTTAATCCGTCTGTGCCAAATTGGGGGCTAAAGTTTTCTTTTAATAAGTATATGACCATATTGGACTTTTCATGTGGATACAGATTTAATTCTGAAAGGACAGCACATTTTGAGTCTTACAACCATTCAACAGAAGACACTTTCCAAAACTGAAGAAGATTGTTAATGCTTTAAAAGATGTAGATTATGAGCTGATCAGTCTGTGCAGGGGATCTGAGTAAGTACTTTCGTCTAGAACATCATACAAAGATACAACAGAAATAAGGGAAGGGGGAAAAAGTTATCCTCTAAGATGTGTGGCATATCTTGGCAGCCAACAGCAACAGATGTTTTGGAGGCTTATTTCTGGTTTTTATTTACAAAAGACTCACAACTTCCATACATTTTTGTAACAAATTGTTTTTTCCTCTATATTGACTGAGTTCTTTTTCCACAGCTTTTGTCACTGAAAATCATCCCCAAACCACCAGAACTGTCACTGGCAGGACTTCTGAGGTGAAAAGGGTGAATGACATATCAACACTGTGACAACACTGTAACTTAAATCTACTTGGCCTAGTCATAAATTATTTGAAGATGGGGTTGCACCACAAGGAAACAAAGTCAGCAGGACAACTTCAGTGTCTGAAGCAAAGAAAAACACTGTTTAAAGCAAGATTAATGAGAAAAGAAATCCTTACTGATGCTCACGGTGCTGCAGACTTTGAGTGAGAGGACAATAGTGGTGAATGGGTTATTGGTAAAAGGCAACTTAGATCAGCTTATTGAGGTGGGCCCAAGCAGAGCAGCAGGGATATCAGTGCTCGGGCAAAAGTTAAGTCCTGAGAGCAGTGCTGAGTCCTACTGAGAGAAGCAGTGAGAAGATATGACCAAAAAGAGGTTACTGCAAACAATACAGAAATTAAAGGGATGGTTTGCTGAACAGGGGTATCTGTAATGGTAATACAGCAAGAAAGCAAATGAGATTTTGAGATATACTTAAAAAATACAGGGAGTTGCTTTACTTTATTATGTGACAAGTAGTGAAACTGCTGTTGGCATATTTTGCCTATTTCTGATATCCATGGACCATGGGGAACAAAGATTGCTGGTAAACTGGAGAAGCACTACAATCACATAACAACCCTAACAAATAATAACATTTTGTGAGTCTTATATACTCAAACAAAACCAGGACTTGGACAGAGAGACAGAAATAAGAGGTTTAAGAAGTTACAAAATCTGTGATTTAAAGTTAAATTTCAAATAATCACTGTAATAATTTAGTGAAGATTTTGTGGCTTTTTTTTACCACTATATGTTTTCAGTCCAGACTGCATGCTTTTAAAAAATATTTGACCTGGGTCAAACAAGAATTAAGCTAGAGAAGTCTGTGTCCTCCTTTATAGTACAGTTAGGCATCAATGATCTATTGTTATATTATAATTTATGAATTTTCCAAATTACAGCAAATCATTCTTTTTGATTCTTCAATAGAAATCATGCAGCTATGTGAACATTAACTATTGAATAAAAATGCAAACTATTTATGCATTTGGTGATCTTTCAACCAAAAAGCGTTCAATGCCATTTTAACGCAAGAAAACAAATTATCATTTACATATGAGTTGCAAAAGCACTTTGATATCCTTCAGCTCTTGCTATCTACCTAATGATTTACTGACTTAACAGGACTGGTAATTCACTTCCTAAAGACATCAAGAAAACATTGTCAAAAGAAGATCAGTGTAATTTTTTTATTACAAGTGTAGAGACAGAGAGTTACTTGGAAAATATGGCAATAGAGTTATATCTTTACAGGTAAGATAAAGATTAATGAAAATGAAAGATAAAGGATGATAAAAGCAATTATACTGCAAGCTAAATGTAAAAAGTGGTTTCACTAATTTCAGTAAGAAGCTGTTATTTGAATGTTATCAGGTTTAGCCACTTTTTTTTGTATTAATCTAAATCCTAAAATATAGCTCATTTGTTTCCTTGTTCCTATACAGATATTCTATTTCCCTGTTTTTGAACAAAGTCTCAAGACAGATATTCACACCAAACATTGGATAAATCTTCTAAAAAAAAAAAAAAGAGTACAGAATGGATGATGGTGCTCTTTGGCATTACTCTGAACTGTAAGAAATTTGGGGAATTTTGACATCAAGTCAAGTGAGGGTTATTCTTAAAGTATGAGAACATATTGTTCGGCTTTTCTTGGAACACTTATTCAGCTTTTAAAAAAAAGTCACAATGTGTATTTCAATCCCAATCTCAATTCTTAACATTCAGCATTTGATATACACTATTTTCAGTTAAAACTGATCAAATATGAGAGAAAATTACCCTCGTTTAAACAGTTACCATACATCAGCTTATCTATAGAACTAGCAAGCCTCAGATCTGAAGGACATTTCATTCAGTTTAGTTTAGGCTGCAACAAAAGAATCCAGTCAAATTCTTTCACATTTGCCACACCACAGTAATTCCACAGGCGTTCACCAAGGCTTAGCTCATCTGAGGTTATTTACTGTGCAGTGTTTAGTCCCAAGTTATAGCATGGCCAGCCAACATACTTAAGATCCTTGTAGTAAATACAAAGTTACCTAAGGTATTTTGTGCGAAAAAATGACAAAGAACTTGAAAATATGTGCCTGCTATTGCTGCAATGCCACTACAAAACGTGAAAAATGAAGAAAAAAGTCTTTAAAAACCTACAGCAACATATTAATGCCCTGAGAGGGCTATGAGCTATGAGACCATACTCTTCCAAAGCATGGTTTGCTCTCCTGGATGTAGCTGTGCCCTAAAGTGGAGCCCTTTCTGCCTCCTCCTCCAAATATCGGAGGGCTCTCTGATACGCTGGCACACCTGAGCTAGCGTAAGACACACAGTAAGCCATGGAATACTGCAGGTAGATGAAGGTTTCTCCAAAACCAGGTGATAGGAGGAGGAACTTTCCCAGTGTGTGTGGTTATTCTGACCCCAATTTTCCTGTGTGCTTATCCACTCATACTAACAACTTTGAGGCGACGCTTTAGTAATAAGGTGTTCATATAATAAACACTACCACCAGGAGTAGTCCTTATGAATTCACTAAATGTAAGTTAGGACGGAGGTGCAGATACTCTACACGTACCCCCCCAAAGTCATGGTTAAGAACAACACTTTTAAAAAGCATGCTACATCTCTTTAGGCCCACATAACGTGAACTACTGTCCACTTTTTTTTCCTAGGGCTTGTTAACTGCTAGCGGGCCTGCTTATGATCTTTCTACCATGCCTTTTGGATCCTTTCATTGCCTCTCTTGTATCAAACATGAGCTTTGCATCTGTATTTTCAATGCTCTCAATAGCCTACTTCCTCCTTATCTATTTTCTGTCACTACGAAAAAAAAAAAATTAATGACAATTTGATTAGGCTTCTGTAGTTCACCTGCTGCTTTTTCAAATATCTTTGTGCTTTCTTCCATGCTGTCCTTCTTGCTGGAGTTTTCTTTCAACAGCCACAAAAACGATTAATTTTTTTCATCAAATCCAACCTTATGTCTTCTTTGCCATGAAGTACACACAGAAACAAGAGTTCTGCTGATGGTGTGTCACAAACTGTGCCTTACTGGCTGATCAATACAGTCTCATTGTTTCCCTCATCTGTCTGTAGCCATCTGCTGTCTTTTGTCTTACACTTTTGAGCTCTTCAGGGCAGGAATTATCTTTTTGCCCTATATTTCTATACAATATATCACCATAATCATAGTCCAGGATTAAGGCTGCTAGATAACATGATAATACAAATAAATTATAACAATGGCAAAATTTGTCATTCAAAGTTCTTCACAGATTTTTTTTTTTAATCTAAGTCTTAGAAATATGAGGTGGTTCAGCAAAAACATCACCAATTTCACTGTTTTTTCAGCGGCTCTGAAAAAGGTTTAGAACAGCAGTAGATGGGAATATTAATTCTTTTAATGTGGGGCTGGATCAGGCTCAGCAGGTCTGACAGCCTGTCTCCTTTGTAACTCCTCCTAAAGGCAGGAAAAGGACTCTCACGGGAAATGAATCAGGCCCTTCGGAGCCCATGAGGCAGCAGCCAAGAGGAGCTGTGCTGTTGCCTGGCAAGACTGGTGGATCAGATAGAGGACCACATATCAACATTTTTGTCATAATCTCTAACATAAATACGCTATATTTTCCTGTTTATTTTCATTTTAAGGTAAACATCAAAAAAGTTAAAGGTATGAAACAGGGTCATAATAAGAGAAAACCCAAGATAATTTCCACAGAAATCATGGTTAAGGTAGACTATAGTGAACCACAGATGCAAAATTATAAATATTACAAAATGTGTATTTATTTGCAAGAGGCCTAAATTTCAGTTACCGATGAGAATCCTCACTCCAGGGGCCTCTCTGTGCCTACATGCTCACTTATGAGACTGTGACATGTTGGGGGGGTAATTTTATCTTGCGCTGAACAGCGAAGGTGTTAGAATTTACCCGTGTTTTCAGAGCCCAGCTACAGCAGTGACTACCTGACTCAGCTCGCAAACTAGAGCCACAGCATCAAATTTCCCAACCCACTTAATTTGAAAGCCTGCCAAGATAGGTGAAAGACCTTATAAATATGTAAAGCAGGAAGTTCAAATTACACAGTGATGTAAATTCCCAGTGATTGATGCCCTTTTAAAAACAATAAAAATCCTCGAGAAAGTACAATGTTGGTAAATGTGCTTCCCTCCCGCTGCTGTCTGACGGTACCGTGAGGAGTTTGGCTGATGTATTGTACTTTTCGTGCGGATTTTATTTTGGATTTCTACCACTTCCTGGAGGCCAGGGGGAGGCACAGTGGGAGGAACCAAAAAACTCGGTGCCACAGCCATTTTGTTTGTGGGCAGCATGGTAGAATTCTGTCAGTCAGTATAAGGAGGGGTTTTTAAAACAGTATTTATGGAAAAACTATTCCTGCCGTAACGGATGTATCTGTTGAATTTAGTGTTAATTTAGTTCTTTCACAAGGTAGGTATTTATAATTGTACGTAAATTGAGTATTTGTTGGGATTCCAGCCTCCCCACTTTCCAGGAATCATGGATTTTGTTCCAGGCATGACTGGCTCTTTCGGATGCTGCGAGGCTGCCGGAGTGCGGCGGGCGGGGGTGCGGGGGTGCCGCGGGGGGGCCGAGGGATGCGCCGGGCGGCACAAACTTGCTGCGGGGTTCGGAGTGGGGGCGGGGGCGGGGGGAGGGACGGAGGGAAAACGACGAAGTCTCGGAATTATTTTCTCCAGCTGTCTTTCTTTATTAATTCTCAAGAGGCGGCTGCTCTCTCTCTCTCTCTTCGAGGGGGAGGATGAGGCGGGGGGTTGCGCGGGGAGAGCCGTAGTTTTGCAGTGTCACCGAAAACCAGCGCTAGACTTTGGTCCTGTGTGTTCCAGAGGCGGGTGTAAAATGGCACACTGCATTTTTCCAGGCGGCGGCGGAGGGGGGGGAGCGGGCGGGGGCGCCGCTGCCCGCGGAGCCCATCGAGGCGCCGCCGGCCCCGGCAAAGTTGTGACCCCGGAGGCACCGGGTCCCCCGCCCCGGCTGCGGCCGCCGCCGGCATCGCCCGCCGACCCTCGGGAAGCCGCCTCCTTCCTCACCCGGCGATCCTGGCGGGGTGACGGGGAGGGGAAGAAAAAAAAAAGAAGAGAGAAGAAAAAAAAAAAAAAAGAAAGAAAAGTCTCACTTTCTGCATTTGCGAAATATTTTAAGGATGTTCGGGGAGCCCTTTGCAGCATGGAGATGGCTGGTTGTAGGAGAGCGACTATGCAGTCCATATTGTTACAGCCCTTTTGCAAGGGCTGCCTTCTCCCAAGGTAAGTTTGTGGTTTTAACCAAAAATATTCGTTTCTGCGGGTTTTTGGCTTGTGTTGGTGCGGGGGGGGGGTGGGTTCGTTGTGTTGATGAACAAAACGTAGCCTTGTATTTTTCATAGCTTTGATCTCGTGTATCCCACCCAACGGTGTCTCCTTAATAGCGACAATTACTGAAGTCAGTTTTTTTTCCTCTTTAAAATTTTATACACGCGAAGCTTAACAACAATTTAACTTCAGTTTAAGAGTATAAGAACTTAAATATTTTCCAGATGGACTTGGTTTGGTTTTGGGTTTTTTGGGGGTTCCAGGTTTTTGTTGGGGGGGGGGGGCGGGGAATTCTTTACCGAGTAATAAACGGATCCAGGACCAAATATGTGACTGTCTTTATAAATATAATGCAGCTCTCGTGTGTAAGGAAGAACATTATGTTGCTACAGTATGGTCTGGTGGTGGCTAAAAGAGTTTACAATGCCATTTGTGATGGCTCTTGATGGATTACTTTGGTCTAAAGTACGAGGGAAAACTGCCCTTGGTATGGTGAAGGTGGAGATGGACATAACAGGGTTTATATTAAGTTGTGTCTCTTACTAAACAGTGACCTTTTTATTTACAAATTAGCGCTCTTCTGGTAATTAGCTTAAAGCATTAGTTATATAAAGGTTCTTATTTCCCCACACTTCATTTAGATGTCTTGGTGTGGGGTTGTTTGCTCTTTTTCGGCGGTGTGTGTGAGTGGTTTGTTTGTTTGTTCTTTTTCCTCCAAGAAGGTACATTTGGGAGACATTTTGTAATTTTTGGCATTTTTCTAGGCTCTTTCCTTTTTTTTCCTTTTCTTTTTTTTTTTGTCACCCGGTGGGAGATCTTTTTTGTTTTGCATTGCTCTGTGCTGGTGGCGCTGTGGGGCTCCGAAACAATTCGTGTCCCTGGCTCTAAAGGGGGAGGGGGCTGGAGGGGGGGGGGGAGAAAGGTGGGGCACGTTTTAATCTATTGTATCTTTTTGTTTTCTCTGTATCAAAAGTAACCTCCGATTAGTTAGGAAGACGATGAAATTGTATCTCTGGAAAATTGTAGTGTCGCATGAACTATGGCCCGGCACAGGCATGACCTCACCCTTTCGCTGGTTTGTGTAATGAAGCTGATGCTTAATTTTTTTTTTTCCATCCTGTACGTAGAGTCGTTTTCCTCAGTGATGAGATTTTCGGCCCCACCCCCAAAATGATTTTACAGTGGCTGCAGATGAAAGGGTTTTAAGTGATTTTTTTTGCAGCCAATATGGAAGGCTTTGGCACACACTTATTGTGCAACTAGTCCATTGTTTGCTCGTTGTGAAGTTAAAGGTTCCGTTCACCGGTGGTTAATCAAGCCCAGAGGTGTCCCTTGCTCCTGTGCTTGCATATGCAAATCTGCTCTTGAGGTCTGTAGGAGTTTGGATTGTGTTTGAAGGTGGGATTGTAAAGAAGGGAAAACCTGAGGTAGTCCTTCGGATTGAAAGAGGATTCACCTGAGGTGGGTGGGTTTTTTCTTTCCTGTTGCTAAGTGGAGCATGCGTTTTACATGTATTTATAAATAGATATATGTTAATGTGTGTTGTTTTCTTTCATCAGAACCTACAGATCACCTCGGTTCTAAGTGCAAAAGGATTAGGAAGCTTTCTGCTAACATCCATATTAGGTGTAAGAAAACAGAAGTGATTAATGTTCTAAGATGGGTGGGAAGACATAGTCAAGCCTATGATCAGAGCATATATTGGAAACTCAACAGGTTCAGGAATAAATTTAACATTAAATTTAACACATTTTTAAGTAATCAATGTGCCTGTTATTTTTGAGTGATAAAAGCTGACAATTTTAGGGGCTTTTGCATCTATTTTACATTTCAGTATCTTCATTATTTTAAAAGAATAAATTTGACAAATAACAGACAGTTTGAAACAGTCTCTAAACTTCTCATGAATGTTTAAATCTTCAAAAATGCATTTAGATTTTTAAAGAAAGTTTGCTCATAAAAATAATTAGTTTTATGGAAACTGACACACATCTTATGCAGATCTCTGCAATGGTTTCTTATTTGTTATCTTTCTTTAAAGGAAGGTAAATTTTACTTTTGTCTTAGGTAAAATACATCTTGCAACCTTCTTCCAGTAACTAACATCTATATCAGTCAGCTTTTATCATCTGCTCTATCAGACAATATCTGCATTTATGGTTTCTTGGCTGGAGCAGAGAGTCCTGGTGGCCTGTGACAGTGCAACGTGACCATCACATCTTCGGTGTCCTCGCACAAATCTTAGGTCTTGAGGACAAGTATCAAGATATGAACTCTTCAAAAGTGTGGATTTTGGCCATCTTCCATCTGAGACCTGATCACTAGTTCAAAGGTTGGCATTTTGGGCATGGTTTATTCCAATGGAAGTAGTGCTAGTTGTTGTTGAACCTATTAGGATAATTACCAATCTTAGAGAATCACTGGTTTATTTAATTCTGATACAACTTTTCTTTTTTCACATCATGTAGACCAATGTTCAGTTTGCTCATCCATGGACAACAGTACTGAGCAAATGATAAACTGAGGTACTTACTGAAGGTAATTTCATGCTTCTGCTCCTCTTGTCATCCTGGACCATGAAAGTGATGATTTCTTGTGACTGCAGCCTGTGCATGTAGGCCATGAATGAATTGCTGCTCAGAGTCAGTTCTAGCTCAGTGATGTCAGCAAGAACATGAATGCTGACTAGCAACTTGCTTCACACTTGCTCTTCTTTCTCCCCTTTAGTTGGGGCTACTCTTAACTTTGGTTATGGTTTTGCAACTTTGAAGCTGCATCTGATCAAAGTGTCTGTTCTCACTCCTATCAAGAAGTCACAAGGTGAGAAGAGTGAAGTGCTGATCTTTTGCAATTCAGCAGCTTCCTCACTTCTCTCCTCCTTCCTTTTTGAGCCATTGTTGAATAAGAAATAGTTCCCAGCAGATATGTTGCCAATAAGATTAAATCGATTAAGATTTTGTATCTTCTCAAAGCTAAATAGCAACTTATTTACCTCCTGCATCTTCTGCAGAAATGCCTGGAAGAGTCATTACTGAGGGGTGGCTCTGTATTTATTGTGTGATTTCCCCACCCTGCTCCTTCTGAAATGTGGAATGCCAGGACCTAAAGCAGAAGAACTTTTACTTTTTTTTTTTTCTGTGAGTTTTTTAATTTTCTCCCTTATATATCCCTCCCTTTCAAAGATGGCAAAAGTAAAGTATTTTTCTCCTAATACCATTTTCCTTTTATCCAGAAACTTATATAGATTCCAGACACCTTTCAAAGATATTTGGCTCTCTTGGCTTAAAACTATTTGAAATACAGCATCCTACTGTAAACCAATCTTTTCCAAGAGCTTAACTCAACCTGACCAACCAAAATGTTCTTTGTGCCTTCATGACATTCCTCTTACCAACATTACTAGTGTTATATACTCAGCTAACAGTCACAGTAGAAACAGTCACAGTCTAAAACAGTGACCCTTGAAAGGGTCCTTTTATCAGCAGAGCAGATGTGTAGATCTGAGGCAGATATAACCAGCTTCCAAAGTTAAACGATAATAATGTGAAGGCAGCTCCCCAGAAGCGTGCTGTGGTGTAGAAGAGCACTGTTTGGGACTCAGTTCACTCATAGATCGTTGTGTTCTCTAGTTTCCTATGCTGATAACACACCCTGGTGCCTGGGACTCCTGTCTGTTCCCTTTTGAGGGTTCTAAAGTATTCATTGTCTTTGATTCAACAGGGTTTCAGGGGAGGGGGAGGTTATCTTTACATTTGACACCTTATGACATAGTCTTGTTTGTCACCTTTCTTACTTCCTGACTTTGCTAGCTGTAGTTCTCCACATCAAACTTGTCAGTGTCAATTTATAGCAATGAATAATTATTTTAAAACTTACGTCAACTATCACCTGTTTCACACCTGTGAACAAAGGACAATATATTACGTGCCTGCTTCATACTCTCATCTTCTAGGAAGTTAGGTCCCTCCACACCTCTTCCAGAGTGATATTTGTATGACTTGCCAGTGTTATGAAATAATGTGCTCTACCTCCTATATGCCAGAGGAACTGCTATGACTAGCACATCCATCCACCTTTTAGCATTCTTCATATTTTTCCTCTCTTATCAAATAGCTCAAGAAGTTAATTCATGTTGTAGTGAAGAGACAATCCTAGATTTTAAATGCTTTAGTAAATATACAGGGTGGGGAATGTCAGTGCTTTGAAATAGAATTTCTGTCTTGCTGTTGTGAGCAACAAAATATGTCTTGGGACACATGTGACCACGTACCAATGGCTTCAGGTCCCATGGGCTCTTTAAACTCTTTGCTAAGTCACATTTCCAGTATATCATGTTACCACTGGACTGTCCAGGAGCAAGATAATACCAGTACTACAAATTTCCTTAATAGGAAAGTTTGTTCATCAATTCTCTACTGATAATAGCCAGAGTCTAAAATTGGTGGTGAGAAGAGTGCTTAGAAAGTGAGTATGTTTGTTAAAAATTATTCTTTCTGCTTATCTCCCAGTATAAACAACAGAGAGATGGAAACTGCCAAATAACAAGTGAGTCCCAGTCTAAACTGGTTGTGTGGGGAGTTGGGATGCTGTTATGAAGCTCCTGGATGGTACATGCTCAGAGCCATACAATACTGTACAACAGAAAACAACAGTTACAGATGCAATGTGTATTGTTTTGAGCACCATTAAAAACAGCAAGAGCTCTAAACGTAGTCCATGGGAATTCAGACTTGGAGCAGATGATTGAAAATGGTGGGACACTGACTTAACACCCTCTGTTGTTGAAGACAACCTGGATCACTTTTGCTGGGGAAAGGAAAAAGGAGGAGTTAGTTTTTACAATGCTTTGAGCACTGGGATTCCCAGAGGAAGAGGGAAAGGAGAGAGCTGGATCTCATCCCTGCTTCCAAGATTGCCTCATGGATTTTACTCAATAATGTTTAAATGTAAAATGTGAGAAGCCTGAGGAACAGTGAGCAGACTTGCTCCTCCTAGAACAGTCTTTTTTTTTGTCAGGTTCCATTTTGGATTAATCTGGGACCTGTGCTTACAAGTGCATGGTTAGATGTGTATGCAATGGGCCTGTGTTCAGGTGGTGTTAACTCCCACTTCACTGCATTAACAGTCAGCTGTGCTGCTGAGTGGATTGGAATCCCTGTATCATAAACACTTCATGTAGAACCTCTTTCACCTGCCTTTAGATGAGTATTGTTAAAACTGTAATTGTAGCCATTGAAAAGAACCAGGTCAAGTAAATCACAGCTTTAAAAAAAAACAACAAAAGGACACCAACCAATCAAACAACAAAAGAACCAAAAACCTAAATTTTGGATTTCTGCAGTTATATAAATCTTATTTTAAAATTCACTGAGTATCCTGATCAGGTGTCCATCTTCCTCTTATGACTAGTTCAGATGTGAATGTCCTCATCTAATCAGATAAATCACATGCCCCTGAGTTTCCTAATACTGACCTGTGCATCATTTAGGTGATGAAAAGTTAGCTCTTAAACCTCACTTTCCTTCAGAGCTTTAAGAAACTTGCTAAATGGAAGCAAGACCTCCCTGGCTTCACAAGGGTGTGCATCTTGGATATTCACTAACATAAGTAAGAGTGAGCTTTCCATGTTTGTTCAAACAGGCTAAAAAATCAGGTGGCTCAGATCTGGGTCTTTCGGCATTACAGGCATCCCTTAGGTCCTGTATCTGTTTACTAAAGAATCTTGGTGCTGCCATAACCTGATGACTAAAAGGATAACTTCTTGAAAGGGTCCTTTTATCTGACAGATTTTCATCTGTGATGCCAGGCATAGACAGGGCATGTTACCTGGATATATTTGTTCAGAGTTTTTTCCTCAGGAAAGTTTAACATTTAATTAAAAGTGCTCTGCATTCCAACATTTTAGTTATTTCTGATGGTCTCAAAGATATCCATACAAGACAGAATATCTTGACGTCTTTAGACAATGCAACTATATATTCACAATTCAGTAAAAGTGCCACAATCAGCATTTTTAAAGAAGAAGACATGCTGGATAACAGCTGGAAAAAATACATCTAATGACTCCGCATATACGCATTCTGTTTAGCCCATATCCATTTATAATCACATAATGAATGAAGATTCTGTAAGAAAGTATTCTGGTTTCTTTTGTAATCTCTGGATGTATTTCCAAACTAAAAATTGGATATTGCAGGAATCTGTGGGATGAAAGCTCTAGTCAAGCAGACTTCCAGATGAGCTACTTTAATGTGAGAAACTGTTTTCCTTCCCATCTTACATGCTCTCCTTTTTTTTTTTTTTTTTTTTTTTAATTAGGTCATATCCTTTTGTGTTCTTGAGTTGCTTATAAATCAGGTGAAGTTCAGTGGACCTGGCACTTGTGACCAGTACCAGGCTTGTGCACAGAGCCTGTGCCAATGACAGGGCTCTGTCACCTTCTCTTGCTCAGACAGGCAGAATGTGGAAGGGCTGTAAAACTGACACACTGCCCAATAAGAGAGTGAGAGTGGAGTGTCTTTATCAGGCAGGGGCGAGGGGCTGGAAGTCTTACCTGCTTCTACTCTTAAGTGATTTCCATTTGGCTGTGTTTCTCAGGTTGCCCTTACGGAATATTTGGGGATTTCACTGGGTGGGGTGAGAAGAAAATGCCAGTTATATCACAGCAGCCTTGGTTTCCCACCTGCATTATGACAGAGGAAATAACCTAATGTGATGTCTCTGTTTTTCTTCTCAGGGTGACTTCAAGTTTTTGTCTAAACAAAAACACTTTTCCTCTCAACATCTGCCCAACTCCCACAAGTTTTTTGCATTCTCTAAATGTTCAAAAACCTCAGAAAATATATTTTCTTCAGATTAACCCTATCAGAGTTTTACATTTTTTATGCCTCCGATGCTATCATTTAAATATATATATACATCAGAAGAGTCTTATCAGATTTGTGTTCAGATCTAGCCTCCTCTGCTGGATATTTATAGTCAAGCTCAATTCATTAGGGTTTTTTTTCACTAATACAGCATTATTAATTTATGCTTTCTGAAGTGCATATATAAATGTTTGGTTATAAATATTATCATGATTAGTTTGTATCCTAGAAGTCAAACAATATCTCTAGAACATTCACTTATGCTTAATTTAGAAGTATAAATCAAACTACACTGTGTAAAAAAACCCAAACCAAACACTTCTAAAATTGAAAGAATATTTGTGTTCTTGCAAACTTTTGAAATCCAAAAGCTGAGTTATTTGTATGTTTTTTCATTTCTTTGGAGAAATGTATTTACCTTAAGTAAAGATGGTATAGCCTGTATTAGGTATTTAATGACACAACTGTATTAATTTGATCTGAAATTCAGAGTTCACTCACGCTAGGTATGTAGGTAGGTCTCACTAACATTAAGAAAAAAAAAATCTAAGCATATGCCTTGGGAAATGCCTCTTTATTCCAAGATGCAAGTATACTTTCCTGCAGCAAGAGACTTCTGAAGCCTGGCTGACTCCTGTTTAGGTATAAGTCAGTGTTTTCCACAGTTGTCTGAGGCAAGCAGATACACTACTTTCATTCTGATTCAGGAACTGCAATTTAAAACGATTGGCTTTATATAGTAACGTTATTTAACAGTTATTTAACATCAGCAACGTAGTTCTGAAGTTCTGAAAATACTTGATCATACTAACCAGAAGCTCTGGAGCACTTGAAATGATTTTTCATAGATTGACTTGCAAGACAGGATTTCTATCTTGGGAGTGTAAGGTAAAAAATTAGGACATTAGAGCATATGTCTTTCCCTTAATTGAATTTGCTGTGTATTTGCATTTACATAGGGCAGTGCAACTAACAGCGTAGAAGTAAACTTTCTAAAGTCATGCAAAGGCATGTAGCTTGTCCCCAGTTTACCCCTTTATCCAGGGTTGGGGTGTGAGCACTGTGGCAGCTTAAGGTTTATTTAGTGGTGTGGTGTGTGTTTGCGGTGGGGTTTTTTTGTTTTTAACTTAGCGGTCAATTGAAAGACTCAGGACAATCTTCAACTTGTGTACAACTATGATTTCTGTACTTCTGTTTTCCTTTTTTAGCCTTTCACCTTATCCTATGCAGAATATCAAAGTAATCTATCCTTAGCTCTTGAATTAGAGTTGTGTTCACAAGAGAAAGTGGGGCTTTTTTTTTTATTTTTTGGTTGTGGTTTTGCTTGCTTTTTTGTTTTGTTTGTTTGCTTAGTTGTGAGGTTTTTTGCAAGAAAAGCATAAGGTTTTTTGCCCTTCTGCTGGCTTTTCTACTGGAAATAATACAGAATCATATGATTAAATTCACTTGACTCAGAAATCATTCATGTGTTATAATCTGATATTTGCAGAAGTCCATACCTAAGTAAGAGGTGCCTAGCCAGTCTGTCCAGCTCAAATTGTGTTTACCTAATAAATTGTGATTTTAATATTATTATTGTTTTGTATGTCAGAACACAAAATGTTTTGGATTAAGATTTAAAAAAAAAACAAACCAGAGCATAAAGTCAGACATTTTTGGATTTTTTTTTGGTTCCCTTTGTCTTACTACTTAATCCTAAAAGATTATTTTGTGAAATGAGTTGCTGGTGAAAATGACTAAATTAAGAATTCAAGGTGTGTCTAGCACAGTATTTTAGAGGGATTACACATTTTAACATAAAACCGTAAAGGACAAACTCATAAATCACTTTTAACTCTTGCAATTCTTAGGATAACTTTTCTGAATCCATTAAAATTTAAACAGGGAAAAATAAATTCCAATACAGAAGAGTCTCTGCATAATTTGTGTCATCACCACTGCTGTATCTAAGAGAATAACTGCTTCCACTATAATGTGTTTTCCCTAGACACATAAGAACTTGAATCTCTGGAACAAGCCATATAAAGGAAGCTCATTCCTTTCTGACAGTACAAAGCAACCTCCCTCAAACCCTCTGTGCTTTCAGATACATTTTAGGCAAGAGAATGGTAAAATGGGCTCTGTCTGTCCAGGTAATGTTGGGACAAATGTTGAGCTCTGTAAAATAATAATCCTAAGTCATTCATTCCTCTTGCACTTTCTGGTCCTCCTATATAGGCAAGTGCCTCCACTATCTCTAAGAGCTTAGCTATAGTTGGAAAAGTAGGAATCTGGCTATAGCTTTTGCTCTCTTTACTTTGTGTCTTCTCTGTAAGAGAATTGCTGGCTAGTGATTTTCCTTCTCTTTTAGATATGGCTCAGTGGCATATCCAAAAAGTTGAGGTTCAGCTTAGTTTCCCTGAGGATGCTGGACTTGACTTTTGAGTATGTATAACTGAAAAGACATCCCCAGAGAAGATTACACCATTAAATTGGCACCTAGATCCTTTCACTTGTGGAAAAAAATTTGCCTGTTATATATATACTTGAAATTATAACACCCCACCCATACACAGTGATATGTAATCAGTCTGAAAGCAAATAAGAACTCCTTCATTTATAGCCTAGTTCAGGCACTAGTCTTGTAGGCAAAAGTTTTAAAATATAGCCTATGACAGTGTTACTATTTTGGGTGTGTATTAAATTGCATATATAGTTGTATCATTTTCAAATCCTTTTTGCACAGCTTTTATTGTTCAGACTGTTGTATTCTGCAGCTTTCACAAACTAGATCACATGAAGAAAGAGGGCAGTGGCCGTAAACTGCAGATAGTGGGGACATATAAATTCCAACACGGATCTTTCTGGGTGGCTTTTCTTCTGCTATGTGCAGTTAGGCTTTTGTCAGAGTTGTTAGTGTATCTGATGGCATTCCCACCTGGTACTCAGGGCAGCTCCATAAGCAGTGGTGCCGATACCAGTGAGGGGGCAGTGCAGCTACAGAGGAGAAAGAGTGAGTGGCAGAGCAGGGAGAGGGACCAGTGTCTTAAACCAACATTGTTACCAAAGGCAGCACAGCACAAAGTGAGCCTGAGAAATGACAGAACTACTGTTCATTTCAGCCTGTCTTGGTTTTGTTGACATTACCTGCTGCAGAATACTGTTGCCTTGTGATTTCCTGTGTGTAGTTTTAAAATGTGAAACCCATTGATCACATGGCAATTCCTTATCCAGTTTTAGGTACAGTCACTTGTGACAAAGCATTAAAACTTTGGACTGTGTTGCAAGAAGGCCAACTTCAGGGCCTCTGTTCTGAATGCTGAGGATACAACTGGTTCTGTAATGCTGCATTACTGGTCATTTCTAGTAAGATACTGCTCATGAGAATAGCAGTTGTTGGGCTTGTAGTGGAAAAGTTACATGCTCATTTTTAGCACGAGCTTCTTGTCTTACCAGGCTGTTGTATCTCCAAATTTAAATATTTTTTTTTTGGCAGTTTTGGAATCTAAAGGATTATGCTTACTTACATTCTGTTGAATAGTAACAGGAACACGATATTAAATGCAGTAGTATCTCATCTCTTGGTATTCTGCAGCGTAAACTGAAAGTGCCTACAAAAAATAAAAGGTAACTGAAAGATTTGACCATGCAGTACATGTACCAGAAACAAAAATTTAATTTGTTTAACATATATATATATATAATCTCCCCTCATTAAGTCAAGAATTGAGGAAGAGATTTACTTGGTCACTACTTCAAATTATGATTCAGAGAACTCCAAATAAGCTTTGTACCTACTGCATCTCAACCATGAACACCTGAAAGAACTAAATGAATATATTGTACCATTCTTTTGAGATACCAAAGCTATGAAACACTAAATTATGTTTCAGAAAAGTCGCAGAGGTTATCACAAAGTCATTCTACACCAGTTTTGTAGTGTGGTGTCTGAACTGTTTATGTGTGACAGTTCCATTATCTCTTTTAACACAGACAGTTGACACAAGTAAATAAGGTGAAATTCACTGTGTGTTACATTATGGTTGAAATCTTCCAGCTATTAAGATAATTTCTGTATGCATCTACTTACTATTGTAATGTGACATTTTATAAAATAATGAAGAACCTCTAGTGTCATATTTGCCTACATTTATCTCATTTAAATTCAAACTCCAGGTATGAGATGATTTAAAAGAATATAGCTATCTAGTGTTGTAAAACATATACAAGAAAGGTAGCTGAGAAGTAAATTTGAACAGTAGCATCACCACCAAATGTAGAACAGGAATATACATGAAAAATGCATTAAAGCTTATCCAGATATGGTAATTTCAGAATGTGCCTTTTTAAATACTTGAGTATTGAATGTGTGTGCGTGGAGATATCAGTGACATTTTTTTTATCAGTTCAGAATAGTTAGCATTTATGGAGATAAAAAAAACCAGATCAACAAAATTTATGTATAGATAAATGATGAGTTAGTAGAAGGGTATGAAGTAGTCAGAATGACAAAAATTAAAAATTGCAAGTATTTATGAATATGAAAGTCAGTGTATAGTTTAGCATAATACAAAATACAAATAAATCCTAATACAAAAAAGGAGAATAAAAATGTTTTAAAAAAAATTTTTTAGATGTTGAACGACTGTCTCCTAGAATTTTATATCCTTAAAATATGAAATTGCTTGATTCCAGAAAGCACCAAAAATGATACGGGATTTAACCTGCATGGACTTTATGTGCAGCTCTTTTGTGATGATGATTGGTGTTAAAATGTGAGACAATATTAAACTCATATTCAAAAAACTACAATTCATGCTTAAATAAATGACTGGAAGTCTTTCTTTAACTCAGAGAGGCCTTAAGCTGCAAAACTAAATAAATACTAAAATTTGTAAAAACTTGTCAAATGGTACAGAAAACCTGCAAACCAAAATAGCAAGTTAAGTTTTTGGGCATCACAAACACGAGTTAGGTGAGAGGAAAAGAGACCTCTGTCTGTAGCTGCATGGAGCAAGTTGTTGTAAATTTGCCCCTAATGCTCAGTCTGAATTTAGGACTTCTGAATGTATATTTAAATGGTTATATTTACCAGCTACATAGCTGATATATAAAGTGCTTTCATTTAGTTCTTTCAATTGGTTTTATATCATAAAAAATGAAGTGTTAAGGAAATGCCCCAAATGTTAAAGATCTAATTTCAGCAGTTTGCAAAAAAACAAACAAACAAAAAACCCAAAACAAAACACAAACAACCAAAAACCAACAAAAAACCCCAAAACACACACACACACACAAAAAACCCTCCCAAAATGAAAAAACATAAAACCATCAGTTCAAAATGTTATATTCATTATATTTCAGTTACTTTGCCTTACAGTTAAATTTTTAAAATAGATAACACACCACTTTGGTTCACCAAATTAGTTTACACTTACTGATCTTTTACTGACAGCCTGCAAAGAGTATTTTGGTCATTATGCAAAACATACCAATTCTACATTAACTGCTGTCATAGTGCAGCACTGATGTCTACAGATGCAATGTGTTCATTTTGGTAAAAGCTACAAAATGGAAAAAGCTAAATACTCCTGCATATTGTAACTGAAAGGAAAGTAAAATGGAAACATCAGTCTGTTTATGTTCTATGCCTTTTCCCGCCACCACCTTTTACAGAACAGACATTAGGGCTGATGTTGCATTGTTTTCAAATATCACAATTTTCATCTTACTAGCAATTTAATTTTGTTAAATTTGAGGACTAATCATCTTCTGCTACAAAATATTTAAACACAGTCTATTTTATTAGCAAAACATTAAAAGCTGATGAGTCCAAGAGTTTCAGGCCAACACTCCTTCTTAATGCATACTGTCCTCTTTGTATCCAAATGTTATTGTCTGTTCTGCTTGCTCTGCACTTTTCTCAAGCCTGTGGCAGGGTTAGAAATGCAAAGGTCACTTAAGGATAAGTTTGTACTTGATTATTCTTTCTTTATAGTTCAGGGTATTTCCAATACTTTGCTTTTAATTATGTTCATTATGTATTGTTTTCCTTTAATCAGCAAAAGTGAAGAGTTATGTTTAATGGCCTTATTTTTTGCTTAGCTGCCAGGTGTTTCATTTTCATTTAATGTTTCAAGTCAAAGTCAATCTATGATGGCATATTGCTTTGAGGGGTTTTTTTTGTCTGCTAATTGGATAAACTAAATTATTTAGTATTTCCGGAAAACTGTAGATGTTTTATGGGCAATTTATTTTAAGATTACTTTTTCTAGTTAGTGTGCGTTTTAAGCTTTAAAATTAGAGTATAAAGTGATATAATGTTTAAACATTTGGTTCTGATGTAACTACTGACATACAAATGAATACAATAATATTCCTTAGTTCATGCCACTCTCCTTAAAAAAAAAAAAACCAAAACCAACAACAAACAAAACCCAAACCTTCCTAAAAAAAACAAGTCTCATTCTCCTTAGCAGCTGTCTTCCACTGCATTACCCATTTGCAAAACAGATAGAATTTCTGGTCCCAGAGAGGTTATGAAGCCAAGTTGCTTGCAAGTTAAACAGTTTGGGAGACCTACACGGAAGACACATGCAAATAGTTGGCTTGAAACTGCTGCTAACAACTGCATGTAGTAATATTTCATCCAGTGTCTAGTAGTTGCTCAAGGTTCAGGATGGTATTATTATTATTATTATTCTTAAAGAGGTGATGAGATTAAAAAAATGGCTTTTGTTTCTATTACAGAGATCAGATTTCTAAAATTGCTAAGCAAACTTAGGTTTCCCTAAATTTTTTTTGTTATATCTATGTCCTATTTCTTAAAGTTCTATTTCCCAGGAGTAGTATGGCATAAAGAACAAGTTCTGTCTACCAATTCTCATATATCAGTACAAAACTACAGTATGTTGCTTTAAAAGTGGAGGGGCACTTGAATTCAATCAAAACACAACTTTCTCACATTTTAAAACGGAAATAAGCATAACTTCAAGAAGGTGGGGTTTACTTTAGAACTGGAATTATCTAGTGCAAGAACATAACATAGATGAGCAGGTGGATTGTTCCTTAACTCGGCGGCTCCAGCCCCGGCCTGGCGGGAGCGGAGTTGGACGTTCCCGGGGCTGCGCTGGGATGCCCTGGGGCGGCACGTGCAGGCAGCGCTTGGACCGGGGATACTCTGCCTTCCTATCCCCTGCTTATCGCCGGGTAACGCATCAATTTAATCGACTCACTGGGATGTAAACGAGCTTCCCTAACGAGACATGCTCAGATGAGTTCTACCCTTTGCCTAGGGTGAGCTCGCTTGAGCGGGTCACTGGTAATAAATGCACGCAAGGGTTAAACCAGTTCGCGTGTCTGCGCTGCGCTGCCGGACCAAGTTTCCGAAAGCCTCAAAGAAAAGCGCTGGGGATGCGGTTGTGGGGGCGCCCGGTTCTTACGGTTCTTCCTCCTTTTCGGGAAGCTGCTCGTGTTTCTCTTACATGTAGCGCGAATGCGAACTCGGTTCGGCGGTGCGGGGACGGAGCGAGCCCGGGTGCGGGTGCGGGGCCGCGGGTGCGGGGCCGGTCCCTGGGGCGGGGGCGCTCCCCGGGCGGCCCCGCGCTCGGACCCCGCCTCAGCGCGACCGGGTCGGGGCGAGTTCAGCGCCCAGCGCCGCTGTCCTGCGGTCCGGCCCCCGAGCGGCCGGAAAGGTCGAGGTCGGCAATTCCCCGCCTCTCTCGCCCAGGTTTCCCGGAGCTGTCAGGGTCAGGCGCGGCTGTCGGGGACGCTGTCCCCGGTGTGGAGGATTTGGGGCTGCCCAAACCTCCTCGCCGCGGCAGGAGCGGAGCGCGGCTCCCCGGCACGGCTCGGCGAGCGGAGCGGTGCCGCACGCTGATTAAAGCCCCGCTTTACTCCCGGCTGCGCCCCCCGATCCCGTTGCCCCGCTGCCGCTCCGATTCCCGCCGCGTTCCTGCTCCCGTTCCGGCCGCTCGGAGCCCGCCGCGCTCCCGCGCCGCCGTGCCCGCGCGGCGCGCGCTCCCCCCGGGCGGCGCCGTGCCCGCGCCTTGCGCGATGCAGTGTGGGAATGGCTGTGGCGCTGGGGTTGGCTGAAAGAGGCGGCCAGTCGAGGTTTAATGTCCGCCATGTTGGCCGTGGCGTATTGAGCGGAACCGGAGCGGCGGAGGAGCGGAGCCAGCGCCCAGCCCAGCCGCGCCAGCCGGCGCCGCCGGGCCCCGTGTCGGAGTGCGCCCCGCCCCGCCGGGGGAGCCCCGGTCCCTCCATGAGATCGCTCGGCGGGGTCCGGCTCTCAGCTCGGAGCGCTCTTGCTGTCGCCCCCCCCTTCCCAGCCGGAGCCGCCATCGCCGCCTAACATGAGCAAACTGTCGTTCCGGGCCCGGGCGCTGGACGCGTCCAAGCCGCTGCCCGTCTTCCGCTGCGAGGACCTGCCTGACTTGGCCGAATATGCCTCCATTAACCGGGCCGTGCCGCAGATGCCCACGGGCATGGAGAAGGAAGAGGAGTCGGTACGTGAGACCCCCCCCCCTCGGCCGGGTCCCACCATCCCCCCCGCACCCGGGCCCCCACCTTCGCCTCTGCGCAAGCACAAAATGGCCGCCATCTTCTCCCCACTCTCCCCGCCCGCCGGGAGGGGGGGGGACACCCCGGGGCGGGAAGGCGCCGATCCCGGGGGCCCCTCACCGCGTCCTCCCCCGGGGGCCCCTCACCGCGTCCTCCCCCGGGGCTCCCTCACAGCCCCCTCGCCCCCCGCGCGCGACCCGCGGCCGCCGGCGGCCCCTCGGCGGGGGCCCGAAAGGCACAAAGGGGGTCACGTGACCGCGCGGGGCGGCCGCCATTTTGTGTGTCGGTCCCTGGGCCGGGCCTGGTGCGGCAGCCGCGAGGCGCAGACGGGGCCCGGCGGCGGCGCCGTGCCCGCGCGGCCCCGCCGGGGGGCGCTGCCGAGCCGGACGGGGCCGCGGGGGGCGCGCGGCGGCGGGAGCGCGCGCGGGCCCGGCCGGCCTCAGGGGAGCGGGACCTCCTTCCCCTGCCCGGAGATGGGGAGCGGATGGGGTTCCGCTCGGGTTTACTTGAAAACCCCAGAAGCACCTTCAGACATACTTAAGAGGTCTGTAAGGTGTAAGTAAAATTGTGATGGTTCCTCCGAAAGTCGGTTCTGAAGCACGACTGAGAGTGAGGAAATCCGTGTTGGGAGGCTAAAAGTCTGTCGTTTCCCGCTCGATTTTGCTGTCTCAGTGGAGGGTGAAACTTAAACCTTTTTGAACTTCGGGATCGTTTAATCATTTGCTCAGCACTTTCCAAGATAGGTGAAACACTCACTAGCTGTTACTGCTGAGGATAAAACACTCGGTAGCGGTTGTTGTTGAAGACCCCGGCTCTGAAGTGTGTTGTTACTTTCAGTGTTTATAAATCTTTAGTTATTTCCTTAGTATAATCAGTTTTCCCCATCTGTGTATTAAGCACAGCAAATAGGGGAGAACTGTAGGAATAGTTACATAAGCAGGTTTTGAAATTTGGTGCTAAGAACAAAGGTGATAGTTTCATAGTCCTGAGTTTTTCTAGTTGTCTGACTTTCCTTGTCTGTTAAAGGTGGCAGCTCTGAAGTTTCTGTTTGTATTTCTAGATGTAGAGTCCTTTGAGTTACCTTTATTTTAAGAGAAGTATCATCTTTAAGTGGAGTTTTCTGTCTGTGGCAGTACTACTGTAAGTTAACTGAGTCTGTGAGTTTTTGTGAAATGTCTTCAGGCAGAGTGATTTCTAGAGAGTAATACTCTTCATGCTGTTGTCCATTCAGTAACTGCTCTCTGAGGCTTTTGTAGCATAACTCCCTACCATTTGAACATAATTCAGTATTTCCAAGTCTTGTGCAAGTCATAAGTTGCTTTAAACATCCGCTAAAATGTACATTGTGAAGTGTGGTGGTTTTGTTTTTTGTGTTTTCGTATTTGTTTTTAATTGGTAGGTTGGTGTTTTTTATGGTTTTGTTTTGATGGTGTTTATTTTTGTAGAGGTGCTCAAAACTTTAGCATGGTATCCATTGAGGAGTAGGTAGCGGTGCTTAGAATGCTTGTATTTCTTTTTGACACTATAGATATGTTCTGAATTGAAACCTGAAGATTCTGAATATAAGAGAAACCACCCTTAGTTTCCTCTTGTACCAGAATTTTAAGTTTTGTTGTTTGCTGTGATGCTTGCTGAGTTTATTTCTCAGTTCAAGTGAGCGAGTGGGCATTTATTTACGTAGAAATGTCACATTGCTGTCTTTTACTGCTTGCCTGGCAGTTACAAGTTTTCAGACTAGAAAATTACATGGGCTGTCTGTATAGTCTCCCTAAACCTAGAGAGATATGTCCTAGCTAAGGAAAAGTAGTAATGGGCAAGGGAAAGATATTAAACATTATTATAAGGTTTGTTTTTGTGGTTAATACGATGCTTTTGTTTCCTAAATCTAGCTTCGAGGGTTAAATTTCAGAGCAGTAGGCGTAAGTAGACACTTTCCTTAGTTAAAGTTTGCTCATACCTGTATTTGAATATGCACACAAGCACACACCCCCAAGAGAAATTTGTTTGCCATCAGTAGACACAGGTGTCTTTCTGAATCCCTTTCAAATCTTATGTGAAATAGTTGATATTAAACTCTTCCTCCTTCATGTTTCTGCAAACTTGCTAAATTTCCTTCCTTCCCTCTTGTTGCCCTAAAAAGCTTTCTCTTCAGTTTTAAGTTGGTGTTGACAAAAGAGAGACACAATTTTATGACTTAAGTCACGGCAAACCTCACAGGTTTAATACTCTCATGTTCTGTTTCCCAAACTTCATGCCATGCAGGATTTAGGAAGGTTAGTAGTTGTTTGTGTTATGTAGCAGCTGAAAACCTGAGTTGGAGGATTTTTTTTCCTAATACGAAAATGATAGATGTTTTGTATTGCAAACAGATGGCAAAGTGTCCGTAAGAGTCTGGAGGAGAGGGCGGCTTCCACTAGTGTGAACAAGCATTTATAACTTTTTATAAATAGAATTCTAGCAATGCTTTGAGTTTTGCATAAATGTAATTTTAAATGAACACATATTTGGAGCTAAGAGCTCTCCTCTTGACTAAATAACTTTCCCTAGGGAAAAATGCAATCAAAGAGATTTAATATTCAAGCATCAAGTCACAAGATATTTAAATGACTAATTACTGTTTTGATGCACAAAAAAGAATCTTATTTTGCTTCCCTTTCATCTTATCTTTCTCTCATCCTGTTCCTACAAAGAATAAATAGGGAGAATAGTGCATCTTCGCTGTTACAATTGAAAACTTCAGTTGAGCAGTGATATTCTGTAAGAGTCTTCTGAAGGAAAAACAATGTTGCTAAGTTGACTTGAGTTCTGAAATACCCAGCTGATACGAGAGATGTAATAACTCTTAAAAGAACTGACAACTAAGGGCCTTAAAGTGATTAACAAGTAGACTGTGCCTTGCTTCAACCATGGCTTCAGGTAATGATTTTGTGTGGAGGTAGAAGACTAGTAAAAAGCTCTTTGGCAACACAGACAGTGGTACTGGAAGTTACCGTCTGATCCTGTGTTCTTGCAGTTGGTTTAGCTCCCAGGTTTTTGGGGTGAACACGTTGTGGCTGTTGCTAAGTCTGTTGCTAAATCTAAGAAACTAAAAAGTATCAGGAGACATATGCGTGTCAAGAAACCCAAATCCTTCAAAATGTAATGACATTTGTTATGTAACACTGAACATCTCCTGTATTGTCTAAAAATCCTGGTTTTGAGCAAAACACATCTTCAACGCTGTAATTTTGAGAACCAGACAATAGACTGCTGTTAATAGTATAGTAATGCTAGGAAGTCAATTTAATTGATAACTGCCTGAATAAACAAGTAGGTGGATTGGGTTTGTTTATCCTTTATAAAGGACTTTTTAAAAGGTGTTAATCTGTGTAGCCTGTGATTTTCTGTTTTTGAGGGGGATGTTGCTTTTTCTTTAACTGGAAATTCAGATTCTAGATTGAAAGGAGAACAGCTGGAAAAGCAGAGCAGAGGTAAATTTAGTTAAGTGGGATAAAAACTGAAAAAATAAGACAGACTGAAGCTTTTTGAATGTGCTCATTAACTTATGTTTTGGATACAAAGTGTACATAGATCTATAGGCATCCTAGATTTGATGACCTCCAACCAAACTAAGGGAAACTACCTTTGTTTTCCTTACATCCTTTTGAAAGGAAAGGAGATAAGACACTCTGCATCCTCAGCCTCTAGATTTGTATACAAAGAAATAAAAATGTAGGAGAGGGTTGAGACTTTGTAGATAAGTAAAAATGGAAAATAACTGAATATAGTTGGTTGGTTTTTTGTTAGGGCTTTTTTTCAGGTTTTGGGTTTTTTTAAGAGAGTTAAAGGAACAAAGCCATTTGTTTGAAGCACCTCATGTCAGCATTATAAGGCATATTTAAAATGTTGGGAAGCTAGAACTTCTCAGTTGAAGCAGTGCCTCAGCAAAGGTTAGTGTGTAAGCAGAGATACTTTTAATTAAGTCCCATAGTATGTATCAGAGGTATTAATTATCTAATAGGAAAATATGTCTGTGTTGGTGACATTTCCAGAGTTAAATAACAATCCTGTGGGTATGGGAATTATCATGGCTTTGAGGAGTTTTTTGGTTTTTTCTAGAGTGAGTTTGTTATCCTGATGTAGATGCCGATGGTACCATGGTCTGCTAAGGTTTTGGATGTTAGTTTGGGTTTTTGTCTTGTGCATGTTCAAGTTTGTATAGGTTAGATGCATTTTTCCCCTCGGGTAAACTTTTTAAAATCCCATTGTCTCTGACCTTGGTGTTGAGGCAGGGGAGAGAGTCCTGTCGTTTTATTGAATTATTCTTAACTCCCTCTTCTGACTAAGATCCTGGTCTGATGGTGAATCGTTGCCCTCACCTTAACACTGAAGTGGTTGCTTGCTTGTCCTACTACATTTCTGCCTGAGTGATTTCAGAGTTTAAAATTCAAACTTACTTTCTATTTTTAGGTAGTGTTGCTGGTCGCAGAAAGAAGGATAAAGCACCCAGAGTTCAAAATTATAATTGCACAGAATGAATCTGTTCATTCAGTTCTTACTGTTTTTCCTTGTAAATGTGTCATGGTGTAACTGGCAGGTTGCACAGCAGGTGGAATTAAGTCTATCTGTGTAATTATGGTCTGTGGATACTGTCATACTCTGTTACCTGGTGTTTGAGCAAACCCTTGAAATAGTTTAAACTGTGCTTTTGATCTCTTTAAATCCACAGTTGTATTATCTTCCTTACCCTGCCTTTGGGGATGCTTAAGAAAAACTTACTTGATAAAATTTCATTATTAGCCATAATTTTTTTCCCCCTTCAGTATGACCTGTCAATATTTCCTAATGCTATAGAAAATCTGGTGAAGATAAGCTAATGTTCGTTCAAATGCTTCAGAAGACTTTAAACACATTCTCTAATAGGATGTGTCTTAATTTAGTGAAGCACTACTTGGTAAATTTTCATTTACCCAGTTTGGGCAGCCTCAAGGATCACATCTCTCCATAGAACTGCCTTGGGCACTGCTGCCAGAGATCCCTTCCAAGCAATATCTGCCCAGAAAAATATGCCTTTCTCCTCCCGAATCCATACTGGAGGCGTTGGCAGGCTACCCTATGCAGGTTCTCTTGCTGCTGAAACAGCTGCTTTTAGCCTATCAAGGGAAAAAGCTGGTAAGAAATGTACAAAAAGGCACCCATGTTACCATCTAAGCTCTGATGAATTTAAAAATGTATAAAATGTGTAGCTGAGGTGTAGCAAGTCAGTGTATGAACAGTCTTAACTTACACATGAAAATTTAACTAAAGGTTCTATAGTCTTTTTTTATTACATTCTTACCAGCATAAGAAACTGCATTCTGTGAGTGCTTCCATAAAAGTGTGTGTTTCTAATTCAACAACTGTGTATGTGGTGTCTTAAATACTCTTAAAATAACCACTCCCTTGCTGATGCATGATTCACAGTTATTGGGTATTCTGGAATCTTGTAGGGGCAATCGGAGTCACATGAATGTAAAATCATAGCAGGGACTGGAACTGAATCAGTAGTTTCAAGTCTGGATTTTGTTTTTTTTTCTTTTATGTAGTATCAGAAAACTCGCTATGAAGTTTTTTGCTTACTAACAGAAGAGAATCTTTGCCCCCTTCCCCAGTTGTAGAAGTCCTGAAATCTTACAACAGAGCAACTGAATTCCTTTAGTGGTCTCTTCTTAGAAGTCAACAATTGAAACACTAAAGGATTTTGAAGCAAATGGGGAGAGTAGAGACACCCCTTTTTGCATATTCTTCGATTCATGAGTCCTATAAACTGGAAGAGTATTGCTTCCTGTCTGTGTCGTGTCCTACTTTGTCCAGCTTTTCTGCTCACTCATAGCAGGAAGCATTAATTTTATATACCAGTCTAATCTTTTTTTTTGTGCTCAACTTTAAATACACTTCACTTGTAGATTACATTTCCAAGAACCTACGTGTTTGATAATTTGATAGGTGGGGAACAGGGAAACAAGGGCTTGTTGCAATTTTGTCTAAAGCAACAGTCTACAGACACCTCAGTTCATAACTGGAAGAGATTTTTCTGTGAGCTGATATAATGACCTGAACTTTACCTTTTAGTGTGGTGTTGAGCTTAGTTGCTTACCTCAGATATCCTTGTGGGGAAAATACTTAGAGAATTTTGAGAGAAAAAATGTGACAGCTTATGACAACTGGGACCAAATTGCAAGTGTAAGAAAACTCTCATACCATGTCAAAATATTCAAGTGATGAAAAGTGTTTGCTTCATTTTCCCTTTCTCTCTCTGTGCCCAGGTCCCAACTATTTAGTGGTAGTGACAGCTTCCTGGGTATTCCGTCTTCAGTTACACTAAAGCTTTCTGTTCTGCTCTGTTTAGTGTTGGAAGTTACTCTGTGCGCATGAACATTCATGCAAGTTAGGAAATCTGGCTGATAGGGAGGAGTAGCTTCTGTGGTGAACAATTTATGCACCACCTTCAGCTACCTGAAGAAGTTGTTAATTCTGTGATGTGAAGCCCACCTGTGCCAGCAGTGTTTTCCTTTAAAGTCAGAGGGATGATGGTGGCACAGAATTCTGTTACAGATCGGTGCCATTTATTTGAGGCTGGAATGAGATTGCCTGTTCCAGTTAGAAATCAGAAGCAGCAAAATCTGCTGGTTCATCTAGGAACAAGAAGTACAGATTATGCCTTTGGGATTTGACAATGTCCTAGAAGGTAGCAGTTCTGTGTAGAAGTTTAGGAATTATGATAGATGTCCTGTTGTTATGCTGTAGAGAAGGTGGGCACTAATTTGCGAGCAGGGGACTGCTATTAAAGTGGTTTGATAAGGTGATGTTAGTGTTCTGTACATGCTTCAGTTGACCATGTAATAGTGATGAAGATGTGCACACCATGCTCTAAAGTAATGCTGAAACTACTTAAGCTCTCAGAAAATAGCAGGAGTTGGTTATGTATGTCAGAGGCTTCTCCAGGAGGTTCAAATTCTGTTTTGAAATTGTGGAGGATATGAATTAGCAAACTTTAGTTTGTTTATTGTCTATAACATTTAATATTGAAAGAGGTTTTTCTATTTGAAAGTAGAATAATTAGGACACTAAGTAATCTTAGTGGCATGAAACTGTGTCAGAGAATTTTTAGGCTGACTAGCAAAGAGAGTGGTTGGGCACTGGAACAGGGTCCCCACAGAAGTGGTCACAGCTCCAAGCCTGTCTTGAGTTAAGGAAGCCTTTGGACAATGCTCTCAGGCACATGGTGTGATTCTTGTGGTTGTCCTGTGCAGAGCTACAAGTTGGACTTGCTGATGTCCCTTCCAACTCAGGACATTCTGTGATTCTGTTCTCTAAGTTATATATGTATACAGCAGCAATTTATTCCATCGAAGAAAGCTATACGTGGACTGCTCTTAAGGAATCATTTGAGCATGCATACTCAAATTATTTTTATCCTGTTCTTGACTTCTCAATAATTGCACATGGGGAAGATATGGAACAGCAGTGGCTTTCTGCATAGCAGAGTTGACTGGAGTGAGACCAATTGTCCATGTTCAGACTTGAGGTAAAAAAGATTAGACTTACTTAGTACTCATTTACTTAAAAATCTGTCTCAAATTGTTTACACTAAGCTGGGGAAAGGGGGAAAGACACCCAGAAATACAACTTTGTTAGCAGTATTCTTAATAGCACAAGAAGTAATGCAACTGACAGGGGTTTGGAGTTGAAGCAGAGGAGCTGTAAGTCATTTTAGAGCCAGACTTGTATGGAAAGGCTTTACCTCCTGGGAATTTTCACAGCTGGTCTTAAGGAGGATCCCCATAAAGTTGTCTTCCTGACTGCTTTGCAGCTTTGATATATAATGTATTTCAGCAAAAGATTGGGTATTAATTGTATGCAGAAGAATATTAATAACATTATTAATGGGAAGGGGCAATAGTTCATAACCTTACTGTTCAAGAATCATGGTGATATGTCCTTGGTTTTCTTCCAATTGTAATAGCTAACATTCTGTATTTATTCCAGTAAGGTTTTAGTTGTTCATAGGAACCTGACTAATATTAATTTGTTTCAGGTAGGAAAAATGTGCATTGTAGCAAACCCTTAAATCTGCCAGTGTTTTCGCTAAGTAGACCACTTTGATTGTAGCTTGCCACACTGATTGTGCCCTGATTATATGATCATATCCCTCAAAAATACGTATGCAGTTATTTATCATTTTGTAGAGAGTATTTGGTCTGAGTTTTGAATACCTGTAAGTTAATGCATTATTTTTTCAAGTTTTTGTTTTAAAGGAACAAGTACCTGTATATGTGCGGGAATCTACTCTGCTAGAGCAGAACATTCCAATTTGCAGACCATATAGGTATATGTAATAAGTTACTTGTTCTTTTTACACATTGCACTTGTAAGAGGGAAAACCAGCTTTAATGTCAAGGAACACATCAAATGGCATCAGGCAGAAAATGCTGGCTGCTGCTCTTGTGTCTGTGTATATACTCTTCCTGTTTAGTGAGTGTGCTCTGCTCTCCCTTCCACCAGTCCATGTGTATTTCTGTGTATTTAGCTTTATGTGCTGTTCTGGGAGGATCTTTCCAGTTAATCAGATATGTGAAGGTGAATTGAATGAATTGAGAATGCAATAAAAGTTTGAAAACTTTCTGGTCTGTCATTTTCTTCAAGCACAGGTAGATAGCTCGAGTGAGAGAGGAAACGATCCTCTTAAGGCTTAAGTACCACTCTTAAAGATTTGTTTCCTTTATATTTAATCAGGAATTACAAAATTATTGCTTTTTGAATTGGAAGCTTTCAAGAGGCTGTTGTTGGAAAGGATTACTTTCCAATATCCGTTTGAGTTCATACCTTTATATCAATTTCAAGACTTCAAGGTTGTTCCAAGTCATAAATAGAAATCAGTTAGAGATCTTGAAGCCTTCCTGGAACACTTACAAAGCTTACATTCGAGGAGAGAGATTTGTAGTAAAGGCTGCCCTATGCTCACATTTAATGCTACTGTGTGTTTTTTGTTATGCTTTGAAGCACTGTAGTGTTCAGGATTTTCATTGGTCAGATGTTCAATGCAAAGTGTGACTGCTGGGAAGGTGTTAGCATGCAAAGAGGAATTCTGCATCGACTTTTTTTCCCCAGATTTTCCTTTTCAAAACTCAAGGATTTTGTGTCAGGCTGTGTTGTTATGAAAGTGTAATGATTGTGCATTAAAGATGCGGAACTTCTTTAGGAAGGTGAAGAAGGGTGCATGTTGCTTTTCTAAACTCTTGATCTGCAGTTAGGCTCACTGAAAATGCTTTTCTTGGCATAGGCATGGAAGCACTTTATATGACTTGATTTTATTTTTTTTTTAATTCTTTTTTTTTTATTATTATCATTCCTGATGTTTATCTGTCTACATAGTATGGAACATGTTTCCTTCCAGGTGTTTCACAGGATTTAATTATTTGAAATGTCCCATTCTTGTGTGTTTCTAAATTCTCTAATTTTGTTCTTCTTCTTAAGTTTCTTGGAACACTGGTGATAAAATTGGATTCCTGACTTCCTTTGTGCTTTTATGTTTTTCCTTAAGAAATGCAGCTTTTAAATGCGTGGTAAAGTCTCCACCCCTCCACCCCCAGTTCTGTATTAGTATTTCAGCAGGATATGTCCTGTGTGCCTTTTTGATACTTGATTTTTCTCGGTACTTAAAATACAAGAAAGAGAATTCTGAAAAGAGTGGCAGAAAATAGGAACTGGTTTCAGGGAGAAGATTGTGCAGTGTTGTGATATGACAAGATTGACAATTCACTAACCTAGATATGATACATCTCATAAAAGAGCTGAATTTAAGACAACAGGGGGGTTTTACTGGAAAGTTTAGGAGTAAGGCTACAGGTAAGAGCCAGCATGGATTTGGGTCCTGCAGAATGTTTTGTGTTTTGTACGGACTCCTTTAAGCAGGTTACTTGTACAAAAGTGTTGCAGCGTTTGGATACTTAGAGATGCATTTATGCACTCTAGTGTGTTTCTCGATGAGTTTTTTTTTACTCTCATGTTTTCTTTGCCAAACATGATGACCTTGTTTGCCCTTCTCTTGCTATTTATCTTTTCTTGTTAGAAGAAAGTTGTTATTAATATTAGTGCACTTGCTCTGTTTTCTGATGATGATGCTGTGGTCTCAAAGTAGGCCAAATAGTAAATGAGACTGTTCAAATATTAGGATTAAAGGTAGTTTAATACTCACGGTCCCTCTTGGGAAATTAATGTTTTTCATAGTTAGAACTTTAGGTCAATAGGCAAGACTTTATTTTCTTAGTGTATGTGTGAGGGGAAGGAACTTGAGCTATCAAACCTGGAGGAAAACAGGTTCCCTTTTTTTGTCAGTAATATAAGGTGTATTTTGTGAGAAGGAAATGTGAGTGGGAAATCTGTGAAAGATGCATATTTACAAAGCACTTCTGCCTAACAAATCCTTAACAGGGCTGTAGGATAAGAGTGATTAGCAGAACTTTGTTGCATGCTCATGCTCTCAACCTTCCTCTGAAAGAGAGGTATTTCCTCTGAGGTATTTTATCTTGCAAAGGTGTTTAGAAATGAGCTTAATGGTAGCTAAATATTGAAAACAAATTTGACATGTCTTGGACTGGAACCAAAAGCAGTGAGGTTTGTTGCAGTTAAACCCTTACATCTGGACTGTTTTTCCATGGCATCTGTACTTCACTACAGAAGGACCTTGTGCTGGTAGATGGTAGTTGTGAAATGTTGTCTTTGAGGATTTCAGGTGGTTGGAATATGGGCTACAGAATGTCCTAGAAATAAAGACAAAACTTAGCATTAAGTACTGGAAGAAAGTACTGGTGAGTAAAGAGAAGCTCTAAAGGGCTTCTATGACGTTTCTATTGCTGAGGAAAGAAACATCTACTAGCTATAATTTTTTAAGTGTTGATGACATGGGTATGTTGTGGATTAAGTCCCATCAGAAAGTAACAGTTTTGTTATTGTATGAAGTTCCTAAGACATCCAGAAGCAATTCATTGATATTTCTGTTGGTAAACAAGAGCCTATAAAAACCTCAAACTTGTGAAACCAAGTCCTCAATCTCTTCATTAGTGATTCATTTCAGCCGATAAAAAAAGGTCCGGGTGCGTGATTTAGTAACCTGATTATTTTTAAATGCTGTATTCAGAGGTTTGCTTAACTCAGTAATTGGAAAAATTAAAGTAGTGAGGTATATGAAATTTAAATTGTAATTTCCCTGGTATAATTTTCTGGAAAATGATAGTTTGAATGTTTTCCAGTGTTAATGTTCTCAGGAATATTATTGTCCTGTCTCTCAGTAGGGAAAGTTTGACCTCTTACTTGACCAGTGCTCTAGAGAACACTGTATAAGAAGCATTTTTTTAGTTAATAGAGAGAAGGGGAAGATGTAGCAATAATTTTGCTGTAGAGTGTCTTAGCCCAGATTGTTTTGCACTGTGGTCAGGTGTGTATGTAGAGTTCCCTCCCAGGTGTGTATGTAGAGTTTATACTGGCTGGATGTTTGTTTTGGTTTTGTGGTTTATTCCCACCATTAACAGGGAGAGTGAGTGTGCACAGTCAGGCTGTGATGTAATTTCTCATCAGATGATCGCAGGGCTAAGTGCTGGCTGAGAAGTTAACTCTGAGTTGTTTCAATTCTTTGCTCTTTCACACTTGTTAAATATGAATCATGCATGCACATTACCTGAGAATGTTAGGATTTATTGCTGAGAGTTTGAAGGAAGTAAGACCACCACTTTAGCAGATGGCACTCTGTACAGGTGGATCTGGAATTTGAGGTCCTGAGCCAGCTTTTGGCAACAGTATCATGACCAGGGATGGAGAGAACATCATGTTACTTTGACTTGCAGTTACTGTAAGCCAAATCAAGCCATTAAATGTGGTAAGTGGTATAAGTGGTAGTTGGTAATTTAATAGTATAATACCTTAGGGAGCTCTGAATTCTACTCTCCAAGAATGTATGCAGTGTCAAGTTGATATTTTTCAAGATGCAATGTGCTAATAATCTTTTATGAATATGCTTGTTAATGGTAGTGTAGCCAGAAGAGTCCTTGCAGAGAAGGGACTTATGAATTAATGAAAAGTACAAATATCTGAAAGCCTCTGATAGTTTACATGGCTCTGGGTGGTGAGAGGGACAGGTGGGATGTCTGGCATAAGAGGATGCTTTCTGAAGTCCTGTTAATGTGAATGGCTGCTGATAGTTGGGCTGTATCCTTGGACTCAGTATTTGAGAAGGGCACAAAGCAGTCTCTGAAATGTCTGTTGCACTTAATATATTTATATATGTTACACAGACACATGAAATCATGGATATTCATACCCCTGTAACTTTATTCCCCTGTAGCTGGGAATTGCCCATTACGAATCAGTAGCTGTGTGCAACTGCACATGTGGAAAAGCATCAGGTCTGTGTTGTGACCAGCAGGATGGGGCTCAGCTGACTCTCCTTGGATGTGACATTCAGTAGTCCTGTTTTGTCCCAGTCAAACACTTAACTCTGACTGTGTGCACAGAGAGAATAACAATGGAACTTAAAATACCCTGAGCTTACAAACATTAAGGAAATACTTGTTCTTGTAGGGAACATTTCCCATTCACCCCTGTTCTTCTGTTCTTTCTTCTTTCCTCCCCTCTTCCATATGACTTTACTGTCTTTGTTGCTCAGTGTTTGTACCAGTCTTAAAAGCAGGTTTGGTCATAATTGCATGTAGAAGGTCATGAATTTGAAATGCTAGGTCTATCTTGTGTTTTAAAAGGCAATTTAAGTAAACCTGAAGATTACAAGTCACCATAAATAGCTGAGCTATGAAGAATAATGATTTGGTGTTTGACTGGTAGTTTATCCTTCAAAACATATTTTTACTGATCAGGAAACTTTTAAATTGGTATGTTTTCTAAGCTTTTCAGCCTAATACAGGCTTCTGCTCTAAGTATCATCCTTATTCATGCAGATGTAGCAATGTTCATTCTAAGCCAAGGAAAGTGTCTAAACATGTACATTTACCACCTTAAGACTTATATGAGTAGCAGGAAATACATAGATAACCTCACCACAGTGGTGCAATCTTTGGAAAATCTATTTTAGGTTATTCAGTATTGCACCTGTCACTGTCACTATTGAAGAAGCACTTTTCCACCTTTGTGGCATCAGGCCTGAAACTCTGATCTGTTGGTGGTGTGAATACAGAAGCTAGGAGTGTTTACATGAAAAGCATTGGTAGGTTTTACTTGCATTTTCATGAATGTACTTTGACAAAATTTAGTTGACTAGAGCAATTGTAAGTAATTGCTAAGCAGGTTTCTTCTTTACCAGATGCCTTATGTAGTGTAACTCTTCAGTATGTCTCTTCTAGCATTTGTACTTGCGGGGTGTTACTTTAGTTTTCCCAAATGTCTTGTCAGTTCTCTTGGTATCTTACTGTCTTAGTACATGAAAAAGTTCCTTTTACTAAGAGTTACAAACTCCAATACTTTTTTTCTTTTTTTTTTCTTTGACAAAAGTTGTAGTTTGGGGGAATATGAGATGGGAACTTTGATACCACTGGCACTGCACTGACAGTTATTCAAGGACAGGGTCAGGTACGCTCTGCCATCCTCTGTGTGCGTGTGCAGGTCGTGTTTCTGCTCATCACTGTATAACACAATGGAAATAAATTGTTATACAGAAGAATAAAGTGCTTAAATTTCAGGAGTCCCTGAAATTGTGCTTGTTTAGCAGACTAGCTAATAGTTATGGCTTTGATGCACTGAATGCTTTTTCTGCAGACTTGGGAGTGGTTAATGTGAAGAAGTTTTTTTTTTGTTCATTTTTGAAATCAGATAAGCTTGATAGTTTAAGACAGTGCTCTGGAAGCTTCTTTAGTGTAGTGTGATTTTTTTTTTTTAAACTGAACTGTAATATATGGGCTTTCTATGAGGAATGCACATGTAGCTTCTTAAAAGGTGCTTAGACTGTTTAGGTTGTTATGGCAAACTTATTTTTTGTTGTCTGATGTGAGATGCTGAGCCTCAACTCCTGAATGGATGAACTTTAGGCAAATATTGATACATGGTTTTCTTTTTAATAGTTTTGATATTTTTCTGTTCCCACATAACTTGAATATTGTATAATGTTCTGTATAAGTATCAAGTTCTGTTAGTTTTTTTAAGGGAGTGACTGCTTGAGGTAATGAAACTATACTTTACAGAAGAAGTAGTTAAACCTGACAAGATGTTGTAAATGAAGCCATGTTAGGGGAAGGTACAACTGGTTTAGTTCTGTGTGTTACAGATGCTGTGTAAGCCCCATTCACTCACTGATTTATCTTTTTTTATTATTATTTTTGGTTGGGGGGAAAGGCAGATGAAAACAATAAAGTTGCATATGTGTTGAGTGTCTCTCAAGCCTCTTTAACATTAAAGTTGCATAGTTTGGACTGGCCTACAAAGTTTGTAGAGGAAAGAAATTATTGGACTACTAAACATAAAGACTTCTGCTCCCAGTTTCTGATATACTGTGGTTCATAGAGAACTGCTGTGCAAGTATGGCTGTATTTTTTGTGCTTTCTTACTGTCCTCAGTAGGGATGCCCATGGGCTCCTTTTTGAGATGATGTTAGGCAAAATGTACACTTGTCTTGCAGTTAGTATCCAAAAATGTTTCTGCATTCTTTGAAGAGTTTGGTTACTAGTAATGCCTGGCATTTAGGGTAGCCCAGTCAATCACATTGGGCATTTGTTTATTTAAAGTCCTTGAGTAGTTGTGCAGTTTGGTGTTCAGAGATCCAGTGGTCAAGCTCTAGATAATGTTGAGTTTTGGAGTCTTACTGCAAATTCTTAGGGAAAAAGTAGATCTAGGTAACGTTTTAAGATCTGTTTTTAATACTTTAAAAAAAAAAACCAAACCAGCTAAATCCTGTTCTTGGGCTTGTTTTCTTCAGAACTGTTGATCATATGTAGATAGGGGAAGCTGTTGATCTCTGCAGTTTGTGCAGTGTGGCCTGTGAAAGGGAATGGTTTTGAGCCTTTGGTAGACTAATCCTGGGAGATAGAGGTGCTGCTCAGACTGTGTGTTATTGGCTTTGTTCCTTTTCCCTTTGCCTAGTGTTTTTTGTTGCCTTACCTCTCTTGATTGTGTACTACTGTCGAGTTGATTTATGGATCCAGATTGAGATGTATCTTACCTGCAAAGAATGAGGGTTGGTTTACTGAGGATCATTTGAAAACCTGGTCTGAGGAACAAGCCCTATGGAAGGAGTGAGAGACTTACTATTCTTCCATAGTTGATACAAAAAATTTGAGAGAAATGTAAAAAATAATTCACCGAAGTTGGCTTCTTTTTAATTCTGCTATCAAAATTTATAGATTTATAATTTTTAGATACAATTTTTAGATTTATAATTTAGCCTTTAATTTCACCTGGTGTTGTGTATAGTGTCTTTTGATGATTTGTAAGTGGAATAGTTGAGGCTCCTGTCTGTTGGAACACACAACCCTGTGTGCATCTGCATATCAGTATTGTTCAGAAGAGAGTGAAATAGAAATTTGTTAGCTGCGATGTTGGGCTACCACGTTGCTTGTTAGTCAAGTGACACTGCTTTTTTTATCAGTGCTGAATACTGTTCACAGTAGTATCAAGTCCCTGTAACTAATAAAAACGCTGGAATCCAAGTGTAATCTTTTGCCATCCAAAATTACTTGAGTTACAAAGTATTGCTAATGCACAGTACTGTTTTAATCAAGCAGCAAGATATCGCTGCATCTATCTTTTAATTTGGGAACTTGATGCAGTTTTATTATGAGTCAGCTAATGAAGTTATCTTGAAGTTCTGCTTCCGTATTCCACATACAAGGGAGAAATAATTTTGCTATAAAGACTTACTTGGGCTCTCCTAAATGGCTTTATAGTTGAAAACTGATAAGGAAAGACTGAATTCTAAGAACTGTTCTCGTTCAGTTGTAGTCTTTACCCTGAAAGCTGTATTCTTGTAAACTGTGTAAAATTTTACTTCACTTTGTGTTAGTCTAATTTCATTGTGGAGGTCATGCCCTGGGCTGCCTACATAATACATTAAAAGCATCTTAATATGTTCTTTAGAATCTTTATTTAGGGGGAAATTGTTAAATTATTAGACTGCATTCTGTTTATTGTAGATAACTGAAACAGTTTTCATGCACTGAAGTCTCACAGATGACAATACAGCTGGAACAGCAGGCTGAGGTAAGGAAGGGGCACTGGGACAGGTCTGCAGTGAAGTCTGATGCAGCAAAGGTACTGAGACAGGCTGGGCTGGTTTAACTGTGTTGGTAATGAGATGAGGCAGTTCCAGTGTTCTCCTAGAGTGTGTCCTGGTCTTTGCATTACCTGTTCATGAACTGATTTAGTTCACAGCAGGAAGAGTCACCCAGGAGTAACTCCCCTTGGGGCTGCCTAGGCTGAGGAGTTCCATGAGAGCCAAAGTGATTACAGAGGAGAGATGGGCAATCTTTGTGGTCATTATAAACACTGAGGAGATGGTTTAGATCCTTCTAGTTGTGATCTTTAATGATGGTTCCCAAACTAAACATTTAAAACTTTTACTGAGTTCTGTGATTCTGAATAAATGTTGTGCAGTGGCAATTGGGCAGGCAGACAAAGCTTTTTAGGTAGTCTGAACAGGACCTGAGTGTAGAAAGACAGAGGTGCTAAATTATGTTTGTGAACTATACTGCATAATTAATGTATGTGTTAAATACTAGAGTTTTCCTGATTCCTAGGGTTCCTAGGTTGGATACATTATCTTCTGGCATGTCTTAAACCAGTCTCATTCATTTCTTTGCCTGTAATGTAAAACATGAAACTGATTTCAGTCTTCTGATAACAGGATAAGCAAATCACTCTCCATTTCTCCTGGTGCTGTCATGATCTCAGGTACTAATGTTAGATTCTGGGTCAAATGCCCTGTGTGTCCTCCACCTGTCCTCCACCATTCACCGAACAAGGCTGGCAGGTGAAAATTCCATAGAAGTTGTAATTTGCCGATGGAAGTCCACAAATATAGAAGAAAGATTTTTTTATTTTTTTTTTCCCCAGGAAGAAGACAGACTCCTTGTGTACTCTTTTAGAAGTGTCTGATGTGAGCATGGGGAAAATAGTCTACTACTACAATGCTCAAAACAGTATGGCTGACCCCATTTCTAACCAGTGTTCCAGATAAAAAGTCTAATAATTAGTGAGGGTTTTTTGATACTTTGTTAATTACAAAACTATGCATTTTTAAAAGTAAATTAGATCACATTTTCACTGAGCAATTGCTATTTAATCCTGTGTAGCTATTTTAAGTTGGCATTTGTAGCAGAGTTTTAATTATTATAGTGATTACAGTGGAATCCTTCTTAATTGACTACTCATGAGACTGACATCAGTTGATTAACAGAACCAACCTCCATAGTTTTCCTCCACATTTGGAATATGAAGGGATAGTTTTAGGCTCTGCTGTAGCAACAAGGAAACATTTTTCTCTATTGTGTAGCATGATTCAGGCACTGAGAGGTCTTGGCAGCTTCCGAAGGTAAGATCTACAGCCATGTGGTTTGGGTGAACCTTCAGGCAACTTCAGTTGATACAAGAAGGTGTTCTCCCTGTGTCCATATATACTAATAAGGATGGCTACAATTGTTTGTGGGCCAGATGAAGAGCAAGGAAGTGATCTGCTGTCTTCCTCAGGACCCGTCATAGGGAAGAGAGTAAGGAATGCTACTTTGTTGACCCACCACCTCTGTCCTGTTTGGATCATGTGTGCTTCTTGTGACCAAATTTAAACAATTGCTACCACATTATGTGATATGCATGTACTCGAGTTCCAGAGGGTTGAAGCTGCATTTATGCTTACCAACAAAACTATTGCCTTGCCATTATCAAAGGCCAAATCTATAAGCTGGTATTCAGGAGTTGGGTTCTGGGTCTCAATCAAGGATCAGTGTAACTTGGGGATTTATTTTGTGCTAGAATACCAGTTGAAGACTTCTGTGCTTTGCAAGGCAGAATCAGACTGCCTTCATTAGTATGACTTCAGTCAGGGCAACTTTTCAGTGGCAGATGGAAACAAATGCTGTAACAAACTTGTCAGAATGTCTTTGTTGTTTGCATGTGTGACTGGATGTGCATGTGAGGCAGGAAAAGCAACAGTGTGGTATGTTTCTGTGATAAGTGCTTCTGTAACAACCTGGGAATCTGCTATTCAGGAACAACTGAACGTTTTTGCTTTCAGTCATACTGGAAGACACTAGAGCCACTCTGCCCTAAAAAGAAGAGTAATGCAAAGGAAGTATCTCTGAACAGTTTACATTGATCTATGATGGGCTTCTGTGTTCTGGCTGTGTATTCTGTACCTTTGCTTTCAGCATTGCTGGTGCTTCCCTGTCCCTGGGTGAGCCCTTTCGATTGGGATGGCAGGTAACCACCCCTGGAGAGTCCCAGAGAAACATTTCCAGTGCCTGAATTGATTCTAGGAAGGGAGAAGGAATTTTGTGAAGGAGGAATAAGGGATGGCATTAAAAAACCCCCACAAAACAAAAAAAAACAACCCCTTCCTTGTTCTGCATGTAATTCTCTGAGATTGCTATCCATGCTCTTCCTAATCTTGGATATAAATTGTGTTTGATAAGTTACAGGACAGCTAAGATCTGATAATAGGAGGAGAAAGTGAAGAGCGTGAGCCAGTTTGGTTGTTTTATTCCTTTCTGTCTTCTCTGTGCACAGATTTGTTGGATTGAATCTGGGGACAGATTTTCTCTAGTGTAACTTGACCATCACTCTTGCAAGAGGCCATCTTCCCTGATCATACAGGCTACTGAGATCCTCATATGGCTGAGAGACAGGATATGTATCCTGTAGGTCACTGAGCCAAAGAAAGGTGGAGGTTGGGAAGTGATTTCTGTGCAGTGAGTCATAGAAGTACTGCAGGGGTCCCTTCTGTACATTATGGAGTGAGTTAGTCTGAAAGGTCTTGATCTGCAGCAGGGTCTCATAGCAGCTTGGCTTTATAAAGTCTAGAATCAGGTTGCTCTTGCACTGTTTCACCACCTCTGGGTGACATAAATAACAACTTCTGATTTTTCCAGTTTCTAAAGTTTTCTTATTTCATCTTATAGAGTGTTGTGTTTGTGCTTCAGATGAGCTGCAGTTTTGTTGGATTCTTCATGTGTGTTTAGTTTCTTTTTTCCCCAAAGATTCAGATCATAAGCTGCTAAAAGGTAAAATGTGTATTAAAAAAGACAGAGGTATGTTTGTATACTTGTATGTCCTTGATTGTGTGTCAACTGTGATCTGTTTTAGCGTAGCTGTTGTGAACCTACTGCTTCTTGCCAACTACCTGTTGAAACTGGTGTCCCTTTTAAACTGTGAGGTCGTAGCCTTGGAAAGCAGTTCTGTCAGGCAGGGGATGTATGTGAGGTAATTGCCCTGGTCATACTGATGTAGATCAGCAGTTCTGCAGAGACCAGTAGATGGACACTTTTACTTGGTTCCCAGTAATGACACAATCAGTTGCAGTGTACTTTTGTATGGTTTTTGTATTTCAGAGGCAAAGATGGGATTCTGACGTGCACAGATTTGAACTCAGTAGTGTACTTTTTATAGATACCACTGTCTTTAAAAACTCTTTCTACTTGTGGTGTGTGGCTTCCTCCACCACCCCACGTTTTGCTTCCCCCAACAAAGACACTACTCCCTTGCTTAGGGTAGGCTTGGAATATTGGGAGACTTTCTGCTCTGTTCTACACACTGGACTTGATAGCTGGCTGTTTGGGTCATTTCTAAGAGCTCTGAAGTAGTTGGAGAAACTATTTGAGGAAGGAAGCAGTCAAATTACAAAACAGTGAACTGCTTCTTGAAGATGCACCCATTGCAACTGCAGTAACATTTTTTCAGTTGTCTTTCAAAAATGATACTATACATTCTGTCCTTTTGGTTTGTTCAACTGTAATGACAGGGTTATGTCACTTAGTCTTTTAAGGCCTTGTACTGTGGTTATCTTACTTTGCATATGTTCTCCAGGGTGTGCTGCAGAGTAGATACTTTGTCAAAGAGACCTCTGTGCTCTGTATGTGCCAGTTTTCTTTCAGAAACTGTAACTAACTAACAATCCCACAGTCACATTGCCAAAAACTTACCAAGTGTTACCAAAATGTGAAAGAACGCAAATAATTGCTTGTTTTCAGTTGCTATGCTTCTGCTTTTTTCTGCTTGCAGGCAGGGGTGCCTACTGGTAGTCAGGTTGAACCACAATTACAGTATCTTTTCTTTTTTACTCTAATTGTTGTAATTCGGGTTTTTTTAATGTAGTGTTCCAGAAATGCAACAAGCTTGCAAGTACTAAACTTGTTACCAAGAAAAATACCTATATCCTTGCACTATCATTTGAGAGAGATCCTGCTGCCCCTCAGTGCAGAACTGACCAGAAGTTCCAATTCCTTCAGGCTGTAACGAGAACTGCTCTGCTCTGTTCTGCTTTCCCATGTGCTTTTGTTGGTGTAAACTTGCTTTAAATTGTCCTTTCACTCTTTGGTGTTTTGGAATGTGTTTGGTGATACTGGTGTACAGTAAGAATGGACACAAGGGACAAACTTGCTATCCTAAAGTTGAACAGAAAAGAAGACTACAGAATGACTGATGGTATCAATACATATCTTTGCTTAGGAAATGTCTCGGTATGTCATGCTTTGCTATATTCTGGGTAGTCAGAAGGGTTACTGTTTCAGTGGGCTTTTCCTATAGGCTCTTGGATTAGAGGAAAACTTCTAAAGGACAAAGGTGGTTGTCAAGCTTTTGTTTGTTTAAACAACTAGCAGTATAATCCGGTAAGTGTTGGTATTTTAACTATCTAGCTAATTTTCTGGACAGGAATATAGTGTGATGAATAAGGTGCAGTTCATAGAATTGCAGAATATCTAGAGTTGGAAGGGGCCCACATGGATCATTGAGTCCGACTCCTGGCCCTGCACAGGACATCCCCAAGAATCCCACCGCTTGCCTGAGAGCATTGTCCAAACGCTTCTTGAACTCGGACAGGCTTGGTGCTGTAACCACTTCTCTGGGGAGGCTGTTCCAGTGCCCAACCACCCTCTGGGCGAAGAACCTTTTCCTGATATCCAACCTGGGCCTCCCCTGACACAACTTCCTGCTATTACCTCAGGTCCTGTCACTGGTCACCAGAGAAAACAAATCAGTGCCTGTCCCTCAGTTCATGTTTCTGGCTGAGTGTTGCAAAAATGATGAAGCTGCTCCTTTCCTGAGACATCATCTGTCTCTGGCTGAGTTCTCCCACTGCATCCCTTTGATGCTGGGATTGTCAGCCCACATGATGAGCCAGGATAGGTAGCTAACCTGATGGACAACTTAACTTGGGGGCTGGGAAGAGTGAGAGGGTTTTTAGGGTCTTCTTGATGAACTCATTGAATAGCTTTAAACACAAAGTTGGCTGACCATTAGTGCAGTCTAAACGGAATGAAGTTTGAGGAACAGTATCATTGTTCTGAAAGGACCGGATCAAATTAACATCACAGAACAAACGACTCCTGAAGCTGCAATTCCAATAGCATTTTATGTCAGGCAGAGAAAGCAACTGAAGATTAAAGGTTTTCTGGATATAAGCCTAACTAATAGATTTAAAAGAGTTAAATGTGAAAGCAGAAGGCAGTTTCAGTGGGGATAAACTACCTTCAATAAGTACATGTTGTGAAACAGGATATGTATGAAAAATCCAAGGGAAGCAAGTTGGGATAGAAAGGGAAGAAACTGTGAAGCTGCTGTGACATTAATCAGTTCAGGCTGAGTTTTTTGTAAGACAAATGCAGCTATTTCAATGTTGTTTCAATAAGAAGGATACATTAACAAAGAAATCTGAGTACACTGAAAGCGGAAACTGATAAATAGGAACAACTAATATGTGAACAATTAATATTTACATGAAAAGTTTGTCTTGAAAGAGGGAACAAGGTGAGATCTATTTAGCAATGAATGTGCAGAATAAGATGAGAAAATTCTGTAAATATTTGTAGTAAGAGGAAACTTTCTTGATTGTATTTGATACTAAAATGGTTGAAATATTTCATGCATCTTCATGGGGTTTTTTTTGTCCTTGGTATTCATTTTAAAAAGATTTCTTTAATTTAGTGAAGCAGCTAAGCCAGTTTAATGGCTAACTGCTGCCAAAGGGAGTTGTCTTTCTTCTCTGTTTCCCTACTGCTTTCCACACACACACTCTGGCAGTTCAGGGATCCACTCTGTCAGAAGACTAATTGTTTCTAATTGTTTTCAGGGGAAATTGCAGGAGAGAGATGGCTTTTTGTGGATTTGATTCCCTAAGCTGTCATCATAGATTCAATCTGACAGAAGGCTGTGGTAGTATGGAGAATGACAGCGAGGGGCACAAGACTGAACCTTGTGTTAGATGAGTTTCCTTCTAACATGACAAATTACAACATTTGAGCTTGACTGACCCAGCTGAAATTCATCCCAGGAATTTAAAGAAATAGTCTGAAATAATTTTGCAGCTATGTGAGAACTTCAGAGGAGCAGATGATGTTTCAGAGAAGAGGAAAAGGCACTGCAACTGGGCTTCTTAACAAAAAAATCTGCCCGAAAACATGACATCCATTCAAAAAAATCCTGACCCAAAACCTCGTAACAGTCAATAGACTGTTGAAAAGGTAGAAACTAGAGAGTTACAGCAAGTTATCCTAACTGTGGTTCCTGGAGGAATATGGGTAATTTAAATTATTTGGCTCAAATGATCACCTGGAAGACAATAATTTCTATAAACAGCTAATAAGAGGTTTTCAAGAACAAGCCCCAGTTAATCCAGTCAAACTTCTTTCTGTAGCAGGGCACGAGACATAATGGATAGTTGCATAAAAAAGGCTTTTTGATATTTCTCTGTTATGCAGTGAACAGAAACAGTTGTATAGTGGAAATATATCTGATCAGAAAACCGTATCTAGAAATAGACGGACAAATAAATGAAAATAAATTTCCTAGGATTTCAGTCTTCAAAATGCCTGTTGGTGTGTTCAGGAGTGTCTGGACTGCAGTATCTACATAGTAAATAGAGATAACAACATGAAGGGCAGCAAGAAGGTTTGATTAGGATTTGAATTCAAAGCTCATTCTGACGAATTGAGGAAACCACCGCATTTTTAAGTGGAAAGCTATGGATTCAGATGAATGAGGTGTTGTATTTGGGTGGGAGTTACCAGCTGTACAGTCACAGTGGAGAATGAGTGCAGAATACAAACTGTAAGCTGTAGTAGGGTTGTTAACTGTAGATATTTAACATACTTTCTTGTTAAAAATTAGTGTTTCCAGAGTTAACAATTGCACCTGATTACCAGGAGGGAGAGAGATGTGCTGAGCCACCAGCTGAGATACTGTAGTTGGGACCAAAGTTAATGTTTCTGATTTGTCCAAATGAGTGAGAACCTGGTATGTGGAGGTGTAAGGAGAGGTTGCCTTTTCTGTTTCCTTTCTTCTGTTTAGTGGAGTGTCTCTTGAATTGAAACCATGATGTGTGCTTCTGTTTCAAGAATATTGTTAAAATTTTTGTAAGTACTTGTTACTGAAACCTGTTAGTAAATAAGTATAGGCTGTGTCTATGTCCATATCAGAGGTGGATCAGAGAAATTGAAATCTTTAGTGTCTAGCTCCCTTTTCTTCCCTGAAATAAAGCATTTTTTGTGATTAGAAACACAGATTGGGGTGGATACGCCAGGAAGCCTTGATACTGCTATAAAAACAGTAAACCTTTGCTGTTATTCAAAAGCCATTGACTATTACTCTGTATTTGACCTAGAATCCTACTGTGCTATATGAAGATAAATTCCTTAATTCCCTGTTCTGCAAGAGTTGTAGCTGTGGGGACAACTGAAGAGTTATTACAGTTTACACAAATTTGAGGTGTCTGAGAGCAGTGCCTCCCTAAGAGGTAGAAAAGAAATTACTTTGTCCATACGCAAGAAAGAATTTTAGCTGCCATGCCTTCTAGGTGACATATGTGTATAAACTTTACAACTGCTGCAAGATCAAAATCATTGCTGTGAGTTTTACTTGCAACTGTGTGCTATGTCTGACTCTCACAATTGGTCTCCTTTTGTGAAGAAGCCTTTTAACCAGGGGGCAGATAGAAATCTCTGCAATTTGTTTGAAGATAAATCCTGTGAATTCTTTCAGCAGAATTAAACCTTGGAACACATTTGGGTTCCAGGCTGCAACAACTCTGGAGTTTACAATAAAGCCTGTTTTAGAATTTTCTTGATTACTTATCTTTTAAAGTTTAGACAGAAGATCTTAATTGCCTTTATTATAACTAGAGGAATTAAATTGAAGTCAGACAAGTAAAGATGCAATAAGATCATGTGGATGAACACTGATATGTTTTGCTTCAACATTAAAACCAACTATCCCTGCTACCCTTTTGCTGCAGTTGCTGTTTTTAGGTATTTCAGTGATCTGGGTTATAGCATCTCATTGAGAGTTGTATTGGCACAACAACTACTTCAGCACTGGTCTACTGAGCACAGTAAAGAAACAGTATAGAAATTTAAGAAACTAGCACTGATGCTAGGGAAAAAATTAGCATGTTATGTTGTCAGTAAACCAGTTACAAACATGCACGTTTTGCTGTGTGGCGTTTTGTCATTAACTCTGCATGAACTCTGCAGATATTACTTACTGTCTTGAGAGAACTACAGCAAGAATGGGGTGCATTTTTGCTTTATTTGATGGATTAGGAGGAGGAGCAGGAGGATAATGGGAAGCATTACAATAAATGAGAACATCTTCAGGAATCATTCAGTGGGTAAAAGTAATTGCTGTTCCTAGGCGATGATGGCAGGCCTCCTTTCTGGTTTTCTGTTATCGCTGGCAATAAATGGCCAAGGCAAATACAGAATAATACCGGAGTCAATATCTGTCTGCAGCTACTTGTTATAATCTGTGTGTCTAATCAATCCTCAGTGTCTCTCCAGACACGTTTAATCGCGGACTCTGTGGCTCGGTGTGCCAGCAGCGGGTCCTGGCTGGGAGTTGGGAAGCTGAAGTGGGGGTGTGTGAGGGGAGAGCGCCACCTGCTGGGGAACCCTCCGGCGGGGGGAGCGCACTTTGGGTCAGGAGTGCGACCACCCATTCCTCAGGTCAGGGCTCGGCGGTTTACAATGAGAGCATTTGCAAAGGAATAACCTTCTTTCAACTCTAGCAAGTCTTCAGTTATGGAAATATTTTCTCGGGTTTTCATCTTGACTTTTTTGTTTGTAGGAACATCATCTCCAACGGGCTATCTCAGCACAACAAGTCTATGGAGAGAAGAGGGATAACATGGTTATACCGGTTCCAGAAGCAGAAAGTAATATTGCATACTATGAATCTATATATCCTGGAGAATTTAAAATGCCAAAGCAGCTGATTCACATACAGCGTAAGTAAAGGAACTCGTTCTTTGTACATTGAGAGCTTTATTTTGCCAGACATTACTGCTAAATGTCTGCTGAACTCCCACCAAGACTTGGCTTCTGAGAATTATTTTTTTCCAACATGCTGAAAAATGCATACTACTTGCTGAAGAAGTATATTTAGTTCTTGGTCAGTAGTAACAGTTTGCAGGGAAATTTAGATATTTTTTTTTTTAGCAAGGACACAAATCTACTTGAAGAGGAAAATATATAATACATAGTTAAGAAACAGAGTACCTGTCCCAGAAGCATATTCAAGATAAAATGGCAGTAAGAGTGGATTGGCAAGCCAAGCAGAAATGGTAGTAGCAGTGGTAGTATTTGCCTGTGCCTGGATGGAAGTATTCTACATCTAAAAATAGGTGGGTTTTGGCATCACTGGTGACTTGCAAATTTGTTGGGATTTTGTTTTTGTTAGAAGATAGCAGCTGTTCTGTGCTGTGTAAAAAGATCTCATGCCTAATTAACTTTGGTTAAATGCTAGTCTTCTATATCAGTCAGTCTCAATAATGTCTTGAAGTATTGGAAACGTAGAATAGTTTGGGTTAGAAGGGACCTTTTAAAAATCATCTAGTCCAACACCTTGCAATGAGCAGGGACATCTTCAACTAGGTCAGGTTGCTCAGAGCCCCGTCCAACCTGCCCTTGAATGTTTCCAGGAATGAGACATCCACTGCTTTTCTGGGCCACCTGTTCCAGTGTTTCAACACCCTCACTGTAAAAAATTATCTTCCTACTAGCAGTCTCACATGCTGATATTAAGGTTATACTTTTCATTCTTCTTTTCTTTGTTTAGACTAGATAAGGAAAAGCTTCTTTGTCTAGCAGGTCTAGCAGCTGGAACTGTGATTTTTCAGCTGCATTATATTCTACCTCTTTATTTATTAGAAGCAAGGTATGTGTTTTCAGGTGTGCACTTGAGAAGAAATTTGACTCTTACTATGTAAAACAACTTGAATGAGGCATGAGAACTAGGGAGATCTTGTTTTGAATGCAGAGTGCTGTGTTTTCATAGGGTATTGTGTAAAACAAACAATTGTTTGCATTCTGCAAAACATTGCTTGTATTTGAAGATGCCTTGCTACATAGGGTAGACTGTGCTGGACCAGTTTAGTCTGACTCATCTGTATCACAAAAATCATTGATGAGAGTATGTGTAAGATCATTGTAATACAGTCTGCATATACTTTCCCATGTGTGTGTTTGGACTGTAGTCTTAACTGTTGATCATATAAGACATAAAACTAGAGAATACTCAGCAGCATTCAAAATATTCACCAATCTAAAAATTTCTTACAGAAAAGAATGAGGCAGGAAGCTGCTAGCTGGTTTGACCACTAGTAAGTTTACATTGAATAACAAAACCATAATCAAATAGATGGCAACTTTTATGTCTGATTTTTAACAGTGTAATTTTTTTCCAAAGAAAAATTAGGTGTAACCTGAAAGTAGTATTACTGCAACATTCAAACAAATGATTTTGGTTTCGTCTCCAGAAGAGTGTGCTGTGTATTCTGAACGTTGCTATTAGAACAAAACATTTCTGTAGTAAAACCAACTTTAACTTTCACTGTATCATTTAGCTTTTAGTTTGGATGCTGAGCAGCCGGATTATGACTTGGATTCTGAAGATGAGATCTTTGTGAACAAGTTGAAGAAAAGAATGGACATCTCTCCTTTGCAGTTTGAGGAGATGATAGACAGACTAGAAAAAGGCAGCGGTCAGCAGGTACAATGGTACTTTGAATAAAGAATTTGAAATACACGCTCTGTATGTTACTGTGTGAAAGTGACATGCTGGCTTTTACATTTAGCCAGTCAGCCTGCAAGAGGCCAAGCTGTTGCTGAAGGAAGACGATGAATTGATCAGAGAAGTGTATGAGTACTGGATTAAAAAGAGGAAAAACTGTCGAGGTCCCTCTCTTATCCCAGCAGTGAAACAAGAGAAACGAGATGGTTCCAGCACAAATGACCCTTATGTTGCTTTTAGAAGACGAACAGAAAAGATGCAGACACGAAAAGTATGTATATCAGAGCCTCTCTCAGCTGTTCTTTCTTTTCCTTCTCCTTTTCCCCCTTTCAAAAAGTAGATTATGTAAAGAAACAGTTCTGCTGTGTTGTATGAAACAGTAAAAATTGGCATGTTCTCTTTTCTAATTTGCAGGGGTGAAAAGCAAAACTACCTTAGAACAGCTATTAAATGAAAATTTATATTAATTTTTTCACTAAATCTACCATTAAACCTACTTATTGTATTAGTAAGCTGTAGCTCATTGATAACATGCACATGCTTCTCCTTGGTTTGGCATATGACTTGTCTTTTTTTTGATGTATATAAATATTTAGAACTTACTGTGGTTCAGATTACTTAATTTAAATGATGAGGGGAATCACATATACTCTGTGTATCTGCAGAATCGGAAAAACGATGAAGCTTCTTACGAGAAGATGCTTAAGCTGCGTCGAGATCTCAGTCGTGCAGTGACCATCCTGGAGATGATAAAGAGAAGAGAAAAAAGCAAGAGAGAATTGCTGCATTTAACACTGGAAATTATGGAAAAGAGGTAATGTTCATTGAAAAGTTGCTGCAGAAAGCTTTGGAAGCTGCTTCATATTCTGATTGCTTCAAATATTTAAACAGTGGGAGATTTTTAAAATAAGTATTTAGACATGGGTTTACAGGATAACATAGTTTCGTATATGGCTATGGAGAGCAAAATATAAGGCTAGGAAGTTGCTTATTGTGGCAAGGTGATCCTCAAACTGAGCTACATTGTTTCATTAGATGTGTACATATTTTCAAATGTGTTTATCTATTCTGTATGTTATACCAGAAGAGAGATCATAGTTTCAGGTGAAAATGCATGTTAAATGCATAGATTAAGGAAATACCAGCTATTTTTAAGGCCATTTTCAAACATTACCATTCTTTAACTTCATGATCATGATTCTTTGCTAAAAAAGCTTGATCAAACACCCTCTTGAAGAGGTAATCATTTCATAGAATATGAAATGTGTGAGTCATCTCCAACTTGTGCTTCTTTTGACATCCTGTTGGTCAGCTGTGCTGAGGGCCAAATACTCAGTTGTCACTTTCCTAATTGGCTGAGATTTACAGTTGCAATGTGGAGCTGTTCTTTAGGCTCATACTTAGAATCTGAGTAGACTTCCCTAGCTCAAGTATCCATGTTTGAAAGCAAATGTTCTGAGTCGGTATCTTAAAGCTCTAGAACTAACTTTTTAGTCTGGATTCTTAGGGAGGCAAGCTGAATTTTTCTGCTAGGGCACTTTTTTTAAGCACTGAGCATTTTAAGCAGAACCAGAGAGGGGGGAAATCTTGAAGGTTTTCACAGTAGCTTTCTCATAAAATAAGCTGCTGAATAGAGGGAAGACACTAATACCTCCCTCAGAGTGAAGAACTGCACTTCAACACAGCATTTGTCACAGGATTTGAAATGTAATATGTTTCATGGATCTACTTGTTGTGAAAATATTCCCTGACACAAAAGGGGAAGGATTAATGAATAAGACACTCTGCCTCACTGTTTAAAACCTTTCAAGTGATAAATGTATGGGTTTTAAATGGCAGCAGTCCCCAAGGGAGGGGGGAGGGTAACTCTCCTGTTCTTTCCTTCTAGTTTCTGCTTCTTTCCTTTATAGTATTGTGCTTTGGAGATGCTTTACAGAGTAGTTATCATTTTTTATTTGTCAGCATTAGCCATTGCAATAAATTTTCTATGTTATTAGTCAGTCCCCTTTTCTGTAATAATACTTTCTGTACTTCTTGCTGATGTCCTGGATGTCCCTTTACCCCAAACTCCAAGTATTAGTTTGTGTTTCTCCATGTTTCTCAATTTTTTTACCAGATGTACATTGTAAGCACTCCAACAAATGTTTTTTGATTTCAGGTATAATTTGGGTGACTACAGTGGAGAGATCATGTCTGAAGTCATGGCGCAGCGGCAGCCACTTAAACCTACCTATGCTATTCCCATCATTCCTGTGACTAACAGCAGTTCTTTTAAACACCAAGAAGCTATGGAACTGAAAGAATATAAAGTCAAAGTGAGTAATGTCAGTAACTGAGTTACTGTTTGGCTATAAAGTACGCAAGATACAGCATTTTAGGATAGGAGAGGGGAGGCTTTATGAGACTAACAACAGGTAGCAAAGCTGCAAGTGAAATAAAGTGCTTTGTTCTGTTGGAGTTATGAGGATAGCATACAGACTCCCTGTACTTCTTAAGACAGAAATAAAGTTTAGACAAACTACGGACAAAAGGACACGTGCAATTGTGTTCTCATTCAGGGGGATAGAAACATTTTTCTCTAATACTGTCCCTAAAGTTAGGATATCCTGAACAAAACTGTATTTATTACCTAGATATTGTACAAAGATGGAACTACTGATGTAAAATCCATATATTGTTCTAAATTATGTAGCTATTTTAATCCAGAGGATTGGTTTTTGTTTTGTTTTTAAGATAGGATCTACTGGTATTCCCAGCATGCTCTATATCTTTGTCTGGTTCTGTATTTAAGTAAAGTATCAAAGAACCTTATTTGATTTAGACAGCTGACCAGCACTTTTTTTCCTGCAGGCTTTAATTTTGTGTCATACAAAGCATAACTACAGTGCAAACAGCTGAGCATGTTAAATAGGTCAGGTAACACAGGAGAAATGCTGAGGTATAATTTGAATTTTAAACCAAGACTCCTTGTGAGTGAAGAGTATCCAGAGGCTGTTCTGAAACTGACGGTGTGTTTTGAATCAGTGAATTCTTCCACTGATAGTAGAGCCGTGTAGTTGTGATTGCTGGCGTGTACTTGCCTCTCAGTGATGTTGGGTCAGTGCAGTGTCTCACAGCTTGAAAGAAATCTGGTTCTTGGAGACTTGGGAAAGGCACTTAAACTTTGCTTTGCATAGTATGGGGAAATGTGTTTAATTTTTAGAGGCATTTGTGAGATTATAGGTATCTTTGAGAAGTCTAACTTCTATTTTTGCCTTTAAAGCATTGTTTGGTACTTAATAATTCCCTAATGCTGCATAAGTGGCTATTAAGTCAAAATGCTAGAAAATGAAAAAGGTGCCTCATGGAGATCATCATATGTATTTTGGTCTGCTTCTCCAAAGTAGTTCTGTCACCTTAACTGCTAGTGAGTTATCCAGCACAGATTGAGCAAACAGTGCGTGATTCCACCTTGTTTCTTAAATGTTTCCATTACTGAAAACAAAATCCAGATACTCTTGAAATGACTGTGTGTTTTACTATCAAGATGGTGGAGAGATGAGTTCACATTTTGGCTTGCTTACACAGGAGTTTTCTTAAACTCCTGTTTTAATGTAATTTTCATCTGTGTGTAATTTTACTCTGCTTTTTATTTTTCTTGCAGCAAGATAAGCCTGATGTTATTAGACCCAAAAGAAAGTATGAGAAGAAGCCAAAAGTCTTACCTTCGTCCGCTGCTGCTACTCCTCAACAGACAAGTCCTGCTGCACTGCCAGTCTTTAATGCTAAAGATTTGAATCAGTATGATTTTCCTAGCTCAGATGAAGAACCTCTCTCCCAGGTAGGACTTCTAGAGTTTTGTACTGCTCTTGGGGAAAGAACAGAAATAAAACTCATGAATTTGCTAATATCTCTCCTCATATACCCTACCTCCCATCCCCTCTTTAAAGGTTTTGTCTGGTTCTTCGGAGGCTGAGGAAGAAAATGATCCCGATGGTCCTTTTGCCTTCCGTAGGAAAGCAGGCTGTCAGTACTATGCTGTAAGTAGAATTTCCTTATGTATTATAAGACAGAGTGTCACTGTTGGAAAACATCTTGTGTCTAACTGTTTAAAATTATTTCAAGCCTCATTTAGACCAACCTGGCAACTGGCCGTGGAGTAGCCCTAAAGAGGGAAGAGTAGGAGACGTGCGTTACAGATACTGCTTAACCACCCTCACCGTTCCCCAGAGGTGTATCGGGTTTGCACGACGACGGGTTGGCCGTGGTGGAAGGTGAGAGCTATGGAATTGCTGTTGCTTTTAAAAATAAAATTTAAAAAAAAAATCAGACATAAAGAGCAGCAAAGTTAAAAAAAAACCCCAAACCGAAAAAACTCAGAATTTCGAACACCACAGAGAGATTGACTTTTTTAATATTTATATTTGATCCAAGTTTCCTTAGCTGGTTAATGTCTCCATTTTTATTTTGTGCTAATGGAAGCTGCTTTAGTACTGTTTTCTTAAGTAGTTCTGGGTTTTTTTATTACTTGCACTCCCAAGTTCTGAGGTGAAAATACTTGTGTATTTTCAGTTGTGATTGGTGGTTTGTATTTAAATTATTTGCATAGCTGTCTTCAAATAGTAGCACTTAAAGATAGCAAAAATTATATTTGACAGAAAATGCTTTTCTGAATTTAGACCATATTTGGTGATTTTTGGGAGGGATGCTTAAAACTGATGATAACTTAAATTTCAAACTTTGTCAAAAATATCAAAGAATTTAATGACTTATTTCAGGCATTTTGCTGCTAAGAGTATTTATCAAAAACATTTTATAAATGGTTTGCTGTATAAGTGCTCTTTCTTAAATATTGTGTTATGTCTTTAGGAAAATAGTACATTGGGATTAAATTTTGATTAAAAGTAAGAATGTGATTTGCCTTTCAGATTTGTGCTTAGCATCTCTTCACATACTAGTAAACTAATCAGGAAAATTGGAATGAGAGCTGAAGGCTCTTACTGGGGTTTTTGCAAGGGGATTTGGGATTTAATGTGTGACATCCCCTACTGCATTAGGATGGTTGTAGTATATATGTATATATGGGAGTAAGGCTTTTGAAGAAGTTACTTCAGGAGAGTATTTCAGTCATTTTTTAATTAGTTAAGCGATGTTATTGTCTAGGTGTTTTTTAATTACATGTTGTTGCAGTCTTAATATATACATGATGTTGTATCTCCAGCTCTTGAAACAGTAAAAGCTAAAATATACCTAAATATAATATTTACTGTAAAATAATAGGTAGTCATGCATTGGGGGGGAGTGTGTGTTTGCTTGTTCTAGAAGAGCTTTGTGTAGCTCCTTCTATCCCGTTGTCCTCGCCAAGCACACATGTCAAACTGGTGACTTTCTCCGTGTTTTCTTGCCACTGTGTAATTCTGCACTGTTGTCCTGGTTTCAGGGTGCTGCTGGACAGAGCGCATTCGGACTACGATAATGCATTTCATCACCTGGATTTGGAAAGGTTTTCCTCATCACAACACTCTTCAATCAGTCAATTTGCCAATACCTCAGAAACAAATACCTCGGACAAATCTTTCTCAAAAGACCTCAGTCAGATACTAGTCAATATCAAATCATGTAGATGGCGGCATTTTAGGCCTCGGACACCATCCCTACATGACAGTGACAATGATGAACTCTCCTGTAGGAAATTATACAGGGGTTTAAATCGAACAGGCACAGCACAACCCGGGACCCAGACATGCAGTACCTCTACACAAAGTAAAAGTAGCAGTGGTTCAGCACATATTGGTATGTTTAATTTAACAAACTTGCTTCCAGAAGTTTTAAACTTGATTCAGAAAATCCAGAATATCATTAGGTCATCCATACTTTACATCGTGGTCTGTTTTGGTGGTAACAGCCCATCTTCATGTGTATCTCTTTATTTGCTACGTGGAATGTTTGTTTGCATTTATTGCTAGCAGTAGAGTACTGCATCTGAGATTTATACAAGTGCTACAGTGGTATGTAATTACAGGTTTAGAAATGCAAAGCTTTAAAAACAATATTGTGTAGGGTTTCAGTTGACTGAGGATTTGGATTTTTAAAATTAAAAACATGTTAATTGAAATGTTGATGTAAATACTACATTCCAAATTTTTTTTTAATACAAAGTGTGGTGGTGATGGGAATTGTTTAGTTAAAATGTGTGCATTTAAAATCCCAGCATGCTATGAATTCTTAATTGAACTTAAATGAACTTAAATGCCATTTCCCATCCAAAAAGTACCCAGCCCACTCTCACTGATGCATCTGCTCATGCTTAGCGAAACTCTTGGACTAATCACCTCTACGTCTTGTCAGCAAGTGGCAGACTACATCTTACAGAACCCAATTACAGATTTGAGGACCTGACTCTGAAAAAACTTGATGTGGTGGTGTTTTTTAATTGGAACACTGTTGGAAAGCATCACTCTTTTTGTAGGGCTCTTCATATTGGAAGCCTGGCATTTACAGTGTTAGATTGGGACTTAAATAACTCATGAATTTTGATGAGTCAGTACCATAAATGTCATCTTTTTATAGTAGGTTAAAGTGACAGGTTTTTTTATAAAGAAATAACTTTAAAAGTTCACCTTTGTAAGGAGTCTCTAGAATCATGTTTTCCATACCATTTTGAATTATGGCTTTGGAAATCAATCAGAATACCTGGATAATGTAGGAGTGCAGTGGGGAGAGATGCATATACCTAATAAAATAATCAAATTGTGAGGTGTTTTGGTGGTTTGCTCAAAATCTGATATCCTGGTATCAGATTACTTTAATCCTCCTGTTTGCCAATATGTTTTGTACTTTTTCTCCCTGTACCACGTTTTGGGTTTTTTAACCTGAAAATTCTTTCTACTTGCATTTGTAGAGTTAGAGAGCGCCTTTGTTCTGCTGCTTTATTTCCTGCTTCCTCTCCATGCTGTCCTAGATTAGGTCCTTGCCCCTATCCCCCTTTCTTTCCTCTTTTATGATAATTCTTGCTGGAAATGTACAAAGGCTAAAAGTGATGGTCCTTCTGGTTTGTGATATAAGTGTGGCTTTTGGTGTTTAAATTCTGCCCTTCAAGTGGTTCAAATAAGTAAAGCAAGTCCAGAACTGAATGAGAGCATCCTCTGGATGATGACCAGTCTGAACTATGATAAAATGGTAGCCAGGTTATGAGTGTGAAAACAAAACTATGGGGTACTGAATAGATTATAAATGCACTTTAAAGTATTAATGGCAATACTTTGCATCTGAAAATCGTGTAGATTTGAAAAATTGACTGATTGAGTTTAAAGCTTATATAATTGTGTGTGTGTATAAATAAACACACACACCCTTTTAGAGTCTTTTTTCCTGAAATAGATGGTTAGGATGTTTATCTACATCATTTAGGAATTAAATGCTATTATTATTTATGGTGATGAGTTTCATACCGGAGTTTAATTGTGTGGTTACATCTTGAAGCCCCTGGGGAATTAATACATGTGTGTAAGTACCTGGTATATAACACTAATTTGTGCTTGGAATTCTGTACAGATGGCTTAGTATCCATGTAAAATATGTAAGTTAGTATTCCAAGCTTTTCAGAATCTAAATGTTAGAGTTTAGTTTCATATTTTTGTTAGGGCTTGATACAGGAATTAAATATTCAATAAAAAAATGTATCTGTCTGAATTAATAGATACACTTTTAAATCAGTTACCACAGTCTTCGGATAGTCACTTATTATTAGTATAGTTGGGCAGTTGTATCTGTATATTTATAATCTTAGTTGGAATTCTTGTGGCATTGGAGGTGTATAGAAGTTTGTGTCTATGTGATGTACTGCTGATTGTCAGTGTAGGGGTTCAAAAGGAGCACAGAGTCTAATTCTCGGTGCCAGTCTGGTTTTTAGTGGATTTTTTTTTCTGTTTTTTAAAGGATTCTTTGAGATAGGTTGTCTGCACAGATCACAGGCTGTTTGTATGTCTCATGTGAGTCTGACTTCTTCAATGGTACCAGTCAGTTGCAGCTGCTGAGTTGTCTTCTTACTTTCTGTGGCAAATACTGTAGAGAACATCAGGTATCTAACAGCTGTACTAAAGTTTTTCTAATAGTTACTACTACAGATTAACAACCCTGTACAGTGTACCTGTTACTTTTTCTTTATTGTTTTTAAAGATGGGAGTTTGTTGTGGGCATAGATTTTTTTTTTTTTAGGTTTCTTCCTCTTTACCTTTTAGGTTTTTGAATTGGCTGTTGGTCTTTCTACCAGAGAACACTTATTAATACCTTTTTTTTTTTTTTTTAATCTTTTTACTGCTACTCTGAGTTGTGGTCAAACCATATTGCTTGCCTTTAAGATGAAGCTCATCCTAGGATTCTGTAGTGACCAGCAGAGGTGGTCATGTTGCCATGTTTATTGTGTACCGTCACATGAGTTTTGTCTGTTTCCATACTAAAGTGTAGATAAGTCTTGGACTTTTTCTGCCTTGAATGATGCAGACATGCTGCTGTCATGGAACAATTGCTATGGAAAACCTTGTTTCTCAGGTCTGTTATACATGACCAGCAGGGGCATGAAGTAGAGATTGTATCTCAGGTCCTCTGTTAAGCAGAGGATGTGTTCAAGAAGCAGTGTTGTGGCATACCATTCTCTGGCTACAGGAAGCATTGTTGTTCATCCTGAAGATCAGGGAGAAGTTTCCCCAAAGAACCGGGCATTTTATAAACATTTTGAAGTGCCTTTGACCCTGAAGGAAATGCAGGTTATTCTGGTCCTGGCTTTCAGAATGCTCAGCATCAAAGATGTGTGGAAGATGTTGTTGCATTGAGATTTTGTGTATAAACTGAGAAGGGATGCCTTAAAAAAAAAGAAATCCCTTTACAAAGTTACTTGAACACTTGCTGTGTGCTGAAAGCTAAACTTTGGCACCAGGATCAAGTGGCCAAGAAAAGTAGCGTCACTTTGGAAGGGGGTGATTCCTTTTCATCTTGCTGAAGAATTATGAAAAACTATCCTTTGCCCTCTTGCAAAAAGAACTGATTCAGAGATCTTCACACATGTTATACAGAACACCACTAAAAGGCAAGCAAGAGCATTAAATCAAGATTATTGTGGAGAATTAACTTGTTCAGTTGGGAAGCTACTAACTGTGAACAAAATGCAGCAAAATTACTTCAGAAAAGGAGCCTGTATTGCTGACAGTCTCAAGTTTCTGAATCAAAATCTTCAGAGATGGAGCTTGTAACTCTGGAGTGTACAATAGTCATAAGGTTTCATCTGAAGTGTTTCTGTCCCTTGTTAGATTGAGCTGATTCTGCTGGGCAAATAGTAGTCTTTGAACTGCATCATATTATGGACAGACTGTGCTTTCCGCTGGAGACTTGTTAAATATGTTGCATTTGGACTTTGGAATGCTTACATCTAGTAACAAAAGTTAGAGACAAAAGTTAAGAGTCTTAAGACTGCACAGCATGTATCTTTCTGTTCCAGCCTTGTCTTTAGGAAGCAGAGCAGGGATACCCGTCACTAGTGAAAGACTGGAGCACTGGTTCCCAGGCTCTACAGTAAGAGCAGGCAGCAGTCTTGCATTCTGTTGTTTTCTGCCTTCGTCACCCAGAAGCTGGATCACTTTGAAAACAGTCTGAAAGCTGGCAAGGCTGAAGAGGCTGGCAGTTAACTGCTCAGTGAATTTGTAACTTGCCCTTTGAGAAAAAGCCTTACTGAACATTGTTAGAGTTTTGATGTTTGTGATTGTAGATCTTACTGTATGAAAAGCTGCAGGAATACTGAACATAGTTAAATAATCCAAAATAATTTACTTTTCATTTTCTTGTAAATCAGATATTTAGATGATGTGATGCAAGTTGTGCTTTACTATTCAGTAACTTCACTGTCCCAGTACACTTGCATGCTCTTTTTTGCATCTCTTAATCTGCTTTTTAAAAGCAGTTTAGCACATTTGGGTGTCTAGCAGGATAGTGAACTGTACTTCCATTTCCCAAATAAGGTAACGCTGGTTAAAGGATCTGTGCTTGTTCAGCCTGGAGAAGAGAAGACTTTGGGGTGACCTAGTTGGGACCTTCCAGTACCTGAAAGGAGCTTACAACAAAGATGGGGAGGGACTTTTTACAAGAGCATGTAGTGACAGGACAAGGGGAAATGGATTCAAACTGGAAGAGAATAGGTTTAGATTTGATATTAGGAAGAAATTCTTAACTGTCTGGGTGGTGAAACACTGGAACAGGTTGCCCAGAGAAGTTGCTCCATCCCTGGAAGTGTTCAAGGCCAGGTTAGATGGGGTCTTGGAACAACTGGTGTAGTGAAAGGTGTCCTTGCCTGTGGCAGGGAGGTTGGAACTAGATGAACCTTAAGGTCCTTTCTGATCCAAACCATTCTATGATTCTATACTGTTATTTCATATTCTTATTAAGGATACCTGATGCCTGATTTTAGGCAACCCTTTCCCAGAAAGAAGCAGGAGGAAGCTCCTCAGTCCTTGTGGCAATTCCTTGCAGCAGAGTAGAAGAGCTTGTCCTGCCTTTTCATGGTTTTCATGCCACCACTGGCTGTGTTCAGATCTTTTTATTTAACCTTTGTATCTGTAACAGTCTCAACATTGCTATCTGTGTTACTATTTTCCCATTTTTTAAATACTTCTTTCACATTACATGATAAACTTGGTCATGAAAAGTACTGGAATTTGTAATGGCTATTTTCAATCATCATTGGAATTCAATCATCATTGGCCCATCTGTGACTGAGCTGTTGGTGTCCTGGTTGAAGAAGCAATGGCCTTGAGATGTTTTAACAGATGTTTAGAGTCCACCCTAAGCTTAGTTGAAGGAGGAAATATTAGAAGGAAAAGCTTCTTTAATCTGGGAAATGTGACTGAGGATGGGATAAGAGCCATACCAAAACACTTGAGCATTTCTGGAGACTTCAAGACTTCGTAGTTGTATTAGGTTTTCTTATTCAGCTTCAACTCAGTTGGAGTAAAACTTTGCTCCAAAGTGATGGATCTCTGGGCTTGCAGAAACTGTTACACTCTGCATTCTGTGCAAGGATCACCACATTTATAACTGGCCTGAGACGGTGTGGTGGAAACTCATATTAAGAATGATGGGCAGACAAATATAAATGCACAGCAAACTTTTCTAGCTTTCATTCAATGGCTAGTAAAAATCCTTATTAATTATTTTCTGTCTGTCTTCTGCTACCAAGTAGGGAGTGCATATGTAGACCTTATATCTAGTTTATAATTTCTAGAGTTCTGATTTTTAGGAATTTCACACTTCTGTTGGGCTGAAATAAAAGGCTGTTGTAGTAATAATCAAGGGCGTAATGATTCATGTTCTCATAGTGCCTAATAACGCCATGTTTAAGTAAAACCAATCTTGAACTTCTTTTCAGAAAGTGAAACAACTTTGGGCCTGGTGCATCAAATACTAAATCACACTGATGGCTCTAAGTCTCTCCAATCTTCTGAATTCACTGGTGAGAACTTGCTATATAGTAGAAAGTCTTTAACCAGGCAATGTAACCCAGATGACATCTCTCATGAGAGAGAGATTTAAAAATGTGATGTTCTGGATTACTTAGCATTGTGATTGATGTTTGCTTTGCATTCACTTTGGCATTAGTAACCACTAATTGTTCTCTTACACAGCAGGGATGTGATGCTCTCATCTGCTTCCCTTAAGAAAACATTGTAACATAATATATCATCTTTCCACACACTTTAGCAATTCTGTAGTTTATGGAATTTCTCAGTTGAAAGCTTTAGTTAGGGGATCTTTCTTCTGTTACCTGATCAAAACTGCCTCTTTAATTGTCATCCACTGAAAGGATCAGGGAATCTAGTACTGTAAGTGGATTGTAGAGAGGCTCTTTGAACCCAATATAGTATTAAGGCCTCAGTTTTCCCACTAAATTACATTTCCGCTCATGAGAACAGATACTTAACAATGTTATGAAACAACTTCTAAGTGGTTTTAAGTTACTGTAATTTAAATAGCTAATTCTTTAGATGCTTAACAGGACTGAAACTTTTGCTGAAAGGTTTAATTATGCTGTTTGAATCTCTCAGTATTACATTTTTAAAACTTTTTACTAAAAAAAAGAAAAAGAAATTATTACCTGGACAGGTCATGGTCTTCACTCCACAAAGTTTGCTCAGTTTGCCTGGCAAATCTAGCGAGCATCTTCCATTCAGGAAATGAAAGGGAATGCTAGTAGAGGGAAGGGGAGTTTACACATGCATTTTCTGCTTTCCAGGATATGCTCCCTGTTCTTTTAGGAAGCTGGTTATTGTGGTCAATTTTTTGTAAGTCTGTATTTTCTACTGAAGGGAAACAGAGTAACAACTGGTGGGTGAGTCACCTCACGGTGAAACTTGCAGGAGGAGTTGTGAGGGGAGACTGTGGCTGTTTGTCCTGCAAAGACCAATCTCACACCAATGCAGCAGTCAGCCCCGCCGTCCTCCCTGGTTTTGGCCACATTTGGGAGCTACTTGAGTTTTCAGAGAAGCCAAATGTAAGCTACAGCACTGTAAGGCTGGTACATGTTAAAAACTCTGGTAAAACCAGTTAGCACAGTTTTATATTGCGGTATAAAACTGCTGCAAATTGTGGATCTTTGAGCTCAAAGTCCATTGACAGTATCACTGTTGCTCTGTGCTCTGTGCACCCCAGAGAACTTGGGTGATACATAAACAGAATCATCCAATTGAAAGTTGATATTCAGTGGTTTAATTTGAGGGGAAAAAAAATGGACATGTAATCATCCAGGGTTTACAAATGCTCATAAAAATGATCGAAGGAAAACACATTCATAGTACAGTGTGCAATGATTCAGTTCTTAATAAAACAGGATTTGTAGCTGTCACAAAGGAGATACTGGGCAGTCGTTTACCCTGTCAGTCAGTATCAGTCACGTACGATGTTTCTTTCCTTGTACTCGTAGCTGAAAACTCCTGAAGTTTTTTCTTCTACCTCCCATTGCTTTTTGCAGTCTGTAAGCTAGAAACCATTTCCTTGCTGCCAAAGTATAGTACTAATACAGTTGCAGAATAGATGTGTGTTTGTTGTCCCAAGCTGTTAAGAGAATAACAGAATAACACAATGTACTGACTTAAAATCTGAGGGTTGTCTCAACTGAAATGTGACAACTTGATACAGTATGCTGCAAGAAAACAAGAAGCATTTGTGTAGCCAAGTCTCTTGGTAAAGTCTGAGCTGCCCATCTGCTGATAACCAGCTTGAGATGTGAATGACTCCAGGTAGAATTGGGCCTTAAAGGTTTTTCATGTTTAAGGTTAGAAAAGGAGTTGAACTAGGTTAAGAGTCTGGTGACTTGCATAAATTACTGCAAGTGCCTTGGAAAGTATGTAGAGGTTTTGTATAGAAGTGCAGCTGTTAGCTGTGAAAGACAGTTGAGATACTCTGAAGTTATAATGTTCTTATTTATTGTGTATTGGTAGTGGTGGTTGAGATTTCCACCTTCACCTCTCACTGTATAGTGATTCTGTGTAGTGAATGAAACTGGATGTTTCGTCACTGTTGTATTCAGTAAATTGCAAACTATTAAATAGTCATTACTGTGTGATGGAACCAGGACCACTGAGGTCCCAGCATGCTGTTTGAGAAGAGTCTGTATGCACTGCACTCTGGGGCTGCTGAAGCAAGACTGTTTTAAAATCTCACGTGTTGTCTTTAACTAGTAAATGTTTTGTCTTGTCCATGTTTTAAACTTCAAGCTGTTGTTCAGTTGTCTGTTGCTTTATGAATGTTTTTAAAGCCTTAAATGCCTCCAGTAATGTCAGGAATATGTAACTCTGTTTGGTGTTGTGTAGCAATACTCTTCTGAGTTACCAAAAATGTGGTTCCTGTTTTCAGTGTTCAGGAAAGGTCTGGGCTTGCTGCTTGCCTGCTGGTTTTCTCCCAGGCAGATAAAGACCTGTGTATGACACAAAAGAGAATGACAATCGTTTTTACTTCTTCTACATGTACCATTTCTCCAGTTCCAGTCACAATTGCGTGCCACAGGAAATGAGTATGGAAGGTTAAATAGACAAAAGTACTTCCTTGTAAAGTACGCACCTTTTTTTTTTTTTTTTGCATGGCAACAATAGTTTTCAGAAGCAACTTAGATCTCACAATTCATGTGCTTATTTCTTCAATTGAAGTGTAATGTAGACTCTACCCTGAGAGCAGGAGGGGAAGAAACCCAGTGGTGGTGTTAGCAAAGTACATGGTGGCTTCTAACAGAAGATGAACAGAGTATGATGTCCTAGCTTGCAGTCTTGGGAAGAAATTTTGATTTGGGTAGTTCTCAGTTGTATTGCTTTCAATAAAACCTTCAATGTAGTGTTTCTTTAACATGGAGAGGGAAGAGCTGGCTTATGTAATTACAATCTATAACCTCTTGTACATGAGCATATCTGTGTATCCTGTGGAATGGGAAAGGAATACCAATCAGATTATTTTAGGAGGCTGTAGCTTGCAGCAGTCCTTTATGAGCAGTGTTGTATTTCTAACCTGGATGCAATTGATTCAGAATTCACAGTAGATTTCTGATAGTGTTGTGAATAGTATTTTGAAATGTCCGTAGACTTCTACCTTCAATAAGGGAAGCAGCAAAAATGTTGCTGAATATTTAACCTAAATTGAAAAAATGCCCGAAATGTTCTTGAGTGTATTTTCCAGGCAGTATTTTTTAAGGGGAAGAGAAACAGTTGGAATATAGATGAGGGTGGTAGTCATAGTGGTGTTCTTCTGTCACTTGTTTCCTTTGACAACTGTGTAACTGTTTGGTAGTGGTGGGAAATGTACAGCTGCAAGGGTCACAGAGTGCCTGGAGAGAGATTCGCTGATGTACAACTGGAAACACAGTTATTCTAAATGGCACTTCCGGAAAGAAGGGGGAGCACTTACAGCTGATCTTTAGTGTAGTCTGTCCTGAACAAACACAGCCTGTGTAAGCTTCATTTGTTGTTCTTCCAAGAGAAAACAGTATTTTGGAGGTGGTTAAACCAACACAGGTGACTGCTTACCTCAACTCTGTTTTATGGTTAGATCTCAAATATACTTAGGACTTGAAAACTGAAATGAACTATTAGTAAATTTTACTTAAATAGGCAAAAGTGAGATGATTATGATGGTGGAAATTCTAATCATAATTCAGTCAAAGATGGTGGTATAACGTACTCTTTTTGCCCATTTTCCTCTTTATCGTTCTGTGTGTTGTCTTTATTTACATCAATTATGCAATCTATTCCTAAGCTTTGTATATACTAAACATTATATTATGTGTCATACTACAGAATAAAATACCTTGTTCTTAGAATTGTACAATATGCTGAGTTGGAAGGGACCCACTGGGATCATCAAGTCTAACTCCTGGCCCTGCACAGGACACTCCAAGAATCACACAATAAATAAATAAATGGAACGTTCAATATCATTGGCACTATGTTGGCTAAACCATATTGATTCTAAATTTCAGGGTTTAAAAAAACAATAAATCACTACTAATGGATCAATAGAAATGACATATCTCTCAGTACCAGGACAATATATCCATTTTTCTCCCTCTGCTACTGCTGGTCAGCTTTCTACATGCTAATCTTTGTGTGCTAAAGCTTTCTCGCCCTAACTTGTGTTTGGTGACAGTTTAAAAAAAATCTAAAGAACTTATAAATCTTAACTCTTTATATAAATTAAACAGTCAACTCCTTGAGTATTTGGTCTATGAATTCTAGTTTGTTTGGTTTTGGTTTTTTTAGTAAGGACATTTATGAGCAGTGTTACTACTACTAAGCTATTCTCCTAAGAATAGTTTAAAACATTGCTGTGAGATTTAACTGTAACAGTATTGGGAAGGAATTTGTCATTTTGACTGTATAAGTAAGTGCTACATCCTTACTTGCTGAAGGATGTTACTTACAAAAAAAAAAAAATAACGTGACTGTAGCAGCTGAATCAAAATCTGTCAATTCAAGTGTTCAGACAGCAAAAGTGCTGGTAATAATTTTAATGCTACTTCTAGTGCATACTAGGAGTATTTCGAACAAATTTTACACCAGAAAAGGACAAATTCAATGGGAAAATGCATGCTCAGTAGTGTTTGGTCTGATGTTTCCAAATATTAGTTCTTGTTTTGGTTAACCATTTATACTGATTTGTTGTTCGAGTTTATATGTAAGGTATAATTGGTCTTCAGAATCCTGTTGTATCCAGAAGCAGGACATTATTATAGTTTTGATAGAAATGTACTTTTTTTTTTTTCAGGTAAGCAAACCTGAAGGAGTAGATTAACAAAAAATTCTTAAAATTTGCAATTTGTGAACAGGATTTAAGTGTGATGGTGATTTGTTGCCAGACAGTAGTGAACTTCCCCAAAAGTGTGACTTCCACTGCATTCTTGAAGTATGAATGCTATTTACAGCACTTACTTGGGAGCATTTATACAATCTGAGTATAAAATGGAAGGGAAAATCTGAAAGACATATCCTTTGCAAGGGCATTCACACTCCAGCCTTGATTCAGTTTGTAAATTGAAAACTGAGACTTCATTTTGTTTTGGAAATGTAAATTAAAAAAAAAAATTTAACACTGAAGTTAGTTAATGAACTGGTGACTCTGCTGCACCATTGGGCATCTCCTTGTCAATCTGTACAAGTAACACTTTATCAGTTTTATACTTGTGGGTTAACTGGACAAAATGCTGCTTGACTGAGTCACCTTTCTAAGATTTTTAGAGAGAAGGGTGTAGTTTCGTGAAATTTTTTATTGATGGAATTGCTTGTACATGTGTGGTTACAAACAACAAAAATACAGTACTGCGATAGCCAGCCCAGTTGTGAGTGTGCCCAGCTTAGTGATTTCAGCTGTAACATAGATCTTAATTGTAGCCCCTCGCTGCCTGCAGAGTGCTGTCAGTGAGGGTTGCCTTGCAGTTGCCCAGTTGGGCATATAAACCTACTCCACAAATAATGCAGATATTGTAGTTTCACAAAGTGAAAACAATGATGCCATTTCTACCTCTTCTTTCTTTTTAATCTATTATAACTTTTTGGTGGGTTTGATGGTGTTTTGGTTCCATTCTCCCTCTCCCTTTTTGATATCTTGAGCTGAATTCAGTTATTACACTATAAAAAACAGCTTTAAAAGAGAAGGTTTAGCTTGAACAAAAAATTTCTAGGAGAGTGTCAGCTTTTTGACATAAAGGTGCATAAGTCTCTTAGGAACTTGCTGTGGTAGTTTTTTTGGGGTTTCTTTAGGTTTATAAAATAGATGTGTTTATATACACAACACCTACATATTTTGATATAGTATTTTCTCGTTTTATATTTTGTTCAGCATTTACAGCCGAACAATACCAGCAACATCAACAGCAACTGGCACTAATGCAGAAACAGCAGCTTGCACAAATTCATCAACAGCAAGCAAATAGTAATTCCTCTGCCAACACATCACAGGTGAGGGATTTGTCTGTGCTATGATTTATCCCTCATTGTTTCCCACCAGGGTTCATCTCTAATTGTCAACTGTTGCCATAGAACCTTGAAACTAACCAACAGGAA